>NC_091474.1:165488931-167988931 GCF_036971445.1 Narcine bancroftii
TCTCAGATCACTCACCCTTGATAATAATGTTTGAAATTCCAGCCAAACTGGAAACGGTTTACAGATGGCGTCTTAATGTGCTGCCATTAAAGAAACCAGAGTTTTGTAGTTTTACAAGAACACAGATAGATTTGTTCTGCGAGGCCAACTGTACTCCAAATTCCTCCTATGGAAAACCCTCAAAACATATTTGAGGGGTCAAATAATTGGATACACTAAAAGAGTAAGGAAAAAATATGAGGAGGTGGGTGAATTAGAGCAAGAAATTGCTCATCTGGAAAAGGTCTTCCAGAAAAAAAGGGCTCAGAAGATCAATACAGGGCTATTACAAATAAGAAGCTGAAATACAAGACACTTCAAACGTATAGTATGGGAAAGGTCATATTACGATCAAAACAAAAATATTATGATTTGGGTGAGAGAGCCCATAAAGTCCTCGCTTGGCAGTTGAGGACGGAGAAAGCCTCAAGAACAATCAATGCATACAAACAGAGGATAGGATCTCATATAAAACAAAGGAAATTAATGATATCTTCTGGAAATATTATAAAGGTTCATATAAATCAGAATTGGTGGGGAGGACGGACAAAATTGGTGTGTTCTTGTCTAAGATAAAGTTGCCAAATTTGGACCCAGAAAAACAAGAAGGCCTAGACGGTCCCTTCACGGAAGATGAAATATAGAAAGCATTGAATTAATTACAAACTAACAAGTTTCTGGGGGAGAATGAATTTCTTGTAGAACTCGGATAGAAACCCAAAGATTTACAGATACCTCTCTATATGGAGGTGGTAGGTCAAGCAATGGAGACTCATACGCTCCTGGAATCTTTCTCAACAGCAATTATTATGACGATCTAACAGAAAAACAAAGATCAAATGTTGCCATCTTCCTATAAATCTATTTCATTATTAAATACGGATTATAAGATAATAGCCAAAGCTCTGGCAATAGGTTGAACTATTTGCCAAAACTAATAAAAATCAAGTGGGCTTTGTACCAAAAAGACAGGCAGCAGATAACACTGGTAGACTGCGGAGTGTAATACACCAGGCACAAACTAGAAATGAGAGAGGTCTGGCCGTGGCCCTGGTTGCAGAAAAGGCATTTGACAGACTGGAGTGGGACATTTTATTTAAAGTGCTAGAGAAATTGAGGTGAGGGCCAACTTTTATCAATTAGATAAGGGCATTATATCACGCACCCAAGGCGAAAGTTGTGACCAACGGACAACTTTCCCCAGCCTTCCCACTGACAAGATCCAGTAGACAGGAGTGTCCACTATCTTCAGCTCTGTTAATAGTGGCTTAGGCATCAAGGGCTTTAAAGTAGGCCAGGAAGAACACCACATCAACCTATTTGCTGATGATGTGTTGATATATCTGACAGACCCAGTAAAATCGCTGTTCAAACAGCGCTCTACCCTGGAGGACAACGGGAAGGTCTCCGGGTAGAAGATCAACTGGGATAAGAGCGACATCATGCCACTTAAAGGGGGCGGGTAGAAAATTATAGTCAATGTCAAGAGAATTGCTATCTTAAGTGATCACAAAATTGGATCAAATACTTAGGAGTTAGGATAATAATTTAAATAATTTGTACTAGTTAAATTACACCTCCTTGCTGGGAAAAAAAAGGGCCTGAACAGGTGGATGTCCCTGCCCATAACGCTAGTGGGCAGTGTAACTGTATTAAAATAAATGTGTTGCCAAGACTTCAGTATCTCTTCCAGACACTGCCTGTGGCACTGACCTGGCGTTTTTGCAAAATTTGCCCTCAAGCTTGAGAGCATTTTTATGGAATGGAAAAGTAGTCAGGGTCTCTATGGAGAAATTGACTGGGGATTAAGTCTGGGTGGACTACGAATGCCAAACTTTAAAAAGTACAATTGGGCAGCCCAGTCGAGATATACCTCCTCACTCTTCGAGGGAGGGGAGGTACCATCATGGGCATAAATTGGTCTGTACCTGGTGGGCGAGAAAGTGGCAGAGGATTTTATTTATAAATGGGATGCCAAATTGTTATCTGGAAAAATAGAAAGCCCTAGATTGAAAATTTTTCGTATTTGGACAACATTAATCAATATTTTGGAATAAAAGCATTGAACAATTTAGACAGAAGACATTCCACTGCTACCTTCAGACACGATCTTTTCTACAGGACAAATTAGGTCCAACCATGGTCCTACTGAAGTGCAGTGACATAAAGACCATGATTCAAAAGGGTAACACGCAGAAATCTATTTCAGCAATGTATTTTTTACTCTAAGCAGAAGGACCTAAATGAGGTCTTCGTAAATCAAGGCAGAGATGGGAGTCAGACTTAGGACCAGCACGACTCAGTCATCAATGTGCAGTACAGGCTGGTGCAGTACAATTTTTTGCACCAGCTGCATGTACCTGATGCTGCAAAAGATTAATAGATCCATACCAGAACTATCAGACCAATGTTTTAGATGCAGCATCAGGTACATGCAGCTTTGTGCACGCAACCTGGACATGTACCAAAGTGAGGCCTTTTGGGTGGAACTAGGCAAAATCCTAGGGAAAATTATAGGTAAGGAATTCCCACAGGACCCAGAGTTGTTCCTGTTGGGCAACATTATGGACACACGATTTAAAAATGAAGCTAGCTGAATTCCAAATTCAATTTGTAATGATTACATTGGCAGTGACCAGGAATTGCATAGCAGTTACCTGGAAGTCCAATTCTTGTCTGAGTATTGCGCAGTGGAGCAAGGAAATGTAAGGCTGTGTTCCCCTGGAGAAAATTACTTACAACTTAAAAAAAATAGGAGCATGGTTGTAAAGAGAACTACTACTTCTCGTTGCCCTGCCTTCCCCATTTCCTCCTCAACCTTGGTGGGTGAGGAGAGGGCGGTAGGGAGGGGGGGGATCCTTCTCATTCCAGCCAGTTAAAGTCAGGAAAAGAAATAGGCCAGAACTCAGACCACTATGACGCGACAAACCTACAACTCCCTGATATATGATTTACTCCTTTGTTGTCAGTGCTTTTAATGTCCTGTGTGTGTGTTTTTTTAATTAGTTAAGTGTTGTGTCAAGGGAGTGGAGGTGGGGGGGCGGGGGGGGAGAGGGGATAAACTTGGACTCGGCAGAGGAATTTGTATAGAATATGGATATGTTATAGTCGGTATAGACAACACTTTCCTTATTCTAACATATCCTAATTTCAAAGTATCATCTTCCAAAGTGTCAGCCACGATATCCCAAATTTAGATCTCTCTAATCCAACAAATTAAACTCTGTGGCTGTTACTTTATGTAGTTTTAATTCGTTGATAGAACAGATAAATATTTTGCATTGCTTTGCATTAAGACTTTGATAATGATGAAATACAAAGTATTTACTGTATGATAGAAATACAAAAGATATATAGAGATTTTAAAGAGATACACAAACTTTAAAGACAAACATAAATTCAAAGAAAATTTTCTCATGCTCACACTTCCTTCACATCTTGTAGAAAGAAAGAGCAAGCCATTAGCCTGGGCGGATATTACAACATATTAAATCATAGTCACTAATGTAACACTACAAACAATAGCCTCTTAAAGGGAGAGGCACAAAATTAACTAAGAATTAAAAACACAAGGTTTTAACCTTTACTGTCAGTGTTGATTTGTAATCACTGACAACGATAATGTTGAAAAGTGTTTGAGTTCAAGTCTGGGACATACCTGACCTTGCCTTTAACTCAAAGCTTCTAGTTATGACAAAATCCTGGAAAATCTACTCTGCATCCCTTCAATTTATTGATTTCCTATAGCTGGGCACAACCAGAACAGCACACAGAACTTTCAAGTATGGTCTCACTAACAGCTGAATCATGACGTCCCAGCTTCTGTACTCAAGAACAAACCCAATGCCAGAAAACATGCCAAGCACCTTCTTCATCACCCTGTCCACTCAAGTTGCCACATCAAGGAACAATTCACCTATAAACCTGAGGATCTGTTCCACAACTCTCCAGGTCCCTGCTCACCATGCAAGTCCTACCTTAGCTTGACTTGCCAAGGTGCCACATCACATTCTTGTCTAACACAGTTTTCATAGTTAAGTGGGCATTACTGGTTAGGAGACAAACTGAGTATTGCACCAAATTCTGGTTACTGTACATTAAGTGTCTTAGAGAGAATGCAGGAAGATTCACTCATCTGGTTCCAGGGATTAGGGATTACATCTATTAGGTTAGCCAGAAAAAGCATGGGTTGTTTCCTTTGTCGCAGAGAAAGTTTGAAGGAGATTATGAAAATATGGTAAGCAAACAGCTGCTTTGACTAACAGATGGTTCAACAATCAGAATCACAGAGTTAAAATGGTGAACAAAAGATAAAAAGGGATGCAAGGGAAAACATTTTATTTGGTGCTTGAAACAAAATTAATTGCCATCTAAATTGGGAAAGACTGCTTTTAAAGTGAAGAGTCAAGGATAATTAAAGTCACATTTCATCTTCTTCAATCCATTCTTCTCATTTCTATCTTATCACTCACTCTTCTGCCCCCTGTTAATTTACTTCCCTTCTCTCCAATTTTCTCTGTACCATGTTACTACCCCAATCAACTACCTCAAATTTCCAAACAGTAAAAGTTGAAGTCAAAGACCAGGGGGAAAAGTAGGGGTAGCTCTGGAAGAGTTGAAAAGTTGGAAATGGGAATTTGGAGAGAAAGCTACAGAAAAAGGGCTCAGTGCAAGAGGTCACAATAAATAAAAAAAACGTTAACATAATCATGTAATTGAATAACTCAAGTTCCCCAGAATAGCACAATAAAACAGATAGATGAAAATGTCAAATGATAAAATGGGGATCAAGAAATTACAGCCAATGACAATAATTATGTAACAAAAACGCCAGTGATGGTCAAGCCACCACCATATTACGAGGTTGACCAGCTCGAGGACAAGGCATGATGCTGTACAACAAAAGGCAAAAGACTTCTCTCAATGCTTGAAGTGGTTGGAACAATCATATGGAACCATTCTATAACAGATTTAAAAACACAACTGGGGAGTGGAAATGGTAGAGGTGGGGGGTGGGTGGAAAGAAGAAGAATGATGAAAGTAACAAATAGCTAATTGAACAGTACATTAGATTGAAGAAATCCATAACCACCAGTGGACAAGGGGAATAGATGGGTTTTCACATGCAGTACAAAAAAAAATTAAATATATTAACCCACCTTAAACCAACATTTGTTCATCAGAAAGTAGTATTTGACACTCTCCTCTCCAAACTGTTCAGCCACATATAGTCCCATTGAGCCATACTCATCATAGATGCGTTTCTTATTGTTATCGTTCAGAATAGCATTTGCATTGTTTATTTCTTTAAACTTTTCTGATGCATCAGGGTTGTCTGGATTTTTGTCAGGGTGATACTTGAGAGCAAGTTTTCTAATTGAAAAACAAATGCGACAAACTTCAAAACTACAATCTGGTCACAAAAATGCAACATCTAGAGCTAATTCAAACCAACTGAAAATTAGACACCTCCTTCAAACAAATGACACTATCAGGAACAGTATTTTTAATAATGCTTCTGTCATAGAAAGAGGCACAATATTTTAAAGCATTATTCAAAAAAATACAAAAATTGCCTAATATCCAGTTCAACTTTTATCATGCGCGTCACACCTTAAAAACAAATAATGTTATTTACTTTAATTTGTCTAAATTTAACTGGTGCAAGTGCAAACAATTTATTCTACCAAAGTGAACTGTTGGCAATACATTTTCCAGAGGTATTTTGATAAAACCAAGTTACACTACCTGTCACAATGTTCGTGCTCAGACAGAACTATCATGGAAACTAGATTAATTGATGCACAGACACACACACACACACACACAGAGGTGACCATCAGATCATGTACATGGAGTAAAACACAAAAGTCTGCAGACACCGTTATTGAAGTAAAAATAAAATGCACGTCAAAAGTGTTCTTTAAATAGCAAAGATAGAGATTAACCAACGTTTCAGGCCTGAGCCTTTATCATGTAACATGCCTGGCCAAAATACATCAACTTAAACAATGCTGGATCCTGTGCCTGCAGAACCGGTGATCCGGATGGCCTGATACAGAGCTGTGCCAGATGTTGAGGTCACAAGTAGATACCATGCAACATGCAGCTGTCATTTTCTGAAATTTGGTTTCACCTCATTTGGTCCCTTGGAAAGTCTCCTCTCTTATGTAGTATTGGGAACACCTCTCTACCTGTCCAAGGCAGTGTTGTGAAAAGGGCAATATGGCAATCTGCTGTAATATGATATTTGAACTTTTAACCTGTAATGCAAATAGCTCATTTCAGTCACAGAAGTAATGTCTGTCAAATTATATCTGCTAGGCAGCAGAAATTTATTAAACTATGGCTTCTAAAAAATTCATTATCTGGAAAAATATAGATACAGGCATCAGATTACAGGATAAGATTTCCCTTATCCTAAGTGTAGCACCAAGGGCAAAGATAAACAGCATGAAATTAAGAGAGTCCTTTGACAAGGAGCTAAGGAAGGAGGATGGGAACAAAGCTGAGGTGGTTAGAGTTGGGGCATTAAGGGCACATGAAAGGGCTCAACAACCCTACGACTACCTGTGACAGAATATACAAAAACCACAAATGAAGTAGGTTTCATCAAAAGAAATAGAGTGAAAGAAATACCAAAGTAGAAGAAAGCACAAATGAGCCAAAAGACAAAACGTTTAAATCTGGATATGTGGGGGGTGGGGGTGTGGAAGGAGGAAGTGAGGGAAACTATACACTTCTTTAACTGGAATCTGTGCACAAAACCTGCTTGACACAGTACCCAGAAGATCCAGAGTTGTGAAACCTGAACATACAATAAAAATGCACAAGCTAGAAATCTGAAATTGAAAACAGAAATTGCTGGAAACACTCAGCTCAAACAGCTACTGTGGAAAGAGAAACAGCATTTCAGATCAAAGATGCTTTATCAAACCTGAGACAAAATGCAGAGAAAATAGAGGAGCAACAAATAAGACAAAAGAAATATATCAGAGTTCTATACCATGGAAACAGGCACTTCGACCTAACTTTTTCATACCAACCAAAGTACACTCTTTTGCCTGTATTAAACCCAATCTCTCTCACCTTTCCTTTCCATACATTTGGATAAACGTCTTTTAAATATTACAAATGCCCTTGCTTCTAGCACTTCACTTGGCAGCTCATTCCATATGCCCACCGCCCTGTATGAAAAAGGTACCTCTTAAATCTCCTTCAACTCCTTGCCCTCTCACCTTAAATCTTTTCCCTCCAATTTTTAGCCAAATAATGGAGAATTATGTCAGAATATAGGATGGATATTGAGGATCTGGTTGTGTGATGCGAGAAGAACAATTTTGTTCTCAATGTCAGCAAGACCAAGGAGTTTACTGCTGACTTTAGGAAGGGGAATCCAAGGGACCACACACCTCTCATCATTGTTGCAATGATCATGGAGAGGATTAGTATCTTCAAGTTCCCAGAATTCCACATATCGGAGGACCCTTCGTAGAGCCAGCAGAGAAGCAAATATGAAGAATGCACACAAATGTCTTTACTTTATAAGGAGACTTGGCATCTCATAGAATAGTCTATCAAATTTCTACAGGTGCACCATTGCCTAGCCCAAGAGTGCAGGCGACTACAGAGACAAACCTAGCCTAGTCTATCACAGGCACTGAGCTCACATTCTCTGAAAGCATCTAAGTGAAGCGCTACCTCAAGAGAGTTGCCAACATCATAAAGGACCCACATCATCTTAGTCCATTAAAACATCATCTTTTTGTATGAATTGCAACTGTGAACACTCATTTATCCTTTGAGATTTATAGTCTCTTTCCTGTTTTGACATTTGTGGTCATTTAAAATTTTTATCTTTGTAGATGCGATATCTTATGTACCTGTTTAGCAACAGCAAGGAAATATTTTGGTGTATCTGTACATCACACCTATGTACATGACAATAAATTTGACATTTTGGATTAGTTTTCCTTGGGGAAAAAAGGCTATGCCCTTAATTTTATTAACTTCTATAAAAGGTTCTCCCCATCAGCCTCCTCTCTCCAGGAAAAGAAATCCCAGCCTACCCAGTCTCCCTTATAATTCAAGCCTACCAGAGAGTAACATTCATAATATCTCTTAGGATGAGGCCAAGATTATTATAGTGATAAGTATAATAAATGATTGATCCAGTAAATGGAGGCAGTTAGAGAGAAAAATGAAAAAAAAAGCTATGAAATGAGAAGAGTGAGAAAATAGGATGCAAAGAAACAAATGAATATAAAAGTCTCAAAATACAGGGCTGTAGGATATGCCAAGCAGGTCAAACTGTGCGAATGGAAAGAAAAACTGAGTTGACGCATTAGATGGGATGACACGAGTTAGAAATAGATTATTCTAATGCAGAAAACAAAAAGCTTAAAGTTGTAGATTCAACTGAGGGACAGTACTTCATCTTCAGTCAGGACACATCAAAGCATTTTGGGTTTTTCCTATTTCTCAATTAATGTTAGGTTGTATTTCAACAGTGCAGGAGACCATAGACGGATCAGCATGGGAACTGATGGAGAAGCAGGAGGCAACAGAGATCTCTAAGGTGTCCCTGTGGATTCTATGTAAATATTCTGCAATGCAGTCACCCCAATCAGCATTTGGTGTCTCTAACATAAAGGAAGCCATATCGTGAGCACTGAATTCAGTACACAAGATGGAAAGAAGCCAATCCATACTTCATTTATATGTAGTGAACCTTGAAAAGGGAGAAGGTAGAAGGTCTAGTGTTATATCTTTGGTTGCATGGGAAAATGAAAAAGGATATGACTGGTGTTACCACTGCCATTTTGAAGTCACCATAAAGCATACTCAGATTCTTAAATCTTAATACTAAACTTTTCCGGGATGAGTTTTACACAATTGGAAAAATTCAAGAATGAATACATTTCAAATTACAAAGTACAGTTGAGTTCAAGTGTATTACTACATACCTGTATGCTTTTTTTATCTCTTCTGGTGTAGCTCCTTTCTCTAATCCCAGTGCCTTATACAAACTTTCGCCTGTTCGGGACATTGTTCTCTGAAGTCGTGGTGTGGACATGTTGGCAAGTAGCTTTAAGGTAGAAGTAGATTTTTGTTTAACCCAAAGTTAACTGCTTTTCTTCCATCCCCCCACTCCAACATACAGTCTTCTGAAAGTTAGAAGAAAAAATATTCCACTTCTTCAGTTAGACATTGTAAATATATTGTAAATATCTGACTAAACAACAGCATATTTTTCATTTTCAGACAAAGCTCATAGACAAGATAAGGTAATATGTAGTGAGCCAGATTCAAAACGCTTCAACCCAACCAAAATGAGCAACAACCCAAACAGAGCAATAATCACTCCACAACTTTCACATAATTATTAATACACCAACATGAATAACTGAAAAGAGTTAAACAGGAAAGTCAACAGAGACTGCAATTGTAATGCACAACACAAAAGTGCCAGAGAAGCTCAGCAGGCCATGCGGCATCTGCAGGAAGTAAAGGGTAACCAACGTTTCAGGCCCGAGCCCTTTATCAAAGTTTTGTTCGATCGGGGCATTCTCCAACAAGATGGCTTTAACATCAATTTCTGTTAAAAATCCCCCTCCTTAAGTCTTTCCCTGTCATTATCCCTCTATGTCCTTTTTTCCAGCTCCCCAACCCCTTCCCTTTCCATTCAGGGAGACGACCCCCTCCCTTTATCACTTCCCAGGTTTTTTCATCTTCGACCCTCCCAGCCAAATCCATCTACAACTTCTTACATATTAGCCTATATTCCTCACTGCCCCTTCCTCACTCCTCCCCTCTCCCTCCGTTTTTTTATTCATACACCTACCTACTTTTTGCTCAGACCTTGAAGGAGGGCTCAGCCTCGAAATATTGGTTACCCTTCACTTACTATAGATGCTCCATGTCCTGTTCTCCAGCACTTTTGTGTATTGCTCTTATTTAAAAGATATGTTTTTTTAAAAAAAAAAGGGTTAGTGTGAATGTATGGCCAGCTTTATGTTATGGAACTATCATTATCACTTGATGGTGCAACAGGAAGTGAGGTGACATCATTATTTCACTTAACCAATGAACTTGGTTAAAATCCAATTTTTAAAGTACTGTTAACTGCTTGTTCAAAGTTCAGGGTACATACACGATATCTCATACAACCCTGAGATGGTTTTTCTTATAAAATTTTTACTTATCATTAGTGCAAAACTGTACTCAAGAAAAGATGCATGTACAAAAGAGAGAAATGTAAACAAAGAAAGAATTGCAAACAAACTGTTCAATACAGAAAATAAATATTCAATAATCAATAATGAGCAAAGTAAGAGATCTTAAATGAGTCTATGATTGAGTTTGTTGGTTTGGAGTTTGATGGTGGAGGGGAAGACACTGTTCCTGAACTTGGTGGTATGAGTCTTGATACCTCCTATACCACTTTCCTGATGGCAGCAGCAAGAACAGAGTGGAACTCTGGGTGGAACGGATCCTTGATGATTGCTGCTGCTCTCTGAAAGCAGTGTTCCAAAGTAGATGTTCCAGATGGTGAGGACGGTTTTGCCTGCAATGTACTGGGCCGTGTCCACAACCTTTTGCAGGGCTTTCCGCTCAGTAGGTATTGGTGCTTCCATACCAGGCCGTGATGCATCCAGTCAGCACACTTTTCAGTACGCTTCTCTAGAAGTTTGCCAAAGTATGTATTTGATGTCAGACCAAACCACCACAAACTCCTCAGAAAGTATAGGCACCAACATTCTTTCTTCACAATGACATTTATGTGTTGAGTCCAGGAAAAATCCTCCAAGAAAGTGACTCCCAGGAATTTAAATTTGCTTAGCCTCTCCACTTCTGATCCCCTAATGACCACTGGATCGTACACCTCTAGTTTTCCCCTCCTAAAATCCACAATCAGCACCTTGGTTTTGGTGATGTTGAGTGTGAAGTTGTTGTTAGTACACCATTCAATCTCCCTCTTCGCTGATACATTGCCACTTTTTATACAACATACTACCGTGGTATTGTCAGCAGATTTGTAGATGGCATTGCTGTTGTACTGATCTTCACAATGTTAACTGTAATGAGAGTAGAGAAGGGGACTGACAACATAGTCCTGTGGTGTTCCGGTACTGATGTAGATTGTTGAGGAGTGTTCTCACCAATCTTCACTGATATGGACTGGAAAGGAAGAAATCCAGGATCCAATTACAGAGTGGGGTATTGAGGCCCACGTCATAAAGTTTGTTGATCAGTTTTGAGGGGATGATGGCATTAAATGCCAAACTGTAGTCAATAAAAAGCATCCTGATATATGCATCTTTGCTGTCCAGGTATTCCAGTACTTCATGTAGAGCCAGTGAGATGGCATCTAACATAGACCTGTTGCTGCAGTAGGCAAATTGGAATGGATACATGTCGCTACTTGAACAGGAGCTGATATGCTTCAACACCAGCCTCCCAAAACACTTCATCACTGGTTACAAGTGCCACTGGTCGGTAGTCATTTAAGCAGGTTACCACACTTGCCTTGGGCACAGGTGTGATTGAGACCTGTTTGAAACAAGTGGGCACCACACCCTGCCCAGGGTGAATGTTAAAGATATCCAATAATATAGACAAGTTGCTCAGCACAATTCTCTGTCTAGCATCCAAGGATGCTTTCCTTGGATTCACTCTCCTGAAGGCAGCCTGCACAGCAGAGGATCATCAGGGGATATGGGGGTTGCGTAGTGGCTCCTCCTTGTTTTGGTGGTCAAATTGGGCACAAAAGACATTGAATTCATCTGGGAATGAAGCTTAGCTGTCTCATACTGAATCAGATTTGGTTTTGTAGTATGATACAACTTTAGGCCCTGCCATAGCTGCTGAGTGTTCTTCATTGGCTTCATTCTCATTCAGAATCTGCACTCCACCTGGCATTCCTGTTCCTTGTGTATTGTTCTGGATTTAAATGCCTGTGATCTGGCTCTCAGCAAGATCTGGATTTCATTGTTCATTCAGGACTTCTGGTTGGGGAAATCGTGAATAATTTGTCACAATTTACACGAGTCAAGTACATCACGCTGAAGAAATTTTAGAACACCACACAAAATGAACTTATGTGGCTCAAAGTTTTTTATCAGTCTGGCATTTCATTATAATCCTGCAAGATGATAATTTTGGGTTAATTGCTTTTAACAATATTAGTCTGAATATTTCAATGATTTTCCATCCAACTTTATTCTACAAACCTACTGGAAAGTTCTACCCAAAACACTAAATGGTTTTCACTTGTTTTTGGAATCATTCACCAAGCATTTAACAATAAATTACCTTTGCTTTTCAAGAACAACAGTGCAGCAAAAGGCACACTGGTGTCCCTGACGGGCCCAAACGGATTTTGGGCTCAACATGGGACAATGCAGCAGTTTCAATCAAACTGCCTGTCTTTTGGACCTAAAGTTTGGTTCAGGTAGGCCGAGGCGCAGTTCCACATTCGCAAGATAGAAGTGGACGCCACTAAGTACCATCATGTGGTAGAACACAGCCAGTCAAGTAATGGATTTCCTTTGGGATCCACCAGATTCAGCAAATACGAAGCCCTAAAAGCCCTCCTTCTTCTGATTTACGGTCTCTCACAGCGTGCATAAGCTGCATGGTTCCTCCATATCGATGGCCTGGGGACTGCGACCCTTTGGAGTTAATGAACAGCATTGTTGGCACTGGCTGACAGCCATAGGCCTTGCTTGCTCTTCGAGCAGTTGTTTTTAAGAGTATGTGGCAGAAGGCATCTGCCTCACGTTGGCTAACAAGGTCTTTGATAACCCTCAAACAGGTGGCCACCCATGCAGACATTCTGCGGTGTGCGAAACAGCAAGGTGCAAGGCCCACAGAAATTAGTGCTGCATCACATCCAAAGGCAAAGATTCCAAGAGTATCGATGAGGAGGGCACACGTTCCGCCGCTCAAGCGTGACTCTGTGACAATGGCTACGGCAGCTGGCGACCTAACAGCCTACTCTACACCTGAAACAAGCTCTCCCAGCGCAAATTTCTAATCGACACGGGTGTGGACACCCGTACCAGGAGCATGGGTCTGGCTGCTGTGAATGTTTGATTTGAACGTATAGCACATCAACTATACGTCTGAAATTCAGCGATAGTAAGTTCACATGGAAGTTCATTCTTGCTGCTGTGTCCCAGCTATTGCTGGGTGCCAACTTCCTCAGAGCCCACTCAAAAAAGGGCACTGTACCAGTTGGTGAACACCACAACATTCCAGACTTTCGGCCTTGGAAAGTCAGACTACCCACCCTGCACCTAGATGCTGTGGAGTACTCAAACAACAAATTAGCCTGTGGGCTTCTCCGCTATATATTGTGCCCAAATCCATGGGAGGCTGGAAATCTTGTGGGGATTACAGGCCTTTCAATGACGCTACCACTGCAAACCGCTATCCTGTGCCCCATATACAGAACATTATAGCTGATCTTCAGGAGGCCAGAATATTTTCTAAAGTTGACGGTGAACGAGTACCACCAAATACCTCTAAACCCGGAGGGTGTGCCCAAAACCACCATCATAACACCATTCAGCCTCTTCGAATTTTTGAGAATGCCTTTTGAGCTCAAAATGCTGCACAAACATTCCAGCGACTGATAAACATGGTGGGCCGTGGCAATGGACTCTTTTCATACACTTGAACGACATACTCGTCACCAGCCACTCCCAGCGTTTACTCTACCACCGCCTACAGGAGTTTGCTCTATATGTGAACCCTGCCAAGTCCAAATTTGGGCAGTCCTCTATCGGGGTCTTGGGACATCAGATCAGTAGCCAAGATGTTGTTCCATTGCCTAGCAAGGTGGAAGTCATTGTCGTGGGCCTGGTCAACCTTGCACATGATAGGTCAAATCACTGTAGCGAATAGCCAATACTGTAGGGCACAAGGGCTTCCCCCCACCACCCACCCACGCAGAAGTTCCAGGCTGCAGGAGCACGTTGCCAGGGGAACGGCCAGGCCTCACAGCAGCATTATGACATTATTCCCATGAGCCTGTCATCTCCTCTTAAAAGAAACACATGTGATTTGAATAAATAGCAGTTACTGGTCTACTTGCTTGGTGTGGACAGCATTTATTTTAGCAGCTCTGCCTTTGGCAGTGCTACAGTGGTGACCTAGACGAGGTTCTAATGTTTTTAGAACCCACAACACGCAGCAAGATGAATCGTGCCGACCCATCCACAGCCCAAGCGACTGCCACCAAAGATCACCCACTGCAGTTTATGCCATAAGTGCCCAGCCATTCTGGGCAAACCAGCCACACAGTTGGCTGCAACTTGTAGAATCACAGTTCACCCTGCGAGGAATAACAGCCGAGGACACGAAGTTCTGGTACCCTGGACCCCGCCACTGCAGCGAAACAACCAGTCAACAGCCCACCTGTGGACGGGAAGTACATGATGTTTAAACGTTTTTGTTCGAGTCATTTGAACTTTGCCAGCACAAACGGGCCATTCTTGTGCTTAACACACAGGGCCTAGGTGACGCAACTGCTCAGAACTGATGCAGGAGCTAGTGGACCTTGCAGACAGACACTCAAAGTGCCTCCTGTTTGAGGCCCTGTTCCTTTCCAAGTTGCCGGTCCACACTGCTGCCGCTATGTGCAACATGGACTTTGCCGAATTGTACTTAGTGGCGAGAAGCAGACCGCCTCTTCCGCACTCCGCAGCTTGACTCCATCCACGTGCAACCCATTTGCACAATGGAAGCAACGGCACAAACCTCAGCCACTTCATGTGCCCCTATGGCAGTCATTGCAGCAGTCCAGCCACAATGCGACAAGCGCAGCGACAAAACAGCAGGGTACTCCTACTACAATGCCAGACAGTGCGTACCACCCTGTACCTTTTCAGGCAGCAAACCAAATACAATGCAGAGAAATGAGCAAGCCAGCCGCTGTTAGTGGCCTCAGCGGTTGGCACCAGAAAGGCCTGCTTTAATTTTGCAACCAGAAGGCCTAGTGGGAATTCCTGATAAACACCAGCGCAGAAATCAGCCTAGTTCCGCCCATGTTCTTTGAGCGGAAGAACAATGCCAGAGGCCTACCTCAACAGGCTGCCAACAGTTCAACCATCCCCACCTATGGGACACATTGGGTGACCATTCATACCAGGAACACCGTTTACAGGGGAGACTATACCATCACCTCAGTAGGCCAGGCTCTCCTAGGAGCAGATTTCCTCCAGGTGAACGAACTCCTGGTTGACCTCAACTGATGCCTATTGGTTAATAGCACCACCTTCCAGGTTTTCCCCCCCCTCATACTACACCAAGGCACTTTCCAGCCGTTGGGAGTCCATGCTCTTGAACAAAGTGAGTACACCACACTCCTCGCCGACTTCTCCGCTCTATTGGCCCTAAATTTCCATGATGCGGAACCAGCACATGATGTGCCACACCACATTGTGACCACTAAACTACCCGTGTACACATGGGCACAGCGAGTGTCCCAAGATGAGCTCCTCCAAGCTAAGGCAGAGTTTGCCATGATGGAGGAATTGGGGATTGTCAGCTGTTCCAACAGCCCATGGGCTTTGCCACTATACATGGTCCTAAAGAACTCTGGTGGCTGGCAACCCTACGGAGACTACCGCAAGCTCAATGATGCAACAGTACCAGACAGATACCCCATCCCGCACATACAGAACTTTACTGCACAACTCCAAGATGCCCAGATTTTTTCCAATGTCAACGTCCAGAAGATGGCCATAATCATCCCTTGTGGCCTCTCCAAGTTCCTGAGAATGCCATTCAGCCTGAAAAACACGGCCCAAACATTCCAACACCTCATGGACATAGTAGCAAGAGACCTGGAGGGGATTTTAGTGTACCTGGACAACATCCTCATTGCCAACCCAGACGCCAGGACCCCAAATAATATTTAAAACGCCAGTTTGCCTAGCTGTAGACTTTCGGGCTAACCATCAATCTGTCCAAGTGCCAGTTCAGTTTGTCCACCATCGACTTTCTTGCGCACCACATCTCCACCGAAGGAGCAAGACCTTTGCCTGACAAGTTTGAGGCCATTCAGAACTTTCCCAGGCCCAAAACCCTCAAAAGCCTAGGATTTCTTGGGATGGCGAATTTCTATCATCGCTTCCTCCCAGAAGCGGCAGCCACCATGTGGTCTCTCTTCAACCTCATTAAGGCAGGTAACAAGGATCCCAGTTGGTCTGCAGAGGCACTCTAGGCATTCAAGGAGACCAAAATAGCACTTTCCAAAGCCACATTGCTGGCACACCAAGATCCAGAATTACCCTTGTCATTAACAACAGATGCCACAGTGGGCGCAGTGCTGCAACGGTGGGTGGATCACCAATGGCGGCCACTTACTTTCTTCAGCAAACACTTCCGACCATCTGAGCTGAAGTACAGCGCTTTTACTTGGGAACTGCTAGCAATATACCTGGCCATATGCCATTTCCTGTCTATCCTCGAAAGCAGAGTGTTCACAGCCTCAACGGACTACAAGCCGCTGGTACAGACACTAGGCAAAGTCTTGGACCTTTGGTCAGTGCAGAAACAACAGCACCTTGCGTACATCTCCAATATACAATGGTCATCCGACACATAGAAGCCCAACGTAGTAGTTGACGCACTGTCAGGCCAACGATCACCGAGGTGACAGGTGGCATCAACAAAGCTCAGCTCACCAGGGACCAGGCTGAAGATGCCGACTGACAGGCATACCCCACAGCCATCACCAGCCTACAAATTGAGGAATTCGCACACTCCTGTGCAGTATGTCTACAGGCCAATCCTGCCTGCAACCTGGAGATGGCAGGTATTCAATCAAGTGCATGAACTCTCTCATCCTTCCATCTGGTCAACAGTCCACCTCATTTCAGACAGGTTCGTATGGCACGGGCCATCAATCTAATCAATATAAATTGAAATGTAAATATTCTGAGTATAACAGCCACTTATTAATTAAAAAATTATAATTATCATGTGAAACATACATAATTTTTTCCATTATTAAACAATATTTCATCTCATTATGCCATCTACTAATATCAATCATATTTGTGTCTTTCCATTTACTAAGAATACTTTTTTGCTACAGATAAAGCTAAATATACAAAAGCAAGCTGAAACTTATCTAATCCCAAGCCTTTCAGAGGTTGCAAACTACCCAATAAAAATACTGTTGGATCTAAAACTATTTTAATCTTGTACAGATATTCTAAAAACGATTGAATTTTCTTCCAAAAAGATTGTATGACCAAACAGCATGAAAAAAAGTTCCAACCGTATCACCACATCTAAAACACAAATCTGATTCATTAAAACCATATTTTTTTAAATTTTTCAGGTGTCAAATATAATTGATGTAAAAAATTATAATTAATCATTGCATAACATGCATTTATCAATCTAGTTACACTATCATAACAAATATCTAACCAATCCTCTTCAGAAAAAGTAAAACCAATATCCGCTTCCCATTTAATTTTAGATCTATCCCAACCCTTTTTATCCATACCATCCTGTAATATTTGATACATAAATGAAATACAACCTTCTGGTACCTTCATAAGAAAAGTCTCAAATTTAGTCATTTTAGGTAAAATCATAATCTTTACCAAACATACATTTTACCAAAGATCAAATTTGAAAAGAAATAAAGAGTTCCTATCAATACCAAAATCTTCCCTCATCTGATTAAAAAGATAAAAACTTACCCTCTTTAAAACAATCTCCCAAATTTTTCACACCTTTAAATCTCCAATGCAATAAACTTTGATTATGTATTGAAAAAGAAATAAGTTGATTATTATACAACTGAGTCAAAGCCAATAATTTACAACTAGAACCTATCATTTTATTTTTCTTTATCCATAACTTCATTAATTTTTTTAGTATAGGCACATTGCATTGTTGTAACAAATTCATATTCCACCTAAACAAAAATTGATGTATTTCAAATTCAGAAATACTTGCCATCTCAATTTTAGCCCAAATCCGTACCAAATCCATCAATGAACTAATAAATTTAAGTTGGGCTGCCTCATAATAATTTTGAAAATGTGGTAAAAGTAATCCCCCTAACTCATATTTCCAAGTTAATTTATTCAAAGCTACTCTCGAAAATTTACCCCTTCATAAAAAATCCCTAACCATTTTATTTAAATCTCAAAAAATAATTTTATCAAGTAAATACGGAATAGATTGAAACAAATATTGTATACGCGGAAAGATTTTAATCTTAATTGTATTTATCCTTCCCATTAAATTAATAGGAAAATCTTTCCATTTAATCAAATTAGTTTTAATTTTTTTCATTAATGGAACATAATTTAATTTATATAAAGATTGATAATTAACATTCAAAATTATACCCAGATATTTAATTCGATCAGTCCACTTCAAATTAATAATATTCTGATAAACTGAATAATCTCCTTCACTTACCGGTAATATTTCACTTTTTTCCCCAATTAACTTTATATCCAGAAAGACATCCATATTGTATTAAACATTCCTTCAAATGCAAAAGTGACTGAGCTGGATTTGTTAAATACACCAATGTGTGATCAGAAATAAATTAATTTTATACTCCTCATCTAAAACTTTCATACCTTGTATCTGTGTATTTCGTCTTATTAACTGTGCTAAAGGTTCAATCACTAACACAAACAAAGCTGGTGATAAAGGACAACCTTGACGAGTTGATCAAGTTAACTTAAAAAATTCTGAAATCAAACCATTCGTCAATACTCTAGCTACCTGTTTATAATACCAAAATTATTATTGACGCAAAATCCGCTAATTCTTTTTACAATAGAAAAACTTTCCTTTAGAGAATGGGAGTGAAAAGGAATCAAAAGAATAGAAAATTGTTTTTTGGGAAATAATTTATTAAAGTTTGCATATCATCAATTGAAAGCTTACTTAAAGGATAAATTGGGAAACAACTTGAGATTACCTGAAGGAAGCAACTTTGAATATGTGATTACAGACACAATGATAATTAAAAGATTTATAACAAACATGCACATTGAGCTGCAAGATAAGGAGAATGATGAAATAAACTATAAACCTAAGCTGAAGTGGGAAGAGGATTTAAACAAAGATAAAAAATGAAGTATGGGAAAAGTTACATTCTGGAACTATGAAGAATACAATAAACACAAGATTACATATGATACAGTATAATTGGTTACACAGGGTATATTTTACTCCTCAAAAATTGAAAAAGTGGGACTCAACATTATCAGTTAGATGTTTTCGCTGTGGGAAGGAAATGGGAACAACATTACATGCAACTTGGACATGTGCGAAGGTAAATAAGTTTTGGGAAGAACTAAATCAGATACTAAATAAAATTATAAAAAAATAACATACCAAAAGAAACAGAGATATTTCTTTTAAATAACACAAGAAAAATTAGGCCTTAAATTGGACAAAGCACAAAAAAAATTAATTCTGATAGCCTTAGCAGCTAAAAAATGTATAATGTCAACTTGGAAAATGGAAGAGAGCATGAGTATACAGCAATGGTACATGGAAATGAATAAATGTATTCCACTGGAAAAAATAACATATAATTTAATAAACAAGGTCACAATGTTTGAACAAATTTGGGAACCATACATGGAACATATCAGAGAGAGCTTGCCTAGGACCTCCATCTCCTAAAATGAAAATGATAAGAAGACAAAAACGACTAGATTCAGTGTGTAACAAATAGATGACACATTTTTCTTGTTTATTTTCCTTTGTGTGAGGATATTGTTTTATGGTTTTATTGTATTGTATATGTTGAAAACTAATGAGTTTGGGGCAGGGAGGGGTAGAGGGAAGGGAGGGAAAGTGGGGAAAAAAAAGGGAGAAAATGCCACTGTGTAAATTTAATGAGAAACATTTGTACATATTTTGGTTGACATGATTCACAATGTGAAAATTTTTAAAAAATAATATTAAAAAATTATATTTTAATTGTACATATAAAATAGGCTTATGCGGAATAGTTTAAAAAAAAAACTAATGAAGGACCATACATTTGTAACTACTCTAATGACGGTGTTTCTCTCATTAAAGAATACTTTCAAAATGTAACTGTGGAAACATAGGGCATAATTTGCATGAAACCAAGTCAAATCTTGAGGTTTATTATCAACCTTCCCCTTGATAATAGGTGCCCACACACACTCACCTATTATGCCTCCATCTGAACTGCAAAGTGAATTTTGCTGAATTTGTATTAAATAAAACAATGGCTCAAGGCACGTATCAAAAAGCACTTTCTGTGCATTTCAATTCATAACAAAAGGCCTCTTTCTGCTTCAGTGCTATTTCAACTGTTTCTTTGCTAAACTTGACACTTCAATATAGTCAGGATACAGATTCCAAGGAAAGTTACCTGACTAAACCTCAGTTCTTTTGATACTTGTTCAATCACAATGAAGAACCCTTGATAGATTTCCCTACCATAACCTGGCAATCAAAAAACAGCAAAAAAGTATGGTCCCTTTTACAACATAATCACAATTGGCACTGTTCCAAAATCAGCACATTTCAACCTAGCTAATTATCAGACAACACAATAAGCAAACAGACAAATTAAAATATAGTTCTACATGCAAAGTTGGTTATGTGAAATGGCTCTAACTTTGGAACATGCAGGAAAACACAATGTTTGCACTTAAAAGATCACAATATCAAAGCTGTACTTCACATAGTAGTTATATAGCCCAAGTTAAATGACCAACTATGCGAGGAACCACACCTCCTACACATGTTTACATCCTACCATCACCCACAGGATGCCAACTAGCCACATCCCACAAGAACTCAAAGCTGCGGACTTTGTCTTTCTAAGACCCCCTGCGGTGCCCCTACAAAGGGCACTTCAAGGGTCTGAGAAGGGAGGTGGTTGTACACACTCTGCACATTGGAGGCAAGCACGACATGTTTACAGTCGACCGCCTCAAAAAGCCCACTTGGACTGTTCAGAGCCTTTCCATACCCCTAATTTGTAAGTGGCAAAGATAGCTTGTAGAGTCAATTGTGGGATCTGCTTTGGAGTTTTTCAGTTGTGAAACTACTGGCCATTTGGAGTGTGCGTCCACAGCTATTAAGAAAGTCTCACCCATGAATGGTCCAGCGAAGTCTACATGAATCCAAAGTCAGGGTTTGGATGGCCATTTCCATGGGTTAGCTTCGGCTTGCAGCATTTTTGGCTGAATTGACTGACATACTTTGCATTTTGTTTCTATTGTTTCAATGTCTCTGTCCATGGAGGGCCACCAGACATGTATCCAGGCCAGTACCTTCATTCATACCATTCCCAGATGATTGTGGTGCAGTTCTGATAACATGATAGTTTGCTATTTGGGTGGAATAATTGTACGGGTACCCCATACATTTCGACCGGTAGTTCAATGGCGGCATGTGTGTTAAGGTTTTAGATCTTCTGAGATGACTTCAGATTCGGGCCACCCATTAAGGGTGAATTATAGGATCTTGCTTAATGTTACCTCTTTTCAGGTTTCCTTTCCAATCATCTGGGCTGTCATAGGCAATTGTTGAATTTGTTCTTGGTTGATGGATGCTACCTCTGCTGTCCATTTAATAATTTCTTGTTGTTCTGTCTCAGGTAGCGGCATGTGTGATAAGGCATCTGCATGGTTGTTGAGTGTTCCTGGTTCATGTTTTATATCATAGTTATACCCTGCATTGACCATCTTTGAATTCTGGCTGCAGGTACTACTGGTATACATTTGTATGGCTCCAGGATTAAACTAAGAGGCTTGTTGTCTGTGATCAAGGTGAATTTTCTTCCTTAAAGATATTGGTGCAATTTTTTTTTTATATATATATATAAACACACCAAAAATGATTGCCACTCCTTTTTCTAGTTGGGCATAATTGCATTCATTTGTGGTTAATGTTCGTGAAGTATACGCTACTGATTGCTCACCTTTTTCTGTGATTTGGGAGAGTACCACTTTACTAGGACCATAGTGGATCAGCACCTTATTTGTTGACATTAATATTTCCTTTAGTTGATAGACTGTGTTTTTAGTTTCTGTGTTCCAGTACCATGTTTGATCTTTCTTGAGTAATTGGTTCAGCAGACTGCATAGTGTAGACGTATTAGGGATATGTTTTCAGTAGCGATTAACAAGTTCTAGGAAGGACTGTAGTTCCGATTTGTTGGTTGGTGCAAGAAGACATATTTGTCCTTTCATAATCATATGCCTGTTGTAGTCTGGTTAAAACCTTTTCAAGATTTGTAAGTGTTCACTGTCGTTTCGGCCCATGATGATGATGTCATCTAGGAAACACCCATCTGAGAGTCCATGTAGTAATTTGTCATCGTTGCTTGGGGAGAGAAAAAAAAATAAAATCGCAGGTGTTGCTGAAATTCCATAAGGCAGGTGTGTCCAGGTGAATAGTCCCAGATGGGCAATGATGGTCACATATTCTCTTGATTTTTTTTTGTCCAAATCTATCTGTTTATATGCTTGTAGGAAATCTAGCTGAGAATTTTTGCCCTCTGTTTAGTGCTTGGAACAATTCTTTTGCCTTGGGCATCGGGTGTTCGGGTATTTTGTGTGGTGGATTGATGGTGACTTTGTAATTGCCGCAAATGCCATTTGCTTTTCATTCGGGTACGATGGGATCTGCCCAAACACTTTTGTATTGGCTTTAACATACCTTCATGTTTTAGTCTGTTTAATTCAGCCTCATTTTCCCTTTCATAGCAAATGGGACTGATCTGGCTTTGAAGAATTTTGGTTCTGCGTTATCTTTTAATTGCAGTTTGGCTTGAACACCTTTAATTTTCCCCAATTCTTGTTGGAAAACAACTGCGTGGTTGTTGAGGATTTAGTTGAGTTCTGGCTGGGAGATGTCAGTGTAGTTTACATTCAACCAATGTTGATTTCATTGAACCGGTTTCCAGCCAGTCTTGGAGAATGTGTTGTAGCCAGTTTCTTCCAAAAATTGCTGGTCCCTGGGTATCTACAATGTAGAAAGGGTTTTTCGTTGCTTTTGTTTGTATTGTACTTGGACTGTACATTTTCCAAATATTTTGATTCTGTTTTCTGTAACAGATCTTAGAGTTACTTCAATTGTTTTTACCAGGAGGCAAGGTAGCAAGCATTTCTTTACATGTAATGGCATTAGAAAGACTTCTGCCCATGTCGAACTCCATCTTCAGGGAGCGTCCATTTATTTTTAGCTGTATAAAGATTGCTGTGTTTCCTCTATTTATTCTTCGGATGTGTAATATCTCAGGAGTTGAAATTTCAAGAGCTTGAAGGTCAGTCGTTGGGCTGTTATCATCATCGTTGCAAGGTTGCCTCCCTCTCTCTGCAATTGTTTTGACTTTAGCTGCTTGTTTATTTGCAGGTCACCTGTGCTTTAGAAGCAGTCATTTAGCTTTGATATGTCCTTCTGTTTTAGAATGGTTGCATTTAGAATTTTTGAAGAAACAGTTTTCTGGTCAGTGATTGTATTTCCCACAACTGAAGGATCGTTGGCGGGAAAACCTCCCGACCAGTAGGTCTGGTTGACCCACACCTATGTTTTTATCTGCCATTTCAGACTGCAGGCAGTCCTGTATGCAATTTGTAACATAACGTCTGCATCCAGTGCTAATAATTTTTGCCTTGTTTGGCAATTTGCCCGCCGCATCACTAATCCGTCAAACAGTGCCTGATTTAGAAACTGCTTGAAATGACATTGCTCCGCCAGTTTGCGCAATGATGCCAAGTATTCATTTACTATTTCTCTTGGCCCTTGTCTCCTTTCATAGAATCGTTGCCTTTCTGCCATAACTGGTGGTTTGGGGTTTAAATGGTTCCTTAGAGTGGTGCATAATTCGTTGAATCTCTTTGACCCTGGATCCTCTGGGGTCAGCAAGGTCTTAAGGAGGTTGAATGTTTTCTTCTCATTATACTGAGGAAGAGGGCACATTTATGGTTTACTGGACCTTCCACAATATCGTAGGCTACACAGTAGTGGTTAAACCATTCAACGTAGTTATTCCAACTTTCTATTTCACTAAATTCCCCGAACTTTCCCTCCACCATTTTGGCATGCTTTTGCCTTGATCTTTTGGCTGGAATTTGTTGAGGTAGCTAGGTAGATGTTTTTTACCTTTCTTCTGTTGTTTTCCTTCTCACAGTTGGTGCATTGTGTATGTGTAGGGTTTGTTTCATTCTACGTCACCACTTGTGTATGCACTCACATAATTAAGACTCAGAGACATGATGCTTTCTCATTCTTTTCTTCTATTAGACTAACATGGCTACTGACACACAGGGTTGGGTTACATCATGACATGGTCATCATGATGTCCAGCAGAGGGCGGGCTTATACCCAACACTGAAGTTTGAAAATTGACTTTTCAGAGTGGGACTTTAATTACACACACACATATACATTTGTGCATAGTGGGGTTAAATTTAGAGTTAAGTTTAGAGATAATTTAAGAAATGTCATGTTATTAATAGTTTAATAAAAACTATTATTTTGAATAGTTTTACCTGATGAACTTTCCATTCCTGTTTTTTGTTAATGCTAGTCCCAAACAAAATGAAAAGGATTGTTAATTCGTAACAAAGGCAAGGTGTTGGGTATGGTATATTTGGATTTTAATAAGGTGTTTGGCATGGTCCCCCATGGTAGGCTCAGTCAAAATAATCATGTGGCGTAGGAGCCAAGGAATCTTGGCTGTCTGGATATGGAATGGTCTTGCCTGCATTAGACTGTAGTAGATGGAACATATTCTGCCTGAAGGTTGGTTACTAGGTGCGTCCAATAGGATATAGACAGGATTCAGTGTTCAGCGGAGAAGTAACAGATGGAGTTCAATCGGATAAGTGTGAACTGATGCACTTTGGAAGTTCAGACTTGAAGACAGAGTAGATGGTTAATGACAGGATTCTTTACAATATGGAGTAACAGAGAATTTGGGGTTCAAGTTTATAGCTCAAGGCTGCTGTGCAAATTGATTTGGAGGTAAATATGGTACATGGTGTGCTAGCCATTAATTTGGGGGATTGAGTTCAAGAGCTGTGAGGTAATTTTGCAGCTCTATAAAACTAGTTAAGAGTTTTTGGTCATCTCATTATAGGAAGGTTGAAGGTGCTTCGGAGAGGGTACAGAGGAGATTTACCAAGATGTTTCCTAGATTAGAAAACTTGCCTTATGAAGCAAGGCTGACAAAGCTAGGGCTTTCTCCTTGGAGTGATGAAATACGAGAGGTAACTTAATAGAATTGTACAGTAAAATCTTTGCTATCCAGAATTCAAGCAATTGGCAGCCTCAAGCAACCAGCAAAAAAAAATCATGGAAAATAAAAAGTTAAAAAATTCAAAAGTTTAAAATTGGCGCCATCGAGACGCTAGTTCATCAATCACACAACTTGCAATCTCCAGCAACTGGAAAATGTAATTATCTGGCATCTATCAATGCCCATAGGGCCTAAATACCAAATGTTTTACTGTACAAGATCATGAAGGACATGGATAGGGTGGACAGCCAGCACATTTTTCCTCAAGGCGACAACTGCCAATGCCAGAGAACATCTGTTTAAGGTGAGTGGAGGAAGGTTTAGAGGAGATATCAGAGGCAAGTTTGTTTTTAAACACTAAGTGGTGGGTGCCTGAAAGGCATTGCCAAGGATGGTGGTGGAGGTTGTTACAAGAGACACTCAGATGGGCTCCTGGATGCAAGAAAAATAGAGGGTTAAGAGTATGAGGTAGAGAAGGATTAGATTGTTGTGCAGTCAGTTTCTGTCAGTCAGCATCACATCATGGACCGAAGGGCCTGTACTGTGGTGTAATGTTCTATTTAAACCATGATAACCAAGATTTAAAATGGCTAATTTTCCAATTACCCACATTCGTAACACTGACATATGTAAAAAAGCACTCCAATTTACATCAGAAAAATTCCTGGGCACACAGCAACTTATGAAATTGAGCTTACGCACCAATTTGGAAATTTTCAATAATTTAGCTTTTTGAACGTACTGAACAAATTCTAAATAGAGGCTTTTCTCTGTACCTTGTTACATCCACCTTTGGAACATGCATAGCTCTAAAGATGGATGCAGGAAGTCTTCACTGGTGCTGCTCTTTGATGGCAGTAACTTAGTCCAATTACCACAGAAATTACAAGTTTTCTCCAACTTTTTGAAATTGATGATTTCCATCTGCCTCCATCACACATTTGTGCATTCCACATCACAAATGAAGTTGACTGCACTTGGTCAACTTGTTGTGCAAGGTCAAAATATCCTTTCTTTTACTTTTGCTTCCTTTAATAATTACCTTCTATCTTGGCCATTGGCCATCTAGCAAATGGAATTATTTTTCCTTATTTATTTCATCAAAACTACCAAGATCAAATCTGTTGAACAATAATACATCAGCTACACATAGTAAATATGCAAAATATGATGCAAAAATAGAAAACAACAGAAATTCACTGGATAGCAGGAGCATATTCAAGCCTGGGGCAAATGGTAGGAGAGCCAATTCGCGAAACTCACTGATCCAATGAGGCATGTTCTGCCTCTGTGGTAGAGTTTGCAGGTTCCACATTGATCTCAGAAGTAGAATGGAAACAAGTTATTCTTGATCACAACAAAACCAACCACAAAGATAACATACTTTTCTGCCTTAAATTTCATAATGTGTGTACTCATTGCACCAGTGTTACCTGATTACATTTCAAGCTTATTAAATAAAATGCAGATTATATCTCAAGAGCAAATATTTAAATTATTCAATGTCACTGCCTCTCAATTCTCCACGAAGCAGATTCTACACCCCATTTCCAACATCAAAAGGAACTGTTATCTGAGTAAGGTTGTAATTCTCCAGAAAATATTATCAAAGTATGGAGGCTCAAATGGAGTGGTGTCTCATTAATGCAATTTTAAGCCTCTGTATATCCTCAAGAGAAAATTTTGCATGGCAATATTTCAGAAGAGGAATGTTTCTCTCCCATGACTGCTAGTTCTTATCTCAACCCATATAACCAAAGCAGCTTAACCAGTCATCACATTGTTATTTGTAGGACCTTGCTGTGTTCTGCCACCACTCTATTACCTCCATTACAGCAGTGACTGATATTTTGACTGTAAATGACATTAGATTTTTTAAAGTCATGAAAGGAATCAATCACTGCAAGTTCCATTGAATGTAACATTTACAACATTCAGCCATATTATAAAAGATGCTAAATTCAATTCCACTTTCTTCATTTGCTCCTTCCTCTGCCTCCCATGAAACCAGTTTTTTTTTGCAAGGCCAGTTAATTCATTTTGTTTACGTTAGCTAAATTAGAAAGATTAGTGGTGATTAACTTGAGAATCTGAATAACAGCAGTAGTTACATCACCCCAACTTTATAATATAAAGATTCAACTAACATAAGAATTAGAAAAAAAAGAGAAAGGGCAAAGAGGACAAAAGAATGTATGTGATAAGAGTGGAGCTGGAGACTGAACAATAAAGGTGTAATGCTAGCTGAGAGAACCAGTTGAAAGTTTGTATATCACAGCTGATCTGCCTGAAGTAATGAAAGATGATGGGAAGAGGGAAGAACAAAATCACAAATTACAAAACAGTGCCATGTTGGAAGGTAGCTGTGAAGGAATTAAAAGCAGATGACATTGATTGCCTTTGATCAGGACTGACCAGTTATTATCAACTGGACAGGTTAGCCATCTGAAAACATAGAATAAAATGTTGAATCCCAAAAGCTACAACAGATGATATGCGCCTGAAGCTGACATTGGGGCTTCAATTGAACTGCACAGATCAAAAACAGAAGTTAGAGAGGTAAAGATTTAGAGGATTTAATAGGACAATCAATGTCATCTTTCCAGGCTGAATGAGAAAAAAAACGATGATATGATCACTCAATGTGCATTTAGACTCTCCAGTGTAGAGAAACCCATAGCAATGAATTGCCATTTCACCTGAAAGGACCGTTTGAGTCGAGTGCAAGGAAGTGTTGAAGTAAAAGGGCAGCTTGTGAGCGAGCATTTGAAGGAAGGGCAGTGTTGACCAAGAAATTGATGGGGAAGCTATTCCTGCAGATTGCTGATGCATGGGGAGTGGAGGATAGCAGAACCATGAAAGCGACGGAAGTTACCCAGCGAATGGAGGCGACCGCGATGGAAGCCGCCCCACTGCCCAATTGGCCCCAAGTCCCGGAAATTCACCCCACTCGCCTTCTCTACCCACAGATCTCAGGTTGAAGTACTGCCGCGCCTCGGGCCACAAGACAGGCTTCTGCGTGTTTTTAGTTTGGCGGCCTCGTTGCTTGGGAGGACATTCCAGGAGCATCCTGGTCACCACCACCCAGCCCCGAACACCCTTCCTACCTCTGGCTCAGAGCGGAGAAGCGGAGCCACTCGGTGTGGCGGTGACGATACTACACTTCGTCCCCCCGATTTCACTTCACCAGCCACTCCTACCGCTTTCAACACATTTCACAGCACGCATGCGCGGGGGCGACAGGAAGTGACAAGATCACGTGCTGAGGCCATCGTCGAGTGGCAATGAGAACGAAAAGGGGATTGACTCTCTGAAGAAGAGGTGAGCGAGTGGTGTAACGCTGGAACTCGAGCAGACGGAGGAGATTCGATCCTCACCATATTGACGAAGTAGCGAGAGGAAGGAGATGTAAACACCCTCAACCTGCATGACGATAGACCAGAAGCTCGAAGGTGGAACACCACCGGTCTACCCTTTGCCGGCATTGGTCTTTTCTCTTTCTACTGTTGTTCCGCTATGGAGTAATTGACTCTGGTCGATGTTTCTGCATTTGATGACAGCTCTAAACGGGTTGGTGTTGATGGTGTCGGTCCATTCTGTCAATTACTTCAAAGAACTTGCAGGTGGCTTGAAGCTTGCTCTCTTGAGTGGGTAGCCTAATGGCACAAGTAGTCGAACTGCAACTTCACATCTCCAGTAGCTGGAATAATGCTCTTGCCCCACCCCATTCCCTTGCTGACATGCTAATCCATGATCTCATGTACTGCCAAACTGCAAATTGGAGGAACCCCTCACACCTGATTGGGCAACCTCCGATTAGATAGCATAAATATTAACTTCCCTGGCTTTTGTTTAACCCCCACCCCCCCCCCCCCCCACTTCTTCCCCGTCACCTTCTCCCAGCTCTGTCTCTCCCTTTTACCTGTCTCCTTTCCCACAGACTTCAATTCTCACTTCTCCCCTTATCGTATCCAATATCTAATTTACACCTTTGGTTGGCCTGGATTCCTCCCTCAATCATTCTGCTTATTCTTTGAAGAAAGGCTTGGCCCCGAAATGTCAGCAATGCATCTTTAGGCTCTTTCATGCAGTGAAAAGGGCCAACTGTAAAGGTGGAGATTCTCCACCCTTATGTTCGGAGAATGCACCATGGCCGGCTCCAAGGCGCCAACTGCAAGGTGTCGACTGCGATCCTTCGGAGAAGGGTAATTGGTGGAGCGCTGCACTCTGCTGCCTCGCATGAATGTAATGCCACTGCAAGCGACTGGCTAGGGCCAGGCTGAGATGGAGGAGCGAGATTTTTTAAATACTGACAGTGTGTACGGCAGGGAGGCATTGCAGGTACATTCTCATTTTGGAATAGCAGTGAGGGTTTCAAATATCAGTGAGGAAGTAATGACTTCTAATTGGGGAGATGCTGAGATTAGGCTGCTTCTCAACCTCATGTCTCAGGAAGCCCAGGAAAAGGAGCTTACAGGGACAGTGAAGGATAGCTGTACCTTTGAATGACTGGCCACTGCACTTTCAGCATGTGGTCAGAGTCGCAGTAAAGGACAGGTAGTCACCGAGCTTAAGAGTTTGAGGAATAAGTTCCATGCTGAACTGGATCACAACAGGAGAAGCAGCGGATGTTTAGCGTGGCAGTACTTTGATCAATGCCACAATATCTGGGGAACTAGCTGCTCAGCAACACCCTTGTGTGTGGTTAGTGCATTGGAGAGCCCTGCATCCCTGAGTCATCTCAGGTGACAACCACTAGCGCTGATGCTGGAGACACGCCAGCTGAAGAGGGGCAGGTCACCACAGAAGTAGCTACTGGTGTGATATGGACATCTCCAGAAGCAAAGACATGGTTGCAGAAATCACTGCCAATGGCAGGGGTGAGAAGTCACCTGATGAGACAGGTATGATGTCATCATGGTTTTTTATGTGTCAAAAAGCACGCAAGTCTACTATTGATCCCAAAGTACCACAACCAAGACACAAGTGTCAGAGGTTGACGAAGGTTCAGCTTCTCTCAAAGGAGTTGGAGAACATAATGATGTCACTGGACAAGGAGGACAGAGAGAAGGGATTGATTGCCTGCATGCTGAGATGAAGCTGAATCAGGAGAGAGCAATGCTTGCCAAATTGAGGGAGGAACAGGACGCCGGTTGGAATTTGGCAAGCAGTCACAGGCAGCATCTGGATTGAGTGAACTTGGTCCTAAAATAGGCAGTCCATCATTTTCCAGAAGGTGGTCACACGATTCGAGAATACCAACCCATCACACCCCCCGCCCCCCCAGGAACAGTACCCACAGCGCTACAGTTCCCCTCATACTATGTACCAACCCCCCATCTGTATCATTCCACACCAGCACATTATGGTCATAGCCACATGGAGAGGAGTGAGGGAATGTCGTCCTTTTCTGACTCCCTAACCCCCACCTCATTCCTCCCGATGCTTGAGTGATGTGCAATCTGGCATAATTGCAGAAAAGGGTAATGTTTATGTTGTTCAGTCATTAGCCACTTTATTCTTATGTGCATTATTTATGGAATTACACACAGATTTGTACAATGTGGTGGGTATTATTTTATAGATTTACACACCAATGAGTGAGATATAGCAAGGATGGATTGCGGAGTCAGCAATTTGCACTACATATTTGTACTTCGATGGTTGTTTTCAAGCAAATAGTCATTCATCGCTTTAGACGTGATTTGCACAAGCGATTGAAGAAAGCAGCCATGTGTCAAAAAGTTATGTAATGTGGTGCCTTTAACATAATAATTTAACTTAAATATTTAACTAACCATACATGTGCCATAGAATACAATTTTTATTCAACTTCCCATAGGTCGTACAGACTTTTATGTTTCATTTCTTTCACACTCTTTGCTTCACAAGATTACAAGAACAGATAAGACAATGCTTTATAATTCTCATGTCACATGAGGGGGAAACAAGTGAGGATGGTGGGTTTGGTGGTTAGATGGGACATGCCCCATTGATAGCGAGAACTTGAGAGGACTCCCCCCCCTCCCCCACCTTTAGATGACTGACATAATCACCTCATGGATAGCCTGGTGACCATGTGCCTGCGTGTCATTACAAACTGGGCGGTCGAGTGCAGGGAGATTAGATGGAACAGACGTTCACTTGCAGAAAGTGATCTTTGTTGAGCTCGCATATATCGTGCAGTAAACAGTACACAAACTCACATCCGGAACAAAAGTGATACAAATATCAAGCACCACCATCGGCCTTTCAGACACCTTGTGGAAATCAGGGCTTTGATAAATTTTTGCTGTCATGGATCCTGTGCATGGTGAAACCCTTCATCAGCCACCTTCTGAGGGGGTACGCCGTATCACCCACAAGATGCACTGGGACCTCCACTCTGTTAACATCTCAGGATACCTGTGGGCACAACAATGGAGGTAGTTCATTAATCTGGGTCAACACTGGTCTCAACACTGCAAACCTGGGAATCACAGGACCTGCCAGTATTACATTACACCCCTTTCAGCAATCGCGCACTGTAGATGCTACGGCACCAGTCACCCCAACTCCTTCGGCTCTGGAAGTCACTATGAGGCGCTCTTCAACATGAATGCGACACAAGACCAGCCTTTTTGGGCTGCTCTATAAAAGGTAAGTTTATGTTTTCTCTCCGTGCTTATAGCCAGCCTCCAGGTGGAGGCCTAGTATGAAAGGGCCTTTTGTTTCCTATGTATGCTGAAAAGACCAGCTGAGTTCCTCCAGCATTTCAGTGTGTTTTTACTGCAATCACAGCATCTGCTGTCTGAAGTCTGCCTGTTCTCTCTTTCCCCCATGAGTACTCTTCTGAGTACCATGGTTTTGTCACGTAAAGGTCCCTACAGCATATTCAGCCCACAATGTGGTGCATACCTATATAAACCTCAGCAACTGAGTCCTTTAAATGTCCCCCTTGTACCATCCTCCACCACCATCCCTGGCAATGCATTTCAGGCATCCACTACTATGTATTAAAAAAAACTTACCCCTGACATCTCCCTTAAGCTTACTTCTCACCTTACACAGATGTTCACTGGTATTTGGTACTTTTGTCCTGGGAAAAAGATGTTAGCTGTCCACCTGATCTATTTCTCTCATAATTTTGTAGACCTCTATTGTTATCTCTCATCCTCCTATGCTTCATGGAGAACCCCTAGCTCTGTTAACCTTGCCTCATGAGACATGTTTTCCAATCCAGCCTGCATGTTGGTAAATCATCTCTGCAGCCTCTCCAAAGCTTTCACATCTTTCTTGTAATGAGGTGACCAGGACTGAACACAATATTCCATATTTAAAAGAGTTGCAACATTACCTAACCACTCTTGAACTCAATTCCCTAACTAACAAAGGCCAGCACATTGAACTATCTAATTACAACCTTGAGAGATCTATTGATTTGGACCCCAAGGAGCTTCTGTTCTTCCACACAGTTGAGAATCCTGCCATTAACTATATACTTCACTTTCAAATTCAACCTTTCAAAATACATCACTTCAGATTTATTGTCAGAGTATATACATGACATCACATTACAAGATATAACCCTGAAATCCCTTTTTCCTGCAGGCACAGCAGAGTTACCACTAATTGGTAGTGAAAAAAATAAACGACATACCATAAACATGTAAACAGATAAAACTAAACAAATAACAAATGTAAACAAACTGCAATACAGAGAGGAAATAAAATCAATAAAGTGCACAAGAATCCTTAAATGAGTCCCTGATTGACTTCGTTATTGAAGAGTCTGATGGTGGAGGGGTAGCAGCAGTTCCTGAACCCGGTGGTGTGAGTCTTGTGGTTCTTATACCTCTTTTCTGATGGCTGCAGCAAGAACAGAACATGTGCTGGTTGAGTGGGTCTTTGATAATTGCTGCTGCCCTGCGATGACAGCATTCCCTGTAGATGTACTCAATAGTGGGGAGGATTTGCTTGTAATGTCCTGGGCTGTGTCCTCTACCTTTTGGAGAGCTTTAAACTCAGGGATATTGGTGTTCCCATACCAGACCATGATGCAGCTGGTCAGCACAATTTCCAAGGTTTCTGTTGTCATAACAATTCTCTGCAAACTCCTGAGGAAGTCAAGGTACTGACATGCTTTCACAATGCCATTGGGGTGTTGGGTCCAGCAAAGATCCTCCAAGATAGTGACTCCTTAGAAACTAAATTTGTTCACTCTCTCCACCTCTGATCCCCAATGATCACTGGACTGAAAACCTCTCACTTTCCTTTCCCAGTCAACAATCAGCTCCTTAGGATTGGTGACATTTGAGTGCAAGTTTGTTAAGGTTCATACTTGTCTGGTTTGAACTCTATCTGTCACTTCTCTGCCCAACTCTGCATCCTACCCATTGTAACCTTCGACAACCTTCTACACTATCTATAGCACATGATAATCTCTTTCTTTCAGTTCACCACAGAGTTCCTTTTCTGTTTCCCTTATTTCAAGTGAAACATTATACAGCCACCCATCTCCTCTTGTATGGACAAGGGCTTTGACCAGGCTGAACTCAGAACTCACAACCCATCTTCAAAATGGGGTTTCAAACAATCTTGCCCGCTTGTCATGTTCCAGTCCCAGCTTCCACTGGACTGTTAGAACTTCTTGGAGAACTTGAGAGAACTTTCTCTCACTCAGAGAAAACCACATGACCCTCTTAGAACAGCAAACTGCACTCAGACAAACTGCAGCACTGGACCCAATCTTCTGAGTCCATTCATCTGTTGCTTTCCAAAATAATAATCCATTACTTCACAGCATGTCCAATTAACATCTACTTGTGAAGTCCTTCAGCAAAGCAGTTTCCATTGTCTTTACAAAGGCACTGGGAGCCTGGATTGTCTGGCTTGAGCAGAGCTCTGGTATTTTAAATGAGATCTGCGTTGTGAAGCTTTTGTGTCTTTTTGTGACCTAAAAAAAACTCAATTTATCTCCTTTAAAACATATCTATATAAAATATAACATAATCTGTCACAATATGAAATAATTTAATTTTAGACATGTTGACCCTATGTACAACTTTAAATTGTAACAAACAATGATGGGCATATGAAGATGCAGTATTAAACAACTTAAAAATTGAATCCCAAACCTCGTCTGATAATGAAACGCTTAAATCCTGTTCCCAGGTATTTTTTATTTTAACTAGAGGGGCATGTCTCTAACCCACCAACTTACTTTAGCCCCTTTTCCACTGCTAACTTGTCCCAGGAATTAACCAGTTAATGGGTCCAGTGGAAAAGGAAAACAATCAGCCTGTCGGCATCAAATTATGTCAAATTACACTGACTCATATCCCCAGCAATACTGATTAAACCAGTGGAAAAAGGACAACTTCCATCCATTCAAAGTTAGATTCTCCCATCCCTGGAGATGAGTTGTATTCAGTGGAAAAGGTGACCCAGTACAAATGGCTTCCAATTCTGGGACACTGCATGGCCAATTAACTAAGATGCTAGTGGAAAAGGGGGTGCAAATAATGGATATTAAACCTTTGTGAGAAAGTTGTAAACTAAAAAATACATCAACAATGTTCACATCAGGTGCCCAAGGGAAATCAGGTGTCTGAGATTGAAGAAAATGCCTGATTTGCAAATATCTGAAAAAAAAGTATTTTGTAAATTGAACTTTTCAGAAAGTTATTCAAATGATGTAAAACTGTTATCAACAAAAAATCCTTTGAAATGTTCAATACCCAATCTGTGCCATTCATGAAAAGCAAAATCATGCAAAGAAGGTTGAAAAAGATCATTGGATAGAATAGGACTTGAGAGAGAAAAACCATGAAGTCCAAAATTATTTCTGAAATGCATCCACACTCTCACAGTGTGCTTAACAACAGGATTGTTGATGATTTATTTAAAGAGAAAGGAAGTGAAGATCCAAGAAGTGCTGAAATGGAAAGGGTTTTTTTTTAGCAGAATTCAGCTCCATTGCCACCCATACTGGACAGTCCACTCAATTATGAAAATGTAATCAAAATATAAAATTACATATATTGACCAACCAATAATAAAATCTGAAATTAGGTTCTGTTCATTTCATATTTTTGAAGATAGACTTTATTTAGATGAGGACAAGGGTGCTTACCCTTCCATGTATAAGACGACATAGCCGAATCAAGTAAATTGGTATAGATTGAAAAAGATATAAAAATTTAGCTAAGATATTAATTTTGATAGAATTGATATGACCAACCAAAGACATAGACGGGGCATCCATTATGTTAAGGACTATTTGTATTGGGAAGGTTTGCAGCTGTCATGTGACAGCACTGCCCTCTACTTAGTCAGACACACCAGCTGCCAATCAAGGTTTGGTTCTCTCCCATCCATTAGTGCACACCTTGCTGTTGGTTACATGTAAATTACCTGGACTGCATTCTCCAGCCTGCCTGTACTTGGCTTTGGGCCATTGGCTGTTGTAATTAGATTAAACCTCCTGCCACTGAGCTATTGGCCCCCAGTAAATGATGTGGGCTTGTCCCTCCAGCACTATAAAGGTGCCATGTGCTCTTTGTTCTCTTTCTTTGCCAGCTTGGGACCACCCTGCTTCACTCCAGGCCTAGAATTGTGGAAGGGTGCTGGAGAAACTGTTGGTAAGATGTGAACTGTTAAAAGGTATAGGAGCATTTAATTAGTGTCCTTGTAGCACAGAGCCATGCCTGCACTGAGTCAAGGGGTGGTGGGACATCATAATGATTTTTCCCTGATCATTGTATGTACCAGTTCATTTTGTGTGTGTGTGTGTATATATATATATATAATGTGTGTGTGTGTGTATATATATATATATATATATAATGTATGTATATAATGTGTGTGTGTGTGTGTGTATATATATATATATATATATATAAAAAATGTGTGTATATATATATATATATATAAATATATGTAGAGGTCTGCCTAACATATTGACCCTGTTGTCCCATTCCATCCCTGAAATAAATGTGCACTTTGATCTGGTTCTTAACCTGTGGGACCCATACGAACCCGAACAACACTGTTTCACATGCTTTAATAAAGTAAGGAAATGTTCTTTAAAAATATATTTGTGATTCTTTGTAACTGTAATACCAAGATAAGTACAACATAATTCTTGAAAGTGGTGTCATAGAGTTGCAAAGAAAGCTTTTAGCATCTTTGCCTTCAAAAATAAAGTCTTGATTTGTGAAGTTGGGATGTTATGTTAAGGTTCTATAAGACATTGGTGAGGTCAAATTTGGAGTATTGTGTGCAGTTTTGGTACCCAAACTACAGGAAGAATATCAGTAAGATTGAAAGAGTGCAGAGAAGATTTACAAGGATGTTGTCGGGTCTTCAAGAGTTGAGCTACAGAGAAAGATTGAACAGGATAGGACTTTATTCCTTGGAGCATAAAAAATGAGGAAAGATTTGACAGGTACACAGAATTATGAGATATATAGACACAGTAAATGTGAGTAGGCTCTTTCCATGGCTTTACGGTGAAAGGGGAAAGGTTTAGGGGGAACATTAGCGAGTCATGGGAGTGTGGAAGGATTTGCCATCTGAGGTGGTAAATGTGGGCTCACTCTTAAGTTTTAAAAATAAACTGGTGTAGAGTGCGTCGAAAGAACCAAAGACTTGTTGATCCAAACCAAGGCTTTTATTAACTAAAAGACTGGAGCATATCACAAGTAGGTCGACCAATCCAGAATGACCTGGTCTGGCTAGGAGCAATCCTTTAAGACCTGCCAGTAGGTGTGGCTACACTCTCAGCCAATCACAGTCATCCTACACTACAATTTGTATATATACACATTGGAGATAGAATCTGTACTATCACATTCACCCCTTCTTTGAGAACAGATCCCAGGGTGGATGGAGGTTAGGGGCTGAACTGGTCAGGGGACCTGACCATCCGGCGTGACCGCCGTGGTGCCAGGATTGGGGTCGCCGGAGTCGTGTCGTTGGCAGGCTCGTAAAGTGCGGCCACTGCTTTGCTCAATTCTCCAATGGCGTTGTCTGGCCTGAGCTGGTGCTGGTCCCTCTGTTCAAGCATTTGACCTGGGGGAAAAGGAATAGGGGGAGGTTGGGTTAAAGGCATTACTACGCTTGATCCGGCTTGGGCTAGGTCCCTTACCGAGACTGTGTTCTCCCACCCATCCGGGTACTCAACGTAGGCATAATGCGGGTTCGCATGGAGCAGAGTCACTCGGTCAACCAAGGGGTCGTTCTTTGAGTATCAGACGTGGAGTCGTAAGAGGACCGGACTGGGAACCGTGAGCCACGCCGGTATGGTCGTTCCCGATTTGGATTTCCTTGGGAAAGAGAACATCCTTTCATGGGGGTTGGCATTGGTTGCGGTGCATAGGAGGGAGTGGATGGAGTGCAGGGCACTAGTAAGCACGTCCTGACAGCGAGAGGTGGGGAGAGCTTTGGACCGGAGAACAAATGTAACTGCTTTCCAGAGAGTGATATTCTCTCTTTCGACTTGCTCATTATCACATGGGTTATAGCTGGTGGTCCTGCTTGAAGCAATACCACTCTCCAGAAAGTACTGCCGCAGCTCTGCGCTCATAAACGAGGACCTCCTGTCACTGTGGATGTAACTGGGGTACCCGAAGATGGCGAAGAAGCTGTGCATGGGCTCTATAACTGAGGAGGCAATCAACTCATCAATGGCCGTAGGATGTAGGTGTTACGGTTGGTCGTCGGTAGGGGCCCCATTGAAGTCTACGCTGAGACGCTCAAAGGGGTGGGTGGCTTTGATGATGTGGGCGTTCTCCGGATGGAAGAAGTGGGGCTTGCACTCAGCGCACACCGGGCAGGCTCGGGTCATAGAATCTCCTCGACCGTGTAGGGCAGGTTGCGAGTTTTGACAAAGTGCGTGAACCGAGTGACCCCTGGATGACAGAGCTCCTCATGGAGTCTCTGTAGCCTGTTCAGTTGTATGTTGGCACGCCCCCCCTCAAGAGCGCATCTGGCGGGTCGTTGAGTTTACCAGGCTGATACAGTATGTCATAATTAAAGGTGGAGAGCTCAATTCTCCACCTGGCGATTTTGTCATTCTTGATCTTACCTCGCTGGGTATTGCTAAAGATGAAGGAGACCGCACGTTGGTCGGTCAGCAGCGTAAAGCGCCTGCCAATGAGGTAGTGTCTCCAACGACGTACTGCTTTGACTATGGCCTGGGCCTCCTTCTCGACAGAGGAGTGTCGGCTCTCAGGACCATGCAGGGTTCTGGAGAAGAAGGCTACCAGACGGCCAGTCTGGTTCAAAGTGGCTGCCAGTGCAAAGTTGGACGCACCGCTCTCGACTTGGAATGGAATGGACACGTTGATGGCGTGCAGCGTTGCAGCAGCAATGTCCGATTTGATGTGGTTGAAGGACTCTCTGGCTTCGGTTGACAGGGGGAGGGAGGTGGTCTTGAGTGGCTGTGCCTTCTCGGCATAGTAAGAGAAAAGGCCCAGGCAGCGTCTGAGTGCCTTCTGGGTGTGGGGAGTGGGGGGGGGGGGGCAAGTCCATAAGAGGACACATGCGGTCAAGGTCTGGCATGACCACCCTGTCCTCCACCACACAACCCAGAATTGCGAGCCAAGTGGTCTGGAAGACACACTTGTCGAAATTGTAGGTCAAGTTCAGCCGAATTGCAGTCTGAAAAAATTTCTCAAGGTTGGCATCATGATCCTTCGTGTCATGGCCGCAGATGGTGACATTAGATACAGGAAAGTAGCAGTCAGCCCGTTATGGTCCACCATCCGGTCCATTTCCTGCTGGAAGACTGCAATGCCATTTGTGACACCAAAGGGTTCCCTGAGGAATTGATACAGCCACCCATTCGCTTCGAAGGCTGTGAAAGGTCGGTCTTCTCGGCAGATCGGGAGCTGATGATAGGCCGAATGTAAGTCAGTGGTGGAAAATACACGGTATTGGGCGATCTGATTCACCACATCCGTGATCTGTGGAAGGGGGTACAGATCCAGAAGCATGAAGCGGTTGATTGTCTGGCTGTAGTCAACCACCATCCACGGCTTCTCCCTGTTTTTAACAACCACCACCTGGGCCCTCCATGGACTCGAGCTAGGTTTGATAATGTCCTTGTCCAGCAGTCTGCGCACCTCACTTGTGATGAATTTCTTGTGTTCATAACTATATTGCCGGCTTTTGGTGGCCACAGGCTTCCAGCCAGGGGTGAGGTCTGCGAAAAGCGCTGGCGGAGCAACTCGGAAAGTGGAAAGACTACAGGTGAGGCCCTGGGATGTGGGGGCGGGTGGCTCGGGCTGCCACTGGCAGGAGACTTCTGGGGTGGAGTGGTTACAGACAGAGAGTGGAGCGTGAGGCCCCCCAAAGTTCAGGGAAACGGTTTGAAACTGCCTCCTAGCAGTGCAGGGGTGCACAATTGGGGAAGGATTAATAGTTTGAAGTCTGTGAACGTGATGCCCTGGACTTTCAGGGTCGCCACGCAGTACTCCTTTTCCCAATCCAGTGCGATCTGGTCACCAATGAAATTCTCTGTGCAGTGGGGAGAATAGCCAGTCCACAACGGTGGGCCAGGTCTGGGCAGATAAAACTGTCAGTTGACCCCGAGTCAAATAAGCAATTGGTATTGTGTCCATGCACTTTAATCAGTTCCATAGCTTTTGTGAGAGGTTGGGAGAAGTCCTGGTCGAGGGTTATTGATGTAGAGACTTGTAATGGGGACAGTGGAGTCCTGTGTGATGATGTCACGCAACGTGTGCGTGATGACGTCATGCAAACATTTTTGTCTGAAGAGACAGCGTCGAGAAGTTAGTGTTGCTGCCTGCAGCCTGCTGTGGGTGTTGGCCAGCCAATAGTAAGTGTTGGGGTTTGCTGCTTGCTGTCGGCGGTGATCAGTTGGGCGGTCAGCGTGTCCCAGGTCGGCAGCGTCGGGTCCCAGTTGCGGGTACCTGGTCAGCTGCCTCGGTGGTGGCGGGTCCCCGGTCGGTAGCGGCGGCAGGTCCCTGGTCGGCAGCGGCGGAGGCCATTGAGGGGACTGGTCGGATGTTGTTTCGTGAGGTAGGGTGAACGTCATTGCGACGAGGGTGGGTTGTACCTTCCGCGCTCGGCATCTGCCCTGTGATGTCAGGTGCAGCCACGCGGTGGAGTCCTTGCTCTCATTGGACGAGAGCTCTGAGGAAGAAGTGTTTGAAATGGAGAGTGGCGATTGGGCTTCACACGAGACACTGTGTTTGATGGTGGCCATTTTGGAAAGACAGACGACAGCACAGTAGCCATTTTTAAGGTACTTCTGGCACCTGGCTTTTCTCGCCGGGCAGTGGGACCTGCTGTGTTTGTTCCTTCCGCAGAAATAACACTTTGGGGTTGCATCGGGCAGCGTAGCAACAGTAGTAGGGTAGAGGGAGGGCATCCTACTTACATCAGAGTGTGGGGTCCAGCCCCGTGAGTACATGTCCATACTTAGGACCGCAGCCTCCATCGTCTCTGTGATCCGGATCACGTCCTCTAGGTTTTCTCCCCCGTGCTCTAGCAGGCGCTGCCTCACCTCATTTGATCAAACCCCGGCCACATAGGCATCCCAAATGAGATCATCTGTGGTCTTCGCAGCAGTTCTGTCTGTGCAGGCACAGTCCCTGCCCATTGCCCTTAGTGCCTGAATATAAGCTTTACAGGACTCATCAGGCTGTTGCCTCCTTGTAGCAAGTTTGTAGTAAAAATTCACACCGGGCGCATCGTAGTAGGAGACCATTCGGTAATTCCGAGCTTCTTCAACCAAGGGCAGCCACTTATGTCCATTGGAAAATGTAACACAGAGACACACAGGATACAACAGGGAAGGCTTGAAATCACCCTTGATATTACTTCTCTGTACTCGGCGTGCTGCTTCAAAACTTTGGGACAATAACCTTCAAGTTTCCTTCTTTGACGAGCTTCACACATCAGAGAATCTTTTATTTGATAGCGATGTGTGGTCTCTGCCCAGAAGCCAGCTTAGGCATTAATGAGCAACGAGCTCTATCAATTTCTGGTGGAGATGGGAGCAGCTCCTTCCCAAACAACACGCAAAGCAACTCCAAACAACGTTGTAAGTTGCCTACTTTCGGTAGATTTAGCCAAACCCAGAATATGTAGATTTTGTCGTCGGCTCCTACCTTCTATCTAGGTCAACGACTTTCACCGTTAGTTTTGAACTGCTGTACTTAATCTTCTAATTCATCCACATACTCGCACAATTTATTCAAACCAAAATCAAGATGCTCTCAGTTAAACTCTGAACTTGATCAAGTTTAGCATCCATCTGATTTAAGATTAAAATTGTCAGCTTGTAGCGCGTGCTACGGCAGGGCACTGAAGGAAGACGCACGATAGGTACAGTCAGTATTCCTTTATTGAATGGTTTGCTAATTCATCCACATACTCGCACAATTTATTCAAACCAAAATCAAGATGCTCTCAGTTAAACTCTGAACTTGATCAAGTTTAGCATCCATCTGATTTAAGATTAAAATTGTCAGCTTGTAGCGCGTGCTACGGCAGGGCACTGAAGGAAGACGCACGATAGGTACAGTCAGTATTCCTTTATTGAATGGTTTGCTAATTCATCCACATACTCGCACAATTTATTCAAACCAAAATCAAGATGCTCTCAGTTAAATTCTGAACTTGATCAAGTTTAGCATCCATCTGATTTAAGATTAAAATTGTCAGCTTGTAGCGCGTGCTACGGCAGGGCACTGAAGGAAGATGCACGATAGGTACAGTCAGTACTCCTTTATTGAATGGTTTGCCCTGTCTTACATAAGCCTGCTGGTATATACATCTCTTTTTCCGAACCAAATTCCCCAAATCCTTAGAAAACCAAGGTTCCCGATGCCTGCTAACCTTGCTTTTAATCCTGGTAGAAACATACAAACTCAAAATTTCACCTTTGAAGGTTCTCCACTTTCCTCACACATCCTTGCCCGAAAACAACTTATCCCAATCCAAGCATTCTAGATCCTTTCTCATTTCCTCAAAATTGGCCTAACTCCATTTAGAATCTCAACCCAAGGCCAGACCTATCTTTTTCCATAATTAACTTGAAACTAATGACATTATGATCACTGGATCCAAAATGTTTTCCTACACATACTTCCCTAAAAGGAGATCCAGTATTGCATTCTCTCTAGTTGGTACCTCTATATATTGATTTAGAAAACTTTCCTGAACACATTTGACAAACTCCAAGCCATCCAGCCCTTTTACAGTATGGGAGTCCCAGTCAATGTGTGGAAAGTTAAAATCTCCTACTACCACAACCTTGTTTCCTGCAGCTGTCTGCTATCTCTCAACAGATTTGCTCCTCCATTCTCATTGACTATAAGGCAGTCTATAATACAACTCCATGAGTGTGGTCATACCTTTCCCATTCCTCAGCTCCACTTGTGAGAAGTGCCTTCACGTTCACAAAATATGCTCGAGACAAAAGTTGAGAGAAAAGAACATTCATTTACATTTACAACATTGCAAGGTTGGGTACTCTCCCCCTACCTCGGGAAAGTACACCGAGGGCGGGAAGCTTCTTTGTTTTTATACATTTTTCAATTCACCTCCCCTTACATTTTTCTTACATTTATCCTTCTTGGATTGGTTTGGCACTTTTCCCTATTCACCTAACTCTTGACCGACTCAGACTTTCTCCTATCCTGTACTCACACCTCCTTTCCCCACCCCCTATTAAATAAGCTCTTTGTGTGTGTACGTGCATATTTCTTAAATTCCTCTGTTATCTTGTTTACTCTGTTCTGCTGTTTCTCATGTGCCATTTTACACAAAGAACATTTTAGCTTTTTTTCTTGCTTTTTCTTTCTACCTTCTATAACTGTTTCAGAACTCCTAACATTAAAATAATAACCATTTCTAAACTCCTTCAATTAAAATAATAACTGTTTCTAAACTCCTACACACTCATATACCCTCAGTCGACAAGCACTCTGGTCTGTCCTCCCTGAGCAGAGCTGTGATGTTTTTCCTGATTAGCAATGCCACTCCTCCCCCTTTCACATCCCTCCCCCACCCCGTTCTAAACAGAAGCCGGAAACACTGAGCTGCCAGTTCTGGCTCTTCTGCAGCAGTTTCACAAATGGCCACAATGTCAAAATTCCACATGCCATTTCACTCTAAACTTGTCTGCCTTTCTAACAATGTATTGAAATAGGTGCACTTTAGAAAATTTCCACCACTTAAAATCCATTGAAGGTGCATGCAATTTTAACATCATCTTTTTTCTCCTCCACTCCTCTATCTGGTTCTTCTCCCCCTGCAAATATAGTTTAAACCTATTGGAGTAGCACTAATGAACCTTCCAACAAGGATGTATCCCTTCCCCGACAGGAGCAACTGAAAGATGCTGTGTGCAGGATGTAAGAGGTCTTCAATGATTTTGTGCACCCTATTCAGACAACAATCCCAGTAGATCACATTGATTGGGGGAGGGGGAGGGCAGGGAAGAGGGAGACTCCAACAATCTTCTCTGCCACCCTTCTAATCCTGTGGATTGGCTTCCAATCCATTTCTCTGCAGCTACCTGCCAGGATGCTCTTGATAGAGCTCCTATAGAAGGTTGAGATAAAGATGGCTGGTAGCCTTGCCCACTTCAGTCTTCGCAAGAAGTAGTCACTGTTGCACCTTACTGACAGTGAGATGTTGCATGTCCACCATAGGTCACAAGTAAATTCCAAGGAACTTTGCGCTTTCCACTCTACTACAGAATTGCTGATGTGTAGTGGAGGGTGGTTATTCCTGGTCCTCCGGAAGTCTACGATCATCTCCTTAATTTGTTCACATTGATATTCAAGTTGCTACACTTGCACCATTTCACAAGATTTTCTGCCTCTTCTGTGGTGGGACTCGTAGTTGGCGATGAGACCAACTACTGTGAAAAAACACAAATACTAAACTCAGCAGGTCAAAGATTGCTTTTACATAGCAACGTTTCAGGCTTGAGTCCTTCATCAAGGTGTGGGGGAACATGAGAGATGTTTGAGCAAAAGGGGGATGGGGAGTTGGTGAGGGTGGGAAATGATAAGTGGAGCGGGGTGGGGGGGAGGACCGCAAGAAGTTGGGGGGGGGGGGGGGAGTCTAGGCTGGGTGGAGAGAGAAAGAAATAGGAACTGCAATAACTAGTTAAGGGGGTGGGGGAGAAGGCAAGCTGATTAGTGGAATGCAGTGAACTCAATGTTCATGCCCTGGGGTTGGAGGGTGCCCAGACAAAAAAAATGAGGTGGTGTTCCTCCAATCTGCAGGTGGTCAGGGTGGGGTAGGGTGAAAAGCCATGGATAGACATGAGCTTGAGAGTGTGACTCAAAATTGAAGTGAGTGGCTACGGGAAGGTCACTTTTGTTGTGGATGGAGAGGTGCTGGGCGAAGCGATCTCCTAATCTGTGACCAGTCTCTCCAATGTAGAGAAGACCACAGAGGGTGCACCAGATGAAGTGTTGCTTCACCCAAAAGGTCTGTTTGGGACCTCGGTGAGGGAGGAGATGTGGGTGCAGGTATTACACCTCCTTCGACCACAGTGGAAGGTGCCAGGGAAGGGGTCGATGAGTGGGGAGGGAAGAGTGCTCAAGGGAGTCACAGAGGGAATGGTCCCTACAGAAGGCTTAGAGGGGTGGAGAAGGAAAAATGTATCTAGTGGTAGGTCCTGTAGTAAGTGCCGGAAATTTCAGCGGATAATGTGTTGGATACGGAGGCTGGTGGGGTGGTAGGTGAGGACGAGGGGATTCTGTGTTTATTGTTTCTAGGGGCAGGGGGTGGGGGGCTAAGGCTGATGAGCAGGGAATGGAGGAGATGTGGATGAGGGATGAGGGCAGAGTTAATAGTGGCAAAGGGGAAGTCATGTTTGTGGAAGAAGGCAGACATTTCAGAGGCTCTGGACTGGAAGACCTCATCTTGGGAGCAGATACGGCAGAGATGGAGAAAATGAGAGAATTGAGTCCTTGCAGGGGACAGGGTGTGAGGATGTGTTGTTCAGGTAGTTGTGGAAGTTAGAGGGTTGGTAATAAATGTCAATGGAGAGTCTGTCTCCCGAGATGGAGACAGAGATCCAGAAAAGGGTGTTATCGGAGATGAAGCAGGTGAGTTTGAGGTCAGGGTGGAAATTGGCCGTGAAATTGATGAGCTTATCGTAGGTGCATGAGGCTGCCCCAATGAAGTCATCGATGTACCAGAGGAAGAGTTGGGAGGGGGGGGCGGGGTCTTGCCTGTGTAGGCTTGTAGCTTGTTTTGCTCTACAAACTGGTTGGCATAGCTGGGACTCACACAGTTCCCCATGGCTACTCCTTTAATCTGGAGGTAGTGGATGAGTAAAAAGAAACATTGTTAAGGGTGAGGACAAGTTCTGACAGGTGGAGAAGGGTGGTGGTGGAAGGTGACTGAGGTCCAAGAAAAAGCGAAGTGCTTTAAAGCCTTCTGTGTGGGCAATGGAGGTGTGAAGGGATTGGACAACTACTGTTGTTTTCATCTGCAGACTTGATGCAGTGTGGGTCAGCAATGTGAACAGGAGTGGGCTGAGCACACAGCCCTGAGGTGCACCAGCGCTCAGTGTAACAGTGCTTGAAATTCTTTTATCGACCTGGACATTCTGTGGTCTTTTGGTAGGAAGTCCAGGATCTAATTACGGAGAAGAGTGTTGAGTCCCAGTATGGACAGCTTCTCCAGCAGCCTCTGAGGAATGATCATGTTAAATGCTGAGCTGAAGTCAATGAACAGCCTGGCAAATAAAGTGTTGTTCTCCAGGTGGGTCAGGATGGAGTGAAGTGACAAGGCCATTGCAATGTCTGTTGCATGGACAATGAGGTGAAAAATGAAATAGTGGTAGAATAACAACCCAAGTCTCAATGTTTTCAAGACAAAGGAGGTGATTGTGGACTTCATGAGTATCAGAGACAATCACCCTGCACTACACATTAATAACGTGCAGTGGATAGAAGAGAGAACACCAAGTTCCTCGGAGTCCACTTAAGTAGTGGCCTATCCTGAACACATAACATCTCACAGCACTTCCTGATAAGACTGAGGCAGGCAAGGCTACCGGGCTCCATTCTATCAACTTACTATAGGAGTTCCATCAAAGGTGTCCCGGCTGTCTGCATGTGTAGAACAGTGGTACCATAAAAATGACAGAGGATCACGATAGCCCTCTCCCAGCACCCCCCCCCCCCCCCCGCCCACACACAATTATGTGCTTTACAGCGATTGTTGCTTCAAGAAGGCTTGCAAAATTAAGGAGGATCCATACCATCTTGGATGCATCTGCCAGCTACTCCCATCAGGAAAAATATATAGAAGGATCAGAACCACCAGGATGAGGAATAGCTTCTTCCCATAGGTAGCGAGTTTGCTGAATGACTGCTAAAACAACCCTGTATCTCCACTATTTATTAAGAATATTTATTGTGTGTGTGTGTGAGAGAGTGTGAGATGCCTGTATGCTTCTTTTGCACCATAGACCAGAGAATGTTTCATTGGGTAGTACTGGCACAAATTCGATGACAAATAAACGTGACTTGATTTTTTTTTTACAATAAATTTGTTTGGCTGCAGTAAGAATATTGTTGCATTTGTGAATGACAGTAAACTTATTATTGTCAAGTTGTAAGGTTGATTCACCATATTAATGCCCCTATTGTATAGGTGAGAGGTATAATTTGGGGAAAGTTGATGGAACTTGTCAAGAACAAAATGAAATTTGTATAAGTAAATACAATCTGCTGCAGAAACTCAGGAGGTCAAGAAGCATGAGAAAACAATAGATTGACGTTTTGGGCTGATGCCCTTCATCAAGACTAGGGGTGTGGAGAAGAGAAGCTTGTACAAAGAGAACAGAGTAAGCAGGGGCCCATGTGGGATTGGTGAATCAGGAAGTGGTGAAGCATGACAGATGGAGGCAGTGGATGGCAGATGCCAAAGGGAGAGAGAAGCAAGGAAAACAAGAATCCAATGGAGGAAGATAAGTCATACAGGATGGAGTGGGTGATTAGAAGACAAAAGCTGCAAGTGCTGGAATCTGATGAGATACAATGGTGCAATAGATACAAGGTGGAACTGAGAGTGGGGTGAGCAAGTGAATTAATGGGGAAATAGGAAATGGACCCAGAGAAAAAAGTGTGGGGGGGGGGGGGAGAGCTGGATTGGAAAGGGAACAAAAAAAGAGGGAAAGCAGGGGGTAGGGGAAGAATGGAAGTAGTATCAGAGAGAGAATGGATTAATTACTTGTAAATAATACGGATTGCCCGGGCAGAATATAAGATGAAGTTCTTCCAGTTTACATTGGGCCTCACTCTGCAATGGAGAAGGTCTAGGATATCCAGGTTGGCGTAGGAATGGGAAGGGGAATTAACAATGGCATGTTTAGGGATTTCAAAATGGCCATTGTGGACAGGGTATTGATGCTTTGCAAAATTATCCCAAAGTCCAGAGGAGGTTACATCAGGAATACCAAATGCAGGAGATGAAGTTAGGGAGGTACATGAGAATCTTCACCTCGTGGAAAGGAGGTTTCAGTCCCTGGATGATGGTGATGCAGAAGGTGCAAGTGTGTGTAGCACTTCCTGCAATTGCAGGAGAAAGTATTGAGGGTCATGGAGAGTTGAGTGGAGATTCGTGTAATTGGCAGCTTGTTCAGCTGAATGGCCTGTTTTGTGCTCAATTATTCCAATTCAAACATATTGTCTGCAAACTGCAGCATGACTACTAAAGTTTAGGTAACCTTAGATATGTCTTGAAGTAGGTTCAACAGCTTCCCACTCATCTAAAGATGAGCTCCTCTCCAATGGGATCAATGTTGGAGGCCATAAGTAACAGTGCAATAAGTGTCTTGAATCACATTTTTGACACTAGCCTTTAATGTGGTTTTTATCGTAAACCCACTGATTAATATCAGGGTTTAGAAGCCTGCATGGAAGAAACACATGATGAATATGAATTCTTGTGGGTGGCCAAATCAATTACTGATTCAATAAAGGTTTGTAGCAAGAAAATGTGGCTGGTTTCATACTTTGGGAGCTATCACTTGGTGAACGCAGACATCAGTGATGAAATTCACCACTGCCCTCGATGAATTTTTGGTTAATTGAAGAAAGTGTTAGTTGTGGGATTAAGACCTTACATCTGATGTAAAACTTGTCTTGTGAGCAGTGGTGATCCCTTCCTTCCTGTGTAATTTCAAAGGCGCGGAGGCCATTATATTGAACATATTTAAAATCCAGATAGATTTTGGGCAAGTGGGGGAATTAAGGGTGGAGAGAAGGCACTTAGGTTTAGCTGTGTTCACAGCCAGATCCACAATAACCGGATTAAATGGCAGAACAGGCCTATTCCTTTTTTTTTGTTCTTATAGTGTGGTGATAAAATTATCAGTGATTTTTGTGCATTTTCTTCCCTAGTGGAAAATCTATAAAAGAAAAATGGAACCAATTCATTACCTAGGGTCAGCTGCAAGACCATAAGACATTGGAGCAGAAATAGGCTATTCAACCCATCAAGTCTGTCCAACCATTCAATCATGAGCTGATCCATTTTCCCCATTCAGTGCCACTGCCCGTCATTCTCCCTATATCTTTTGATGCTCTGGCTAATCAACAACCTATCAATCTCTGCCTTAAACACATCCAATGACTTGACCTCCATAACCTGTGGCAACAAATTTCAAGGATTCACTGCCCTCTGGCTAAATAAATTCCTGTGTTCTAAGTAGACGTCCTTCGATCCTGAACTTGTGTCTTCTTGTCCAAGAGTTACACCATGGGAAACAAACTTTCTGCATATACTCTGTCCATGCCTTTCAAACATGAAATGTTTCGAAGAGCTTACCCTCATTCTCCTAACTTCCTATGAGTACGGGCCAAGAGCCATCAAATGTTCCTCATACAACCCTTCAATTCCCAGAATCATCCTAGTGAACCTCCTCTGAAATCTCAAATGTCAACACATCCTTTCTTAATTGAGGAGCCCAAAACCGCTCGCATTTCTCTGAATGAGGTCTTACCAGTGCTTTGTAAGGCTTTAACATCACATCTTGCTCTTGTATTCCTCTTGAAACAAATGACAGCATTGCATTTGCCTCTTTATTGACACAACCTACAAGTTTACCTTCAAGACATTCTGCCCAAGGACTCTCAGGTCCATTTGCATCTGTGAATTTTCAATTTTCTCCCCATTTAGAAAATAGTCTGTTCATTTATTTCTTCTACCAAATGGCATGACCATACACCTTCTCACATCGTACTTCATTTTCCACCTCTGTGCCCATTTTCCTGTCCTTCAAAAGCCTTTGTTTCCTCAATACTAATTGCTCCTCCACCTATTTTCGTAGCATCTGCAAACTTGGCTACAAAGTCAATCATTCCACAATCTAAATTACTGATGTACAACATAAAAAAGTGACCCCAACACTGACCCCTGTGAACCACCACCAGCAACTGACAGCTAACCAAAATCTGATCCCTGTATTCCGACTCTGCCTCAAGCCAATCAGCCAATGGTCTAACCACAGTAGTTTCCTCTTATCTTGTTAAGTAGCCTCTTGGGTAGCACCTTGTCAAAAGCCTTCTGAAAATTAAAATACATAATGTTCAGTGCATCTCCTTTATCTAGCTGCTCATCAGTTCTTCAACGAATTCCAATAGGTTTGTCGAACAAGATTTCACCTTAAAGAAATCATGTTGGCTTTAGCTTGTCTTACCATGTGCCTCCAAGTACTCCATAACCTTATTCTTGACAATCAACTCCAACAGGTTTCCTTTCTGCTGCCTCCCTCTTCTTGAAGAATGGAGCGATATTTGCATTTTTTCAGTTCTCTGGGACCATTGCCTCCAGAATCTCTACAGCAGGGGTAGCCAACCTTTTAATTTAGACATACAGCACAGGAACAAGCCATTCCGGCCCACGAGTATTTACCAGGGGGTGTAGGTTAATTGGGCTGAAATGGCCTGTTAATTCATTGGACAGTCATATTCAAAAAAAAAACTGGCTAAAATACTTTTAAGATATAAATCTAGAAGTATGATAAATCTAACATAACATTTTTTTGGTAGGAATATATAGATCGGCACAACATTAAGGGCGAAAGGGTCTGAACAGGTACTCCCTGACTTATGACCTACTCAACTTGTGTCCATCTGCACGAATTAAAAAAAAATCTACATTGTTTAGTTGTATTTGACAAACTATAACAGTGATACAGGTCATGTAAGAGCCAAAATGTGTGTACTTATCTAGTTAATTGGTGTTCCTGGGTCCATAGGCTGGGTGCGGCCATCTTGATTCCCGTTCACATGTGCAAGTCACCAATTGGCACATGCGTAGTGGGTTCATGTATTGGAGTTCGGTTGGCGCATGCCTGACAATATTGAATTTGCGCCCTTAACTCACACATGTGCCAACTGAACTCCAATACATGAACCCAGCACACGTGCCCACAGAATTCCAATACACAAACTTAGGCATGCATCATTGCGCATGCACCAACTGGTGACTCATGGATGCGCACAGGAATCAAGATGGCTGAACCCAGCCTATGGACCCCATAATGCCAACTTACAAGGTAAGTACACACATTTTGGCTCTTGCATGCCCTGTTATATATTGTCAAAAAAAAACTACAATGAAAAAAAGATTTGATTAAAAAGTTTGCTTTAAGACTTTGGAACTCTGGGTGAGGGCAAAATTCCGACTTGCATCCATTCAGATATACCAATCCTTTGGTCCAAATTACAGTCGTAAGTCAGGGAGTATGCCTGTACTGTAATGTTTAATTACACTATACACTGATTAATTGAAGAGACTCTAGTAACAAGGGGATAACTGGAGGACCTGCCTTACAAACTTAGTTATTGTTTTTGTATCCACGTCAAACAGGTCTGGCAAATCGTCATATTGGTTTGTTACAGTGTATGAGATGATTATCAAATTATTCAAGCTAAATCTTGTATGCTCTTTGAAGATGCTGTACATTCAAAAATCTGAGAGTGTCTGTTTTATAGTTGGAAAAATGCTGTAAACATTCCACAGGACAAGACAAATGAACAAATTTTCATGAAAGATGCACAACCTTAAATATTATTTTCTTTTTACACAGAAACTTCCTGATTTGCTGGTGGCTACAGAATATTTTTGGTTTTATTTCAGACTTCAAGCATCTATATTTTATAGTTCATTTACTAGGGAATGTTTGTGTCACCATTTTTTGTGTACAAGATAATGTCTGTCTATTTGTGATAAACATTACAATCAAGATATGTTCCCTCTTTTCTCAATCCCTTTGCCAATTATAGTATAACAGAAAAACAGCTACTTCAATATACTATTTCCCACCAAAGATCCACAAACCTCATTGTCCCGATAGACCCATTGTTTCTACATACATCTGCCCCAATGAACTGGTTCAGTGCGACCTTTTAATAAGGATTTGGCATCCCGATGCAAAAGGAGGTGGGTCCTGCAGCATTACAGTATTGGTGTCCTGGGAAGGCGAGTCAGCCTTTTACACTGGAGCCAATGAGAAATGCATCAACTATTAAACTACCTACCTTGGCAGGTAAGTACTGGGATAAAAATGAACACCCCCCCCCCCCCATACCGTGTTCGTCACGTTCACACAGGTAAGTGAAGCAGTAAAAAGCTAGTTAATGACCGTCTTTCAAGAGCGGTGTAAAAGGGCCTCCTGACTGTTATTTTGTCCCACCAGGTTCAGTCCTTTCCCACCTACATCTGTGAGTCCTCAATGACCTCCATTGCTTCAACAAAATCCAATTCCCTGGACTCAACTGCATCATGGACGTTCAATCACCATACACCTCAATGCCCCATACTGATTGTCTCAAAGCCCTTTGTTCCTTTCTCAACAACAGACCCCCAACCAGTCTCCCTCCACCAGTACTTTCCTCCATCTGGCAGAACTTTTTCTCACCCTCAACTTTTCCTTTGGCTCATCCCACTTTCTCCAAGTTAAAGGGGTAGACATAGGTACCCATAAGAGCCCCAGGTATGCCTGCCTTTTTAATTGGCTATGTAAAGCAGTCCATGCTACAAACCTACATAGGCAAAGCTCCTCAATTTTTCCTCTGCTGCACTCATGGCCATATTGGTCCCGCCTCCTGCACCCATGATGAGCTCATCAACTTTATCCACTTTGCTGCTAACTTTCAACCCGAGCTCAAATTCTCTTGGTCCATCTCAGGTAACACTCACCTTTCTCGATCTCTGCCTCCATCTTGTAAGACATTTTTTGAAGTCATGATAGCCCTGACCTACTAAAACATACAGTAGTTTAAAAAAACTGTAAATACACAAAGCAATGCACAGTATCTAAACCCACTACCATCAAGAAGACAGTACACGATCATCAAAATGCAGACTGCCAGGCTGGAAAATAATTTCTTCACTAGCTGAGAGACTGATGAACAGTATCCTGTAACTGTGAAAATATTTCTATGTATTTATTTTGGTTATTTATGTTATCATTATGAACTGTATATTGTGTTTTTGTGTGTGCACCATGGTTTGGAGAGATGGTTTGTACACGTACAACCAGATTATTAACTTGAAAAGTTGTTCTCAGTGGAGAGATCATCTTTTTTCAAGCCCAAACATCACCATTACTTTCAACACGGGTTCAGCAAGAAAACAATCTCAAATTTTATTAACCAATATACTTCTAAATTTTCTCTTAAATGCAGTACTTTTTCTTTCTGTCAGTTGATTTACGGTTTCAAAATTTGCCCAGAACTGTTGCTAGTAGAGCCATCCTTACATACATGCCATTTTCAGCCTGGCGGAAGTAAGCTGCCCGTGGGTCAGAATCAACATCCTCACTGAAGAGAGACAACAATATCACAATTAATGGAAATTATAAACAAGGATATACATACATGTAATTTTTAAAAAGTTGAATCTGATCATGAGGAAGCAAAAAGGGACTGAAAGACATTCCTTTTGTTTAAAATAAGAAATTAAAATTGTAAATTGAATTGTTTTATCTTAAATGATTTGGCCAATATAGAATACATCCTAAACAAATGTATTTGATTTTCAACAGAAATGATTCATAAATAGATTATTTTATACTTCCAACATTTGACTATTGCACAAGTTTGGAGGTCAAATGTTAATAAAGCAATATTGAACAATTATACAGGAAACCTGAAACAAACAAAATACTAAAAACATTTGGCTTTCAGACATCTTTGGAAAGAGAAACAATGTTAATGTTTCAGGATCACAATAGTTTTGTAAGAACTGGGAATGGGGAAAAAAGGAAAAAGACAAGTTGCAGGGAAGATGCAGAAAGGGATGAATAGGGCAAAAGGAATACAGTAAAACCCCTGTTATCCGGAATTCAAGCAAGCAGCAAAAAAAAAAGCAAAATAAATCTGTTAACAAAAAATACAAAAGTTTAAAATTGGAGCCCCCCCCCCAGCCATAATTTTGCCAATAATGTAACATGCAATCTCAAGCAACCAGAAAATTCACATATCTGGGACCTACCAATCATGATAGGTTCCAGATACCAGAGACTTTACTGGAACTGCAAATGGTTGCACTAACAAGCAAAACTTTGAATTTGTCTCTCCAAGACAGGAAATGCGAAGTAGTTTGTTAGCTCCTCTCTGTAATTATTGGTGGGAAAACAGCTGAAATCACGTGCTGGAAAAATTATGATTAGTTATCATAACTAGCCTTCTTCCTCTCTATTTTCAATGTTGAACATTACAAAACATTCTAACTATTTTGTCTGGTGTTTCTTCCCCTCCTCCAAACTTCACTTGGTTAAATGCAGGGGCGTAGACCTGATTATCTATTATGAAACGGGTTGAATTATTCATCAGTGGTCTGGCTGCAAGCCCCATTACGTCTCATCTTCTAAAATTAGCCACATTCTCAGATACAACTGCAGCTTCATTTGTCCACTACCCAAGAGCACCAAAATTCTTCTTGCCCTTTCGGACCTTGCATTTGAATAGCTCGAGGAACAAAGGCACTTAATTGCTGCTTCACTTAACCAATGTGCCAAACAAATCTCTGTGCTCACACTTAATCATGAACCCAATTCTAAAGTTTCTTTCCAATCTCTAATCCAATTTCCTATATACATCACCCTCTCCTTTCCCCGCTCTATAATGCTCATGTTTGACCTTTCTGTCCAATTCTTTTTCTAATATTTTTATAGAGCTTTATATACAATCATACATAGGTAATAACAAGTATATCCAACAAAGTAAACATATATTACAAATAGCTGTGAACAACCTATGAAAGAGACAAAAAACCCAAAATGTAAAAACTAATCTAATAATCTAACCCTTCCCTTGTGAGATTATGATTAAGCATTACATGTTCCATGAATGTATGAAAGAAAGGAGAACAAAACTGTAAAATGGGATCCAATAATCTTATAAATTCTGAAAATAATGAAGGACCCCATAAATTTAGAAAATTTAAGGTTCAGTATCTAATTTTTTCCTCCCAGAGTCAAGCATGCCATCACATCAGATAACACTTGAGTACGTGTAGGAGGGAATTCTGTCCAATTCAAAACAATTACCGCAAGTCACGTCCTCAAAGCCCTGCCACAACCTTTCTGCATAACAAGCATCTCTAACCTTCCCTCCAAAACATTTCTCTCAAATCTATGTCCATGTGGAATAGGTACATGGCAAATCAGGGTTTAGCCTTGTTCTAAGACTGAAACAGCCACCAACCAAAGGACAGAGTGCTCTTACTTGCACTGCCTGCAGCTACTAACTAGCTTCCTCAAACACTGGTCAACTCACACACAACCCAAAGGCAGCAGGCAAAATAAATTCAGCAATAGTTTCTCTTATGGCCACACAGTGTAACATTACAGAGAGATGGGAGAATTTATTGTCTGTTCTCAATATAACTACGAAATATATCCTAGAGCATGACATCAAGCAGATGTTCTCAGAATTAGAATTTATTTTTCATGAAGAGGTCACAAAATGTGTTGTTTTGCATTACAGGTGCAAATATTGCTATAAATTAAAGAGTATCTACGAGTTTGTTGTCCATTCAGAAATCTGATGATTGAGGGGAAAAAGCTGTTTGTGCTACTGCAGGTTTGTCTTCAGGCTCCTGTGCCTCCTTCCTGATGGTAGCAGCATGAAAAGGCATGGCCTTTCTTAGTACACCGCTTCTTGTAGAAGTCCTAGATGGAATGAAAACTTATGCCCATGATAACACTGGCCAAGTTCACAACTCTCTGTAGTCTTTTCCTGTCCCATGTATTTGCATTTCCATACCAAACAGTGATGCAACCAGTCAGAATGCCTTCCACGGTATACCTGTACAAATTTGCAAGTCTTTGGTTATATACCAAATCTCCTCAAACTCCTCATGAAGTATAACCACTGGCAAGCTTTCTCTGAGATTGCATAGACATGGAAGTCCCATGACAGATCTTCAAAATGTTGACACCCAGGAATTTGAAGTTCTTTCCATCGTTGACTCCTTGATGAGGACTGGTTAATGTTCTCCTTTGTCTCTCCTTAAGTCCACAATCACTTTCTTAGTTTTGCTAATGTTGAATGCAAGGCTGTTGTGACACCACTCAACCAGCTACTTGTTCTCTCTCCTGTTTTCTTCCTCATTGCCATCTGTGATTCTGCCGATGACTGTGGTGTCAAATTTATAGATGGCATCTGAATTGTGCCTAGCCTCACAGTCATGGGTGTAGAGCGAGTAGGCTATGATTTAAGTCATTTCATTTAGGGAAGAAATCCATCACCAAGTCCATCTTGGTCTGTTCTTTTTCATGCTATGCTTTCTTTAGTGCAGTACAAGTACAAGGGTTAGCTCAAACTACAGGGGAATCACGTTGCTCTCCATTGCAGGCAAAATCTTCGCTAGGATTCTACTAAATAGAATAATACCTAGTGTCGCCGAGAATATTCTCCCAGAATCACAGTGCGGCTTTCGCGCAAACAGAGGAACTACTGACATGGTCTTTGCCCTCAGACAGCTCCAAGAAAAATGCAGAGAACAAAACAAAGGACTCTACATCACCTTTGTTGACCTCACCAAAGCCTTCGACACCGTGAGCAGGAAAGGGCTTTGGCAAATACTAGAGCGCATCGGATGTCCCCCAAAGTTCCTCAACATGATTATCCAACTGCACGAAAACCAACAAGGTCGGGTCAGATACAGCAATGAGCTCTCTGAACCCTACTCCATTAACAATGGCGTGAAGCAAGGCTGTGCTCTGGCACCAACCCTCTTTTCAATCTTCTTCAGCATGATGCTGAACCAAGCCATGAAAGACCCCAACAATGAAGACGCTGTTTACATCCGGTACCGCACGGATGGCAGTCTCTTCAATCTGAGGCGCCTGCAAGCTCACACCAAGACACAAGAGAAACTTGTGCGTGAACTACTCTTTGCAGACGATGCCGCTTTAGTTGCCCATTCAGAGCCAGCTCTTCAGCGCTTGACGTCCTGCTTTGCGGAAACTGCCAAAATGTTTGGCCTGGAAGTCAGCCTGAAGAAAACTGAGGTCCTCCATCAGCCAGCTCCCCACCATGATTACCAGCCCCCCCACATCTCCATCGGGCACACAAAACTCAAAACGGTCAACCAGTTTACCTATCTCGGCTGCACCATTTCATCAGATGCAAGGATCGACAATGAGATAGACAACAGACTCGCCAAGGCAAATAGCGCCTTTGGAAGACTACACAAAAGAGTCTGGAAAAACAACCAACTGAAAAACCTCACAAAGATAAGCGTATACAGAGCCGTTGTCATACCCACACTCCTGTTCGGCTCCGAATCATGGGTCCTCTACCGGCACCACCTACGGCTCCTAGAACGCTTCCACCAGCGTTGTCTCCGCTCCATCCTCAACATCCATTGGAGCGCTTACATCCCTAACGTCGAAGTACTCGAGATGGCAGAGGTCGACAGCATCGAGTCCACGCTGCTGAAGATCCAGCTGCGCTGGATGGGTCACGTCTCCAGAATGGAGGACCATCGCCTTCCCAAGATCGTGTTATATGGCGAGCTCTCCACTGGCCACCGTGACAGAGGTGCACCAAAGAAAAGGTACAAGGACTGCCTAAAGAAATCTCTTGGTGCCTGCCACATTGACCACCGCCAGTGGGCTGATATCGCCTCAAACCGTGCATCTTGGCGCCTCACAGTTTGGCGGGCAGCAACCTCCTTTGAAGAAGACCGCAGAGCCTACTTCACTGACAAAAGGCAAAGGAGGAAAAACCCAACACCCAACCCCAACCCACCAATTTTCCCCTGCAACCGCTGCAATCGTGTCTGCCTGTCCCGCATCGGACTTGTCAGCCACAAACGAGCCTGCAGCTGACGTGGACTTTTTACCCCCTCCATAAATCTTCGTCCGCGAAGCCAAGCCAAAGAAGAACAAGTAGAAGCATCAGAGCAAGTTCACTTAAGTATGTCATTTGCTACATCAAGCTACAGATAACTTAATGACAAATGTACATCTTCCACTTCAATGGAATTTGTTTATTTTTTTGCAGGCAGAGAGAAACTTTTTAAAAATGTACAATCTCTTCACTGAATGTCGACCTACAGTCTTGTTGATAAGCCAGCATTTCAGCATAACATCCAATGTGATGCGAGTTTCCAAACATGTACCAAAGGAATATGTTTTAATATGTATCAATTATATGAGGAACAGACAATATATTCTCTCTCTCTCTCCCCATTATCCTACTATGTAAATATTGACAAGTAAATTCCAATGTGTTTCGACATATCCATTAATAATATTATAATTCTGATATCTAATGGTAGATAATACTCAAAAAGGCACAAAAAAGTTTCAGTGCAGCTATGGAATATGGGCACACATACCCAAACAACATATTTGGATCACGTCTTACCTAACTTCATTCACTCGTGGCAGTGGATGCATAACTACCATTTTCTTCTTGCCTCTGGTCATAATGTGAGGGGTGAGAATAAATTGCCCGAAACACTAGAAAAAAGTTGATTCATGAATTAGAAAAAAAGAATCAGAGTATATTTAATTTTAGAAAGTCTTGTTTTCTTAAGATTACTGTGGACAGCTGCAGCAATTTAGTACTAAAATAACTGATTCTCATAATTTTTAAAAAGTGTTTGAGAAATCTGATTCCTTTTGTTAAAATATTAACCACTATGAAGTTCTAAAAAAAAAATTTGCAAACCAAGATGAAAGATTGTGACGTGTCTAATATCAAAATAAATAAAGACCAAGGAAGTTGAGGTCTCAAGATGTGTTTGATTTGTTTTCATCTTTGGTGATGCAAAGGACAAAGTTATTGACACGAGCTCAACAGCACATTAAATTAAAAGACCTAAGTTTAATTTAAACCTCTGTTTAATGCAGAAAAGAAGCCCTTTATCAAGTATTGGCCCAAGATTGCCAGTATTGTCATTTTTTTTAAAATCAAAGAAGTTGCCAATACAATGTTGATTCTCACAAATGAATAAATGCGCCCGAGTTAAATATGCGATATAAATAAACTACTATTACTAATAACAATATCTTCATAGGTGCAAGATGAATTGGGACAAAATCTATAGCTATTTAAGATACACGAATATCCTTTTGTTGTGAATGTCCTGAATGTTGTGTATAACTGTGATTGGTTAAGTGTTAAATGTGGAGGGTATAAGTGGGGGGGGTTGGGGGTGAGGGGACAGTAAAAGCTTACTCTACAAAAATATCTTGTATAGAATTGATAATTGTAATTAATATTGATGTTGTCAACAGTAACGTTCATATTGATAACTGTTTAAGATTGGAAAATCATAAATAAAATATTAAAAACAAAAGGTACACAAATATCCATACTGCAGCCAGTTGATCAAATCTTCTGAATAGATAACTTGATCAGGGGTATACACACACACTTTCAAGATGATGCAGTATCAATCTGCTCTCCCATTATTTTGAAACCCTGATGGTTTGACATCTGGCTCATGTGTTTATCTTTTCTGCACTCCGTTCTCCCTCTGGGAAAAGCAATTTTACTTTTATGAAGAATTGTTTCCAGGAACAGAGAGTCTGAAAAGCTGAGATAATGGCTCACTGCCCAATTTCCCACCTCTACCCAGTCATGTTCAACTAGCTTCTTAGGGTAATAAAGTGAATTCACGATTCCCAGGTGTACCCATGGAGTAATGGTTAATGAAGTTAGTTCTCCAGGGATAAACAACTGCACCGTGAAACAATAAACAATAAAACCAGCAAAAATTAAACCAACAAAATGATACCACAAGGAACAAAACAGATGAAAATGAAAGCTGCAAATACATCAAGGGCTTTTAGTCATGCAAAAATAATAAATAATAGTATATTATTTTTAAAAAAATCAAAAATAGATCTATATTTTTTGGCAGTCATGGTTTTCTGATGGGCCTCTTCATATGTTATCAATGTTGTGTTCTAAATTTTCAGTTGCAAATAGATAAATTGATTCAAATGAGGCAAAAATGTAAAAAATAGGAATCAGAATTTTCAAGGACAGTAAAAGGTAGGGCACTGAGGAGTGCAGAGGAGCAAAGGGACCTGGGAATACAGATACATAATTCCCTGAAAATGGCATCACAGGTAGACAGGGTTGTGAAGAAAGCTTTTGACATCTTGGCCATCATAAATAAAAGTATTGAGTACAGGAGTTGGGATGTTATGAAGTTGTACATGACATTGGTGAGGCCAAATTTGGAGTATTGTGTGCAGTTCTGGTCACCAAACTACAGGAAGGATATCAGTAAGCTTCAAAGAATTTAGAGAAGATTACTAGGATGTTGCTGGGTCTTTGGGTATTGAGTTATAGGGAAAGATTAAATAGGTTAAGACTTGTAGGAGAATGAGGGGAAATTTGAGAGAGGATTACAAAATTGAGGGGGATAGACAGAGTAAATGCGACTAGACTCTTTCCACTTAGAACAGAAGAGATAAATATAAGAGGATATGGCTTTAGGTAAAAGGGGAAAGGGCTTGGGGGATCTTATTCACTCAGAGTGGGGATGTGAAACAAGCTCCCATATGACGTGGTAAACGCAGGTTCACTCAAGTTTTAAGAATAAATTGGATAGACACATGAATAGGAGAGGTCTGAAGGGTTATGGACTGGGACTGGGTGCAGGTCAATGGGACTAGTGGAATTATATTGCGGTAAGGTCTAGAAGGGCTAAATGGCCTGCTTTCTGTGCTGTAGTGTTCTATGGTTCTAAGGAATCAGTATTACAGAAATTTCTTTGCTTCCATTTAAATATATTTTTCATTACCGCTTCGTATTCTTCTTCTGAAGCAAATCTTTCTTTCTGAATCCTTGTCATGTATAATACATCAGTGTCAGGTAGGGCCTCTTCCAAACTGTCAAATTCCTCCTGCATATACAAACAGCTGTTAAGAAAACAGGGAAACTGCAGAGCAGTACAGGACATTTTTAAGATTGCCAGGACATTCCACTTCCTTAATATTTAAGCATAATTAACTAAGTTCCCCAAATACATTTATAAAATGTAATTGGCAGCTTTTATATTTATCATTTTAATCACCTTAAAATTAAAAGCAAGTTAATTATTGCTCACCTGCTTAATCCCTCTGGATTCAAGAAAATGAATAATATTTTGAGGCATTCGAAGATTTCTGGGAGTAACATATCGGAGATTAACACGATATAATGTGAGAAGGTAGGCCAGGGAATGTACTGTTCGTCCATGTTTCAGGTCTCCAACCATTGTAATCTATAGATATATTTCAATGACAATCAGCTCCAATTGATATTCCCAAAGCACAAACTACATTCTATTGGTCATTAATCTGTGATCGAACATAAACCAACAAAAGAAATGGAACACAAAAGTCTGCAGACACTGTGATGGCAGTAAGAACATAAATCCTGGAGGAACTCAGCAGGTCTCGCAGGATCCATTCGAGGTAAAGATATCATTACCTCCTATGGACCTTGGGACACCTGCTGAATTCCTTCAGCATTTCTGTGTTTTTAAAACAAAATAAGTGCTGTCTTTCAGTGCAGAATTATAGATAAAACACGTGCATGATGCAGTATTTGACTCAGAAATTCTTTGGGCATTATGTGCATTATACACAGAAAACAACCCTACTTCAATCACTAACACCAGATCAGGATGTGAAGAGGCAGAGAGATTTCAAGTTTATACATACAGGCTAAGTGAGAGACAAAGATGAAGCAGATAGAATATAATGTGGGCGACGTGGTTAGAGTAGTGGTTAGTGCAATGCACTACAGTGCCAGCGACAAGGGTTCAAATCCAATGCTGTATGTAGGGTGTTTGTACGTTCTCCCATGTCTACGTGGGTTTCCTCCGACCGTCCAAAACATACCTGTTGTAGGTTAATTGAGTGGAACAGCTCATGGGCTGAAAGGGCCCATTACCGTGCTGCATGTCTAAATTTAAAATAAAATGCAGTCATTCACTATTCTCACTACTTTTAAAAAAAATGATCAGATTGAGAAGTGCTTGTACCCCTGTATTCAGATGGATCAAGGTAACGTCATACACGAATCACTGAGCATAATGGGGTAACAGCAATTTAATAACCTTTTTTTGCAAAATAAATTGAGTGCAAGAGTAAATGCACCCAACAGTAATCATCTGTAGCTCAATTAACAATGCACTTGGAATACTGGACACAGGCCTGATCACATCAATGAAGATATGCTTACAAAAGATATAGTTTACTACATTTTTTCCAAGGATGGGAGGGACTTAATCAAATAAGGGGAAATTAAACAGAACAAGCCAAGAGTATAGGAGATCAAGGAGTAATCAGTGAAACATACACAATCCATACAAGGCTTCATTTGATAGATGAAGGGACAATAGTTCCCCAGCCTTGTCAAGAACCAAAATTCCTGGTTCACTATGAGTCAACTATTCAGGACAGAGATGATAAGAAATCTCTACCCCAGAGGTTTTGAATCTTCAGAATTTACTACAAAAGGGCCATATAATTATTAGGTTTCATGGCATGAGGGAAAGTAGCTCTGATGTCAGGCGAAAAAAATCAGCCACAATCTTTCCCTGACTTACGATCGTAATGGGCACCAAAAAAATCAGTCGTACCTCGGAATGGTCTCAAGTTGGAATTGTGCCTGCGCGTGTGGAGTACTGAAATCTTAAAGCAAAGTTTTTAAATTAAATTTTTTTAAATCTTAGATTCCTGAATTTGTCGATCAACCTTTTTAAAATATTTTTTTATTTTTCACACTATGAACCATATCAACCAAAATATGTACAAATGTTTCTCATTAAATTTACACAGTGGTCTTTTCTCCCCTTTTTTTTCCCCCATTTCCCTCCCTCCCCTCTCCCTACCACCCCCCAAAACCCATAAATATTCAACATATACAATACAATAAAACCAGAAAACAATATTTTCACACAAAGAAAAATAAACAAGAAAAATACGTCATCTATTTATTACACACTGAATCTAGTTGTTTTGTCTTCTTATCATTTTCATTCTGATTTTAGGGGATGGAGGTCATAGGCAAGCTCTCTCTGATACGTTCCATGTATGGTTCCCAAATTTGCTCAAACATTGTAACTTTATTTTTTTAAAACTATATGTTATTTTTTCCAATGGAATACATTTATTCATTTTCATTTCCTGCATTGATTTAACCATAAATTTGGCTACTTTATTCTTTTTACTTGTCTTTTGTCCAGTTTTATCCAACATTGGGTCCAAATTAAGGTTAAAATCCCCTCCTATCAATATATTTCCTTGTGTGTCTGCAACCTTCAAAAAAAAATCCTGCATAAACTTTTGATCCTCCTCGTTAGGCGCATATAAATTGAACAAATTCCAAAATTCTAAGTATATCTGACACTTTATCATTGCATTCCTCCCTGCTGGATCTATTATTTCCTCCTCTATTTTGATTGGTACATTTTTGTACTATGGCTACTCTAGCTTTTGAATGATAGGATGCTGGCGTTACGTGTCCTACCCAGTCTCTCTTTAGTTTGTTATGTTCCGCTTCAGTTAGATGCGTTTCCTGCACAAATGCTATATCTATTTTTTCCTTCTTCAATAATTTTTTTTTTTAAACTTTATTTAAGATTTTATAACATGAATAACATATAGGATTACATTAAAAAAAAATTAAGGTTCTTCAATAAATTTAGTAGCCTCTTCCTTTTAATTTGGTTATGTATTCCATTAATGTTTATAGTCATATAGTTCAACATGGCCATCTCATATCTTGCATACACCTTTTTGCCACCTCCATCCCCTTTTCATCTCTTAGTTTTCTCTTATTACACAATGTACGACAACACATTTAAGACATAAAGTACTCCCGCAGTTCCCACTTCCATTAACAACTTAACCCCAAAAGTTCCCCCCCCCCTCTCTGAGTTGCCCCATATCCCTTGCCGGGCAACCACAACTCCCCTTTTCATTTGGATTGCGATCTTGTTCGCAGCGTCAACTGATTTTGAAGGGACGGTTATTCCCCCTCTACCCAGACCTCTCCAGAAAACACTTTAAAAAAAAACACATAACAAAAACTCTCTCTTCTTCCCCCCCCTTACTCCCTTCCTTCCCTTCTCTTTTCCCTCTTTAGTTCTTTACATTTACATTGTTGTTAAATCTTTATATATACTTTATTGCCATTCTTCATTCTTGTTACATCTCTTCATCTCTTCTCCTGTCTCGCAAACGTTCTGCAAATTCTTGCGCTTTCTCTGGATCCAAGAACAGTCTGTTTTGCTCCCTGGGTATAAATATTTTAAGCACTGCTAGATGTCTTAATATGAATTTGTAACTTTTTTCCACAAAGTTGATTTCGCTTTATTAAATTCTTTCCTCCTCTTTAAGAGTTCAAAACTTACGTCTGGGTTAAAAAAAATATATTTCTCTTTGTCCATCAGTTTTCCCTTCTATTTCTCTTTGTCCATCAGTTTTACCTTCTATTTCTCTTTGTCCATCAGTTTTACCTTCTATTTCTCTTTGTCCATCAGTTTTACCTTCTATTTCTCTTTGTCCATCAATTTTACTTTCTATTTCGCTGTGAAGATCTTGGTCTTATTCTTCCTCTTCTTCTGTGTCTGTATCTGTGTTTGTGACTTCTCTTCTTTGAGTCCGTGTCTCTTCTGTTTTTCCTGGTGAGCTGCTTGTATCTCTTTGTCAGGCCTCTTGTTGCTGGTCCTCCCCTCCTGTGCTGTTCGTCTGTTGTTCCTTGCCTTCCAACTGAGAGCCCTGGTGTCGGGTGTCCCTCAGCTGCTCACTCTGTGACAGCCCATTCCTCTGCTGAGCCCCCCTCCCGCTGGTGCCCTCTTTCTCCTTTGATTGCGCAGTTGCACACACGTGACTCCTTGTGCATGTGCAGTGGGGCACTTTTCTTTGGATCAGAGAGCTATTTTTGTAGTGTACCGGCTGGTGGGTCGCGACTCCACAGAGCAGGCATTGACCTCGAGGGTCGGGCCCTCTTCGTCACCACAGCGTCCCGTTCCTTCATGCAGGTAAGGCCTTCTTCTTCTCTTGCGACTAGTTTTACTTCTTTTTTTCCAGTTGTTCTTACTTTCTCCTTCTTGGAAGCCATCTTCTTTCTCTTCTTTGTATCTTTATCTTCTATTTCTTATATTCTATTTTTGTTATGCTTTGCTTTTTCCTAACTTTTTCCTATTTTCCTGGAGAGGGCTGGTTTTCCCGACCAGCCACTACTCCATCATGTCACACCTCTATTTTGTCGATCAACCTTGATGAAACTTTCCATTTTCTGGTCTATGCTTACCTTGTTAGTCGGGATTCTGGGGCAGGACGTGGCTATCTTGATTCCTGTATGCATGCATGAGTCTTCAGTTGGCTTCTATCGCACATATGCCAACCAAACTCCAATACTCGAACCAAATGTGCACGCACCTACCGAAGACTCGCGCATTTGCACAGGAATCAAGATGGCCACGGCCAGCCCCAGAACACTGACTAACAAGTACACACTTTTTGGCTTTTACATGCCCTGTATCTGTTATTTTTTTGAAATACAATATAAATTGCATAAATTTTATATTTATATGTTTTTAAAAATGTGTTCATATGTGCGGATGGTTGTAAGTCGCATAGGTTGTAAGTTGGGGACTACATGAACATGATATACAAAACAGAGCAAGGATGCTCAATTAAGTTATCTGCCAGTCTGCATCCAGTTTCTCTGTGGTAGAGGAGGCCACAACAGGAGCACCAGATGCAGTAAATGACCCCTGCAGATTCACAACTGAAGAGTTGCTTCACTTGGATGGACAGTTTTGGACAATTTTTTTGACACAAGAGGCTGGCAGCTATAATGGAATGAGCTGCCAGAAGTGGCACAAATACATTTATAAGATATTTAGAAGGTATACAGATAGAAAAGATTTTGAGGGATATTGAACAAATGCAGGAAAATGGTGCTATCTTAGGTAGAAAACTTGGTCGCCATGGACAACTTGGATCAAAGGGCCTAGTTCCGTGCTGCATGTGATTAACGTTTAGCAAACTTTTTCGCTTCTAGAAAAGTACTTTTTTTATATTGTGCTTTTTAAATGCAATTCCCAAAGATAAATATTCTAAGATAAATTTTTTAATGTGTTTTACAAAGTTTTTTAAAATTAAGATCATTAATTCCTGGTCTTAATCTGTATGGGTTTTCTTTAATGAGATTGGCTGTTCAGACATCTTAATGACAATAATAGCTGATGAGTGGCAAGGACCCTATTTCAAACAATGCACACTACTGCAACCTCCATTGGAAAAGATTGATTTGCCACAAAAATCTACTCAGAAGCCAATTTTCTCCAAAGTCAGCAATAAGAATAAATGGTAGTATATCTTAGATTAGTATCAAGTCAATAAAAACTATTTACTATTTTATAAAGTAACTAAAATAAACTGATTGTTTCTCATTCCATATATTTGAGGCCTGACCGACTGAATATTTTATTACCAAATTTTGCCTATTTTTAAAAATTCAAATTATTTCAATTGATATTTATTATGAATTGTAATAACTAGTTAATGCATGATATAGATTTAATAATAAAAGGTCAAGGTAGAAATCCAAGAAAATGAAGCAGTGCTATCCTCAGTCCACATGATTAACAAAGGACAGCAATTTAATTTATTATAAATAAAAAATATAATTAAATATAGCAAACGTAATTTGCTCAGAACAGGACACAGTAAGTACCCTGCTGGTAAATTACCACTGACACCCAAAGAAAAGAAAATCTCTTACCGTCATTCCATTCACTGTCCCTAGTTCTTCACGAATAGTGAAAATATCGAGTAAAGCCTGAGTTGGATGCTCACCCACACCATCCCCAGCATTAATAATCGGTTTTCGGCAATTTTTAGCAGCAAGCTGGAAGAGTAAGTAATAGCTGGTCAGTTCTTATGTGTTGGACTTGAAATAAAAAGAAAAAAAATTAGGAAATAAAAATTATATCCCTAAACAGAATCTAGATGCAATTCAGGTCAGCCCACTACAACCCAGAATTTTGTGAAGCATTTTTCAAAATTTAAAAAAGCTCATTCAAACCTTTTCCACAAATTCAAAAAAAATGCAAGATTGAAAAGATTTTTTTAAAATGCAGAATATAAATTCTGTATCTCTCATTCAAGAATCATAACAAGAAATTCTCTCACACTAGCTACTAACATAAATTTTTCACTCATTCTGATTCCTTAGTGTAGAATGATATAGAATTTAAAAGATATTCAATTACAGAACAGCTTAAGTTTTCTGTTTTCTATTCATGATATTGCTAGAGATCTTTACAAATAAATTAGCCTTGATACAACACCAGCACTTAACAGAAGTGTCTTTCAAGATTCGGAATTAAAGCTGAAATTATCATTCAGATCATTTTCTTATGCTAAAAGATCTGTGATCTTGTAATCTATCTTAAAAATTAATAATATGCACAACAATCCTACCAAAATCAAGTTTAGAAAGATTTCCTCAAATCCAACTTCCAAATTCAAATGCTTGAATTTGGAAGTAGGATTTCCAAATTAAAGCATTCTTCTGCAGCAATTTACAGCACCCAATCAAGTATTATGATACTTTCATATAAAACAACATACATTCAACAATATTTCGGGCATAAGACAATCAGCAACACCAGTATTTATCCAACCCAACTTTAATCTGCCTGTAGCTTTTCCACTTTATCCAGGTTTCACACAATGCATTTGACATGCACCTGATCAATTTGGAGTTGAAATTTTTGGCAGGGAAACCACACCCAGCAAGAAAAACGATCAATAGAAGTGGATCATGCCAACTAGAGCACTGGAACTAACCAATTATTCCATATATAATCCAGCCTTTTCAAATGAGAGAAATGATATTGAACTAGTTTCGGTTTGCCTACCATTCAATCCAGTCCACTGATGAGGCAGCAGTCTTGACCCTCCACTCCGTCCTGACCCACCCAGAATACGATGTTTCATGTGCCAGGCTGTCCAGTTTGGCAGCAAAACCTCAAGCACTATCAGGCTGAGCACTGGCGCATCTCAGGGCAGTGTGCTCACTGCTGACTCATGATTGCACTGCCAGATTCAGTTCGAACAGAATTATCTCATTTGCGGATGCTACAACAGTATTGGGCCTCATCAGCAAGAATGATGAGTCACATTAAAGAGTTTGAAAGGCTCATAAAATGGTGTGAGTCCCAACACTGACAAGGCAAAGGTGATGATTGTGGCCTGCAGGAGGCTAAAGGTTGATTACTCTCCACCACTGTTGTGTTGAGATTAGTTTGGGGTTCAGAGGAAACTAGTCCAGACACAGGAGATGGATAACTAAAGGATTTATTAACACCAAAACAAACTGGCTGGCTAACCCAGCAACACAGTGCCAGATCAGGAGCAATTAACAGCACAAAGCAAAGTAGTTAGCAATTTACAAGCAGTTGGAACCTAAACCCATCAGCAGAATGCAATCAGAAGCAGTTCCGGGGGGTTGGGGGGGGGGGGAACGACCGCAACCAGCTTCTGACCCCGGAATACATCCAGAGGGAAAGGGGGATTCCAACTATGGAAGGTATCCTTCATGTGGACTACCTACAGGAGTACATACACTCCCGTACCCCAGTAATTGGGAGCATGGCTACAATGCTGGTATCGGCTGCTGTCTATAGCGAAATCCTGGTTATCTTAAGGGGTTGCTAGTCCCTTATCTACGACCATGTGGCGAAGAGAAAGTGAAACTGAGATGCTGTAGTTTTATAACCTGCCCTGCTCAGCAGGGCCTGTGAGGTATGGGCTGGCCAATGGGAGTGCTTGCTTTGGCTGGTGGGCTCACACCTGATTGGCAGGCTGGAGAGGCTGGGCGGTGTCTCGATGTTGATGGACAGCTGGATGTGGCTTTAGACATAACAGAAAATGGTTACTGTCTATGTAACCACTATACACATCAACTATTCTGTTGTGGAGAGAGTAGACAGTTCAAGTTCTTTGGCATGCATATAAAGGACAACTTATCCTGGACTCAAAAAACCTCATTAGTCAGTAAGGTGCAACAGTGCCTACCCTACCTAAGAAGGCTGAGGAAGGGAAGTCTACTGGCCCATACTGACCACCCTTCACAGGAGCACAATTGAGAGTGCCCTGTTTAGCTGCATCATTGTGTGGTATGTTTGCTGCAAAGCATCAAACTGGAAATTTTTGCAGAGGATCATTAAAACAGTCGAGAGGATCACTGGGGTCTCCCTTTCCTCTACCGATCACATTTATTGGGAGCACTGCCTAAATAGGTCTCAAGGAATTAAAAAGAAAACCCTTTCCATAGAGTCCCCAGCACCTTTAACCCACCTCCAACAAGGAGGGGGAGTAGGAGCATCAAAATCAGGACTGTAAGGCTGGATAATAGATTCTTCCCACAGGTTGTGAGATTAAAGAACAGTATCCAGTAACATGTAAATCATGCCAAATATTTACATATATTTAATTTTTATTTATGTGATCATTATGTACTGTGCATTGTGTGTTTTTGTGTGTGCACCATAGTCTGCAGAATACCATTTCGTCGAATTATATGTGCATAATCAAACAATAAACTTGAACTTAAATATAAAGCTTTTTCTCAATTAACTGCAAGTATTTTCTAATCATTTCACAGCTCTAATTTTGATGAACCTAATATTGTAAGTAGATTCAAAAATGGACAAAATGATCTTTATTACCTTCATGCTGCCAAACATAAAAAGCATAAATTACCAAAACAATTTTCTATTTTATATAAAAGCACTGGAAGAAAAAGTAACAAAAATGCATCCGTTTTAATGTTCACTGAACTGCATGTGGGGGGAAAAAAAAGGAATGCTCAGTTTAAATTTAATTTGTTCACATGTATATGCAGCTGACAAAAGGTTAATTTGACTATATTTAAAGCAACAAAGAAACTCAGAAAATTAAACAATGGACTATCCTCTGTATCTGGAGGAGTCAAATACATACCTCAACTGCACCCGGCTGAGGATGACGAAGAACCACTACATCCACATAACAACTAATTGTCTGTACTGTGTCTAAGAGAGACTCCCCTTTCTGCATAGATGAATTTGCTTCAGCAAAGTGAATCACTGAACCACCAAGCCGTTGCATGGCAGCTGTAAATGAGCTGCTGGTTCTTGTGCTGACCTCGTAAAACATGGAAGCCATAACCTTACCCTGTTGGGAGAAAAAGGATAGATTTGGAAATGTTTGCTTTTGAACTTACTCTGGTGCTTTTCCATTTCTTGAGATTGTAACTCTTGCCATGACTTTCATGACGAACATAAATTTGAATATTATTGTACGGTGTTCTTTTTCATATTTTTATTTCACAATCTGTCTCCAGAAGAGTTACCAGACCCCTACAATATCTTCACCCCACTAAAATACAAAGTCTGGGTGAAAAATGTGAACAGAATTAAGACACAAATTTTAAATATTACTCTTCTCACAAATATCTGAATGTGAGGCATCCCCAACTAATTTTGTTAATGTATTTACTTTCAATGCAACTTCACATCATTTCATCTACTTTGAGATCTGGATATGCCTGGCAAGCATTTACTGCCCATTTCTAATCTTCCTTAAGGCAGCAGTGATGTGAAACTACCAGCTTTGAGGAGGATTGTTGTCTTTATCAATGTTTAAGTGGTTTTTGTATGTTTGTATTTTTAAATTTTGGCATTTGCATAACTCAAGGGATAGGGAGGGGAGGGTGTAAGGAGGGGGAAAATAAGGACTCTAAGTCAAATTTCGTGGAAAGAGAATGTATTATTTTGTTTATTGGACTTGCAAAATCTAAAATAAAATATTTTTTAAAAAAGGCAGTAGGGATTGCAGTATTCCAGAACTGCTGCAATATTTCCATCAAAGGTTATTACACAATGCTGGTATGGAAGAAGTTCCAAGATTTAGACTAGAGGTGATAAAGGAATGTCAATATATTTCCAAGTCAAGATTGGGTGCAATTAGAAAGGGAACCTACTAATGTTAATGGTCCTTTTTCATTTGTTGATGAGACCACTGGCATGACTGTCGCTATCAGAGTTGCCAAAGCAAATAGTCCAACAATTCAAATGGGATGTTGCCAGGTTATTGTAGAGCATTTAATTACATCTGTTGTACCTCTACAATCAAAGCACTATAGACCTGGGTGACAATCTAGCAATAGGTTGATGGTGGCAAGTAATATTTATGCCATAAAAATGGCAAGCAAAGGCCATCACCAAAGAGAAAGGATCCAACCACCTCTATTATCACTGAATTCCCACCATTAACATCCTGTTGGATCACTGGTGACTAGGAACTCAAGTGGACTAGCCAGAGAGGGCTACAAGAGCAGGTCACAGACAATAGACGCAACCTATCAATTACCCAATAAATGTATTCCTTTCACTAATGGATGTGTTAACCTTTAATTTAATGTTAAACTCTATTTCTTTTATAAAAATGTTTTAGTGAAGTAAATTATAGAGAAAATATTGTATCTGTATTCTTAGTAAGTTAGCTGTGAGTTGGTACAGGGTCACATGCAGGTCATAGCACATTTATTGAGAACCATTGTTTTCAGAGAAGAGTCCACGTGTCTGGGAAGGACAGAGTTAATGGATTTCAAGTGAGCCTTAATTATTCAAGAACTGCTGAGAAAGCCATCTGTTTTTAACCAAAGCCCCTTAAGCCTCTTGAACAGAGGCGAGGTCAGAGGTTGTTAGAGATATGGAATAGTTTTGAAAAAGGAACCAAATTTTGGTAGAAATAAAACTGATGGTCATCTGGTTTCCAAGAATTGGGACTCACCTTAGTGATGATGTAATGGTCATTACAATGCCACTTACTGATTTTCAGAATGCAGGAAAATCAAGGATTAACCAACAAAAAGGAGTTTCCTTTTACTTGGCATTCTTCAGTACTGGCTACTCAGAAATGATGTTTGAATTTCAATTCTGCTTCGACCAGAAACAAAGATGAGCACTGGTTTGATTGATAAATTGACTAACGTTTAATCTCAAGTCATTAAGTCCAAATTATTTTGGTAAAATTTAACAAAAACTGTACCTCTTCCCACAGGTTATTCTCTTGCCACACGAGACACATCAATACTTTGAGCATATCAAAGTGATGGAAGTTAAATGACTCAAATGTCACAACTGTAAACACCCAGTCTCTGGATAAATATTAAAAATCAAAGATTCTTATACAAACCTTTAGAATATCCAAGCTGCGATCTTTCTGCACTGTTAAACGCAGGTTATGAGCAACATTGAACAAATGCGACAGCTACAAAAAAATATAATCAGAAATTCAATATCTTAAATAATCCAGGTGTATACATATATTTTAAATTAGGAATCCTAATATAACTGCATACAATTCAAAGATTGCAGCAATCAAATATGGTGTTGTAATGGGAAACTTCCTGAGTTCTTATTTTTATTTAAATTTTTGACAAAGATTTCCAAATTGCCTACAAATATGCAGTGAACAGAATTTTTCAACTCACAGGAGAGATCAATGTGCCAGTTTTGTAAAGAAAGCCAGAGGCAAACATTTGTTAAAATACTGCAAAATAATACAGGACAGCAACATTAGTTTAACTATCAAAGTTTTCATCCTATTTCAAACTGATGCTTGCCAATCAATACAGCTAGCATGAAAAGTGGTACAGCTAGCGAGGCAGACAGCACAATGTTATTACAGTGCCAGTGACCCAGGTTTGATGATTTGGCTGCTATAAGGAGCTTCTACGTTCTCCTTGTGTCTGCATGGGTTTCCTCCCACCCTTCAAAACGCTCGGGGATTGTAGGTGAATCGATGTATTTGGGCAGCATGGGCTCGTGGGCCTTGTTACCATGCCATACATCTAAATTTAAAACCTAAATTTAAAAGTTAAAATTTTTAATTTAAATTTAATATCAACTTCAGAACACAGCCAAGATTTGTAACAGGGAGAAGCACACATCATCAGAATTAAAAATGAAAACCAATGCAAGATAATGGTCACCTGGTCTTTTGTAAATTGTCTAACTGACAGAACATGCTGTCCAATGAGAGAATGGAGAAGTGGTGAGTACGGATGAGGGACAGCCTGAGCTGCAAGATTCTGTGGCGATAGAAGCCTCGAGACTGGAGGAGGATATACATAACCATCCTGATTCACGGTATCTTTTGAGAAAAGAAAAAAAAATAAATAGATGTTCAGAATTATTTGAAGTGAAAAGCTTTATGCCATTATGCAAATGTTCAGATTGTCATGGAAAATTCTTACAGGGAACACAATGTTATTTTGAATCAAGCTTCACCAGTTTAAAATGCAAGCTATTCCCCCAAATCACAAAGGCCTACATTTCACTTGAAAAATAATGTATTCAAACTAATAAATAATTTTGTACTGTGCAGTGCATGATCAACTGTAGTTTAACTGTACATTCAAAGCCTTGTGTTGTTACAAGTGCCACTGTGTTCAGGTTCCAAGCTCCGCCTTGATATTCACGTGTGCCTCCACATTAAATCTCATTTTGCAAACCTCAGGAGATAGTCCAATTTGAATCCTTAATCAGCATTAACAGGTCAAGGCAGCTCCAAATTCATTTATATTAAATCTTTGCACGTTTGTTATTGTATGATTTCTACTGCACAGCAAACATTTATGAGCAAAATTAACCATTCAATACTATCCTACAAGATGCTTGCAAAGCTGCAAAAGAATTAACACTTTCAGTAAAGCAGCCAGAATAATTAATTTCTAACCAACTGTGAACATTCCACACTACTGAAAATTTACATCTGAAGCTGGAATTCACACCTTGTTCGATGAATTTCTTGACTGTTTTTTCCTTGTATTCTTCAGCTGTTTAAATCAGAGCAAGGAGAATCATCAAGAAGTCATTAAATGAATCAAACAATTTGGATTGGAAAAGATTAGCATACTCTGCCATTTACAGAAACATTTCTCCACGTGACAAGTACGGGGAATTTGCAGAAAATACCACAAATACAGTACGTTTCCCTGCATCCGAAGTTCTGAATACCGAAAAGATCCAAAAACCTATCCTTTTTTTTAGTGCCAACATGACGTCACAAGTTGGGGAAAAAAAATTATCACCCGACTTGCCCATGTGGGGCTCTGATACTCTGTTGGAGCCAGTTTGTAAACAACAGAGTTCAGAACCAGCAGGGAAGCAGGCTGGAATCTCAATCCATCTGTGAGCGATGCGAAAAAGTCGGCAGGTCAGGCACCTCACGTGAAGAAATTAGGTACGAGAGTGAGCCCTTAAACCATGAATGCTGATTGTCCTCGTTTCAGCTAACTCCCTTCCCTCTCTCTTTCCATTTCTTCTTTAGCCTCTGCTGTATTTGGTTTACAAATTGTGTGCCACTTGTCTACCAGCCGCAAGCAGTCGGAAGAATCCTTTGTCCTGGTGTCATCAAGGAGAGTGGCCTCCGGGGCAGGAGTGGGGACATCAGACTCCCAGGCAGAAGCAGGGACCGTATTCGGGACCAGCAGCAGTGGGGGAGGTGTCGGGCGGCACCGGTGATGTGGAGGTATCAGGAATTGGCAACAGTTGATGCTACTGTGCTGTTTTTGTTTTAATTCCGGTTTTGTTCCGATAAACAAAAAAAAAACGAATGTCTGGTCCCAAGCGTTTTGGATACAGGGAAATGTACTGTAACTACATGATCCATAATTAGCATTAGATGCATTTTTGAGTCAATAATTTCTTCATGAAAGGTACTATATCACAATGAAACTATTAATGTGAAAAAAATTGAGATTCACAGCTAAGAGATATACCAAAAGCACTGAAAACAGAGATGCTGAATATTGTAGTCCTTGTTACAACATACACACTGTTTTAATGCAAATATACTATAAAATCATCTTCATTTCACACACCTCATTTATCTACTGATATAGAGTAAACATTAATAGTTTCCATAGATCTGTGGTTAAAGTACAGTATGCCCAAATGTCTTCCCTGCCTCTCATTGTAGTGAATAAAATCTTTGTTAAGAGACAAAGTATATTCAACTGTTGCAGCAAAGATTCATTGTGATTGTTCATCAACAAGGGTATTCTCATTTCAGACTTTGCATTTGTAAATTTGCAGATGACACCACCAGTGTACGCAAACAATAGCCCTTTTTATAGTTAAAATATAAGCGAGCGTAAAGGTAGATATTCTCCACCCTTACATCGCTTAACTTACCTTCATAAAACCTGTGTGTGTGTGGATCCAGAACACGGACTCTGATCCATCCTGAGGGTAGTCTCACAGGTGGATTGAGTCACTCCACCTTGCTCCATAAAGGCAATGCCACTGAATGGAGCTGCTTAGGGGCGGCTGATGAAGTCATGATGATGCCGTCAACCCGTGACCAGGAGCCATCACCAGGGCTCCCAGGGTGATTGGTGCTGGGGTTTAAGGCTCACTCCTGCCACCCATAAATGTCCTCTTACTGTTCCTTCTCTGCCCTTCACTCCTTCACCAAACTGGGCTGGAAGGAGATAGACAAGGGCACGGCGAAGCCTCTTTTTGTTTTAATGCAGGATCAATGGCCATCTTCGTTATCCATCATTCCCCACACAGGTGAATCTACTCTGCATTTCCCAGAGCTGTGGGGGATTATGGGTAATGAAGACTGCCATTGTTTGGCGCACATGTTTGACCTCACGGCAACTACACCACTTGCCCCACCTCCCTCAGCTCCAGAAGACAGCTCCCGACGCTGTTCTCCATAAAAGTAAGACTGGATCAGCCTTATAGGCCTTCTCCATAAAAGGCAAGTCCACCTTTTATTTCCCTCGTTGAGCTGGCTTCAATTCAGCATCGTTCCATAAAAAAGGCTAATACAGAATACAGAAAAAGTATAGTGGCAGTGCCAGAACAAGAGCCAGTCTAAATAACTAGCTATAAACTTTCAGAAGAGAAGTGGAGCTCACTCCCCAATCTGTATAGAACTATGCAGAAAAATGGTTCGCCACAGACTGAAGGGGCCTGTTTTTATGCTGTCATGTTCTATGGTTCTATTTATTTCCTCAACTTTTTTGCCAGTAGTTTGAGTTTCCTGTTGATTGAATTCCAGATAATGGGGATCAGTTGCAGATCAGGTATAATAGTGGAATTGTTCCGTGGATATTTAAGATGGTATTTCTTAGGAGCTTTGCTGTTCATCTCTACAGTTAGTCCAGTAGAAAACTATACTGAAACACAAAGCACCAACTAATACCAAGTTAAACACTTCTGCACTGACGACATTTGTGAATATCCCAGACTTGATCACATTTACTTTTGCCACATGAAATGACAATAAGCTTTAAAAGTTTACTTTTATGCCTTTGAAAGCTCTATGGAGTTGACTAAATTATTTTTTTCAACCTGCATTGCCATTCCTTGCTTCTTAAATGTCCAGGATATTTTAGTTTATATTATAGTTTCACATCAATGGTACAATCATATTTTGTAATATCTTAATTCATAAATATCTTCCAGATTCCCTGAATGCAAGAACCCTTAATGTAATTGATAGAAAGCTAATAAATTATACCATTTTTGCTTGATCCCTAACATCTCATTGAATAATTAGATATCATTACCTGATGTCAGTAAAGAGGCTGTGCTACATTTGGTTATTTGTTTTCCTTGACTGACCACATGATTCAAAACTTAGGGAAATGCACATGAACTGAGAAAATCAACTTTTAATACACTCTTCTGGTAAGTATAGAACTGATCTAATATAATACAAATTGTTTTTACAGGTCAATACACCTGCAAATTATATTATGCAAGACAATGCAAATGAAGGGGAAATAAAAAGGCCTACCATTCAAAAGTCCAGGGTCAGAAGAGCGATGAATTCTTGGAGGTAGATGGAATCTGGCATCCACAGCAGGGCCACTACTTGCCAATCTGCGTGGGCTGGCTGGCCGAGTACGGATTGTTTCAGTTTGAATTGCATGTTTTGAATGCTCTGGAGTCTTAAAAGAAAAGTTAATTTTAAATTTAGAGATACAACACAATAACAAGCCTTCCAGCACACAGCACCCAAATACCCTATGACTAATTAACCCATTAGTCGCTTTAGTATTTGGAGGATACTGCAGCACCCAGAGGAAACGCACGAAGGACATGGGGAGAACGTACAAATTCCTTATAAACAAAGGTAGTAGATTCAAACCCAAATCACTGATAAATGCTAAATGCTACTCTATGCTGCCCCAATTAAGGTAGTTGTGTGATCAATGAGAAATTACAAGTGCCAATTATGGAATCTGTGGGAAACAATTTGTATGCCTGATACATGAAAAGCAACAAGATATCATGTTCAAGATTTCAAAGCAATATTGAGAGTGAAGCTTTAGACTTTCCTTCCAAAGGAGACATTTTAAAAAGTCATCATTACTTACCTATTATAATAAAATGGGCCAAGGAATTACAGATGACATTGAGCTGACAAATCCAAAGTCATGCATTTTTTTTCTCCACAGGGTTTACTTATATGATGAAAGGTTGGGCCCTTGAGAGAGCTGAATAAGACCTAGAGGTACAGTACCTGGTTCCTTGACAGGGCGGTGAAGGAGGTATTTGGCATACTTGCTTTCATTGGTCAGGGGATTGAGAAAAAAAATATTCACAAGGATGGTACCGGGACTGGGTCGCTTGTATCAAGGAAAGGCTGGGGGGGCTTTTCCTTGGAGCACAGGAGGTATTTGAAATACCCAATTTGGCATTGATAATGTGTACAGTCAGGCTAAAACTAGATGATTTTAGATTTATGGTGAAGGGAAGATTTAAAAAGGGAGTGAGGGGCAACTTTTTCTACAGTGGGTGATGGTTATGTAGATGGAACAAGCTGTAGAAGCAGGTACAATCACTACATTTAAAAGACATTTAGACAGATGCATAGATAGAAAAGATTCAGAGGGATATGGGCCGAATGCAGGAAAATGGGACAAGCTCAGTCAGCATGGGTGAGTTGGGCCAGAAGCTCCTTTTCTGTGATTTATAACCCTCACTCTCATTCATACCACTGGGCCATGCCAATTCTCAGCAGAACTATCTCATTAGTCCCAATCCCTATTTTCTCCTGTAACCCTGCAACTTATTCCTTTTCACATGCCCCTTTGATTTTTTTTTGCATTGGCTACACTTGTAATTAATTAGTCAATTCACCTCCAAGAAACTGCGCAAGCAGAAATGGGAAAAATAAACAAACTCAACAGAGGTAGCGCCAAATATTAGGCCTGTGGAGGCAGTCACATTAATTGCAGTATCACTGTGCCACTTTGGGTGCTTGGGAAACTTTCAAATCCTGTGGAAGCTCTGATATTCTGACATGGTTTGTTTCATTCAGTTGAAGCCTCCTTATGATAACATTTCCTGAGAGCAATTCACTTTCTTACACTTTTGGCTATTGTTTTAAATCCTCATTCTCACCACAATAAAGTCTAGACTTCATCTCAAGTTGAGAGATTGCCTCTCCTTTCCTTCTCCAGCATGAGAATGTCTCTGTGGCCTCAAGTGTCTACAATCTCAATTCACCCTTTTTTACGGTTATTTAGATGACAGTGCAACCTCATGTGGTGCCTCTGCACCCACACAAAGCCATCTATGACCATTTCCTACATACCTGGCTAGCTAATCACCCCACCAACTCACCTCAACTTCCTTTATTGCCTCCAGAAAGAAAATTAAAACCCCATCTATTCACTGGAGTCAGAGAGACTACAGAAGCTGAAACCACAATTAATTCCACCCTCCTATTGATGCTGCTCAACCCACTGAGTTCCTCCAGCATATTATTTTTTGGTTGCTCCAGAACATTTGGCAGGTAAAAGTGTCCTGCTTATAGGTAGAATTTACATTTAAATAAAAATAATCCAATAAATACTATACAGTATCAGTGCCATAAAACTGTTGCAAAGGCAAGTATGTGAATAGAGAGGATAATTTATTGTAAAATATCTAGTGCACAGAACCGAGGTAGATCTCATCCAGAATGTTATATTCACTAATGGACATATCACACTTCAGGTAGATGAAGGTTCAAAAATGTTGAAAAGAAATCTACTCTCGCATAAAGGTCCTTGATTACAATAATCAACTGAGAAAATTGGATGTTCATTCTAAGAGCTTATTAACCTGGGAATTATAAGTGTTTAAAACAATGAAGTAGGCCGACTGAAGGCAGGCTGTATTTAGACTACAAAAAAAAGGAAGATAATGACATGAATGAAATTGTACAAGGATAAGGTTTGCTGTCATCAAGTTTCTCTTACTGGTCTATGAAATAGTTACAAATCACTCCAACTTTGGAAGGTACTGAAGATCGATGAAATATTATACAAGCACTTCAATGATTATACCCTGCAGATTTCTTGACTGCTTGTAGTCATTGAAAAAGCTTTTTCGAGATCTTGCTACCCCACTCCCCCATCAAACAATTTCTGGACAGTCTCAGAACTTCACATGATGTTCATCAGCATGGACAGACACAAGGAACCATGTTTTTTTCCCCTCAATTTTTTGTGACTAATCTGCTGGCAAAACATCAAGAAATAAAATCAAAGCAATGGGGGAAATTCACATATCCATTGTTTAAATTCTGATGAATAATTGTATTGATTGAAACATGTTACTGAAAAGTGCTTACCACAATAGATCGGAAATTAAAAGCACTGCGACTTTTCAAATCAGTATAGCATGCACTAAAAATGAAGCCTTACCTTCACTGCAGTGGGCGGCGGCGGCATTGAGACACCCATGGGCCAGGCCCTCACATCTTGTCCAAAGCCTGGGGGCACCAGCACCTGTAATCACAGATTGCAATCAGCACATTTTCATATTGTGGATCTTTTGTTTCACAAATAGTGATAACCAAAAAAAAACCCATCAAGATGACAATGCAAAGCATCTCAAAACATATTTAAAATGGAAACAAAAAATCTGGAAGATTTTCACTTTTTTGTTTTTGTGCTATTTAATTTTAATTTAATGCAAATGGAGGGAAGGTACAAAACACAGGCAAAAATAAACTCTTGCATGTGCCATTTTTTGGAGATTACATGACCAGGAATAGAAAATTTAGGAAAATGCAATCTTCTAGAAAATAGGTTAAAAAATACTTAGCAAGAATACATACAGAGAATACCTCCACTTCAAAGAACTCAGATCAACTGTAATATAGCAGGTGGATAAATGGCGCAAAAAATTGTGCCCAATGTAAGAGCCATCAATGCCACGGTTTGGATCTTTTTTGGGATCCACAATATTTAACTTTTAAAAGAGTTGGATAAAAAAGGAGGAAGAGGAAGCCCTAAAATTTAAAGAATGAGATGAAGACAGTAGGAGATCATGAGCTTGGTTTAGAAAATCAAGAATAATTATTAGATTTAGGTGAAGCCAAGAAACAGCAAGGCCAGAAAACATTGGTAGTAATTGTACACAGGTTCACAAGCAACTTTGGTACAATGGGGCACTGTATATTCAGGAAATAAGCGATGCGTTCAACAAGGGTACACACAATGAACATGGGGTACTATAAAGGATGAATTCAGAGCTTTTGAGATGGTTTATACATTTATTTTTATTGAGGATCTAAAGATGCAAAAGACGATTTTGTTTCTTGTACTGTGTATCAAGAAAAGGGTGAATTGATGAGCTGGAAGGTTAGGAACCTTTAGGGAACAATGACCATTATAATGAGAATTTTCTTTAAAGATGATGTGATTTACAGTACTTCATTCTAAATACTTTCTTAAATCAGAATATAAACAAAATACAATTATACAAAGTTTCAGCCAGCTATAGTAGATTGGGAAACAACATTTAAAGCCATAATTTCAAAAGAATAAAAAGCTAACACTTAAAAATATGATATGATTTGTTACCAACATATATCCATTTTAAGGCAAAAATAACATTAGTGACTGTATTACATCAAAGGAAAGGGCTTACCATGTTGAGAAAAGAGCAACAACATTGAAGATAGGAAAACATAGTCATGGAAAATCAAGATACTTGTATTCAAAAAAGTATGAGACAAAACTGTAAAAGCTTTGCCAATTTTTCAGCAATTGGATTATGTCATTGGCACTCTTCGTGCCAGTGAAAGAGTATTGGCCAGAGTCAACATTGATTATGAGCATGACAAAACTGTTGGAATTTCTTGAGGTTAATAAGGGTAAACTGGTTATTTTGGTATGTTTCAGGAAGTTTTCAATAAGGTTACAGACAAGATGATTAAATAAAACCAAATCAGAGAACTAACTGGTCACAGTCTCCATCAATAATTTGAAATAAGGGATCAAATAATTGCACATATTTGCCTATGGTATAAAGCCAGGTTTTGTGGGCTGAGGGGAGCAGATTGACTTCATGGGGATGCATACATGGCTGGCAGTCCTGGTCGTCTGTGGTGCAGTTGCTGTAAAGCATTGGATTAGAGGTCAATCCGCAGGACAACAGAGGGGATCATGGAGGTCTCCCTCCCACCCCATTGCTGTGATTTATCAGGATTGTTGTTTAAAGAGAGCTTTAAAAATCTGTAAGGACCCCCAACACCTACACGTATCTACCAGCTACTCCCATTGGGAGATACAGAAGTACTGGAGCCAGATCAAACACAATGAGGGATAGCTTCTTCCCATGGGCAGTGAGACTGTTGAATGATTGGTGAACTGCTAAAGCAACTCCAGTGACTCAACTATTTATTAATTATATTTATTTTTAATATATGTACACAAGACATGTATATAGGTTTTGTGTATCTATGCATTTATTTAGTTTATCTGTTGTGTGTGTAATATCTATATATGTGTTTGCAGTTTTTTGCACCACAGACTGGAGAACGCGGTTTCATTGGGGTGGGCTGGTACAATCGGATGATGAATAAACTTGAACTTGATACAGTTGAAGTGAATGGTAAAGAACATGGCAGGTGGAATACCATGCTGTAAAAAAAAAGCAAGGGGTCACCCACCAGTCAAAAAAATAGAAGGCAAAGTGCTTTGAAAAGATGAGTTTGAAAGTACCTAGTAGCCTTGTCCACAATCACCGAAAGTTGATATGCAGGTTCATGAACAGACTAGAAATACAATAGTATGCAGGTATTTTATTGCAAGAATTCAAGCACAAGAGAAACATAATTCATTCTCCAGTAATGTAGCACAGCATGTATACAGGTCTAATCTCTCAAAGGAAGTGTTTAGAAGGACATGGAGTGGAAGGAACACTCAGATTCCTGAAAAGAATGTTTGGCACAAGAGAAGAAATTTAACATTGACCCTTTCAAGTTTACAAGATAAAGCTGATCTCATTTAAACATATAAAATTGATAGAAACTTAACAGGATAAATGCAGAAATTTTTCTTCTTCATGGGGTATCTTGATCAATGACAGTCTCAAGGAATCAGCTATTCAGTAGAGAGATGAGAAGAAGTTTCTTCACTCAGAATATTAAACTTTGGAATGCTCTATCCCCAGGGAGTTGGTCTAAATGTAAGCTTTGTTTTTGTGTAAAATAATCAATTACAGGAACAAGTACAATTCATTTTGATATTAAAGAGATTTTTCTTATTCCAAATTTAGCAATGCAAGTCTCTGAATAAAATTTAGGAAATCTTTCTTGCTCACTGTAAACAAGCCTAAGAAAGGCTATTCTGATAAAGGAATGCAAATGTGGGCATTCATGGCTTGAGAAAAAGCTTGGCTTTGGGGAATTTCTCATTACTATCCATTTTATTCATAATGTAATATTGATCATGAGCACCCACTAAACTGGGTGAAGAAAAGGCAGAGAGAACTCAACTCCAGTAAGTGAAAAGTGATGCCTGTTTTTGATCTATTAAGGGAAGGTCAAACACCATAAATTTGCAGGGACAAAAGCAGTACTGAGAAGCAAAAAAAAAATCATCTAGATCTCTCTGATGGTGACAGAATAGATAAGATGGTGAAAATATTCGAAGTTGTCCTTCAATAGCTTTGGTATGGAAATAAAGGAGCATGAATATCATTGCAAAATTTTATAAAATTTTATTCAAGTCGCAGCTGGGTATATTGAGCCATGCTATAACAAGGGCATGGCTGCACTGTAGAGAATCTACAGGAAATTCACCAAGATGTTGCCTGGAAAGGAATGTTTCAGTAATCAGGGTGTTTGGAAAGATTGGATAACCTTAGACCAGAGGAAGTTGAAGGAGGACCAGATGGAGGTACACAAAATTAAGAACAGTGCAAAGAGGGTGTACATTGAGAAACCTTTCTTTGTAAAGGAGCTACCTAAAACCAGATGGCACAGGTACAGTGTGAACTGCAAGAGGATTAAAAAGCATGTGGGTCTGAGGAAAATGTTTTTTTTTAAGCAAGCAGGGTGGTTGCAATTTTGGACTCTCTGCCTGACAAAATGGCTAAGAGAAGACATCCTCACAGTATTTAAAAAGGCATCTGGATGAGCAGGTGAATCGTGAAATCATGGAAGACTACAGTACAAGCACTGGAAAAAGGGAATAGTATAGAGGGGTATTTTATGGTTGGCATGAACTGGGCTCAAGAGTCTATTACTGTGCTGTATAACTTCTGGACTTTTGGAAAGATAAAACAGAATCGTACAATCAAGTAATCATTAGGGGTACAGAAGTGGAGGGTCAGCAACTTTAAATTCCTGGGTGTCACCATCTTAGGGAAACTGTCCTGGACTCGTTCTGTTAAAGCCATTTGGGGCGCCATGGTTAGTGCAATGCCTTTACAGTGCCAACGATTGGGACTGGACCTGGGTTTAAATCATGTGCTGACTGTAAAGAATTTGTTCATTCTCCCAGTGTCTGCGTGCTTTCTCTGGGGACTCTGGTTTCCTCCCACCCTTCAAAAACATATACCATGGTGTAGGTAAATAGGGTGCAATTTTGGCGGCACCGACTCGTCGGGCCAAATTGGCCTGTTACAGTGCTGTATGTCTGATTTTTAAAAACTTAATTTAAATTTGTGAAGAAAGTGCTTCTACTTCCTCAGGAGTCTGTGGAGGTTCAACACGAAAACCATCAGATGTCTTAGCAAACTTCCACAAATATGTAGTGGAATGTGTACTGACCGGCTGCATCAAGACTTGATCCAGGGGCACCAATATCTCTGAGCAAAAAATCCTGCAAAAGGTTGTGGTCCCAGCCCAGTACATCACAGGGAAAACTCTCTCCACCATTGAGAACATTTACCATACACTGTTGTTGGAGAGTATCATCAATTATCAAAGATCCACACCACCCAGGACATGCCATGTTCTCACTGCTGCCATCAGGAAAGTATAGGGGCCACAGACTCAGGAATAGTTGCTACCTCTCAACTATCAGACTCCTGAATAGTCTAATTCAGAGACTTATTTCAGGACTCTTATTTTGCTTATTATTTAACACTGTATATATCTGCATCTGCATTTACACAGTTTATTTATAGTTCTCTGTCTTGAGTATAGTTTTCATTTACCGATAATTAGAAATTCTGCCTGGCCCGCAAGGAAAGAATCTCAAGGTTGTATGTGACGTATTCTGCCAATAAATTTGAATTTTGAATAGAAGCAGATTGAATCAAGAGGATGTTTGTGCACTGCCAAATAGTTTTGTAATTGTACATCTAAACATATCCAAAAACAGAAGCCTGGAAAAAAAACAAAATGCATAGCAATTGAAGATGAAGATGATCTAGCTATCTGGCAGCATTTTTATTCTGCATGTCAAAGTAAAGCTGATCACAAAAAAACACTTGAAACAATGTCCTCCCTAAATTGTAGGATGAAGTTCAACAAAAAGTTACGTATTCTAAACAAGAAAATTCCAGGTCAGGGGGATGGGGAAAACAGATTAAACCCCAAATTCTATTTTTTTTAAATCATTGCAGTAAGTCACCCTGATAACCAATTCCTCCCCACCTCATTTGAAACATATTATCTGTTGTACTGAATTCACTGCTTCATCAAGGATGTGAATTGCTCAGTTTGCGATTCTTCTGCAGAAATAGCCACGTTTGAGATTTGTGCATTAGGTAGGTAGATGGAAATCCCCTGAAGTGGCAAAGGTGTCTAGAGACAACCCAGCCCAGTTGTAGTCTGATGTCGTGAAATTTGCTTTTCAATAATCCTACAATTTGGGTAGGACCTCAATAAGAATGTTAATTCCGCAGGTCAGACATTACCTGTCCATCAATGTAGGCCACTTCACCTCTCAAAACAACTCGCCTGACTCTTCCCTTCACTTTCTTTCCTTCAAAAGGTGTCCATTTAGACTTTGTGAACTGCATGTGAGGTGGGATAATCCATTCTTGCTCCAAATCAACCTAAATGCACCCAAAACACAGATTCAATTTGGTTTCCATTACAATAGAATTTCAACGTAGTTTAAATACATATTGTGAATAGGAATAGAATTGCATGCAACAAAATATTGCTCTTTTGAGAATTGTTCTCAATTAGCTATTCAGTCATTTTAAAAACAACTCTGGCTGAATGTGGTTTTAACAATTCATACTTGCATGGTTTTCCCTTTCATACAATTTGTTTTATTTCTAATGTTATCCACATCATCTTTCAGGAAAAGGTTTGTTCATTTCCCAGAGTCCTGTAGACAACATCCACATGTCCTTCTGTCAATCTGGCAAAGCTCGTATCTCATAAAGGTCTTCAACAGCAATCAAGAGCAAATAGAGTGAATGTTATGACAAATCCTCATTCCGTCAGTAAGATACTATGGTCCCTTTTATTTACCAGCCCAAGCTCCAGCATCTCTATTCCAACCACTCAATCGGTGGACAGCACAGTGACATTGTCGCCACACCTAGATTCAATCCTGACTTCTCGTGTACATTCTCCCTGTGGTGCTGCAGCTACCCTCTAAGTCTTCTGGTTTCTCCCATATCCTATTAACATGCTGGTTGTTGGGTTAATTGGATACTGCAAGTTGCCACTAGTGTAGGAGGAGTTAATGGTCTTGGAAGAGAATAGGTTAAATGAAATTAAGGAATGGGATAGATGTGGAGATCCTGGAAAACCAAAATAGACAGGGGTCAAATGGCCTCTCATGTCATATGAAAGCATGGACTCTTCATCTGCCAAAAAAGTTTAGTTCAACATTTAATGTCAGAATTTCAGTTGTGTTTTCCTACTTACCCATCAAAACCTTAGTAGAAGATAACAAGAAAACCCTGAGCAGAATAAACAGTTTCCATTCCATTTCCTGACAGTGAAAGGAAGGAAGGCCGAGGTGATGTGATGCAATGTGGAACAGGAAACCTAACTCGAAATGTTTTTGCTGCATCTGCAATAACCCTGCTTTGTGGTATCTGGCTGGGCAAGCTAATTTGTTTTACATCAAGTTTTTAAATTCTTCCAGCCCTTCCATTTAAGTCATCAACTGTTCACATATTCTCTACATCCAATTGTTTCTTAGTATGCTGCTGCTCTAGTACCTTGGTATTGACTACTTTGCTCGCAGGCAAAGGCCAATGCAGAGTTTGGACATAGAGATGGATGTTGGGATGCATGTATCTGAACAAATACATCAATGAGCTTATTTGAAAAGATACAAGTACTTTTCTCATTGAAGCCAACCAAATATGCTTTGAAGATTACACAAATTAATAGGACATTTTCTAAAATTTAAATCTTTCCAATATTCAAACAAAAAGGACAAAGGATTGAGTAGCTTGAATGAACATACACTAACAAGATGTTAGTTCTGCAATATATTTTCAGTCACAAATTTCTCAATGCTTAAACTCTACCTCCACGTAAGTGTTTTCCTGAACTGGCAAGGAAAAGATTTTCCTGGGATTTTCATACAGCCTTTTAACTAGATCATCAATGGTGAGTCTTCCCTCACTAACAGCTGTGAGTAGTAGAGGCAGCATGGTCTCCAAACCAGGGTAACCTGGTGGTGGTACTTTGCTATTCTTCTCTTCAACAGAATGTGGAGCTGAAAAAGCCAAGATTAAACCACTGAACAAACATTCAACCTAAAAACAATTACTCTGCCCAGTCCTACACTCGATCAAAATCTTGTTTGAAAAGGAAACAGTTAAGGCAACCCTCTATTTAAAAAGTCCTTAAAGCAAATGTATTTATTCAAATACAAATTATCACAGCACCACAGTCAATTAATCAAAGGACAATGCACAATACGGTACTGTTTAGAAATACCAAATAATTTCAAGTTTTTACTATAATTAAATAACCAACTGTTAGTGAGCTTGATTTAGTCCTTTAACAGGAAAAGAAAATTACTAATGCAATTTTGTTATGGTCGGAGGAAAAGCAGCTCCATGCAAAAAACAGATCTGGCAGCAAAAACACTTTTCATTTCATTAACTACATACTGCCATTTGTGTGGTTACTTGCTTTAGCTTGAACCCATTCTGCACAGCTACACCCACAGGAATCTCCCGAGACTGGAAACTGCAGATTAAAAGGATGTATCACATCACTAAGATGCACAAAGTCAAAGAATTTCCTGAAAGCTTATTGCTTCTTCTAATGACCCAAAAGTTATAAGCAACTTAAAAATTAAGACTGCTGATTTAGTTACATACCATGATCTGTCGCAAAACAGTCAATGACATCCATATTTTCCCAGAGAGCTTTGACGTCCTCTTTTGTACCAAGCATTGGTCTAACCTGGCCTTTGCCATGGCCTATATTTTCAAGATCTTCTTCACTCAAAAAAAGATGGTGAGGAGCCACTTCACAGGTGACTTGCACTCCTTTCTGCTTTGCAGCTCGAATAATTTGGATCTAATTGACACAGGAAAACATCATACAACTAAAGCAGATAAAAACATCCTTGTTGACTTTTCAGTCACTTTTAGATTTAAATTTAACCCAAGCCTGTTTGTCATAAATAAAAAATCAATACCACAAATTTCAAGAAAAAACACAGCTTGTTTGAACCAAATGATGGAAGAGCCACCTTTTCATAAGTTATCCATTATTCTGCAACCAAATAGCCAAATAAAATGGATGGAGTCCTAAACGGTTGATTGTTTTACACACACTTCCATTCCTAAAAATCAGTGGTGCACCTCCTTCTGTTTTCCAATGTCAAATATACAAGTTGGTTCTAAATTTAGCAACATTTAAATATTTTTCTTATAATTAAATAACATTAAAATACTGTTTAAATGTGATGAAGATTTTTGTCTCTCCCATTGTTTTCCAAAATGAGTTTCAGATCCAGACCATCCCTGGATGAAAAGAAATTTCTTCATCTTCTCTTTAATCTTCCACTGCAGATGTGTTAAATCATCTGTCATGGATGAAAATTAAAAGAATGAGATAGAAAAGAAAAAAAGGGTCTTTGAGGCCACTTGATATTGACAAGAAAGTGGATCAAGAACAATCCATGGCAAAACTCATGCTTTGTTTCTCATCAGGAACAGCGAGAGCAGGATTTTGAACAAGGGGATCATTTAAAAAACATCAGGAATGGTAGGTGCCTGTTTAGATTTCTCCATTGCCAATAAAGGGAAGGGAAGCTCAAGCAAAGTGGCCCAGTGTAGGAGTGGCAAGTTGAAGCTTTGGCTCAAAAGGCTGAAGCCAAAGAAGCAGGTAAGAAGGGCAAAGGTTTTCTTTTGGCTATTGGTGATTTGGTCTTGGTTGCCTGCAGTACAATGCAAGAGTGATGGCAGAAGTGGCAGTAGAATGCTCCTCATGTAGGATGAAGGAATTCAGGGAATCTGGTTTCTTTGATGCTAAGTGGAACCAACTCCAGCTCTTGAAAGATGGATGAACTAAGGATCATCCGGGTGGCTGAGAAAGTCATAGATAAGACTTTTGAGGAGGTGACACCCAGAATGCAGGATTCAGCTAGTACATGGGTGAACACTGAGAGGGGTAAGGGGAGAACGAGGGCAGTTAATATAGTTAGGAGAACAGATAGGAGATTCTATAGCTGCGAAAGAGACTCCAGGATAATGAGTTGCCTCCTGGGTGCTCAGATCCAGCATGTCTGAGCTGTTTCAGAATATTCTTAAAGGGGAGAGTGGGGCACCAGAGGTCCTGGTTCATACTGATACCAATGTCGGCCAGGAGTGGGGTGGAGATCCTACAAAGTAAGTTTAGGAAGTTGGGAAAGAGACTGAAGAACAAGGAGGTAATCTCTGGATTACTCAGTGACATGAGTTAGGGAAGGTCAGAACAGGAAGACAAATTAGTGGCTGAGGAGATGGTGCATGGTGCGGGGTTTCAAGTTCTTGGATCATTGGAACCTTTTCTGGGGAAAGGATGACCTGTACAAGTGGATTGTGTTGCACATGAAATGGAAAACTAGAAGGGAACCAATATACTGGCAGGGAGATTTACTTATTCTGTTGTTTTGGTGGGGGAGGGAAGGAAGTTCAACTAAATTCACAGGGTTATGGGAACCAAAATGAAGAGACAGAGGAGAGGTTGTTGGTGCACAAATAGAGACAACTGGTAGGAAGATTCTGTGGAAGGGCAGCAGGTAGGATAAAATTGCACTCATCTCAATGAAGGATTGAAAGTCTTGTAATAAACGCACACAGCACAAGAAATAAAGTGGATGACCTTGTGATGTTGTGATCATCCCAGAATTATGGCTAAAGGATGGATATCATTGAGAGCTGAATGTCCAAGGATACTCAGTTTAATAAAAGGATAGGCAGGTAAGTAGAGGGCGTGGTGTGGCGTGGCTCTATTGGTAATGAATAATATTAAATCATTAAAAAGAGGTGACATAGGATCAGAATATATACAATCATTGGGAGGTGAGTTAAGAAATGGCAAGGAATGATAATTATGGTTTATATTCTGTATTACAATTTATACATGTACAGCATATACATTGAATTATGTAATGAGTTAGAAATAATGTACAAAGGGTTTTTTCTATTAAAATCAATAAAAATATTTTTAAAAGAAATGGCAAAGGTAAAAGGACACTGTTGGTAGTTATAAACAGTAGCCAGGACGTGGTCAACAAATTACAACAGCAAACAGAGTAGGCATGTCAGAAGGGGAACATTATGGTAGTCATTGGAGATCTTAAGATGCAAATATATTAGGAAAACCAGGTTAAGACTGAATTACAATTTGTCGAAGGCCTACAAGATGGCTTTTTAGAGAAGCTTGTTCATTAGTCCACTCAGGGTGTGGCTGTGCTGGATTGGGTGTTGTGTTATGCACCAAAAGTGTTGAGAGTTTCGAGTAAATGAACCATTAGGGGGCAGTGATCACATTGAGATTGAACAAGGAGAAACAAAAGTCAGATGTGTCAGTATTTGAGTGGAGTAAAGGGAATTACAGTGGCATGAGAGAGGAACTGGCCAAAGTAGACTGGAAGGGGCCACTAGTAGGGAAGATGGCAGAGCAACAATAGATGAGGTTTCTGCAAGAAATAAGGAAGATGCAGGATAGATACATACAAAAAAGAGGAAATATTTGAATGGAAAAAATGTCTTAACTATTGAAAAGCAATAGAGAAGTGATATGTATGCAGTTACTGTATCATGGATCCAAAACACAGCAAAACCAGTGCTAGTGATAGGAGCTGCATGAGGAAAAGGAGCACTATTGATTTGGAAGTTAAATGAAAGGTTATTAAACAACGCAAAGGTTGAAAAACTGTGAATCCTATTGCTCACAATTTAGGCACGTCGCACTCGACAATCCTCAAAAACAAAGAAAAAATCCTCCAAGCTGTTAAAAGTATCGGCTCCACTGAAAGCTACAAGGTCAATGAAAATGTGAGAGGGACCAATATCAGAAATAGAGAAATTGTTAATGACGTGGATTGAGGATCAACACAAAAGCGAATCCCTCTCAGCATGTTGACAATCACTGCTTAAGGAATGAAGCTTGTTCCAGATGCTTAAAGAAAAAGCAGGACCAGACTACAATATCGAGTTTAGTGTTAGCTCTGGGTGGTTCAGGCGCTTCAAACATTTATGCTGCATAATGTGAAAGTGGATGGTGAGTCTGTGAGTGCTGATACAAAGGCAGCAGAAGAATTTGTTGAAACCTTAGATAAACTAATTGTAGAGTTTGGTTATTTACCCCAGCAAATTTTTTAATATGTACAAAACCACCTTATTCTGGAAGTGAATGCCTGAAAGGACCTTCATCCATGAGGAGGCCAAGATAACACCAGGCTTTAAGGGTTTTAAATCAGAGTGACAGAGTTGTTAGGAGCCAATGTTGTTGGCTACAGGTTCATGCCATTTCTTATTTGGCATAGTGAAAATCCCAAGGCTTTCAAGAACATTTACAAATACACCTTACCAGTTTATTACAGGATGTCACAAATGCTGTTTCAGGATGCCACAAATGCTGTTTCAGGATGCCCTTCTCCATTGTTATGCCAGTGGAATGGAGAAGTACTGCTTGGAAGAAGGCATACCTTTCAAGATTGTGCTAATTGTAGACAATGCTCCAGGACATCCCCCTTTCATTGGTGACCTCCACTCCAACATCAAAGTAGTCCCATCAAACACCACTTCTTTAATCCAGCCAATAGACCAAGGGGTTATTGCAGCATTCAAGGCCTACTACCCGAGAAGGGCCTTTGCTCAGGCTATGGCTGCAGCTGAAGACACTGGCAGAACACTGATGCAGTTCTGGAAGGTGACAACATTTTTTTCCTTCTGCATAAAGAACCGTGTTTGGGCCTGGGATGATGTGATCAAAGAGTGCATGAATGGCATATGGAAAACAAATATTGAAGTGGTATGTGCATGACTTTAATAGATTTGAAAAAGATGATGAGATTGCAAGGATTAATAGAGCTGTTGTTGACATGGTAAACAACCACCTGAACCTAGACATAGATAATGAGGACATTGAAGAACTGCTAGAGGTAGTTCCTGAGGAACTAACAAATGAAGAGTTGCTGGAGCTAAAGAGCAAATAGCTGAAGAAGAGGCAAGGGAAAAAGAAATTGCAGAGAACAGATGGAGAAGAAGTGCACTGTTAAGGGATTAGCCAAATTCTTTGCAGACCATAACTGCTTGCTGAAGAGATGGAGCCAAACACTGAATGCATTTCACTGATAAGAGAGGAATGTTCATGCAGTGTTTGCTGCATATCAAGAAATTTATGAAGAAAATAAAAAGCAAACTAGGCAAAAAACACTGGACATATTCCTGAAAAAGCCAACACCTCCCCAAGAAGAGCCTCAGCCAGGTCCTTTAGGCATTACAGAGTGACAGTTCATCAATGGAGGTTATTCGACCGGAAACTCTTCTAGTGGAACACTGTGTGGAAAACAGTGATATGGATGATCCTGATCCTCTTTTTAAAATTTTTTTGTTGATATAGGCGAAAAAAGTTTTTACATAAAAGTTTAAAAAGTGGAAAAAAAGTTAAATTTAGTGCAAAATTCAGTATCCCGTATAGCTTTGCTAAGCATATACAGTAATTATGGTGTTCACATAATGTCCACATCGCATAACACCCAATTTTACAGAACGTATTGTGGACATTAAGTGGGGCATCCCTGTATTTCAAGGGAGAATGTGCTCAGAAAGCTGAATGGTCTAAAGGTAGAAAAGCCTCCTGGAATAGATGGAATGCACCCTCGGATTCCAAAAGAAGTAACTAGAGATTGTGGAAGCATTGGTAATAATCTTTTAGGAATCAATAGATTCTGGCATGGTCACAGATGACTAGAAAATCGCAAGTCATCCCACTATTCAAGAAGAGAGGAAGGCAGCAGAAAGGAAATTACAGACCAATTAGTCTGACGTCAATCCTGGGAAAATGTTGAATTTAATTGTCAAGGGTAAGGTTACAGAGTACTTGGGAGGCACATGACAAGATAGACCATAGTTTCTTTAAGGGAAAAATCTTGCTTGACAAACCTATTGGAATTCTTTGAAATGAGAAGCAGGCTAGATATTGGAGATGTGGAGGATGTTGTGAATTTGGATTTTCAGAAAGCCTTTCACAAGGTGCTACACGGGAGACTAACTAACAGGAAACATGCTAGAATGGGTAGAGCATTGGTTGATAGGCAGGAAGCAGAGAGTTGAGATCATATTTGGATTGGCTGCCAATTGCTTGTGTTGTTCCACAGGGGTTGGTATTGGCGCCACTTCTTTTATGTGGTATATTAATGATTTAGATTATAGAATAGAAACAGGGAGGCTGCAGAGAGACAGACAGATTAGGAAAAGGGGCAGAGGTGTGGCAAATGAAATACAATGTTGGAAAATGTATGGTCATAAATGGACAGACTATTTTCAAAATGGGAGAAAACTGAAAATTCCCAGATGCAAAGGAACTTGGGAGCCCTCATGCAAGATGCCCTAAAGGTATACCTGAAGGTTGAGTCAGTGGTGAAACCAAATCCAATGCTAGCATTCATTTCAAGAGGAATTGAACACATTTCATGACACATCCATGAGAATAAATTCTGATTCTGAGAGCAGGGATGTGAAACCTCACGGAGCATTTGTGAGCAGTTTTGGGCACCTCATTTAATAAAGGATATGCTGACATTAGAGAGGGTTCAGAGGAGGTTAACAAGGATGATCCCAGGAATAAAAGGGTTATCACATGAAGAATATTTGAAGGCTCTTGGCCTGCACTGGCTGGAATTTAAGGGGGGGGGGGGGGAGAATCTCATTTAAACATTTTAAATATGAAAATCATGGATAGAGTAGATGCAGAAAGATTGTTTCCTATGTTGGGAGAATCTAGGACAAAAGGACACAACTTCAGGATTGAAGTTCTGGTTAGAACAAAGATGTAGAGCAATTTCTTTTAGCCAGAGGGTGGTGAATCTGTGGAACTTGTTGCCACTGGCGGCTGTGGAGGCCAGGTCACTAGGTGTGTTTAAGACAGGTAGGTTCTTGATTAGGCAGGGCATCAAAAGTTATGGGGATGTCTGGACAGTGGAGCTGACTAAGAAAATGGATCAGATTATTATTGGATGGCAAGAAAGACTCAATGGGCTGAATAGCCTATTTCTACTCCTATGACTTATGGTCTAAATAACCAATTGTTATTTTACACTGTCAAGAAGAAAATAAAAGTAAATAACAAAAGCACAAGATCTGTAAATCTTTAAGAACACATTGAAAACAAATCAAGTTTCCTCCATCTTTAACAGTACTTGAAAAGCATTTGGCACCACCCACAAAGATGGTCATGCCACATATAGCAAACTATCATGAAGATGTTCCCTTAATTATGTCAAGGTGGTTTCAAATTTTAAAAAAGGGATAGAAAAGTATCCTAGTGAATCCATGGAACGCAAAAGATAATCAATGTTTTGGGTCAGAACCTTTTCATTAAAGCTGCCCGACTCGCTGAGTTCCTCCAGCATTTTGTGTGTTGTTTCAAAGGATCGTCTGTTCCTATTTTGCAAATTGTAAGATTGGGCTGTGATTGAAATAATCAGTTACATTTTATTTTGAATTTAAAATGATTCACCCATTTTTTTTTAAAAACAAAATCTTAAATATATAGGATAAGAAATGTATAGCTTGTTTAATTAGTACATGACAGAAGTGCAGTTTGTCCAGTTGACTTACCTCCTCCTTTCTAGCTACATGGCATATGTGAACAGGACGCTGGTGTAACTGTGCAACCATTAAAATAGCTGCTACAGTCTGTCTTTCAGCATGTACAACTATAGGCAGATGTTTGGGCCACTTTTCAAAATGCTGAAAATGATATTTCAGATGCATTATTACACAACAAAAATACAAATCTATTTTCAAAACCTGTGTAACAAGGATACACTGAAAATTTTCATTTAAAACATGATTTAACTATACCCCAAGCCACTGTTCTCAATAGAGAATTAGTTTTTCTCAGAATGCAAGCAAACATTAAATTTGTGTTGGTGTTAAACAGGAAAGTCTGCAGACAATATGATTGTACAGGTACACAATCCTTTATCCGGACATCTAAAATCCGGAAAGCTCCAAAATCCAGCAAGTGGGGAGAGAGACGGCAGTGCGAGTCGGGTGGGCGAGGGGGGAGACCAGCAGCGCGACTGGAAGGGGGTGGATATGGCAGCGCAATACGGGTGGACTTAAATCTGGCTTTCCAAAATCCGGAAAAATCCAAAATTCGGGACACACTGTCCCCCAAGGGTTCCCGATAAAGGATTGCCTACCTGTAGTACAATACATAAAAGTGCTGAAGAACCTCAGGACATGTCATGTCTGTGTAAACAAAAGGATATAACCAACATTTCAGGCCTGAGACTTTTGTCATGGTATGGTCAAAAAGCAGGCAGGTGCCTCAATAAAAAGTTGTAGGGAGGAGCAAAGAAGGGGCAGGGGAGAAGCACAGGCCAACAGGTGGATATGGGTGGAAGGGCAGAAGAGAAAAAGCCAAGTGATGGGGGACGAGATAGCACTCTGAATTGAGGGAATGGGATGGGTAGCAAAAGGGAGAAGGAGCATAATTGAAACTGGGAAGTAGATATTAATGCCATCTGGTTGGAGAATGCCCAGACAGAATATTAAGTGTTGTTCTTCTAATTTACGAGTTTAAGTTCTTTGAAAACCTAAGTGCTGTTAAAAATGCTTCATCCCACGAGATTTTTTTTGTAAAAAAGAAAATTTGATAAATGGAAGTAAATACATGTCATTGCAATAGTGATGGGTGCTCAGGGAAAGTGAGGATGAAAGGCAGATAGGAGACATTTGGAATGAAATATGAATGTCTTCAGATGCTGTGATCATTGTAAAAACAGAAATGCTGGAGGAACTCAGCAGGTCTCTCAGTGTCCAAAGGAAGTAAAAATATATTACTGACATTTCGAGGAAGGGCTCAGGCCTGAAACAATAATATTTCTTTACCTCCTCTGTGTCACATTTGTGGCCCGAAATGTGAAGTTAATAAAACATTAAACACAAGTTTTATCAGGTAAAATTCTTAGTGTCTTTATTCTCCCGTTTTCCTTTGTTCTCCTGCTTGTGTTCTTATCTCTCTCTCATACCACGTGACTTCCGGTACATCTCATACATATTCATTATCATGACATCCCTCCTTTAATCAGAAATAAACTTTACCTTCACTTATCAATATCACTTGGAAACTTACAAACATCGTAACTAATGGTAATACTATAACTCAACTACATAAAATTTACTTCCTACAGCACTCATACATGCACTTTATGATACAAGATTAAAATACTGTCCCAAAGTTCTTATTAAAACTATGGCACAAAGTCTTCGTATTGTTTGGGCACTTTCCGGTTTCGTTTCGGCCTGCCTGCGATATTGTCGTCGCTCCTCGGTTGTTCACTCTCAGCGTCAGAAATACTGCTCGCCACGGCTTCGGGTGTTTCTGGCGCTCTAGTCACTTCATCAGGAGTGCTGGTAACTGCCGCTGGAACATCATCAGGTCTCTCAGTTTCAGCATCTCGTATTGGCCTTTCAACCTCTTCGCTCGATGTATCTCTGGACTGGTACCTTTTTACACCTGATACATTTCTCTTATACAGGACTCCAGTCGGAGACTTGACTGTCACCATACTGCCACTTCTGGATACGACAGTATAGGGTTGATGGTAATAAGGTGTGTCTAGCTTACCACCAGTTTCATGCCTCACTAGAACATTATCTCCTGGCATGATGTCTGAGTACTTGGCTCCACGTTTCGAATCTGTGTACAGCTTTGCTGCACCTTTCTTTTCAGCATCGTGGTCCCTCATCTCCTGGTCGTCTCGGATTTCCTTTATTTCTGGCATTTTTGTGCGGATTTTTCTCCCAAAAAATGCTTCTGCAGGACTTTTTCCAGTGGTTGCATGAGCCGTTGCTCGATAGACAGCCACATAAGATAGCAATGCTTCTCGCCAATTTTGTCCTTCTGCGTGTGCAATCCTCAATCGTTTTTCAATGGACTGATTTTGTCTCTCTACTTCTCCATTGGCTTGCGGCCATTTCGGAGTTACTTTATGATGGTGGATACCTGTGGTCCTCATGTATTCCGCAAATGTCTCTGAAATGAATTGTGGACCATTGTCAGAGTATAATGTAACAGGTAATCCATATCTTGCGAATATCTCTGCTAACGCTTTTATTGTTTTTTCAGTGGTTGTGGACTTCAACACCACGTACTCATAGTATCTGCTGTAGTAATCTATCACTACCATAATTGATTCACCCGTCGGTAAAGGTCCAAGAAAATCAACAGCTACGTCGATCCATGGTCCTGTCGGAAGTTGCGTTCTCCGGATCGGTTCTGGCGGATTACTCCTACTTGTGATTTGACATCCGTGACAAGTTTTAACAAATTTCTCTGCGTCTTTATCACAACTTGGCCACCATACCTTGGTTCTGAGGTTTTGCTTGGTACCAACAATGCCTAGGTGTCCTTCATGCGCTAAGGATACGATCTTCGGTCTCAATCTTTGTGGTATCACCAATCTGCAACCTCTTAATACACACTGTCCGATGCAACAAAGTTCGTCTCTAATGGGAATGTAAGCCTTGTGAGTACACTTGTCCCATTGTCCACTCTGTATGCATTCTCTTACTTCCCTGAGTTCTGGATCACGTTCGGATTCTCTCTCGACTTCCTTCGTAGTCACAGCTTTCTGTGTCGCCTGAATAGCTACGAAGCGTACAAAGCTCTCCGTTTCTGTTCCCAATTCTGACTTGGATTGTGGACCACCATCCTTCACCAATCTGGACAGCGGATCAGCAATGTTTGCTTTCCCTGCAATGTGGATTACTTTATATTTGTAGGGTTGTAGTCTGAGTACCCATCTCTCTATTACGGCACATGGTTTGGATCTAGGTGCATAGATCACCTCTAATGGCTTATGATCTGTGATGAGTTCAAATTCAATGCCGTATAAATATGCATGGAACCTCTCACAGGCCCATACAAGTCCGACTGCTTCTTTCTCTGTCTGAGAGTATCTTCTTTCCACATCTGATAACGATCTGCTGGCATAGGCAATGATTCTTGGTCCTCCATCATGCATCTGGACCAACACGGCTCCTAAACCAACTGGGCTGGCATCCGCTATGACTTTGGTTGATGCCGCCGGATCATAATATCCAAGAGTTTTTGCATCTGTCAGGCTTTGCTTCAGTGCTGTGAACGCTTTCTTCTGCTCAGATCCAAAATGAAATGGTACACCTTTCCTGGTTAGTTTCCTTAGTGGTTCTGCCACTGTAGCGAAATTAGGAATGAACTTTGCACAAAAATTAATCAATCCCAGGAAACTCCTCACCTCTGTTGCGTTCTGAGGTGCACGTGCATCTGCAATAGCTTTCACCTTGGCCTCTGCAGGGTTTAGTCCTTTCCGTGTAAGTCTGTGTCCCATGAAGTCCATTTCTGACACACCGAAGTGGCACTTGTTTCCATTCACGGTAAGGCCTGCCTCCTGTAGTCTAGATAGTACACGCCTCAACCGTTTGTCATGCTCTTCCTTCGTTGGTGCATGAACTATGATGTCGTCAGAAATATTGGCAACTCCAGGAATGCCTTGAATCACTCGATGGATTTCATTCTGGTAGATCTCCGAAGCTGCATTAATTCCAAATGATAGTCTCTTGTAACGATACAATCCACAGTGAGTCACAAATGTAGTTACATCTCGGGAACCTGGATCCAGCTCTAATTGATGATAGCCCCACTTCAGATCAATTTTTGAGAATACCTTGCTGGTAGTTAGTTCTTGAAGTATTTCCTCCATTGTTGGTATAGGGTGTCGTTCTCTAATTATAGCTTCATTGGCCATTCTCATGTCAACACATAGTCTTATGTCACCCTTTGGTTTGGGCACAATTACTACTGGGCTGACCCATTGTGTCGAATGTTCCACCGGTTCAAGAATGTCTTGTTCGATCAATTCTTTAATTTTGGCTTCGACTTTCCCACAAAGTCCAAACGGAGTTCGGCGCATTGGTTGTGCCTTGGGTTTGACCGTTTCATCTACCGCTAGCTTCAATTGTCGACCTTTCAGCTTTCCTACTCCTTGGAAGACTGCGGGGAATTCTTGCTTCATATCCTCGTATGACTGAATTGAATTGACACAAGCTCCAATATGAAGTATTGCCAGGTCTTGCGCTGTGCTTCTACTCAGCAATGATTCTCCCCTCTCTTCTATGACCATAAACTCTGCTTCGGTGTACTTATCTCCAGCTTCAACAGTTGCAGTAAAACATCCAATGGTCTGCAATGGCTTGGTTGCTGTGTATGGATACAGCTTCTTGGAACACTTCTTTGAGGTACAGATGATCTTTTTCCTTTTCAACTTCTCCCATAAATGTCGATCAATCTCATTACTGTCACTGCCTGAGTCTACAATGACCTGAACTGTCACTCCACCAATGATCACTGGGACCTTCTCATGATGTACTTCATTCAACGTAAATTGGTAACAACTCTGTTCCTCCTGGGTATCATCATCGTCACCGTCTATCTGGCGAATGGTATCTTTCTTTCCAGGATACTTTCCTTTCCCCCCAGGCTTTGCCTTTGGAAGTTGTACTCTTCCTCTTCTGGTCTGCACTGGACTTGCTTTTGCACTTCTTTGCAAAGTGGTCCTTGCCTCCACACTTTCTGCAAACTTTGCCTTTGGCCGGGCAATATGGGTCTTTTCCAAAATGACCTCGGTTTCCACATCGATAACACTCCACGTCATGTGTCGACGTATTTCTTGGCTGATTATGGCGATGTGAGAGCCTCTTAATTTGCTGGCTTGAGTTGTCTTTCAGGGTCATGGTATGAAATTGCTCTTCAACAGCATCTAATGCAGCAGCAATGGTTAAAGCATCAGTGAGTTCCAACTCACTCCCTCTTTCCAGTAGACGTCTTCTGAGTTTATCTGATCTACAGTGCTGTACGACTTGATCCAATAATTGGTTGTCCAAATCAGCTGGCATGTAATTGCACCCAACAGCTAGCTGGCGTAGTCTCGTCATGTACTGAGCAATTGTCTGGCCATCTTCTTGTCTCGTTCTCCGAAACAAATGGCGTTGAAATGTAGCATTCGGTGTCACTACATAGTGTGCATTTAATGCATCTACCGCTTTCCGGTACTCATCCTTTCTTCCAGTATTCAAAAGTGTCTTAAATGTTTCTCAAACTGCAGGTCCAGCAGTGAAAAGAAGTAACGCCCTTCTCTGCACTTTTTGTTCAACTGTACCGGTATCTAGAAATAGGCCACGACTGTCGGCGTAGGATTCAAATTCTTCCAGCCCTGCCTTCCACTTCACACTTACAGTGCTTGCATCACCCGTTGGGTCAAAATGAGCAATTCCACGATGTGTTAGAAAGTCACCGTCTGCACCAGCCATGAGGAAATATTCCAGCCCCAAAAGTACTGAGTCACAGAGAAAATTCTTATCACCTTGAAGTTGTCTGTAATCTTGTTTAGTCTTTAATTTTCTTCAAGCTTCTTCCATCCTTGTCGCCAATGTCACATTTGTGGCCCGAAATGTGAAGTTAATAAAACATTAAACACAAGTTTTATCAGGTAAACTTCTCAGTGGCTTTATTCTCCGGTTTCCTTTGTTCTCCTGCTTGTGCTCTTATCTCTCTCTCATACCACGCGACTTCCGGTCCATCTCCTACATATTCATTATCATGACACTCTGGACACTGCGAGAGCTGCTGAGTTTCTCGAGTATTTCTGTGTTTTCACTGGAGTTTCAGTGTGTGACCACAAAGCTGCTGGCATAGCAATGAATGAAGAATCTACCATCAACTTCAAAATTCCAGGGCTAATAGGAGTAATCAGCACCCCAATCCCCACATAGTGAGTCAAGATATTGAACTGTTTAAATAACAAATAATACAAGAGAACCAAGAATTAGGAGAAGGCAATTCAACAAGACCGTGGCTGCTTTGGCCATGGACTCAGTTGCACTGACTTTTCCTTTCCCCGTAACGCATAATTCCTTTATTATGAAAACATCCATCTAACAAAGCACCTACCCCAATGACTCTGGAATATTACTCAACAAGGACCTGAATCATACAAGATAATTTACAAAAAAAGTCACTATGTCTCATGCTTAATCCAAGGTTGAGAAATAGTCCACTCTATTACTACACTGTAAATTATGAAAATTGTATGAAGAACAGCATCTAATTCTTGCAAAACTGGAAAAGTAAAATCAACTCTACCTCCATCCATAAGGATACATTGTCCATTTTGAGATTAGAAAAAGTGTCATTTAAGTACATCTTCAAACCTGCAGCAGAATTGCTTATCAATGGTAAAATATCAGCATTGTCAAAAGATGCTCCCAGATACAATGCAAAATCACAGCGAGCTCCGACAGTTGCTAACTGGAAGGAAAATTTTGTCAAAGATTAGTCATGATAGAGAAATCTCATTTTTAACTCATTTAACTATCACAAGACTAAATGCATTTAATTTTGAAAAAAGAATGGAACATTTCGTAATTCTTTTGATGCCATAGAAACTAATGTCCTTCATCAATTGCACAAAAAAACTCATAACATAACCAAAACACCAATGGCAGAAAATGTGTTTTGATACAACATAACCTCAAATATCATTGGATTTCAAAACTATACTTCATTGAATGCACATTTAAAATCAAGCAAAAAAAGTCAAAGTACTAATTACCTTCTGTGCAAGCGCAAATGAAGTCTGGTCTGTGATTGGTGGGTTTGTGTTGGGCATAGCGCACACCATAGTAACTCCTCCTGCCAAAGCTGCAGCAGTGCCAGAGTCAAAATTCTCTTTGTGTGTTCCACCAGGCTCCCGCAGATGTACATGGACATCAATCAAACCTTTGAAAGCAACAGGTAAATTTTTTTTTGTGAAAAATTTATTTTAAATTTTACAAGGAACAGAAAAGAAATATAACAAAACATGCATGTTAAAAAAAACCTTAGACCCTTACCTCCCCCCCACCCCCCTTACTATTCCTCCCTCCCCCTGGAGCTTAACATACAGAAAGAAGGTTATGACAAAATACAAATATGTAGCGTGGGTTGAATTACAATGTAAATAAAAATAATAATTAACATTTAGCTTCATACATTTCAAATATGAAGTCCACATATTTAAAAACAAGGAATAATTATTCCACAAATTATATGTAATTTTCTCTAAATACAAACATGATTGAATTTCATTATTCCACCTTTGTATACTTAGGTCTACAACATTTTTCCAAGTTACCGCTATACATTTCCTAGCTATTGCCAAACTTAAACGAATAAACGCAACCTAAAATTTATCTCAACTTGTTGTTAATGGATTCATATATCCTCATAAGCATAGCCATGGATCCATAAGCAAATCTACTTGAAATAAATCTTACAAAAATTTAATAACCTTTTCCCAAAAGGTTTAACTTTTGAGCATTCCCACACAGCATGTGTAAAATTACCTACCTGATCTCCACATCTAAAACACAAATCAGAATCCCTAAAACCATACCTCTTAAATTTTCCAGTTAAATCTAACTGATACAAAAAGTTATAATTAACTAAACTATAACGTACAGTAACTAATTTTGTAACACCATGTAGACATAAATCAGACCATACTTCATCAGGAATAACCATAGCTAACTCCTGTTCCTATTTATCTCTTACTCTCAACACTCTTCATTTTTGATTGTAATAACAAATACATCTCTGAAACTCCACTATATCAAAATCAATTGATTCCTTTTTCAATGCATAATCTTTATTTGAAGGAGTGGGACTTAAAAGGTATGGTATTAATTGAAGATTGTTTTGAGACAGGTTTATTTCTTTCATTTGATAGACTTAGGGAGAAGTTTGGAATATCACAAAACATGTTACTTGCTTATTATCAAATACGGGATTTTTTCATTAATAAGTTTGGTCGAGTCTTGATATTACCGAGGGAATCGAAGTTTGAAATGCTGCTTTTGGATAAGGGAAAGAAAGGGTTTGTTTCAGAGATGTAAATTTTATTTTTAAACTCTCACTGCATGCACAATTTACAAAAATCCATAGTTTCTCAAACACTAATTACTAACCAAAATTAAAAACTATTTCAACATATTGTCCCAAGTTCATACCTGAACTAGAAAGTGTAAAAGGGTTATAATTGCCATCCCACCACCAGACACATTTTTCCCTCTCCTCCCCTCTCAGCCTTCTGCAGGGATCACTCCCTCCACAATTCCCTCCTGCACACATTCCTCCCCACCCATTGCACCCCTGATACCTTCCCCTGTGCCTGCAGGAGGTGCACACTTGCACCCACATCTCCCTCACCACAGTCTGGAGCCCCAAACAGGCCTTTCATGTGAAGCTACACTTCACTTATACATCCAAGGGTCTTGTCTATCACATCTGGTGCACCCTTTGCGACATTCTCTACATTGGAGAGACTGGTCGCAGACTGGGAGATTACTTCGCTCAGCACCTCTACTCCATTCGCAACCACATTTCAATTCCAGGTCACACTTCCACACTTACGTCATTGGCCTTATGTACTGTCCACCCTGACCACCCACAGATTGGTCATGCCCTGGGCACCCTCTAGCCACATGGCATAAACCGACTTTACTGCTTTCCATTAAACCTGCTTGCCTTTTCTTTCCTCTCTCCCTTTTCCTGTCTTTCCAGTTCTTTCACCCACCCAGCCTTGCCATGCCACCCTACCCCTCATTCCTCTGACCCTTCCCTCCTTTCTCCACCTATCATCTCCTGCCTTTACCACCCCCTCATTTGTTCAGAAATTTGCTGACATTTTATCATACTTTGATGAAGGGGTCAGGCCCGAAACATCCATTATGTATCTTTACTGTTGCTGCATAAAGGATTGCCTTCGCTACATAAAAGATACAGTTTGATCTGCTGAGCTTCTCCAGCATTTTGTGTTTTTACTTCAAACACGGTGTCTGGAGATTATTGTGATTTACGATTGCTATTACCTGGTAAGCGAATTAATTTGTGAGATGTCATGGAATCTACATGAGTCTTCACTGGAGGAGCAGTGCCTACCAGTCTCAAAGCCTGGAGCAAAAGAGAGAGAGAAAGAAAAAAATAGACAACTCTTAATGCCCTTCTTAATCGATGAAGCTGAAAAGATAGTGAGAAGGATTCCACTTTTGCAAGATGAACTCTGCCAGAGAACTTGCCTCAACAAATAATTTAGTGCATTTGATGTCAGTAATTAATGGAACGGAACAATCTATAGCTAATCGCCTGGTACGATAACCTTTGGTGACAAATGAAGAAAGACGTCTTCCTCCAGAGTTCCTCATGGAGAGATTTATAACCAAGTCAAAGTGATTTTCTTCCAAGTAGTCCACAATACTTCTTTGCCTCTCTTTCAAAGGACAACCATTATCACAATCTTCAAATGGCCAATCTACTGCCTTAATCTACAATTAACACAAGGACAAAAACCAATTACTTCCACAAAATCATCAAGCATTGGTTGAATTACACAGAAACCTTATAATTATTCCAACAAAAAAAATTAGCATACTTACCTCCGGTGTGTCCTGAAGTGGCACTTTTAGGACACTTTTACACAACCTTCGTGTGCTGCTGAGTTTGTCAGAGGGGGAAGGTCATATTCATTAGGCCTGTTTCTTACAGAGTGGCTGCAGTCATTTTACACTGCAGCTGCTCTGTAAAAATGTGTAGGGGTCCCATCAAAATTTTGACACTACCACCGGAGCAGAAAATTTCCAGAAATTTTCTGCTCTTCAGCAGCTGTGCAAAAGTGCCTAAAGATATTAAAGCAGAATTTTAAATAAAGACCAGAATACTTTCTCCTGCCAGTTGAAAGTAATATTTCTCATATTTGATTGATGGACCCAAAACAAATTAGTGGTGGAGATTCTACTGTTACACATAATTGAACCCAATTTGCACCAACCCTGTACATATTAGCACCTGATTTAAGGTGCCTCTTCCCAGGTGGAGAGATAAACAGCTTATTGGGGGGTTAATCAAGTTGCATTTTGCCTGGGAATGCTATTTAAAAACTAAGGTGACAAAATTAAGTGAAAATGATAAAATTATAGTTTACTGGCACTTAAATTATGCAAAGTTCATAACTGATATTTGCATATGTAAAAATATTGTCCTGATACAGCTCCAATTTTATTTTATTTAAAATCAAAATGTGTACTGGCTATTCCAGACATCTCTGTATCAGCTTCAATTGAGACAACAGTGTGGATTCTTCCACTAATAGGACAATGTTTTACAAATATTATCAGCTGCTACTCCTTTATAAAGAGATTGTAGTATTTCAAGTTTTGACTTTTCTTAAATTTTTCATTTCAAACATTATCCTAAATGCCCTATTCAGAATCGGACGCAGTCATGCAAAAATAATGTATACCCCTTCTCTCAAACACAATCACGTATAGGTTATCCCTACCTTAATGCCATGCTCAGTGTAAAAATCTGCTGTGCCCAAACTTGCATACAGACTGTACCCAAGTTGCTCCAAAGACTGGACCGTGGATAGCAGCTCACTCTTATTCTAGAAATTGAAAATAAAACGCTCAAATCTTAAAATTACAATTTCTGTTGTGCAAGTGTCAAGCACAATACAAATAGTTCAAATAATTAAATTCAGGACCAAAAACCATTAGGAAGGTGCATTCCCAATAAAAGGTTTAAATTAAAATCAAAAATGGTGATAACTGCTCATGTAAATAAAAGTATTTCTCAAAAAAGTGCAAGAACCAAGAAATTTTCATAACCTCAGAATGCCAAAGTGGTTGGCAAGCCATTTTTAAAGTGTGATCATACAAGAATCTGCAGGTGTAAATTTAACCAGTCTCACAAATCTATATCGCGGAGAGACAATCAATGACAGATGATGGATCAAAGGAAAAAGCTCAGCAAGTAAAGCAGCATTTGTTGAGGTAAAGGGGTCATCAAATTTTTGGAGATTGAGACGTGGCACATGGGGTATTTTGGTGATCCTGATTGAGAATCTGGCATCTGTCACAATACTTCTCCTGCTATCCTTTATTATAAAGTATGCCCAGTTCAAAGGGACACAATGCTATTCCAACACACCAAGTAAACATGGCACTCTATCACCCGTTTCACACATTAATTTAGATAAGGTACTCAAAACAAGGTAAGAGTCCACAACTATCTACTACTACTTATCTTGGCTGAATCTTTACATAAATTTATATATTTTCAAGATTCAATATTCCTTTATTGTTATGAATACAGAGCATGTAGAAGTTACTTATTACTGGTGTTTCTTGTATTCTCATTGTCAAAAGTGTATGAAAAACAAATTTACAGAAACAATAGATTTTCAACACACTTAATTCACTCATTTTTTAAAAAAAAGTAGGTTACATAGTGAAATATTAATTTTTTCCAATGAACCCAGCAATTTAAAAATGAGTGCAGGGCACAGGAGATGGGGGAGTGGACAGGCAGTGCAGGAAGCATCAGCAGATGAGCCTGATGCAGAATCCTTGGTGATAGATAGCAAATTCTTCTTCTTTGGCTTGGCTTCGCGGACGAAGATTTATGGAGGGGGTAAAAGTCCACGTCAGCTGCAGGCTGACAAGTTTGTGGCTGACAAGTCCGATGCGGGACAGGCAGACACGGTTGCAGCGGCTGCAGGGGAAAATTGGTTGGTTGGGGTTGGGTGTTGGGTTTTTCCTCCTTTGCCTTTTGTCAGTGAGGTGGGCTCTGCGGTCTTCTTCAAAGGAGGTTGCTGCCCGCCAAACTGTGAGGCGCCAAGATGCACGGTTTGAGGCGTTATCAGCCCACTGGCGGTGGACAATGTGGCAGGCACCAAGAGATTTCTTTAGGCAGTCCTTGTACCTTTTCTTTGGTGCACCTCTGTCACGGTGGCCAGTGGAGAGCTCGCCATATAACACGATCTTGGGAAGGCGATGGTCCTCCATTCTGGAGACGTGACCCACCCAGCGCAGCTGGATCTTCAGCAGCGTGGACTCGATGCTGTCGACCTCTGCCATCTCGAGTACTTCGATGTTAGGGATGAAAGCGCTCCAATGGATGTTGAGGATGGAGCGGAGACAACGCTGGTGGAAGCGTTCTAGGAGCCGTAGGTGATGCCGGTAGAGGACCCATGATTCGGAGCCGAACAGGAGTGTGGGTATGACAACGGCTCTGTATACGCTTATCTTTGTGAGGTTTTTCAGTTGGTTGTTTTTCCAGACTCTTTTGTGTAGTCTTCCAAAGGCGCTATTTGCCTTGGCAAGTCTGTTGTCTATCTCGTTGTCGATCCTTGCATCTGATGAAATGGTGCAGCCGAGATAGGTAAACTGGTTGACTGTTTTGAGTTTTGTGTGCCCGATGGAGATGTGGGGGGGCTGGTAGTCATGGTGGGGAGCTGGCTGATGGAGGACCTCAGTTTTCTTCAGGCTGACTTCCAGGCCAAACATTCTACTAAATAGAATAATACCTAGTGTCACCGAGAATATTCTCCCAGAATCACAGTGCGGCTTTCGCGCAAACAGAGGAACTACTGACATGGTCTTTGCCCTCAGACAGCTCCAAGAAAAGTGCAGAGAACAAAACAAAGGACTCTACATCACCTTTGTTGACCTCACCAAAGCCTTCGACACCGTGAGCAGGAAAGGGCTTTGGCAAATACTAGAGCGCATCGGATGTCCCCCAAAGTTCCTCAACATGATTATCCAACTGCACGAAAACCAACAAGGTCGGGTCAGATACAGCAATGAGCTCTCTGAACCCTTCTCCATTAACAATGGCGTGAAGCAAGGCTGTGTTCTCGCACCAACCCTCTTTTCAATCTTCTTCAGCATGATGCTGAACCAAGCCATGAAAGACCCCAACAATGAAGACGCTGTTTACATCCGGTACCGCATGGATGGCAGTCTCTTCAATCTGAGGCGCCTGCAAGCTCACACCAAGACACAAGAGAAACTTGTCCGTGAACTACTCTTTGCAGACGATGCCGCTTTAGTTACCCATTCAGAGCCAGCTCTTCAGCGCTTGACGTCCTGCTTTGCGGAAACTGCCATAGCAAATTATCAGGCTGTTGAAGTACTGCCCTCTCCTGCAGTGAGCTTTCTCCATCACCCCAACAAAGACATCCACAAACTCATGCTTGTAATTTCCAAAACTAGTGGAATTTAAAAATCTACAGTAAAAGTTTATTTTTCTTGGCTGTATTTACCTTGTAGCTGCCGATTGAAAGCAGTATATTATTTTTGGGTATTTTAAAGCCAGTGCTCAACATGGCCTTGAGATAAGCTTCATAACGATTTTCTCCAAAGCAAGCTACTTCTCCAGTACTTGTCATCTCCACACCAAGTACCACGTCTGCCCCAGCAAGGCGAGAAAATGAAAACTGAGGCACCTGCACACAAGATCAGACACAGCAAAATGGAGCTTTATCACAGCAAGCTTAACAGTTATTGAAAAGATTTTGCACTCTCAAGAACACAACCACCCAATTTTCAAAAAGCTGCCACCTCAGCCTAACAAACGCCCGTTTCTCAACATTTTACTCACTGGGCATTCATTTAATGAAAACTGGATATATGCAAGTCTTTTGGCAGTGGTAACATTCCATTAAGTCTGATGCCAACCCAAGATTTTTTGAGTACTTCCCTGTCAACAGTTGCTGCCTTATTCAATAAATAATTTCTCCAAATTACAATAGTTTCCCTCTGATATCTAGTTAAGTTTTCAATCAGGATCCTTACAATAATTTAAAAGTTCTTGACTGTAACCTCACAATCTTGCTTTCAAAGGTTAACAATGAGCCCAATAATTTCTTCTGATGATCTTGTACAAAGAATTCAAAGCTTTTGTAGAACCAGATTTAGTAACTTAGACCTGCTTTATTTTCCCCTCTTCTTGCCTTTCCTGGAACTGATCACCAAATTGAGGAAGCAAGACCAAATGTTGTATTTAGTTTGCAAGTTCATCATGAAGCACTTGTAGAATTCAGAAAAAAAACATTAGCTGCAGATCATAAGTTTCGACTTCCAGCAACATTTCAAACTCAGGTTGCAATTGAAGTGCTTTAGCTTGATGATTTAATAATTATTGTTACCCTCTTTGAAAGACCGCTAAAAATAGTTTTGCTTGATAGAGTGCAGCAAAATGAAGCATTTCCGATGTGCATTCACAATCCAAGAAAGGATATTCTATAAATCAAATGTCAATTAGTTGATGATCACTTCCATTTTAGCATTGTTTTAAAAAGAAAATTAATGGAAAAACTGCACGAAAGTCAATCGCTCAGAAGGAACAAAATTACTACTCCCTAATTCAATTAACATTAAGGCCAGTTTACCTTGACTCCAACAATTCCTGAACCAGCCATTAATCCGACAGGCTCAACTTCTTCACTCATAATGACTTGTGTGGCCAAGGCTATCATATCCACTCCAAGTGTCTTTGACACAAATGGGAAAGAACGTGAAACTCTCACATTACATTCTATCACCTTAAGCTGATCATCCTGTTGAGAGGAGAAAACAAAGAAAATGTTCCAGATGAATAGTTGTGGGGAGTCTAATCACAATTCTCAGTCGTGTTTCCAAACCAGCAGAGTCTGAACTAAAAAATTGAAGCTGTATAATATTCTGGATTTATCTTTCATATTCTTTTTAAATATAGCTATAAAAAGAGCTTGGAAGGCAAAAACAAAAGTGGGGTGGGGGGGGAGGGCTGTGGGGAGAACATGCAACTTTTTCAGTGGACCAAGTTAAACTTTGCAAATATTGGTAAGTGATTAAATAATATCTGCAAAACTTCAAATTTTTTTCAAGGAACATATAGCTGTCATATAGAGCAGCCATTCTTAATGGGGATCTTATGTCACCTCACCACCCTCTCACCCCAGGGCAACAGCACGTTTAAGTCAAAGCCTTGTTTTCTTTTCAACTCATGCAACATAATTTATTTTTTTTAATGTAGTTGGTAGGAGAGAAATACGCAAGAAACAAAAGCTTGACTGAGTAACAGGAATGGCGCACATAAACTTTGAGCAGAACTCCCAAGAAGTCATCTTTAAAAAAACAAAAAGGTTGAGTCATGGCATAGTGATTGCCCAGGAGTCTGTTAGGTGCATTACAACTTGTCAGTACTATTCTAAAACAATTCTGTTCTACCCATTGGCTCATTCTATAACCTTGAAAATTCATCTGTGCACACATTTTAACCAATTACCCTTTTAAGGCCATTATTCCCATCAATTTTTTTTCCATAATTTATATACAATTATTGATGATTATTATTAAGATTAAGGATTTCAAAGCAAAATCTCAAATTAAACAACAAATGTAAAACTATACAAGTTTGTTAATGGGCCGACACCAGAAACCAAAATGTGTGGACTTCAAGATATGGTTAACTCAAGGCTTTGTCTTGTTGCAGCTGAAAGGGCGGGGACAGGTTGGGGGGCGGCGGGGGAGAAATGGGGGAAAAGAGTAGTTCAGTCTTTACTGCACTACTCCAAGAACACTTTCCAAGCCTGCAACCTTTACCACTGAGAAGCAAACATTAGGCATGCTCACATGAACACCAGCATCAGTTGGGTCCCCTTCAAGCTAAAAGATTTCCATATTAGGATATTGCTGTGTTCCATCATTACAGAAGTACCGACTACATAGACTTCGAAGTTAATCACTTGCATTTGATGACTGATATAATTTTTTCACAATACAAATATGATGATAGGTTTCAAAAACACATCAAGGTTTGGAGGGGCACACCTTCCAGAAGTCTTTTTGATCAGCCAACCTAATCTGTTTGGAAGGATCTTAATAAAAATTGTTCTTATACAGATTTGAGTGCTTGAGTGCTTAAAGTGAAAACATGATCAAAAAACGCAAGTTTTCATGTCAAATGTTGAATGCCAATAAACAATCTCAGCACAACTCTTTACAAAAAAAAATACAGCAGCGTAGACTATTTTTCTGTTAATCACAATATCTGCAGCAGAAGACTCCATTAAATCCAATTATATCTAGAGCTTGGATAATTGGTCATTTGCATTCAATTCAAAAATACAATAACAAATTAAATGAGGATCTGACCTTTGCAATGAGCTGAAGATTGAAAGGTCCAGTGACTTGCAACTCCTGTCCAATTGCACAAACAATGGTTTTGATTCTTTCTGTTGTTTTCTGGTTTAGGTCCTGTGGTGGAGTTACCAGTGTAGCATCTCCAGAGTGAACCCCTGCATTTTCCACATGCTCTGAAATAGCAACTGCTATCACTACTCCATCACAGGCCACAGCATCCACATCAATCTCCTGCACAGGACAGAAGTACACATCTTGATTGCAAGATATTTGTAGGAGTCATCAAAACTCAATTTCAAACACTAAATTTTTCTATGCTATGTCACTGTTAAGTGCACTTTTTTTCATCAAATTACTGAAAATAAGACACAAGACTAGACACTGGAATCTGATGCAACATAACGAGTTTGGAGAACTCTGTGGGTTGAGCAGCATCTGTGGAGCTGAAGGGATGGTAAACATGACTTCAGGATATAGGGAGAAAATAGTCAGTATACAAAAGGAGCAAAAGAGGGAAACTGATAGGGGATATGTGGCACCAGATTTTTTTTTGGAGGGGGTAAACGATAAGCAGATGGGACCAGGTGGAGGAGCTGAGAAAGATGAACACAAGACACACCCAAAGTACTGGCAGGTTGAGATCAAGAGAATAAATGGAGTAGGGGAGCAAAAAGGGCTTTTTCTGTCCAATTTTTTTCACCTATTAACTATTCATTGTCTCACCCCTCCCTTTACACTGGCCATCTTCCCTCTACATTCTCAGACCTGATAATAGGGTCATAATCTATTAAATAGGTATAAATAAATTTAGTCATGAGAACATTTCTTTTTAACCTTGGCTTCTTGAATGAATTTGGAAATAACAACAGGGTGCTCCTTTGAAACAGCAACTGCACTGCTGAGGAACTTCTCAAGGTCACTGTCCGAATAAGCCACATTCATAGCAACCCCACTCAGAACATACGATGGGCGTATGAGACATGGATATCCAACTTTAGTGCAAAATTTCTTGGAGGACTGCAAACAGAAAGACATTTAAAGTTTTGTAATTCAATTTTATAGGTTATAAGACAAGAAAATACTGATCTCAAAAGTCAAATGAATCAACTGGCACACTTTGAACAGTTTAATTGCCTGTAGTAACTGGATGGTATACAAACCTCTGTATCTGACAATTCCTTCCACCGTGGTTGGCTAATACCAATTGTATCCAGCATTCGGGAGAACTTGAAACGATTTTCTGCTGTATCAATGGACTCGGGTGATGTGCCCAGGATTCGGCATTGCTGACGGTGAAGATCCATAGCAATATTGTTTGGCAACTGTCCACCCATTGACAAGATTATTCCCTCTGGATTTTCCAGTTCATAAATATCCATCACTACCTGGAAAAAAAAATCAACATATAGTAATATAAATGTTTTAGAAAAGCTGGTATTTTCTCAAGATCATGTTTTCTCCCCTTGTATTAATTGGACAGCTCCTTGCCAAGGGCTTTTTATCAAAACTCTACAGGAATGGCTGGACTAAGTTAATTGATATCTAACACAAAGCAATTAATTGGAGCACTAGGAGACAAAATATGTTGTTAATAGTCATGGTTAAGTCTTCATATCATAGAGAAAACAAGTTCTGGAATAATTAGAATTCAAGACAATTTGAGAATGGTACCCAAGTGCCAGATAGTGTAACTTTATTCACTTGTGGACCAAGGAGCTACTGTGCTAGCAGAACCACTCCTTGATGGGATACGGACAATATTCTCTCTTCCTTCAGGAAACTACAAAATTGCCTACTTTTTATTTACAAAATTAAACAAAGCTTACTTTTTTAATATTACAACAGATATCAAACCATTTTAACACAACAGGCCAATCCAATAAACAGTGGTTAATAGTTTGAAATGTTCCATTTCCAGCATCCCCACAGACAATAACATCCAAGATGAGAATATTCAAGTTAACAGAGGCAAGAGCCTGAAACTAAGATTTTGTTCTGCAAGACTTGGCATAACATCATTCTACACATTTGAGTTGGTGAGAATGCAGGATTTAAAAAGGGATACTCAGTGAAGAAGAGACGAACTTATAATAAAATGTGACATAGAATCACAGTCCTCATTTCCAGCTCACATCAGATATGTCTCATCATAGTTGGGCTGAAAGTTTTGTAAAACACAAAACATAGTGGAAGGACTAATTTACATCACAGATCTGCTCCACTCATTTGTCATAAAAAAATTGAAAATTTACAACATGAAATCTGAAACATGCCTTTCTTAAAAAAAGGATAATATAAGATCTTAAAACAATTTATTTATCACAAAATATATGACAAACAAAAACTGAACACTGGACAACCAAAACAAAGTTTAAGATCAACTGAGATATTCAAAACATATACAATTTCTTCCACACACTAAGTGTATCCAGACGATTAGAATTCCTAACAAAATGGAACACCACCAAAAGTATAGGGCATGACTACTTTGAAAGCAACTTACCTCAAAAGATATTTCATCAAAATAAAGCCGATCACACATATCATAATCTGTACTGACTGTTTCAGGATTATAATTCACCATTATGGTCTTGTAACCCATCTGTACAGAGTGAAACAGAGTTAAAGGCATTTTAATTTTCAAGAATACTGATCTCTAATTCAAAATTTCTCTAAATTGATGGAAAAAAGTGAAACTATTACACAACATTCAGTTCTAAATATCAATCTTAGCTTTAAGAGGTCTTGCAAAATCTACTCAAACAAGTTCAAGAAATTAAAAATTATTCATTATTTATAATATATTAACAGTGCAAAATTTCTAAGCACATGGAAGAGTTTGTGCTGATGGGGTTTTCATTTTTCAATCTTTTCTACGAATGTAAACTGATGATAGGGAAGTTGATCCATTTGCTGATCTGCAAATGGAAAACTTCATATGATTCCGTACAACTTTTGTGATGGAGAACATGAAAAGCAGCAGGTGCTCACCTCCAGTTTCAACCCATTTCATAACCTCGATTAAGAACAGCATCATTTCACTGTCAACTTTAAAATAAAGCACCTCTTAAAATGTGGTTCACAAGAGACCATTTGCTGCACATCACCTGAAACATGATTGACATTTAATTCTTTTCCATCTTTACGTGTCAATGTGCAAATAAAACAAACTTAAAGGCAAACCTTGCGTAATTGCTTGATACATCCAACAGCACACCAATCGAACTCAACACTGCTTCCTATTCTGTATACACCAGAACCGATCACCATCACATGAGGTTTGGTAAAGTCAAGGTCATGTTCTTCACCATTGTATGTCAAATAGAGGTAGTTGGTTTGAGCAGGCCATTCAGCTGCTACTGTATCAATCTGTTTCACCACTGGAAGGATTTGCCATTCCTGCCTCAATCGTCTTACTGCCAACTCAGTACTAATGAGATAATCAAAGCAATTTATAGGTCATTACACCGAGGACACAGATCTTGAATATTATTATTTAAGAAGATAGAAGAAACCTAAACAATATTTCATGTCCCCAAACTCCAGGCCAAAGAAAAGTAGACTTCAGATTCTTATTTTCCTTTCAAACCAGTGACTTCATGACATAAAAGGTTGGCCAAAGTTACAGACTATACACCAGTAATTGAAATTTAAGACAATAGCCATCCTGCAGGCTACTATGTATGCATTGTACTTGACGACTCATGTATAGGATAACCTTGGAATTTTAACCCAAAATAAGATGACCCACACCCCCACCCCACCAGTGGATGCTGTTAAATGTAAATCACAGTATTTTAATAACAAATTTAAAGGTTTAAATTTTATTTGGATATTTGAAAATAAACCACTGTCAGCTCCTGTAACAGGCCATTTAAAGCCAATACAGAGCAGACAACAGTCAGACCAGGCGGATTGATGCAGCGGAGGAGCACTGCGACTTCATAAATAATTAATGTGACTGGCGCGAGATTGCATCGGAGCTGGCAGGAAGATGGCAGTAGTGTTATGACTCCATAGTCAAGGTAAGAATTTTAGATTCTTAATATGGGATGACCCCTGATTTTAAGATGGAAATGCTAAGTTTTGTGAATAACCCTACACCTTGGCATAAATAGTAGGTCATGCTAATAAATAGCAGATTTGAGCTCCAAACAAAAAGTGCCCATTCAACAATGCACAGAAAGCCTACCTCAATTTTCCCAGAACAGCACTGGAAAAATTCAGAACTTCATGGATTACAATTCCTTGGAATTTTGTGTGATCTAAAAGAAAAAGGTCTCGATGGCCAACTGGCGCCTAAAATTGGTGTGGCAATACCACATATGAAGGATCACAATTTTAATCAAGGATTTTATAATTTGTATCACAACCTCAATGTAAAATCAATCACTTACTGACCTCTGAATGGCCATTGCGATTTGTTTGTCAGAGAAACCTAGACATTTAGCTTTCAGAAGATCATGACGAGGCAGTTCATCTTTGGTATACAACTCAAGTTTCTTTGAGTATTCAACGATGTTTTTCATCTTATGAAGAAACCACTTGTCAATTCTGGTCAATTCATAGAGACGGTCAATTTTGTAACCTGCCTTCAAGGCTGCAGCTAGGACAAAGATTCTTTTATCTGTTGGAGTTTCAAGATCCTGTGGGCAAGAGCAACAAAAGGTCAAGCAATCAATCTGAAATGAAGACTCAATGTACAAAAAATACATTTTTAATGTTGAACCATTTAACAGAACAAGACTATAACAAATTAAAACCTCAAGTATCAATCTGGTGATGATAAAATATAAATGGCAATCTAACATGAAAAATAGGTAGATACTTGAGCTTATGATTCCGATTATACTGGAAAATTCAGATTACATCGAACATTACAATAAAGGCTCAAATTGCTACGTTTCCTTCAAAGGGCAACAATATTATATACAACCCAAAAATGTATAAGCAATAGGCTGCCCAGTGTTTTCCATTTCCCCCCACACCAAGCCTATCCCACCATTTATTAAGATAATGGCTGATCTGATCTTAGCCTCATTTTCACTTCCCTGCCTGCTTCTTATCATTCCCAAATAATCCAGATATCTATCTTTAATATATTTAATGCCTCAGGTTTCACTGTGCTCTCCCGAGGTTCTTAACTTTCCAAAAGGATACATTCCCCTCCTCTTAAATGGTTAAACCTGATTTCTGAAACTCTGCCCCAGTTCTAGATTTCTTTATACACCAAGTCTCTTCAGAATATTACATTTTTATACAATAACTTCTTCTGAACTACACTAAGGATGTTCCAAACATTTCCTCACAAGACAAGCACTACGTTTTGGTAATTAACCAAAAGAACTTCTGGAGAAGGGCAGAACTCACATCCAGGATTGCATCAATGGTAATGAAGTGGAGAAAAAAAAATTCAGCTTTAAGTTCCAAGGAAAAAACATTTCCAGTAACTTGTCCAGGTCCATCCACATCAACACAATTGCCAAGAAGTGCTCCAATACCTCTACTTCCTCAGAAGCCTGAGGATATTTGGCATGTCATCTAGAACCCTTAGAAACTTCGACAGATGCATAATTGAAAACATTCTGGCAAGGATGCAACAATGCATGGTACAGGAATTGTTAATATGGCTCAATTAATTGCACAAACCCCCTCCCCTCCATCAACTCCATCCAAATCTCCTGTTGCCCTGGAAAAGCAGCCAACATATTAAAAGACTCATCCACCCTATACACACTTTCTCCAACCCCTCCCATCGGCAAAATGATTCACAAGTGTGGGAACATGTACCACTAGATTGAAGGACAGCTTATCTTGCCACGATCAGATTCCTGAATTAATCTCACAATCATAAAACTATGTTGCCTTGGTTCAGTACCAAGTGATCTCTCTGTAACTCTACACTTCTGTTCTTGTCTTTCTTGTGTACAATGTATACCTCGATGGATTGCTCAGAATATAAACTTTATTGTTATATCTTGATACAAACTTGAACTTAATTTAATTCAAAGGTGCTTCTCGTACAAGTATAACTGTACCGTAAAAAAAAACAAGAGGCTATATTCCAGGAATGGTCTCACCAACACCATGGTCTCGTGTACACCGACCCCTATCTATACAGTATACTTTTGCTTATATTTAAATCATATTATGGTTCTCTATTCTTTCTTCCAAATGATTATCTTGCATTTTTTGAGACAAATTTTTGCTCTCTTATTTTACCTAATCAATTTTTTTTGCAAATTATGTGTACTCTTCTAAACATCCTTTCCTACCAAACTTTTCAAGATCAGCAAATCTGGCTGCATCAGTCACAGAGAAAAATACAGATTATAAATAGTTGAGAACACAACACATTCAGAACACACTCCTACGAGGAAAAAGCTTGCAAACTTGAAAATTTATCTCATTATCTGTATGTCAACCAATCCTCGATTTATGATAGCATCACTCAATCCCATGAGCTTTTAACTTGTGCAGTAACCTTTTAAAAAGGCACCTTATCAAATGTCTCTGGAAATCCAAATAATTATCTTTTGGTTCATCATTCTCAATACATTATAAGAATTATAATAAATCTGTCAAACACAATTTTATTTCCATAACAAAATCAATCAATAGTCAACACAGATTTTATTATTTTTCTAGCTATCCTTGTCTTTAACGATGGATTCTAATATCAGCCGAGCTGGCCAAGTGGTTCCCCACTTTTCACCCCCCCCCACCCCCTCCTTTATTAAACAGGGGCATTTTTACACACCAATGGGACCTTTCCCAAATCCAAAGCATTTTAGAATATCTGACAAGTACTGTGCACCTGTTATCTCCATGACAACTTACTTTTTGATTCTAGGCAACAGGCAATCAGATTAGATTTTTGTTTCATTGGCTTCCTGATGTAGATTTTCTCATGTTATTCTTTACTTGGAGGTTAACACCTTCTGGAGCATATTTGTAATATAAAATGTTACATTTTGATTGAGGGCTCAGTAAGATTTCAGGAATCAGTGCCAGGACCTCAGTGGTTTTGAATTTGTTTTTATGATCAAAATGAAAACACAATGCAGTTAGAAAGTGGCAGGAAAGGACGTTAAGCAGATCATGAGAGTTTGTGAAGAGATGTGGATAAGTTAGACTGAGCAGAAATTTGACAAAATTGAGCACGGTGGGAAATAATGTGAGAAAGTCCATTTAGGTAGGTAACGGGAAAAAAAGCAGAATATTGTTTACATGGAGTGAACACAAAAGGAACTGGATACCTTCATTTGAAATATAGGAAATTAGCATACAGGTCCAGCAAGTAATTAGGGGCACAACTGGAATGTGACTTCAATGATCAGTTAGCACTGCAGTGAGATCGGACTTGATCAAGCACCAGTTCAGCTGGGCATCTTACCACTGACTACCGAGTCCAGCAGCAGATGGAACCAAGTTGAAGGAATGGATGCAAAATGCCAGTCTATTGGCAACAACATTTGAAGCAGATCATATTTAAAAGATTTTTTCATGTAGTTATCTTTTATTTCTCTTTATTTAAATGTTTTTAAATTAATTTACACTAAATTAAAGATGTGTAAGCTGCCCTCAACTACAGCAAGATCAGTCCAAAGTCCAAAAGCAGCAATGATTGCTTCAAGTTCTATTCCTAAACTCGAGATGTATTTAGTTCCTGTTTTTAAAACCATGAAGATAGATACACACTATTTTGTCAAAATCTCCACTATTTTGCCGTTTCCTCTTATTAATTCTGCAATCCATTTTTGCCCTCTCATAACTTTGAAATTGACTCTTTAAAGTTTCAGACACTGGTTTTGGACTCCAGATTCTTTCTTAGTCTCAAGATAAAATACTAGATCATGATTACACTTTCTCACAGGATCCTTCAACTTTGTCAGTTAATTTTGTCTCAATGCACAAGAATAAAAAATCTGTTCCTCAATTAGTTCCATAATGCATAGTTTAAGCAAACAAATTCACCTAAAACAATAATTCAAGCAAAAAGCTTCCTATGGCAATTTCATTTCCCCAATTATCATAAATCCATAATCATGTGCAGACCTACATAAAAATATTCTTAATATATTTCTGAAATGTATCCCTTGTCTATAAAAAATACTGATATGTAGATTAAAGTTGACTGCAATTAATGCAGCAACTTTCTTATATTTATTTGATGCATCAAATCAAACCATCGCCTTCCCAAGATCGTGTTATATGGCGAGCTCTCCACTGGCCACCGTGACAGAGGTGCACCAAAGAAAAGGTACAAGGACTGCCTAAAGAAATCTCTTGGTGCCTGCCACATTGACCACCGCCAGTGGGTTGATATCGCCTCAAACCGTGCATCTTGGTGCCTCACAGTTCGGCGAGCAGCAACCTCCTTTGAAGAAGACCGCAGAGCCCACCTCACTGACAAAAGGCAAAGTTGGAAAAACTCAACACCCAACCCCAACCCACCAATTTCCCCCTGCAACCGCTGCAACTGTGTCTGCCTGTCCCGCAACGGACTTGTCAGCCACAAACGAGCCTGCAGCTGACGTGGACATTTACCCCCTCCATAAATCTTCGTCCGCGAAGCCAAGCCAAAGAAATCAAACTGTAAAAATACATGGGCCAGATTTAGTACGGTTTCTTACATACAATTTTGGGGTTTCCATTAAACAATTTTGGAAGAAAATGAACACGTCTTTATTTGCAATGAGTATAGTTTGCAATGAGTATAGTTTGCAATGAGTATAGTTTGCAATGAGTATAGTTTGCAATGAGTATAGTTTGCAATACCTACTATGATAATGCAATGGCAACCAACTCTTGCCAATCATGTTTGGTCTGAGTTTCCATTAAAAGTCAAACTTGCCACTTTTTGTGATCACCATCTCCTTTCCCCACAATATTATTTTGATTTGCAGCTTCAATATCATTAATACAGAGCAAAATCTTAATTTAGTTTCTGACAAAAGTCTCCTAAATGATATTTAAAAATGACCAGAAAGTTAAAATTGTCAAAACTTTGCTGTCTGTACTGTATAGTAAATATCAGAATTTATTATTTTCCAGAAGCAGAAGAGGTGAAAGCTTCTGACTTACTTCATCAGATGCCAGCTTCAATGTATGATCAAACCCAACACAGTTTTCATCCACCATTCTCAGTGCTTTCTGGAAAGCTTCTTCAAAATTCCGACCAATGGCCATCACCTCACCTGTTTTGAAAAATTATACAGATGGGATGCACAGTTCAGACACTTCTGATGACTGTATCAATTCACTATTTTTTTTGTTTTTATTATCCTTCATTTGAAGAAGACACCTCTGCCTCACAGTTCCATTGATCTGACTTCCAGTGCTGTCAGTGAGGAGTTCTCATGTAATTGTGTGGCTTTCTTTCAGATGATTCAGTATCATCCCCATCCGAACATAGAGTGATATCATAAATTTACTTTTTAGTGTCAGTGGTAAGATAAATTGTGTGAGACCCGATGAACGTGAAAGTTGGTAGGTTACAAGGAAATAACTGAGGGAAGGCACTGCTCTGAGTTGGTATAATCTCAATATGCCAAATGGCTCCCTCCGCTGTCTTAATTAAATATGAATTGTGGATTCTGTAGTATCATAAATGGAAAATAATTCTTAATAGAAACACTCCAATAAATATACAAGGTGTTATGCAAAGAGATTTGGATTAAAAAAAAAACCCAACTTCTAATCTGTTATTATCAGCAATTCTGACCATCTTGAATCTAGAGAAGCAAGAGGTCAACTTGCACTGAGGTTTCCAGCATTGGCCCTTATTAGCTGCCATGTAATAATTATTCTCCATTTCCACTTATATTCTCTCACCAAAAGGAAATCCTCTTCATGTAAACTTTGCTAAGCAAAATAAAGAATCAAATTACAGCTGAATACTCACTTTCTGACTTACAAACATAAAAATTCTATCACTCTGTAGTACCATGTACCCAGAGTCCTATCATCAATGGCTCATGGAAATAGCAATTTTTACACTGTTCAAGGCTGGGAACTCGGTGGATAGTTTAAGGGTCTTCGAATTGATACCAGGATAAAATTACAAGGCAATAGTAATTTAAAAATTAAAATCATTGTCAACCTACACAGGTATCAAACTCAACTTACCAACACTTTTCATGGAACTTCCAATTTTTGTGCTTACACGCAAGAATTTGCTGAGATCCCAGCGGGGTACCTTCACCACACAGTAATCAAGACTAGGCTCAAAATTTGCAGTTGTGGAATTTGTCACAGAATTTCTGTACCAAATATTAAAAATAATGGCGTTCAGCAAGTTAAATTAAACAATCTTCAAACTTTCAACTTTCATTTATTTTCTTACCTGAAATCTAAACCCACATTAATAAGAAATTGACAAAAGGGGTTACTAAATTTGACTGAAGAATGATGTAGCAGGATGACAAGTCCTCTGGTTGAAACAAACACCGTACAAGACAAAAATGCATTTATTCTTCAAATACATGTTGAAAGCTCTCACCAAATGCATTTTTTGCAAATTTTTCCCAGAGCAGATTTTTAAATTTGGATTGAAGCGTTTTGTTAATTCAAATGTTCTTTATTCATCTCAAGTATTTGCGTCATGGTAATCACAGCCATTTTAACATTAAACAAAGTTGAGGGTACTTGAGAATGTTAAAAGCAATTTAAAGTCAAAATATTCCTCTAGTTACACATAATTTCACTAATAAATAAGGAATTACCTTAAGACAGGCAAAGGAATACCAAGAGCAAGTTTGGCTGCAACATAAGCCAATGGATAACCAGTAGCTTTACTGGCCAAAGCAGAACTTCTAGAAAGACGTGCATTCACCTCAATAATAAAATACTGGAAACAAAGAAGACAAAATAGAAACATTCGAACAAATTTCAATGGAATATATCTAAAATTAACAACATAAGCCCAGTTCATAATATTTATAAATTTGACTATATGCATAATTTCAAATAACTTCAAAATACAGTAAAATCCCTGTTATCCAGAATTCAAGTAACCAGCAGCCTCAAGCAACAGTCAAAAATAAATGAGTAAAAAATACGAAGTTTAAAATTGGTATGCCTCGCCATTAGTTCTCCATTCATGCAATGCAATGAGGGGCCCCAAGCAACCAGGAATTCACTACCAATCTACCAATCCCTGTAAGTGCCAGATATCAGGATTTCACTGTATTTAAAAAAATAACTAAAATAACTAAAATTTAGCAGTAAACTCCAAATTTATGGATAATTTTGCAGTTGGCAGAAAATTTTCCCCAAATAACAAAATAATAAGCTAAAATGCCATAATCTGTTATATATTTACACACATTCTAATGAATTACAAATATAAACAATATTTACAAAACTAGATTTTTGAGAGAGTAGTTATCATAGAGACTTCTGTCACTTAAGATGATGAATTCAAAATAGAAAATTATAACAAAATAATCCTATGCTGTTGTCAATAAAATATTGAGAGGAAAGAATACTTCAGTTAACTCTGTCCACCACTATATCATCTTTTTCTGCAAGTTTACATGATCTACAATGCTTGTTATGGGACTGAGACATTGAATACTTGTAGTTTAAAAGTGTGATCCAAGTGTGGAGCTGCTAACACCTTAAGAGAATGCAAATTGGCTCAAGCCATTAAAATTTACCGAAAAATACTTTTAAATGGCAGCCTTTGATCATAGAAAGGATATGACATTTATTAAGCACGGTAAGAATAATGTGGAAAGATTTGCATGTAGTTTATGCACTGTGGCGGCACACATATTTGTAGCAGTGAACCGGCTCCACTTGTTATGCATAGTCAACGGAGCAGCCGCAGCAAAGATGGCATTGCAGGTCCTTCTCTTCCGGTACAGACCGGAAGTACATGTACGCACTTACACGATCATTGACTAGAGTTCTGGGACACAAGGGGCAGGATCCAGAGGACCTTAAAGGCTGCAGCGCGAAACTCAAAGTAAACTAGTTGTGCTTAATGAGCTCACAGCCTGCTTTGTTTTCTCTCTGCATTCACACGCACACTACCACAGTACCTTAAATATCACTTTCTAGTATTGTTTCTTCACAATATTAACAGGGAGGCAACATTCATTGCTTTGCTTAACAAAAGCACAAGGATCAAGCACAAGTACCTGTTCAGATTCTGGATTCAGCGCATACTGAATGTTGCACTCTCCCACAATGCCCAAATGTCGTATCACTTTTATTGCAGCAGTCCTCAGCATGTTATATTCCTTATCATTTAGGGTCTGACTTGGTGCAACAACAATTGATTCTCCTGTGTGAATTCCCAGCGGATCCACATTTTCCATATTGCAAACCTACAGGAGTAGAATGCAAAACCTAAATAAACTCCATACCGAAGGAACCCCAAGATTAAAAACTAACTTTTCACTGAATGATAGGGCCAGACATTTTTCCAAACTTACTGTGATACAATTATCATATGCATCTCTGACAACTTCATATTCTATTTCCTTCCAGCCTTTCAGAGACTTGTCAATCAGAATCTGAGATGTGTGTGCAAATGCCTGCGTCACTAAGGTCACCAACTCCTCTTTGTTCTGAGCAAATCCGGAGCCCAGACCTCCCAAAGCAAAGGCAGCCCGCACCAAAACAGGATAACCCAAGCTCTCTGCTGCAGATAGAGCCTAATAAACAGAAAGAACATTAATCAAATCCTATAAAATATAGAAACATACAAGCAGCTATTTGAAAGGGTATTTTCTAGCATAAGTAATACAAATGACAATAACCCCTGCAATCAGGGCAAAGTTAAAGCAACAAAATGTTTCAAAATTTATAAAATAGACATATCAAAATTATGCATCCATTGCACACCTTAACTAAAAGAGTTAATAAAATATTTTTAGGGACATAGACATTAACTATAAAGAATACATTGCAATGATTAATCCAAAGTGATTAATAAAGTTTTACCTGGTCTAATGAGAAAGCAGCTTCACTGGGTACAACATATTCATTAATTTCTGCCATCTTCTCAACAAAGATTTTCCTGTCTTCTGTCATCTCAATAGAGGAGACTGGAGTCCCCAAAACTCTGACATTGTATTTTTCCAAAACTCCTCTTTTTTGTAGCTCTACTCCACAGTTTAATGCGGTCTGTCCACCAAATGTTAGGAGAATTCCATCTGGTCTTTCATTCATTAGGACCTAAATACAAAATGTAAAAATGTCCCAAATACTGAATAATTTATATCCAAGTATAGAAAAACATGAATGTTAAACATAGAAGCATTGTTTAACCTACCAACTTTCTCTGAGGAAAAAAAAATCACAATTCAAATCCCATTTTAGATCTTTAGCACACAAGCTCATCTGACACATTAGTTCACAACTCAAAAGTTGCTCAATTTCAATTGATTAACTAAACCAAGCTTGCATCAGCACATGCAGTTCCACAAGTTTACTCAGTTAAGAGCAGGAAGATTTTTAACCAACTTATGCCAACCATCAGCAAAGAATAAAATGTTTCTCTAACTTTTGAAAGGAGCACCCTCTGTACAAATTCGTTGTCACTTGTTCCATTATACTATACTCTTGTATACAATTGTACAAGTTAATTGTCCTTTACCCCCCCATATCCAATTTCTATAAAGTAACAAATATAGGTACAATCTGTTACTTTGTGCATGATAAAGTATTTTGCCCTCTTCCTTTCCAAACTGTCATCCACCACACCACCTCTCCCTTCCATCCATTAACCTTTTGCTTGGATTTTGCCAGACAAGAGAGAGAAGATAAAAAAGAGAGAGAAGATAAAAAGAGAAAATAAAGAGAGAGAAAAAGAGAGAAGAAAAAAAGAGAGCCAGGTAGAGGAAGATTATTCATGCAGCTAGAGGTTCATGATTTGTAGAGACAAAGAGCACCAGTGCTGCATATGATCACCTGGAAGAACAGAAGTAACTCAGAACAAGTTACCAGAAACTGGAAAATTTTATGTTCAGACCATTTGGGATGTAGGCTGCCCAAGTAAACTACGAGGTGCTGTTCTTCTAGTTTATATTGGGCCTCACTCTGGCAGTGAAGCCGAAGGGAGATAGGTCTGTGAGGGAATGGTAAAAGAAGATGAAATGGCATGCTCAGGAAGGCCACTACAAACAGAGATCAGATGTTCAGTTAACAGTTCCCAAGTCTGGGCTTAGTCTCACCATTTCACAGGAGCCACATCAGGAGCACAGAATGCAAAGGATGGAAGAAATGGAAGTAAATCTTGCCTCATTTAGAAAGGCTGTTCAGTTCCCTTGACAGTGGGGAGGGACAATGTGTATGAGCAGGTTTTACACCTCCTTTAGTTATGAGAGGTCACGGTCAGGACATTTGTGTGGAAAAGGAAGTTACAGAGGGAGTGATCCCATTGAAAGTTGGAAAGGAGTAGATGTTGTTCATGGTAAGGTCTGGTTGCTGGTGGTGGGAATGACAAAAGTTGATGAGAGATTTGTGGGGTAAAGGGCAAACTCAAGGGGAACCACATGACATAGGAGTGGAATTAGGCTATTCCTCCCATTGAGTCTGATCTGCCATTTCAATCATGGTTGATACTTTTCCTTTCAACCCCATTCGCCTACCTTCTCTCCATACTATTCAAGATCCTATCAATCTCTTCTTTAAATATACCCAATGACAACAAATTCCACAGATTCAATACTCTCTGCCTGGAGAATTTTCTCCTCATCTGTTTCAAAGGGACCTCCTTTTATTCTGAAGCTGTGTGTTCAGGTCCCTGAAACTATGTGAAACACTGAAAATGCAGGAGGTGGCTCTATTTTTTTATGTTTGCCGAAAAAGAATGGCATCTCAGATGTCCTGGAATGGAAGTCTTCATTTTGAGAGCAGATGCGGCAGAGGAAGAGAAGTTAGGAGAAAGGGATGCTGCCCTTACAGGATGGTGGGAGGGATGTAGTCTCAGTGGCTTTTTAGCAAATGCCAGTTGGTAACTTGATTCCCAAGATAGAGACAGATCGAGAAAGTGGGAAAAATGTCAGAAATCGTTGAAGTAAATTTGAGAACAGGATGGAGATTAGTTGCAAAAAGGTTTTTGATATTGACAAGTTCTCCACTGGTGCAGATGATGTCTCTATTAATCAATAGGAAGAGTTGGGGACATGGGGTGCATGGTGGGTTATGGTATATTTGGAACAAGAACCATTCCACATGGCCAACAAAAAGGTATATCTGGCACCCATGTAAGTGGAAATAGGGATGCAGACAACTGGTAAATTCAGGGTTAATCAAGATGTACCCCATTCTATCCAATTTCTGTTTCAAAACATGTATTCAACCATGACTCATACCTTACTATCCAGTGTGTCTGATATTCACCTAACAAGCGATAATCCCTGGCACAAGCGATAATCCCTGGCACAAGCGATAATCCCTGGCACAAGCGATAATCCCTGGCACAAGCGATAATCCCTGGCACAAGCGATAATCCCTGGCACAAGCGATAATCCCTGGCACAACCGACCGACTCTGGTTTGCCCAGCATAAACATGTGCTAAATATTGCTATGTTAAGTTTGAAAGAGGATCTACCTGCGTAACGTATTCTGGTGTTATTGGCAGAAAATAGACTTTGTCTGCAAGTCCTTTAGACGTCTGTACCGTCGCAATATTTGGATTGATAAGGACTGACTGAACATTCTCCTCTTTCAGAGCTTTAATTGCCTGAAATAGACCATAACTGGAATATGAAAAAGAAACACTGCAAAACCAAAACAATTATTTTGAGACAAATCAACATTTAATTAAATTTAATGCCAAAAAATTACAAAAAAGCCAAGCTCGATTTCCTTGAAATAATCTATGAATCTTTATAACTAGCCAAATAATGTATATACAAAGAGACTCATTGTGTTTTGCAGACATTTTCAGTTAAGTGCAATCCTGATAAAATCTTTCAAATTATACCATTACAAAACGATCTTCATTTTTCTTCAACTCACCTGAGAACCTGAGTAATCAAACTCCCCTGCTTGACCAATGGACAGTCCACCTGATCCAAGAATAAGGACCTTTTGAGGTTGCAGCCTTTCAGATGGACATACACTTTGTTCAGTTCCATTTTTGTAGGTGTAATGGGAAATCATACGTTCTTTAACTGAAGAAAAAGAGTGGCTTAACCTCCACCATCAAAACATTCATTATGCATGTTTATTGCAATATGGGACAATATTAGCTGTGATATTGCTCTTAATTATACAGGTACACCAATTCAAAAATACATGATCATATTTGCTTTCTAATGCTGATATTTTTTAAAAATGGTCATACGAAAAAGAAAATTAATCCTCCAAATCATTTTATCAACTTGGCAGGTTTGCACCATATGAAGACACATTAAGGTTGGAAATATTTTACATTAAAATGAGAGACTGAACAGCTAGAATCAAATGAACTCCAACTGCTGGGAGCTACAAAAAAAAATCACTTCTCTTCACCAGCTACTAAACTCTTGTTGGAGCTAGTAAAAACACAAGATGGAGAAACTCAGCAGATCAAGCAGTGTCTTTAAGTTTTACCATTGCTATATAAAGTTAACTGCTTAACCTGCTGAGTTCCTCCAGCATTGTGCTTTTACTTCAACCATGGTGTCTGCAGATTTTTGTGTTTTACTTCTTGTTGGAGCTGTCTAAACTAATTCTCCATGGATGACAGCTTGTAGGACACTTTGATTTAAGGGGTACACAAGCGGTATGCTTGAAATCATGTTTGACCAAGTGGATTGAGTCTTAAAGGGATGAAGAAAATAATGTTTGATAAAGTTGATTTGGTTTGAAAGAAATGAATTATTGCATCGATGATTGATTAATAGAGCAAGAGTTGGGGTAGTCAGTGTTGTCCTGTATATATCCTTTACACAGACCTTGGACAAATACTACATAATAACAAAGCAGAATTAAAAATAGCAGAATTAAAAGAGCCAGTAGCAACTTAGATACAAAACTTGCTTTGAGACAAAAGTTAGTGTGGTGGTGTTCAGAGGTTTTGAAGACTTAGGGAAAAATAATGAAAAGTCCCCATGGTTACTTGGGCTACTATGTGAAATCATACACCTAATTAGAACCTTGTAATCACAAAGGGACAGCTAACAAGATGTATACTGCAAAAAAAAAGCTTATTGTCATATACTTTGTTCAATGTATGTGTGTATGCACTGACATTCTTACTTGCTGCAAACTGAACAGGTACTGTCAAAAACACAACTACAGAAACAACTAAGAGAACTACATTAGTATACTTAATAGAATTAAAAGGAGACAATAAATATGATAAAAGATAAATAAATATTCAGTTATCCTGGTGCAAAAAAGTGACTTAGCAATAGCGTAGACAATCCATTTGTGGTGTTAGTGTAGTCCCTTTTCTTTTTTCTTTTCTTTGGCTTGGCTTCGCGGATGAAGATTTATGGAGGGGGTAAATGTCCACGTCAGCTGCAGGCTCGTTTGTGGCTGACAAGTCCGATGCGGGACAGGCAGACATGGTTACAGCTGTTGCAGGGGAAAATTGGTTGGTTGGGGTTGGGTGTTGGGTTTTTCCTCCTTTGTCTTTTGTCTTTTGTCATTGAGGTGCAAAAGGCAAGGTTCAAGAGCAAAGCTAAATATCCTCCATAGCAATTCATCAGAAATTAAGAGTCCTGCTGCACAAGCAAGTACCCATGACACAGTAACAAAATGGTTCACAACAATGATCAGCATTAACTTTGAGGGCTTACTGTGGATTTTGGTCAAATCTCTCTTTAATCCCATAGGAAAACGAAGACATGTACAATTAAAAAAGAGCACAGACAGTAATATCTCTGGATTGGTAGAGTTGGAAAAGACAATGTAAACCATGTGGAAAGTTAGCAGGTGTATCAATCTTTGAAGCTGGCTCAGACAAGTTGAAAATACCATAAGCCTTGGGGGTGGGGGGGAGAAAAATCACAGGTGTCCTCAAAGTTACACATCATCATGCCTTGGAAATATTTAACTGCTCACTCATCATAATTCGGCCTCGATCCTGTCTTCCATACCGAACACCCTGCATTGTTGCTAGAACCAGTGAAAATGAGATTTGTTGGCACTCCAACTACAAGAAGGGACCTGATCAAATATGAACATCAGCTGTAATTCAACAGGTACCACTCTCACTAAAGTTAAAAAAAAATCAAACATTAGCACAAACAGCCAGGCTGTCAGTGCAGAACCATGGAAGCACTGTATATTGCACAACCATGAGAAGCAAACTAAAGGCTTTGGCTGGAACCAAAATGGACTTTAAAAATTTGCATGGTATTTTAAAGTGCAGGGTAGCTATTCCTTGGCCAATATTTAAATCACTCTTTGAATGTTAAAGGTTATGTAGTCATTCCATATTGTTTTTTTGCTGATGGTATATGACATGCTTTCCTCTGAGATACTGCAAATCCTCAAAATGAGAAGAGAGAGCTGTAAATGGTGGACCCCATGGAGGCAGTTGAGTCTTCAGCCAGTAATAGGCTTGAAATATTTGGAAACAAGAAACTATAAAATCTTAAATGTATTATTTAGTGGTTAAAAATGTTTAGATTTTGAATCCATTACAATTGTTCAATGCCATTATGACAGGACTGCAACTGCTTATATAAAAGTTCTTACCAGTGAGATCTAAATTGATGCCAAGCTTGGCATCGGACACACACGCCAAAAAGATATCAAAAAGATCCACAAGGTCTGTTGGTCCTGCCATGTGCTCTGGATGAAACTGGACACTGAAAAGAAAACAAATCTTAGATGGTTAACAAATGATCATACACATTGTGGGGTTTTTTTTTGCCTATTGTATGCCTTGGCATATGGCCACAAATATAAAACACCATGCTAAATAATTCACAAGAGGTCATTTTTCAAGACAAATGACAAAAATTAAGAAAGCTTGGGTACAAATTAACTTCTCCAAAAGGGATGGTGCAAAGTTTATCATCAGCAGAATCTATACTTTTAATCAATTATATAATCCGTTAAAATGGATTATTAATTATTAAAATGAAGTATGGTGAATGAACAAGTCTGTGCATTGGACCAGGTAACATACTGAAGCAAAGAAAATGCTATCATGGAATTAATGACCCAGTTCAATTTGCAACCCTGCAGGTCGAGTTCCTGACCACATTGCTTCATTAAATATCCAAGATAATTCTAGATTTTTCATGCAAAACTATATGCCAAACTCAATTTTACAACCACCCAAATGGATAAAACATCTGGAGCTGAAGCTGGATGAACTTTGGAACATTCAGAAGAGCCAGTAATAGGCAGGAGTTTCAAGGGGACAGTCACACCCAAAAGTCAAGAAGTAGGTGATTGTCAGGAGAGGGAAGGGGAAGAGACAGAGAGCAGAGCACAATAATAGGTATACAGTTTTGGATACTGTTGGTGGAGATGACCTACCAGGGATAAATTGTAGTGGTCACGTCTCTGTCACAGAGACTGGATCCTCAGCTCAGAAAGGAAGGAGGGAAAAGAGGAGAGCAGTAGTGATAGGGGGTTTGATAGTTAGGAGGACAGATAAGAGGTTCTGTGGGAGAGATTGCTAATCCCGGATGGTCTGTTGCCTCCCTAATGCCAGGGTTCACGATATCTCGGATCGAGTTCTCAGAATTCTCAGGAGGGAAGGTGAGCAGTAGGGACCAATGACGTGGATAGGAAGGACGAGGAGGTTCTGGAAAGAGAGTGTAGGGAGTTAGGTGCAAAGATAGCAACAGGGTTGCTATCTCAGGAGCACTTCTCGTGCCACATGCTAGTGAGGCTAGAAATAGAAAGTTAATGCAGTTAAAGACATGGCTAAAGAGATGATGCAGGAGGGAGGGCTTCATGTTTCTGGACAATCGAGCTCTGTTCCAGGAAAGGTGGGACCTGTTCTGACAGGATAGTTGGCACCTGAACTGGAGGGAGACTAACATCCTTCCTCGTGTTGCTCTATGGGGTTTAAACTAGATTTGCAGGGGGGGGGGGGGTTAGGGAAATCAGAGGTTGGTGCATGATAGAAATGTTCTCAGGTGTATTTATTTCAAGCAAAGGGTATTGTCAGAAATGAAGACAATCTTAGAGCGTGGATTGGCACATGGATTACAACATTATTGCTATTAGTGAGACTTGGTTGCCGGAGGGGCAGGACTGGTAGCTCAATGTTCCAGGGTTCTGTTGTTTCAGACATGATAGAGGGGTAGGGTTGAAAGGGGAAGAATGGCATTGCTAGTCAGGGAAAATATCAGAGCTGTACCTCGATAGGACAGCCCAGAGGGCTCATATACAGAGGCCATATGGGTGGAGCTGAGGAGTGGGAAAGGTGTGATCACACTGATAGAGTTGCATTATAGACTGCCCAATTGGAGGAACAAATCTGTAAAGATATCAGATAGCTGTAGGAAATTCAAGGTTGGAATGCAAGAGATTTTAACCTTCCACATATTGACTGGGACTCTCATACTGGATGGCTTGGCATTTGTCATGTTTTCAGGAAAGTGTCCTGAATCAATATGTAGAGGTACCAATGAGAAAAGATGCAAGACTTGATCTCCTATAAGGGAATCAGATAGGTCAGGTGACAGAAGTATGTGTAGATGAACATTTTAGGTCCAATAATCATAATGTCATTAGGTCAGGTCCTCGAGTTGAGATTCTAAATTGGAGAAAGGTCAATTTTGTAGAAATGAGAAAGGATCTAAGAAGAGTGGATTGGGCTAAGTTGTTTTCTGGCAAGGATGTATTCAGTAAGTGGAAGGCTTTCTAAGGCAACATTTAGAGAGTGCAGAAATTGCATGTTCCTGTCAGGATTAAAGGCAAAATTAACAGGCATAGGGAACCTTGGTTTTCAAGGGTCATTGGCAATCTGAGTAAGAAGAGAGAGGTGTATAGCAGTATGGTCAACAAGAAGGAAATGAGGTACTAGAAGAGTATAGAAAATACTTAAAGAAGGAAATCAGGAAGGCAAAAAGATGAGGTTTCTTTGGCAGATAATGTGAAAGTAAATCCAAAGGGTTTCTACAAGTACATTAAAAGTAAAAGGATAGCAAGGGACAAAATTGGTCCCCTAGAAGATCAGAGTGATCGTCTACATGTAGAGCTTCATAAGATGGGGGAGATCATAAACAGTTTTTTTTTTGCATCACTATAAATTGGCATAGTGTATAAGGAAGGAAGGGAAACAAGCAGTAGTGGCATGGAACACATAGAGATTAAAGAGGAGGAGGTGCTTGCTGCCTTTCAGCAAATAAAGGTAGATAAATCTCCCGGACCTGACATGATATTCTCTCGGACTTTGAGGTAGACTAGTGTAGAAATTGCAGGAACCCTGGCGGAACTATTTAAAATGTCTTTAGCCACAGGTGAGGTGCCGGAGGATTGGACACTCATTGTTCTGTTGTTTAAGAAAGGCAAGTAAACCAGGAAATGATAGGCCGGTGAGCCTGATGTAAGTTGTAGGTAAATTATCGGAAGGTGTTCAGAGAGATTGGATATACAAGTATTTTGACAGCCATGGGCTGATTAAGGATAGTCAACATGGCTTTGTGCATGGTAGGTCGTGTTTAACAAATCATAGAATTTTTTAAGGTTACCAAGATTGGGGAAATTCTTTTTAGGATTTTTAGTGGGGTTTTTTGTGTTACAGGAGGGAGGGGGGAGGGATTAAAGTATTTTTTTCTCCGAAATTTGAAAATTTAAATAAAATTTGAAAAAAAGTTACCAAGAAAGTCAATAAAGGAAAGGTTGTGGATGTTGTCTATGTGGACTTTAGTAAGGCCTTTGGCAAGGTCCCACATGGAAGGATAGTTCAGAAGGTTCAGAAACTAGGTATCCATCGAGAGGTTGTAAACTGGATTCAAAATTGGCTGAACGGGAGAAGACAGAAGACTGAGTTGTACTGGATGACTACTTCTCAGCCCGGAGGCCTGTGATTAGTGGTGTGCCTCAGAGATCAGTACTAGGACCACTGTTGTTTGTTGTGTTATCATTGATCTGGATGATAATGTGGTCAATTGGATCAGCAACTTTGCTGATGACACGAAGATTGGAGGCATTGTGGACAGTGAGGAAGGCTTTCAAAGCTTGGAGAGGGATCTGGACCAATTGGAAAAATGGGCCAGAAAATGACAGATGGAATTTAATGCAGACAAGTGTGAGGTGTTGCATTTTGGAAAGACAAATCAAGGTAGAACACACACAGTAAATAGTAGCGCCCGGAGGTGTGCGGAGAATCAAAGGATGTGGGAATAGATACATAATTCCCTGAAAGTGGTGTCACAGGTAGACAGGGTTGTAAAGAAAGCTTTTGGCATCTTGGTCTTCATAAATCAAAATATTGAGTATAGGAGTTAGGATGTTATGAAGAAGTTGTATAAGACATTGGTGAGGCCAAATTTGGAGTATTGCGTGCAGTTCTGGTTGCCTAACTACAGGAAGGATATCAGCAAGTTTGAGGAATGCAGAGATTTACTAGGACATTGCCAGGTCTTCAGGAGTTGATTTGCAGGAAAAGATTAAACAGGTTAGGACTTTATTACTTGGAACGAAGAATAATGAGGGCAAATTTGATAAAAATGATTATCAAAAATGATGAGGGATATAGACAGAGTAAATGTGATTAGATTATTTCCACTTAGATGAGGAGAAATACAAGATGTGGCTTTAGGTGAAAGGTTTAGGGGGAACTTCTTCACTCAAAGAGTGGTGGGAGTGTGGAATGAGCTGCCATCTGATGTGGTAAATGTGTGCTCACTCTTAAGTTTTAAGAATAAATTGGATAGATACATGGATGGGAGAGGTCTGGAAGGTTATGGCCTGGGTGCAGGTTAATGGGACTTGCGGAATAATATTTCTGTCTGAATTAGTGTGGATTTCCCCCAAGTAAAGACACAGTGATCATGATCTTCCTGGCATGACAACTCCAAGAAATTGAAGGGAGCAGCAGTGCAGCTAACGAACATGGTCTTTATTTTCAACCTTCGCAGTAAAGCCTGAAACAACACCCAAACATTTGGTTGCCTCTTCTACTGGCATCCCAGACCAAATGGCCTGTTTTCTGTGCTGTAGTGTTCTATAGTTCTCTCCATTTCTTATTAGGTCAAGGATGATCTCCTTTCACTCCAGTTTCATGCACTGAAGTAGCTCATGAGCCCTAAGTGAGAACCATAGTCAGTTCCACAAATGGCGTAGGAAGCATTGGCAATTTCCCTTGTTTCTGCCCTGCATTCAGGATCTGCGTGCTCCCAATGCTTGGCCTCAAGGCCTTCAGAACCATCTGAATCTTCTTCCCCAACATTGGGCAATTAGGGGTGAGTTCCCCAGAAGTCAGTGGCAGATTGAGATTAATCTTTTCCACTGTCTGTAATTATTCCGGTGGTAGATATCGGTTATCACAATGGATCCAAAGGAATGCAAGTCAATTCTCCATACTTTGGAAGTTGGTTGGGGCAAGGACACTAATGCTGGCTCTGGAAAAAGTATTACTAATATTTTTCAGTCTCGAGATACCTTTTGAACAGTCAGTTTCACCATCCATATTCGCCTTCACTAAGAGGTAGCTCATGAACAGAAGTGGTACAGTTTTCCATGATGTTGACATGAGCCATTTCGATTGGAAGGCAGTATGGTGTAGCAGGGGCAGGTTGATAAATGTCCCTGTTCTTGCAGCTGATGAATGCAAGGATTATTCTTTCATATGCTTCACAGGAAAAATCAACAAAATTTTGGAGCTTTAGCCTCTGAGCATGGATAAAAAAGTGATCAAGCTGCAGTATGCCAACACCTAAGTTTGGATGTCAGGCCTGAAGTGTGGTTGCAGCAAGTTCAAGAATTTTTATTAGGTTTGAGGATCACCTCCAATCCCATTGGAAAGCAAGTTGAAAGTGAGCTGCAACATTATGATGAGATCTATTGAGCAAAATGCTAGTTATTAATGCAGCCTTATTTGATGTTAGTTTTTATCAAGATATATTTTGTTGAAGACCTGTTAGCATTGGGACTTGTACACTGTCGAGTAGCAAACATAAGCCCTTTTACCACTGGCACACTGTGAACTTACTGGGTTAGGGTCCATGTAAAAGGAACACTGTCCAAATTCTGGTATCAAATTATGCCATTTTATGCTAGGGATTAACTGGCTCTAACCCTACACGTATCCCCAGCATTTACTGACACTGGCGTGCTGATAAACCAGTGGAAAAGGGACAGCAGAAAGTCACCCATTTCTAGTTGAAGGTAGAACACTCTGATCTCCGGGGATGAGTGTGTTCAGTGGAAAAGCAATTAGTGCCCAAGTTAAGGGTGGCCCAGTGGAAAATCGCACAAAGGGCTTCCTATCCCAAGACACTGCACAGCCAATTAACTGGGATGCCAGTAGAAAAGGCAACCAAATTTTCGGGTGTTGTTTCAGCCTTTAGTATCGTTGACAAAAATAAGGCCATATTCGGTAGCTGACACTGCTGATCCCTTCTATTTCTTGGAGTTGTCATGCTTGGAAGATCATGATCACTGTGTCTTTACTTGGGGGAAATCCACACTAATTCAAGGAGCAGCTCTTCAGCTACAGGGAAGAATTGTTTCAGAATGATTGATGACAATTTAATGTTATCAGATTCCTGAAAAGGATCTCACACTTGCAAAATAATGTTGCCTTTGCTCTGTTCTAACTGATCTCTCTCTGTAATCTGTAACTCTGTTCTGGTGTTGTGTTTGTATTGCTGTACTCTGTATTGATTGACCAGCTGAACTGCTCACAAAAACTCTTTCACTGTACCTTGGTACATCTGATGATAAACTTGAACCTGTGGGGGACAGAAGTACTCTGTGGTTGCCACAAATAGATGCTCCCTTTCTTGAAGATAATCATATCCACATCAACAAAGTTCCCTGTGATATCCTCCTCTTCACAGACAGAGACAAAAAGATCAAAGATTATCGAGGCTCTTCATAATGAGGTTTGGGATTTCAGCAGAAGCCTTGTAATCTTTCAGATGGATCTAGCCTTTTTGTCAGTCAGAAGTGGCTGGAATAATTAGTTGGGTGATGACAGCCAAGGCACTCACATTAAGGCAAAAGTTGTCGATAAGGAGATCTTTCAAGTATTTCTTAGGAACAGGAGTAAGCCATCTTGCCCATCAAACCTGCTGTGCCATTCAAGTAGATCCTCACCATTTGCCTTTTCTTCATAATCTTTAATTTGCATACTTTGCAAAAATCTGTGGCTTAAATAATTTAATAAGGCAGCCTCTACTTCCTTGAACAGAATTCCACAGATTCACTACTCTCTGGCAGAAGTAGATCCTCTCATCTCTGTATTAAATCTAATTCCCCCTAACCTTCAAGCTACATCCCTGAGTTCTCATCCGATTTGCATTGGAAACAACCTCCCTTTCCTCTCAGTTCCTTTCGTTATTTTATATGTTTCTACAAGATCCCCCTCCCATCTTTCTAAACTCCAATGTATAGTCCCAAATTACTCAATCTTTCCTCTGAAGCTAATCTTTCATCTCCAGAATCAAATTGATGAATTTTCTTTGCACCGTCTCCAAAGCAAGAATATCTTTTCTCAAGAAAGGAGGACCAGATGCTCCAGATACACATTCATGAGTACCCTGTACTGTTGCAGTAGAATCTACTTGCTCTTAAATCCCTATAGGAATGAAGGCCATCATCCTATTTGCCTTCTTGATTGCATACTACACTTTGAATCTAACTTTTTAAAAAAATGATTCACATACAACTACTTCCAAGTCTCTCCCCACATTAGTATGCTGCAACTTTCACTATTTAAATAGACTGTTTAAATATATCACAATTTAAATAATAAGGAAATCAGGAGTCCTACAGATTTAAGGTGAAAATGAAAAGATTAAGGGGACCTCACACAGACAGTGGTAGGTTAATGGAACTGGGTGCCAGACAGAATGGTAGAGGCAGGTAGAATTACAACACTTAATAGGTATTTGGTCAGTTCCAAGTACAGGAAAGGTTTGAAGGGATTTGGGCTAAATACAAGCAAATATGACTAGCTCAAAGCTGCATAACTCAAGGACACCAACATAGAACTGAAAAGGCCAAGTGTTCAGCAGACCATCATGATATGATATGATAGATAGAGTCAGTATTTCAGATCAACAAACTTTCATCAGATTTCATCAGAATCAATTTAAAACTGCCAAATATGGAATTTAACAATCATTAAAATTGCTTAACCTTCTTTGTTCATTAGATAATAGAATTAGAATCCAACACAACTTTCTATTTTTTAATTTTAAAATTCAAAATATGCAATTTATTTCCTGAATTTAGAACCACTGTAATGACGACGTAGTGCAAGAGTTTCAAACCCACCTTCGTCACAAATACCATCTCCTCCTGTACCCAAGTATAATGTACCCCACCCCATCTGCTGCTCAAATTTTGACCCATACAATTGGTAAATAATATATTGTCAGAACATTTTCACTCCTCAATGTTCAATTTCAATGAATCGTCCAATTATCTCTCTGAAGTACCTCAAGATAATTTACCGCATTAAAAGCAGAATGTGAACAGCACGGTGTAGTGCCAGACAAAATGAAATACAATGAAGAGGATCAGTTCATCTTACTTTTCAAAGTACCCACCTAAAAAATGGTTTAGTATTATGCACTATTCCTTCATTCGATTGGTCATTAGCATTGGTGAACAGAACAGACCAATCCCATGGAAGAAGATTTGGCTCAACAGCAAAGCCATGATTCTGGGAGGTAATGAAGCAACGCTGAGTATCCTCATGAATACAAGGTTGGTTATGCCCACGATTTCCATACCTATCAAAAGGAAAAGGGTAAATAAATTGTCATTCCAGTTCAGCAAGTACACAGAGCAGCAAAACAACACAAACCAGAAGTAATTTTTGCACAGCCATTGTTAAGTTACTACATGCTAATATTTTAAACATGAAAAAAAAAATACTAGTTGGAGAGGTAGATTTTTCCTTTGGATGGAGAAAACATGGTTTTTTTTAAATGGCCACTACTATCCTTTGGAGGACTTTGCTGAATTGTTTCAAATGTTAAATTATTTAACCAATTCAATTGTGTTCAATTTTAAAATGCCAAACATAGTATTTAAAAATCCTCGGAACTATTTAACCATTTCTGTTCATTAAATAAAATTAGAAGTTGGAACAGTTAGCACAACACCATTACAGCGCCAGTGATTGGGACCAGGGCTAAAATCCCGCGCTGTCTGTAAAGAGTTGGTACATTCTCCCGTGTCTGCATGGGTTCTGGTTTCTTTCCACCATTCGAAATGTAGGTTGATTGGGTGAAATTGGATGGCATGGTCTCATGGGCCAGAATGACCTGTTACCATGCTATATATCTAAATTTAACTCAAGAAGCAAATATCTTCCAGAGTGCAAGGAAGGAAGATCATATCCACAATTTTCAACACACATTAGCTTTAACTCGGAAGGAACTATATTCACAATGCAAGGAAACAAAACTCTCTGCTTCTAACTGAGCTGACCATCAAACACAAAACTACATGAATCCCTTTTAGCTCTTTCATTGCCATTAACAGCCCCCTACCCTCCACTGATTCTGCTGTACCACCACAGTACCCAATTAACCCACGAGCCAGCATGATTTGCAAGTAGCAGAAAATTGGAACGCACAGAGTGACAGGGAGAACGTGCAAATTCCAGAGGTAGCACTAGGGATTGAACTGGACATGTGAGGCTGGAACACTGACTGCTGAGCCACTGAATTATCCAAAAATAATTTCATTATGTTTAATTGTCTAAGAAAGTTTCAGAATTTACTTAATGAAACGTGCACTCAAAGGAATGCTAAAGGCAACACCACCTTTGCAAAAAAAAAAACTATAGGAAAGCTGCAAAAATGAAGATCCATTTTTGCAATTTAAACGATTATTCTTCAAAATACTGTAAAATACCCATTATCCAGCACCTACAGCGATTGCAGTTGTTGGATGTGAAAGTTTTCGAGTTGACTGAGACTCACTCTCATAACATCTAACTAATACACCTGCATTAAGAATATACAGTTTAAAAGAAAGGGCAAAATGTAAAGTAATTTGAAAAAAAAATCAGTATTGTGGTCTTTAATTATGTGAAATTCACTTTAATCAAGTAATTCTTCTAGCTTACAAAATTTCAATTTGAAACCCATTGCTGGTACTGTAAAAGTGTTGCACTAACCATGCTGATGTCATAATTAACCCCCTTCCCCAAGTTTAGAGATAAAGCCTTACTAATCTACCTAATACATATAAAGATAGAGACTCTTACAAGGCAGGGATAGGGAGATACTTTGGGAGAGTCACCCCAGCAGTGAGCAGCATCCTGGTGTCCTGGTCAGGCCCTTGGCAGAACATAGCTCACCTCCACACAAGTGTCCTGGTCATGTCCTCAGCACAACCTGACTCATCTCCACACAAGTGTCCCACTCAAGCTCTCAGCACAACCCAACTCACCTCCACACAAGTGTCCCAGTCAAGCCTTCAGTAAAACCTGGCTCACCTCCATGCAAGTGTCCCGGTCAGGCACTCGGTAGAACCCGGCTCACCTCCAAGCAAGTGACCCAGTCGGGCCCTCAAGAGCACATTCCTCACTCTGACAACCCAATTCACCTCCACACGTGACCTGGTCAGACCCTCAGCACAACACAACTCACCTCCACACAAGTATCCCGGCCAGACCGTCAGCACAACCAAACTCACCTCCACAAGCCTAGCCAATAATGACCCTAGGTGATTTAAATTAGCCATCGGCAAGGTGTGCTGTGCACTAATGGGTGGCAGGGGTCCAACCCTGATTGACAGGTGATGTGAGTTCTGAATAAGTTTCAGACAGATGGACAAGTGATTACCCGCAATACACAATATTCCAGACAGGCAGGAGGCCATGTTTTCCTCCACAATCCACATGTTACACCTGGTCAGGCCCTCAGCACACCTTCCTTGCACTGACAACCCAACTCACCTCCACACAAGTGTCTCGGTCAGCTCCTCATAGAAAATAGATGTAGGAGTAGGCCATTTGGCCCTTCAAGCCTATACTGCCATTCATTTTGATCACGGCTGATCATCCACCCAGTACCCTGTTCCAGCTCTCTCTCCATACCCCCTGATCCCACTAGTCACAAGTATTAAATCTAACTCTCTCTTAAATATAGCTATGGAACTGGTCTCAATCACTTCCTGTGGCAGAGAATTCCATAAATTCACCACCCTCTGAGTGAAAAAATTCTTCCTCATCCAGTCCTAAAGGACTTCCCTTTTATCCTTAAACTGTGTGACCCCTGGTTCTAGACTTGCTCAACATTGGGAACAATCTTCCTGCATCTAGCCTGTCAAATCCCTTAAGAATTTTGAATATTTCTATTAAATCTCCTCTTAATTGTCTAAACTCCAGCGAGTACAAGCCCAGTCGTTCTAGCCATATGCAAGTCCTGCCATCCTTGGTATCAATCTGGTAAACTTTTTCTGCACTCTCTCCATGGCAATGATGTCCTTCCTCAGATAAGGAGACCAAAACTGAACACAATATTCCAGGTGAGGTCTCACCAAGGCCCTATACAACTGCATCAATACCTCTCTGCTCCTGTACTCGAATCCTCTTGATATGAACATGAACGCCAACATACCTTTTGCCTTTTTTTACTGCTTGCTGCACCTGCCTACCCACTTTTAATGACTGATGCACAGCGACACCCAGGTCTCTTTGCATCTCCCCTTTTCCTAATTGGATGCCATTAAGATACTATTCAGCCCACCCTTTCTTTCCTCCAAAGAGGATAACCACACACTTATCCACATTATATTGCATCTGCCCTGCATTTGCCCACTCACCCAACCTGTCCAAGTCACCCTCAACACTCTTAACAGCCTCTACACAGCTTACAATCCCACCCAGCTTCGTGTCGTCTGCAAACTTGGAAATGCTGATTTCTATTTCCTCATCTAAATCATTAATATATATCGTAAATAACTGGGGTCCGAGCACTGAGCCTTGTGGTACCCCCACTAGTAACTGACTGCCACTCCGAAAAGTACCCGTTTATTCCTACTCTTTGCTTCCTATCTGTCAACCAATTCTCGATCCACCTCAACACCATATCCCCTATACCGTGTGCCTTAAGTTTGTATAGTAATCTCCTGTGTGGGACCTTATCAAAAGCCTTCTGAAAATCCAGGTAAACCACATCTACTGGTTCTCCCCTATCCACTCTACTAGTTATATCCTCAAAAAATTCAATAAGATTAGTCAGACACGATTTTCCCTTCATAAAACCACGCTGGCTCTGACCAATGAATTCACCACTTTCCAGATGTGCCGCAATCACATCTTTAATAACTGACTCTAACATTTTCCCTACTTCCAATGTCAAGCTAACCGGTCTATAATTCCCTGATTTTTCTTTTCCTCCCTTCTTAAAAAGTGGAGTTATATTAGCCACCCTCCAGTCCTCAGGAACTACTCCAGAATCTAAAGAGTTTTGAAAAATTATCAACAATGCATCCACTATTTCATGGGCTACTTCCTTTAGCACTCTGGGATGCAGACCATCTGGCCTTGGGGAATTGTCTGCCTTTAATCCCTTCAATTTATCCAACACAACCTCATAATTTACACTTATTTTCCCCAGTCCTTCTATCACATTAGCCCCATGGTCCCCTATTATTTCCTGAAGATTATTCATATTTTCCCTAGTGAAGACCGAACTAAAATAGTTATTTAATTGGTCTGCCATGTCCTTGTTCCCCATGACCAATTCACCTGTTTCTGACTGCAAGGGACCCACATTTGTCTTTACTAGTCTCTTTCTCTTTACATATCTATAAAAGCTTCATGCAGTCATTTTTTAGGTTCCCTGCCAACTTTCTCTCATAATCTCTTTAGCCTCAGTGCACATTTCCTATGCTGAGAACCCAACTCACCTCCACGCAAGTGGCAACAGTGAAAAGAATGCGTTTGCATTGAGAGGCATTACCCGTTCAGAGGGACAAACCTGCGCATGTCCAACAAAGTCTCAGCACTTCCCCCGTGTCGTCCATCTGCCCAGTGTTATTTATCTAAAATTTAATTAATTTGTTTATTTCCTCAATACTGCTTTTGCCAGTTGTTTGAGGTTCTAGTTGTTTAAATGCCAAACAATGGGGATTTTACTGTACTCTGCAACTTACAGTAAAACTGCTTTTTGGGCCAAATCATTTTTGTCAATAGAAGTATACAACAAAATTAAAATGTCTGTTGAAGTCAAAACAATAATCAGCTATTAAAACCCAATTTCAAAATTAAAAAAACAAATTTTGAAATTTCCAAAGTGAAATATAAATAATTGCAAGTCCTTGCTGTTCATAAATACCATAATTTGAAATAAAACAACAGGTCTAGGCTGCTTCAGGATTACATTTAACTGGGAATTAATTGTCTGAACTTTCATCAGCTAGGAATTATTGCCTTTACCACCAAATACAGACCTATATTTCTTATCATTATGAGCCTTCAAGATAATAGAATAAGTTTTCCTGAAAGGCACTGTTCAGTGATACATTAAAAAGGCATGCAGCTGTTTTGTTGTCAACTATTAACAGAGTAGGAAAGTCTGATTTCAAAAGAGATGGAGAAACATTTCCCTCTATACCATACAAAACCAAAATGGACAATTCTCTTGAAATTTTCAATTTAAAAAGGATTATGTTTGCCATTGCAATTTCAATCGGTTAACATATGGATAACAAAGTGCATCATTAGTGAGAAACACTCACTACGCCAGACAAAACTTATTTGGATTACAGACAAGTTAATGCTTTGGGCAGAACAGGAGGTACAACTTTTTTCTATACAAAAACTGAAACTTGCAACTTGGTTGCTGTATACACCTGGATAGTTTCTGCAGTACCTTATTTGTTCATATTGAACAAATCATGCTTACTTTTACGATCTACAAACATGCAATACACATATACTTTCAAACCAAATTAAATAAATCATCAGGACACTTTCTTTTGCAGCTTTTGACACCTCTTTTCCCAGTACAAACCAACTTTTATTGGAGTACACATCAACAAAATCTGGCAGCCTTCAATTACTTTTCCCCAATCCTTTATATCAAGATTATACTTTGATTCATCATTCTAATCAGAATAAGAAAAACAGTAAATGCTGGGAAATATTTTGGAGGTCAGAAAGCAGACACAAGGTGAAGCAGAATAAAGGTTTCAAGTGAATGATCTGTCATTAAGACAAATTGTTTTCTTATTGGCTGAAGTTTTAAACAAAATCTATTGAAAGAAAAGACAAAAATGATCGTCTGTGACAGGGTAGAAACAGCTAAAGATAAAAGGAATAATGGTTCAAAGTAAAACATAACTTAGGATGGCCCAGTTGGCAAAGCTGTTAGTGGAACTCCTTTACAGCACCAGCAATTGGGACCAGGGTTCGAATTTCATGCTGTCTGTAAGAAGTTTACACATTCTCCCCGTCTCTGGGGGATGAGGCTCCAGTTTCCCCCCACCTTTCAAAATGCACTAGGGGTGAAGGTTAACTGGATGTAAATTGGGTTGAGCAAAAGGGCCTGTTACCATGCTGCATGCCAAAAAAATTTTTTAAACAATTTAAAATAATGGTAATCAAACAAGCTGGAAGGAACTGATGGATCTCAAAGTAGTAAAAAAAAGTCTTTGATACTATTGCAATCTGAAACTGTTGAACTCTAATGTTCAATTTGGACAAGAGAATATTGCCAACTCAAGCCTATCGACCCTTCATTAGAAGCATGTCAAAAACTAAGAGCAGAGCAATTCAAAATGAGTGGAGGAAGAATTGAAACTCTGGAAAGTAAAAATCTGGAATTAGGAATGGATGCAAGGATAAATTAACATATAGATTTTAAAAAAGCTGATCAGTAACCCAGCCTGCATTTGGCCTCCTCACTGCCAGAAATAATATTGTGAATGGTGAGTGCAGCAGGCTAAAGTGTAAATGATAAATTGGTTGTGCGCTGGAAGGAGTATTTGGAGCACCAACCATTGGAAAGGGATGCAGTAAAAGTACAGGCATTACTTCTCCTACATTTGGATGCAAAAATGTTGTGGCAAAACTTGGGATGGGGTTCACTGCAAGTAGTGACTATACCAAGGTGCTAAAGGTTCCTTCAAAATTATGAAATGTTTGATGGGTGCATCACAGTTGAAATGGAAAAAATAGTAGATGTCCACTGAACTTAGACATTGGTGGAATAGCAAGCAATGACAAGAAGAAGCAGGTCAGTGAAAGAAGAAAATAGGATTACAAGTTCTTTTTAGCCTTATCTTCACTGCTGGTTATGATTGGGATCCTTGCTTCATAATGTTCGCCCAGTACAGGAAAGTAGAGAGGAAACAGTTATACCAGAGGAAGTCAACCAATTCAATACAAATTGGGAATCAAAGCTGTGTCCTTTTGATCAAAGTGCCAGCTCTTTGCTAGCATGCTAATCTTAATAAAGGTGCACTACCACAAAATACTAATAAAAACTCAAGTTCTGATACAAGTCTCATTTGCAGCTCTCACTTCATTTTGTAAGTCTTGGCTCCAACTGCCAATGAAAGGATCTGATGTCCCAGACAAATACCAAATAATGGCTTGGGCTTTTCTTCAGAAATGATCTTTCTGACATTATTAATTGTTTGTTGACAATACTCAGGATCTCCTGGTCCATTGCTAATAAATAGCCCGTCAAACTCTAAAATGGAAAAAAATAAACAATTATCACTGTACATTTCCAAAATTATCAATGGTTATACAAAACAGAGATAGATAATATTATGACTTTAATTATATATCAAGTGGAGACTATTCTAATTCTTGCCTCTGTACAGAAATCATTATCAGGGTGTGAATTTTTACTGCAATGACTTTTAACATTCATGTAAACTCAAATAAAATCTAATTTATGAACAGAGTACAGGTGTGTGCCATTTGACGTCCAATCGGGCAACATCTAACTGCATATATGCCCATTGTCCATGATCCAAGAGTTATAACGGAATTCATTCAGAAATCCTGATCAGAAAACAAGATGTAGTGGACATAACTGGAATTGAAGAGGCAAGGGAAAAGGAAAATACAGAATGAGAACAGGTGCAGAAGAGATTCACTGTTAAGGGTTAGCCAAATAATTTTCAGACTTCAACAGCTTGCTGAAGAGATGAACCCAAACACTAAATTATTTTCACAAATAGAGAGGAATGCTCATGCAGTGTTTGCTGCATATAAAGAAATTTACGAAGAATATAAAAAACAAACTAGGCAAATAACGCTGAACATATTCCTGAAGAATCCAACACCTCCACAAGAAGAGCCTCAGCCAGGTCCTTCAGGCATCACAGAGTGACAGTTCATCAATGGAGGCTATACGGCCTGAACTCAAAAGGCACAAAGAAAACTGAGGATTCTCCTCACCTTCACTATTAAAAGGATAATCCCATGGTACGACAATTACAGAAGCTCCTCTCTTACATAAGCATCTGATTTGGTTATACTTCATCCCACAGTCCACTGCCATAATTTTCACACTTCCAGAGGGACTGTATATTTTGGGCTCCTGATAGTAAAATTAAAAAAAGCAAATATATACATCCACTTTGTTAAACACATTAGTTAGCCAATTTGTAATAATTATTTTACTTGCACAATTTAAAACAATAAATATTTCATCCTTGAATGAAAGTACCCAAGTGAATTTTCATTTCATATACACACACAAATAAAACGTTGGAACAGCAGTAGAGATTTCCAAGTATTAATGAATGAGTGAGAGTGGAAGTAGTTAAAGAATAAAAGCAAAACATTTACTTTGTATACATCCTTCTGCATGTTTCTAGATTTTCTCAAATGGAACCAGCCATATGCATCTTGTACACTGATCAATATACAGGACAGAAATTCAAAGTCACTTACATCGTCCAAGCACCAGGTATCCAAAAAGCTATATTTTTTTCTTATTTCCACTCTCCTCACCCCTCAGCTTCTGAAGATCATCTATTACAACATATGCAGCCCTTTTCAACTATTAATCTTCCACAACAGAGCATTAGAATCTTTACGTTAGCAGGAATCCAAGAGAATTACACAACATAGACCATTCAGCCCATGTCAGCATTCTGTACAACAACTTAATCAACATGACTCACCTACTCTCGTCTCATGGCCCTGCACATTAATTTCCCGTGTCCATCCAAATTCATTTTAAAACCATTGCTTCCACTCCACTTCCACTATATTAAAGGCACCAGGTTGTAGGTCACTACTCATTGCACAAGAAGGTACTTCTTTGTACCTTTTTGAAAGCTAATTGGAACACTCACTGTTGTCAGATCAGCTATCCTTTCCCATCCTCATCTCTACATCAGTGCACATCCCAACTTGCCAAATCACACTGAAGCTTGGAATCCAGTAACCAGGTTGGATCAGATAATTTCTTCATAAAATAATAACATTGTATTCAAAGAAGTAGATTAAAAAAAAAGAACCAGTGAATTTATGCAATAACACAAGAAAAGCTCCACAGATCATGTAGTGTTTGTGAAAGAAGGAATAGATGCAAGATTTTTGAATTACGATCTTGTATAGGAACTAATGAAGTGGTGTAAGCTGCCAAGAATTTTGTCCATAATAAGGGGCATGATTTTGAACTCAAAATTAAATGAGATTATTTTTCCCATGTGATTACATGTATGTAAATTAATACTTATTATTATCAAGTCTTGCCTGGTTTTGGTAGTTAAAACCAAATTGAGAGAAAATACTATTTTAGGTTTAGTGGGAAAATTAGAGCCTGTGGAGCAAGGCAATGTAAAAAAAGACTATACACCTCAAAAGCCTCTTCTCATTTATGACATTTACCTTGATGGAAACCTCCTTCACCAGATGTCGCTTATTTGGATCATCGTAAGGAAGACAGTTTGGATCTGTCCCATTTATCACAATCTTCCCTAACATGGTACCTTTCTCCCGAATCTTCTTTGTTAGGCGTCTCGTATCTACTCCTGAAAGTTTAAGAAAGTAACATTATTAATTTAGGTTATACTTCATAAGGTACTGCACAGGTACATAAATTTAAAGTCAATTTTAAATTTTACTTACAGCACGACAGAACCCAACTCCGACCAAGTACACCCAAATTAACCTACAACCCCGTACATTTTGGAGGGTGAAGGACCACAGAACACTAAGGGAAACACCACACAGACACGGGGAAAATGTACACTCCTTACAGATAGTGCTGGATTTGAATGTGGGTTACTGGCGCTGTAATAGCGTCATGTTAACCGCTCCATTCATCATGCAGTTTTAGATAATTAAAAACAGGGCAGGCCATGCTTTTAATTAGATCCAACAAGCACTAACATTCTAAATGATGAGAAAATGTAACTGCATTACTGAATTCACCTCCAGGAACATTCTCTACCTTAGTTGTTTCTTTGTAGATCTGGGACTTGCTGCAAATCTCGGACCAGCAGCTTTTCCATCTGTCATAGTGCTCCTTCATTCATATCCACATTTAGTCTAATAACATAGCAACTTTGCACCAACTGCTTCCTACTACACTGGAGATTCACACCAATCAGGTTCAAGGCAGGGCCAAGGACTCCGTTTATTTTGATAGTAATTCTAAGCCCAGACTACAAGTTATTTCAATTACTTTTCTTTATTTAATGCTTATATTGATTTGTAAATGTTGTGTCATTAATTAACAATTTTTTGGATACATAAAAATATTTATATTCCACTTAATACTTTTTATAATGCTCAAAACAAAAAAAAAGTGTGATAGGGCAAGGCAAAGCAACATTGCTTCTGTGAAAGACTATCAAACTGAGACCTCAGGATGAAGTCACTAGTTGATGTACCTCCCCATCTGATCTTTGCAAAAGCAAGATCAGTCTGCACACTGATATAGCCCATTATGTGAAGACAGAACACCAAAATGCAGGTTCGTGTATCAATTATCCTTTTCCAGCTGTAGTCTGTGATCACCACACACATTTTGATGTGTCAGTCAATATCTTCTCGACCACTCATTCTTGCTGTTACACAATGGATCACAACAAATTGACTGCAGCCGTAGTCATTAAAGGATGAGGTATTAAAATTTCAGAGCAGTTTAGTTGTAATATACTCCATCTGATTTTTTTTCTACAAATTGAGAAATCTATTTGAAGACTCATGACAAGTATAGATTACTGAGGCTTAAAAAGAAATGGCCCCCCCAAGCCAAAGATTTAACAGTGACATTAAAGCAGCATTAAACAGATAAATTCCCATCCACCTTACCCTCTCGTACAGGTACACAATACTCTATCCGGAACCCTTGGGAGACAGTGCATCCAGAATTTTGGATTTTTCCGGATTTCGGAAAGCCAGATTTAAATCCACCCGAATTGTGCTGCCGTATCCACCCCCACCCCCTTCCAGTCGTGTTGCCATCTCCCCTCGCCCGCCCGACTCGCGCTGCTGGTCTCCCGCCCGCCCGGCAGCGCGTCGGGCGGGCGGGAGACCAGCAGCGCGAGTCGGGCGGGCGAGAGAGTCTCTCCCCCTCGTCCGCCCGACTCGAGCTCCCGTCTCTCTCCCCACTTGCCGGATTTTGGAGCTTTCCGGATTTTAGATGTCCGGATAAAGGATTGTGTTCCTGTAATTAAATTCGAACAATAATTCCAACTGATGCAATTCATAGCCATGTTAGAAACTAGCAAACCTCTGGGATGTTGGTTATCTGCATTTTATTAGCACGATGCTTCTTTAGAATGCTATGGAATCCCATTACAACTAAAAATTATCCAAATTTAATTGTGCAAGAAGAAAACTAGCTAATTTAACTGAATTCAGCTTTTAATTCAAGGAAACAAATCATCATCCAACCTGGTTCATAAGCCAAACTCAAAACAGTTGGCAGTTTTGGCAGGTAACTTGAGCTGCAGCTACAATCAATTTTAGTTACATACCTACTCAGCAAAGAGAAAGGTAATCATATACAAGAAAAATTACATCTGCAATAGCTTCTATCTTCCGCAATGGGTTGGTTCCCAAAACTTTGTGGATGGAGAGAACATGAAAAAAGAGAAACTTTCCAGTTACTGGCAGTTAAATGTTTTTAATTTATTCCAGTTACAGAACATAAATCAACTCCTCCCTGCCACCTTCCCCGAACATGAATATTCTTTGTTATTTCTCTCCCAAGATATCTTGCGCCTATGTCAAGTTTGTTGATCCTCTCACAAAAATGTTTAAATATCTTGGGTTGCTGAACATTTGGTAAACCTACCACCGAAAAGCTGTCTTGTCAATCAAGCAATATGGCATTTTGGCATCAGTATTCCACTTTTGAATGCTGCCTCAGCCTTGATTGGTTTCCTTTACCTATTGTATCACTCTCCAACCATTTCAACCCGCTACCTCAACACATGTACACATCATCTCAAGCCACTTTCATTATTTTCATATCAAAATAATTTTATGTTAACGTCCTTTCCCTTCAGTGATGTATTCTGGTTCTCCACTCAATCAGTTTCCCCGACTTCACCCTGTCCCACATCTATGAATTAATTTCCTTCTCAGAATCAACTTCACTCCTGTCAGTTCCTCAATGCACTCAGTCAGCTTACTCCTTTCCTCACTCTATGACATTCAAACCACTCCATTTGCATCACTTTCACCCTTCCCTCTCTCTCTTCCACCTTAATTCAATCCTTCCTGCAATACAGCAATGGACAGTATAGAGATATGATACTTGCCCTCCAAAGCAGGAATTCCTTGTTCTCTTAACCACTGGCCCAAAGAGTGAACTGAACTCCAATGACTCGGATTCTGTGAATGCTCTCCAATAACCAATGCTGCAGCATGAATTTTGGAAGATTCAAACCACTGTGAAGAATAAAATATAAACTAAATTCAGCACTTGTTCAAGGAATTTAAATACTGAAAATTTGATGGAATAACCACATCTAGGCCCTTGTACAAATCCATTTGCTCAATAATCTTCATTGAATCTCAGTATGATTAGGTAAAACACATCAACTTCATGAATGAGAAATAAAAATAAGGCTGGCCACCCAGAATCTTTTCTTGAAACCAACTGTGCAACCGTTTCACTGCCAATGTAAATGTCTAAAAAGCATACTTACTCTCAAAGGCAAAAAAAAACCCTGAAATGACTGATGCGTCATAAACGCAAGAAACAGAAGAGGGAGTAGGCCACCTTATCCAGAGCCTGCTCCGCCATTCAGAAAGATCATGGCTGACATGGCCGTGAACTTGGCTCCACTTACCAGCTTGCTCCTCGTTACCCTTAATTCTAATTCAAAAATCTACGAATTAAACACATTCAATGAGGCTGCCTCTTTTGCGAGATCAGAAGGAAAATTGCCCTGCTTTTGGTGGATGAGATAGTTTTTGTTAAAGTGTCTATGCCAGGCATTATTTTATAGTCAGATGAAATGAATACAATTTATTATCAGCTCCATGATATTTCTAATCTTGTAGAATAAGGACAGTTGATGTATACCCAAGAATGCTGGAAATTGGTATACAATCGTTCAGTAATGCAGATTCACTCAAGCATCATACACAAAGTAGTTTATACCACATCATGTACCTTACTGAGTCCATGTTCATCCTCTTCATCCTTTGGTATGCCATAGTTCCCAATTAATGGATAGGTAAGGACAAGTATTTGGGAATGATATGATGGATCAGTTAAGGCCTCAGGATAACCAACCAGTCCAGTCTGGAAAACTAGCAACAACGAAAAAAATCTCAATATAAATGGCCAAAGTGATAAGTGTCACAGTCAAGCTTCAGGCATATTTATTAATAGGCGTATTTAAATTTTATTCAAGTTGGCACAATTCTTCAGCTCTACAAGTAATAAAATGTGAAGGTAAACTTTAATTTCCCATTGTCAAAAAGCACATCACCAAACATTACCCGTACAGTAAACGGAGCAGTTAGAACAACATTATTACAACTTGTTAGGTCTGCTTTGTTCATGAATGAGTGAGACAAACACCAGGCTGAGTCGAAATCAGGGTTCTTTGTTCTTTATTACCGGATTGTAACACTTGCGACTAACAAAGTTAGTCGGAGAATGCATTCTGCCGTTATCAGCAAAATGGTGATTTTTTATACCCTTGGATACATGCTTAGAACATCATCATATCATTACTTGTCCAATGACTAAAACTGTTGCTATCCTTTCCCTGCTAGCTTCCTGCCTCTCAATCCATCAATGTCTCTCTTATCTTGTAAGTACAAGGATGCATTTACATCTTGTTACAGCCCTGTACATTCCCATCTCATGATGTTTTACCTAACAGGAGTACAAGGACACCTCCCCTTCTTGTTACTGCCTTGTACAGGGTAACTCCCTACACATTCCCATCTCATGATGTTTTACCTTACAAACTCTAGAGACCTGGATAAGAATCTGGCATTGTCGGTCAGCAGTTTGTACATTCTCCCCATATCTACATGGGTTTCCTCCCAATCTCCAAAAATTGTACAAGGTTTGCAGGTTAATTAGCGTATTTGGGTGGCACGAGCTCGTAGGCCAGAGGGTCTATAACTGTGCAGCATTTCCAAATTTTAAAAGTTTAATAAATGACCATGACAAAATAATCATAATGAAGAATCTGCGCTTTCCTGCATAACATAGCTCATCAATACGTAGCAAGACTGCAGCTCAAGGGACTCTCATCTTCCTGATAAACAAAGTAAGGAGAAAAAAATTTCAAAATGGAAAGCAATCAAGCAATTCAAAATTGTTATAAATGGCAGCATCATCATTTGCCAGTAATATTGGAAAGAGCTGTTTAAAAAGGTTTTAAAAGGTTGAAAGCAGACTTCAGTTTCAATCTGCACTTAGTACAGAATCTATATTACAAATGGTAATATTTGGTTGGCAATGGTTCAACCAAATCATATGACCAAATAGACTGAAAAGTTATCAGATAGAAGGGCAGACGTAAAAAAGGGCTAGGGAAGAAATGTACATTATCAAAACGAAACGTTAGTTTGGTTGTATACTTAGATATAACCAACTGTATATTGAAAATTCAAAAGTGTTCTGAGGGAGTAAGGCTTCACATAAAATTAGCTGTCTAGAATCAAAGAGGGTGATTGGCATCAATAACTATGCACCATCAAGAGCAACATTACTCAGAATCAAACAACTTTACATTGCCAAAACAGAGGGTAGTGGTGGCAAGATGTTTCTCTGACTGGAGATCTGAGATCAGTGGTGATCCTTCAGGTTCTTCACTATCCACAACTCCACCAATTTTTTGTTTAAATATACAAACATTCTAACTGTCCACATATCTTTTTATATTACAAAGTGAAGAAGATTGCCAATTGATGCAGCAGGATACAGATTAATTAGAAATATGGACAAAGAAATAGTCGATAGAGGTTAATCAAGACAATTATGAAGTGATGTATTTTGGAAGGTCTAATAAAAGAGAAAGTGTGTAGTAAATGGAAGGACATTTGGGAGCATTGATGTACAGAGGGATCTTGGAGTACAAGTTCATGAAAGAGGGAACACAATTAGATAGGGTTGTAAAAAAGGTCTCTGGCATGCTTGCTTTATTGGTCATCAGGGCATGGAGTAGAAATCTCAGGAAGTCATTATGGAACCACATAAAACTCAGTTCAGCAACATTTGAAGTATTCTGCAGTCTGATCACCACACTCGGAAGGACATGGAAGTTTTGGAGGGGGGGGGGGGCCAGAAGACAATCACAAGGATAACAGCTTGATTGGAGAGCATTAGTTACAAGGACAGTTTGAAGCAAAGGCAGAGACTGCCTTGAAACAGTATGTAAAATTATGAAAACCATAAATAGGGTAGACAGTCCTTTTCTCAGGGTGTAAATGTCAAATAATACAGGGCAGAGCTTTGAGGTGACAGGGGAACATTTCAAGAAGATTTACCAGGCGAGTCTTTTTATTTAAACAGTGCAGTAAGCTACTGGAATGTACCGTCAAGAAGGTGACAGAAAGCAATAAGACAGCAACGCTTAAGAGGCATTTCAACAGACAAAAGGATACTGGTATTGTGCACCTAATTGCCGTCTATTTCAGGGAACAGGTAGAGGTAGGTCAATTGACCTGCTCCCTGCTTTTATATGTTCCATTCCATTATATTTTATTTTTATTGGAGCAGTTTACAAGGTAAAGTTGGAACAAGTCAGTAATTTCTAATGATCAACAGAATAGCCTCTTATCAACTTTCAGATTTTTGTTTTACTTTGCTGTCAGTTATGCTGTGACAATTAAAAATTCTTCAGAGACTTAAATGTTATGAAAATATTCAGCATATCCAAAACATTTACTTTTCAGTCTTTGTACTATTAAGATTAAGTTTGGAGAGAACCTAAAATCTCACTGGAATTTAGGAAAATAAGGGGGGGGGGTGTGGGGAAGATCTCATTTAAACTTTTCAAATGTTGAAAGGCATGGTCAGACCAGATGTAGAAAGGTTGTTCCCAAGGTGGAAAAGTCAAGGACAAAAGGATACAACAGGTGTATCAAAGGCAAAAATCAACAAGTTCTTGATTAGCTAGGGCATCGAAGGCTTTTGAGAGAAGGCCGGGCAGTGGGGTTGAGTGGGTAAATGGATCAGCTCATGAATGAATGGCAGGGCAGACTCAATGTGCTGAACAGGCTATTTCTACTTCGATATTTCATGGTCTTAAAACCCATCTGACCAATTCAATTGAAATTTGTAAAAGGAAACAAAATGTGCTGATGAGAAACCTGCTGCAACAGGATAGACTGGACCCCTTGTTTTTTTTTAATCATATCCTTTAGTTTTTTTTTCTTCTTTGGCTTGGCTTCGCAGACGAAGATTTATGGAGGGGGTAAAAAAGTCCACGTCAGCTGCAGGCTCGTTTGTGGCTGACCAGTCCGATGCGGGACAGGCAGACACGATTGCAGCGGTTGCAAGGGAAAATTGGTTGGTTGGGGTTGGGTGTTGGGTTTTTCCTCCTTTGCCTTTTGTCAGTGAGGTGGGCTCTGCGGTCTTCTTCAAAGGAGGCTGCTGCCCGCCAAACTGTGAGGCGCCAAGATGCACGGTTTGAGGCGTTATCAGCCCACTGGCGGTGGTCAATGTGGCAGGCACCAAGAGATTTCTTTAGGCAGTCCTTGTACCTTTTCTTTGGTGCACCTCTGTCACGGTGGCCAGTGGAGAGCTCGCCATATAATACGATCTTGGGAAGGCGATGGTCCTCCATTCTGGAGACGTGACCCATCCAGCGCAGCTGGATCTTCAGCAGCGTGGACTCGATGCTGTCGACCTCTGCCATCTCGAGTACCTCGACGTTAGGGGTGTGAGCGCTCCAATGGATGTTGAGGATGGAGCGGAGACAACGCTGGTAGAAGCGTTCTAGGAGCCGTAGGTGGTGCCGGTAGAGGACCCATGATTCGGAGCCGAACAGGAGTGTGGGTATGACAACGGCTCTGTATACGCTTATCTTTGTGAGGTTTTTCAGTTGGTTGTTTTTCCAGACTCTTTTGTGTAGTCTTCCAAAGGCGCTATTTGCCTTGGCGAGTCTGTTGTCTATCTCATTGTCGATCCTTGCATCTGATGAAATGGTGCAGCCGAGATAGGTAAACTGGTTGACCGTTTTGAGTTTTGTGTGCCCGATGGAGATGTGGGGGGGCTGGTAGTCATGGTGGGGAGCTGGCTGATGGAGGACCTCAGTTTTCTTCAGGCTGACTTCCAGGCCAAACATTTTGGCAGTTTCCGCAAAGCAGGACGTCAAGCGCTGAAGAGCTGGCTCTGAATGGGCAACTAAAGCGGCATCATCTGCAAAGAGTAGTTCACGGACAAGTTTCTCTTGTGTCTTGGTGTGAGCTTGCAGGCGCCTCAGATTGAAGAGACTGCCATCCGTGCGGTACCGGATGTAAACAGCGTCTTCATTGTTGGGGTCTTTCATGGCTTGGTTCAGCATCATGCTGAAGAAGATTGAAAAGAGGGTTGGTGCGAGAACACAGCCTTGCTTCACACCATTGTTAATGGAGAAGGGTTCAGAGAGCTCATTGCTGTATCTGACCCGACCTTGTTGGTTTTCGTGCAGTTGGATAATCATGTTGAGGAACTTTGGGGGACATCCGATGCGCTCTAGTATTTGCCAAAGCCCTTTCCTGCTCACGGTGTCGAAGGCTTTGGTGAGGTCAACAAAGGTGATGTAGAGTCCTTTGTTTTGTTCTCTGCACTTTTCTTGGAGCTGTCTGAGGGCAAAGACCATGTCAGTGGTTCCTCTGTTTGCGCGAAAGCCGCACTGTGATTCTGGGAGAATATTCTCAGCGACACTTGGTATTATTCTATTTAGTAGAATCCTAGCGAAGATTTTGCCTGCAATGGAGAGCAACGTGATTCCCCTGTAGTTTGAGCAGTCTGATTTCTCGCCTTTGTTTTTGTACAGGGTGATGATGGTGGCATCACGAAGATCCTGAGGCAGTTTACCTTGGTCCCAACAAAGCTTGAAAAACTCATACAAGATCTCACTTGTCAGAAAGGCACAACACTAACTGCACTTCCTGAGAAGACTGAAGCCTGTCAACCTTCTAATGGAACTCTAGAGCAGGGGTAGCCAACCTTTTAATTTCGACATACAGCACAGTAACAGGCCACGCCCAATTAACCTACACTCCTGGTATATGCACATGGTCTGTTACCATGCTGCATGTCTAAATTAAAGATTAAAAATTAAAAGGTTGGCTACCCTTGCTCTAGAGTGTCCTGAGCAGCTGCATCACAGCATGGTACAGTTGCTGCAGAGAAATGGATCAGAAGACAATCCACAGACCATAAGAGTGGCAGAAAGGATCATTAGAGTCTCCCTTCCCCACCGCACCCCCCCCTCCCCCACATCGATCACTCTCTGAAGAGGGTGTGCAAAATCACTGAGGACCCCAACTACCTCGCACAAAGCATCTTTCAGCTGTTCTTGTTGGGAAAGAGATACAGGAGTTTCAGAGGTAGCATCACCAGGATGAGAAACAACTTCTTCCCACGGCAGTGAGAATGTTGAACAACCACAGGAACTGCTCACACTAACCATCTGAGACTCTCACATATATGAAACAATATTTCTTTATTTTATTTGTATATTTGAATACTTGTCCTGCATATGTATTGGTTGTCTGTGTTGCGTCGGCGGGATTTGCACCGAGGACTGGAGAACACTTTCATCAGGTTGTACCTGATAATAAACTTGACTTGTTCAATGAAATTTGAGACAATTTATGAAGTTAATATGGGATCTGCACATTTTGCCATTGATTCAACAGGATATGCTTGACAATGGAGCTGGGTTCATAGTTTGGGAGGCGGTGTGTCCATTTGGCAGTATAGTCGAGATTTCTACATGGGCTTGAGAAATCACCAAAATCACAATGCCACTCCATTTTGATAATGGCAATGAGTTAATTGTCACATAATATGTAAATAGGCACTAAAATCCTTGCTTGTTGCAGAATATGGGATAGGAATTTTGGACTGTGGGGAATATCCCAAATTATTTACTCTGTCTACCTAGTAATTTCATACGCACATAGAATTTTAAACAGGTGTGTGTCTATATTTCAAATGCCTGATGTCAAGGCATGCAATTATAGCCTGCCCACCATATTCTCGCTTGCTCCCAACTTTCAAAACCTGCAAGACCTCAAATCTACACCAGAGACGAAGAGCTTTATAACAATTAGATACTGAAATATTTTTCCTTGTGTTTTTTGCCCACCTCAAAGCTTTTTAATCACTTGATTCATTTCTGTCCATTCTAAACATGAAGCACTTCATCAGTATCTAATTTTTAAAATACTTCTTCCTATCCCAATTTCCAACGTGGTGATCCTCGCCATATCAAAATATTTCCTTTTCTTCAAAAATGCTAGGAATGTCAATCAGTACTTTCATCTTTTGCGTCAATGAAAGTGTTCTCCATGCTGAAATTTTGAAATGTAATCACTGATTTTTCACAAGCTCTGAAAGTGCACAGTACAAAGTATGGATGAAAAAGATAGAACAAAAAAAACTGTGCAGAAGTACAAGATGTTTACTCACTGTTTCATCCTCCAAAACAGTCAGAATATTCACTTGCTCACCCAGAGACACAACACTTATCAAGAAAACTGATGCACCCAGATAATACACAGTATTTACATTAACAAAACCACTTTGACACTTGATTTAAAAAAAAAACTATGGGATTTGGGAATTGCTGGCAGTGTCAGTATTTGTATGCCAGCTGTTAATTGCCCTTTGAGTGGCCATTGTCTGAACCAGTCACTTAAGCCGCTTTCAGGTGCTCAGAGGCAAATAATGTGCCGGCAGACGTGGCTGCGGGAGCGCAGCTGGGACATTCAGGTAGCCGCGGAGAAGACGCCTTTCTGTCTCCAGCTGAAGGAGAGCTGCGTCAGCTCCCGTGGACTGTGGCCATAGGCCCACTGCTGCTTTCGGGTGCAACAGGGGGTTCTCAGAGCCGGAGATTATACCTACAGGAGGAGGGTTAGGTAAGGGCTCCTCCTGGCCGGGTTCTCCACTTTCAGGTGGCCTCCCAACAACAGCATAGGGGCAGAATATGTGGCTTTACATCAGGGTATTTTGGCCACATGAGTGTGCCTTTAGTAATTGCAGTTTGGTCATTTCTGAATTTAGATCCAGTGATAGATTTACAAACCAGTATCCCCACAAATGAGAGCCAAAAGCTTTAAATTCTAAGAAGAAATTGTCATTGACCTGCATGTGAGGTTGAGGGTACCTTGGAGCACCTCCCACAATTCCACACCAGCTCAAATTTGCCAAGTCATCAAATCACCACTTTTTTTGCTCTTTTAGATCTTGGATCTCAAAAACTCAAATTTACCTGTTTGAAATCAATCTATATCTTTATACTTTCGTCAGATAGGCAACTATAGCATAGGGTGTTAGCACATCCAGTCAAACATTAAAATCCCCAGCTTGAGCACTTCAGTTTCCACTGAAAACAATTTAGCTATGTCCCATTTGCTTTATTTTGCACAGAAATGTCCAAGCTAAAAGATAATCAAACCTACTACCTGTATTAATAATCTCTCCCTTAAAACCCCAGTTGATGTACAAAAGTTGCAGCTCCTGCAGCAATCACAGGAGGCAAAGATAGGTTACCAGCATTTCAGGCCTGAGCAAAAAAAAAGGCAGACGGGTGTCTGAATAAAAGAGTTGGGGAAGATCGGGCAGGGCCAACAGAAAAGATGGGAGGGCAGGAGTAAAGCTGAGAATTGATCGGGGGGGGGGGGGTAGCTCAGTGAATGCAGAGCTGGAAGAAAGGATACAAAGGGATAAGGAAGCAGAGAGACGCAAGGTGTTGGACGGTGCTCCTCACCCTTCCATCCCCCCGCATTTTAACGCATAGGTTGCCAAAGGGCTCAAGCCCCAAGGGGTTGCAAAGGAAAGGCAACCAGTGTACCTATCCTTCATGGAAAAGTGTGTCCAGACACCTTTGACCACCAGTCTTCGTTACATATAACTGCAGTTTCAATGGTTTAAAAACATCGACTGATGCTCCAGATCCCCGTTGAAAGATTTGAGATTCTTCCAACACTGGAAAGTGATTTGAAATCCCACGTGCACCGAGGGAGAGAGCAGGAAAACTTTTCCGCAAATTAGAGACCTCCACGTTGCTGGAGTGGAGCGTGGCGGATGCTGTCCACTGTGAGTGAACTTACCCACTTCACCGGAGACGCCGGCATTTGCGCCGAAAAGCCTGCCTTCGAAAGAAGAGCCGTCCCACAAATACAGCCGGGCCATCTCTTCACTTGCGACTCTGCCCGGCATCTTGCGCGGCGCAACCTCGCCTGCCCAGCTGGGTGCCCGCCGCTCGCGCTGGGCCCACCACGTGAACCCGAGGGCAGCAGCCGCCTCTGCCTGGGACAAAGGATCACTTCGAAGGACCTGTCAATCCAACCCGCCGCTCTCAACCTCACGAGACGTTCGCTCTTTCCTGTGCAGTGAACTCCAGCAACTTTCAAAACCGAGTTTTGCAAAGAACACCCCTCGCCGTTCGCGAGAACCCAGGACACGGCAACGAATCGACAAGCGGGGGGTCCCGGACGAGTTCGGAAAGGAAATGACGTATCCATCATTCCTTGAGTAGATGAAGTTGTGATAGGTACATGATCACAGCAACGCTCGTCCACACTGATTTAAGTCTAGGGCATCCTCCTGGTGCACAATGAAAGGTAACTGATATTTCTGTTTGTTCAGTGAAGTTTAGATGAAGTCCAGCATAACGGCGTCAGGAGAAGTGTTGATTTATTTATAAGGAGGCAAAACGCAGGATTTCAAAGGTTTGACCCGCTGAGTTTCTCCAGCATTCATGTGTTTATTTATGAGGAGATTTGTTAGGGAGTGCGAAACTTGAGCAAAGAAAAATCTGCTGGAGCCACATGAGTAGTCGAAAAAGATTTGAGAAATCCTTTGAAGGAGGGCGTTTAAGTTATTTGCTACAGAATATTGAGTCTATGATTTGGCTTTAATTATTTGTTAGGACCAAAAGTCTTCCTAGAATTCCGTTAATGTTGATGATTGGGTGATGGGAGAGCCTTTGAGCAGGGGATGTGTTGACACCCCTTGAGATAATACATGTGGCTTGATCAGAATTCATATTTATTTACATCACGGACAACTCATGACATAAGTCCTGCTGATGATGCCCAGCTTCTCACTGAAGACAAAGAAGATTACCTCACTCTTTACTTGGGCTCTCATCATCACCATCCTATCCTTAGGTCTTCTTCAGCTTTGAATTTTACTCCTTTTTCTTACTCTTTTCAAAATGATTGTCAGAGAGCATACATGACATCACGTACAACCCTGAGATTCTTTCTCTTGCAGGTGAGGCGGAACTAACACTTACTGCAAAAAAAACTGTACGTAATGTACACATTAACAAATAAAGAAATGTAAACAAACTGACTGCAATATGGAGAGGAAAAAATAATAAACATTTGTCTTTGAGTTTACTGTTTTTTTAATTTTTGTTTAATACCTCACAATATAACCAATCTCTAACAATATTTACACAAACTTTGTGTGTGTGTATACATATATATATATATATATATATAGTGACTTTTTCCATTTTCTCCCCAACCCCCCCCCCCATAACCGTAGAGATTAAAAAAAAACAGAACTGAAAGAGAAACAAGAAAAGGGAGCGTGTCTTTTAAATATTGTGTGATTCACTTTTTCCTTATGTATACTATTTATCGTAAAGAGTTTGCAGTTACCTATAAAGTTTACATATGGGTCCCAAATTTGTTCATATTGTGAATAATTGTCTCTTAAGTTATAATTAATTTTCTCTAATGGAATACATTTGTTCATTTCTGTGAGCCACTGCTGTATTTTCAGGGGTGTTTCCATTTTCCCAAGTTATCATTATGCATTTTTTAACTAACACTAATGCAATCTTGATAAATCATTTTTGGAATCTGATTAAATTTAATTTTAACACTTTGTCTTTTATATTGCTGAACAGAAAAAAGTTCTGTGTCTTTTGGTATCTTGTTTTTTGTAATTTGATTTAGTATTGAATTTAAATCCTCCCAAAATTGTTTCACTTTTGTACATGTCCAAATTGAATGTACCATTGTACCAATTTCTTGTTTACAGCAAAAGCATTTATCAGATAATTCCAGGTTCCATCCTTTTAATTTTTGAGATGTAATGTATAGTCTGTAAAGCCAATTATATTGTATCATTCGATACTGGCCATTTATTATATTTGGCATGATGCCCACACATAATTCCTTCCAGGTTTCATTATTTATTTGGATGTTTAAATCATTTTTCCAATGGCGTTTGGGTCCATATATTGCCTCAGCTTTTCCTCTTGTAATTTAATGTACATATTTGTAATAAACTTTTTAATTATCATGCTGATATTCTCCTGCAACCTTTTCCCAGCTTTCCTTATAAGTATGTTTTTAATTGCTAGTATGAAAATATTGAACCATGCGATATTCCATATTTATCTTTTAGCTTTTCAAATGTCAGTAGGTTATTGCCCAGAAAACAGTTTTTTATTATTGTTATTTCCTTTTCTTGACCATTCCTTAATATAAATGTTATTCATTGTAAAAGGTATTAATTGATTTTGTGTAGCAACATATTTGGTATTTGATAGTTTATTAACTTTTGCTCTAAATGTATCCTACCCCATATTTTTAATATATGGTGTAGTATTATTGGTAGACTGTAAAATACATGTTCTGAAACACTTTCCCTTAGTTTATATAGTTCTATCCTAAGGCAGGCTGGTTTTTCTTTTACCTTCTAAAAATTTGACAAGAATCTTAATTGGGCAGCCCAAGAGTAGTTTTTAAAATTTGGCAACTACAATCCTCCTTGTTTATATGTCCCTATCAGCTTTTCCAAGGCTATTCTTGGTTTCTTACCTTTCCATAAAAATTTTCATCAATTTATTCAATTTTTGAAAAATATCCGTGTTATGGGAATAGGTAGCCTTTGAATTAAATATTGCAACTGTGGAAATATATTCATTTTGATAGTTTATTCTCCCTATTAGAGTTTTTGGCAAGTCTTTCAATTTCTCCAAATCTTCTTGCATTTTTTTTCATTAACAACTGGTAGTTTAATTTAAACAAATTATTTAAATTATTATTTATTCTGATGCCTTAATAACATATTGCCTGTACCTGTCATTTAAAAGGGGATTATTTTTTACATTGTGTATAGTTGGTTGTATTCATTGGCATTTCTTCATTTTTATCAGTATTAACTTTGCACCCTGAAATCGCCCCATATTCTTTCAATTTGGTATGTAACCTCTTTATGGATTCTTTGGGATGTATTAATATACTATCATGTCATCTGCAAATAAACTAATTTTAAATTCTTCCTCTTTAATACTTATTGCCTTTATCATTCTATCTGATCTTATTATTTCTGCCAATGGTTCTATTACCAAGGCAAAAAGGGAAGGTGATAATGGGCATTCCTGTCTTCTTTAAATAATCTGAAATATACCCATTAGTTAGCACTCTTGCCTAAGGATTTTTATATAGGGCTTTGAACCAATTAATAATTTTTCTGGTATTTTAAATTTCTGAAGTACTTTAAGGGAAAAGCTCCATTCCAGCCTAATAAAGACCTTCTTTGCATCTAGAGCTACCGCCACTGCTGGTTCTTTATTTTCTTGTTCCATATGTATCAGAATGATAAATTTACATCTATTATCTGCTGCCTTTCTATTCTTAATAAATCCTGATTGATCTGATTTCACTAACTGTGGGAAACAATTCGCTAATCTGCTTGCTAGTAATTTTGCGATTAATTTATAATCAGTATTTAATATTTGTTTCAAGATGGTGACAATGGATCTTTCCCTATTTTTGGAATTACTGTAATTATTGCCATCTTATAATATTCAGGTAAATTTTGAGTTTCTTCAACCTATTTTGTTACAAAATTGCACTCTGCAAAAGTCCTGCAAAAATTCTGTTTTAAAATGTTTGTGTGCAATCTGCTCTAACAATCATCCCAAACCACCTCTAAATACTCTGTCACATCCGTCAATTGTTTTTTTTTCTCTTTATCTTCTCCGTTCATTAAACCTTTCTCTAAATTTACGATATCTTTTTATAATTTTTCTATTTCTCGTAATATTCTTTTTTGATTTTAGTTGTTTATTTGCTCTCCCATAATATAAATTTATCTGTTACTGAATTTGTATTTGTATCAAAATATATTTTAATTTGTTGTTCTATAAATTGCCTAAAGTCTTGTCTTTTTAGCAAGATGGAATTAAAGCATCATCTATATCCTTTATGAGGAGTATCCTCCAGAGCAATTATTAGGCATAAGGGTGAGTGATCTGATAACAATCTTGCTTTATACTCAACATCTTGGACTCTCCTTTGTATTTGGGCAGAAAGTAAAAACGTATCAATCTTGGAGTAAGGCTTATATCTGTTAGAATAATATGAGCAATCTTGATCTTTTGGACATTGTTTTTCCCATATATCTATTATCTTCACATCTTGCATGGAACTTACTGTAAATTTGGCTGCTTTACTCTTTTTTGTATTTTTCTCAGTTTTATCTAATAATGGATCCAATCTAAAATTAAAATCTCCACCCAATAAGATATGTCCTTGTGTATCTGCTAATTGTAAAAAAAAATCCTGCAAAAATTTCTGATCATTCACATTAGGTGCATATATATTTAATAAATTCCAAGATTCCGAGTAGATCTGTCATACTATCACAACATACCTCCCAGCTGATCTGTAACTACTTTTTATATTTTAATAGGCAAATTTTTATTAATGAAGATAGCTACCCCCAACCTTTGAGTTGTAAGATGACCATGACCCACCCAATCTCTTTTCAATTTATGATGCTCTTCTTCTATTAGATGAGTTTCCTGTACAAATGCAATATCTATTTTTTCCTTTTTTTAGTGAAGTCATTAACCTTTTTCTCTTGATTTGGTTATGTATTCCAACAATATTAATAGTCATAAACTTCAAAGTATTCATTTTGTTAACCTGTGTTTTATTTTACATTCTGCCCTTTTCTCTCACCACATTTCAAAAGTTAACATATCTTTCAATACATGTTGACACAAACACCCTGAAAAATTTTAAAACCGAAAAAAAAGTAAGAAACTGTAAAAAAGAAAACATAGAGAACCCCCATCCCCTTATTGAGTTGCCCTTGTTGAGCTGCAGGACAATCACAATACCCCTAACATTATGGGCTGTGATATAAACCACAATTATCAACTGATTTTTCAGCAGACTATCCCTCCCCAAACTCAGCCCTCCCCCAGAGAACTTATAACTTATTTTCTAAACACTTAAACAAAGTTTTCATATAAACCAACTATTAATCAACCGGTTAACCTCCAAACATATTTATATATATATTGTCTTTAACTGTCTCTTAATTCTGTCAATCACTCTCTTCCTTGTTGAATATTTGACAGTTGTTCAACAAAGTCTCGAGCTTTTCTTGGGTCATCAAACAGTTTTTTTGTCTGCTCAGGATGAATATTTTTAACACTGCTGAGTGTCACAAGATAAAATTATAATCTTTTCTCCATAATGTGTCTTTTATTGGGTTAAATTACTTGTGTTTCTTTAAAAGTTCAAAACTTGTATCAGGGTAGAAAAATATCTTATTCCCATTATGTTCCAATGGACCTTTAATTTCTTTTGTTCTTCTGGCGACCAGCCCTAATATTTTTTCCCTTGTCAGATTCCTTAATAACTTGACCAGGATGGAACGTGGTCTTTGCTGCGCCTGCAGCTTCGGTGCCAAAGCTCTGTGAGCTCTTTCAATTTCTCTTTCTTCCTGGAGTTCCTCCATCTCCAGAACTTGTGTAATCCACCTTCTTTCAGGCCCACTATTTTAATATTTTTAAACCTACTAAAATTTTCAAGGATGTCAATTTTCTGGGCCAATAAATCTTGTGTCTTTGTGACCTCTTTATTCTTTTCTTCTGTTTTTTCCTTTAAGGCAGTCATTTCCATTTCCACTCTCTCTTCTAATTCTTCACATTGCTTTTTCATATCCCTTATTAAATTTTCCATACTTTGAATTTTAATATCTGCTTCCAGCACACATTCTCTATTAACTCTGATTTCTGATGTCTACTGTTTGTTTTTGGCTTTAACCTTTAATTTCCTTTGTATCTTCTTTGTCACTTCCAAGTCTTCTAACTCTTGCTCTGTATCCTCACTTGATGTAGAGTCCATTTCCAAGGCTGTTTCTCCTGCTTTGCTTGTTGTTGGGCTTACAGGAGCTTGCTGCTGATGAACTGTTCTCTTCAGTGTCTTGACTGGAATGCGCGACTCCTCGCACATGCGCATTAGCGTTCCCTTTTTCAGTCAGCCGTCGCTGGAGCCCGCCCTGCGTCATCTGTCCCCGATGCTGTTCACCTGCTGGCTTCGCAGCATGGGCTACATTACCCAGGAGAGCTCCCGGTTCCAGCGTGAAGGTAAGGCCTTTTTTTATTTTCCGGTGATTTCTTTGGTTCTTCTTTGCTGTTTGTTGTGACTCCTTCCTTCTTCTGAGCCTTTTTTTTTCCCTTTTCTTTCAATGTTTATATACAGTTTCCTATTTTTTTTGTACAACTTTTTTTCCCCACTTTTTAAGTTTTTCTCTGGGGAGCGCTGGTTTCACCTGACCAGTCGCTACTCCATCACGTGACCACCCCTGATTGAGTTTATTGATGAGGAATTTGATGGTTGAGCGGTAGCATCTGTTTCTGAACCTGGTGGTGAGAGTCTAGTGGCACCTATGCCTCATTCCTGATGGTAGCACTGAGAATAGACTGTGCTGGGTGATGTGGATCCTTGATGATTGCTGCTGCTCTCCCATGGCAGCGTTCTGTATAGATTGTCTCAATGATAGGGAGGCTTTTACCTGTGATGTCCTGAGCTGTATCCACTACCTTTGGCAGGGCTTTCTGCTCAGGGATATTATTGTCCCCATACCAGACTGTGATGCAGCTGGTTAGCACACTTTCCAACATACATCTGCAGAAATTTGCCAGGGTTTCCAATGTCATACCAAACCTCGACAAACTCCTGAGGAAGTAGAGGCACCATACATTAATGTGTTGGGTCCAGGAAAGATCCTCCTCTTATACTCTTCCTTTCACTGCTGTGCAGTGGTGGGCACAAGCTATCCATTTCATATTTCTCAATGATATTGGAAAAAGACCATTTGGCCCATCACCTATCACATCTTATCATCAATCCTATTCTTTAAACTTATTTCCTGTAACCCATCATTTTATATGTGCTCATTTATGGCCTCAAATCTCAAATTTCCCAGTCACCAAGATGGTCGGGTGGGGGAGGGGTGTAATTTCCAGTAGCCAATTAGCTTACCAACTAGCATGGCTTTGGGATGTGGAAGAGAAGAGCTCCCAGGGGTAACCTACATAGTCAAGAGAAAATGTGCAGACTCTATATAGGATCAGAGTCAAACCTAGATCACTTCAGCTGTAGGACAGCAGCACCACTGTACTGCCCTCAGCAGACTAAGCCAAAACATTTTCATTTCAGGTTTCATGGACAGTTTCATGTCTGCCCATCATACATTATTTTCCAGTGCTTTACTCACTCGTGGCCAATCCATGACCATATATTTTCTATCTAATGCTGACTCTGTGGTGTTTGCACATTTTCTCTGTGACCTTTTGAATTTTTTCTGGATGCTTAAGCTTCACATCATAAAAACATGGTAGTTGACAGGTTAATAGGCCACTGTAAACCTAATATACAAGTCAATAACAGGATCTGGGGGAAGTTGATAAGAAAATGGGGAGAATAAAATAGGATTAGTAAAATATTAAATAAATAGGTACTTGACAGTCAGTGTGAATTTGTTGTGCCAAGGAGTCTGTTTCTGTCCTTCATTACTCTGTGATTCCACAACATTTTAAATTATACCTTCTCACATTGTCCTACTATTAGATCGCAAACTCCATGCTCTATCATTCCCTGCCTTCTCCCTCCCCTTTTTGAATAAAGGAATTACAAATGCTGTTTTCCAATCCGATGGATCTTTCCCCATTCTACAGAATGCCCACCCAACAAGTCACTTGACTCCAGGACACAAACATTTGTTTACCTGCAGCTCCAAATGTTTACTTGTTCTTCATCATTTCCATCGTAGGCCATTGAAAGATCTCTGAAATTCTCTGATTTGACCTCAGATGCTTTTAATTTTGTTATTGTCACATCAAACAATATATTCAACCTTAATTAATTGATTGTTTCTAAACTGAAAATATTCAACAAATGAAACCCAGGCAACATTATGTAAGATAGCTTCTCAGAAATAGATTCTGTTGTTTTAAAGGTGAGAGAGGGAGGGCTCAAAGTGATAGCAGTGATAGGAAAATTTTCACTTCACTGCTCAGACAAAAGAGACTAGAGGGCTAATCTACTGAGATTCTGCTGTGTGTATGAAACCAGTTTGATGGAATTCAAGAGCAATTATTCTGAACACTGGTTGTTGAACAGTAAAGGACACAAATGCACACACTCGGTGGAGTAAATAGCACATTCACAACCACTAGCAGTTATAAATCTATACAATCAAGTTACAGCATACCATACCACCACCCCTCAATGTCTCTAGTAGCAGTGGGTCTTATCTAAACTAAACTAGGGACAGTAATTTCTTGTGCCACGATATTACAGCTCCCAACCCTTTGTCTGCATGGACTTACCAACAACTCTCCAGTGTTGTTCTGAGTTCCCAACCTGGAGTGGAGCTTGGGTTCGACTCAGAAGAAAAGAGGCAGGTGACTCACATGTTGAGGTTTATAGTACCAACAATTGGAGTGTCTAGCCTAGGTATCGATGAGGCAATTTAAAGGGGCCAATGACCAGGTGTACGCAGATCTGTGGGCAAGGCTTGATTGGCAATTGAGGTGATTTCCAATTGGGCTCCAGATGGAGAAGTCACATATCCTTCCACAATCCACATTTCCACCAGGTTCCAGATGGAGGAGGGTCACATGACCCATCATAATCCACACAACATTCCACCCTTTGACCCTTTGGACATCATGACACTTGCCCATCATTACATACATCAATACAGACTAAGAACTTTCTGGATAAATTTACAAAGACAACAGAAAATTTAAAAAAACACCACCACAAGAGTGATAGTAGCGACCAAGTGAATGTCAATGGCCCACCAACTGCCAAGAGCCCCAAAAGGCCACCTGGTTCCCCAGGAAGAATTATGATGCAAGAACAGGTCCCTTGATTTTTATTTTTATCCTCAGACACTCAGATATGCTCAGGCAGATGAGTGATGTTCCCGGATTCATCAGGAATGTAAGTGCAACACTTCTTACCAACACAGGTACCACCTTCCACAGCAAGTAGGTAGTCTAGAGCCATCTGGTTCTCCAAGGTAACCATGCGGCCAGTCATCAGCTCTGCTGCCACTTGAGTCAGGGCATCTTCCATATGCTGCAGTACCACAGCCATCTCATTAGCCAGTATCGCCAGCATGCTGGTATGTGGACATTGGCATACCTGAGTACCATTTTTGCTCACATTCACTGTGCCTTACTGACAGGTTGGACCAGTGCTCATCAAAACGTCTACATCAACATTCCCCAGCCCTGTTCATCAGTTGGGGAGTCTCTCTGAGAGTTGGGACTTTTGTGTTTGCTAGTTTGTAGGAAAGAAAAAACAGTTGCTGAAACACCCAACCCACTGAGGATCAATGGATGTATTGTTGTGTAAGTGGAAGGTAGGTGGGAGGTCACTGTTGTTAAGAGCCCAAAGGACCCCAGCAGCAATAGACATTCACCAAGACAATTAGTTACTTAAACATGAAAACAGAATCAAACTTTAACTTATCTCTTTTAACTTAAGAAACCCAACTTAACCCCCTTCTAATTCTAAGTGCACATGTATGTAATGTGTGTGTAAGTTTAAGAAAAGTTCTTTGGTTCACAGTTCAATCTCACTGCTCATTCTTCCAAGTTCACTGGTTGCAGGAAATTCTTATACTGTGCACAGAATTTAACATGTATAAAGTTCACCAGGCTTTGGTGCTCAAAAGGTAAATGTTTACTGCTCAGGAAGGTTCTTTGTAGGTTTTCAGATATAGATTTGTTGTTCCATGATTTCCACAACTGAGGTACCACTATTAGTCACCTCAATGTCTTGCTGATGAAACTTGCCCCATCAGAGTTCTCCAGATGATAACCTCTTTCTTTCAGGCTACCACAGAGTTTCTTTCTGTTTTTCTTATTCCAAGAGTAACATCAGACAGTTAGCACTTCCAGCTATCTGCTGCTCTGGAGCCTATGTTTCAGTTCCAGCAAGCTTCTCCTGCTTGTTTCAACTGTAACTGATCTCTCTCTCTCTCTCTCTCTCTCTCTCTCTCTCTCTCTCACACACACATAAGAGTTAGTCCTGCTCCCATCTGTTGTTTTTAGGTAAACAAGAACCCATTCTGTGCACTCTGTCAAACCCCTTGCAAAGAGCTTTCAACGGCCAATGTGTCTCCAATCCATTCATTTCATGATATCATTTCAATTAGCACCTACTTGTGAAATGTGCATAGCATTCTCCATTTCAGTATTTCAAATATCTGTTTTAAAGTGTGTAATCTACTCTAATTTTACCAATTTATCTCCAAAATACATCTATAAATATTACATCACACTGTCATACACCCCCTGACCCACATCAGAACACCAAAGATCATGAAATTAACCAGTTCATGGAAACAGCCCATTTCTGTGGTATCAAATGGAATGGATATACCTGTCAAGTCCCTCAGCAGCGTGCACCAGAGTTCGCATGCAAACCCAACAATTTGATCTGTTGGTGTATTAATAGGCCAACCCTGAGGAATGAGTTGTTGATGTGCATGATGCTGATCAACGCTGTGATGATCAGTAGTGTTTTCCACAGTAGGATTCTCCTGCAGGTGAATGGTGGAGTGCAAAACTCACTCGCTTAGTCTGGTTACTTTTTGGGTGTGAATACAAATTAAGTTTGCCCAGTATCACCACTCATCGCGTAACCCTGGGGGCTATAAATTGCCCCTTTTTAGGCAGACCTTGTCGGCTAGTGTACCACACTTTACCTCATACCTCTGGATTCTGAACCTCCACCTCCTCTGACTTGATGGTGTCAGAGGCCACCAGATGGTGTAAGAGTGGGGACACCCCCACATCCCCATCCCAGCCAGTTGGACAGGAATTGAGGTTGTCCACTGCCTGCTGCAGCACACTGAACCACTTCTGCAATGTATTGGTTGGTGTCAGTGTGTGTTTCTGCTCTTTGAGCAGACCATTCATTTGCTCAATTAACCTTGATGCCTGTAGATGGTCAGGAAAGTTGATGAAGAAAAGGCAGTGGATGTAAACTACACAGATTTTAGTAAGGCCTTTGATAAGATCCCAGATGGGATCTTCTGGGAACCAGAAGGTTCAGTTGTTTGGTATTCAGGATGAGATTGTCTATGTGGGAAAATCCTAAGAATGGTAGTAGGTGATTCTTTTCTAAGTGGAGGGTGGTAACTCATGGTATGCCTCAGGGATGTGAGAGATGAGTAAAACTAATATGAAAATATGAGAGATTAAGAAAGCTAGTATGGATATATGTGTAATGAATAAAGCCAGTATGAATAGGATAAGGGTAGATAATAGAATGTAGGAAATAAAGTTAGTCTGAATAAGATAAGGGTCTTCTAGCCTTAGAGAGCAGCAAGTTCCACATATGTAATTAGTAAGCCTTAGACAGAATTAGCAAGTTTTGCATATAAGAGTTAGTAAGCCCTGAGGGTTGGGAAGGTGTGAATAAGGACAATAAGGACAATGACATGATGGGACACAGACAGGATACCCCTCTGGTCCTCCAAGTTCACAGAAACAGCACTTAGGCAGACAGGATTGCCTAATGCCAAACTTATCCAGGAGGCAGAAGAATGTTAGGGGGTGGAGGGTACCTCTACACTGAAATGAACTATATAAAAGTTTGTTGAGCCCCAGTATGTGTGTGTATTCCCAGGGTAAGGGGAAGGACCCAACTTTGCATTGTTGTATAATAAATGTTCTTTGTTCTCAATTTTTGTCTCGAGCAATTTCTGTGAAGGTACTTCTGTTTCTCACAAATGGGGACTCGACCGGGATCCCACTCCCTCCACTGACAGAGTGCCCGACAACGAGGGTAGGTGCACCCCGGCTGATTCAGCTGGACTCACGGACGGCGGGTGACTTGTCAGTGGATGAAGTGAGTGATATCCGAGAAGAGGCATTGAGAACAAACGACAGGAAGCGCGCTAGGAATAGCTACTGGATCCCGGTAAGAGGAATTTTACTCTGTTAGTATGGGAGGTGTGAGTAGTAAGGGAAATAGTCCTAAGGAACGACGGGACGATCAGGCAACTAAGCAATATTGAGAGCAAAGAATATGCTGCCTGCTGGCTCAGTGGATCGGTTGATCAACTGGTTTTGAATGAAAAGGAATGTAAGGACAAGAAGGATGAGGAACCTTTTGTCCCTGAAACACAAGGATGTGATGTGTTACATTCCCTTCCTCCACCTTATGCTCCTCCTATGCCGGCTCCTATCTTTCCCCTCTCTCCTATGCTCTACCCTTCTTCACCTTCCCCTCCTCCCCCACAGCTAAAGAAAGGAGAAGAAAGTAGGGGTGATATGATGAGCCGTTCACAAAGTACTAGATTACCACCTCAATTGACAAGAGAGGGAGGAGACTTTGATTCAGAACAGTGTGAGACCCTCCGGGAGGGAAGGGCAGAACCCTTTGATTCATTTCCCGGAGAGCAGGAACCTAGACATTATAAAGGAGAGGATAAGCCAGAAATTAACTGGATGAGACCTTTACGGGAAGTTCCCGTGGGAGGGGGGTCTCGGTTTTGTAAATGTGCCCCTGACTAGTACGGAGGTGCGTAACTTTAAGAGAGAAATTACTTCCCTGATGGAGGATCCTCAGGGATGTGCTGAACAATTAGATCAATTTTTGGGACCAAATATATATACATGGGTATTAACGGGCTTCATTACTAATTCAGCCCCAGACATCAGGAGAAAATTGCAGAAGACTGAGAATTGGCATGAAGAGGGAATAACAGCTTTTACAGATTGCACAAAGGGCATACGTCCAGAGGTCTGAGGATAAACAGAAAGGAAAGGCTAAGATTTTGATGCAGGCAGTCAAGGAAGTTGTGGAGGGACAGCAAGGAAATGTTAGGGGCTGTGTGCCAGCTCCTGGACGTTGGGAGAAGCGATGGGAGTGGGAGAGTAGAGACCAGAGATAATTTCATAAATCACGACTTCTCACTTCAGTCACTGACCAATATTAATTAAAATTCATGCTAAAATGTAAATGTCATAAATGATCGTTTATCAATACTGTAGAATAAGCGAATTTAACTACCAGTTAATTTCATTTTATGAAATAAATTGTAGTCAAACGTGATTTTGCACCGGAGTACGTGAGAGTTGAGCGATGTTATAATATTTGCAGGGAGAAATGTTTGCGCAAATAGGGTGAGTTCTATACGTCTTACTTTTTTTAAGTGTATGTAAGATAAAGAAAGGATCTGATGTGTAAAGTGGCTGGATCAGCCAGTTGAAGGGGGAGTGTGCATGTCCCTTTAAGCGTTGTGGCACTAATGAATTGTATTCTGTTCACTTGAAACTGAGGCTCCAGGCTCCTGTCTTGCAGTTAGCAGTATGGAGCCCTCTCAATAGATTTAGTACATTTGTTCTACACATTCAGCAGTCAAGGTCCATGAGCTTAAAGATCGCCCACCTCTGGAGAATAAAGAAACCTCTGGGGAATCCAATAAGTTTAATGATTGATTTCTCTGGTGCATTTTCCTCCTGAGTGAAACTCATGCCTCAGAACAATTTCTCTGTATTGCCGCTGTAATTTAGTTCATGATAACTTCCCCCATTCATCAGGTTTATATTTAAATCCGGTCGTGCGGAAGTTACATTGTAAATAATCATGATCTGGTTTTTCAAATTCATCTGGAAATGGTGTCTAAAAGACAGCTGGGTTAATAGTACTGCAGTTGTGAAGGTCAAATACGGGTTCACTAATAGAGTTCAGAGAGGCTCAAACATGCTTGAGTGCTGCAATGTCTGTTATGTACTCACTCTAACAAATTGCAGGTTGGTTACCCCATACAGACAAGCAGCTTCAACTGCGTTTTTATAAGGTCTAATATATTCAAAACCCATGGAAATATGGTTTGTGTTTCTTTTTACAATAATTCTAAATATAACATTTACACTAACACAAAGAAATGTCAGATTGTTATGGTAAACGGTGTCTTGCCCCAGAATGATTTTGGAAACTATTGTAAAAACAGATAAGGCATTAAATTGCAGCTATTCACTTTTAATTAGCATTTCACCAAGTAAACAGGATCGTGAACTAATAAATCCTGGGAATACATTGGCTGTTAATTAAGACAGAAGGGTTTATTAGTTCAAAACCCACCCCTGGAGTATCCTATTCATTCTATTAAACCTGGTGATTGGGTATATGTAAAAGCATGGCAAGATCACCTGTCTGGGACGGCCCCTATTGTGTACTTTTGATTACAGACACTTGTAATGGAGGATTAAAACCATGTACTCAGATGCTTTTTGCTTATGTGGAACTGACGACACTGGGTCCACACGCAGGTCACCTTACTTTCAGAACTAGCAGATGTAATTAAACTCAGCCATGGGGACTTATCTGAAGATACACTTTGAAATGGAATTCCACCGTGAGGCCCAGGGAAAGCAGTTGTCAAATACGACACTCTGAAATTGACGTATTGGTCACAACCTGTCTTGCTCAAGAAGTTTTAATGAGTCCTTGTATCTACGAGATAAACCAGGATATCATAGCATCCTGCTCCATAATAATTAATCTTCTAAATTGTAGAATAGTATGCTCAGCTTTGATTTTGACTGACAAATGTTAGAGGGAGTGGGTGCATGATTAATTGTTTTTGGGGTATAAAAGTCTGTGGTCCTGCTGCTGAAGTTTAGACTCTCCGAGGGGTGGGAACACCCCTTGTCAAGAAGGAAGAACAGCCAGAGTCCGAGCAACGTCCCGGTCGGGGGAGGTGGAGAAGCTGCTACCAGCGCCCTGACAACCTACTACAAGTGTGCAGTTGTTGCCTCGCTTCGGCAGTTGGGACCAGTCCAAGCGTTGATAAGTATAGTTGGGAAGGGCTTGCATATTGTAGTGTGAAATCAGCTTTTGAATTAGTAATAAACATTTGTATAAACTGAACTGCTCTCGGTGTGTGTGTCTATTTTCTTTCGGTAGCTAAAACACTGTGACCAATCTAAAATGAACAAAATGAGAGGTATAAGTTTACCCAAGACAATTGGCGCTGCGAGCAGGGTTGGTCTCAAGATGTTTCGCCGAAAGAAAGAGGTGAGCCCTGAGCAGTTCTTGATTCCTGGATGGACTTCCAAAGACGATGGGTTTGGCATGTTGGCCAATACCCTGTCTTTGTTGGGACCACCCATTAGTTGGGATGAGAAGTTAGACTCATCAAGTGCACCTCTGGGAGAGCGGGTTGCCACTCTCCTTCGAGAAAGTAAATTTCCTGATAAAAAGGGAATGCTGACAAATGGTTTTTGGTTGCTGGCCACAGCATTACGCCACTCCGTTCAGCGTGAAGCAGAATTAATTCAAAGAGAAGTAGAATCTCAGTGCAAAAGAAAGCAATTAGAGGAGGAGCTAGAAGTCCTGCGACAATGCTGTTCCATGATGAGCGAGATTGTTCGTACCAGTCAGGACAGAGCCAAAGAATGGGAAGATAAGCATGTCCAAATGATTTGCTGTAATATTAAACTCCGGCAGCAGCTCTGTGCAGATAAGGAAAGGCATGGAGTAGAACCCGATCCATATCGTATTCATGCCATGATAAGGAATGGTGACGATCCTGATGTAATTGAGGATTGGGATGGGAATATCTGGAATGACAATGGTAATAATGCAGATACTCCTCAGCATGTGTCTAACATACTACCCTCTCCATCTGCTGTTCATGCCCGCCCTATAAGGCAGCAGATTTCCCAAACAGACAGAAGGGGGGATGATGTAAGGGTAGAGATGGAAGGGATAGATACCCCGGTTTCCCATGTGGACCCAGGGGAAAATACCCAAACCCCTGCTTATGCTCTATGGCCTACTCCCTCTGTTGGATGGCCTCCACCTCCTCCCCTAGACTGGGTGGAGGACCCTGTGAGCCAAAGTGGGAACAGGGGTCGGAAGGAGTCAATGATCCGTGATTTCTCTGTAAATCGATCTCCAATGGCTGCCATTGGAGATCGATTTAGGCAAAAAGCAGGGGAACATCATCCCCAGCTGCTGAGTCCTCCTGGCCCAGCTGGGCTTTCTGCTCCCACTGCTGCTTCTATCGAGCTGGCTTCTCCTGCTCCAGTTACTCATGATGAGGTAAAACAATGGGTTAAACAGGCTCTTAAAGATAACAATAGCATGTGGTCCTGGAAGCCCCCGAACCCTTCTGAAGCCTGAAGGTGTGGGCAGGATTCCCGTGTCTACTCCATCGAGACACGGCGCACACACGGGGATCCGCGGCCCTACATACCGTTAACAATCCACTGGGGTGGGGGTAATGATCGCCAATACTTGGCTTTGGTCGACACCGGTGCAGAGCACTCGGTGATTCCTGGTAATCCAGACCTCTGGACTGGACCGGCCTTTCGATTAGAGGGGTTGGGAGGAGCGGTCACCCTGGCAAAGGAAATAAAAGTCTGTGCCATGGTGGGTGATAGCCCTTCCCCTGTCTGGTTACATGCCCTGGTGGCTGCTACTGACGAGTGTATCCTGGGTATTAATATGTTGGCCGGTATGGCCCTTAATACTAGCCAAGGGGGATTTGAATTTGGAATTCGAACTATTACAAAAAAACTAGTAGTGGGTCAGGCTAAGTGGGATCCTGTGATGGTGCCAGCCCCCATGAAACCAGTGTGCATTCCACAATATCATCTCCCTGGGGGGCAGGAAGAGATTACTGCCACTATCGATGCTCTGCAAGAAGAAGGGGTAGTGAGGCCCGCAACGTCGCCCTTTAATAGCCCTGTTTGGCCGGTCCAGAAGCCGGACGGCTCCTGGAGAATGACAGTTGATTATCGTTTTTTGAACAAACATGCCCCACCACTTGCTTCAGCAGTTCCGGACATTGTCACTCTTATTGAAAACATTGCTACTGGGAACTCAGGAACATGGTATGCTGTCATTGATCTCGCTAAGGCCTTCTTCAGTATTCTTATAGCTGAGGACTCACAGGATCAGTTCGCCTTTACCTGGAAGGGGCGCCAGTATACCTTCACCCACCTTCCAGTATCGCCTTCCCTCTCAATTCACCATCATATTGATGATGTGGCCTCCTGGAGCCTCTGGCAGAAACAAGAGGGTCGCCAAGTCCCACTAGGATTCTGGTCACGTACCATGCCTGAGGCTGCCACTCGTTATTCTGTTTTTGAACAACAGTTACTAGCCTGTTACTGGGCCCTGCTAGAGACTGAAAGAATGACAGGTGATGCAGATGTTTAATTGCGACCTGCACTTCCTATAATGAATTGGGTCCTGGCTAATGATGCTAATCTAAAGATCCGGCGGGCTCAGCAGTCTTCTATTGTTAAATGGAAGTGGTATATTCAGAGTCGTGCGACCAGAGGGCCTGAAGGGGTGGGCCGCATACACGAACAGGTGGCTTACCATCCTAGGTCAGGAACTCAGTTATCGGAGGAGGGGGATGGTGGCTCCAATCAGTATGCTGAGTTGAAGGCAGTCACTTTACCACTAGATCCCCATGATCACCCTCTTCGCCTGTTTACTGATTCCTGGGCTTTGGCTAATGGACTTGTGGTATGGATGCCTGATTTGCAAAAGAACAACTGGATGATACATGACCGCCCAGTATGGGGCAAAGAGTTGTGGCAGCTGTTGTGGGATGCTTCCCACCATCGTGAGATAACCGTTTATCACGTTGATGCCCATACCAATATGGCGACTAACATGGCTCAACATAATGCAGTAGCAGATCAGCTTGCCACTATCAGCTGTGCTGATACCGTCCCCCTGGCTCGATGGGCACATGAACAGAGTGGTCATTTGGGGGAGAAGGGATCAGCTATGTGGTCCCGTACACATGCTTTATCCATCCATAAGGATGATGTCCGCATGGTCATATGTACATGCCCAGAATGTCAGCTTGTGAAGTTCCATACCGTTCCACCTGGTCCGCATGGCCGAATAAAACGGGGTGCTCACTCAGCTGCGGTCTGGCAAATTGATTACATAGGCCCCATGCTAGACTGCATGGGTAAATATTACGTCCTAGTAATGGTTGACACCTTTTCGGGCCTGGTTTTTACTTTTCCCACCAAGACGGCTGACCAAGCTAGCACTATCCAAGGACAAAACCATTTGATTTATCGTTATGATGTTCCAGAGGAGATTCACTCTGATAATGGCTCGCACTTCTCCGGGAAAGCAATCTGTGATTGGGCAAATGACAACGGTATTTTATGGGTCCACCATATTCCTTATTACCCGCAGGCTGCCGGGTTAGTTGAACAAATGAACGGCTTACTGAAGGAACAAATTCATTTGTTAACATCACTGGGGACCCAGAAGGGATGGTGCCATGTGCTGCAGCAGGCAGTCGACAATTTGAATCATCGCCCTTTAAAAGGAGGTACACCTTTCCACCGACTTCTTCACGCTCCTGAATTACAGCCTATTCCAGAGGAATAACAGTCATTGCCCCCCATCCCCGAACTAGAGAATGTTGGACAAAAGGTATGGGTGGCACCACCAGGTAGTGGCCCTCCTGTAAAAGGGGAAATAGTGACACCTGCCCAGGGTAACACTCAGTGGGTAGCTATTGAGGGACAGGATGATTTAGTCTGTTTAAACACTGAACGCTTATGGTATCGTGAGCTCCAGTATCTGGGTATTGTGGCCAACAAGGATAATTTGAGCCTTGGTTGGAATCCTTTCTCATGGCTAACTGCTACATTTGGGGGAGTGGGCCACACTATCCTCCATTGGTTGCCCGCGTCATTGCTTATCTTTGTAATTGTTGTTTTGATTTCTCTTTTTTCGCTCCCTCTGTACTCAAATACTGGTTAGGCCTCGCAAATGACAGATTGTGACCAAGGGGTGGAATGTAATGGAGGATTAAAACCATGTACTCAGATGCTTTTTGCTTATGTGGAACTGACGACACTGGGTCCACACGCAGGTCACCTTACTTTCAGAACTAGCAGATGTAATTAAACTCAGCCATGGGGACTTATCTGAAGATACACTTTGAAATGGAATTCCACCGTGAGGCCCAGGGAAAGCAGTTGTCAAATACGACACTCTGAAATTGACGTATTGGTCACAACCTGTCTTGCTCAAGAAGTTTTAATGAGTCCTTGTATCTACGAGATAAACCAGGATATCATAGCATCCTGCTCCATAATAATTAATCTTCTAAATTGTAGAATAGTATGCTCAGCTTTGATTTTGACTGACAAATGTTAGAGGGAGTGGGTGCATGATTAATTGTTTTTGGGGTATAAAAGTCTGTGGTCCTGCTGCTGAAGTTTAGACTCTCCGAGGGGTGGGAACACCCCTTGTCAAGAAGGAAGAACAGCCAGAGTCCGAGCAACGTCCCGGTCGGGGGAGGTGGAGAAGCTGCTACCAGCGCCCTGACAACCTACTACAAGTGTGCAGTTGTTGCCTCGCTTCGGCAGTTGGGACCAGTCCAAGCGTTGATAAGTATAGTTGGGAAGGGCTTGCATATTGTAGTGTGAAATCAGCTTTTGAATTAGTAATAAACATTTGTATAAACTGAACTGCTCTCGGTGTGTGTGTCTATTTTCTTTCGGTAGCTAAAACACTGTGACCAATCTAAAATGAACAAAATGAGAGGTATAAGTTTACCCAAGACAACACTGCAGTGCGAACGAAAGAAAAGGGGTGGACTCACATAGAACGAATTAAACAAGCTGCTGATCCACGGACTAACGACATTGATAATCTACCCTCCACCTGGCGTGCAGTCCCTCATCCTTCTGATCTAAAAGTTACACTACGCCTAGTGCTATAATGCTGTTTTTACGATTTGTTATGTTTACTTGTTGGTTCCCAATTTTTGGGAAATCACCAAATTGCTCACGATGTATTAAGTCCTCCTGGAACAGGGGCAGCAGAGGTGATAATTATTTACCTTTAAAATGTAGACAGGGCGCAAGTATAGAGTATAGTCATAGTGGGGTATGGGTTAATATAGGATCCCAACATGGACCAGGGGAGTAGATTTGATTTGTATTTCGGCCTGTACAGGTATTAAAAAGAGGAGTTTTAAAGAGATAGCACAAAGAAGATGGTGGGACAATGACAGATAGAATGTTAGTTAGGATTGTACATGTAGCAGAGATAGAGTGAATACATATGCTAATGTTCACAGATAGGCTGCAACTGACAGGTTCAGTGATACTTATGCTAATGTTCGCAGACAAGCTGCAACTCACAGGTTAAGTGACAAGAAACACCCCTCCACAACTTGGTCTCCTGTAAATCATCCTTTGGGTCACACAGACATTCGGAATGTTAAGAACCACCACAGTAAGGGGAGTTCCAGTTGTAAACGACAGAAGCTACTCCAGAACACCACAGCTGCTTGGCATTTAAATCGTTTAATCAGACTCCAGGCAGCCTTGGAGATCATCACCGAACAGACAGCAATGGCCCTGAATTTATGGGCTGAAGAAAGATGACAGATACGAGCCACAGTTCAACAAAACCGCCTGGCTCTCGACTACTCGTTGGCTGCTGCAGGCAGCGTTTCTGAAAGACTGGTTAATGACAATGCTCACAACGGTCAGGCGGTTAAAGATACTTCTTCAGGAGGTCGAAAATCTTCCCATGCCCAGGTTCAGACTTGGCAACCTTGGTCCGGTGTGGAATGGACTAGACCAGGGGTGTCAAACTCAAATTCACGGAGGGCCAAAATTAAAAACTTGGACTAAGTCAAGGGCCGAACTAAATATTTATTGAAAATTTTCAACAACATCTGCATGTTTTCTCTTCTTTCAACATATGTAATGTTAAACTTTAGGATATAACTTTAGGAGGATAATGTTACAGGTTAGGAGTAGGTAGCTCAAATTCACCCTTTGCTTGACCTGAGGGAAACATATTTGGTCCCTGTGGAGATGTAGTCAGCATTCACAGGCTGTGTCCATTTTGGCCTGCATCAGGACTCAGCATTTCCTGCTCACTCCTCAGGCTCTAGGCCTCTATTCACCCTCGACCCACCATCCCTCTACCTGACCAGTCCTTTACCCAACCTCTACTCACCCCTCACTCCACTCGCTCTGCCTCTACCCACCCCATCCTATACACTCCCCTCTACTGCCTCTCCCTTCAACCTGTTCCTCCCTCTACCCATCTCTCACCCTCTAATCACCCCTCCCCTACTCGCCCTGCCCCTCCCCTTTTACCTCTTCCCTATCCACCCGTCCTTCTACTCATCCCTCCCTCTAACTGCCCCTCGCACCACCATAACTTCCCCTGCCCATTACTCCTCACCTGCAGCTTCTGCCCACCCCTGCTTACCCACCCACTCAGGCCCAGCGCGCTGCCGATCAGCCTTTGCGGACAGCCACCATCTCTCTCTTCACGTGCAGGGCCGAACCAGTCGTCCCTGGGGTCCGTGCGGGTGCAAGCGCTGAAGGCTGTGGCGACAGGGAGAAGTGCGCTCGCGCTGTGGAAGGGCCGTCCGGTGCCAGTCGCGCGGGGCTCGCGCTGCCCGGGGGCCGTGCGCAGCCTGCCATGTCCGTCGCGCCGACAGGAAATCACAGGTGCTCACCCATCCGCCGCACCGCTTGACAGGTGGGAGAAGTGACTGGTTGTCCGGGGAGCCTTCCAACTGGCTTGCCGGCTGATGACATCGACAGACTTCTCGTGTTACAATTTCTCGTGTTACAATGGGGAAGGATGTGCAATGAAGGGGGAGGATGGTGGGGGTGACGTTACCAAAAAACAGCATCGGCTCCCGCTGCAGGTCGGGCCACCTCTAATACATTTTTGAAATGATCTTGCGGGCCAAATATAATTATACCGTGGGCCAAAGTTTGACATGTGTGGACTAGACTTTTTATTGGTAACTGGAGTCTGATACCCACAGCCCTTATAGCAGCTGGACTTGCTATTCTGGCCATTATGGTGTTCCCCTGCCTAAAGACTTGTGTGAAGTATTTAATTCAACCCTTGTCAGATCACTATAACCCAAAGGATATATGTTTCCCAAATTCTGTCTGATGATGCTGAGACTGCAGTTCGTTTACTGACTCGCTGGGAAAAATACCAGGTTTACAAGTAATACATTCCAGTTGAGAATTCACGAAGCGTAGCTAAAAGAAAAGTGAGGATTGTGAGAGATGAGTAAAAAACTAATATGAAAATATGAGAGATTAAGAAAGCTAGTATGGATATATGTGTAATGAATAAAGCCAGTATGAATAGGATAAGGGTAGATAATAGAATGTAAAGTTAGTCTGAATAAGATAAGTTCTGCATATGTAATTAGTAAGCCTTAGACAAGAATTAGCAAGTTCTGCTCAAAGAAAAGTGAGGATTGTGAGAGATGAGAAAAACTAATATGAAAATATGAGAGATTAAGAAAGCTAGCATGGATATATGTGTAATGAATAAAGCCAGTATGAATAGGATAAGGGTAGATAATAGAATGTAAAGTTAGTCTGAATAAGATAAGTTCTGCATATGTAATTAGTAAGCCTTAGACAAGAATTAGCAAGTTCTGCTCAAAGAAAAGTGAGGATTGTGAGAGATGAGAAAAACTAATATGAAAATATGAGAGATTAAGAAAGCTAGCATGGATATATGTGTAATGAATAAAGCCAGTATGAATAGATAAGGGTAGATAATAGAATTTAAAGTTAGTCTGAATAAGATAAGTTCTGCATTTGTAATTAGTAAGCCTTAGACAAGAATTAGCAAGTTCTGCATATAAGAGTTAGTAAGCCCTGAGGGTTGGGAAGGTGTGAATAAGGACAAAGGCAAAGGACAATAAGGACAATGACATAATGGGACACAGACAGGATACCCCCTAGTCCTCCAAGTTCACAGAACAGCACTTAGGCAGACAGGATTGCCTAATGCCAAACTTATCCAGGAGGCAGAAGAATGTTAGGGGGTGGAGGGTACCTCTACACTGAAATGAACTGTATAAAAGTTGGGTGAGCCCCAGTATGTGTGTGTATTCCCAGGGTAAGGGTAAGCACCCAACTTTGCATTGTTGTATAATAAATGTTCTTTGTTCTCAATTTTTGTCTCGAGCAATTTCTGTGAAGGTACTTCTGTTTCTTACAGGGATCAGTGGTGGTTTGTTATCAGTTTTGTTTGTCACCTGAGTCAACAATCTGGATCTAAATGTAATGAATCAGCAAATTTGCAGATGACACTAAGATTAGGGGTGACGTGGACAATGAGGAAGGCTCTCAAAGCTTGTAGCAGAATCAGGATCAGCTAGAAATGTGGATAAATGGCAGATAAGAATTAAATGTGGACAAGTGTGCAGTGTTGTTCTTGGGGAGGAGGTCAAAGGAGGCTAGGACATACATGTTAAACAATAGGGCACTGCAAAGTATGGTAGAACAGAGTGTGGATGCATCATTTCTTGAAAGTGGTATCATAGGTGGAGAGGGTCATAAAAAGAACCTTTGACACATTGGTCTTAAAAAATCAAAATATTAAGTGCAGGAGTTGGGAAATTACATTGAACTTGTACAAGACATTGGTGAGGCAAAATTTAGAATATTGTGTACAGTTTGGTCACCAAACTACAGGAAAGATATCAATAAGGTTGAAAGAGTACAGACAATTTACAAGGATGTTGCTAGGTGTTGAGCTGAGTTATCATGAAAGATTGAATAGTTTAGACTTTATTCCCACGAATGTCCAAGAGCAGGCTTTTCCAGTGAAGTTAGAGTCAAAAATGGAAGGTCATGGGTTAAAGGTGAAACATGAAATTTTTAAGGGCAACCTTGAGGGAACTTTTTCCACTCAGAGAGTGATAAGAGTGTGGAAGAGCTGTCAGCAGGTTTGATTATGACATTTAAGAGAAGACTAGGCAGCACCAATGCAGTTTTCAATATAGCAGAGCAAAAGTTGAGTCTTGTCTGTTTAGGCTTGTAACATGGATTGCTCAACATAGCAAACAAAAAGACATTTAAAGAAAGTGGGATGAGCCAACAGAGGTTAATGTGGGTGAGAACAAGTTCTGCCAGGTAGAGGATGGGGACTGGTTGGGTAAGTTGTTGAGAAAGAAAGGGCTTTGAGACCTTCAAGTTCAATTTATTATCATCTGATTGTACTAATACAGCCCGACAAAGCAGCGTTCTCTTGTCCTTGGTCCAAAATAGGCAGGCACACAACTAGACATAACACACATACAGACATACAATTCGTATACAGGACAAATTGATATTGTATCCTTGGGAAGATGTTCATTTTCATACAGTTTATCCTTCCTATCAATGTTAGTGGTAAGTCTTTCCAGTGCTCTAAGTCATCTTTTAATTTTTTCATTAATGGCTGATAATTTAGTTTATGTAGATGGCCGAGATTATTATTTAGTTGTATACCTAGGTATCGAATTGCTTGTGTTTGCCATCTAAATGGTGATTCTTTCTTAAACTTTGTGAAATCCGCATTATTCATTGGCATTGCTTCACTTTTATTTGCGTTGATCTTGTACCCCGATACTTCTCCATATTCCTTCAATTTCTTATGTAATTCTTTTATTGATAATTCTGGTTCTGTTAAGTATACTCTGACGTCATCTGCAAATAGACTGATTTTATATTCCTTCTCTTATTTTTAAACCTCTTATTTTATTTTTTGTTCCTATCAGTTCTGCCAATGGTTCTATAGCTGACGCGAACAGTGAGGGAGATAGTGGACATCCCTACCAAGTTGACCTGCTTAATTTAAATTGGTTTGATATATATCCATTTACTGTCACCTTCGCCAATGGTCCCTTATATAATGCTTTAATCCAATTAATATATTTCTCTGGTAGGTTGAACCTCTGTAGTACTTTGAATAAATAATTCCATTCTACTCTGTCAAAGGCTTTTTCTGCATCTAAGGCAACCGACACTGTTGGCATCTTTTTTCCTTGTACTGCATGGATTAAGTTAATGAACTTTCAGATATTGTCCATTGTTCGTCTTTTCTTAATAAATCCCATTTGATCTAGTTTTACTATTTTTGGTTCACAGTCGGCCAATCTATGTTGAGTCGAGATATTGGTCTATACGATGCTGGTGTTAGTGGATCTTTCCCCGGCTTTGGTATTACTGTAATTATTGCTGTTTTGCATGAATCTGCATGTTTTGTGTTTCTTCAATCTGGTTCATTACTTCCAGGAGAGGAGGAATTAATAAATCTTTAAATGTTTTATAGAATTCTATTGGGAGTCCGTCCTCTCCCGGTGTTTTATTGTTCGGTAGTTTTTTTAATATATCCTGTATTTCCTCTATTTCAAATGGTTTTATTAATTTGTTTTGCTCCTCTTCTTGCAATTTTGGTAGTTCAATTTTAGCTAGAAACTCATTTATTTTGTATTCTTTCCCTTTGTTCTCAGTTCGATATAATTGCTCGTAGAATTCCTTGAAGTTTTTATGATCTCTGTTGGGTTATATGTAATTTGTTTGTCCTTTTTCTTTGTTCTGTTTAAAGCTGCCAAGCTAGTATTTTGTGCATTTTTTCTCCTAGCTCATAATATTTCTGTTTTGTCTTCATTATGTTCTTCTCCACCTTGTACGTTTGTAGTGTTTCGTATTTTATTTTTTTTTGTCCGCCAATTCTCTTCTTTTTGTTGTATCTTCCCTTGTTGCTAATTTTTTTTTCTGATACAATATAATTGGTTGCACAGGCAATACACCATGCCCCAAAAGTTAAATAAATGGGACCCAACAGTATCAGATAGATGTTTTCGCTGTAAGAAGGAAACAGGTACAACAGTACATGCAATTTGGGCATGTGAGAAAGTGGAAAAGTTTTGGGAAGATCTAAATCAGGTATTAAATAAAATCACAAAAAGCAACATACCAAAAAATCCAGAGATCTTTCTTTAAAGTAATATAAAAAGAAAAGAACTTGACCTTGATTTGGGTGGAACACAAAAAAGATTTATTATGATAGCCTTAGCTGTGGCAAAAAATGTATTATGTCAACCTGGAAATCAGAAGATTGCCTGAGAATACAGCAATGAATAAATGTATTCCATTGGAAAAAATAACATATAATTTAAGAAATAACATCACAGTATTCAAACAAATTTGGGAACTGTACATGGAACACAACAGAGAAGTCCTACTGTGGACTTCCACAACCTAAAATGACAGAATGAGAAGAAGATGAAATGAACTGACCCAGTGTATAAAAGTAGATGACACAATTTTCTTGTTTATTTTCATTGTGTGATGACATTGTTTAATGGGTTTAATGTATCATATATGTTGAACGTTGAGTGGGTGGGGAGGGGGGTGGGAAGGAGGGAGGGAAGGGAGGGGGGAAAAAGGGGAGAAAATTACACTGTATATTCAAGAGGGAAAGGTTTATGTATATTTGGTCAATATGGTTCATAGTGTGAAAAATAAAAATTAAAAAAAAAAGAATGTACAACATTGCGAGAGGGTGTGCTGTACGCTATCATGCGATGCTGCCATCACACAGCATTGCGAGAGAGTAGTGTACTGTGGAAGGTTGACTTGATGGTGGCTGGTAGCCTTCCTGCTTCAGTCTTCTCAGTTAGTGAAGTCATTGTTGCGCATTCGTGGCAAGAGAGATGTGTGTCCATAATAGGTCACACTTGTAAGTGGATTCCAAGGAACTTGGTGCTCTCTACTCTCTCCACTATTGAAATATTGGTGTGCAGTGGAGGGTGGTTGTTCTTAGACCTCCCGAATACATGATCATCTCAATCTGTATTGGGGAATGGAGACTTTTCAATATTTCAATTCACTATGAGCTCCAATTGCTTTTATTTTTCTTCATGATCTTTTCAACCGAGGGTGCAATTTGCTGGTGCTTGTGGGGTCTTGCTGTGCACAGATTGGCTGCTATGTTTCTAAACACTGGCTCCAACTTCAATACTACTCCATAGCTGACAAATATTAGACATTGGACAACCATGATGAAAATGAGGCAGTTGATCTGAAGAAAATTTAAGTTGTTGAAGTGATTCAGGGCATGTGGATTTAGATCGAGAGAGACTGGACCATAAAGGAAAAAAATAGTCAAAGTGGGTGGTGCCACCCCCCCCCCCCACCCAAGGATGGTGGAAAGATCCAAGGGGGTGGTGAGGAAAAAGGTGGTGGTCAGAGGGGTGACAAACTCAGCCCGCAACACTCATCATTCACTATATGTCAGGTTAGGAGGGGGTGGGGGGGGGGTGACTGCCTGGGATAGTAATGGCTAAAGATGGTCACTGTAAATTGGTTTACTACAAGTTTTATTTGTGAAATATATATTCTTGTTTATAGTGTTAGATTAGTTGTTGCTTTAAATTTGCAGTGGACCGAATACCAAGAAAGAGGTGTATGTTTGTTGTATTTGTGTAGGGAGAGGGGTGGGGGTGGGTAGTCATTAGGAATGTGACTTGGGAGCCAAGGGGGTGGCAGCCCGAGAAAGTTTGGGAACTACTGATGTAAGATACCAGATTGATGGGGTAGGAGTATGGGGTCTGCTGGGACAGTTGCGTTTGTGGACCTTGGCAGTGTGTGGTTGGGAAACAATGAGGTTGGATGTTGTGAGAGGGAGATGACTGGGAGTGATGATGTTAGAGATGGTGGGTAAAATGATGGCTTGATGTTTTTTGATAGAGACCTGTTCAAGGGGTAAGTAGGAGGAGGTGTCTGAGAGCATCACCCTGTCTGCAAGTTTGATCGTAAGTTGAGGATTGGTGCAGAGAGATTGGAGGGCAGAGTATTGCAAGGGTGTGAGATTAGAATAAGTTAGGGGAGTGGTGAAGTTGAGACAGTTGATGGCTCAAAGGTAGTTGGAAATATAAAGATCCAGAGTAGGCAGAGGGCCAGGATGAGGTGTCCAAGAGGAGGAAAAGGGCTTAAGGTGGTAAAAAGGGTTTTCATTGAAGGAGTGGAAAATCATGGTGTAAGAAGTGGGCACAGAGACAGAGACGATGGGAAAATTAGGCATTATGGTGTATGTGGAACTCATTGAGGTGTGGGTGAAAGGGGATGAAGGAGAGATCTTTGCTTAGGACTGAGCATTCTGTCTCCAACAGGAAGGTTAGAAGGGACAGTAAAGTCCAGACAGGGGTCATTGGGGTGAATGGTGTAGGGGGGAGGCAGGTGGGGTGATCAGGGGTAGAGGTGGAGGATTGGGGGAATCCAGGGTGAGGAAGTGGAGGGTGGGGATGTCAGACTTACTATATGTGAATCATGGTCCAAAGAAACACTGTTTCATCTGGTTGTTAAACTTGAACTTCAACTTACCTCATTGCTTCTTTCATACAGTACTTCAAAGTTTATGATTGCTTATTATCTAAATAGCCATCAATCTCTTTCTTGAAAACACTAGGTGCTAAACCTCCACAGGCTTCTGGGTGGAAGATTCTTAAGGTTCACTACCCTCTGAATAAAGGATTGTTTTTCTTATCTCCTTCCTGAATGGCTGATCTTTTATTTTGAGAACTGTAAACCTAGCCAAGGGAAAACATTACCATGCATTTAACCTGACAAGCCCCAGAAGAACTTTATTCATTTCAAAAGAAGCACCAGTAATTTTTACCAACTCATCAGAATGCAGACTCAGTTTGCTTGGCCACTTATACAAAAACTCAGGGCAATCTGGAGAATTTCCTTTAAGTCAGAAGACCAGAGCTGCAAATCGTATTCTGGGTTTGATTTCACTAGAGCCTTTTATAATTGGAGCAAGATGCCTCTACTCTTGTGAACAAATTATTTTAGAATGAAAGATGATATATCACAAATCTTCCATTATAGCTTGCTGTACTCACATTCAGTCATTTGTGTGAGAGATAATAGAATATAGGAAGTAAAGCTAGTATGAATGAAATAAGGAATACTAGACTAGATTAGAGAAAGTTAAGTAAGTGCTGAGTAGGGATGAATTCCGATAAGGGTGTGAGGAAGGGTTATTGTGATAGAAAGAATTAGCAAGTTCTGCATATAGGAATTAGTAAGTCCTGGGGGTTGAGATGAGTGAATAAGGACAATGACATGATGGGACCCAGACAGGATACCCCATGGTCTTTCAAGTTTACAAGAAACTACATGTCGGCAGACAAAGAATTACCACATGCCAAACCAATCCAGGAGGCAGAAGAATGTTAAGGGGGGGGGGAAGGGTACCTCGACATTGAAATGAACTGTATAAAAGTTGGGTGAGCCCCAGTATATGTGTGTATTCCCATGGTAAGGGGAAGCACCCAACTTTGCACTGTTGAACAATAAATGTTCTTTGTTCTCAATTTTTGTCTCGAGCCAAATCTGTGAAGGTACTTCTGTTTCTCACATTTGTGTACAAAGGCACCCAAATCTAGTATTTTCAGCCCTACGTTTTATCTGATGCTCTCATCCAAATCCTCCAGCACTGATCCCTGTTGCCCTTGTCAGAAATGTCATACTCATGTATTTGATACCAAGGAACACAATGTGGATCACCATCGCCACAATAATAACAATAACAATAATAATAATAATTTAAGGCTCAACACCAGCTTTTTTTTAAACGATTACAGGCCTCTCGTATTAAAATCAATTTCTAAAGGTTGCAAGGATGATGTTTTTGGCCGTGTTTTACTGACAGACTTCTGTCAAATATTATAGAATCGACAAACTGTTGCGCAAGATCATTCTGCCTTCTGGAGGACTCGAATAGCACTGAATAATTTTCACTGTCCTCGTTATTTTCAGTGGCCTGTCTTCCCACCTGATGTCATGCTGCACTTCATTATTTTTATTAATTTGATCTCTGCTCTCAATTTGGAAATCTAGTATAAAATAGCATGACATTGCACCTTTTGGTTAGAATATTAAGAATCGTGATGTAGTCTGAATCCTACTATTTATCGAAGATTGGAGAAGAAAGAAATATCCCAGCGGGCTTCTGGGTGTTCAGAACGAAATGTTGGCAGCCCTCAAATGGCCCCAGCAAGAACAAAGGACAACATCAAGGAAACGATCAACAGAAGACACTTCCGCAACTTACTGTTCAACGGTGGGGATGTAGCTCAGTGGTAGAGCGCATGCTTTGCATGTATGAGGCCCCGGGTTCAATCCCCGGCATCTCCACATTTTGCTCAATTCTGCTGCCTTTTACTGAGACCAAACAGTCTCACAACAGAAAGAGGAATAGGAAAATCAACACATTTCGGCATCTCCGAAATCATCCGCGTTGACGGTTTCCGTTGCCAACCTGCCGTGATTCACAGGCAGCGTCGTAACCCGACCGTGCTCATCTGAGCTCGAAAGGGGGAAATGGGTGGGACTAGTCACTAGGGTAACCGGCTGCCAATGGGAGGGAAGCTTGTGACGAGGGCGACCGCGGCTCCAGCGACCAGCAGGAAACAAAGTGAGGTGACGACATGCAGCTGAAGCACCTGAAAACCCTGTTGACGCCGCAGGTACAATTGGGGGTGGCGTGGGTCGGGCCACTCCGTCCGGATGTATGTGCTTTGGAGGAGCAGGCGGAGTCGAGAGACCCGGGCCTACCCATCGGTCGGGGTCGTGTTTCCCGATTTTAGCTGAAACCTGGGTCTGACTCCATCTGTAACTTGTGAAAGCTGAACAAATGCTTCCTTTCATTTCACCACCTCGGTCCGCTGCAAGGAACTTTCCAGAAATGTGACCAGAACACCAGAAAGACGAGAACTCTGCAGACCCCTCCCCATTTTGGACATGGTTAAGATTTCGGAAAGTTCACACTTTTGGACTTAAGTTTATCATCTCAATATCATTTGTACCATAATATGCCCTTCCTTTCGTCCAGCCATCTCTTTATTTCAAATCTCGTCACAGGACTTGTGCTCCTTGGCCAACCATTTCACTCATCTCAATTTTACCTACCGGTCACCAGACACCATTCAGACATGGTCCATTTCGAAGTACAAACCAAATATCTTTCGGAAAAAGCCACCAAGTTTGAAAATTTAAAGCATGGTCTGAAATGTTTGTTCTTGCACTGCTCAATACTTAATGATTCCGGAGATGATAAGCAGATGTGGAGTGAGTGCTCGAGATGGCAGATAACTTTCATTTTAGTGAACAGAATCCCCAGAACTTAGCACGAGATCAGATATATCCACGTTTCTTCTGCTTGCATTAAATATCATTTAAAGATAAATTTCTGTTTATATTTAAGGATGGTGCTGCAAAAGTTATGTGTATGTCATGGGCCCCCAACAACGCCAAGTTTGCAGTCTGCACGGTCGACAGAGTTGTTCTTCTTTATGATGAAACTGGAGAAAGAAGAGATAAATTCTCCACTAAACCTGCTGATTCTAAGGTAAAATAAAATGGTTGTTTTAAATGGATGCAGTAAGGTGCACAGTAATTTTTTCTTGATTAGGAAGTTCTGTTATCAGTAAATTGTGCAGTTGAGTACTGGAGCTGCATTCACTATAATGGTGAGCAAATAAATTGTGAGGACATCAAGAACCTGCAAAGTGATTATACAGTAGATGGGTGAAATGATCGGGACATGACTAAGCAGATGAAATATAATGTGAAGGTGTCCACTTTGAAATTAAGAATGAAAAGGCAGATTATTAATTAAATAGAATGGAATTTACAAAATATTGTGGCTCAAATGGAGCACCAAAATTAGCATTGAAGTCTAGCAAATAATTAGTTGGACTCATAATGTTGGCATTTATAGCAAGAAAAATAGAGAATACTACAGCAGATGCATTGAATGTTAGGTATTTACGCCTGTGTATTTCACTCTTACATACTGTGTATCACGGGGATCCATTTTAGTTCTGGAGTAAAGAATGAATGAAGCACTCTGTCTCAGTGTGCAGTGTTTGTCCTTGAAACATCAAATATACCGTAGCGGACCGGCCCACAAAATGGCTGACAAATGCAGCGACCGCACGGACCTGGGAGTGATACCAGCTGTCGTCCCAGGTGACCTCAGGATGGTGGGAAGACAGCGAGCTGTGGTGTGAACGTCAGCCAATTCCAGGACGGTGCTCCAATGATGTGGGGCCATGACGTCAGCACCTGGGACCCATATAAATGTGGCAGCCAGTGCAATAAGCCAGTCTTGACTTTAAGGCTTATGTGTGCATATCATTCTTCTTCACGTCCGCGTAGTGCGAATGCTACATTGGTGGCCCCAACAGGTCCATCTGGCAGTTGGACCCAAAGATGACAAACCAGACGGAGCTAGCGACCATCCATCCCGTCTCACTCAGGTTCCCACCATTTTGGGTGTCTCAGTCACGTGTGGTTCGAGCAGGCTTAGGCTCAGTTCCAGCTTCAATACATTGCCGACGACGACAACCGCTACCTCTACGTTGTAAGTGCACTCAATCAAGACACAGTGACAAGGGTCATAGATTTCCTATGGCAGCCTCCAGAGCAAGGCAAGTATGTAGCTCTCCCAGCGTGAGTGCGCCATCCAATTGCTGTATCTGAAAGGATTGGGGACGGCCCCATCCGCCCTAATGAGCAAAATTCTCACATTGACAGAGGGCCACAAGTCTTGCCTGCTCTGCGAGCAGATCTTTCTGGAGCAGGTGCCCGAGGATATCCAATTCTTGCTCATGGTCAAGGACTTCAGCAACCCCTGGAGGGTTGTGGCCCGAGTGGATATGTTCTGGAGAGCGAAGAAGTATACCAGCACTGTCATAGACCACATCAGCAAGCCCCACAAACAGCTGACTGCAAGGCCAAGACCAGCGGAGAGGCAAGTTAATACCCAGGGAAAATACTGCTGCTATCATCAGCTATGAGGTGTAGAGGTCCGTCGATGCCACCAACCCTGTGAATTTCCGGGAAATGCCCTGTCCAAACCACTTTGATGGCTACGGCGGTTGGCCCACATGATAGCCTTGTCTACGTTTGGGATTCCTTGTCAGGCAGGCATTTCCTGGTCAACATTGGTGCCAAGATAAGTGTCCTGCCCCCTGCTGGCCTTGACACCCGCAATGGCAACCAGGGCCAACAGCCCCTCCATCAGGAATTTTGATACCCGTACCGACCCCCTTCGGTTCAGCAACAGCCGGTTTACATGGACCTTTACCCTTGTGGCAGTGGCACAACCACTCCTGGGGCCTGATTTCCTTCATGCCCACTGCTTGCTTGTAGATCTCAAGGGGCGGTGTTTGGTGCACACCAGAACTTTTCAAACTCTACCTCTGGGGGATGCCAAACTACCTGCCCCCCACCTTGACTTTATAACGCTTTCAGATAATAGGTTCCCCTGCATCCTGGTGAAGTTCCCCTCAATAATGGCACCACAGTTCTCCGTGGCCAAGCCAAAGCACTGGATAAGGCATCACATTCAGATTGAGGGTCCCCTACTCCACGCCAGGGCTCGCTGGCTCCCTCCTGAAAAGCTCAGCCCAACGAAGGAGGAGTTCAAGAAAATGGAGGAGCTGGGGATTGTGCGGTGCTCCAACAGTCCCTGCGCCTCCCCCTCCACATTGTGCGGGGGAGGGGGGGGTGTTGGCCATGTGGCGACTACTGCTGCTTCAACGAGGCCACCATGCCCAACAGATATCCTGTGCCCCCATCCAAGACTTCTTTGCCAACCTGCATGGGGAATGGGTGTTTTCCACAGGGGACCTTATCCGGGGGTACCACCACAGCCCGGTTCACTTCCAGGATTTCCCCAAGACCATGCTTATCACCCCCTTTGGCCTGTATGAATTCCTGTGTGTTGCCTTTGGTTTGAAAAATGCGACACAAGCTTTCCAGCAGCTGATTGACAAAGTGGGCCGGGACCTCCCATTTGCATTCATCTATTTGGATGATATCCTGGCTAGCTGCAGCTGCAAAGACCATGCAGCCCACGTGAGACAATTGTGCACCTGGTTGAGTGAATTCGGTTTGACAATTAACCCCGCAAAGTTCCAATTCGGCCTGGACATTATCAATTTTCTGGGGCACAGGATAAACAAACACTGGGAAACACCCCTCCCTGAAAAGGTTGAGGCAATCCGGCACTTCGCCAAGCCATGAACAGTAAGGGGGGTACAGGAATTTGCCAGTATGATAAACTTTTACCACAGATTCATACTGACAGTGGCCTGCATCATGTGCCCCCTCTTTGCACTAATGGCGGGCAAGTCAAAGGACATTACCTGGGACGATGAGTCTTCAAGGGCATTCCAGAATGCCAAAGACGTGCTGGTCAATGCCACCCTCCTGGTACACCCCAGACCAGAGGCACCTACTGCTCTGACAGTTGATGCCTCAAGCACAGTGGTAGGAGGTGTACTGGAACAGCTCATTGAAGACCAGTGGCAACCCATGACCTTTTTCAGCAGACACCTCTGCCCCACAGAGCGCAAATACAGCACTTTTGACAGATCTATTGGCACTATACCTGCCGGTAAGACATTTTTGTTACTTTTTGGAAGGTCGGCACTTCAAGGTCTTCACCGATCACAAGCCATTGAACTTTGCCTTGCATAAAGTATCAGACCCGTGGTCAGCCTGACTACAGAGACACGTGCCCTATGTGTCCAAATTTACCACGGATATACAGCAGATCGTGGGGAAAAGCAATGTGGTAGCCTACCCTCTGTCACGCCCCGCGATCAAGTCAGTCCATGCCCTGTCCCAGGGGTCGACTACATGGGCCTTGCCAAAGCGCAGCAGCAGGACCCTAAGATCCCCGCATATAGGATAGCTGTCACCTGTCTCAAGGTGGAAGATGTCCCCGTCAGCCCAGGTAACCTGGCACTACTCTGCGACATTTCCCCCAGCAGCCTTCGCCTCATTGCCCCAGTTGCATGGAGGTGCCAGGTTTTTGATGCCAGACGCAACCTAGTGCATCTGGCAATACGAGCCACAATCAAGATCGAGGCAAGCAGGTTTGTCCGGCATGGTCTCCTTGAGCAAGTCAGCCAGTGGGCCAAGACTTGCTCAAACTGCTAGTACTCAAAAATGCAGACTCACAAAGGCGTCCACGCAGACTTTTGACCAGCGCGGTGCAGGTTCAGCCACATACATTTTGATATAGTGGGGCCGCTACCAGCTTCCCATGGAGTGAGATACCTGCTGACCATGGTTGACCATTCCACGAGATGGCCTCAGGCGGTCCCACTGGCTGATACCACCACAGAAACCCGTGCCAGGGCCCACATCACCATGAGGGTTCCAGATTCTGGCTCCCAGAGCACCTAACCTCAGACAGAGGGGCACAATTTACCTCTGGGCCCTGGCCAGTGCTGGGTAACTTCCTGGGGATACAGCTCCACCACACCATGGCATATCATCCAATGGGTTGGTGGACCGGTTTCACAGGCACGTGAAGGCAGCCTTAATGGCCCAGCTCAAGGGTCCCAACTGGGTAGACAAACTGCCTTGGGTCCTGCTGGAGAGTCACACCTCGCCGAAGGAAGACTTCAATGCCTCGACGACAGAGATGGCCTGTGGCTCACCTTTAATCATTCTGAGGGAGTTCCTGGCCCCCGATTAAACACCTGGAAGACCCTGTGGCCATCCTTGAGAACTTGCGGCGAAAGCTGAGGACCCTGGTCCTGCGACAACCTCCAACACATGGCCAGCCCAACCATCACATCCCCAGGGACTTAAAGACTTGTCAGTATGTGTTCGGACCAGTCCGCAAAATGGCCGACGTCAGCGTGGACCTCGGGGTGACAACGGCTGTTGTCCCAGGTGTCCTCCCGCAAGGTGGGAAGATGATGAACTGTGGTGGGAACGTCGGCTGATCCCAGGCTAGCACTGATGATGCGGGGCCCTGGCATCAGTGCCTTGGACCCATATAAACATGACGGTCAGTGCAATAAACCAGTCTTGACTTCAAAAGTTTGGTGTTTCTGCTGTTCTTTTCACACCCATGTAGCATGAAAACTAAACCACAATATTTTGAAGCAAATTTACAGGCTGATGGTGAGTCCTCATCATCGAAGTACTGCGTACAGTTTTAATCTGATGGAGTAGAAACCCAACCTGCTCATTGTTTTTTTTTTCATGTTTAGAGGTGTGGAGAATTGACAGGGTCCAAGAGGATAATTCAACTCGTGGTGTGATCAAAAGTTAGAGTGAATGGATTCAGCATAAGGGGTTGCTCATTTCATACAGACATGAAGAATTTCTTCTTTTGGAGGACCCTGAATCTGTGGAATTCTCTACCCCAAAAAGCTGTAGAGACAGTATCATTGGGTATATTCAAGGTGGAGAATGACAGACATTTGAACTCCAAGCAAATGTATGGGTACAAATAAAGAGCAGGAAAGTGAATGAACCAAGATTATATTGAATGGCACAGCAGACTTGAGCCAATTAGTCTGTTCCTGCTGCTTATTATCTTATCTTTTTATTAGCGATTTTATTTATGCAATTAGATATTAACAATAATCAGTTTTGGGAGCTGTAAAACCTTGATTGCAAGTTTAGTCATCTGAATTATCGCTGCTAAAAATTGAACCAATTCTCACCATAAGCTATTTAGATTAAAAATGCAGAGGAGGGAAACTTGTTTTGTGTCAACTTTTGTTCGATATAAAATACCTTGATGGATTTTGAATCTTGAAATTTATCTTGTATTCAGAGTGACGCAGAAGGAAATCATTTGCCCACCTAGTACATTTTGACAATTGAAGGACAAATGCCATTGGTTCTCCTTCCCCTCTCCAATCCTTTCTTTCACCTTGTTTAATAAAATACATTTTCAGTTTATAATGGAAATTAAACTTTGATTTACTATATAGAATATAGTATCTGGTTCTGTGCACTGCTATTAGAAATGGATTAATTTGTTTTTTAACAACCTGCAGAGTGGTGACCTCATCCAATGTTAATCCTCTTAGAGGACTGGTTCATTATAGATCTGCAAACCATTTAAAATGTAACAAATCAAAAATATTAAATTTTCTGGCATTTAATCAGCTGAGTTTTCTGCAAAGCTTTTGGAGTAGTGTATTTGTTTTTTTTATATATATTGTAACAAGTTATTTAAAACATTTAATATTTTTCAGTATGGCAAGAAAAGCTATGTGGTCAAAGGTATGGCTTTTTCCCCAGATTCCACCAAAATAGCCATTGGGCAGACAGACAGTATCATTTACGTGTATAAAATTGGAGAAGAATGGTAAGTCATTTAATGAATGGAATTTGCAGAATATGTATTGGATTAGCTCTATGGTGAGTTAAGGCATGTGGGGTGAAGGGCCTGTATCTGGGCAGTATGTTTACATACTGAGTTTGAATTAATGCAACTTAATGCTTAACTGACCCATTTACTTTGTAGTCGTCTTGAGAGTTCAGGTAAAGTTTGCTGTGCATGGATTTTATTGAGCTAATGTTTTCTACTGCAGACCATTGTTAAAGATTCCTCAGCTTGTCCATCTGCAAAACTCCCTTTCTGTACAGTGGCTTAGAATTCAGATTTGAATGCACACAAGTTTATTGGTTTCCGTTGTAAAAATAGAAAAACAAGTATTTTTTAATTGTTGCAATACAACTGAATATTGACATGTAAAACGATCTTGGTTCATGAGTTGCAGAAAGTAAATGACAAAGAAGGGAAATGATATGTTGGTCTTGTGTTTGCAAAAGAGTTGATTGCAAAAATTGTTCAGGGTTTTGTTGAGTGCAGTCTGCTATTTTGATCTCTGTGCCTCTGACCCTAGAGGTTATAAATTTTCTAGGATGAGTAGTTATTATGATTGGCCTAAATTCACTGGCATTTATAAGAAAGTAGTAGAATCTCTTTTGCCATGTAAGACTCCAAGGGGCAGTGATGGATGCTCCAAAGCTGTTTTCTCTGCTTCTCATGGAGATGGACAACCAGAGGGTAAAGGATCAGGTGTTTAACATTTCAATTTAAACATACAGCGCAATAACAGGCCAACGGGAGTGTGGCATCCATAAACATCAATTAAGCTACCAACTCTGCACACTTTGTTTTTGGCAGATGGGAGGAAACCCACGCAGGCACAGGAAAACACGTTGATAATTCTTTTTCTCCCACTGATCCTGCTTCACCTGCTGAGTTCCTCCAGCATACAGTTCATTAAGTGGTGGTTCTACTGTTTTACTATATGGAACTTCAACAACTTATTGTTCGACAATTTATTTTGTGCTGATCAAGTTTAGCACCTGGATTTTTATTATCAGAATTGTTAACTTTGATGAAGTGGGTGGGGGGGAAAGAAAATGTCACTGTGTATACTCAATGAAGAATATTTGTATTATATTGTTATTGACATGGTTCATAGTGCAATAAACAAAAAAAATCAAAAAGAATTGTTGACTTTTTCGCATAAGAAACGCAGTGGATTGTCTTCAGTGTCACGACAGAAACTACACAAGGAGTATCTCTTTGAACTTTCAGATTTCCAAATCTGTTGTGACATCAGGTTTACAGAATACTTGCTTAATCAGCTCAACACTTTAATTCAGCTTGCCTGGGCTCGTCAATGGCAATACCCTTATGATCAAAACATTCAAAATTCCAACTTTAGTTTTGCAAGGCCAAAAGGAGAGATTTTAAATTTAAATTATACAATTTAAATTTAGATATACAGCATGGTAACAGGCCATTTCGTCCCATGAGTCTGTGCTGTCCAATTTACACCCAATTAACCAACACTCCCAGTATGTTTCAAACGGTGGGAGTAACTGGAGCCCCTGGGGAAACCCATGCAGACGTGAGGAGAATGTACAAAATCCGTACAGCGTGGGATACAATCTCTGGTCCTGATCACTGGTGCTATTAAGGCATTGCGCTAACTGCTACGTCAACTATGCCACACATATCAAAACATAGAGGAGTTATGGCCCAGTCTCTTCAGAAAGACATGTAATGAACTCATTGAGACAGTGTTGACCAAAAATTAACCAAAATACCACTATCTTTTTAAAGCAACAAACCCCGAGTTTAAGACACTGCAAGAAAAATCCTTTTCCTTACATAAAGATAAATCCAAGGACATTTACATTTTGAATTCTTGTCATACAGACATTGCTATTCTATAGAACAGTCATAAAATAAAACAACTTTTCTAACTGCTCAAGTACAAAGTCTTTCCCCATCAAAACAATTTTTTGTGAAAATTGATGACTATTAATTAGGTTAGGATGAGTAGCCTTGTATGGTTAATAAAAAGACAATCACGAAGAGTTTGTGTCAATCAATTGTCGGAGGTGAGATTCTTTATTATTATAGAAAGATCAATTTGGAGGTTTGAATTTTGGCCATTTGCAATGAAACTGCAATTAGGTCTGATCAACCATTTACAGACAAAGAATTTAAATTTTAAATTGAGATATACAGCGCAGTAACAGGCCCTTCTGGCCAATGAGTCCACGCTACTCAAATACCCCAATTTAACATAACCCCTCTACGTTTTGAGGGGTGGGAGGAAACTGGAGTGCCCAGAGGAAACCCACACAAACAAGGGGAGAATGTACAAACCTCTTACAAACAGAACCACATTCAAACCTGGATTGCTGGCACAGTAATTGCATTGCACCAAACGTTAGGCTAACTGTGCCACTCAAAAAGAGGAAAAGCTATTAATTCCATCTCCAGAGTGAGTTATGTGCAGAATCAAAGCTCGAGCTAGTTGTAGGAGATGAAGTTGTAATTACCTACCTGGACGTCACCTGAAAAGGTTCAGATCAAACATATAGTTCAAGGGAAGACACCTATAAAGTCTAAAGATTCAGCGGAAGAATTCCTGAGCATGAGACCTGGGCCCTTGGTGAAATGATCAATTGACTGAAATTTGAATAATTCTTTGAGGGCCATACAGAGATGGGAAGGTCAAGATATAAAATGATTAGATGGCAATTTCAAAACCATGGAACAAGGCAAATAATAATAAAAAACATAATTATTTAATTCTTACTCTGAAGATTTAGTTAAGAATTGTATTTGGTTATATTAAAAAAAATACAACATACTTTGGTGTGGCAGATATTGTATTTTGTGTTGTATGTAGATGTACTTTTGGAGGAGCTAGATTGTGAGGGTTTAGAGTGTAGGTCGCGTCACACAAACTCTTCACAAAACAGATCTTATTTAAAATGCAAGAGTTTGTCTGAAGCCAGTCATGCAGCACCGAGAACCTTTGCAAAGACAATAAAACAATGAGACTGTTTTGCTAAAGAATTTTAAAAGCAGCTGTGAATGGATTATTTTGAAAGCAACAGATGAACAAGCTCAGAAGATTGGGTCTGGTGCCACAATCTGTCTGGTTGCAGTTGCTGTTCGAAGAGGACATGTTGTTTTGCAAGCAGAGTGGGAGAGAAGACCAAACAGGTTTTCTCTGAGAGAGAGAGGGAGAGAATTCAGTTCGAGTTCTGCAGTGGCTTTTGGAAGCTGGCAGCTTGTTTAAACCCCACTTTGAAAGACGGGTTGTGAGTTCTGAGTTCAGCCTGTTGAAAACCCTTGTGGTTGATACAAGAGGAAATGGCTGGCTAGAGTGTTTCACCTGAAATAAGGGAAACAAGAAGAACTCTGGTGACCTGGAAGAAGAGGTTATCATTTGGAAATCCTTGATGGGGCAAGTTTCTTTGACAAGACACTGAAGTAACTGATGGGAAGTGTCATGATAATGAATATGTATGAGATATACCGGAAGTCACGTGGTATGAGAGAGAGAGAGAGAGAGATAAGAACACAAGCAAGAAAACAAAGTACACCGAAGCAGAGTTTATGGTCATAGAAGAGAGGGGAGAACCATTGCTGAGTAGAAGCACAGCGCAAGACCTGGCAATACTTCATATTGGAGCTTGTGTCAATTCAATTCAGTCATACGAGGATATGAAGGAAGAATTCCCCGCAGTCTTCCAAGGAGTAGGAAAGCTGAAAGGTCGACAATTGAAGCTAGCGGTAGATGAAACGGTCAAACCCAAGGCACAACCAATGCGCCGAACTCCATTTGACCTTCGTGGGAAAGTCGAAGCCAAAATTAAAGAATTGATCGAACAAGACATTATTGAACCGGTGGAACATTTGACACAATGGGTCAGTCCCATAGTGATTGTGCCCAAACCAAAGGGTGACATAAGACTATGTGTTGACATGAGAATGGCCAATGAAGCTATAATTAGAGAACGACACCCTATACCAACGGTGGAGGAAATACTTCAAGAACTAACTACCAGCAAGGTATTCTCAAAAATTGATCTGAAATGGGGCTATTATCAATTAGAGCTGGATCCAGGTTCCCGAGGTGTGACAACATTTGTGACTCACTGTGGATTGTATCGTTACAAGAGACTATCATTTGGAATTAATGCAGCTTCGGAGATCTACCAGTATGAAATCCATAGAGTGATTCAAGGCATTCCTGGAGTTGCCAATATTTCTGACGACATCATAGTCCATGCACCAACGAAGGAAGAGCATGACAAACGGTTGAGGCGTGTACTATCTAGACTACAGGAGGCAGGCCTTACCGTGAATGGAAACAAGTGCCAGTTCGGTGTGTCAGAAATGGACTTCATGGGACACAGACTTACACGGGAAGGACTAAACCCTGCAGAGGCCAAGGTGAAAGCTATTGCAGAGGCACGTGCACCTCAGAACGCAACGGAGGTGAGGAGTTTCCTGGGATTGGTCAATTTTTGTGCAAAGTTCATTCCTAATTTCGCTACAGTGGCAGAACCACTAAGGAAACTAACCAGGAAAGGTGTACCATTTCATTTTGGATCTGAGCAGAAGAAAGCGTTCACAGCGCTGAAGCAAAGCCTGACAGATGCAAAAACTCTTGGATATCACGATCCGGCGGCATCAACCAAAGTCATAGCGGATGCCAGCCCGGTTGGTTTAGGAGCCGTGTTGGTCCAGATGTATGATGGAGGACCAAGAATCATTGCCTATGCCAGCAGATCATTATAAGATGTGGAAAGAAGATACTCTCAGACAGAGAAAGAAGCACTCGGACTTGTATGGGCCTGTGAGAGGTTCCATGCATATTTATATGGCATTGAATTTGAACTCATCACAGATCATAAGCCATTGGAGGTGATCTATGCACCTAGATCCAAACCATGTGCCAGAATAGAGAGATGGGTACTCAGACTACAACCCTACATATATAAAGTAATCCACATTGCAGGGAAAGCAAACATTGCTGATCCGCTGTCCAGATTGGTGAAGGTTGGTGGTCCACAATCCAAGTCAGAATTGGGAACAGAAACAGAGAGCTTTGTACGCTTCGTAGCTATTCAGTCGACACCGAAAGCTGTGACTACGAAGGAAGTCGAGAGAGAATCCGAACGTGATCCAGAACTCATGGAAGTAAGAGAATGCATACAGAGTGGACAATGGGACAAGTGTACTCACAAGGCTTACATTCCCATTAGAGACGAACTTTGTTGCATCGGACAGTGTGTATTAAGAGGTTGCAGATTGGTGTTACCGCAAAGATTGAGACCGAAGATCGTATCCTTAGCGCATGAAGGACACCTAGGCATTGTTGGTACCAAGCAAAACCTCAGGACCAAGGTATGGTGGCCAGGTTGTGATAAAGACGCAGAGAGATTTGTTAAAACTTGTCACGGATGTCAAATCACAAGTAGGAGTAATCCGCCAGAACCGATCCGGAGTACGCAACTTCCGACAGGACCATGGATCGACGTAGCTGTTGATTTTCTTTGACCTTTACCGACGGGTGAATCAATTATGGTAGTGATAGATTACTACAGCAGATACTATGAGTACGTGGTGTTGAAGTCCACAACCACTGAAAAAACAATACAAGCGTTAGCAGAGATATTCGGAAGATATGGATTACCTGTTACATTATACTCTGACAATGGTCCACAATTCATTTCAGAGACATTTGCGGAATACATGAGGACCACAGGTATCCACCATCATAAAGTAACTCCGAAATGGCCGCAAGCCAATGGAGAAGTAGAGAGACAAAATCAGTCCATTGAAAAATGATTGAGGATTCCACACGCAGAAGGACAAAATTGGCGAGAAGCATTGCTATCTTATGTGGCTGTCTATCGAGCAACGCCTCATGCAACCACTGGAAAAAGTCCTGCAGAAGCATTTTTTGGGAGAAAAATCCGCACAAAAATGCCAGAAATAAAGGTAATCCGAGACGACCAGGAGATGAGGGACCACGATGCTGAAAAGAAAGGTGCAGCAAAGCTGTACACAGATTCGAAACGTGGAGCCAAGTATTCAGACATCATGCCAGGAGATAATGTTCTAGTGAGGCATGAAACTGGTGGTAAGCTAGACACACCTTATTACCATCAACCCTATACTATCGTATCCAGAAGTGGCAGTATGGTGACAATCAAGTCTCCGACTGGAGTCCTGTATAAGAGAAATGTATCAAGTGTAAAAAGGTACCAGTCCAGAGATACATCGAGCGAAGAGGTTGAAAGGCCAATACGAGATGCTGAAACTGAGAGACCTGATGATGTTCCAGAGGCAGTTACCAGCACTCCTGATGAAGTGACTAGAGCGCCAGAAACACCCGAAGCCGTGGCGAGCAGTATTTCCGACGCTGAGAGTGAACAACCGAGAAGCGACGACAATATCGCAGGCAGGCCGAAACGAAACCGGAAAGTGCCCAAACGATACGAAGACTTTGTGCCATAGTTTTAATAAGAACTTTGGGACAGTATTTTAATCTTATATCATTAAGTGCATGTATGAGTGCTGTAGGAAGTAAATTTTATGTAGTTGACTTATAGTATTACCATTAGTTACGATGTTTGTATGTTTCCGAGGGATATTGATAAGTGAAGGTAAAGTTTATTTCTGATTAAAGGAGGGATGTCATGATAATGAATATGTATGAGATATACCGGAAGTCACGTGGTATGAAAGAGAGAGATAAGAACACAAGCAAGAGAACAAAGGAAACGGGAGAATAAAGTAATGAGAAGTTTACCTGATAAAACTTGTGTTTAATGTTTGATTAACTTCACATTTCGGGCCACAAATGTGACAGGAAGTAAATCAGTTTGTGTGTGTCCAACGAGCAGCCAAGCTCTCTCTCAGAACCGGTAAGAACCTTCCTGAGCAGTAACCATTTAACCGTTTCCACCAGAGCCTGATGAAAATTCATATATGTTGAATTCTAGGCAGTGTAAGAATTGCCTGCAACCAGTAAACTTGGAGGAGTGAGAAGTGAGATTGGACTGTGAATCAAAGAAATTTCCTGAACATATACACATTACATACATGTCCGTTTAGAATTAGAGGGGGGTTGTTAAGTTAATAGTAATAAGTTAAAGTTTGATCCTGTTTTTAAGTTTAAAGAAAATTAAAAGTAACATTTGTTTAAGTAAGAATGTGTCTTGGTGAATTTCTATTTCTGCTGGGTTTTGGGGTCCTCTGGGCCCGTAACAGTGGGAACTATTTTTGGAGGATCACATTTCATCTTGACTGGAAGAGGTATAAGGTTGTACGTTTGGGAAGGGAGGGAGGTGTGTGGTAGGATGATATGCATGGAAAAATAAACAAAAAGACAAATATACATTTTACTTGAGGCTCAACAAATTAATTATGCAATCTTTCCCACATTGTCATTAAAGAAAAATAAAGTGTTGGACATAATTATTAAAATAAATAAACTAAATCAGAGGCTGAGATAAATCTTTGTATGAGTGGATGTGTCCTTCAAACCAAAACAAATAAACTTGTTCACTGATTACTGTATTTGCATTTATTTCTTCAGGGGTGACAAGAAGGTTATCTGTAACAAGTTTGTGCAAACGGTAAGATTATCTTTTAATACAAATAAACTGGATATTTTAATAGTTTTTATCATGTTTGAACATTTAATCTTATGTGTGTCAAAATAATTCATTTTATATAGATAATGATTTTACTATGAAATTGGAATAAAATGTTTTTGTCTTCATTGTTTTTAATTTATGTATTTCTATTCAAAACATTAAAGAATGTAACAGATCTTTACCAGATTATAGCAGTCTGGACAAGGAATGTTTCCATCCATTTGTGAACAATTTTCAAGGCCATTTCATTCAATGATTTTAATATTTAAATGGTACTGAATCTGGAATATTTCCTGATCTGTTTCACTCAGCAGTGTAATCTACAATGTTGAGAAGACAGTAGTAGGTATTTATGATTTTAAAAAGTATTGGCTCAGCTTGTACAGTCTGTGTAAATGAAGCATGCTCACCTTTCATTACACTTGCAGTGTTCTGCAGATATTTCCTGTGTTTGAATAATTATTTGCTAATGATCTTTTCATTATGTGGTTATGCACTAAACAGGCAGGAATGGTAATTCACCACAGACAATGGGATTTTCAAAAACAATAATTTTTATGAATAACTATCAATAAGATAAAACTTCTTACTTAACTTTAGACTTAACTCTAACTTAACCCCACCATTCACAAACGTGTGCATGTGTGGCAAAACCAAAACCATTATAAGTTCAAGCTCAATTCTGAAGAGATGATTTTAATCAGTCAGTTTTGTTTTGAAACTCCAATTCTTTAAATTGTTGTTTAAAAGTAGTTACGAAGTATTTTGAAACATCAAGTATTCAGACCTCTTAAAACTCATGGATTTCTCGATGAGTTGTTTTTGGAGCAATGTTTCTTCATACAAGTGTTTTTTTTTCTCTCTTACATGGAGGTTACAGTACTTTTGTTTTCTTCTGTGATGATTTCACAAATGCAGGCAAGGGTTACACAAAGTAACCATTTAAAAATGGTTATGTTTCAGATGCAAAATTAATTTTTCTTTCTTCATCCAAGTCATAATTTCAATGGACACAACCAGACCGTCCTCTCTCTTTCTCTTAAAGAGAGCATCGGAAGTGGCTTTTTTCTTCAAAACCACTTTTTTGGTGTTTCTCCTTTTCCTAAGGAGAACACAAGCAGCCTTTTGTTGCTGCATTTCAATCTTGCTCTACTTACAGGATGACCAAGCAATTGGTTCAATCCTATGTTACCTACAGGATGGTAAGGCATCTTCTGACTTCAATTTGAAATTAGTTCTTTAATATTCAAAAATACTTTCTATCTTGTAGTGTTTTTACCACATGACATGACATTTCTGTCTTCCAAAAGTTTGAGAGGTTATGACTCAGGATTGTCTGCTGACCATCCAGCAGAATGGCTTCCTTGTATACACGGCTGCCATCTGAATTTCCATTCTAATAACATGGATAAACAAGCAAAGACTCTTTTGTTTAATTAGATGTCCTCCTTGAGCAACCCCATTGTCCTAGATGTTTTAAGGAATAAATGCTTGTAGTTTTACTGGTGTTGCTACTAAACTTTGCGACTCCAAAAATGGTTTATCTCCCTGAGTGTGTGTGTCCGTGTCCCCGAGTCCAAACCCAGAAAAATAACTTTACTAAAAATGTATATTTTATAACTAAGGATTAATAATAGCACAATTATGTATATATTTTATATGTAAAGATTAACAATAGCCCAATTCTGTCACAGTGTGCCCTCTACACATGTTCTGTGTTGTGTATAAACAGTAATAGCAAATTTCTTCATCAATCATATTCAAGGATCACTGTTGAGAGTTAAGATCCTATATATGGAAGAAGTTGGAAATTTCATTCAATTTAAAGTTTATTGGCATATTATACCTGGTACAGGGAGAAAGTTTTTTACATGAGCAGTGTCGCAAGTCAATTCTGATATGTATACAGCATCGAGTCCACGCTGCTGAAGATCCAGCTGCGCTGGGTGGGTCACGTCTCCAGAATGGAGGACCATCGCCTTCCCAAGATCGTGTTATATGGCGAGCTCTCCACTGGCCACCGTGACAGAGGTGCACCAAAGAAAAGGTACAAGGACTGCCTAAAGAAATCTCTTGGTGCCTGCCACATTGACCACCGCCAGTGGGCTGATATCGCCTCACAGTTGGCGGGCAGCAACCTCCTTTGAAGAAGACCGCAGAGCCCACCTCACTGACAAAAGGCAAAGGAGGAAAAACCCAACACCCAACCCCAACCAACCAATTTTCCCCTGCAGCCGCTGCAACCGTGTCTGCCTGTCCCGCATCGGACTTGTCAGCCACAAACGAGCCTGCAGCTGACGTGGACTTTTTACCCCCTCCATAAATCTTCGTCCGCGAAGCCAAGCCAAAGAAGAAAGAAGAACAGCTGTGCAAAGAAGAACAAGAGCTCAATTACAGAATATAGAATTGCAGTGTAAAAGATCGAGCAATACATAATCAAGGCAGTGTAATAGAACAGCTGTGGGGTTTATTCCAAACCCTGGTGACTACAGGGAAGAAACTGTCTCCAAGCCTATTGATGTATGATTTCACACTCTTGAATCTTCTCTCTGATGGGAGAAGAGAGTGTGCCCAAGTTGGAATGGGTCCTTTAGTATGTTGGCTGCCTTAACTAGGCAGCGGTAAGTGTACAAGGAGGAGAGAGCGATTTGCATGATATTCTGTGCTACTTTCACCACCTTCTACAGCTTCTTCTGATCTTGAGCAGAACAACTCTCTTTCCATGCTGTGATGCATTCAGCTGGAATTGTGTTAATAGTGCACCTACAGAAGTTGTTGAGAGTTATGAAAATCATAATAAACTTCCCTAGAAGAAGAGGTATCTATGCGCTTTCTAAACTGTTGTGACAAAGTGGTTGGTTGAGATCAGTTACTGGAAATATTTTACTCCCAAGAACTTGTTATTTTCTATCTCTACTTCAGTGTCATTAATGAGGACAGAGGTGTGGGTTTACCCCCCCTCACCACTCCCTCTAAGTCGTTGATCAGCTCCTTTGTCATGTAGAGAGAGATTGTTGTCTTGATACCATACTACTTGTGACCCAATCTCCTTCCTGTAATCCATCTCATCATTATTTGATATTCAGCCTCCGACTGTATTGTCATTACCAAAATTAAAAATGGGGATGGAATGGTATTTGGCTACAAGGGCATGGGTTTAGGGGAAGTATAGCTACAGGTAGAGAGAGAATCCTTGTGGAACGCAGATGTTAAAGTGTAATTGTGGAGAATATGTTACAAGGCGCCGTAGCAGGTTACAGTTTGTTAGATAGGAAGTCAAGGATCCATTTGCAGATGGAAATGCTGAGGATAAGATCTCAAAGTTTGGGAATGAGTTTGGTGGAGAGTATGGTTTTGAAGACATTGCACCAAAAACAAGATAAAGGAAAGAAAGCAAGTATGGATAAGAGATAGAATAAGAACTATCATTTAGGAAATACAGTACCCAGAATGATGGGAAACAACCAAGAAGCTGTAAAATTCATAAAGTTATAAAATTAACCAGATTTCTTCACGTTGTTGGACCTGCCAAAAAGTTGCAAGAATATCTGCAGTTATTTGAATTTCAAATATCTGTAGTATTTTGGCTTTGCATTTAAAACTTTGTCTGCATCTATATGAGTAAGCCATAAGTGTGATCTATAAATAATTAAAAAAGCATGATGAAACTGAGCATGGAACTGATAAATGGTTCTTGTGGATGTATTTGCCTTCACAAAAGGAAGGACAATCTATTCACCTATTTAAGGGAGAGGGATATAAAAATGAGATAAGGCCAGTGAGAGAAAATTTTGAGAATAAATACATTTCCAGTTCTGGACTCAAATTCTTAACAGAAGCTACAGAGAAAATAGTAGAATGAACATTATTTGCAATGAAGAAAACCATGTGTCTAGATATTAGAAATATGAAATACAGAAAATTTGTGAAAATACTGATTAGATTAGGCAGTCTCTATGGAGAGAGAATAACATTGTTAATGTTTTGGATCAATAGCCCTTTCACTGGAAATTTTTAAAAAAATTAGTATGCTTTTAGTTGCAGAAAAGGGACAAAGGGGTGAAGAGAATAAAGGGAATATATGTAATAAGGCAGAGACAAAGATAATCGAGAAAGCATAATGCTTTTAGTGACACTTAGTTAATCAATACATGAGGACACTCACCAAACCATCATGTGACTAACTTTAAATGTTAACAAATTTTGCTGTTTTAACTTTCAATTTTCTTGGAATAGAAATTTACATTGGGAGATTGACTCCCCATTACACTCTTCATATATAAATTTGAATTGGGTATGGCTGGAAGATTAATATTGCTAAACTTGAGAGAGATCTCTGTAAAAGTTAACATGGATGATGAAGATTACGAAGGTACCGATCTAACAAAGATATGGAAATTGGTACCTCAAGCATTATATTTTGGGCTTACTTGATTCTCTTTTCTTTGGCTTGGCTTCGCGGACGAAGATTTATGGAGGGGGTAAAATTCCACGTCAGCTGCAGGCTCGTTTGTGGCTGACAAGTCCGATGCGGGACAGGCAGACACGGTTGCAGCGGCTGCAGGGGAAAATTGGTTGGTTGGGTGTTGGGTTTTTCCTCCTTTGCCTTTTGTCAGTGAGGTGGGCTCTGCGGTCTTCTTCAAAGGAGGTTGCTGCCCGCCAAACTGTGAGGCGCCAAGATGCACGGTTTGAGGCGTTATCAGCCCACTGGCGGTGGTCAATGTGGCAGGCACCAAGAGATTTCTTTAGGCAGTCCTTGTACCTTTTCTTTGGTGCACCTCTGTCACGGTGGCCAGTGGAGAGCTCGCCATATAACACGATCTTGGGAAGGCGATGGTCCTCCATTCTGGAGACGTGACCCATCCAGCGCAGCTGGATCTTCAGCAGCGTGGACTCGATGCTGTCGACCTCTGCCATCTCGAGTACTTCGACGTTAGGGATGAAAGCGCTCCAATGGATGTTGAGGATGGAGTGGAGACAACGCTGGTGGAAGCGTTCTAGGAGCCGTAGGTGGTGCCGGTAGAGGACCCATGATTCGGAGCCGAACAGGAGTGTGGGTATGACAACGGCTCTGTATACGCTTATCTTTGTGAGGTTTTTCAGTTGGTTGTTTTTCCAGACTCTTTTGTGTAGTCTTCCAAAGGCGCTATTTGCCTTGGCGAGTCTGTTGTCTATCTCATTGTCGATCCTTGCATCTGATGAAATGGTGCAGCCGAGATAGGTAAACTGGTTGACCGTTTTGAGTTTTGTGTGCCCGATGGAGATGTGGGGTTAGGGTTTACTTGATTATAGTTAAAAAAAAGACATAGTCAGTTGAAACAAAGCTGCAAGGATATATTTGGATGACAGAATAGGTAGAAAAGAATAGTTATCAGAATATTCGGTCAGTATTTAAGAGGTAAGGTGTTCAAATTTTTAGAAATAGTATTGACAATTTAATAAGAGAGCTATTGGTTCATTAGGGAGGGGAACAAAATCAAAGTTCATGTGATTAAAAACAATAGTTCAAATGGTTAACGTTATATAAGGCTAAGGCAATATGTTGTGAATATAAAATGCAGGTTAAATGCATTTGTGAAAGAGTAAATTTTACATTTAAAAGGATTTTTCATAACTTTTGAGAAGTACTCTATTGAATCCAGATCTATAAACTTTTGAAGAGTTGCAGTTTAATTATGCAGGAACAAGACAGCCAGTTTCCTGCAGAATCCTTTTAGAAACAATTTAATGAATGAATGGCAAGAGATCAAGGGTTAGTAATTATTTTACTCAATTGTAAAGTCAGATGCATTGCCTCATTTATTAATTTAGCTTTCCCTCGGTGCTGTAAGTTTGAATATTGTATTGATTCATCAAACTCTATTTTGTGTTCATTACAACATAAGAATGAGAAGCAGGAGTATGCCATTCAGCCATTTATATTGTTCTGCCATTCAAAAAAATCATGACTGATATTCTTCACTTCCACCTCACTATTATTTGTGGATCGCCTAATACTTGAAAATGTGGCAATCTCTAAAGTAATTTTTGGATTTCATGAATAAATAAATACACTCAGGAATATAGGCAAGTAATATAAAGGGTATAAGATAGAACATTAAGATGCCAATTGAAAATACAGCTATGAAAGAGCTTTAAAGTTATTTTGTTTAATCTGAGACTTGTGGATAATTTTATAGGTGTATTAAAATGATAAAAGGTTGGAAAGAAAGAAATGTGGATTGTTTCTGATGTTTTGGGGTACAATGAAAAATAAATTTAAGATTAAATGGGAAATTTAGGACCCAGAGAAAAGTCACATGGAGAATATCAAACAACATGACACTAATGAGTGAGTAGTGGAACTGGGGACTGTCATGAGAATTAAAGATAAATCCAACATCAACTGAGACAAATAAAAATTCTGTGCATTATGGTTGATTTTTGTTAGCACCCATGAACAGTACAAAACTCAATAATGCAGATCATATTGAAATTTTGCAAGATATTACCGCTTGATATTTTGGTTCTCTGTGAAACAAATGACTTTTTAAAAAATTACTTCACAAGAACATTTGTTTTTTCAGAGTGCTGTTACATGCTTGATTTGGCCAGCAGATCAAGCAATTGTGTTTGGATTGGCTGAAGGAAAGGTACGTTCTTTCAGTTCACTGTTCTGATCTCTTCAATAATGCTGTATATACTCGTGTAATAGTTGAGTTCTGGGGACCAATTTTTTAGGTCAAATTTTGGAGGGGTGCTACTTTTAACCGCAGTAAATACCTGTGTCGTTCGCAGCATTGGGAGCTTAGATAGATGTGCAACTGGGACCAAAGAGACAGTGTGGCCGGGTCATCGGGAACTTAAGTGCTTGGGTGGGCAGCTGGGGCGAGGATCTGGGGTTGGGGTGGCAAGAGCTTGGGCAGGTGGCCAGGGCAAGGGTTCATGTTTGGGACATCGAGAGCTCGGATAGACTGGTGGTTGGGGCATTGGTAGCTTGGATGGACGGGCGATCGGGGCCAAAAATAGGAGGGTCTACTTTTACATGTGTCATGCGGAAAATGTGCAGTTTTTGGGACAAAAAGTGAGGGGGGGGGGAGGAGGAGTTGACTTTTGGATGGGATTAACTTTGACATGAATATATATGGTAAATAAATTCTCATAATATCAAGACAATGCATGTATATAAGAGATTATTGAATTAGATACTTAGCTGATTAATGGTTTTGTCAGATGAACACAAGCATATTCTTTGAGCCCCTAATGCCTCCACCACTAAATTTACTTTCCTGTTTAACTTCTTAAAATTAATTATTTTTTTCTCTGTACAGTTGTGTTATATTTACATTGCATCAATTTTACTATTACTTTTATGTAGTGGCATGGAAGTTTACAGGAGTGCAGATCTTGTATTGTCTTTAGAATGCACTTGCTTGAAACTCATTGAAGGATGCAATCTTATGCCTTTTTAGTTTGACTTAATTTGAATAATATTCTACTTTGATATTATATCAGGATTAAAAAATTAGCCTGTGATTTTATTGTCCTTCTGGGTATTTAATAAGTTGTCCTGCATGTGAATTTGAAGAGTTATGATCTGTAAAGCTATGGATTTAGTACTGAAAGGTGAAATTAACTTGTATAACATGTATTTTATGCCCGTGCTTTGGAGAGGGCACAGACGAGATTCACCGGGATGTGGTCTGGATTGAAGTGTATTAGCTGTAAGGAGAAGTTGGACTTGGATTGTTTTCTCTGTATGCGTAGACTGAGGAATAACCTGATATAATTGTGTGGAAGGCATAGATAGAAATATAATTTGAGTCTTTTTCCCAAGATGGAAATGGAAAACACCAAAGAACATTGATTTAAGGTGAGGGGAAAAGTTTAAAGGAGATTTAAGAGGCAAACTTTTTGCACAGAGTGGTAGGTACCTGAATTGCGCTGCTGGGGAGTTTGTGGAAGAAGGTAAAATAACCACATTCAAGACAGGTGCATGAACAGCAGATAATGGTAGGATATGAACCATATGCACACAGAAAGGATTAAATTAAATTGGCATTATGTTGAGCCATTGACTTCAGATTTGCCAGAGTTCTTTGAAGATTTGCTCACTCAAAAGCTACTTTTTTTTTAATCAAGGATAATCATTCTTGCCCTACCTCTGGAATTCAGCTCCTGGATCCAGGTTTTGACTTGGGCTGTGATGTTTTTATCTGAATAATTCTGAGGAAAATCAAATTGGGTATCAGTGAGAAAATATTTAATATGAAGCAGACGACCAAAGCTTTTTATCACTTTGTTGATGATTTTTGATAATATGCTGATTGGGCAGCAACTAGTTAGAGTGACTCTTTTTTTTGGATATTTTGCTTAAATCTAAATAAAGGGCTCGTGTTGTGAAATTTTGCCACCATGGCATTTTAAAAGTTATTTTTCTAATCCAACTTGATCAAATTAATTTTTAGGACATTCTTGTAATCATTCAGAATTTAAAATTAACATTTTATATGGACTTTTGATATTTTTTAATATAGGTACGCTTAGCTAATACGAAAACAAACAAGTCCTCGACTATTTATGGAACAGATTCTTATGTGGTTTCATTAACTTCAAAGTAAGTTTTTTTTTGTAAATGACTGGCATTGTCTGTTTGTGCATCATAAATTTCTTTGTAAATACATGAATAGCTTTGTTACACGAGTACTTTAACTGCTGAGGTCTATGCTTTAAGTTTGATGTGGTGGGTGTGTTCATTTTTGGTAGCAGCAACTGAGGAATTATGAATGACAGAACAGTTGGAGTGTTGTGTATAGTTCTAATTGCATTGCTCTAGGAAGGATATCACTATGCTCAAAAGGGTGAAGAAAAGATTCCAAGACTAAAGGCTTGTGTTTTAAGGAGAGATGAAATAGGCTAGGACTTTTCCCCCCTGGATGTTGGAGGCTAAGGTGGGACCTCCATAAAATCATGAAGGAAATAGATAAAGTGAATGTCTTTTTTTGCATGGTCGAGGAGTCTAAAACAAGAGAGCATAGATTTAAGTTGAAAGGGGAAAAATTTAAGAGTCTTGATGGGCAAGTATTTCACATAAAGGATGGATATGTGGAATGAGCTTCCAGAGGAAGTGGTAAAGATGGATACAGTTAACAATGTTTTTAAAAAAAAAAATTAGACTGGTACATGGATAGGAAAAGTTTGGAGGGATATGAGCCAAATACAAGCAAATTGCACTAGCTTGGGTAGGAAACTTGGGCAATATGGATGAGTTGGACTGAAGGGCCCCTTTCTGTGATGTAAAATCTTTGGCCTTAATTTTACAAGCCACTTATTTTTTTCTAATATTTGTATTTGGAACCTTAAGTGAAGTGCAAAATAGACAACAGGCTGCTACTGACTATTTAGTGGCCCTTTGATGTGAATATATGGTTCTTAAATTCAGATTTTAAGTTTTGCATTAATTTCAGAACTTTAAATATTTATGGATTTGTTGAAGTCTTAGAGAAGAAACCAAATTCTGGACATTTTTGTCATTTTTCTATCCTCTTCACAGCTCTTCAGGCAAAGGGATTCTGTCTGGCCATGCAGACGGCACTATTGTACGTTACTATTTTGATGATGAGGGGGCTGGTGACTCACAGGTATGGTAGTGAATTAAATTACATAAGCATTGAGAAAAGACCAGTCAATGAATGAACTTTACTGCTTTTATGGAGGGTATATTTGCAATGGTGCATGTGTATATTTGATGTATTCAGTGGAGATGAGAAAAAAAAGTCTGAGTAACCGGTGACAGTAGATAATATTGGATTGTAACAGCCGTGTAGAGGGCAGAGCAGGGTTCTGCAGGTATGCGGAACCATAATACGGTCGGCTGCATACTCACCTAATGGACTGCATGCTAAAGATACTGAGTGCCAAGGAACGGCATGTTGAGCTATTGAGTCTCCTGCCAGAAGGTGCAGGACACTTACAAGGCTAAATTTAAACCTGCTGGTCCCGTGGATCAGCAGCAATCTCATAGTGACGTCTCACCTTGTCCCTTGGAGCCCGGGACATGCAGTATATAAAAGAAGCCTGTAAACCCTGAATAAATCAGTCTTGAGTTGACTAGTCTGGTGTGTGTTTTTGTATTACTTCAGTAGCTCTACCATAGTAGATGCTACAATTGGTGACCCCGATATGATTGTCTTTCCCTGAAATATATGCTAGGGCATTCATCATCAATTGGATCGCTAGATTTGATGACCCAATGCACATAACTTCTGACTGTGGAGCACAATTCACCTCTCCATTATGGTCTGCCTTTGCGTGCTTTTGTGGCACACACCGGCAACTAAAGTACTTGCTTAAGGCCTGATGGGTTCTACTGGGAGTTCGCATTGCCCCAAAGGAAGATTTGTCTGCATCATCTGCAGAGATGGTTTATGGCATGGTCCTGACAGTTCCAGGGGACATTCATTTCGCAACCAACTCTCTGATTTGGATGTCCTTCAGCAACTTTGCGTGGTATCACTAGCAAGAAACCTGTTCCTACCAGCTGGCATGGAACCCCCAAAACAATATGTGCCCCCCCACATGGTATCCCATGGTACTAAGGGAAATGGTGGGAGTTATAGTCGATGCATTGGTAGTCATTTACCAAAATTCTTGGATTCTGGGCAGGTCCCGGCAGATTGGAACACAACAAATGCCACGTGATTTTTGAAAAAGGGATGTAGGCAGAAGACAGTTAGCTTAATGTCTGTAGTCGGGAAAATGCTTGAAACTGTCATGAAGGATGAAATAGCAAGACATTTAGAATGAAGGGGTTCCATCAGGTTGATGCAGCATGGATTCAGAAAGGTCAGGGCTTGTTTGACAAACTTGCTGGAGTTCTTTGAGGATATCATGGGTACGGTAGATAGAGGGGAACAGGTTGATGTTGTATATTTGGATTTCTAGAATGCATTTGATAAGGTGCTGCATAAGAGACTTATCAATAAGATACAGATGAATGGAGTCAGGGGAAATATATTGGCATGGATTGAGGATTGGTTAACTGATAGAAGGCAGAGAGTTGGGATAAATGGCTGTTTTTCTGACTGGCAGAAAGTGGTAAGTGGGGGGCTCCAAGGGGTCGGTGCTGGGCCCACAGCGGTTCACTATTTACATTGATGATTTGGAAGAGGATGATACTAAATTGAGTGGAAAAGCAAATTGAACAGAGGATGTCGAGAGGCTGCAGAAGGTTGTAGTTAAGTTAGGTGAGGGGGCAAAGGTCTGTCAGATAGAGTACATCGTTAATAAGTGCAAGGTCATCCACTTTGGTAGGAAAAATAGAAGAATAGATTATTATTTAAATGTTAAATACTGGAAAATGTTGTGCAAAAGGATGGGAGTGCTTGTGCATGAATCACAAAAATGTTGGGTTGCAGGTATAACAGGTTATTAAGAAGGCTTTCATCGCAAGAGGAATTGAATTCAAGAGCAGGGAGGTCATGCTGCAACTGTACAAGGTACTGGTGAGGCCACACCTGGACTACTATGTGCAGTTCTGATCTGCATACTTGAGAAAGGATATACTGGGCTTGGAGGCAGTCCTGAAGAGGTTCACCAGGTTGATTCCAGAGATGAGGGGTTTGACTTATGAGGAGAGACTAAATCACCTGGGATTATACTCGCTCGAATTCAGAAGAATGAGAGGAGATCTTATAGAAACATAAAAATTATGAAAATTGTTTTCACTGGTAGGTGAGATCGGAACGAGGAGACACAGCCTCCAGATTCAGGGGAGTAGATTTAAGATGGAGATGAGGAAATGCTGATTTTTCCCAGAGAGAAGTGAATCTCTAGAATTCTCTGCCAAGGGAAGTAGTTGAGGCTACTTCATTAAACATATTTAAGGTTCAGTTTGATAGATTTTACATTAAAAAGGAATTAAGTTATTTGGGGAAAAGGCAGGTTGGTGGAGTTGAGTCAATAATCAGATCAACCATGATCTTATTGAATGGTGAGCAGGCACGATGGGCCAGGTGGCCTACTCCTATTTCTTATGTTCTTGTGTCCCCTTCCTCTTTTCTCCACCAATCATCTCCTACCTTTACCACCCCCCCCCCCCCACTCTTTTGTTCTGGTGCTTGCCGGCATTTTTCTCATACTTTGATGAAGAGCTCAACCCCAAAACATCAGTTATGTATCTTTACCTTTGCTACATAAAGGACACTGACCTGCTGAGCTTCTCCAGCATTTTGTGTTTTTTATTTCAACCAGGATATCTAGAATCTTGTGATTTACAAAGTTTCTTTATATGTATATGATGTTTTGCTTTTCAGTTCAAACTCAGAGGCTTCTATACCAAATATATTAACTTTATTTGCCCATATGGGTCAGTTCTCAGATTTTAAAATAAATTGCATAAGAGTGAAAAGGGTCGTCTTTAAGATATTCCAATTTCCCTTGTAAGTTAGTGAACGATCAGTTTAGTTACCTTGGAATTTATTGAAGGAAATTTTTTCTGCAACATTTAATCAAAGTTCTATTATCAGGATGGTCACCCTTATCTACCACTATGATTGGATGTATTAATTCAATCAGAATGAATATATTTCCAAAATTTTTATCTCTTTTCCAGTCTATACCAACTTTTATCCCAAAATCTTTTTTTGATTCACTGGATTTGTTTATTTCTTCAGATATATGGAAAGGAAACAACCTCATTAAAACAAAGCACATCTTCAAAATACTGAAAAGAATGGGACTGTCACTTGGAAATTTTAGATTCTACTATTCGGCAGTCAATATGTATAATTTGCTTCTTTTATTAAAAATTGATAAATTAGTTGATGGTGCTTCTTGGGTGGAAATTGAATTGATTTTTCTTAAAAAAAATCTACGTTGGCAGTTTCTTACATTTTTCTTTTTTTTAAATTAACAAGCAACCCGATAATGAGACACAGGTTGAGAATATGGGCATAATTTATACATTTTTTTTGGAATCAACAGTTTTTTGCGAGCCAGTCTTTTTTTTTAACCTTCTTTGTCAGATGCAGGTTTTAGGGAATGGTGTACACTGGGGATCAATAATTTTAAAGATCTTTTTATTTGAGATAATTTTGCTTTTGAACAAATGAGGCCAATGTTTAAATTACCCAATAGTAATTTTTTCAGATATCTAAAAGTCAGATATTTTGTTCAGTCCAAGCTTTCTGATTTTCTGTGGATCTCTGAAACAAATTGCCTTGATACACTTTTTGACTTCTAATTTTGTCATAGAGGCTCAATATTAATTATTTGTAGTGATTTGATAGACTTGAGAACAGTTTCGCTAGTTAAGATCAAGAGTGCGGGGGCATGCCACGTGGGGGGGAGTGCCACATGGGGTTAGACTGGCAATCCCTGCTCTCCTTGAAAAAGTTGAGAAAAAGTGATTAAAAATTACAGAAACTATAAAGAAGAATTGTCTGAAGACATATAGAAGTCATTAATAATGCCTCAAAAGAAGGATAAAGGCCTTACTGCAATACAAGAAACCGAAGAAGATATAGAAGAGAGGATCCTGGAGCTGTCCGTAAGGTAACATCCAAAGGAGAGCAGCCAGAAGCAGGGGAGACCTTGGACACTGCTGCAGAAGGTCTCCTCCGACAAAGGCCACCAACATCAACTGAAGAAGTGACTCTGCACATTTTAAAAAAAAAGGAGGAAATTTTAGACAAGATTCAAGACACCCATAGCTCCAGCAATCAAGAAGAGGACCTGGAAAAGCAAAGGAAAGATTAAGAATGACTGACAATCAAAAAAAAAGCAGATAAAGGTGCTGAGGCTTCTTTATCTTCTGGAGAAATTAAGCAAATTTTAGATTTTTTTTCAACAATCTATGGAAGTAATAAGTAAGGAAAAATGGTGATAAGATGGAAAGATTAATGCAACAAGTTGACACTAGATTTGAAATAGTGGATGGTAAAATTAAAGGGAATGAATTCCAAGATTCAAAATCTCAAAAGATCAAATGAAGAAAGTATAAACAGAGGCTGCTGCAAAGCATGATCAGTTAATGCAAAAAATAGACATTTTGGAAAACTTTAGTAGACAGAATAATATAAAGATTGTTGGACTTAAAGAAGGGAATGAAGGTAAAGATATGAAAATTTTTTTGCAATGGTGGATACCGGAATCTTTGGATCAGGCTGAATTTCAAGGAGATCTGGAGAATGAACTAGCTCATCGGGCACTGAGTCCTAAACCTCAGCCTGATCAAAGGTCCCGTCCAAAACTTGTCATATTCCTTCGATATGAAATAAGAGAGAAGATACTGGAGTTGGCAGCAAAGCAAACTAAAGAAAGACAATCACCTTTGATTTATAATGGAAATAAGATTTTTTTTTATCCAGACACAAGTTTTGATTGTTGAAGAAGAGAAAAAGAGTTTAATCTGGTTAAAGATGTGTTATGGATAAAAGGGTAGGCCTTTGTTTTGATGTATCCAGCAGTATTGAAGGTATTCGTCCCAGGAGGGAGGAATAGGCTTTTTACTGAGCCTAATGAAGCAAAGGTATATGCCGATTCACTGCTTGCTAAAGACCAACAGATGATCACTGGTACCTGAATTAATTGTACAATTGCAAGTTTTTTTTTACTGTAACTGAAAGTATATTGTGTTTTGAGAGAGATTAAAGGGGGAGGAAGGTTTAACCCATAATGTGCATGATCTATTATATTTGATAAGATTAATGGATCATAAGGTTTATTGAAGTCTATAGTGGGGAAGGTATGGTATTTCAAGTGAGTTAATGGGGAATATGATGCTGACTACTGTGGAGTCATGGGCACTAATGTGATACTTCTTGCATCCCGCATAGTTCAGGGGAATATAGATGCTTCAACATGCGCCTCTGGGGTTTTTCTTTACTTTTTTCTTTTTTCCTTTCCCTATCTTTTTTGTTTTAAGCTTGAACTGTTTATATATGTAGTATATTATATAGAGATGGTTGTGGTGAGTAGGGAGGGGGAAGGGGGACGCTGGATGGACAAATGTTTTAATTTTGGTGTTTAATGGCGGGGAAATAGTCTTTTATTAGTATTAATATTAACGGAATTCAGAATCTGATAAAGAGAAAAAGGTTATTTAAACTATATGGGGGAAAAAATCTAAAATAGATATGGCTTTTTTTACAAGAAACTTATTTAGTGGAAATAGAACATGCAAAATTAAAAAGAGACTGGGTAGGAATGGTATTGTCTTCTTCATTTAATTCTAAAGCAAGGGGAATGGCAATATTAATAAATAAAAAATTAGCATTTAAAATATTGGATGTAATTATTGATAAAGTGGGGAGATATGGTAAATTGTAAAATTTATTCTAAATATTGGACTTTGAATATATATGCACCGAATATAGATGATGGAAAATTTATACAGGATGTTTTTATGCAATTAGCTAACGCAAATGCGAAAATAATTAACTTTACTTGTGAGTCGAAGTTGGATAGATCAGGTGGAATTATAGTTAAAAATCAGGTAGTTATGAATGAAATGAAACTTGTTGACAGTTGGATGAGAATGTATCCTGATGTTAGAGATTATTAATTTTATTCCTTTTGACACGACATAGTCACAAATAGATATGTTTTTAATCTCCTCTCAATTGCAAGCTTGAGTTCAAAATATTGAATATCAAGCAAGGATATTGTCTGATCATTCACCTTTGGTTATGATAATTTTGTTGGAGGAAGAGCAAAATATAAATTATAGATGGAGGTTTAATACTGTATTGTTAAAAAGGCAAGATTTCTGTGAATTGGTAAGATAACAGATAACACTTTTTTTCAACATTAGCCAACATTCTGTAACCAATAAGTTTGTGGTTTGGGATTACTTGAAGGCTTATTTAAGAAGACAAATAATAAGCTATACGGCTAAGGCTAAAAAAGAATATATGTCTGAAGTTAACCATTTGGAGAATGAAATAATAAAGATGGAAAAATCAAGTAAATGATGAGAAATGAATATTGGATTTTTAAAAATTGAAATTTAATACAATATAAACATACAGATTGGAGAGAGATACAAGTCAAACCCGACAAAAATATTATGAGTTGAGAGATAGAGTGCATAAAGTTTTAGTATGGCAATTGAAGACTGAACAATTATCGAGAACTATTACAGCTATAAAAGAAGATTCAGGTCATCTTACTTAGAAAACACAGGACATTAATGGTTTTTATGAAATTTTATAAGAAATTATACCAATGGGAATCCTTGAAAGATGGAGATAAAATAAATGAATATCTGTCACAAATTACTTTGCACAATTAAATATAGAAAAGAAGGCTGAATTAACAAATCCTTTTACAGTTACAGAAATGTATGATATGATATGATGTCTTTACCAAATAAGGCTCCAGGCAAAGATGAATTTTCTCTGGAATTTTATAAAGAAGTTAAAGAGTTATTGATTCCTATATTTATGGGATTGTTAGACCAAATGGAAGATCTTTGTGATTTACCTGAATCGTTTAAAACTGCATTAATAACAGTTATTCCGGGGGGCATGGCGAGATGGCGTAGAGTCTAGACGTGCAATCTTGACCTCTCTGGTCAGACTTTTAAATACCCGTTTTTTAACCCTTTGTTTCCAAGTTTAAACTTTTAGTTTAAAGTATTAAGGAATTATTATGGCCACTAATGGTAAAAAGACTAAATCTCAAGTTCAAAAGAAGATATGTTTTCAAAGTGCTGAAGATCTGGGGCCTGGACGACTTGAAATAGCCCCAGGCTCAATTTCTTCATTGCCTAAATCCCAAAGATTGCCTGTGGAGGCTGAAAAGGAAATGCATCAGGCACCATTACAATCTGAAGAAATCGTTTTTTTTCGCAAATGGATGAGAAAACATCAAGATGCGGGGGAAGACTCCCTGAAGAAGTCGGGATGCCATCGCTGAGAGTCCAGACCCGCAGTACAACTTTTAAAATGCCTTCTGTTGAATTGCAGCAGGAGCTACAGTTACCATGTTCTGCCACCATGTCAGAGAGAGCAGAGCTGAGATTTACCGAATCACATCTTATGCAAATGAATGCAGTTATTCAAGCTGTTATAAAACTTGGAATGGATTTGTTGACATCTCAAATGAATGAAATGGTTCAAATGAATGCTGGTATAAATTCAGAATTAAATATGGTTAAGACACGTGTGGATGCATCTTATGAAGAATTAAAAACATTTCAGACTGCTTTTTTGGACTGTAAACAACAAGTGACTTCTAACACAGAAAAAATGTTGAAGGTGGAAAATCAGTCATAGAATTAGGAGATCGTGAGAAGGAGCTAGAAAGAAAAATAGATTATTTGGAAAATCAAAGCAGAAGGAATAAAGTGAAAATTGTTGGTTTGCCAGAAGGTATAGAAGGACAATATCCTCTTTGTTTTTCTAAAGACTGGATTCCGCAAATATTAGGGCAAGAATTTTTCTCTGGGGGATTGGCACTGGAAAGAGCCCATAGAGCTTTAGGAAGAATACCTCAGCTGGTCAACCCCCGAGTAATTCGATGTCCTAGTTATTTGGATAGAGAAGCAATACTTCGACTTGCAGTACAAAATGTGAGACAATGACAAACCCCATTATTGATTCAGAATAGTAGTCTTTTTTTAATCCTGATTTGAATCAAGATGTCATTCGACGTCGATTTAATCCAGTTAAAGAAGTCTTATGGCGTAAAGGTTATAAGTCTACTTTTTGTTATCCTGCAGTGTTGAAGGTCTTTTACGGAGACTATCAATTTCGGTTTTTTGAAACCGATTGTGAAGCAATGATTTTTGCTGACTCATTGCCAGATACAAGGGGACAAAGACATAGCCCACCATTATCTCCTAAAGAAAAGTCTGGTGGTTCTGGAAACGGAAGAAATGGCAGAAATGGGAAAGATGGGAATAGAAAGAGTCCACTTCCTTCCGAAATGGGATCTTCGAGATTGGAGTCTTTTGGATGAAAAGAAGAATTTTCTTATTTTTTTCTTATGTTATTATGATACTTGGATGTTACTGATTGTTTGGCTGGGGAGGGGGAGATTTGCACTAAGTCATCAGCCACTGGTGGGTGATCCACACCCAATTTTTGTTTAGGGGATTACTACCTTTTGATAGTTTTTTTTGGGGGGGGGATTTAAACATTTTTTAAACTTTTTTCTTCATTTTTAATTTGTGATTTTTTTTATTGGAGGGCCTATATACGTTGATTTGAGTTTTTATATAAAGATATTATTGGTATTTAGTAATAATAGTAGATATGTCAAAGTTGAGGTTTGCTACTTTTAATGTTCGAGGATTAAATATAGTATGATTAAACGTAAGCGAGTCTTGGCATCTATTAAGAAAATGAAAATTGATATTGCCTTTTTACAAGAAACACATTTGAATGTGAAGGAAAGTGTGAAATTAAAAAGGGATTGGGTTGGGCATGTATATTTTTCTTCATTTAATTCTAGAGCTAAAGGTGTAGCAATTTTGATACATAAAAATTTATCTTTTGAGTTAGAATCAATGGAGGAAAAGGCAGGATGTATTCTTAAATTGAATTGTACGATTTTTAGTGAATCTTGGACTTTATTTAATATTTATGCCCCAAATGCAGATGATGAAATATTTATTTCAGATGCATTTTTATGTTTGGGTCAAGCTAATGATAATATTTTAGTTGGTGGTGATTTTAATTGTGTTTTAGAACCCTTATTAGATTAATCTCCAAAGAAAGTTAAAAAATCCAAGATGGCAATCCAGGTCCAAGCATTGATGAAAGATCTTAATTTAGTAGATATTTGGAGACGTCTTAATCCGACAGAGAAAGATTTTTCCTTTTATTCATCTAGACATGAATCGTTTTCAAGGATTGACTTCTTTTTAGTATCGGTACATTTACAAAGGAAAATACAACAAGCGGAATATAAAAGTAGGGTGATTTCAGATCATTCTCTGTTATATTTTACATATGAAACTTCTGAGAAAATTCAAAAGCTTATCGTTGGATATTTAATACAATGTTGTTAAAAATACGGAATTTATTGATTTTTTGAAAAAACATTAATTTTTTTTGAAAGAAAATTCTAAATCTGTTCAAAGTAAGTTTGTATTATGGGATGCTATGAAAGCCTATTTGGGAGGACAAATAATTAGTTATACTTCTAAAATAAAAAAGAATTGATTAAATCATAGCTTTGAATTAGAGAAACAGATTGATGAGTTAGAAAAGGAATTTCAGAAAGATGCTACAGAAGATCAGAAAATAGAATTATCTAGGCTGAAATTGAAATATAATACTTTGCAATCTTATCAATTTGAATGTGTGATTAATAGGACTAAACAACCGTATTACGAATGGGGAGAGAAAGCACACAAGGTATTGGCATGGCAATTAAAGAAATAACAGATATCGAGGACAATTAATGCTGTTAGACGGAATTCTCTTATTCCTTATAAACCTAGTGAGATTAATGATGAATTTTATTCATCTGGAAACTGGATCGATTGATTTTTTTAAAATCACAGTTGGATTTACCGATATTAGAGGATGTAGATATACAGGAGTTAGAAGAACCATTTACTGATTCGGAAATTAAAATGGCTATGCTGGAAATTACAAATGGTAAATCGCCTGGTGATGATGGATTTTCGGTTGAATTTATAAACATTTTTATGATGATTTATGTAGTGTTTGGGTATGTATTACGTCAAGTTGGAGAACATTATGATTTACCTGAGTCTTGTTCTAGTGCTTTAATTAGAGTAATTCCTAAAAACGATAGAGATCCTTTGAAGGTATCTTCATATAGACCAATTTTGTTGTTAAATGTAGATTATAAAATAATAGCTAAAGTATTAGCGAATAGACTAGCTAAAGTTTTACCAGAGTTGATTTATATTGATCAAACAGGTTTTATAAAGAATAGATATGCTTCAGATAATATTTTGCGAGTGATTAGTTTGATTAATAGATTTCGACAATCTTTAGATCATCCAATGGTGATATCCTTAGATGCAGAAAAAGCATTTGATAGAGTTGAATGGAATTTTTTGTTTAAAGTTTTGGAGAAATTTAAGTTTGGTCCTTTTTTATTGATTGGATTAGGGCTTTATATAGTAAACCAGTAGCTAGAGTATTGACGAATGGTTTGATTTTGGAATCTTTTAAGTTAACTCGATCAACTTGTCAAGGTTGTCCTTTATCACCAGCTTTGTTTGCATTAGTGATTGAACCTTTAACACAGTTGATAAGACAAAATACACAGATACAAGGTATGAAAGTTTTAGATGAGGAGTATAAAATTAATTTATTTGCTGATGACGTATTGGTGTATTTAACAAATCCAGCTCAGTCACTTTTGCATTTGAAGGAATGGTTAATACAATATGGATGTCTTTCTGGATATAAAGTTAATTGGGAAAGAAGTGAAATATTACTGGTAAGTGAAGGAGATTATTCAGTTTATAAGAATATTATTAATTTGAAATGGACTGATTGAATTAAATATCTGGGTATAATTTTGAATGTTAATTATCAATCTTTATATAAATTAAATTATGTTCCTTTAATGAAAAAAATTAAAACTGATTTGATTAAATGGAAAGATTTACCTATTAATTTAATGGGAAGGATAAATACAAATAAGATGGATATCTTTCCGCATATACAATATTTGTTTCAATCTATTCCGTATTTACTTGATAATTTTTTTTTTTGAGATTTAAATAGAATGGTTAGGGAGTTTTTATGGAGGGGTAAATTTTCGAGAGCAGCTTTGAATAAATTAACTTGGAAATATGAGTTAGGGTGATTACGTTTACCACATTTTCAAAATTATTATGAGGCAGCCCAACTTAAATTTATTAGTTCATTGATGGATTTGGTACGGCCTCCTAGTTGGGCTAAAATTGAGATGGCAAGTATTTCTGAATTTGAAATACATCAGTTTTTGTTTAGGTGGAATATGAATTTGTTACAACAATATAATGTGCCTATACTTAAACATTTAATGAAGTTATGGATAAAGAAAAATAAAATGATAGGTTCTAGGGGTAAATTATTGGTTTTGACTCCATTGTATAATAATCAACATTTCTTTTTCAATACATAATCAAAGTTTATTGCATTGGAGATTTAAAGGTGTGAAAAATTTGGGAGATTGTTTTAAAGAGGGTAAGTTTTTATCTTTTAATCAGATGAGGGAAGATTTTGGTATTAATAAGAACTCTTTATTATCAAATTCGATCTTTGGTAAAATGAATGTTTGGTAGAGAGATGATTTTATCTAAAATTACTAAATTTGAGACTTTTCTTATGAAGGTACCAGAGAAGGGTTATATTTCATTTATGTATCAAATATTACAGGATGATATGGATAAAAAGGGTTGGGATAGATCTAAACTTAAATGGGAAGCGGATATTGGTTTTACTTTTTCTGAAGAGGATTGGTTAGATATCTGTTATGATAGTATAACTCAATTGATAAATGCACGTTATGCAATGAGTAATTACAATTTTTTACATCAATTATATTTGACACCTGAAAAATTTAAAAAATATGGTTTTAATGAATCAGATTTGTGTTTTAGATGTGGTGATACGGTTGGAAATTTGTTTCATGCTCTTTGGTTATGTATACGTATACAATATTTTAGGAAGAAAATTCAATCATTTTTAGAATATCTGTATAAGATTAAAATAGTTTTAGATCCAACAGTATTTTTATTGGGTAGTTTGCAACCTCTGAAAAGCTTGGGATTAAATAAGTTTCAGCTTGCTTTTGTATATTTAGCTTTATCATTAGCGAAAAAATGTATTACTATTATGTGGAAAGATACAAATATGATTGATATTAATATATGGCATAATGAGATGAAATATTGTTTAATAATGGAAGAAATTACATTTGTTTTGCATGATAATTATAATTTTTTATTAATAAGTAGCTGTTATACTCAAAATATTTACATTTCAATTATATTGATTAGATTTTAATATGTTTATTTAACTTTTTTAAAATATTCTTTCTTTTTTTCTTTTTTATGGCTCTCCTTAGGAGAGTTGCCTGAAGGGGGAGGGGGGGTGGGTTTTCTCTCTTTCTTTTCTTTTTTTCTCTTTTTTTTTATATATATATATATATATATATATATAAAAAGTTAATGTTTAATTGCTGTATATGTCATATATTTTTTGTTTTTTGAACGAATAAATAGTTTTAAAAAAAAAGTTATTCCAAAAAACAGGAAGGACCTTTTGCTTCCATCTTCAGATAGGCCAATTTCATTATTGAATACAGATTATAAAATTTTGTCTAAACTATTAAGCTAAATGTTTACCTAAATTGATTAATATGGATCAAACAGGTTTTATTAATAATAGAAGATCAGCTGACAATATTGTTAGATTTTTTGATTTTGTTAAATATAGCACAGAAAAGAAAAATACCATCAGTAGCTATGGCTTTAGATGCAGAAAAAAGCATTTGATAGATTAGAATGGGACTATTTATTTAAAATATTGAAGCTTTTTGGAATTCCAATAAATTTTATAAATTGGATAAGAACAATCTATAATTGCCTAAAGACTAGAGTAATTACAAATAGTCAAACATCAAAATCTTTTTTATTGGAAAGATCATCTAGACAAGGCATCCACTATCTCCTTTTTTTTTGCATTGGCCATAGAACCTTTAGCAGAGGTGATTAGAAGAGATAATGAGATTGAGGGTTTTAAGATAAATGATAAAGAACATAAAATTAGCCTTATTCCAGATGATGTAATATTATATCTTACAAACCCTGAAAGTTCATTAAAAAAGTAAATGTTCGATTGGTGGAATATGGGTTAATATCAGGTTATAAGGTAAATATTGATAAAAGTGAATTAATACCAATGACTAAGAAAGATTACACTCAAGTTAAGAAAATGACAAAATTTAAATGGCAGGAGATGGTCAAGTATCTAGGAATTAATATTGATAAGAATTTTAATAATTTATTTAAATTAAATTACATACCTCTATTGAAGAAACTTAAAGAACATTTAATAAGATGGAAGGTTTTATCAATTTCTTTAATAGGAAGGATAAATTGTGTGAAGATGAATATTTTTCCTGGAATACAATACCTATTTCAATCACTACCATTTGCTGTTTTTTCAAGATTTAGATAAAAGTGTAAGAGGGTTTATTTGGCAAGACAAAATGCCTAGGATGGCATTGGAAAAACTAACATGGAAATATGATCAGGGAGGACTACGATTTCCTAATTTTAAAAATTATTATAAAGCAGCTCAACTTAGATTTTTGTCCTTATGTTATCAGATTGATGAAAAGACAACATGGGTACAAATTGAATCGATAAATATAGGAGAAAATAATACTGAGCATATTTTGTATAAATGGCATGAAAGACTGTTGAGAGGTCAAATTGATACACAAATTTTGAAACATATACTTAAAATATAGAATGGAATACATTAAAAAAAGGAATCAAGAATTATCAGATGACTGGAATGTCATGAATGCGTAAATAAAACAATAAATGTTTGGTACCAAATGATACAATTTAATTTTTAACCCAATTATATTATGCTCCATATAAATTACATGGAATTAATTCAGATTGTTTTGAATAAATGTTTTAGATGTAATGAAAAATTTGGAACTTTTGTCTATGCAGTTTGGCAATGTGAAAAAGTAGGAAAATTTTGGGAGGATACGAGTATTCTATTGGGTTGAGTTATGAAGGTGCAAGTTAATTAAAGGTTCAAGATCACTATGTAAATTTAAATTTAATTAATCAAGAGGTTATATGTTGGTCAGCAAGGCTTTTTATTTATTTTTCTCTATCCTACTTTTTTGGAGAAGGTTGGGGGGATAAAATATGAAATTGTGTATTATTTTGCATCATTGGTTTTTATTATTTTTTAATGATATGGATAAATATTGTACTTCTATTGATGCAAATGAAAAATAAAATTTACAAAAAAAATATAAAGAGTGATTGGTTGCATGGCTTGGATTTATTACTTCCAGATGAGGACTGGGATATTGTTCTAAATTTGATTAATGAATCTTCATTTTGTGCGTGACATTGTTGCAATTCAAAGTGGTACATAAAGTACATATTTCCAAAGTTATCTTGCTTCTATTTTGAAATTGATCCATTATATGATAAATATAACATTTTCAGGCTTCATTGATACATATGTTTTGATCTTGCCTTAGTTTAGAAAATGTTAGGAGAAATTACTTTCAAACTTTATCAACCATTTCAAAGATCAAACTAGAACCATGCCCCTTAATTTAGTTTATAAGAAGAGGAAATACTATTGACTTGATCTCAGAAGCGAATTTTAGCTTTTACCTCATTGATAGCTTGACAGGCAATTTTGATGTAATGAAAAGACAGCACTCTACCTACAATGGTTACAAAAGGTCATGTCCTTCCTAAATTTAGGAAAAAAATCAGATATAATGTTAAAGATGTAAAGGTGAATTTTTATAAGACGTGGGGGCCATTCAAGAAGTATTACCATAATTTGAAAAATTAGGAAGTTTGGATGCTTCTGAGCTGTGTTGTCTAGTTTCCCAATGTTGTCTTTTGTTTCCTGTGTAGTTTTAATATGAAGTTAACCCTGTTTAGAGGGAGTGGTTTGATTAATAGGGTTTTTTTTTTCCTTTTTTTCTTTGAAGGGCTTTGAAAATGGGTTTGATTAGGAAGGGTGCACAATTTTTATTAATTAATACTTCTGAAATAATAACTTGTGCTTTTTCATATATTTCATCCCATATATTGGATTAATATGTGCTTGTAGGGGTATGCTTAGAGGGAGTGGGCAGAACCAGTGCTAACAGCTCCTGTCTTGTGACAGCTCGACAAAACAGCCTCCTATCTACTGGCAACTAGCCACTACAACCACGAGACATAGTGACCCAGCAGCATCCGTAGGTTTACTGAGAAGTCTTGCTGACTCAACATAGCTACATCATGAGGTCATTAGCACTTCAGATGTCATGACGCCAGGTCACATGTTGTGTGTCTACATTAAGCCTGATAACACTAATAAACGCTTTTTCTCTTCACTGGCTGACAACTTTAGGTGTGGTCTCATTATTTCAACATGATGGAGTATGGGCACGAACATCATCCACCGCATGCTTATGTTTTTTAAATTAAACTTTTTAAAGAGATATCTATAATTAATTTATATAATGATTTCTGAATTTTGTATTGAAAATAAATGTTAATATGGTAAGTATCCTAATTGAACTGTAAATTTGGATTTTTTTTTGTTTCAGGGTAAACTAGCTACTCACAGCTGTCCACCTTATGCCTTAGCTTGGGCTTTAAATAGCATTGTAGCTGCTGGATGTGATAAAAAAGTAATTGCCTATGGAAAGGAAGGCCATATTATCCAACAGTTTGATTATGGTCGAGATTCTACAGAAAAAGATTTCACAGTAGCTGCCACTAGCCCCAGTGGACAGTCTGTCGTCATTGGGAGCTATGACAGGTAAAATCATGTGCAAAGGAAATTTATTGATTATGCTCTTCAGCATTTTATGAAGTAAAATTATGACCTCAAATAATTTTAAGTAGGTTAAACCTTACTCGAGGATATGTAAAACACTGAATACTCCTTGAAACATATTCTTCATGTTTCTTAATTGCGATTGTTTGATCCCCAATCTACGTAAATTGCAAAACATGGGTGAGTTGCATAAAAGTGATACGTTACTTTCTTTTTTCTTACAACATTTTCCTTCATCCTCTCCTTTTCTAGAAGTATTGATTTACCCTGCACAATTGTACTCATACATGCACATTTTGATATTAAAATGTTATATAAATATTAAAAAAAGCAGGTATGTAATAATATTTAATCATGTATATAGTCTTTAAACTGATAATTTGTATTGGTTTCAAAACTCAAAATGTAGCCAACATATACTTGTGTAATAGTTGAATTTTATGGATCAATTTTAGGGTAAAATTTAGGGGGTTGATAATTACACACATACAACTTTTGATTGCAGTAGGTACCAGAGTTGTTCAAAGCGTCAGGAGCTCGGATGGGTGACTGGTAGGGACTAGGTGGTCAGTCTGCATTTGAGATGTCGTGAGTTCCAATGGATGGGCACTTATGGCCTAGGTGAGAGTCCATTGTTGAGACGTTCAAGGCTTTAGTGGGAAGGTAGCCAAAACATGGGGAGCTCAGATGGGTGGGCAGGCAGCTGGGCCCTATGCAAGAGTCTGAGGTTGGGACATTGGGAGCTTGGATGGGCAGGCGGTCGGGAGCTTGGATGGAGGGTGGGAGACCGGGCTGTTGGGAGCTCGGATGGGAGAGTGAGAGGACCATTGGGAGCTCGGATGGGTAAGTGGAAGGTCGGGCTGTTGGGAGCTTCAGTAGGTGGGACAGAGGCTTGGGTGGGTGGGTGGGAGGCCAGGATGTTGGGAGCTTGGATGGGTGGGTGGGAGGCCGAGGCTTTGGGAGCTTCGATGGGTGAGTGAGAAACTTGGGTGTCGTGAGCTTCAATTGGCAGGAGGCCACGGCATCGGGAGCTCAGTTGGGTAAATGGCCTGGATCACACTTGCACTCCACTAATCACACTGCCTGCAACTCAGCCACATATGCAACAATCATGCGATCATAAGCCAAGTCCACTAATACTACACAGCCAAAATACCTCTACGAGGTATAGCTGTTCATGTCAAACAGCTATACGTGGCTCGTGAGTAGCGGTTTGGCCACCACTGTAATATTTGCAAATGACTTAGAAAGATTGTAGGTTGTCTAATTAGTAAGTTTGCAGACATTGCTAAAATTGATGAAGTCATAGTGTAGGAGGCTGTCTCAGGAAAGTTGGGTTGAGCAGTACAGATGGAATTTAATTCAGTTAAGTATGAAGAAATGCACTTTGGAAAGGAAAATACTGACAGTGCATATTAGAATAAATAAATGCAGGGATATTAATAGTGTTGGTATACACAAAAACCCAGAGTTCAAGTTAGTAGCTCCCTGAAAATGGTGACACAGAAAATGGTGATAAGGAAGTGAAAAAAAGCATATGGTGTGCTTGTCTTCAAAGGCTGTAGCATGATTAAAAGAAGGCTCTAGTGTGAATAAAAGCTCTCACAACTGGAGGAAGAACATACGCTTTTATTTGCTTATAACTGAGGGTAGGTTCTTACAGTGGCCTTCAGAGGGGCTCAGGATTAAGGCGGGAATCTAGGGTTATATGTGCGTAGATGGGGCAGAGCCAGTCATCACTATAACACACCACCAGTGATTCTCAGTTCACTGCAGTCACCCCTTCCTGCAGAATTTAGGGTATGTGGATGAAGACTGAGACAACTGATTCAGAGAAAAAAAATTCATAAAAGTATACAGTTATTCTCAAATTTAAGTGGTCTGGGGATCCTGATGGAGTGCCTAAGCATGGGAGAATCTTCTGGTCCCCTTGTGGGTGGGGGCTCTGGCTCTATGATTCCTCCTGAATCAGATTCCCTGAGGGTAGTGGGAACAAGCTCCGAGGCTCGCATGGCACTTGAGGCAATGGACCTTCTGTTCCAGTGGGTGCAAGGTTCCTGATGGAGACTATCCTCCCTGCCATCTAGGTACTCCACATAGGCATACGTGGGATTGGTGTGGAGAAGTTTCACCCTTTCCACCATCTTGCTTCTCTTCATGTGCTTCCCGAGAAGGACCAGACTGAGCCAGGTTGTGAGTGTAGTTCCCGATGCCGACCTTCTTTTGAAAGTAAATAGGAGCTTGTGAGGAATAGTGTTGGTCGCGGTACATAGTAGCAACTGAATGGAATGGAGCGCCATAGGAAGGACTTCTGCTAGCACGAGTCTGTAAGGCTTCTTGACTTCAGGGCCAGTTTGATAGCCTTCTAGACTATGGCATTTTCCTTTTCAACCCGGGGTTTGTAGTCCTGCTCGATGCGATGTCCCTCACCAGCATGTACTGACATAGCTCATCACTCACAAAAGAAGAGCCCCGATCGTTATAAATATAGCTGGGATACCCGAACAGGGTGAAAATGGAATCTAGGGCCTTTATGACTGACAAAGTGGATGTGTCTGAACATGGAATGGCGAACGGGAAGTGGGAGTAATCATCAGTGATAGAGAGGAAGAAAGTGTTCCCGTTTGTGGAAGGGAGAGGTCCCTTAAAATCGACACTGGGCCGTTCAAAGGGCCTGGATGACTTGATTGTGTGCCTTGACAAAATGAGCCATATGGGTTACCCCTGGATGGCAGAACTCATTATGCAGAGACTGCAGTTGCCCAGTGTGTGCAGAGGCACAGCTTTCTTTGGATAAGGCATCTGGAGGCTCATTAAGGGCTTCTAGCCAATAGGCAATGTCATAATTGTAGGTGGAGAGCTCAATCATCCACCTAGCAATTATATCATTTTTGATTTTGCCCTTCTTGACATTATTAAACATGAGTGCGACCGAGCGCTGGTTCGTGAGGAGTGTAAGTTTCCGACCAGCCAGATCGTGTCTCCAGTGCCTCACAGCTTCTACAATGGCTTGAGCCTCCTTTTCCACAGTGGGGTTCCGGAGCTCATGACCTTGCAATGTCAGAAGGGAAAAAATACAACTGGCCTGCCCACCTGCTTGAGGGGAGCAACCAGAGCTACATCCGAAGCATCGCTTTCCACTTGGAAAGGTATATTCTCGTGCATGTTGGGTTTTGCAATGTGATTTTGGAGGTAGTTAAAAGCTGTTTGGGCTTCAGCCAAGAGGGGGAAATTAGTGGCTTTTAAGAGAGGCCGAACCTTATCAGCATATTAAGGGATCCACTGGGCGTAATGTGAGAAAAACCTCAGGCATCTCCTCAAAGCCTTTGAGGTCCTGGAAACGGGGAGCTCTAACAGGGAGCACATTCAATCAGGATCTGGGCTAGTGATGCCATTCTCCACCACATAGGCAAGGATAGCCATACATTTCGTCCTGAACACGCTCTTGCTAGAGTTAACTAAGGTTCAGGTGGTGACATTATCAAGCTAAGGGAAGGTAGCCTTCAACCCATACTCATCCACCATTCTGTCCATCTGCCTCTGGAAAATAGAAACTCTGTTAGTGATACCGAAAGGGACCCTCCAGAATTGATAGAGAGACAAACATTAGCCTCAAATGCCATGTGGGCGATCCTCGGAACGGATTGGAAGCTGGTGATCAGCAGGTTTCAGGTCAGTGGTTCAATAGACCTGATATTGTGCAATATTATTCACCATGTCTGAAAATTCGAGAGAGTGGGTATGCATCCAGGAGTGTGTACCGATAAATGGTTTGGCTATAGTCAATTACTAGCCTGGACTTGTTTTCCCCTTTTACCACCACCACCACTAGTGCTCTCCATGGGCTGGTGCTAGGTTTGATGATTCTTTCATTGAGCAGATGTTGTGTCTCAGACTGTATGAGATCCCGGACTGCTGTACTGTGCCACCTGCTCTTGGTTGCAATCGGTTTGCAGTCAGAGGACAGATTGGGAAGAGAGGTGGATGGGGGGTTGGTATTCAGAGTGAAGCGGATGCATGTGGGTTCTGATTTTAGAGGGCGAGGGGACCAGAATACTCCAAGGTCACACACTTAACCAGCAACAGCACCAGAGTACACAATTCATCAAGAACATACAGGCAGATCCTACAAATGACAAATGTATATACAATGTTGTTGAATACGTGTAGAGTGAGACTGAGATGCAAGGAATATGCGATAATTGGAAAGATGCATCTTTAGGTTGTATTCCTGCACAGTCCATGAGTCTATGAAGCTTTCAGTAGAGCCTGTGTCGATTAGGCATCTAGTGGAATGTCCGTTTATCTTCACAGTTACGATGAAGTTGCTGAACTGGTGAGGTCTATCCTGATCTAGAACCCCGGAGACTCCATCCTCCTTACTCGAGTGGCCCTCTCTGTCCTGGGTTGCCATAGGGTAAGATGGTGACAACCTTGTGGCGTGGAAAGATGGCCGCCCTCCTTCCTTCTCTGACAATGATGGCACCGAGTTTGAATTTGAGTCACGGCAAGATGGCCGCTGAACCTTTTCACGCCATTTCCTCACTGCCACCCTCAGTTGGCATGTAGCGTAGCAAGTGGGTTTGGGTAAATTCGGGGCAGTCGGCTCGGGGCTGGAGTTGGATCCAGGAGCAGTGCGGGCTGCAGACTTCCCTGGCCTTCCCCTCATGTGGCAAACTCTCACCCAATGTCCTTAACACAGCTGGAACACACAGAGTCTTTTACTTGGCATTAAGATCAGGGATGCTGGCTCTTGCTGCAGAAAAAGCACTCCCTAGTGTGGGAACGCTCTCTAGCACAGGAAGTGGCAGCCATTAAGGCTGGGGTAGTGGGAGCAGCCGGCCCTTGGAAGGGGTAACCTGGGTTAGCGAGCTCACTAGCTTTGAGGTCATCGTTCTCGAGCTTGGCTTGTTCCAACGATTTGACCAGTTCAACATGACGAGCCAGGTCCTTCTTACCAGACTCAAGCAGTCGCTGCCTCATGTACCTTGAACGGACTCCTGGGACTAGAGTGTCCCAGATCTGTTCTTCTTCACGAAGGTGGCCCGTAGCCACTTCATACCTGCTCTTCTTGACAAGTGTCCACAGATCCAGCAGATAGTCATTGATGGTCTCTCCTGGTCATTGGTGACAGAGTGAGTTGGTGCCTTGCTAGGACCTTGTTTTGCGACTTCAGGCTCAGAGCCTTCAAAACCTTGATGGCTGCATCATGTATAGTGTAGTCCCTAATGACTGCATACCCTTTTGTTCCTATCCTCAAAAAGAATGCGGACCTCCTGAGTTCATCGGTGTGGAAGATGCCTCTGATCGTGTTTAGGTAGGCCGAGAAGCAGTCTAGCCAGTGTGTGAACTCCTCAGCCGCATCGGGGATCAGAGGGTCTATCAGCAGCATTCCTGGCTTGAGTAGCACTTCCATCGTTTAGGGAATAAGCTAATAAAATTGTAGCATGAATAAAAGCTCTCACGACTGGAGGGAAAACGTATGCTTTTTTTAAGCTTATAATTGAGGGTGGGATGTTACAGTGGTCTTCAGAGGGGCGCAGGCTTTAAGCGGGAAACCAGGGTTATATATGGGTAGATGGGGCAGAGCCAGCCATCAGAATAACACACCACCAGTGAATCTCAGATACTGCAAAGGCCAAAGCATTAAGAATAAGAATTGAGATGTCATAATGCTGTATAAAATATTGGTTGTATTGATCTTGAGAGTATTATGTACAGTTCTGGTTGCCACAATACAGGATGGATATGTTGTCATTTGAGAGAGGACAGAAAAGAATCACTAAGATGATGTGATTTTTATAAATGACCTATGTGAAGAAGTAGAAGGATGAGTCAGTAAGTTTGTGGATAATACGAAAGTTGGAGGAGTTGTGTATGGAGCTGAAGATTGTCAAAGGTTACAAGGGGATATAGACAGGATGCAGAGATGGGCAGAAAAGTGACAGATGGATTTCAATCTGGATAAGTGTGAGGTGATGCATTTTGGAAGGACAAACCAGAAGGCTGAGTACACAGTTAATGGTTGGTTACTTAAGAATGTGGAGTATTGTGTTTAGTTCTAGTCACCTTATTATAGGAAGGATGTGGAAGCTATGGTGAGGGTCCATAGGAGATTTACCAGGATGTACCTGTATTGGGAAACAAGTCTTAAGGGGCAAGGTTAGCAGACTTCACTCTTTGGAGTGTAGAAGGATGAGAGGAGACTTGATAGAGGTCTACAAGATTATGCGAGGCATACATAGGGTGGACAGTCAGCAAACACCAGAGGACATTAAGGGAGGGAAGTGTAGGGGAGATATCAGGGGTAAGGTTTTTACACACAGAGTTGTGGGTGCCTGGAATGCCTTACTGGGAATGGTGGTGGAGGCTAAAACTGGGGGGATTTAAGAGACTCTTAGACAGACACATGGATGAAAGAAAAATAGAGGGTTATGGGGTAGGGAGGGTTAAGTATTTCTTTTAGGAAGGAATACATAGGTAGGGAAAACATTGAGGGCTGAAGGACCTGTACTATTCTATGTTCTAATATTAATATCAAATTTTAGGCCATTGATTGAGCACTTCCATATAACAAAATAGAAAATACTGAACTTGCTACTCAGTAGTTATTAATTATATTATGAAAATGAGGAGGAAACTTCCCTTCATTTTTTTGGTGTTACTAAGTTGTGTTGTGTATATGGCTGAAAACAATGTTTTTGCAGGCTCAGAGTCCTAAATTGGAGCCCTCGGAGAAGTGCTTGGGATGAGTCCAGAGCGAAGGAGATCCCAAACCTTTATACTATTACTGCCTTAGCTTGGAAAAAGGATGGTTCTAGACTTTGTGTGGTTAGTATTTTAAAAAAAAATACATTTGTTTCATCAAAAGTGATTTTTGATCTTTGGAAAGAAAATCTTTCATATCTGAATGGACATCTGCAATTACTTATTTCTGCTTTTGGGTAGTTTGTGGAAAAACATTTATGATGGGGTACATTGTACAACATTTTTACACAAAAATTGAATAGCTGTAAAAAGTGTTTTCTATTTCAAATTTTGGTATGCTCTTTTGTTGAAATTACTAGGGAGGAAAATATTATAAACCCTCATTTTAATTTACAGGGCACACTTTGTGGAGGCGTGGAACAATTTGATTGCTGTCTACGCAGGTGTATTTATAAGAACAAATTTGAGATGACCTATGTTGGCCTCAGTCAGGTTGGTAGAAAACTTAGCTGTTTTTTCATCATTTGTGCTGTAAAACATGTTGTGAGCCTTTTGTAATAGCTCAATACCAAAACTATCAATCCTGTCTCTTCACTTCGAGCAACATATGAAGAGGTCAGTAATATGTTTGCAGCCAAAGTCACTTACTATACAGTACAACTCCGATTACCCAAAATGGTCAGGACTGGGTCTATTTTGGATAAACTGTTTTTTCGGAGAACTGATCATTTCTTAAAAACAGCCCAGTAACAACAGCAAATCACTTGTAACAGTGTTTAAACAGTAACAAACAGCAAGGTAAGGGTTTTTAAGCATTGAAATAATGTTTAATTCTCACCAAAAAAAATGCTGGCCACTGCCGATCACCAATACCTCCCCACCAGGGTACAGCTTGTGCCGGGAGCCCAAGAGTCCTGCTTCTGCCTGGGAGCTTGAGGTTCCCACTACTGTTGGCACCGGGAGCCCGAGGTTGGCTGCTGCCAGTGCTGGGATCCTGAAGTCTACTGCATTATCCGTCACCAGGAGTTCTGAAAAAATTTTGGATTTGTTTCAGATATCCTCATTTATTCAAATTTAAAAAAAAATTTTGGATAACTGAGGATTGCAGAGAATTCGATTTTGGATAATTGGAGTTGTACTGTATCATGCACACCAAGCCAAATGTCTACTTTTTCTTCCACATTGACGCAAACTTGAAATTGAATTTTTGTTTCTTTCCTTTCTCACTTCATATCTTCTCCAAACTCCTTTTATAATTCATATCTTTCTCTTCCTTCCTTGACTCTATATCCATAAAATTAATAATTATCCATCTTGTTTTTCTGGCCTGTTAACAGATGTTGATTATTCTCTGACTCAATTTACTGTCCCCTTGTCTTCAAATCTGCTATTACTACCCTTCAAGCACTTCAATTACACCGACTACTATCCAACCTCCAACTTTATTGTCCTTTCCTAAGTTTTTGATAAAAATCTAATGATATATACACAGTTTGAATGTTCAAAATAGGATTCAGTGCCATAACACTGAAAACTTTGATCTATGTTACTACTGATGTCCTTCATGATTGAGATTATCTGTCTTTACTTGTTCTTCCTTGTTACAGAATTATGTTAATAGTAATATTTAGGTTATAAAATATATTATTTTTAGTAAAGAGTTTGAGAGTTTGGAAACAGGGAAAGATAATTACACACATTAAAAACATCACATTTCTGTTATCAGATAAGAGAGGTCTTCTGGAGACCATGTGTCTCTGAATTCAAAGCAATAAGAATTTTAGATTGTGCTATTGAAAGTCTAGATACAATGGATGTTTGCTCAGAAGCACCTGTGTACACACACAGCCATTCTGCTTGATGGTCTTTGCAGGCAACTTGGAGGCATTAATTTGTAAACTTTTGGAAGAGATGAACTTCAAATAAAACTAATAGTAATGTAATATCATGTAATTGCAACTTTCCAAGAAGGCATCTTTAATACTGTGCCAGTTTAATCTGAAATCAGAAAATGCAGTGACATTCTGTGAGATGGACATGGTTGTTGTTTCTTCTTGTTCAGAGAGAGCAATGATGCTGTAGCTATTGTAATAGCCATTTATGACTGAGCAAATTATGGGTAAACGAAAGCAATATTATCCTTGTTTCTGGATCATAACCATTTTGATGGTTACTTTGTCTGACTCGTGCTTGAGTGCAAAAGCATTGTGGAAAACACAAGTTCTGAAACATCTAAGCAAGAGAGGGGAATTTGTGAAAATGTCATTCGTATGAAGAAATATTTAGCTGAAAGCAAATCTACAAGAATTCATGAATTAAAGAACTTTTGAACAGCAGTTTAAAGACTGAGTTTCAACACAAAAGATTTCTAAGACTGAACTTTAAAATTATCTCTTCAAAATTGTCCCAAAATTGTTATGGTTTGGGATTTGTCACATTCTCACACTCGCTCTTGCACATAGAGAGGTTAAGTTTAGAGTTGAGTAAGATTTTATATTATTAATAGTTATTAATAACAATTATTGTCTTGAAGATACCAGTGTTTTGACATTCCATCCTTACAAATCCAGTCTTTGCTAGTGAATCATCTTTTGTGGTTGTTGTTCCTGAATCCACATCTTTGCCTCAGTGCCTCTTTCAGTTGTATGCTATCCTTCAGTTACATTACTTGAAACCAAGTTGTCAGTTTCAACATGAGAGATGCTGATACCTCTTTTTACCTCACTCTATCTTTCTTGATCCTACCATTCTAAATTGTCAGTAACAGAATTTTCCTGCACTAAAGACTGAAGCCTTTCATCAGTGCAACCTCTCCTCTAGCTATCAGTTCCATCTCCTCCCAGGCTATTATCTGAAGCTGTATCTGTCTTGTTGTGACCTTAATGTTATATTTGCACAATCACCTCCAAAGCATTGTCCTTGCATTATTTTACTTGTTGCAGAGACCCATGCCCATTGCCTTTGTGGTCTCCACGATTTAACTATTCCATCATATCTGCTTGACCTCCTTTCTTCTGCCCTAAACACAATGTAATCCAAAACTTGTCTGCTTATGTACAAGCTCATAAAGGATTCCAGTCACCCAACACCTATTTGATAATCAGTGCTGGGTTCTATTTAAATAATAACTATTCTAAAATTCTCAACTTTAACTTTAAAATCTCCATTTTCATTCAGTCTGGAATTTTCTCCAGCACATTATCTGGTGAGGTGTTTGCATTCTTTAAATTCTGGTCTATTGTTCCTTCTGAGTTCGGCTTGTCCATCCCTTAGCAGCCAGACATCTTCATTCATATGCTTTTTGAACTTTGCTCTTTGACCAGATTTTTTATGTCATTGAGCTAAATATGTTTTTTATGTGGTTCAACATAAGCTCTTTGATTGGAATGCTCCTACAGTGCCTTTTGTTATATATTTATAAGTGGTTTTATTTTACTACAGAATTTTGATATTGACACATCAGTTAACTCTTCTCTCCGCAAATTGTTATTTTAAAAGTTTTTTATTATCAATCTATTAAAATGTGTTGTAATTGATTTTAATATTGCATTCTGAGTCATTGTCTTTCATAGGTCCTGTGAATCATGTCATGAAGTTATTAAATGTCCCAGTAAATGGTTGAATAAAAAGCATACAATGCATTATGTAAATATTCTGTTTGAAGTACTCCTTTAAAATGAACAAAATAAATTCAGGATGTGCATTACTGCCTTTCTTTTTTTATTCAGGTTATTGTAAGGAATCTTTCCACTGGTACGAGAGTGGTACTGAAATCTCACTATGGTTATGAAATTGATGAAGTGAAGATCATGGGAAAAGATCGCTTCCTGGTGGCTCATACTACTGATACATTGCTTCTAGGAGACTTGGCTACAAATAAACTTAGTGAGGTACTGTGAGAATTCAAACATTTGCTTTTGCCTTCGATTTATCAATTATTTTCAAGCTTGGAGGGTAGATACCTTTTTTTTAAAATGTGCATCGCTTATATTTTTATGTCGTTTTGCACACTGAAAATGGATTGTTATTGAAACTACTTTTTTTTAGTTCAGGTGCATTCATACCAAGAAAGTTAGCCATTTACTTGTTTCCATGTTTTGTGTCCAATCACATACGAGGAAATCGCTAAGGTCCTGCCAATAAGCTTTAGGAGTTTCTGTGAGGTTCCTGAGGCAGACTTAAATGTCTTCTGGGTTTTTGTAGTTCAAAGATTTGTTTTTTTTTGTCCACTTCTAATAGGTGCCTACTTCATGATATAGTTCTCTGGGGAGCAAATGTGGGTGGCACAGTTAGCACAACACTATAACTGCCAAGTGATCTGGGTTTGAATCCGGCATTGTCTGGGAGTTTGTACATTTTACCTGTGTCTTTATGGGTTTTCTCTGGGAACTCCTGTTTCCTCCAACCCTTCAAAATGCACAGGAGTTGTAGGTTAATTGGGATATTTGGGCAACAAGGGCTATTGGGCTGGACAGGCCTGTTACTGTGCTCTATGTCTAAATTTTTTTTAAAAATTAAATTTATGAGAAGCAAATTGGTATTTCCAGGATATTTATTTGTAAATGTATTATAACTTTTTTTTTCAAGGGACAATGATGTTATTATTGCTGGGAAACTGGAAAAAGATCAAGAATAGGCATCTTCATTGAATGAAATTAGCCCATAGATAATTTCATTTGAAGAATATTGTTAAGATCAATGAGCAACATCCAGAGTAGCAGATGGTTTTGCACCTCATACTTGTGATTTTCAACATTATATTTAGGATTTTAATTAAGACATCAGCTTGAAAGGAAGGCATCAGTCATTATTAAACGTATCATGGTGGCTATTAGGAGAGAAACAGCATTTGGTGGCTTAGACCAGGTGACTTTTCTGCTGTCTAAATCATAGAATGATATCACGGGGAGGGATGTGAAGAATTAAAATACATTGTTTATAGGAACTTAAAACTTGTGTGAAACAATTTGTAATTGAAATATTTATTTGGTTTGAAGTTCCTGTTCACTTTCTCAAATAAGTCATTGCTTGTCTTCATCAGACAGGGCATTGAGAGAAGAGTTGAGATGCATGTTTAGGTATAGATGAGAGCATACCTAAAATATGTGCAGTTATGATAATTGTATTATAGAAAGGAGTGACCAAGCTAGAGGGATTGTAGAAATGATTTACAAGGGTGTTGCTGAATTTGGCTAGTTTGAGTTATGTAAAGAGATGGATAGACTGGGATTGTTTTCCCTGGACCTAAAGAGGCTGAGGGGGTAACTTTAGAAGTTTTTATAAAATCATACGGGCATTAATAGGTGAACAATCACAGTTCTTTTTGCAAGGGCAGGGGTATATAAAAGTACAGAATATAGGTTTACAGTGAGAAGGGAGAGATTTAAAGGTAATCCGAGAAATAAGTTTTTCCACACAGACGATATAGGGCATTTGGAACAAACTGTCAGAGGAACTGATGGAGCAAAATGCAATTACATTATTTAAAAGCCATTTTTACATGTTGATGGATAAGAAAGCTTTAAAGAAATATGGTCAAATGCAGATAAATGATTCCACCTCAGGAAGGCACTTGATTTGGATGAATGAGATGGGCCGAATTTCCATGCTCCATACCTCTGACTTGTGACTAATGCAAATGCATCTTCCAAGGCAAGAAAAGAGTTTATTTTTTATGTATTATTTTGTGAATTATCATCATCTACAAGCACAAAGTAACTCCAGGTTCCAATTGAGTAAATTAGTAATAAACTAATTTCAAGTGATAACATTCTTAATTTTTACTTTTTTTAGGTTGCTTGGCAAGGGTCTGGTGGAAATGAGAAGCTTTACTTTGATAATGAAAATGTAAGTTTATCTTGATTTTAAAATGTTTGCATTAAGTATCTGTTTGGATACTAAGCATTGCTCTTTACATAAATTAAATGAGTGCATGCTGGACTCATTTATTTTTACTCCAAAGTAGTGGATAATGTGGTACATTGAAATAATATATTTTTTAAATTGTAAAATTGAGGAAAATGCTGAAATTCATCATATTGTCCAGAATAATATGGTACCTACAGGCATTTGCAAACAAAAGTTAAATTAATCTCATTGCTAAATTGTACATTTGTGGACAAACTCTCACCTGCAAATCCATCTTGCCCAGATTAACTGGCTGCAGTAGGAATCTGGGAACCTTGCTTTAAATTTTACAATTTAAATTTGGACAGGAGGATATTGACAGGTTACAGAGTTGGGCAGAAAAGTGGCAGATGGATTTCAATCTGGATAAGTGTGAGGTGACGCATTTGGAAGGACAAACCAGTAGGCTGAGTACGTGGTTAATGGTCGGTTACTTAAGAGTGTGGAAGAACAGAGGGATTTTGGGATGGAAATCCATACATCCCTCAAGGTCACCACTCAGTTGATAGAATAGTTAAGAAGGCCTATGGAACACTGGGATCAATCAATGGAGGGATTGAATACAGGAGTAGAAATGTCACGTTGCAACTCTGCAAATCTTTGGTAAGACCACACTTAGGGTATTGTGTTCAGTTCCGGTCACCTCATTTTACAAGAAGGATGTGGAATCTATAGAGAGGAAGCAGAGGAGATTTACCAGGATGTTACTTGGATTGGGAAACAAGTCTTATGAGGCAAGGTTAGCAGAGCTGAAACTTTTCTCTTTGGAGTGTAGAAGGATGAGAGGAGACTTGATAGAAGTCTACAAAATTATGAGAGGCATACAGTCAGCACTTGTTTCCCAGGGCAGGATTGGTAAACACCAGAGAACATATGTACAAAGTTAAGGGAGGGAAGTGTAGGGGAGACATCAGGGGTAAGTTTTTTTTTACAGAGAGTTGTGAGTTCCTGGAATCCCAGGGATGATGATGGAGGCTGAAGCAGTTGGAGGATTTAAGAGACTCTTAGAAAGACACATGGATGAAAGAAAAATAGAGGGTTATGGGTTACTGAGTTTTTAGTACCTTTTTTATTTAGGAATATAGAGGTCAGTACAATATTGAAGGCCAAAGGGCCTGAACTGTGCTGTATTGTTCTATGTTCTAAAAAGCATGGTAACGGGCCCTTTCAGCCCATGAGCCTGTGCCACCTAACTAACCTACAACCCAGGAACATTTTGAGTGGTGGGAGGAAACCAGAGTACCAGAGGAAACCTACTCAGACATGGGGAGAAAGTACAAACTCCTTACAGGCAATGCTGGATTCAAACCTGGGTCACTGGCACTGTAACAGCATGCTTTCTGTTTACTAATAAATGCTGTAGCAATTTACCAACTGAATTGAATTTGTGGTTGTTGGAGATAATCCCAGCCCCAGTACTTTATTTCAGGAGTTCCTGAGGTCCAAACATCTCCGCTTTATCAATTAGCTTCCTTCTATCGTCAGGATATTTGCTTGTGATGGCATAATGTTTAATTTCATTTCACTTCCTCAGCAAATTACTTCAATGTCTGCATTTAGTCGACACTCTTCCTTTGTTGTAACTGAGTCAAAGAACTCCTTATCTAACTGCATTGGCAGAATACCTTCACAAGGAGTACATCAGCTATTCAAAGAATTTCTCACCACTACCTTCTCAAAGGTAGTTAGATATGGCAATAAATACTGAATATGTAATGAAAAAATTAGAAAAAAATGTTTTATTTGGCGTCCTGTTGTATGTTCATTGAATTAATTTTCTTCCAACACCTTTTTATTTTTACTTGGCTTTTGCTTCTTAAACCTGAATTAAAGACAAGTAAACTGGACAAACTGTTTACTCATTTCATACATAGTCCAATTGCAGTTTGTTCCCATCTTCTACAATATTAATCATTCCTGATATTATTGTAATGTACAAACGTGTGGAGATCCTGTAGCAATTTCCAGCTCCTTGATGAAAATGTTTTGATAAAATATCTATTTTAACAATGAATCAAGAGAGGCTTTTTTATTCAACTTATTCATATCTGCCATGCTCTCACACGTGAATCCTTGCTCATTCACTCCAAACTTAATTCATTTGGTCACGGAATATTCTTGCAAATATTGAAAGTTAGGTGATTGCTTAGTTGAGAAAAGGATACAAAGAGCCTGCAAATGGTCATAGATTGGTGAAGCGAATGGGTAAGACATTGGCAAATGGAGTGTAATGTGGGAATACACTTCAAAAGGAAAAATGAAAAAAGGAAATTATTATTTAAATAGAGTAATCTCATTATCTTGCAGTATAAAAGAATCCAGAGAGCCTTCTGTGAGAAACTCAAAAATAGTTTTGGTTTCCAAAATTAAAGAAAGGTGTGATTGGACTAGAATCAGTTTGATTCTTGAGATTACAAGATTGATTAATCAACAAAGGTTGGACCACAGATGCATAAGAAACTGTATGATCTGAGAAGGATAGATGTAGAGAAAAATGGGATCAGTGAGATAAGCTAATGAGTTCATTGTCATGTACAATGTCCAATGTACATACGCACTGAAATTCTGCTTGTTGCAGCCGAACAGATACTTTGTAAAAAAAACCAACCACAACAGTATACATAATTGAATTTAAAAAAATACAAAAGATAGATGATAAATATTCACAGTCTCGTACAAAAAAAGGTGACTTTACACTCTTGTGATGTTGGACCAGTCCAAAAGATGATAGCTCTTGAACCGAAAATAAACTTTTCTTTATTCTAGAGGTGCTGGTCTTTGGACTCTGTACCTTGTGCCCAAAAGTAGCAGTGAGAAGAGGTTGCAACCAAGGGGATTGGGGGTCCTTTATGATGTTGGCCAGGCCACATCTCACATCAATATACTTAATGGATGGGAGGTCAGAGCCTAGCAAAGATTACTACCAGATGCAGTCTTCTCCTTTCCTGGCTATACTAATTAACAAACCAAACTGTGATGCCACCAGTTGGTTTACTTTCCATGGTGCACCTGTAGATAGATATTTGACGACATGCCAAATTTGGGGGGGCGTGGCAAGATGGCCTAGAGTCTAGACATGCAATCTCGACCTCTCTGGCCAGACTTTTAAATACCCATTTTTTAACCCTTTGTTTTCAAGTTTAAACTTTTTAAATTTTAAAGTATTAAGGAATCATTATGACCACTAATGGTAAAAAGACTAAACCTCAAGTTCAAAAGAAGATACATTTTTGAAGTGTTGAAGATTTGGGGCCTAGACGACTTGAAACGGCCCCAGGCTCAATTTCTTCGTTGCCTAAATCCCAAAGATCGACTGTGGGGGCTGAAAAAAATACCTATTGCTCACCAAATGAAGGATGGCGCTGGAATTACCCGTTCTGCAGAAGAAGGTGCGTGTTCCCAAGAAGTGGACCCCGATTTGGTAAACCTTTCGATTTCAATGGAGGAAGCAAGCAGGAAGAAGACTCCATTGTTGGAAATGCATCAGGGAGCATTTCAATCTGAAGAAATCGTTTTTCTTCAAGAATTGATGAGAAAACAGCAAGATGCAGGGGGAGACCAGCGGCGACCCCCCTGAGGAAGTCAGGGTGCCGTTGCTGGGAGTCCAGACCCGCAGTAAAACTTTTAAAATGGCTTCTGTTGAATTGCAGCAGGACCTGCAGTTACCTTGTTCTGTCACCATGTCAGAGAGAGCAGAGCTGAGATTTACTGATTCACAGTGTATGCAATTAAATGTAGTTATTCAAGCTGTTATAAAACCTTTGTTGACATCCCAAATGATTGAAATAGTTCAAATGAATGCTGGTATAAATTCAGAATTAAATATGGTTAAGACACGTGTGGATGCATCTTATGAAGAATTAAAAACATTTCAGACTGCTTTTTTGGACTGTAAACAACAAGTGACTTCTAACACAGAAAAAATGTTGAAGGTGGAAAATCAGTCATAGAATTAGGAGATCGTGAGAAGGAGCTAGAAAGAAAAATAGATTACTTGGAAAATCAAAGCAGAAGGAATAATGTGAAAATTGTTGGTTTGCCAGAAGTATAGACTGGATTCCGCAAATATTAGGGCAAGAATTTTTCTCTGGGGGAATGGCACTGGAAAGAACCCATAGAGCTTTAAGAAGAATACCCTCAGCTGGTCAAACCCCGAGACCGGTAATAATTCGATGTCTGAGTTATTTGGATAGAGAAGCAATACTTCGACTTGCAGTACAAAATGCGAGACAACGACAAACCCCATTATTGATTCAGAATAGTAGTCTTTTTTTATCCTGATCTGAGTCAAGAGGTCATTCAACAACAACGTCAATTCAATCCAGTTAAAGAAGTTTTGTGGCGTAAAGGTTATAAGTCTGCTTTTCGTTACCCTGCAGTGTTGAAAGTGTTTTATGGAGACTATCAATTTTGGTTTTTTGAAACTGATTGTGAAGCAATGATTTTTGCTGACTCATTGCCAGATATAAGAGGACAAAGACGTAGTCCACCATTATTTCCTAAAGAAAAATTTGGTAGCTCTGGAAACGGAAGAAAACGGGAATGGAAAGAGTCTACCTCCTTCCGAAATGGGATCATCGAGATTTGAGTCTTTTGGATGAAAAGAAGATTCTTATTATTCTATTTTTCTTTTGTTATTATGATATTTTGATGTTACTGACTTAGTCTTAGACTTTTTAGAGTTGAATGGAATTTTTTGTTTAAAGTTTTGGAGAAATTTAAGTTTGGTCCTTCATTTATTGGTTGGATTAGGGCTCTATATAGTAAACCAGTAACTAGAGTATTGACGAATGGTTTGATTTCGGAATCTTTTAAGTTAACTCGATCAACTTGTCAAGGTTGTCCTTTATCGCCAGCTTTGTTTGCATTAGTGATTGAACCTTTAGCACAGTTGATAAGACAAAATACACAGATACAAGGTATGAAAGTTTTAGATGAGGAGTATAAAATTAATTTATTTGCTGATGACATATTGGTGTATTTAATAAACCCAGCTCAGTCACTTTTGCATTTGAAGGAATGTTTAATACAATATGGATGTCTTTCTGGATATAAAGTTAATTGGGAAAAAAGTAAAATATTATTGGTAAGTGAAGGAGATTATTCAGTTTATAAGAATATTATTAATTTGAAATGGACTGATCGAATTAAATATCTGGGTATAATTTTGAATGTTAATTATCAATCTTTATATAAATTAAATTATGTTCCTTTAATGAAAAAAATTAAAACTGATTTGATTAAATGGAAAGATTTACCTATTAATTTAATGGGAAAGATGAATACAATTAAGATGAATATCCTTCCGCGTATACAATATTTGTTTCAATCTATTCCGTATTTACTTGATAAAATATTTTTTCAAAATTTAAATAGAATGGTTAGGGAGTTTTTATGGAGGGGTACATTTTCGAGAGCAGCTTTGAATAAATTAACTTGGAAATATGAGTTAGGGGGATTACGTTTACCACATTTTCAAAATTATTATGAGGCAGCCCAACTTAAATTTATTAGTTCATTGATGGATTTGGTACGGCCTCCTAGTTGGGCTAAAATTGAGATGGCAAGTATTTCTGAATTTGAAATACATCAGTTTTTGTTTAGGTGGAATATGAATTTGTTACAACAATACAATGTGCCTATACTTAAACATTTAATGAAGTTATGGATAAAGAAAAATAAAATGATAGGTTCTAGGGGTAAATTATTGGCTTTGACCGTTGTATAATAATCAACTTATTTTTCAAAACATAATCAAAGTTTATTGCATTGGAGATTTAAAGGTGTGAAATATTTGGGAGATTGTTTTAAAGAAGGTAAGTTTTTATCTTTTAATCAGATGAGGGAAGATTTTGGTATTGGTAAAAATTCTTTATTTCTTTATTATCATATTCGATCTTTGGTAAAATGTATGTTTGGTAGAGAGATGATTTTACCTAAAATGACTAAATTTGAGACTTTTCTTATGAAGGTACCAGAGAAGGGTTATATTTCATTTATGTATCAAATATTACAGGATGGTATGGATAAAAAAGGTTGGATAGATCTAAAATTAAATGGGAAGCGGATATTTTTTCTGAAGAGGATTGGTTAGATATCTGTTATGATAGTGTAACTAGATTGATAAATGCACGTTATGCAATGATTAATTACAATTTTTTACATCAATTATATTTGATACCTGAAAAATTTAAAAAAATATGGTTTTAATGAATCAGATTTGTTTTTTAGATGTGGTGATACGGTTGGAACTTTTTTTCATGCTGTTTGGTTATGTATACATATACAATATTTTTGGAAGAAAATTCAATCGTTTTTACAATATCTGTATAAGATTAAAATAGTTTTAGATCCAACAGTATTTTTATTGGGTAGTTTGCAACCTCTGAAAGGCTTGGGATTAAATAAGTTTCAGCTTGCTTTTGGAAATTTAGCTTTATCCGTAGTGAAAAAATGTATTGCTAGTACGTGGAAAGATACAAATATGATTGATATTAATAAATGGCATAATGAGATGAAAATGGTGCAGCCGAGATAGGTAAACTGGTTGACCGTTTTGTGTGCCCGATGGAGATGTGGGGGGGCTGGTAGTCATGGTGGGGAGCTGGCTGATGGAGGACTTCAGTTTTCTTCAGGCTGACTTCCAGGCCAAACATTTTGGCAGTTTCCGCAAAACAGGACGTCAAGCGCTGAAGAGCTGGCTCTGAATGGGCAACTAAAGTGGCATCGTCTGCAAAGAGTAGTTCACGGACAAGTTGCTCTTGGGTCTTGGTGTGAGCTTGCAGGCGCCTCAGATTGAAGAGACTGCCATCTGTGCGGTACCGGATGTAAACAGCGTCTTCATTGTTGAGGTCTTTCATGGCTTGTTTTCAGCATCATGCTGAAGAAGATTGAAAAGAGGGTTGGTGCGAGAACGAAGCCTTGCTTCATGCCATTGTTAATGGAGAAGGGTTCAGAGAGCTCATTGCTGTATCTGACCCGACCTTGTTGGTTTTCGTGCAGTTGGATAACCATGTTGAGGAACTTTGGAAGACTACACAAAAGAGTCTGGAAAAACAACCAACTGAAAAACCTCACAAAGATTAGCGTATACAGAGCCGTTGTCATACCCACACTCCTGTTCGGCTCTGAATCATGGGTCCTCTACCGGCATCACCTACGGCTCATAGAACGCTTCCACCAGCGTTGTCTCCACTCCATCCTCAACATTCATTGGAGCGACTTCATCCCTAACATCGAAGTACTCGAGATGGCAGAGGCCGACAGCATCGAATCCACGCTGCTGAAGATCCAACTGCGCTGGGTAGGTCACGTCTCCAGAATGGAGGACCATCAACTTCCCAAGATCATGTTATATGGCGAGCTCTCCACTGGCCACCATGACAGAGGTGCACCAAAGAAGAGGTACAAGGACTGCCTAAAGAAATCTCTTGATGCTTGCCACATTGACCACCGCCAGTGGGCTGATATCACCTCCAACCGTGCATCTTGGCGCCTCACAGTTCGGCGGGCAGCAACCTCCTTTGAAGAAGACCGCAGAGCCCACCTCAGTGACAAAAGACAAAGGAGGAAAAACCCAACCCCAACCAACCAATTTTCCCTTGCAACCGCTGCAACCGTGTCTGCAACCCTGTCCCGCATCGGACTTGTCAGCCACAAACGATCCTGCAGCTGACGTGGATATTACCCCTCCATAAATCTTCGTCCGCGAAGCCAAGCCAAAGAGTGAGATGAAATATTGTTTAATAATGGAAAAAAATTATGTATGTTTTGCATGATAATTATAATTTTTTTATTAATAAGTGACTGTTATATTCAGAATATTTACATTTCAATTTACATTGATTAGATTTTAATATGTATATTTAACTTTTTTTTAAATATCCTTTTTTTTTTCTTTTTTATGGCTCTCCTTAGGAGAGTTGCCTAAAAGTGGGGGGGGTGGGGGGGGGGGGTGGGTTTTCTCTCTTTCTTCTTTTCTTTTGTTTTTTTTATATATATAAAAAATGTTCATGTTTAATTGCTGTATATGTCATATATTTTTTGTTTTTTGAACGAATAAATAAAGTTTAAAAAAAAAGACATGCCAAATTTCCTCAGACTCTTTGGAAAGCGTTAGCGTGCCTTCTTCATGCTTGTCTGATGTGCTGGCGCTTGAAGTGATCTTCTGAAATTTGGTCTCCCAGGAACATGAACCTACTAGCCCTCTCTACCTCTACCTCTGTCCCACAAATGCAGCCAGGTGTGTGTTCCTTTGGCCTCTCCTTTCCTAAAATCAACAATAAGCTCCTTGATCATGGCAATATTGAGAACAAAAATGTTCTTGCAATGCACAACCAGATTTTCAATCTGTATTCTGACTCATCAAATTGGAATGCCTGGTTGCTATTACATGACAGTGACCAGGCACTATCTATATAAGGAGTTTTTACATTCTCGCTGAGTCTGCGTGGGTTTTTCCTGTGTGCTCTGGTTTCTTTCCACCTTTCAAAATGTACAGGGTTGCTGGTTAATTTGGGTGTAATTGGGCGGCACAGGTTTAAGTGGCTGCATCAGCTTCTACTGTGCTGCAAATAAAATTTAATTTGATTTTTAAAAAAAACTTAATTCCAGTTAGTTGGCGAACAATGGTGGTGTCATCATCATATTCGTAGATTTAGTTCGAGACTAACCTGACCACGCAGTCATGAGAATATAGGGAATAGAGCTCGGGATTTGGCGTGGAGCCTTAGGGTATCATGTGGTAGAGATGATGTTACCATTTTGCTCTGATTGGGATCTGGTGATGAGGAGCTGGAAGATGTAGGATTACTGTAATTGGTTATCGATTGGGGACTCTGGGCCAAGGGGGTCTCATTGAATGCTGTATTTCTTATTCTCATTTAATGACAGTAACAGGGTGGATGCTGAGAGTATGTTTCCCTTAAATGGGGATATTTTGAACTAGAAAGCATGGTTTCAGAACAAGGTTTGTCCATTTCAGGTGTAATAAGAAATAATTTCTTAGATGGTTGTGAATCTGTGAAGTCGAGCTTAACAAAAATTTACTGTAAATTTCAAAGGAATAAATTGGTTTGAGGTAAGTGGGGGAAAGAGCACTTCAGGCCTTAATTGGATCAGATAAGATCATGTTAAATGGCAGAGCAGCTTCAATGCTTTCTCCTGCCCCTTTGGTAATGTTCTTATTTCTCTTGATGGCAAGCCCAAGCCTTTTGTGCCACTAGTTTGCCACCTTACTTTCCTACTTGTGCCAGAGATGATGTATTTCCTTGTGAAATGTTCCTTTTGGAATATTGTGATAAAACATGTACTGGTGCTTAACCTTTTTTTTTTTGGGGATCATCAGGACCAGGCACCTGCCGTTGATCGGAATCTTCCAGTTTTTGGAATCATTTTAAAATGGCGGTCCTGTTAAGCCAGTAGTTATCAACCTTTTTATTTCCACTCATATAGCATTTTAAGTAATCCCTATGCCATTCATGCTCTAAAATTAGTAAGTGATTGCTTAAGGTGGTAGGTGAATGGGAGGGAAGGTTGAGAACCACTGCTCTCGACTCAATTGTTACTGAAATATTTTGCTTGAGAAAAATTGCCATTGGCCCATTTCCTTTGGAGTTATGAAACAGTGCACATAAGTCAAATAGGTATGATTAGACAGTGGTTTTCAAACATTTATTTCCACCCATATACCACCTTAAGCAGTCTCTTACTAATCATAGAGCACCTATGGCAAAGGGAATACTTAAAGTGGTATGTGAATGGAAAGAAAAAGGTTGAAAACCACTGCTTTTAGCAAATGCTATGTTTCAAAATCACACAAAACAGGGGTTGCAGGGTGTTAAATTAATTTAGATAATAAAAGACCATAATATTACAAGCATGTTTTTAAATTTTGAAATAAAACTGGCTCAAACTGGTTTCTCACTGGTAGTGTCAACTGGGAGGGTGGGTGGCAATGAAGCTCGACAGCGAGGGCTTCTTATAAAGTAACGATCGTGCGAATCAGAAATGGCGCCTGACAGGAAATTGCTCTCATAAAGTGATAATTGCACTAATTAGCAATGGCACGCTCCATGAAGGGCCTCTTATTATGTGATGATACCACAAATTATCAATGTGGAACTCAATGGGATACACGGGATTTGAGCGAGGGTTGCTTTGGGTCATGTTTGGCACCAAACTCCATCTTCGATGAGCAGATGTCATCTACCGATAAAAGTGCCAGTTTTCAGAATCCCAGATAAAAGGTTAGGCACCTGTCAAATAATGTCCATCTTTGGAACAACTGTAAAGTGAGCCTCTTTCTTTGAACCACCTGACCCCTCAAATGGTATCGGTTCTTATTCCCACTGCTCTCAACCATTCTCAGTCCCTCTGATAATCTCTCAGTTATCCATTCTTCTATTTTCATATAATTTTGCATTGATAAGCTTTCTAAGAAATGACTAACTTTTGTTTCTAGGTCTGCATGATCTTCAATGTCGGTGAATTGACACTTGTTGAATATGGCAACAATGACATTTTGGGATCTGTTAGAACTGAGTTCATGAACCCTCACTTAATTAGGTACGATTTACTTAGATTTTTAACAGGGCTTGTGATTTTTTTTGCTTGAACTACCTGACTAAGCCTTTCATCTTTCTTTATGACAAAAAAGGAGGCCATTTAACTCTTACAGTAGTCAATTAACCTGTTAAGAGCCCAGAGGACCCATAAACCCAGCAGCAATAGATATTCACCAAGACAAATGGTTACTTAAACAAAAGTTGCTTTTAATTATCTTTAAACATGAAAACAGAATCACACTTTAACTTATCACTATTGACAACTAACACACGTGTATGTAATGTGTGTGTAAGTTCAGAAAAGTTCTTTGATTCACAGTCCAATCTCACTTCTCATTCCTCCAAGTTCACTGGTTGCAAATAATTCTTATACTCTGCACAGAATTTAACATTTATAAAGTTCACCAGGCTTTGGTGCTTGAAAGGTAAATGGTTACCGCTCAGGAAGGTTCTTGTCGGTTTAGAGAGAGAGAGAGAGATTTGTTGTTCCAGGACATCCACAACTAATTCCTTTTTAATCAGCCACTCCAGTGTCTTGCTGATGAAACTTGCCCCCTTCAGGGTTCTCCAGATAATAACCTTTTTCTTTAAGGTCACTACAGAGTTCATTTTTGTTTCTCTTATTCCAAGTGAAACATTAATCTCCTCTTGCATGACCCACAAGGGATTTGACCAGGCAGGAATAAGAACTCACAACCCGTCTTCCAAATGGGGTTTTCCACAAGCTTGCCAGCTTGTCCTGTTGCAGTCTCAGCTACTGTTGCTGGCTATAACTCTGCAGAAGTGATCTCTCTCTCTCTCTCTCTCTCTCTCTCTCTCTCTCTCTCACTCTCACTCTCACAAAGCCTCGTGCAAATGCCATGGGACTAATATATGTAGCATTAGCAGTGCTCAAGTATTTACAATTAAATCTGTTCTAAAGTTTTTATATGTAAGGTATTCCAACAAACCTTTCCAAACATTTCTCCCAAAGTCCGTATATGCTTGGCGTGCTAGAAGTCATTGGAGCATCAGAATAAACCCAAACGGGCACATGGTAAACATGTAAACTCCATCAGCACCAGAGTTCAGAATTAAACTGTGAGGAAACAGCATGATCAGCTAAACAATTATACATCTCCACCAATTAAAATATAGTTTTGGATATTCAAACTGGGTAACATTTTGTGAAATTTTTGAATTCCCCAAGACTTGTAAATCAATCTGGATGGTCAAAATTAAAACCTCACAATAATAATTAATTTTGAATAAGCTGGGATTTATCCTACTTTTGTTTACCACCTTACTCCAAACTGATAGAAAGATTTTGTCATCTTCAGAAAATGGACTTCTGACTTTAAAGCTGCTTAATCTTTGATGTATTAGAAGTTTGGGTAAATAGTTGTGGGACTACCGCTGACCATTGATGCTGTGTATTATCAACTTATCATTATTAATCGCAGTAAAGAGGATATACAAGCATGTGACTTTTTTTGTATGTTGATGTAGTGTTTTCTCCTTTATTTTAGTGTTCGTTTGAATGAACGCAAACAAAGAGGGGTGGAAGAAAACAAGAAATTGGCATACCTGGTTGATATTAAAACAATAGCAATTGGTTGGTCTTATTTGAAATATATTGTAATGTGATGATTAATGTGATGGGGCGTAACAGTTGGTCTAGTGGTTAGCACAACGTCTTTACAGCGCCAAAGAGTGGGACTGGGGTTCAAATCCCACGCTATCTATAAGGAGTTTGTACGTTATTCCTGTGTCTTGCGTGGGTGAGCCCTGGTTTCCTCCCACCATTTGAAATGTACCAGGGGTACCAAATTGGGTGGCACAGACTCATGGGCCGAAATGGCCTGTTACTGTGCTGTACGTCTAAATTTAAAATTTAGAGAATATTTTATTTCAGTCAGTGAAATTAGTTGTTATTTCTTTTAATGTCTAATGCTTTACTTAAAAAGATGACATATTTAAAATAATGGAAATAAACTCCCAAGAAGTGAAGTGTTTACCCCATCAGGTATATCTCTTGTCTCCTATCAGAGATCCAAACAAATATAATTGGAGTTTCGGGGAAAGGAAACAACCAAGCTGAGGCAAAGCTGTTAAGCAAATGAAAAAACTGCACCCTGTCTGACTGATTCTTAAAAATAATCAAGTAAAGTTAACTTGCGTTATCTGACAATATTCAGCTCTGCTTTGGTTTCCATAATTTATTTGTTTAATATTGCAGATGGGAAACCATGTTAAATGGAATTTTAACCATCTTACCCATTTTTATAATCTTTTACATCTGTTCTTGACTTTTTCAGTATTGAATCATAACAAACTACAGACACAAGCTATTTTGTGGCTTTTTTTCTTAATTTAGTACATATACAATCTCTCATGTTCAGTTTCCATTTTCTATTTTTCTCATTATTTACAAGACATTTCGCTGATTGTGGACTGTTCTTTGAATTTACAATGTGCGCTAGCCCTGCAGTCTGTCAGTATCAGCAAGATAGCCCTTCCAAAAAGTGTAGTGGACCATCAGGAATGGCAAAGCCTTAGCGGTAGAAATTAAGGTCTCACTCCGGCTGCCTAATGGCCAAGCTGTTAGAAGACCCTTTCACTGGAGACTAGAGCTATTTGGAAACAGTTAAGAATAATCTTCCCCCTCCCAAAAAAAAGTAAAATGTATTTAAAATGCAAGTATTATATTTGAATCTTTGGTTAACCGAATCTTTAGTTTTACACTTTTAATACTTTTTGTCATGGCACCGAGGCTATTTTTAAAATACCAGTTAGCATCTCCATTGAGACCTTTCGTTTGTAACTACATGCAGCTTTCAATTAGTTTCATAGAAGTATTGAGGAGCTTTATGTTCCTGTACTTTCACAGTAGGTGATAGTTAAATGTGTTACAAAAAGTTATTTTAAGCTTTCTCTTCAGTACTGAAAATTAACTTGCAGATTTTAATTGTTGAAGATTTTGAAGAGTTATACTATTCTATGTAAAAGAACAAATTGTTTAAAAAATGTTCCAGTTTTTTTTTGTCATGTATCTCTTATTTTTCTTCCTGTACTGGTACCATTTTAAATTATCCATTTTCTTATCATTTGCAAAAGTTGACATAATTTGGCTTGTTCTTTACCCAGAAAATTAAGTTGTGTTGTTTTGGCACATGTGATTATTGCTGGCATAACTAGTGCTTTTCGTGTGCTGTTTGACTGGCAGCAGTGCAATTTTAAAAGGGCAGATTTCAGCCTAGTCCTGGGTAGCCAACTCAAGACAACTCAGAAGTTCAGTGTAATTTTTGACCATCAACCACCAACATCCCCCAATCCCAGCTACTGAGATGATCCTATTCTGTTCAACATACCCTATCCATCTTCTGTCACCTGAGTTTCCCCTCTTTCTGTTCCCTCCACGACCACCGCTCCCCAAGGTGCTACTGAATTTAGCAATGGCAGGCCAAGAATTGGTTTATTTGCAGAAATTCTTTAATTTTCGTTTAATGGCACATTTGGGAAGAATAGGGATATTTCAGCTTTGGGTGCTCTATGACGACCATTTTTGTAGATAATAGACGCATCAAAGAAAATAATCAAAAACAGAAATAACATTTAGTAATGGTGTGGAAAATCTACAATTTAAAAATATTCACAAATATTTATGGTTCTTTTTCTTCCTAGTGGATCTATTATCTGGATATAACTTGGGATCTATAAGCCATGACACAAAAATTGACTGGTTAGAGTTGAATGAAACTGGACGCAAGCTGCTTTTCAGAGACAAAAAGCTTGGTGTAAGTTCTGCAATTTTGTTTTGCAGAAGGCAATGTAGATTAACATCTGCAAGTTTCACATTTATACTAGACTGTTGCAAGTATTAGAATAAAAAGTGTAAATTAAAGTTTTGCTCTTGTGAATAAAAACTACTGTATGATATTAATTGCTCAACCATTTGTGTCGAAACAGTTGCATTAAATTGGTTTTGTGGTGTTGCAAAGCAGCAATGTGGAATCTTTAATGCACTCAGGGACCAATTGTGGTGGAGTGCTTTGACAAAGACGAGATACCCATAACAGGACAGCAATAAGAACAGCCATCCCTGAGAATTTTGTGGCTTAAAAATTACACAACTGAAAATAACTGGTCTTTTAAGAGAACAATTTAACAAATCTGTGAATACACACCATACACTGATTAAAATTTCAATCAAAACTGAAAATTACAAAAGTTGAAATTGGTACTTTCCAGTTTAAGAAAATATTTGAATTTTAAAAAATCTGTTCCAATCACTCTTTTCTGCCCTGCAGCTGCACCTGTTTGATATAGAAGACAATATGAAGACAACAATCTTGAATTATTGCACCTATGTTCAATGGGTACCTGGCAGTGATGTAGCAGTTGCCCAAAATCGTGGCAATCTTTGTGTGTGGTACAATATTGATTCTCCTGAGCGAATTACAATGTTTCCACTTAAGGTAATAAACAAATATTAAATATTTTAAATAGTGTAAGTAATTTATGATGCTAAAATATCATCTTACCAGTTTTTTCTGTCTTAAATTAAATATTAAAACCTTGCTACAATTCACTAAGGAAAATGTGGATGGATTTCAGACACAAAAGGCATCATGGGGTTTGGGGAAAGAGCAGGAATATGGTATGCCAGTGGAGCTTGACAATATTCATATTGAATGGCTTTAAGGACAAATAGTCTATTCCTACTTCCATTTCTGTATGTTTCTTTTTCTATAATTATTTTGACAATTGGGGCACATAGAATAACACTATCTAAATTGTTATTTCCCAGACTAACCAGAATGAATCCATATCAAGTAAATCCTTTACATAGTTTTTAATCTTGCCCCATTCCCCCCACACCATTCCCCATTCCCCCCACACCAATTCACTCTGCCCCTTCCCCCACCAATTCCTACTCAACTACCATTGTTAAACACTAGTTTTTTCCTTTAATTGTCTTCTTTTACCTATAGGGTGATATTGTAGATTTGGAACGGAGTAATGGTAAAACAGAAGTCGTTGTCACTGAGGGAGTGAATACTATTTCTTACACTCTGGATGAAGGTCTGATCGAATTTGGCACAGCAATAGACGACGGAGATTATAATAGGTTGGTGCTGAATGTTGACATATCAGCTATTTGATGTTGGAAAATATTTTCTGAATTTGGTTCTCATTCTAAAAACTATTTCCTCAGTTCACTTGAATTATATTTGGATTGAAACGAATTGTATGATATGTGGGATTTGAATTTGCACAGTTTGCAATAGCTGCAAGTAAATAGTTATGTTTTCCGATTGATTGTTTCACTGTTTTGTTCTTACTTAAATGTTGCACATTTTGCATGTAATAAACTGTTACAAAAAATCCATGCTGGTTTCATTATATGAAGTTCTAACTCAATCATAATCTGCTTGTCTGAACTAGTCCTTCTCTTGAAACATAATTTCCTCGAAAGCAGTTGGATTTAAAATGCAAGTTTATTTCACTTATTCTAATGTTCTTTATTCTTTGCATACTGATGTGCAATTTAGACCCTCAAATTTAGATTTTTAATAAAAATGATCTGTTCCCAAACTGTGCCAGCAGAATCTTTTGCACAGCAAGCAAAGTTCATTTAATTTGTCAACAGTCTATTTTAACTGCAGAGGAGGCAAACAAGAGCAACCTTTCCCAGTAAAAACCAACTAATACTGTGTACAAAATTTGCATTAGTCTCTTGCAATTGTGTGAGCACTGGACTTGTTTGACAAAATTATTCAATTCTTTTCACTGCCATTGGCAAGAACCCAGTCAACAAATGCAAATATAAAAAAAATCCAGGCTGAGTAGATGCTGCTCCCTGATTGATGGGTTAGAACAGTGAATCAGCTGCCTTTTAAGAGCTGAGATTGAATCTTCATAACATGCAGAAGCATGAAGAAAGGTATTTTGATGATGGTATTGATAGACTTGGATGAAAAATAATAACCAAGCAAGTGGATAATGCTGTTCAGAATAGCAAAAGACTGTGTGTGGTAGAAATTCTTAGTGCAAACTAGCTTGATTAGTAAATGTTTATGAATGACTTGGAGAATTTTTCCCAATGAGAGACTAATATATTTAGTTATGTTTTGTTAATTGTGGGAAGTTATTACTTTACAACCATCTTTTTACATAACTTGGTTGTAGCAAATGGTTGAGGAGTGTCCAATACATTATACAGTATATCCCTGTTAAACAAATTGATGAAAATTGTGGAGGGATGGAAAAAGAATTGCAATTCTCACACACACACATATATATATGTATGTATGTGTGTGTGTGTGTGTGTGTGTATATATATATATCTTTTTCTAATACTTAAAGGGCAGAATGTTTTTTTTTCTCCAGGGCTACTGCTTTTCTGGAAACATTGGAGATGTCAGCAGAGACTGAAGCTATGTGGAAAACATTAAGCAAACTTTCATTGGAAGCCCGGCAATTGCATATTGCAGAGAGGTAATAACTAATGTTCTATTGGGGAGCTAAAAGGAAATTTATTTTTATGATAAATATAATGAAATAGATCAAAAGGAACAATGCATGACATTTTTCCTTTTTCTTCCCTTTTCTATTACATCATGGCTCAATATTGTTTGAAATGAGAATAAAAATATTTGAAATCTTCATGCCCTTGATCATTCACACGTTTAAACTAAAGCAGCCACTTTAATCTCAATTGAAGAGTGAATTCTTGAAGGAAATTTGATTCTGTTGAAGGCAATTGTAGTTATATTGTAGCTGAAGGCAATCATACTTCAAGTGTGCTACAGGAATATTTCCATGAGGAACTTGGAATCATACAAGAATTTCCTCCTAGCCCATAATTTTGTCAAATTGTGGTTGTTCTGTCACTTATGGGATTGGATAAGAAAGGCAGATCAAGTATATTTGGTGTCTCAGCCTCTTGAAGCTCAGGCATGAATGTAGTTTGATATTCCTATGGATATACCTCCTCTTCTATGAAACAAATAAATTTCATATAAAAATTCATGGGAATGTTAAGAGGCTGAGATATTTGGTTCACGATGTGACCTCCTTTAAATCAGCAAGACTGCTTTACCCAGCACTTGCCCTTTGTTGCAGGGGCTGGCTGGAATTTCTGGTTGCCAACTATTTCAATTCATTTGGCTACTTCCACACAGTCTTGACAGTATATTGCCAGGGTGAGGATAAACTTAAACAAGACCATAATCTATTGGAACAGCAGTGGCCATTTAGCCCATTAAGTCTTCTCTGCCATTCCATCATGAGCTTATCCATTCTTCCACTCAGCCTCCCTCCCCTGCCTTCTCCCCATAACCTTTGATACCCCGTCTATTCAGATACCTATCAATCTCTGTCTTAAATATACCCAATGATTTGGCCTCCACAGCCACCTGTGGTAGCAAATTCCAGGTTCACTACTCTCTGGCTAAAGAAATACCTCTGCATCACTGTTTTAATTCAGAAGTTGTGCCCCTCAATCTAGAAGTTGTGCCCTCTTGTCCTAGACTCCTCTATCATGGGAAACAACTTTGCCACATCTACTCTGTCCAGGTCTTTCAATATTGAAAATGTTTATGTGAGGTCCCCCCTCATTCTTCTGAACTCTGAAGGAGTACAATCCAAGAGCCATTAAACATTCCTCATGTGCTAATTCCTTCATTCTTGTGAATCTTCTCTGAACCTTCTCCCCCTCTCCAATGCCAGCACATTATTACTTGACGAGCAAAATGTCATATTTTGCTGCGTAGTCTAAAACCCAGTGAAATTAATATGATTTTTTTTTCTATTTCAAATAATCTATTCAGTTCCACATTCCCTTTGCCCTTTACCTGCTCCTGTACTGGTCTCTTCCCTGACCTGTCTCTACATTTCTCCTGCATTCTTTTGTCCAGTATCCTATTACCTCTTTGCCTCTCCCCAGCCCTTCCCCACTCACTTTTTATGCTTCCTATCTCCACTTCCCATGCTAGTCTCAAAAGATTGACTGATTATTTATGTCCATGGATGTTGTTTGAGCTGTTGAGTTCCTCCAACTTCTCATTGTTTGCTAAAGATTCCAGCACCTACAGTTCTTGTTTTTTTTCTTGATTTACACACGTTGTTCTGATTCATTGAGTAAAGGCATTTATCTATTAAAAATAAAAATGCTTGTGCATTTTGCAAAATCACAGCACAAAAGGAAATTTTCCATTGAGGAAAAGCAGTAATTAAGGTTGTCCCACTCTCTTCCTATTACCCTGCAATTATTTTCTTCTCCAATATTCATCCAGTTCTTTTGTTGGACACCACTTTTCAATCTGCGCTAGTGCATTGCTGATTCCAAACATTAGTTGCATTAAAATTGTTTTTTTTTCTATGAGTTTTAGGTCTCTTGCCAGTCATTTTCATCATTCTCTTCTGGCTCCAGAACTATGACTGTTCGGAAAAGTTTCTCTGTGTCAATTCTTATGATTTTAAATTCCTTTATTAGAACTAATCATAACTTCCTCTCTATCAAGGAAAACAACCCCATTTTAGAACCATAGAAATGTACAGCACACAAACGGCTCCTTTGGCCCACCTAGTCTATTGAACTATTATTCTGCCCAGTCTCAGTTACCTGGATTTGGACCTCAGCCTTCCATGCCCTTCCCATCCATGTACCTATCCACATAATTGGACTCACTCAACCCAAGAATCATTCCTATAAATTTGTTTGCACCATCTTTAAACCCATTACACTTTGCATCTTTCTGAAAGTGTGGTGGCCAAAACTGGATGGAAAAAAAGTTGAGTAGAGTAAGTTAGTGAATCAGCAATTAAATCTCTGGACGATTGATCCAGAGATATACTGCAGCAACCAGGGAAATTGTATTAAATAAAAATATCATTTGGGTAATGATGATTGTTATGGATTGTTTTAAAAAAAATCCATAATTAAGAAAAGCAAATCTGCCATTGTCACCATGTCTGACCAACCTGTGACTCCAGCCTCTTCTCAGTTGAAGTGCAATTGTGGATGAATAGAAAAGATGGTGTTAAATTGTATCTTTATACTGCTATCCTTGTTATTAAATGTTTCCACACTGATAAAGGTGGCAAATGCTCTGATTTTGTCACCGATATGATGAAGATGGCTATATGTGTCTCTGTCAGGTTTTTGAGTGATTTGGTTCGATGATATTTCTGTAATGTGGCTGTTCTTGGTGGTTGAGGTCACTAACTTTGTTCTGAATTGTGATGCACTCCTTAAGCATTGTGGTCCTCGTCTTTCAAATGAATGATGAATATTCCATTGATTTCCTGACTTGAGGTTCAAGGGTAATGAATATTTTTTTTGCCAAAAATTTTCCTATTTTTTCCTGTTAGTTGAGTTGTGATTGAGGACAAATATTGTTCCTGAACATTTTTATGGGAAAATGTGGAAGATGGTGATTGGGACTAATGTTGCAATTGATTAAAGGAAAGACTTGCTGGATATTAACTGTTTCTGTGCATGTGTGAATCAGTTTACCTGCCTTTTTTTCATTCCAAGCCTAGGTGTTATCTTTGTCCTGTTTAAGTCTGGCAAAGGCCCTCTTGTTATAAGGAATTTGTGAATAAAGTAAAACACAACACTGTTCTATCCCTCATGTTTTTTTTGACAAAGGGAAGATTATTGATAAAAGCAGTTGAAAATATTTGAGGAAAGCATCAGCTCCAAGGATATTTCTTGGACTGTGACCATTCTGGTTTAGCAACCACAGCTGTATTCCTTTTTCATGTCAGGCATGATGCTAGCTAGTGGTGGATTGTAGCATTCTTTTTCACTGGGCAATAATGTGCCACTTCAGTCAAAAGTTGCCTTTACGTTGAAAGTAGTTAATCTCTTCATCATGTATTATAGCTTTAGTTTCAGCACACTCTGACAAAATTTAGATTTGATTGTTTTTTTTAACCCAAAAAGAGTGCCAGTAAGGTAGCCATTTGTTCATAAAAATAGATTGATGGTCTCCTTGAACATTCTTTCCAACATTTTGTACATAATTGTATGACGGGGGACCTCACATAAATATTGTCACTGGTTACGGGGGTAGTGCCAGAGGATTGGAGGGTGGCTCATGTTGTTCCGCTGTTAAAGAAAGGGTCTAAATGTAAACCTGGGAATTATAGGCCCGTGAGTGACGTCTGTGGTGGGCAAGTTGATGGAAAGTGTTCTGAGGGATGGTATTTACAAATATTTGAAGGTACAGGGATTGATAGGGAGTAATCAGCATGGTTTTGTCAGGGGTAGATCATGCTTGACAAACCTGATTGAGTTTTTCGAGGGGGTTACAAAAAAGGTTGATGAAGGGAAAGCTGTGGGTGTTGTCTATTTAGACTTTAGTAAAGCTTTTGACAAAGTTCCCCACAGGAGGTTAGTTAAAAAGGTGGAGGCATTAGGTATAAATGAGGAGATAGTGAAATGGATTCAGCAATGGTTAGATGGGAGGTGTCAGAGCGTAGTGGTAGAAAATTGTTTGTCCAATTGGAGGCCGGTGACTCGTGGAGTTCCTCAGGGATTGGTCCTTGGTCCACTATTGTTTGTTATATATATTAACGATCTGGAAGTAGGGGTGGAGAATTGGATAAGCAAGTTTGCGGATGATACAAAGATTGGTGGTGTTGTGAACAGTGAGGAAGATTACCGTAGATTAAAAGGTGATTTAGGAAGGCTGGAGGTGTGGGCTGAGAAATGGCTGATGGAATTTAATACAGATAAGTGTGAGGTGTTACATTTTGGAAAGGCAAATCCAAATAGGTCATATGCATTAAATGGTAGGCTATTGAGATGTGCAGAGCAACAAAGGGATTTAGGAGTTGTGGTAAATAGTACCCTCAAGGCTGATACTCAGGTAGATGGTGTGGTGAAGAAGGCATTTGGAATGTTGGCCTTCATAAATCGGAGTATTCAAGAGTAGGGAGGTTATGATGAAATTGTACAAGGCATTGGTGAGGCCAAATTTGGAGTACTGTGTACAGTTTTGGTCACCAAATTATAGGAAAGATATAAACAAAATAGAGAGAGTGCAGAGAAGGTTCACGAGAATGTTGACAGGATTTCAAGGTTTGAATTACAGGAAAAGGATGTGCAGACTGGGGCTTTTTTCTCTGGAGCGTAGAAGATTGAGAGGGGACTTGATAGAGGTGTTTAAGATTTTAAAAGGGACAGACAGAGTAAACGTGGATAGGCTTTTTCAATTAAGAGTGTGGGAGCTTCAAACTAGAGGGCATGGTTTAAGATTGAAGGGGGAAAATTATAAGGGGAACATGAGGGGAAATTTCTTTACGCAAAGGGTGGTAGGGATGTGGAATGAGCTTCCGACAGACGTTGTCGAGGCGGGATCATTGGTTACATTTAAGGAAAGACTGGATAGTTACATGGATAGGAGAGGACTGGAGGGGTATGGACCGGGTGCTGGTCAGTGGGACTAGGAGGATGGGGATTTGTTACGGCATGGACTTGTAGGGCCTAACTGGCCTGTTCTGTGCTGTAAGTGGTTATATGGTTATATGGGACAAAAGGTCAGCATTATCAGGTCTCAAAGATGTTTTCATTATATTTAGTTTTGAATTAATATCACTGAGTAATTTTGTATAGATAGAACAAAATAATTTAAAGTTCTAGAATTGAACCAAATATGTGAAAGGGAACAAACAAACGAGGATTGAATCTGCATTTGACAATCTTAACACATTTTTTTTTAAAGATGTTTTGCTGCTCTGGGGGATGTAGCTAAAGCTCGTTTTCTTTGTGAGACGAATCGGATAGCTGACCAAGCAGCAAAAGAATCTGTAAGTAACAACTGAAACAATTGGCAATAGATAAGAAAAGAAACTACCAATTTAATCATTGTTTATTACACTTAAAAATTATAAAGATGTTTTATTAATTTGTGTTTTGAAAAATGGTGTTGTTATAGTAATTGTGTCCATAAGGAAATAAATGTTATACCTTGAAACAAATTGAAGTTGATTTGGGTCAGAGTGGAATTTGTAGGATGAAATTAATTTCTAGTCATTGGCCTTTTGTTGTCCAGAAAGTGCTTTCAAAAAATATTCATATGAATAATCACCACAGAACAAAGTGAAGGATCATACTCCAGGCATCTCATATTATCTGGGAAGGGAAAAGTGGCTCATGAACCAAAATAAATGAATTTCAGTTTGCAGATGGTTCATTAGGTGAGTTGTGGATTCTGGTTATGTTACAGGTCCAGTATCCAGAAATCTGTGCAAATTATGTCTTCTGGTGGATAAGTAGGAATGAGGGGGCATAATGTTAACATTGAAGCCAAACCATTAAGTGAACTTGGAAAGCTTTGATAGAATAAATCAGGAATTTTCCCCACAATAAGATGTAATCTTACTAGAAAAAAAACAAGATCCTTCGTTTTACATATCACAATGAATGAAAATTATTGCAGAATTTACACCAGCAGATGGCAGGCTTTATTCATAATTGGATTTAGATTTATGCAAGCCTCAGCAGCATATTTCCAGATTGAGAGAATTCTCAGTGAAATTTGTATATTAACTTGCTTTGGCAGCTTTCTCAGCAGAATAGTGCACTTCTTTTCAATGTGTAAATAAATGATTATTTTGCTATTCTTGTTCCAATTAAGATTGTGATTTTCCTTTGACTCCAGTGAGATGGGAAATAAAGAACATAAACCTGCCCTCATCCACTTTTAGCTCTGACTGTCACAAGCTTGTCAAAACTTTATTGCTTAATACATTTATACTGGAAAATGGAATTTGTATGCCTTCGCCTGAAATATCATTTAATGGGAAATGATTGTGTAGGATATTTACTATGGAAACAATGTAGTGTTTATGAAATATCAGTTTAATGCTTCAATGTTACCTCCAGAAACTTCCAAAACTAGAAATTATAGTAATCAGCAGAAAAATTGTTGCTCAAGAAGTGAGTGGAGAAGGCAGATATTTGAGTTCACATAACCTTGAAGTTCTGCTACTATTTCTATCAGATTACCTTTGGGAATTCTACTTTGTCAATGCTAAAAGCTGCAGATGATGACAAATTAAGAAAAATCCTAATACGGTAAAATCCCTGGTATCCGCCCGGCACTTTGAGGATTGGTAGATGCAGGATAAGTGAATTTTCCAGTTGCTTGAGATTTTATGTTGCGTGATTGGCGAACTAACGGCGATGCGTGTCAATTTTATACTTCTGTAAATTTTAACTATTTATTTTCCGCAATTATTTGGCTGGTTGCTTGAATTCTGGATAACACTGGTTTTACTGTATGTTGGAAATGCTCAGCAGACAGGCACCATCTGTGGTAGGAGCAGAAGAATGGAAGAGACAGGAACTGGAATGGACCATTCAGCCTTTGAACCTGTTTTGCTATTCATTCAAATCAGGGTGGACCCAAAATCCTATTTCTTGTCCTCTCCCTTTCACCTTGACTACCTTGTAATTTAAATGACAGCTTTGAATGTATTATGTGGCTCCATCTCCAAAACTATTTGGAGTGAAGAATTCCAAAGATCCACGATCCTATGAGAGAAGAACTTCCTCTATGTCTCTTCCTTAAAAATAGGAAGTCATTTGTTTTGAAACAATCTACCAAGTTCTAGGTACTGACAATAGGAGAAGCATTCAATATCCACTCTGTCAAATTCTCCATAATTTTATAGGTTTCAGTCAGACGATTTCTCAACCACCGCTGCCCAGCCTATTCTTAACTATTCTTCTTGGGCAACTTCATTTCAGGAATAAGCCAAGTCAACCTTCTGTAAACTCAGAACTCAGTGCAGTTTTATCAGCACTCAGTAAAGATGCTTCGAACCTTTCCTTGCTTAATACTCCTTTCCACTTGCACGAAAGGCCATCATTCCATTAGCCTTCCTATTTTATGTTCGCTTATTGTGTTTCATGTGGGATCTCCAGATCCTTTGGTACCAGATATCTTTTGGTCAAACTCGCAAGTAATTTTTTTTTTCATATTTCCTTCCAGAGTGGATAACATCACATTTTCCCACATTATACTCCATTTGCCAACTTCTCACTTGCTCACTTCAGCCTTCTAAGGATTTTTGTGTCTGTTCACAATTTGTTACTCTCATATTTTTCCCTTCTTCCAAGTCATCAACAAAGATCATAAACAGTTGAAGGTACAGCAGTGATGCCAATGGCACCCCATCAGTTTTTGATTGACAATCCAAAAATGACTCTTATCCTTGTTTTCTGTTAGTTCACTAATCCTAATATCTCAGGATATTATTTAAATCCTGCACATTCTTTTGTAGTAATCTTTTACATGGATCTTACTCAAATGCCTTGTGGAAATCCAGATCAGTATATCGACTGCTTCTCATTTATCTGCTTTGATTATTATATCTTCAAAGAAATTTGTCAAACACTATTTCTTTTCCATAAAATTATATAGACGCGATCATTTTATAATTTTAGAAATGTTCTGCTATTATCTCCTAAAAAATATAGATTTTAGGCTAATTTCCATATAGTTTCCAAATCTTTGGAATCAGAATTTATTGTCATTAACATGGCACAAAATTAATTGTTTTGCGGGAGCATCATGGTGTAAACATTTATATTGACCACCTTACAAAATAAATTTTAAAAGTGCAAGAAAAGTCAAAGTCTGTGGTTTATTGTTCATTAAGTATTCTGATGGCAGAGGGAAAGAAGGTGTCCTGGAATGCTCGTCTTCAGGCTCCTGTACCTTTTTATCGTTGATAGCCGAGTGAAGAGGGCTTGGCCTGGGTGATGGGGATCCTTGAGGATAGATGCTGTTTTCTTTAGACACTGCCTCTTCTTCCTTTCTTGAACAGTGTCATTATAATTAAAGTGAAAGAAATGGTTTTAAGTTTTTCCCTTCCAATTGCCCTCAGTTTATTTTTTATTATTTTGATATTTTAGTTTCTTCTACCATGAAGATCAATATAAATTAATTGTTTAGAATTTATGTCATTTATTTGCTTACCATTATTAATTGGCTAGTTTCATGCTTTAAGTAACCAATATTTACTTTTGCTACTCTTTTTATATACCCATAGAAACTCTTTGAAATATGATGTATGGGGGGCATGGAGTGATGCCGTAGGGAGAAGACGTGGAAAGCGCCTCTCCTGGCAGAATTAAATTATTTTTTAAGTTTAACTGGTTTTAAAAATTTCTTGGAGGTCTCAGAAGATGGCTACAAAAAATTCCAGAACTCAAATTACAAAAAATTGGCTGCAACTGAAATTATTTTGCTGGAAGAATCTGGGCCTACCTTGAAGACTCAGCCTCCAATTCTAGTTCCTCTCCGGCCCCGACCGACAAAGGCTCCATGGCTGAGAATTCAGGCTTCAGCGCCACCTTCTCGGGGAGCTGGGGAAGATGGCGCTGGAGCACGGGAAAAAATTACGAAGATGGTATTAGAGACAACGTGCATGCGCGGAACTTCGTGCATGCGCGCCACAGAAGCAACTGTGTATCTAACTCCGACAACAGTCACGGGTCAGACAAGGGCTAAACAAAAAACCCGTTTACAGTTCCAGCCCTTGGCAACATCAATGGAGAAGGAAGAAGATGATCCTGGAGGAGAAGAAGAAAAATATTTTTTAACCACCATCACAAGGAGAGGAAACAGAAGAAGAAGGTGGAGATCACTATATTCAAAGTAAAATAGATACATATTATGTTACCTTAAAACCTCTTGACCCACAGATTTTTGATAAAAGTTTTGAAAAAATTGACAATTAGTCAGAAAATGGATGCAAATTTTACTGAAGTCAAAGCTGATTTTACTAATCATTTGGGAGCTATTAAAGAAGAAATGACTAATGAAAACAGATATGGCAAAATGTATTAAATCTGTTAACAAAATTAAAATTAAAGTTCAAAAATTTGAAGAAGACTTCCAGGAATGTCATATGGAGGTGGAAGAATGTAAAGATACAGTTAATAAGATAGATAGAAGATTCTTTTTAGGAAATTCAGAAGAAAGATTTATTGCAGAAAGTTGATATTGTTGGAAAATCAGAGTAGAAGAAATAATGTGAAAATTGTTGGTTCGCCTGAAGATTTTGAAGGTAACAATCCAGTGAATTTTTTTCAAAATTGGCTGCCTGAAATTTTTGGACCAGACTATTTTCCAAATGGTTTGGAGCTTGATAGAGCACATAGAGCTCTAAGGAAAAACCATATCTTGGGCTATCCCCACCCTCGGTCTTGATTAAATGTTTACGTTACCAAGATAGGGAAATGATTTTAAGAATGGCATTTCAAAAAGCGAGAGAACAACAAAGTCCTTTAGTGATTCAGAACTAAAGGACTTGAGTAATTAAATTGTTAAAAGAAAAAAAAGAATTTAATCCAGCAAAATCAGTTTTGTGGAATAAGAGATATAAATTTGCTTTTCGATACCCAGCAGTCCTTTTTATGGACAATATCAAGCTCAATTTTTTTGCTAACGAGTCTGAAGTCTTGGAATTTGCCAATTTGTTGCCCAGTATTAAGCAGAATAGAAGGTAATATTGGGTACCTCAACAAACTGAAGGGGATCAAGAAAAATCAAAAGGAGGCTTTTCATCTGAAGGACAGTCGACTGAAACTTGTTGAAATTGATGATCAAGTTAACAGAGTCCTTGAAGAAGCTTATCATACTTTGCTTATTTAAATTGAATTTTGATATTCTGTCTGGGGGAGGCAGGTTTTTTTTTTCGCTTTCCTCTTCCATGGGCTCGTGCCACTAGTGGCGAGGCTCACTTCTCGTTATTAAGGGAGTTAGCAACGACCTAAATGGTGCTTTTGTGGTTTTTTTTTTCTTTTTTTCTTTTTTTTATACTTTTGGGGTTTCTTATGTTCTATCTTGGAGATGGCATGTTTTGAAAATTGGCTGTGGAGCTGGGATGACCTGGGGTGGAGAGTAGAGCTTAATATTTTCTAAAATTAAAACATGGCAATACAAGGTTTGAATAACGTAATATTAAATGTGAATGGGCTCAATAATCAAATTAAAAGGAAGAGAGTTTTAGCTCATTTAAAAAGTTGAAAGTAGATATTGCTTTTTTTACAGGAAACTCATTTAACAAAAAGAACATCAAAAGTTGAAAAGGGAATGAGTTGGACAGGTTATAGCATCATCTTTTAATTCTAAAGCACGAGGAGTAGCCATTTTAATTAATAAAAATTTTCCATTTAAATTACAATGAACAATTATTGACCCTTTTGGTAGATTTGTATGAGTAAATTGTCAACTTATTTAGAATCTTGGATCTTTATGAATATTTACACTCCTAATATAGATGATGAAAAATTTATTCAAGACGCCCTTTTTAATTTGGTACAATTAGATGGAAATATAATAATTGGTGGAGATTTTAATTGTTTAGATCCAATTTTAGATAAATCTACAAAATCTTTAGTGAAAATGAAAATGGCTAAAAGAATATTGATATTAATGGAAGAGTTAAATTTGGTGGATATTTAGAGAAAATTGAATCCTAAAGAGAGAGATTTCTCATTTTATTCTTATCGGTTTGATTCTTATTCTAGAATTGATTTTTTTCTTAATTTCGGCTTATTTACAAGGAAGGATTGAATATATACAATATAAACCTAGAATTGTATCGGATCATTCACCATTACTAATGTCATGTTTAAATTCCGATCAAATTGAACCAGTTTATAGATGGAGATTTAATTCATCATTATTAAGAAATCATGGGTCCTCTACCGGCACCACCTACGGCTCCTAGAACGCTTCCACCAGCGTTGTCTCCGCTCCATCCTCAACATCCATTGGAGCACTTTCATCCCTAACGTCGAAGTACTCGAGATGGCAGAGGTCGACAGCATCGAGTCCACGCTGCTGAAGATCCAGCTGCGCTGGATGGGTCACGTCTCCAGAATGGAGGACCATCGCCTTCCCAAGATCGTGTTATATGGCGAGCTCTCCACTGGCCACCGTGACAGAGGTGCACCAAAGAAAAGGTACAAGGACTGCCTAAAGAAATCTCTTGGTGCCTGCCACATTGACCACCGCCAGTGGGCTGATAACGCCTCAAACCGTGCATCTTGGCGCCTCACAGTTTGGCGGGCAGCAACCTCCTTTGAAGAAGACCGCAGAGCCCACCTCACTGACTAAAGGCAAAGGAGGAAAAACCCAACACCCAACCCCAACCAACCAATTTTCCCCTGCAACCGCTGCAACCGTGTCTGCCTGTCCCGCATCGGACTTGTCAGCCACAAACGAGCCTGCAGCTGACGTGGACTTTTTACCCCCTCCATAAATCTTCGTCCGCGAAGCCAAGCCAAAGAGATTAAGAAATGTAGAGTTTTGTGATTTTATAAGAAATCAAATACAGATATATTTAGATACAAATGTCAATTCAGTTGACAATAAATTTGTTTTATGGAATGCATTAAAAGCTTATTTGAGAGGTCAAATAATAAGTTATTTGACTAAGATTAAGAAAAACTATCTTAAGGAAGATGATAAATTAGAAAAATAAATTATGATTTTGGAACAAAACTTATAAAAAACCCATCTGGGGAAAAAAGGTTAGAATTGATAAATAAAAGAAGGCAGACTTATAGAATTGAGAAGTTAATTGATTGAACTAAACAAAAATATGAGTTGGGAGAATGAGCACATAAGATTTTAGCTTGGCAATTGAAGCCATAGCAAGCATCAAGGGTTATTAATGCTGTTAAAAAGAATTTGAAAATTACTTATAAACCACAGGATATAAATTATTCTTTTAGAAGAAGAAATTAATGATTTCTTACAGAAGCATCAATTACCATCTTTGAATTTCCAAGCTCAAAGATTTAAATTCCCTGTTTACATTGAATTGAAATTCAGATTTACGTCTGAATTTTATATTAAAAAAATTTAAGATTTATTGATGCCTTTATTAATGGAAGTACTAAAACAAGCAACTGTAACTTGTTCTTTGCTTGAATCTTTTTCAAATGCTGTGATAACAGTAATACCTAAGAAAGATAAAGATTTATTAAAACCTGAGTCTTGTAGACCTATATCATTATTAAATGTTGATTTAGGAAATTGCTGCTAAAGTTTTGGCTAGTAGAGTAAATAAATATTTACCTGCGTTGGTTCATTTAGATCAATCTGGATTTATTAATAAAAGATACTCTGCTGATAATGTAGCTAAATTAATTAGTATGATACATAGTTCTCAGAGAAAATCGGATCCGGCATTAGTTTTATCATTAGATGCAGAAAAGGCTTTTGATAGATTAGCATTGAACTATTTACTTAAGGTTTTACAAAAATTTCAATTTGGATCAAAGTTTATGAATTGGTTTAAAGCCCTTTATCTCCTGCATAGTTTGTTTTAGTAATTAAACTGTTTGGCACAATCAATAAGACAAGATGTTGGAATAAAGGAATTAAAGTGAATAAAGAGGTGTATAAAATTAGTTTGTTTGCAGATGATGTATTGATTTATATAACAGATCCTGAGAATTCTTTAGTTTCTCTATATAAAAAGTTACAAGATTATGGAGAAATATCTAATAATAAAATTAATTGGGATAAAAATGAAGTTATGCTGTTAATGGAAGAAGATTATGATTGTTGTAAATGTGTAGCTCAATTTAGGTGGACAAATAATCCGATTAAATATTTAGGTATTAGAATTGATAAAAATTTTGATAATTTGTACAAGTTAAATTACCTTCCATTATTTAATAAAATTATGATTTAAATAGATGAAATGATTTACCTTTTACTTTAATAGGAAGAGTGAATTGTATCAAAATGAATATTTTTTTTGAGGATTCATATCTTTTTCAATCAATCCCTTGTTTAGTACCCCAGAATTTTTTAAAAGACCTTAATTTAATTGTAAGAACATTTTTATGGAAGGGGAAAATAAATAGGGTATCTTTGGAGAAATTAACTTGGAAATTTGAATTAGGTGCTTTACAACTTCCCCATTTTCAGAATTATTATAAAGCTGCATGATTGAAATTTATCAATGCAAAGTTTGATTTAAATAGATCTTCTATCTGGGCCAATATAGAGTTAGATAAAATTGATGAGAAGTTTATGGCCAAATTTATTTATAAGTGGAATTCAAAGTTGTTAACTGGTATAGATCCACCAATTTTGAATCATTTAATTGAAATATGGAATAAAATTGATTATCAGATAGGTTGGAAGGGAAAGATTTTAGCGAAAATCCTTTATATCAGTATAAGCTTTTCCCCTTTACTGTCAATAATCAGTTTTTGAAAATATGGAATCAAATGGGGATTTTAAAAGTTGAAGATTGTTTTGAAGCAGGGATGTTTTTATCTTTCAATCGAATGAAGAAGTTTCAAGTTCCTGATAATATATTTTTTTTGTTATTATCAGGTTAAGAAGAATCAAATAAATTTATCTCTGAGATGTACAAGATATTACAAAATAAAATGCCTAAATTGAATGTTCATAAATCAAGAACAAAATGGGAACTTGATTTAAATAGAAAGATAGATGAAAATGCCTGGAGAAATTTGATAGTATGAATAAGGTTATAAATGTAAGATATAGACTGGGACAAAATAATTTTTTTACATCAATTACATTTAACTCCACAAAAATTAAAGAAATTCATATTAAATTCTTCAGATTTATATTTTAGGTGTGGACAAGAAATAGGTACTTTTTTTCATTTGACTTGTACTTGCTCTAAGATTAAGAATTTTTGGTTGCAAGTTAAATTGTTTTTGGAGTGAGTATTAAAAGTAAGTTTACCATTTGATCCAATGTTATTTTTATTGGGGGATATTAAGTTGATTGCTTTTGGGTTGAGATTGACGATATACAAAATCGAATTTTTACGTTTGGCTTTGGCTGCTTCTAAAAAATATTTGGCTAGTAAATGGAAATCTGATTTAGTTTCAGGAATGCAAAGATGGCATATTGAAATTAAATCTTGTATTCCTTTAGAAAAGATAACATATAATTTGAGGGATAAATATCTTTTTTTTTGCATCAATATGGAGCCCATATTTAAAAACTCTTGGTATTAAAATTTAATCTCCCAATCTGCTCAGGTGGACGTCTCAGTTTCCACAGCTATAAAGTAGTTTCTAGTGATGATCTTCTTTCTTTCTTTGTAGGTGGGGAGGAGAGGAGGGAGGGTCTTAGTGGGATGGACAAGGGAGGTTGGGGGGGGGGGGTTTATTTAATTACATGATGTTTGTATTGATATATTATAACTAATGTCATATGATTTAAAATTGTAAATAAAATATTTTTTTAAAATAGTGCATATACATACTGTATATATATATATATATATATATATATTTTATATATATCAAGGTGTGAAAATTCTCAATTTTCTGCCTTGCCACCAATCTTTGCAACATTGTATGCATTGTCTTTCATTTTTCATACAGATACGCATTAATTAATCATGGATGATACAAACTTCTTGTCCAAACTTTCTTCCTCACCAGAATGTATGTTTTGCTGTATCTTTTAAATGTCTGTCACTTTGAATCTGTTTTCTTGTCCTTTAATTTATTTTTCCAGACATCTTTGACCTTGTAGGATCATAATTGCTTTTACTTAAACTTTGGATGGTAATGTCAGACTGCAGCTTCCCCCCTTTATACTGAAAATGAAATTCAACTATGCTGCAATCATGCTTTCCTGAATTATTCTTTACAGTTCTAGTACCCCTTATCCAAAATGCTTGGGGCCAGTCGTTTTTCAGTTTTTGGTTTTTTTATTTGATTTTGGAACAATGGAACTAAGCAGCTCAGTAGCATCAGCAGAATACCTGTATCAGTGGTTAAACAACAACAAACAACAGCAGGCTTTTTGACGGCCGACATGACGCCGCTAGTGGAAAATTCACGTGAAAAGATGTTTAGTACATCAAAAAAAAAACTTGCTCTCTGTTCACAAAAGAAGACCACCTCCCTCCCTACTGCAGCTGTCAGCAGTCCCAACTCCTCTCCACCATTGCTGCAGGTCCCTGACTACAGTCCCTTGTCCTGCCCGGGAGCCCGAGGTCCCTGGTCCTGCCCGGGAGCCCGAGGTCCCTGGTCCTGCCCGGGAGCCTGAGGTCCATGGACTTGCCCGGGAGCCTGAGGCAACTTCTTTGATGCGGAAAGCACCGCATCCTATGTTGGGAATGGAGTCACCGTTGACGATTCTGGCTGAAGACTTGGATCCAGCTCCTTTGGCATCCTCTCGGCCAGAAGCAAAGATTTTGTTTTTTTTTTACTGTTATTGTATTCACATGCTTTGTATCACAGAGCTCCGTTGTTATAAAACTGGTGCCAACAGCATGTGCAAGTCAGGTGTTGAATTTTTTTTCACTTGTCAAATTGGTGCTAAAATCAATTTTCTATTTTGGATCCTTCGGATAAGGGTACTCTACCTGTATTATTATATCATTATTTAATTCTGTTGCTCCCTGCTTGGTTCGTGAAAGAGGTAAGAACCAAATACATTACATTGTTCTCAAGGCTATCACTGTCCTTCCCAATTTGTTTTGTCTTATCTGGAGTATGTGATCATTAAAATCACCCATTATTATTACAGTACCTTTCTTACAGGCCTTGATTATTCCTTCATTTGCCCTCTCTCCTAAAGTAGTTTCTATTAGATGCCTTTGGACTACTTCCTGTGGCTTGACTTCATCTGATTCTACACATTGCTTATCACGGCATTTCATCTTGGATAGACAGGCCTTTCCCACCTTTTCCCTCTGAAATGTTACTATTGTAATGTGCATACAGGTGAAGAGGTTGTAGTTTTGCTAATTTTTTCTCCTTTTGACTCTATTTGCTGGTCCATTATTATGCTTTAACACTGTTTATTGTTATCCTGTTATTTTCCTGCCCTTTTCCTTTCTCCTTGCCTTCCTAAATACCCCTAACTGGTCTGTCTTCTATATGCAGCCGAGGTTTTTTTTGCCTTCTGATTTGACCCTCGGGTTCCCATCCCCTTCGTACTCATGTAGAGCCTCTCCATTCGTACCAGTGACCCTGCAATTCCCAATCTCATCCCATAAAGATACTGCTTCCATTCTTCTTGTGACAACCTATTTTACCTCTCCTAAATATTGTCATATTCCTCAGGAATTTGAAGTTATTACTGCAAAACTGCAATTCCCTTAACCCATGCATTATCTTTTATTTCAGTACTCATTGATATCTGAAAATTTATTGTAATTTGGAGGTTACTACTGTTTGAGGTAATAATGTACTGATTTTAAAGAAAGGCAGATAATATGTTTGACTTTTAATTACAATTATGAAAGATTAAAGACTTGACATTAACTCTTATTGTCTGCTGAGTATTTCAAGCATTTTAAGGAAAATACTTAAGGTAATTTTAAAATGCATAAAAGAAACAACATCCAAAAGCAAAACTGTAGAAGAGTACTCAGAGGAGGTTTGGATTAAATAAGCCAGCAGCGTCCTTCTTGCACCGTTATTTTTTACATGTTTTTACTACTTATCAGTGGATAATACTTTAAATAAATATGAAGACTACTGACTTATACTGTAGATAGGAGTGACTGCCAGACATTATTTTAAAAATATAATGCAATTTATCAGAACTGCCATGACATTACCTTAAAATATTAATCTTTTTGATAACAATGCCCATTAAAAATCATTTTGTAAGAAGGTGTAGCGGTGCTATGGCGGCACTACAATTCCCAGAAGGCATCAAACTGGCTATGTGACGTCAGTGCATGATGATGTCAGTGCGTGATTCGGGCTTTTAAAAGGTTGTGCAAGTTATGAAGAGTAAATCAAAAGATTTACTCTAAAAACGCCTTGTGTGATTATTCATCATGGCCACTCTTGATTCCAGTGGCCACAATTGGTGACCCTGATGAGTCCAAAAATATATTTATGGACAAACATGGACTCTGCAGCCATTGCTGTGAAGCTACCACCTTTCTGGACAGCTGAGCCTGAACTGTGGTTCAACAGGCTGAAGCACAATTTCACGTTCGCTAAGTTGATTGGACACCACTCGTTATTACCATCTCATCAGTGCCCTGCACCAAGCCATCGCTAAGAGGGTCAGTGATTTCCTATGGGATCCACTACGTACCAGCAAATATGATGCTTTAAAAGCACTTTTATTATGTGTATATGGTATGTCCCGTAGGGAAAGGGCAGCCAAACTACTACATCTTGATGGGTTTGAAGACTGCGCCCCTTCAGAACTAATGGATGAAATGCTGTTCCTGGCAGCTGGCAAAAAGCCCAATATATTATTCAAGCAGCTCTATTTAGAGCGTGTGCCAGATGATATTAGGCTCTTGTCATCCAAGTGTTCATTTGAAGACCCAAGGGCTGTTGCGGCAAAGGCAGATATCCTATGGCTGGCAAAAGAGCACAGCAAGGAAAGACAAGTCTGCGCAACCAGCCCCTCCGATATTGAACCTGTATCACACTAGTGCTTTCAGCACATCACTCCCTACAAGCAGGCAATGCCCAAAAACAAGCAAGGAGCCTGTAGACACCTCATCTTGGTGTTATTACCGTAGGCATTTGTTATGAGCCCAGAGGACCCCAAAACCCAGCAGCAATAGATATTCACCAAGACAAATAGTTACTTAAACAAAAGTTGCTTGAAATTATCTTTAAACTTAAAAACAGTATCAAACTTTAACTTATTACTATTAACTTAACTAACCTAACTTAACCTCCTTCTATTCTAAGTGCATGTGTACATAATGTGTATGTAAGTTCAGAAAAGTTCTTTGATTCACAGTCCAATTTCACTTCTCAATCCTCCAAGTTTACTGGTTGCAGGCAATTCTTATACTGTGCACAGAATTTAACATTTATGAAGTTCACCAGGCTTTGGTGCTTGAAAGGTAAATGGTCACTGCTCAGGAAAGTTCTTGTTGGTTTTCAGAGAGAGAGATTGTTGTTTGCTGGACACACACAACTAATTCCTTGGAACCAGCCACTTCAGTGTCTTGCCGAAGAAACTTGCCCCCTCAGGGTTTTCCAGATGATAACCTCTTTCTTTCAGATCACCACAGAGTTCCTTTTTGTTTCTCATTTCAAGTGAAACATTAGGCAGCCAGTCCTCTCCTCTTGTATGGACCACAAGGACTTTGACCAGGCTGAACTAAGCACTCACAACCTGTCTTAAAAATGGGGGTTTTCCACCAGCTTGACAGCATGTCCTGTTCCAGTCCCAGCTGCTGCTGCTGACTGAATTTTTTTTCTCTGTCCCTCTCTCTGAGAGAAAGCCTGTTTTACTCTCTCTGCTTGCAAAACCATATAACCATTAACGGAGCGGAAACAGGCCATGTTGGCCTTTCGAGTCCACACTGGTTCACTGATTTTGTGCGCCCTCTTCAGGCATTGTTCCCGGTAGATCTTCATTCAATAACGATGGGCGAATTCAATGCATTTCGTTTGGCAAGTCTTGCGAAAACATGTATATTACTTTTGGGCTTTGTCCACCAAACAAATTTAATGAACAACTGAGCAAACATGTTGATTAAAAAAATTACAGATGTGAGACTTTACTTCACACGTGGTAATTATAAAACAATTAATGGCTCACATCTTAATTGCAAGTTAAATGCACATTTTATCTTATAGCTACTCCCGTCAGGAAAGAGATACAGGGGTGTCAGAGCCAAAACCACCCACCAGGCTGAGAAACTGCTTCTTCCCATGGGCAGTGAGAATGCTGAATGACTGATGAACTGTTCATACTATCCCTCCAAGACTCTACTATCATATACAATATTTATTTATTTTTACATAGGTACTGCATATAAACCTCTTGTAAATATTTGTGCAATGTTTATATACGGGTGGTATGTGTTTGCATGTATTTACACCGAGGACCAAAGAACGCCATTTCGTCCTGTTTTACTTTACAATTATATTATAATAATAAACTTGAACTTCCAAAAAAATAGATTTCTTTTTTATTATCATGTAGAAGAATTATACCAATAACAATTACTCTGAAGAGTATCAAAGTTCTCATGTGTATATGTGAGATATACATGAACTCCATTCATTTAGTTCTCCTGATAACCTTAACTAACAAAAACCCTCTTAGAACAGCACGTTCCACTCCAGACAGTCCATGGCTCTGATCAGTTCTTTCACCTGTTGCCTTTTTGTAAACAACAGTCCATTAGTGAAGTCTCCAGGGCACTCTCCAAAGCTTTTGCAAAGGCTCTTGGAGCCGGACTGTCCAGCATGAGCTCCAGTATTTTAAATGAGATCTGTTTTGAAGTGTTTGTATGTGACCTACACTAGAAAACCTGCCCAAATTTATCTCCCAAAATCCTATCTAAATGCAATACAAACACAATATAATCTATCACATGTTGGTGAATAAATGCCTTCCATCTTGCTCAGTTGCGGGAAATGCCCAGGCAAGTAAGGGCTATGGCAATTGGCGAGAAACCAGCAAGTGTATACAATTTCTGGTGGTCACTGGTTCAGAAGTTTGTGTATTTCCACCCACTGGTTTTGACACACACCATCCTACCCTGGACCTGCAGCTACGAGCAGTTAACAGTTCCAACATTTCGACTTTTGGAACCAGGAAGATGAATATCAAGTTCAAGAATCATCTTTACACTTGATCACTTATTATAGCAGCAGTATCCTGACCTTTGCTTAGCTCATTAATTCCCCGTCGACTTAAAAGAACATCGACTAATAGACTTTTCAGACAATGCCTCTGGCAGATACCTCTACTCCTGCTCTGCACCTCCAAAAATTGAAACAGTACAAGAATTCTCTATGCTGTTGAAAAATTTAACTGAGATTACTTCTCTACAATTTTCTGCCTTTACTGCAAAGCATGGTGTTATCGCATTTTTACTAAGAGCCCGCCTATCCATGCTAAAGCGCATCGCTTGCCTCCAGAGAAGCAGTGTTTAGCTAAGGAAGAGTTTTCCAAGATGGAGGAACTAGGCATAATTCATAGGTCTGACAGTCCCTGGGCATTAGAACATTTCCAAAGGAGAACCTTCAAGCTTCATCTGCGGAAGCTTGTGTACGGTGCATCGTGGTGGTCCCAGGGGAATTCGTCTCCTACCGTTCCAAATCCAATGTTGATCCTAAGGAACTGTTGAGCAGGCTAAGGGAGACCATAGGAAAATAGACCCTATACCACCATCTTCACATGAAGAACAGTCTTCCTTTGTACCTGAAAACCTCAAAAACTGCAAATATGTTTTCGTCCATAGGGAAACACTAGGTCAACCTTTGCAGAGGCCTTCCGAAGGACCTTATACTCAGAAAAACTAGATACACCTGTATTTTGAATATTGGAGGGAAGCCACAATTTTTCACTATTGACAAGCTTAAACCAGCTCATATGGACGAGTCTTCTCCACTGCAGCAACCAATAGTCTGTCACAGAGGTCGACAACCTAAAAGACAGACAAACCTTTCTGCTGGTTCTAGGGGAGGTGGTGTAGTGGTATTATGTAAGCACTACAACTCCTAGAAGGTATCGAACCAGCTATGTGATGTTAGTGCATGATTCTGGTTTTTAAGAGGTTGCACGAGTTATGAAGAGTAAATCCATTGGATTCACTCTAAAAATTCCTTGTTTGATTATTTTGTTATGTCCACTGTGATTCCAGTGGGCACAAGGGGCTGCTAAGATCTGCTTCTGCTCCAGGTGCTCGTATACTTGTGCTTCTATTGGAATTTCCATTTGAATTGTTGGCATTGAGGATTTCAGAATCACTTTTTCTCAATGCAACCAACTAACAAAAGCTTTAAGTTGGTGATTATACAAGCAGATGTAAAAATGTCTCAGCATCTCCAGAGTGATGAATGAGCAATTCCATATGGAAGATGAAAAACAACCTTTGCAGAAATTTATTAAGCCCATTTTTAAACAGGATATTACACTGTTGAAAATTTATTTTGATAGTTTAGCTCTATTCTGAAGTTAATGTTTTGCCTATTGGATAACAAGGTAAAATAAACCAACATAAAATCTTGAATTCATTGTTCCAACCACTTGAAAAAATTATACATCCCTAAGGAATAGATACCATATATTTTGGAAAATATGGTGCCTATATTTGTAGAGTGTTGGAATGAATGTTTAATTATTTCTCTGGTAACCTCAATCCTTGATGATCTCCTTTATTTGATGGTAAATATGATTTCTAGAAAAGGGCTCACTGGACAATCTCTGGTCTTTTTACATCTTTTTCATTCTTCGGGCTTCAGTGGGCAGGAAGGCTGCAGGGAGTGGGAATATATAGAGAGATTGTCCAGTGAGCCCTTTTCTAGAAATCATATTTACCATATACACATATATATATATATATATCTATATAGATATAAATTTATCTATATATATATATATATATATATACACACACCACATTTATAATGGATATGACTATTTTAAAAATTTGTATTGTATATTTTATTTGGTGGTTAAAAAGTCAATAAAATATATTTTTTAAAATTACCGTTGTTCCTTTCATTCTCCTCTTCTGTGCAACTTAAAAGTTGTTTGATATTTAACATTTGCTAGATAAAATGAAAGATCAGCAACCTGAAACTTTAACTCTGTTTCTGGATCCAAAGATGCAGAGTTTGATCTGCTGAGAGTTTCAAGTTTTTAGTTGTTTTTGCTGAATGTATTTACTTGCCTTTATAATGATACCTTGAAGCATCAAGCAGAGTTTTGTTTTATCTCTTTTTAGGGAGGTGATGGCACAGACAATTATCTTGTTCATGCACGATTAGCTATGTTGGAGAAAAACTACAAATTAGCAGAAAATTATTATCTAGAACAGGTATGTGTACAGCATTGCCAAATAATTGAAAACCATTAATGTTGCTCAACTCCACTATTGTGTACATTTGTGAATAGTGAATGCCATGGACATGCATTATTTCACTGTTGCCCAGTATTGTTTTATTTCCTCTTATTGGTTCCTACTTTGTTCTATAATTTTTTCTCTGAAGCCAAAATTTTCTGCATTGTTGATTTTTAAAAAAAACCTCTACTTGACAATTATTACTATTCCATTTTTCAATTGATAATTAACCTTTTTGACTTTTGCTGTGGAAGCCTTGACTTTTGGCATACACAAAGGCACACATGTTTATCAATCTTCTGTTTATACATCTGATATCCTCAATATTTCTCACCTGTTTTCAGTTTATTTCAAATAATAAAATGTCTTCATTATAAACATGTGAAAGAATGCATGAAATTACATGTAAAATATTAGATATGATAAACCTCTGAAAGGGTTCATTTTCTTCAGAGGATAAATCACCAAGCCTGGAATAAATTATCCAGGCTCCTTAAAGAAGTAAGGGAAGAAATTGCAGAGGCATTGTCTGTAACATTCCCTGCCTATCATTTCCCCACCCCTCTCCCAAAAATATTCTTGATGATCAACCAATTTCCAGTCTTTATCAATACATTAACCATCCTCTGCATCCTCCCTTAAAATCTTGCACTTTAATTTTACCCAGTGATACAAATTGGGTTCAAATCTGTTGTACAATTTCTTCCTGTGACATGTGCACTTCTTTCTCATACCAAACACTTACAATTGGTAAATTATTTAGATGTGTAAGTGAATGGAAGACTATTAGGAGAATAAAAATAGGATGAATGTTGGATTAATGTAAGTGATGGATTCTATGGCCTGAGGGGCCTGTTCCCATGCTATGTGCCTCTCCTCTATGAAAGGCTTGATCGCACTGATGCAGCAAAACTACAGAAGAGATTTACAAGGAAGTTACCAATACTGGGTACCTTTAAGTATAAGGAAAGATTGGATAGGCTGGATTTTATTTTCTTTGGAGCAGGAAAGGTTGGGGCAGTCTAAATTTTGACCCATAAAATTAGCTTGGAAGAGGTCAACATGACCTCAAAAAGCAGGGTACGTGGATTTAAAATAATTGGGAGAAGATTTTAAGAGGCAATGAGGAAAAGCTTTCTCACCCAGAGGGTAGAAAAGGACTGGAGCTCAGAGCTTGAAAGTGTCTTCTTTTCTTTGGCTTGGCTTCGCGGACGAAGATTTATGGAGGGGGTAAAAAGTCCACGTCAGCTGCAGGCTCGTTTGTGGCTGACAAGTCCGATGCGGGACAGGCAGACACGATTGCAGCGGTTGCAAGGGAAAATTGGTTGGTTGGGGTTGGGTGTTGGGTTTTTCCTCCTTTGCCTTTTTTCAGTGAGGTGGGCTCTGCGGTCTTCTTCAAAGGAGGTTGCTGCCCGCCAAACTGTGAGGCGCCAAGATGCACGGTTTGAGGCGTTATCAGCCCACTGGCGGTGGTCAATGTGGCAGGCACCAAGAGATTTCTTTAGGCAGTCCTTGTACCTTTTCTTTGGTGCACCTCTGTCACGGTGGCCAGTGGAGAGCTCGCCATATAATACGATCTTGGGAAGGCGATGGTCCTCCATTCTGGAGACGTGACCCATCCAGCGCAGCTGGATCTTCAGCAGCGTGGACTCGATGCTGTCGACCTCTGCCATCTCGAGTACTTCGACGTTAGGGGTGTAAGCGCTCCAATGGATGTTGAGGATGGAGCGGAGACAACGCTGGTGGAAGCGTTCTAGGAGCCGTAGGTGGTGCCGGTAGAGGACCCATGATTCGGAGCCGAACAGGAGTGTGGGTATGACAACGGCTCTGTATACGCTTATCTTTGTGAGGTTTTTCAGTTGGTTGTTTTTCCAGACTCTTTTGTGTAGTCTTCCAAAGGCGCTATTTGCCTTGGCGAGTCTGTTGTCTATCTCATTGTCGATCCTTGCATCTGATGAAATGGTGCAGCCGAGATAGGTAAACTGGTTGACCGTTTTGAGTTTTGTGTGCCCGATGGAGATGTGGGGGGGCTGGTAGTCATGGTGGGGAGCTGGCTGATGGAGGACCTCAGTTTTCTTCAGGCTGACTTCCAGGCCAAACATTTTGGCAGTTTCCGCAAAGCAGGACGTCAAGCGCTGAAGAGCTGGCTCTGAATGGGCAACTAAAAAGTGTAATTAGGCAGAAATCATCTTTACATTGAAAGAGTACTTGAATATGTGTTAGAAAAGCCATGGCACTCTTTGAGCCATGTAATGGATGGTGGCATCTATTTAATCCATCATGCATGCCAAATGTATTGCTTGGCATGCACTTGATGGATTAAATGGTATCCTGCACCATACATTTTCTTTGACTATTTTCTGGACAGGTTTTTTATTGAATGTATAATCCAATATCATTTATTGCATTGGTTATAAATAAAAGTGGGTTAATATATTCTAAAGTAAATATACTCATTACATACATTGCAATTTTATTAGATCTGATACCTTTATAACATAATTAAATTTTAACAAGTTGTGGTATTATTGGTTGTAAAGTAAAACTCTATTTTCATGTTATCTCCGCTGGCTATTGATGTATCCTTTCTTACTACTTGTTGATACTTTAGAATGTTACATTAATATATTTTTAATAGAATGCAGTTGATAAGGCCATGGATATGTACCAGGAGCTATACATGTGGGATGAATGTATTAACATCGCTGAAGCCAAGGTAAGTTGTTTATTCATTGTGACTGACATATTTATTATTAAGACTTGATGAGGATTGGCTGAGGATTTATCTAATATGAAAAAAAGAGTAAAATGAAATAAGATAAGGAAGAAAAGTGTGTTTGAAAAGCTTGCAATGATTTATGGAGTGGGTGTCCATAGATTTCTGAAAGTATTAAAACAGGCAGATAAGATGGTTAGAAATAATTTTATCATATTTTCATGGGTGTAAAACATAAGAGAATGGAAGTTATGCTTGTTACCTACTAGACCAGCAACAGTGGAAATTCACTAAGACAATGATATCTTCAAAACAATAATGATTATTCATATTAATAACATAACATTTCTCACTTAACTCTAACTTAACCCCACAAGTGCAAATGTATATATGTGTGTGGCAAAAACCCAAATCAATACAGTTCAGGCATAATTCTGAGGAGATGATTTTAAAGTTTATTCAGTTTTTATTTGAAACTCAGTTTCTTTAAATTGTTGCTTAAAAGTAATTATGGAGTAGGTATGAGCCATCAAACTTCTCAAAACTCAATTTTCTTGTAGAGTGTTTTCAAAGAGTTCTTTCTTCATATGAATGATTTCCCCCTCTTGCATGGAGGTTTCAGTACTCCTGTTTTCTTCCACAATTATTTCATAAACTCAGATGTGAGTCTGAAGAGGTAACCATTACAATAGTTACGATTCAGAAACAAGAATGATCTTGCTTTCTTTTGCCCAGAATTGGGTCAGTCACAAGTGACTATTTAAAAATGCCACCTCAGCGCTGCTCTCTCTCTTGACTAAGAGAAGCGCCAAATTGGTCATCCCTTCTGGAGCCAATATCGGTCTGTGTCACTCCCAAAATGTTACGGCATTTCAATCCTGTGTGGCTTGCAGGATGGACAAGCAACTTCTGGTTTCAAAATATGTTTGTTTTCAATAATATTTTCTCTGAAATGTCTTTAATCATGTGACATTACATCATTACCATTTTTGAAATTTAAATTCCAAACGTTTAAGAGCTAATGTGATTCTGAGTTGTCCGCAGAGTTGAAGCAGCAAGTGGCTTTCTTGCGTACACAGCTGCTTATCTAGCAAATATTCATTATTCCAGCAATTGAATGGACAATCACGCCAGCTCTTTGATGACTTACACAGCTTCCACCAAACAATGGCTTAACAGACCTTTTGACTCTCAAAATTGTTTCTCTCTGAGTGTAATTATGTCTCTGTAAGTGTGCCCCGTCCACCCTAATATTGCCTTGACTAAGAAATATATATATTAATTAAAAATTAATAACAACACAATTCTGTCACAATGCTAACATTGTATGAATAACAGATACAGTTCTGGTCTGCAAATCACAGGAAAAATGCAATAGCGTTGAAGGGAGTATAATAGGGAGCAGCAGGCATGAGTTTATAGAATGTTTCACCAAAAGGTGAAGGCAAAATCTTCCACGTTTGAAAAATGAAAGTAGGCAACTATTTCAGGAATCAAGATGTCAAGATTCAGACAGAATCAGAATCAGGGTTTATTGTCATGAACATGTATAATGAAATTTTGTTGTTATGAAGTAACTTTCATTTTTATATCTCTTCAATTTCAATCTTTCCACAGCTGGAATTTCATTTTAAAATGATGATCGTGGAATGTAACTTATGGTTCTATCCTGTCAGTAATAAATCAAAAATTGCCACTGCAGTAAATTAAAAAAAAATTGTACTTATAGAAGTAAACAAAGTTTAAAACTCTATTTGAGATTAGGATAGTTTTAATAATGAACAAAATATAACAAGAAGAAGGTCTTCTTTTTAGAAGCCTTATTTTAAAATTGTATTGTAAACCTTAAAAATTGTATGAATATAATTTCTCTTTTATGATCAATTGGACCAGTAAGAATTTTCCATGACAAAATTACACTTGGTGACGTAATGATCAATTAGTCTGAATTTTTAAAGCATTAATTCTTTTCACAAAAAGTACAAATGATTCTGGCATATTGAAAAGCATAAATATGTAAAACACTTAACTAAGTTTAAAAAGCAGTTCAAAATGGTGAAACCTTCTTTAAAAAAGCCATGACATATTTTAAAATCATGTTGGAACGATTTAAAGAAGAACTTTTAAACGTCAAGCCTAAAATTCTTTTTTAAATGATCAGTCTTGTCAGAAACTCTCAAATGTGTTCCTTTCCATTACAATCAAAGGGAAATTATCAGAACAAAACAATGAGAAGCTGAAAGAACGCCACTGGGGGGAAATGATCAGACGATGTTTAGTGTCGGAACCTTTTACACTGACCCAAAACATTAACTGACGATTTCTACTAATGGATGCTGCGTCGTCCACTGAGTTTTTCCAGCTTCTCATTCCTCAAGATCCAGAATTTACAGTTTTTCTGCTTTTCAAGCATAAAGTTGTTTGCCTGTAGGTGTAGAGCAATTAACTCGTAGTTGATCCTCACTGAATTACAGTCCGTACTGGATGACGGCCTGCTGCTGAACAGGCCATTGCTGGCAGCAGCTTGCAAAATTTCATATTTGTATGCACAATGATCTCAAAATTATTGTTAGCTACATAGGGTAATGACATTGAATGGTTTTTCCATTATTGTAACACAAAATATGGTCCAGAATTTTTTTCTTTAACATGTATTTTGTTAACTAGGTATTAGATTCAAAATTTGAACTTTCCCTTCTGTTTCAACAGCAAGTACACACAGTGACAACTATGGAAATATTATAAAGTTTTAAATTTCAGCAGCTGTATTGTGTATTCTTAACCTATTGTGATCTTCCAATACATATATACCTATGTCAACAAAAATATAGCAGCAGAAAGTCAAGATGAAAATAATTCATAGTAATATTTTGGTTCTGATATTTTTCACTTAAAGCAGTGTATGTAATATCTCTGTTTTAAATCTTTCGCAGAGCAATCTTTTATTAATTAGTGCTTTCCATTTCCTTCAGAGTCACCCAGAATTGGATAATCTTAGACGTAATTATTATCAGTGGCTGATGGAGACAAATCAGGATGAAAAGGCAGGAGAAATGAAAGAAAATGAAGGAGATTATACTGGGGCTGTCGATCTCTACCTGAAAGCTGGTCTCCCTGCAAAAGCTGCCCGTTTAGTGCTAAGTCGGAATGAACTTTTAGGAAACAATGATGTTATGATGAATCGAATTGCTGCTGCCTTGATTAAAGGGGATTTTTATGAAAGGGTCAGTATGAATAATGCTATTATCTCTTAAATGCTTTTATTTCAACAAAATCTGCTGCTTGATTAAAATTAGAATTCTTTCAATTCTAAATTCAGGAGCCTTTAAGTTTGGATGCTAAAATCTTGTTTGAAAAAAGCAGTCTCTTACAGATTTACTTTAATCATTCTGCGACGATACCTCTCCATCCTTTACATTCCTAATATTTGTTTGATTGACTTTGTGTGTTTTTTCTGAAACAATAGCTATGGAATGGATACTGATGTCAATCAGAATTGAGTTGCTGCAGCCATGATTAAAGGGAACATTAAATGAATGAGTGGTCATTAAGAACGTGGATTTTTATGTTCTTTCTTTGATATATTGCAGTAACTGAAAACACTGGGAAGTCTGTCTGTTCTGGAGCAGGGTCTTGTATTTGGGATAATAAGAGACAAGTGCCAGAGGGTGGGAGCAATGGTGCAACCAAAGGACCACAGGTTTGAGTGAATTATAATCACTGAATATAAAGTACTTGAATTAGGACACTTAGTCTGAGAAAGGGGATCTTGATCCAGATAGGGTTTTCAGAGTTTTGGGAAGGGAGGCACAAGAAAATGAAATTTAAGTTGCTTTTCATGTTTTCTTTCGTATTGAAAAATTATTTTTTATAATATTCCTACACATCGACCTCCTATGTTTTGGATAAGTATCAAAATGCTTTTAAATTAATATTTTAAATTGTTATTTGAGTGTGTGACTGTCTTAAAAGTAAAAAGAAAATGTTCCTGACAGTGCTTACTGCTGCAATATCCAAACAATTTGAGCTCTGCTTTCTATTACAAATAACATATGTAGTTGAAACATTGACTTTGAGGTGTGCTGAAGATTTGAAATAAAATTATTGAAAGGACAAACTTTTTGAGAACATTTTAGTCGCACAAGGCACACAGTGAGTGAAAAAACCATGCCGAGTTGAACTAACAGACTTTAATAGAACTCTCGCACGTGTTTAAATCTCATTGGAACCTGATGATGCTTGCAACTCCTGGGACCTTTATGACATCAGTCACTCGGTTGTGGGCTTGCCCTGCACCCATAGCTCTCAAAGTCAGATCTGCCACGGATTTGCCCGCGACTCTGTGAGCTGGTTCGCCTGTTGCATGGGCAAGCCGCCACAACGTATGGGTGACACAGTCACAGGATGTTCCAGGATGCGCCAGCTTGAGGTGGTTGGTCAATGGTGAAGGTTTCCTCATGGTCGCTCATGTCGAGGATGCACATGGTTCCAGTCTTATGCAACACCTTGTACTGGCCCTCTTACGGCCACTGGAGTGGAGTCCGGTGCATGCCGCTGCAGATGAAGATGTAATCGCAGCCCCGGAGGTCCTTGGAAACAATGGATGGTGTCAGGCCTTGGCACAAGGTTGGGACAGGAGCTGGTGTTCCTACCTTCTCTGAGTCTTGTGAGCACTGCTGCGGGTGTCTCCTCTGTGCCAAGGGCCGCTGACGCAAACTCGCCTGGAACCGTCAGTGGGATGCCATAAACCAACTCTGCTGAAGACGTGACTAAGTCTGCTTTGGGAGCTGTGCAGATGCCAAAAAGCATCCATGGGAGCTTGTCCACTAAATCTGGGCTTTGGAAGCACACCATCAGGGCTGACTTCAGGTGCCAGTGGAAACGCTCTACCAGACCGTTAAACTGCAAATCATAGGCCATGATGTGGTGTAGCTGGGTTCCAAGGAGCTGTGCTAGTGCTGAGCAAAGGCTGGATGTGAATTGTGAACCCCCCCCCCCCCCCAACTGCCCTCTGGCCTGAGGTGATGTTGGCAGGCAGGCCAAAACATGAAACCTAGCTTGCATGGATGTGTGACCAAACAGTATGGCTTTTGGCCACCTGGTGAACCTGTCGACCATGGTGAACAGTACTTTGCACCCTGGGAGACTGGCTGTGGACTACTATATCCACATGGACTTTCTCAAACCTCCTGTGCATTTGCTGGAAGGGCTGAAGGAGGGCCTTCACATGCCTTTGGACCTTAGTGGTATGGCAGTGTATGCATGTCCTGGCCCAGTGCCCAACCTGCTTGCGTAGGCTCTGCCAAGCAAATCTATCTGCCACCAGTTGGATGGTTGCCCAAATGGATGGGTGGGCCAAACTATGTAATGTGATGAAAACAACGCCTCCAAGCAGCTGGAATGGTGGGTTGGGGTTGGCCAGTGGATATGTCACCGAGGAGCTTGCTGCCTGTTGGGCCAATGGGGATGTCCTCATATTGCAGGGCCAAGACTGTTGTCCAGTAGGCCAGCATTTCTTTTGTCCATCTGTTGTGCCTTGGTGAGCACCATTTAGTCCAACCCTGGGGACAGGGAATGCACCGGGTGGGTAGAGGTGAGAGACAGTGTGTCGGCCATGATGTTGTTTTTACCCGGAGATGTGTTTGATGGTGGTATACTCAGAGTGGCATTGCTGTCATGCCGACCATGGATCTGAGACTTTGGCGAATGCAAAGGTGAAGGGTTTGTGGTCTGTAAAGTCCATGAACTCCTGCCTCTCCAAGAAATACCGAAAGTGCCATATGGCAAGGTAAAGGGCTAGCAGCTCCCTGTCGAAGGCGCTGTATTTCTGCTTCAGGGGTCGTAGGTGCCGGCTGAAGAATGCGTGTGGTCTCCATTGTCCCTCTATTAGTTGTTCCAGCACACTTCTGAATGCTGAGTTAGAAGCGCCAACCATGAGAGCTGTGGGCACAGCAACCTGTGGGTGTACCAGGAGAATGGCATTTTCAAGGGCGGCCTTGGCCTGCTGTATCCTGGCCGAGTGAACCGATCTCATAGTAGTACTTTGTGGCATCTGAGACGATTTGTCTTACCTGGAATTGGGCTTCAGCCTGTTTGAAACAGACTTGTGGCTGTGAGGTCCAGAAAGTCGGAAGTTTCAGTGAAACTGCATTCTGCATGCTTGGGTCGGTCATCATTGGGTGCAAATGTCGTTTGGACCAACAGGGTCATCAATGTAGTCGCACTAGGCACGCAGTGAGTAAAAGAACCACACAGAGTCGAAAGTGAGTTGAACCAACTGACTTTCATTGAACTCTCACATGCAATTAAATCCCTCAGAACCCGATGATGCTTGCGACTTCTGGGACCTTTATGACGTCAGCCGCTAGGCTGTGGGCTTGCCCTGCACCTGGAACTCTCACAGTCAGATCTACCATGGACTTGCCCATGACTCCGTGAGCTGGTTTGCCTGTTATGTGGCCGAGCTGCCATGACGTGCATTTTTATGAAAAACAATATTTGAAAGGTGCTGTTGTGCTTTGACAATCAAGAAGATTAAATAATTTTTTTGCACCTCCAGGCTGGTAATGTAAACCAATATCCTGTACAAAACTAACCAGTCTTAGGGTGGCATTGTAGTCTTGGAATTCTGTTTGCAATTTCTAATTTCAGTCAATCCACAGGAAAAGAAAGACTGGTTTACTGATTTTTTTTTTAGAACTGAAGTTACTATAATTTTTTTTAACAGCAAAACTATGATAATATGATGTCCAACCATTCAAAAATTCTGATGATTTAACATCTGGTTCACCAAGAATTGTTCAATGAACTCCCTTCTTTCTCACTGTAGCTCTGCTCTCCATGTTCTTCTAACTTTCCAGGGACTCCATGCACCAGGCTCTATTCAACCAGTCAGAGTTGTGTTTCCCTAGCACACTTTAAACTTAACAGATTCACTGGGAAATGTATGATTATGAAATGCAACATTTAAAAATATTGAATTAAAATTTGTTTGCCTGAAGTGAAAAATGAACAGGATTAAGTAACTCTTCGCAACATTTCAGAGCTGGAAAACAACTCAAGACACTTATTGATGAGTTATTAGTTTCTGATGAAAAAAGGAATAACCTTCACTTTGTTTTAAGTGATGAGTATTATGATTTTCTTTCTTTGGAAGTTGGAAAAATATACAAGTAGGAACACTGTAATGAAGCAATCGTAAAAGTTTGATGGTGATGGTCCAGATATTGAATTGTGTATTTATCAATCGTACCAAAAATATAGTAAGAGCCCAGATATGCATTGTTTTGTATATTATGAAGAATAAATTCTATTCATATTCTTTATATTTTATAATTGATCATTAAAAGTTTGGTAATTTCAGACTTATTTTAACACTTTAATTTCTTTCCAGGCTGGAGATCTCTATGAAAAAGTTGGAAATTACCAAAGAGCATTGGATTGTTATCATAAGGGAAGTGCCTTTAGGAAAGGTATCTGAAACACTCAGTATAGGAATAAGTTATCTTTGGTGCATATAAAGCATTATTGGTCCAAGATAGTAAGACAAATTAAATGGGATTCAGTGCATATTGAAAAAGATTGGTGTCAATCTATTTTAATTATTTTAAATGATTTATTTTTAAATAGCCACTATTATTAATTTCAATTCAGCTTTGCATCTGCCTATGTTATTAACCAACAAAGATAACATAATACAAAAGAAAAGTAACATGCATTGAACTTCCACACCAGTCTCCTTACATTTTATCAACCTATTGCTAGAGATCTCTTTATGGCTCTCTTTTATCAGGTATGTGTGACACTTCATGGGTACATTGTTGCTCTCTGCCTTGTCACATAAACTTGCAATTACAATATAAATGGTTCCAAAATTGTTAGAGGGGAATTTCAGAAGCATCAGTTATGATTTAAATCTGATTTAAATTTGTGATTGTTGGAAGTTGATTCTTGTTAAGGCTGAAATAATCATTTATGGAACCTACTTGGTTAATTAATTTTAAAAAACTGCAAATATCACAAATCAAAGTTCTGAAGAAAGTCCATCAAACGTCAAATCTTGTTTCTGCTTTCACTGAATCGATGATTATTCCAATACAGGTATTTTTGTTTTCAGTTTTATTCATTAAATGGTAAATTTCTGTTATTTGTCCAACATATTCTTTTTAATCTATATTTCAGCTGTGGAATTGTCGAGAACAGTTTTTCCATCAGAGGTTGTGAAGTTAGAGGAGGCCTGGGGAGATTATCTTGTACAACAGAAACAATTAGATGCTGCAATTAATCATTTTATTGAAGCTGGGTAAGTTCACCGAAATTAACATTAAAATAATGTCTTCTGTAAACAATCAATAACAATAAATAGGCTATGTGCTTTCAGTATGGAAATTGCTGTTCCTTAAATTATATGCTGATTTACTTTGTAAATTATATTTAAAATCCCATTTGTTAATACTTTTTCAGTTGTTCTGTGAAGGCTATTGAAGCAAGTATTGGAGCTCGGCAGTGGAAAAAAGCAGTTCATATTTTGGAGCTTCAAGATGATAAAACTGCTCACAAATATTATTATAAAATAGCTCAACACTATTCTTCAGTTCAAGAATATGAGGTCAGAAACTTGTCATACATGCAATTTTCTTCAGTAAAAATCTAAGCTCTATGTATATCATATATTGTTTGCCATGTTAGATTGTTTATACATTTTTAAAAACTTGCAAATTCAAACTTTCACTAAACTTTGAATTGGTGAAGATCTTATTCCTTTATTGGTTTTCTGGGATTTTTCATTTGATTCTCCCCACAATAATTTTATGATATTGGTTACATGGACAGCATTCCCATTTGTAGTCTCTTGGTTAATGCTCTACAGTTTTAAAGGTTCTGAATTAACATATACAACCATAGTAGTCTACTATTTAGAGGTAGACTATCAACATCTCTGTCCTTATTGATCGATGGTGTTTAAAAGGAAAACTAATCCCACTGCATTATTCTCCCTGGGTGGGAGGATAGAAAAAATATCAAGTGAGAATTTGAAAAGAATGGAAGGCTTGCTTTTATATTAGTGTCCTTTCAATGCCAGGGTGCTCAGCAACCAATTGCAAGTACTTATTAATTGTTGTCTAGTCACTGCTTGAAAAAACAGATGAAGCACTTTAATCATTCAAAATGCTTTTCTCGCCTTTCATCAGGTCCGCCCTGGTGTCCATCATGATGCCCACATCATGATGTCACCCCTATCTCTGTATGTCAGTAGCCATGTTAATCTGATGGTATTAAAGAATGAGAAAAGCACTATGTCTCCAAGTCCTAATTGTGTCAATGCACACACAACAGTGGCAAGGAACGAAACAAAATCTATGCATGCTCCATGCACTAACTGGAGGAAGGAAGCAAAAGGATAAAGGTAAAAGGTGACTACCTAACGAGCTTCACAAGTTCCTGTGAAAAGATCAAAGCGAAAGCGCACCAAGATAGTAGAGGGAAAGTTTGGAGAATTCAAAGAAGCAGATGGAAGTTGGGGTGTTTATGTAGAACAGTTTAACCACTACTGCATTAGCCCATAATATTATTGAATCCCCAGTCAACCGAAAACATGCCCTATTCCTCAGTATAATGGGCAGCAAAACATTCGATCTCCTTAAAACTTTGCTGTCCCAGGAGGACCCAGGGACGAAGACATACACCAGCACTGGGGACCCACTTAAGCTCAAGACCACCAGTTATGGCAGAAAGGCAATGATTCCTTGAAAGGAAACAAATACCAGGGGAGGCTGTAAACTGTGTAAACTGTCCAAGCACTGTCACTTTGAGCAGTTTCTGACCCAAGCACTTTGAGACAGATTGGTGATGGGGTTGCAGATCACCAGGCAAAGCAGAAATTACTGGCAATGGACGATGAAGTAACTCTCAAAGTCATTTATAGAAATGCTTGCAGCTTGGAAATGGCAGACAAAAATTTGGATATGGGCCAACAGGATCTTCTGGTCGGGAGATTTTCTCACCAACCGTGCTTACATTGGAATTACAACCATCGCCCAGAAAACCATTTCTTCAAAAATTCTAAATGCCACTGCTACAACAAAAAAGGACACATCAAAGCTAGATGTCCACCAATCAAAGAAACAGTAAAATGCAGCTGGACTCAAAATGCTGATAACCACCCCACAGAGGTAAAAGCACTAGTGGATGGAGAGAACAACCCTGACAGCGACCATAGCAACAGCTCTGAAGTCGACAAAACAACAGCTGCAGTCTTACACATCCGAAAGATGAATGAAAAAATCAGTGATTTATATTCAACTAAAAATAAACAACAAACTTCTGAAAATGGAATTCAACCCAGGGGCTGCAGTGTTTCTAATGCCATTACATTTAAAGCAACGCTTGCTCTCACACCTTCCGGTGAAAACAACTGAAGTAACACCAAGGTCTGTTACTGGAGACAAAATCAAAGTGTTTGTGAAATGTACAGTGAAGGTACAATGCAAGCAACAACCAAAAACACTATCTCTCTACATTGTAGATACCAAGGGACGAGCACTTTTTGGAAGAAACTGGCTACAACGTATTCCCCTAAACAGGCTGGAGATTGGTTCAATACTGACTGTACACCACAAAGACCAGAACTCAACCAGATCCTCAACGACCATGTCGTGGTCTTCCAACAAGGGTTGGGAAAGATCAGAGGTTCAAGTCAAACTGCAATTAAAAGAGAATGTGGAACCAAAATTCATCAAAGCCAGAACAGTCCCATTTACAATGAAAGGAAAAATTGAAGCTGAGTTAAATAGATTAAAAGATGAAGGCATATTAGAACCAACAGAAATCAGTGATTGGGCAGCGCCCATCATACCTGTACGAAAAGCAAACAGTGAGATTCACATTTGCGGTGATTACAAAGTCACCATCAACCAGGCACTAAAAGTACCCAAAGCAGAAGAACTATTCCAAGCACTAAATGGAGGGCAAAAGTTCACAAAACTAGATTTGCACAGGCATACCAACAAACAGAGTTGGATAAAAAAATCAAGACAATATATGACAATCAATCCCCACCTGGGACTGTTCACCGATACACACAGGCCACACAGAATTTCAGTAACACCTGCAATTTTTCAAGCTACAATGGACAAATTACTACACACAATAGCAGTGGGATGTTACCTTGATGATATCATCATCATGGGCCGAAACGACAGAGAACACTTACAAAACCGAAAAGGCCCTAAGCAGATTACAACAGGCCAACGTATGATTATGACAGGGTAAGTGTGGCTTCATGCTGCCCTCAGTGACATATTTGGGATTTACAATTGACGAGGGGATACAAATGTATCTAGCAGCCACAAAAGCCACTCGCAAAGCCCCATACCCAACCAACAAGTCGAAATTACAGTCCTTTCTACGGCTTATAAATCACTATTGGAAACATATCCCTAACATGTCTACACTTTGCAGCCCCATAAACTGCTTACTCAAGAAAGATCAAAAGTGGTACTGGAATATGGAAACTAAAAACACAGTTGATAGACTAAAAGAAATTTTAACATCAATAATAAAAAAATAATATATAATTTAAAAAATAAAGTCACATTATTTGAACAAATTTGGGAACCGTACATGGAACTCAACAGAGAGGGCCTACTGCGGACCTCCACCCTCTAAAATGATAGAATGAGAAGAAGACGAAATTAACTGACCCAGTGTGTAAAAGTAGATGACACAATTTTCTTGTTTATTTTCATTGTGTGAAGACATTGTTTAATGGGTTTATTGTATTGTATATGTTGAACGTTTAATGGGTTTGGAGGGGAGAAAAAGGGGAGAAAATGACACAGTGTATATTCAAGAGGGAAATGTTTGTGTGTATTTTGGTTAATATGGTTCATAGTGTGAAAAATAAATAAAAAAAAACAAAGCAAATGAAGTTCTGATCCACTACAACCCAAACAAGGAAGTGACTCTAGCCTTTGATGCTTCACCAGTCGGACTGGGAACAGTATTGTCCCAAATCACAGAGAAGGGTGAGCAACCAGTGGCATATGCTTCACAGACATTAACTGCAAGTGAATGCAATTACGCACAACTGGAAAAAGGATTAGCAATAATTTTTGGTGTAAAAGATTTCACCAATATCTCTATGGAAGAACTTTCACCCTAATCACTGACACATACCTCTTAGTTTGATTCTGGGCCCCCACAAGGTGATACCAATATTAGCTGCAGCCAGAATTCAAAGATGGGCCATGGTACTAGCTACATACAACTACAAGGTAAAACAGAAACCGGGAACACTCAACAACCATATGGATGCCTTATCATGCTTGCTACTACCCAAAACTGAACAAAAAGAAGAAATTATTAAATGGACAGTAGAAGCTATCAACCAAGAACAACTACGATTACAGCCTAGATGATTGGCAAAGAAACCTGAAAGGAGGCAACGTTAAGCAAAGTCTTATACTTCACTCTTAATGGATGGCCAGAATCTGAGATCATGCCAGAAGATCTGAAAATTTACTTCACACGCCACCATGAACTATCAGTTGAAGAAGGATGTTGACTTTAGGGTACCTGTGCAATAATCTCAGCCAAATGAAAACACCATATTATCAGAGCTGCACCACAACAATCCAGGAATGGTATGAATGAAAGTGCTGGCCCAGATGCGTGTTTGGTTGCTATTAATAGACAGGGACATTGTAACAACAGTGAGAGAATGCAAAATATGTCAGTCAATGCAGCCAAAAATACCACAGGCTGATGTCAACCCATGGAAATGGCCTTCCAGACCCTGGTTATTGGATTCAAGTGGAATGGGAGAGACTTTCCTCATAGCAGAAGACACACATTCCAAATGGGCAGTAGTTTCGCATATGACAAACACCAAAACTGATTCTACAATTGAACGTCTACGGGATGTGTTTGCCACATGCGGACAATGTGGACTCCAGTTTACATCAGAACCTTCCAAGACACTTATGTGCGGCTACAATATCAGACATATTTTGTCGGCACCCTATCACCCAAGTACTAATGGGGAGGCAGAACACTTTGTACAAACATTCAAAAAGGTGATTAAAACCAAGAAACTCCTAAACCCCTCCAGGACTCGCAGAATTGCAGATTTCATATTGGAGTATAGAAACACACTGCATTCGACCACAAAATGTACCCCAGCAGAATTGATGTTTGGCTGCAACCTATGAACAAAACTGTCCATGGTTCACCCTGATCTGACCCTCCATTTAGAAAAATCCACATCACTACAAATCTCTGGAAGTGAGCGAGAGAGTACTGGAACAAGATTACAGACAATACAAAGACCCATGGGTGGTAGGGGTGATCCGATAAAAGTTGAGCCCCTGCTCATACTCTGTTCTAGTGGGAGACAGACTATGGAAATGACACATTGTCCAATTGCATCCATTGTCTGACACCAAAGTCCACAAACTACCTCATGACTTGGATGAGGTAGAACCAGACCTGCCACGGCAATCCAACCCCTTGGGCTGAGTGAAAGATGGGCGGAGTAGCCCAGTAACTGCAACAAGCGTCCCAGCATGTAGAACCCTGGAGGCCAGCGAAGTCTGGCAGTTGACATTGACTTGACTATCCAGAACAGCCCCAAGCATATACCGGTCCAGCATGCCACGCCAAGGTGGTCCAAGAGAGAAAGAAGATCACTCGAGAGCTGTAAGGACTGTTCCATATCTATTATTGAGTTCCTTTCCGTATTATAATCACTCAGTAAATGTACCCTAATTCACACTAGTCGTCATGGGCCCGATGGAGTTATGGTAGTTAGAGGTGAGGAAGAGTGCTGTGTATAAGCTCACCCTGCTGTCCATCATGACGTCTGTGTCATGTCACCCCTCCATATATATATATATATATATATATATATCTCTGTATGTTAGTAGCCATGCTAGTCTGATGGTATTCTTTGGCTTGGCTTCACGGACGAAGATTTATGGAGGGGGTAAAAGTCCACGTCAGCTGCAGGCTCATTTGTGGCTGACAAGTCCGATGCGGGACAGGCAGACACGGTTGCAGCGGCTGCAGGGGAAAATTGGTTGGTTGGGGTTGGGTGTTGGGTTTTTCCTCCTTTGCCTTTTGTCAGTGAGGTGGGATCTGCGGCCTTCTTCAAAGGAGGTTGCTGCCCGCCGAACTGTGAGGCGCCAAGATGCACGGTTTGAGGCGATATCAGCCCACAGGCGGTGGTCAATGTGGCAGGCACCAAGAGATTTCTTTAGGCAGTCCTTGTACCTTTTCTTTGGTGCACCTCTGTCACGGTGGCCAGTGGAGAGCTCGCCATATAACACGATCTTGGGAAGGCGATGGTCCTCCATTCTGGAGACGTGACCCACCCAGCGCAGCTGGATCTTCAGCAGCGTGGACTCGATGCTGTCGACCTCTGCCATCTCGAGTACTTCGATGTTAGGGATGAAAGCGCTCCAATGGATGTTGAGGATGGAGCGGAGACAACGCTGGTGGAAGCGTTCTAGGAGCCGTAGGTGGTGCCGGTAGAGGACCCATGATTCGGAGCCGAACAGGAGTGTGGGTATGACAACGGCTCTGTATATGCTTATCTTTGTGAGGTTTTTCAGTTGGTTGTTTTTCCAGACTCTTTTGTGTAGTCTTCCAAAGGCGCTATTTGCCTTGGCGAGTCTGTTGTCTATCTCATTGTCGATCCTTGCATCTGATGAAATGGTGCAGCCGAGATAGATAAACTGGTTGACCGTTTTGAGTTTTGTGTGCCCGATGGAGATGTGGGGGGGCTGGTAGTCATGGTGGGGAGCTGGCTGATGGAGGACCTCAGTTTTCTTCAGGCTGACTTCCAGGCCAAACATTTTGGCAGTTTCCGCAAAGCAGGACGTCAAGCGCTGAAGAGCTGGCTCTGAATGGGCAACTAAAGCGGCATCGTCTGCAAAGAGTAGTTCACGGACAAGTTTCTCTTGTGCCTTGTGGTATTAAAGAATAAGAAAAGTACCACGTCTCCGAGTCCTAAATGTGTAAATGCAGACACAAGGTCAACCCGTTTCAAGAGCCTTTGGGTTTATTTACTGAAATAGTTGGCCAGAGACACTGCATGTTCAGAATATGCACAATTCCCAAATTTGCTAGCAGGCATGAGATTCCCTTGTTGATAACTAATTTGAGAAAATAATTTTCAGGATTTTCTAAAAGACTGAAGAGTGTTTTGTTTCCAGATTATTTTAGCCATCTAAAAGATGCTTGAATTTTTGTGTTTCTAATTTAAACAAATAGTGAATCTGGAGAGCATTGTAAAAGTTTGTATTTCTACCTAAATAATTTTCCTATATTTATCATGCCTGGCTCATACATTGTATTATTGTATTTTTAAATTATATTGATCATAGCCATTCTACATGCTCCCAGTGTGTTTGACTCCTTTTGATAGGTTCAATCAAATTTTCCTTGGCATACTCAAAGAACTTAGTATGCCATAGATGATGCCATGAAAGATCATGTACTTTTGTGTATATCTATAAAGAGATTAATGGAAAGGTATCTATTGCACAGAATGAAATGTTAAAATGACTGCTAATCACTGTCATTCCCGGAACAAAACATTCCCTATAACATCATTTCATTTTGTCTTAGACAAGCATTTTTGCTTTGGCTACAAACCTCTTAGAGAGGACAGACAATTAGTTTAGCAAATGCTCTTGTGAAAGTTTGTATCAAAAATTCATACAAATTGTAAATCTTAACAAAATTTAACATAAATGGTGATTTCCTCTCACTTACTAATCATCTCCTCCCAGTTCTCCAACCACCTGTGGTTGCGAAAATTTACCAAGTCCAATTAACTGACCAAGCAGCAAATCTTTGGCCCATGAGAAGAAACCTGGAAAAAAAAACCCACATGTTAACAGGGAGAAAACCAACTCCACACAGGCAATAAACAAGGCCAAGATTTCATTTGGGCCTTTAGATTTGTGAATCACATCATTGATTATCACATTACTACGTAATTGCATTCACTTAGATTTAAGATACACTGCTTTCGTGAAAATTGATTGATGAGCCTTTTGTTGTTCATGGTGAAAGCAAAGCATGGTAACAAATTATGTTAAATCAAAAAAGCTTTTTTTTCAGCAAACTGCCCTTCCCCAAAGGGTGTTGGAGGAAAGCAAAAAAATCTTAAGAGTCAAAGTCACCAGGCACAAACAGAATCCTTGGCAAAAGCTATTGATTGCACATTTGAGATGAGCCTTAACTTCAAATTAGTGTCATAGTATACATTTTACTCGTACATTATCACATATTTTATTCAGCTATCTTTTTGAGTTTTCGTGTTTTTGTTTTATTATTTTCCCTTTTTTAAATGAGTTTGCAATTGAGAATAAATACCAGTCATGTAGGCATTGTTTCTTTGGTGCCAGAGTTTTATTTAACATAGAGCTTGGGATGCAATTCTTGACTTGTTGCAGGAAAGATGAGTACACATCAAAGGGAGAAAGGCAGGTTTTGACCTGTAGAAAGATGCATATCACCAAGTTTCATCTAGATATAATTTAAGGATCATTCATTCTGATTTTTAAAAAAAATCACAACACGATAGAAACCAATTCTTGTCATTGAAACGAATGCTGCCCAATTACACCCAATTAATCTACTACCCTGTGCACTTTGGTGGGTGGGAGGAAACTGTAGCACCCAGAAAAAACCCGCATAGATCATGAGGAGAACTTACAAACTCCTGACAGACAGCATTGGATTTGAACCGGGGTTGCTGGCGCTGTATTAGTGTTGCACTAATTCCCACACTAACTGTGTATGCGCCACAATAATTATGCTTGTTTTGAGATGAGCTGCTGCCATCTGAATACGCAGAGGCATTTTATTATAAATTAATGTGTCGGGTGATGTATCCAGCAAACTGGAGGCTATTGTGCTTTATCACACTTTGTCTTGTGGAAGAAAACTATAAGTTGTATGTTTAATCAGTGGAAATGTCATGGTTTTATTTGAAAAATGTAAGTTCTTTCTTAATTTTGCCCTTTTTGATTATTTTGATTGTGTAATCCATATAAATATTTTAAGTTACTGGTACAGGGTGTATCAATTTTGCAATTTGGAATTTATTTTTATAATAATGGCTGCAAACATGATCTTCAGCAAAAATTGGCAAAGTATGGGAAAGTAGTGCAAGATTAATCCCCCTCCATCTCAATCTCTCTATTCAATCAAATACAGATGGACATCAATTTCTTTATTGTGTCACTGTGTGAGGTTTTAGTTAGAACAGAGTGCTCCAAAGAGTTCTGTGTGCCATATTAGTGTTGCATGCCAATAGACATCATGATATACAGTACCTGTACCGTGTTTAATTGTGACAGGATGTAATGTTGGAATCCTGAAAGTCTTCATTATGCCCAAAAGATATTCACTCACAGGACTATTTTAAACCCACACATCTTGAAATTAAATATTATTGAAGAGGTTTATGTCCTTTATGGCTCTGTTAACCTGAACTGCTAACTTTTCTTTTTATCTTTTAGACAGCAGAAAAAATGTATATTAAAGCTGACCGAATCAAGGATGCCATTGACATGTACAAGCAAGTGGGATGTTGGGAGAAGGCTCACAAGGTTGTGTGCCAAATTGTGATTGAAAATGAAACTGTTTAAGAAACATTTCTCCATTTTTATGTGCATAATTCATTTGGGACACACATTGAAATGTAATTTAGTTTGGTGGGAAGGTGAAGAAACCCAATGCTGGAGTAGGCGATTTGTACTTAAAAAAATTGAATTAAAATTGACTTTCAAGATTTGCTCCTTATTCTGTATTTGGCATAGGAATCAACATGACTTGTGCCAACCCTACAAAATTTAGTGGACTCTACTTTGAATGTCCTGGGCCAGTCTCTACAACGCAGCGTTCATGTCTCATGGACCTTGGCTGTAAAATATTGCTTTTAAACATTTTTTGATATTTGGCTTGCTTATAATTTTAATGTACAATTTTTAGCTCTAAATTTCCCAACCAACATGTCACTTAGCTTTATCTTCAAGAGCGCAGCATTGAGTGACACTAAAATTTAATTAAAAGTATAAATTTGAGAATCCAGGAGATAGTATATTTAGCCATTTATCTTGGTAATTAATCAACATGGAAAATTTTCAATTGTCGTTTTACCTTTGGATTGGCAATTCCAATGCTCTTATGACTGAGTGTGTATCTTTTTATATAAACAAACTTGCCTAATTATAGAGCACAGAAACAGGCCTGTCAGCCTATCATTTGCACATCCCTCAGGCAGTGCATTCCAGACTCCAACTATTCTCTTGATGAATTATTCCAACTCAGATCCTCTCTAAACCTCTTGCCTATTACCCTCAACTACCTTCTTCTTTTATTAGAGTCCTCTGCCTTGGAGAAAATCTGCCTAGTGTACATACTCCCAACACCATCTCCAACCTCATCACCTCTGGTCACCTCCCTCCCATGGCCAACAACCTTACACTGTTCGTTTCTACCTTCTATCCGATACATAAGCCCAACCATCTGGGTAGACCCTTTGTTTCAGCTTGCTCTTACCCCAATGAACTAGTTTAATCTTAGCTTGACTCTATCTTTTCTCCCCTGGTCCTATCCCTCCCAATCTACATCTGCAATACCTCACATGCCCTCCATCTCTTTTTCTCCCCCCCCAGCCATCCATCTCTTCAGTGACTTCAGATTCCCCAAACCGGACTGCCTCATCTTCATGATGGATGTCCATACAGAAAGTCTTAAAGCATTTTGCTTCTTTCTGGACCAGAGTCCGAACCAGACACTCTCTACCACCACCCTTCTCCGCCTGGCAGAACTTGTCCTCACTTTAAACAACTTCTCCTTAACTCGTCTCACTTCCACCAAATCAAATCAAAGGAGTTCCATTGTACCTGCATAGGTCCCAGCTATGTCTGCCTGTTTGTAGGCTTTGTGGAGCAATCCATGCCTCAGGTCTACACAGACAAGACCTTTCTACTCTTTCTCCATTATATTGATGACTACATTGGGGCTGTCTCATGCACCCAAGATGAGCTTGTCCACTTCATTCACTTCACAACCAACTTCCACTCTGATCTCAAACTCACCTGGTCCATCAACAACACTCTCCCCTTCCTGGATCTCTCTGTCTCCGTCTCGAGAGACAAACTTTATGTGCATAATACACTGACATATATTGCAAAACTTCCAAGTCCCATAACTACCTGGACTACACTTCCTCAGACTCTGTCCCCTTCTCTCAATTTCTCCATCTCTGTTGCATCTGTTCCCAAGATAAGCTCTTCCAGTCCAAATCTTCTGAAATGTCTGGCTTCTTCCACAAATGTGGCTTCCCCTCCACCACTGTCAACTCATCCCTCACCCGCATCTCCTCCATTTCCTGTTCATCTGCCCTGGCTCCCTCTGCCTCCAGACTCAACAAACATAGAATCCCCTTATCCTCACCTACCATCTACCATGCCTCTGCATCCACACATTATCATCTAAAGTTTCTGGCACTTAGAACAGGAAGACATTTTCCCCTCTCCTCCACTCTCTTTCTTCCTTAGGGACCACTCCTTCCAAGACTCCCATGTTCACTCATCCCTCCTCACCAATTGCCCCCTGACAATTTCCCCTATGGCCACAGGAGGTGCCACACTTGTGCCCAAGCCTATTCCCTCACCACAATCCAGGGCCCAAGCCTACTCCCTCACCACAGTCCAGGGCCCAAAACAGACCTTTTAAGTGAACCAACACTTCACTTGTGTATCTGCAAGACTGATTTACTACATCAAGTGCTCCCTTTGTGGCCTTCTCTGCATTAGAGAGACTGGGCGCAGATTGGGAGATCACTTTGCTGAGTATCTTCGTTCCATCCATAACAGTGACAGAAACCTCCCAGCAGCCAAGCATTTCAGTTCTGCGCCATACTCCCATACTCATGTCTGATCACGTCCTTGTATACTGTCCCACCAAGACCACCCGCAAGTTGGAGGAGCAACACCTAATTTTCCATCTGGACACTCTCCAGACAGATGGCATTAACATTGATCTTTCCAGTTTCTGCTAACCTGCTCTCCTCTTCCCCTTGCCCCCTTTCCTTCCTCTTTCCAGTTCTTTTTTCCCCTCTCTATTCACCCAGCCATTGCTCCTCCCCTTGAGCGCTGCTGTCCCCTAGCCTCTCTTCCACCTATCACCTCCTGCCTTTACAACCATATTTCCCCTTCCTTCTCTTTTGTTCGGACACGTGCTGACATTTTTCCATACTTTGATGAAGGGTCAGGCCCAAAACATTGGTTATGTATTTTTACTTTGTTTGACTTGCTGAGTTTCTCCAGCTTTGTGTTTTTACTTCAACCATGATGTCTATAGATTTTCATGTTTTACTTTGTTATATATTCTGTCTCTGCCCCTAGCTTTGGACTAATATGTGTTTAATGCAATAATACTCAGAGATTAATTATAATTCTGAAGAAAAACTTTTCTTAAACTTACAGTTGGCTATGAAGTGCATGAAGCAGGAAGACGTTGCTGTTCTATATATAAATCAAGCACAAGAGTTAGAAAAGAAAGGAAAATACAAAGAAGCTGAAAGGTAATGAGTTGAATACTATGCTGTTGGTATTGCTGGAAGATAACTGTTCTAATGTACATAAGCAATGGACATCCTGATTTGTGTACTGAGTTCAGGCAGATGTTTAATTGTGACAGGCTTTACCATTGTAATGTAAATCTATGCTGTTCATTTTGTACTTCAGTTCCTGCCTCTTGGAGTTTGTATCTGTGATATTACAAGAGAATGCTGGAAACACTTGGTACCTGTGGAAAGAGAAACAGTTAACATTTCTGGTCAAAAAGCTCTTTTTTAAATAAAAAGAGAAGAGAAGAAAATAAATGATAAGTTGCTAAGAGAACAGGGAAGTAATGATTAGGACAAACAGTCAATTTCTGAGAGGCTATAATCCTAGCCATCTAATTGATAGATTAAAGAGGGCAGTTAGAAAGAGAAAGCAAACAAAGGTATACTGAATGCAAAAGGTAAATCTGGAGAAACACAGGAGATTGAAGATCCTGGAACCTGAATCAAACATAATCTGTTTGAGGATCCTAGCTGGTCGAGCAGAATCAGTCGGAGAAAAAGAATGGTCAACATATTGAGCCAAGACTCTTCATTAACACTGATTAAAACTTTTGAAATTACTTTAGCAAATCAGGCAATAACTGTGAAGAGTGAGCTTCTGGGACTGAGCCAACAGTAGTGAAATGACTACAGAAAGGAGTGTGTGGTGATAAATTTCACTGGTGGCAACTGGGTGTAGGATGGATACATGCACTGCAGTCTATTTTCACACAACTGTGGGCATGCAGTGCAAACGTGATTAAGTAAAGCTTAAGAAAATACATGAACAGCAAGTCAGGACAATGCATTTTAAGACCTCTGCATGACGTGCATTTAAGCCCATAGTTTTAGCAACAATGCATATTTGAAGTTTTCTGAATGCTTTTAAAATAATGCAGTGGAATCCAATCTTGTTTTGACATTAGAAAGAGGCAGATCATTATAAGAAATTTCCACTTCCAACCAAACTGGAAAATACTGCCCATAACTTCCTTGCGCACCTTGTTACAGCTGCCCAGGAACTGGGAATGGTACCTCCCTGGATCAGAAACTTGGTCTGTCACAATTCCCATTGTTCCATGTTTCCAGTACTGGAGTTGTCTTTCTGTGTCTTCGCAATAGGTTACAAAAATATCTCTACGATATTGTATGTTGAATGTGCTGTAGCATGAGCAATAGTAACTGCAATGCAGGTGGAATCAGTGACATTTAGTGATGAAGTAAAACATGAAAATCTGCAGACACCGTGGTTGAAGTAAAAACACAAAGCTGTAAAAACTTTATATAGCAAAGGTAAAAATGCATAACCGATGTTTCGGGCTAGAGCCCTTCATCAAGATTTGGTAAAATATCAGCAGCCATCTGAGCAAAAGAGTAGCGGGTGGAGGTGTGATCGCAAAGGCTGGAGATGATAGGTGGAAAAAGGAGGGAGGAGATAGCAGCGATCAAGGGGAGGAGGATGGCTAGGTGAATAGAGGGGGAAGGGAGGGAGGAGAACTGGAAAAGAAAAGGGAAGGGAGGAGGGGGAAGAGGAGAGCAGGTTAGCAGAAACTGGAAAAGTCGATGTTAATGCCATCAGGCTGGAAAATCCTCACCCTGCATCCCTGCCCCCAGACGCAACAAACATAGAATCCCCTTTATCCTCACCCATTCATGGGTTTGAGTGTAATTTAGTGGAGTATGATATTGAACCCCAGTTTTGAAATGGTCAGAATATCTCAAATCCCAGTTGCCAAGTGCTTCATGTTTTGCCACTCATCCTTTTAAGTTTAGTGAAAATGAAGATGTTGATTAGAATTCCATAATAGAGAAGTTGATATGTAACTTGTTTTATTCAAGATTTCACAACAGTTAATCAAATGCTGAAAAATCATCCTTAGTACGTGTCAAAACTGGTCACATGGCCTTCGTCAAACCTGAATTAATCCTGCCCTTTGCGGGTCAGTGCCAACTACATATCCTGTCAAACTCTAATGGAAGTTTGGAGAGGATGAGGGCATTTGCACAGTCATAAGACATACAAACGATACATATATATAAAAAAATGAAAATTAATGTTCTCAATAAATAGTAGTCACAGAGTTTTAGCAGTCATTCAGCAGTCTCACTGCCTGTGGGAAGAAGCTGTTTCTCAGCCTGGTGGTTCTGGCTCTGATACTCATGTATTTCTTTTCTATTGAGAGTAGCTGGAAGATGCTGCATGTGGGGTGGGAGAGGTCCTCCCTGATTTTGCGAGCCCTCTTTAAACAACAATTGAGGTAAATCCCATCGATGGGGGAGGGAGACACCAGTAATCCTCTCTGTTCCTTTTATGAGTCCTGTGGATTGACCTCCAATCTGATGCTCTTTAGCAACCATACTGCACTGTAATACAACCGGCCAGGACGCTCTTGATAGAACTCCAGTTGAAAGTTGTCAGAATGGTGGCTGGTCCCTTGCTCGCCTGTGCCTTCTAAGGAAGTATAGTTCCTTTTGTGCCTTCCTGACAAGTTCAATGTTATTGTCCTTGAGTGGACTCTGAGGAACTTGGTACTCTCTACTCTCTCCATTACTGAGCTATTAATGTGTAGTGGATGGTGGGCGTCCCTAGTCCTCCTGAAGTTCACAATCATCTTTTTTGTCTTCCCCACTTGAAACTTCTATCTGCCCCATGGCATTTACTATTGCTAGTATTTTGACCTAATAGCCGCAGATTGATCAATTTATTTTGAACTGTCACTTTGTTTTTTTTTTGCTACAGGTTGTACATTACAGTGGATGAACCTGATTTAGCAATCACAATGTATAAGAAGCTTAAGATGTATGACGATATGATTAGACTTGTGGGAAAATATCATAAAGACCTACTCACGGACACTCACCTTCATCTTGCAAAGGTTTGGGATAATAAACAAATGCTGCAGTGTTCAAGATGTATCTTATTACCTGAGTCTATTATACTACTGCATGAAAACAGTACGTTAATGGTGGGAAAGTTATGAGAAGAGTTTTTGAGATTTATTTGCATTTGGAAAAGCAAGGACTAATTAGTATGGTCAGTAGGGTTTTGTGCATGGGATATCATGTCTAATAAATTTGATTTGAGGTTTTGTTTGAAGAGGTGACCTGGAGGATTGACTTGAGCAAGGCAGATTACATTGTCTGTGGACTTTTGCATGATCTTTGATGAGATCCTCCATGTTAGATTGGAGAGAAGGTTAGATCACATGGGATTCAGGATGAGCTGTCAATTGAATATAAAATTGATTTGGTGGTGGTGGTGGAGGGTCATTTTTTTAGATTGGAGGCCTATGACCAATAGTTCCTGAAAGTGATGACAGTGATGGAAAAGCTTAAGGCATGCTTGCCTTCATTTGATAGTTCATTGAGTACAGAAGTCATGACATCTTATTTCAGTTGTGCAAAGCATTAATTTGGCTACACTTGAGGTATTGTGTGCTGTTCAAAAACCAAACTGCAGGAAAATTGGTGATTAAGCTAGAGAGGGTTCAGAAAAGATTTTCAAGGATGTTGCGTGGATTGGAAGGCTTGGGTTATGAAGAGAGATTGAATCAGCTGGGTCTGCTTTCCTTGCAACAAAGGAGGCCAAGGGGTGACGTAAATGTATATAAAATTATAAGAGATATAGATGGATAGAGTCTGTTAACCAGAATATGGGTGTTTAAAACAAATGCTTAAGGTGAGAAAGAGGTGGTTTAAAGGAGATTTGAGGAGTATTTTTTTTACAGAAAAAGTAGTTTGTATTTGAGAAGAACTACCAGAGGAAGTGTTGGAGGCAGGAACAGGATGCACTGAAATTTTTAGTTGCTGCAGTCACACAAGTACATAAGATGCACCAACTATAAAAGTATAAATTAATTATCACAGTGTGCCAAGGCAGGAAAACAGACAATCAATATAAATATTCATAGTTCCAGATAGTGTAAAAAAAAACAACTCAGTCTTGCAGGTAGATCTTTTGGTGGCCCCAGAGTAGTTTATAGTTAGTGTGGTGTGGTATGGTTCAAGACCTCGATGTCTTCAGGGTAAAAAAAAAATGTTCTTAAGGGTGCTGGATTTGAGGCTTCTGTACCTTCTATCTGAAGTTAGGGGAAGAGATTACAAGCAAGGTGATGGAGATCTTTCATGATGTGGGCTGTTTTCTTGAAGCAGTGTCTCACAGATATAGCTTCAACAGACAAGAGGTCAGTGCTTATGATGGACCTGGCTAGGCTTGCCTCTTTCTGCAGTCTTCTGTGTTCCTGGGCACTTGAGTTTCCAAAGCAGACTGTGATGTAACTAGTCAGTTTACTTTTCTCAGTCCACTTGTCGATGTTCAATAGCATATTTGACGACATGCCAAATCACCTCAGACTTCTTAGAAAGTAAAGGAATGTGGAATTAATGCAGACAAGTGGGATTCACTTGGAAGAGACATGATGATCTGAATAGATGCAGCAGGCTGAAAGTCATGTTTCAATGCTGTACAACTCTAATGCCACTATGAATATATTATAAAATATTTTGTCTAACATTACAAATAAGAAATTATACTGATTATAGGGTTTGAAATTACATTCATAAATACAAAGTAAAATAGTGCATCTCTGTTTTGGTTCCACATAATTTAAAAATGTTGACAACTTGCCTCAGCCTTTCCTGAGTCTGCTTCCATTCATATGTTCAATTATTGTGCATTTATCAAATGAGTTTCCATAAAAGTTGCTCAATTAAAAACCTCTTGGGCCTACCTGGTAAGGCTGATTGTATCATCCATCTGCCTTTTATATAATTTAAAACTTTCGCACAAAAGTGAATGAATGAATCATTTCTCTTTTCTTCCTCACAACCACAAAATTTTCATTTATCTTAATTTCAGATTTATTGGTATTGTATATGCATGACATCACATACATCTTTGAGATCCCTTTTTTTCTGAGGGCATGGCAGAATAATGGGTTTGTAAGTCATGTACCAGGTCCATTTTGCTACAGAATCTGCAAACCGATTCTGTGAAGTTAAACATGGGGAATTTGAGCAACTCATGTACAGTGGTAGATTTGCTGTTGAGATCTTGACAAATTGAGAACATTCACTTTTAATGTGGGTGAATTAAAGTCCTGAATATGCTGGTCTTGAAGTGGGTAAATGCAGCCAATTCTGATACAAAATAGCCATCAAAACCCAGCAAATTCTAGGTCATCATCTTTCTCAACTGAAATTTCAATCTAAAATTTATTACTTCACTGTTTCCCTAGTCAGTTTCAATCAGCTTAGAGTATTGTTAATACATTTCTAGTTATCATTTGGCTTGAGAATGTTGCCTGTTCTGATGCAAGTGTGTTGCTATAGGAACTGGAAAGTGAAGGTCGTTTTCGCGAAGCTGAATACCATTACTTGGAAGCGAAAGAATGGAAGGCAATTGTGAATATGTATCGTATTAATGACATGTGGGATGAAGCATATAGGGTAAGAAAACCTGCTTGCTTGCCTGCATGTTCCTGCATTCATTTTGAAATGGATATAAAATCTGTTGTGTACAAAGACACACAAAAATGTCTTCAAAACAAATGACAATTTTTAAAAAATAAACTTTCTTTATATTTTTAAACATAAACCATGTGTCAGTAAAAGCTAGTCTATTACATATAAGTTTTTCAAAAATTTAGACATTTAGCATGGTGACATCCCCTTACAGCCCAAGAGCCCATGCCACCTAAATATCCCATTAACCTACAACCCCTGTACATTTTGAAATGTGGGAGGAAACCATAGCACTAGGAAGAAACCCACATAGACATGGAGAGAACGTATAAACTCCATCCAAACTGCAGGATTCGAACCCGGGTCACTGGTGCTGCAATAGCATTACACTAATTGTTATGCCTATCATGCCACCCAAATAGACAGGTCCTACTTAATTTTCAATTTTAGTAACTGCACCTCCTGATGATCCATAATAGTACCAAAAAAAGTAAAAATAGGAGATGAATCAATTGTATCAATTCTGAATCTTTTTTTCCTCCCATTCCAATGGATCATATCTGATCTGGGTCTCAGATTCACATTTTATCTTTAAACTGTTCCCTTAAAACTTGTTTCCTTTGTAAACCATAAATCTATCTCAAAATTTTGTTTAATTTAGGCAACATAGTGATGTAGCTAGTATAACTGCTGCCTATCAATTCCAATGACCTGGCTTCATTCTGACCTCAATCTTTCTGTGTGACCATGGGAACTTCTTTCAAATGCCCTGATATCTTCCTTTATCCCAAAGATGTGTGGGCAGACAGGTCAATGGGCCACTGCAAATTGTCCAAAGACAAAGTCTTGATACCTTGATCCTTTACCACCATGTTCCCAATTGTTTTCTTAGCTTAATTCTCCCTTTGTTCAAACTTCTCTGCAACTTCATCCCTTTATTTGAAATCTTTTTCATTTTAATTTTTTTAAAAATTAGACATTTAGCAGATAACAGGCCCTTTCGGTCCATGAGCCTGTGCTTCCCAATTACATCCAATTAACCTACAACCCTGGTATGTTTTGAAGGGAGGGAGGAAACTGAAGCACACAGAGCAGATATGGGATGAACGTATAAACTCCTTACAAACAGCACCGGAATGGAACCCCAGTCTCTGGTGCTGCTAACCACTATTCTTATTCTCTCTCTCTCTCTCTCTCTCTCTCTCTTTCTCTCTCTCTCTCTCTCTCTCTCTCTCTCCCTCTTTCACTCTTCTTTCCCATACATTTTTTTTATTCTACCTCCTTCCCATCTCCATCATGACGTCCTTTCTTTTCAGTCTCTATCCTTCTACCTTTCATTTAGTCGATTCCTTTTACATAAAATTTTATATTCTTCCTTGTAATCCACCTTTTATTCGACCCACCCTCGAATTACCTTGCTCTCGTCTGAGGATGTTTCATCTTTGTATACAATGTGGTATAATGGCTTCTTTTGTTTGTTACATCTATTTCTTTATCCTCTGGTCAAACTCTTATTTTTGATTCTTGTAGTTATCTTTGCTTCTCATTTTAATTGTTGTACCTCAGTGCTCTTGTTCTCATTTGGATCAGCAATAAATAAATCGGGGGAGGAGTCACGTGATGGAGTAGGGGCTGGTCGGGAAAACCAGCCCTCTCCAGGAAAATAGGAAAAAAAGTTAGGAAAAAGCAAAGCATAACAAAAATAGAGTACAAGAAATAGAAGATAAAGATACAGAGAAGAGAAAGAAGATGGCTTCCAAGAAGGAGAAAGTAAGAACAGCTGGAAAAAAAGAAGTTAAAAAGTCGCTGGAGAAGAAGGAAGAAGGCCTTACCTGCAGGAAGGAACAGGACGCTGTGCTGACGAGGAGCGCCCGACCCTCGAGGTCAGTACCTGCCCTACAGAGTCACGACCCACCAGCTGGTGCACTACAAAAATGGCTCTCGGAGCAAAACAAAAGTGCGCAGTGCGTAATCAGAGGAGAAAGAGGACACTGGTGGGAGGGGCGCTCAGCAGAGAAGTGGGCTGTCACAGACCGAGCAGCTGAGAGACCCCTGACACCAGGGCTCTCAGCTGGAGGATAAGGAAGACACCAGAAGAAGGTGTGATGAAACACATGTGGAAGACAGACAGAGGGAAGATCAACAAGAAGACCAAAGTCAAGAAGCACAACAAATGAGCAGCCCAAGAGGGGAGGTACAGCAACAATAGGCCCGACAAACAGATACAAGCAGCTCATCAGGAAAAACAGAAGAGACACAGAGACAAAGAAGAGAAGAAGACACAAACACAGATACAGACATAGAAGAAGAGGAAGAAGAAGACCAAGTTCTTCACAGAGAAATAGAAGGTAAAACTGATGGACAAAGAGAAATAAAAGGTAAAACTGATGAACAGAATATAGATAGTCTTTTTTGAAGAACAAATGAGATCATTAAAAGAATGGTTATCATTTGAGTTTAATGCAATTAAAAGGAAAATGAAAAGAACAAAAGATAAAATGCAAAGGTTAGAACTGGTAATGACAGAAATAGGGAAAAGAGTAGAGAGTGTGGAAGAGTGGGAAATGGCTGTAGAAATGGAAGTGAATGACTTAAGATAAAAATTGGAAGAAAGTGACAACAAAATAAAAGAGACACAAGAGTTGTTATCTCAGAAAATTGATATGTTGGAAAATTATAGTAGGCAAAAAAACATAAAAATAGTGGGCCTGAAGAAGGCACAGACATGAATGAATGTATAAAAGGATGGATCCCGAAGGTCCTGGGAACGATAGAAATGCAGGAAGAAATGGAAATAGAAAGGGCACTCAGAGCATTAGCCCCAAAACCACAGGCACACCAAAAACCAAGATCCATCTTAGTAAAATTTTTGAGATATATGACAAGAGAAAATATACTGGTACGGGCAAAGAATAAAATTAGAGAAGATAATAAACTATTGGAATACAAGAGTCAAAAAATATTTTTTTACCCAGACATAAGTTTTGAACTCTTAAAGAGGATGAAGGAATTTAATACAGTGAAATCAACTTCATGGAAAAAAGGTTACAAATTCATATTAAGACATCCAGCCATGCTTAAAATACTTATACCCATGGAGCAAAACAGACTGTTCTCGGATCCAGAGAAAGCGCAAGAATTTGCAGAACGTTTGCAGGACAGAAGAGATGTAACAAGAATGAAGAACGGCGATAAAGTATATATAAAAATGTAAAAACAATGTATATGTAAAGAACTAAAGAGGGGAAAGAGAAGGGAAGGAAGGAAGTAAGGGAAAAAAAAGAGCTTTGTTATATGTGTTTAAAAAAAGTGTTTTCTGGAGAGGGCTGGGTGGAGGGGGAATAACGTCATTGCAAAATCAGTTGACGCTGTGAACAAGATCGCAACCCAAATGAAAAGAGGAATTGTGGTTGCCCTGCAAGGGGTATGGGGCAACTCAGAAAGGGAGGCGAGCTTTTGGGGTTAAGGTATTAGTGGATGTGGGAACTGCGGGGGTACTTTATGTCTTAAATGTGTTGTCGTATATTAAGTGTAATAAGAGAAAACTAAGAGATGAAAATGGGGAAAAGGGGGATGGAGGTGGCAAAGAGGTGGAAAAGAGATGTATGCAAGATATAAGATGGCCATGTGAACTATATGAATATAAACATTAATGGGATACATAACCAAATTAAAAAGAATAGGCCACTAAATTTATTGAAGAAGGAAAAAATAGATATAGCATTTGTGCAGGAAATGCATCTAACTGAAGCGGAACATAACAAACTAAAGAGAGACTGGGTAGGACACGTAACGGCAGCATCCTATAATTCACAAGCTAGAGGTGTAGCCATAGTAGTTGACAAAAATGTACCAATCAAAATAGAGGAGGAAATAATAGATCCGGCAGGGAGGTATACAATGATAAAGTGTCAGATATATTCAGAATTTTGGAATTTGCTCAATATATATGCACCTAGTGAGGTGGATCAAAAGTTTACGCAGGATATTTTTTTGAAGATTACAGACACACAAGGAAATATATTGATAGGAGGGGATTTTAACCTTAATTTGGACCCAATATTGGATAAAACTGGACAAAAGACAAGTAAAAAGAATAAAGTAGCCAAATTTATGGTTAAATCAATGCAGAAAATGAAACTTATGGATATATGGAGGACGCAACACCCAAGAGAGAAGGAATTTTCATATTATTCGAGTAGCCACAAAACTTACTTAAGGATTGATATGTTTTTGTTGTCAGCCCATATTCAAGGGAGAGTTAGGAAAACTGAGTATAAAGCTAGACTACTATCAGATCATTCACCCCTATTGCAATAGAACTGGAGGGCATCCCACGAAGAACATATAGATGGAGGTTAAACTCCATGCTACTTAAAAGACAGGAATTTAGAGAGTTTATTGAATGCCAAATTAAAACATATTTTGAAATAAACACAGGATCAGTGAAAGACAAATTTATATTATGAGACGCAATGAAAGCCTTCATTAGAGGGCAGATAATAAGTGATGTGACTAAGATGAAAAAGGATTATAATCAGGAAATAGAGCAGTTGGAAAGGGAGATAGTAAGTACAGAAAAGGAATTAGTAAAAAGGGATGATATTAATGAAAAGGAGAGAATTGGCGGACAAAAAAAATGAAAAATTACAAACGTACAAGGTGGAGAAGAACATAATGAAAACAAAGCAAAAGTATTACGAACTGGGAGAAAAAACACATAAAATATTAGCCTGGCAACTTAAAACAGAACAAGCTAAAAGAATGAGACTGGCATCAAGGAAAAAGGACAAACAAATTATATATAATCCAACAGAGATTAATGAAAATTTTAAGGAATTTTATGAACAATTGTATCAAACTGAGAACGAGGGGAAAGATGATAAAATCGAGGAATTTTTAGCTAAAATTAAACTGCCGAAATTCCAAGAAGAGGAACAAAGCAAACTGATAAAACCATTTGAAATAGAGGAAGTACAGGATATATTAAAAAAGCTGCCGAACAATAAAATACCAGGAGAGGATGGTTTTCCAATAGAATTTTATAAAACATCTAAAGAGTTATTAATTACTCCTCTCTTGGAAGTAATGAACCAGATAGAAGAAACACAAAACTTGCCAGATTCATGAAAGACAGCAATAATTACAGTAATACCAAAGATGGGGAAGGATCCATTAACACCAGCATCATAAAGACCATTACCTCTACTTAACTCAGACTATAAGATGATAGTGAAATTATTAGCAAACAAATTATCCGATTGTGTACCAAAAATAGTAAAACAGGATCAAACTGGATTTATTAAGAAAAGACGAACAGCGGACAATGTCTGCAAACTTGTTAATCTAATCCACGCAGTTCAAGGAAATAAGAAACCAATAATGGCTGTTGCTCTAGACGCAGAAAAAGCCTTTGACAGAGTAGAGTGGAATTACTTATTTAAAGTATTACAGAAGTTCAATCTACCAGAAAAATATGTAAATTGGATTAAAGCATTGTATAATGCACCGTTGGCGAAGGTAAATGGATATGTATCGAGTCACTTCAAATTAAGTATGTCAACTAGACAGGGATGTGCACTATCCCCCTCATTGTTCGCCTTAGCAATAGAACCTTTGGCAGAACTGATAAGAATAGTAAATAAAATAAAGGGATAACAATAAAGGAGATGGAGTATAAAATCATTTATTTGCAGATGATATCATAGTATACATAACAGAACCAGAAGTATCAGTAAAAGAATTAGATAAGGAATATGTAGAAATATCGGGGTACAAGATCAATGCAAAGAAAAGTGAAGTGATGCCAATGAGTAACACAGACTATACAGAAATTTAAAAAAAGAATCACCATTTAAATGGCAACCACAAACAATCCGATACCTATGGATCAGGTTAGATAATAACTTAAGCCACTTATACAAACTAAGTTATCAGCCACTAATAAAGAAATTACAGGAAGACTTAGAACAATGGAAAGAATTACCGCTAACGTTGATAGGGAGGGTAAACTGCATTAAAATTAATGTGTTTCCAAGGATACAATACTTATTTCAAACATTACCAATTCCCTTAACAGAAAAATTCATCAAGGAACTAAAGAGAATAATAAGGAAATTCTTGTGGAAAGGGAGGAATCCAAGGGTAGTGTTAGATAAATTAACTGAGAGGTGTCATCAAGGTGGTTTACAATTACCAAATTTTAGAAATTATTATAGAGCCGCAGAGTTGAGGTATTTATCAGATTTTATCAGACAAGGGAAAAACCAGACTGGACTAAGATAGAACTAGATAAAATAGGGGAAAAAGTACCGGAGCATATACTTTATAAGTGGGATGAAAAGCTGGTACAATAGAAAAACTCATCAGTACTGCATCATTTACTTAATACGTGGAAGAAGATCCACTTCGAAAGGAAAAAAAACAATTATCAAATACCAAAATTACTATTGACGCAAAATCCGCTAATCCCTTTTACAAGCCTCAAATTGGATAAAGTACAAAAAAAAATTCATTATGATAGCCTTAGCGATAGCAAAAAAATGTATAATGTCAACTTGGAAAATGGAAGAGAGCCTTAGTATACAGCAATGGTACATGGAAATGAATAAGTGTATTCCATTGGAAAAAATAACATAATTTAAAAAATAAAGTCACAATGTTTGAACAAATTTGGGAACCATACATGGAACATATCAGAGAGAGTTTGCCTACAACCTCCATCCCCTAAAATGAGAATGAAAATTATAAGAAGACAAAACGACTCGATTCAGTGTGTAATAAATAGATGACGCACTTTTCTTGTTTATTTTCCTTTGTGTGAAAATATTGTTTTATGGTTTTATTGTATTGTAAATGTTGAATATTTATGGGTATTGGAGGGGGGTGGGTGGAGGAGAGGAAGGGAAAGCGGGGGAGGGGGGAAGAAAAGACCACTGTGTAAATTTAATGAGATATGCTTGTACATATTTTGGTTGATATGGTTCACTGTGTGAAAAATAAAAAAATATTTTAAAAGAGCAATAAATAAATCAGAAGGAGTAATATAGAAATGCACTATTGGAAACTTTTAAAAGGATTATATGGGGAATGCCTAATCAGAAGAAATATTGGGAAATTGTGCACCACTTCATTAACATTAATGGATAGTCGATCACTGCTCAGGTTGCTTTGATTTCTGCTGTGGCATCAATACCAAAATGAAAAATTCCCAGTAAAGTTTATAAATTATTTTTCCTCTTGAGAAAATGTTAGTACCCATTTATACCTTGTGTACTTTTCAATTTTAAATGAAAATGTACAATGTGGGAATTGTGATAGTGTTCTTTATCCGGCAGGTTTCTAAAGCCCATGGAGGAGCAAATGCTCATAAGCAGGTGGCCTACTTATGGGCTAAAAGCCTTGGAGGAGAGTCAGCAGTTAAATTGCTCAATAAGTTTGGTCTTTTGGAAACAGCAATCGACTATGCAGCTGATAACTGGTAAGATGTACTTAAAAGTGAAATTTTAAATTGGGAACATTACCAAACTTAAATGTACTGTGTTAATATTTGAGTTTGTATAATTTTCAAAAAATAGGATTATTGGCACTTGTTTTGAGTATTGTAATTGGCTTCAAAATTACTGAATGTTGTCAGCCACACACAAATTAACTGAGCAAAATATATTGGGGAGGAACTCCACCAGGCTTCTGCAAGAATTGTCACTGTTCAGGAATATTACTGGGTTGATCCACAAGATTCTTCCATTCTTGAGATTAGTGCTGAAAAGCTAGCACTTTTCCTTAGCTACCTCATGTCCCCTTATCATAAATTTAGCAAAAGAGACTAACACTGTTACTTTTTCTGGAAAGTTACATTGATATCTTCTGTTCATTGCCAAAATGTTATGTGTACAGTATAGCAGGCACTAAACTGAATTTTTGCAAATTTTAAAGCTTTTGCTCAAACCACTTGCCTATAGTGGTTAAACAACAAAGTCTACAGATGTTGGGGTCGAGTGCAATACACAAAAGTCCCTTAGAAATTCAGCAGGTCACACGTCATTTCTAGAAATTAAAGCATTATCAACGTTTCGGGCCAGGCCTTTTGTCAGGTAATTTCCTATGGATATTGCATGACTTGCAGAGTTTCTCCAGCACATTGTGTATTGCTTCCAGATATGAGTGTATTAGTTGCTTTTTCTCATGAAAATTGTATAATAGAAGAATGAACAGAGTAGGACCTGCAGGAAACAGTGCCCGCAACCTGGGTTCAAATCTGGCACTGAATGTAAAGAGTTTGTACATTCTCCTCGTGTCTTCGTGGGTTTTCTCTGGGTGCTCTGGTTTCCTCCCACCTCCAAAAGCTTGTAGGTTGTAGGTTAATTCGGGTGCAAGTGGGTGACATGGGTTTACATGGCTGGATCAGCTTCTACCGTGCTGTAAATAAAAAAAAATGCATTTTAAAGTTCTCAGCAAGAGTATGTACTTACTCAAATCTGACATGCAACAGTCACAGCTGTTAGCTCAGAACTAACCAAGAGACTCGTTGCTGGTAACTTGCAAAGAACAGCAATATAACAATGTGGTGTGTGACTTGGAAGGAAACTTGAGGATGGTTAGTGCTCTCATGTATCTGATGCCTTTCTTGTTCTTCAAGATCATGACGATGTGTTGGTGTAGCTTTGACAAGTAACTGTAATATACTTTGCAGTTGCATGGTATTGTTAATGGAGGAATTGAAAGTTAAGACTGGCTTGAGTGTTGTCAAGCAAGGGATTTTTCCTGGATGATGTTGAGCTTCTTGACTATAGTTATAGTTGCATGCATCCATCATGCTCCTGACTCTTGATTGCAAGGTGGTCGAAATGCTTTGGGAAGTCAAGTAGTGAGATTCTCCAGAATACCTTGTCTTCAAATAATTTATCTGAACATAAAACACATGCTAGAGAGCATCTTAATATGGATTGCAATCTTCCTTGTGATGCAGCGTGCCATTGACAGTGCATATGTTAATTTTGCGGATGCTGCTAGTGAGCCTTGCATCAGCAGTTTGAGTTGGCTACCTACCAGATAACATTAAGAACCATGGTAAGGTTCCAGTGAAGAGAAAATGAAAGCTGCTTTCCTAAGAGAAAAAAATAACAGTGGGTTAATGCCCCATGGATTTTACCTAATCCAAAACGTTTTTTGTAGACAGAATGCTCTGACACCCAGCAAACCTCGCACCCCCCCCCCACCCACTTTACAATCTACAACATTGATGGCACCAGCTTGAGTTGGCTAACCCTTTGGTTTTATATGCTGTCATATAAATTACCTTAACACCAACTTGCATTTCTACTGCAGCTGCTAAACAATGGCTGTTCTTTGTGCTACAATAGAATTTATGGCGTTGGGTATCAGTTATGCCTTCATGGTGAGCTCTAGAATTGAAATGATGGATTGATCACCAAATCTATGCTGGAGAAGATGGGCTTAGGCTCTACACAAAACTCAATGCATAATTAGTGCCACAGTCCACCATGCTGCTTTGCACTGTCTGGTTTCCCAGTTTGATTCATTCCAATGGCAGTAGTACCAACCTTAATTCCTGATTGTGCCATCAGGATTTTGAGGGTCCTCAGTAATGGCATGCAGCTAGAAATGCAATCAATTGATATGGCAACTGTTTTCAAATCAAACAGAACATTAGAAGTCAAATAGTTTTATAGCAGGCAAACAGGCCCTTCAGCCCAACCTGTCCATGCCAGTCAAGTTATCTACCCAAGCTAGTCCCAATTGCCTGCACTCAACCAATATTCCTTAAAACCTTTCCTATCTCTGTGCTTGTCTAAATGTCTTTTAAACATTAATTTGTACCCACCTGGAGAGAAATGTCCCAACCTGATAATTGAAACCCATTCATTTTGGTAACTTCTTTGTGAATCTTTTCTGCACCATTTCCAGTTTAACATGTTTCCTATAGCTATGTGGTCTTACCAATGACTTGTACAGTAGTAACATGAAGTACATCAGTAAAATATAAAGTTAAGGCTATACTTTAAAATAATTTATGAGCTATATAGGAAAAATTAATTTTATTGAAATAATTTTTAGGTGATTGGGTCTGGAGGGCATGAATTACCGGAGATAGATAGATATAGATATATATTATCAGATTAAAATTTGCTCATTGCCATAAAATTTTTATAGTGCTGTTGATTTTGTATAATCACTTACACTATGATGAAATTTGCTTTCAGTTCTTTCGAGTTTGCTTTTGAATTGTCACGATTGTCAATGAAAAATAAAATTCCAGATATTCATCTCAAATATGCCATGTATCTGGAAGATGAGGTAAATGGTGACTTTCCTTAATTGTTTTTCAACTATTTTCATTTCTATTACAAATCCTATTTTTAATTTTATTTGTGTACTTATCTCCAAAGCAATATTGCATAATACAATTTGTGCTCATACAATAAGTCTGATGACTGAGCTCATTAGATGCACCTAATAGACAATCATGTTGAAAAAATTTAGCCCTTTCACATTTTTTTGTTTGTTGTGAATGGATGCATATTTGGAATTAATCGTAGATTATTGATAACAATTAGACTTTTTTCTAAGATGCGTGGGAAAGAACAGTCTGTACATTTTTATTTCTGAGTTGTATCCAAATGTTTGAGTTAAGTTTATGATGTAATTAGGCTTTTCATTGATGCTTTTCATAATTTTTTAGAATATACAATTGGAAAATAACCATAAGAAACAAGTAAAAAATATGAATGAAAGTTTGTTGAAAGAAAGGAGTCCTGATGAGATAGAAATTCATCATTAGTTGCTAATGAAATTAACTGGAGCTGACTTTCATTATTTCCAATTCAGAGCATATTTAAGGGAGAAGTTAGGTTTAGAAATGCAGTTACCTGTTTATAGTGAGGTGGAAACTCATATTAGGAGAAGAAATACTGAAAAATTTACTTTTTTAATATATCTTTTATTGCAAAAAGAACTATTAAACAGGGAGTGCATAAATCTAGACAGAAATGGAGCTGGATCTGAATGTTATAATTGATGAGAAACGATGATTAGATCTCTTTCAAGATAGTATGATAAATACTATTAATGCAAGATATGGATTAGTTCAGTATAATTTTTTTTATAACAGATATATTTAACACCACAAAAATTGAATAGAATGAAATCAGATAGAGAGATCAATATTTTTAGGTGAGGTGATGGGCACTTTCTTGCATTCAACATGGTCATCTTCTAAGGCAATGGTTCCCAACCTTTTACTTTCCACTCATACCACTTTAATTATTCCCAATGTCATAAGTGTTCTGTGATTAATAAGGGATTGCTTAAGGTGGTATGTGGGTGGAAAGAAAAAGTTTGAAAACCACTGTTTTAATCATTCCAAATTGATTCGTTATGTGAACAGTTTCATAACTCCAAAGGAAATGGGCCAATGACAATTTTTCTCAAGCAGAATATTTCAGTAACAATTGGGTTTAGAGCAGTGATTCTCAACCTTCCCTTCCCACTCACATACCACCTTCAGCAATCACTTACTAATCACAGAACACTTATGGCATAAGGAATACTTAAAGTGGTATGTGAGTGGAAAGTAAAAGGTTGGGAACCACTGCTCTAAGGTAAAACCTTTTTGGGTAGATCTGCAAAACTTCTTAGAACAAGTTACAGGTGCAGAATTTAATAAGCCCAGATTTATTTTTACTGGGAAATATAGAAGGAACAAGTCGCAAATTAAAATTGTCAATATACCAAACAAAATTTGTTAATATAACATTGGCAGTAGCAAAGAAATGATTTGCTTTGGAAATGGAAATCAGACTCAAATTTAGATATCGGAAGAAGAAATGTAGAAAGTCAAAGCTGTATTCCTTTAGAGAAAATTGCATACATTTTGAGAAATACACATCATATATTTTTGCAAATTTGGAGCCCATATACACAAATTTTAGGAATAAATATGTAAAAAAAGTTCTTCTTTAAAATGAAACTTATCATATAAAATCTGTTGAATTCCAGAGTGTTTGGGTGGGGGGGGGGGGCAATCCACGATACTACACTGTTTCTTTCTCTTTTTATACTATATATAATTCTTCATATACAGTACATATATATTCTTATTGGGGGGTGTGGTGAGGGTTGGGAAGGGGAGGGGTTATAACAATCATGTAACATGATAATTTCTTCAATTTAAACACTTTATTCTATAATGATTAATTACACTTTTTATTGTATAATAATTAATTACATGTATGGAAAATTTTTAAATAAAATATTCAAAAAAGAACATGTCATGTGGCTATTACAATGTATGCACTTTTGGAACAAGTGACTAAAAACAATTTTTAGTCTCCCATGGGTTTACACCTGTACTAATCAATTACCAGATGTTGTTACAAAGTACCACAATTATCAGAAATTGTTGCCAGTCATGAACAAATACAAAGAAATTCTTCAGATTTAATAAATTAAAGACAAATGCAGACACATTCTTGGATATAAAAATGTAATCTTCTCCCAATTTCTCATTGCTAAGTTTATCATATTTCACAAATCTAGGGTAAATTTCAAGAGGCAGAAAATGAATTTATTAAAGCAGGAAAATCTAAGGAGGCTGTTCTCATGTGAGTCCTTCATCTAATAGATTTTTAATCATGTAAATTAATAAATATAGTTTTGTGTAAAATAACATTCAGTTTACTTTTCTAAGGTATGTACATAACCAGGATTGGGATGCTGCCCAGAGAGTGGCAGAAGTTCATGATTCAGACAGTATAGCTGATGTCCTGGTTGGCCAGGCACGATTTGCTTTTGACCAGAAAGAATATCAAAAGGCTGAAGCTTTCCTTCTGAGGGCTCAAAGACCAGAACTGGCTGTCAAATATTACAAGGTCAGATTTTTTTGTCCTCCTTATTTTGTCATTGAGCATTACAGTAATTTAGTTGTGTTTGTCAATAAGGCACAATTGATGCTGATTTTACACTCAACTGAAATTGTAATACGTTAAGACAGTGATGAATGTATCATTTGCATATACTTGTTTTATTTAGAATTGGCCTAGACCAAGGCATCAGCAGGAGTTTGTAAACAAAGAAAATCTCTAAGCATTAGTTCTCCAACATCTGTCCAACCAAGAAGCAAAATACAGAGACCCCTTTTTTTCAAAAGAAGAGCTGAGAATGACTTGCAATTTGCCAGATTTATCACTGTATCTGTAGAAAAGATGAAACCATGTTACCAGTGAAAGTTGCAGAAGCTGTGGATTTCCAAACTGGTACCAGGACACCAAGAGCACTTTGCACATGTGTCCATTAGGGAGATAGTGGAGTGTCAGAATTCATGGTAATTTTCATCAGATGAGGAATATAATGGGATTTTCAAGGGCTGTGTGTTTCCGAGTTATGAATACATCCATTTTGCCTTGAAGCTGGCACTACACAAACATCTTCACTTTACTCAATCCTAAAAATCATATTGGTCATAATATTAGGAGAGCACTTATGACTCATCCATCCTGAGACAGCATATTTTGGGTTAATTTTCAAATGTACTTCACCTGTTCAAAGGATAGTTGTTTAGTTCAAGGTAGATTCTCCTGACTCCAAAAATCACAACATAGGAGAGAATGGTCTTGCATGCAGAGATAAGGAGGTTGCAGTGCTTGAGGGCCATTTTTTTTGGTCTCTCATTCAGGAACAGACCAGTATATTTAAGAGTTATAATTAGCCTGTCTGTCCAGTAAAGTCCAGTAAGACCTCGAAAACCTTCCAGCTTGAGATGGTGAGTGACAAGGATAATTTGTGTCTCAAAATTTCCAAGCAACACCAATCTCAAATTTTAGGGATTTAACCTCCTACAAAGGCATTCATTTGCCCATTCTCCTCCATCAATGTCCTGGAATTACTGAAAACTATCTGTTTAACTGGTACAGTCACAAAACTATTATGTCAGAGACTATAGTAAATTACTTATTTCCTGATTTTCCAAAATCTTTGGACTTCAAAAGCCATCAGTCAAGAGCAAGTTGGAATGTACTTCACTTCAGGGTGAGGAAATTGATTTGAAGATGATGGCTCTGCTGTAATGTTGCTGATGTGGACCCAGGAAAAGTGGAGCCTTCCAGTGCTCCTCCATGGATCCTACTGTGCAGCTGAGGTCTGACCAAACTCCTCACCCCCCCTCCCCTCATATGACAACCTGTTGCAGATTAAATTGCTTGTGGAATGGGGCCAACAGAGGTCTTTACAACAAAGATGCACAGAGTCTGGATCTAAGATGTTCAGTAGCCCAGACTCGACCGAGTGGTGCAGGCTCCAGGCTCCAACAAAGTTGCGGATTGATGCAGGGCACCAGAGGGGATGGAATCCCCCCACTTTACCCCTCATCACCAAGGAGGAGAAACATGGGAGAGGACCCAACAGGAATGGATACCACAGTGTCAGACAAATCTCCAGTGCGGTGCTCAGTCGTCAAAACTCTCACACCAGGCTATGTGCTGTTAGCAACCAGCTTTTGAGAACCAGATATTGAGACCAAATTTGTGAGGATGTTGGTAGAGAGCAGACTCGCAAGGGCCTTGGATGCTAACAGCTTCCTAATCACTTTGGGGGTTCAGATCCAGGCGCGAGGAGGTTGATGTGGATACCTTGAACTCTGGTTTACCACTGGAATGGACTGGGGTACATGTAGCCATGGAGGTTACAGGAACACAGGAGGGGGCTGTGGGATCCACAGATACTTAATGTCCATGAAGAGACTTCCTTGCTGCTTCTCTTTCTTGGCTTGATAATGGCACTGGATTAGTTGTGCCTCTTCGTGTTTCTTTACAGGGAAAACAAAACAAAAAAAGATTTTTGTGTACACGACAATAAATGAAATATTGAGACTTAAATCTTGAATTTTAGATTTCAAATAAAGACCTCAAAAAATGTGAGGCCATCCAGTGAATAAATAGCATCAAGCTTAATTGATTTCTCCTCTACCATCAATGTAACTTGGTTGAGAAATGTACCATTAACAAGACACATTGCAGAACTTGCCAAGTATTCTTTGATAAACATTCTAATGCCACAACATCTACTACCAGAAAGCTATCACATGGCTCCAGGCATTTGTGACTATCAAAACCTTTGAGTTCTCTTGCAAGAAACACCCCCCCCCCCTCCCTTATTTACTATAATTCTTGGTAGAAAGTAGAAATTCTGCCTGGCCTACAGGAAAAAGAATCACAGGGTTGTATGTCATATTATGTATGTACTCTGATAATAAATCTGAATGTTGAACTTAAGCCATTTACCATCAAGGGTCAACTGTGAGAGTCTTTTTTTTGTTGGAGATGATAATTATATGATACCTGTATATCGAAAATGCATATTGTCATTTATCAGCCATTACCCAAATCGAAGTTGCATGCAGACATAGACTAATTAATTTGTTGAGTGACTGCATTGGAATTGAAAATTGTGCAATATCCCTTCTTCTCGTTGTATGATTAAAGGAAAGTCATTGATAATGCTTGGACCTGAGCCACTACCAATAGAAATTCCTTCAGATATGTGTTGGCATTGGTGAACATTCAAAATATACCATAATCTTTTATGCAAAATTTTCATTGATTAGCTTTTACCGAGGGTCCTTGATGGATGACAAATTGAGTTATGTGATGTCTTGTTGCCAAATGGCTGTCATTCTTACTTGACTTAAGGAATTCACTTCTTTTGTCAATGTTTAGATTGCCAGTAATTGTGTGCCTGGAAAACCTCTGGCTCCTTATAGTAAGAGGACCTCTCTCCTTTCACCTTGGCACCAGTGTCCATGGTCATGTTGGAAAACTGAGATGCATTTTATTTCAACATGAGATTGCCTTGGACTCAAGACATCTTTTACCTATGATCCAAGTAGCAATGCAGCCAAGTGCCCAAGCACACATGTAGCACTGGCTGTTCATGGAAATTAATGATAATAATGTGGCAGTAAAATTTTATGAATGTCCCAAATTGAGTCAAATAAATGTTGGATGATGTGTCATTACAATTCTAGTATTTCATCTTTCAGTCGTCACCTAACCATTTTAACAGTATGAAAAATAATTGCAGTATTTCAATCTTGGGACAAATGTACATTAAAAAAATTGACATAGGTCTTTTTAAAGTTGGTTAAGATTGAAAATGCTGGGGGTTATTTTCTCAGATGTGTTAATACATGTGATAATTATAACAGCTTTTACAAGAAACAGCAGCAATGTTATTTATTCATTCCTTGAGATTTTTCATGAGGCTTTCTCCAAGGTTATGGTGGATGACTGGGGTGCCCTCACATAAATTTAAAGCTCATTATTTTTTAATGGTATATAACTTTTAAAAGCAATTTTATTTTAAATTCTTTGTTGAAGGATGTTGGAATGTGGAGTGATGCAATTAAAATTTGTAAAGAATACATCCCCAATAAGCTGGAACAACTTCAAGAGGAATATGAACAGGAAGCAATTAAGAAAGGAACAAAGTGAGTATATGACGCATTTAATGTGCCCGTTAAAAATCATAAAAGTTATTAATTATATTGCTATAACTGGCTATTAAATGATAAATAACATGGGATATTTTTCATTTCAAAATGTCATGTTGTACTCACCTTGTGTCTGTGTGTATGAACCATTCTGTCTTCAGAGAATTGATGATATTTTCATGGAAGGACTTTGATGGGAATCTCAAGTTCCTTAAATTGAGAAATTTGCTACAATCAGATGGTGCAACTTTTGAAAATTTATTGTAAAGCCAAAAAAATTGCAGATGCTGGAAATCTGAAATAAAAATGTAAAATGATGGAAATGTTCAGCAGGTTAGGCAGTGACTGTGGAGAAGGAATAACAGTTAACATTTCAGGTCAGTGACATTTCATCAGAACTAGAAGAATTAAACACCAAAAATTATTTCAATGTAGAGAGAGGGATGGATGGAGAGAACAAAGGGCATGACTAATAGGAGGGAAACTAAGAATGCACTAAGAAATTAAGGTAGAATTAATTACAAAAGTAATGATGTCATTGATGACAAGAGATAATGAAGGCTTGTTAATCAGAGCAAATCTTTCTGGAGGAGATGCAAGTAGAAGGAGATGAACTAGAACCATGGAGTAAAAACAGCAATGTTGGAACTGTGGAAAAATAAAGCCCCGCAGAGCTAAAATTCTGTTCTGATTCAAGCAGGAAAGGCTGATTATCTGAAATTGTTGAACTTGTTTTTGAATTGTGTGTGCTGGGAAGTGAACTGTGAGAACATGAAATGTTGTTCATCAAGGCTACATTAAGCTTCCTTGAAAAGATGATAAAGTGTAATGTAGTTAAATATTGGGATAATTTGGTAATATTAGAGTAGGTTACATACATACAAACATTTTAAAACAGATCTGATTTGAAATACTGAAGAATTCATATTCAGTGAACTTTATAGAAACTATGGAGAATGCTATGTAGATTCCACAAGTGGTGATAATTGAAATGATGTCATCAAATTAATCGACTGGAGACAGGTCGTCTGTGATGAACATTTTTACAAGGCTTCTGACCTTTCTGCAAAGTGCACAGAAAGGTCACTCCTGAGAAGTTTGTTTACCTAAGACAACAGATGGGAGTAAAAGACTAACTCCTATTGTTTGCTGGAGAAGGTGGGGGGTTTTGTGGCAAGTGAGAGAGTCACATGGGATTTCTGGCAGTTGGAAGATGAAGAGAGAGAGAGAGAGAGAGAGACTGAATAGATACAGCTGGAGCAAGCAGGAAAAACTTGTTGGAACTGAAACAGAAAGCTCCAGAGCGGCGGATGGCTGGAAGTGCTATCTGTCTGATGTTTCTCTTGAAATAAGCGAAACAGAAAGAAACTCTGTGGTAGCCTGAAAGAAAGAGGTTATCATCTGGAGAACCCTAATGGGGCAAGTTACATCAGCAAGACATTGAGGTGACTAATGGTGGTACCTCAGTTGTGGAAATTCTGGAACAACAAATCTCTCTCTGCAAACCTCCAAAGAACCTTCCTGAGTGGTAAACATTTACCTTTCGAGCACCAAAGCCTGGTGAACTTTATACATGTTAAATTCTGTGCACAGTATAAGAATTGCCTACATCCAGAGAATTTGGAAGAATGAGACATGAGATTGAACTGTGAACCAAAGAACTTTTCTTAAATTTACACGCATGTCATACACGTGCACTTAGAATTAGAAAGGGGTTAATTTGGGTTAGTTGTTAGTAGAGATAAGTTAAAGTTTGATTCTGTTTTCATGTTTAAATATAATTAAAAACAACTTTTGTTTAAGTAACCACTTGTCTTGGTGAATATCTATTGCTGCTGGGTTTTGGGGTCCTTTGGACTCGTAACAAAGGTCAGAATGGGAGTGAGAAGCAGTGTTGGTCACAAGAGGTTGAAAGCTCAGGATTGCCCTTGGGGATTAAATAGAGTTTTTTTGCAGAGCCTCATATCTCCCTCTTTTTCCAGAGCATTGCTGAATATTTTCACTTCAGTTCCAAATTTCCATTCTGCTTTCACTTTCCCAGGGACATCTCTGACTTCTCTTTCACAAATTTTCTATTTCCTGGTTAAGAGATTGGTTAGCAACTCGTATCCAAAACCACTGACTCCGACTATATCCCCTCTCTGTAAGAACTCCTATCCTTTCTCATATTTCCTCTGGCTCTTTCAGATCTGTTCTGATGAACACATCTTGTTGAAGAAGTGCCTATCTCCTTAACTGCCATTTCCTCCTCCACCACTGTTGATAAGACCATCAACTGTTTCAGTTCTATTTCTTGTCATTCTAATCTTTCCTCTTTTCCCACACAGAGTAAGGATAGAATTTCTCTGGCCTTTCCATCACCTACTTCCACAGTCATTTTTGATGGAATGCCATCATTGGATACTTATCTCTTTCAGTATTCTGATGGGACATTTTCTTCTATGCCTCCCTTGCTCACTCTCTTGATGACCTTTCCCTTTTCCCACAAAACTTTTTCTATGCAACTGCAGGAGGTGTAACACTTGTAGTTTTAACTCTTCGCACCATCTTGGGATAAAAGGACTCTTCAGGTGAAACTACAGTTCACTTGAACTATTTCTAATTTAATATGCTATATTCTGTATTCACAAATTAGTCTCCATCGCATTGGGGAAAGTAAATGGTCATTGGATGATCACTTTGCAGAACATCTCCACTGAGTCTAGCGTGGTGAACATAGATGCACATCCACATGGAAGCGCAATGTATGACTAATGCGTATTGTCACCACATGGACATTGTAATTGATGTCACTATCCTGCGACCATGTTCCAAAGATGTACGGAATTGTGGGTTAATTGGTCACAAAAATTTGGATCTGGATGGCACAAAGGCCCAGCCATTCTAAACGGGAGCCACAGCACGTTGGTAGGAAAGAGGAACGGAAGAAACCAACTAGACTGCTTCACAGGGAAGGAGACCCATAAAATTTGAGCAAGTCCTACGAGGGCCAGAGCCAAAAATATGTTGAGAAATGGCTGGTCTAAATTAAAGTTATGTGGTTTAATTTTTGAACATTTAGTTGTTATAAATAGAAATTTTGGATAACGTGTAATTGTGAATGTGTTATGTTTTAAGTGATTTTCTCATTTATTCATAACAACATTGCACTACAGGGTAAAAACAATTTTTACGGTTTCCTGAATCAGCAAGTGGCATTATTGCAACGTTATAATACTTTCTATTTTATTTTATTTTCATTTAATACTTTATCTCACAGAGGTATTGAAGGAATAATTGAACAAGCCAGAGAATGGGAACAATCAGGAGAATATATCAGGGCTGTGGAATGCTACCTTAAAGTCAAAGAAACAAATAACCTGGCTCTGGTGGAGAAGTGCTGGATGAAGGTAAAACATGCACTTAGAATAAATTTCATTACACAAGTGATGATTTATAACTTGTCAACATGAAACAATTTTTAACACCTAACTGATGAGCAACAATACAAATGTATTCTTTTCCTTTGTGTAAGCAACATTGTGGTTGTATTTTGAAATATTAATGGAAAATTAAAGATGAGTATTCCACACAGAGATGTGTGCAGGTGACATGAAAGCTAAATGACCAAAATTGATAAACATAACCCAATGAATCTGTGTCGTGGTTGATCATGTCACATCAAAAATGTAAATACACCAAATGGTAGTAACTATCTAAGAGACATTTAAACTGTAATGTTTCATTAAATGTCTATGTTGCATGATTTCTCTCCATAGATGCTAATTAATTTTGCTGCTTAGCTAGTCTTTTCCATTTTATTTCAGTTTTCTAACATTTTTGATTTGCTGTTTTTGATTGTGCCTTTGCAGTTTCTAATTTAATTTATCTGCCTATTTTGTAGCTAAAATACTTCTTGCTATTGCATCTTTATAATCATAACTTTAACTACATCAGCCTTACCTAAATTTTTTTTAGTGTTTTTGTTAGCAGGACCACTGATTCACAGAGTTATTGCATTTCCAGGCTGCTGAATTGTCCATCAAATTCTTAAACCAGGAAAAAGCTCTTGATGTAATTAAGACGGTTGGTCCTCGATTGATTGAGATGCAGAAATATAATTCGGTATGATTTAGGATTATTATATATCATGTACATTTTTAATTAGCTTTTAATTTTAAAAAAATTGAAATTTACAGCAATGTCTGAAGAAGTAAAGATTGTTAAATTTTGGTTAGTGACAGAATCCCTAGCCTCTTTCAGATAACAAGAAAGGTAAGAGATCCAGTTTTTTATTTATTTTTCTGTTTGTAGGAAATCCTTCCTGGATGGTGTGGTGATTATACATGGAGACTTTATTAGTCTATCAGTAATCATATTTTATAGAGGTAAAGGAAAATGTCAACATCCCTTTGCTTCCTCCAGCACTTTGTTTTTATGCTCCAGATTCCAGCATTGTATTATGGCCACTGGAATCACAGTGGACCCAACAAAATAATCACACATGGCATTCATGATGAATCAAATGGATTTATTCTTCATCACCCACACAACCAGCCATTTCTCAACATGTTCTTGGGCCACGGCCAAAGCTGTGTAGTCAATACCTTGACCTACAGACAAAACCTCAAGTGGAGCAGAGCAGGAAAGTGCATCAGCTACTACATTGCCTTTTCTGGAAATATGTAGTATTTTTGTGGAGAATTCTAAAGTGTATGATCATTACTCTTATTGTCGAGCTGACTGGAGCTCTGCGACCTTAAAAAATGCAAATATTAAAGGCTTGTGGTCAGTGTACATAGTAAAATCTCTGCCTTCCAAAAAATAACGGAAGTATCAAATAGACAAGTAAATGGCCAAAAGCTTCTTATCAAAAGCACTGTATTTCTCCTCTGCTTCATGAAGATGGCGGCTGAAGATTGCTAACGGTTTCCATTGCCTATTGACGTATTGATGAAGTGTACATCCTTCATCCATACTGGAAGTGCCTGTCGATAGGGCAGTGCCTGCATTTAAAACTGGGTAGCTGAGTATATACTGGCGCAAGTCAGCAAATCTTTTGCCTTCATGAAGACATTGTTTCCCTCTTTAGTCCAATGGATTATTCTGGCAATGCCGGGCAGTAAATTGAAAAGAGGCTTCATGATATGAGCTGCTCCCAGAAGAAACTAACAGTAAAAATTTACCATACCCAAGAATTTCTGCAGGCTTTTAACCATAGCAGGTCTTTGTACTTTGTAATGGCCTCAACTTTGGATGGCAATGGAGTCACACCTTTCTGAGTAATCCTATGCCCCAAGAAACTAATAATTTCTTGTCCAAAAATGCATTTATCCGGATTGATGGTCAGTCCAAACTTTTGAAGACTAATAAAAAGTGTACGAAGATGTTCCATATGTTCTTCCTTAGTCCCACTGGCCACTAAAATGTCATTGAGGTAAATGAAGACATTGATTATACCACATCCTAAAGCATCCGTCACCCGTTAAAATGATTGAGCGACATTCTTTAATCCGAATGGTATTCATAAAAATTTGAACAACCCAAAAAGGGTAATTATTACTGTTTTTGGAATGTCTTCTGGCTCTACTTGTAGTTGGTGATAGCCACGCTCCAAGTCTATTTTGGAGAAGATCTTTGCTCCATGCAAATTAGCCAAGAAATCCTGAATATGAAGTATTGGATTACGATCTGGGATGGTGGCGTTGTTAAGACACCGATAATCTCCACAAGGTCGCCAACCTCCATTGTGTTTCGGGGCCATATATAATGGAGATGCCCAGGGACTGTTGGACCTACGAATTATGCCTAGTTCCTCCATCTTGGCAAACTCTTCCATAGCTGAGAGCAACATTTCTGGAGGCAGGTGGTGCGCTTTATCATGGGTAGGAGGGCACTTACTACAAATGTGATGAGTAACACCATGCTTTGCAGTGGAGACAGAAAATATAAAGTAGTTATCTCAGGGAAATCTTCCAACAGCTTGGAGAATTCATCTACTGGTTTACTTAAAGATTAAAGGCGCAGAGCAAGAGTATAGGTATCTGCCAGAGAAATAGTCTTGAAAAGTAGTTCCATCTATTAGCCGATGCCCTTTTAAGTCGATGAGGAATGAATGAGCCTGAACAAAATCTGCACCAAGCAAAGGTTGGGATACCATTGCTATAATAAATGGCCAAGTGTAGAGATGATTCTTGACCTTGACATTCATCTTCCTGGTTCCAAAGGTCAGAATGTTGGAACAGTTAACTGCTTGTAGTTGCAGGTCCGACATAGGATGGTAGATGTCAAAACCGGTGGATGGAAATACACTAACTTCTGAACCCCATGTCCACCAGAAATTTTCACTGGGACAACTGGTCCCATACACACACTAGGCTTTCAGATTTCTAACCGCTACAGCCCTTACTGGCAGTTGGCCGGATGGAAGGCACTCTCCATCGCCTGTGGCACTAACACCAAAATGAGGTGTCAACAGGCTGCTTGCTTGTCTTGAGGTGTTGCCTACTTGTAGGGAGTGATGTGCTAAGAGCACGAGAGTGTAACATGGGGTCAATATCAGAGTGGATGGTTGTGCAGACTTGTATTTCCTTGCCGTATTTTTTAGCCAGCCATTGGGTCTTCAAATGAACACTTGGATAACAAGAGCCTAATATCATCTGTCATTTGCTCCAAAAAGAACTGCACGAATAACATATTGGGCCTTTTGCCAGCTACCAGGAACAGCATTTCGTCCATTAGTTCTGAAGGTCTCCCAACCCAACACGACGTAGTAGTTTAGCTGCCCTTTCCCTACAGGACATACCACTGACACATAATAAAAGTGCTTTTAAAGCATCATACTTGCTGCTATGTGGTGGATCTCATAGGAAATCGCCGACCCTTTTAGCGACGGCCTGGTCCAGGGCACTAACTGTAATAACGAGTGGTGTCTAATCAACTTTGTGAAGGTGAAATTGTGCTTCAGCCTGTTGGAACCACAGTTCAGGCTCAGCTGTCCCGAAAAGTGGTAGCTTCACAGCAATGGCTGCAGAGTCCGAATTTGTCCAAAAATACGTTTTTGGACTCTTCAGGGGCCCTAACTGTGACCACTGGAATTATAGTGGACATAACAAAATAAGCGCATAAGGCGTTTCTAGAGTGAATCAAACAGATTTACTCCTCGTCACCCACTCAACCTTTTGAAAACCAAAATTAAGAGCTAGACACCCATTGATATCATCACACAATGATGGGAGTTGTTGTGCCGCCATAGCGCCACGACAGTATTTTTGAAGGCATCAAATTGGCATAAAAACCAAAGCTGATAACACAGAGAAAAATATGAGAAGGATGGGACTACAGGTGTTGTTTCGTATACTGGGTGTATGTAAATACAAGGTAGATGAGAAAACATAGTTACAAATTGGCAGATACTGCATTGTGGGGATAACGGAGACATGGCCATAGGAGGATCATAGCTGGGAGCTAAATGTCCCAGGATATTCATTCTATTGAAGCCAGGCAGATGGATTGAGGGAGTGAAGTGGTGCTGTTGGTTTAAAAAAAATCAAATCCTTAGTGAGAAGGGACATAGAATTAGAGGATGTAGAGTCCTCATGGATCGAGTTGAAAAACTGCAAGGGTTTAAAAAAAACCTGCTGCAAGTTGTATTCAGGCCTCCAAATAGCCACCATGATGCATGGTGCAAATTACAACAGGAGCTACAGAAGACATAAAAAAGGCAATGTTACAGTGATCATCGGGGACTTAATTATGTAGGTAGACTGAGGATCCAACACCTATCTGATTTTTCCCAACGAATTTGTAGATATGTATGAGATTAATTCAGAGCAGCTTGAACTTGGAAGCTTTAGGTAAAAGAACTATTATGAAGCAGTGATCACAGTACAATTCATTCAGCAGTTTGAGAGGGAGAAGTTAAATTGGATATGTTGGTATTGCAGTTGAGTAAAGATGTTAGAGTAGGATAAAAGTGACCTATTCAGGATGGCTAACTAGTTGTGGGTGCTGGGTCTGCTACTTATCATTCTTTGCGTAAATAATTTAGAAGATGGAATCGATGGCTTTGATGCCAAGTTTTCAGTTGATACAAAGATAGGAGGAGGAGCAGATAGTGTTGAGAAAGCATGGAGTGTGCAAAGGGACTTGGTTGGGAGAATGAGCAAAAAAGTGGTAGATTCAATACAGCATAGGGGAAGTATATGGTCATCCACTTTGTATAAACAGGTAGACTATTTTCTCAATGGGGAGAGAATTCAAAATATGGTCCAAAGGGACTTGGGAAATCCTGCACTTTAAATGCTAATGGTTAACTTGTTGGCTGAGACAGTAGTAAGGAAGGCAAATACAATGCTTGCTTTCATTTCAAAAGGGCTAGAATATAAAAGCAAAGATGTAATGTTAAGTTTTTATAAGGCACTAGTCAGACCACAGGGAGAGTATTGCAAGCAGTTTTTGGCTCTGTGTCCAAGGAAGGATGTGCTGGTATTGGAGAAGATTCGGAGGAGATTTATGAGAATGATCCTGAGGATGAGTGGGTTAACATGCAACGAGCATTTGATGGCTCTGGGCCTGTACTCACTGAAGTATAGAAGGATAAGGGCGAACCTCATTGAAATATACTGAAGATGTGTAAAGTGGACAAGGAAAAGATGTTTCCAGAACTGGAAGAGTCTGAGACCAGAGGTCACAGCCTCAAGATAAAGGATGCCTCTTTAGTACAGAGATATCTCTTCAGCCAGTGGATGGTGAATCTGTGGAATTCTTTGCCATGGAGGGCAAGTCATTGGGTATATTTAAAGCAGAGATTGATGGGGTTCTTGATTAGTAAGGTTATGGGAAGAAGGCAGGGGAATGGGGTTGAAAGGAAAAATACATGAGCCATTTTTTTTGAATGGCAGAGAAGACTCACTAGGCCAAATGGCTTAATTCTGCTCTTAAATCTTATGGTCTTATGATATGTGACTTGTATTGTAAATTCTTTTGACTTGTCATTGATAGTGTGAAATTTGGTGTGCATCAAAGTATCTGGTAAACCTCACATTAGGAAAATAAAAAATGTGGCCATTTATCAAATTTTCCTTCATATCCTTGTAAATATATTGTACAACTACTTAACTTTTCAATATCTTTATTGTTTTTATATAATAATACAGACTTACAGAAAAAATATTAATGCATAACACTGATACAGATTCAACTACTTTCAAACTTCTTAGACGATTATTCTGACAACGACTATTCTGCCTGAAAGGAATTCCTTCTAAGCAGGGAGTAGTTAATGAAAATGTACATTTGACCATTAATTGAGAATTATTAATTGATCGAGCAATTCTATCACCAATTCAAAGGAAGAGGTGAAAAAGTGACATTTTCAAGGATAGAGAAAGTACTTTGAAAGTTGTTTTTGTGGCCATTTCTGAGACCAAGAAGAATTAAGGCACAATTTAACTTAAAAGGCTATTTTAATTTAAAATGTAAACAAATCAAGTGAGCAGGTTAGAAAATTAAAAAGTGTAAGTTGAAACATGATGTTTCATAAATATATTGACGATTATTTTTCAATATTGTATAAACATATACTTGTTACAATAATTATTTCTTAGGCAGCTGAATTGTACCTCAATATGGATCTCATAAAAGAAGCCATAGATTGCTTTATAGGAGGGGAAGAATGGAATAAAGCGAAACATGTGGCAAAGGAACTAGATCCCAGGTAACAACTCTTAAGCTGCTTTTGTTTAGCACAGTGAGTATTCTAATGAGGCAGAAACACAATAAATTATGATCTATAAGGAACAAAGAGCCACGTAGCCTAATCCTATTTGATCTATAGCCCAGTAGATCACAACTCTTCAAATACATTTTAAAGTATTTTATATATGTACTGAGAGTTTCTACCTTGCAAGTGAGTTCCAGACACTGGAACTCCAGTAGAAAAAAATGTTTTTAATTTCTCTCCTAATTCTTCTACCAGCCACTTTAAAACTATGCCCCTGTTTTTTTTTTACATCAATGGTAAAGAAACAAATGTTCCTTTCTATTTATTCTGTCCAAGCTCATTCATTTTGTACACCTCTCTTTAACCTCCTCCATTCCAGTCTAAATATTCCAAGCCTGCATAATCTTAACCTCTCTAAAATTTTAAAATCCCTGCAACATTCACATAATTTCTCTCTGCACATGCCCAAGTGGACTCTCATCTTTCTGGAACTGTGCATATTTCTAACATTACTGTTCAACTTTTGTGTTCTATGCCTTAGCTGAAAAATCATTAAGAATTTTTGAGCATATCAGTTGTATAAACAAAAGATTGAAATGTTAATCTCACCAAAAGTTTGGTCATAATAAAATATTGCTCAATTATTCTTTCACTTGACTTTGAATGAGCAATCTTTCTCATTGAGAGCCACGTTTAGTTGTATATTTGAGAGTAGAAATGGTCCCAGGATATTGATGGATTTTTACTGCTGTACCATTTAGAGCATCTCAGTGTGGTATGGCAAATGTCTTGTATCGGACTGTAAAGCACTTCAGTGGATGGTGATAACTGCCCAATGGATTATCGGCATCCAATTGCCCACCATTGAGAACATCTATCAGAAACGCTGTCTGGGCAGGGCAAATAGGATCATCAAGGATGATCTCACCCGAATTATGTGCTTTTTATTCTTCTCCTATCTGGTAGGCGCCACAGGAGCCTTCACCCTCAAACCAGCAAGCTCAAGAAGAGCTTTTTTCCCCCTGAGTCTGTAACCTGCTGAACCTTAAATCACAGCACTAAGTAACATAACATAACAATTTACAGCACGGAAACAGGCCATTAGGCCCTTCTAGTCCGCACCGAACCAAACACCCCTCTCTAGTCCCACCTCCCTGCACAATGCCCATAACCCTCCATCTTCATAACATAACAATTTACAGCATGGAAACAGGCCATTAGGCTGAATGCAAGAAAGTGCCCATCACCTCACCTAAAAATATTGATCTATATATCTGATTTCATTCTATTCAATTTTTGTGGTGTTAAATATAGCTGTTATAAAAAAAAATTATACTGAACTAATCCATATCTTACATTAATAGTATTTATCATACTATCTTGAAAGAGATCTAATCATCGTTTCTCATCAATTATAACATTCAGATCCAGCTCCATTTCTGTCTAGATTTATGCACTCCCTGTTTAATAGTTCTTTTTGCAATAAAAGATATATTAAAAAAGTAAAAGTCCTGCACTCACATTGTACTGTCAGTACTTTTATAATTGCTTGCTGAATGTACTTGTTTTTATTTGCACGTAGTTATTTATAAATAGCATTATTTTTTTTCAAACTTCTGGTTGGATGCTGATTGTATTTCATTAAAAATAAAGTTGAATCTAATCCAATATAATCTAAGATTTACAAGTAAGTGTGGCTGTTTCAACGTTCCGTCTACTTGATGGTTTTTCAAGTGCACTTTGATATTGGTCTCTTTTAAGGAGCAGCAAATTGCCAATTTTGTCCTGGGCCACACGATTTTGCCTGGTACTTGTTTCATTTCATTGACAAATTTGTTTCATTGTGCACATACTGTTGTATTGCTCTTCAGAAAACAGAACAATGCACTTTCATTGGCTTTGAAGAGTTTTGAGGGCATAGCAGGATTATGATTAAAGCTAATTAAATGCATGCAGTTTTTATTCAATTTTCTTCATTACTTTATCCAGATTTGAAGATTATGTTGATCAACATTATAAGGAATATTTGAAAAATCAAGGCAAAGTGGATTCAGTAAGAATTTGATTTGTTCAGTAAATTGATATGACATTATATATTATTACACACTTCACATTTATTTATAGCTGTTGAACATTGTCTTGGGTAAACTTATACCTCTCATTTTAGATTTGTCATCATTTGTATCAATGTTTAAACAACAAACAAACAACAAAGGAAGGTTTTTTAAACATTAAAATGATGTTTAATTCTCTCCAAAAAAAAATACTGGCCACCGCTGATCCCCAACACATCCCCAATGCCACTGCCAATCGCCAAGACCTCCCAACTGCCACCACCAATCCCCAACACGTCCCCACAGCTGCTGCTGTTCCCCAGGGAGGATTCCTGGGCTGGTGGAAAACTCACTGGTGAGTCAGCGGGCTCCTGTCGCCTCATGGGCTCATTCCAGCAGGTGCTGTTCCAGCTTCGCGACCTGGTTCTCAATGTGGTAGCTCAACACAGACCCAGTCTTCGCCTGCATAGACTCCCACACCCAACTGCCACCAATGATCACCAACACCTCCCCACTGAGGTCTTGCTCCTGCGCAGGAGTCTGAGGTCCCGCACCTGCCTGGGAGGCCACTCTCCTTGATGATGCCAGGACAAGGGATTCTTCTGACCGCTAGTGGCTGGGAGAAAGTAGGATGCAGTTTGAGAGAGAGAGTTGGAGAGAAAACTCAATAGGGTAAGGTAAACAAGAAATGGAAAAAGAGAGGCGAGGGAGTTACCTGAAACGAGGACAATCGTCATTCTAATTTCATGTCGAGTGAATTATTTTTCAACCTGTGAGGTCAGTTCGGCTCTGAAAAAATTTTGGATAACTGAGGATTTCTGATTGTTTCGGATATCCTCATTTATCCAAAAAATTTTTGGAAGTGAACAGACGTTACTTCCAGGTCCAAAAAAAATTGGATAAATGAGGATTTCGGATAATCGGTGTTATACTGTAGTCCTGTTTAGTACTTTGTTGCATATGTCTTTAATGCAATGATTGTGCAAAGTCTGTGATTCATAGACATTACCAGGTGCTGAGTATCATCTCTGGTGATGCTCTGCTAGGCCTTTCTACAGGCATCTTCAGCTCCTGCTTATTTCAGGGGCTCATCCCCTTCAGTTTTCTCTTCAGAAAGTGGAAGGCATGCTCAAATGGATTTTGATCAGGTGACTGACTTGGCCATTCAAGAATTTTCTAGTTTTAAGCTTTGAACAAAAAAACTCCTTTCTTGCTTTAACAGTATGTTTGAAATCATTGTCTTGCTGTAGGATGAAGTGCCGTCCAATGAGTTTGAATGGATTTGTTTGAAGTTGAGCAGTTAAGATGTTTCTATACACCTCAGAAATAATTTTGCTACTGCCATCAGCAGTTACATCATCAATGAAGATGAGTGCTCTAGTACTTTGGTAGCCATACATGCCCAGGCCCTAACACTCCTACCACCATGTTTCACAGATGAGGTGGTATTCTTTGGATCTTGGGCAGTTCTTTTATGCCCCACACTTTGCTCTTGCCATCACTTTGATACAGGTTAATCTTTTTTTTTTTTGAAAACTTTATTTATTTAAAAGTCATTAACAGAAAAACAATATACAATATAGCATAAATCATTTTATATAAAAAGAGAAAAAAATTAATTAAAAAAATCAACACAAGGAAAAGAAAACAACAAAAAAAGAGGAAAATACCCCTCCCACCTTTCCCACCCATCAGCCAGCTCTCTTAAGGAGAGCTTTAAAAAAAGGAAAATATATAATACATCAAAGTACATCCAAATACATATATTCCAAATACGATAACTACTTATTAACGAAAAAAAATTATCATGTAGATTATATATGATTTTTTCCATAACAATACAAGCTTTCAATTCATTATGCCATCGCATTATATTAATCACTGTAATATCTTTCCACGTACTTGCTACACATTTTCGAGCTACAGATAGTACTAAATGTACAAATGCAATTTGAAATTTATCCAACCCCAAATCCCTTTAAAGGAACCATATAACCCATTAAAAATATAGATGGATCTAATGGTATCTTAATGTTATATAATTTTTCCAAAATTTACCTAATGTCTTTCAAAAATGATTTTACTTTAACACAGGACCATACAGCATGTAAAAAAGTTCCAGTACATAAACCACGTCTAAAACAAGAATCCGAGTTACTAAAACCATATTTTTTCATTTTCTCCAGTGTTAAATATAACTGATGTAAAAAGTTATAATTAACCATTCCATATCGTACATTCGTCAATTTAGTTACACTATCATAACACATATATGCCCAATAATCTTCAGGAAAAACAAAAGCTTGATCATCTTCCCATTTACGTTTAGACTTCTCTCATTCCGGTTTATCCATATTATCTTGTAACATTTGATACGTAACTGAAATATAACCCTTTTTCAGTATAGAAGAAATCAAAGATTCAAATTCTGTCAATACAGGTTAAATTATCTCTCTACCATACATATCTTTCACCAAAGCTCGAAGTTGATAATAAACAAACAAAGAATTTTCAGCAATATCAAAACATTCCCTCAATTGATTAAAAGAAAGAAACTGTCTTTCTCAAAACAATCCTGCAATGTCTTTATACCCTTAGAATCCCAACTCTTTAAATAATTATTAAACATTGAAAAAGGAATAAGCTGTATTATATAATAGGGTTAAAATTGGCAATTTATCTTTTGATCCTAAAAGCTTATTTCTTTTAGTCCTTAGATTTAATAGATGTTTTAATATCGGTATATTATATTCCCTCAACAAATTTACATTCCATCGATATATAAACTGGTGTACCCCCACTTCAGAAATGCAAGCCATCTCAACTTTTGGTGCCACCCGCGGTAGAAATTCCCTCACAGCTTTATTTAAGTCCTGAAAAAGTTCCTTTGAAAGAGAACACAGTATTGATTTAAATAAATATTGAATTGAAAGAAAAATATTCATCTTGATGCAATTAACTCGACCAATTAAAGTTAACAAAAGATCTTTCCATTTACTTAAATCTGCTTTAATCTTTCTTGGTAAAGGAACATAATTTAACTTATATAAAGATTGATAATCGACATTTACAATTATTCTTAAGTATTTAATTTAATTTAATTTAATTTGAAGAAGACCGCAGAGCCCACCTCACTGACAAAAGACAAAGGAGGAAAAGCCCAAAACCCAACCCCAACCAACCAATTTTCCCCTGCAACCGCTGCAACCGCGTCTGCCTGTCCCACATTGGACTTGTCAGCCACAAACGAGCCTGCAGCTGACGTGGACATTACCCCTCCATAAATCTTCGTCCGCGAAGCCAAGCCAAACAAAAGAATTTTATTGGACCATTTCAATTTTATAATGTTTCTATATTCTGAATAATCTCCTTCTCTAAAAGGCAAAATTTCACTCTTGTCCCAATTAACCTTATATCCAGATAATGTTCCATATTGTAATAAACATTCCTGTAGATACAGCAATGATTGCTCCGGGTCTGTCAAATATATCAAATCATGATCTGCAAATAGATTAATCTTATACTCTTCATCCATAACTTTCATCCCTCTTATCTGTTCATTCTGTCTTATTGTTTGAGCTAACGGTTCAATAGCCAATGCAAACAAGGCTGGTGACAATGGACACCCTTGTTGAGTTGAACGCGTCAATTTAAACGGTAATGAAACTTGACCATTTGTCACCACCCTGGTAATCGGGTTCATATATGAAGATTTAACCCAACCAATGAAAAAAGGGCCAAATTTAAACTTCTCCAATACCTTAAATAAAAAATTCCATTCAACCCTGTTGAAGGCTTTTTCCGCGTTAAGCTGCTGTCGATATGCATTGACCAAAGTAATCAATCAAAGAATATTATCTGATGCATTTCTATTCTTAATAAAACCTGTTTGATCAATATATCAATTTAGGTAAATACTTAGCAAGTCAATTTGCTAGCACTTTTGCTATAATTTTATAGTCTACATCCAATAGAAAATAGGTCTATACAACGACACTTTCAATGGATCCCTATCTTTTTTTGGAATTACAGTAATTAAAGCACTAGAGCAAGATTCCGGTAACTCATGCTCTTCAGTTACTTGTTGTAATACATCCTCAAACACAGAAGATAAATCTTCATTAAAAAATTTATAAAATTCCACAGAGAATTCCCATTTGGCATCTCCTGTATAGCTTCCTTAATCTCAAATTCTGTAAGCGGAGCTTCCAATTCCATAACATCTTCCTCCTCTAATGCTGCTAACGTTAATTTAGATAAATAAGATTCAATAGAACCACTATCCTGTTTCCCCTCAGAAGTATATAATTGTTGGTAAAATGAATAAAACTGGTCATTAATTTCCTGAGGTTTATAGGTAACTATTGAATTATTTTTAACAGCATTAATAGTCGGTGAAATCTGTTCCGTCTTTAACTGCCATGCAAGTACCTTATGTGCCCTCTCACCCAACTCATAATAACACTGCTTAGATTGATTAATTAAATGCTCAAACTGATAAGTCTGCAATGTATAATAACACAATTTCAAATTGGTCAAAGCCACTTTTTTATTTTCTGTCACAACTTTCTGAAATTCCTTCAACAATTCAGCAATTTGCGTCTCCAATTCTAAACTCTCTGCCATATACTGTTTTTTAACTTTAGTAGTATAACTAATAATCTGCCCTCTTAAATAAGCTTTTAATGTATCCCATAACACAAAACGACTATCTATTGAATTAGCATTCTCAGTCAGAAACAAAGTAATCTGTTCTTTAACAAAAGCAACAAACTCTGTTTTTTTTCAACAACATTTTGTTAAATCTCCATCTATAAGATGAACGTACCACTTCTGAACTTACACAAGAAAAAAATAATAAAGAATGATCCGATATAACCCTACTTTTATGCTCTGTCTGTAATACTCTTCCATGTAAATGTGCCGATACTGAAAAGAAATTTGTTTTAGAAAATTAATCATGTCGAGATGAATAAAAGGAGAAATCCTTCTCTGTAGGATTGACTCTTCTCCAAATATCCACCAAATTTAAGTCTTTCATCAAGGCCCCAATCTGTATCGCCATCTTTGATTTCTTTATGCTTTTTGGAGATCTATCTAATAAAGGATCCAAAACACAATTAAAATCTCCCCCTACCAAAATATTTTCATTAGCCTGATTTAACATCAAAAAAGCATCAGAAATAAAACGCTCATCGTCTACGTTAGGTGCATAAACATTAAGCAAAGTCCAAGATTCAGCAAAAATTTTACAATTAACCCTTAAAACCCTCCCAACACTTCCATCCATCTATAGATTGCAATTCAAAAGGCAAGTTTTTATGAATTAAAATCACTACATCTCTTTCCTTAGAATTAAATGAAGAAGAAAACACATGACCAACTCTCTCTTCAATTTGATATGCTCTTTTTCGGTCAAATGTGTTTCCTGTAAAAAAACAATATCAATTTTCATTTTCTTGATATAAGCCAAAACTTGTTTTCACTTAATCAGATTATTTAACCCTTGAACATTAAAAGTTGTGAATTTCAGATTAGACATCCCTAGAAATTAACATTACAATCACTCACTACAAAATATCATTCCCCTTATTATATCTTAAAGTCACTATTGCCCCCCTTAAATATCTAAAAGGTTTTAAAAAACAACTTTATTTATCCCCAAAAAAAGAAAAAAAAAACTACCCAAAGGTAGTAATGCCTTAAAAAACTGGGTGTGGTAAACCCCACTAGTGGCAGATGACTACATAAATTTCAGTGCCATCCACCCCCCCCCCCCCCCCCAGCCAGAAATACATTATTCACATCAACACAATCAAATACAGCAAACATATTCAACCTACTGACTTCAGTCCCGATGATTGTTCTGGGTCTTATTTCTTTCCGTTCTTCCCATTTTTCCCAATCTTTCCATTCCCATTACCATTTCCATTTGCCTTTCTTTTAGGCGACGGCAGTGAGGATCAACCATTTCCTCACAACTCTGGTAGTGAATTAGCAAAAATTAAAGCATCATGGTCATTTTCAAAAAATTGAGATTGAAAATTACCATAATAGACTTTTAACACTGCTGGGTAATGAAAAGCAAATTTATAACCCTTCCGCCACAGTACTTCTTTAGTCGAATTAAATTCCTGACGCCACCTAATAATTTCTTGACTCAGATCCGCGTAGAAGAATACTCTGTTATTTTGAGTCATCATTGGAGTTCGACTTTGTCGCGCCTTCTGCACCGCCAAACATAGTATCATTTCTCTGTCCTGATATTTCAGATAACGAATTAAAACCACCCACGGCGGTTGTCCTGGAAGTGGTTTCCTCTGCTACGCTCTATGTGCCCAGTCTGGCTCTTGGCCTTCCGGAAAAAAACTCCTTACCCAACATCTCAGTAATCTATTTCTTAAAATTATTTTATTGGATCAGAACCTTCAATATCTTCTGGAAGGCCCACAATCTTCACATTATTTCTCCTACTTTGATTTTTCAAGGAATCAATTTTCTTCAATAATTCTTTCTTCTGAATTCCCCAATCCACAAAAGAATCTTCCACTTTCTCTATTTTTTTCCTTACTACGGGGAACTTGACTTTTACATTCAAGAAAAGCTGTTTCAATTTTTTTTTAATTTTCTTGTACTGTATCCACTGATTTGATACACTTATTGACATAACTGCAGTCATATCTTCAGACATAGTATTCATTTTAGTTGTCACTTCCAAAAATCCACAAGTCATTTGTTTAAACATATTATCCATTTGGTAAGCAATCCCTTCCAAAACAGCACACATAGACTCCATTCCAGATTCCAGTACCTCTTTTTGAGGCCTACCTTCTCTAGATTCCACTTCCAGTTGTCCCTGCGTACTGCCCAGAAAAGGTAAGTCTTCATCCTCTTCAAATGTTGTCGGTCCCTTTCCAGTGCAGCTGCGGGTTTGAACACCTGACGACAGCACCCCAACCACGTCGGGACATCGCCGCTCGGGCCCCCCCACAGCCCACACCCGATCCAGCAACTCTCAAATTCTCGAGGCACCACGCATGCCCGACGATGCCCGACAACATGGGCGCGTGGTTCGGCACTGGCCCAGCTTGTCGTCGAGCCAGCACCATCTTGCGAAAGCAGGATCGATGCCAGCATCATACTTAGCTGGGCAGGGGTCCTCTGTGCCTTAGGAATTCTGGAAATAGACTCCATGTCTTCAGTTGAACAGGTAGGCCTCAATTCTTCAGCACTCTTAAAGGGTATTTTTTTCTGCAATTGAGCTTTCTTTTTTTTTACATTAGTAGCCATTATGACCCATTAAAGTTCTAAAAAGTAAAAATACAACTTTTGATCACTTATAAACTTTAAAAATGGATACAAAAAACTAGCTGAGGAAGGGTGGGATCACACGTCTGACCTCTACGCCATCTTGCCACGCCTCCCCGATACAGGTTAATCTTGATCTCATCTGTCTACAAGACCTTTACCAGAATTCTGCAGACAGTTTTAAATTTTCTTTGGCTTGGCTTTGCGGACGAAGATTTATGGAGGGGTAATGTCCACGTCAGCTGCAGGCTCGTTTGTGGCTGACAAGTCCAATGCGGGACAGGCAGACACGGTTGCAGCGGTTGCAAGGGAAAATTGGTTGGTTGGGGTTGGGTGTTGGGTTTTTCCTCCTTTGTCTTTTGACAGTGCGGTCTTCTTCCAAGGAGGTTGCTGCCCGCCGAACTGTGAGGCTCCAAGATGCACGGTTTGAGGCGATATCAGCCCACTGGCGATGGTCAATGTGGCAGGCACCAAGAGATTTCTTTAGGCAGTCCTTGTACCTCTTCTTTGGTGCACCTCTGTCTCGGTGGCCAGTGGAGAGCTCGCCATATAACTCGATCTTGGGAAGGCGATGGTCCTCCATTCTGGAGACGTGACCTACCCAGCGCAGTTTGATCTTCAGCAGCGTGGATTCGATGCTGTCGGCCTCTGCCATCTCGAGTACTTCGATGTTGGAGATGAAGTTGCTCTAATGAATGTTGAGGATGGAGCGGAGACAACGCTGGTGGAAGCGTTCTAGGAGCCATAGGTGATACCGGTAAAGGACCCATGATTCGGAGCCGAACAGGAGTGTGGGTATGACAACTGCTCTGTATACGCTAATCTTTGTGAGGTTTTTCAGTTGGTTGTTTTTCCAGACTCTTTTGTGTAGTCTTCCAAAGGTGCTATTTCCCTTGGCGAGGCTGTTGTCTATCTCGTTGTTGATCCTTGCATCCGATGAAATGGTGCAGCCGAGATAGGTAAACTGGTTGACCGACTTGAGTTTTGTGTGCCCGATGGAGATGTGGGGGGGCTAGTAGTCATGGTGGGGAGCTGGCTGATGGAGGACCTCAGTTTTCTTCAGGCTGACTTCCAGGCCAAACATTTTGGCAGTTTCCGCAAAACAGGTCGTCACACACTGAAGAGCTGGCTCTGGACGGGCAACTAAAGCGGCATCGTCTGCAAAGAGTAGTTCACGGACAAGTTGCTCTTGTGTCTTGATGTGAGCTTGCAGGCGCCTCAGATTGAAGAGACTGCCATCCGTGCGGTACCGGATGTAAACAGCGTCTTCATTGTTGGGGTCTTTCATGGCTTGGTTCAGCATCATGCTGAAGAAGATTGAAAAGAGGGTTGGTGCCAGAACACAGCCTTGCTTCACGCCATTGTTAATGGAGAAGGGTTCAGAGAGCTCATTGCTGTATCTGACCCGACCTTGTTGGTTTTCGTGCAGTTGGATAATCATGTTGAGGAACTTTGGGGGACATCCGATGCGCTCTAGTATTTGCCAAAGCCCTTTCCTGCTCACGGTGTCGAAGGCTTTGGTGAGGTCAACAAAGGTGATGTAGAGTCCTTTGTTTTGTTCTCTGCACTTTTCTTGGAGCTGTCTGAGGGCAAAGACCATGTCAGTAGTTCCTCTGTTTGCGCGAAAGCCGCACTGTGATTCTGGGAGAATATTCTCGGCGACACTAGGTATTATTCTATTTAGTAGAATCCTAGCGAAGATTTTGCCTGCAATGGAGAGCAACGTGATTCCCCTGTAGTTTGAGCAGTCTGATTTCTCGCCTTTGTTTTTGTACAGGGTGATGATGGTGGCATCACGAAGATCCTGAGGCAGTTTACCTTGGTCCCAACAAAGCTTGAAAAACTCATGCAGTTTGGCATGCAGAGTTTTGCCGCCAGCCTTCCAGACTTCTGGGGGGATTCCATCCATACCTGCTGCTTTGCCACTTTTCAGTTGTTCGATTGCCTTATATGTCTCATCCAGGGTGGGAACCTCATCCAGCTCTAGCCTTAGGGGCTGTTGAGGGAGCTGGAGCAGGGTGGAATCTTGGACTGAGCGGTTGGCACTGAAAAGGGATTGGAAGTGTTCTGACCATCGGTTGAGGATGGAGATCTTGTCACTGAGGAGGACTTTGCCGTCTGAGCTGCGCAGCGGGCTTTGGACTTGGGGTGAGGGGCCATACACAGCCTTTAGAGCCTCGTAGAAACCCCTGAAGTCGCCAATGTCCGCGCTGAGCTGGGTTCGTTTGGCGAGGCTAGTCCACCACTCATTTTGGATCTCCCGGAGTTTGCGCTGAAGATGGCTGCATGCGCGACGGAAGGCTTGTTTCTTCTCTGGACAGGACGGCTTTGTAAGGTGAGCCTGGTGGGCAGCTTGCTTCTTTGCCAGCAGCTCCTGGATTTCCTGGCTGTTTTCGTCAAACCAGTCCTTGTTTTTCCTGGAGAAGAAGCCCAGTACCTCTTCAGTGGATTGCAGTATGGTAGTCTTCAACTGATCCCAGAGGGTTTCAGGGGACGGGTCCGTGAGGCGGGTTGCATCGTCGAGCTTTGCTTTGAGGTTTGCCTGGAAGTTTCCTCTCGCTTTGTCTGACTGCAGGTTTCCAACATTGAACCTCTTTCTGGGGGCTTTATTGTTCCTGGGCTTTGGCTTGAAGTGAAGGTTGAGCTTGCAGCGAACCAGCCGGTGGTCAGTGTGGCATTCCGCGCTAGGCATGACCCTGGTGTGGAGCACATCTCGTTTGTCACTTTCTCGCACCAGGATGTAGTCCAGGAGGTGCCAGTGTTTATTCGGGGATGCATCCAGGTGGTCTTAAGGCTGTCCCTCTGCTGAAAAAGGGTGTTTGTAATGACAAGCCGCTGTTCTGCGCAGAGCTCCAACAGGAGGCGCCCATTGTCATTGCACTTGCCGACGCCATGCTTGCCCAGGATTCCTGGCCAGGTTTCTGAGTCTTTGCCGACACGAGCGTTGAAGTCGCCCAGGATGACAACCTTGTCGGCTGTAGGGGTGCGTTGGATGAGGTTGCGCAGGTCGGTGTAGAACTTGTCCTTTTCTGCTGGTTCCGCCTGGAGGGTTGGAGCATAGACACTGATGAGGGTGATGTGACGCTTGTTTTGAAGGGGGAGTCGCATGGACATGATTTGGTCCGAGAGGCCTGTCGGAAGGTTTTCGAGTTTGGAGGCAATGAAGCTCTTGACCATGAAGCCTACACCAGATAGGCGTCGTTCATCCGAAGGCTTGCCAGACCAGTAGAGTGTGTAGCCCGCGCCGCGTTCTTGGAGGCTGCCTACATCTGCCAGGCGGACTTCACTGAGAGCGGCTATGTCGATGTCAAGTCTGAGGAGTTCATGTGCAATGAGGGCAGACCGACGTTCAGGTCGGTGGCTGTCAGCCTTGTCTAGCATGGTTCTGATGTTCCAGCATGCTAGCTTGAGTTTGTGAGCATCTTTTGAGGGGGAGGACGTGGAGGGGGAGGACGTGGAGGGGGAGGACGTGGAGGGGGAGGACGTGGACCTGTCCTCGGGCCTGCGCAAAGGAGCTTTTAGGTGGAGTGCAGTGCGCGCAGTACTGGCCCCACCCTTTACACCCATGGTTCGTGTGCCGTGGCCAAGCAAGCTGGGACGTGGCAGCGAGGTCCTTGGGTCGTAGGTTTTATATCGGAGTGGCCTTCTCCTATGCAGGTTTCTTACCTGGGCTGGAGGGGCCTGCCTCCCCTCCTAGGTCGGTCCATACTGCCCGGACCGGGGCCGAGGCCGCCGCAGCTCACCCTGTGCCTGGACTGGGGCCGCCGCCTCCCACTCTCTGCCCGGATCGGGGCCTCCGCCTGCCCCACTCGACCGAGGCCGTGGCCGCCGCCTCCCCCTTGCTCCTGCCCGGATCGAGGCCGCCGCCGTCTACCCTTCGCCCGGACCGGGGCCGGGGCCGCTGCTGCTCTCCCTGTGCCTGGACTGGGGCCGCCGCCTCCCACTCCCTGTCCGGACCGGGGCCTCCGCCTGCCTCTCTCGACCGAGGCTGGGGCCGCCGTCACCCCCTTGCTCCTGCCCTTATCGGGGCCGCCGCCGTCTACCCTTCGCCCGGACCGGGGCCGGGGCCGCTGCTGCTCTCCCTGTGCCCGGACTGGGGCCGCCGCCTCCCACTCTCTGCCCGTATCGGGGCCTCCGCCTGCCTCACTCAACCGAGGCTGGGGCCGCCGTCTCCCCCTTGCTCCTGCCCGTATCGGGGCCGCCGCCGTCTACCCTTCGCCCGGACCGGGGCCGGGGCCGCTGCTGCTCTCCCTGTGCCCGGACTGGGGCCGCTGTATGGTTTTAAATACTTCTTGGCAAACTGTCATCTCGCCATCCTATTTCTGTGGCTAACTAATGATTTGCATCTTGCAGTGTAGCCTCTGTATTTCTGTTCTTGAAACAGCCGCACCTTCGTCCTGAAGAGTGTTTCTGATTTGTTGGACGGGCATTTGGGAATTTTTATTCATTATGATGAGAATTCTTCTCCATGAGCAGTAGAGGTCTTCCCTGGCCTAGCAGTCTTTCTGCAATTACGGAGCTTGCCAGTACACGTTTTCTTCTTAATGATGTCCCAAAGAGTTGAATTTGATAATCCTAATATTTGGGCGATGTCTCTTATAGTTTTAGTCTTGTTTACAGCCTTGGGATCTTGACTTTCATTGGCACAACTCTGATCCTCGTATTGAAAAATGGCAACTACAGACTCCAAAGTTGACCAAAAGCTTGGATGCAGGCCTAGCTCTCAAAGCAATTAAACATACCTGAGTACTCACAAACACCTGTGAAATCAAATGTCCCAAACATTATGGTGCCCTGAATGAGGGGATTATGTATAAAAAGTGCTGTAATTCTACATAGTCAAATCAAATGTCTACAAATAACCTTGAATAAAATCTGGAATGTGCACTTTAATCACATGTGAATTGTTTGATTTCAAATTTAAAACTGTGAAGCAGAGGGGCAAATAAAGGAAAAGCGTATCTTTGTTTCAATCATTATGGAAGGCACTGTAAGATGTTTAAAGAGGTGTTATTGAAGTGATAAATATCCAAATATTAATGTCTGAACAGTCAGGGTAGAAGATGTGCGTGGAATTCCTGAAATATGTACATGACAATTTTTACCCAGTATGCAATAACATCAGCAAAAGGGGATTGGTGGGAGAGAGATAGTAATTGTGTATTTATTTTCAGAGAATGAAACAGTGTAAAGTGAGGAATATTAGCAGAAGATCATTTTCTGGTTGTGATTATAATACAATTGCATTTCGCATTGTTATGGGAGAGGACAATTATAAAACAAGTGTAAGATGAGTATAAAACTGAGCAAAAAATGGAATTGAGCTAGCTATATGAATATAAATCAACCGTGAAGCACATTCAAAGTAAAATCTTAAATGTTTCAAGATATACAGTAAATTACAAGGTTAGGACCATTTGGATGACAAGGTTCATAAAGGGCAAGATGAGGCATGAAAGAGAAGCTAATGTCACCAAGTGAGAACCAAAGACCACAGAAAGTATGGGAACTGTTGGAAATCAAACTGATGGCATGGAAAGGTGCTGGTGAATAAAAGTGAAGAAGATCCTGAGAAGTGTTATAAAGAGAAAGTGTCTAACTTAGTAAAACTTATTGGTAACCTGTAAATGGAGGTGGAGGATAAAGGCAAAGTTCATAATGAATACTTTGGAATTGTTCTTGATGTGTTGATTCTGCAATTAAGTAGAAAGATACTGGATTAGATAAACTTAGGAAAAAAACAAATCAGCAATAGGTTTAGTATCTTTGTGGCAAATCACCAAACCTTGATGATATGCATTTTATTTTCATGAAAAAAAAAAGGAAATTGCAAACTCTGAACATCATTTTTCAATCTTTCTTGACCTTGGGAATAGTGCTATAGTTTTGGAGGAATGCTAACCTTGTAGTGTTGTGACAGGAAGTGATAAACCAAATAATTATAGAGAATAGACACTATATCAAAAATGTATGATTGCAGGAAAAAGTGTAATTTCTCTTTGTGATCCCATTGCCATTTGTCTGATTTACAAAATTGTGATCTAAAAAAGTAAATGGGGTAATGTTGGGTTTAAGTATTTTGTAAATTCCCCTAAAAGAAGTCTTTTGGGTTCACAAGCAAAATGTAGTCTGGTAAGTTGATGATCATTTCTCTAGCTTTGAATGATATTCTCTCATGTAATGAATATATATTTAAACCCTATTTTCTTTTTATGCACACAGCTGGTTGGAGTGGATGTGATAGCAGCTCTTGACATATATGTTGAGCGTGGACAATGGGAAAAATGTATAGAAACTGCTAATAAGCAGGTGGAGTAGAATTATTCAAGTTACATATATTTTACTGTTAAAATTTAATTTTTGCACAACTATTGCCTTAGCATTAGAATGTCATGGACTCAAGTTCCATTATAGGTTTTAAACTTAAAATTTTGTGGAAATGTATCAACCTAATATTTAAATTTTAAATTTAGACATACAGCATGGTAGTGGGCCATTTTGGCCTATGAGTCCATTCCGCCCAATTTACACCCAATTAACCTACACCGCGGTATGTTTCGAACATTGGGAGGATATCGGAGCTCCCGGAGAAAACCCACGCAGAGGGGAGAATGTACAAACTCCTTATGGACAGTGCGGGATTCGAACTCGGGCCCCAATCACTGGCGCTTTAAAGGTGTTGCACTAACTACTATGTCAACTGTGCCACCAAACATACCCACTTTTCAGCACCTATAGGGATCATGGTGCCAGAAATGTGAATTTTCCAGTTGACTGAGACTTATTCTTCCTTCTTTCTTTGGCTTGGTTTCGCGGACGAAGATTTATGGAGGGGTAATGTCCATGTCAGCTGCAGGCTCGTTTGTGGCTGACAAGTCCGATGCGGGACAGGCAGACACGATTTTAGCGGTTGCGAGGGAAAATTGGTTGGTTGGGGTTGGGTGTTGGGTTTTTCCTCCTTTGTCTTTTGTCAGTGAGGTGGGCTCTGCGGTCTTCTTCAAAGGAGGTTGCTGCCTGCCGAACTGCGAGGCGCCAAGATGCACGGTTTGGGGCGATATCAGCCCACTGGCGATGGTCAATGTGGCAGGCACCAAGAGATTTCTTTAGGCAGTCCTTGTACCTCTTTGGTGCACCTCTGTCACAGTGGCCAGTGGAGAGCTCGCCATGTAACATGATCTTGGGAAGGCGATGGTCCTCCATTCTGGAGACGTGACCTACCCAGCGCAGTTGGATCTTCAGCAGTGTGGATTCGATGCTGTCGGCCTCTGCCATCTCGAGTACTTCCTTATTCTTCCAATGCTGAACTAATACACCTGCATGAAGAATACACTGTATAAATATCAAAAGGCAGTGCAAAATGTGAAATAATATGAAAAAAAAATCAAAATTGCATTCACTTTAATCGTTAATTGCTGTAACTTACAAAATTTAAATTTAAATTTGAACCCCAGTCATTGGCATTATAACAATGTTATGCTAACAGTGCCACCCTCATAATTAACCCCTTCCCTGAAGTTTATGGATGAACCCGTACTAATAAAGCCTTGGCAAGGATACTTTGGGAGAGTCGCCCCAGCGGCGAGTAGCATCGGCCAGCTCTTCATCCTGGTGTCCCTATCAGACCCTCAGTGCAAACTGACGCAACTCCACGCAACTATTCAGGTCAGGCGTCAGCACAACCCGACTTACCTCCATGCCTGTGTCCTGGTTAGGCCTTCAACGCAACCTGACCCACATCCACACCAGTATCCTGGTCAGGCCCTCAGCACACCTGACTCACCTCCACACCAGTGTCCCAGTCAAGCCCTTGGTGCACTTTTCTCATGCTGACAACTTGACTTACCTCCATGCAAGTGGCAACAGAAAAAAGAATGCGCACACATTGAGGGGCATTTCCTGTTCAGCGGGGCAAACCTGCGTGTGTCCAATGAAGTCTCAGTGTTCCCCTGCAGGATCCATCTCCCTAGTCTTGTTTGTTCAATTTATTTATTTGTTTCCTCAATTTTTTTTGCTGGTTGGTTGAGTTTCCAGTCAATTGAATTCCGGATAATGATGATTTTACTGTAGTTTGCATTTCTCTGCATGACTGCCTACATGTTCAGATTTCTGCATGAACATGCAAGTTCTGAGAATGCGGTCAGCTATTTATTTGCAGGTGCTTTTTGATATCTTTAGCGAAAATTTCACACCTATTTCAATACTGTTGCCGTTCAGTCTTTCAGTATCTCTTAGATATTTTAACATGAATTTTTATACAATGTTAAATTGTCCTTGTGTAAATAACCTGAATAAATTGTAAAGTAGCTTGGTGCTGTTCATGAACTTAATGTTTAATAGTATTAATTTCTCTAATACTTACATTGCATATTGAATGGAAAATATTGTTAATAATCATTAATTATTGTGTTTGAAGGACATTTGAAAAACTAAGTAAGCATCAATTGATATGTTTCATAATGCACAATTAAAATTGTTCAATTAATAACTTTTTTGTGATTTGCAAAGTAGTCATAAATAGCTTTGATAAAATGTTCTATTATGTGAAACTTTGAATAAGGTAAAGGCACTTTAACTGGCAAGATTTTCCACCACAAATGCATAAAAAATCCAGTGTCGTTATCATTGATTTATGATACAAATTTTGTTGTGCTGTTGCTATTTGAAACCATTATAAGTGATACGGTGGAGGGTATCAGTTGCCCAGATTTTCCTGATGGTAGGAAACCAACACTTCACTTCACTGACACTGCCCAAGACTTCTGCAGGCTGTCAGTGCAAATATCCTGCAAACTGATCCTGCTTTGGTGTAACCTCATCTACAGTGAATTAATGAACCCTTCAGCCAGTCAGCCTGAAGAACCCTCACTAGGGTAGCTCTGCTATATCTGAGGAAGAATATCACAGGAAATATAAACTTGATTTCATTAGTTATCAGAAAGTGAAGCTAAAATTGGGAGATGGAGATGGGATTAAGAAAGAGAGTAAGAAGAAATGGAAACATTTTCTAAAAAAATCATATTCTGTCCAGTGCATTTCTTCTGAGGCAGTGAATCACCTGTAACTTTAATCATTCAGGATTAAAGAACTTGTAGAGCAGTGATTTAAAAAATATATAATTTCACTACTAGATGTACCAGCCCTAACTATTTCAGTCATTTTAAATGCAGAACTAATGGGTAGAAGCAACAAGTTCTTGGTAATTTGGATATTAATAGGGCCAATTAAAGTGACCCTTGTGGAAGAACAAAAACATGAATTTCGACAATTAACAATGTATATCTGCAGCCTAGAAGTTGCTGTCAGATGTTGTCCATTTTAATACTGAATGAGGGAAATATCAGCATTATTTTTTGAAATTCTGAGCCAACTTAAAATAATGTTATGAAATTGGAATGTGAGAATGATAATAATAGTTTTAAGTTCCTCCTCAGGAAGCTTCTGTTTGTACTGAGGGAATTGTAAGACCAACAGGATAAAAGGAATGGCTTTGTCCATTGAGATCACATAGTTTGTTCCTATGATATAAATCATTGTATTTTTTTGCATAATCAGAAACAAATATCTGAAGATACAGTAAGGTATTTTCTGTAAATTGAGTGTTGAAAATTGATTACACATGCTAAAACATATATAATTGGACTCTGTTTTAGAACTACAAAATTCTTCACAAGTATGTGGCACTGTATGTTACACATCTTATCAAAGAAGGTCATTCAGAAAAGGCATTAAATCTGTACGTTCAACATGGTGCTCCTGCTAATACACAAGTAAGTGAAATTAATGAGATTAATTTCATACAGCAAACTTTTCAAGAAAAACTCCTATATGTTTTACCTGAATTACTGGATGATCAATATCTCTGGCCATCCAGGGTTCTCTAACTTTGTCAACTTTGCCCTTCCCTGAAGTCTCCATATCTTTCTTTTAATAGTCTTTCATTTGCCAGACATCTCTTTAACTGTAAGGGGCTTCTCCAAATCAACTGATAAACAAATTTGTCTTGTTATTTTAAAAAATAGTTAAGACTTAACTGCATATTATAGACCAGTTAAAATATTATAGATCAGTCAGAATGAGTCAATGTAGCTTGATAGTAAGTAGGCCATTTCAGATAGGCAAAAACTCAGGATGTAAAGGTGAAAAAAATCCACCAAAACACATATAAACCTACCACTCTGAATGTGCAGAGGCAGTTCCTGAGCCGCATAATCTAACCCCTCTCCAAGAGGGATAATTTCCGCAGCGTAGCCCTCCGCCGATCAATCTGAATTGGCAGCTGCGCTAGGCGGCTGTTTGGGGGCGGGCTGATGATGCCATCAGCCTGTGACCCATCTCCCCATTCATCCCTCTCCCTCCAAGTCGGGGCAGCGGGGAGCCCTCGGGGATCATTGGGGCAGCGGGAACAGTCGGGGTGGTGGCCGGTGCTGGGACAGCCACACTGGGCCGCTTTGGCCTTTGGGCCACTGTCTGCAGCTCAAAAAGTGGCTATCTTCCCAACCCATAATCCCCCACACAGCTGGAACTGTTCTGGGAACCATTGCTCTGCAGCATATTGATGACGGGTGGCGCTATGGCATTAGTCGGACCACCTCCACAGGGATGTGGTGGCCGCTACGAGGTGTCTCTCCTTTGAAAGGAACACTGGAGCAGCCTTTTTCAGCCACAGTCTGAAATGGTAAGTTCAAGATTTCGGATCCGCCCCGTAGCCAGTCTCCAGGCAGTGGCCTGATCTGAAATGGCATAGTGACACAAAAAGAGAAATAAATTCTCCAACCACAGCAAAAAGTAGTGGAACAGGTTAAAAATCAAAGAATTATATGTCTCCTTGATCTCTGTGTGACCAATTTAATTTATGAACTGGGCTATAGATTATTATACAAGACTACTTTAATGTGGATATGACCTGCTGGTTAAAGCATCCATCATGGACGTTATAACCAGCAAAATCAGACAAATAGTGGTGACATTTCTTTTAGCATCCAGTTAACATGGTTACCTCTGCATTAATAAATCAATTCTAAACATTAATTCACTGTTCTCCTCCTGCATATCTCCTCTCTTCCCTCTCATCTGCACCCCCATACCCAGTCTGTTAACCTACCAGCTATCAATTATTTTCCATTCACAAAACTGTCCACAAACTTGATGCCATCCATCAGCTGGAGCTGGATAACTTCCAAGGTCCCTGATATTTGCCTACCTGAACACTAACCAGGGTCCTTGTTGTTGAAAGATAGATTGCTCATTTAAATGAGCTGTTCTGCAGTCAAAAGCATTAGCAGAGTTAGGAGTTGCCTGTGATTTTTTTTTTTAAATTGTAGCTATGTACTTATTCTAACAGATCACAATGACCTTTCCTGACGCTGTACATTCTTTGGGAAATGGGAATGATCTTAAAAGGGGAATAATTTTGAGTATTCTGGATTTTTTTTATGTTCACTTTATTTTTCACTTTCAGAATTTCAATATATACAAACGGATTTTCATGGATGTTATAAACATGCCTGATATTAACAGTGCAGATGCCTACAGGACATGGGCTGATCTTCGGAATGTACTCTTCAATCTGGTTAGTGTAGCATAAACTTAATTTTGTATCTGGAAAAAATGAATCAAATTGGGATTTATGACAGATATCTGGATGTGAAGGAGTATTTGTATTCTAGAATGGTGATAGAAATACAGATGGATGTAGTTTTAATTTTTGGATTTGAATTCTGTGCTTTTTACATGGAAAGAAGTTGGATAGCTTCAAATCAGTCAATCAGGACCAGAGCAACAAAAAACAAAATTCTGCTCTGAGATTTGGTGTGTAGTTAATCTTAATCCTTGCTTGGGCAGGCATCTTGTAACATTAGTGTTGTCAGGATTTTCCAAGATACGAGGATGGAAATACTTGAGCTTTTCTAAGAATAAATATGAAGCCATTTTGAACTTGTCAAATTGAGAAAAAAAATGGCTTCTGTACCAAGTGTATATCTACATTTTAAATCAACTTTGCTTGAGGCCAAATAATATATTATAGTAAATCTGAACTTAAATAATTCACAATGTAATGTAAATAATGTTTACAACCAAAGCACTAAGGTTTCACAACGTGAAACTGAAGAATGTTTTCAGGATTTTTTTGCTTGGAATAGAATAGAATGTTTACATAATACAACAAAAAAAATTTTTGCGAAGTATTTAGAATGTACTCATCACTGGAAGTGGTATGCTAAGGATAGGTTCCATTTCTTCAAAAGTGAATTTTCCATGGGTAGTGGGCACTGGGGGAGCAATGAAGCAGTGCAGGTCATCAAAGCAGAAGAGCACCACCCCATGAAGAAGAAGCCTGACAGAAGACTTTGAAGACCACCACATTGGACTAGCAAGGGGCTCAGTAGCTGAAGGACTCATGCCAGATTGCAAGCTTCCTGCAGAGATGGGCTTGTGGAAACCTGGTATTGGGACTGGGACTCTAGAGGGTACTGATGGCAAGTTGGGCTTCCAAAGGATCTCGGGCAGTAACAGATTCCTAATTGTATCAGGCTTCAAGGAGGATGCTTGGATATCCAGCACTCAGGTTCATGTTGCTACAGAGGTTATGTGAGCACATGAGGCAGTAGCATTGGGGAGGCGGTGGGATTCATGGACACTCTTTCTTTTCTTGGTCGGGGCTCCAGAACTAGCAGGGATTCTTTGTATGCCTTTACGGGCATATAAAAGTTAGGACATTTTGTGTATTTAAGTATATGTTAATAAAGGAATCTTGAATCTCTATATTTTGGTTATGTCATTTATACATGACTGGTATGTTTATTTTCTCAGGCTATTTCAGTCAGTTGGTTTTGAGGAATATTTTTCTTTAGTTTCCAACAGTTTTGACATCAAAGCTGAAGTGCCAGTTGATGAAGTTGACAAGGACGATGTGGTCAAACAATAATCATGGCTTTTATTAGTAGAAACTCATGGTACAATAATGAAAGACAACAGATGTGCATATACAGTTATATCCAAGGGGAGTGTCCTTAACAGTAGAGATAATGCACAGCCAATGTTAGTACAGCAAGGCTTGCCAGAGGGAGGAGACAGGCAGCTTGGCAGACATTCACCACAAAGGCTTTTCAAAAATTACACTGAAAAAAATTGAAGGATCCAAATTCTAAATCTTTATTGGAAGGAAATGCCAATTTTAGAATAAACATTTTTTTTTCCTGGGCATAAAATAACATTTGAACTTCACACACAAAAGATGAAGAAAAGAGACTAGGGATAATATGCGAGAAAGTGAGATTGTGGTCAGATTTATTTATAAAAAAGGATAAATAAATTTTGTCTTCATATAAAGTAGTTTAAGTTTTCAGAAATTTTGATGAGAGATGGTTGTGATTTTTTTTTATAGTAAATTAATTGCAGACTTCCACTACGAGCTACATTTGTATATGTCTGCTAGGATTCAGAGGGATTCTAAAGTTTGAAACCAAATTATAATTTTTCCATTTGATATCTTTGGAATATCTGCACTTGAGATCCTTCAGACTGTTGTACAGTAAAAGTCCAAAAATCTGGACTGCTTGGGGATTTTCAGGCAGTACTTTTAAAATTCAAATTTAAAGAGGAATAAAAGATGAACATGTAAATTTTGATAGTTTATTCATTAGCATATACAGCATGCTTCACTTCTCAAAATGAGCAGTTTTAAAGAAAAATAAAGTCAACACTTGACAAAAATGTAAATATAAATTTTTTTCACTACAAAAAAAAGCATGTATTGCTTGAAATTATGTTTAAAAATGGACATTGGAAAAGAAAAATATAGTATACAAATGAATTTCTTTGAGATTGCCTGTTGGTCACTTGTTGCCGTTGTACATCTGTGACACTAATGCACGCATACACACACAAAGTCTGCCAAATTTTAAAATTTTGACAGTCCAGATTATCATGTGGTCTGGATCTCTGGCATCCAAATTATTGGACTTTTACTGTAAGATCTTAGTAGGTGAATGTGGGCTCAAATTTAACATTTAAGAAAAATTTGGCAACTACATGGATTGGAGGGAAATGAACTAGACGCAGGTCAGTGAGATAGGGCAGAATAATAGTTCAGCACAGACTAGAAGGACCAGAGGGGCCTGTTTCTGTGCTGTCATGTTCTAAACAGGGATTGAATATACTTTTACGCCAACTCTAAAGCTCTTACAATCACTACAACAACCTGAGATGTTATTTTTTTCATCCTTTGGGTATTATCTCTTCCAATTCTTTGTGTAATTCCACAATCTTTTCAGTTTGATTTACTTTGTTGGCAAATGTCGTATTTAATTTTTTGGATTTTCTTGTAATTTTCTAGTGTGAAAATCTGGTTAAATCTTCAGAGGCTCATTCTGCTTCTCATGAAGAATTTGAACAAATGCTCCTGATTGCACACTATTATACCACTCGTGCAGCATCACTGGGAGTCAGTCAGCTGGTAAGTTTGTGAAAGGTTCTTGTGTCACCCGATCATGGCACGATGGCATTTTCTTGTGGATGCACTGATTTAAAGATGAGTTTTCAATAATTCATAAACTATTTATTATTTTTATATTTTGGGTAAGGTTGTTATGTATTCCATTGTTCTGTATATACATTATTGTTAAGCAAGATGGTTTTTAATCATCTACAAGTCAATAGTTCTCTGTGATTATTTTAACAGGTTATTAAGTGCCAATGTATGATCTATTGTTAATATGCTAATTATAAATGAACCAAATGTCCAATGAGCAGTCTGGTACAATTAATGGTTACAATGGATTCATTTATCTTCTTCATATACTTGGAAATTGAATGTTTGAAGGAACAAAATACAAATGACCTTTTACAAAGTTAGTTCACCAGTGTTGACCTTGTTTGCAGTCACAGGACTGACTAAAATTGATTAACCTATTAGTCATTTAAACATCAAATGATTCTTTTTTCAGGACATGATTGCAGCAAAATTATCCATCTCCTTGCTACGACATACAGATGTCATCCCTGCTGACAAAGCATTTTATGAGGCTGGTATGGCAGCAAAGGTAGATGTTCTTATTTCTTCAGTTAGTGGGCATTACTACAAAATGTTTGGAGGAGACTACCAAAGTCCTTAAACAACATCAATCAGCTCTTGATGTAGAAGGTTCAGTCTCTTCATTGTCACCAGACAGGGTTGGCTGAGAAAGGACAGCAGACTCGTGCTCCAATACCTTTTGTCATTCTTTTCCGTAATACAGTAATTCCAGAAATATGTTGGAGTAAAAATTACTCCAAGCTTCTTTGACTTCTATTCGCAGCTATTACAGTAAATCCCCTGATCTTGGATACAAGCAGTATGAGTTAGCACGACAACCCCTTGGCTAATGTTGCATGACTTTGTATGAATTTCACTGTTGCACTTGGACATCTGGTGGTAACTGCTGGCTTTGCAATGGAAAATGATGCAAGAGCCATCAAACTTTGTTGCATAGTGAAACCACAGTGCTGCAGAAACTCAGCATTCAATCAGCATACTTTATATAGCAAAGATAAAGATAGATAACCAACTTTTCAGGTCTGAGCTTTTCTTCAAGGTATGAGCAAAATCTAGATGGGCACCTGAATAAAATAATGGGAGCTTGGGGCTAGAGGAGGAGCACAGGCCAAGATGTAATAGGTGGATAACGAGGTAGGACTCAAGACAAAATGGGTTGAGGGGGATAGCTCTGTGAATGGAGAGGGAAGGGAGCGGAGAGCTGGAGGAAAGGAGAACAAGGAATGGACAAGCAGAAGTTCATGTTAATGCCATCTGGTTATAAAGTGCTCAGACAGAATATTAGGTGTTGCTCCTCAAATTTACAAGTGACCCTGGTTTGGCAGTGTATAAGGCCAAGGCCAGACATGTCGGCGCAGGAGTTGGGTGCAAAATTAAAGTTGTTGGCCATTGGGAGATACCTGTCATTGATGCAGACAGAGCAAAGGAGCTCAATGAAGTGAACTCTTAAGTCTGCGTCCAGTCCCTCTGATGTTGAGGAGGCCACAACACAAGCGCCAGATGCAGTAAATGACCCCTGCAGATTCACAAGTGAAGGGTTGCTTTACTTGGAAGGACTGTTTGCAGGCCATGAATGATGGTGAAGGAGGAGGTGTGGGTACAAGTGTAGCATTTCCTGCAGTCACGGGAGAGGACCAAGGGGCGATATGGGAATGGAGGTGTGGACGAGCCATGGAGGGAGCAGTCCCTGTGGAAGACGAAGAGGGGAGGATGTGTCTGGTGGTGGGTTCATATTGTAGGCGATAGAAATTCTGGAGAATAATGTTGGATCTGGAGGGTGGTGGGGTGATAGGTTACCATGAGAATCCTGTTCTTGTTGCATCTTGAGGCAGAGGGAATCAGGGCAGATGTGCAGGAAATGGAGGAGATGTTGATAAAGACTGAGTTGAGTGGTCGAGATAATTGTGGGAGCTGGTACGTTTGTAGAAAATGCCTGTAGAAAGTTTGTTTCCCAAGATGGAGACAGAGATCAAGAAAGGGGAGAGTGTCTCCGGAGGTGGACAAAGTGAATTTGAGGTCGGGGTGGAAGTTGCCATCAAAATGAATAAAATTGACAAGCTTATCATTGGTGCATGAGGCAGCAACAAAATAGTCATCAATGTATCATGGTCAATGTGGTTTATGGTGTGAAAAATAAAAAAATTTTTTAAAAAAGTAGTGGAGTAAGAATTGAGGGGCTTTGCCTGTGTAGGATGGTAGCATGGATTGCTCCATGTAGCCAACAAAAAGGCAGGCATAGCTGGGACAAATGCGATACACATGGCTATTTCTTTGACTTGGCGAAACCTGGATGTGTCAAAGGAGAAGTTATTGAGAGTGAGAAGTTCTGCCAGGTGGAGGAGGGGGTGTTAGAGGGGGACTAGTTTGGTTTGTGATAAGAAAGAAACAAAGAGCTTTGAGACCTTTTGGTTTGGGGGATGGAGATGTAGCGAGATTGGTCGTCCATGGTGTAAATGAAGATGTCGAGTTCAGGGAACTGAAAGTTATTGAAGAGGCATGTGAGGTATCACAGATGAGGGACTGGACTGCGGGGGGGGGGGGGGGGTGGAAATGGTGTTGAGGTAAGAATCTGTGGGGCAGGAGCATGTGGAAACAATGAGTCTACCTGGATAATTGGGTTTGTAGTGGTAGAGCTGGGCAGTACAGGGATGGGAAACAGATATTGGAGGCCATAGGAGGGAGATGACGTGATAAGGTTGGAGATGGTTTGTGAAACAGTGGCTTGATGTTCTTTGGTGGAGTCATGTTAAAACATGATTGGATGTGTATATTCATTAATGGATTTTATTTTTAAATATGGTCTCCATGCTCTGTTTAAAAAAAAAATCCCTATGCCAAGTTGGTGCTATTCTCTTCTACTTCCTGATATTGAATACAGATGTTCTGGCAGACTTCACAGAGTACAAGAATTTCAGATCTGTATTGCCTTTTTTATTGGCTTTGTCTCTTATGGCCCTCCATTGAGACCTCGCAGAGACATTTCAAAAGGTTTCTTGAGGCTCCTCTCATCCCCTATTTCCATCTATCTGTCCACTTAGCTGCTAACATAACCATTACCCACATTCTCCCCTTCCTCCCCACTCAACCACTAAAATAGCAAAAGAAGCATAGATTTTGATTCTTGTGCATTATGATTTTCCCAGTGATTGATTTTCAAATTAAATAATTCCAGCCACTTATCACTCCTTGATTGTGGCTAGCCAACATTCGGGCATTAGACTTCCATTGCTAAAATGAGATTACTGTGTAGCTTCGTTTTTGAACTTTTTGAAATTCTTTTATTTGTACCTTTTTATTTTGGTTATGCTAATGGAAATTTAATTTTCTCCTGACAATTTGCAGTAATAAAACTAATAATAGCCCAGTGGTCACCAATGAATCAGATTGAAACAGCCTTGAGGTTTTTTTGAAAATTTTATCTAAAAATTTTTCCATTTTAGCCAAATACAAAATACAATAATCAAATATTAATATTAAGTCCATTATACATGATTATATAAAACCCCAACCCCCTTCCCCCTTAACAAAACTCCAAGAATAGAAAAAGAAAGGAAGAATTAGGGAAAGGCATAGAAAGAGAGAAAAAGGAAAAGTGGGAAAAACAAGAAAAGAAACCTGGTTGCCATAGGACACCCCTTACCACATGGCTCTGTCCATTTATATCTTTTAATCCCAGCCTTGTGAGTTTAAAAGCAACCAATCAATGGAGAAGAAATTGCAAAGAAACAACACCTAATGAGATAATAAAGCCCCCTTTGAAGCTTTCCCTAATAATGTCTAGATGTTGGCATTTACATGATCTTTGGCCACTCACTCATGCTTTGTTAAAGAACTTTATTTTTGCAGACGGTTGGATGGGAAAACATGGCTTTTATATTCCTGAATCGTTTCCTGGACCTTAGTGATGTAAGTGCTCCTGTGTTCTAATTTCATGTTATTTTTATTAAGGAAAAGCATTTTCTGCAATGGCATATTTAAGAAAAATAAAATTCAAAGCATTACTTTCATAAATATAACAATTTTATTCGCAACATTATTGCATGCCTGTGAATTTTGTTGAAACAGTCCAATGGATCACTGACCTAATTTTGCACTAGGGTTTTGTTTTTTTTTCTACCTCTGGTAGCAGAGTATTGTCTCCAGTGATACTGTTGACAAAAAGAGCTGAGAATGGAAATTCCTTCAGTGAGAGTATGCAATTTCAGGATAAACCCAACTGAAATGACATTCAATTGACATTTTACAAACGCAGCGTGGAAAAAATTGACGCCAGGGTCAGCTGGGTAAAATGATTCAGCATTTGGTGAAATATTTAAAGTGCTCACCACAGACCTGGTCCACTAATTACTAATTCCACTAAATTCAGCAACATGTGGTGCATTTCTTGATAGGTAGAGATCACTCAACTATCCATCCCATTGGATTGAACAGCAGATTTCCAAAACTAATGTAAGTTGAGCATGATAGCCACCACCATATTAATACACAAAAGCGCTGGAGAAACTCAGCAGGACACAGAGCATTCTTTATGCAGCAAACATGAAGATGAATAACCAATGCTTTGTCAAGATATGAACAAAGAGCAGGCAAGTGCCTGAATAAAATAGGAGGGGGAGGAGCACAGGCCCACAAGTAAGAGGTAATAAGTGGATAAGGGATGGAGGCACAAAAAAAGGACAGGAGAAGGGGATAGCTCTGTGAATGGAGAGGGAAGGAGGTGGGAAGCTGGAGGAAAGGAAAGAGAGGGAGGAAAGGAGGGTCCCAACGAAAACCAGAGAAGTAAATGTTAATGCCATCTGGTTGGAGAGGGCCGAGGTGGAATATTAGGTGGTGTTCCTCCAATTTGCGGGTGGCCTCAGATTGGCAGCATGGAACCGAAATGGATGGCCACTGAGAGGTCCCCACCAGAGTGAAGATGCACTGGTAAACAATGTCCTAGTCTGCATCTAGTCTCTTCAATGCAGAGGAGGACACAATGGGAGCATCGGATGTAGTCGATGACGCTTGCAGATACACAAATGAAGTTTTGCTTCACTTTGGGAGGACTGTTTGGTGCCCCGAATGGGGCACTCCCCATTCTCAATCTCCCTGGCTCTATCTCAGGAGACAAACTCTCCACAGACATTTTCAACTCCTATACCTCTTGACTACACCCCTTCACACCTGATCCACTGTAAGACTAAAGATTGATGTGATAACTGTGTGCATCTTTTGTTTATAGGCAATCGAGGAAGGGAATCTTGATGCACTTGATCATTCTGATTTTCAGCAAACTGATATTCCATTTGAAATACCTGTACCCACAAAGCAACACGTTTTGGTAAGTTTGAAATGAAATATATAGGCCTGTCTATTCTGCGTTGCATCCTGCACAACCTCTAGCCCCAAATGTAAGTATCAAACCTGAAATTTTGATTTTATTTTCTTGATGCTGTTGCATTTTCTATTTACAAGTTTCTCAATTTAACATTTGAAAGAACTGACATAATTATAAGAGTTTATTGTCATATACTTAAGTACAATGTACATATGCACCAACATTTTTACTTGCTGAAGCCACAGAGATAGGTAAGATACACCAACTACAATAGTATAAATTAAAAATACCACAAAATGCCATTATTGATATAGAATAAACTTAAAAGGATAAATAAATGAATAGTCGCAGTTGCAATTGGTGCAAACCAAAAAGTGATATTTCAGTCATATAGACAGACGTTTTGATAGTCCCAGATTAAATTATGATTAGGATGGGGGTAGTACAAGGAAGTTCAAGAGCCTAATAACTATTGAGGGGAGAAAAAACATTCTTGAACCTGGAGGTGCTGGACCTTTAGGCTTCTGTAGCTTCCACAGTAAATCTTACCCTTCCACAGTAAACCATACCCATCAGTACAGTATAATGGTCCGATACACTGAGCTCGTTAGAGTATTGAGGCCATGTTGCCTTTTCCAACCATAGTGGCTTCCTACAAATGCCAATCCAATTCCCTACCTTCTCCCCACTGACCTGTGAAACTTTTCCTTTCACATACATGCAGTTCCCTTTTGAATGGTACAATTAAATTGTGCACCATAGTCCTGGGCAGTGGACAACACACCATAGATAGTGAAGAAATAACAGGCACAATGAAGAGATTGGATATTGGAGAAGTTCCTACATCTTGCAGGAATATCAGGCTGCAGGATACCACAGCAGTAGGACAAGGCAAAGGGATCTGGGAATAAGAACAATTTCAGAATCAGCATATCATTTGACCAGAAATCCATGTAGATCAATGAACAAGATGTGATTGGTGAGCAGTTCTCAATGTGTGGACATGGGAGCAGAATTTTGGAGACTTTCAAGTAATGAAAGTGGAGGATCACGCAGGAGTGCATTAGGACACTCCAGTTCAGTGTTGGCAAAAATATAGCTGAGTATTTCAACTGTAGTTGAATTTGAAAGAAAGATATAGTAGGACAATTTTATGGAAGTGGAAATAGACAATCTTGTTGATAATTAGATGTGTACTCAGAAAACTTGGTACTTTATCAGATAAGGTATTAAGGTTACAAAAGAGATCTGTTAACATGCGTCATGGTGGGGGAAGCCATTTGACAAAGAAGCGAGTTGTTACAAAATCCCCTTTCATGCTGGCACCTTGTCTCGGTAAGTGACGGCCAATTTACTGGTTTAAGGGTCCAGTGTGAAAGCGAACCAATCGGCATGTTGGCGTCAAATCACATTAGGGACTCCTAATCACATCCCTGGTGTCAGCTGATGCCACCGTGCCAATTAACCCAGTGTGAAAAGGAGAAGTTGTACCCGGGACAAAAAAGTTGAAGGTTGACCACAAGTCATCTACGGAGAGTCTATGTGAAAGCAGGTAAATGACTTTGGTCTTACAAATATTTAGTTAAATGAAATTTCCACTTCCCCAGCAGTATGTATTAGACCACAAGTGCAATCATTTAGGAATTGTGGAGAAATGAGAAATAGGGCTGGGTCATCAGCATCACAAGGATGCTATGCTTTCAAAAGATGTTATTAACTGGTAATGAGGAGAAGGCTCAAGGAATCGATTCACCAGAGATAATAGCACTTGGACAAGCAAAGTTGTTGCAGGTAATTCAGCAACAATGATTGAAGGAAGACAGTGTGGTTAACCCTATTAAAGGTTGTGGGCAGATTAAGAAGGTTGAAGGCTATCCCTTTTCATTCTAAACCCTGAGATTCTTTTCCCTGCAGGCGAGACTGATTACTGCTTATTTGTAGTGCAAAAATATTCCACTCAATTAACATTTGTAAACAAATAAAGAAATGTAAACAAACTGACTGCAATACAGAGAGAAAAAAGTGCAAAAGTAAGAGTCTTTAAATGAGTTCTTGATTTGAGTTTGTTGTTGAGGAGTCTAATCGTGGAGGAGTAGCAGTTGTTCCTGAACCTGGTGGTGTGAGTCTTGTGGCACCTATACCTCTTTCTTGATGGTAGCAGCAAGATCAGAATGCGTGCTGGGCGGTGTGGATCCTTGATGATTGCTGCAGCTCTCGGACTGCAGCGTTCCCTGCAGATGTCCTTGATGATAGGGAGGATTTTGCCTGTGATGTCCTGGGCTGTGTCCTCTACCTTTTATGGGACTATACACTCAAGGGTTATTGGTGTCCCCACACTTGGATTTGGTGACACTGAGTGTGAGGTTGTTGTTGTTGCACCATTCAGCCAAGTTTTCAATCTCCCTCCTATATGCTGATTCATTGCCTTTTTTTTCCCAACCCATTACTGTGGTATCATCAACAAATTTGTAGATGGTGGTATTGTCATCTGGAGCCATCAAAGGTTAAATTTTCAGCTTACTTCTGTAACTTTTGTAGCAACAGTTCAATCTTCAGGGTAGAAGATCTAACCATCCACCTTAAATTTTTTTTTTACTGAATTTTCACTGGAACTTGATGACTCGTATTGCAAATGTAATTCTGCATTGAATTCCAGAAATTAAAATAATTTTTGTTGTTACTGTTCTGGTCTTTATCAATGTCTGAAGGTTTCTGAATTTGATTACTTGGAGAAAATTTGCATCAGTTTAGTTTCTTGCACAGCAGTACATTGAAGGTTTTTTTTTTAATTTCAGCACGAGAGGCGGGAAGAGATTAGGGACTGGGTTCTCACTGTTTCAATGGACCAACGAGTTGAGCAGGTCCTTCCAGCTGATGAACGAGACACTTATGAAGCCTCTTTAATTGCTGTAAATACTGGCATCCGTTCTCTTCCTTGTGTAATAACAGGTGATGATTATTTTAGGCTGTGTGCATAGTTAATTATTTGCTCCATTATGTTAAGAGATGACAGGCTTGGAACATGTGCAAGTCACCTTGATGCTCATTCACATTTCAGCTACTTGCAACATTAAAATTTGTCAACTTAATGGAATATTAAACGAGCTCTTACCTGTGCAAAGTTTATGATTATTATTTGAATAATGGGAGTTGGTGAGTCAACAAGAATCCTACCGCACGTGCGCAGCCATTCCTTTACAGTCCGGAGGGGAGAAGGCACTGAGCTTAAATGAGCTAAACTAGACGAACCTACCATAACACAAACAGAGAGTAGTGAATGTTTGGAATTCTCTATCCAGGGAAGTGGTTGAGGCTGCTTCATTAAACGTATTTAAAATTTGGTTAGATAAATTTTTACATGATAGAGGAATTAGGGGATATGGGGAGAAGGCAGGTAGGTGGAGTTAGGTCATAAATTAGATCAGCCATGATCTTATTGAATGGCGGAGCAGGTTCAATGGGCCATTTTTGGCCTACTCCTGTTCCTACTTCCTATGTTCCTGTGACTGAACATACTTATTACAACTAAACATCTTTATCCGTAAACAAAAAAGGAGGAGGGAGAGGTGGACATTTGACTCACCAGCTCCCATTGCTCGAATAATAATCATCAAACTTCGCACAGGTAAGTGCTCATTTCATGTTTCAATATTCTTCACAATGAATGTTGATTTGCCAATCTGAGAGTTTGTAGCTCTGTGGATTATCCCCTTCGGGTGGTCCGACAGACCATAATTAGTTCAATGGGTCCCCCTTCTGCAGCCCTTATTCAATCTGCCACGTGTAGGATAGAAGTCATGAGTTTAAAGGTTTGTTGTAGAACCTATTAAAGGTTCTCTGGCGGAGGATATCCCATATAGGGACCTCGGCCCTATTGACTGCCGAGGTTGCCGCTGCTCCAGTTGAATGGGACCCAAACTGAGAAATGTCCACTCCAGCCACATTCATGACCTCCCACAATCATCTGGCCAACGTCTGGGAGGTAGCCCGATGTGGTTTTTTATAAATATAAAGGGATATTTCTCATTTAATCTAATATGTTTTCCACATACAATGTATCTTTTTAAACAATCCAACACACACACAATCTTTCATCTTCTCTGTAGACATACAATGAAAATTTTGTCCCAATTCTCCCTTGCCTATTATGTTTCAAAACGCCTATAACTTGAATGCTTACACAGTCCTTCTTCTCCCAACTGATATAGTCCATATAAATGCAAGACAAAGTTTGTACCCTCTGGGCCGATGTCAAGGCCTCTAGCATTATCAGCTTATGGGACAGGCTGCGCAAGTCCAAAATGGAAGTAGGTGACAGTAGCCTTAAATCATCCAAAACAATCTTTACGTCCCAAATTTCCTTATATCGGGGTACCGAAGGACGCAAGTGGAACACTCCTTTCAAAAATCTTTTGATCAGGGGGTGGTTCATCATCTCATGCTCAGTGTTCTGGAGTGTCAAGAAAGCAGCCAGTGCACTCTTTGCTGTATTCACCATGCTGTAGCTGGCCCCCTGCACATAAAACATATCGGTTAGAAAACTCAGCACGACTCCGATAGAGGTTGACTGTTCATTCAGTCCAGTTTGGGCACGGTACTTTTTCCATTTCCCCACATAGGAAGTATACTGTTTTTGTGTAGATTTTCTCCAAGATGCCCACAAGATGTCCAAAGTTCTCGGCTGCAGAGCGTTTATGTAAATCCTTGCTCTCCGATCCTGCAAACTAACAGACTTATGTGAGACAAAGGATGAGATATCTTTGACACCGGTTAGATTAATAGACCTCTGCTTTTCGTGAATACCAATGGACTCCCCAACATAAGCCTAAGGAGTACAGGGAACCAACATGGGGAATGCCAATTTGGCACTACCAGCAATCTCAAGGCACTGTATTCCTGTATCTTATTCAGGCACTGCCACCAAGGTGAACGAGGGGAGCACATAAAAGTTATATTTTGACTAGTCTAGTGCAAAGGCATTAATAGCCTCTGCTTGGGGATCCGGCAGCCAGGACATGAACCTCGGAACCTGGGCATTAAGCCTGTGGATGCAAACAAATCTATCTCTGGCATGCCAAAGGTGTCTGTTAGTAGTTTAAACTATTTCTTACCCAGAGTCCACTCAGTCCTATCATTGAATTTTCTGGACATCAGGCCCACCTGTATGTTGGTCTGACCCGGAAGGTAGGCGGCAGTAACCCGAATGTTTCTTTGAATGCACCAGTGCCAAGTCTCAATGGGTAATTTGTTACAGGAAGGAGATCTGAGACCTCCCATATTATTGAGGTAGGCCACTGATGAAGTGTTATCCAACCTCAGCAGTACATGAATGTCAGCTTCCCTCACCTAGAAAGACTTTAGTACTAAAAAAACCCGCCAGCATTTCCAAATAATTGATGCCTGATTTTGAGCCCTCCCTGAGCTCTCTGTCTGTCCATCTGCCTCCATCAGAGACCGTTAGATTCGTGGCTCCCCAACCTTCGCCACTAGCATCTGACCTGATCTCCAGGTCCACCTTTCTGAGCTTGATCCTCACGTAAGCCCGTACCATGCTAGGTTGGATCTGGCCTCACTTGTTAGCCTCGTGGTCCCCTAACTGCCTTAAGAGCTGATATTTTGTCCCTTTCCAGGAACCTATAATTTAGTGGACCATATTGTACTGCCAGGAAAGCCGCCACCAGTTTCCCAATCAACCTGGCCACCTTTCTTATGGAGGGATGATACTCTGTCATGAGCCCTCTGCAGGCTGACCTAATCTTCGCCACTTTGTTTTCTGGCAGGGTAACTTTCATGTTTCCTGTATCAATAATGAAGCAGAGGAATTTTAACCTCTTAGTGGGCACCAGCACTGATTTTTTCGAGATGTATAAGAAACCCCACATGGCTTAATAATCTCGAGGTGGCTGCTACTGTCCTTTTTGTTTCCTTGAATGATCTGCCCATGATAAGGGTTTTATCTAGGTAACCCATTACCACCTGCCCCTCTTACCTGAGACTTGCAAATACCAGCTTCAGTAACTTGGAAAATGCCCTGGGCGCCAAGCTCAGCCTATTCGGCAAAGCCTTATACTACCATAGCTCTCCCTTCCAGGAAAATTTCAAGAATTCCTTTTACTGTGGGCAGATCGTGACTGAACAGTATGCATCTTGCAAATCTATCAAAGCCATGTAATATCCCCAAGGTAACATCGGCATCACAGAATATATGTTATCCATTTAAAAATGCCCGTACAAGACATATTCGTTAAGATCTGATCGATCCAGTATCACTCTAGTGCCGCCACTTCTTTTGAGTCATGTGAAGATGTTTGATACAAACTCATGTTTTTCATGGCTACAATGTTCAATAGCGTTTTTCTTCTTTAACGCTATGATCTCGGCATGTACAACCTCCATCAGTTGCGGTCTGCATATATATATATATATATATATATGTGTGTGTGTATATAGACCCTTCCTCCTTATTGTAGGGGTTTTCTGTGGTTCAAATTCGATTTTATACCCCTTCACTGTCTGCCAAATAGAAGCATCAGTGGTAATATACCATCTACCATAAAATAGCGTTAATTGACCGCCAACCATTAAAGCCTTGTATTATCAAGTGCATTCAACTGTAATTGCGTAGCGTTCACTTCCTCGACCCATGTTGTTTGTGGGATGGTGCATTCTGGGCCCACCTCCACTTTGAGGGGGAAATTTTACTGCTGTTGTCTCCACGGAGGACATTGCCCTAAAAAATACCTGCTGGCTATTGCTGCTTGTTGTGGGAAACACCTCGGATAACCCACTTAAATTCCCCCGCATACCCGTGACAGGGGTGAAACATAACAGGTTCTCTTGCCTGTGACCATGCCAGCTGGTGCCTTCTGCAGCTCATTCAAATCTTTCACCTGTTTGCTGAGATCATCAACCAATAGAAATTTCATTACAGGGTTAGATGGTCTGCACAAATGAGCACATCTTACATTTAGGTCAGACTTGATCAGCTCCTTCCTGAAGGTATTCAGTTCATAGTTTGCATGAGATAACAGCCCCAGAGCGTCTTGTTGGGTCTCCAGTAAATCATGTGAAAGCATTTGTGTGAATACAGTGATACCTTTAACCAGTAATCCCTGTAGTCTTTGCAATTTCATGACTTTTGCCCTTGTGGGAACCTTCAAATTGTCCCATGTTGTGGGGTTTAGCTTAGGCACCTCCAACATAGGGCAGTTAATAGGGCAGGGGTACTTCGAGATGGATTCTTCAAATTCCATCTCCTGAAAAGCATTCGATACCATACAAGTTATTGACCCTGCAATATCATCCTCTAGTGGCTGGCCAATACCCTCGGTACTGCAAACTTCGCGGAAATAGTTGGTATATGGCTCTCATCCTGGCTGTCCTGAGTAGTGTATGGGGATTTGGGTGACTCGGCCTCCATTACTGGGCCTTTTCCCCATGTATAATCATAAATGTCCTCCCTCTGCTCTGATGGTGTAGGAAACTTCCTCACCATTGCTGTCACCACTTCCTCCAATTTGTCCAGTCGACTTATAATTTCATCGCTGATTGAGGCCTCTGCTCTCATGCAGGCCTTGCTCTCAGACCCCAATCAAGCAGGTGGCCATCATACAGAGACCATGCCCTTCCTCAGGCTTTTTCTAGTGATTATTCTCGCCCGTAGAATGGGCGGCTTCGCTACACGGTGTTAGGTTTGAATCGGGTCCTACCTACTCTTGTGCAGGGTTCTTCCCTTCACTGCCACTCAATGTGCTGAGGTCCAATCATCTCATTCAGCAGCATAATGGTATCACTGTTTGCTTTTTGAGACCCTGACTTCCATGAAGCCTGGTCAGTGCAGCCATATTTGGACCCCACCTTCAGCAAAGGTAGAGTTCTGTCTCCTGATCCCACCCCTAGCGGAGGTAGATTGGCAACGCTGCTATCGTTTTCAGACCCCAACTTCAATGAAGCTAGGTCAGTGCAGCCAGCCTTGGGTCCCATCTTCAATGAAGGTAGGCCACTGCCGCTTGATCCCACCCCCAACAGAGGTAGATTGGTCTTGCTGCTCCTCAGCAGCGACACTGCACCCCAACAGGCCCACTGGATTTTTGGCACTAATGAAGTACTATGGGGGCTCATCTTGGAAACCTTCCTCCTCAGGTTCTTGCCACCTTGCCTCTGCCCCAACCCCTCATCGGGACCCTGGAACTCCCGCTGGATGTCCCGGACCTTTCCAGAACACCTCTGCCTCCAAAGGGCTACATCGGAGCTTCCCCTCATCGGGACTCGGGAATTTTTAGCACTCACCTCCTTTACTGGAGGGCTCATTCAGGGATTTGACTCCGTTATTGTGGATTGCTCTCCTGCAATCTCCCTCAGGGCTCTGCTCCTGCAGGCCCACTATTTTAGCACTTTTTTGAGGTCGCTCTACTATGATTCCCCACTGATTTAGCATTTTTTTGCTTCTGTGCCAAAAACACATGCTGCTCCTTGTAAGTCAACGATGTAATGGCTGCGCATGCGCAGATGAGATCTCATGTTGGCAAACCAGCATACATTGCGAAGAATAATAATGAATCAATCTTGTCAGCCCATAAATTGCTGATGCTCACTGTCTAAGTCTAAGTGAAATGGTTGCTAGGTGACTCAGTAGCCCCTTTCACACTTGCAAGTGATCACAGGAATTAACGGCAAAACGGCCTTTAAAGTGTCTCATGTAAAAGCAAAATCAGCTCGACACTCGTGTCAGATGATGTCACATCATGCCGGGGATTGATGGCCTCGACTCTCATACAATCCGTGACATCTGCAGAGGCTGACGTTGCAATCAGGCAAGTGTAGAACAGGTAATTACATTGTGGGATTGAAATGACCCAAGTTTTTGCCTGAGTGCAGGAACATGAAGGAGGAAAAGATTAAAATGAATGTTTAAACTTTGCCTTGGGAAAGTCACAGCGGGAGAGAGAGGGAGAAAATGAATAGCGATAGCGGACAATTTTTAAACAGCTTGGGAAAGTTGGTGCTATACCGCATAATTTATATAGTGTGGGAAAGTTGGTAGCTTTCTCCCACAGTCTTTATAAATTGTGTGGTATAGTGCTATCAACTTTCCCACGCTGTTTATTGCTAGCATTTTCCCACAGTCCCTTCTAAATGTTTATATAGGTCAGCACAACAACAACAGGTGCTGTACATAAAGCTTAATTAAGTTATAATTAGGCATGATTAATTTTAATAAGATCATAATACATTGATCAGGATTTAGGGCAAGTCCAACATAGCTCGATGCGTCATAGCATCTCACCGGTAAAACAGTCCTGATCCCGGAGATGGCACCTTGCAAGTGTGAAAGTGTTCACTGTCCCAGTTAGGAGTGGTCCAGGTGTGAAAAGCCAAATCCCCATTCCTCTCCTAGGACACTGAATGGCCGATTTAGTGGGATGCAAGTGTAAAAGGGGCTTTAATCAATGAAAAATCATTAACGGGCAATAATTTATTTAGTAGAGAGGGAAAGAAAACAGGAAAGGGGAAAAGTGGGGTGAAGAAAAAATCAACAACTATCCTGTTGACTTCGATTAGCCAACTGATCAGAGAATAATGAATGCTTTTCTCATCCTGTTCTGCACCGTTGATCAATAGAGAAAATAATATTTATTTGACTAAAAACCCATGTGCACTTCACAGTGTACCTACAAACTGAATGCTTCTCAAAGTTGATGTCACGTGAGGTAAAAGACCCAATCTCATATACTGATAAACTATTTGCTATAATGTCCAAGGTTATCCAGTACTTCGACACAAAATTGAATTCAAGAAACCTGGGAAAGCAGCAAACAAAGATGACTGGAACAAATTTCTCATGGCTGTGAAAGTAAGTAAATACACAAATTGCAAAAATATTCAAGGAAATTAGAAAGTTGTCCCTAAAGCAGAAAATAGTGCTGACAAACTAATGAGTGGCTCTTCCTCAATGCAATTTATATTAATTCAGTTTCTACAGAGTTTCATTCAAGGATAAAATTAAACTCAATCTAACTTTGGTATTTGGGCTGTTGCAGATATTTAACTGAGGAGAGAGCAAGTGGTTTCCCCCTATAGTAGTTCTCACAAGATGTACAAAATTCTGGACTATGGACGACTTGAGTTTTTTTTTCAGACTTTTTACAACTATGTGGAGTATATAGTTTTAAAATGCACAATGTAAAAAAAAAACAATCAGATGTAAACATTTGGATTGTGTGTGTGCATGTAACTGGTCAATTTTTAATAAATACTTTATTCATATTTCAGACAACTCACAGTCCAGAGTGTCAAGATGTTTTGAAGTTTATCAGTCAATGGTGTGGAGGCATGCCAAGTGCTAGTTTCTCCTTCCAGTGAAAAAGGTTAATAAATGCTAATAGAACTATTTTTATGTGAATTTCTGCTAAATGAATCAACTCAATATGATCAAATAGTCTTCTTCATTCAGAAAATATATTTATTTGTCAAATTGACTAATAAATGAACTTCTTAATTAAGATAATTGACTACTTAGAATATCTAAAATGTTGTCATCATGAAGTAACTTTAATATTCATTTTAATTTAGATAATGTATGAATATTCATTTCTTGAACTGTTTTGGGTAGTATTTGTATCTTGTTTTAAAGAGACAAATATGGGAAATGGGAATATTTCTTTTAATCTTTTGAGGCTCAATAGGGAATGTATCTGTTTGAACTCTTTCTTCATTTTCAAGTAGTTTTAATAATTAAAAATGTAACATTCTGGAAATATGTAATACATCAACTAACATTTTTAGATGAGATAAAAAGTTAGCATTCTAGTTGACAGCTTTTCTGATGGGGAAAAAAATAATTGACCTGAAATCTTAACTTTCTGGTTGCTGCCAGATCTTTGTGTCCCAATGTTTTTTAAATTTCTACACTGAACTGCAGCACCTGCAATATTTTTCAGATTAAGATAAAGGATTTTCTGAATGAGACTGAAGAATGTTGGAATTTTGAACATTGGGTCAGTAAGAACTGAAGTTTGTATTGAAATTGGCCAAAATTATTTCATGTAAATCCTATAAGTGAGGAGAAAATTGTTTTCATCACATCACTATCAATAGATTCAGAAGTGTGTCCTGCATCTTTCCTTATCTAAGAAGCAAACCCAACTTATTTCCCTGATTGTTCATTTCTCACCCTTGGGACAGTCTACCAACTCATCCTGAACTACTGTAGTTCAGAATTGTAGCAACTACCAACTGAAATCAACTAGAAACTAACCTGCAAAATAGCAAGTGATTTTTTTTAAAGCATTAGTGATCGTCCATCCTGTTCTGCTGTTCTATTGGAGGAGGCATGGAACTTCAACCTAGTAATCTTCAAGTTGAAAATGTTAGTTTCAAAATGCAAGTAATTCAGAACCCATGCCACAAACAACTGAATTTTGTGGCTTTAATTCCTTTGGAGTTTGTTTCTTTTGCTGGGATATTACTTTCACTTGATTTTGCACTTGTCTATTTCTGGGATCACCCATAAAGGGAAATGACAAGAGTGACTAACTTGTACAAACTCGTTACCATTTAGATATAAACTGAATCTGTGAAGATATCCACAACTTGGGTCTTTAAGTCACAAGATGGTCTTTGTTAACTGCACTGAGACTCCCTAATACTAGAATTTTTTTCTTGAATGCATGGTGCAAATGATATATTAAACCTTCCAATTGAGCTGTTCAAGACTATATTTAGATCATGTGATTATAGTACAGTGATTGATTAGCTTTGTTGAGATTGTAATCCTGTTAATGGGTACTATAAAGGTGGCACGGTCGCCGCACCAATTAGTGCAATGCCTTTACAGCGCCAGCGATTGGGACCGGGGTTCGAATCCCGCACTGTCTGTAAGGAGTTTGTACATTCTTCCCTGGGGTTTTCCCCAGGGGCTCTGGTTTCCTCTCACCGTTCAAACAGGGGGTGTAGGTTAATTGGGTGGCACAGACTCGTGGGCCGAAATGGCCTGTTACCATACTGCATGTCTAAATTTAAATTTTTTTAAAATGTATTTTTGCTCAGTTTTGCATTACAATTCATTGATTCTCATTAAATTTAATCTTGCACCTTCTTTGAACAATCTAAAACAAATTTAAAGACAAACTCTCCTGTTGCCTTTTGTTTCTTGTGTGTAATGGAAGGTATTCTAATATGAGAAATCAAATGTTAATCAAGGTAAAAGAACATTTACTTGGGTAAGTAATCCGTTATTTCATGGAATACTCAATTTAAAGTCGATACTCACAAATCCAAGACCAGTGATTGCCTTAATTGTTAAACTTATTCTGTCTGCACTGCTACACCGCAGAAAAATTGTTCCAATTAAAAGTCATTGATAACTTACTTGTCAGCTTCCTGGTCAACCTACAAGAAGATCATACTATGATGTTTGAAGGGTTATGAGATGGATAATTTGGATAATGTCCACATTTTTACCGAACGTCGATCTCTGGACACAAAGTTACACCCATTTGTTGTCATGCTTGAGTTGAGCTGAATATGTTTTACTCATTCTTATTGTTTTCTTTTAAATTGTCACGTTTTGTGATCAAATATATACTGAAGCCAAATTTATGCTGATGATATCTTTACTCACACACCTCGTAAAAAAAAAACCATGTTACCTGCTATACCATGTATTTTTATAATCTCTGAATATAATTGTCAACTTGATAAATAAAAGGCAGATCTGAACCACAGGAGACTGAGATGGAGCTTTGCTTCATAATGCATTCCTGAACAGAGGAGAGTAAAAAAAACTTTTGTTCGAAAGAAGCCAAATAATTTAAGAAAACATGGGAAGTAGGAACAGGAGTAGGCCAAAAATGGCCCATCGAGCCTGCTCCGCCATTCAGTATGATCATGGCTGATTACAAGAATGAAATTCTTAAAGCAACACTTGGGGATTGCTGTTCCAGTCTGCTAATTGCATGGTTTACAAACTTCCAAAGTTTAAAAATATGTTACAAGAGCTGACAGAAACCTACAAATAAAGCATGTCAGGTTAGGAACATGGTAGATCAGTTAAACAAAGCATGTTGCAGTTCTTTAATGATTAAAAACCATCAATACATATTCTTATCTGTGCTTAAAGGAGGGTGTCCAAAGAAACTTTCAAGGAACACAACATTTGATTTTTAGCCAGTTTTAATGGAAGAATGATATGAACAAAAGTTTTGGAGATCAGATTACACTTAATGCAATTAAGGCCACAAGGTGAATAATGTCACATATTTTTATGTGATCATTTGTTACACGTAAGGATCAAAATAACTTGCATCCAGCAAAAGAATCACAACCAAAGAGAGATATGGAATGGAAACTGGCTCTTCATACCCTTGAGTCTGTGCTCTCCATCAACCATCCTTTTCCACTAAACATGCATTAATTTTTTTTAATTCTTGCATTTTTTTCTACTCCCCACATTGTACCACACCTACCCACAAGGGGTTATTTACAACAGCCAATCTCCCGACCTACATATCTTTGGGATGTGGAGGAAATGGGCACCTGGAGGAAAAGGCATTTTCTACATAATAATTAGTTTATTGTCATGTACATTGTATAGATGCACTGAATGCACTGAAATTCTTACTTGCTGTTGCTGATCAGGTATTTCAGGAAAAAAAAATATAATTGTACACATTAAATTAAAGAGAGTCAATAAATACAAAAGGTAGATTGTAAATATTCGCAGTGGATAGCACCCAAGGTCAGAATTGAACCATTTTGACAGCTGTCCCATTGGAAGGATTCTTGTTGACCTTCAGGTTGTTCATTCAAAATGGTGTTAAGATGATAACAGAACAGATTGTGGGAGGAATCCTTGCAGCCTCCATATTATCTGAGCCAAACCATCACTTATCCTTGCTCAAGACTAAATACCTCGTTTGAAAAGAGCCAGATCTAAATTGCACATATTTAAAAGGAGACATTAATGATATCACGCCAAGATTAACCCTTAAGGACATGGAAAGTTAGAGGTTCAATCGGAGCCAAAGAAGATGTCTTCAGTCCAATTTGAACTATTTAAACTATAATGAGGAACCTAGTTGGTAATTGTTTGGACCCCTTGACGTGTCTCTCCCAGGTCTGAATTGACGTTGGTTGCATTGAGGAAGGGTGGGGGGGGGGGGGGCCAATGGCCTATCATTTCCACATTTTAATTTAGACATACAGCATCGTAATAATCCCTTTTGGCCCAAGAGCACATGCCGCCCTGTTACACCCAACTGACCCACAATCCCCAATACGTTTTGAACGATGGGAGGAAACTGGAGGTGCTCCTCCCCAACCCTGGGAAAACACATGGAGAACGTACAAACTCCTTAAAGATAGCATTGGATTTGAACTACGGTCCCGATCGCTGGTGCTGAAACTGCTCCGTTAACCTTGCCACCAAGTTGGTTGTTGACACCGAGTCGAGAAACCCAATCATTCCCAATAACCATCTCATTTCCATGTACACCTGCAAATCACTATTTCAAAGCATGTTACAGTCCCCTCAAGCTAATTCCTTATTATACAGTGAAATAGAATGTCACCAGTCAGACAGAGGAGAACTTTAATTATCTAAATTAGTTGATTAAATCGGCGTAATTACAAGATGCTTCATAGACTGCAACGAAGTACTGTGTATATTTCACTACCACAAAATATGTTAAACCATTGGAAAAATACTTTCATTCAAAAATATAGATTTAAAAATCCATGAAAGTGCTTAAGAATTGCTTACATAAAGAATTGTTTAACCTACATTCCCAAGAGGAGAGCAATGCTCATAGGATGTGGAGGTAATGAACAGTCGATAATATGTAAACCGCAGCTCAAGACTTCATAGTACACAATACCAGCTGGAAGGGTAAGTGCCACAACTGGAGGGCAAGATGGCAAATCTAAGATCCTAAAAAAAGTAATCTTAGCTTTATACAAGATTGAAAATGTTTGCTTGATCATTGGTCTAATTGTTCTAGTATAAGGAATGTAATTTGCTTTGAATGTAGTTTCCAGTATTGATGGGATTAAATGTAGGAATGGATTGAATTTTAGCAAGATTTAAGTTTTCTACTTTGCTATTGGGACATCTATTATACCAGACGTTTCTGTCAGGTAGCGAATTCATGCATTTTGGCTACTGTTAGTTCTGATTTTGGAGTCACTTGTCATCTCAACTCTTCAAGGCCTTCCAGAAAAGGGAATAATTCACATATTCAGCTTTGAGTGTTCAAAATATTTCAACTTAGAAAATATTTCATTTCAGAAAAATATAACATAGTGTTTATTATTATCATCAAAGTATCAATTTTATTTGTAGTTAATTCCACCAGTCAGTGTGAGGGTACACATTTTTAAACAATATTTAGTTCAGTGATCAATGCAATCTAGTAGCATTGTTTTATAATACTGTACTAAAGTTCTTGAAACAATAGTGTAAAGCCTCATTGAAGATGCAATATTTAACAGGACTGTGCTAATACATGAACATTGATTGATCTTTCTAATTTTAGATGATTCCACTTTTCCCATCTCTTATTTACCTACTCCTGTTTTTATTCTAAACTCCTCTCTCTCTTCTCTCCCCTTTCCAAGTGGTCTCTCCTTCTACCTGTCTCTTCACCTCTCACATCTCAGCTCCTCGATTATTACCTCCTTTATATTTGTGATATCACCCCCTTCCATCTCTTGATAAAAGGTTCAGATCCAAAATGTTGACAGACCATTTCTACCCATGGATGCTACCTGACCTGCTGAATCCCCCCCCATCATTTCTGTCTGTGTTGATAGATAATCTAATTGCACTTTGTAATCAATGAACAAAAAAGAATTTCCTTTCCATGCTCATGAATTTATTTTACGTACTGATATGTGTTTTCAACAGCATCTCAATGGAAAGCTGCTACAATTTCTTAGATGCACTAACCTCAATTTATTACTGCTATAAATAAAATAAAGTTATTTTCTCTTACATTTCAACTTATGTACAACACAGATGAATTTTGCATTATGAATGGAGAAAGACTTTTTATGTTTTGTACATTAGTGATCTAGAGCAGGCATTCTCACCCTTTTTATGTCTACAGCCCCCTTAGGGCTCTGCTCAAAATTTATGGGCCCTTTCCATGTGAGTCAGTCGTTTTTCTACTGTTTACATAAAGAAATATAAGAAATGTATGATTTCAGTCCATGCCCCCCTCCTTTAAAATGAGCTGTGGCCTCAAGGAGGTGCCATATGGCCCCATTGAGAATGGCTGATCTAGAGCCCCTCCTATCAAAAAGGATCTTTTAGCATAAATTGCTACCAATTAGGCACTGATTACTTTTTGAGTAAAGAACAAACTGTTGGAGAACTCAACATGTTGGGGAGAGGGATTTTTGAGTTCAGACACTGTATTGCAACTGGAAACACTGATCATCGCTTTTCCTCCATAGGTATGTTGCCTGATTCACAGAGTTCTAGCAGTTTCCTTTTTGTTCCAACTTACAGCATTTGCAATCTTTTGTGTCTCTTCCTGGTTGATTTTAATGGCTCATATCAACTCTTCACAGTGCTCCATATCATTCTACAATTCCAACAATTTATAAATGGCTTATTTGGTTTATTGTGACAGATTAAGGAATTAATACTATTGAAATTGAAGGCAAAATATTAGCCTGGCTAAGAGAATGATTAGTTTGTAGAAGACTGGAGAGTAGTAATTATGGCTGTGTTTTGTAATTACTGATGAAGGTAGTGATTATCGAAAACCAAGACAAATCTGTCCTAGGGCTTCAACAGTTACTCTACTCTTGCTCACGATAATGCAACAGTTAGCTATGTATCTAAATTAGTGTTAGGACTGCATAGCAGAGCAGGACAACCCAAGAGACGACGATAATGTGGAACTGTAGTTGATTAATTTCAACACAAGTTCATGGGAAGTCCTCTGTTTCAGGACCAAGAAAGGACAGATTCAAATTTTTATTTAAATGGTGGAAATTTAAGAACTGTGGATGTCTGAAGTGATGCAGGTCCAATGTAAGAGATCACTAAAGATTAACCAAGTACAAAAATAAAACAATATCCCTGAATGGACTTTATGAGTAGAGGGTTGGAACAGAAAACTGAGTATTTCCACAGTTGCATAGCACTCCCATTACTCTGTATTTGAAGTTTCATGTCTGGTTCTGGACCCTGTGCCTCAGAAAGAAATGCAGCATAGATTCACCAGAATGTCATTTAACATCATCTCCGCCATCCCCAAACTCCCCAGCTCCTGCTTTACCATTCTTCTATCTTTTCTCCATGAAAGTTCACCACACAGGCTTCATGGTAGTAACAACCTCTGTCAACGTCAATAAGGTAATGGACATATCACTGACTTCTGGGAAAGGAGCATCCATGTCCACATCAATGATGCTGAAATGGAAAGATAGTTTCATTTTAAGTTTACAGATATTCCCTGACTTACAATGATCATACATACGACCGAAAAAAACTATAATTTTTTTAAAAATAAATAAAAACCATATGAAAATATAAAAATTACTCTTGGTTGTACATCCACCAGTGCTGATGGATACGTGCTTACAATAGTGACCGTCAAGCAATATACTGGTATTGTATATATCACAGTATCTCTCATTTCTCAGGATAAAAGAATGCTATATAGATACAGTGGGCTGTCAGAAGAGTGGAATCAGTGTGGGGACTGAGAGCATGGGGACTACATGCCATATTAACATACTTCCGACTTCTTGTCAGAACAGAATTCAGACGTATGTCGGGAAGTATCTTTTTTTTGTCATAACATACCAAGAACAGCGAGAAAGGTTCTCCTACGAGTAAACTAACAGTTTATCTCTAATGTTCACACAGCTGTGGAGAGAGTACAATTGTGGAGTATGTTTCCAATGAAAACAAAGATGAATCAGCACCAAGCAAGGACAGCATAACCTTTCATCTCCATTGACCTGACCTTGGCAAGGAACACCAGAAGACCTCTACTTTTTGAGAAGACAAAGGAAGTTCAACATGTCCCTTTTGTCCTATAACAACTTTTACAGGTGAACCACTGAAAGCATACATGCTGGATGCATCACTGCTCACACAAACTTCTCTTTCCTCCATAGACTCTGTCTACATCTCCCAAAGTTAGCCAATATACTAAAGGAATCTTCACATCCTGAACACACACTCTTCTCCCTCCTCTCACTGGGGAGAGGGTACAAAAGAGTGAAAGTGCATACCCACAAGCCTAAAGACATTTTCTTCCCTACAGACTGAATGAATCCCATTAAAATGCTATCACGCTGTTCTTGGTTGGTGCTAATTGATCTTTTATTTCATAGTAATTCTAAAATGTGTAAATTTTGCCCTTTATGTGGTTGTATAAATGTTAGAACAAACCTGTTAGACTGCTCTCAGAAGAACTTTTCTCATGGTACGAAGTGTTTTGTGGCGTAAACTTTCACTCGAAACTATATTTCAGCTTTCTTTGGAGTGCATTTATTCCTTCACCTAACCTTGTTAGGCACCAGCTGTCTCCCAGCATTCATGACTGCCATGAGCTTTCTGTGTTCTGATGCCACTTGGACAACATAGATGTGAACACATCTTTGATGTGTCTTGAGGGCTGCAGAATATTATCCAACATATACTGCATTCTTTGGTCCTCTGCTCCTTAAGGTGAGAAAATGATCAACATATTCCAGCCCAAGGGGCTGATTTGGCATGTTTCATGGGAAGAATGTTCAAATCGGGTTGTGTTTTAGTGACATTCTGTAATATCTTGGTGATCTTAAACAACATATTAACCATCCAATCTACAATTATCCTCTTTTGAAACCAATGTTTAAAAACTAGGTCATCCAAATCATTTTTCCCCATTTAAAGCAGACAAGTAGGGATAAGTGAAAAGAAACCACCTTTAACCCATATTTTAGGGTCTTTTGGTGTTTGTTATGGAAATGAAGATTGGGCTGGATGACAAAGTGGAGTCCACTCTTGTGTGAAATTTTAATTGTGAAATAGAGAGCAGAAAATTACACACTAAATCTTATCAGGATTTCAAACACATGCTCTGCAAACATTTGCAATATTTGTTCTGAAGGTAAGAAAGAAATTATAAAACTGCTATAAATAAATGCTAAACTGATAAATAATCCTATATGGAAAAATAAAAAAGTATAAATTTAGACATCATTCAATATCTTAGGTCATATTCTTTTTTGTTACTGATCAGAAAATAAAGTACTTCAGATTGGTTACTCATTAACCTTGGGCCTGGATTCAGACATGGAATGCTGCCATGCATCAATCTTAGGCTTTCTTGTCATAGTGACAAGCAAAAATGCAACTGAGGAAGGCTGACTTGTACTTTTACCCTTCCCTGATGATTGTTGATTCTTCAGGGAGGCCTTGGCTGCAAATCTCAGCCCAGTGGCATATTTTATTTGTGTCCTGTATCTGCTAAGATAATCCAATGAACATGTAAGCACATTTGGGATGGGAGACATGATATTGGTAAGACCATCATCTCAAGTAATAATCATAGAAGTGTAGACCATCATCAATCCACATGAAATACTGATTTTGACACCAGCACTCAAATTTGAGCTCAATTCCTCATGCATTGAACAGCACCAAGAAACAGCCCCCATTAACTACCACTATTTAAAAGCATAATTGACTAGTTACAGTTTAGTTCCTGATTGATTTCTACCACCTTATGAAATGAATCTGATATTAGTTGAGACTATATTCAGTATTTTTAAGGTAGGAGTGGTCTATTGCTCACTGAAGGTCTCTGCACAATTCAGTTATCAGGAGGCAATAGCTGTCTTATATCTGCAGGTTCAATTTGGCATAAGTGACAACAGTCAGTTCTGTCCAGCAAAGCAGCAACAGAAAGAGTAGCTGAAGTGTGAGGAAGATTATTTATATGGGCTGCTGTCTTTCGTGGGTTCAACTCTGCAGTGGCCACTCTAATGATGAGCACTCTCTCCTCAAGGGGTAAATTTGTGCAAGAGGAAAGTGTGGCATGTTATATTTGGGCTCTGTGACTGACATTGAATAGCTTCCAGAGAGAGGAAGATGTGGATTATTGGTATTAACTTTGCATCAGTGCTCAGTGTTTGAAAATGTGAAAATGCTTGTGGAAGTTGGCTTTGACTCCTAAATAAGATTATTTTTTGCTGAGTTAGTGTGTGCTGCATTAAGCAGTGTCTGGGACGTGTGCAGTCAATGGGTTTTGTAATTTAAAGATCCATTCATTAATTGCAATATGAAGGCATAGAACAAATTGTCAAATAGGATGCAGGTCCTTGATTCTGAGCAATGACTATCATGGTTATCTCCACTCATGGCCTTAGAATGTGAGTCAAGAATGCTTCCTGGTTCCCTGTAGAAACTGGACATATCTTCCACATATCTTTTAAGTTGTACCATTTTTGAATCTATCTCAAGTCACCTTCATTCTCTGAACATCTACCAGTCTGACATCATCCTCAATTTAACAAGTGTGGCACACATGGAAATTTGGAATTCTGATAAATAAACAGCACATTCTAATGAGCACTAGTTGTGTATATGTCTTCTGTCATGAAAATGTCAAGGATTAATTGCACATTGGGATTTTGCATTGTGGACACAATTTAAATCACACTTTTCTGAGTAAGAAGCCCCGTTAATAACAAATGTGTGTAACTTTCACAGAAATTCCTGAGAAGAGGGACATGAAATGAATTTATATATGATAGGCACCATATCCAGCTGTATTGCATATTGGATTTTTATTTCAAATTTTGTACTTCACTCCAGGCAATAATATGCTATAAAATGAAATTTTAGTAGCAAATACAATTTCACAGATGATGGGTCAAACATGAGTAGTATGTATGTGTTCACAACTAAACTATAACCTTTAGTGAGTTCTCATTAGACTTTCTATCTTCCTATTTTGTTTGCAAATATAGACCATAATTTGCACCACAACTCCTACTGATCTTGGAACTCAAATGAATTTTTAAATTCTTTATTTAAAATAAAACCATTTAGCAAACATATTACAATATTTTAAACTTAATCCAAATATGTGGTATTTTATAAAAAGGAGAAAAAAAAGTAAAGAAATACAAAAGAAAGAAAAACCTCCTATTAATCCCACCCCACCCTCCTCCTCCCAACCCATACAAACTAAAAAGAAAGAAAAAAAAGAGGGACAAGAAAAACACAACAGGAGCACTTAATTTCCCAATACTTTTAAATATATAAATATACATAGAGACCTATAAGAGAAAGGGTATATTTGAGATTCATTTAAATTTTAATACCAAGAGTTTGTAAATATGATCTCCATATTTTAGAAAGTATATGATATTTTATCTCTTAATTTTCTCAAGCGGAATACAACTCCGAATTTCTGCATGCCATCTATCCATTCCGAAATCAATATCTGACTTTCAAGTTATAGAAATACATTTTATAGCTACTGCCAAGGCAATTTGAATAAATTTTACTTGATACATATTCAGTTTTAATTTAGGTTTAATCTCCCTGTAAAAATAACCTTCGATCCTGTGGCAATCTTACTCCAGTTTTTGGTTCTAATAAATTACCCATTTCAAGCCAAAAAGGTTCATTTGCGGAACACTACCAAGTTGAATGTAAAAAAGTACCAACTTCTTGCCCACATCTAAAACATAAATTTAAATAAGTATAGTTCATATTATGTAACTTTTGTGGTGTTAGGTATAACTGATGAATACAATTATATTGAAATAACCGATATCTCACATTTATTGTACTTTTCATACTCTATTATCTATTTGCTTATTTAAATCTACCTCCCATTTATGTCTTCATTTATGAATGCCTTCTTTTGTAATAATTTATACATTTCTGAAATAAATTTCTTTACATCCCAAGTACATAATAATAATTCTATTTCTGTCTCCACTGGTAATACTAAATCTAGACCAAAGATTTCATAAAATTCTCTTAATTTGATAATAACAAAATTTTGTATTTTCTATTATCTTAAACTTTTCCTTCATTCTACTTAAAGTAATACATTTCTGGCTTCAAAACCATCTTTAACTTTCTTAATATCACAATTTTGACAAATTTTTCAAAATCCATTTTCCATCGAGAATGGAATGAGTCTATTTTGAAATACAGGTGTTCTTCCAGACATTAAACCTCTTCCTCCAATCTCTTTATCAACTTTAATCCAAAGTTCAATTAAATGTTTCAGTTTGGTGTTTCTCTATTTGCTATTAACAATCTTGCATTCCATTTATAAATAAAATGTTGTGAATCTGTTTCTCCTATCTTATCAAATTCTATATTTACCCATTTAAATCATAAATTACATTGATAAATTTCAACTTTGCTGCTTTATATAATTCATAAAATTGGGGAGCTGTAAACCCACTAAATTATATTTCCACGTCAATTTCTCCAAAAAAAACCCTAGCTATTTTCCCCTTCAACAAAAAAAATTCTAACACAGACGTTTAATTCCTTAAAATTTTTCTGAGGAATTGCAATTGGAATCGATTAAAATAAATATTGTATTCGAAGAAAAACATTCATCTTAACACAATTTACTCTACTCATCAAAGTAATAGGTAACATATTCCATTTTGTAAAATCCTCTTTAATAAAGATAAATAATTTAATTTAAATAATGTCAAATCTAATTGCACACAAATACCTAAATATTTTATTCCAGGATCTGGACATTTAGATTCTATTATTTACTTATATTTCTCATAATCCCCATTAACTAAAGACATAATTTCACTTTTCTCCCAATTTATTTTATAACCCGATATGTCTCCATATTCTTTTATCCTAATTTTAAGTTGTTAAGAATTTAAAGGATCTCTTAAATAAATCAATAAATTTATTTTATATTCTTCTTGCTTCACCTTAATACCCACAATCTTTGAGTCTTTTCTTATTAATTCAGCTAATGGTTCTATTGCTAAAACAAATCTGGCGAAAATGGGAAACCTTGTCTACTTGATCTCGTTAATTCAAAAAATATGAAATCTGTTCATTTGTAACTACTTTTGCAATAGTTTTTTAAAATAGATTTTAACCCAATCTTCATTTCTCTAAAACCTTAAAGAGGAAATACCATTCTAATCTATCAAATGCCTTTTCAGCACCCAAGGTCACTGCACACGCAGGTCTCCCCTTTAACAAATCCATTTTGATCCATAATTTTGGTAAATATTTGTCATGTAGCGGCAGCTACACTACTACTGAAAGAACACACAACTAGATGGGTTGAGCTCAGTGAGCAGAACTGATTTATTGCAGGCTGCTGGGCTGGACTTATACTCCCAGCCTGGACCTGGCTGAGAACTGCACTGGGGGCGCTGACGTCACCCGGGTGTTGCGAGGTCCACCAGCGGGGGCTTCTGAGCCCTGTGCTGAGAAGAAGGGGAAACCCCTGATGACACCATTTTGGCCAGCTGCCCCGCCACATGGATTACAAGCGGGGCCAGTTCGCCTGCCTAGTGGTGTGCCGCCACACAGCACCCCCCCCCCCCACACAGAACTGGTGCCAATGTCCTTTTTAGCTGGCCGGCCTCGCTTCTCGGACTGGGCCACAATCACTGGTTCAGTGGGGTCAAGGTGAGCTGGCTTCGGCCTGTACACAGTAAACAGTTCCCGCCTGACACCGATGTCCAGCGTGAAGGTAGACCCTGAATGCTGGACAACCGTGTACAGCCCCTCGTAAGGTCTCTGCAGAAGTGCCGCAGGTGGGCCCCACCGAATAAAAATGTCTGCAGAAAGCAGCTCGCTGGGGATGTGAGATGGCCATGTGCCGTGTCTGGGTGGTGGCGGGGGTGTGAAGGAGTCCAAGTGAGCTCGGATGTGGGGAAGCAGTTCGTGCGGTGACCACTGGGGGTTGTGAGGCGCGTTGATGAACTCACCAGGAAGTACCAGCAGTGCGCCATAGACCAGCTCAGCTGATGACGCCTGCAGATCCTCCTTGGGCATGGAGAGGATGCCAGGATCACCCAAGGCAGTTCGTCCACCCAATCGGGAATGGTGAGGTGGACCATAAGTGCTGACTTAAGGTGGCAATGTAGATGTTTGACCAGCCCATTGGCCTGCGGGTGATAGGCTATGGTGCGGCGTAGCTCGATCCCCAACCTGTTGGTGAGCTGTGCCCAGAGCGCAGAGGTGAACTGGGCGCCCCGCTCGCTGGTGAGGTGTTTCAGAACACCGAACCGGGTGACCCAACCATGCAACAGCGATCAGGAGCAGGAGTCCATGTAGGCATTTGGCATCGGGATCACCTCGGACCAATGAATGGTGCAGTCCACCACCGTGAACAGGTAACGGTTGTCCCGCAAAATGGGTAAGGGCCCGACTATGTCCACGTGAATGGCTGAACCATTCTCGGACGTGCTCAAACTCTTGCATGGGCGCCCTGGTGTACCTGTGTACCTTGGACATCTGGCAATGGGTGCATGTTCTGGCCCACCCCGCAATCTGCTTCCGCAGCCCGTGCTAGAGGAAACGCTCTGCCACCAACCAGACCGTGGACCTGATGAATGGATGCGAAAGATCATGGATGTGGTGGAAGACTTGCCTGCGCCTCTGCTGGAGAACCACTGGCCGCAAGGTGCCCATGGAGCCATCGCACCAGACGCTGTTTCCGCCGCTCAGAGTCAGGAGGTCTCGGAACCGCAGGCCTGTGATGGCAGTCCTGAAGGCTCTCATCTCCTTGTCGGACATCTGGTCCCAGGCGAGCTGGTCGAAGTTGAGGCTGGGCATCAGTGCACAGATGGCCAGTTGCGAGAGTGCATCAGCGACCACATTGTCCTTACCTGCCTTGTGCTGAATGTCGGAGGTAAACTCCGACACGAAGGAGAGGTGATGCTGCTGGTGGGCTGACCAGGGGTCCTTCGCCATCGCGAGTGCTGGGAGAGGGGTTTGTGGTCAGTGAAGATGGTAAAAGTACTCCCCTCCAAGAAATAGCGGAAATGCCACTCCTCCAGGTACATGCCCAGTAACACGGTCAAAAGCGCTATACTTGCGCTCTGGTGGGCGGAGAAGCCAGCTGAAGAATGCCAGCGGCTTCCATTGTCCGTTCACCTGCTGCTCCAGGATGGTGCCGACGGCTGTGGCAGAGGCATCGATGGAGAGCGCCATATGCAGGTCGGTGTGCGAGTGGGTGAGCATGGTAGCCTTCGTGAGTGGGTGAGCATGGTAGCCTTCACAAGGGCGTCCTTGTGGCCTCAAGTGCACTGCAGGCCTCTGAGGTCCAGGTGAGCATTTTGTGCTTGGCTGCGATGAGAGCAAATAGCGGCTTCATGATGTGCGCAGTTCCCAGGATGAATCAGTTGTAGAAGTTGACCATACCCGTGAACTCCTGCAGCCCCTTGAGATTGTCTGGACGTGGGAACTCCTTGATAGCAGGAACCTTTGTAGCAGCGGACATGGCTCCCTCAGCCATGATGGTATGGCCCAGGAACTGCATGGACTCTTTCCCAAACTGGCACTTGGTGATGGTGAGGCCGAAGTTGGCCAGCTGGGAGAAGAGGGTGCGCAGGTGGGCCTTGTGTTGCACCCGATCCCCGCTGGGAACGAGGATGTCGTCTAAGTAAATGAAGATGAAATCCAGGTCCCTGGCCACTGAGTCCATGAGGTGCTGGAAGGGCTGAATGGCATTCTTGAGCCCGAACAGCATGCGAAGGAATTCGAACAAGCCGAAGGGAGTGATGATGGCCGTCTTGGGTATGTCCTCAGGGTGCACTGGGATTTGGTGATACCCGTACACCAGGTCAACCTTGGAGAAAACCCTCGAACCATGCAGGTTGGCCATAAAGTCCTGGATGTGAGGAATGGGGTAACGGTCAGGAACTGTTGCCTCATTGAGCCATCGATAGTCTCCGCAGGGGTGCCAGCTGCCAGAGGCCTTCGGGACCAGGTGAAGCAGCGAGGCCCATGAGCTGTCGAACCGCCGAATGATCCCCAGCTCTAACAGATGCGAAAACTCCTCCTTCGCCACCTGGAGCTTGTCAGGCGGGAGCCGGCATGCCTTGGCGTGAACTGGTGGGCCCTGGGTGGGGATGTAGTGGAACATCCCGTGGCGTGGCAAAGCAGCAGAGAACTGTGGCTTGAGGAGGGTCAGAAACTCATCCAGGATTCACTGGAACTAATCTCTGGGCATGCTGATCGTGGCCATCTGTGGCTGTTCTGTGCGGGAGGCATCGAGTCGAATGGCCTGGAAAGTATGGGCGTCCACCAGGCACCTACCCTGAATGTCCACCAGAAGCCCATGAGCGAGGAGGAAGTCGGCACTCAGGATGGCGGTCGGAAGGAATGAGATGGTGAACCTCCACAAGAACTTACGTCGGCTGATCTGGAAGTGGACTGTCTTGTCTTGTCTCCATATGTTCAGATCTCTGTTGCATTTGCCGCATGGAGGGGAAGTCCTCGAGGTCAGTTCCTGGACTTGATGGCCATGGCCGGAATGATCTGGGCCCCAGTGTCAATGAGGAACCGCCAGCCACTGACTGAGTCCCGCAGGTAGAGGAGGCTGCATCCTTGGCCAGCCGCTGCAGCCATTAACAGCGGCCAGCCTGCTCGTTTCCCTGGAACGAGCAAGGCTGATGACACTTCTGAGCCTTAGCTTCCCCAGCACTGGTGGTAGAAACAGAGGCTGGAGCGGATGCGGTGCCCCTGGTTATGCTCTTGGTGGCCCCTGCAGGAGCCGGATGCTCTATCGCAGCGCTAGGGGCGGGCTTGGTGTGGTCATGCCCGTACCTCGTGGCCTGCTGGACAACCGAGCCCTCCTGGAATCGCTCAAGCCATAGCTCTTGGGCTTTCTGAGTGAACTTCCTCGGGTCGGTAAAGCTCTCTTGAGCCAGTAATGGCCGGATGTCCTCAGGCAGATGGTCGAGGAAAATGCGCTCAAAGAGTGGGCAGTTGGTGTGATCACCCATGAGCATGAACATCTCACTCATCAGCTCCATTGGGGACCTGTCCCCCAAAGTGTGGAGGTGCACCATCCGAGCAGTACACTGGTGCCTCTATAGTCCGAGGAATCCGGTAAGCACTCACTTGATGGTCTCGTATTTGTCTTCGGCGGGTTGGTGCTGAATGAGGGGCAGCACGTGTTTGCCGGTGGCCTGGTCCAGGACGGCGACCACATGGTAAAATTTGGTCATGTCAGATGAAATCTGGCGGAGGTGAAACTGAGCCTCTGCGTGGCTGAACCAGGTCTCCTGGCTCCTGAACCCAGAAGTCAGGCAGCTTGACGGTATAGCAATGGTCCCATGTTCGCTCATGGGATCAAAGATGTTTGAACCAGTCAGGGTCACCAATTGTAGCGGCAGCTACACTACTACTGAAAGAACACACAATCAGACGGGTTGAGCTCAGTGAGCAGAACTGATTTACTGCAGGCTGCTGGGCTGGACTTGTACTCCCAGCCCAGACCTGGCTGAGAACCGCACTGGGGGGCGCTGACATCACCCGGGCATCACGTAGTCCCCCAGCGCGGGCTTCTGAGCCCTGTGCTGAAAAGAAGGGGAAACCCCTGGTGGCGTCATTTTAGCCGGCTGCCCCGCAGCATGGATTACAAGCGGGGCTGGTTCGCCTGCCTAGTGGAGTGCCACCACAACCAATCTATTTACTAATATTTTATAATCAACATTTAATAATGAAGTTGGTCTATAAGATACTGGTTTAATTGGATCTCTGTCTTTTTTTCAGAATTGCTGTAATAACTGAAATTAAGAAGGATTCCGGCAGAGAATGTACCTTCATAGCATAATTTAACCCCTCCATACATGAAGGTATTAAAAGATTTTTAAATTTCTCATAAAATTCTACAGGAAATCTATCTTCTCCTGGCAATTTGTTATTTTGCAATGAACTGATTACCTCACTAATTTCCCTTGCTGTAAATACCATATTCAATTCTTTCTGCTCCCTATCATTCAGACTAGGTAAAGTAATTTGAGATAAAAACTTGTCATTCTTCATCATGAACCGATTCTGAATGATATAATTCAGAATAAAATTCTTTAAAATACATCAAACTCAAATGACTAGAAGGCTCATGACAGAGGCAGAATGTTCCTTCTTTAGTGGTTATAAAAACACAAATGCTGGAGGAACTCAGCAGGTCTTGCAGCATCCATAAAAAGTAAATATATATTACCAACATTTTGGGCCTGAATCTTCTTCAAAGTGTAAGCAAAATGCAGGCAGGCATCTGAATAAAAAGGCTAGGGAGAAGGAAAGAAGAGGAAGACAAAGGAGTACAGGCCATCAGACAAAAAGTGATAATTAGACATGAATAAAAGGACAGATGAGGAAAGTGAGAATTGACCTGGAAGGAGGTGGCTTGTGAATGCAGGGTTGGGGAAAGAGAGACCGAGCAGGAGGAAAGGAGAAATGGGGGAAGAGAAAGATGGAGGGTGGGCTAATGGACACCTGATAAGTTGACATTAATGCCATTTGGTTGGAGGTTACCAGACACCATATGAGGTGTTAGAACCATAGAACAATTACAGCACAGAAACAGGCCCCTTTGGCCCCTCTAGTCTGTGCTGAACCATTTTTTCTTGCCTAGTCCCACTGACCTGCACTCAGTCCATAGCCCTCCATATCTCTCCCATCCATGAACCTTTCCAAATTTCCCTTAAATGTTATAATCAAGCCTGCATCTACCACTTCAGCTGGAAGCTCGTTCTACACTCCTACCACTCTCTGAGTGAAGAAGTTCCCACTTGTGTTCCCCTAAACTTTTCCACTTTCACCTTTAACCCATGTCCTCTTGTTTGAATCTCACCCACCCTCAATGGAAAAAGCCTATCTACATTTAATATAGTAGGGAACATTCCATCATATGTTTTGATATATTCAGCAAAGTTAAAGCTGGTTGTGAAGAACAACATATTTTGTAAAGACAGTGAAAGACTATTACCCATGGGGTAATTAACAAATCCCAAGAAAATTTTTAAGAAACGTACTTCAGATTTTAGATTTGTCAGAGTACATGCATGACATCACATGCAACCCTAAGATTCTTCTTACTGGGGCGAGGCATTAATTGTTTGTGCAAAAAAAACTACACATTGTATACATGTAAACAAATAAAGAACTGTAAACAGATAACAAATATAAACAAACTGACTTACAATACAGAGAGAATAAAAAAATCAATAAAGTGCACAAGTAAGAATCCTTAAATGAGTCCCTTATGGTTTTTAGACTGCAGGCATGTAATGGGACAATCAAGGAATTTTGTCACTACACGGGCTGTCTAAAAAGGAATGTGCAAGAATTTTGAAATCAAGCACCATGATTTATCCTGCAGGACCCCTAAAACTTTTTAGAGGAAGCCTGCAGTGTAAATTGTACTGGAAGAATATATTGACAGTCATCCACTCTACTGCACATCAAACCACCGGGACTGTTGCAATCAGGTACTTGCAGTCTAAAAAGGCGCTCAGTGTGAATGACCACACGGTAAGTAATTATGTTAATTTTTTTCCACTATTTTCCTGACATTGCAGATTAAAAACCATACCTGATTGTTGTTGAAGAGTCTGATGGTGGGGGCTTAGCAGCTGTTCATGAACCTGTTGGTGTGAGTCACTGAAAACAGAGCATGTGCTGGGTGATGTGGATTCTTGATTGCTGCTGCTCTCCGATTGCAGCATTCCCTGCAGATGTTCTTGATAGTGGAGAGAATTTTGCCTGTGATGTCCTGGGCTATGTCCACTATCTTTTGCAGGGCTTTATGCTCAGGGGTATTGGTGTCCCCATTCCAGACTGTGATGCAGCCAGTCAGCTCACTTTACACCACACATCTGTAGAAATTTGCCAAGGTTTCCAATGTCATACCAAACCTTCGCAAACTCCTGACGAAGTAGAGGCGCTGATGTGCTTTCTTCACAATACCATTAGTATGTTGGGTCCAGTAAGGATCGTCTGAGATAGTGACTCCTAAGAACCTAAATTTACGCACCCTCTCCACCTCCGATCCCCCAGTGATCACTGGATTGTATTCCTCTGGCTTTCCCTTCCTGAAGTCAACAGTTAGCTCCTTGGTTTTGCTTATATTGAGTGCAAAGTTGTTGTTGGTGCACCATTCAGCCAAGTTTTCAATCTCCCTCCTGTATGTTGACTCATCCCCTTTCTTTATGCAACCACCACCATGGTATCGTCAGCAAATTTGTAGATTGCGTTATTTTCATACCAAGCCACACAGTCGTAGGTGTAAAGTGAGTGGTACTTGTATGGAGAAGTCTGTTTGAATGTTTTTGAAAGCTCAAAATTTGTCTACATAAATATACAACCTGTGAACCATGAGGCAGACTCCTAACGGTGAGATTAGCTGCAGGTGGCATTGCCTCATGCTTTGCAAAGCAAAAATAAACCACTTGGTGGCTTAATTTGTGTTTGCAGGTCCAGTTTAACAGGAATGCTCCCTACATGACTCCCTCATCCATTCCTATTTTCCACCAATTGGTCACTAGTGTTAGAAATTAAAGTACCTTTAAAGAAATTGCTCGAGACAAAAATTGAGAACAAAGAACATTTATTACTACAACAATGCAAAGTTGGGTGCTTCCCCTTACCCTGGGAATACACACACACACTGGGGCTCACCCAACTTTTATACAGTTGATTTCAGTGTAGGAATACCCTCCCCCTTACATTCTTCTGCCTCCTGCTGGAGAGGTTTGGCATTAGGCAATCCTGCCTGCCTACGTGCAATTTCAGTATACTTGGAGAACCAGGGGGGGGTATCCTGTCGGTGTCCCTTCATGTCATTGTCCTTATTCACACCTTCCTGATTCTCGGGGCTACAGTCTCTTGATATGCAGAGTTGACTCATTCTATCTAGGGTTGGCTAATTTCATATGTATAAATCTGTGTATGGTTAGCTAATTAGAAATGTATGACTTGGTACTTCTGTCCAGGGCTAGGAGACCCTTATCTGATCCAGACTACCTCAACTTCCTACATTCTATTGTACCTTACCATTCCTTATCTTAGTCCTATGGTCTTGTCACAAAGACTAGAAGATTCTTATGTTAATCGTGCAGACTCTGCTTTCCTGCATCCTAAGCCCCAAGCTTATCTTGTTTGAACTGGTTACAGCCATTTTACTGATGAACTTTAGTTTCTTCCATGTTCATAATTTTAGATCAATTTTCCCATCTCTCACAATCCTCACTTTTCTTTTAGATCAGTAATACTGATCTTTCACCATGATCAGTGTTACTGATCTTTGGTTACTAGTGTCAGTGTGACTGATCCCCCCCCCCCCCTCCTCACTTTTCTATTAGATCAGTAATACTGATCTTTCAATTGTAAGGTGTAGTTTTACCCAGCTGTTCAATAACCGAATTGTAACACCTGTGTAAAGTCTTTAGGTAGGGGAGCACCATGAAGGTCAGAGTAGCGAGTCCAGCTGCTTATTAGGGTTGTGAGTATCAGGCTCCAGTTCTCAGTAAAGAGTCTAGTCCATCCCACATCAGTCCGAAGTTGCCACGTCTGAACATGAGCATGGGCAGATTCACGTTGAAACATTGAAGCAGTGTCTTTTAACCACCCGACTTTTGTAAGCATTGTCCTGACGAAGTCTCTGAGAAACGCTGCCTTCAGCAGCGAACGAGTAGTCAGGCGGTTCCGTTGAATTGTGGCTAGTATCTGATGTCCTCTTCAGCCCCGAACCCTAGGGCCACCGATCTCCGAAGGCTGTTTGGAGCCTGATATTAAAGTGTCAAGCAGCTCACGTTGTTGGAAACTGGTGCTCCCCTTCACGGGGTGATGAAAAGAGACCAAGCTGGGGGGGGATTGTTTCTTGTGATTTAACTGTGTGTTTCAGCTTGTCTGCTAACATTAGCATATGTATCATTGAACTTGTGAGTTGCAGCCTGTCTGTGTACATTAGCATATGTATTAACTCTCTCTCTCTCTGTTACATGTACAATCCTGACTACCATTCTGTCTGTCTTTGTCCCACCATGTCCTTTGTGCTATCGCTTCAAAACTCCTGTCTTTAATACCTGTGTAGGCTAAGATACAAATTAGATGTACTCCACTAAAGCTGTTCAGTTCCCCTGGTCCGTATTGGAATCCCTTGTTAACCCATATCCCACTATGACTATACATTAAATCTATGCCCTGTCTACATTCTAAAGGAGCACAATTGTAACCTCTGCTGCCCCTATTCCAGGGGGACTTAAAACATTAACGAACAATATTCCAAAAAATGAGTAAAACAACAATGAAAGTAAAACCCATTGAAAGCAGCAATAAAATATAACAATAACTGAGTAAACAACAATAAATGTAAAGCTCATTGAAAACAGCAATAAAATACAACAATAACTGAATAAACCACAAAAAATGTAAAGCTCATTGAAAACAGCAATAAAATACAACAATAACTGAATAAACCACAATAAATGTAAAGCTCATTGAAAACAGCAATAAAATACAACAATAACTGAATAAACCACAATAAATGTAAAGCTCATTGAAAACAGCAATAAAATACAACAATAACTGAATAAACCACAATAAATGTAAAGCTCATTGAAAACAGCAATAAAATACAACAATAACTGAATAAACCATTAAAGAAACGAAAAAAAAATGTTAAATTACGGCACTTTGTAACAATCTGACTTTCCTTTGTGTTAGTGTAAAAATTGTAAAATGAAACACAAACCATATTTGCATGGGTTTTGAATATGTTAGACCTTATTAAAATGCAGTTGGAGCTGCTTGTCTGTATGGGGCACAACCCTCCAATTTGTTAGAGTGAGTACATAACAGACATTGCAGCACAAGAGCCCCTGCAAGAGAACTTGAAACATATTCAACCTTTAGTTCTGCCTTAAGTAAAATGCCTTGTGCCACAGCTCACAGGAGCTGGCCTTATTTAAAACAGTCTGTAAAACAGGCACCAAAAAAAAGTTAAAAGATGTTCTTATGAAGATTGCACACACAATTTAAGTACAGGCTAGTTTCTATTATATTCCACTTAAAAGTTCTGCTGCATGAATCCTGGAGCTTGTGGAGTCATTATTGAATCAAGAAATATTGGTGCCATGCCAATCTCATTCTAACATGCCAATTTCTCCAGTCCTTAAGTCAAGATGTACTGAATAGCATCCGGTACAAGATCTGTGAGTTCTTAATGATATTATTCTTATGCACCCAATTGTTCTGAACTATGCCACCAATTTAAATCATATTCCACCTATTGCAATACTCACACAGCACCATAGACCAGTTCGCAGGTTTATTTCTCCATTAAGCTGAATCCAGTCGCGCAGGGTTTACCTCCGTGATTATTTACAATGTAACTTCTGCACTACCGGATTTAAATATAAACCTGATGAATGGGGAAAGTTATCATGAATTAAATAACAGCGGCAATACAGAGAAATTGTGCTGAGGCATTAATTTCACTCCAGAGGAAAATGCACCAGAGAAATGATTAAACTTATAGGAATCCCCATAGGAATCCCCAGAGGTATCTTTATTCTCCAGAGGTGGGTGATCTTTAAACTCACGGACCTTGACTGCTGAATGTGTAGAAGAAATGTATTAAATGTGTTGATAGGGCTCCATACCTCTAACTGCAAGACAAGAGCCTGAAGCCTCAATTTCAAGTGCCACAGTGCACTTAAAGGGACATGCACACTCCCCCTTCAACTAGCTGATCCAGCCACTTTACACATCAGATCCTTTCTTTATCTCACATACACTTAAAGTTAAGATGTATAGAACTCACCCTATTTGCGCAAACATTACTCCCTGCAAATGTTATAACATCACTCAACTCTCAGGTACTCCCTGTGCAAAATCACATTTAAATACAATTTATTTCATAAATTGGAATTAACTGGTAGTTAAATTCGCTAATTCTACAGTATTGAAAAACGATCATTTATGACATTTAATTTTTAGCATGAATTTTAATCAATATTGGTCAGTGACTGAAGTGGGAAGTCGTGATTTATGAAATTATCTCTGGTCTCTACTCTCCCACTCCCTGCACTTCTCCCAACATTCAGGAGCTGGCACACAGTCCCTGCCTTTTTTTCATGTTACTCATCTACTATTACTTTAACTGCTTGCATCAAAATGTTAGCCTTTGCTTTCTGCTTATTCTCAGATATCTGGACAAATGCTTTTTGTGTGATCTGTAGAAGCTGGGTTATTCCCTGCTCATGCCAATTTTCTGTCTTTTGTAATTTTCTCCTAATGTCTGGGGCTGAGTTGGTAACAAAACCTGTTAGTACCAATTGTTCCCCTGCTGGGGATTCTATGTCGAGACCCCCATATTGTATATATATATGGTCCCAAAAATTGGTCTAACTGTTCGGCACATCCCTGGGGATCTTCTATCAGGGAGGTCAGTTCTTTCTTAAAGTTATGCACTTCAGTACTGGTCAGGGGCACATTTACGAAACCGAGACCCTCTCCCATGGGAACTTCCCACAGTGGTCTCATCCAATTGGTTTCTGGCTTATTAGGTCTGGGTTCCTGCTCCCTGGGAAATGAATCAAAGGGTTCTGCCCTTTCTTCCTGAAGAGTCTCACGCTGTTCTGAATTAAAGTTACCTCTCTCTCCTGTCAACAGAGGTGGTAATCGAGTGCTTTGTGAGCAAGTTATCATACACTCCTGCTCTCTTCTCTCTTCTCTAGTGGTGGGGGAGGTGGGGAAGGTGCAGAAGGGTAGGTCATAGGAGGGGAAGGAAAGATAGGAGCTGGCATAGGAGGAACATAGGGAGGAGGGAGGGAATGTAACACATCCCAACCCTGTGATTCAGGGACAAGAGGTTCCTCCTCTCTCTTATCCCTGGATTCTTTCTCATTCAAAACCAGCTGTTCAATGGATCCCTTGAGCCAGCAGGCTGCATATTCCCTGCTCTCAACATTGTCTTTCTGGTTTTGATAGAGCCATAGGTTCAAAGCTTTACACATCCATTCATCCTCGGATCCGAATTTTGGCCAGTACACGGAGCTCCCTTTAACCGGGTATTTAACCCATTCATTACAACAATACCTGACCATCGTCAGTTTGTCTTTACCGCGGGTCTTTCCTGTGCCCCACTCAGATAACATCAACCCAAGCGGGCTGTACGTAGCTATCTGGTGGTCACGTCCTGTGTCAGGACTCTCATCTCTACTGCCCGCTATTCCCATGCTTAGGAACAAGTAAAATACTCTTACCGAGTTCTGGCAGTACTGCTCTAGCGCGCGTCCTTCCGCCGTTTGTTCTCAATGCCTCTTCTCGGATATCACTCGCTTCTTCCACTGACCAGCCACCCGTCGCCCGTGAGTCCAGCTGAATCAGCCGGGGTGCACCTACTCTCGTCGTCGGGGTACTCTGTCAGTGGAGGGAGTGTGATCCCGGACGAGCCCCCATTTGTTAGAAATTAAAGTACCTTTAAAGAAATTGCTCGAGACAAAAATTGAGAACAAAGAACATTTATTACTACAACAATGCAAAGTTGGGTGCTTCCCCTTACCCTGGGAATACACACACACACTGGGGCTCACCCAACTTTTATACAGTTGATTTCAGTGTAGGAATACCCTCCCCCTTACATTCTTCTGCCTCCTGCTGGAGAGGTTTGGCATTAGGCAATCCTGCCTGCCTACGTGCAATTTCAGTATACTTGGAGAACCAGGGGGGGGTATCCTGTGGGTGTCCCTTCATGTCATTGTCCTTATTCACACCTTCCTGATTCTCGGGGCTACAGTCTCTTGATATGCAGAGTTGACTCATTCTATCTAGGGTTGGCTAATTTCATATGTATAAATCTGTGTATGGTTAGCTAATTAGATATGCAGGACTTGGTACTTCTGTCCAGGGCTAGGAGACCCTTATCTGATCCAGACTACCTCAACTTCCTACATTCTATTGTTCCTTACCACTCCTTATCTTAGTCTTATGGTCTTGTCACAAAGACTAGAAGCTTCTTATGTTAATCGTGCTGACTCTGCTTTCCTGCATCCTAACCCCCAAGCTTATCCTGTTTGTACTGGTTACAGCCATTAACTGATGAACTTTAGTTTCTTCCATGTTCATAATTTTAGATCAATTTTCCCATCTCTCACAATCCTCACTTTTCTTTTAGATCAGTAATACTGATCTTTCACCATGATCAGTGTTACTGATCTTTGGTTACTAGTGTCAGTGTGACTGATCCCCCCCCCCCTTCCTCACTTTTCTTTTAGATCAGTAATACTGATCTTTCAAGTGTAAGGTGTTGTTTTACCCAGCTGGTCAATAACCGAATTGTAACACCTGAGTAAAGTCTTTAGGTAGGGGAGCACCATGAAGGTCAGAGTAGTGAGTCCAGCTGCTTATTAGGGTTGTGAGTATCAGGCTCCAGTTCTCAGTAAAGAGTCTAGTCCATCCCACATCAGTCCGAAGTTGCCACGTCTGAACATGGGCATGGGCAGATTCACGTTGAAACATTGAAGCAGTGTCTTTTAACCACCCGACTTTTGTAAGCATTGTACTGACGAAGTCTGTGAGAAACGCTGCCTTCAGCAGCGAACGAGTAGCAGTAGTCAGGCGGTTCCGTTGAATTGTGGCTAGTATCTGATGTCCTCTTCAGCCCCGAACCCTAGGGCCACCGATCTCCGAAGGCTGTCTGGAGCCTGATATTAAAGTGTCAAGCAGCTCACGTTGTTGGTAACTGGTGCTCCCCTTCACGGGGTGATGAAAAGAGACCAAGCTGGGGGGGGATTGTTTCTTGTGATTTAACTGTGTGTTGCAGCTTGTCTGCTAACATTAGCATGGGTATCATTGAACTTGTGAGTTGCAGCCTGTCTGTGTACATTAGCATATGTATTAACTCTCTCTCTCTGCGACATGTACAATCCTGACTACCATTCTGTCTGTCTTTGTCCCACCATGTCCTTTGTGCTATCGCTTCAAAACTCTTGTCTTTAATACCTGTGTAGGCTAAGATACAAATTAAATGTACTCCACTAAAGCTGTTCAGTTCCCCTGGTCCGTATTGGAATCCCTTGTTAACCCATATCCCACTATGACTATACATTAAATCTATGCCCTGACTACATTCTAAAGGAGCACAATTGTAACCTCTGCTGCCCCTATTCCAGGAGGACTTAAAACATAGCGAGTACTGAAGTGACATATCCATTTAACGAACAATATTCCAAAAAAATGAATAAACAACAATAAATGTAAAACCCATTAAAACTGCAATAAAAATACAACAATAACTGTATAAACCATTAAAATAGGAAACAACAACAATAACTGTATAAACCATTAAAATAGGAAACAACAACAATAACTGTATAAACCATTAAAATAGGAAACAACAACAATAAATGTAAAACCCATTAAAATACGGCAATAAAAAATACAACAATAACTGTATAAACCATTAAAATACGACAATAAATGTAACATTACGGCACTTTGTCACGGCGCAGTGTAAGTTTCAGGTCTGATGGATGAAGAACTGCACGCCAGGTTGAGGGTTGAATCTGTGTGTCATGATGTTGTGGTTCAGAAGCTGGTTTAATTCTTTGAATGTGGGTCCAGCCTTTCTTGTTCTTACTGCGGTGTCTGTAATTAAAAGTACACAGCAGGGACCATCCCAGGCAGGTTTTAGTTGATCCTCTTGCCATGCTTTTACATATAACCAATCACTAGATTTTAATAAAATGAATAACAATCTGACTTTCCTTTGTGTTAGTGTAAAAATTGTAAAATGAAACACAAACCATATTTGCATGGGTTTTGAATATGTTAGACCTTATTAAAATGCAGTTGGAGCTGCTTGTCTGTATGGGGCACAACCCTCCAATTTGTTAGAGTACATAACAGACATTGTAGCACAAGAGCCTCTGCAAGAGAACTTGAAACATATTCAACCTTTAGTTCTGCCTTAAGTAAAATGCCTTGTGCCACAGCTCACAACCATATTCCATATAATAACCATATAGCAATAACAGTACGGAAACAGGCCATATTGGCCCTTCTAGTCCGCACCGATTTACATGAAACTCCAACTAGTTCCACCTACCTACTCCCTGCCCATAACCCTCCAACCCCCTCACATCCATGTACTCATCAGTGCCACTGTAATATAGTTGAACTAACCGCTGCACTACCCAAAGTGAGACAAGAGCCCATGCATTTTCTGACTAAAGGTCACAAGTGCAGCCAACAGATTACTTCAAGGCACTTTCAGCCTTGCTCCTCTGTGCAGCCATGTAATCTTTGAGAAGAGGCAAACATAACCAAGGGCATTAAAAGGGTAAAAATCTGGCAATTTTCTCTCCACAGAGAGCATTGGGGAGCCTGGAACCGATTGCTGATTTTGTAAAATGAAGTTGAACAGGCTTGTATACATTTTCAGACTGCTTGTGCAGTGAGTGCCATACACCATGGTCTTCTGATTCATTGGTGAGGAGGTGATCAGTAAGATGCAGCAGTGGAAGCGCTTGCTCAAAGGCTGGAGGAAAATTAGACTTAGACCTGGATTTGTCAGAATGATAAGAGTTTATCTAAAGCTGGCTTTAGATAGAAGAACATCACAGGTGCTCCTCAATTTACGATAGGGTTGCGTTCCAGCAGACCCAGCATAAGTTGAAAAAAATCTTAATTGGAGACGTACCTTGTCTAACATTGACAGCACTGTATCAGTCCTCATACTGATCCCGCTGCCCCACACTCTAACGACAGCGCTGTATCAGTCCCCATACGGATCCCACTACCTTGCTCTCTCCCAACAGTCCCTGTAAGCTTTCCGAAAATGTGATTAACCAACGAGGCTACAAAAAATTCACCTTAGAGGAATTATCAAAGTTTATTGGAAAAATCAACGATGCTTGTGATGACCTTTAACACATTATATGAAAGTAAATGACAGTCATGCTATTGTGTCATCGTAAAATCATAAGTAGGGGAGCACCTGTATTACCTTTCATATTTTTCCAATGTTGATTGCACACACAATCATTTAAGTACCGGCTAGTTTCTATAATATTGCACTTAAAGTTTATCTGCATGAATCCTGGAGCTTGTGGAGTCATTAGTGAATCAAGAAATATTGGTGCCATGCCAATTTCTCTGTACCATGCCAATTTCCCAGTCCTGAAGCCGGGACATAGTGAATAGTATCAGGTACAAGATCTGTGAGTAATTAATGCTATTATTCCTATGCGCCCAATTGTTCTGAACGATGCCACCAATTTAAATCATATTCCACCTATTGCAGTACTCACACACCACCATAGACCAGTTCGCAGGTTTATTTCTCCATTAAGTTGAATCCAGTTGCGCAGGGTTTACCTCCGTGATTATTTACAATGTAACTTCCGCACTACCGGATTTAAATATAAACCTGATGAATGGGGGAAGTTATCATGAATTAAATAACAGCGGCAATACAGAGAAATTGTGCTGAGGCATTAATTTCACTCCGGAGGAAAATGCACCAGAGAAATGAATGATTAAACTTATAGGAATCCCCAGAGGTATCTTTATTCTCCAGAGGTGGGTGATCTTTAAACTCACGGACCTTGACTGCTGAATGTGTAGAAGAAATACCTCTAACTGCAAGACAAGAGCCTGAAGCCTCAATTTCAAGTGCCACAGTGCACTTAAAGGGACATGCACACTCCTGCTTCAACTGGCTGAACCAGCCACTTTACACATCAGATCCTTTCTTTATCTTACATACACTTAAAATAAGACGTGTAGAACTCACCCTATTTGCGCAAACATTTCTCCCTGCAAATGTTATAACATCACAACTCTCAGGTACTCCCTGTGCAAAATCACATTTGAATACAATTTATTTCATAAATTGGAATTAACTGGTAGTTAAATTCGCTAATTCTACAGTATTGAAAAACGATCATTTATGTCATTTAATTTTTAGCATGAATTTTAATCAATATTGGTCAGTGACTGAAGTGGGAAGTCGTGATTTATGAAATTATCTCTGGTCTCTACTCTCCCACTCCCGACGCTTCTCCCAACATTCAGGAGCTGGCACACAGTCCCTGCCTTTTTCCATGTTACTCATCTACTATTACTTTAACTGCTTGCATCAAAATGTTAGCCTTTGCTTTCTGCTTATCCTCAGATGTCTGGACAAATGCTTTTTGTGTGATCTGTAGAAGCTGGGTTATTCCCTGCTCATGCCAATTTTCTGTCTTTTGTAATTTTCTCCTAATGTCTGGGGCTGAGTTGGTAACAAAACCTGTTAGTACCAATTGTTCCCCTGCTGGGGATTCTATGTCGAGACCCCCATATTGTATATATATTTGGTCCCAAAAATTGGTCTTAACTGTTCGGCACATCCCTGGGGATCTTCTATCAGGGAGGTCAGTTCTTTCTTAAAGTTATGCACTTCAGTACTGGTCAGGGGCACATTTACGAAACCGAGACCCTCTCCCATGGGAACTTCCCGCAGTGGTCTCATCCAATTGGTTTCTGGCTTATTAGGTCTGGGTTCCTGCTCCCTGGGAAATGAATCAAAGGGTTCTGCCCTTTCTTCCTGAAGAGTCTCACGCTGTTCTGAATTAAAGTTACCTCTCTCTCCTGTCAACAGAGGTGGTAATCGAGTGCTTTGTGAGCAAGTTATCATACCACTCCTGCTCTCTTCTCTCTTCTCTAGTGGTGGGGGAGGTGGGGAAGGTGCAGAAGGGTAGGTCATAGGAGGGGAAGGAAAGATAGGAGCCGGCATAGGAGGAACATAAGGTGGAGGGAGGGAATGTAACACATCCCAACCCTGTGATTCAGGGACAAAAGGTTCCTCCTCTCTCTTATCCCTGAATTCTTTCTCATTCAAAACCAGCTGTTCAATGGATCCCTTGAGCCAGCAGGCTGCATATTCCCTGCTCTCAACATTGTCTTTCTGGTTTTGATAGAGCCATAGGTTCAAAGCTTTACACATCCATTCATCCTCGGATCCGAATTTTGGCCAGTACACGGAGCTCCCTTTAACCGGGTATTTAACCCATTCAATACAACAATACCTGACCATTGTCAGTTTCTCTTTACCACGGGTCTTTCCTGTGCCCCACTCAGATAACATCAACCCAAGCGGGCTGTACGTAGCTATCTGGTGTTCACATCCTGTACCAGGACTCTCCTCCTTGCTACCCATTATTCCCATGCTTATAAACAAGTAAAATACTCTTACCGAGTTCTAGTAGTACTGCTCTAGTGCACTTCCTACCGTCGTTTGTTCTCAATGCCTCTTCTCGGATATCACTCGCTTCTTCCACTGACCAGCCACCCGTCGCCCGTGAGTCCAGCTGAATCAGCCGGGGTGCACCTACTCTCGTCGTCGGGGTACTCTGTCAGTGGAGGGAGTGTGATCCCGGACGAGCCCCCATTTGTTAGAAATTAAAATACCTTTAAAGAAATTGCTCGAGACAAAAATTGAGAACAAAGAACATTTATTACTACAACAATGCAAAGTTGGGTGCTTCCCCTTACCCTGGGAATACACACACACACTGGGGCTCACCCAACTTTTATACAGTCAATTTCAGTATCAGAGTGCCCTCCCCCCTTACATTCTTCTGCCCCCTGGATGGGTTGGGCATAGGTAATCCTTCCTGCCTACGTGCAGTTTCAGTACACTTGGAGGACCAGGGGGTATCCTGTGGGTGCCCCATCATGTCATTGTCCTTATTCACACCTTCCTGATTCTCAGGGCTACAGTCTCTTGATATGCAGAGTTGACTCATTCTATCTAGGGTTGGCTAATTTCATATGTATAAATCTGTGTATGGTTAGCTAATTAGATATGCAGGACTTGGTACTTCTGTCCAGGGCTAGGAGACCCTTATCTGATCCAGACTACCTCAACTTCCTACATTCTATTGTTCCTTACCACTCCTTATCTTAGTCTTATGGTCTTGTCACAAAGACTAGAAGCTTCTTATGTTAATCGTGCTGACTCTGCTTTCCTGCATCCTAACCCCCAAGCTTATCCTGTTTGTACTGGTTACAGCCATTAACTGATGAACTTTAGTTTCTTCCATGTTCATAATTTTAGATCAATTTTCCCATCTCTCACACCACCATTCAGTGCTCAAATAGTCCTTCCAAGTAAAACAACTCCACTTGTGAACCTGCAGAGATCATCTACTGCACTCGGTGCTGCTGTTGCAGTCTCCTCTACATTGAAACAGGCTGGTAGATTGCTTCGTTGAGAACCTTGGTTCTGTCTGCTGCAACCGTGGGGATCTAGAACTCCCAGTGCCAACCAATTTCAATTCTCTGCCCCAATCCCATGCCAGCATATCTGCCCATGGTCCAATGCTCTGCCAGACCAAGACCACCTACAAATTGGAGGAAAAACACCTCATATTCTGTATGGAAACCCTCCAACTTCTCCAGTTCTGTTAGCCACTTCCCCCCATCTCCCCCATTTCTCCTTTCCTCTTGCTCTGTCTCTCACTCTTTCCTTTTCCCTCTGTCTCCTCTCAACTAGATTTGCATTCATTGGGCCACCCCCTCTCACCCCCCCCCCCTATCAATTCTCACATTTACTCTCCCATCCTAGCCATATCCAATTATCACCTTTTGTCTGTTTTACTCACACCTTGAAAAAAGGCTCAGGCCCAAAATTTCAGTTATATATGGACAATGTGAGACCTGCTGAGTTCCTCTTGTGCCTGTGTGTGCGCGCGCACACATACACACACATATGAAATTATCAGTAATATATTAAACAAGAAAATGTTCTTAAAATAGATTTTCAGTAATGTATCTCCAAAATATTCAAAAACATTAATGATGACTGATTTTATCTTGAACAGTTGAATGGCAGGGATTATCTCATTTGATTTACAAAGGAGTTGTTGTATTCATATGGAAATTTAACATCTGTTTGTAAACCTGTGAATTTATCTGATACTGAGTTCACACTTGCAGTTCTGCTATTGGTAATAGCCACGATTTCCCAACAAGCAGCAAATCATTTCAAGGATTGAATGTCCTCAACTCTTCCAGAGATACCAGTTGATGAGACATATAATGGTGACCCAGACATCTTAGTGAGGAACACTGGTGATATGCTTAGGGAGAAAATGTTCAGATACACTAGCAAACAGAAAGCTTGCATTTTATATCCTGTTTCTGAGGCCCCATGAAGAGTTGTTCATCCATGAGTTCAAATAGTGTTACAAGTCCAGAGGACCCCAAAACCCAACAGCAATAGATATTCACCAAGACAAATGGTTACTTAAACAAAAGTTGCTTTTAATTATCTTTAAACATGAAAACAGAATCACACTTTAACTTATCACTATTGACGTAACTAACCAAACTTAACCCCCTTCTAATTCTTAGCGTACATGTATGTAATGTGTGTGTAAGTTCAGAAAAGTTATTTGATTCACAGTCAAATCTCACTTCTCATTCACTGGTTGCAGGCAATTCTTATACTGTGCAGAGAAATTAACATTTATAAAGTTCACCAGGCTTTGGTGCTTGAAAGGTAAATGGTTAGGAAGGTTCTTGTTGGTTTTCAGAGAGAGATTTGTTGTTCCAGAAAACCCACAGCCACTCCAGTGGCTTGCTGACGAAACTTGTCCCCTCAGGGTTCTCCAAATGATAACCTCTTTCTTTCAGGTCACCACAGAGTGTCTTTTTATTTCTCTTATTCCAAGTGAAACATTAGACAACCAGTCCTCTCCTCTTACATAAACCACAAGGGATTTGACCAGACTGAACTAAGCACAACCCGTCTTCCAAATGGGGTTTTCCACTTGCTTGCCAGCTTGTCCTGTTCCAGTTGCTGCTGCTGACTGTAAAACTGTAGAACTGATCTCTGTCTGTCTGTCTGTCTGTCTGTCTGTCTGTCTGTCTGTCTGTCTGTCTGTCTCTCTCACTCTCTCTCTCTCTCTGAGAGAAAGCCTATTTGACTCTCTCTGCTTTCAAAACCACATGACCCTCTTAGAACAGCAAGTTTCATTCCAGACAGAATGTGGCTCTGACAAGTTCTTTCATCTGTTGCCTTTTTGTCAACAACAATCCATTAGAGAAGTCTCTTGGGCACTCTCCAAAGCTTCTGCAAAGGTTCTTCTGGCCCTGACATGTCTAACACAGGGCAGAGTTCCAGTATTTTAAATAAGATCTGTTTGTATGTGACCTACACTAACAATCCCTGTCCCAGTTTATCTCCCAAAAACATATCTATATTCTGCCACAGTAGCCTCTGTGTTAATTCTCATAGACAACAAGCAGAATTGGAGCTGAATCTCCCTGTGACTCATGGAAGGAGATCATGGATATAGTTCATGGATATTGGTCTGTTATCAGACCAATGTCCCCTTGTTTCTTAACACAATGTGGCCTCCTGCAAATCAACAGTGGATGGTTACATGTTTAATAGTTTGTGCAGTTGGTTGCCTTCTGCACAGAAAGAGAACCTGTCAGTGTGGAATTTAGTAATGACCTGTAAATTTGAAATAATCACACGTTATCTACATAACCAAAGCAATTAGGGAAACTATCCATGGAACACGGACACAACGATCTGAATGGTCTCCTATACGGACTCTTGAAAAAGAGAACCATAGCGGGTGGTCACCAATTTATAAATAGGTAACAAAATATTAACTGATCATATTCAAATGTTTTTGAACTTTCAGAAAACATGTTAACTTAATGCATGTATTATGTACAAATGCTATTGCCCATTTTTGACTGCTCTGGGAAACCAGCTGTTTTGTTAAACTGCCACAGTTTGATGAGATGAAGAAGTCACTCCCCCCCACCCCGCCCCCCCCCCCCCGCCCTTCCCTGCTCCTCATTATATCTGAGTGGGATTCTCACACTGTAATTATATTTCTTTTACAACAGTCTATCAAAATCTTGGAAAAAGACAACTGAAGAGTAAGGATAATAGCTTTTTAACATTTACTTACATGTGAAATTAATTTACTTGGAATGATGGTACAAGAAGTTTGATCCTTGAAGTCATCCTGTGTCCCCGACTCATGACTGATGATGAAGTAACTCAGCAAAGTATTGCAAGCCACAGCCCCCAGCCAGAAAACTAATGGTTGAGATATGACCAATCATTTATCCACTTCAGGGTCATTAATGGGAGGGAAAATGGACAAATGGAAACCAAACTAGAAATGTGGCTGCTTGTTGTATGTATGTTGGGTGCATTGTGTGAGACTAGTGTGGTTGGCAACATAAATGTAGAACATTCAGGAAAACTCAGCAGGCCAGGCAGCATCTGTGGAAAGAGCAACAGAATTAATGCTTCAGGCCGAAGAGATTCAAAAGGACATGTTTCTCTTTCTATAGATGCTGCTCAGCCTGTTCACTGTTTGAAATATCTTTCTGATGAAGGCCCAGGCTCAAAACATTGGTTACCCTTTACTTCCTATGGATGTTGCATGACCTGCTGAGTTTCTACAGCGCTTTTGTGTATTGTAATTGACTGCAGCGTCTGCAATTTTTTTTAGAACCCTACAGCACAGAAAACAGGGCATTCAGCCCTTCTGGTCTGTGCCAACCATCATCTCCCTAGTCCCATTGACCTGCTCCCACTCATAACCCTCCAGACTTCTCCAATTCATGTATCCATCCAAACTATTTTTAAAGCTCAAGATCGAGCTTGCATTTACCACATCAGATGGCAACCCATTCCACACTCCCACCACTCTCCAAGTGAAGAATTTTCCCCTAATGTTTCCCCTACACCTTTCCCCTTTCAGCTTAAAACTATGACCATTTGTATTTACCTCCCCCAATCTAAGTGGAAAAAGTCTACTCACATCCACTCTGTCTATACCTCTCATAATCTTGTAAACCTCTATCAAATCTCCCCTCATTCTTCTTCACTCCAAGGAATAGTCCTAACCTGTTTAATTTTTCCCTGTAACTAAACTCCTGAATGTGATGTTTCTTTTATTGTTCTTTTTAAACAACTAGATTTATTAGCTAAGCAAACAGCACTAAGAACAGAACACACACAGGAAGGTCCTCATGTGGAGACATCCATCTCAAATCTACCCAAGATGCAACAGCATTCACAAGATAAAACATACCCCAGATGCCACACACTCCACCTCTGACTCCTCCTGGTGGTAGCTCTCAATCACTACACTGACAACCTTCTTAGCATTTTCTGTTTTATTTCAGATAACCAGTCTGTATTTTAAAATGCTTCAATTGCCAATATGCCTGAAGCCAGATACAGATCAGTGACAGTTCAAGTTCAAATTTATAACTGGTACAGTGGGACGGGTTCTTTCACAAGCAGTCTGGCAAGTCAACTTTAACACGCATTCAGTCATATAATGTAGAAGAGTAAGAGCACAATAAAGAGTATAGAGTTACAGTGAAAATAAAAATTCAGGGAGTATATTGCAAGGGCAGCCTGATATCACAGTTGAGAGGTTCAGGACACTGTTAGCTACAAGGAAGAAATTATCTTTAAGCCTGTCAATGTGCGAGTTTATACTTTTCAACCTTTTCTCTGATGGGAAAAGAACATATTTCCAGCGTGGGTCCTTCAGTTTGTGTATAGATGGAGCTGATGAAGGAGAGGTCAGTTCTGAGCTGTATTCACCACCTCTGCTGCTTCAGATTTTTGGTGAAGCTGCTCCTAAACCACATCATGATGTGCATTTAGCTCGAATGCTTTCGATGGTGTATTTCTGGAGGTCGTTAATGGATATGGGCATATGTCAACCCTCCTAAAGCCTCAAAAGAAAAATAGGCATTGCTATGATTTCTTGACCATTGCACCAATATGGTTGGTCCAGATAAGATCACTGGAGTTCTCAAGAACTTGAAGCTGATTTTTGTCTCCACTGATGTTGACACATAACCCTCCTGAAGTCTATAATTAGCTCCTTTATCTCAGTGAAAAAAAACAGTTAGGAAATATCATTTGTTTTGCCTTCAATTGAGTGGAAATCTAAAACCATCCTGTAAAAATGACCTATGAAGAACCTCTTCTTTATTTTGCCAAGTAATGCTTTTGTGATTAGTGGCATTTTTGGATTTTTCCAAACTCATTCTGCTTTAGCTTATGCATAGAGAATCATTAAACACTGAAAACTAACGCTGCAATTTTAAAAGCTGCGAACATGACCTACAGGCAAAAGTGATACAAAGTAAAAACAGAGATTTCCAAACATTTGTAGGAATATTGGGAAAAACCACTATCGATTAATCAAAATGAGGAATGGCTGGAAATACTCAGCAGGTATCTGTGGAGGAAAAATCAAGTTTACCTTTCAGGTGGATAGGCTATGATCTGAATGAGGAGAAGTTAGAACGCACACATGTTTTAGCTAACAGAGAAGGTGGAGGGATGGAAAGAACAAAGAGAATGTCTGTGACAGGGTGTAGATCTAGGAGGAATGAACAACACACTGAGAGGGTGAAAGTTATTAATCACAAGCAAGAGAAGCTGTTGAATGTGAAGAGATATCAAGCAAGAAAAGGAGGCCAATGGAGGAGGGAACTATTCAAAGTAAACAAAATGAAAAATTTTCTTTTAAATTTTTTATTTTTCACACCATAAACCACATTGACCATGATACATACATTTTCCTTTTCAAATATACACAGTGTCATTTTCTCCCCCCCCCACCTCTCCCATCCCACCCTCCCTACCTCCCCCCCCATCCATTTAAAGTACAAAATCTAAGATACATTAAACCAGTCAAACAATGTTGTCATTCAATAAAAATAAAGAAGAAATTCCACTGAGTCAATTCTTTTCATTTCCTTCTCCTTTCCTTAATTTAGGTAGTGAATGTCCCCGGTAGGTTTTCTCTATTGTGTTTCATGTAAGGCTCCCATATTTGTTCAAATATTTCAATATTATTTCTTAAACTATATGTTATTTTTTCTAATGGAATACATTTATTCATTTCTATATACCATTGTTGTATTTTCAAATTATCTTCCAATTTCCAGATTGAAATAATACATTTTTTTGCTATGGCTAGAGCTATCTTAACAAATCTTTTTTGTGCACCATCCAAATCAATTCCAAATTCTTTGTTTTTTATGTTACTTAGGAGGAAGATCTCTGGATTTTTTGGTATATTGTTTTCTGTAATTTTATTTAATATCTGGTTTAGATCTTCCCAAAATTTTTCTACTTTCTCACATGTCCAGATTGCATGAATTGTTGTTCCCATTTCTTTTTTACATCGAAAACATCTGTCAGATACTGTTGGGTCCCATTTATTTAACTTTTGAGGTGTAATGTATAGCCTGTGTATCCAGTTATATTGTATCATACGTAACCTCGTATTTATTGTATTTCTCATCGTTCCAGAACATAACTTCTCCCATGTTTCCTTTTTTTATCTTTATATTTAAATCTTGTTCCCATTTTTGTTTAGTTTTACCATTTGTTTCCTCATTCTCCTTTTCTTATAACATATTTGTTATAAATCTTTTGATTATCATTGTATCTGTAATCACATATTCAAAGTTACTTCCCTCTGGTAACCTCAGACTGTTTCCTAATTTGTCCTTCAAGTAGGATCTCAATTGGTAATATGCCAGCACTGTATCTTGAGTTATATTGTATTTATCTTTCATTTGTTCAAAGGATAATAATCTATTTCCTGAAAAACAATTTTCTATTCTTTTGATCCCTTTTTTCTTCCATTCTCTAAAGAAAAGGTTATCTATTGTAAAAGGGAGTAACTGATTTTGCGTCAATATTAATTTTGGTAATTGGTAATTTGTTTTATTCCTTTCTACATGAATCTTCTTCCAAATATTGAGTAGATGATGTAATACTGGAGAACTCCTACGTTGTACCAATTTTTCATCCCATTTATATAATATGTGTTCAGGTATCTTTTCCCCGGACCGGGGCCGAGGCCGCCGCAGTTCACCCTGTGCCTGGACTGGGGCCACCGCCTCCCACTCCCTGCCCGGACAGGGGCCTCAGCCTGCCTCACTCGACCGAGACCGGGGCCGCCGTCTCCCCCTTGCTCCTGCCCGTATCGGGGCCGCCGCCGTCTACCCTTCGCCCGGACCGGGGCCGGGGCCGCTGCTGCTCTCCCTGTGCCCCAAGTCCAAAGCCCGCTGCGCAGCTCAGACGGCAAAGTCCTCCTCAGCGACAAGATCTCCATCCTCAACCGATGGTCAGAACACTTCCAATCTCTTTTCAGTACCAACCGCTCAGTCCAAGATTCCGCCCTGCTCCAGCTCCCTCAACAGCCCCTAAGGCTAGAGCTGGATGAGGTTCCCACCCTGGATGAGACATATAAGGCAATCGAACAACTGAAAAGTGGCAAAGCAGCAGGTATGGATGGAATCCCCCCAGAAGTCTGGAAGGCTGGCGGCAAAACTCTGCATGCCAAACTGCATGAGTTTTTCAAGCTTTGTTGGGACCAAGGTAAACTGCCTCAGGATCTTCGTGATGCCACCATCATCACCCTGTACAAAAACAAAGGCAAGAAATCAGACTGCTCAAACTACAGGGGAATCACGTTGCTCTCCATTGCAGGCAAAATCTTCGCTAGGATTCTACTAAATAGAATAATACCTAGTGTCGCCGAGAATATTCTCCCAGAATCACAGTGCGGCTTTCGCGCAAACAGAGGAACCACTGACATGGTCTTTCCCCTCAGACAGCTCCAAGAAAAGTGCAGAGAACAAAACAAAGGACTCTACATCACCTTTGTTGACCTCACCAAAGCCTTCGACACCGTGAGCAGGAAAGGGCTTTGGCAAATACTAGAGCGCATCGGATGTCCCCCAAAGTTCCTCAACATGATTATCCAACTGCACGAAAACCAACAAGGTCGGGTCAGATACAGCAATGAGCTCTCTGAACCCTTCTCCATTAACAATGGCGTGAAGCAAGGCTGTGTTCTCGCACCAACCCTCTTTTCAATCTTCTTCAGCATGATGCTGAACCAAGCCATGAAAGACCCCAACAATGAAGACGCTGTTTACATCCGGTACCGCACGGATGGCAGTCTCTTCAATCTGAGGCGCCTGCAAGCTCACACCAAGACACAAGAGAAACTTGTCCGTGAACTACTCTTTGCAGATGATGCCGCTTTAGTTGCCCATTCAGAGCCAGCTCTTCAGCGCTCGACGTCCTGCTTTGCGGAAACTGCCAAAATGTTTGGCCTGGAAGTCAGCCTGAAGAAAACTGAGGTCCTCCATCAGCCAGCTCCCCACCATGACTACCAGCCCCCCCACATCTCCATCGGGCACACAAAACTCAAAACGGTCAACCAGTTTACCTATCTCGGCTGCACCATTTCATCAGATGCAAGGATCGACAATGAGATAGACAACAGACTCGCCAAGGCAAATAGCGCCTTTGGAAGACTACACAAAAGAGTCTGGAAAAACAACCAACTGAAAAACCTCACAAAGATAAGCGTATACAGAGCCGTTGTCATACCCACACTCCTGTTCGGCTCCGAATCATGGGTCCTCTACCGGCACCACCTACGGCTCCTAGAACGCTTCCACCAGCGTTGTCTCTGCTCCATCCTCAACATCCATTGGAGTGCTCACACCCCTAACGTCGAGGTACTCGAGATGGCAGAGGTCGACAGCATCGAGTCCACGCTGCTGAAGATCCAGCTGCGCTGGATGGGTCACGTCTCCAGAATGGAGGACCATCGCCTTCCCAAGATCGTATTATATGGCGAGCTCTCCACTGGCCACCGTGACAGAGGTGCACCAAAGAAAAGGTACAAGGACTGCCTAAAGAAATCTCTTGGTGCCTGCCACATTGACCACCGCCAGTGGGCTGATAACGCCTCAAACCGTGCATCTTGGCGCCTCACAGTTTGGCGGGCAGCAGCCTCCTTTGAAGAAGACCGCAGAGCCCACCTCACTGACAAAAGGCAAAGGAGGAAAAACCCAACACCCAACCCCAACCAACCAATTTTCCCTTGCAACCGCTGCAATCGTGTCTGCCTGTCCCGCATCGGACTGGTCAGCCACAAACGAGCCTGCAGCTGACGTGGACTTTTTACCCCCTCCATAAATCTTCGTCCGCGAAGCCAAGCCAAAGAAGATCTTTTCCCCTATTTTATCTAGTTCTAATCTAGTCCAATCTGGCTTTTCCCTTGTTTGGTAAAAATCTGATTGGTTTCTTAATTGTGCGGCTCTATAATAATTTTTAATGCTTGGCAGTTGTAAGCTTCCTTGTTTATACCATTCTGTTAATTTATCTAGTGCTATCCTCGGTTTCCCCCTTTCCATAAAAATTTCCTTATTATTTTCTTTAACTCCTTGAAGAATTTCTCTGTCAAGTGTATTGGCAATGACTGAAATAGGTATAATATCCTTGGGAAAATGTTCATTTTAATACAGTTTATCCTTCCTATTAGTGTTAATGGTAAATCTTTCCAATGCTCTAAATCATCCTGTAATTTTTTCATTAGTGGATAATAATTGAGTTTATATAGCTGGCCGAGATTTTTATTTATTTGTATACCTAGGTATCTTATTGCTTGCATTTGCCATCTGAATGGTGATTCCTTCTTAAATTTTGAGAAATCCACATTATTCATTGGCATTGCTTCACTTTTATTTACGTTAATCTTGTAACCTGACACTTCTCCATATTCCTTCAATTTCTTATATAATTCTTTTATTGATAGTTCTGGTTCTGTTAAGTATACTATAACATCATTGGCAAATAAACTGATTTTATATTCCTTGTCTTTTATTTTTATCCCTTTTATATTATTTTCTGTTCTTATCAATTCTGCTAGTGGTTCTATAGCTAACGCGAACAATAAGGGTGATAGTGGGCATCCCTGCCGCGTTGATCTTCTTAAGTTAAATTGCTTTGATATATATCCATTTACTGTCACTTTCGCCAATGGCCCCTTATATAATGCTTTAATCCAATTAATATACTTCTCCGGTAAACTGAATTTTTGCAATACTTTGAATAAATAATTCCATTCTACTCTGTCAAAGGCCTTCTCTGCATCTAAAGCAACTGCTACTGTTGGCGCTTTACTCCCTTCTACTGCATGAAATAAGTTAATAAATTTACAAATATTGTCTGTTGTGCGTCTTTTTTTAATAAATCCAGTTTGGTCTAGATTTACCATTTTAGGTATATACTCTGCTAATCTGTTTGGTAATAGTTTAGCTATTATCTTATAATCTGTGTTAAGTAATGATATTGGCCTATATGACGCTGGTGCAAGTGGATCTTTCCCTTGCTTTAGTATTACTGTAATTATTGCTGTTTTACATGAATCTGGTAAGCTTTGTGTTTTATCAATCTGGTTGATTACTTCCAGGAGGGGAGGAATTAATAAATCTTTAAATGTTTTATAGAATTCTATTGGGAATCCATCCTCTCCTGGTGTTTTATTATTTGGTAATTTTTTTATTATCTCTTGTATTTCTACTATTTCAAATGGTTCTATTAATTTATTTTGTTCCTCTATTTGTAATTTTGGTAGTTCAATTTTAGTTAAAAATTCATCTATTTTGCCTTCTTTCCCTTCATTTTCAGTTTGGTATAATTGTTCATAGAATTCTCTAAAGTTTTCATTGATCTCCGTTGGATTATATGTGATTTGTTTGTCTTTTTTCCTTGATGCCAATACCATTTTCTTAGCTTGTTCTGTCTTAAGCTGCCATGCTAGAATTGTGTGCGTTTTTTCCCCTAGTTCATAATATTTCTGTTTTGTCTTCATTATGTTCTTCTCCACCTTGTATGTTTGTAGTGTTTCATATTTTATTTTTTTATCTGCCAATTCTCTTCTTTTAGTTGATCTTCCTTCATTGCTAATTCTTTTTCTATATCTACTATTTCCCTTTCCAACTGCTCTGTTTCCTGATTATAGTCCTTCTTCAACTTGGTTACATAACTTATTATTTGCCCTCTAATGAACGCTTTCATTGCATCCCATAGTATAAATTTATCTTTCACTGATTCCGTATTTATTTCAAAATACATTTTAATTTGTCTTTCAATGAATTCTCTAAAATCCTGCCTTTTAAGTAGCATGGAGTTTAATCTCCATCTATACATTCTTGGAGGGATGTCCTCTAACTCTATTGTCAATATCAAGGATGAATGGTCTGATAATATTCTAGCTTTATATTCTGTTTTTCTTACTCTATCTTGCATACGAGCTGATAACAAAAATAGGTCTATTCTTGAGTATGTTTTATGTCTACCCGAATAATATGAATATTCCTTTTCCTTTGGGTGTTGTTTCCTCCATATATCCAAAAGTTGCATTTCTTCCATCGATTTAATTATAAATTTGGTTACTTTGTTCTTTCTGTTAATTTTTTTCCCAGTTTTGTCCATATTTGAATCCAAATTCAGGTTGAAATCCCCTCCTATTAATATGTTCCCTTGCGTATCTGCTATCTTCAAAAAATATCTTGCATAAACTTTTGATCTTCTTCATTAGGTGAATATACATTGAGTAGATTCCAAAACTCCGAATATATCTGACATTTTATCATTACATATCTCTCTGCTGGATCTATTATTTCCTCTTCTATTTTAATTGGCACATTTTTACTAATTAATATAGCTACTCCTCTTGCTTTTGAATTATACGACGCTGCTGTTACATGTCCTACCCCATCTCTCTTTAATTTCTTGTGCTCCAATTCAGTTAAATGTGTTTCTTGCACAAATGCTATATCAATTTTTTTCTTTTTTCAGTAAATTTAGCAGTTTCTTCCTTTTGATTTGGTTATGTATTCCGTTAATATTTAAAGTCATATAGTTCAGCGTAGCCATTTCATACTTTGTTTATCTTCCCTTTCCGTTTCTCCATCATCACCTTTCCTTCTTATCCATTTCTGCTTTCTTGTTTTGAACACTTTATAAGACAACATTTCTAAAACATCAAACATTTTCCTTATTCTCCTATTTAAAACTTCTTTAACCCCATTCTCCCCTCCCCCTCCTGAGTTGCCCTTTATCCCTTGACGGGCAACCACATCTCCCCTCTCCATTTGGATTTGCGAATTCACTCGCAAACGTCAACTGATTTTGCAGTGACCGTAACTCCTCCCCACCCAGCCTTCCCCTGGAAAAGTTTTCAATTTTCAAATGTAACAAAGGTCATTCTTTTAATTCCCTCCTTATTCCCTCCCTTATTAATTCTTATCTATACTCTATATATTTTCCTCTAAATATGGATACATTCATGTATACACACTATATATATATATATATATATATATATATACACATATACCCCTATACACACATACATATAGTTCGTGGTCATTTTTACTCTCATTACATGTCTTCATCTCTCTGCTTGTTTTGTAGTTGTTCTGCAAATTTTCTTGCTTCCTCTGGATCCGAAAATAGTCTGTTTTGTTGCCCTGGAATAACTATTTTAAGTACCGCTGGGTACTTTAACATAAATTTATATCCTTTTATCCATAAGATCGTTTTTGCTATATTGAACTCCTTCCTCTTCTTCAGGAGTTCAAAACTTATGTCTGGATAGAAAAAAATTTTTTGACCTTTATATTCCAGTGGCTTTTTGTCTTCTCTTATTTTCTTCATTGCTTTCTCCAATATATTTTCTCTTGTTGTATATCTTAAGAATTTTACTAAAATGGATCTTGGTTTTTGCTGCGGTTGTGGTTTCGGGGCTAAAGTTCTATGTGCCCTTTCTATTTCCATTTCTTCCTGTAATTCTGGTCTTCCTAGGACCCTGGGGATCCAATCTTTTATAAATTCTCCCATATTCTTGCCTTCTTCATCTTCCTTAAGGCCCACTATCTTTATATTATTTCTTCTATTATAGTTTTCTATTATATCTATCTTCTGAGCTAACAGCTCATGTGCCTCTTTAACTTTTTTATTAGATTCTTCTAATTTCTCTTTTAAGTCCTCTACTTCCATTTCTACAATTATTTCTCGTTCTTCCATATTTTCCACTCTTTTTCCTATCTCTGACATGGCCATTTCTATTTTATTCATTTTTTCTTCTGCATTCTTAATTCTTCTTTTTATCTCATTAAATTCTTGTAATTGCCATTCTTTCACTGATTCCATATATTCTTTAAAAAAAAGATACATCCATTGTCTTGCCTTTCTCTTCTTCTTCCATTTCTTTCTGTTCTTCTTCTTCTTCTTCCTCTGGGTTGACCATCTGTTGTTTCCTTGTTTTCTTTTTACCCTCTTCTTTCTTGTTGTCGTTATTGTCTGTGTTCTGCACCTGCTGCTGTGTTGCAGGTGTCTCTCTCAGCTGTGGAGATCGACTCCGCAGCTGTTCCCCCCTCCCGTCACTGTGTTTTTTTTCATGCGCGGTTGCGCACTTTTACTCGGCTCTGTGAGCCATTTTTGTAGTCCCGAGCCCGGGACTTCCACTGACCTGAGGGAGCAGGCTTCTCTCTCCGCGGCGGGCCTCTTCGGACAGGTAAGGCCTTCACCTTCTTCTTCCGACGTTCTTTCTTCCTCTTTTCTTCCTGTTGTTTTTGACTTTTCTCTCTTCGCTGCCATTTTCTTCTCACCTTTATTTTTACTTTATTGTAAATTTTAATCTTGTACCTTTGTGCTTTGTGTGTTTTTTTTTAACTTTTCGGGAGAGGGCTGGAATTCCATGACCGGCCACTACTCCATCATGTGACTCCTCCAACAAAATGAAAATTAATGGAGATATAAGAGGTATCAAGTGAGAATGAATCCTACAGTTCTTCTGATGATGTAACGACCTGCAGGACAACAAAAACATCAGGATAAAAATTCTGAAGTTCTAAAAACTGAAATAATGAGAAATGTCTTTACTCAGAAGGCTGGAGACTTTGGAATTCTCAACCTCAGACAGCTATGGAGATTTTGTTGTTGATTGTACTCAAAGCTGAGACTGATAGAATTTGGACACAAAGGGGATGCAGATTCAGTGAGGTAGATTGAGGCACAGGGTCATTCATGATATACCTGAACAGACTCCAAAGGCCGCATGATTTTTCCTGCTTCCATGTCATATGCAGGTAAAACCTTGCTTTACGAAGGTAGAGCGTTCCTATGACACCTTTTGTTAGCCGAAATGGCGTAAAGTGAAGACCCATTCACTACGATTGAAGGCTATTTTCATAAAAGCAAAAACCCATTCAAATTTTCTTCAGATAGCAAACACAGGTTTCTTCGTAAAACCAAATTTTCATAAAGTGAGTATTGGTAAAGCGGGGTATACCTGTATTCTGGTTCTCAATGGCACAATGGGAAAATCATAGATTTCTCCTGCAGGAAGCTCGATGACACTAATTTTATTTTGCACTTACCTAAAATCAATGTTTTTGCGATTGATAGCAAGATTCATTCTTTGACTTTTCCTTGGCATGGAAAATCATTAAACTCTACAGTTTAAAGCAATAATTTTAGAAGCAAATTAAAATTTCTCATAAAGGCTGATATTTTCTTTTCCAAAAGCAGCTTTGAGTAAAAAAGTGTGATAACTATATAGACCAGAGCATAAAAATCTACAGCACATTACAGGCTATTCAGCCCACAGTGCTGTGCCAGCATAATACCTTACTTTACCAACTGCCTCAAATTTCTCTCCATTTTTTTCTGTTCCAAGTACCTATCTAATAGTCTCTTAAAAGATTGTATCTGCCCCCACCACCTTTGCTGGCAATGCATTCTATGCACCCACCTCTCTCTGTGTGAACTTACTTCTATATCCCCCCCGTACTTTTAAGCACCTTATAGCCCCCTCATGCTAGCCATTTCAGCCCTGGAAAACCGCCTCTGGCTATTAACATAATCAATGCTTCTCATCAACTTGTACACCCCTCATCTTTCAGTGCTCCAAGGAGAAAAGGCCAAGTTGACTCAACCTATCCCTATAAGGCATACTCTCCAATCTCCAATCCAGGCAACATCCTTGTAAATTTCCTCTGCACCTCTCTTTAGCATCCACATTTTTCTTGTAAAGAACAACCAAAAGTGAACACAATATTCCAGGAGGGATCTAACCAAGGACTTATATAACAGCAACATTACCTCACTGTAGAGCACGTCAAAAGAACCAGAGACTTGTTGATCCAAACCAAGGCTTTTATTAACTAAAAGACTGGAGCATATCACGAGTAGGTCGACCAGTCCAGAATGACCTGGTCTGGCTAGGAGCAATCCTTTAAGACCTCCCAGTAGGTGTGGCTACACTCTCAGCCAATCACAGTCATCCTACACTACAATCTGTACATATACACATTGGTGATAGAATCTGTACTATCACACTCACAGCTCTTGAACACGATCCCATGGTTAATGAAGGCCAACACACCATATGCCTTCTTAACAATACTATCAACTTGTGGAGCAGCTTTGAGTATCCTGTGGACCCACAGACCCAAGATCTCTGATGATATGAGGCGTGAATTGGCTAAGATAGATTGGCAAATGATACTTAAAGGACTAATGGTAGAAATGCAATTTTAAAAAAAACTTTTAACTTCAACACACATAAACTAAATTCTCCATCATGATGCGAGAAAGTTGCATCAAGATAGGACCCAACTTAGCTTTTCCCATTTTTAATTTTTTATCTTCATGTTTAGATCTTGTTCCCACTTTTGTTTGGGGTTACAGCTTATTTCATCGTTCTCTTTCTCTTGCAGTTTGATGTACATGTTTGTTATAAATCTTATAATTATCATTGTGTCCATAATCACATATTCAAAGCTGCTTCCTTCTGGTAACTCAGCCTGCTTCCCAATTTGTCCTTCAAGTAGGTTTTCAGTTGGTGGTATGCAAACATTGTACTGAGTTATACCATATTTGTACTTCATTTGTTCAAAAGATAATAAATTATTTCCCGAAAAACAATTTTCTATTCTTTTGATCCCTTTTCTCTCCCATTCTCTAAAGAAAAAGTTATCTATTGTGAAAGGGATTAGTTGATTTTGCGTCAATAATAATTTTGGTAGTTGGTAATTTGTTTTTTTCCTTTCTATGTGAATCTTCTTCCAAATGTTGAGCAGATGGTGCAGTACTGGTGAACTCCTATATTGCACCAGCTTTTTATCCCACTTATATAGTATATGTTCAGGTACCTTCTCCCCTATTTTATCTATCTCTAATCTGGTCCAATCTGGTTTTTCCCTTGTTTGATAAAAATCTGATAGATATCTTAATTGTGCTGCTCTATAATCATTCTTAAAGTTTGGTAGCTGTAAGCCCGGAACTATGAGAAATACAATAAATACGAAGTTACACATGATAGATTATAATTGGTTACACAGTCTATACACCACACCCAAAAAGTTAAATAAATGAGACCCAACAGTATCAGATAGATGTATTCGCTGTAAGAAGGAAACGGGAACAACAGTACATGCAATTTGGGCATGTGAGAAAGTGGAAAAGTTTTGGGAAGATCTAAATCAGGTATTAAATAAAATCACAAAAAGCAACATACCAAAAAATCCAGAGATCTTTCTTCTAAGTAATATAAGAAGTAAATAACTTGGATTCGATTTGGATGGAGCACAAAAAAGATTTATTATGATAGCCTTAGCTGTGGCAAAAAAATGTATTATGTCAACCTGGAAATCAGAAGATTGCCTGAGAATACAGCAACGGTACATAGAAATGAATAAATGTATTCCATTGGAAAAAATAACATAATTCAAGAAATAACATCACAGTATTCAAACAAATTTGGGAACCGTACATGGAACACAACAGAGAAGTCCTACTGTGGACCTCCACCCCACTAAAATGACAGAATGAGAAGACGACGAAATGAACTGACCCAGTGTGTAAAAGTAGATGACACAATTTTCTTGTTTATTTTCATTGTGTGATGACATTGTTTAATAGGTTTAATGTATATATGTTGAATGTTTAGTGGGTGGGGAAGGGGGTGGGAAGGAGGGAGGCAAGGGAGGGGGGGAAAGGGGAGAAAATGACACTGTGTATATTCAAGAGGGAAATGTTTGTGTGTATTTTGGTTAATATGGTTCATAGTGTGAAAAATTTTTTAAAAATTTAAAAAAGTATAAGACCCAACTGTAGCAAGCAATAGTGGATGTAGCAGTATCTGTCAGTCAGCAAGGCTTGGACTAATGCATTTGATGAAATGGCAGAGTGAGACCAACTGGCATTAGAACATCTGGAACCCAAAGGTTCTAGTTGAGCCAGCAAGTTCAATCCTGATTCACTCCAATATTTTAAGGGGAAAAGGGTTAGTATAGCAGTTAGCACAACACTATTACAGCTCAAATGACCCGGGTTCAAATCCATCACAGTTAGGAATTTGTACGTTCTCCCCATGACTTTGTGGGCATCCTCCTGGTCCTCCAGTTTCCTCCCACATTCCAAAGTCATACGGTGTTAGAAAGTTAATTGATAACATGGGTGTCTTTGGAGAGTGTGGGCTCATGGGCTGGAAGGGTCTGTTACCAAGCTGTATCTCTGGATTAAAATTAAATTTATTTTCTGAAATTGTTCTCTGAAGGTATTTCTTTCAATTTTTCTTACAAATTCTTCAGTGAACATGTTTAGTGGAGTTACACTTCTGCTAAACAAGCTAAAAATAATAATTGTAATCATTAAGTAACCTAACAGGGAATTCAGAAGAAACATCTTTATCCAAAGAATGTTTTTACTACACCAATGTAATCTGATAGGCTTGGATTTTCAGAAAGTACTTGTTAATGATCCAAGTGAGAAGCATATAAAAATAATGATGGATAACCAAAGCAGTAAGGTAAGAATTAATTATAAAAAAAGTTCTTCAGAAAAACAAAACAGAAATGAAGCCAAATAACCACAGGGCTTGTTCAGTTAATTCACATAAATATAGACAGTATAACATGTGAATATCTAGACTTTGTTCAAATAGATTTTTGGCTCCAGAATCTGATTCCGAGCCAGCCCAGGAGACACTAGTGAACCACGGGCAAGTTCATTATCTGCATAAGTAGTTAGTTTGACTGTAATTCTTTGTTTCACAAAAAAATCTTTTTCCAAGGAAAATAAAAATCCACAAATGAAATGGAGAATATAAGGTTCATCGTAAATTGGATGTTGAAAAAACAGCATTAGTGATAAACTAGCTTTGAAAAAATAATGGGCTCGAAAGATAATAAATCTATAGGACATGATGACCTGTATATTTGGGGTATAAGAGGTGTCTATGGAAATGCTGAGTGCACAGGATGATATCACCAAAAGTTCAGAAATGTGAAGGTAGCAAATTGAATTTCTAGAGTCTGAGTTATATAGCATAGAGACAGGGCTTTTGGCATAACTTTTCATGTTGACCAACCTAGCCTCATTTGACCCATTTCCCTCTAAATTTTTCCTCTCCATCTCTCTGTCCAAATAGCTTTTAAATGTAACGATTGTACCCAGCTCATCCACTTTATTGGCAGCTCATTCTACATATCCACCACCTTCTGTGTGAAAAACTTGCCTCTCAGGTCCATTCTAAATCTTTTCTTTCTCATATTGAAGCCAGGCCTTCCAGTTTTAGACATCCCTACCCTGTGACTAGCCATCTGATCCAAGGCCTTCATGATTTTATAATCCTCTCTAATATTGTGTCTCAACCTCTTTTGCTCCATTGAAAACAGTCCCAGCCTATTCATACTTTCTTTATAACTCAAGGGTAATTCAGAAAGAAGTGGAAAAGACATTTGGAATTTTAGTTAAAATGGCCTGAGAATTAGCAGAAGAAAAAAGCTTTAATCCTATTAAGGAAAGGGTAATAGGACACATAGAAAATAGCTGTGGGATTGGACAGAGTCAACAGAGATTTATGAAAAGGGAATTTTGCATAATAAATGTGTACATTTTTGTTCAAGCAAAATAGATTGTAGAGGATTGGGAGGGGCAGAGGATGAAGGAAAGTTGAATGCTCAGGGAGTCTGCAATAAAGTGTCACACAATAGGTAATTAAACAAAATGAGAGTGCCCAGTATTAGGGATGATACACTAGCATAGATTAAGGACTGGTAATTGATTTTTAAAAAACAGAACAAATGGATCATTTTTGGGTTAAGAGGCTTTAACTTTTGGGCTTCTGCAGGATCACTGCTTGGGTCCAGCTGTTCACAACATATTTGCAACATAGGAATTAAATGTAATATTTTCATGTTTGCCTATGATATCAAATTAGATGACAGGGTGGATTGTGAGAAGACTGTAGAGAAGCTCCAATGGAGAGAGACAGGTTAAGTGAATAACAAGAACGCAGCGAGGTAATGTGGAAAATTGTGAGATCATCCACTTTGATGGAAAAAATAGAATGGCATTTTTTTTGAATAGATTGAAAAATGTAAATGTTCACAGGAACCTGGGTGCTCTTATAATGGATTCACTTGAAATTAACATGCAGGTACAACAAGCAATTAGGCAGAAAATGGTATATCGCAAGACGATTTGAATAGTGGTGTAAAGACATCGTTCTCCAGTTAAAAAGAATGTGATGTGACCGCATCTCTGGTTTCCCTACTGAGGAAAGGATATATCTGTGATAGAGAGAGAGCATGGAAAAAGGCTGAATTGGTCTATGATGGTCTGACAGAAGGTTGGTATCCAAGAGATAAATCATTTCAGAAAAGTCACAATGTGGTTTGGGATGGAGTAGAATTCTCCTGAATTTGTCCTTAAGTTAGCATTGTTTTGTTTCTGCTTATTTCACTCTCCCAGGACTTTACATATGTCTTAGTTATGATTTTTTTTAACAATAGAGCACAGTAGAAAGCCCTTCCAACCAATGAAATCCATGCCATCTAATTAACCTACCACTCCCATACATTTGGAGTGTGGGAGGAAAGCGGAGCACCCCAAAAAAAACCCACACAGATCACGGGGAGAATGTAGAAACTCCTTACAGACAGCGATAGAATTGAACCCTGGTCAATGGCACTGTAATAACATTGCACTAACCGTTATGCTAACGGTATAGGTTGAAGCATCACAGTTGTTTGAGTAAGATTGAGTAAAATACTGAGCCTTTTCCTATCAATTAGATTTGTCTGTTCATTTGTAAAATCATATTCTCAGAAAGTAGTAAAGAGATTTGAGGTTACAAGAGTGGAAGTTGATGGCCTCAGTGATGAGATGGACACCGCCTCAAACCACATAGCCACCCCATGATCTACAGTGCTCTCCATAATGTTTGGGGCAAAGACACTTTTTCCTTTTATTTGTCTCAGTACTCCACAGTTATACCTTTGTAATCAAACAATTCACATGAAATTAAACTTCATATTCTAGATTTTATTCAAGGTTATTTGTGTACATTTTGGTTTGACGTTGTAGAAATTACAGCACTTTTTGTACATGTCCCCTCATTTCAGGGCACCATAATATTTGGGACATTTGGCTTCACAGATATATTTAATTGCTTTATTGGAGCAGGTACAAGAGAGCTAGGCTTGGTTCTCAGCTTTTGGTCACCTTTGGAGTCTGTAGTTGCCATTGTTCAATACAAGGACCAGAGTCAAAGAAGCCATTATGAGGCTGAAAAACAAGAATAAAACAGTGAGAGACATCGTCCAAACCTTAGGATTACCAAAATCAACACATTGGAACATCATTAAGAAGAAAGCCGTACTGGTGAGCTCAGTCATCACAAAGGGACTGGTATTCCAAGGAAGACCTCCATTGCTGATGAAGAAAAATCCCCAAATGCATGTCCAACAGAACAGAAACAATCTTCAGTCTGAAGAAGATTTCATGAACAGAAATACAGTGGCTACACCATAAGATGCAAACCATGGCAAAGGTGGATTTCTTTGGATCTTGGGCAACTCCTTTATGCCTCCACACTTTGCTCTTGCCACCCTGTTTGTGGCGAACTAATGGTTGGCATCTTGAGTGTCGCCTCTGTAGTAGTTCTGTTCATGAATTCTTCTGCGGACAGTAATTGTTGACATATTTACACCTGCTACCTGAAGAGTGCTTCCCATCTGTCAGACATACAGTATGTTTGGGGATTTTTCTTCTTTATGATGACAATTCTGTCAAGTGCAGTGGAGGTCTTCCTTGGAATACCAGTCCCTTTGCGATTACTGAGCTCACCAGTGCGCTCTTTCTTCTTAATAATGTTCCAAATTGTTGATTTCAATAATCCTAAGGTTTGAGCGATGTCTATTACTGTTCTATGCTTTGGTTTCAACTTGGTTGTATGTTTTGTCTAGTATACATGCTTGTTGTTTTGCTTGCTCGTAATGGCGGCCCTTAGATTCGCAGCGGCTTCTGTGGTTGGCTGAGTGGTGAGCATGGGGTGTCTTGGTCAGTCTTATCTTGTTTGTTAGATTGTTTTTGGTTGGGCCTTGACTCATGTTTATGGGCACTGTATCGGAGAACTATTGTTTCATTTTTATCCTTTCAGTATGGAAATGACAATAAAGTGACTGACTTCTTGTTTATCAGCCTCATAATGGCTTCATTGACTTTCATTGGCACAACTCTGGTCCTCATGTTGAAAAATTACAACTACAGACTCCAAAGGTGATCAAAAGCTTAGAAGCAAACCTAGCTCTCTTAAACCTGCACCAATGAACCAATTAAACATACCTGAGTACTTAGAAACACCTATGAAACTAAAAGTACCAAACATTATGCTACCCTGAGACGAGGGGACTATGTATAAAAGTGCTGTAATTTCTACATGGTCAAACCAAAGTGTATATCAATAACCTCGAATAAAATCAGGAATGGGCCCTTTAATCACATGTGAATTGTTTGATTACAAATTTAAAACTGGACTACTGGGGCAAATAAAGGGAAAAAGTGTCTTTGTCCCAAACATTATGGAGGGCACTGTATTTACAGCTTTGTAACCTGGGCAGTCACTGCTCCTAATTAAGCATGTTCTAGGGATTTAAAACTTTCTGATAATATAAATAAAAGTGTGAGTTAATATTCTATGTTGAGAAATGTATTTAACATAAATTATTCAAAATGGTGCTGGCAAAGTGTGGCAATATTTTGCGAGCTGCTCCCAGCATATCTTCTCTTTTTGCAAAATACAATTATTATTCTGCTTTTCCTGCACTGTAATCTCTTAGATCTTCTCACATCTTTGAAGATCTTCATAAAAAATCAGGAACAACTATACTGTAATGTATGCGCGCTTAACGTTCATTCGGGCATATACGTCTGTCATCTGTGGTCCCATAAGGTTATAACAGAGTTCAGAAATCCCAATCAGAGAACGGGACGCAACGGATGTAACTGGACATGCTCAACAACTTCCCGCATGCAACACGTGTCTTTCGTAAACAAAGGCTCAAGTATGTACGTACTGTACTTTCTATCTATCTTGGCTCCCAAAGGCAGGAAAACCAGTGATAGCGATAGCAGCAGCAAGAGAAAAAGGAGAAGTATCAATTTGAAAGTGCAACAAAGGTTAGGTTATTAAACAACACAAAGGTGGAAAAACAGTGAATGTTATTGCTCACAATTCGACAATCACGACGATCCTCAAAAACAAAGAAAAAATCCTCCAAGCTGTTAAAGTATCGGCTCCACTGAAAGCTACAAGGTCAATGAAAATGTGAGAGGGACCAATATCAGAAATAGAGAAATTGTTAATGACGTGGATTGAGGATCAACACAAAAGCGAATCCCTCTCAGCATGTTGACAATTACTGCTTAAGGAACGAAGCTTGTTCCAGATGCTTAAAGAAAAAGCAGGACCAGACTACGAAATTGAGTTTAGTGTTAATTCTGGGTGGTTCAGGCACTTCAAACAATGTTTTTGCTGCATAATGTGAAAGTGAGAGTTGAGTCTGCGAGAGCTGATGTGAAGGCAGCAGAAGAATATGGACAAAACCTCTTTATTCTGGAAGTGAATGCCTGAAAGGACCTTCATCCATAAGGAGGCCAAGTCAACACCAGGCTTTAAGGCTTTTAAAGACAGGGCGACAGTGTTGTTAGGAGCCAATGTTGCTGGCTACAGGTTCAAATCATTTCTTATTTGGCATAGTGAAAACCCCAAGGCTTTCAAGAACATTAACAAATACACCTTACCAGTTTATTACAGGAGCAATAAAAGGTCGGGTGACAAATGCTGTTTAAGGATGCCCTTCTCAATTGTTATGCCAGTGAAATGGAGAAGTACTGCTTGGAAGAAGGCATACTTTTCAAGATTGTGCTAATTGTAGACAATGCTCCAGGCCATCCCTCTTTCATTGGTGACCTCCACTCCAATATCAAAGTGGTGCCATCAAACACCACCTCTTTAATTCAGCCAATGGATCAAGTGATTATTGCAGCAGTCAAGGCTACTACCTGAGGAGGGCCTTTGTTCAGGCTGTTGCTGCAACGGATGAAACTGGCAAGACACTGATGCAGTTCTGGAAGGAGTACAACATCTCCCACTACATAACGAACTTTGTTTGGGCCTAGGATGAGGTGACCAAAGAGTGCATGGAAAAAAAAATATTGAAACAGTATATGCGTGACTTTAAGGGATTTGAAAAAGATGATGAGATTGCAAGGATTAATAGAGCCATTGTCAACATGGTTAACAACCACCTGAACCTAGACAGAGATGATGAGACATTGAAGAACTGCTTGAGGTGGTTCCTGAGGAACTAACAAATGAAGAGTTGCTGGAGCTAGAGCAAGAGTGAATAGCTGAAGAAGAGGCAAGGAAAAAGGAATCTGCAGAAAGAGAAGAACAGGTGCAGAAGAAGTTCACTGTTAAGGGATTAGCCAAATTCTTTGCAGACCTGAACTGCTTGCTGAAGAGATGGAGCCAAACACTGAACACATTTCACTGATAGAGAGGAATCCTCATGGCAGTGTTTGCTGCATATAAAGAAATTTAAGAGGAAAAGAAAAAGCAAACTAGGCAAACAACACTGGACATATTCCTGAAGAAGCCAACACCTCCCCAAGAAGAGCCTCAGCCAGGTCCTTCAGGAATTACAGATTGATGGTTCATCAATGGAGGCTAATCAACCTGAAACTCTTCCAGTGGGTCTCTGTGAGGAAAACAGTGATGTGGATGATCCTGATCCTCTTTGTTAAATTGTGTGTGATATAGGCTAAGAAAGTGTTTACATAAAAGTTTTAAAAAGTGAAAAAATTTAGTGTAAGTTCAGTATCCCATTTAGCTTTGCTAAGTATATACAGTAATATGGTGTTCACATAATGTCCACATTGCATAACACCTAAATTCACAGAATGTATCATGGACAGTAAGTGACACATCCCTGTACCACCATTTCTGGAATCAAAGACAGTTTCACCCCTGCAGCCATCAGGCTCTTGAATGAACTCAATAACATTGCTATCATCTTGCCCTTGTGCTAACTAATCTTTTTCTTTTTTCTTTATTCTCTGTAACTCTTGCCCTTATTCTATGTACAGGTGTTAATATGTTGGGGCTGACTTGTTAGACTGCTCTTGGAAGATTCAGGTATAATATGACAAATAAACTTAATTCTTGAGGAAAATGTACATAATTTTTAAAATACAGTTTTCGTTAATCTCTGCAGCCTTCATCAGCCTTCATCATCTGTTTACAATGTCATTGTTTTTTCTCAGGAGTTGGTTGATGCTATCTAACCCAGATTTAATTCAATTTTTAAAAATATAGATATACTGACATGCCCTTCGAGCCCTTTGAACCTATGCTTCCCGTCTGATCAATTAACCTACTGACCCTGTATGCCTTTAGAATATAAGAAGAAACTGGAGCACCTGGAGGAAACCCATGTGACCACAGGGAGAACGTACAAACTCCTTAAAGAGAGCACCAGATCTGAACCCAGTTGCTGGCACTATAACAACTTTGCACTAACAGCTAATTGTACCACCCTATGGCATAGTCACCTGGACCAGATCCTGTGATCCCTCCTCTTTATCTTCTCTAATAGTGGTGATGTTTGGAAGGTGTTCAATCCAGCAATGCAGTCTATGTGTATGCTATATAGGAGAGCAGGAGACCTTTCCATTGCCACCTATGTCTTGTTCTCTAATTGCTGAAACAATCATGTTCAAGATACCATACTTCCACGGCAATCGTGATACTCTGATTATATTGTTCTTCTGTTCTTGACGGTGAGAATTTCAAACCAAGACATGTTCTCCTGCCCCCATCTCAGTGTTCTCCATCTGGGTAGGACTGTGCCCACAGTTTCATTCTTACTTATCTGGTTAGAGCTATGTAATGATTTGCATTGATGTTTTTTCCCATTCCTTCACTGGGCTGAAGGAGCGATATCACTACCCTAGAATTTCTCCTTCTCCCCCTCCTTATTCCTATCTGCATACTCTGGCATCAACTGCAAACAGAGCATTTCCTTTCCACATGTATGCATCAACCCCAGCCCTACCTTACCACTATCCCAAGATGCTCTTTAAACATAGCTGTCCCATCATCAAAAGTATCCACTTCCAACTTTAGCCTCTCCTCTCCCTCAGTTCTCCCATAACCTTTGTAACTTCCAGGCTATCTTCCCATGATCTATTGGCTAACCTTACATCTACCCCCTTCCCCCACCTGAGAAATTATTCCAATCTCTGTTTCCCATGATGTAGTTCATACGTGTCCCTTTCACCCAGCACCTCTGTTCTGTTCAACTTACAATGGCACCTACATCAGCAGTTCTTCAACAGAAAATTCCTATTTTGCTTTCAAATTCCTCCGACTTTATTTTTCATGTAACTATCTCCACCTGTACTATTTCTGGTCTGTCGTGCATCTCCAATCTTAATTGCTGTATCTTCAGCTGATAAACATTCATCGATCTGGAACTCTAAATCCCTCCAACACTCTCTTGTCTTTTAAACTGCTTAAAATTGATCAGTGACCATACTTGTGGTTGTGGTCTTTAGTAAAATGTTCTTTCTACTTTTATCATGTTGATAAAATATATCTAATTGAATTCAAACTGTTGTTGTTGTCAAAGTAAGATTTCCACTCATCTGAAGGCATTGCTGAAACATTTAGTTGATATGCAAAGATTAGATCCAGACATTTTTGTTCTGGATGCTCCTGTGGCAGCTATACCCATCCACAAAGATGTTGCATATACTCGTACATGTTTTAGATTATAGCGTTCAGAGGGGCCAGTAGGTAAATTATGTATTGAAGAATACCCAGCTCCAGGCCTATGCTGATGTGAATAATTTTTTTTCGAGGCAATGTGAATACCTGCTCCTTCTCTCCTCAGATCAGGCTGAGGTGTTTACTTTCTTTGTTGAATCTAACCAGTGCATGCATTCAACTTGCAAACCTGGCATGCAACAGTCTTGCAGCATTTTCTTATTTTGTTTATTATTCAAACAACAGTCAGTCTGTAGGTTGGAGGCAGTATGGGCCATAAATGTGGGATCTTAGAAAACTGTTGAGAGGACAGCAATTTGTCAATTTACTCACAAAGCAGGTTGCTAAAAAGGAGAAGAATAGAACTTGATAAAACCTATGACAAGTTCTCCCAGTAAAAACGGGGAGATATTCACAGAAAAAATGCCATGAATGGAGAATAGTTAGATGAGTTATGTGCCTAGCATCAATGTCAGCCATTTACAGTGATCTGCAATTGACAACAGATAGGATTGACAGGGAAGTTGCCTGATCATCCTCACTCTGCCTGGGAGTAATCTAGTCATTAACATTCTGTCTATCTCTGAACGTAACAACAACAAAAAAGTTCTATAACCAGTTCAATTAATAATGGGAGCCATTAGTTGGGCTTGCCAATACGCAATTAATCTCTGTGAAATGAGCGTAGCACATTTCTGGAAATGCTATTGGAAATGACATTGCATTCTCAATGGGGATTCCAGGAGCTAAGTGAACAGGACAGGCAATTATGTATCTCCTTAATCAATCATAAAATGAACAACAGAGGTTCTGAAAGAGGAACTGTAAATTTTGATGGTTGATATTAATGTCAAATTGGATAGTGAAAAAACAGAGGATGAGTAAAAAATGATTTTAACAAAAAATGTTGAAAAGCAACATTGACAGTTCTTAACAATGAAAATTTGAAGTTATAAGAATCCATTGTAGTAATAATTAATTTTCAATGCCACAGAAGTTGACTGCCATCATTATCACCTACCAAATTGTTAAATAGCTGCTTAGAATTGAAATAATTTGAATTAACTTTTAGCAATGAGTTCACTTTGTACAATATTGGCAATCTTCATGCTGCATTGTACAGTTCAGTGATGATTCAGATACCTGTCTTAAGATGCTATTTGCAAAGCTAAGAATAGGGCAGTATGTCCTTTCACAGCAACTCCTGTATTGGTGATTGACTGTGCATCTGCTTCTCCCTAATTTTGTTGAGGGCTTTTCACCTATAAGGATAACTGCAATGAGCCTCACTGGTTTTTTTTGACAACAGTCTTATTCCCTTGAACCTTGAATTCATTTGGAGTTCTACAGGGAATTCTGTCAAATGTTTTCTACACTCTCTTGTAATATGTTTAGAATTGAACACACCAAGTTTGATCTTATTTACAGTGGTCTTGGTATTGCAACACAGACATGACAGTTTCATACCCACTCAACACCAGAGATTTAGAATGAGGATACACAAAAGTGTCTTTCTGCTTCTTTTTTGCACTGACCTCTCTGGTGTGGAGTTCAAACTCATTGAAAGCTGATGACAATTTAAAAACACACATTTCTGTGTAAAGTTTAATGTTATAGGATGGAATGTAAATCTTTCTATTTTATGATTAACAATGGCCTGGACCTTTCCATTGCCACCTATGTCTTGTTCTCTAATTGCTGAAACAATCATGTTCAAGATACCATACTTCCACGGCAATCATTGAAAAGAAATCTGCAGTTAATCTTAAGACTGGATTTTTCACATTGTATACTTATATTACCTTATTCCTTGGCTTAAGTTTGTTTATTCCTTTAAAATGCAGAATTAAACAAACAAATTAAAACTCAATAAAACTGGAATAATTTGGGTGGTACAGATAGACCAACACTATTACTGCACCAGCATCCAGGGTTTGAATCTGGCACTGTCTGCATGGGTTTCCTACGAATGCTCCAGTTTACTCTCACATTCAAAAGACGTACTGGATTAGAAGGATAATTGGTTACAGGGGTGTATTTGGGCAATGTAGATGTTACGAGCCCAGGGGACTCCAAAACCCAGCAGCAATAGATATTTACCTAAACAAATGGTTACTTAAACAAAAGTTGCTTTTAATTATCTTTAAACATGAAAACAGGATCAAACTTTAACTTATCACTATTAACTTAACTAACCTTATTTAACCCTTTCTAATTCTAAGCACACATGTATGTAATGTGTAAGTTCAGGAAAGTTCTTTAATTCACAGTCAAATCTCACTTCTCATTCCTCCAAGTTCACTGGTTGCAGGCAATTCTTATACTGTGCACAGAATTTAACCTTTATGAAGTTCACCAGGCTTTGGTGCTTGAAAGGTAAAGGTTACTGCTCAGGAAGGTTCTTGTTGGTTTTCAGAGTGAGATTTGTTGTTCGCTGGAGACAAACTGATCCCTTCTAATCAGCCACATCAGTGTCTTGCTGAAGAAACTTTCCCCATCAGGGTTTTCCAGATGATAACCTCTTTCTTTCAGGTCACCACAGAGTTCCTTTTTGTTTCACTTATTTCAAGTGAAAGATTATGCAGCCAGTCCTCTCCTCTTGTATGGACCACAAGGGCTTTGACCAGGCTGAACTAAGCACTCACAATCTGTCTTCAAAATGGGGGTTTTCCACCAGCTTGTCAGCTTGTCCTGTTCCAGTCCCAGCTACTGCTGCTGCTGAGCTGAATTCTCTCTCTCTCTCACTCAAAGAAGAGCCTGTTTTACTCTCTCTTTGCTCGCAAAACCACAATGACACCCTTAGAACAGCAAGCAGCACTTAGCCTGCGGCTCTGACGAGTTCTTTTATCTGTTGCTTTTAAAAACAACAATCCATTAGTGAAATCCCTTGGGCACTCTTCAATTTTTTTGCAAAGGCACTTGGAGCTGTCCTGTCGAGCTTGAGCAGAGCTCCAGTATTTTAAATGAGATCTGTTTTGAAATGTTTGTATGTGACCTACACTAAAAACCCTGCCACACTTTGTCTTCCAAAATCGTATCTATATACAATATAAAACTGTCACCAGTGTCATGGGCCAGAAGGGCCTGTGACTGTGCTGTATCTCTAAATTAAATTATGAATTTTACATTTTCTATGATCCAAACAACTGTAAAATTGTGTTGTTCATTAGCAATGCTCAGTGACATTGAAGTGTGGACATAAGGATATTCAAGACCAATGTGGCCCAAGAGCAAATGGGATACATTACGGCTCATTCAATTATTCCATTGCTGCAACTAAACTGAGGACTTTTATTAGATAAAGCTTACCATCAAATTTTATGTTTCAAAATGTTTTAGCTTTATAGAGTCTAAATACTTTGTTTTTACACTTCTTGAGAATACTTAAGGAGACCTGAGTGTACAATAAAAGGAGTGATATTTTCAGATTATTATTCACCCACTATGATCAAAACAATAACAGTTAACTACGTTTTTTAGTTAAAACACTAATTGGAAACTCATATTTGTGCTAAGTTATTCTGATGTCTAAAGAAGAAGAAAGAAAACTAATACACTTAATATTATTAAAGCTTAAATGAAAATATGAAATGCCAGAAAAACTCAACTAGTCAGGCAGCAGCAATAGAGAGAGAAATAAAATTAATGTATCAAATCTATGACTTTCATCAAAGATGAGATTAGGCTTTGATATCCAAAAATTGGTATTTCAGAGATAAACTCCCAATTATATGTTTTACAAATGAGTTCTGCTGGGTTACCTGATCACAATGGTTTGGGGATTTAATTTCCCACCAAAAAAAAATTCCACTGTCAACCTGTGAATGTTTTGAGTTTTTCTTCTACTTTAGATCAACAGTATTAATGTTAAATATTCCAGCCCTTCTCACAATTACACCAATGTAATCCATGGAGCAATCTAGGAAAATGCTCAGATAAAATCCCTTTTGTATTAATTTTAGTAATCATCTGTGGTGTCATTTGTGAAAATTGGTGAGAAGCATTACAATATATGAGATATTTTTGACAATTAAGGAGTTAACATGTCAGCTGAGTCAATGGTTTTGTGTTTGTGTGTGCATTTTCTAAAGCTGGTTCGCAGTCTTTAAATACAAAATATATTAAATGGTTCAATACAAGTTATTTTTCCAAGAATACAGATGATTACTTGAATGAAGCCTTAAAGTTGATCCTTTAGATAAAAATAACAGTTTATGATTAAATTGTTGAGTATTAAAATATAAATAATGGTAAATCATTGATGAAGATTATTTATATAAACATTATTTTTGGACCAGGATATATTTATTTACATATAAGCAGTAATTAATAAGGGTTTTTTTCATTTTGTAATTAGAATGAGTATCATCATCTTTGACAAAGTATTTTTTTTTACTGGGAATCATTAATTTAAGCAATTAATAATGGGATAAGAGTTAACACAATACAAAATGTAAATTTCTCCATCAGTGATGATGGTTTGTTTTAAAAATTCTCATTTATAAATCCCCTGAGTGATTCATTGTCATTTTTTTTACATTTTAGGGCAGACGCCTTGGGGAAAGTAAACTATAATGTAATTTCCTTCAAATACACATTTTTAATTTCTATAGACATACAAATAAACAATAATGGAAGACTGTGAAAGATGTGTTCATAGAGAAAGATAACATGCCCAAATTTAAAACATTACGTAGAAATGGAATAAATCTGTATGTGGCTGTAAAGTTGCACCAGATCAGCCAAATCTGAAAAAGGAAATTAATTCTACTTGTTCCAGTTTGGAGCAATCATTAGAAATGGTAAAATAACTTTCTGTTTTCAATTTGACATTCCTGCTCCACATTTCTAAATCATCTTTTTACATGTTTCAAAAGAATACATAATTTTAAAGAAGAATGTTCCAAAATGAATTACTAAAACTGAAGATGAAGAGATGGTAGAACTAAATTTATAATGTCTTCATATTTATTATTTTATATTTTGGTATGGTGTCTAATTAGACTAAGTTAAATCAATTGCCTGCATACTGCTATTATAGTGTGTACAATTTAACATGCTGATAATGAATATATAGTATATTATTTTTATCAGCTGGTCACTGCAAATGACTGGTCACTGCAAATGACCAGTCACTCATGAAGTCACAAATTTTAAAAAAAGACATTGTAAATTGGAAGTATTGCTGTGAAGTCAAAACATTCCATTAGAGGTGAAATGATGGTTAATCTGAATTCTTGACATATGGCTCTTTCATTTTATAAACTTGGAAAACCTTTGACTGTCCAGTACTGATGCCAGGATATTAAACAAATAGCACAATCTGTGGTCTCAGATAAAGATTAAAATAGCTTATAAAATTATGAAGTTTATTTGGCATAACATTGGTCTTCATTAACTGTCCTGTCGAGTTCTGAGAAAAATAACAAATAGATTACTATTATTTTACAGAAATCGTTTTCAAACCACACCAGCTTTGCCTAATGTTGTTTATTTCACCAGGCATTTCATTTATTGATGGTTGATGTTCAGAGACATTTTAAGATATGAAACACAACTTAAGCTTCTTTAACATTATGTCAGCCATTGAATTCAGACTACAAAGGGCACAGCAATAGTGTATAATTATGGAATCATTGGATTCTATGTTTCTGAGCATATGAAATGACAGCTAAACTTGTTGCATATTATGTGGAATTGTCTGCTAAGGGTTCCATATGTTTATTAGGCTTAAAATACTTATAATCTCTTTGTTTCTGGAGGTTTGGAACAGAGGAAATAATAGGACTTGAATATGTCAGAACATGTGATCTGAAAATGTGTGCCAGTGTACATGAGTTTATAATGTTTCAATGTCCAATTTATACCAAGGTGTTGTGAAATGTAAAATCTAATCATATACCAGAGTTTAGTGATGTCCCTGAATATAATTGTATTTTTCCCTGGTGGTTGCAGAAGAGAAATCTGCTGGTTAAGGATAACATGAAGGGTATAAGCCTACAGATAAACAGGAGCTATAAAAGGGGTTAATCCTCTCACAACACTGACAATAATCTCCTGGTGAGGTGGATGACATTTTCAGTTGTAATAACCTCCCAGGCAAAAGATGAGGATCTTATTGGCAATTGGCTCATTGCTATCTGTTTGAATCTAAGGGATTTCCACCTTGAGTCCTAATGTTTCAGTTCATTAATAATGCTTGGGATAAAAAAGAATTTGTTACTTTGTTTTGGTCTTTATTTTCTGATAATTTTGTTTAAAGTAAATCTGATGTAGGTCACAATATTCTTGAAGTTCTGATCTGAAATGTTGACATTAATTTAGGATCAAGAAAGATATTTACTCTCAACTATATTGCAACAGTTTATGTTCAGGATTTAAAATTTGTGCTCTACTAGTTTGGGGAACACTAGACATGAAAGTACTGTAGTTTCTATCAATTATTCATGCAGAAAAAAACATAGTTCAATTGTAAGAGTTTAACAACCAAGAGAAAGGGAATATTTTGTGTGGGTCCAATTTAACTGGAGTAACATTTAAACAGTTTTATCTATTTCCATTTACAATGTTCCCGGGCTACACCTCTTGTTCTATTGAAATGTGATCATATTTTGTTTGCGGTAAGAAAGAAGCAATGTTTTAGTGTACTTTAACTTCCATTTTAGTTTTCATGATAGCGAGCGCTAAAACAAAATAGATTTTATGCCTGGAAAAATACTTCTGACACCAGCAGTCAGAAATAAATTTGAGGGGGGGGGTGGGGGGAAGGTGTTAATGTGGTCACAGGCACTCCAATACAACATTTAAAATAGCCATGTTGCAAGTTCGCATTAGTTCAAATATTAGTTGACCCCAAAATTAGCTTCGGAACTAAACCGAACAGAGCTAAATTCTTGTCAACGTCGGATATTGACGACTTTATTCGAAACCCGGCCTAATTCGCCGTTTAAACCACTTGCTTTGATTTAATGTCTCTCAATGGGATTTGGTATTTTCTAGTATTTGATTTTAAATGCCATCTCACTGGATAGCACCAAACAAAATGAAGCAATACTTCCTCCTAACCCCAAATTGAAATACATATTTAATAAAATACTTACCCTAGAACATACTGTGAAATTAAATAATTTCGCTGTTTTAATGATTTTTTGCTCCAAATGTCGAAAAATAGTTATCTAACTTCAAGATTAAATAGGTTCTGCTTCTGTCTTTGTGATAGGCTTCACAAATATCAGTCGAATCCAAATGTTTTCAGATATAATTATAAGCACTGGATTCAGTAGACTTCATACGCGTTAAGCAATGTGCTATTTCCAAGTGATTTATTCATTCCCGCACTAACGATTGGTTTCAAATGAATGGAACCGTATAGGTTCACGGAAATTGTGATCTGAATAAAACTGGTGGAAGAAGAAATGTCTTAATATTTGAGAGTAAGGTGTGAGAAAGCGAATACTTTGGCGTGGGATCCATTTAACTGCATTATGATTTAATGTCCACAAGGACCACAATTGTCTTTCCCAAAATGAATGTATTTTAAAATACTTCAGCGATGGGAGAAATGGTGCAGTGACTTGGAGTATATCTGTAAAGTTGCTTTAAATCTAAGACAAAATTTGATAGGAAGTTGCTGTAATCCAAGATAACGGGAAAATATAACATTCTGCAAAACAGCTGACTTTTTGTCACAAGGTAACAAAGATGGAATTTTACTGTGTTTAAATATTACATCAGAAATGTATAACATACAGATACCCTGACATCATTAGACACAAATAGTCATTCATTAAAAGAAAACACCACCCCAAATTGTTCAAATCTAAAACGAGATGGTGGAAGAACAAAACTCCGGGCGATAATTATCTGAGAAAATGTAACCTCAGCAATTGCACATGGTTATAAGGCGATTGTTACAGTTCGTATCTTGAAAGTTCATGACGAAACGTTCGGTTGTCAGCTTGATCTGTCGCAGTTGGCAAGGCTCACTTGATGGACCTCATTGCAGAAAGATGTCCACCAACAATAGGGGCTATTTTCGTCGATTCTCGGACAAGTTTCTTCAAATTCCACCTTTGGTGAAACAAGCCCCATGAACGTACACTGTCCATAAATCAAAATGAACCTTTAACATTCTTTTGGGGTGGATTGTCAAATGTCCTTCCAGTTCACCCGCGTATTTGTCTGAACTAAATCAGAATGATACAAAACGGAAGATCAGAACCTCACGTCACGGACGCTCTGATTTAAATCTCCATCTGAAAAATGATTACAGATACATGGTTTCTCTTTGACGTTGGGGCACTGAGAAACAGATAAAATGTATTAGAGACTGGCTATGCACGATTCAGCTAGAATGTCAATACTTACATAAAATAACTTTGTCATGGTATATAATGTACAATCTCAACCATGATGTGTCACGCCTCAGTAATAAAAGGAAGGGCATGCTGGTGACCCAAACTCACAAGCTCAAAATATTACATGGAAGCTGCTCGGCGTTCGCTATCCCGGCCAAATAGCCCTGGTTCCATCCAACAATGCTGTAATGTCTGCATGCTACTGAACATCATCTTCTGCAGATAACACAATCGTGCTCATCACATGATTTTCAATGAATTGTTTGGTGACCCATCAAACTTGTTTTGTTCCTTGGTCGCTTCAGTCTTGTTTTGCTTCGTCTGAAGCAGGTGAAGGATAGGTGGGGGGGGGGGGGGGGGGCGAGTCCTTCGGATTTGTTTTGCACATATTGTTTTAACTCAATCTTCAAACGCCTATGAAAATTCCGGTCCGTGTGAGGCGGAGTGGACGGGGCACGGATTCGCTGCAGTGCACTTCGAATGACTCGGCACTTCATAGACATTTGTTCTCATTGTACCCGCTCTTGAGAAGGGAGAAGGGAAATAGTGCAATACAATCTGAACCATCTTTAAATGAAGACGGGGAACGTACAATATTCATTTTCACAAGATGCCCGTTCTACGCCAATGTTTAAACTGTATAGTGTACAGATGCGCCCAGCTTTTCCGTTATATTCCAGATCGCTGCCTAACATTTTACATCGAAATAAATGATCGATTATTAAGAATTTCTTGGCTATTTCTCGTGTGTTTGGGGCGGGTACGGAATCAGAATTTGCGGCAAAACACACATCCAAATACAACATGATTGTTCACACAAATACGAAATTACCTGTACACAGGGTAGAACATGAATTAATTTACGTGTAATTCAATGACAATTTCCCATTCAAATAGCGCCAGCATCTTAAATAGCAACGACTCGTCCGTCAATTTGTTGTTTTCTCACACAAAAAGGATATCGGGGGAGTAATGACAAGGTGCCCTTCCCCCTCCCCCTCCAGAAAACCGGATCTCTTGAGCCACTGCCCGCGAAGCAGGTGCATTATATTTCTAAGACCATCGTCTATGAATAAGATCCACGGGGCTAACACTTCTAGCCGAGAACACAGCGTGCATACCCCTTTCTGAACGACGAGCGGCATGAATTCATTCTCACCAGAGATTGTATCGGGTTGGTTCCTGCTTAAAGCTCCTTTGGACGATGTGCGGCTCCTCTCTTGGCATTCACCGCGTGCCTTAATTGTATAACATTAAATCAAGGTCCGCTGTGAACACGGAGAGTCGGGCCAGGTCTCCGTCTACGGCAAAGTGCAAAATAGCAACGATGGGAAAAGGCTGACCGTTCGATACCAAACATTGCAACGTCTTCATGTACTGGTTTACCTCCTGGGCGATCTCTCCAAAACATGTCCGCCCTGGACCACCAAGTACACACAGTACGGTCTGATCAATGACGCTACCTAAAAAAATGGCTGGCAAAAAGGAATCCACAGTTAATGGACAAAAATCGCCTTTTCCGACCCTGAGCCATTCTGTATGGTTCGCCTGCACCGCAGGGAAGGCCAAGAAACCGTGCTAGATTTGCGCAGTCTGCCCGGGTCCCAAGGGTGCAAAACGGCCCATCTGCTCCTCAGCTTTTTTTGTCAAGACTTGCATAAGCTAAAATGTTAATGACCCAATAGAGCTCCCTCGCACCCTTTCGCTCTCCCCCCCCCCACCCACACCCCTCTCTCTCTCTCACACACACACAATGCGCACATCAAACTTACGGCTTGCTCCCCTTTGCAAGGAGCCAAGGCCTGAGAACTGGAGGTTATAGGGGTGGGGAGAGGTCACAAAGAACATCCACATCCAGCGAGTCCCCCACCATACAAAGCCTTGTGCGCTTAATAGCCAAATCCGAACAGCTGACTGAAAGCAGATCTGTCGGGGAGAGAGTGAGAGACTCGTACACACAGTCCAGCAATACACCCACAAGTGTAAATGCTATTCCTCCTACACGGAAATAGACGATCGGCGGCTCTTGAACAGAGAACCCAGCCAATGCAGAAAGGTAAAGAGGGAGAGCGAACACTGAAAGCCCAAAGAGCCGCGGTGCTGAGACGCCGCAGAGCGACCGTTGTCTGCTTCACCAATGCGGGCAGCTCTGGGAAGAAAGGATGGGAGCCTCCTCAATTTATCATTAGCCGCTCTAATCGTGGTTAGTGTCCTAGCCCATCCAGTCATTCTGTGTGCACTTGATCCACTTTCTTTAAGGATTATTCAGCAAACTTCCCATCTGCTGATTTGGGTTCAACACAAGCCGATTACATGATGGGACCCACACGTCATCTGCCCCATGTGCCCTCCGCTCCCAGCGATGTATTGGGGGATGTCCTTGAATTAAAGAGATCTAACACGAGGACATCATTAACCACAGCGAGAAATAAAGCAGCTTTGCCCACGGTGTGGAAGGAAGATGATTTTTAAAAACTCCTGTTAAACGAACATTTAAGCAGAGCGAAAAAGCATGGCGAGGGTGCGCCACACAGACGTGCTTGTTATTATTCATTACTGTATGATCAAACTAATGGGCGCCACGATTTCTCTTTCTTCCTATTTCTGCAGGTTGCCCCTGCGCAGATCTATTTAGCCGAGGTAGTTGTGATTCACTTCTGTCCATTTATTGTACGGCTCACACGCCAGAGATTTGAATATAAGGATACAAAGCAAACTGACCTCCCAAAGCAAATCATGTACTCTGCAATTCTGACTTTTAACTTCGATTGCATGACGGTGGACTTCGCTAGTCCAAAAAAAAAATGAAGACGCCTTTCTGCAAGATTACTTCCAACGTGAACAAGCAAGGGGCGCAGAGTGGAGCAGCGTTGATCATTTCCACGCCATAATCCTCCCCCTCCACTCCTCCTGACAGTTGGCACACGTGTCAAAAAAGAGAATGAGGGGCCCTCTCTCGTTTAACAGCACAATATAAACAAATGCATTTGTAACATTAATAATTATTAAAGATTTGAATCGTCCCTTCTTGCTTCTGACCGCCGAACACAGGCTTGGTTTAATGTGTCCAGAGAAGTTTTAAGCGGAACCTGCAGAATAACTTCAGATCTAATCATCCCCCTGCAGCCACCTCACGCACATACCGCCTGATGGCATCGAGACACCTCTGGAGGAGGGAACGGGCCCACTCGTTCGGTTGATGTTGCAGGACTGCTGCATCGGAAGCGGGTTATGGCGGAGGCTGGTGAAGCTGATGGTATGGAAATGTGTTTGAGAGCCAGGCCGGAGCTACTATGACTCCCCTCTCATGGCACACGACTGGGATCCTGTGGAGGAAATGTTTTTTTGGGGGGGATTGACAAGACGGTCCTGGAAAAAAATGGGTTGGAAGCAAAGGATGGGAAGACACTGCATTCGCTCTCTCGTTCAGATGTTACAATGAAACCAATTATAAACGCATCGAATCTTTGTGGTGGCCAGGAGGGATGGAGATTGCTCCAGATGATGGGGGTTAAACTGCAAGCAGCCTCGCCAAGGGATAAAGACTGACAATCTCCACGTGATCCGTGCTACTGTTTTAAGCTGTCTCGATGTGGAATAAGGCAGCTCGGACCCTTCACATTCTGCTTTCATCAGCATGTTAAGAAATTACATTTCAAAACTCTACAAATCGGATTCAGCACAGCTCCCCCTTCCAGATGGCTCCGCATCTGTGCAGATCTCCTTTAAAATCAATCTCGCCCTTCCTGTGCCTTCTCTCCAACAGCCCCTCCTCGATTTAATCGGGGAGGGTCTATTCAATCAATAGAAATCATTTCCTGGTCCTTATCGTGCCCCCGGCCCTTTGTTGGCTCTGCTTTCGTTTGCACTTTCTCCATTTTAAAGAGATTGTGTGGGAGAAGGGTTCCCATTGTCTGCGATGGCGGGTCGAGGTCAAGCAAGGTTCTCTTATGTCGGGGACAGGACTGAGAGGATCATTCCTGCCGCTGGCCTCACGCGTGGCTTTCTATCAACACGACTAACATGCAGTGGGCACCAGATGGCTTGCTTTCTGGATTGAAAGCGGCGCTATCTCTTTGTGCTGACCTACATATCTTCTGCATTTCAATCATTTAGACTCATTCTTTTTGTGAAATGCATGTTTACCCTGTCGCTTTGCGAAATTCTGTTTTTCACTTCTTCACCGCTTTCTCAGTCTTCGAACCAAGACAGTGAAAATGTAATCCTGTTACACGCCTCAGAAATGCTGTTACTTTTACCTGCAGTTTTGGCACCTGCATCATCTGGTACCTGATCATCACCGCCCACCATAACAATGATAAATGCCTCACGCCCAACAGAACATTGCATCACCTCCTTCCATCAGCATTCTTGGGATTTAGTTGAGATTGGCTTTATTTCTAAACTCAGCACCATGGGCTGTCTTCTTAGATTTCATGAGTTGGACAGCTTGTCCTGATGTCAAAACCATAGAATTACGAAGAGTAAACCAATTTCTTATTTTTAGGTATCTTGAGATGAAAAATAGCACAGAATCAATGTTAATGGTTACACTGAATAAATCAACTGGACTGAAACTAATTGCCTAAGAACATATAAATAAGACCTATTGGCAAGGAAATCTTAAGTGTATAAGCAGAAAACACAATTGCATTGGAGGAACTGAGGTACCTGTCTATCTGAGGATGACGTGCATGTTGTCTTCAGGAGAGTGAATCCAAGGAAAGTATCCGGCCTGGATGGAGTACCTGGGTACTTGGCCAGATATTAAAGATCTGCGCAGACCAATTTACAAAGGTATTCATGGATATCTTCAATATCTCCCTCCAACAGGACGTGGTACCCACCTGTTTCAAACAGATGTCAATCATACAGATGTCAGTCCTATATTGTGGTGAACTTGAGCTCAAGGCATCCAATCACTGCCTTGGATGCCCAGGAAGAGTGCAGTGACCTGCCTTAACGAGCATTAACCAGTAGCACTTATATCAACAGTGATGAAGTGTTTTCAAAGGCTGGTGATGAAGCAGATCAGCTCCTGTCTGAGCGGACACATGGATCCATTCCAGTTCACCTATTGTAGTAACAGGTGCCATCTCACTGGCTCCACACAAAGCCATGGAACACCATACACCAGGATGCTCTTTATTGACTACAATTCAGCATTTAACACCATCATCTCCTCAAAACTGATCAGCAAACTGATTAAGACCTGGGAGTTAACACCCCACTGTGTAACTGAATCATGGATTTACTCACCTCCAGACCACCATCAGTGAAGTTTGATAAGAACTTCTTCTCCACAATCTCCATCAGTATTGGAGCACCACAAGGCTGTGTTCTTAGCCCCTTGCTCTTTATACCTATGACTGTGTAGCTCGGTACAACAATCACACCATTTGCCGATGATACCATGGTAGTGAGTGTTATAAAGGAAGAGGATGAGTCTACATTCAGGATAGAGACTGAAAACCTAGCTGAATGGTGCACCAATAACAACCTTGCACTCAATGTCACCAAAACTAAGGAGCTAATTGTTGACATCAGGAAAGGGAAGCCAGAGGAGTACAATCCAGTGATCATTAGGGGATCAGAGGTGGAGAGGGTGAACAAATTTAAGTTCTTGGGAGTCAATTCTCAGCAGATCTTTACTAGATTCAATCCACCAATGGCATCAAAGCATGTCAGCACATTTACTTCCTCAGGAGTTTGTGGAGGTTTGGTACGACACCAGAAACCCTGGAAACTTTCTACAGAGGTGAGGTGGAAAGTGTGCTGATCAGCTGCATCATGGTCTGGTCTGAGAACACCAACACCTCTGAGCGTAAAGCCTCAAAACGGTAGTGGACGGAGCCCAGGACATCACAAGCAAAACCCTCCGCACTATTGAATACATCTACAGGGAACGCTGCCATTGGATGGCAGCAGCAATCATCAAAGACCCACACCACCCAGCACATCTCTGTTCTCGCTACTGTCATCAGGTAAAAGGTATAGGTGCCACAAGATTCGCGCTACCAGATTCAGGAACAGCTACTACCCCTCCACCATCAGACTCCTCAACAACAAACTCAATCAGAGACTCATTTAAGGACTCTTACTTGTGCACTTCATTGATTTTCTTTTGTTCTCTCTCTATTGCGCAGTCAATTCGTTATCTGTTTACAGTTCTTTTATTTATTTATGTGCTTATGCTGTGTACAGTTTATTTTTTGCACTACCAATTAGTGGGAATTCTGCTGCATCCGCAGGAAAAAGAATCTCAGGGTTGTATGCGATGCCATGTATGCACCTTGACAATAAATGAAATCTGAAAGTGATTCCACCAGTGGAAAGGTTGCATCATAACAGAACTCTATTTTTACTTGTTGTGATTAAGATTTCAGTAATCAGAGGGCTTTTACAATATAGTGAGCACTGTATCTGTTCAGAAGTCTGGAAAAATACTGCTCAGTCATTACTGTCATCAGACATTAAATTGTCAGGACTATGTTCTTGGAAGCTTAAAAATTATTTTAACAAACAAGCACATGTGGCTTCAAAATCAACGATTACTGTAAACTGTATTTCTGTTACAAGTGGAATTTGGAGATCTGGTTAGACATCAAAAAAATCTTTATTATATTGATTACATTAAATTACTTTAAGAGCGTTTTTACTATTCATGAAATGCTGTCTTAAATGCTGGTGGAAAATGGTGCTTTCACTGGTCTAACTGTGAGTATGATAACAGTTTGGCTTCATAGAGCTGCTTGCAGCATTATACAATATCACCACCCACTCCCTCTGCTCGCTCAACACTTTAAAAAGCTAATAGAGAATTATGTTATATTTCTTGCCTCGTTTGCTTTGACATTGAATAGTTCTGCTCAATTAAATGTGCTTTTATGTGAGGCAAAAGTTTTTACTTTCCAGGTGTTTGTGAAAGATTGCAGTTACTGTATTATATATTCTAATTCTATTATTCTACACTACTTTTGATTCTTTAGGCAGTTTGTTGGCTCTCACTAGGGACTGCTATCTAAATGCTCGTGTCTCAGGGTGAAAAGGAAGACATTAGAAATATTTTAACAAATTAAAACTAAAAGAAGAAAATATATAATTTGGTCAGATTGGGGAAGTTTTTCATTAGCAAGATGAATTCTAGGATAATGGGACTATATCAAGATCTAATTTAATTAGAGATTTTAAAAAAGCTTTGGATTGCACTTTTAGCCTGTGATTCTCTAATAGCTATTTTTCTTGCCATTCCACGATAATACTAATTAAATTATGGTGCAGTCAGATTTTCATGGCCACAAATCAAACATCACAATGTTTAATCAAGTTACATTGGCAAAATGAGTCAAAAAGGTTAGATATTATTTTCCTAATGCTGAGATCTTAAAAGGCAGATTTAGTCTTGGAGTATCAGAAACATTAGCACATCAGGGGGTGAGCACTGCTCCGAGTGATTCACTAATAAGGTGACCTCATTGGTACTGTGGAGGATGCCACCTAAATAAAATGGTAATTTTCACCTTTCACAACATATCCAAGTTAGATTTTAATGTCTTTTCACTTAATTAACCTAGTAAAAACATTATTTTCAATAGATAGATGTTGAAATTTCAGTGGCATGAATCTCAGTGATATATGTTTGAATGCTAAAGATATATAATTAAGATTAGATTATCTAAATTAAGTAAAGAGGAATGGAAATAAGATGAAAAATCTAATCAGAGAAGCAGAAAAGGAAGGAAGATGGAGCAAATAAAAGAGAATAATAGATTCAGCAGAACTAAAATGACTGTCATGAAAGCTTTTAATTTTAAATTGCAATTGTCTGAAAATATGAGGATTATTTTCATCTTGCCTGACTGGCTCAGATCGGACATCCCATTCAGTGAAATGTTAAATCTGATGGGATATCAATTGGATGGTTGATCTATCTGCTCTTTCTCCTTTTTGGGTCAGATTAAAATCACTCCTTATGTTTCCATAGCACACTAGTGAAACTGGTCTTCATCTTGACTAATAAAGATTATTATTGTTATACGGGCATTATTTCAAGACCAAAATGATTTTGTTTTCTTTCAAGTACAATAATTTTCAGAGTTGTTGTAAGCTAAATTACACCATTCATAGTGTGTCAGTGACATTTTAAACTTTACTAATTTACAGAATGCTCAAGCTTCCATGTTATATCCTCCCAACAATTTAATGGTACTGAAGTAGAATCATCCAAGCATTTGGTTTTAAGTGACTATTTCTTTTAAAGAAAATATCCAGTTCAACAAAGGTGTTATTTTATCAGTTCTTTCTCATACCACCTTATACGAATCTTAATTTGGATGAAAATGCAAGAGGCATAAAAATTGATGGAGTTGTAAATGATGAGGAAGGTTGTCAAAGGATACAGGAGGGTATCAATAAATTGAAGAGATGCGCAGATAGATAGCAGATGAAGTTCAATCCAGACAAGCATGAGGAGATCAAATACAAGAGAAAAGGCTGGTCCCTTGATGCCTAGCTGGATCTTGGACATTGGGGCATGACCCAGTAAAGAAGGCATCTGGTGTGCTTGCCTTCATCGGTCGAGGCATTGGGCATAAAAGTCAAGAAGTCATGTTGACAGCTGTATAAAACTTTGGTTAGGCTACATTCATTGCAATTCTCCAGAAAAAAGGTGGAGGCTTCGGAGGGGACTCAAAACCAATTTGCCAGGATGCTGCCCGGATTGAAGGCCATTAGCAACAATCAATCTAAACAGAGCCAAGTCCCCAATTCCTAACAACAGGAAACAAATGAATAAGCATATAATGGTTGAGGAATATAAACCATTCCAATTAAGATACATGCATGCAAATTACACAAAAGTCTTCTTCCATTACTTGCCCTATAAAGGATATCAAGACAAGAAAGACAAGTAAGAGGGAGTCCCTTCAGAGACATAAAATGTCTGTGAATCCTGTCACATCTCCCAATGAATTCCTCTACCTCCTAAGCCTTCGTAACTTCCATAGCTGCACGCCTCCAGACCTGTACTGTGGTGAATGAGCTCAAGGCATCCAATCACTACCTTGGATGCCCAAGGCCCTTCGGAACCCTTATGTATCCAAGTCCTGATACAGGTATTTGGTTCTCAGAAACCAATTGCCAGTAGCCTGCAGCCTCTGAGCTCATGCTCTGTGTCCCGTGCTGGTCCACTCTGTTTTTTTTCCCTACCCTGTAGGGTCCTCTCCTGGGCTATTCCTTCTTGATGGGGAAGGGGATGTGTAGTCCTGCTCAGTGACCTGCATCAGTCCTGCTGTTTCCTCGGATCCCACAACTTTCATTAGCCCAATGGCAATTTTTTTAATTTATTGTTTTGGAAGAAGAATGTCACCCTTTAATAGACAACGCAACACCTCCTTCAATTTGGCCTGAACCTCCAATCTGGATTATACAGAAGCAAACTGTATCTCAGATCTAATCCCAGGATAATCTTGCATGTTTGTTGATATTTTCTGTTGGTCTTTAAATATAACAATTAAATGTACCAGTAAAAAAATGAAAATGACAAATTCATGCAAAGGGCAAATTCCCTCAAATAAAAATCAAGAAATTCACTGCAGATTCATCACCATGTAACAAGAGGGGAAAGGTGAATGTTTTAGCTGTAGATCATCTAATAGAATCTCTAATTCAGTCATCTAGTGAGGTTGGGGTAAATGGCTACAGTTTTCACATCATGAAGTTGAATATAGTAACCTTATGTTCTGATGTCCACATGTAACCGAGCTGGGGACAAGCGCTTCACAATTTGTTTTTAATATAATAATTCTATTGGATCAATTCCACACACCAGATGATGAGTCCCATTGTAAAGACATCTCTGATATGCAGTGCGTACCTGGCAATGCACAATAGATCTGTTAATTAATTCAGCATCTGAAAAAGCAGTACATTTGCATCACTATCTGGTATGGAGGTACCAATGCACAGGGCAGGAAGACTAAAGAGATTTATAAACTTGGCCAGTGCCATCATAGGCATCTACAAGAGCTGGTGTTTTAAGAAAGCAACCTCTATTCTCAAGGGCCCTCACCATGTAGGTTATGCCCTCTTCTTGCTGCTACCTTCAGGAAAGAGGTACAGGAGTCTGAAGCTGAAAGCCAAACAATATAAAAACAGCTTCTTCCTCTCTGCCATCAGATATCTGAATGACCAATGAACCAGAGATACTACCTTACTTTCTCTCCTTTGCACTAATATATTAATTTTAAAAAATGTGATTTTTAGTAATACAATATTTGTAATGTAATGCTTCTGCAAAACAATGAATTTTGTGACATGTTCAAGACATTAAAATTCTGATTCTGATTACTCTCATTGTGGCATGCAGTTCATCTCTGCAAATACAGACTACCTGTATCAGTGAAGTATATCTTGAAAGATTAGCACATCTTTGACAACACAGTGTGCCTTCATCATTTCTTTAACAATGCCACACCCTTCTTAAATGCAGACTGTTTCCAAAAAATATAGAACAGTTTTGAAAATGCAGAAGATCCATATCTGAGCAGCACATCACTATCCCTGCAGCGCAGCCCCAATGATTCAGATCATCTCTCACTGTTTCACACCTGAAAATAAAGTCTCTGTCAACATAGAATGTCTCTTTCAATGCAGCACATCCTATCAAAGCAGGACATCTTGATCACTGCAGCATATTTCTGCCAACAAAGCTCATCTCCATCATTGTGGAACATCACTGAAAATGCACACATCTCTGTCACTCTTCTACATCAGTCACCAGAGAAAATCTGTCAAGCTGAACTTCTCTGATAATGCAGAACAAATGCGCCTTGCCTGCACTCATAGCCAGTAATGCAGCATATCATTCTTACTGCAGCACACATCTGCAGTGCAGTACATGTCGTCACTAAAGAATATCTCCAGTGATACAGTACATCTATGCAAATGCACAATTCATCTGAAAATGTTATCGATCTCTGATCATGCAATTTTTTTTAACAAAAAATAGACTTTATTCACAATGAATTATTTTCAAAAGGAAACTGTTCAAAGTCTATTCCTACCCTTAGTTTTGTATCCATACATTTCCTTCACTGTACATTGTTATATTCATTTCTATTTACACCATTGTAGAATTTGGTCATGACTCCCCCCTTTATTGTTTGAGGGGCTTCCCCTTGGTCTCAGCTCCTCAATGTCTGGTAAAGGAAAGATTCTAGAATGTGGTCCTTCCGCACAGCATCCTCGTGTTAGCTGCACCAAACCTCAGTGCCTCCCTCAGCACATACTGCTGTGGCCTGGAATGTGGCATTTGGCAGCATTCCTGCACCAACATCTCTGTAGGCTGAAAGACCAGAAGGTTTCAGGCAGACCAAAGTGCATCTTTCAGCGAGTTGATGGTCTTCCAGAAGTTCTAGATGTCTGACTCTGTGTGCTTCCATGGGAACAACCCCTAAATCAGATTGCCACATTGCTGCTGGAGATGAACTGTGAAAAGGATCCTTGCATCCTTCTCCACACACTCTAAGTGAATCTACATTCCGCAAAGAGGTGGGCAATGTCTCCACTTCTCGAGGACAACATGCATTGTCGGTGATGTTCCGGTTATAAAGGAAGAATCTGACTAGGATGTCTCCTCTCTCCGCCAGGTCCTGGTGCATGTTTGTGAGCAGTGGCAATGAATATTCCACCAGATGACCTGGACAGTCTGCTCTAGGAACCACCCCACCATGTCCTCATCTCTCATTGTCTGCAAGACATTCCACACTGACCACTGCCTGATGGCCTGATAGTCAAAGGAGTTTGTATGGAAAAACATTTCCATAAAGGATAGGTGGTGTAGCAAAGTCTAGCAGACTGGGACATTACGTGGGAATGGGGCCAGGTCCATTCTTTGCAACATCTTGGACAGTCACATGGTGCCCTCATACTATGGTTCCTGCAATATATCTGAAATTGCAGTACCCCTGAAAATGAATGAAATTGTTGTCAGTGCACCTCATGTAGAGCACATCTTCATCACAGAAATGACTGTCAGTGCAGCAAATCTCTGGCAAAGCAGCACATATCAGCCAATACAGAATTTGTGTCAACATGCAGGAGCTCTCTAGAAGTGTAGCACTTTCTGCCAATGAAGCAGATTGGTAAATCTGCAGAATCTTTCTGTCAGCGCTGCCATCCTGTCAGTGCAGTGGCAGCACCTCTGTGATAAAACATCTCAATTTTAGCAGCATATTTTTGTCACTGCAGCAGACATATCTAAGTGAAGCAAGTCAGTGTCTGTGCAGCAGAAATCTGCCAGTGCAGCACATCCGCACATCAGAGTCATAGCAGTAGATGTATTTCCTGGCAACACACATCAAACAATGCTACAGCCCCTATTACAATTGAAACACTGCCCCACTATCGCACACCCTTAAAGATGTAACAGTTCGCTTATGTGCTGCATCACAGACAAAGCAGCATATCCCTGAAAATAAAACTGAACATTCAAAGCAATGAAGCTATTGCTGTGGCAGTACGTTTGCAGCCCATCCCTGTCATTGCAGCCCAGCTATGTCAATGCACCCCGGCCCTGTCATTGCAGCCCATTCCCGTCACTGCAGCCCATCCCCGTCACTGAACCCCACCTTGACACTGTCACCAATCCACGTCACTGCAGCCCATCCCCATCACTACAGCCTATCCCTGTCACTGCAGCCCAGCCCCGCACTGCAGCCCAGCCCCGCACTGCAGCCTATCCCTGTCACTGAACCCCAGCCCCATCACTACAGCCTATCCCTGTCACTGCAGCCTATCCCTGTCACTGCAGCCCAGCCCCGCACTGCAGCCCAGCCCTGCACTGCAGCCTATCCCTGTCACTGAACCCCAGCCCCATCACTACAGCCTATCCCTGTCACTGCAGCCCATCCTCATCACTACAGCCTATCCCTGTCACTGCAGTCCAGCCCCGCACTGCAGCCTATCCATCACTGCACCCCAGCCCCATCACTAAAGCCTATCCCTGTCACTGCAGCCCATTCCTGTCACTGCAGCCCAGACCTGTCACTACAGCCCATTCCTGTCACTGGAGCCCATTCCTGTCACTGCAGCCCATTCCTGTCACTGCAGCCCAGCCCTGTCACTGCAGTCCATTCCTATCACTGCAGCCCAGCCCCGTCACTACAGCCCATTCCTGTCACTGCAGCCCAGCCCTGTCACTGCAGCCCAGTCCCGTCACTGCAGCCCAGCCCCATCACTGCAGCCCAGCCCCATCACTGCAGCCCAGTCCTGTCACTGCAACCCAGTCCTGTCATTGATGCCCAGCCCTGTCACTGCAGCCCATTCCTGTCACTGCAGCCCAGCCCCGTCACTACAGCCCAGCATTGTATGATATGCTGTAGTGCAGCAAGCAGACACAAAACACAGAAAAGACTGTACTTCAGGTTTTAATCCACTTAAACTCTGAAGTAAACTCTCAATGGCTCCACCTGTGACTGGCCCACGAGGGGCCAGCTCAAGTCTATATACAGGCTAGTGATTGACAGCTGGCTGGGTGGAGTCAGCCTTCCAGATGGTCTTCCTGCAGGTACAGAGGTTGCCCCTGTAGTAGGCAGGTGGGCACATGGACTAGTGCTGTGGTTGTATTACCACATTCACCCCCTTCTTAAAGTGAGCCCTGGGGTGGGGGGAGTGTCTCGGTGTTGGGTAGTATTTACAAGTTCAGGCAGATCGGCGGCTGTCTGTGCCTCTGTGACCATCGCAGGGATGGCTCCTGGTCAATGGTCGGTGAGGACAGGGTTGTCTGAAGTTGGCCAGGTCCAGGGTGGCCGGGGCGACCAGCAGTGTGGGCAGGGTGGTGTCTGGCAATGAGGGGGTTTATGTGTGGGTCTAGTCTGCAAGGACTGGGGTCCTCTGGAGATGCAGGGGAGGAGGGTGGCTACCAGTGAATCCTGGGTGGGCCAAGGGTACCTGTGGTGGGAAGGTTGGGCAGGGTATTCATGGGGAGGGTGGGGCCCATGCTGGTGCCAGATTCCTGATCGAGACGGTGTCCTCACGTCCACTGAGGTACTTGATGTAGGCATAGTTTGGGTTCGAATGGAGAAGGAGCACCTGCTTGACCAGGGGGTCAGACTTGTGTGTCCACACGTGCTTGCGGAGGAGCACTGGTCCTGGAGGCATTAGCCATGTTGGGAGAGAGACGCCAGTTGCCGATTTCCTAGGAATGAGAAAAGGCACTCGTGAAGGGTCTGATTGGTAGCCTTGCACAAGAGGGACCATATGGCATGGAGTGCCTCAGGGAGGGCCTCTTGCCAGTAGTCAACGGACAAGCCTTTGGACCTCAGGGTCAGGAGGTCTGACTTCCAGATTACCCTGTTTTTGCACTCCACCTGCCCGTTGTCCCTGGGGTTGTAGCTAGTTGTGCGACCAGCTGCAATGCCTTGCGCTATCAGGTACTGATGCAGCTCCTCACACATGAAGCCAGACCCCTGGTCACTGTGGATGAAGGCTGGGTATCTGAACATGGGGGGGAGGGGGGAAGGAAAGAGGAAATGTCATTGTGTATATATTAGTGATGATCATTTTTTAATGTTGTTATTGATATGATTCATGATGCGAGAAATAAAATAATTTAAAAAAAAGAACTGTGCCAATGCCCTGATAACGGTGGCTGTGGAAGTGTCAGAGCAAGGGATGGTGAAGGGAAAACAGGAGTACTCATCTACGACCAAAAGGAAGTGGATGTTCTTGTTCGTGGAAGGCAGGGGGCCCTTGAAGTCAATGCTGAGCCACTCAAAGGGCTGAGTGGCCTTAATGATTATGGGCCTGTGGTGGGCAGAAGAAACTCGGTTTGCATTGTGCACAGAACCTGCATGACTCGGTCATGGTCCAGATTTCTTGGACTGTGAAAGGAAGGTTCCAGGACTTAATAAATGATTCAGGTGCATGACGCCTGGGTGGCTAAGCGTGTTGTGCAATGTCTGCAGTTGGTCAGGCTGCACGCTGGTGCAGGTCCGGGACAGGGCGTCAGGGGAGTCATTGAATTTCGCTGGTCTGTATTAGATGTCATAGCTGAACATGGCCTGCTCAACTCTCCAGCACAAGATCTTATTATTCTTGATCTTGCCCCTGTGGTTAGTGCTGAACATGAATGCCACTGCACGCTGGTCATTGAGAAGGGTAAACTTCCTGCCTGAAGATAGTGGTGCAGATGGCAGACTGCTTCCACGATCGCCTGGGCCTCCTTTTCAATGCCGGAGTGCCTGAGCTCTGAACCATGGAGGGCCCTGGAAAAGAAGGCCACAGGTCAGCACCCTTGGTTGAGGGTGGCCGCGAGGACAACATCAGTGGCATCACACTCTACCTGGAATGGAGTGTCCTTGTCCATGGCATGCATTGTGGCGATGGCAATGTCTTGTCTGATATGGGCAAACGCCACCTGTGCCTCAGGGGGAAGGGGAAAGGTAAGGGCTTGGGCTAGTGGGCGGACCTTGTCCGAGAAGTGGGAGACTCACTGGGAGTAGTAAGAGAAGAGCCCTAGGCACCTGCGGAGGGCCTTGAGCATGTGGGGGAGGGGCAGTTCCATTAAGGGGTGCATGAGTTTGGGGTCAGGACAAATGAAACGATGTTCCACGATGTACCCCAGGATGTCGAGGTGGGTAGTGCTGATCACGCACTTATCCTTGTTGTAAGTGAGGTTCAGCTCCTTAGCCATCTGGAGAAATCTCTCCAGGTTGGTATTGTGGTCTTGCTGGTCATGATCACAGATGGTGACATTGTCCAAGTACAGGAAGGTCGCTCTTAGATTGTGCTGGTCTACCATGAGGTTCATCTCCCACTGAAAATAGAGATCCCATTTGTGATCCCAAACGGAACCCGGTGGAACTGGTAGAGGCACCCATCTGCCTCAGAGGCAGTATAAGGTTTATCACAGGCTTAGATGGGGAACTGGTGGTAGGCCGACTTCAGGTCAATTGTGGAGAAGGCCTTATAGTGGGCTATCTCGTTGACCATGTTGGCTATTCGGGTAGGGGGTAGGCGTCCAGCTGGGTATACTAGTTGATGGTCTGGCTATAGTCAATGACCATCCTTAGTTTGCTGCCCCCTTTTACAACCAGGACCTGGGCTCTCCAGGGGCTGGTGCTACACTCTATGATACCTTCCACCAAAAGCTGCCTCTCCTCTGCCTTGATAAAGGTCCTGTCAGCCGTACAATACACCTGCTCTTGGTCGCTATGGGCATGCAGTCTGGCGTTAGCTAGTTGAAGAGGAATGGAGGGGGGACCCGCAGTGTGGAGAGGCCACAAGTAGACTGGGGGCGGTTGCTGGGCTTTGTGCTGTGGATGGTGAGCAAGGGGAGTGGGCCTCCGAAGGCAAGGGTGAAGCTTTGGAGGTGGCACTGGAAGTCCAGCCCTTAGATGACTGGGGCACAGATCTTGGGCATGACCAGGAGCCTGAACCCTTGATACATTTCCCCACCCTCTGTCAGATCTGCTGAGCAGCAGTGCCTGAGTGCCATAATATTATCCTGGGTAGTAAAAGCGATAGAGAAGTTTGTGAGGTATACCTTTAATTTCCGCATCTGGGCCACGTTCAGGTGCACAAAGCTCTCAGTACTGCCACTATCAAACTGGCATTTTTTACCTTCCCGTTGATAGTGATGTCCATCATTGAGCACCCGAGTCCATGGGGAATGCCCTTCTTTAGCGTGGTTGATGCTAGGACCATCTCAGGGTCCAAGTCGCTGCTCCCCAATGGTTGTGGTGAATAGCGGCCAGCAGCTTCCTTCTGGGAAGCTGTGTGTTAGGTGCGCGATTGTGTGCGCGCACATATTGACCTCGTTGTCCTGTTGGTGAGGTGAGTGAGTTGAGCGATCAGGGGCAGGCTGACCCATGATGGCGGTGCCTGGTGGATGCACATGGCATTGGTGCAGTTGGGCGACCCAACTGAAAGTGAAGTCTGAGATGGCGTCATCGGAGCTGGTGGATGTGACGTCTTCAGAGCGGGCAGAAGTTGGGAGGAGGAAGATGGTGGCACCAGTGGTGAGCATAAAGTAGCAGTGTGGATGGGTAGCCAGACCGGAAGTGACCTCGCTATTGTGGGCAGAGGTGGCGGGCCGAGTAATGGCGCTGCCTGGTCTATGCATCACTGACAAAGCAGCATATCCCTGAAAATAAAACAACATTCAAAACAATGAAGCTATTGCTGTGGCAGTACTTTTGCAACACATCCCTGTCACTGCAGCTCAAACCTGTTACTGAAGCCCAGCCTTGTCACTGCAACCCATCCCTTTTACTGCAATCCAGCCTTGTCACTGCAACCCATCCCTGTCACTGCAGCCCATCCCTGTCACTGCAGCCCATCCCTGTCACTGCAGCCCATCCCTGTCACTGCAGCCCATCCCTGTCACTGCAGCCCATCCCTGTCACTGCAGCCCAACCCTGTCATTGAAGCTCAAACCTGTCACTGAAGCCCATCCATATCATTGCAACCCATCCCTGTCACTGCAACCCATCCCTGTCACTGCAACCCATCCCTGTCACTACAACCCATCCCTGTCACTGCAACCCATCCCTGTCACTGCAACCCATCCCTGTCACTGCAACCCATCCCTGTCACTGAAGCCCAACCCTGTCACTGAAGCTCAACCCTGTCACTGAAGCCCATCCATATCACTGAAGCTCAAACCTGTCACTGAAGCCCATCCATATCACTGCAACCCAACCCTGTCACTGCAGTACATCCCTGTCACTGCAGCTCAACCCTATCACTGCAGCCCATCCATGTCACTGCAGCCCAACCCTGTCACTGCAGCCCATCCCTGTCACTGAAGCTCAAACCTGTCACTGAAGCTCAAACCTGTCACTGAAGCCCAGCCTTGTCACTGCTGCCCATCCCTGTCACTGCAACCCATCCCTGTCACTGCAGCCCAACCCTATTACTGCAGCCCATCCATGTTACTTCAGCCCAACCCTGTCACTGCAGCCCATCCCTGTCACTGAAGCTCAAACCTGTCATTGAAGCTCAAACCAGTCACTGCTGCCCATCCATATCACTGCAACCCATCCCTGTCACTGCAACCCATCCCTTTTTCTGCAACCCATCCCTTTTTCTGCAACCCAACCCTGCCACTGCAGTCCATTCCTGTTACTGCAGCTCAGCCCTATCACTGCTGTGCATCTCTGTCACGGCAGTACATCCTGTTCACCTCTGTACATCCTGATCACTACAGCATTCACTGTCATTGCATCAGATTATTGTCACTGCATAATACCTTTAGCAATGTAGAACTTTCTAAAAGTGCAGAAGATCTTTGTTACAGCAGCACAGCTCTGTCACTGCAATGCATATCTGACAGACCAGCAGATCCCAGTAAATGAAGTATAACTAGCTTCACAGTGGGGGTTGTAGATTCTGAGGAGGCTAATAAAGGTAGTTTGGGATCTGCAATCTCTTCCACAATGTACTGATGGTGGTTGGCAGTGCAGGCAGGTGACTGGTTTTTGAGGTAGTTTGCTGAGAGCATTTTTGTTGTCCCTATGCTTGGTCTCAAGGTTTTCCATGCCATCCTGAATGTTCTTACCATGTCAATGTAACTCAATTGTCAACAGCAAACATCTCTATCACTGCAGCACATATCTGATATTGCACTTTATCTGAAACTGCAGAATGTTCCTGAATATTCAGAGACCCATTTAATACAGAAGATGTTCTTTAGCCAGAGAATGGTGAGCCTATGGAATTTGTTGCCTTGGGCAGGTGTGTAGGCCAGGTCATTGGGTGTATTTTAAAGCAGAGATTGATAGGTATCTAAATAGCCAGGGTATCAAAAGTATAGGGAAAAGGTGGGGAGTGGGAGTGAGTGGGAGAATGGTTCAGCTGCAATATCTAATAATCTTATGGATATACAGTGCCCTCCACAATGTTTGGGATAAAGACGCATTTTTCCTTTTATCCCCTGTGCTCCACAGATTGAAATTGTACCAATGCAACTGTAATTCCAAATGTTCTTAAAGGGTATTTGTGTACATTTTAAAGGTAAAGGTTCCAAAATTGTCATGTAATACTACATTTAGAATGTAACATATATGAAATTCTTTAACTTTTGTCTACCATAAGGCAGAGAGCCGCCATGCTTAGCTTCTGAGATCAGACAATTTCAGGTGTATTCAGGCTATTAGGTGGTGTTTCAGGCATAGTTTGACCATGTAGAAATTACAGCATTTTTTATATATTTCAAGGCACCATCATATTTGGAACATAACAATGGTATGTATATTAAAGTGGTCATGTTTAGTACTTTAATGCATATACCTGCTTGAGGTCTGTGATTCATAGACACCACCAGGTGCTGAGTATCTTCTCTGGTGATGCTCTGCCGGGCCCTTTTCAGCTCCTGCTTATTTCTGGGGCTTGTTTCTTTAAGTTTTCTCTTCAGCATATGGAAGGTATTGGATTTAGATCAGGTGATTGACTTGGTCATTCAAGAATTTTCAAGTTTTTAGCTTTGAAGAACTCTTTTGTTGCTTTAGCAATATGTTTGGGATCATTGTCTTGATGTAGGATGAAGCACTGTCCAAAAAATTTAGAGGCTTTTGCTCTGAGTTGAGCAGAAAAGATATTTCTACACACCTCAGAATTTATTTTTTACTGCCATCAGCAGTTACATCATCAATAAAGAAAAGAGCGCCAGTACCTGTGGCAGCCATACATGCCCAGGCCAATGCAGCTCCACCACCAAGTTTCACAGATGAGGTAGTGTGCTTTGGATCTTGGGCAGTTCCTTTACATCTCTAAACTTTTCTCTTGCTATCACTCTGATGCAGGTTAATTTTGGTCTCATCTGTCCACAAGAGCCTTTTCCAGAATTCTGCAGGCTCTTTTAAATACTTCTTGGTAAATGATAATCTGGCCATCATTTTTGTGGATAACTAGTGGTTTGCATCTTGCAGTGTAGTCTCTGTATTTCTGTACATGAAATCTTCTGTGGACAGTAGTCATTGACATGTCCACACCTGCCTCCTGAAGAGTGTTTCTGATCTGTTGGGCATATGTTTAGGGATTTTTCTTCATTATGATGAGTATTTCTCTGTTATCAGCAGTGGAGATCTTCCTTGGAATACCAGTCCCTTTGTGATTACTGAGCTCACCAGTGCGCTCTTTCTTCTTAAAGAGGTTCCAAACAGTTAATTTTGATAATCCTAAGGTTTGGGTAATATCTCTTACTGTTTTATTCTTGTTTTTCAGCCTCATAATGGCTTCTTTTACTTTCATTGGCACAACTCTGGTCCTCATGTTGAAAAATGGCAACAACAGACTCCAAAGGTGATCAAAAACTAAGAAGCAAGCCTAGCTCTCTTATACAGGTACACAATCCTTTATCCGGAACCCTTGGGGGGGAACAGTGTGTTCTGAATTTCGGATTTTTCCGGATTTCAGAACAAAAGCCAGCTGTCCCAGATTTAAGCCCATCCGATTTGTGCTGCCATATCCACCCCCTTCCAGTCATGCTGGCATCTCTCTCCCCATCGCCCACCCGAGTTGCACTGCCGTCTCTCTCTCTCCCTCCCTCCCCTGTACCAGCACCAGGAAAAACATGATGGTTTTTGGAGCTTTTCGGATTTTAGATGTCCGGATAAAGGATTGTATACCTGCACCTGCACCAATGAAGCAATTAAACATACATGAGTACTCACAAACACCTGTGAAGCCAAATGTCCCAAATATTATGCTGCCCTGAAATGAGGGAATTATATACGTCAGTGTGTATAATTACACACACTTCAGCCTCATAATGGCTTCTTTAACTTTCATTGGCACAACTCTGGTCGTCATGTTGAAAAATGGCAACTACAGACTCCAAAGGTGATCAAAAGATTGGAAGCAAGCCTAGCGTATAATTTCTACATGTTCAAACCAAAGTCTATACAAATAACTTGAATAAAATCGGGAATGTGCACTTTAATCATTTGTGAATTGTTTGATTATAAAATATTTTATTGAGTTTAACATATAAGCTTACATACACAGTTTTAGAAAAGAAAGCACATAAATCCTTTGTATACTTGTAAGGACACAAAAAAAAGATTAAACTAAATTGAGAATTCCTTAATAAACATAAGAAACAATAATTTGAATTAATCTGTAGAACCATTTTAAACCAGTTTACAGAGTTAAGCCAAATAAATTAAAAAAATAAAAGGAAAAAAAATCTAAAAACTATATCTAATCTACTACCTCCCGATAATCAAGGTTACCTTATATAATAAATAAAAATGAAAATGTGGATCTAATGGTGACCCCAGAAATCAGACAGTGAATCTCCAGAGCACATGATAATTCTTAATTCTTCCAAATAAACTAAAATTCTAAGAATGGACCCCACAACTTTAAAAATTGAAACTTTCTATCTTTAATATTATATCTAATTTTCTCCAAACTTAAATAGGACATTACATCATATAACCACTGGGTATGAGTAGGGGATAACTTGTCTTTCCATTTCAGTGTGATTGCTTGTCTGGCTTTCATTGTGGTAAAACCTAAAACTTTTTCCTGAGATGCAGACATAGATTTATCTGGATCACTAGAAAAAAACCCAGAGCAATTAATGGATTTGGGCACTCCCAAACATATGGATCAGAGAAGCTTCAAAAATTTTACAATTCTCACAGTGGATCAATATGTGAATGAAAATGAGATTATTTAATTTTGGACAAATGTGTTCTATTTACCACCTTAAATTGTAATTAAAAAATGCCTTGCACAAAATGAGGAATCATTAATCAAGCTGAGAGTAGAGTAGCAATCTTCATCTGAAAATGTTTTATTTAAATCTCATTCTCAATTACTCTTGATCCCAGCCATGGAGACTGATTTAAAGCTGTGGAGCACAGAGGCAAATAAATGAAGAGAGTATCTTTGACCCAAACCTTAAGGAAGGCACTGTATTTAGAGCTGTAACATATTTGATTAATGCAGCACTTTTCTCAAAATATAGAATGCTTCTGGACCACATGCAGTGTCAAAACCACCTTTGTCACAGAAACAATGCCATCAGCATCATAAATTTTTGATATCATTTCAATTTTCTGACTATACAGCATGCCTGGCATTGAAGAACACCCCTGAAATTACAGATCACCTCTAATGGTGAAGCCCATCTCTGATACTGCACCACATCTCTTGATAATGGAGGACATTTCTTGAATGACCATCCATGGAGCATACCTCTTGAGATTCAGCATATTTGAAGCTCCACATTCTGTCAATGGATGACATTTACAACCATACAGCATACCCATGATACTGCAGCACACTTTAGTACATCTTTGTCAAGGCAGCACATCTCTGAACGTAGAGGATCTATCTCAATCCGAACAAATCTGACCTCTCATCTGACAGTGCACCTATAATAATGCAGCACACACCTATCTGGCTGGCAATCTCCATTACTGGAGCTCAGATATCACCTCTATCACTGCATTTGCCTATCATTTTTGCAACTTCAGAAAATTCCCAGCAACACAGCACATTTCTGTCAATGTTGAATAATGCACACAATCCTGAAAATGAAGTATATCTCGGTTTCTCTGCCAGTTCAGCAAATCTCTGTTACTGCAACCTATCTTTTATAATGTAGAATATCTGTCAATGCACTTTGCTGTAACCACAGCATTTCACTGATAATTCAACATCAAAGAAAATGCAGCACGTATGGTATCTGTTAATGTAGCAAAATTATGAAAATGCAAAGCTCTTCCATGACAGCACGTCTGTCACTGCAGCAAATTCCTTCTCATTTCTGCCAAATTTGGACATATCAGAAAATGCAAAATATTTCTGAAAATGCAGAAAATTGCAGTTAGTGCAACAAATGCACTGATAGAACACATTTTGTTACAGTATCACATCTCTGAAAATGCTACACATTTCTGTCAACACAGCACATCTCCGATAGTGAAGTATTTCTTTGTTAATGTGAGACATCTTTGATAATGCAGAACATCTCAGTCTCTACATAACATTCATTAAAATAAAGGAAATCTCTTTAAGCACTAGAGATCCCTGATAATGCGGAACAATTCTGAAAATACAGACCATATCTCCAAGGGCAGCACATGCCTTTCACAGTTGCAAAATCTCTAAAGAGCAACATACCTCTGTCAATACAACATAATACAGACAATCTAGGCATCCCAGAAAATGCAGACCATTTCCAAATATGCAGAACATCTTTCCAAATGTTGAATATTTCTTTCATTGTACCACATCTCCCTCACTGGGGCACCTTTCTTTCAGTGTACCACATCTATGAGAATACAATATACAGTATTTCTAATTTCTTGGAATGCAGTACATCCTTGTTACTGAAGCAAAACTGTCATTATAACACAACTATGTTAGTTTACTTCTGATACTGAGAATGCCACTGAATTTGCAGTATAGTTCTTACAATGTGGCACTTCATAAATTTAATGTACTTCTGAAATGTGGAGCACATTTGTTTGTGCATTATATTTATGTCAGAGAAATACCTCTCTACACTGCAATGCATTTGTCATTGCAGTACCTTGTCATGAGATAGACAACAGACTCGCCAAGGCAAATAGCGCCTTTGGAAGACTACACAAAAGAGTCTGGAAAAACAACCAACTGAAAAACCTCACAAAGATAAGCGTATACAGAGCCGTTGTCATACCCACACTCCTGTTCGGCTCCGAATCATGGGTCCTCTACCGGCACCACCTACGGCACCTAGAACGCTTCCACCAGCGTTGTCTCCGCTCCATCCTCAACATCCATTGGAGCGCTTACACCCCTAACGTCGAAGTACTCGAGATGGCAGAGGTCGACAGCATCGAGTCCACGCTGCTGAAGATCCAGCTGCGCTGGATGGGTCACGTCTCCAGAATGGAGGACCATCGCCTTCCCAAGATCGTGTTATATGGCGAGCTCTCCACTGGCCACCGTGACAGAGGTGCACCAAAGAAAAGGTACAAGGACTGCCTAAAGAAATCTCTTGGTGCCTGCCACATTGACCACCGCCAGTGGGCTGATATCGCCTCAAACCGTGCATCTTGGCGCCTCACAGTTTGGCGGGCAGCAACCTCCTTTGAAGAAGACCGCAGAGCCCACCTCACTGACAAAAAGCAAAGGAGGAAAAACCCAACACCCAACCCCAACCAACCAATTTTCCCTTGCAACCGCTGCAATCGTGTCTGCCTGTCCCGCATCGGACTTGTCAGCCACAAACGAGCCTGCAGCTGACGTGGACTTTTTACCCCCTCCATAAATCTTCGTCCGCGAAGCCAAGCCAAAGAAGAAGACCTTGTCATACAGTGTTATAGCATTTGGCCCAACTTGTCCATGCTGACCAAGTTGACTATCCAAGCTCATTCTATTAGTCTGGTATAATTCTATTAGTCTCCTTATAATCAAGCTCACCAAACCTAGTAATGTTATCATAATTTTTTTTTCTGCACTCTTTCCAGTTTACTTATATCTTTCTTATGACTGGGTGACTAGAAATGAGCACATTACTCCAAGTGTGGTCTCACCAATTGTAATAAGACTGTGAATATTTATTTATTTTCTATTATTATGAGCCCAGAGGACTCCAAAACCCAGCAGCAATAGAAATTCACCAAGACAATAGTTACTTAAACAAAAGTTGCTTTGAATTTTCTTTTAAAATAAAAACAAGATCAAACTTTAGCTTATTACTATTAACTTAACCTAACTTAACCCCTTTTTAATTCTTAAGTGCATGTGTATGTAATGTGTATATGTTCAGAAAAGTTCTTTGCATTAATAGTCCAGTCATTCACTTCTCACATCCCCAAGTTCATTGGTATCAGGCAATTCTTATACTGTGCACAGAATTTAACATTTATGAATCTTCACCAGGCTCTGGTGCTTAAAGTTAAATGGTTTAAATGGTTCTTGTTGGTTTCAGAGAGAAATTTGTTACTTATTGGATGCACACAAACTGATTTCCTCCAATCAATCATTTCAGTGTCTTGCCAAAGAAATTTGCCTCATCATGGGTTTTCCAAATGATAAGCTCTTCTTCCAGGTCACCGCAGAGTTCCTCTTATTTCCCTTATTACAGGAAAAACACTCTAGCCAGCCATTTCCTCTTGTAATGACTACAAGGGTTTTGAACAGACTGAACTCAGAACTCACAACCCATCTTCAAAATGCTGTTTTTCAACAAGCCAAATTTGGACATAACAGAAAATGCAAAATATTTCTGAAAATGCAGAGTGGTCCTCTGGGCTCATAATGCAGAGTGGTCCTCTGGGCTCATAATGCAGAAAATGAGATGTCTTTTGAGTAGTGTTACTCTGTTTGTGAAGTATAACCTACACGAACCCCCCACAATCTATCTTTTTTAAAAGACATATTTTACCCATAATGATTCTAACATATCCTGTAACACTATTCTCTTCTATTTATATTTATTGTCTTTTTTTCCCCTCTTCGTGGGATAATAAACCCTAAAGCTGTCCCATCCATGTACCTGCCTAAATTTCTTTTAAATGTTACAATTTTTGCTGCCTCTACACTGAGTCTGACAGCTCAAACAAAATACCCATAAGGTGCCCCTCAAATTCCTTTCAAATCTTTCTTCTCTCACCTTAAATCTATGTGCCCTAGTTTTAGGCTCCTCTACCCTAGGGAAATAACTATGACTATTCACCTTATGTATACACTCATGGTTTAAAAACCTCTGTATAATCCCTCAGCTTCCCCCACTCCAGGAAGAAAAGTCCCAGAATGCCTTACCTTTTCTTATAATTTGAGCTCTCCAGTACTAGTAACATTATATGAATTATTTCTGCACTCCTTCCAGTTTAACATCTTTCTTATAATTGTGCACAATATTCCAGGTGTGGGTCACCAATGTCACGTACAATTGTAACATTACATCACAGATCCTGTATGAAGAAGACAAAGCAAGTGTAACAAATGCCTTCTACACCATCTGGTCTACCTGTGTCATCACTTACATGGAAATACATACCTGTATTTCTGAGAATCCTCAAACTCAGAATCCCATCCAGTAAATCACACATATTTTATGTTCAACTCACCAGCCTGTGGTACCCTGGCTTCTACTTACAGTCTTTCTTAAATAAAGGCACAACATTAGCTATCCTCAAATTCTGTGGCACTTCACCTGATTGCTGTAGATAGTGAAAAGCTCTGGGAACTAGATGGTAATTTAGTCTCCACAAAACACTTTACTCCTGACTTGCTCCTGCAACCATGTCATATTTGTGACTGGTGCAAAAGAGTATGTAGAGGTGTTTGGGAGATCAATTGGGAAAGGTTTGTTAGAACAAGGTCACTTTAAAACACAGAATTTTTACAGGAGTTTTTGCAAGAGTGCTCAGACTCATGATGGACTGTTTGAAAAGGCAACAAATGTAACAACAGGCAGTAGCAGCTTTGTCTGGAAAACAGAACTTACTGTCTGGAAGGTCATGTGATCTTTGCAGGCAGAGAGCTGAAAAAAAGAGGCTTTGCTCTCAGAGAGGAGGGAGAGAGAGAGAGACACACACAAACATCAGTTCCAGAGGGACAAGCTGGCAAATTTTGGAAGACGGCCTGGTCAAAGGAGAGGACTGGCTGTCCGGTGTTTCCCTTGGAATAGGAGAAACAGAAAGGAACTCTGTGGTGACCTGAAACAAGAAAAACTCTCTCTCTGAAAACCAACAAAACCCTTCTGAGTGGTAACCATTTACCTGTTAAACACCAAAGCCTGGTGAACTTTATTAATGTTAACTTCTGTGCACAGTACAAGAATTGCCTGCAACCAGTGGGATTGGATTGTGAACCAAAGAACTTTGCTGAACTTACACACACATGCAATTCGCATTAGAGTGGGGGGCGGGGGGGGGGTTAAGTGAGTCAATAGTATAAGATAAAGTTTGATTCTATTTTCAGATAATTATCTTCTCTTCAAAGATAATTAAAACCAACTTTTGTTTAAGTAACCCTTTGTCGTGGTGCATATCTATTGCTACTGGGTTTTGGGAGTCCTCTGGACTCATAACACTGGTCCAGTTGGGATACTGGTCAATGAAAACTTCTAGGATGTTGATGGTGGAAGACCCAGCTTTGGAAGTACCATCCAATGTCAAAATTAGGAAAGGGTCTGCTTGAAGTGGTCATTTCTTGACACTTTAGTGGTACAAATGCCACCTGCTAAAGGTTACAGAGAGAAGGCGGGGACGGGGTACTGAACTTTAAGATCAGCCATGATCTTGTTGAATGGCGGAGCAGGCTCGAAGGGTCGAATGACCTACTCCTGCTCCTATCTTCTATGTTTACCTGAATATTTTCTAGGTCTTCCTGCATGCTTCCTTTGATGAAGATTTGCAAATAGAATTAAAGATTGTGCAACTGTCAGGAAACATCCACATTTCTGTTCTTATGATAAGATTTAGGACATGATGAAGCAGCTGAAGATGGTTGAGCTAAGGACACTACCCAACAAACTCTTAGAGTGATGGTTGAATTCCCTTAACCACAGCCATCCTCCTTCATGTGATATAAAACTCAAGCAACCTGAACGTTGTCCCATTGATGGTCTTTAATTTAGCAATAACAGAGCCACCTGCTGCTAAACCTGATCAAATGCTAATAAGCTGACATTGGCTGTAATTCTCACCCTGTGTGGCATTCTGCTTTTTGGTCCATGATTGAATCAAAGCTGATAAGATTAGGAGCTGAATTTTATTGGTGAATCCCATTCTAATATATTTTTCCTCATTCACTTCAAGGTTGGTACAGCACATTGGAAGGCAGTGGGAATTTCATAATCTGTTGTGATTTGGCTCCTGATATACAGGTATGTGAACTGATCCACATTCTCCAGAGCCTCACAATTTTTCTGTATTTTTGAAGTCAATGTTGTGCAGCAGGAACAGCTTGGTGAAGGATCTTGGACTTGCAGCTATTGAGGACAAGACCCATTCTCTTTTGTGCTTTAGTAGAAGTGTCTGTAATGGTTCAGAGCTTGGACTCTGAGTGTTAGTAAAGATGATTGTCACTTCTGAACTACAGTTTGATTCCTGAGATTCAGGTGATCTGGTTCTGGAATGTAGTCACCACAGGTTGAACAGATTCCCATTAAATTTATTGGTGTAGTGGTACTAACCAACTAGCTGGAGAGTTCATGGTGTTATGAGCTCCAGCAACAATAGACATTCACCAAGACAAATGGTTACTTAAATAAAAATTGCTTCTAATTATCTTTAAACATGACAACTGGGTTGAACCTAACTTATTACTATCAACTTAACTAACCTAACTTAACCCCTTCTAATTCTAAGTGCATGTGTATGTAAGTTCAGAAAAGTTATTTGATTCACAGTCCAATCTCACTTCTCATTCCTTCAAGTTTACTGGTTGCAGGCAATTCTTATACTGTGCATAGAATTTAACATTTATGAAGTTCACCAGGCTTTGGTGCTTGAAATGTAAATGGTTACATGGTTAATGGAAGGCTCTTGTCAGTTTTCAGAGATGGAGTTGTTGTTTGCTGGACACCCACAACTGATTCCTTGTAATCAGCCACTTCTGTGCCTTGCTGAAGAAACTTGCTCCCTCAGAGCTTTCCAGATGTCTCCACAGAGTCCTTTTAGTTTCCCTTATTTCAAGTGAAAGATTATGCAGTCCGTCCTCTCCCCTTGTATAAACCACAAAGGCTTTGACCAGGCTGAACTAAGCACTACCAACCCATCTTCCAAATGTCCTGTTCTAGTTCCAGCTGCTTCTGAACTGTAAAACTGCAGAACTGAATCCTCTCTTTATCGCAGAGGGAAATCTTGTTTTTACTCTCTGCTTGCAAAACCACATGACCCTCTTACAACAGCAAGTTTCACTCCAGACAGCTTGCGGCTCCAAGTTCTTTCATTTGTTGCTTTTTGTAAACAGCAATCCATTGGTGAAGTCTCTTGGGTGCTCTTCAAAGCTTTTGCAAAGAGCCCCAGGAGTTGGCCTGTCTAGCATGAGCAGAGCTCCAGTATTTTAAATGAGATCTGTTTTGAAATGTTTGTATGTGACCTACACTTTTTTAAAAAAAACCTTCCCCAGTTTATCTCTCAAAAACATAGCTATAATCTGTCACAATGGACATTTTCAATCCCTCATTGCTACAGTCGGAGGTTCCCACCTGCTTCAAAAGGACATCAATCATTCTGGTGCCCAAGAAGAGCAGAGTGAGCACAGTAGTACTCATCTCTACTGTGATGAAATGCTTTGAGAGGTTGATAATGACCAGAATTAAGTTTCCCAAGTAAAGAACTGGACCCACTGCAATTTGTCTACCATCACAATCACTCCATAGCAGGTGCAATATCACTGGCTCTCCACTCCACTCTAGATCATCAAGACAGCGGTAGCTTGTGGTCGTGTACTTGCCTTTATCAGGAGTGGTGCTGTCCGGAGCTGATGACTTTAGTCATGTGACATGTGTGAGTAAAGTGCACATGTGCAGGTGTGTTAAGCGTCAGTATATAGGTGATTGAACTCAGATGCAGGAGGAGAATGGGAGTGTTAGGGTCATCCATGTGGTAGTGAGCCAATGAGAAGGTCAGAGGAGTTCAGCTGGGTTGTGTTTGGGGAGTTGAATAATGCAATGTTGTGTCTAGTAGATAATAAAAAGTTGACTTCATGGTGTGCTGAAAGAAACAAGTGAGTGTATTTTTTATTTATTTGTAAGCTGTGGTAAATCTGTGGTGTAAATAGTGATCCTGTGAGTTCACAGTACCTTTTAATTTAACATGGGTAGTGATGAGGATAAACCCCTTACAGGAGCAGTTGGGGAAGTCGATCTAAAGATTGCCACTTGTCGATTCTGGTGCAGAGATTGCAGTGGTCCCTCCAAACACAGAGGAATGCAGACACACTGATATGTCATGTGTTCTTTCAGCTTTGAATGATCTTCATATTCATGTGGCCAGAGGTCACTCATATTGGATTTTGGTCTCAAGAAATCTTTTTGGTGGGTTTTCATGGTTGCAAATGTTGTAAATTCCATTCTGGGAGAAGATTCCTTCACTATTGCATATTGTTCCAAAACAATCTCCTGGGGATTGGTGGCCTTGTGGTGATTGTCATGTCCTGAACAATTCTACTGTGCCTGACCAATACAACATTCTCAATTTACAAGACTTTATAGAAAACCTCCACGGCAAACATGTATTTGGGAAAGCAGATCTAGTACAGATTACTATCAGATTCTAGTTGAGACTTTTGATGTTGCAAAGATGCAGTCATTACCCCTTTTGGCATGCTTGAGTTTTTGCTGTTGTGAAGTATATTTTGTATATTAATGTCTTTAAAATATAGATTGTGGGGGGTTTAATGTGTAGGTCACTTTACAGAAACTTTGAAGAATGCCTATGGAGACTTCACAAATAGGTGTTAATTGGACTGATGCTGTGGAGTAAATGGACTATTGTTTTGAAAGCAACAAATGGTCAGGCAGAACCCTGCTGGCTTTTGGAAGCTTGTGGAAAACCCCATTTTGAAGACTGGTTCTGAGTTCAGCCTGTTTGAAAAATTGTTGTAGTCCTTACAAGAGGAAGTGGCTGGATAGTGGTTCTCTTGAAATAAAGGAAACCAGAGGAACCCTGGAAGAAGAGATAATAATTTTGAAAACCCATAAAGGGACAAGTTTCTTTATAAGACATTGAAGAATTGATCAGAAGGCATCAGTTTGTCTGTCCAATGGAGCTACAAATCTCTCTGAAACTAACAAGAACCTTCCTGAGCAATAACAATTCATAAATGTTAAATTCTGTGCACAATAGAATTGCCTGATACTGGTGAACTTGGAGGAGGGAGAAGTGAGACTGGACAGAATAAAAAAAACTTTTCTGAACATATACACATTCCTTACATGTGCACTTAGAATGTGAAAGGGGTAAAGTTAGGTTAAATTAATAGTAATAAGTTACAGTTTGATCCTGTTTGTGCTTAAAGAAAATTAAAAGCAACTTTTGTTTAAGTAACCATTTGTCTTGGTGAATTTCTATTGCTGTTGGGTTTTGGGGTCCTCTGGGCCCATAACACTGCAAATGCCATCTGGTCTATGGAATGCAGATCAGACATTCTGTGGTTTATGAACCATGTACTCACTGGCCTCTATTTTTGTTTGTTTACATTGATAATATTCTGGTCACAAGTGTGGATGAAGTGGAGAACAAGCGCACTTCATCTCATTGTTTCAGAGGCTTGATGAGTTTGGTGTTGTGATCAATCCCAGTAAATGCATATTTGGCACTGCTGATCTTGTATTTTTGGGACATAGAGTTACACAATGTGATATTTTGCCCGATGAATTGAAAGTGTGAGGTTTGAGAATTTACTAAACGCGTTATGTTTAGCCAGTTGTAACTTTTTTTAGGCATGATGAATTTTTATCGTTGATTCATGTCAAATACTGCAGCATCTACTTACTGAACTACTAAAATGATCCAATAAGTCCAACTTTAGGAGATGATGCCATTTGTGTTTTCAACGATGTGAAGATTGCTCTTGTGAATGCCATGATGCTTGTACATCAAAAGCCCAGCACCTTCCTGTCTCTTACCACAGTCTATCAGTACCATGGGAGCAGTGTTAGAACCACACGTCTCTAGGCAATTAGAAGCTCTGCCTTTTTCCCAGCCAGATGTCACAGGCTCAGGCAAAGTATCGTACGTTTGGGTGAGAACTCTTGGTCATCTATCTGTGAAACATTTTACTTTCATCCTTTCACCATTTATACACACCACTAGTCTCTTGTGCATACCCTGAGTACAAGCACACATCTCTACCTGCCCAGAGAGATTTGGCATTTGGACTTCATCCTACAATTTTCATCATTCAGCACATCTGAGGAAAAGTGAATGCATGGCCATTGCCCTGTCTAGGTATGATATTGATGGCTTACATACAACTACTGCCATCAATTTCACTGCTTTGGCTTGTGCACAACACACTAATCCAGATTTCATCTGATATTGCTGGATTAACTCTGGTCTCCATCTTCAAGATGTGATTTTTGGATGAAACTTTAGCCTGCCATTGGGTTTTTCCCTTTCTACACAATCTATTGGATCCTGATAGAAGAACATCAATCAAACTAGTTAAGGAATGTTTTACCTGGCCTCGTGCTAAACAGGATGTTGGATTATGGGCCTGCTTGCTGCATCAACCCTCTGAAGTCCAGGCACACACAATCCAAGCTGGAGGTTTTATTGTTCTGGATTCCTGTTTCCAGCATGCACACCTAGACTTGTTAGGCCCTCTTCTGCCATTTTAGGGAAGTACTTGTCTGCTCAAGTGAGAAGGCCAGATTACCAGTTGACAGAAGACCATTCCTATCACTGGCATCTCTGCAGACATTTGCTAGGGCTTTCGTGGATTTTGGATTCCAGTCACTTACAATGGATCAAGGGTTTCAATTCGAGATGGCATTGGTCTGAGCTCTCTGATCTTCTGGGCGCTACTTGTATTTGCACTACTGCTTATCATCTGCAGGTCAACAGCATCTTTGAGTGTTTCCATCGATAATTGAAGGCAGCATTAACAGCAAGTGGTGATGCATCTACATGGAGCAAATGGTTGTCTATGGTTCTCCTTTGAGTGTGTACTGCTGTTAAGGCAGATCTTAGATGTTCAGTGGCAGAGCTCGTATATGGCACTAATTAACCTTGCCAGGTGAGTTTGTGAATTTGAGTACAAGCACAATATTCTATGATCCAGCTAGTTATGTTGCTTCTCTTTGGGAAAACCTGAGATCACTACGACCTGTTCCTACGCAGCAGGTGTGACCTGCAGTGTATGTGCTGAATGATTAACAATGCTGTACTCGTGTGTACTTGAAGACATTTATGATAAACAGGAATGGGGTAAAAGCTGACACTGTTTCCATTGACAGGTCCATGCTCTGCATCAGTCAGAGGACCAATCGCACCCTTCCTAGTCGGACTGTGCGTCAACTGTTTTGCACTATCGTATGAGGTCAGGCCGAACTGTTATCTAGTGGGACAGTTCCAATCAGTCACCTCTTTGCATGGCTCTGAGTCTGGGGGGTGGATTTCGCGGTCATATACCTTCGCTGGGAGTGGTGCTGGCCGCCACTGATGACATAAGCAACGCTACATGCATGAGTAATTGTGAGCATGTGCAGGTGTGTTGAGTGTCAGTCGACGAGTATGAATCTCAGACACGGGAGGAATAGTGAGTGTCAGGATCACCTGTGTGGCAGTGAGCCAATGAGAAGGTCAGGAGTTTAGCTTGGTGATGTCTGGAGAGTTGAAGAATGCAAAATTGTGTCTATTGAATAATAAAGAAAGTCGATGACTTCATGGGTTAGGGTTAGCTGAAAGAAATGAGTGAGTTTATTCTTTATTAATTTGTAAACTGGTAATTCAGGGCTGTTATAAGCTCCTATATAGGGCTACTCTTCATCGACTACAGCTCCGCCTTCAACACCATTATTCCCTCTGTGCTGGTCAACAAGCTCCAAACCCTGGGCCTCTTCACCACCCACCCCTGCACTGAACCCTTAACTTCCTAATCCGAAGACCACAGCCAATACAAATTGGAAACAATGACTCCTCTTCACATGATCAACACAGGATCAGTTCAAGGATGAGTGCTTAACCCACTGCTCAATTCACTCTACACTCATCACTGTGTGGCTTGGCATAATTCAAATGCTATCTGCAAATTTGCCAATGGCACCACAGTTGTCAGCAGAATCCCAGAAGGATCTCACTTAATATTAGCAAAACCAAGGAGATGGTTGTGGACTTCAGGAGAATACGAACTAGTCCTCAAAAGGTCAGCAGTGGGAAGGGTAAAGCACTTCAAATTCCTGGGAGTTGACATCTCTGAGAATCTGTCCTGGAGCCTCCACTTTAATGTAATCGTGAAGAAGGCTCGCCAGTGGCTATACTTTGTGAGGAGTTTGAGGAGATTCGGTAAGTAACCGAAGACTCTCAAACTTCTGCAGGTGTACCGTGGTGAGGATTCTGTCTGGTTGCGTCACTGTCTGGTAAGGAGGTGCCAATGCTCAGGACTGGAAAAGACTCCAGAGGATTGTTAACCCAGCCTGTGACATAATTGTCATTAGTCTTCACCCTATCCTCCAAGACCCCCACCACCCAGGCCTTTCCTCTGCTACCATTGGAGGAAATAAGTATGGGAGGCTAAAGACCAGCGCTCAGTGGCACAAGGACAGCTGCTTCCCTGCTGCCATCCGATTCCTGAATTAAAAACTCTCCCTTACTTGCACTACTTTTATTAAAAAATTTTTTTATAGTAATGTTGTAAGATGGTTGTAATATGAATGCTTGCACTGTGATGCCTCCGCAAAACAGCATTTCATGACTGGGTAATGTTTTGGGTTGAGTCCTTGCATCAGGACTGAAGGTGCAGAGGAAAGAAGGACAGTATAAAGAGATGGAGGGATGTTGGAGATGTGAGGAACCACATGAGGTGGCAATGATGGGTCTAAGTGGGGGAGGTGGAGAGGTGTTTTTTTTAAACTTTATTTATTTGTTCAAAAAGGAAAGAACCCCCCCTCTTTCAGCCAACTCTCCTAAGGAGAGCCAAAAAGAGAAAAATAAAGAAAAGTAAAGCATACATATTAAAATCTAGTCCATATAAATCAAAATGTAAATATTCTGAATATAACAACCACCTATTAATTAAAAGGAACTATAGTTATCCACGAAACATGTGTAATTTTTTCCATTATTAAACAATATTTCATCTCATTATGCCAAAAGTCTCAAATTTAATCATTTCAGGTAAAATCATATCTCTACCGAACACATGTTTTACCAAAGATCGAACTTAAGCGTATTTTTATTACGCTTAATCGGACTGCTTAAACCCCGAACATTAAAAGTAGCAAACTTCAACTTTGACATATCTGCTAATATTACTAAAAACTAATAATATCAATATATAAAGACTCAGATCAATGTAAATAGGCCCTCCAATAGGAGAAAAAGAAACCACAAATTAAAGTCTAAATAAAATGAAAATAAAAAAAAGATAAAAAGAAAATAAAAGCCCCCAAAAACACTACCAAAAGGTAGTAATCCCTAAACAAAAGTTGGGTGTGGATCACCCACCAGTGGCTGATGACTAGTAAAACATAGAGCAAATTTCTCCCTCCCCAGCCAAACAAAGAATAACAACAAGATATCATAATGACATAAAAAGAAAATGAAAATAAAAAAAGTTCTTCTATTCATCCAAGAAATTCCAGACTTTGTGACCCTATTTCAAGGAAACGGACTCTTTCCATTCCCATTTCTGCCGTTTCTTCCATTTCCAGAACAACCAGAGTTTTCTTCAGGAGATAATGGTGGACTACGTCTTTGTCCTCTTACATCTGGCAACGAGTCAGCAAAACTCATTGCTTCACACTCATTCTCAAAAAACCGAGATTGAAAGTCTCCACAAAACACCTTCAACCTTGCCGGATAGTGAAAAGTAGACTTATAACCTTTATGCCACAAAACTTCTTTAACTGGATTAAATCAACGCCGACGCTGAATAACCTCTTGACTCAAATCGGGATAGAAAAAAACTATTCTGAATCATTAACGGAGCTTGTCGTTGTCTTGCGTTTTGCACTGCTAAACGAAGTATCGTTTCTCTGTCTAAATAATTCAAACATCGAATTATCACAGGTCTCAGTGGTTGACCAGGCAGAGGTCTTCTTCTTGAGGCTCCATGAGCTCTTTCCAATACCAGACCTCCAGAGAAAAATTCCTGCCCCAGTATTTGTGGAATCCATTCGGTTAAAAAAATGAAGAGGATCTTGTTCTTCCATACCTTCTGGCAAACCAACAATCTTCTCATTATTCCTTCTACTTTGATTCTCCAAATAAGCTACTTTCCTCTCTAACTCCCTCTCACGTTCTTGCAATTCTTTAACGGATTCTTCCACCTCCAACACTTTTTCTGTATTAGAAGCCACTTGTTGTTGACATTTCAAAAAAGCAGCCTGAAATTGTTTAAAATCCTCACAAGATGCTTCCACACGTATTTTAACTGTATCCAGTTCCAAACTGAGTCTCTGAGACATTTCATTCAGCATAGGCTGAATGATAAGGCTGAGCTGTTTACATTGTAATTCAGAAAAGCTCAGCCCTGCTTTCTCTTGTGTAGTGGCAGAACCAGGTAACTGCAGCTCCTGCTGCATCTCAACAACCGGCAGTTTAACAGTTTTACTGTGGGTCTGGACTCCCAGCGACTGCACCCAGACTTCCACAGGGGGCCGACACTGTTCTCCCCCCGTAACCCGTTGTTGCTTCAAAAACTCACAAAAAAGACCAAAATATTCAGATTGGAGTATATCCTGGGGCATTTCAAGCAATGGAGTCGTCTTCTTGTGTGCCCCCTCCATTAAAGTAGACAGGCTGCCAGGATCGGGATCCACATCGGGGGCACACACACCTTCCTCCTGAGAATGGGTAATTCCAGCCATGTCCTTCTCCTGGTGAATAGTAGTCATTTTTTTCAGCTCCCACAGGCAATCTCTGTGGTTTAGGCTTGAAAGAAAGCAAACCTGAAGTTGTAGCAGACTGTTTAGGCTCTAAATCTTCAACACTCTGAAAATGTAGTTTCTTCTGTACTTGAGGTTTAATCTTTTTACCATTAATAGCCATAACAATTCCTTGATACTTTAAACTAAGTTTTAAAAAAAATTAAACCTGAAAACAAAGAGTTAAAAATGGGTTCTTAAAAGTCTGGCCAGAGAGGTCGAGATTACATATCTAGACTCTACGCCATCTTGCCACGCCCCCCCCCCCCCCCCCCCCCCGAGGTGCTTTTGAAAAAGCAGCTGGTAGGTAATTGGTGAAAACAATTAAGGGAAGGATGATGGGCAGATGAAGACAGGTAGAGGAGGGTAGTAGGTTACCTATGTAGATTGAGGTGTTTCTTTATTCTTCTAGTTTGCATTCTTCTAGTTTGCATTTGGCAGTAGAAAGCTGTGGACAGAAGATCAGTGTGGGAATGGGGACGCAAGTTGAAATGATTGCAAATATTGGTGTGCCAAAGGGATCAGTGCTGAGACGTATTATTTACAATCTACAATGCATTGTAGTCAAATTTGCTGACAACAAAGATGAGTGATAGTAAGATAAGAGTTAGTTAACAAAGGGATGCAAAGATATTCATGACCAAGCATACAATTGATAGGATGTGTGAGGTTATCTACTTTGAGTAGGAAGAAGAGAAATGTAGAGAGGCCAACAGTGGTGCTGCATACTTCAGGTGCAAGGCTATTGTCTACCACTCCATTGGCCTCCATATCCAATATATTTCTATCAGTAATTTCTATCACCTCCAATAGGATCCATTAATTTCCACTCTTTCTGCCAATCAGCCAATGCTTTACAGTATCTTTCCTGTAACTCCCATGTGATAGTCTCTTGTTATGCAGCCTCATGCAGCACCTTATCAAGGACCTTTTGAAAATCTAAATATATAACATCCCCTGGATCTCCTTTGATTTAGCCTGCTTGTGATTTCCTCAAAAAATGCAGTAAGTTTCAGGCAATATTTTCCCTTAAGAAAACCATGCTGACTTTGGCCTATTTTATCATGCACCTTCTGGTACTCCAGAACCTCATCTTTTCAATAGACTCCAACAACTTCTCAACCATTGTTAGTCAAGCAGGTCGACAATATCCTTTCTGTTGCCTCCCTCTCTTTTTAAATGGCAGAATATCCTTAGCAATTTTCCAGTGCTCCAGAACCATTCTACAATCCATTGATTCTTGGAAGATATTTCCCACAATCTCTATAGCCATTTATTTCAGAACCTGGGGGTGCATTCCATCTGGACCAGGACACTTATCTATAATTTGCCTTTCAGTTTCACAAGCACTTTCTCAATGGCGATTATGACTGCACTCTCCTTTCTTCTCTGACACCCTTAAATTATGTTTACTTCTAATGTCTTCCACAGTGAAGACTGATGCAAAATACTCATTCTGTTCTCTTCCTTCTCCTCTTCTTCCCTTACAATTTCTCCAGTCATTTTCTATTGGTCGTATTGTCTACTTTTCCTTTTTTAAACTCTTAATATACTTAAATTTCACTGTTCTTTTTGATATGATTTGTTAGCCTCCTTTTAAAGTTCTTTTCCTTCATAATGACCTTGTTAGCTTCTGGATTCTTTTAAAAACTTCCCAGTCTTCTATCTTCCCATTAATTTTTGTTTCCATGCATTCCCTTTCTTTTGCCTTTTACTTTGGCTTTGACTTGTCAGTCACAGATGTCATTTTTCCATTCAAATATATATTTTCTGCAATATTCCTGTCTTTCCTTGTTTCTCACAGAAACACCAGCCATTACTGCTCTGCCAGCTTCCCTGCCAGTGTGCCTTTGCCATCAACTTTGTCCTGTAGCCCCTTTAATCCACTTGTATACTGACATATCTGACTCTCTCAAACTGCAGAATGAATTCTCTCATATTATGTTGGTTTTCCTTATCTTCAGCTCCCTTATTAACTCTGGTACATTGTACAATCTTTGGCTTGGCTTCGCGGACGAAGATTTATGGAGGGGGTAAAAGTCCACGTCAGCTGCAGGCTCGTTTGTGGCTGACAAGTCCGATGCGGGACAGCCAGACACGGTTGCAGCGGCTGCAGGGGAAAATTGGTTGGTTGGGGTTGGGTGTTGGGTTTTTCCTCCTTTGCCTTTTGTCAGTGAGGTGGGCTCTGCGGTCTTCTTCAAAGGAGGTTGCTGCCCACCAAACTGTGAGGCGCCAAGATGCACGGTTTGAGGCGAGATCAATGTGGTGGTCAATGTGGCAGGCACCAAGAGATTTCTTTAGGCAGTCCTTGTACCTTTTCTTTGGTGCACCTCTATCACAGTGGCCAGTGGAGAGCTCGCCATATAACACGATCTTGGGACATTGTACAATACTCAATCCAGAATTGCCATTTCCTTGGTCAGCTCAGCCACCAGCTGTTCTAGGAAGCCACCCTAAAGACTTTTGATGACATGCCTCTCTTGGCATCATCCGGTTTTTCCCCAATCAACCTGCATATTGAAACCCCCATGACTATTGTGACATTGCCCTTTATCTTCTCTAGCTCCCTCTGTAGTTTGCATACCACATCCTAGCCACTATTTAGAGGCTTACATACAACTCCCATCAGGGCCTTTTTACCCTTGCAGTCTCTTAACTATACCCACATGGATTCTACATCTTCTGATCCAATGTCTCCTCTCTCTAAAGGTTTAATTCCATTTTTTAACCAGCAGAATAACCCCATTTCCTCTACCTACCTTCCTGTCCTGATACACTGTTTATTAACAGATATTTGATCTTTCAGCCACAATTTATTGATGGCCATAATGTCAAAACTGCCAATTTTCAGCTGCGCTTGTACTGCAGGTATTTAAATAGAAGACCTTTAGTGCTGTATTCATCACCCTTTTCACTTTTGATTCCTACGAACACTGTTAAATCCTTAATCTTATGCTTGAAAGTTTTCCCTAATGACTGCCTATCCTTCTTCCCAATCTCTCTATATAGCATATCTATTTGTGTATCTTCTGCCCTTTTTACTGCACAGTTGAACCATTATATAGAGAAATGGTGCCCAAAGGTCAATGACAGTAGCAAGACACCAACTGATCGTGTCATATCACTGGTATGTTGACTGCTACTGTATCTCACCCTACTGACTCTGTGGTATCTGTGTGAACACTATTCGACAGCCAATCATGCATAAATAGGGTCAGACATAGTTATTTACAATTGATTGAACCGACTAGCACTTCAGAGTTGGAAAATCTGTACACTATGATCAAATGGCAATTCATAGTTAGTTATCAATGCTCCATATGGAGGGTCAATGACCATTCTGTGGGTTTGGTCAGTCAGTACTGTCTGATCAATGATCACTGCTTAGATTCAATTGGCTAAAAATCTGTACAATCACAAAATGATCCATGTGGTAGTTGATGACCTTCCATTCAGTTTTGTCAAATGTACTCCAGTCATTGTACTCCACTCATTGATTAAATCAAGTCACATTTATTTATCGTTCATACCATGGTTGCATAGTAAAGATGAGATAGCATTTCACCAGGATCATGGAGCAGATTTACATAATTATAAGTTAGAATAGAAGTTGAACATCAAAATTTTAATGTATACAGTAAAAGTCCACAGTACCCTATATTCTGAGAGTTCGAGTCTGGTGGTAGCTTGGGAGAAATCTGGACATAAGGGCCTGAGTGCTGTAGTACACCCTACCAGATGGCAGAAGGGAGAAAAATTTACATGAAGGGTCTGTTGAGCCCTTCACAATGTTTATTGCCTTTCGCCTGCATTGAGTGTTGTAGATGTCCTTCATGGTATGAAAAAAGCCAGTGGCTGGTTGATTGTTCTGCAAGTCAGTCAATCAGCATTTGGGGTTAGTCAGTCATCACTTCCTTTAGTGGGATAGCAATCAATCAATTGATAGTTACTCAGTCATTTGTCATTACACATAATCTGTAGTGTTGGTCAATTTGTGCTTTGTACAATCAATTACCTGTTCATACAGTGGATAAATATTGCCCATTATATGCTATTGGTTAGTATATCGCCATTACATGTTGTTCGTCAATTATTGCTTCATAGTCAATTATCCACATTTAGGATGAGAACCTCAAGGATACTGTAACTATTACCATCTTTAAGAAGGGAGACAAATCTGAAATGGTTACCACAAAAGGGAAGCACGTTATCCGGATCCTTCTCAACCAAGAGGCTAAAGAGCTGTTTCACAAATCACAAGCGTCAATTTGTCTATCTAGAGGCAAACTGTGCAGGATCTTGAAAGGAACCCCTTTTCCAAAATAAAATGCAGCATTCAGTGCAGGTCCTTAAACATGATCTCACTAAGCCTTTGACTTCCATCATTCAGAAAGGACTTTGGAACACCCCCCCCCCCCCCCAATTCCCCCAAAGTTGCCTCCTGCAATCATTTAACTCCATTGTAAATTTTTTCCATAATGACATGCAAACTGTGATATTAAACAGTGGGTTTAAAATTAAACTAATCTCAGCAAAGATCAATGGCCAACAAAGCTGCATCTTTGTCCCAACATTCTTCTCAGTTTTTCCTTACCATAATGTGGCACGTCACCTCCAGTAAACCTCCCATTGGAATGGAGCTTCAGAGTTGATTGGAAGCTGTTCAACCAATGGAAACCGAACTCCAGAACCAAAGTCACCTGATCCTCACGATTTGAGTTTGGGTATGCAGACAATATTTGTATTGGTATCTGCAAGGAGGTTGAGTTCCACAGTATTATCATCTCCATTCATCAGGACTTGGGTGCATGTGGTTTACACTCAACATCTGCCTACAACCCCTGCCCTTACTGCACCACTCTGCTCTCCAACAAATTAGATTTGTGACTAGACACTGCAAAATGAAACTACTTTGCACATCTTGAGAGCCAACTCTTGGTGAAGGCTGTCATCAAAAATGAAATTTGCCACTATATTCAATACACCAATTGAGGATAATGCTCTTGAAGGACAAGGCATCAGCCTTGGTACAAAAATAATTGTCTATTGGGTTATGGTATCCTTAATCTTTTGTGTATTTCTGAAACCTGGATCACCAACAGCAAAGTGTGGATGAAATTACCACCAATGTTGTCTTCACAAAATCCTTCAAATTCACTAGTAGAATAAGCAAGCCAATGTCTATGTGCTCTGCCAGGCCAGCAACCCCACCATTTCCAAGTTGTAGTTCCTATCAGACATCTATTGTGGGAAGTGTAAAGGTTAAATCTTGTGTTTTTGACTTTAGTTAATGTTCTGCCTATCCCTTTAAGGAAAATTGTTGTTTGTAGTTTTACTATGGTGTCATATGTCATAATATCCGAGCGGACTGAGAGTTTGCATCTCATTCCTTGAAGAATCATGACAGATGTAAGCTCTCGAGATATTTTTTTGAATTCAACTTTTCATCTTGTTTCCTTTTATATTTGTTTAAAGTTGAATATTTATTATACAGTATTCTTTGTTACTCATCAATATGAAAATCTCAATCTGAAGTTGTGCAAAATGTTTATTCATTATATGAACAAACTAAAGCTACTTTGTTCCTGAGTCCAGAGGACCCCCAAAACCAGCAGCAATAGATATGCACCACAACACAGGGTTACTTACACAAGTAGTTTTTAATTATAATTGAACAAGAAAACAGAATTAAACTAACTTATTACAATCAACTTACTGAACCTACTTAATCCTTCCCCCCCCCCCCCCCCATACTAAGCACAGGTGTGTGTAATGTATTTTTAAGATTAGAAAAGTTATTTGGATCACAACCCAATCTTACTGGTTGTAGGCAATTCTTGTACTGTGCAAAGAAGTTAGCATTAACAAAGTTCACCAGTTTTTAGTACTTAACAGGCAAATGGTTACCACTCAGGAGGTTCTTGCTGGTTTTCAGAGAGATTCCTTTTGTTCCAGGACATCCATACCTGATTCCTTTCCAATCTGTCTTGCTGACAAAACTTGTCCCCTTCAGGGTTCTCCAGATGATCTTTCTTTCAGGTCACCTCAAACAGCTAGTCTTCTCCTTTGACCAGACAGCCTTCCAAAAGTTTGCCAGCTTTGTCCTGCTGGAACTGATTTCTGTGTTTCTCCTCTTTCACTCCCTCCCTCTCTGAGAGCAAAACTGTTCTGAGTATGCCTGCAAAAATCACATGCTTTCCCAGGCCAGCTGTATTCTGCAATGTTGTTCTTTCTGCAAAAAGCACTCTGCAAAAGTCCTACAAAATTTCTGTTTTGAAGTGTGTGTGTGTGAGCTGCTCTAACAATTCCTTCCAAGCCACCTCTAAATACTTTGTCACAACTTGCAGCTGCAACTACAAACTTTTATTTATTGAATTAATAAGATGGTAATTCAGAATATTGTCGTTTATGTTTCAATGAAGATGACACATTTTGAAATTGGGAAATATTAGAACTTGGAAAGTGTCTATAAGAAGGCCAAGTCATTCTCGTGCCAATATCGTGCTCTCCAAAAAAAAATTATTCTGAGCCTTGACATGGGAGAAAATTGTGAGGCAAACTGGAAAATGTTCAAGATGTATTTGAAACTTTTCTGAAGAAAAGCAACAATACTCTGGGAATCTCTGGCTTGTGACTGCTTGGAGAAAAAGAAGCTTTCGAGATGATATTGGCAACTTCAAAGAAATTTGCTGGGAGTACAAAGAAGCCATGCATAAATGGCAGAAGTGCACCACCTCAAATTACTCACCCACAGCGCTCCATCACACGCTTCCTGCAGCATCTGTGGAAGTCTGCAGTTCAAGCATAGGCCTATTTAGCCACCTCAGAATCACAAATTATAAGTAGAAGTAAGTAATCCTCAGCCCCAAGGGACTACCAAAGAAAGGCTTCAGTTAATCATTCTGCACAATCTGTCAATCATTGTGTGTGCAATGTATTTTCTATTATTTGGTACAGTGGACAATTCTTCCCTTTGTTTGGTTAGACAATCAATCCTCCATGGTGTAGAATTTGTAGGATTGGTTAATCAGTGCTCTTTATGGAGAGTTAAGATCACTCATAGGGCCAATCATCAGTCAGTTAATGCTCAACATAGTTTTTCAATTGTTGATCCTTGAGGTGGATAAAAAAAATTACTTTATAATCAATCAATCAATCAATGGTACATACATGTAAGGTCTAAGATGGGCCAAACAACTTCAGATGATTGATTAATCAGTGCACTGTACAGTTAATCAACCATTCCAAATTGGGGTATTAATATCATTGTAGATGGTTGGACAGACCACTTTATATCATCCCATTGGCCAATCAGCATCCCGTACAATCAGTCAGTCTCACTGGGGAAAATGAACACTTCCTACAGTCAATCATCACTCTGTGTAATTAGTCCGTGGTGGCTTAATCTTTGCTTCATGTTAAGTAGAAGCTCTGGAGGCAAATCTACAAAGATTCGGTGCCTCTGAATGAACCATTTTGCTTCTCTTTCTCTTGTACTGTAAGGGGTACTGGGCAATACTAATGGTAACATTTGATGGCATATAAGACCCACTTTTATCCCAAAAAAAGGCTCAAAAATAACCCCTGGTCTTGTATGCAAAGTTGAAATTGAGGGCGGATGTCACTGTGTGGTTCACTAGCATCACCGCCATTTATTGTTGGGGACTGGTGGTGGGCTTTTGGGTGGGAATGGGGTGGTGGGGGCTGGTGGTGGGAGCAGGCTGGTGGGATCAGCGTGGGGGCTTTGGCAAGCTGTTGAACCCACACTGATCCCACTGCCCTGCTCTTTCCACCCCCCCCTACCCCTGGGAGAAAGCAGGGCAGTGGGACTAGCAGTGGGCTGCTGGAAGAGAGAGGGGGCAGTAGGACCAGCATGGAGACTGACCGTGGCAGTTCGTTTTTATAAAATGTTTTCTGCTATAGCTGAGTTGCTTTTGTTTTCTCTGGTAAATTACTATTGAAAAGATTCTTCCTATTGTCCTAGTTGCATGTTTTGTCCAAGTTCTTTGCTGTACTGTAGCTACACATTTCAATAACATTAAATGTTTACCCATAAATACATTTAAAAAAAAATTGTTGATTCCCTGCTGAAATTGGGGGGGGGAATCTTGTATACCCGGAGAGGGGGGGTGGAATCTTGTATACCCGGAGGGGGGGGTGGAATCTTGTATACCCGGAGAGGGGGGGGAAATCTTGTATACCTGGAGAGGGGGGGGGAATCTTGTATACCCGGAGAGGAGGGGGAAATCTTGTATACCCGGAGAGGGGGGGGAAATCTTGTATACCTGGAGAGGGGGGGGGGGAATCTTGTATACCCGGCGGGGGGGGGTGATCTTGTATACCCGGCGGGGGGGGTGGAATCTTGTATACCCGGCGGGGGGGGGGGGAGACGTCTTGTATGCTTTTAAATACAGGTATGTTACATTTTTAATGTATTATGTGACTATAAAAGGAACCTTAACTGTTAATCTATTTCATAATTCAGTCAATCATCACTCTGTACATTGTTAGTGCTCCACTCGATAGGTAAATCAATGTTTTGTATAATGCATTTTTTTAATGGTCCATACTGAGAGCAAATCAATGCTGCTTAAATGGTCAATCATCATTTTGTACTGTGGGCAAATGATTTGCTGATCATGGAGGGAAACCATCTGTACAGATAGTCAATCAGCACTTTACACAAAAAGGCCAATTGGCATTCTATCCAGTCAACTGGATGGAGCTCTGTATAGTGTGTCAATCATTGGTCCATGCAGTTCTATCAATCCTTCATGTATCTATCAGCATTGAGCCTAGGGCAATATATGATCTGAATAAGTCTATCATTAATCTATTGGATTAATTATCATTCAATCCAGTTGGTTAATCATTGCTCTGAATGGACTGTCAATTGGTGCTCTTACGGTGACTGCATTAATGCAGCCAACAGACATGTTGGATAGCCAGTCAATCATCACTCCCACTAATCTATTTAGCAGACATGTGTGTGGTCAGTTCATCCTTTCACTCTGTCCAATTAGTCAGGCAATTTGTTCTGTACTGTTGACCAACCAGTGCTCACACCTAATTGGTGATGTAATTTAATCTCTTGATCAATTATTCTATTCAGTTAATTAAACACCCTGCTCTATTCAATTGATCAATTATCTCACTTGCCAATGTTGGGGTCCTTGCTCTGTCTGACTAGTCAATCAACTTGCTCTGTTTGGTTAATTAATTAATCACCTTGTTCTATCTGATTGGTGAATCAGTTTACTCCATAGGATGTGGGAGTGCTTAATAAACCCATTCAAACAAGCTGATCGAAAAGGTATCAAAATCAGCTCCCAAAGTTTGATTACTCAGATGGTTATTTTACTGTGCTTCTTGGCTGTAATGTCAATTTCATCCTCTTGAAGATTATCTGCAACATGATTAATTTAGTGCTTTATTTATTTCATATTTGGCAGACCTGCTACCAATCTCAGTTTTTAAAATTCAAAAATGTCTCTTACTATTTCACATTTATGATATATCAGTGACTTCATCTCCTGAGAGAACATTTAATTCAAGTCCCCCCCCCCAATTCGCAAAGGTTATTATGCAAATGTGGATTAGTCTTTTATTCCATAGCCTGTTCTTCACCAGATAAATATTCTCCTACTTGAACATCATTAGAGCCATTTTATCACATGGAGTTTGGATTTTTGGACCCCCCCCCCCCCCACCCATGAACACCTATTCTTTTCCAAACTAGATGACTTTTATTTTGGTTAATCATTTCAATCTCTGTTCCTTTGCATATTTACAAATGTGCTTCAGCACATTTTTCTAATTATAGCACACACTAAAGGTTACAAAGATTTGAAATCAGGAGATAATTTGGAAGATGAATGGAACTCACTACCTTATCTGTATCAATGGTTCTGAGTGAGAGAGTAGATAGTCTTAAGTTCCAAGTACTGGTCCACCCATGTTGACATAATGGCCAAGAAAGTGCACCGCACTTCCACTTCCTCAGTAGCCTGAGGAAATTTGGCATATCACCTGTATTTTAATGACTTCCACAGGTACACTATTACTGTATCCTGTTAGACTACATATTGTGTGGTATGGGAACTGCTCTGCTCAAAACTGCAAGAAAATACAACTGGTTGTGAACATCACACAAAACTCCCCTACACTGATTCCATCTATACTTTCCATGCTTTGGAAAAGTAGCCAACATATATTAAAAGATTCACCCCACCCTGACCACAGTATCTACACCACCTCCTGTCAGGAAGAAGATTCATGTGTGAGATCATGGTCCACAAGATCAAAGGATGGTTTTCTTCTTGCCATTATCAGACTCCTGAAACATGCTCGTAGTAATAAAATGATGATGCTGTTGCTCTCAATAAACTGGTCTCTCTGTAATTTTGTACTTGTCTTGTGTGCTGTTTTATGAATGGCATGTCTAAATGGATGGCTTGCAAAATAAAATTCATCACTGTACTTTGGTACACATGACAGTATACTTGAAATTTCAACTTGATCACCCCTACTTAGGATGAAATCTAATCTTGAAAATATATCATCGCAAAATAATTGATCTTTTATTCAGAAACTAATTAAATTTGTAACTTTTGGAAAGATCATCTTAGTCTTGATTTTCTAGGAATAGCATCTTATACTCCAATATATTGGATGTACTTAATCACATGCACAACTTCTACTGGATAACTTGCTGGTTTGGATTGAAAACTGAGTAAATATCAATAAAACTGATTACACGTGTGTCCTTTCTAGAGAAAGTTCTTTTAATGTAGATTATTTGATCTAGTGAGACTTTCTTTTTACAATTGAACATAACACTAAATGCAAATGAAGTAAAGCCTTGACAGAGCCATCTCCTAAATAGTTATCTAACTAATACCCATGATGGAAGTGGAGGCTAAACCCTTGACTTTATGTTCAACTTGAATTCAACTCCGAATCAGGTTTATTGCCATTATCATACAGCAGCTGTATTGTGCATTACAGGTACAAAATTGCAATATAGTTCTGCAGGTAAAATATTTAAAAATAAATAATTAGTGCAGAAAGAGAAAAAGGTGAGGTGGTATCCATTCAAAAACCTGATGGCAGAGGCTGTTTTTGTAACTTTGGGTATGTCTTTCTGCTCCTGTATCTAATTCCAGATAGTAGCAGTGAGAAAAGGGCATGGCCTGGATGGTGAGGGTCCTTGATGATCAAGGCTGCTTTCTTGAGATGCCACCTCTTAAAGATCTCCTTAATGGAGTGGACACTAATGTCCATGAGGGCACTGGTGGAGTTTACAATCCTGTGTCCTTTTCCTGTCCTATGGACTAGTACCTCCATATCAGACAGTGATGCAATCTCCATGGTACATCTGCAGAAAGTTGGTCTTTGGTGACATACCAAATCTCCTCAAACACCTGTACAGCTGCTGGCGAGCTTCCTTCGTGATTGTATCAACATGTTGGCCCCTGGATAGATCTTCATGGATGTTAACACCAAGGAATCTGAAGTTCTTTGCTCTCTCTACTGCAGATCCCTCAATGAGGACCGGTTTGTGTTCTCCTGGTTTCCCCTTCCTAAAGTCCACAATTGATTTCCTCACCTCCAAATCACAATCAGTAAAGATTGTTAATAACTTCTCCTCCACAATCTCAATCAGTACCGGGGCACCACAGGACTGTGTTCTTATCCTGCTAATCTACTCTTATTACACCTACAATTGTGTAGCTCAGTACAATAATGCCATCTACAAATTTCCTGATGATACCATAGTACAGGTTGTATAAAAGAAGGGGATGAGTTGGCATACTGGATGGAGATTGAAAACTTGGCTAAATGGTGCACCAACAAAAACCTTTCCCTCAATGTCACTAAAACTAAGGAGTTGACTTCAAGAAAGGAAAGCCAGAGGTATACAATCATTGGGGGATCAGAGGTGGAGAGGGTGAGAACATTTAGGTTCTTGGGAGTCACTACCTCAGAGAATCTTTACTGGATTCAACACACCAATGGCATCATGAAGAAAGCATGTCAGTGCCTCTACTTCCTCAGGAGTTTGTGGAGGTTTGGTATGACCCCAGAAACCCTTGCAAATTTCTACAAAGGTGTGGTGGAAAGTGTGCTGACTGGCTGCATCATGGTCTGGTATGGTAACACCAATACCCCTGAGCATAAAGCCCTCTAAAAGGTAGTTGACATAGCCTAGGACATCACAGGCAAAACCCTCCCCACTATTGAGTACATTTACAGGGAATGCTGCTGTCAGAGGGCAGCAGCAATCATCAAAGACCTAATTCACGCTCTGTTCTCACTGCTGCCATCAAGAAAGAGGAATAGGTGCTATAAGTCTTGCACCACCACGTTCAGGAACAACTGCTATCCCCTCCACCATCGGACTCCTCAACAACAAACTCAATCAGAGACCCATTTAAGGACTCTTACTTGTGCACTTTATTGATTTTCTTTTGTTCTCTATTGCATAGTCAGTGCACTCATAATCTTCCCAAACTGGCACCAAGAATAGTTCTGCGATGAATTGCTCCCAAATTTTTATCGATAACCTTCAAGCAAAACTGTCTTTTATAGAGTTAGAGAGTCATACTGCATGGAAACAGCCCCTTTGGCTCAACTAGTTCCACCTGCTTATGCATTCCCAATATCCCTCTAAACCAATCCTATCTATGTATCCATTCAATTTTTTTCTTAAACATTGCAGCGATACTTGCTTCAACCACCTCATCTGGCAGTCCATTCTGAATACCCACGACTGTTTTTAAAAATTGACCCCTCTGATTTCTATTAAGTCTCTCCCAACCTTCACCATAAACCTATGAATTGGCTACCAATTCCTCTATTCCAGACAAAAGACTCTGTTCACCCAATCTATTCCTCTCAAGATTTTTTTGTCTCTATTAGATCACCCCTCATCCTCCTGTGCTCCAGGGAATAAAGCCCTAGCCTGCTCAACCTCTCACTGTAGCTCAGGCCCCCAAGTCCTGGCAACTTCCTCATAAACCTCTGTACCTTCTCCATCTTGACAACTTGTATCCAGTAACACAGTGACCGAAACTAAACACAAATGAGGTCTCATCAACATCTTGTACAATGACAACGTGACCTCCCAAATTTTATGCTCAATACTTTGACTGATTTAAAAACCAATATGCTGTAAGCCTTTTTGATCACCCTATCTACCTGTGATGCCACATTCATCTACCTGTATTCAAGGATCTCTCTGCTCGAACTTTCCAAGATCCCTATCATTCACGATGTAGGCCCCATCCATCTTAGACTCTTCCCAAAATACAACTCCTCATTTTCCTCTGTATTAAATTCCATCAACCATTCCTCTCTCCACATGCCCAACTGATCAAAATCCTGTTGCTATCTTTGGAGACTGTTTTCACTATCTACAACCAGACAATTTAGTGACATTGCAAAATTGTACATCATGCCATGTATGTTTTCATTAAATCATTGTTGTTTGTCATCCATATCAATGTGACCAGCATTGAACCATGTGGCACATCACTAAACAGAATAGATTTTTTTGGCTCTTAGAAAGTAAGTCATTAGCTTCAGGACTGTTGACAGAATCTGTATCTACATTCATATCAGATGTGTGTGTGGATGAACAATACAACTTGTTGCTCTTCAGAAATATCCTCATACTTCACCAGACTGCCTTCATTTTACCATCCAACTGTACAAACATTAACCTTCACTTCCCCTAATGCAAAATCCTCATTTAACAATACATGTATTTTCCCTATTCCATGGTACTGAAATGACGTATTTAATGGTGAGCAAGATTTAGCAGTAGGAGTGGAGGTCACTTTTCCCCTCCTTTTTGTAATCCTCTACTTTCCTCTTTCAATTTTCCCATGGCTTGTGTGGGTGGTTGGCATTTGGATTAGGCTCAGTAGGCAAAGAATATGTTTCCATTCTCTATCTCTGTAATGATTAAGAGTCTAATTTTCCTTTGAAGTGAGCTTGCACTGATAGAAGTATGGAGATGGGGAGATGCCATCAAACTCCTTCAATATTGATGCCAGTACATTTTGGCTTTTAGTATTCGGAAAACAGAAGTTACTGTGCCCACATCTATGTTGGACTCTGATTTGTGAATGCATAGACCTGATAGCTGTAGTGAAAGACCATCTCCATTTCATGCCTCATTTGTACAGGCCTAGGTAGCAGCTGGTTTAGCTGCCATGGAACTCTCTTGGGAGGGGTGGGGTGGGGAGGGGGAAAGTTAGTGATTGCACTGTGATAACATTAACATTGGCACTCAAAAGGATCCTTTCAGTCTGCAGGACAGTCATGAAATAAAAATTGAAACTAGCAACTGTTAATTTGTTGGCCTTGATGAAGCAGTCTGTGCTTCTTCCCAAAAGACCAACAGCTATGTGATTCTAACATAGATGATAAAACATAAATAGCTCTGATTTGAATCTAGTTCCATGACTCATTAATTTATGTATGAAGCAAAATGCAAATGATGCATATCATTCATGTTTAAATCTCAGCTCTGACCATCTCTTTAGTTTTAGATTAATATACAGGAAGCATGACACATTCAGTGTAATATCAACCATAAATCTCAGAATATTCCAGGCTGTATGCATGGGATAAGGACACCATTTTTGACATACTGGAGCCATTTCCGAATATAATTATTCACTGTACCATGCTAGGCATCCTACATAAGGGTAATATTTCTACATAAGGGTAATATTTCTGAATTTATGCCCCCATTTTGGCAATTCATCTGTCAAAATCACACATCAGGAATTTATGTTTCAAAATTCACTGCTAATTTGTGCTGCAGATACATAGCCTTGCACTTAGGAGAACATCTGCCCTCCTTTGTGTCTCTTTCTCTCTCTCACTTACAGTATCTATATTGTGGTGGAACACAGCATTGCATGTATACTGTACAGGCTGGCTTGTCTCTGACTTTGTAACTCCTCCCTGTAAGCTTCCCCAATAAAGATTGAGCTGCCCTAGTCTTATCCCTTCATACCAGCCTTGGAACCAGGCCAACGGCATGCCTGTGTTTTAGGTTATTAAAGCCTTTAATCACTTGCTACAAATCTGCTTGTGATTATTGATCATATATAGATACTGTATACAGTATCTCTCTCAGCCTTGCTCACTCGAATGTCATTCAAGATTTATCTTGAATGTTATTACTGCTTCTGCCTCTACCACTCTTCTGGCAGGTCATTCCAGATACAATCTATATTTTTGCATGAAGAATTTACCCATCAAATCTCCTTTGAACCTTTCCCTCTCATACTATACCTGTGCCCTTTAGTTTTAATCATCCCTGCCATTTGAAACTGATTCTGGTTATCTGCCCTATCTCTATCGTTCAGAATATATACCTCTGTTCAATCACCCCTCAGCCTCCTTCATACCAGAGAAAACAGACCTAGTCTAGCCTCCTGATAAATCAAGGTATCATCCTTGAGAATCTCTTTTGTATCCTAACTGGCTTAATCACAACCTTCCTCTGCTACGGTGACCAGAATGGCACACGAGTTTGGCCCAAACAATAGTAACGTGACCTATCAAGAACTTTTCTGATATGGTGAGCAAAATGTCCTTGAAGCTACAGATGGAAACCAGAATAACAAGGAATATTTAATAGAGTTAGACATATGGCAAACTGTAATAACTGATTGGTAACAGGAAATTAAAAATCCTAAATTTGAGTTTTAACCAGCAAAAATCAAATCAAATTGGAATACGTTCTTCAAATTCAAGAAGTGGTTTTGACGAGTGAAAGCAAGATAAACTCAGCTATAATTTATTTGGTAGCCCTACCCTCTTTCACCCTAATCAATAACAGTGATAAGTGTTAATGATGGATTTGAGAACTGTCCAACCACGCATTATGATACTGGTAAATTCTGGAAATCCCCTTTTTGTGCAGCCCCTTTTTGTGCAGCCCCTTTTATTGAAAAAGGGACCAAGTTATGTGGATGAGCTATGGAATACAACAGCTCAAGTTGTCATCTTGTGGAGCAAAGTCACACATGTAAATGAAACCAGATTAAAAGTCTAGTGTTCTTGGAGTTTATTGATAATTTGACAACTTTCTGAACTTGCCAAAGGGCTTCTTGAGGGTATTGATTGATCCATGCATGGATCTGATCAGAGCAGAGTTCCAAGCTGAGTGTAGATTTCAGAGAAGAGACCTGAACCAAAGTTGCTTGGAATAGTTCACCTTCAGACTGTCACTCTTTAATTATGCTGGGCTGGGGTAAGCAGTGAAGGGTTGGACAGTTCATTCAATATATATATTTTTTTAAACCTGAAATGCTAATGACAATCATATGCATATGATGAATGAGTTTGCTCTAAGCATCAGCTACCTCTTGCAACCATGAACTGCAAAATGACAAACATTAACATATCCTGTGGCATCCTGATGGAGCCAGACCGAGTAAGTTTAAGGCTGCAGTGTCCTTGACTCCAACTAGCAACAGGTCTTGTCATAGATGCTACTCAGCTTAATTATTGTCCCTTTGGTATATGAACCTCTCCTCACAGAAGGCATTGATTGGAGCTTGGAGCATCTATTGTGGGGGTTACAGATTCTAGGAAGTGCAAGTCTGTTCATACCTCCTCTAGTCTCCTCCTCTGCCTGCTCTGTGTGTAGGTTTCATCGAAGGACCCCTATAAAATTCATTCTCCCTTCTCCCTCTCCCCCCTCCCTTTCCCTCATCAAAATCTTTCATCTTGTGTTAACTTAGTTTTTGCATTAATTATTCTTCTGAGAGATTTTAATTTCAATAAACCTGCTTTGTGGTTTAGTCATGGCAGCACCGTTCATGTAGCGATTAGCTACCCAGATTCAAATCCACACTATCTAGAAGGAGTTTGAGTTTGCACATTTTCCTTGTGAACTATTTGAGTTTACCTTGAGTGCACAGATTTCCTCCCACCATCCAAAATGTACAGGGTTAATTGGGTGTAATTTGTCAGTTTGGGTTAAATAAAAAAATTATGTTCAAAAAATGTTATTGTTAGGTAGAAACTTAGTTTCTCCCCTTTCTTAACTAACAGTAGATGTGGCTTAAAGTCAATTACAGTAAATCTAATTCAGAATGAAATTCAGAAACCAATGTGTTGCTTTTGACCTCTAGTTTATGCACTTGGTTCACTAATTGGATTAATGTACAGTTATAAATTCAATCAGTAGTTTCTCAGTCTCTTGGTCTCATAATTCATGGAATTCTTCCCTGTAGGCTGCACTTGACATCTCTAGTATCAGTCAGCACAGTAATGCCAGTAGATCACTACTGAGGACAGCATCATCCATGTCTGGACTCGTATTCAGTTTTGCAATTATTGACCTGTCCTTGACTTTCAAAATACTGTATTATGCATTGTAGATCACTTCTTGGTGTTACTTACATGTGCTGTATATATAATAAAGCTGAATACTGTGTCCAATAAGACTTACTTGTTTCAGTCTTACAATAGTTAAAATAACACTTTCTATTTGGTATATTACTGGATAGTATGAACTCGATTGGTCTTGTCAAATAATCACATGGCACAAAAGCAGGCCCTTCGCCTAAATGAGTCCTACATCAATTCCATTTTATTCTCTCCTCGCTTCCATCAAACCACCTACATAACAGACAATTTTGTAGCAGCCAAATTGTCTATCCCACATCTTTTGACATGTTGGAGAAAACTGGAACACCTGGGAGAAACGCACATAGTCACAGGAAGAATGGAGAAACTCCACACCAGAGGTTACGATCAAATCTGGATAGCAACAGCTCTACTAGTCTATCCACTTCACCAATCTTTAGTATGGTTGCATCTTAGCTGAGCAATTTTGTGCTTTGGTATCACATTGGGAAGGGTTGTGGCTTTCGTGTGACAGCACGGCCCCCTACCTAGTCAGAGGACACACCAGCTGCCAATCAAGGCTTGGTTCCGCCCCACCCATTAGTGCACACCTTGCTGGTGTGTCCATGTAAATTACCTGGACTGGACTCTCCAGCCTACCTGTACTTGGCCTTGGGGCATTGGCTGTTGTAATTGGTTTAACCCTCCTGGCAGTGAATGATTTGTCTCTGCTAATGACCTGGGCTGGAACCTCCAGCAATATATAGGTGCCATGTGTTCTTTGTTCGTTCTTTGCCAACTTGGGACCACCCTTCCACTCCAGGTCTAGAAACATGGAAGGGTGCTGAAGAAACTGTTGGTAAGATGTGCACTGTTAAAAGGGTTGGGAGCATTTAATTAGTGTCCCTAATAACATAGAGCCATGCCTGCACAGAGTCATGGAGTGGTAGGCATTGTATTGACTTTTCCCTTGGTTGTTTGTGTGTATGCAGTTTGTTCCCTGCATGTGTTTAATCACTTACTGACTTTTTCCCTATGATCACTAATAAACTGTACGGAGTTTCACTGCTGCTACCTTTTTCCCATGGCTGCTGTAAACTGTGTATGTGTGCTGCATCTGTTATCATTTCCCACACTTCTGTAAATAAAATCCTTCCTACCAAAACTGTGTTCAGTGTCCTTGCCTTTGAAACCTACCAAACCTGTTTCCTCACTCATAACAGGTTTTCTCATGGTCATGAATCCTAACTTCTTCCCGGACCCACTATTGACATTTTCACCTTGCTGCCACATTTGGTTGCAAACTGATTTTGTCTTTCTAGATGGTCACTATAGCTCTCAAATCTGATAGGAGTGTTTAAGTCTGTCTTGTCATATTCTGCCTCTGCTCAATAGGCTGACCTAATTAAGTCTGTGCCTGTTGCAACATCCTTCAAAGAATCTTTTGAACCTCCATATTAAAATGCAGTCATCAGGCAAAGCATTGAACTTATTCTGTATTTGATGCAGTCTGTTCAGCAATTCTGTAAGAGGAGTTTTTGTCAACATTGACCTCTTCTCCAGAAAACACATGCTCATCATTTCAAATCAATGACACCTGAGGGCTCGGCTACTTTCCAAACAATTCTGTGAACTGGTGTTCTCATTCTGGTCAAAAGGGTCACAAACTCTTTCCAACTTTGTGAATAATTCAACCATTCTAAAAATCAAAATCCCATTGTGCATATCGTCATTCTTTTAGTCAATAATGCAGCTTTACATATCCTTCTCCTTGGATTGGTAGTAACCACTATACATCATGCTGGAGCAGTGAATAGCTCAGCAAGTAGAGCTCTAGCAATTTGGGTTCAAACCTGACCTTTGTTGCTGTCTGTATGGTGTTCAACATTGTTGGTCTTTCTTGAATCCCTTGGTTTTCTCCCACATCCAAAAGGTAGGTGTGTGGGTGGTGTGTCCACAGTTTTCTGCCCTTCTAACATTTAACACTCACATTATCTACTGGTTCCCCACCAAACTCATTGTGTAGAGCCCATGGGTCTAGGCTATGAAGACCAATTTACTATTATCAGCAAAGGGTCAGAATCTCAAGCAGAGGCTAGTCATTTAAAATAAAGGAGTGCAGAATTTTATTTTTGACAGAGTGGTGAATCTCTGAAATTCTGAAAAGAGTTGAACCCTGGAGTAGATCAGCTGTGATCACATTGAACAACAGACAGGCCTGTAGAGACTGATGTTCAGACCCTGCTCCAATTTCTTGCCTGAATACTCAATTTCCAGTCCACAAGCAAAATAGCCCAAACACATACTTTCCACCAGGTTACTGGTTGCATGTGAAAATTTCTGGAAGTAGTGGGTTATAAATTCTATTCAATATTTATACAACATCTGTGGAAGAGACCTTGTCATCATTCATGGCATTAATAGGCTCCCCAATGTCTCCTGCCTCTGGCCTTATTACAAGCAACAATATTGCTTTCCTTTTTCTGTATAGTATAGGTAATGTTGCTCTGTTCTCAGTAATATAGTTCACATCTCAGAAACTGGTTCTATTACCAAAGCCTGACAGATATCAACTAGGTCTATTGTAAACCATTATCGGTGCCATTTCCTCCTGAGTCCCACTATATACAGTTTGGTTATTACTCTGCTACTCTTTCAAGCAGTATCATCCTGAATGTATTGTTGAAGTAGTGGCTGTTGGCTCTTTGGTGCTGCTGTTAACAAAGATAAATTACAAAAATAGAGCATTAACTAAATATCCTTTATTGAATGCTTCCAACCAAATACGATGCATTGAAAGTTTTACCACACAATCCTGAAAGATGTAATAACCCTCATACATACTACAACCATGACTCTACCATCAAGAAAGATAAGGACAACAGATGCATGGAAACACCACTAGCTGCAGGCTTCTTTCCAAGTAACATAATGCTCTTTTTTGGAAATATATTGTCATTCCTTCATCTAGATCTGGTCTACATTCTAGAACTTCCTACCGATCAGATTGTGGGAGTACAATTACCAGAAGGTCTGCAACATTTTAAGAGAGTGGCTTACCGCCATCGTTTTAAGGCTCTTAGGAAAAGACCTAATGCTGGCAATGCCCCCAAACCAAAATAAAAGAATAGAATAAATAAGATTAATTAAGATGAACAAAAGTGGAACTAAACAGTATTTTTTTTTTTTTAAATTGATTACTTTGAGAAATCAGTCAGCTTACGGAATCACAGGAGGAGGGATAGACACAATGCGTCAGAGTGCTGCCATTTCACCACAAGGATCTGGGCTCGAACCAACATACACAGATGGTATGAACCTTTGTGAAGGTTTCCAAGCAACAATAGATTAAGCACCTCTCAATCTATTTCTAGTAGATAAAAGTCAAACAAGCTGAGATTGCCCTTGTATTTGTGATTAAATGGGAATAAGATGAGAACACAAATGAGTATAATGCAAGAATGCAATCATCTTCTCATATGCAGTAGTCATTTTACTGAAAGTAAAGATGGTTAGGGTTTTGTAAGATGAATTGATTGTATCTAATGTCTTGGATATCAATGGGGTAAGGCTGTATTCATTCTGCACTCACCCTACGTCCAGCAGACATGGGAAACAAAGATTCAGTTAAATATTTTCATTTATTTTGTACTTATAATATTCTGAAGTTGTCACTGTTATTGCTATGATTTAATTTTCAAATTGTTGCTATTAGTTGAAAAGTCAAAACAGATTTATTGGTAAGGATTTTGTATGAAAGAAACCTGGACAACTTGGGCTGCAGAGAAAATATTGACTGTCCATAAATTGTACATTTCAAATGTATTTTCAGAGAAACGTGTTCTGAATTCAATGAGCTTAAGAATAAATTTGTCAGGAATATCTATCTTTTGAATTGTATATCTCCAGATTGCATTGCTAACTGTGCTGAAAACGAGCCTTTTTGTGAACAAATGGAAATGGGTAGCAGTCTGTTCTCTGAATCTGGCACCCAATCTTAGTTCCTATGGCTGCGTTTAATCAGTTCTCAGTTGGGTCACTAGATGGAGTGTCATATGAAAATTGAAGTAAACACCTGCTCTGTCCATTCTTGCAGTTTCTAAACATGTTAAGAAGGGTGTTCAAAATTCCATTTTAATTATTCAATAGAAATCTATAAAAAATATTTTTATGCCTATGGGCTAATTTAATCCTGTCTTTAAATTGGAAAGAGAAGCTTTTTTTCTAACAAAAATACAATTAGCAAGTGAAGCTTAAAGTTAAAGTTCCATTATTGTCTCGTAATACTTCATTCAGATTGTAAAATACATGAAATTCTTTAACTTTTGTCCACTGTAAGGCAGACAAGCCACTTTGTCCGGCGCCTCTCACATTGTCCAATGCCCCTCCTATTGTCTAGCACCCCTCACAAGTGGGAGATAAATCAAATTATTGCCTTGTATTCCATATCCCAAGTTAAAGCATATTAATACTTGAAGAGTCACCACGAGTTTTGTCCCTCTACACCTGAAATAATGTTGGTGAATCAAAAGATCAAAGTTATTTGCAGTATATTTAGTATTTGGTAGTGAATAATTCCATGACTTATTTTGATTGCTTGACATAATGCTGGGCACTGCAAATAATCACACTGCTGTTGGACTCACAAAAATATTTTTGGCTAGTACATTTGGAATGATATTTACAGTAGGCAAATCTAGTGAGAAAGAGGCAGCAGACAACTGGTTATGATTCCTGGTAGAAGCAGGCTACTGAAATGGTTTCTCAACTTCTAAGCAACGTACATTTTGATTGTCTGAGGTACTGGTGGGAGGTTCTGGTGGTCAATGCACAGGACCATAAGAGCAGCAGAGAGGATCACTGGAGTGTCCCTCCTCCCCATCGTCATAATCTATGGGATTGTTGTCTAAAGAGGATGCACAAAATCTTTGACGACACCTTGGACACAACGTCTTTCAGCTGCTCCCATCAGGAAAGAGTTACAGGAGCATCAAAGCCAGCACCACCAGGCTGAGAAACCGCTTCTTCCCATGAGCAGTGAGAATGCTGAATGATCAAAGGAACTGCTCACATTAAACATTTGAGACCCTCATATTAATAAAACAGTATTTATTTATGTACTTTATTTGTATATAAGAAAACTTGTCCTGAATATGTATTGTTTGCCTGTATGCGTGTTATGTCTGGTTATGTGTCTGCATGCTTTGCACTGAGGACTGGAGAATGTTGTTTCGTTGGGTTGTACTTGTGAAATTAGATGACAATAAACTTGACAACTCTGATGTTGATGGGGAACATGGTAATCAACATACTGATGGGTGTCTGGTTAGTGACAGAATACCTCAACTGCCATCTCTGTGTAGCACATGGCAAACAAGTCTTCTCTTGTATTAATCAAAATGAGTAATATTTAGATATTCTTAGCTACTAAACTTTGGGGTAAAAAGGAGTGTGATTAACTGGATTATTCCATAAGGAGCTATCAGAGATGCAATGGATTACATGGCATTTTTCTGTGCCAGATCAATACAGTGAATCTTTCAAATCCATAGCAGCAGGAAAAAGCATGAGAAGAAAAAAAGGGGATGGTAAGGATCATGATGTGGAGGAGCAGCAAGGAAGTGATTTTTTCATTTGTCATTTGCAAGACTGTTTATGAAGAGGAGGTTGGGGATTGGATCACTCATGGCTTCTAATTTCTTCATCTTGTCCCTTGTTTTGTTGACCAATTTTCCCAACACCCACACAAGCAAAACTATGTACTAGCCCAGATAAATTCAAGAGAAACTGAATTGAAGTACTGACTTTGCAGACAATAGTGGAGTCATGCATTTTTAAAAAAAATGCATTTAAGTGGGACTAAGGCCAATCAGATTAGCTATGGCTTTATTCAATGATGGAGCAGGATTGGAGGGTTACTCATCTTATTTCTTATGTCCTTCAAAGTTTCATCTTAATCATACAGGATAAGAGAGCTGAAGAGTGAGTGACAAAATGCTCACTTCCTAATGAAGGCTGAGAGGAATGGTTCCAATGGCTTTAAGTCATTGGTTTCAGCTTCAAAGTATATTTGAGAAATATTTCTATGTAGGCTCTGAGATCAAATTCTGACCGTCAAGAACTGTCACGATTCTGAGATTCACAGGCTTCCTTTATGACAATTACATTTTCTTTGCTACAGGCAACAATGGAGAAAGAATGTCAAAATGCACATCCCTAAATTATGGAGTTGAAGGATGGTAGCTACTCCTGTAATCAGGAGCATGTTGTCGAGATCCTCCTGAGATTACCAAGCAATGGTATTGTTCCTTGAAATTCTAGTGATTCTCATAATACAGGTACAGATGGGAAGTGATATCTAACTATAATAACACTTGTGAAAGATGTATGCACAGTTTGAATGCTCAGCACCACCTTTATCTTGTTAATTCACAGCGCACACTGAATGAATCTATGCAAGTGGCTAATGATTCACACTTGCTCTTAATGATGCAGGTCAGCTAGCCTTTAAAAGGTCATTCTCCACAAGGCATTATATACTGCTGAAAGTTTATTATTGCTTTTATGAAGTGACTTCAAATCAATCAGTGAAGGAATTGATGCATAATCTGAGTTTCATAGGCATGGACCTTTTACAATCTTGTGGATGAGATAAAGCAAAAGGGCATGTCTTCAGATCCCAGGCCACTAGAAGAAGAAATGGGAGAAATGACTGCCTTGAGTAATTTACTTGGTACCAGGAAGGAATTCCATGAACTCATTAGATTTGTAAAGATTATTGCTTTGACATTTCAAATTGTACTTCAGAATTGTTTCCTTGAAATAACTCCAGCAGCAAGGACTTTTCTTGGAACTACTCCAATAGAAATGTTTTCTTGGAAAGTCGGATGTCAATAACAGTGAATTGAAGTTTTGGAGATGAGGGGATTTACTGAAAATAAACACATAGTTAATGCAAGTGCATGAATTAAACTGCAATTGCTTGCAATATGCAGAGCATAAATAGGTTTTCTTCCTGGTTAGAAGTCGATTGTTCATTTTGATCATATTGGTGAGATCATATTAAATAATGTATTGATGGGAACTTAAATGTTTAAAAGGAATTTGCAACATTTTTCAGTGGCCTGTCTTCAGATCTCTAACATGTAATGATGTATATGAAGACAAGTTCCAGAGATTGCATTTGGGAAAAAGATTATGGCAATGCTTTGGGTGTCCAATGGTTTGCGCTCTCCTTGCACAGATGAAGGGCATCGTTTTGGACATCTAAAAGTTCTGACTTTGTAATGAAGTGTATGAATGCAAAGATATTAATTTGACAAGATTTGACAAGTTTCACAACTTACTGTTCTAAAAGAGTTTCTTTTGAAAACTGGATAAATCAAGTAGCAGCTCTGAATTTCTGGTGATTTGGTTGAGAAAGTTAAGACTTTAAGGCTTCTTTTGATGAATATGGTGGACAATTGTGTTGATGGTAATCAAGTATCGCACATTGATACTTTAATCAGCATTCATAGTTTTAAGATGCAAGTGATCTGTGTAATTGGATTAAATGATTCCTTTGGGTGTGGTGAAAAATTCTCATGAACACATCTAGTGTGGAACGTTTTGTTTAGTCAGACCACTGGGACTGACAGGCAACTTTAGGCAGAGAATCTTTTCAAAGGTAAAGAAGTGAAATAATATATATGATTCCATTACTGCTCAATACTGACCAGCCTTTTCATGAAAGCTGGTCAGATGTCATGTAGACTTACTGCAACTTTGGCTGTGGGCTTTTATTATGATTAATTTAAAACTGCAGGTGAGACCCAGTATGGTTCAAGTGGGACCTTGGCAGCCAATACGAAAGCCAGAAGGTACCCTGTCTTAAAACAGAATCCTGTAGTCAATCTTGGGGCAGTAAAATTGATTTTAACAGCACATCACGGGCTGCACAGTTGGCGTAGTGGTTCGTGAGCACTTTTACAGCGCCAGTGATCGGGACTGAAACGTGTTCCAGTCCCATCTGTTTTGTAAGGAGTTTGTACGTTGTCTGCTTGGATTTTCTCTGGGGGCTCCGGTTTCCTCCCACCATTCAAAATGTACCAGGGGTGTAGGTTTATGGGGTGTAAATTGGGTGGCATGAACTTGTGGTCTGAAATGACTTGTTATTGTGCTAATGTCTTTAAAAAAAAAAATAATAATAATAATAATAATTAGAGGGGCTTCCCTTCACTACTTGCCTTCATCCTCTTCCATCAACTTCTGCTCTACCTGATTTGACTGACTTCCTCAGCCTTTTACTGAAGAGGTTCAGGTGAGCTTATCAAGGATATTGCCAGTGATGGAGAATTACCTGCATGCTCTGAAACCCAATGTCGAATGTCCCTGGTGCTATACAAATGCTAGAATTATACCTTAAGGACCCTGATGACAGTCTCCACAAGACTGCTGGTGGTTCAGTGGAGCACAGACAGGAGTAGCTAAAAAAATTTTTTAAAAATCGCCATCTGACAAGATCTATCTCTTTTTCGTGAGTGGCAAATGAAATTTGACAATCAATGTAAACTGTCTTAGAATAATGAGTGAGGTGAATTCTCAGAATGTATAACATTAGAATTGCTTTACTCATTGTCAGATATAAATTATATGTTCAAAATGTGGGAGGTATGATTCATTTGTGCTTCCAATTTCTTGAGGGGAGTCAGAAACACCACATGAATTAATTAATCAGTTCATAAGCCTTTAGGAAGCACAATAGTCCTGGTTCAAGGGGAAAGAATATGCTACAAGATCAGCTGTGGCTGCTTGGAATGATCCAAGAAAGATCTGAGTGACAGTGATCTGAACTTTTATGGGCTCCAAGAAAACCTGCTGACCAACTGGCTAGTGTGATCCCACACATCTTCAACCTCTTAATCCAAGAGTGTGTGATACCCACCTGTTTCAAACCGGCTTTAATTGTACTGGTGCCCAAGAAGAGCATGGTTACCTGCCTAAATGATGATCGACCAGTGGCACTTGCATCCAGTGATGAAGAGATTTAAGAGGTTGGTATTGAAGCAGATCAGATCCTGTTTGAATAGTAACTTGGATCCATTCCAATTTGCCGACTGTAGAGGCAGGTCTACAGCAGATGCCATAATCATTGGCACTTCACAAAACCCTGGAACATCTGGACAGCAAAGATGCTCTTTATTGATTACAGTTCAGCATTCAATACCATCATTCCCTCAAACTAATCAGTAAACTCCAAGACCTGAGCCTCAACACCCCATTGTGAAATTGGAATCTGAATTCCTCACCTCACCAGTCAGTTCAAATGGGCAACAAACATCTCCATAATCTCCATCAGCATCAGAGCACCACAGGGATGCGTACTTAGCCCCCTGCTCTACTCGCTCTATACCTATGACGGTATGGCTAAGTACAACTCCTCCCTGCATGTGGATAGAACATAGAAAAGAGAATTTGGAATTATTGGAAGTGAAAAGAAAAACTGTATTCAATGTACATGTGTAAACAAATAAAAAAGTAAACAAAGCGAGAACAAAAGAAAATCAACGAGGTGCAAAAGTAAGCGTCCTTAAATGAGTTCCTGATTGAGTTTGTCATTGAGGAGTCTGATGGTGGAGGGGTAGTAGCTTTTCCTGAACCTGGTGGTGTGAGTCTTGTGGCACCTAGACCTCTTTCCTGATGATAGCAGCGAGAACAGAACATGTGCTGAGTGATGTGGATCCTTGATGATTGCTGCTACTCTTCGATGCCAACATTCCCTGTAGGTGTTCTCGATGGTGGAAAGGGTTTTTTTCTGTGATGTCCTGGGCTGTGTTCACTACATTCTGGAGGGTTTTACGTTCAGGAATATTGGTGTCCTCATACCAGAATGTGATTGGGCTATGTTCAAGAACTCAGCTGAGGATCTGAATGATTATGCCAAAGCTGTTATGGACTTATCAAAGTGCACCAAATCATTTAGAGTTTTCCTCAATCAGAAGCCCTAGATGAACAAGGAAATCCAGAATCTGTAAAAAGCGAGATCATAGGCATTTATGTCCAGTAATCCAGAACACTACGCAAGGAGAAGGTATGACGAGAGGAGATTCTGAATGAGAATGGAAACCACAAAGGATACACAATAGCTGTGGCAGGGCTGCAATGACACAACCTGCTATAAAACCAAATCCGATGTCACTAAAACTTCACTCCCAGATGATCTCAATGCCTTCTTGGCCCGATTTGACCACCAGCACATGGGAGAACCAATGTGCACCCCACATCCCCTGATGATCCTCTACTGTCAGAATCTGAAGATGACGTATGAGCTTCCTTCAGGAGAGTGAATCCAAGGAAAGCATCCAGTCTGGATAGCGTATTGGGCAAGTACTGAAAACCTGTGCTAACTGACAGAGCCTGATGCACACATTTCAAACAGGCCTCAATCGTGCCAGTGCCCAAGAAAAGTAACCTGCCTACATGACTATCGACCAGTGGCACTCACATCCATGGTGTTAAGAGTTTCGAGAGGCTGGTGTTGAGGCATATCAGCTTCTGTCTGACAAGCATCAGTTCCAATTTGCCTACTGCAGCAACAAGAATACGGCAGGTGCCATTTGACTGGCTCTTCAAAAAACCCTGGAACACCTGGACAGCAAAAGCATATACATCAGGTTGCTTTTCATTGATTAAAATTTGGCATTCAACCTTATCATCCCCTGAAAACTGATCAGCAAACTCCAAGATCTGGGCCTCAACATCCTACTGTGCAATTGGATCCTCAATTTCCTCACCTCCAGACCATGAACAATGAAGATTGAGAAGAACATCTTCTCCATAATTTCCATCTGTCCTAGAGCTACATTCTTAGTCCCCTACTCTACTTGCTGTTCCCCAATGACTGCGTGGCTCGGTATGAAAATAACACCATCTACAAATTTGCTGATGATACCACGGTTCTATAAAAAAGGGCAATCAGTCGGCACACAGGAGGGAGATTAAAAACTTGGCTGAATGGTGCACTAACAACAACCTTGCATTCAATGTCATCAAAACCAAGGAGCTGATTTTGGACTTGATGAAGAAAAAAACCAGAGGTGTACAATCCAGTGATTATTGGAGGATCAGAGGTGGAGAGGGTAAGCCAATTTAAATTCCTGGGAGTCATTGTCTCAGAGGACCTTCCCTGGACCCAACATACTAATGTCTTCATGAAGAAAGCATTGCAGTGCCTCTCCTTCCTCTGGAGTCTGCAGAGGTTTGGTATGTCATTGGAAGCCATGGCAAACATCTGCAGATGTGATGGAAAATGTGTTGACTATTTGCATCGCAGCCTGGTATAGGAGCCACAATACCTATGAATGAAAATCCTGCAAAAGGCCATGGACTCAGCCCAGTTCATCACAGGAAAATCTCTGACTACCATTGAGTATATCAATATGGAACGTTGTTGTCAGCAGCAGCAATTATCAAGGATCCACACCACTTAGGCCAATGCTCACTGCCACCATTACAAAGGAGGTATAAGTGTCACAGGTTTAGGAATAGTTACTACCCCTCAACTATCAGACTCTTGAACAACTGGCATAACTAGAATCATTTAGAGACTCATTTAAAGACTCATAATGCTCATTATTTATTACTGTATATTTATGCAGATTGTTTATAGTTCCTGATGAGTATAATTTATAGTTATTGGTATAGAAATTAAGTTCGGCTTTGAAATTTAAAGATCTATCTCTCTATATTGAGTGGTACCAGATATCTGGCAACAATGTAAGAATGAGGTGAACTCTCTGGAGAGATTATTAATGTCAGAACTCTGTCCACAAAAGATCAGAAAAATTTGGAAAACTTTCTTGATATATATTGCTGTTTGAAGATTTCAGGACAATTCCTGGAGAACAGGTCCGATGTTCATGAGCTCTTTTTACCTTCTTCCCTCATGAACACTGGGAATGTCTGCTCTACCTCCAATGCTTGTTGATTTGTTAGCTAGCTCCAACTAGACCAGAATCATCATGGAATATCCAAGGAAAGAAGATTATAAGTGGAAAAAACAGATGTAACAGTAACTCCATTAGACTCTAATATCTTTCTATATCAATAAAATGTGACCCAGTTAGAGCTGCCAAATTTGTACAATGGATGATATTCATTTGTTTACATCCCATGCATCAAATATTTCTTGTGCATTATTTTTACAATTTGATTCTGTTATGGTTTACTTGTATAAAAACATTGAAACTCAATTACATAGAACTGCAAAATACAATATCACTCGATATAATTTCACTACACTTTGAACAAGTGAAAGATCTAAGGAATTTTTTACAATTTATTTCATTAGGTAAACCTAATGATTCCATCATCAATGCATACATTGGTTTGGCCAGTTTCAAAATTTATGTAGGCTAACATGAAAGACCCATGTTCAAATTCTGTGCCTCACAATAAAATAAAATCATTTTTTGATGTTTGCAAATCTTGAGTCCACCCAGTAAATACCTTGAAAGTCAGAAAATTGGAATAGGTAGTGATGACATACTGCCTGTTGAGAACATCTGGTTTCGGCTCATTGGTAAATTTGATCAAGGGACATCTGGATTTCACTAAATAGTATTCCTGATTGGATTAAGTGATTTATATATGTGGTACGTTGACCCTTGTTGAATTGTTAATGAATTATTTGACCATTGTTTCCAATGTAGAACTTCTGTAGGCATCTTGGGGGTGAATATTGTCTTAGGCAGTTACAAAAAATGAATGGAAAATAGGCAGCCTGGTTAAATGGGCTGTGATTATCTTCTGATTATATTTGCCTTAGATTTCCTTAATTGATTCTTCAGCAGTTGAACAAAGAACAACTGAATAGAAAAAAAATTAGACTATATGCATTTTCTGCTTCAAGCTGAAATAAAATTTCAACCTAGTGAAACACGAAAGTCTGCAGATGCTGTGACTGTAATAAAAACACTGCAAAATGTTGGAGGAACTCCAGTCTTTTCAGTGTCTATCTCTCCATTCCATCTCCTTTTGCACAATCATGATGAATTCTTACCTCTTCCCTTATCATACTCAAGCAACACCTTTTTGACTAGATTCCTCCCCCATTGTTTGAATTCTGAGACTTTCTAAAACTTCCTGCTTCTGGCTTATATTGCTCCTTCCTTGAAGAAGGGCTCAGGCCCGAAATGTTGGCAGTATCTTTGTCTCCTATCAACACTGAAAAGACCAGCTGAGTTCCTCCAGCATTTAGGTGCTTTTTCCTAAAATTTCAACCCAAATATTTAATTTTGGTTTTTAGCTTGATTTTTAAAAAAAATAAAATCTTTAAATTTAGAGATGCTGTAAGATAATTTAAAAAGAATAAGCAAAGCATGTCATAATCATAATCTTATTACTTGGGGACTGGCCACTTTTAATTTAAAGATGGGTAATTTTGATAAGCAAGGAATACTTATTTAGAATTGGGACTTTAATTTTATGGTAAGAAGAATGCAAAGTCACAGATAAACATTAACAATGTAGTTTAGTTTGTTCATGGGTTTCCCATTACCATTTTAATTATCTGTTATTAGGCTTTAATTTTTTTCAGCTTTTCTTACGGTATTTTTGTTCTTTTTCAGATAATGTTTTGTTATTTTTAATAGCCTACTCCCAGTTTGATGTAATAATTATTACTGAAAGAAAAAATGAGAAATCAGGTAATTGCTATGAAGTGAAAAAGCTATAAACACATCATCAATATATTCTCTCCACTCATTATAACCTATATTCAGAGGTACTTTAAATGCAGCCCAGCTAAAATTGTAAACATGAAAGATAATATTTTGCTTTATCTTAAACAATAAAATAATTGTACACTTAATAATCAATATGCCCACATAAAATATGTAATTCTGTGTTGTGAATCAAATTATTTTTGAGACTGTTGACATCAAAGGCAGGAGTGTCTTGCTGCTCCCTGCCTTCAAAGGCAAATAATCATAATGCAAGCTTGCTGACAACTTCAAGATTGCTGTGCAAATGCATAATGTAACAGGTCTTCAAAGAACATAGTATGCTTTGAGCTTTATCTACATCATAGCATTAATCAAGGGCATTGTATACTGTTAGTTTTTACATTGGATTGGTGCTAGTTCCATTCATTTGTAGAAAGACTGAATGAATGATAATGATAAATTTCCTCCACAATCTCCATCAGTACCGGAGCACCACAGGGCTGCATTCTTAATCCTCTGCTCTACTCACTTTACATCTACGACTATATGGCTTGGTATGACAATAACACCATCTACAAATTTGCTGACAATACTACGGTGGTGGTTTGTATAAAGAAAAGTGATGAGTCAGCATACAGGAGGGAGATTGAAAACTTATCTGAATGGTGTATCAACAATGACCTTGCACTCAATGTCATCAAAACCAAGGAGTTGATTTGTCCTGTGTCCACACAGTGTTGAGTGCATTAGTTCTAGAGGGGTTTCATTTTTTTTCTCTCTGGTTACCCTTTATCTCTATAAAATCTCTTGCAATTATCCTTAATGTTATCTGCCAGAGCGATCTCCTGTCCTTTTTTTTTGCACTCCTGATTTCCTTACAGATATACATCTGATCCCAGATGCTAAGACCTACCACATGCTTCTCCTTGCTCTTGACTGGAGTTTGAATTTCACTGATCATCCAAGTTTCTCTACACCTGAAAGGAATGTGCATGCCTCTCTCCAAACTATCTTAAACCTAATATAACAATCATTGATGGTCTCCAAAGGCTCATCCATGAACAATTTATTCATTTGTCCTTCCTATTTTCCCCAGTCTTAATCAAGCATTGACATCTCCCTTGTGGGACCCTCCACAAACATTTTTGAACACACTTGTCAAATTTCCCATCTAAATATTTTGCTCTATGAATTTTACAGATAATATTTGGAAGTTAAAATCCCCTTGTACGACAACCTCATTTGCAGCAATCTTCTGGTATATTTACTCCTCTAATTCCTGTTGACTATTTTGGGGTCTCCCAATGAGGTAATCATGCCTTTCTTGTTCCTCAGCTCCACCCATCTAGCCTCAGTAGCTAACTGGCCTCTGACCATTGCCTTAACCATTCTCCATTACCAATAATTCAACACTTCCTCGCCTTTTAGGCCCATCGCTGTTTTTCCTGAAGCCCCGGCACCCTGGATGTTAAATTCTTCATCATCCGATTGTATAAATGGACAAAATAGCGTTCTCTGGTCCTTGGTGCACAAACGTGCAAACACTTATACAGACATAGCACACATATATGCTTCATACACATATATGCATATTTAAAAATAAATGAATATTGTAAAAGTAAATAGAAAAGTCTTCAACGGTTTGTATGAGCAATTCATCAATTGTTCAGCAGTCTCACTACCCATGGGAAGAAACTGTTTTTCAGCCTGGTAATACTGACTCTAATACTTCATCTCTTTCCCAACGGGAGTAGCTAGAAGATGCTGTGTATGGAGTGGTAGGAGTCATTAATGATTTTGTGAGCCCTCTTTAGACTATGGATCTGGTAGATAACATTGATGGGGTGGTAGAGGACCCTAGTGATCCTCTCCACCACTCTTATGGTCCTGTGGATGAACCTTTGATCCAATGGTCTACAACAACCATATCACACTGATGCAGCTGGCCAGAACACTCTTAATAGAGCTCCTGTAGAAAGTTGACAGGATGGTGGCCAGTAGCCTTGCCTGCCTTGGCCTTCTCAGGAAGTGCAGTCACTGTTGCGCCTTCCTGATAAGTGAGGAGGCATTGTGCCCAGGATAGGTCACTAGTTAAGTGGACCCAGAGGAAATTGGTGCTCTCTAATTTCTCCATCACTGATCTATTAATATGTAGTGGAGCTTGGTTGTCTATGGTCATCCTAAAGTCCACAATCATCTTCTTTGTCTTGTCCACGTTGATACTCCCGGTTGTTATTCCTGCATCATTTCCACCTCTTCTCTGTAGTGCGACTCATCATTGTTGCTGATCTCATCTGCAATTTGATGACTCTGAACAGGAGTGTACTGAGCACACAGGCCTGAGGTACCCAGTGCTCATCATGACAGTGCTCAATGTTCTGCTGCCGACCTGGACAGACTGTAGTACAGAGGTTTGCCAACTATGTAACATACCCTGGGCACCACTTGAACAGGGTGTTACTGAGCAGTTTCTATTACAGTTGGATAGTGAAAAAAATAATTTTCTTCAGGGTGTCTCCTTCACCCCATCGGCCCCCCAGTGGTCCTCCCACCTCCTGATGACTAGAAGTGGCACATAGAAGGAGATATGATTAGTCTAGATGGAAGCCCAATTCACCTAGATCACTAGGGTCTCCTTCCCCCTGCCAGCACTACCAACCCTGCCCCACCAGTGCCAGCACCACCCAAGCCAGAGCCACCCCTGGCCAGCACCTCTTTCTTATCCAGTGGCCTCGTTAGTTAAAGTCAAAATCGATTGGGGATAAGATTTGAATCTTTCATTCCCTTTTGAGGGAACTAATTGCTTATTGCAATTTAAAGTGGTCCATTGAGTACATGTGTCTAAAGTTAAATTATCTCATTTTTTAAAAAACTTTATTTAAAGGTTTTATCACAGGAATAAAAAGAAAGATTACATTTAAAGAAAAAATATAAAATAGAATAATATAATTACAATACAACATTAATAACCTAACTTAATTCAGTCTAACCCCCCCAATTATCTCATTTTTATTAATATAAACCCTTGATGTGACAAATGTAAAACTGCTGAGGCTTCTTTGATTCACATGTTTTGGACGCCCTAGTTTAGAAAAATTTTGGAAAGATATTTTTCAAACCTTATCGGTGATTCTCGAGGTTAAATTGGAACCTTGCCCTTTACTCTTTTTTGATCATTTCAAGATGATGACGTTTTATTGACTTCAACTCAAAATCTAATTTTATTTTTTACTTCATTGATAACCAGATGAGCAATTTTGATTAAATGGAAATACTCCACCCACCCACCCACACACAATGATTAAATATTAAATGTTTAAGTTTAGAAAAAAAATGCCATTAAATATTCATATACTAATTTCATAAAAACATGGGGTCCTTTTATAGACCATTATCATAATCTAAAGTTTTAGGGTTGTCATATCCTTTGTTGCTGTGCTATCTGTTTCCAGGTTGTTGTCACTTGTATAGTGGTAGGGGTTTTGAATTTATGGGGTTTTGTCTTTGTTCTTTCTTTTTCTTGTAATTTGTATTTCATTATATAATTGTATTGTTTCTGTATTATTGTAAACCTTAAGAGCTGTGGTGGGGTTCTATGGAAGGGGTAAGTTAGAGGAGGTGGCTGAGAACTATTGTCTGGTCTCAGCAAGGTGGAGGTCAGTGGGCTGGTCCACCACAAACTGTTGGTGAGTTTGATGGTGAGGTTGGGATTGTTGCAGAGAGAGTGGAGGGCAGAGCGTTCAGAGGAGGTAAGATTAGATTAAGAGAGGGGAGTGGTGAAGTTGAGACGGTTGATGTTTCAGCAGCAATTGGAAATAAAGACTCAGTATGAGCAGCTGGCCAGGACAAAGTGTCCAAGAGGAGGAAGAAGGCTTAAAGCGGGAGAAGGGGTCTTGGGTGGAGGAGTGGAGAGTCACAGTTGTGGAAGTAGGCCTGGAGACAGAGTCAATGGCACGTGCAGAACTCATTAAGATGTGGGTATAGGGGACAAAGGTAAGGCCTCTACTGAAAACTGAGTGCTCTACCTCAGAGAGGGGAGGTCAGAGGAGATGATAAAACTAAGCAGGTGTCAGAGTGGGAATCGATGTGGTGGAGGGTGTGGGAAGGAGGTGGTGGGTTAGGGAAGTCAGAGGATAGAGAAGATAAGTAGGGGAGGTCGGAGGGTTTTCCTTGGATAGGGTTTACCTCACCTTGACCTCAGCTATGCAGGAGGCCCATTCATCATGGTATCAGCCTACTCTTTTTGTCGAACCATTCATAGAATATAGAAGTCTGAGCTGCCAGTCCTGCCCCCTTTTTCATGTTTCCATAATGGCTACTGCATACCAGTTACAAACTCATCCACTTTACCTAACAAGCATCCTGCATTATAATAAGCACAATTTAAACTAACAATCCTTCCTCATTCCCTGACTTTCTCCTGCCAAGTAAACCTTCCTATCATTCTCCATACCAACTTCTAACATCTCACCTGCCAATCTAATTTAAACCCACCTGCCAAGCGAACCTGCCTGCCAGGAATGTTAGTTCCTCTTGAACAAGTGGGCTCTCCCCCAGAAGAGATCCCAATGATCCAAAAACCTGGATCCCTGCACCCTCCCCCCTCATGTGAGCTCCTCAGCCACAAATTCACCTGGCCCATCTTTCATTTTATGAGCTTACTAGCATGTGGTAATCTTTCTTTTAATTCATTTTAAATTGTGTGCTACCTTTAGGTGTTGAAACAACTTTTAAATTGTTTCAAGTGAAAGGTTAAGAGTGCAAAATCTTGGGGTTGTATATGATGTCATTTATGTACTCAGATAATAAATCTAAAAAAAAATTTATAAAAGTTAGAATCACCTTGGCAGACTTCAATAAATACTATTGCAGAATTTGATAAAAGTTGACTGCAGAACGTCGTGATATCCATAAAATTAAATGAAAAATGACAAGTGCATTTCTCAGATTTTTGATAAATGTCAACAGCTGATTAATTTGGTCATAGTCCTGCATATTAAGTACTTCTGCAAACCACAGACTGTGTTACATATCACAGCAAAATTGCCCATATTATACTGCCAACAAAATTATTCTTATATGAATTGATGTAGAAAGTAAATAATCATTAATTGATCTGAGGCCTCAGGTTTGTGAGAGATAGCCTGAGGAGCAACTGGAGGATGAAGAAAGCTGTCAGGGGTAAGTAGTAGCTTAGGTCACGATGAATGCATTGACTTTTTTTTAAAGATACTCACTGGTAAATGTTTTGCCAAAAGGGGCAACTATCACATTGCTCCCAATTCCTGTCAATGTGATCCTTTTCACAGTCCTGCCCTTAGCATTAATATAATTCACTAGTAATTAGCTGAGAAATGCAGGTGACATATAATTCCTTACATCTAGGGTCACTTCTTTTGATAACATAGTTCCCTACAACTATTTTCAGTATTGTGTAGTTCACCTGGTGCACCTCTGTCTCGGTGGCCAGTGGAGAGCTCGCCCTATAACACGATCTTGGGAAGGCGATGGACCTCCATTCTGAAGACATGACCTACCCAGCGCAGTTCAAGGACTGCCTAAAGAAAGCTCTTGGTGCCTGCCACATTGACCATCACCAGTGGGCTAATATCGCCTCAAACCGTGCATCTTGGCGCCTCAGTTCGGCAGGCAGCAACCTCCTTTGAAGAAGACCGCAGAGCCCACCTCACTGACAAAGGAGGAAAAACCCAACCCCAACCAACCAATTTTCCCTTGCAACCGCTGCAACCGTGTCTGACTGTCCCGCATCGGACTTGTCAGCCACCAACGAGCCTGCAGCTGACGTGGACATTACCCTTTCATAAATCTTCGTCTGCGAAGCCAAGCCAAAGAAAGAAGTTCACCTGGACAGATCTTTTGAAAATGTAAAAATTGTTTCCATGTTGCTTGAGCAAGAAGGGATTTTCACACCTGTGGGAGACAGGTGCAGCCATCTCCTGCACTATTCTTCAAATGATGACTATCTGGATCTTCTGATCCAGTAGACACACAGAATGACTCTGCTGGCACTTATCTCTAATTAACATGCTGTAAAATATCTGTAGCCATTGTGGTCCTGTCAGACGGCACAGCTGCCATTTTAGCAAAGGATTCTTGGTGCATACCACCACGGTACCATTTTTAACCACAACATAGAGAGAACTCACTGGCAATTTGCAACAGACACAACAAATGTACTAGGAAAGGATGAAATCTAATTTTTTGACAGTGTTGTCTCAAGAACATAAATACAGTGCTTTTTGAAATTGCCCATTTGCTTCTTTAACATTTTATTTTGTCTGAAAGCACCCAAAACATTACAAAACAAGTAAATTATTGAAAGTTTATGAATGAGAGTAGACCTTGAGTTATGGAAATGAGCTTCAGTTAAAATTTACTTTCATACTGTTAATTTGACCAAAATATATGTCATCAAATGGAGCAAATGAGCCACATACAAATTGGATATTTGTCTTTGCTTCTCTTATACTGGAGCTATTTCACCCCTCCTGCCAAGGGCCCACCAAGACCAACTGGAAGTAGTTCTTTGCATGACAAAGATGTGGCTTGTCCCTTATCATATGGTCTGCCTTCTTTATTGCATTTGATCACTTGCTCTTGTTGAACATGCATTGTGAATACTAATTGTGGTGGATATGTCTGAAAATATAGTCTCTTACTTTTTGGAAAAAATCCGATTGCCATCTTGCATCAATATGTGGCCACATTGGGGATTCAATTTCAGAACTACAAATAAAATGATCTGCACTTATATTACATGTTTTTAATAACTAAACATTCCAATGTGATTTCTTATCTTTATTCTTGCTTCTTCTAAAATATGAAGCAGCTAAATGACATTCAAAGAGATGCATGGAACATGAAAACAAAGAAGCAGTGTTAAATTTCTAAAATTTATTGTTAGATCACGTTTAAAGTTCTGCATCCAGATCTGGGAACTAATTTTTAAATGAGTTTTTTGAGTTATAGCTATGATGGAAATATGACAGAAAAGTAATATGGCCAGTATAGTCATATAGTCTGGGGAGTAGACACTATTCTCTGCAGCGAGGATCAAGAATCTCAGAGTGTGTTGCCAGCCTGGTGCCTGGGTTTGGGACATAACATTTGACCTACAGAGGAATTTGTAGTGGGAGGGGAGAGATAAAGTTTTTGTGTTCCATGTGGTACCAACAATATATGCAAGTATAACTAAGAAAGATGTGCTGCTGAAGGAATTAGAGCGGCTAAAGACTAAATTAGACTTGGTATGAGAGAGGAACTGGCCAACTTGACTGGAAAAGTAAGCTAGATGGCTGGACAGTAGAGCAGAATTGGTTGTCATTTCTACAAGAAATAAAGACAGTGCAGGATGAAAGAAAATTATGAATGGACAAATGGCGAGCTCTCCACTGGCCACCGAGACAGAGGTGCACCAAAGAAGAGGTACAAGGACTGCTTAAAGAAATCTCTTGGTGCCTGCCACATTAACCACTGCCAGTGGGCTGATATCGCCTCCAATCGTGCATCTTGGTGCCTCACAGTTCGGCGGGCAGCAACCTCCTTGGAAGAAGACCGCAGAGCCCACCTCACTGACAAAAGACAAAGGAGGAAAAACCCAACACCCAACCAACCAATTTTCCCTTGCAACCGTGTCTGCCTGTCCCGCATCGGACTTGTCAGTCACCAATGAGCCTGCAGCAGACGTGGACATACCCCTCCATAAATCTTCATCTGCAAAGCCAAGCCAAAGATAAGGCTAAAATAAGAGCAAAAGGGAGGGCACACAAAGAAGCAAAAATTAGTGTAAAAACAGAGGACTGGGATACTTTTTAAAACTTACAGAAAAAGATAAAGAAAGTTATTAGGAAAGAAAAAATGAATTATGAAAAGAAGTTGGCAAATAACATACAAAAGGATAGAGTTTTAAAAAATGTATAAAAAGAGAGACATGGGTTGATATTGATGCTGGAGAAATTATAATGGTTAACAAAGAGATGGCAGAGGAAGTAATTGAGTATTTCATGTCAGAGATACTGAGGAAAACCATAACAATATACCCGATAGAGGTTTCAGGGAACAGAATTAAGTACAGTCAGGATTACTAGAGAGAGTGTTTAGTAAGCTGAATGAACTAAAGATAGGCAAGTCTCCCGGACCAGATGAGGTGAACCCACGGGTTCTGAAGGAGGTGAGTTTGGAGATTGTGGAGGCATTAGAAATTATTTTCCAGAAATCTATAGTCTCAGGCATGGTTCTGGAAGATGTAGTTCCACTGTTTAAGAAAGAAGGGAGGTAGAAAACAGGAAATTATAGGCCTATTAGTCTGATGACCCTAGTTGGAAAGTTATTAGAGTCGATCCTCAAGGATGAGATTATGAAATATCAGGATAGGTCCAAGCCAGCATAGTTTCATGAAAGGAAGATCCTGCCTGACCAACCTAATAGAATTTTTTGAGGAAATCTCAAGTAGGATTTACAAGGGAGAGGCTGTGGATGTTGTGTATTTGGATTTTCAAAAGGCCTTTGATAAGGTGCTGCATAAGAGGCTGCTTAATAAGAATGAGAGCCCATGGAATTACAGGAAAGATATTAGATTGGGTGATGCATTTGCAGATAGGCAGAAAGCAAAGGGTTCTGGTTAGTTGCCGGTTACTAGTGGCGTTTTGCGGGGGTTGGTGTTGGGGCTGCTTTTTAAAATAAATATTGATGATTTAGATTATGGATTGAATGGTTTTGTGGCAAAGTTTGCAGATGACACGAAGATGGGTGGTGGAGTAGGAAGTGTTGAAGAAACCAAAAGGTTACAGAGAGACTTGGAGAGCTTAGGAGAGTGGGCAAAGAAATGGCTGATGAGATACAATGTATGATTGTACATTTTGGAAAAGGAAATAAACAGGCATATTATTATTTGGATGGGGATAAAATTCAAAATTCATAAGTGTAAAGGGATTTGGGGGGGGGGGGGAAGAGGGTTAACCACTAGGTTGGATTGGCAGTAAAGAAAGCAAATGCTATGTAAGCGTTCATTTCAAGAGGAATAGTGTACAAGACTAAAGAGTTGTTGATGAGGCTCTTTGGAGCACTGGTGAGAACTCATTTGGAGTACCATGAGCAGTTTTGGCCCCTTATCTTAGAAGGGATGTAATAATGTTGGGAGAAGATTTACCAGGATCATTCCTGGAATGCAAGTTGATGAAGTAGACAAAGACAACGTGGTCAAACAATAATCATGGCTTTTATTAGCAGAAACTCATGGTACAATAATGAAAGACAATAGGTGCATACACAGTTATACCCAAGGGGAGTGTCCTTAACAGTAGAGATAATGCACAGCCAATGTTAGTACTGCAAGGCTCGCCAGAGCGTAGACAGGGAGCTTGGGAGACATTCACCACAGTCTCTCCCCAGCAGAAGAAGGGTTAAAATCAAAAGGACAGCTGCTAGGAAAGACTGAAGCAAGCGATACATGGATACCATGTTTGGCATTGAGAATACTCTAACAGCCAAAATACACCAATAGCAAGCAATTGAAATATAATGAGATGTTTTATGAATATGTCAGTCTGTCAGGTCCTTTACGAATTCTGGTGCTTCTTCTCAAAACAGGTGGCTCCTTTGCAACCTTGGGAACAGGTACAGTTCCTGGGTCTGTAGTGGGAAGGACTGACTTCTGGACCCGCTCCAGAATCGCCAGCATGAGGCAGTGGAGCCTCAGCATGGCCATCTGAAAGCTTACTCGGGGTCACAGGCTGGGGTGGGGGTGAGCCCAATCTCTCAGGCTCACTCTGAGTAGGGGTGTGAGGAAGGGGCAAACCAGGCGAGGCCAGATCTCTTAGAGGTACAGTGTCAGTACTCCCGTCTGGGAATTTAACATGAGCGTAGTTGGGGTTGGTATGCAGTAGCTGAACTGTTTGGACTAGGGGATCTGTTTTACGCACCCAAGCATGGCTCTTCAGCAGCACGGTTTCAGGTTCAGATAAACAGGCTGGCCAGTCCATCACAGTTTCTGATTTCCTAGGAAAGGCAAACATACGTTCATGAGGTGTTTGATTTGTTGCAGTACACAATAATGTCCGGATAGAATGTAGCGCCTCAAGCAGCACCTCCTGCCACCGGGTAACAGGGTAACCATGTGTTTTTAAGCAAGATTAACAGTCTTCCAGACTGTAGCATTAGCCCTTTCGACCTGCCCATTGCCCTGTGGGTTGTAGCTTGTGGTATGGCTGGTGGCAATCCCCTTCCATAGCAGGCCTCGCCGCAGTTCAGCGCTCATGAATGCTGAGCCTCTGTCGGTATGAATGTAATTGGGAAAACCAAAAATCCTGAAAATTCTGTCAAATGACTTAATGACAGATGCTGTCACAAAGGGAAACCTGGAATATTCATCAATTACAGTAAGGAAATATACATTTTTGTTGTTGGAAGGTAACGGTCCTTTAAAATCTAAGCTAATCCTCTCAAAAGGTCGGGTTTCCTTGATGAGAGTGGCCTCCAGAGCTTTGAAGTATTGCGGTTTGCATTCTGCGCAAATGGGACAGCTTTTAGTCAGTTTCCTGACTTCTTCCAGAGGGTAAGGAAGGTTGTTAGCCCTTACGTAGTGGAAGAACCTCGTGACTCCTGGGTGACACAGTCTGCTATTGATCTCTTTTAGCCCCTCCAGCTGAGCACCAGCAGCAGATCGTGACAATGTGTCAGAGGGATCATTTAACCTGCCCGGTCTGTACTGGATCTCATAATTATAAGTTGAGAGTTCTATTCATCAGCGTGCTATCTTATCATTCTTGATTTTACTTTTGTGTTTAGTACTGAACATGTAGGCTACAGATTTCTGATCAGTGACAAGAGTAAATTTTCTGCCAGCAAGAAAGTGTCTCCAATAGCGAACAGCTTCAATAATAGCCTGGGCTTCTTTTTCAATGGCAGAATGTTTAAGTTCAGGTCCGTGTAACGTGTGAGAGGAGAGTGCCACAGGTCTCCCCTTTTGACTAAGGGTTCCTGCCAAGGCACAATCTGAGGCATCAGTTTCCACTTGGAATGGGACATCCTCGTCAATGGATGAGAGTGCAGCTTTGGCAATATCAGCTTTAATTCTCTCGAAAGCCTTCAAGGCCATTGGAGAGGAAAAGATTTAGTGTCAAACAGGGGGCGTGCCTTCGTGGCATAGTCCCGAACCCATTTGCAGTAGTAGGAAAAGAATCCCAAACACCTTTTAAGGGCTTTTGCTGAGTTTGGGGGTGGTAACTTCTTAAGGAGGGCCATTCTTTCCGGATCAGAGTAGATTTCGCTCTTGCGGACAATGTAGCCCAGAATGGGTAGCTCTGTCACGTTGAACACACATTTGCCCTTGTTAAATGTAAGGTTGAGTTCTTTAGCTGTTGCTAAAAATTTCTTTGTTGTTGTCATGCTCAGCCTGTGTTTTCCCACAGATAGTGACATTATCCAGATAGGGAAACGTACCCTGCAACTCATACGTCCTAACAATCTTATCCATTTCCCTCTGAAACGCAGACACACCATTAGTGACCCCAAAAGGTACCCTTTTAAACTGGTATAACCCCCATCAGCCTCAAAAGCCATATAGGGCCGTTCCCTTTTATTAATGGGGATTTGGTGATAAGCTGCTTTGAGGTCGATAGTGGAGTACATTTTGTATTGTGCTATCTGATTAATCATTTCATTGATGTATGGCAGGGGGTAGGCATCCAGGTTAGTGTAACGGTTGATTGTCTGGCTGTAGTCAATAGCCAGTCGTGATTTTTAGTGTGATTTTTCACGACTACCACTTGGGCCTGTCACAGGCTCTTACTAGGTTCAATTAGTCCCTCTTTAAGCAGTCTCTGGATCTCTGCTTTGATAAACTCACGATCCTCTTTGCTGTAAGAACGGCTCTTAGTGGCAATCAGCTGACACTCAGAGGAATAAATCACTGAAAAGGGAAGGAGCTTTGATCTTTAATGCGGACAGACCGCAGTAACTAGCGCGGGGGATGGTTAGTGTGGGTAGTGGCCCACCGAAATTTAACACTACACTGTTCATCTGAGATTGAATATCTAACCCCAATCACACAGGGGCACAGAGCTCCGGCATAATAAAGAGCCACACATCAGCATGGCACTGTCCCTGCAAATTTAAAGTAACTTTACACTTGTTGCGTACAGTTTTTGTAAGTTCACTACAAGCCATCGATATCTTTCGGTTCGCTGGATATGTCCGCAAATTTAAGGCTCTGGCAACTCTCTCGTGGATGTAGCTGTCAGTACTCCCTGAGTCTATTAGGCAATCAAGTGTCACCATTCACCTCCCCCTTCATAGTCGACCGTTCCAGTTCGTAACATCCCCCAAGCTTTACAGTCAATTGAGCTATCATAGGGGATCTCACTCTCCATCACTTGGTCGTTTTGGCCTGCTTGTCTGAAGATTCCCCCTTTTCACAGTTGTCTTCCATTCTTGCAGCTCCAGGACATATTTTCTTGGTGCTTTTCTTCTTCTTCTTCTTATCAGTGGGAGTACTTTTCACCTTACACGCTTTAGCGAAGTGGCCGAGTTTCCCACAATAGCTGCAGGTAGCAAATCGAGCCGGACACTTCTGTTTGGGGTGCCAGCTCTTATCACAGAAGTGAGGAGTTCGCCCTTTCCTTTCCTTTGGGGTTCCAGCACTCCTGGATGTTTCCTTTTTGGTTTCTAGCATTTCACTGGACAGCGTGGCACTTCTCAGTGTTTGGCTAGAGTGACTGCCCAGTCATAGGTTAAGGGCTCCATCTCCAGCAGCCTCTGTTGGATGTAACTGGAGTCAATCCTGTTGACAAAAGCATCCAGCTTCAAGGCATTGCGGTGTTGTTGCACATTGACTGCCCTGACATCACATTCGTTTGCCAGTGAGGCGAGGGCCAGTGCATAGGCAGCATCACTTTCCCTGGGTTTCTGGTGTCTAGTCAACAACTGGTGTCGAGCAAGCACCACATTCCGTGGCACTGCACAGTAAGCAGTCAGACGTTCCCAGGCTATAGCCAGAGTGGTAGCTCCTTGCGTTACGGTGAAAGGGACCTCACCCAGCAGAGAGTTCAGGTGGCCCCACTGTATCGCCTCATCGATCACGTTGTTTCGAGCCATGTAGTAATCGAAACAAGCAATCCAGTGGTTGAAAACTTCTCTGGCCCTCGGGGCAGACTGGTCGATTATCAGCCGCTCTGGCTTGAGTGCTGCATCCATTTCTGCTAATAAAATTGAAATGCCAGTTGATGAAGTAGACAAAGACGATGTGGTCAAACAATAATCATGGCTTTTATTAGCAGAAACTCATGGTACAATAATGAAAGACAACAGGTACATACACAGTTATACCCAAGGGGAATGTCCTTAACAGTAGAGATAATGCACAGCCAATGTTAGTACGGCAAGGCTCGCTAGAGGGGAGACAGGCAGCTTGGCAGACATTCACCACAATGAGGAATGTTTAGTGGCTCTTGGACTGTGTAGAAGAATGAGAAGGGATCTCATAGAAACATTTCAAATGCTAAAAGGATTGGACAGAGTAGATGTGAATGTTTCCCTTGGTGGGTGAATCCAGGACAAGAGGGCATAGTCTTAGAATTAGAAGGTACCCATTTAAAACAAAGATGAGAAATTTCTTTAGTCAGAGTATTGTGAATTTGTGGAATTCATTGCCACATACAGCTGTGGAGGTACGATCATTGGGGGATTTTAAGGGGGAGATTGATAGGTATTTAATTAGTCAAGGTATCAGTGGATAAGAGGGAAAAGTCCAGAACTCTGAACTAGATGTGAGAACAGTTTAGTTCAGGGTGGAGTTGTGGAGCAGACTTGATGGGCCAAATGGTCTCCTTCTGTTCCTTTATCTTGTGATCTTGTGAATTTTCATTAGTGAAAACAAAGAAGGTGCAGTTATAATTTTAATGTAATGTCATAATTTGTTAATTAAAAGATTAACAAGCTTGACGTATTTTTGAGCTGTTATTATGATAAAGTTATCTAAAAGATGGGTGTCAGATTTTTGGACAGGGGCGCAAATTCAGTGCTTGCCACAGGTGCAATTTTCCGTAGATATGCCCTGCTACCTATATGTAAAAGGTAAAGATATATAACTGACATTTCAGGCCTGACTTAAAGCAGAGGTTGATAGGTTCTTGATTAGTAAGGGCATCAAAGGTTATGGGGAGAAGGCTGGAGAATGAGGTTGAAAGGAAAATACATCAGCTATGATTTGAATGGCAGAGCAGATTCGATGGGGTGATTGGCCTAATTCTGCTCCAAAGATTTTTTTAAAATTTCAGACACCGCTTCTTTAACAGACCCATGAGCCTATGCCACACAATTACATGCAAAAGACCTATAACCCCTGGGTGAAGGGTGGGAGGAAACCAGAGCACCTGGAGGAAACCTACAGAGATGGAGAGAACGTACAAACTCCTTACAGAGATTCAAACCCAGTGACTGGCTCTGTAACAGCCTTGTGCTAATTGCTATGCTAACTGTGCCTTGTTATGGTATTATGATGAAAGGCTTGACAAATTCATCTTGGTTGGGGGGGGGGGCAGTGGGCACAGTACTTCAGGCATTTAGAGGAAATAAAAAATAAATTGGGAAAAGTTAAGAAATATGAAGAACTGGATATTCTCCAAATGACAGAGATATTACATTTTATCTAATTTTGTTTACTACCAGAAGTGAAATGAATTAATCTTTTAGTGGGAGTATTATGTAGGCAGGCACACTCAGTGCACTGAATTGGGACATCAGCTGATTTTCATAGGTGCTGATCCTGCTATTTGTGAAAATAAGGCAGCGAAGCTGCAGGATTAGCAATTACAAAATCAGCAGGTGTGCTGGTCTTACTGCTAATCGAACCTAGGTGCCTGTTTTAAGAACATTCAACCAGACAGCAGCAGCACCCTGTGTTCCTTATTTAGCCAAGGTCAAAAGACTCAAGGGCTCAAGGCTAAAAGGGAAAGACCTTCAGGCAGTTAAATCAGTGGAAACAAATCCAGTCAAGAAAGGGTTTAGCAAGAATATAATTTCAAATGTCAGGAGCCTGCAAGTCTTGGAATGGAGTTCCACAGATATGCAATAATATGGACTATCAGGTTATCTGTTTCCATTGCATGATAACAACTTACCTTCATATGTAGAAAGCTTGATTGAAAAGGCAGGCCTTAAAGATGGCCTTAAAAGAGGGCATTGGGAACAGACAGGTGAATAGTTTAAAAACTTCATCCTCATCCAAGCCCTATATGCATTTAATTGTCGAATCAAGAGAGCGGGAAATAGACAAAGGGAGTAGAAGAAAACTAGAGAAGGATTATAGAGATGGAATGATTCCAGAGTTGAATAAGGCTATGAAGAGATTTGAACCCAAGGATTAAAATTTTATATGTATGGCACTGATCAGCAAAATCGGTATGATGGGTGAGCTGGATAGTGCAGGCCAGGATACAGTTAGCTTTCAGGTAGCCTAATATAGTGCAATGTGAAGGATTGTGTGCTGCTCAGGTACACTTTAATGTAATTTAAACATAACATCATTGACTTAAGGGTGTCACAGATCTGAAAAAGAGTTTCAGCAGCAGAGGGGAAGGCAGTGATGTTATATGATGGATATAGCAAATGAGATCACAAAAGAATATAAAAATGACCACAATTCAATGTCAAAAAGAACACTTATGTGCTTATAATTTTGGACTAACAGTAAGTTGGAAAGGAATAGAATTGATGTAATCTGTGCTGAGATTTAATGACAATGGTTCCAGTATTATAATATTTAATTGGTGAAAATTGTAGCTCGTTGTTAGTCAGGTAATGTGACCTCAGAAACATGGAGGAGTTTAGTGGTTGGTGGAATAGCAAGGCATGTGGACGTTGGTTCCTTTGAACTAAGAGGCACCACTTGCATGAGAAACAAGGGTGTTGGTAAAATCCAAATTTAAAAATTCAGATGCAGGAGCAGAATCCCTACACTGACGTTGATCAAATAAGTCATCATTGTTGCCATGGCTATCTCTCATAGTCGAGAATGATGGCCTGTGTATTTGTTTAACATGTACTTGATGTTGCACTCTAAAAAGCACACGATGCTTCACAAATCAACCAACTAATTCCAATGGCATGAAAACCACATCGATTGGAGCTGATGAATTTGTTGCAGCCTTCATCCACCTTCACAGCCATTGAGTTCAGAGTAACTCCATCTGTCTGTTCCACTGTTGAGGACTTGGTTAGATTGTTCTTTGTCAGGGACCTCACCCTCAACCTTACCACCATGGGTGACCCTACTAGGAGCATAGTACCAGACAGCATCACTCTTGGGATCACAGGACCACATAAGCTTCTCCACAACGACAAGGTGACAATCCATGGAGAAGATCAAATAAGTAATATTAAAAGCAAGGTAGATCATTGGCTGCAGTTGTTAAGAAGGATAGAAAGAAAGTGTTAGCTACAGTCATAGCATCTCGATTAGGAGTGTTTCCAAAGATCATATAAAAAAGAGAACAGTCTAATAAAACAGCTTCTCTTGTCATTTAACATCAGTACACTCTTTAACATTATTTACTCTAAACATTCGACATAATCTCCAGAAGTTGTAATTTCATTAGATGCTGAAAAAGTCTTTGATAGGGTAAAGTGGAAATATCTTTTGCAGTATTAAAGAAATTTGAACTTGGTACCAAATTTATCCCCTGGATTTGCCTTCTATACAATGCACCTCAAGCATCTGTTTACACAAACAATATTCCCTCTGATTATTTTGCATTGGAATGTGATACCAGACAAGAGTGTCCCCATCTCCTCTTATTTTTGCCATCACAATTGAACCGTTATCAATTATGTTAGCAGTGTTTCTCAACCTTTTTCTTTCCACTCTAAGTATTCTCTATGCCATAGGTGCTTTGTGATTAGTAAAGGATTACTTTATGTGGATGGAAAGAAAAAGTTTGAAAACCACGGTTTTAATTGTACAGTTTCATAATTCCAAAGGAAATGGGCCAATGACAATTTTTCTCAAGCAAAATATTTCAGTAACAATTGGGTCTAGAACAGTGGTTCTCAACCTTCCCTTCCCACTCACATACCACCTTGATCAATCCCTTACTTATCACAGAGCACCAATGGCATAGGATTTGCGAGTGGAAAAAAAAGATTGAGAATCACTGTGATATAGCCTTCCCCTACCTTTAAAGGCATAGTCCAAAATGGATTGGAAAAGAGAGTTTCACTATATGCTGATGACTTGCTGCACTTTCTAACAGATCTGCAGAGAAGCACTTCCGCCGTTCTATCAATTCTGGAGGAGTTTGGATCTTTTTAACAGTATAAATTGAATCTTCAAAAGTGTGAATGTTACCCCCACCAACGCAGTTGTTCTGCAACTTAACCAATCAGATTGCCTCTTCAGTTTAGTCGATCAGGTTTCAAGTACCTAGGTGTAAACATCACATCACATTCTCCAATTTCCTAATAAAAAAATACTTCTCTTATTGACTAGGTGAAATCAAATTTTCAGAGATGGAGCAATTTGCTTGTCATTAATGGGCAGAATAAATGCAGTCAAAATGAACATACTGTATTGCAAAGATTTCTTTAATTGTTTTAAATTATTCTTTTATTTCTTCCAAAATATTTTTCACCTCTGAATAAAATCATTTCCTCCTTTATTTGGAATGGGAAATCTCCAAAGGTTTGAAAAGCATTACTGCAAAACTGTAAAGTTAGTGGAGGACTTGCTCTTCCCAATATCCAATTTTACTACTGGGCAGCACATATACAGAAGCTAAATTACTGGGTGCATTCTCCTGAACGCACCTGGTATAAACTGGAAGCATTGTCTTGTAAATCATTGTCTTTTGCTGCCATGGATACTCTTCATTTCTCACAAAACTCTCGAACCACACTAACAACCCAGTGGTGTTCAATGCGGTAAAAGTTTGGTACGAGATTAGACCTCACTTTAAGTGGACAGTGGCATCAGTTTAAATAACAATCACTTATTTTCACCTTCTGTCACTAATTCTTCTTTTAATATATGGCAAATTAAATGTATCAAATATCAAGATATTTATGAGGACAGAGTGTTCAACATCTTCACCACTCTGTCACACACCTGCATCTGCATCAGTTATTTTGTTACTTTCAAGGTCAACTTTTTTTCCCCCAAAAATCTTACCCAAACTTCCTCAGTTACCTGCCAAACAACCCTGGGAAGATCTAGGATCAGATAATCCAGGAGTGAGAGGGACAATTTCAAAAATTTATAGCTCTATTCTATCAATTAAAAGTCATTCATTTTCCAAAATAAAGATAAGAATGAGAGCTAGAATTGGAAATAGAAATTGAGGAGAAACTGTGGGAAGAGGCTATTGAGAGAATTCATTCTACCACCTCCTGTTCCCGCTTGGGACTTATTCAGTTCAAAGTGCTGCATAGGGCTCACTTTTCAAAATCCAGACTCTCATGAAATAGAGGACAAATACAATTGGAATAATGGCTCCCCTGCCACCTAAGTCACATGCTCTGGAGCAAAGTCTTTAGCACACTATTCGAAATATTCAGTCAATTTGCAACCCTGCCCATTGACTGCAATATTTGGAATCTCCAACAAGTCATTAAATTCCCTGAAGAAAGGCATGATAGCATTTACATCCCTATTAGCCAAGCTAATCTTGTTTCACTGGAAGTCTGATAGGTGTCCTTCTGTTACATAATGGATTAAGGATATCACTTTCTTTATTAAACTAGAGAAAATGAAATACACATTAAGAGGGCCCATCAGAAAATTTTTCTATAAATGGCAGCCTTCTATGCATTATTTTTTCTGAATTACGAGTGCTTTCAGTGTAAATGATTAATTGTGAGATGGTTTTACCAGTACAATTGGTAATACCTGTATACTGATGATACTGTCAACGAAAGTGCTGAGGTGATCAAGAAGTGGGGGGCGGGCCACGAATGTATATCTATGGGTGTATATGAACATTTGTGTATACATGTGTTGGTTTTTCTGTTAAAAAAGAAGAATAGAAAGAGAATTTTTCAGAACCAGGTACAGATATTCACATTTGGAACTGTGTTTTCCATTATAGATTGAAAACTTGATTAGCAATGTCCAAACAGTTGCAAGAAAACTGGACAAAGACTTTTTCTAATGGAGGAAATGGTCCATTTTAAATTTTAAGAAAGGGATATTGTGAGGTCCTAGTTCAGAGTTTCCCACCATTCAGATTTTAACCAGTAAATCATGCAACAGCATATTAAGCTTGATTCAAGGAACAGAACTAAAGCATTTTAAAATATTAATCCTGAATTTAATGAGAATGGCAGCAAATCACAAATAGTCAAGTCCTACAATTTTTGTTACACTCATCAAACTGGACATCACTGTAAATTACATTTATGGGCAATCTTTTATAATTAAATAGTAACTTTTTAGGTATTAAAGTAACTTTTTGACTCTTGCTATTTATTTCATCAACCTAGAAGTTTCTGATGTGCTGATGTACTCCCAGTCCACACTTTTATCATTAACTTTCTTCCAATTGGTTGTTACCCCATTAAAAATAAATAAAGGAATTCCATCTGAACAGATTAAGCAATTGCCTGCAGAAATTTCCAGGTTTAGATCAGAAAATGAATGAATAATAATAGCACAATATGAAAACTAGTTATTCACTTTACTGGCATGGGGAGTACAGCTTGCTTTGGAAAATTGGCCCAATTTAATTCCCACACAGGAGCTGGACACAGGCTTCAAGGTGAAAGCACAATTAGAATACATTGTGACACTGCCCCCTGCCTTTGAAGCTGACTTACGCGGGTTCAGTGGTGGAAATAATTATACAGGTATGACAAGCATAATTATGTTATTTGAAATATAAGAATGCAAAATATAAAGATTTCACAATCAATCTAAAACTTATTATTTGGAGTTGTCCCATGGCAATAGCCATAGTGAAATTGAGGACAGTTAAATGTTCTGAAACTTGCAATTATGAACAGAATCATTAAATCATTAATCATTAATCATTAAATCTGTCAAAATGACAATAGCTGTAACATTTTTGAAAATACATATTTGCATGAACACTATAAATCAATGGATTTCATTAATTCTAAATGTTTGTTTAAATATAATTTTATTTCTTGCTTAATTAATCACCATGGATAAATTGTAGATATTCTCATTCTGTAAATGGATAAGTTGCATCAATTAAGACTCAGTACTGGGACTTAGTAATAGTGTGAGGAATTAAAATATACGTTGATAATTTAAGAAAGGTGGTTCTATGGACTAAGCATAAAATTGGTCAGAGTTAATCAGAATTAGTAGTCATATTTAGAATGTAGATGCATATGGAAAAAGCCAACACAATCCAGTGGTTGGATGGGATTGCAGTGCAGGTGGAAGGAACTCTAAGAACACTGATACATTGGGGATTAGAGCAATTGATTAATGCACAAGTGCTTGGGTCTTCCCATAGCCACACCAATCAAGTATGAAGCTTTACTCACGAACAATAAAATATGGTCATTTCTGTAATGTGGGGCACCAGTGTAGTAACTGTGATGTTTTGGTTTAAGAACATGATAAATTCTTCAGAACCATTTCTCCACCTATTTCCCCACAATTTTAATTAAATAGATCGGGGTGGGGCACTGTGGCAGGCTGGTGCAGAGAACCAAAATCATTTTTCTGGTTATTCTGGACAAGTTGAATAGCTTGAATGCAAGTGAGCTATTTTTTTTCTTTCTTGGGCTTGGCTTCGCGGACGAAGATTTATGGAGGGGTAATGTCCACGTCAGCTGCAGGCTCGTTTGTGGCTGACAAGTCCGATGCGGGACAGGCAGACACGGTTGCAGCAGTTGCAAGGGAAAATTGGTTGGTTGGGGTTAGGTGTTGGGTTTTCCCTCCTTTGTCTTTTGTCAGTGAGGTGGGCTCTGCGGTCTTCTTCAAAGGAGGTTGCTGCCCGCCGAACTGTGAGGCGCCAAGATGCACGGTTTGAGGTGATAAAATAAAATAAAGTACAGATGAAGAATGATGCAAGATACTTATGGAAATGAAAATCGATATTTTTAATCAATTCCACTTGCTCCAAGATATTTGAGAATCATGTAAAATTGTCATTGATGGAGAAATCATTTTCTGGTCCATTAAGTGAGTTAACTAGATGGCATTTTAATTTTTTTTCTTCAAAAGTAAACTATTTTCTTCATAAAATACAGAGCGTTTTCTTGAGCGGAAAAATCAATGAATACATGTTTCCCTCCTATCCATCTGTCATGGAAAGGCCAAAATATATCACAGGTACAACCGCAGCCACGTGGAAAAATTACGCAAGGCCTCATTCTGGGATGGGCGAGATTAGGTTGAACTCACACACGACTTTTCTTCCGTAGGACGCAATTCTGGCAACACTTTCTCTTCGGAAGAGTGGTGCTCATGGCTTCCCGTAGGCAAGTCTACACGACAGGGCGGGTCTGTCCCGGGAGAACCGAAGCAATCAAAGTCTCAGGTACACTTATTTATCTTTGGTCAACTAATTCCCCCCCACACATATGGTTTTGCTTTCGTTTCGGAAGCAACTGGTGCGGCCTGCAACGGGCGAGGGGAACGATGGTAATGCTTGCGGTCATCGCATGCGGAGGACGGGCTTTGCAAGCTGGTTGGGGGAACTCGCGCTGCCTCTGACCGCATGACGTCTCACAGGACCCGCGCACAATGGCCGACGGCGTTCGCGGGAACGTCCTCCTCCGGCGCCAGGCGGACCCCGAGCGTTCGCGGGAACGTCCTCCTCCGGCGCCAGGCGGACCCCGAGCGTTCGCGGGAACGTCCTCCTCCGGCGCCAGGCGGACCCCGAGATCAAAACATAATCAAACTTATCTTTATTAACTAAACCCAACTTAACCCCCTTCTAATTCTAAGTGCACGTGTATGATGTACGTGTAAGTATAAGAAAAGTTCTTTGGTTCACAGTTCAATCGCGCGTCTCCAGTTCACTGGATGCAGGCACTTATACTGTGCACAGAATTTAACATGTTTAAAGTTCACCAGGCTTTGGTGCTTGAAAAGTAAATGTTTAGTGCTTAGGAAGGTTCTTTGGAGGTTTGCAGAGAGAGTTTTGTTGTTCCAGGATTTCCACAACTGAGGTACCACCATTGGTCACCTCAGTGTCTTGCTGATGAAACTTGCCCCATCAGGGTTCTCCAGGTGATGACCTCTTTCTTTCAGGCTACCACAGAGTTCCAAGAGAAACATCAGACAGATAGCACTTCCAGCCATCCGCTGCTCTGGAGCTTTCTCTTTCAGTTTCAACAAACTTTTCCTGCTTGCTCCAGCTGTGTCCAGTCTCTCTCTCGCTTCATCTTCCAACTGCCAGAAAGACCATGTGACTCTCCCACTTGCCACAAAACCTCCACCTTCTCCAGCAAACAATAGGAGTTAGTCTTTTGCTCCCATCTGTTGTCTTAGGTAAACAAACTTCTCAGGAGTGACCTTTCTGTGCATTTTGCAGAAAGGTCAGAAGCCTTGTAAAAATGTTCAACACAGATGACCTGTCTCCAGTCGATTCATTTGATGACATCATTTCAATTAGCATCTAATTGTGGAATGTGCAAAGCATTCTCCATAGTTTCTGTAAAGTTCACTGAATATGAATTCTTCAATATTTCAAATAAGATGTTTTAAAATATGCATGTATGTAACCTACTTTAATTTTACTAATTATCTCACAAATATATATTCCATTACAATACATAAATATATAGTTTAACCTAGATGTATATAAATATTTTGGGATGATTTACTTGGCTTCAGGGTACTATTCATTAATCTTGTAGCCTGTTGGAAAAAGCTGTTACCCAGCCTGGCAGGTCCTGATTTTGACGCTGTCCCTCCTCCACCTTGATGGTAGTGGCTCAATGATACTGTGTGCTGGATGGAAAGGGTCCTCAATAGACCCTTTCAAACTGCATTGTAAAATGGGGTTAACTGGGCAATTTGCCCATTTAGCGGCCCAGTTACATGGCAGTAAGAGAGGGTCTGACCCGGTCTTCTCCATCGGAATCCAACCAGGACCCTGACCTACCTCAGGGAACCCAATTAAACTTAACTAGGTTGCGTCCACAGGCCATTTGAAGAGGAAAATGGCTGACTGAGTTACTCCATTGGTGTCAGCACTTATGTGCTAGCATCACAGGGAATCCCGTGGCTGAAGTGCCTACCATGATTGGGGGGAAGAGAGGGGTTGCTGCCGCAGGGCCTGGAGTCGGGGGAGGGGGGCACAATTGTGGGAGAGGGGTCGCTGCCACTGGGGGGTTCCCACGATAGGGGGTAGAAAGGTTGCTGCCATGGTGGGGGAGAATGGGGGGCTGCAAACTGCTGCTGCTGTGAACACCACTCTGGTTTGCAATGACAGCTTAACGTTCATGGCAGCAGGACATTGCTGAGCGGGGCGTACAATTAACAGGTTGGGTGTTGATTGATGTGGAAGGGTGACTGACTGGGGGGGATGGTGACTGACGGGCAGGGGAGACTTATTACTGATGGTTCCTGTGAGTGCATGACACGTCACTTACCACATCATTGAAGGGGTGGGATCCCCTTTAAATTGCTGGGTTGGCAATTTAATGGGTCGATCCCCATGCAATTTAAAAGGTGCTTCCACCACCTTTGCCTCAGTAACTGCATCCGGATCTCAAAAGGGCTATCCAGGTGCTGCAGTTTGAAAGCGGCTAATAATTCTTTGAGCCCTATTTAAGCAACACTCAGTAAAATCGAGGAAAGGGAGAACCCCCCAAATGATTTCGGCTATTTTGATGATCCTCTGCATTGACTTCCTGACTAATGCTTTGCTCCCATGATTTCATGTTATGATGCAACCAGAGAGGACACTCTCAATTGTGCTTTAAAATGTCAAGATAGGGGCCGGAAGCCTTGCCCTGCTCGATCACTGTAGGAGCTGCTGTGCTCCAGAATAGGTCGTCCTTTATATTTACACCAAGGAATTTTGTGCTCTTCACTCTGAGACAGAATCATTGATGTGTAACGGAGAGTGGTTGTCCTTTATCATCCTGAAGTCCACAATCATCTCCTTTGTCTTGTCCATGTTGAGACTTGAGTTGGACTCGCACCATTTTATGAGCCTCCCAACCTGCTCTCTGTAAGCAGACTCATTGTTGCTGATCTTCTGCAAACTTGATGATTTTGTTTGTCCTGAATCTAGGTGCGCTGTCATGAGTCAGGAGTGGGCCAGTGGTATGCCAGTGTTCAGTGTAAAAGGATGAGATTTTGCTACCAACCTGGTCTGTCTGGTCTTTTGGTCAGAAGACCAGAATCCAGTTGCAGAGTGGTATTGAGTCCCACTGAGAGCAGTTTGTCTGCCAGCTTTTAAGGTATGATTGTGTTGAACAGTGAGCTGAAGTTGGTGAACAACAACCTGGTGTCTGAAACATTATTCTCAAGGTGGGTCAGGACAGAGCGGAGGGTCAAGATCATAGCATCATCTGTGGACTGGTTTGGACGGTAGGCAAACTGGAACAGGTCTGTAATTAAGCCCAAGTCATTTGTGCTGACCAAGATGCTTACCTGAGTTTCCCCATATCTTTCTAAACCTTTCCTCGTGCATCTTTTAAACATTGTAATTGTACCTATATCTACCATTCTAATTAATATCAGAAATAATATTTATTTTAATTAGGCTATAATAGGTCATCTTGATGTGACCATTGGTTAATTAATATTTCCATGTTACATCTTGATTGGTGACAAATCATTTGGTAATGATTGGGAATGAATACCAAGATGGGTACCATTTAACCTTTCTGCACAGGAGAGAGGAATTGAACCCAAGCAACAGATCTGTCCTAGGTCCATGGCAGTTCATATTTGAGCAGAAGGGACTGAGTCAATTTCTGGAACATAGATTTCTTGTTTAGTGCAGTTAAAGTACAACATCGTCAGTCAACGGAGGAAGACAAGAAAAAACCTCACTTGTCAGAAGTTTGAGTTGCCAATGAGGAAAAAAGGAGGGTGATTGAGGCCCTCGTATACAAGATCAAAAAAGTACAAGATCTGGAAAATTCAAGGTACTATGGTGCCCATGAGTTTTAAGTCCCATTGTGAGCTGCTGTGTGTTCGGGACCTATTGGGGGGGAAAACATAAAAACTGGTTGGAGAAAAGGAGGACTGTTGAGAGTAGTAAAAGGAATTCGAGAGTATGACTAAAATGGGAAAGACCCTATCCAAAGTATCCCCCAGAGAAATTTGCAGATTGTATATTTTTACATTACTGTACTGAGCATGGTGAGAAGTGGGTGATATAAATAGAGGGAATGAGTAAATTATTTCCTCCTGAAAGAACCTTTTATACAGACCATCTGGAGTGTTTGCAGAAGGTATTAACAGAAAGGGAAAGATGTAATAAAACATCTTTAAGCACTGGAAAATTAAAAAAGTTTCCTACTATCTGTCAATGCACCTAATGATTTTATACACGATGATCAGATCTTCCTTCCCCCTCCTATGCGCCAAAAAGAACAAGCCAACCGTATTCAGTCCCTCCTTGTAGCAGGATATTTCATCACAGGCAATGATGTGGTGAATCTTCTCTGCCCCCTTTCCAGTGCAATCTTATTCTTCCTATTTGGTGACTAGAAACCCACATAGTGCTCTGGCTATGGCCAAATCAATGTTTTAGAAAGTTGTACCATGTCCTCCCACCTCAGTATTATATGCTCAGTCCAATAAATGCCAATATGCATTCATGTTTCCTTCAAGGTTCAGGGTTCCTTTTATTGTCATATAATAATACAGGGATTTAAGTCCAGAGATCCAGATCACTACAGAAAGAGCAGGTATGACTTATAGAAAGCCAAATCCTGGGTGAAATGGAGTTTCCAGTCAAAATTAGAAACCATGAAGGAGACCCAACAGCTGTGGCAGGGCCAAAATGACATAAACTTCTACAAAACCAAATCTGGTGCAGTAGGAGATGGAAAAGATTCACTCCCAGCCAAACTTAATACTTGCTATGCCCGATTCGACCACATGAACAAGAAAGAACCACCACTGCGTGCGCCCGTGTCCCCTGATGATCCTCTCCTGTCCATATCTGAGGATGATGTGCGGGTTGCCTTCAGGAGAGTGAATCCAAGGAAAGCATCTGTTTGGGACGTGGTACCCAGCCGAGAATTAAAATTCTGTGCTGACTACCAACATATTCACAGATGTCTTTAACATCTCCCTCTGGCAGGGCGTGGTACCCACCTGTTTCAAACAGGCATCAATCGTACCAGTGCCCAAGAAGGGTGTGGTAACCTGCTGAAATTAATATAGATCAGTGACACTCGCGTCAACAGTGATGATGTGTTTTGAAAGGCTGATGTTGAAGCGTATTGGCTCCTGTCTGAGTGGTGACATGGATCCTTTCCAATTCTCCTATCGTAGCAACAGGTCTATGGCAGATTCTATCTCATTGGCTCTACACAAAGCCCTGTAACACCTAGACAGCAAAGATGCATTGATCAAGACGCTCTTATTGACTGCAGTCCAACATTCAACACTATCATCCCCTCAAAACTGATCAGCAAACTCCAAGACCTGACCCTGTTATGAGCCCAGAGGACCCCAAAATCCAGCAGCAATAGGTATTCACCAAGACAAATGGTTACTTAAACAAAAGTTGGTTTTAATTATCTTTAAATATGAAAATAGAATCAAACTTTAACTTCTCACTATTGACTTACTTAACCTAAATTAACCCCCTTCTAATTCTAAGCGCATGTGTATGTAAATTCAGGAAAGTTCTTTGGTTCACAGTCCAATCTCGCACTCCTCCAAGTTCACTGGTTGCAGGAAATCTTATACTGTGCACAGAATTTAACATTTATTAAGTTCACCAGGCTTTGGTGCTTGAAAAGTAAATCTTTACCTCTCAGGAAGGTTTTTGTCAGTTTTCAGAGAGAGATTTGTTGTTCCAGGATCTCCACAACTGATTCCTTTTTAATCAGCCACTCCAGTGTCTTGCTGACGAAACTTGCCCCCTCAGGATTCTCCAGATGATAATCTCATTCTCTCAGGTCACCACAGAGTTCCTTCTTGTTTCTCTTATTCCAAGTGAAGCATTAGACAGCAGAAATGGATCCAGATAGGAGCCTCTTGCATGACCCAGGCTGAACCAAGAAATCACAACCCGTCTTCCAAATGGGGTTTTCCACAAGCTTGCCAGCTTGACCTGTTCCAGTCCCAGCTGCTGTTGCTGGCTGTAACACTATAGAACTGATCTCTCTCTCTCTCTTTCTTTCTTTCTCTCTCTCTCTTTCTCTCTTTCTCTCTCTCTCTGTGTAAAAGCCTGTTTGACTTTCTCTGCTTGCCAAACCACATGACCTTCTTAGAACAACTCCAGACAGTCTGTAGCTGCGACAAGATCTTTCATCTGTTGCCTTTTCTTAAACAGCAATCTATTAGTGAAGTGTCTTGGGCACTCTCCAAAACTCTTGCAAAGGCTGTGGGGCTGATATGTCTAGCATTAGCAGAGCTCCATTATTTCAAATGAGATCTGTTTTAAAGTGTTTGTACGTGCCTACTCTAACAAACTTTTCCCAATTTATCTCCCCAAAACATATCTATATACTCTGTCACACACTTTATCGAAATAAATAATAAACTAACTAAATTCCAAATTTCATTTGTTAATATAGCTTTAGCTGTGGCTCAGAAATGTATTGCAATTTCTTGGAAATTCGACTCCCCTCTACATATACCACGATGGATGACTGAAATGAATAGTTGTATACCTATGGAGGAAATCACATACAATGTAAAGAACAAATATGACGTATGTGGTACCTTTTAAGGCAGAGCTGCAAAGGAAAACAGTGACTCGCATTGTAATCAGCAAAGAACTGTTTTAATCTCTTTCTAGACCACCTTTTAAGTCATTTCCAGTTCAGCCGTTCCGAAACTGGAAATGACAACATAAAGCTCCCAACACTTTTTTCAGCCCGCGGGCTTCATCCCCAAGGTGGAGGGGGTCCGGTGCCATCTCAGCACAGGCCCCCAGGCCTTGTGGTCGGCCAGCATTACAGGGACAATTGGAACATGATGCCCTACCCCCTGGCTGCCCCTACAGTACCACCCCCTCAGAATCGTCCCCCAGGCTTTCTGGGGGGGGGGGGTGACCACGGAAATGTGGCGGTGGAAACAGCACTGGCTCAGCAGTGTCCACGTGGGTGGGTTTGAGCTGGTCCCTTGTATACAGCTTGTGTTTGCCCCCAATGTCTAATAGCAGGGTGGACTCATTTTTTTTAGCACTTTGTACAGTCTGATGTACGGACCCTGTAGCTGACACTTGTGTCGGGCAGTGGACAATCACAAAAGGTGCCAAGTCGAGATCTGTCAAGATGTGCGTGGGTGTTGAGCTGTGTCTTTGTGGCTGGGACTGGGGCCAATGCCCCCAGACGGTGGTGCAAGCATTGGAGTTCTTCCGATGCTGTGGAATTGTCACTGCTGGGCGGGGGAGGAATATCAGCTGGAACTAATAGGGGCATGCCATAAATCAGTTCAGCTGACGAAGCCTGCAAGTCTTCTTTTGGAGTTGTCTGTATTCCCCGCATCACCCAAGGCAGTGTGTCCAACTACTGTGGGTCTGTAAGATGTGCTTGCAAAGCCTACTTCAGATGTCGGTGAAAGCGCTCCACTCGCTTGTTGGTTTGCGGATAGTAGGACGTGGTGAAATGGAGCTGTGTGCTGCAGAGGTGCAACAGTGCAACCCAAAGTGGGGAAGTAAACTGTGCACCTCTGTCGGAGGTGATATGTACAAGTACCCCAAAAAGTTCCACCCAGGTAGATAAAAATGTTCTGGCACAAGTCTCAGTTGTTGTGTCAACCCATGGGTGCAGCTTTCAGCCAGCAGGTGAATTGATCGACCATAGTGAGAATGTATTTATGGCCACCCAATACAGGCAGAGGTCCAATGACGTGGATGTGTTGGAACCTTTGTGGTGAGAGGAAAATGCTGCACTGGGATGCTATAAGTTTGATTGTAATGCATATTGAGGGGTGCCACAGTCCGTGTACATAGTCAAAAAGACTTTTGCTCCATGATGTGGGTACAAGAGACTGGGCTCTTCCTGTGGAAACATCACAGAGTAGGGTAGTCCTATCTGGGCCCATTTCTGTTTCTTGCAGCTGAAGTCCTGTGACTGTGGTCTGGGAAACTTGCACCTTTGCATCCTCCTGTTTGACCTTGGCCAAACTGTTCAAGTCCAGGCCCCCCATGATGGAGCTGGTCTCAGGTCTGGAGTGTCTCAGGTTGTCTTTCCATGACACATGCCGAATGTCTGATGTGAACTCTGAGACAAAAGACAGATGTTGTTGTTGTCTCAACATCCATGGGTCCGATATTTTTCGATGGGACTAAGGTGAGGGATTTGTGGTCAGTGAATGCAATGAACTACTGTCCCTCTAGGAAATTCACTCCCAGGATCGGTTGGCGTGCAGCCACTATAGTGAAATCCCACCTGTAAGCCGAGATTCCTAGTAGCAAATGGACTGACCTGGTACTGCAGCTGGGTATAGGCGTCCCAATTGCCATGAGTAGGTTGGACTGCTTAGTCAGGGCTTCTTGTTCAAAGGCATTTGGTGACAGGATGCTGCGTTCAGCTCCCGTGTCGACTGAAATCCTTCGGAGATTTGGTCAACAGCGCAGAAGAGGCCTGTGTGTTTGCTAACCGCCATGGCCATTATTGGCGGCTGGTGGTGCTGTTTCCCTGGATGTCAGCTGAGAAAGTGCACAATGGGACGAATCTGCGTGCATTCTGGCCCCACCTCCTGTGGTAGAAACACCATCATCCCGCTGCTTGCCTTTGGACCCTTCTGCCTGTCATGGGGTTGTGGCAGTTGTCAAAATGGACTGTTGCAACAGAATTTTTTGAAACTCAGTATAGTATGTCCGCTTTGTTTTCCACAGCCTGAGGGTCAGAAAAGTATGTGTTAGGAGGTGTTCTAAGTATGCAACCTTGAACATTAGGCACTTGGAGTGTCCGTCGGCTAACGCACACATTTCGGTCATTAACTCAGAGGGGAACGTCCCCAGGTTTGTCTCGATGTAGGAGATACATGCCTCTCTCCAGCTCGGTCATGGTAAAATTTCGTAGGAAGGTGGGCCTTAAAAGCCTCATACTGACCTTCTGGAGGATTGCTTAGGAAAAGTTCAACTTTAGTGGCCAACTCTTCGTCTAGTGATGTGACGACATGCCAAAATTTTGTAGCCTTGCTGATGATATTGCGGAGGTTGAATGGTGCCTCCGCCTGAATGAACCACTCACGTGGTCTGTGTGGCCAGAATGCTGGCAGCTTAATGGCCAACGCGCTCAGAGCTGGTTTGTTGGCCATTGTGTTGGGCTCAGAGGTGTCTGAACCGTTGGGGTCACCAGTGTTGTGCCTTTTAAGGCAGAGCTGCAAAGGAAAACACACTCGCTTTGTAATCAGCAAATAACTGTTTTAATTTCTTTTTAGACCACTTTTTAAGTCACTTCTGATTCGGCAGTTCTGAAACTGGAAATGAGGTCATAACACTCCCAATGCGTTTCTCAGCCCGCGGACTTCATTCCCGAGGTGGAGGTCTTTCTGCGCCATCTCAGCGTGAGCCCACGGGACTAGTGGTCGGCCGGCATTACTTTGAACATGAAGCCCTGCCCCCTCTGGCTGCTGCTACAATGTATTTATTTAAAATATGGCAACCATATTTAGATTCTATAGGGGCCCAAATATTATAATAATAAAAAAACAATAATAGGTGGTATTATTATAAAATATAAGTGACCTCCCCAATGAGGATTTTTTAAAAACCCAACTGTAAGCCCTGATGGTTTACTGATTTATATTGTGAAGGGGGTGGGGAAGAGTTGTTGTGTTTTGTAACAAAAAGTTTATATATACATTTTGAAAATGTAAAATTTTGTGAAAAAAAAAAATAAAAAATTTGAGTACAGTCTGTACCCGTTTGTTGCCTCGGTTCTCTCCACAGTTGAGAATGGTTGCAACTGGTACTAGCTCTTAAAGTGACAGTCACTAAATGAAATGGGAGCATGTATGTAAATGCACGCAGCATAAGAAATAAAATTCATGAACTAGTAGAACAGCTACAAATTGTCATGTTTAATGTTATTTACGTTTCAATTAACAACCAAGAATATTGGTAGAACTGAGTCATTGGATGATGACTGTGCTTGAGATCAAATAATTTCTATGTAAAAACCAAAGACTGCATGATCAGAAATCAATATTATGTAAAAGTCTTTGTGATCCTGCTGAATACACTGATAATTGGGAGTTGTTGTTCATCAAAACTTACTTGTATGTGAGGAGAAAACACAGGTTATAAAAATTTACTAAACACTTCACAGTTTTTTTAAGTGTGAATGTTTCTTGTTCTTGAAGGATATTGGTTTTAGTAGCACTTGTGTAGCACATGAACCTGCAGGCTCATTCGTAGTTCATTGTTCTAGTGGTTTGGAGGGGGTTGGGTGGGTCAATGTCAGTAAGAATAAGGCGTAATTGCTATTTGGACTCGTTGACAATACATTCTAACACAGAATGTAGTTAGATTTTTTTTCATGGGGATGTGAGTTCTTGCTTGGAATTTCTATTCTACTGTGACTAATACAATGAAAGAGCATTAAATGAAATATTGATAGAACAGAGTATCACGTGCACCTTGCTTTAATTTATTCCTATTAAAAATTTTACATTCAGGAAACTTGAGACATTAGCTGTTGTATGTAATAAAATGTACATGAAGGATCGCCTACGTCATCACACAGAACTGCACTAAAGCCTTGAATCTGTCCCTCAAGGTCTTTAATATTGTTTAATATTCAGTTCACATTGTGCTTTGTGCAGAGGCATGAAATGCAACAGAATGAAGATTTACCCACAGGATTGCAGTCGGCTGATCACAGTCACTATTCTCCAGGGTTTGCCTTGGCAACAGGAAGGTTGCTGGGATACAGTCCTATTTGAAGAGGGACAGACACACAGCAGGATCACTCGTGTCATTGGGAATGCTTTGGGTCTCGATTACAGATCACTTTTTTTTCATGCAGAGTTAAACATTCAAAAGGTTTGGTTCTTTTGGGAATCTTCTATTGCATTGTTAGCAGTTTTTTTAAATCTCACATAGAGCACTTCAGTTAGTAATTGTCTTTGTTGGAGGGATATGATTTTTGCCGCAATGCACCTTACAATGATTCAAAATACTGGTTGCACTGAAATAGAAAATAGGGCTCCAATAATACAAGTGTCAGTTCTACCTTTTTCTTGGGACATAGATTAGGATAGAAATAAACATTAATATTTTAGTTATTCAATTAACTAAATGAGGTTTAAAGATTTTAGCATTTCTCATTAAATGCAATTTCATTGATGTAATTGAGGATTGTTGAATATCATCCACCAAGACTGAAGAGAAGTATTAAATAATACAACATCATGAAGAGAGCTTCTGCTTCCTCAGGAGTTTGCGGAGGAGCTAGTGGAGTTGTTCAAGTGAACCAGTACGGACTTGAAGGGCCGACATGGCCTGTTTCCGTGCTGTAAACGGTTATGTGGTTATATGGTTATATGCAAAGACTGTTAAAATAAAGTTCCAATATTCCAAGTTAGGTCTGCCTATTTCCCTGAAATACACAAAAATTGATGTTGGTCAACAGATTTGAGTTTTCTTTAAGTCCCAATCAGATGATACAAATTAATAAAAGATGTACTAATGCGTTACAATATTTGTCCATTGGTATCTTGTTTTGCTATCAGGATCAAATTTATGTTTATTGTTTTAGGTACCAACATTTAGTAATGGAGGGTTATTTTGTGAGCAGATAGGTAGCACCTCATATGCAGTGCAACAGGTAAGACACAGTACAAAAGTAGAGTTATAGAGTTTGATCAATTGTTATGAAGCAAAGGCAACATTTTTACTCTTTTCAAGTTAGTTCAGCAGTCTGATAACACTGGACAATAAAATATTTCAAATAGTTTTCTTCCTGGGGAAAAAAAATGGGGATTATGATAGACAACTTCAAACTGAACACAAAGATAATTTCAGATTTGTTGTATCATGCAAGAAGTTGGAAAAACATTTAACTTTTTTTGAATTTAGCATGTTTAATTGTGTAATGATTCTGACACATTGCATAAGTTCAACTGACCTAAAAATATTTTGCCACTGATTTTTGTTTGTACTAAACATCTGATGCCTCTTATGTCAGTGTCCAACAATAGTCTGGCAGCATTGATGTATTCTGGTTGACCTGATACTGCTTTTCCACGGTCACAATGTCCTGGTGAAAACTTTCACTATGTTCATCACTGACCACACCAAAATCAGCTGGGAAGAAGTCCAAGTGTGAATGAAGAAAATGAATTTTGAATGTCATGTTGCTGTTGCCCCATGGTTTTATATGCTTGAAGAAGACGTAAGATATGACAGGAAATCACAAAAATAGGTTATATCTTTAAAACAAAAAGTGGTATGCGAGAGGAAAATTTTAAAGTGATTTTCGTGATCATTTGCCTAAAATCCATAAAATGCACCTAAAAGTGTTCAGGATGCAAAATCTTAATTGTCCAAAGTAATGTGAAACTGTCCTTGAATCTGGAGGTGTATGATCCTATTGTGAATCATCATCTTGGCAGGAATGGGAGTGGGGCATTTGAAGGGAATATGGTCAGGGTTGGGTGAGCCTTAAATTTGTTGACTACTTCTCCGAGGCAGCAGAATGTATAGCAGGAGTCAGTGGAGGGAAGGGGTATTGTGTGATGGCTAAGTTCCCGGAAAGTAATTACTAACGTTGATGTTTGTGAACAAATATGTGCAATGACAGTGCAACGCGGTAGGCACAGAACATACTCCTATTGTTCCTGCTCTTCTCTTTTTCTGGGCAAGTTATAAAGTTGCTTGATCCTCTTAATTAAGCACCATCATCATCTCCAGTGTTCAAGATGAGCTCATTTGTTGAATCATAATCACACTCTTGGCCATTGTATCTAATTGGCTCATCTCTGCTGAGGTAACCCCACTGCTGATGCAAATACATTTTTTTAAACAAAAATAACTATATTTTTGAAAAGTAGAACCTATTATTTTCTATGCATTAAGTGGTTTTATCTTAAATTTCATATTTTTGTAGCGAATTGCTTGGTAATATTTTTACAGAAATAATTTTATCAAAGACTTTGCCTCATGCCGATCAGTCATATCAATGTATGTCTGTAACGGATGTGTTGATAATATTTGAAGTTAACATAAAATTATATATCTTAGTTTATATAGTGGGCTTGGTTACAGGGGTACACACACCACAGTGCATTTAACAAATACTATGACATTAAGGAAGAACAAGAACAAACTTGATGATCTAAGTGGCTACTTCCGTTCCTTTATCTTGTGAAGATGTTAGTTTGGAAATGCCAAGTTTAGCAGACAAGCCAATAATGGAATTAAAATAGATCACCATGAATGTCAGGACAATGTGTGCTTGAAGGGAACAGTATGGGATACATTCAGCTTTGTGCAAGCAGTGCTGCAAACCCCAGATCCATTTGAGTGACAGATGGAAGAATTTGCAAAATCAAATGTTGGAAAAGGGAAGGTTTAGCAAAACAGACTGAAGCTGTGTGATGTCTGGTCACATGGGAAGAGAGACATTTTTGGATCAGAAGACTGCAGGAGTGGAGAAGTCGAGACCCTGTGGCACCCACAAGGGTAAAACAGTAATCTATAGAAAGAGAGGAAGATACTGGTCTGCACTGTATTATCCTTAATTCCTTATCATAGAAGATATCCTGGAAACTCAGGAGAAAATCAGTAATCTCTATAAAAAGGGAAATACTGGTCTGTACCATATCACAGTAGCCAGAACACTGGTGTTAGACCCATGTGAAACAAGGGGTGGAATTACAGTAACCAGAATAGGAGCTGGGATGTGACTCCTAACAAAAAGGGACTACAGAAATAAATGGATTTCAAAAGGGAGACCACTTCTCGATTGCTCTTTTGAAGAGAAAAGTCGCAGCCTCATAAAGGAAAGAAACTCCAGAATTCTTAAGAAGCTAAGAGGGAGTTGAAGATTACCAGTGTGAGTGTTTAAGTCGACATTTCTTCCTGGGAGGAAATATCTCAACAAGATTTGTGAGTTTGAATTGACTAAGGACTAAGTCAGCGTAACAAACACTTCATTACTGCTTTAAGCAACAATTTAAAAGAACTTGATGTTTCATAATCACTTCTGAACTACAATTTAATAGACCAAGTTTAACAAGACTTTAAAATACTGGGCTTTAAAAATAACTTTTCAGACTCGAGTTTAAACTGAAATAGTTTGGACTTTAATACACACACACATTTATACAATTACATTTGTGCATTGTGGGGATTTAAGTTTAGAATTAAGTGAGAACTGTTATTAATAGTTAATAAAAACTATTATTTTGAATTTACCACTGACTGTTGAATCTTTAATTGCTGTTCCTTGGATGGATTAACGGGGATTGGTTAGCTCGTAACAATGACTGATTAAAAAAAGATAATAAACTTGCATTTCTGCACCACTTTTTTGTTTAGCCAAATATTTTTTAAATACTTCTGTTGTTGCATTGTAAGATTTTTTGTTGTGGATTACGATTTAGATTACAGTGAAAATTATATTCAATTTGAATGCATTTTGCATGGCAGAAACAAAAATAATTCAAAATTTTACACTACTTAGTGGACATGCTATAAATTAATACATTTTTAATGTCCTCAGAATGGGAGAGAATGTGGATGCACTGATCTGTTCATTTGGTTAGTATGTATGAATATTATAAATGCAGAATCATGCCAGAATCTTTGTTTCAGATAATTCTTCAGAAATGATAAAATAGTATTCATTCATGAAGTGATGGACAGAAACTTGCTGGAAAAAAAATTTGCAAGAACAAGCAATTTGATTTCCTTTCTCAATTACAGATCAACATTGATTAATTTAACAGAAATTTAAACAAATGACTAGGGAAAACTTATGAACACATAGTTCTCAGTTACAAATGTCCATTACCTACTACTTTATCTAATGATGTTTTTCTTTGGAACCTTTTAGAGCTAGCAATAGGCCAATGTTTTAGAGAAGATTATATTAAGTTTTAGTCATTCAAATGGCCTTGTTCAGTGGCACTCTGGATAAGTAGATGTTCTGATCTGCTACATTTATAAAAAGATTTGATGGCATTTTTGTAGAAAGTTCCCTGAGCTAATCAAATGGTTTTCAAGGTTGGAGGTTCATGTATATTTCTAGCATTTCTTCCTCAATCAATATGCAAAAAGCTGATTGACCAAAGTTTCTTTTCATTGTTTCTAGAGCCATGTTGTTGGCACAATGATTGCTCCATCTTCTATGATCATGGAATCATATGGTGGAACTCTGCATTATAGCCGGCTCAAGTTTAAAAAAAAAAATGGCATTTTTTGCCTTTTATGGTGATGACCTAATAGGTAGATCCCGCGGTTCCTTTATGCATAGCTGAGTTGGGAGCTGGCTTCCAGAGCTGAAGGAGGCGGAGTGAGTGGTGCAGTAGTGCCACCCACTACCATGATGTCAAACATGCACACCAAGAAAATGTCCTATGGTAAGCACTGAAGTTGCAACCCCTCCCCTGTTAAAACTTCCAGGGCTGCAGTGGTGCCGGAGCTCACCGGAGCACCGTTCCAGCAGCTCACCGGGCTGCTTCGGTGGCTCAAGCGGAACCAGTGGCCGTCTTTATTACCTATCATCCCCCATGCAGCTGGAACTGCTCTGACTTGGGGGAATTAATGGTAATGAAGATGGCCATTGGTCCTGCATTAAAACAAAAAGAGGTTCTTGTTCTTTGAGGCTCCTCCTTCCAGCTCTTCTGCATGCTGCTGCCCCTCCAGCATGTTGAGCCCGGCTCTTCATTCTCCTCTCTCATCCATTTCCACTCCTCATCAACCTGAGGCTCACCTTGGTGGGTTCCACTGTGCTCTTGTCTGCCTCCTTCCCAGACGGCTTGGGTGCCGTTGGGCTGCTTCCCATCATCTGGCCCCATCTCTTTTCCTTTTATGTGATGCTCCTTGAATCCCACTTCCATGACCTAGCTTTTGATTATCTGCCCTGACATCTCCTCTAGTAGATTAGTTATACTTCATTGTTAGTGCTCTTTTGATAACACTCCCTTCCCCCCCCACCCCCGATTTGTGTGTCGAAGATGGTTGCTTTGTTGATATTACCACTTCTCATTATATTTAGTCTGTATTGGCTCAGGTCTCACTATAACACTCATTCTTGGCATTTTAAAGTATCTAAAGTTTTGAAGAGAATTGGAAATCGAAAAAAAAGATTACTTCTGCTTGGGATGGGAAGGAGCACTTTCTATTTGTCATGAACAGAATGAGGTTAGAAAATGTTTTGTGCAGCAAATTATAATGGCATACAGGGCTTTCTCAGTGAAATTAGTAAAATACAGATCACTTTACCTTAAAGCAGAGGATAATATAGGGTACTATAATTTGTTATACATGGGTGTGAGGAAAAGATTGTAGAGATCTAATGGGTCAGGTGGTCTTAGCGTGAAATTTTGTTGCTCGGAATGTGACATGCGCTGGGTTGCTAATTCGTAATTTTTTTTAATGCAGAGTTGAAATTTACGTTCCTCATTTTATGATGCAGGATTCCTGTTTGACAGTGATGACAGAAATGAAAATCAAAGCATCAAGATGAAGTACTCCAGTGTAGGAGTTTAGAAACAGTTACTTTTTGATTATTGTAGGAGTTTAGAAACAGTTACTATTTTAATGGAACTTAGAAACAATTATAGAAGGTAGAAAAAGCAAGGAAATAGCTAAAATGTTCTTTGTGTAAAGTGGCGCATGAAAAAGTAGAGATAAGATAACAGGAATTTAAACAGATATAGAAATATGCACGTACACACAAAGGGCTTGTTTAATAGGGGGTGGGGAAAGGAGGTGTGAGTACGGGATAGGAGAAAGTCGGAGTCAGTCAAGAGTCAGGCAAATAGGGAAAAGTGCCAAACCAATCCAAGAAGGAAAAATGTAAGGGGAGGTGAATTGAAAAATGTATAAAAACAAAGAAGCTTCCCGCCCTCGGTGTACTTTCCCGAGGTAGGGGGAGAGTACCCAACCTTGCAATGTTGTAAATGTAAATAAATGTTCTTTGTTCTCAACTTTTGTCTCGAGCATATTTTGTGAACGTGAAGGCACTTCTCACACCAGGGTGCAAGAATAAGCATGTAGTTGAGTTTTCACTTTAGGATAGTTTATTGTCACATATACCAAAGATGCATTGGTAGAGTTAGTTTCGCAAGTAGACCAATTAGACATCAAGTAAGACATGGTATAAAATTTCAAAGTTTAGATTTATTGTCAGAGTGCACACATGACATCATACAACCCTGAGATTCTTTTTCCCGTGGGCCAGGTAGAATTTCTACTTATCGATAGTGCACAAGAAAGTACTCAAGAAAAGGTACAGATACAAAGATAAGTGTAAACAAACTGTGGGATACAGGAAATAAATATTCAATAGTAAATAATGTGCAAAGTAAGAGTCCTGAAATGAGTCTGCTTAGGTTTGTTGTTTAGGAGTCTGAATTGTGAGGGGTAGCAACTGTTTCTGAACCTGGCAGTACAAGTTTTGTGCCATCCTTGCCTCTTTGCTGATGGCAGCAGCAAGAACAGAGGACATCCTGGGAAGTGTGGATCCTTGATGATTGCTGCTGCTCTCCAGCGGCCACGTTCCATGGAGTTTTTCTTAATGGTATGGAGAGTTTTGCCTGTTATGTATTGGGCTATGTCTCCTACCTTTTGCAGGCCTTTCTGTTCAGAGGTATTGATGCCCACATGCCACAGCCAGATAACACACTTACGACTACATATACTGTATGTAGAAGTTTGCCAGCATTTTTGATCTCATGTCACAATAGTCCACAATCAGCTCCTTGGTTTTGGTGACGTTGAGGGCAAGGTTGTTGTTAGCACACCATTCAGCTAAATTTTCAAATTCCCTCCTGAATGCCCCTTTTTATACAACTTACTACTGTGGTATCATATCGTCAGCAAATTTGAAAATGGTGTTATTTTTATACTGAGCCACACAATCATCGATGTACAACGAGTAGAACTGGGGGCTAAGAAAACAGCCAGATAATGCTCTGGTACTGACGGAGATTGTGGAGGAGATTTTCTAACCAATCCTCACAGATTGAGGTGAGGAAATCCAGGATCCAATTGCACAGTAAGGAATTGTGGCCCAGGCCTTGGAGTTCGTTGATCGGTTTTGAGGGGATGATGGTGTTGAATGCCAAACTAGTCGATAAAGAGCATCCTGATGAATGCGTCTTTGCTGTCCAGGTGTTCCAGGGTTTTGTGTAGAGACAGTGAGATGGCATCTGTCTTAGACCTGTTGCTGTGGTAGAAAAATTGGAACTGATCCATGTCACCTCTCAGACAGGAGCTGACATGCTTCAACACCAGCCTCTCAACACACTTCATCACTGTGGATGTGAGTGCCATTAGTCGGTGGACATTTAGGCAGGTTACCACACTCTTCTTGGGCACAAATTTGATTGAAGCTTGCTTGAAACAGGTGGGTATCATGCCCTACTGGAGTGGGATGTTGAAAATATCTCTATATATTGGCAAGTTAGTCAGCACATTGTTTTCAGTACTAAGTTGAATATTCTTTCTGGTCAGGATGCTTTCCTTGTATTCACTCTCCTGTAGTGTAGAGTTACATAGAGAGAGATTAGTTCAGGAGTCTGATAATAGCAGGAAAGGAACTGAGAAATATTTATTGGGAGATTTTAAAAAATTGAATAGTCTAATCTATACCTTGTACTAGTTGTTGATAGTGTTGTGAAGTGGCCTTTCATAACAGGAAGTCTGACTGCTCATTCATACCTTGAATAATGTATAAAAGAGATCCTCTTGGATAATAGTAATTTGTCTGAAGCTTCCCTGCTTTCATTTGATGGGATAGTGTCTGCCCAGGCTGTTGCACTGAAAGATTATGAATTATCATTTATGAATTCCATTGGTGGTTGCCAATAGCAAATACTTGTTAAATCTTTGAAGGCAAACTGTTACCATATGTCCAACTCACCTGCTTAATTGTATTTTAATACTTAATTTGATATTCATTAATTTATTTTAAATAAAATTGCTTCATTGCTTTTATTAGTAATGTGCATCTATATTTGGTGAAGTATAAGTAATAAGTCTGAATAATTTATCTCGCTGAGTACTGATGACCTTTTGCAGCTGGAAAATGTTATAATTACACCATTTGTAGGTGCTGATATACTAATGATTCCAATCTTTTGTGCTAGGAATTCAGTAATGTATGTGAATTCTTCTATTAAAGAAATCCCACTCTTAAATTACCCAGGATACTTTGAGAATTGAGACAGGAGCTGGTACTGTATTAAGAAGTCTGCCCACTGGTTGGCCACCAAAACAGTCCAATCTGCAGGTGGTGCTTGTGTCACGTATGGACAGTTCCAGTGAGAGAGAGGGGGAAGAAAGCAAGCAGCAGTGACTTGTATGCGCTGAGTGATCTCCAGTTCTTCTGAACTCTTTTAGTAATAAACTTTCAGTGACATGTTATTGCACAGCACATCGGTATGAAAAAGATTGAAGGTTATGAGGAAGTTGGCAGCTACAGAGCTGATTTCTGCCAGAATCCGGTGGCAGCTCGTTTGATCTTGTATATTTCCGAAATGATTCAAGATGATACCTTTTGGGAGCTGGATTAGACAGACTGGCACTGGCTGGAGCGATGCCAAGATGTTTGGGAAGGGTGCCATGCTGAGAGAGTGCAAAGAAAAGCAAGCAATACTTGGCACAGCTGAATTGAAACTGCCTCCTTTTGTTAGCTTGCTGTGGTTTATTTCTCCTCCTCTCCCACCCTCTTCTAAACCCCCACCCTCTCGCTAAGGAGTGACATGCCATGGGGCAAAATTTCTGCTACAGGACTGAAATCTTGAACTTTTGTTTTCACAGGCTCGGGGAGTGAATGGTTAGTGTGACCAATAATTTGTGTCCTGATTGTCCTTTTCTAACTGGTAAATTGTTAAATTGTTACTTTTAAGTGTAGGAGAATGTGTGAGCCTAATATACTGATTGATTATTTCTATTTATTATTGGAAGCAGATCTGGCAGCTTGAATGAATTTCAGAGCGGCTGCATGGAAAAATGGCGATAGATTGTTACAGGCAGGATAGAGAAGGGAGTGCTGTTTGGCATGGAGTCTGCACTTCAATATGTAATAGCAACAATTGAATGAATGTTGTCCAACAATGACTGGGATCGATTTTCCATGTCAAAATTCCTACCTTACATTAATTTTATCTTTGACAAAATCCCAAATAGTTTTGTAATCAACAATGTGCTCAGTATTTTCTCCATGAGTTTTTGACTTCATTTGCTTAAGAAATAGTAGTGACCAAGTGCCAAATATCCTGCATGCTTATTGTATTATATGGTTATGATATTGGGATGAAAATGTGGTTGCTCTTTTTACTGGACCTGAACACTTAGGCCTGTACTCAGATTTATGAATGATAATAAAATTATATTTCTTCAATTTCTATTGTTTGTAATCTCATCATGTTATATCAAGAATAATTCTTTTGATCTTGATGTAATTGAGTAGATTGTTCAAAAACTATTTTAGTTAAAATATAAAAAAAACTGTTTAAAAATTAAAGTTGAAACTCAACTGTGTTTTAAAAGGCATTATATCTTCATAACAATGTAAAATTAGTGAAAGGCAATAATTTTTAACTTGTATTTTCATAATTATTTATTAGCTCATGCAAATAGTACAGCAATATTGATTTAGCTGAATGTTTTATTGGGTTCACAAACTAATGATTTTCTATACTTTTCAAGAATATACAGAGGACATCAGTATAAGATGACGGAAAGTTTAAGGGAGAATTCAACGTCAAGTTTCTTATATAAAGAGAAGTGGGTGCCATGAATGCATTGCTATGAGTGATGCTGGAGGCTGGAACAATAGGGACATTTAAAAGACCTTAAGACAGGATCAAGATGCAAGAAAGATAGAGGGTTATGGATATGAGATCAGGAAGCTTTAAATTGTTGAGTCGGTTTATATGGGTTGGCACAACATCATTGGCCAAAGGGCCTATATGGTGCTCCAATGTTCCAAGTTCTTTGTAATTATAGCCTGTTAGTATTGGCTTAAGTTTTGGGTATGAAAATTAAAGGCATGGGATTTTGTAAGTTAAATAATTTTAAAAATGTAAAAAACATTTTAAATTTAGGCATATAGCATGGTAACAGGCCCTTCCGGCCCATGAGCCCGTGCTGCCAAAATACCTGAATTAACTCCCAACTCCTGTTTGTTTTGAAGTGTGGGAGGAAACCCATGTAGACACTGGGAGAAGGTACAAACTCCTTACAGACAACACTGGATTTGAACCCAGGTTGCTGATGCTATAATAGTGTTGCACGAACCTCCACGGTAACCTTGCCATCCATAATTAGAGTGGAAAGGGGTAAATTCCTGTAGAAGCAGGAATTTCTGCAGTTGGGTACAGCAAAAATTGTTTGGAAATCCTGGCTAATATTTGTAAATTCTAATCTTTTTATAAATGCGATGTATCAAATTCTTGTTTTGTTAGCCCATATTGATAGAATTACAACATTTTTTTGCATATCTATTTGTTCTGAAAGAGAGAAAGACATTATTTATAAAAGCAGTCAGATAGGGTTGAGCCTCTATTTCTTTGTTTTTAGACTGTTTTGAAACTGAAATGAATCAAGATTATGATATTTGTATAAAGGAAAATTATTTCACAAGATTCCACGACCTTGTAGCATCAAGTTAATAGCTTCATTGGCATGTCTAATTTAACAGATCATTGGGTGGATGGCTCTTGAATACTAATTCTTTCTCTCAGTCTGGTATGATTCTGATAACAAAGTGCAAACACAGGTTTTCAATATGATGATTCACTGCAGTGACAATTTAAATGCTATTTGTGGTGAAGGTTGTAGTGGATTTTAGCTGCAACAGTCCCATGTATAGGAAATACTGCAGTATAATGGCATGTAGCCACTCTCTATTGTAGAAAAAAAAATTCTGGCATTTGTGTGGTATTCTTATTAAATGGAAATTACTTTCAGTAAACAATAATATTTCAGAAAATTATTAAATGACTGTCTAAGTTTCCCATCAGCAAAATACCTCAGTCTATGCAGAATTGTAAATTTGTCATTTAATATAGCTGTTACTTGCAGGGAAAAAAATAATTATTATCTTTATAAATTTTAAGCTGACTCACTTCACAAAAAAACCCATTGTCCTCTATGCTTGAAGAGTGCATTCAGCATAATTGTATACAGCCCAGTGACGGAGGCTGGACCTGTGCTGTTTAGGATTGTGTTTGATGATTCACTCTTTACAATAATTATTAATTTGTGTTGGTGTTACTGCTGCTGACAGGCAGCAAAGCAGTTCTGATTTAATCCCACCTCATATTCAAGTGTAGAGGTTGGAAAGTGTTGAGTAGAAATAGTGGAGGATTTCCCCCTTTGTATTCTGGGCAGATTAACTTGATCCTAAGATGCTTACATAAAACTTCTGGGGTTAAAGCTTGGGGTCTTGATCAATTATTGGTGAAATTTGGTAAGCCGTATGGTGTGTTATACTCCTCTATCTAGCTTTCCCAGCAACTTGGTGCATGATGGTAGAAATTGTAATTTTACCAATACTGAACTTGTTTTGCAGAACTATTTCCGTAGAGGGTGCTGTAAATAGAATGAAGTCCAATGTCAAGAATAGAATGATAGGACAACCTTTCATAATTTCGTATTAACAATAAAATTCCAAATACGATACAAGGTAAAATTTACTTAATAAGGAGATTCTATAAGGGGTGATTCCAGACCAGGGTAATGAGGTGGAGATGCAGCAATGAATTCAAGTTTGAGTTTGCTCCTTTCTTCTGAGCCAATTTCTAGTCTCTAGTTATCTTCCTAGGCAGTATATTCCATCTTGCAAATACACAAGTAACTGCTGCAAAATACTTATTCTCCTGCATATTGCTTCTTATTGTATGACGCTTTTTAAACATCATGTATTCCATTTCACTAGTTCTGCTGGAGCTTTTCAAGCAATGAAAAAAAAGCCATATATTCTGTTTTAATGCCTGTCATATTAAATTTGAAGTCAACTTTCCAAATACTTTGCTTGAAGGGAGACTTACTTTGTTCCAAATCATTCATGTCTATATACTGTACAGTGAAAAAGAACTTTTGTCCTGTGTCTCTTTAATATGCTCATCTCCACAAGAAGTAAAGATCTAGGAATATATCTTTCACCTTAAATCAACCTTTTAATTTCAGGTATTCCAATAGACATTTTGCCATGATTATATTTTTTCTTTTGCATTCTTAAATACTACTTTATCGAGGCCGGGGACTTTGACAATAGAATAGCCTTTTATATTAGAGTCTCAATGTTTAGGTGTCATAATATGATAGCCAAACAGTGTTCCATGCAGATTGGAATCTGCATATACAGTAAAACTGCTGGCATCTGGCACTTATGGGGATTGATAAATGCTGGATAAGAGTATTTTCTAGTTGCTTGAGATTTACTCTTTTTAAAAAAAAAAAAAATTGCTTAACTAAAATTTGTCTGCTGCTTTATGATCTGATTTCTGCTCACCAGTTAAGTATAATACAGGTACAAGATCCTTTATTTGGACATCTAAAATCTGGAAAGCTCCAAAATCCGGCAAATGGGGGGAGACCGGCAGTGTGAGTCGGGCGGGTGAGGGGGGGAGACCGACAGCGCGAGTCGGGCGGGCAGGGGGGAAGACCGGCAGCGCAAATTGGGCGGGCGAGGGGGGAGACCGGCAGTGCGAGTTGGATGGCTGAGAGACTGGCAGCGCGGGTTGGGCGGGCGAGGGGAGGGTGGGGAGGCAGCAGGGCGACTGGAAGGGGATGGTGTGGATACGGCAGCACAATTCAGGTGGGCTTAAATCTGGCTTTCCGAAATCCGGAAAAATTCGGAATACGCTGTCCCCCAAGGGTTCCGGATAAAGGATCGTTTACCTGTATATGGCTATTTTTGTTGATTGCTTGAGGCTGTAGGTTGCTTGAATTCTGGACACCAGGGGTTTGACTGTATAATAAAAATGGTATGTTTTATTGAAATTTTATTAAGTAGATTTCATTTTAATTTATTTTAGGATTGTAAGAATTTTTCTCTTGTCAGCCCTTTTATATCTAATCATCTTTTTCAACCTCCTTTGCAAGATGCTGTCTTTAATAACTGGCATAGATTGGGTTTTAAATGTTTTAAAGACCTTTTTATTCAAAACAATGTTTCTTCCTTTGAACAAATGATGGTAAAATTTAACTTACCCAACACTTTTTTAGATATTTACAAGTGAGGCATTTTGTTCAACCTCAGATCCCTGACTTTCCACAAATTCCCGAGGCAAGCATCATTGATACACTTTTTGATTTCCAACTTTCTCATTAAGATTTAATATCTCTTTATTATAATAATTTGCTTGATTTAAGGATGATCTCTATTGGGAACAGGATTTAAATCTTTCATTCTCAGATGAGGTGTGGGACTCTATTTGTAATCTAATTAATACTGTCTTCTGCATGTCATTGTTTGTTGCATTTTAAAGTGGTCCATAGAGTACATATGTCTAAAGTTAAACTGTCTCATTTTTATTCAGATATAAATCCTCCATGTGACAGATGTAAAATTGGTGATACGTCTTTGGTTCATGTGTTCTGGACTTGCCCCAGTTTAAAAAAAAATTACAAAGATTTTTCAAACATTATCAGTGATTCTCAAATTCAAATTAGAACCTTGCCCTTTAATTGCTCTATTTGGATCATTTCAAGATGATGATGTTGAACTGACTCCAATTCAAATAGAATTTAGAATTTTATCTTTTACTCCATTGATAGCTGTCCAATTTTGATTCAATGGATACCCAATATTCCCCACACACACACGCAAATTAAAGAGTCAAAATTAATTTTCAAAAGATGTGGGGCCCAATTTTTTGGACTATTATCATAACCTAAAGAATTAGGGTTGTTGGGGGGATTCACGTGATGGAGTAGTGGCCGGTCGGGAAGAACCAGCCCTCTCAAGAGAAAAGAATAAAAGTTGGGGAAAAAACAAAGTTCAGCAAATAAAAAGTAGAAGAAAAGTAGGATAAAACAACCAAAAAGGACCAGGAGATGGGGACAAGAAAAGAAAAAGCCAGAACGACAGATGAAGAAGAGAGAAAAATGCCAGAGAAGAAAGAAGACTGCCTTACCTGTACACAGGAGCAGGGAGCTCCCTTGAAGAAGATCGCTTGGCCCCCAAAGCTGGTGAGTGCCCGGCAGGGTGCCAACCTCCCTAGTGGCAGACTACAGAAATGGCTCTCGGAGCCCGATAAAAATGCGCAACTGCACATGTGCGAAGAGTCGCCGACATCCAGCAATGGGGCCCCTAGCAGAAGGATGCCCAGCAATGGGACAGAATTGACTTATCTGAAAGAGCTGAAGAGGAAACAGTGAGGAAAGAAGAGACACAGAAAAGAGGGGGAGAAGACCCAGAAAAGGAAGAAGACCAAGATCTACACAGGAAGGAAGGCAAAAGAGATAAACAGACTATAGATAAAGACTGAATTTAATACAATTAAAAAGAAAATGGAAAAAGGAGAATATGAAATGCAGAGTGTAGAGCTGGCCATTGCAGATATAGGAAAAAGAGTAGAAGATGTGGAAGAACAAGAGACAGCTGTAGAAATGGAAATAAATGAACTAAGAGGAAAATTGAGAGACAGAGAAATCAAGGAGACACAAGATTTGTTATCCCAGAAAATCGATATGCTGGAAAATTACAGTAGACTCAATAATATAAAAATAGTGGGCGTGAAAGAAGGTGAAGAAGGGACAGACATGAAGGAATTTATAAAAAGATGGATCCCGAAGGTTTTGGGAGTGACAGAATTACAAGAAGGAATAGAAATAGAGCACACAGAGCACTGGTACCAAAGCCACAACCACTCCAAAAGCTGCAATAAAACTATTAAGATACACAACAAGAGAGGACATATTGGAGCGGCAAAGAGCAAAGTAAAAGCAAATAAACAGCCATTGGAATATAAGGGACAAAAAAATATTTTTTTACCTGGACATTAGTTTTAAACTTTTAAAGAAGTGGAAGGAGTTTAATATGGCAAAAACAATATTGTGAAGAGAGGCTACAACTTTGTGCTGCAACACCCAACAGTATTTAAGGTATTCAAGCCTGGGGAACAGAATAGATTGTTCTTGGACCCAAAGGAAGCCCAAGGATTTGCAGAGCGATTGCTGGACAGGAAACGAGATAAGAAGGAGTATTAAAAAAGGCTGACAAAAATAAGTATTAAAAACAAAAGACAATGTAAATACAGAGGTTCAAAGTTGAAAAAGAGAAGGGAAAGGGAGGGGGAAAAAAGGAAGACCTTTGTTATATGTATTGAAAATTAATAGTGTTCCTCTGGGGAGGGGGGGGGGGGGAACCGTCACTGCAAAATTGGTTGACACTTGAGATTATTATCGCAAACTAAATGGAAAGGGGAGTTGTGGTTGTCCTCCAAGGGATTAAGGACAACCCAAAACAGGGGTTTTTAATGTTATTTTGATTAAAAGTATATTTTGTGTAATTTGTTGTAGTATTTTGTGTTCTAATCGTGTTGTGCACTGAGAAAAGCAAGGAAAATTTAAAGAATAATAATGGAAGAAAGGAGATGAAGGGGCCGAGGAGGCAAGAGAGAAATGAAAACTTTTAGATTGAATTATATGACCATAAACATTAATGGAATACATGAACAAATTAAAAGAAAAAGGCTGCTAACATTAATCAAAAAGGACAGAATAGATATAGCATTTGTGCAGGAAATGCATCTAACCGAAGCAGAGCATAGTAAATTGAAGAGAGATTGGGTAGGTCATGTAGTGGCATCATCACATAGTTCAAAAGCTAGAGGTGTACCTATATTATTTAATAAAAATGTACCAATCAATATAAAGGAAGAAATAACAGACCCAGCAGGCAGGTATGTAATGATGAAGTGCCAGATATACTTAAAAGTTTGGAATTTGCTTAATATTTACTCACCTAATGAAGAAGATCAAGAGTTTATGCAAGACATTTTCTTGAAGATAGCGGATACGCAGGGAAACATTCTGTGATTTGGGGGGTGGGGGGGCTGATTTTAGCTTTAACTTGGACCTAGTGTTGGATAAAACTGGAAAGACAATAAACAAAAAGATTAAAGTAGCCAAATTCAATCCAAAAAATGAAACTAATTGACATATGGAGGAAGCAGCATCCAAAAGAGAGAGAATATTCATATTACTCGAGTAGGCACAAGGATAGACATGTTCTTGTCGGCCCAGACCCAAGGGAGAGTCAGAAAAACTGAATACAAAGCTAGACTACTTTCCGATCATTCGCCCCTGCTTTTAACAATAGAGCTAGAGGATATCCCACCAAAAATGTATGGATGGAGGTTACACATGATACAATATAACTGGTTACACAGACTATATATCATAGAAACATAGAAGATAGGAGCAGGAGTAGGTCATTCGACCCTTCGAGCCTGCTCCGCCATTCAATGAGATCATGACTGATCTTAAAGTTCAGTACCCCGTCCCCGCCTTCTCTCCGTAACCTTTAATACCCTTATACTGAAGGAATATATCTAATTCCCTCTTAAATATATTTAATGAACCTGCCTTTACTGCCCTCTGTGGCAATGAATTCCACAGATTCACCACCCTCTGGGTAAAGAAATTCCTCCTCATCTCGGTCCTAAATGGTTTGCCTATTATCCTCAAACCATGGCCCCGGGTTCTGGATTTTCCCATCATTGGAAACATCCCATCTGCATCCATTCTGTCCAGTCCTGCCAGAATTTTTTATGTCTCTATGAGATCCCCTCTCAATCTTCTAAACTCCAGCAAGTACAATTCCAATTTGCGCAATCTTTCCTCATAAGTCATTCCTGCCATTCCAGGTATCAGCCTGGTGAATCGCCTCTGCACTCCCTTCATTGCAAGAACATCCTTCCTTAGATAAGGTGACCAAAACTGCACACAATACTCCAGGTGGGGTCTCACCAAGGCCCTGTACAGCTGCAGTAAGGTATCCTTATTCCTATACTCAAACCCTCTTGATATGAAGGCCAACATACCATTTGCCTTTTTAACCGCCTGCTGTACCTGCATGCTCGCCTTCAGAGACTGATGTACAAGTACCCCTAGGTCTCTCTGCACTTCCTCATCTCTTAATCTATTGCCATTCAAATAGTAATCTGCCCTCCGGTTCGTATTACCAAAGTGGATAACCTCACATTTATCCACATTGTTGTGCATTTTCCATGTATCTGCCCAGTCCCTCAATTTATCCAAATCACACTGGAGCTTCCTGACCCCCTCTTCCGTGCACACAACCCCTCCTAGCTTAGTGTCATCTGCAAATTTGGAGATATTACATCCAATCCCCTCATCCAGATCATTAATGTAAATTGTGAATAGCTGGGGTCCCAGTACAGATCCCTGTGGCACCCCACTGGTCACCGCCTGTCACTCAGAAAATGAGCCATTTATCCCAACTCTCTGTCTTCTACCTGCCAGCCAGTTCTCAATCCACATCAATACTTTGCCTCCAATCCCATGAGCCTTGATTTTGGAAGCCAGTTGTTTATGCGGGACCTTATCGAAGGCCTTTTGGAAATCCAGGTACACCACATCCACTGGCTCTCCCCCATCTATTTTACCTGTAGCCATCTCAAAGAATTCCAATAGATTTGTCAAGCACGATTTACCTTTTGTAAATCCATGTTGACTCCGTCCGATCCCTTCTCTGCTAGTCATATGCTCCGCTATTACATCCTTAATAATGGATTCCAGCATTTTGCCCACTACTGATGTAAGGCTCACCGGCCTATAATTCCCCGCTTTTTCTCTACCCCCCTTTTTAAATAGTGGGGTAACATTAGCTACCCTCCAATCCATGGGTACTGATCCTGAGTCTATTGAGTTCTGGAAAATAATTCTTAAAGCATCTGCTATCTGAATGGCCACTTCCTTAAGTACCCTAGGATGTAGATTATCAGGCCCTTGGGATTTATCTACCTTCAATCCCATCAATTTCCCCAAGACCATGTCCTTAGAGATACTGATTTCTTTCAGTTCCTCCCTTGCATTAATCTCTATGTTTCCCAACATCCTTGGGAGGTTATTTGTATCCTCTCTTGTAAAAACAGAACTAAAGTAAGAATTTAATTGGTCTGCCATTTCCTTATTCCCCATTATATATTCCCCGACTGCAAAGGACCTACTCTGGATTTCACCAATCTTTTCCTCTTGACATATTTATAAAAGCTTTTGCAGATGGTTTTTATATTTGCCGCAAGCTTACTTTCGTAATTTATTTTTGCTATCTTGATTAATCCCTTTGTCCTCCTTTGCTGCATCTTGAACTGCTCCCAGTCTTCGGTTGTGGTACTTTTTTTGGCCAATTGATATGCTCTCTCTTTGGACCTAATGCTGTCTCTAATTTCCCTTGGTAGAAATTGAAAGAGTGGGACCCAACAATATCGGATAGATGCTTTTGCTGTAAACAAGAAATTGGAACATCAATACACACAATTTGGGCATGTACAAATGTGAAACTAAGTCAGATATTAAGCAAAATTACAAAGAACAATATACCAAAAAAACAGAAATTTTTCTGTTAAATAATATAAGAGACAAAGAGAGGGGAGGGGGGAAGAATAAAAGAAACTAATAATGACTCTGTATATTTAATGAAGAACATTTGTATATATTGTTGATATGGTTCATAGTGCGATAAATAAAAAGTTAACAAAAAAAAAGAATTAGGGTTGTTCTGAAGCTTTGGTGCAATGTGTCCAGGTTATTGTCACTTGATTCCTACGTGCCAATTTTACCCTTGCTTAATGTAGGGGTTTTGATTTGTTTTGGGGGGGAGGGATAGTTCTCTTCTTTGGCATTTTACAATATAATATCTAACTACTGTTCAATTGTCCCTCATGTAAACATCAATAAAAATATTTTAGAAAGAAAAGGAATGTAAAGAAAATAAAACAAGCTTTCTCTTCAATTATTTGTGAGTTTTGTATAGGAATTTGTATGTATGCAAGTAAAATTTAATTGAATCTTGTGCCTCATTTCTCAGCAAGGGGGTGGGGGGGGGGGGTGTGGAATATTAAACCAAACCAGAACCTAATTTGTAATTTACAAAGGAAAAGTGATTACAGGCCAGATAGAGCAAAAGGAAGTTAGTTGTGCATAAAATATTTCTAAACTCTACAAAGCATGTTGGGTAAAGTTAGTTTTTAGAATTAGTAGCATGTATTGAAGAGATCAGACAACTGCTGATCAGTAAACTAGAATGAAACATTTGAAGTGAATACACGAAAGTGCTGGAGAAACTCAACAGATCCTGGAGCATCCATTGGAAGCAAAGATGTATAACCAACATTTCGGGCCTGAGCCCTTTGTCAAGTTATGAGCAAAAAGCAGACAGGAGCCTGAACAAAAAGGTGGGGAGAGGAGGGAAAAAGGAGCAGGGAACCATTTTAACACGATGCAATGCCTTTATCAATTTCTGTTTGTGACCAATCTGATGAGTAGCGTGTTCAAGTGATGTGTTACGGGGTAGATTAAAAAGGAACTAATTGCTCAGCTTTTAGATACCTCTATCTAGCTTGGTTATGAAATAGTCCTTCCAAATGAATCAATGATTTATTTGCATTTCCAATATATTGTGTTCCAAAGATTGGAATTTTCACATGGATACCTATAATGATGTTTTGCTTCTTCCTGAACTGTGACTTTCCATCAACGAGACAGATGACCCCAATGTTAAGGCCATTCAGGCTATTGAAAATTGCCTTTGAAGAATTCACAAAATATTACACATAATGTTAACATTTAAAGTTAAATTCACTTTTGCAGAATATATGAAAATCAAGTAAATATCTTTTTTCTTGATGCATGTGCAGGTGATGCAACTTTGTGTTACAGAAAATTGAGGGGTTGCCTGTAGTTAACAGTACAACTTTCTGCTCTCACCTCCTCCTCTCAAGAGAGCTAAAATAGTTTCCAGGTTTTCATTTCCTACCTCATCAGCCTTAATATTCAACAAAACTTGCCAAATAAGAGATTCCTCAGTTATCATCAGATAAGATTTTTTTCTGAGGGACAAATTAGGTCCACCGTGACCTTACCAATGTGTAGTGACATAGAGACCCTGATTCAAAAAGGGAACATGGAAGTTCATCTCGGCAATGTATTTCTTACTCAGGGCCTTCACAAATCAAGACAAAAGTGGGAGTCAGGCTTGGGAATAACAGTTGATGAGTGGTGCTGGACAGATCTGTGTTGGAACAGCGTGACTGCGATTATAAATGCATGATAAAGGCTGGTGCAGTATAACTTTCTCCACTAGCTCTATTTGACACCACAAAAATTGAATAAGGCTAAACCATAAATTTCAGACCAATGCTTTAGATGTAGTGTTGAAACAGGAATCTTTCTGTACACAACCTGGACATGTACCAAGGTGAGACTCTTCTGGGTGGAACTAGGCCAAGTTCTAGAAAAAAAATAGGTAAAGAATTCCCACAGGACCCAGAGCTGTTCCTATTGGGAAATATAATGGACATATGGCTTAAGATAAAGCTGTCCAAATTTCAAATCTAATTTGTAATGATCACCTTGGCAGTGGCCAGGAAGTGCATAGTGGTTACCTGGAAATCTGACTCTTGGGCATTGCGCACTGGGCTGCAGAAATACAAAGCTGTGTTCCCCTGGGGATAATTATCTATAATTTAAGGAAAAAATACAACTTTTTACTAAAAATTTAGCAAGCATATTTAAATTTTATAGCAGGACAGTTGTAGTATGGATCTGTGTGCCTCGGTGACCTGCCTTCTCTGTCTATCCTTTTACTGAGGGAGGGGCGGGGGGTCCATTTCAGCCCAATCAAGTTGTCAAGAAAAATGTAACAACCTGGGTGCCAGCTGTCCACCCATGACAAATCCCTGATATGTTTCCAACCTTTGTTGTAGGTATCTTGAATGTTGTACGTAATTGTGGTTTCAGTTGTGGTGTTGTGGTGGATGGGGGGGAGGGGGTTGGGGGAATGGCTCGATCTCAACGGCAAATCTTGTACATAATGGATAACTGTAATTTGTGACAGATTATTGGAAATTTCTTTTTGAGTTTGACAATTTATAAACAAAATATTCAAGAAAAAAGGAAAACTTGTAATGAGGTCATGGAAAATGCAAAAATTAATGAGGAGGTAGTACTGACTATTTTAAAGAGAATAAAGGCGGATAAATCTATGGGTCCCAACAAAATATTTCCTGGGACCTTGAGAGAGGTTAGTGTAAAAGTAGCGGAAGCTATGACAAATATTTAAAATGTCATTAGTCATGGGGGAGGTGCCAGAGGATTGGAGCTCGTGTTGTTCCACTGTTTAAAAAAGGCTCTAAAAGTAAACTGAGTAATTGTAGTCTTGTGAGTCTCACGTTGGTGGTTGGTAAATTAATGGAGAATGTTCTTGGAGATGGAATATACAATTATTTGGATAGATGGGGAGTAGTTAACATTAGGAGTAGTTAGCATGGTAGATCATGTTTAACAAATCTTATAGAATTTTTCGAGGAGGTTACTAAAAAGGTTGATGAAGGGAAGGCTGTGGATATTGTCTGAATTGACTTTAGTAAGGCCTTTGACAAGGTTCCACATAGGAGGTTGGTTAGGAAGGTTCAAGCATTAGGGATTAATGTTGAATTAGTGAAATGGATTCAACAATGGTTGGATGGGAGATGCCAGAGAGTAGTGGAAAATTGTTTGCCAAATTGGAGGCTGGTATCTAGTGGAGTGCCTCAGGGGTTGGTGCTGGTCGATTGTTGTCTTTTCATATATATTAATTATCTAGATGATAGGGTGATAAATTTGATTAATATGTATGCAGATGAAACTAAGATTGGTGGTGTGTACAGTGAAGAAGGTTTTCAAAGCTTTCATTGGGATATTGGCCAGTTAGAAAAGTGGACAGAAAGATTGCCAATGGTTTAATGCTGATAAGTGTGAGGTGCTACATTTTGGTAGGACTAATCAGCAAAAGTCATAAATGTTAAATGGTAGACAATTGAGGAGTGCAGTAGATCAAAGGGATTCAGGATTTCCCTGAAAGAGGAATCACATATAGATAGGGTGGTGAAGAAAGCTTTTGGTTTGTTGGCCTCCATAAATCAGAGTATTGAGTACAGGAGTTGGATGTCATGTTGAAGTTGTATACAGCATTGGTAAGGCCAAATTTGGAATATTGTGTGCAGTTTTGTTTGCCAAATTATAGGAAGGATATAAATAGAGGAGAGAGTGCAAAGTAGATTTATGAGAATGTTGCCTGGATTTCAGGGTTTGAATTACAGGGAAAGGTTAAACAGGCTAGGACTTTATTCCCTGGAGTGTAGAAGATGAGAGGGGTGATTTGATAGAGGTATTTAAAATTATGAGAGGGACAGAGTAAATATGGATAGGTTTTTTCCATTGAGAATGGGGGAGATTCAAACAAGAGGACATGGATTGAGATTGAAAGGGGAAAAATATAGAGGGAATTTGTTCACTCAGAGGGTGGTGGAAGTGTGGAATGAGCTTCTGGCCAAAATGATAGATGCAGACTCTATTTTTAAAGTTGGATAGGGAAATGGACGAGAGAGGTATGGAAGGTTATGGGTTGGGGGCAGGTCAATGGGACTAGGTGGGAGATGATGTTCGGCATTGACTGGAAGGGCTGAACTGGCCTGTTTCTGTGTTGTAATTATTATATGGTTATATATGGTTAAATGTAATTGGTGCTCATGTGACTAGAATACAAATGAAAGAAACACATGCCTTCTTCATCACCATTTTCATGTACCCCTAAGTCTCTCTGTTCCAAAACTCTCTCTCGGGACTTTCCATTCACTGTGTAAGGCCTACCAAACTTTAACCTATCAAAATGCAACACCTCATACTTGTAGGAGTTAATTTCCATCTGCTATTTCTTGGCCCACTTTCCCAGTTCATCTCGATCCAGTAGTAATCTCAGATAACCTTATTCACTGTCCATTACTTTCAGTGTCATCCGCAAACATACAATCATGAAAACTACATTGACGTCCATTTTGTTAATATAGATGGCAAACAACAGTGGGCCCAGCAACAATTCCTGTGGCATAGCACTGGTCATGTGCTTCCAATCCAACTAACATTCCTCCACTACCATTCTCTGACTCTTACCATCAAGCCAATTCTGTATCCAATTGGTCAGCTCACCCTGGATCCCATGTGAACTAACTTTCTGGACTAGCCCACCACATGGGACCTTGTCAAAGGCCTTGCTAAAATTCACATAGACACCATCATCATCAATATTCATGTTCACCTCTTTGAAGAACTCAAGTTCATGATACATGATTTTCCATGCTTAAAATCGTTAACTATCCTCTATTAATCCTTGCCTTTTCAAATGCATGTTGATCATTTCCATTAAAATCCTTTGCAGTACCTTACCCATGACTGAGTTTAAGCTCACCATCCTGTAGTGCCTCTATAAAATAAAGACACCATATTAGTCACGATTTTGTTATTGGTTTGAGGTTCAAGATGAATGAATTATGACAACAGGAGGCACTTTTAAAGTTTTATAAAAAGCATCTTTGATTTTTCTACTTTTCGTTCTAAAAGGATTGAGAACTTTTGACTGAAAGTTCTTGACTTCATGCATGTGGATGAGGTCAGTTAATTGTGATAATAAGATTTAAATGACAATAGATCATATTGGTTTGGGAACTGGGTACATAGGATTGTTGGTCACATAGATTCTAAAGTTAAGTCATATAGAAGATGCGAGATTATGCCTTTTCCTGGGTGCTCTGCATTCCTTGTTCCAAATGTACGGGGTTCGTAGATTAATTGGGAATATGGGAATAATTAGGGGGAGCAGGTTTGAGGGTGGAAGGGCCTGTTACTGTGCTGCATCTCTAAATTTAAAAAAAGTCTATGCATTACCAGAGTGTTGTAGAAGTAAGCAAATTCTTGTTGCTGCTTTGCTCTTTACAGTACTTTGAATGCATTCAGCTACTTTTTAATAATCAGGGACCTTTCAGGGAATCTAAGCTTTGTATAAAAACACATCTATGCTTTTTAAGCAAATTTAGATGTTGTTGATAACATTTATTTATTTAACTTTCAACAATAGCTTGAACCAGGTATCCTGTAGAAGTTCAATTAAGTTCATTACACTTTCCCAATATTGTAGAATTCATCATTTTCATCCCTTTATCTTTTGAATTCCCTACTCAGCATTAATTTTTCTGAGGACAGTTATGATATAATCTGGCAGTTGTATTTTTGTTTTGCATATGTAAGACATTCCCTTGTATTGACTTCAACCTTTTATAAGAAGATTACTTAGTGGGGTGTGGAGGTTGGGTTGCACGATGGTGTGAAAGGAAATTAAAAGCATTTTTTTATGACCATAGCAATTTCCATGCATGGGAAATTGCTGCAGTGTTTCCATAATGGCAGCAGAGAAGTAATCGCCTCTCAATGATGTTAAATCCGGAGTATTGTGATATGAATGATTTTCTTTGATCAAATGCACATAATGCTGCAAAATTTTAGTCTTTTAATAATCTATTTTAAAATATATTAAATTAGAATTTCTCATCATGCAATTACATTTAGCCAGCATGAATATTTATTATTGTATCATCGACTGAATCCCTCTCAGATGAATTGTGTATCTTTGAATCTGAACCTTCACATTAGTTTAATTGCCTATTTCAGAGATCTTTTTGAAAATAAACGTTGTAACTGATCCATGTTTTTTTTGTATTGTCACCGTGATCCTGTTGCATTCTTTATCATTATATTTTTGACTTGTTTTCACTCAAAGGGTAAGACAAAACTATTAAGATATCTTGTGTTTTATGAAGACAGTTGCATTTATGCATTTAATACCCTCAGGCCATCTAAACTCATTCACTATTGTAAATGCAGCAGCCACAAACATAATGGAAAAATGTGATATTCTTCCAGATTACCTAAAGCTTTGAGTTGTACACAAGGGTGAGGCTAACATTTGAAAATGTGTCAGTAATTTGTCTAAAGTTTGAACTCCTTCCCACAACAGTGTAAATGCTCATTTTTCTGCACCTGCAATTCTTGCTTTTTAAGTGGTTTGCTGTCAAACCATGCACGTTATCTCTCCATTGCAGCAGAGAAAATGATTTTTTTTTACACTGTTCATATTGCTTTTCCAAGTTGATCTTTTTAATCAGAGATAAGAGAGAATAGAACATTTGTATAACCTATACAATGCAAGTATTTGGAAGCTTATAATTACTGCACAATTGGCAAATAAAAAGAAATTTAAAAAAAGAAAGCCATAGAAGGGTGTCTATGTGCTTTCTCCTGAAGCCACTGGAGTTCCTGTCTAGCTTGCATCAGTTCAGTAGTGTTTGTTGGGAATTGCGAAATTTTTCAGACAAAATATGTTGGGATGGAAAATGTTTATTTGGTGAAGAGCTCATTAGAATGGTTTAAAGCAGGAACTTGGGAGTGTAAATTGAGAACCTCTTCTTGGGGAAATGTGGAGGATGTTTAGGGATCATCTGTGTGGAATTGCGGATAAATTTGTCCCACTGAGATAGGATCCGTTTGTATCTTTATCTTCATAATTGTGTGGGTAAGTTCAGAAAATTTCTTTGGTTCACAGTCCAATCTCACTTCTCATTCCTCCAAGTTCACTGGTTGTAGGTAATTCTTATACTGTGCACAGAATTTAACGTATATAAAGTTCACCAGGCTTTGGTGCTCGAAAGGTAAATGGTTACTGCTCAGGAAGGTTCTTTTTGGTTTTCAGAGGGAGGTGTTCGCTGGACATCCACAACTGGTGTACTTCCATCAATCACCTCAGTGACTTGCTGACTAAACTTGCCCCATCAGGGTTCTCCAGATGATAACCTTTCTTTCAGGACCACAGAGTTTCTTTTTGTTTCGCTTATTTCAAGTGAAACATTAGACAGCCAGTCCTTTCCTCTTGCATGAACCACAGGCCCTCTTGCATGAACCACAGGCCCTCTTGCATGAACCACAGGCCCTCTTGCATGAACCACAGGCCCTCTTGCATGAACCACAGGCCCTCTTGCATGAACCACAGGCCCTCTTGCATGAACCACAGGCCCTCTTGCATGAACCACAGGCCCTCTTGCATGAACCACAGGCCCTCTTGCATGAACCACAGGCCCTCTTGCATGAACCACAGGCCCTCTTGCATGAACCACAGGCCCTCTTGCATGAACCACAGGCCCTCTTGCATGAACCACAGGCCCTCTTGCATGAACCACAGGCCCTCTTGCATGAACCACAGGCCCTCTTGCATGAACCACAGGCCCTCTTGCATGAACCACAGGCCCTCTTGCATGAACCACAGGCTTCTTCCAAAAGCTTGCTAGCTTGTCCTGTTTCAGTTCCAGCAACGTCTGCTGGCTGATACTGTCAAGAGTCTCTTCTCTCTTTCTCTCTCTCTCTCTCTCTCTCTCTCTCTCTCTCTCTCTTACTGAGACTGAGAAAAAGCTTGTTTGACTCTCTCTGCTTGCAACACCACATGACGCTCTTACAACAGCAAGTATCCTGCAGACAATAGGAGCCAGCATTCTTTTTCATTTCTTGGCTAAACAAGAACCCATTTAGTGACGTCTTTTGAGCACTCTTCAAAGTTCTTGTAAACAGGTGTGAGAAGCCTTGGTAAGTAGGATTAAGGAGAAACCCAAGGCTCTCTATACATACATGAAGAACAGAAGGATGACAAGAATGAAGATGGGGCCGCTAAAGGATAAATGAGGCAATGTGCCTGGAGGTGGAGGAAGTTGGGGAGATCCTAAATTGATACTTTGCTTCAGTATTTTTCAGAGAAAAGGACCTTTATCAGGGTGAGGCTAGAATAGAACAGGCTTTGGTGCTGGATGATGTTGAGATCGGCGAAGAGGAAATGTTGGATCTTCTTAAAAACATTTTGATTGATGTCTGAATACGATATACCCCACATTGCTGTGGAAAATGAGCGAAGAGATAGCTGGGGCGTTGGCTATGATCTTTGTGTTCTTCTTGGCCACAGGGGAGGTGCTGGAGGACTGAGAATGGCAAATGTGTCCCCTTGTTTAAAAACAGTAATAGGGAGAATCCTGGGAATTATAGACTGGCGAGTTTCACATCAGAATGGAGGACCATCGCCTTCCCAAGATCGTGTTATATGGTGAGCTCTCCACTGGCCACCGTGACAGAGGTGCACCAAAGAAAAGATACAATGACTGCCTAAAGAAATCTCTTGGTGCCTGCCACATTGACCACCGCCAGTGGGCTGATATCGCCTCAAACCGTGCATCTTGGCGCCTCACAGTTCGGCGGGCAGCAACCTCCTTTGAAGAAGACCGCAGACCGCAGAGCCCACCTCACTGACAAAAGGCAAAGGAGGAAAAACCCAACACCCAACCCCAACCAACCAATTTTCCCCTGCAACCGCTGCAACCGTGTCTGCCTGTCCCGCATCGGACTTGTCAGCCACAAACGAGCCTGCAGCTGACGTGGACATTTACCCCCTCCATAAATCTTCGTCCGCGAAGCCAAGCCAAAGAAAGATAGACTGGCGAGTTTCACATCAGTGATGTGCAAATGATTGGAGAGGATTCTTAAGGACTGGGTTTATGAGCATTTGAAGAAGTACAGTCTACTCCAGGATGGTCAGCATGACTTTGTGAGGGGAAGGCTGTGCCACATGAGCCTAATTGAATTTTTTGAGGAAGGAACATAGAAATTGATGAAGCTCGGGTAGTAGATGTGATCAGTATAGATGTTAGAAAGGCATTAAATGTTGTCCTCCATGAGAGACTCATTCAGAAACCCATGATGCATGGGATCCATGGAACCTTGGCTGAGTTGATTAAAAATTGGCTTGCATGTAGAAAGCAGATAGTAGTCATGGATGGAAAGTATTCTGCCTGGAGGTCAATGGCTAGTGGCGTTCCACAAGAATCTGCTCTGGGACCCTTGCCCTTTGTGATTTTTATAAATGTCTTGGATGATGCAAAGATTGAAGGAGTTATGGATAGTATTGAAGATTGTCGTAGGTTACAAAATGATATAGACAAGATGGAGAGTTGGGTGTAAAAATGGCACAGATAGAGTTCAATCCATCAAAATGGAAGATCCAACCTGAAAGCTGAGTACAGAATTAATGGTCAGATACTTAACAGTGTGGATGAACAGAGGGACCTTGGGATCTAAATCCATGCATTTCTCAGGATTGCTTCACAAGTCAATAGGATAGTTAAGAAGCCTATGGGATGTTGAGCTTCATTAATTGGATGATTGAGTTTAAGAATGGAGAGGTCATGTTGTAACTCTACGAATCTCTGGTGAGAAAACACTTTAGAGTATTATAGATCATTTCTGGTCACCTCATAGGAAGGATGTGGAAGCTATGGAGAGAGTACAGATGAGATTTACCAAGATGTTGACTGGATTGGAAAATAAGTCTTATGAGGCAAGGTTAGCAGAGCTGGGATTTTTCTCTTTGGAGTGAAAATGATGAGAGGTGACTCACTAGAGATGTACAAGATTCTGAGAGGCATAGATGAAGTGGACAGCTAGAGCTTTTAGTTCAAGAGCAGGAGTAGTAAACACCAGAGGATATCTATTCAAAGTGAAGGAAGGAAAGTTTAGGGGAGACACAAGAGTTGTGGGTGCCTGGAATGCCTTGATGGTGGAGGCTGAAACATTAGGGGCATTTAATAGACTTTTAGTCAGAAACCTAGATTAATGGATGAAGGAAAAATAGAGGGTTATGTGGTTGGAAGGGTTTAGTTTTTCTTTGGTCAGAATATGTAGGCAGGCACAGCATCGAAGGGTGAATGGTCTGAACTGTGCTGTAATATTCTGTATTCTACATGCTATGATGCAAAGATAAGTGGAGGGGCAGTTAGTGAGGAGAAAATGGAGAGGCTGCAGAAACTTGGTAGATTGGGAGAATGGGCAAAGTAAGGACAAATGAAATACAATGTTGGGAAGTGTACAGTCATGCACTTTGGCAGAAGGAATAAAAGGGCCAGATTATCATTTGGATTAGGTTAAAATTCAAAATTTGGAGTGAAGGAACTTGGGAGTCCTTGTGCAGGATTCCCTGAAAGGTTAGCCTCTAGGTGAGTGGTTCTCAACTGTTTCCCCCACTCATACTCCTATACCATTGGTGCTCTGTGGTTAGCAACAGATTACTGAAGGTGGTATATGAGTAGGGGGGAAAAAAAGGTTTCAAGCCACTGCTCTCGGTTGAGTCTATGGTGAATGGGATGTTGGCATTCATATCCAGAGGAATAGGATATCAGGATAGGGATGTGATGTTGAGGTACTGGTGAGGCCTCATTTGGAGTATGGGGTACAGTTTTGTACAGGATGTGCTGGTATTGGAGAGGGTTCAGAAATGATTTACAAGAATGATGCCTGGAATAAAAGGATTAGCATATGAGGGGTCTTAACGGGTCTTGACTGTACTCGGAGTTCAGAACAATGAGAGGGGACCTCATAGAATTATTTTGAATGTTGATAGGCCTGGACAGTGTAGATGTGTCATAGTTGTTTCCCATGGTAGGGGAGTCTAGGACAAGAGAAAGATGCCCATTTAAAACAGAGAAGTGGAGGAATTTCTTTGGTGGTGAACCTCTGGAATTTGCTGCCATAGGCAGCTATGGAGGCCAAGTCTTTGGGTATATTTAAGGGAGAGATTAATAGTTATCTAAAGAGGGTTTCACAGGTTATGGGGAGAAGTCAGGGTAGTGGGGCTAAATGGGAGAATGGATCAGCTCATGGTGGAACGGCAGAGCAGACTCAATGGCTGAATGGTCTTCTGATCAAATAGAATTTGAGATCTGGTTTGATTTCCTGCTGGGTAACTGAGACTGGCAAATGTGACCACTTTTAAAGGAATCAGCATTGCTTGAAATCTGCGTTGTAAAGTTGTTGCTGCAAAGGTATTGCATTCACTTATACTATTTAACCACCTTCAGCATTCTGCACCTTGTAAACCTGCAGCTGAATACACTGCAAAAAAACTTGCACGTAACCTCGCATTTGTGAAAGCTGATGAGTGTGCTCACTTTGCCCCAGAGGCAGCATGACGCCAGACGCAGCGGCTCTCCAGGATACCAGTAGTTTCACTTTGTTTTTCTTTTAATTACAGTTAAATAGTTTAGTTAAAGTGTTATATAGTTATATAATTTTAGTTTGTAAAGTAATGACTAGTGTCATTATAGTTTAAAATAGTTAGTTAGAAATATATTCACCTCTGGGAAGATCTCCAGGCTAAGCTATGTGACCATGGGCTTCTGCAAGGATTAGGCCATAAAGCCTCGGGATTACGGAGGAGAAGGAAACCTATGGGATGTTGAGCTTCATTAATCGGAGGATTGAGTTTAAGAATGGAGAGGTCATGTTGTAACTCTACGAATCTCTGGTGAGAAAACAGAGTATTGTAGATCATTTCTGGTCACCTCATAGGAAGGATGTGGAAGCTATGGAGAGAGCATGAGGTAGAGAAAGGTAGAGAAAGTGCGGTAAGCGAGCAGGACTGTGTGCTAGGCTGAGAGCAAACCCCTGCCACCACCCAGCTCTCCCATGCATTCTGTTCGCCAACGTCTGCTCTCTGATGAATAAATAAAATGGAGAACATCCGACTCCAAAGGGCTGCTCAGAATGAGTACGGGGCCTGCTGTGCTTTGGTCTTCACTGAAACGTGGCTCAGCGACAGGGTCCTGGATGTCAGCATTCAGCTGGATGGGCTCACTTTATTTTGGGCTGAGAGAGATGCTGCTCTGTGTGGAAAAGCCTGTGGTAGTGGCCTCTCTATTTACATCCGCATAGAATGGTATAAGGATTCAGTACGAGTCTCCGATCACTGCTCAATACTAGTGGAATTTGTGAATGTCAGATGCAGACCATTTTATCTACCAATGGGAATTGACTTCGGTCCTCATAAGAGGAGTGTACATCCCCACTCACCCCCCACCACAGCGCAAATGCTAAGGAGGTGATCTGGAAAGTGAACAAGGCGATAAATGAACTGCAGACTGCACACTCTGACAGACTAATCATCATTGCTGGCGACTTAAAGCAGGTGAGCCTCAAGTCAGGGCTACCTAAATTCCATGTATGTGGACTTTGTCATGAGAGGGGTGAACACGTTGGACCTTGTGTAAATGAACATCTCCAACACATATCGGTCAGAGCCCTAACCCTACCTCAGATACTCAGACCACATCTCTGTTATGCTAATCCCAGCATACAGACTGCTTGCTAGATAGACACTTCAGACTAGTCCTGAAGCAGGTTAAAACTTGGCCAGCAGGGGCTATTCACACACTTCATTGGCACATGTTAAAGGAAGCAGCAACTGTTGGCAACTGCATAAATCTGGAGGAGTATATGGCAACAGTGACCAGCTACATTGGTAAGTGTACCTATGACGTCACTGTGCCTGTCCATCTCTACTCGCTCTAATCAGAAGCTATGGATGACTGCGGAGGTGCATGTCCTGCTCAGGAACTGAAATGCGACCTTCTGAGTGGGCGACAAGGCAGCCCTAGCGATGGCAAGGCCAAGCTGTCTGTCATCGGGGAGACTAAGAGTGCACAGGCTCAGAGGATTCACAGTCACTTCCTGGACAGCAAGGACATGTGATGCAAGTGGAAGGGGATCCAAGCTATCACTAACCACAAGACTACTCCATCTATATGTGCTGGTGATGCCTCCCTCCCAGTTGAATTGAACAACTTCTATGTGCAGTTTGAAGTGAAAAATGATGTGACAGCGGAGAAGACCATCCCTCCTCCAAATGATCAAGTGCTGTGTCTTACAGTGGCTGATGTTAAGAGAGAACTAGGCAAAGTCAACTCAAGGAAAGCTGCTGGACCGGATAACATTACTAGCAGAGTGCTCAGGGGTTGTGTGGCTCAACTAGCAGATGTTCTCACTGACATCTTTAACATCTCCCTGAGTAGTGCTGTGGTTCCTATGTGTTTCAAAGCAATCACCATTGTCACTGTGCCAAAGAATTTGTCTGTGTCTTGCCTCAACGCACTCACTTCCATCATCATGTAGTGTTTAGTGAGGGTCATCATGGGGCACATAAAGCACCTGCTGCTACCCTCACTGGACCCTCTGCTGCTCCATGGGCGATTCTATCAGCACTGCCCTTCATCTAGCCCTCACCCACCTGGTAAATAAAGACTCATGTGTTTGAATGCTGTTTATTGACTTCAGTTCGGCATTCAACATGATCATACCCCAGTACCTGATAAAGAAGTTGGGCCTACTGGGACTAAACACCTCCCTCTACAGTTGGATTCTCGACTTCCTGATGGGGAGACCTCAAGCAGTCCAGATCGGAAACAAGACTAGCACACTGAGCACAGGGGCATCCCAGGGCTGCGTGCTTAGTCCACTGCTGTTTACTCTGCTTACCCACAATTTTGCAGCCAAACACAGCTCAAACTACATCATCAAGTACACTGACAACATGACAGTGGTGGGCCTTATCAGTAAGAACAAGGAGGCAGCATACAGAGACCAAGTGCGGACACTAATGAACTGGTGCAGAGCAAACAACCTGTGTCTGAACGTTAAAAAAACAAAAGAGTTGGTTGTCGACTTCAGGAGGGCCTGGGGGGGCGATTACGCTCCCCTGACCATTGACAGCTCTACTGTTGAGGTCGTCAAAAGTATCAAGTTCCTTGGTGGGTACCTGGTGGAGAATCTCACCTGGTCCATTATCACCAGTTCCATAGCCAAGAATGCCTCGCAGCACATCTACTTCCTGTGAAGGCTGAGGGAAGTTCATCTCCCATCTTCCATCTTCACTACATTCTATAGAGGATGTATTGAGAGCATCCTGTCCATCTGTATCACCACCTGGTTTGGAAGTTGTACCACTTCTGACTGCAAGACCCTGCAGAGGATAGTGAAGTCAGCGGAAAAGACCATTGGCAAACCTCTTCCTAACATGCAGGACATCTACTACACAATGCAGGCGGAAAGCAATAAACATTGTGAAAGACTCCATATATCCTGCATTTAAACTGTTCTCCCTTATACCATCTGGCAGGAGGTACCAAAGCACTCGGGCCCTTGTGTCCAGAGAGGGAAACAGCTTTTCCCCCAAACCATCAAGCTCCTGAACTCCCAATGCAGATGTGCATAGTGCGCCATGGACTTTCAGGGTATACATCTTAAGATTTTAACGTGTTTAACTTCCATTTTAACTTGTATTTATGTAAATATGCTCCAAGGTCCTGGAGAAATGGTATCTTGTTTTTACTCTGTGAGCATGGTACGAACGAATAATAAAGTTGACTTGACTTGATCTTGGCTGTTGAACAGTGATACCAGTGTGCTTCACCATGTGCTAATCTACGTCAGAATTAGAATTTATTATCATGAACATGTCACAAAATTCATTTTGTGGCATTGCAAGTGTAAATACTGCTATTAATTTTATTTAATAAATAAATTAGTGAAAAAAGAAAAAGTGAGGTAGTGTTCTGTGGTTCATTGTGCATTCAGAAATCTGATGGCAGAGGGAAAGAAGTTGTTTATGTAGCATTGGGTGTTCATCTTCAGGCTCCTGTTCTTCTTTTGATTGTAGGAGAGTGAAGGCATGGCCTGGTTGGTGAGGGTCCTTGAGGAGAGAGGTTGCTTTCTTGAGACACCTTCTTGTAGATGTCCTCAATGGAGTGAAGATTGATGCTCATGGTGGTGTTGGCTGAGTTCACAACTCTCTGTAAAAACACAATGCTAGAAAAACTCAGCAGGTCAAACAATAACTTTTATATAGCAAAGATAAAAATACATAACTGATGTTTCAGGCTTGAGACCTTCATCCACATCTTGATAAGAGCACAAGCCTGAAATGTTGGTTATGTATTTTTTATCTTGGCTTTATAAAAGACACTGTTTGACGTGTTGAGTTTCTCCAGCAGTTTGTTTTTATTTAAACCATGTCTGCAGTCTTTCATGTTTTACTTCACAACTCTCTGTAGTCTTTTCCTGTCCTGTGCATTGTCGCCTCTATACCAGACAATGATACAACCAGTCGTAATATTCTCCACTGTACACCAGTAAAAATTTGCAAATCTTTAGTGACACTCCAATCTCCTTGTATTCTTCACAAAGCATAACCACGAGCAACCCTTCTTCATGATTGCATCGACATGGAGGCTCCCAGGATAGATCTTTAGGTATGTTGACATCCAAGAATTTGAAGTTCTTAACCCTTTCCACTGCTAACCCTTTGATGAGGACTGGTTTGAGTTCTGGTTTCCCCTTCCTGAAGTCCATTATCATTTCCTAAGTTTTACTAATGTTGAGTGCAAGGTTGTTGTTGTAGCACCATTCAACCAGCTGATCTATCTCACTTGTGTACACTTCCTCATTGCCATCTGTGATTTTGCAGATGACTATGGAGTCATCTGCAAATTTGTGGATGGCATTTGAATTGTGTCCAGCCATCCAGTCATGAGTGTAGAGCAAATAGAGCAGTGGGCTTAGCACACATCTCTGAGGTGTGCTTGTGTTGATTGTCAGTAAAAGGAGGAACCATTGTTACCAATATCCACTGACTGTTTTCTTCAAATGAGGAAATCAAGGATCCACTTGCAAAAGGAGGAAAGTGAATTACTTGCAGTTGAATAGCTGGCCATGTGTTTGCTGCAAAGTAAGTCTTCCTCACAGTTGAATGTTTGAGGATGAGGTGAAGGATGTGATTGTTAGGTAGGTATCCTTGTTGATTGTTGATAGGTGATTGATAGATATCTGGTGAATTGAGCAGTATCTGAGGCAGTTGGTGGGATGCAGCATTTCATTTTATATACCTTGATCTTGATATTGAATGCAGCTCCTGTGTGATTGACTCCTGACATTAACCTGTACAAATATCTTCCTAATTTGTGCATGGGGGCCTACTGGCTCTTTGGAGGTTCAGAATATCTGGAAGCACTCCATCTTGTTCAACAAGGCCTTGTGTGAAGTAACCAAAAAATCTTCCAGACTCTGCCATTTTTGATGCTTTCACAGTTTGGATTTGCTTCGAAAATGTCAATATCTGCTCCAGATTCAATATACTCTGAGACTGTGAGGCGTAGAGTGTCTTTATGCAATGCAGGCTAACTTTAATGAGCATGCTACTTGTGATGTTAATCCTTATTGATAAGTCCAGCCTTTGCACAGGATGATTATTGTTGGCTGGACGTCAAAGTCATTATAATGAAAATGCAGTACAAATTTGCCATACTGCCTGGAATGGTGTCATTGGAAAATAATCGATGGCTGCAATTCTCTCTGTCTCCCCCTTGTTAACGTTTCATGCTTTTATCTACATATAAATTGCTTTTGACTATCTTGTTTCTGGAATCTATAAAGTAAGGAAGCAGCAAAATATTTATTATCGTTGGAAAATATTCTGGCCAATGTGGTGGTCATGTCCCTTACTTACACTCTTGTTCATTTTAGTCATTTTGTGGCTGTTTTTCTGTCCAAGAATAAAGCAACTGGTTATTGGTTTTTATTCAATAGATGCTTACTCTTCCATCATGTTGTAAATTTGATTTACAATTTGAAGGGGCCAACTTCCCAGATGAGCGGTTTTATGATGGAGCTTATGCTATGGAATTTTCCTGCTGATAACTGCGGACTATTCACATGAAAGAGGAAATCCAGTGACAACATGTTTCAGGAGAATGTCTTTGCATATTTAAACTCTGCAATGAACTGAAGTATTTCTCATCTTGTTTGGTGCAGTGATGACAGTAAAGGCTACATCACAACCATCTTTTGAAGAAATGGATTTGCATTTATAAATTTTCTGTGTACCTAACAATTTTATAATATAATTTACTGCAGAAGAAGCAATTTGTCACATCAAGTCTATGTTGGGTGTTTGGTAACTATCTCAAACTGGTCCTATCCTGGGTATTTTCACCAACCTTTTAGGTGGTTAATTCCAGATCATGATAATATTATACTTCCTATCATCTCTAGTTTTTATTGCAATAGAATATCACTTGATTACTTCCTCACACTGTTGGAAATAGCTTTTTTATTTACTGTTTATATTTTTCAACATTTATTTGGAATCTCCTATCCATTTGCTGTATAGAGAATGCTCTCAGAAAATAGTTTCTGGTGGATCTTAGACATAATTCTGGGATTCCCCTTCACTTACAGCTGTTGCTAATCTTTATTCAAATGAGTAATTTGTGGTTTTTATCCAATAAACACTTCTCTTGCATCTCCAATCTACACAACCCCTTTATCCAATTAAAATTGAGCCCAGATCTTTGAATTTTCTAGATCTTGGGGTATGTGTAGTTGACCGCATAATCCAAAGATAGCTTTCTGAATAATTTATACAATATTTGGAAACTATTAATTTACTCAGAGTTAAACATCAAATAAAGATTATTCTTTGTTATAATTAATTTCCTCAGACTGTGTCAGTATTTTCAGTCTTATACTTTTTCTCTGTAGGAAGCAGCCCTTTCAGCATTAATTAAGAAAAAGTTGTCAGTGAATATCTTGGCAGAGAATTTTAGAAATATTTATTTAAAATTGAATGCCTATTTCAGGAAGTACAGGTGCACGATCCTTTATCCAGAACCCTTGGGGGATTATTTTGGATTTTTCCGGATTTCGGAAAGCCCACCCGAATTGTGCTGCCATATCCACCCCCACCTCCTTCCGGTCCCTCAGCTGCCTCCCCTGATCTCCGGTCCCTCGGCCGCCTCCCCTGATCTCCGGTCCCTCGGCCGCCTCCCCTGATCTCCGGTCCCTCGGCCGCCTCCCCTGATCTCCGGTCCCTCGGCCGCCTCCCCTGATCTCCGGTCCCTCGGCCGCCTCCCCTGATCTCCGGTCCCTCGGCCGCCTCCCCTGATCTCCGGTCCCTCGGCCGCCTCCCCTGATCTCCGGTCCCTCGGCCGCCTCCCCTGATCTCCGGTCCCTCGGCCGCCTCCCCTGATCTCCGGTCCCTCGGCCGCCTCCCCTGATCTCCGGTCCCTCGGCCGCCTCCCCTGATCTCCGGTCCCTCGGCCGCCTCCCCGACCACGGTCTCTCGGCCGCCTGGACATCTCCCACAACCACCAGTCCCTCAGCTGCCCAGCCGCCTCCCCCGACCGCAGTCCCTTGGCCGTCTCCCCCGACTGCCAGTCCCCATTTGCCAGATTTTGGAGCTTTCCAGATTTTAGATGTCCGGATAAAGGATCGTGTACCTGTACCTTCGCGGCAAAAGAGTTTTTTTGTCAAACTTACATTCTTTCCTATTTTGAGCCATGTGAAATGTGGTCAAAAAGTTTTGCGCATGTTGAGCTGGGAAAATACACTGTCATGGATTGTGAATTGATTTTTGGACAGAAAGCCAATGGTGAGAATATACAGATGATTTACAGGGTGCTGGACTTGTGCCTCAGCTTTTCCATGATTTGGCCTAGGAGACTAAATTTCTTTATTATAGGTTTACAAGATCAGATGTGATTGTGAGTAGACATAAAGGAAACTGATAGATATGGAATGAATACATGAAAATGGCAGGGAGTAGAAGATCATCGGTCATCTTGATTAATAGAGAAGGTTCAAAGAGTTAATTGGCCTACCGCTCCTCATGTTTTTTGTTATTTTGCTGAACATCATATTTCAAATGGAAACTTTGCCATACATTTGAAATAGGGATTTATTTCTTATTTTTATTTAAAATCTGTCATTTAAAATAGGTTCTTTATTATCTGCCATTTAATGTAATTTTATTGCTAAATTTATTTTTTGTTTGTTAATTCTTCATTGGTCTTCACTTTCTATATCAGTTTGAAGACAGAGAAGCAATAAAGCACCCAAGCCTGGTGAATAAGAGTATGAATGTCTTCTGTCAAACTGAGTAATCATAAAATTGGATACGTTATGCACAGAAAACAGTTGGAGGAACCCACACAGGTTATATATCGGGAAACAGATGGCTGGTGGTTTATCACAGAGACATTTGCCATTTCATTTTTCTACTCAGCCTGGGTGCAGGAATCTACTGAAACACCTGATGTCAAACACCTCATTTCCCCCTCCCCATCCCCCTCCCCCCCAAAAAAGCTTCACAACTCATTCTGTCCATCTGTTGCTGAATGGCTATATATTAGTAATTGAAAGTAATCATTGTGGTCTGTGAAATTAAATGGAAATTTGCCAGTCCACTTGGCATGCAATATAGAAATCTGGCTCTCGGTCTTAAATGTGAATATAAATATTCTTTAAATATGGATTTGCAAGAAAGGATAAGGATTGCTGTTAATGTTGAGTGATTTTTTTAGCGGAATAAGACACCATGTCGAAGAGTTATAAGAATAAATGCAGAATAATTTGAAAGCTGGAGTTCTCCAAAAATTTAAGAAATTAGAAAATGGACAGTAGAGTACCTTCTGCTAGTTAGACTCACCATTACCTGTTTAATCCAATTAGATTTGCATGGCACCTCCTAGAGTCCATCTAGGATATGACTCTGAAATAGTGAAAGCAATTTAAAAAAATGTATTTCTCTTTTAGGATGTGGCAGCATTTATGAGTGATACTGAACTGGTGATAATTCTCCCTGATAGTGATGCATAGGGGGTTCCATGTGTTAGACTCAACAAAGATGAAAGCATGCCAGTTCATTTTCAAGTTCGATTGGTATTCATCTTGGAGGGGAACCTCCAGGTTGTATTATTTTCATGCACCTGCTTCCCTTGCCCTTCTTGATGTTAGAGACACTCTCTTGTGGGAGATGTCTTCAGAATAGCTGAGGTGAGTAGGTTTGGTTTAGTACACATTATGGCCACTGTCTTACCAGTGGTTGAAGGAATATATATTTAGGACAGCAGCAGGCTTCTTGGGTGTTGTTGGAGCAACATTTATTCAGGCAAATGGAGAATATCCATCATACTCTTGTCTTGAGATACACAGAAGTCTGTAGATGCCATCATCTGTCTGCTGGAGGATCTCAGTGGGTCAAATACCATCAGTGAGAGAAAAAAAGAATGGCCAAAATTTCAAGCCAAAACACTTCATCAGGACTGAGGGAAATGCGAGAAGAGTGAGGCAGGGCCCCCACATGACATTGGCCAACCAGGTATGACAAACCGAGCCAGAAGAGTGGCAAATACTAGACAAAGGGGTAGAGAGAGAGACAAGAGATGGGTCAGGTGAGGGAAGATGAGTCATACAGAATGGAGTGGGTATTAGAAAACAAAGGCTGCCAGTACTCAAATCTGAAAAGTGAAATGGGACTGAAGGGAGTAGGGGTGTGGTAGGGGGATGGAAGACGAGAGAGTGCAAGAATTCAGTGGGGAGATGAGGGTGGGGTGGGGGAAAGAACCAAGGAGGAGGGGAAATGAGAATAGATGGGGGCTCAGTAGGGATGATTGGGAAGGGTACACAAAGGGAAAGGGTGGAGAGAAGAGCAGAAAGGTACCTGAAATTAGAAAATTCTATTTTCATGCAGTTTAGGATGTTGGGTGCCCAGGCAAAATATGAGGTGTTTGAGAAATATGAGCTTGCGTATGCTTTACCCTATCAGTGGAAAACACCTATGACAGATAGATTGATATGGGAAGGGAAGTTAAAATGGCACACATTTGGGAGACAAGAGTGTAGAAGTTCTGTGAAATAGTTCTCAATCTGTTTGGTTTCATCAATATAGAAGGAGGATGGTAAAGAACAAATATTACACTTACTATGGTCATAGGGGAGAGGACCAGGAATAGCCGAGAGATAGGTAGGGAGGAATGAGTGGACAAGGCAATCACAGAGAGAGTAATTCCTGTGGCAGGTGGAAAATGGCTGGAGAGGAGTAAATGTGTCTGGCGGTGGAATCAAGTTGCAGCTGGCAGAAATGATGAAGGATGATGCACTGAATGCTCATGACATGCCTTTAGCATGGTAGAAGGGCACAAGGGTGTTGAAAAATGAAACAATAGGAGAAACATCCTTTAATGTGCCATTGTAGTCAAGATATATATAGCAGGTTTATTTGAGTACTGTAAATGTGCAATAGTTGATCCTGTGTAAAAGTCAACGCTCCTTTTTTTGGCCCCAAAAATGTGTATTTTCTCTCTATTTTCGGCCCCGACTGCCTACCCATCCGAGCTCCTGACACCCCAAATGCAGAATTAGCACATGGTCTCAGCCATCTGTGCTCCTGACACCTTGAATGATGCAGGTATTTAGTGTGGTCAAAGTATTATCTGTGTAAAATTTGACCCCTCCCCTCCAAATTTGACACAAAAAATTGGTCCACAAAATATGACAGTTATGTACGATAATCTGCCTGGCAGTAAAATGCAGGATATAGGTGACAGTATTGATGGGATGATGATAATGCTGTTGAATGTCAAAGACTGGCAAGTTCTTAAACAATTGGACTTGATGATTATGAAACAACATCTGACCAAAGTTGCAATATAGTTTCTGGCAATCAGCTGTATTAATACAATGGCAAGTTACATGTGGTCCATTTGAAACCTCATTTGTTCAGGATCACAGAACTGGGAAGAGCACAGATATCTGGGAGTTGCAGGTTGGAAGGGATATTAGATATATCATGGATGATGCCTTGCAAGAATTGAAAACTAGGAAGGTAAATATTTAATACATACCTGTCCACCTCAAGGAGCTTTTCAGCCAATGACATCATGGGCTGAATAACAATCAGCACCTTGGACAGCACAGGTGCTTGCCTGGCTATTTGGACCACCAAATTTAAATGCAGGCCATAAAAGAGGTAATGAAACACTCAAAAATAAATATACACAGTAAAAGACAAATCATTTTCCAACCCCTTAAATCTTCTTCTGTGACCAAGTTTTTGGCTTAGAATTAAAATGAGATATATTGCATTTTTAAAATATTGCTCTTTTGTTATTTTAAGCATTTTTACATTGATTATGGCTTGTATTTTTAAATGTGATTTTTGAGTGTTTCTGTGGAAAAAAAAAACTCTTGATAGATAGCAAAGTTGTTGATGTTCTGGCCCTTCTGTGTGATCAGATTAATTTGAGCACTGCTCTAGTGTTGGATTTGGAGCCAGACTTTTCAGTTAGTTCAGCCTTCAGGAAACAAATCGGACAATTTCACAACTGGGCCAAGTGCTTGGCCATCACTTCTGAAGAGCAACTTAAGAGTTATTTTTGTAAAGGAACTGCATAAATTGAGTTTGCAATTTCAAATTTGGTAGTCTATTGTCCAGTTCAAAACTAGTCATGCGAGGGACATCACTTGCAAATATTGATATTTTACGTTACAGAAATTGAAGATTATTATATGCATAACAATTTGGAATCAGCAATTATACTTTGACAGCATGTAATTTATGAAATCGGCATAATAAATAACTTGTGGAGTTACATGCAGGACTGAAAATGCTGGAATCTGGAGCAAAAAACAGTATGTTGGAACAACTCAGCAGATTCAGTAGGAGAAAAAGAACTCCTCATTGAGACAGAGTGCAGAGGGGAGAGGGTCAGTATAATGAGGACAGGGTGGGACGTGTTGGAAAGGGACCAGTAGGGATTTGGTGAACTAGGAAGAGGTGAAGGATGATGGATAGAAGAGTCCCCACACCTCTCACAATAGTTAACTTCCAGATCCCATTCAGTTATTCCCCCGGCACGATTCTCAACTGAATTGTTGACTTTGGATATCTTAGCCCTTCTCACTGTGCTATACTTCAGTTTCTCAGAATGATACTGGGGAATCCTGGCATGATTGTACTCTAATGTGGAGTCCAGCAGCAGACCAACTGACTAGTTCAATTTCTGGAATCTATAAATAAATTGAGACTTTGAAATTTGAATTATTGGCTGAACACTGGCTTATTCAATCAGAATTGCTATCACTAGCAGAAAAGTCAAGAAAATTAGTTCATATCTCTTGTATAATACTAGATTCTGGCAATTGTTTACTTAATTGTTTTTGTTTGTAGTGAGCAGTTACTGATGAAAATCTCTTGCGACGATAGAGACAGTAATTCTGATCTTTAGGATGTGACATTGCAGGCACATAATCCATAATAAGATATCAGGTCTGACTGCCATTCGCAGTACCAGGATCTTATAAATAAAAATTTAGCAAGTAATGTCATGTTTTATCTGCTGGTGTCAGCACATAATAAATTAAATCTAGATAGAGCGGGCACATATTGCAGATGAAGATTTGTAGATGTCTACTTTGTTTGATAATGGTGGTACATATGACTAACTGGCTTGTAAATATTCAAATCTCTTTGGTAGTTTAGACCTCAGAGTGCTCACTTGCTTTCTTGAAGCATGGTTGTAGACAGATTAGTGTAATCTATCTAGAACATGCATACTAAGCTACAAGACAAAGTAAAGGTCATGGGATTGCATGTGCTTTTTAAAAAAAAATATACATTACAGGTACACGATCCTTTATCCGGACATCTAAAATACGGAAAGCTCCAAAATCTGGCAAGTGGGGGCCGGGGAACCGGTGGCCGGAGGACTGGAAGGGGGTGGGGGTGGATATGGTAGCACAATTCGGATGGGCTTTCCGAAATCCGGAAAAATCCGAAATTCGGAACTCACTGTCCCCCAAGGGTTCTGGATAAAGGATTGTGTACCTGATTTAACTACTGTATCAATTTATAGGAAAAAAAAATCAACTTTTATTGGTGTTTAGAAGACATTTGTTTTTCTTATAATTGGATCCACAAAACTTAACCAAAATGAATCCTTAAAATTTGGAGGAATATTGCCTTTTTGTCTGCAATTTTCATAATTTATAAACTTGTATGGTCTAAACACAGATAGGTGGGGCTAGTGCAGGAAGGTCTTTTTGGTAAGCGTAGGCAAGTTGGGTGGAAGAACCTGTTTCCACACTGAAAAATAGGTTGATAGGTTAGTTAAGAGGGCCTTGGTATGCTGGGTTTCATTGGTCAGGGGATTGAATTCAAGAGTCTTGAAGTCGAGTTACATCTCTGTGGATCTCTGGTGAGATCATACTTAGAATATTGTATTCAGTTCTGGTCACCTCATTGCAGGAAGGATAGAACCATAGAACATTACAGCACAGATTAGTGTAATCTACCTAGAACATGCATTCTAAGCTACAAGACAAAGTAAAGGTCTGTGCCAAATTATTAATCTGTTTAGTCCCACTGACCTGCAACCAGTCCAAAGCCCTCCATACCCCTCCCATCCATGTATCTGTCTAAATTTTTCTAAAATGTTAAAATTGAGCCCAAATTCACCTCTTCAGCTGGCTGCTAGTTCCACACTCCCACTACACACTGTGTGAAGAAGTTCCTCCTAATATTTCCCCTAAACTTTTCCCCTTTCACGCTTAACCCACACCCTCTAGTTTGAATCTCACCTAACTTCAGTGGAAAAAGCCTACTTGCATTTAATCTGTCTATACCCCTCATAATTTTGAATGCCTCTATTTTGTATACCTCAATCATAGAAGGTATGGAGTGGGTGCATAGGAGATTTACCAGGATGTTGTTTGGATTGGAAAATATGTCTTATGAGGCAAGATTAGAAGGGATTTTCTCTTTGGAGCAAATAAGAATGCAAGGTGATTTAATAGAGGCCTACAAGATTATGAGAGGCATAGATAAGGAACACAGTCAGTGCAGCAGTCCGGTCTGGCTCCGTGCACAAGGGGCTGAATTGCCACAGCATACAGCACACAGCCTATGCACAATGCCGCAGAGTCTGCCTCCTCACTGAGGAGAAGCACCAGGGTTAAAGAGCGGACTGTGAGGAACGAGCACTGCTCCTGAGATTGTGTGCTGCACGTGGGCTGGGTTAGGGGGTTTCGCAGTATTGCTTTGGTAGCGCGGTCTGTTTGAATAAAGAGTCAGTTACTGGTTCACTCAGCTCGGTGCAGACATGTTCTTTTCTTTTTGTAGCACTATCGTATCGTGGGCGCTATAGTGGTGTAATGGAAGATTCTAACCTTTTTTTTTAACCTGTTTTTTCTTAATTTCCAGCTCTTGGTTTTGCAGAGCTGAGAACCTTTTTTTAAACTTGCAGCTTTGGGTTCTGCAAGGCTGAGAACCTAATTGATTTTAGAATCAGCAGACATAAGCAAAATTCCACCGAGGGGCCAGAGATGCTGTTATCTGAAGAAAGGACATCTGTGTACCGAGAACATTTAATCTTCCTGCTTGTTTTGGTCACAGACTGTCAGAGGCCTAGCCTTGACGCAATGTTTTGGTCACAGTCTGTCAGAGGCCTAGCGTTGACGCAATGTTTTGGTCACAGACTGTCAGAGGCCTAGCCTTGACGCAATGTTTTGGTCACAGACTGTCAGAGGCCTAGCCTTGATGCAAAATAAACCATTTATTTGAAGTGATAAGCTATGAGTAAGCAGTTTTTGGGTAATATAAGCAATGGTCCCGCTGCTGAAGTTAGAGACTCTCTGAGAGGTGGCAACATCTCTCAGCAAGAAGAAGAAGAACTTCTGGAGTCCAGCCAACGTCCCAGTCAGGGGAGGTGGAGAAGCTGCTACCGGCGTCCTGACAGCCTACTACAAGTGTGCAGTCGTTGCCTCGCTTCGGCAGTTGGGACCAGTCCAAGTGTTGATGAGTATAGTTGGGAAGGGCTTGCATATTGTAGTGTGAAATCAGCTTTTGAATTTGTAATAAACATTTGTATAATCTGAACTGCTCTCGGTGTGTGTGTCTATTTTCTTTCAGTAGCTCAAACACTGTGACCAATCTAAAACAAATAAAATGAGAGGTATAAATTTACTCAAGACAATTGGCGCAGCGAGCAGGGTTGGTCTCAAGATGTTTTGCTGAAAGAAAGAGGTGAGCCCTGAGCAGTTCTTGATTCCAGGATGGACTTCCAAAGACGATGGGTTTGGCATGTTGGCCAATACCCTGTCTTTGTTGGGACCACCCATTAGTTGGGATGAGAAGTTAGATTCATTAAGTGCATCTCTGGGAGAGCGGGTTGCCACTCTCCTTCGAGAAAGAAAATTTCCTGATAAAAAGGGGACGCTGACGGATGGTTTTTGGTTGCTGGCCACAGCCTTACGCCACTCCGTTCAGCGTGAAGCAGAATCAGTTCAAAGAGAAGTAGAATCTCAGCGCAAGAGAAAGCAATTAGAGGAGGAGCTAGAAGCCATGCGACAACGCTGCTCCATGATGAGCAAAATTGTTCGCACCAGTCAGGACAGAGCCAAAGAATTGGAAGATAAGCATGTCCAAACGATCTGCCATACAGCTCTGTGCAGATAAGGAAAGGCAAGGAGTAGAACCCGATCCATATCATATTCATGCCATGATAATGAATGGTGACGATCCTGATGTAATTGAGGATTGGGATGGGAATATCTGGAATGATGACAATGGTAATAATGCAGATACTCCTCAGCATGTGTCTAACATACTACCCTCTCCACCTGCTGTTCACGCCCACCCCATAAGGCAGCAGACTTCGCAAACAGACAGAAGGGGGGATGATGTAAGGGTAGAGACCTGCATATAATACTAATGTGCCTAAACCCAGTGACACACCAAGGCACCATTACAACCCTTCCCACCCACAGAAAACAGATTCTACCATATCCACGTGGATATCATAGGACCACTGCCAATCAGCCAAGGGATGAGGTACCTGCTCACTGTCATCGACCATTTCACATGCTGGCCAGAGGTGGTGTCTATTGCCATTCTGTGACAGAGACTTGCATGCGAGCATTCATGTCACAGTGGGTCACTTGGTGTCTCCTTACATATTACCTCTGACCGAGGAGCCCAGTTCACCTCCTCCCTATGGTCAACACTATCAAAATTCTGTGGTAGCCAGTTGCACCACAGCACAGCCTACCACCCCCAAGTGAATGGACTGGTGGAGCACTTTCACTGCCACTTAAAAATGTCTCTGACGAATTCCCATGGGTCCCGCTCTGCATCCGTATGGCACCTAAAAACCTCATCGACCGAGATAGTCTATGGGATGCCACTCGCCATTGCAGGTGACCTCCATTTCAGTTCCACCGAACCTTAACCCAATGCTATGGATGTCCTGCAACGTTTAAGGGACAACACAGCCAACCCTCGCCCACTCCCTACTACCACACCATCCTGACATGCCCCAGAAGATTTGAAAACTGCAGATTTTGATTTCATCAGGAGGGGCCATCCAGGAATCCCTTTACAATGCCCTTACAATGGACTTTTTAAAGTGCTTATGAGGGATGGGGTGGTTTATACTCTGGACGTTGGGGGTAAATGGGACATGTTCACTATGGACCATTTGAAACGGGCCCACTTAGACAGCACGGAAGCTTTCCCTGCTTCTTGGTTGCGGCAACGTGACCCCCCCCCCAAGGACTCTAAAACAAAGACTATAAGAACTCTTTGCGATTCTGGTGGTGGGGGGAAACGGGACGTTGGTGTAGTGGTCTGGTCTGGCGATGTACACAAGGGGCCAAATCACCATGGCACACAGCCTACACACAAATTCACAGAGACTGTCTCTTCACTGAGGAGAAGCACCGGGTTAAAGAATGGACTGTGAGGAACAAGCGTCGCTCCTGAGACTGTGCACTGACATCACTCCCTTGAGCCAGCATGGCGGGGAGGGCGGGGGTTTCGCAGTATTGCTTTGTTCTATTTGAATAAAGAGTCAGTTGCTGGTTCACTCAGTTTGGTGCAGACGTGTTCCTTTTTCACAGCGTCATCATATCATGGGCGCTATATCAGCATCTTTCTCCCAGGGTGGAAGTAGCGAACACCAGAGGACATCTCTGCAAAGTAAAGGGAGGAAAGTTTAATGGCGACATAAGGGATAAATAAGTTTTTTTTTTACGCAGAGTTGAAGGTGCCTGTAATGCACCATCGGGATGGTGGTGATGTTGGAATAATAGGGGCATTTAAGAACCACTTAGAGAGGCACATGAATGGAAAAAAATTAGAGGGCTACAAGTTAGGGAATTCAGTTTTTTTTGGGTAGGTATTTATATATAGGTCGGCGCAACATTGTTGTCTGAAGGACCTGTGTTGAGCTATAAATGTTCTATGTTCCATTTGACCTCAAATCTATCAACAATGATAATCATTGCTGAGGCTTATTAAAGCTTTCATTGGTGGACATGTACATCTCTAGAATAAAAGTCTCGCACACCAGATGGAAATGTTTCAGCTTAAAACCTCAGCAAGTAACAAATGCGTTTGCTTTTACTGCTTTTGTATCCTGAAATAGTTATTCTTAATTAATGAATATGCACAGTAAAAAATTTACAAAGAAAGTAAGATAAATACGAGAAAAGCTATAGGGACCTAATTTCAAGAAGTTTAGTATCTGTAATTTTATTTCCTGTTTTATGATTTAGAATGATAGACTTATAGTCATTGAATCGTACAGTGTGAAAACAGGCCATTTGTCACTCTTTGTACCCATTGGACATCCATCCACATTAAGTCCATCCCTCATATTTGGCCCATTCCATTCAATGCTTTGGCGATACATGTACTCATCTAGACAGTTTTAAATGCTGTAAGTGACTGGGCTTCAACCACTCTCAGGTACTCCATGTCCTTCTGGGTTAAGAAAGTCCCCCAACAGATCCACTCTAAATCTCTTCCTGCTTGCCTGAAATCAGTATTCTCTATATCAACCTCTGATATAGGGAAATACTTCTGCATCTATAACCCCAATTATTCTACATACTTACCATTTGAATCTCTACCGTACCAGGGAAAACAGACTTAAGTTCTCCAGTTTCTGCTCATAACTGAATTGTCCCATCCTAGGAAATGTCCTGGTGAATCTCTTCTATATCTTCTCCAGTTCTGTTGCATTTGCCTGATATCGTTGTGGCTAAAATGCACACTGTTCTCCAGCTGAGATCTGACTGAAATTTAACAAAGTTGGAGCATAATATCCCTGCTTGTGCATTTGGTGTGCTGAGTAATGAATATGCCTTCATAATCATGAACGACCTATGAATTTGTACTCCCAGGTCTCTCTTCCTTAATGCTCCATCAGCTCTCATTTATGGTGTTTTTCTAGCTCTAAAATGTATCAACTCACATTTGTCTGCTTTGAACTCCATCTGCCATTTTATCAGCACACTTCACAAATGCTTTGATTTCTTTCTATAGCTTAAAAGTACTTTCCACACCATCCACAGTTCTGCCAATATTTGTCATCTACGAACTTGCTGATCATGCCTTCCATATCAAAGTCATTCATGATTATTACAAGCAGCAATGATCCTTGTGGGACAACACTCATCACAGGCATCTGATTGTAAAAAGCAACCCTTGATTATCACAGTTTCCTATTAAAGGTAAATTTTGGTTTCAGTTTGCCAACTTGCCTTTCATCCCACAGACCCTAACCTTTAGAACCAATTTCCTATGTGGGACCTTATCAAAGGCCTTTCTGAAGTCAATGAAATCAAGTTAATCAGATCTACTACCCTAGCTTCATTGAATACCTCTTCAAATAATTCATGCAGATCGGTTAGACATAATTTGCCTGATGAAAGCATGATGGCCATATCTCCCTCAGAATTTTTTGTCCAGTATCTTCTCTACCCTGGGAAGCTGACAGGGCTATGATTGCCAGGCTCTTCCATAGAATTGGAATACAACACCTGAACAGGGCAACTGAAGTTTCTTCCTGAGCCAGTTTTATTTGCCTGCATTTGGCCCACATCCCTCTGAACCTTTCCTAATCATGTACTTGTTCAAATCTCTTTTAAACGGTCTCAACTACTTCCTGTGCCATTTTATTCCATATACCCTCCTCCCACTGTGGAAAAACTCTCAGCCTCTTGGGTCCTTTTTAAAATCAGTATTCTCTTATTTAAAATGCCTTCTTACTTTAGACTCACCACTGCGGGAAAAATACTGTAGCCATCTATTTTATCTATGCCTCATGATTTTATAAACCCCTGTAAGGTCACCACTCAATCTCCTTATTTCCACCAAAGAAAGCAATCTCTCTTCAGAACTCGAGCCTGCCAGTCTCAACAATATGTTATGAATCTTTCTTCATCGTGTTTGGCTTAACCACATCCTTCCTTTAATTTTGGTAGCCAGACTTGCACACAGTATTCCAGGTGCAGTTTTACCAGTGTTTTGTACAGTTATGGCATGGCATCCCAGATTTTGTATTGACTGCAATATCTGAACAAGGAAAAGCACGTCTAAATGTGTCATCAGTTTCAGGAAGCTATGCTCTTGTACATCTAAGAGTCACTGTTCTACGACACTTCCAAGGACCCTATAATTTACTGTTGTGTCTTTCCTTCCTTGATTTAACTTCTGAAAATACATTCCATCTGCCATTCCTGGGGCCACTTTCCCACTTGATTTTGCCCAAGCCAACTTTGATTTTTCTGCCACACCAAACTTAATGTTCCTGCTCCTCTGCTGTCCTTCACTCATCTGATACTGATGTTCAACAAAGATTAAAGGTATCAGCCAGGGCCCCAGTGATCTCTTCACTTGCTTTCCATGGTAGCTTGGGATAAATCCCTTTTTATCTATCTTTATGCCCGATTGGACCTCGAGTATCTTCTCTTTAAATGTGGAGAAATGTATTAGACTTTCACTTACTCTTTTGATTGCTCAAGTGTTCCCAGTGAGTTCTACTTTTTTTGCCTGTTTATTCTTATGCCCTTAATATACTTACAGAACATGTTTAGATTTACCTTAATCTTTTGCATCAATGATTTTTTTTGTGACTCCACTGTGCTGATTTAAAATGTATAAGCATAGCTCCTGGGGAATAATGTTTTATAATTTTGCAAATAGTCAATGGTAATGATAAATTGACAGCACATTCTGTCCCATGAGAACATAAGACACTGCAGATAGGAGCACAACAAGATAGTTATTGGCCTTCTGCCTCAATATAATTTTTACTTTTTTTCCATAATCCCTCGATTCCTATGATACCCAGAAATGTATTGCTCTGTTTTGAATGCAGTTAATAACTGAGCTTGCACATCCATTGGGGTGCATGACCCCAAAGTTTCACCACATTCTAAGTGAATAATGTTTTCTCTTTTACTGCTTTCTCCCCCACTGAGCTTTTAATTGCTTTGCAATTTATGACCTAATCTGTTGAGTTTTGTGGGTCTAGCTTCCAGTTTGCTCAAATTTCCAGCATCTGTATTTCTTGTGCTTCTCTAGTTTGCGACTCCACTGTGAATTCTCATCAAGGTATTCCAGTTTTAAAGAAGATTTCCACTTCCAGGAGATCTGTAAAGTTTTGTCACACTAGTTTCTCATTGCTCAAATTTCTTCTCATCCTCAGAATCAGAATTTATTGTCATAAGCAAGTCATGAAATTTGGTGTTTTGCAGCAGTGTCCTAGCATTCATATTATAACCATCCTTCAACATGATAATTAAAAAAAATAAAAATAATGCACAAAAAGTCAGGCAGTGTCTGGTTCATTGATTATTCAGGAATCTGATGGCAGCAGGGAAGAAGCTGTCCTTGTGCCGTTGAGTGCTTGTCTTAGGCTACTGTATCTTTTTATTGATGGGAGCAGAATGAAGAGGCCATGGCCTGGGTGGTGGGGGTCTTTGAGGATAGAGGCTGCTTTTTTAAGACACCGCCCCATGTAGATGTTCTTGGAGTGAGGTCTCGTGCCTCTGATGTCACAGGCCGACTCTCTCAGCAAGGATGGGGCTGTGCTTATATCATTTGCTACTGCTAGTGACGGTGTGGCGGGGGAGGGGAAGTGCAGCAGAATAACTCATTTGGGGGAGGGAAATACCCATGGATGCCCCCCTTGGTGCCAGGCCGAGGACATGGTCATAGGTTAATGTGTGTGTTTAATATATATATATATATATATATAATGAATGTAGATATATTTATGTAAACATACATGCACATACAGTGAGTTTAAAAAATGGTTTTAATAAAATATAAACCGTAAAAACTGTTACAAAAGCAAAAAATGCAAACAGATGAAACTTTTTGGCTCTATAAATCCATCAAAAACATAGCTATTTCAACGTAAATCAATGATTATCTGCTAGATCCTCTTTTCCTATTCAATGATTTATCATTCTGCATTTTACATTTAATACATGCATTCATGCAGTATAAATAAAGAAGAAAAAGTCAACCACTCTGCTCCACTCTCCACACCTCCTCTGTATTAATGTAATGTAAGTTTATGTAATGATCAACAAAATATATGGAGCCTCACTTATCCTCCTTCAAAAACCCTGCACACACCAACCAGCCCCAGAAAACTAACCCATTGTGCATGTGCAGGCTGGCCTCTGTATTCAAATCCATTGCGTATACGCCAGTCAGCACTCACTCATGACTACACCCCTAGATGGAGGACAAAATAACTTCTGACTCAAGTTGACACTGGATGGAGGACAGAATCCTCAAAAGCCAGACTTTCCGGCCTAAAAGTGCCCCCTTGTATCATCGCAGTGGTCAAGTTACTGGACAGATCTATCTGGAGGCCTAGATTTTTGATCTGGAGATAAGATATCTGCTCCTTCCATGAAAATTAAATTCAAGCAATTAAATAAATCTGAATGGTCAGTTGCTTTGCATCTACTTAATGTGATAATGATCTGTTTGGTTCATTAGTGCTTTTCAGAAAAGGAAATCTGCTATTCTTCTCAGGTTTGGTTAAAACCATTGCAAACCCACAACATAGTTGAGAGACCAACATAGTAGACTCTGAACTGCCCTGGTCCTCCAACCAACTAGTTAAGGCATTTCAGAGTGTACAATAAATACTGGCCAAGCCAGGAAGAAAAATTGGAAACTAGCGGGCCATGCATGGAGACGCAAACCAACCCACAAAATGGCTGACGAATGCAGCGACTGCACGGAGCTGGGGGTGACACCAGCTGTTGTCCCAAGTAACCTCTGCAAGGCAGGAAGATGGAAAACTCTGGTAGGAATGCCGGCCAACGCGAGGTCGGCGCTCCAATGACACGAGCCCCTGATGTCAGCACAGGAGCTCATATAAGCAGAGCTGATGGTGCAATAAAGCAGTCTTCGATTTTGACTCCTCGTGTGTGTGTGTCTTTCTTCCACATTGGTTACCCTGACAGGTCCAATTGACCCGAAGATGACAGAACAAGTTGAGCCAGTGACCATCCATGCAGTTTCCCAACATTCTGGGTGTTGCAACCACAAGTGTGGTTCGAGCAGGCCGAGGCCCAGTTCTAGGTTCATTGCATCACCGCCGACGACACCCGCTACTTCTACTATGTGAGCGCCCTCGATCAGAACACAATGGCAAGGGTTGTATTTTTCCTATGGCAGCCTCCTGAGTAAGGCAAATATGCACCCTTCAAAGTGCTACTAACTCACACACGGGCTTTCCCAGCGTGAGCGTGCCACCCAATTGTTGCATATGGACAGATTGGGGAGCAGGGCCCTGTCCGCCCTAATGAGCAGTGTTAACTGAGGGCCACAAGCCTTGCCTGCTCTTCGAGCAGATCTTCTTGGAGCAGCTGCCTGCTCACAGACAAGGACTTCAGCGACCTTCTGAGGGTCACTGCCTAGGCGGACATGCTCTGGAGAGCGAAGAAGTATGCCAGGACCATCATACAGACCCACGAACAGACCCCGGCAAGATCAAGGCCAGCAGAGAGGCAAGTGAACACCCCAGGACATCTATGCTACTACCACCAGCAATGGGGTGCAGAGGCAAAACCCCGTGGGTTTTCAGGAAACACCCTGCCAACCATTGTTGATGGCTGCGGTGGTTGGCCCATGTGATAGTCTCCATAATGTCTAGGACTCACTGTCGGGCACGCAATTCCTGGTTGATATGGGCACCGAGATTAAGATCCTATTCCCTGCATGTCTCGACACCCACTGCGGCAAACAGGGCCCAGGACTGAAGACAGCTAACAGCTCCTGTATTCGAACTTTCATGACCTGCACCATTCCCCTTTATGGCAACAGATGCTTTACATGGACCTTCACCCTCTCTGGGGGCTGACATCCTTCGGGCCCACTGTTTGCTGGATGATCTCAAGAGATGGCGCTTGGAGCACACCAGAACCTTTCAGAATCTGCCTTTGGGGGAAGCCAAGCTACCTGCTCCCCACCTGGACTCTATAACACTCTCAGACAATGAGTTTTCCCATATTCTGATGGAATTCCCCTCAATAGTGGCGCCACAGTCTCCATGGCCATGGCAAAGCATGGGGTAAGGCACCACATGTTGACTGAAGGGGGGGAGGGGGTAGGGCACTCCATGCCAGGGCACACAGACTGCCAACCAAGAAACTCAGCCTGGTGAAGAGTTGAAGAAAATGGAGGTTGGGGATTGTGTGGTGCTCCCTGGAACTCTCCCTCCACATGGTGCCCAAATCAACAGTGGGTTGGAAGCCATGTGGGGACTACCGCTGCCTCAATGAGGCCTCCAAACCTTACAAATACCCCATGCTCCACATCCAAGACTTTGCCACCAACTGGCACGGGTGCTCTCCAAGGTGAACCTCATCCAGGGTATCATCAAATCCTCCAGGACGTCCCCAAGACTGCAATCATAACCCTCTCTTTGGTTTGTTTGAATTCTCCACATGTCCTTCAGACTAAAGAATGCAGCACAAACTTCCAGCAGCTGATGGATGCAGTGGACTGGATCCTCCCATTTGCATTCATCTATTTGGACGATCTCATCATTGCCAGCCGCAAAGACCATGCTGCCCACCTGAGGCAGATGTGCACCCGGCTGAGTGAGTTCAGGCTGACCATTATCCCTGCTAAGTGCCAGTTTAGACTGGACACCATCAACATTCTGGGGCATAGAATTAACAAGCACGAAGCCACACACCTCCCTGAGAAGGTTGAGGTGGTCCAGCACTTCGCTAAGCTACGTACGGTGAAAGGACTGCAGGAATTCGTTGGTATGATAAATTTTTACCACAGGTTCATACCGGCAGTGGCATGCATCATGCGTCCACTCTTCGCGCTGATAGCAGGCGAGTCAAAAGACATTCCTTGGGTTGAAGAATCTCCAGGGCTTTCGAGAATGCCAAAGACATGCTAGCCAAAGCCACCCTCCTGGTCCACCCAGACTGGAGGCACTTACTGCTTTAACTGTTAACACTTCCAGCACAGCAGTTGGGGGCATGCTAGAACAACTCATCGAGGGCCAGTGGCAACCCCTGGCCTTTTTCACCAGACACCTCCACTCCACCCCCCAGAACTCAAATACAGCGCTTTCAACTGGGAGCCGTTAGCACTGTAGCTGGCAGTGAGACATTTCCATTACTTTTTGGAAGGCCAGCAATTCAGGATGTTTACTGACCACAAGCCACTGACTTTCACTTTCCATACACTCGTCCTACATGTCCAAATTTACCATGGACATTCAACATATCATGGGGAAAAACAACGTGGTGTCCGATGCTCTGTCATGCCCCAAGGGCTCGATTACTTGGCCCTCGCCAAAGCACAGCAACAAGACCAGGTCTCAGGGTAGAGGACATCTCGGTCATCCCAGGTAACCTGACACTGCTGTGTGACATTTCTACTGCAGTCCCCACCCCATTCGTCCCAGTTGCATAGAGAGTCTAGGTTTTCAAGGCTATCCACAACCTGGTACACCCTGCCATCCACGCCATGGTCAAAATGATGGCCAACAGGTTTGCCTGGCATGGTCTCTGTAAACAGGTCAGCCAGTGGGCCAAGACCTGCATGATCTGTCAGTCCTCCAAAGTGCAGGTTCACACCAGAACACCCACACAGACTTTTGAGCTGGCGCAGCACAGGTTTAGCCACATGTACATTGTCTTAGTGGGGCTGTTACTGGTTTCCTGTAGGATGAGATACCTCCTGATCATGGTAGATCAGGTGGCCGGAGGTGGTCCCACTGGCTGATCCACAATAGAAACCTGCGCCAGGGTGTTAGTTGACATATGGTGTCTCAATTCGGGGGTCCCAGAGCATCTCACCTTAAACAAGGGGCCACAATTCACAATGACCCTATGAGGGGCCCTACGAGCCACCTTTGTCTTCGACATCGACATTAAGGAGGAAAGCTTTACTGTCGACCACCTAAAACTGGTGTATCTGGACTGTAATGAGCTGGTTTGCACACTGCCCCCACCACATAGGGCCAGGCCACCTAGGGCTATGGCCAATGGCCCGGTCGTTGGTTCTGGGGGGGTTGGGGGCAGCACGGATCTTGTAATGGCCCATGCATGGAGATGCGAACTGGCCTGCAAAATGGCCTAAGAACACGGCGACGGTGCGGACCTTGGATTACACCGGCCATCGTCCCAGGTGACCTCTGTACAGGGGGATGACGGGGAGCTCTGGTGGGAATGCCAGCCAACCTGAGGTTGGCGCTCTGATGACACGGGTCCCTGACGTCAGTGCCAGGAGCCCATATAAGCAGAGCAGTCAGTGCAATAAAGCAGACTTCAATTTCGACTCCTCGTGTGTGTCTTCCACACTCATCGTAGCACGTACATTACAAAGCCATATTAATAATTATAGATGGTGAAGGCTGTTGTTCTACTACTACAGGCAGTCCCTGTATGAACATCCGATTTACGGACAACTCGTTCTCACAAACGGACTACCTGCAGCTTCAGTGATTCATTGGCTTGAGGAAGGAAACACCGTTCACCATTTTGAGTCAGATCACATTGCGATTAACATAGCTGTTGTTGATCAAAATTAGTGTAATATGCTTGTTAGCCTGTACTTTAGTGCAAGAAAAGGCTAGAAACTTTTTCAATTATTTAAAAGCTACACGTGTAGCATGTTTCAACTTACCTACAAATTCGACTTAATACAGACCAAGAAATGAATCTCGTTCTTAACCTGGGGACTGTCTGCATTTAAATTTCTTTACTCTCTCCAGGACACTCATAACCTGTATTTTATTTTATATCGATACCTTTGAGATGATGTATCATTCCAACTGTTGTAGAACATTCTCTTTAAGCAGCAGTGAAGATGAGAATTGCAGACATTTTGCTTGCTTTAAGAAGGTAGCACTTCATACTAATGTCTTTTGTATCAATCTTCCTTAATTTTTTGTTGCAATGTTGCTGTACTTGCCAGAGGAAAACATTTGTGTTGAATTAGAGACAGAATATTGTACATCTTAAGAAACTGATCCCATGACATTTAGGCCCAGCTTGCCAAGATAATTAATTACATCCAAAATTATAATTCAGATGAATGGCAGTAAGTTCACTTCTTGAATGACTTTGATATTATTGATTTAATAAAATGTGTCTACAGTTCTCCTGTTTTTGGTATGCCATTTCAAACTAAGGGTATAATCAAACAGGGATATTGATGTTCTTGGGTACTCACTCAAATTTGAGGATGGCTTGCTTTCACTCCAGAATTTCTGAGTTCTGAATTAACTGATGGAGTTAGTATGAGAACCACAGATGGGAAGGGGGTACCTGGTTTAAAAGATGGTTGGTTAGCTTGTGAGGTCGCTCACTTTTTTTGCAGTTTTGTAGGGCTTTTGTATACTGTCAATGAGCCAAAGGATATAAAGCTCACTGGTTCTGCAGGAGGAGTTGCTGAGCCATCAAATGAACTTGTCTTTAATGTTGAGGATGGGTCTGTGAAGATGATGTTTTCCCCCCTAGAAGGTGTATCCACCATCTTTGTCTTTTATATATAAAAAAAATAGAAATGCTGGATACACACAGCAGGTTGTTTGTCAGAGCCTTGTGCTTTAAACTGGCTGTCTCCTGTTTTGTCTTGACGATGTTAGGAAGTCTGAATTCTTTGGCTATGATAAATGATGGCACATCCTCTCTACTATGCCATAATGATTTCTCTTTCAACATGTTTGTTGTGGTAATTTAAAAAAAATTTCTTGCACTATGAGTCATATCAATAACATCCACAAATGATCGTCATCAATATATACATAGTGACATTTCTTCTTTTCCCCCCTTTCATCCCTCTCCCTTCCCCACCCCCCTTCAAAAATCAATAAATAATAAAACACATAAAACAAAGAAAAAAAGTTGTATCGTCCGCTTTCACATATCTAAATCTTAGTGTGCTCATAATGATGTGGTTTTAAGAGATGGAGGTTTGTGGTCGGCATTCTCCCAAATTTGTTGTAGTAATTGAACATCAATTTTGTTTCAAAGCCAATAAAAAGTCTTGGTCATAAATGCTATGGACTGGTCAGAATATTTATATTCTGATGCACTCAGTTTGTAAATTTTTGTAATTGATGGCTACTTTTTTTTAATTGAAGGATGCAGTTGTGGAAAAGTATCAAGACTTCTTCACATAAATATTGTAGCAGCAGCAAAAAAAAATCAATGCTGAATGTTTTCTGTAGTTCTGTGAATGTTGAGAGCAGATCGAGATAGAATGAGGTAATACAAAAGGGGAGGTAACCTCTTAACATACAAATGGTTGGATCATTGAAAAAATCAGGTTGAAGGGGGAAACATTTTGGAACAGAAGGCAAGAAGGGTCCAAATGTATTAACCTGAGCTGACCAATAAGGATGATCATCTATCACTGTCAGACTCCGATGGGAGGAGAGGCAGCAGAACTGCTCACTGGCTGGCTGACAGTGGTGCAGGCAGCCTGCAGGCACATTTGCATATGCTTAGAGTGGAGGGAGAGGGGAAAAAGAAAGATGGCACAGATTGTAGACTGTTGAATGAATGCTCTGAGTGCCAGACACCTTCACAAGTAATGTCAGCTGCTGTTGTATGGTTTTAAAAACAGGAAACAATCCTTTGAGTGCCATGACTATTTTACACCTTTGCTAGATATGAATATGGTAATGTATTCTGTTGAACAATATAATAGAGCTACAAAATAGATATCCCGCTTAACTACCTGGCATCATTAATTTGACTTGAGAGTTAGAGCCATGGTTTCTGATGATGATGAATCACCTCTTGCCCTTCTCTCAGTACACTTGTGAGCACTAGTGATGTGGGCGAATTGCTAGTGTTGCAGCTTACGAAGTCATTGATTGCATAAAGAAGCTTTGAGATTTCAGATGTGGCTACTGCCAGCTGATAATTCATTTCTACTTTACACTGCAGTCCCACTGGAGTTGAAATTAATGATGTATGAAGCATTGTCAGCTGTAACATGCATGATGACCTTGCCAGTATGCCTCACCACATTCGAGGCTGTAGACTTACTGGTAGAATTGCTGTACCATTAGTCTTATGTGGCCAAATAATAGACATACCTGGTCTTGTGTGGTTTTGTGAAAATTAGAATTATAAACACAGGTGTGCACCGTTTAACGTCCAATCGGGAAATGTCCGTAGTCTTATAAAGTTATAACGGAGTTCAGTCAGAAATCCCGATAGAAGACGAGAACCAGATGTAGTGGACATAACCGGAACTGAAGAAGAGGCAAGGGAAAAGGAAACTATAGAAGGAGAAGAAGAACAGGTGTAGGAGAGGTTCATTGGTAAAGGGTTAGCCAAATTCTTTGCAGACCTTAACAACTTGCTGAAGAGTGCTGAAGAGTTGGACTCAAACACTGAACATTTTACACTGATAAAGAGAAATGCTCACACAGTGTTTGCTGTATATAAAGAAATTTATGAAGAAAAGAAAAAGCAAACTAGGCAAACAACACCTGACATATTCCTGAAGAAGCCAACACCTTCCCAAGAATAGCCTCAGCCAGGTCCTTCAGGCATTACAGAGTGACAGTTCATCAATGGAGGTTATTTGACCGGAAACTCTTCCAGTGGAAGATTGAGGAATTTGAGAACAAATGATGTGATGTGGATGATCCTGATCCTCTTTCTTTAATTGTGTGTTAATATAGGCCAGTGGTTCCCAACCTTTTACTTTCCACCCACATACCACTTTAAGTATTCCCTATGCCATGTGTTCTGTGATTAATAAGGGATTGCTTAAGGTGGTATGTGGGTGGAAAGAAAAATTTGAAAACCATTATTTTAATCATTCCAAATTGATACGTTATATGCACAGTTTCATAACTCCAAAGGAAATGAGCCAATGACAATTTTTCTCAAGCAGAATATTTCAGTAATAATTGGGTCTAGAGCAGTGATTCTCAACTTTTACTTCCTACTCACATACAACCTTAAGCAATCACTTACTAATCACAGAACACTTATACCATAGGGAATACTTAAAGTGGTATGTGAGTGGAAAGTAAAAGGTTGGGAACCACTGATATAGGCTAAGAAAGTGTTTACATAAAAGTTTAAAAAGTGATTTAAAAATGTATCGCAAATTCAGTATCCCATATAGTTTTGCTAAGTATATACAGTAATGTGGTGTTTGCACAATGTCTATTTCACATAATGCCCAATTTCACAGAACGTATCGTGGACTTTAAGTGGTGCATGCCTGTAGTTGAGTAGCATGTGATGGATTATATCATATTTTATATTGTATATAGATAAATTTTTGAAGGAGATGTATTGTGGGGTTAGAGTTAGGTCACAAACACTTCATAAAACAGATCTCATTTAAAATGCAAGAGCTTTGCTGAAAGTGAGTTATGCAGGCACCGAGAGCCTTTGCAAAGACAATAAAATAGAGACTGCCAGGTGTAAATGAATTCTTGTTTTGAAAACAGCAGATGAACAAACTCAGAAGTTTGGGTCCAGTGCTGCAATCTTTTTAGTTGCTGTTGGTTGTTCTAAGAAGGTCATGTGGTTTTGCAAGAAGAGAGAGAGGAAACCAATCAGGCTTTCTCTAAGAGAGAGAGAGAGAGAGAGAGAACTAGTTTCTGCAGTCATGGCAAGCTGGCAGTTTGTTGAAACCCCATTTTGAAGACGGGTTGTGAGTTCTGAGTTCAACCTGTTGAAAACCCTTGTGGTCCATACAAGAGGAAATGGCTGGCTAGTGTGTTTCACCTGAAATAAGTGAAACAAAAGGAACCCTATGATGACCTGCAGAAGAAGAGATTATCATTTGGGAAAACCCTGAAGGGGCAAGTTTCTTCAGCAAGACATTGAAGTGGCTGATCGGAGGGAATCAGTTTGTGGTGTACAACAAGCAACAGATCTCTCTCTGAAACCAACAAGAAATTACCTTTTGTATGGACCACAAGGGTTTTCAACAGGTTGAACTCAGAACTCACAACCTGTCTTCAAAATGATATGCCAAATCTCATCAGGCTTCTTAAATGTTGCTTCTCACAGTTGCTTTGATGTGCTGGCTGCAGGAGAGGTCCTCTGATATGTGGACCTCGGAACTCAAAGGTTCTAATCCTTTCCACTTGCCCTGTCAATGAAGACAGGTGCATACTTCCCCTTCCTAGAGTCTGTAATAAGCTGCTTGGTCTTTTTGATGTTGAGATCAAAGTTGTTCTGGCATCACACAACCAGATTCTTCATCTCCATCCTATATTCTGACTATTCAGACTCATCATTTCCCATTACAGGTAGTCCCCGACTTACGACCATAATGGGGACCAAGGGATTGGTTGTAACTCTGGTTGGTCGTAAATCGGGGAATGGGGACCTTGGGCTGCTGCAAGGAATGGAGACTTTGGGCTGTCACGGGGACTGTGAATTTTGGGCTGCCACCAGGAGCAGGGACCTCTGTATATAGTACTTTTAATACAAAAATTGCACTTGTATAGTAGTTTTAATAAAGATTTTAAAAAAAATTGGTTGTGTGTGCGGGTGGATGTAACGTGCGTCGGTCAGCAGTTGAGGACTACCTGTATATAGCCAACAATGGTGACGTTAGCAATTTTATAGATTGCTTTGAAGTAGAAAAAGGAGTCAAAATAATTGGTTTCTAAAAAGGTAAAGTTTTAATGCTGGTAGAGGACAAGTTTGGTGTGTAATTAGTCTTTTGGTAGCATCCATTTTCTTGGTAAACCCAAAATGGTAGCTGGAAGAAATGATGAAGATGAATTCAAATTTAAAATTAAAAAAAATTTAAAGGTAAAAATTGAGTTGGAGGAGTACCTCAAAAGGTGGTTATTTTGACGGATAAGTTACCTGTTCTGCAGTGAATAGATGGATGAAACTTGAGGAAGGAATTGTAACAATCATCTAATCTCTATACATCTGGGAGTATTGCCAAAGGACTTATGAATAGTAAATACTAGTCTTGTTCTGAAACGAATGCAAGGACAAATCTGACAACTATGAAATGCAATTAACCAGAGGTGAGCATGATTTTAAAAAAAACTAATCAAGCAAAACATAAATAGACACTTAGGTCAGCATAAATCAAGATTTAAGAATCCAGATTCTTTTCTTGTCATGAAATATTACATTACATTTGTAGACGGCACTGTTAGTGTAGCGAGTAGCGCAATGCTGTTACAGCACCAGCGATTGGGACCAGGTTCAAATTCCGTGCTGTCTAATGAGTTTGTACGTTCTCCCTGTGTCTGCATGGGTTTTCCCTGCAGGCTCCAGTTTCTTCCCACTGTTTGAAATGTTCCGGGGGTTGTAGGTTAGTTGGGAGTAATTGGGTGGTACAGGCTCATGGGCTGAAATGGCCTGTTATCATGTTGTATGTCAAATTTCAAAAATTAAAAAAATACACAAAATTTCCTTTGCTGACTAAGAGTTGCCATTAGTATTTCCTACTTTCCTTTACAGTAAGAGAAAGAGAAGCAAAAGAGAGTCCTTTCAGAGTCATCGAGTATCTGTGGATCATCTCCTGCTCTCCTGTAGCCTCTGTAGCTGCACAGACACCTGTTCTATCCATTGGCAACTGACCTCCAGATCCAAACGTCTGAAACAATCAGGAAGCCTTCAGCGCCCAAGGTTCTTCGGGAACCCTCATGCCCTCAGTACCCTCTCAAATTCTAGCTCAAATACCTGGTTCTCATGAGCCAGTCTCCAGCAACCTGCAGTCTTTGTGGGTCCTTTGACCATGTTACCATCAGCCGACATCCTGTGTGGGTCCTTTAGCTGCTTGATAAAATGCTGATTTGATGTCAAGAGCAGCAACTCTCCTTTGTTTGCAATTTAGCTCTTTTGAACATGTTTGGAGTAAGACTGTAATGAGGTCCTCTTGCTGGTCGAAACATCTCCTATGCTTCTTAATGGTTGTGGGGGGGGGGTGGGGTGTGGTTCTTCCCATTTTTAGTCCCTTGCTATAGTCCTCTGCTCACCAAAATCTGCAACAAATTTGATAATGACACAAAATATTTACACTGGAACTGACTGGATGGCTAATACAAGAACTGCAACAGACTCCATTGGCTGTTCTGCAATGTTGTGTCTATTCCATAATATTCTTTTTAATGTAACCATGTTGCTTTAAGGAAGGCACATTGTTTGCATGCTGTAAAATGCAAATGTACATCACATGAAGTGCCTCAGGTACTGACGGTAACTTAAATACATGATAAACTTTAGCTTGTGGTGTCTTGTTTTACAGTTTTCTGTTTCCTTCCTTAATCTCTAACTGGAATTGCAACACATTTCAGTCTACAGGAATAGAGATGTTATTGCCATGACATCATTCATACTTCATTGATCAGTGAATTTCCATTGAGATAACCATCAAATACTCAACTTACAGTGGAAGTATTTTTATTCACTGAAGCAATGCTAGCTTCAAAGGCTGAATCAGCATTTATTGCCCTTTAATTGTCCTTGCCATGTGGAGAGCTGCTCTCTTCAATGGGTGCTTGAGGTGAGAGTATATCCACAATAATATTGCAGAGAGAGTTCCAGGATTTTGACTGAGCAACAATGAAGGAAGTACCATATGCTTTATTTATTGTGGGGGGGGGGGGGTGGGGGGAACTATGATATCCTTCAAGATCAGGATTATGTGTGACTTGGAGGGCAAATTCCAGGTGGTGGTATTCCATATTTTTATCTTTCTAGCTGGTTAAGATCATGTGTTTAGAAGATGCTACCCACAGAATTTTAGTGAGTTTCTGCAGTGAATCTTGTAGATGGTGCAATCTGCTGCTTTTGGTGGTGGAGTGAATGATTGTACCTAACAAGTGGGCTTCTATGTCATGTGTGGTGTCGAGCTTCTTGAGTGTTGATGCTGCACTTATCAGGCAAGTGGAGAGTATTCCATTATACTCCTCACTTAAGTTTCTAGATAGTAGACAACCTTTTAGAGAGTTGTGAGTGAGTTATTCACTGCAGATTCCTTACCTCTAACTTGTAGCCACATGGTGTATATAGCTATATCAGTTCAGTTTCTGGTCAATTGTAACATCAAGGATGTTGATAGTGAGGGATTCAGTGATACTGTCGAGGTATTGCTGCATTTGGATGTGGGCTGGTTCATTATCTTAGGAGTTACAAATGTTTCTGAACTGTGCAGTCAACAGCAAACATCCCTGCTTTTGATTTAATAACTGAAGAAAAGTCATTGGTAAAAGTCAATGGTAAATAGCTGGGTGAAGGACCCAACCTGGGCAACACTACATAGATGACTTGTGGCTGAGATGATTCAGCTTCAACTACCATTTTATTTTGCTCTGGGTTATTCCCTCTGATTTCCATCGACTCCAGTTGAGCTAGGGCTCCTTGATAAAATGCTGATTTGATGTCAAGAGCAGCAACTCTCCTTTGTTTGGAATTTAGCTCTTTTGAACATGTTTGGAGTAAGGCTGTAATGAGGAAAGATGCTGAGTGACTTTGGAAGAGCCCAAACTGGACTTCTGTGAGGAGGTTGTGCTTAGCAAGTACCATTAATTATCCATTGAACATTGAAATCAAACTTCCTCTAAATGTATACGCAAAGACTAAGACAACGATTTTTAATCTTTTAAAGATGGACACTGGTGGATCGTCTGGAAATCGCACAGAAGACGTAATTTTTTTCTTTGAAGGCTTGTTTCTTTACAAACCATGGATCTGTAAGCAATGCCAATGTTGGGCATCTTAGTCAGTGAGCAGTTCTTCATGTGTTGGAGAACTATTTATGTACAGAGTTAAGCTCTGTATGATTCTTGGTCATTTTCAACTTTACCTGAGTCATAAATAAAAGGAATCTGTTTAAGATCCTCTAGGATTTCAGCATCTGAGAAAAGTATGGTTGTCACCTCTGGCTAGAAGCGTTTCTTGATCAAGTGACATCCCAATCGCCAATCTGGTCACATAACGATTGTTCTGTTTGCAAAAATTGTGTTGCGCTCTCTAGTTCATCCTTGTGTTCTTAAAAATACTTCCAGTTGAAGAAGCTTCTTTTTTATTCTTTTCAGTGGGAATTCTTGTATTCTGTTACAAGTCGTGACGGTCATTACATTTTGTTTTTTGGTGCCTTATTGTAGGTATATGGGTAAGTAGTGACTACGATAGCTCGAGTGACTTGTGATCTTTTGAGGTAATCGAAGGTGCTTAAAAGTCTATGTCTTTTTATTGCCCATGTATTATCTAATTTTATCTGGCTTCATGGATAATAATTGGACTTGGTTTTTCTGTCACTTCCAAATCAATGCAACTGGGTCTAGTGGAAATAAAAAAAAAAATTAAATATATTGTCAGAGTACAACCCTGAGATTCTTTTTCTTGCGGGCCAGGCAGAATTTCTAATTACCAGTAACCATAAACTGTACTCAGAGAGAAATGTAAACAAAAGAAAGAAATTTAAACAATCTACAAATACTGAAAATAAATATTTCTTAATAAATAGCTAGCAAAGTAAGAGTTCCTAAATTAGTCTCTTATTGAGTCTCTGGTTTAGGAATCTGATGGTTAATTGGTAGCAACTATTCCTGAACCTGGATGTATGAATCCTGTGGCACCTGCACCTCTTTCCTTATGGCAGCAGCGAGAACCAAGCCTGCCTTGGGTGGTGTAGATCCTTGAAAATTGTTGCTGCCCTCCATCGGCAGCATTCCTTGTAAATATTCCCGATGCTGGGGAGAATTTTGCCTATGATATACTGGGCTGTGTTCCCTACCTTTTTCAGGTCGTTCTGCTCCAAGGTGTTGGTGCCCCTATATCAGGCTGTGATGCAGCCAGTCAGCACACTGTCCACTACACATTTGTAGAAGTTTGCCAAGGATTCTGATGACATACCGAATCTGCAAGGAAGTCGAGGTACCGATGTGCTTTTTTTCATGATGGCATAAGTATGATGGGTCCTGAAAAGTACTCTGAGATAATGAGACAAGTAATTTAAATGTGCTTATTCTCTCCACCTCTGATCCTCCATTGATCACTGGATTGTACACCTCTGGTGGTTTTCCTTTTCTAAAGCCTACAATCAACAGTGACATTGAGTGAAAGGTTGTGAGTACACCATTCAGCCCCTTTTCAATCTTCCTATATGGTGATTTATTTCCCCCATTTTATACAACCCACTACGGTGGTATTGTCAGTAAATTTGTATATGGTGATGTTGTCATACTGAGCCACAGAGTCATAGGTGTTAAACGAGAAGACCAAAGTGTGAAGTGTGCAACTCTGTGGTGCTCCTATGCTGATGGAGATTGTGGAACAGATGCTCTTGCCAGTCTGCCCTGATTTGGGGTCTGGATGTGAGGAAATCCAGGATACAATTGCACAGTGGGGTACTGAGACCCAAGTTTTAGAATTTGCTGATTAGTTTTGAGGGGATGATGGGTGTTGAATTTTGTACAGTAGTCAATGAAGGGCATCCTGATGTATTTGTCTTTGCTATCCAGATGTTTCAGGCTTTTGTGTAGAATCAGTGAGATGGCATCTGTTGTAGACCTGTTGCTGCAGTAGGCACATTGGCATGGATCCATATTGCTGCTCAGACAGGAGCTAATATGTTTCAAGATCAGCCTTTCAAAGCACTTCAGCATTGTGGATGTGAGTGCCACTGGTTGGTAATCATTCAGGTAGGTTACCATATATTTCTTGGGCACTGGTACGATTGAAACAGGTGGGTACCTTGCCCTGCCAGACTGAGATGTTAAAGATATCTGTCAGTACACTAGCCAGTTGGCCTAGTTTTCAGTACTTAGCCAGGTACTCTGTCCAGACAGGACACGTCCCTTGGATTCACTCTTCTGAGGGCTGCACGCATGTCATCTTTGGAATCTGAAAGTACAGGATCATCAGAAGATGTGGGGATCCGCAGTGTTCTTCCTTTTTCTGATCAAATTGGGCATTGAGCTTATCTGGGAGTGAAGCTTTGCTGTCACCTATTGCACTGGATTTGGCTTTGTAGCAGGTTATGTCATTTAGGCTCTGCCACAGCAGTCGGGGTACCCTTATTGTTTCCTTTCTTGTCTGGAATCTCCATTTTGCCTGGTAGAAGGCTTTCCATAACATTTGTGCAGTGTTCTTGATTTCAGGTCTTAAATGCTTGTGATCTAGCTCTCAGCAGGTCAGAATGAATCAGAATTTATTGTCATGAACATGTGAAACAAAATTTGTTGTTTTGCAGCAGCGTCATTGTGCATCAATGTGAATATACTATTGAAAAGAAAAGTAAGGTTCTGTCTGTGGTTCATTGTTCATTCAGAAAACACGGAGGAGAGGAAGAATCTGTTTTTGCACCATTGGCTCGTCTTCAGACTCCTGTACTTCCTGGTGGCAATGTGGGAAGAGGGCATGGCCTGGGTGGTGATGGTCCTTGATGATAGAAGCTGCTTTCTTGAGACACTGACTTTAACGTCTTTAATGGAGTGAAGATGAATGCCCATGATTGCTCTGGCTGAGTTCCCAATTCTCTGGCACTTCAAAACCAGTCAGAATGCTCTCCACTGTACATGGGTAGAAATTTTCAAGAGTCTTTGGTGACGTACTAAATCTCAACTTCTAACGAAGTTAATACTGGTGAAACTTCTTCATGACTGCATCAGTTTGAAGGCCCCAGGATAGGTCTTTGCAGATGTTAACTTTCAGGAATTTGAAGTTCTTTACCCTTTCACTGCTGCCCCTTGATGAGAACTGGTTTGTGTTCTCCTGGTTTCCCCTTCCTGAAGTCCACAATCAGTTCCTCAGTTTTGATAATGATGGGTGCAAGGTTGTTGATGGGGCACCACTCAACCTGCTGATTTATCTCACTCCTGTACACCTGCTCATTGCTGTCTGTGATTCTGCTGACAACCATGGTGTCATTGGCAAATTTGTAGATGGCATCTGCATTATGCCTAGTTACACAATCATAGGTGTAGAGAGAGTAGAGCAGTGGGCTAAGCACATATCCTTGAGGTGTGCTTAAGGAAACATTACTGTTCTCCATTACTGGTCTTCAGAGGAGGTGCAGAGGCCAGGGTATTGACACTTGCTGATCAGTACTGAGGGGATAATACTGTTGAAAGCTGAGCTATAATCGATGAAAAGCCTCATGTGTTGCTGCTGTCTTGGTGATCCAGGGCTGAGTAAAGAGCCAGTGAGATTGCACCTGCCGTGGAGCAATTGTGACAGTAGGATAATTGCAATGGGTGCAGGTTTTTCCTTGGGTACGAGTTAAATGTGGCCATGAACAACCTCTCAAAGGATTTTATTACAGTAGATGTGAACGCTACTGGGCGATAGTCATCGAGGGAGCTCACTCTGCTCTGCTATCCCCCTACTCCTCTTGCTACTCTATCCCATCTCTCCCACTGAGCTCCCCTCTTCTTCCCAACCCCCTAACTCTTAGACCTTCTCTTCTCACTACTTCTCTCCAGTGACCCCCCACAACCCGCTTTCCCCCCCTATGACTTCCCCCACCCACCAACTTCATCCTCCAACACCCCTGCCTCCACTCTCTGACCTCCCCAACCCCCCACCTTCCATCTCTACCTTCCAACCTCCTCTATCTTCCTTCTCTACTCTATGACCTCCCTAACCCTCCACCACACTGATTCTCGCTGTTTGGTCTTTAACATCCACTCTGATCTTCCCTGCTCTGAGTCAGAATGCTAAGTTCTCTGTAGAGGCCTTATCTTCATCCCCCTCTGCCACACATTAATGAGTTCTGTGCACACCACAATGCTGAAATTTTCTTCTGTCACCTCCGTCTCCAGGCCTAGTTCTGCAACTGTGTCTCTCGATCACCTTCCCCCCACCCCACGCAAGACCCCTTCTCCCGCTTTAAGCCTTCTTCCTCCTCTTGGACCCCTTATCCTGGGCAGCCGCCTGCTCTGGATCTTTTTTATTTCCAATTGCTGCCAAAGCATCGACTTCACAACTCTCCTCTCTAATTCTCATCTGCCTTCCGCTCTCTCTGCAACAATCCCAACCTCACCAGCAAACCTGCAAACAAGGGCGGTGCTGTGGTGGTCTATCTTGCTGAGGCCATACGAAGCTTTTAGACATTCTTCTTGCCACTTCCACAGGACTCCACAACAGATCATCAAGCCAATGTCTCCAACCTTGTCATCTACCTCCCATGACCTCCATCCTTATTGTCTCCCATCCCCACACTGCCCAGCTCTACCTTTTACCCAAGATGCATGAACTTAACCATCTGGGTAGACCTATTGTTTCTGCTTGCTCTTGCCCCACAAAATTAGTTTAGTTTTACCTTGACTCTATCTTTTCTCCCATGGTCCAATCTGCGATATCTCACATGCCCTCTATCTCTTCATTGATTCTACCACCACCTTCCTCTACCTGGCAGAACTTGTTCTCACTTGAAACAACTTCTCCTTTGACTCATCTCACTTCCTTCAAATCATTTGTACCTGTATCCGGCCATACCTGATGAAGGGCTCTAGCCTAAATGTTGGTTATGTATCTTTATCTTTGCTACAGAAAGTAAACTGTTAGACCTGCTGAGTTTCCCCAGCATCATGTTTTTACTTCAACCACAGTTTCTGCAGAGTTTTGTATTTTACTAATGATGAAGCAAATGCTGTTTTTTCGATGTTCATCTAGGGCTTCTGATTGGGAAAACTGTGGATGAAATTTTATGAATTAAAGCTTCACAATTTGCTTTTATTACTTAGTCTCTTACAAGATTAAGTTTCACACATAACTTTACTGTCTTCCCAGAACAAATGACTAATGGCTGTTCTAAAACCCCCACCCTGGCATCTCCTGTGAAGCTAGGTGATGAGTTAGGCAATGTCATCTAACAGGGAGTACTGAATTCTTCCTCACGTTTCTTTTTGGTTCTTTCTCTGTTTTGATAAGCTTTAACGACCTTCAAGTTGATGGATGTCTGACCCAATTTGTAAAGAGCTTTTTTTTCAGTTGCAAATGTTCCCGTTATCACATGTATTCTGATTATAAATGTACCAGTTTCTGTAGCTAAGCAGAGACTTGATTCTTCGCCTTATGGAGGACACTGGTCTCTCCCTGGTACCAGGCTTTTTAAAATAAAGGCTTCCTAAGCAGTAATTCCTCTGTGCTTAAGTTTCTTTTCCTACAACAAAAACCCTGAACGATTTGGTGGGGACAAACTTGCCCATAGTCGTTTTGATTAAGTCCGTAACAGCTCTGATATTATCATTGAGATCATCAGCTGAGTTCTTGAACACAACCCAATCCACTGACTTGAGGCAATCCTGTAAACATTCAGCAGCCTCCTGATCTCTGGAGCCTCTCTTTTTTGGACTCTTGTCTGTATGCAGGTAGATCAGCTATTTCAATAAAACTGTGAATGAATTCTGCAGTATCTGGGAATCTAGCATCTAAAACGGTTGCAGCCAAATGGACGTTTTTTGCTGCAATTTGATATAATAAACAGTACTGGACAATAACAAATCTCAGGAATATCAATTAGTTTAAAAAATAGATTCTTAAAATTCATTTAATTCGTCCTTTAATGGAACATAAAACGAGCTTATTCTTGTATTATTTGTGATGCAGCATCCTCTTGTAAAGCATCCCGTTAATTCAGATTTAACAAATATCAGTGAAATATTATGTGCATTATAACCTCTCAATGATCTTTTTAATTGGAATTGTATTCCCTCATATGTAACAAACTGTCATTTAAACAATTGAAACAAAATTATGAGATGCATATCTCAGGCAATTTTTAAAGTTTCCTGTGAAGAAAATGGTGATTAAGATCAGTGAGTAACGTTGAAGCCTATTACTTGCTTTGGTTTTAAAAAAAACAGTGTATAGTTCTGAGATCATCAAAGATTTATAAGATGATGTCTTGGTGTATGGTTCATGAAAGGGAAATAAATAGTATGGTTATAGAGGGTGTTCTAAGGAAAAATGGCAAATAAATGATTGCCTTCACCATTTGCATCACTGTAAGAATTATTTTATGATTTTTGGTTTATATTCTTGCTGACCTGTTTCTCAAATTGGATTTAGGAATGAGATGAATGACGAGTTAACTTGGCTCCAAGCTTCATTTCTGTTCCAGATTATGTGTGCTGCACAAAGATGTTGTCTTTAATTTTCCTTAATTGAAGCAAATATATTGGGAAAAGTCATCTTGGAACTGAAGAAATGACAATATCAATGACTTCAGATGGTTATGGCAATGGTAGCTCCCTGAGGTTTTCCTACCATGACGTTATGGTGAGACGATTGAGTTTCTATTGATCATAAGTATATTAACAAATATGTCCCTGATGACTGGAAGATTTTCACCGTGTTTTGAGTTGACCAATTTAGCTACGCTTAAATCAAAATCTGTCTTGATGGCAAAGAAGACTAATCCCTTTGTTGATGCAACTAGCTGTGTCTTGATGTGACTGCACATTCAAAGGCTGTTGATTGGTGGGTTAGTATCATCTGATTGAACCACTAATTATCCTTTACATTGCTTTGCTGATGAATAAGAAGCTGTGGAGGCAATCATTGATCATGTTAGATTTGCTTTCTTTTAATTCTGGGTAATTGTGCATATTACCATGTCAAAATCAAGTTCATAGCTTGAATTAACTTGGTAGTTGGATGGGAGGGACAGGAACACTGGTTATGTTATAAAATCTGAAATACAGCTCGATTATTGTCAGGGGTTTAGGACTCCCTGTGTATACTGTAGCAGTTGGTCGTCATATTTCACAACATTTGAAAAGTATGTGATGAGTAGACAGATACAAAAGAAAATCACACATGGTATGACCAGATTAATCAGAAGTTTTCTCTAATCCTTTATCCTAAATATCCTTTGATAATTTTACATGGATTTCTACCTTGCTGTCGTATAACAGAAGTAACCAGAGCACAGTACTACTGTTCTATTTATTTTAAGTGTGCAAGGTTTCTGGATATGGAACAGTTAGTTGAAACCAACATCATTGGAATATCATGAACACAATGCCAACTTGATTAAATATTAAGGTTCATTCATGTCTAGTTTATCAAATTAATGATTTAATTAAACATAATTGCATTTGTCATGGAGATATTTGGCTGACCTCTTGTTCTAAGTAAGGTCTTTCTCTTTTGAGTCTCTCAAGTCCAACATTTTGTTGTAAACAATATGGAGTGAAAACTTCTGCTTCATGGTCTGACTTTCATCATTCAGCCAACATAATCCAATTTTTATTACACCGAATATTCAGAGGGTGTCATTTGATTAGCAAGATAAAATTTCAAACCAAAAAATACCTAATTTACAAATCACCTGTGATGAAGTTAATTGGAGTAAACAAACAATTATGGTGATTTAAAGTTGGTTTGGTAGTGGTTATAACCACATATGAAATAAAAAGACACAGTGCATTTGTGGCCAGTCTGGAGAATATCAAGCGTTGTCTGTAATATTAATTTCTCCTTTAGTTTGATTGGTTATTGCCTATAACAATGATGTAATCAAGTGATTAAACAGATTGATAAATTCACACAGGCAGGAAATTCACGAGGAAGGAAAATGCCAAAGGAAATGCTGAAGGCAGATGATATGATGGGAGAAAAGGTAGTACTCATAAAACTTGAGGGTCTAAAGATAGGTAAGTCCCCTGGTCCTGATGGAATACATCCCAGTGTACTGAAAGAAATTACAGAAATTATAGTTGAGGCTTTGGTGATAATTTACTCTTAGTTTAACATCTGAAGTTGGGAAAATGCTTGAAGCTGTCATTAAAGAAGAAATAGCTAGGCATCTGGAGTGAAATGGATCCATCAGGCAGATATAGCATGGAATCAGAAAAGGCAGGCCCTGTTTGATAAGTTTACTGAAGTACATTGAAGATTGTGTCAGATTATAGATAAGTTTTTGGGAGATAAATGGGACAGGTCTGTTAGTATAGGTCACATACAAACACTTTAAAACAGATCTTATTTAAAATACTGGAGCTCTGCTAATGCTAGATATATCAGTCGCAGAACCTTTGCAGAGGCTTTGGAGAGTGCCCAAAAGACTTCACTAATGGATTGTGTACAAAAAGGCAACAGATGGAAGAACTTGTTGGAGTCACATTGTCTGGAGTGGAACTTGCTGTTCTAGGAAGGTTAGTTATGTGGTTTTGCAAGCAGAGAAAGTAAAACAGGTTTCTCTCTCAGAGAGAGAGAGAGATCAGTCCTACAGTTTTACAGTCAGCAGTGGCAAGTGGGACTGGAACAGGACAAGCTGACAAGCTTGTAGAAAACTCCATTTGGAAGATGGGTTGTGAGTGCTTAGTTCAGCCTGGTCAAAGCCCTTGTGGTTCATGCAAGAGGAGAGGACTGGCTGTCCAATGTTTCACTTGGAATAAGAGCAACAAAAAGGCACTCTGGTGACCTGAAAGAAGGTTATCATCTGGAGAACCCTGAGGAGGCAAGTTTCTTTGGCAAGACACTGAAGTGGCTGATTTTAAAAAGGAATCAGTTGTGGGTGTCAGCGTACAAAGAATCTCTCTGAAAACTGACAAGAACCTTCCTGAGCGGTAACCATTTACCTTTCAACCACCAAAGCCTGGTGAACTTTATATATGTTAAATTCTGTGCACAGTATAAGAATTGCCTGCAACCAGGGAACTTGGAGGAATGAGAAGTGAAATTGAACTGTGAACCAAAGAACTTTTCTTAAATTTACACACACATTACATACACGTGCGCTTAGAATTAGAAGGGGGTTAAGTTGGGTAATTAGGTTAATAGTGATAAGTTAAAGTTTGATTCTGTTTTCATGTTTAAAGATAATTAAAAGCAAATATTGTTTAAGTAACCATTTGTCGTGATGATTATCAATTTCTGCTGGGCTTTGGGGTCCTCTGGGCTCATAACAGTATTGTCACCAAAGGGTAGCAAGCAGGCAAGAAACAGGCCATCAATGTGCTTGGGAGACTCCAGAGACTCCATAGCAGGTGATTTTCTGACCAGGACTGGATAGAAAATGGAACATGGTAAGGAAAGTCCTACCAACAGGAACATTGGATAGGGACAGTTTAGTCAACCATCTGAAAGGTCAAAAACGTGAGATGATGGAAGGTTGATTCCCACAGATACAGTGACAAAATTAATTAATTTGAAAATGTGATTATAATAGCAAGATAGAGGGGTAATGGAGAGGTCATAAAATATGAAGTCTTAAGCAATCACTTTAACAGTGATATTTCTAAAGTATTATTAAAGTCTCAAAATGTTCCTAGGTATTTTAGACACAGGAAAATACTATCCGACAGCATTTTCAAAGATGATTCCTGATGTAAACGTAATGTACTAGCAAGCTTGATGACTGGCATTTTGGAATATAAGAAAATACATTTGAAAGTAAACAGTGACTGAAGAAAACTTGAATGGGTTTGCATTTTTTTGATAGTTTTCATACAGAATTGAAATGATCTTTTTTAAATACATAATAGCATTTCAGCTTTGAAAATAGATGATTTCAGATGGTAAGAATGGAATATGAACTTAGTAAATTGTACAGTTGTCACATGTAAGGTTTCTGATTTATCATTTTGTTGTAAAAGAATTTTGTGTTGCAATGCAGATGCATCTCAAATCAATATATAATATCTTGGAACACTTCATCAGTTGGGCTTAGTTCAAGGAAATCTTATTCACAGGCTTGTGGATTCCACTTGGGTCTTAAGTTTATATTTTTCAGTTGATTTGCATCTACTACTTGTAAAATACTATATTGTCATGTTTTCCGACCTTGAAATTGCATTGGGTGATTGCCATTTTTCAGGTCTAGAATAGATGATAAAATGGTTGATATTATGCCCCAGAATAATTCAGGGATTTCTTTATCATATAGTAAAACCCCTGGTATCTGGCACCTGTGGGGACTGATAGATGTTGGATAAGCAAGTTTTTCTGGTTGCTTGAGACTTACTCTGACAATGCCGAACTAATACACTTGCATTAAGAATGAACAGTCTAAAAGACAAAAGTACTTAACTGAACAAACTTCACTTGCAGGAATATATAACCCTTAAAGTATTTTACTTTATTTTCAGTCATATTCATTGAAAACATTTAACTATTGCTGCATCTCCATGAATCTGTCCAAAAGATGAATAATAGCATTATAGATAATTAACCCTGTTAATGTTATAAAATGGTAATAATATGAATGCTTGCACTATAAAAAACACTGAATTTCATGACTTGTTCATGACGATAAATTCTGATTCTGAATAAAGATAAAGACTCTTACTAACCAGTTTTTCATCCTTGGTGATGCCATTTTATTCAATCACAATTTTATTCAAACAGTTGTTATGAGCAAACCATGACCAAGGCATTTTGGTGGCTGAACATTTGCTCCCAACTTCATCAAAGGTGTTCGCTGTAGCGTTCATGCTATGCGAGTGTGTCGAAGAACAACAGGACACCAAAGCCTTGGAAAATGAGACTGGTTTATTGCTGTGGCTGTCACGCTCATATGGGCCCCAGCCGCTGACATCAGGGCCCTGTGTCATCAGAGTGTTGACCTGGGATTGGCCAGCATTCCCCACTTTCCCGCTGTGAAGGTCACCTGGGACAGTGGCTGGTGTCATCCCAGGTCTGCGTGCTCGCTGCGTTCGTCGGGTGGCTACAGAGTCTTCTGGGCTGCAATGAGCCAGTCCTCATTCCTTCCCAGTGGGTACTTTTAACTGATTTTTGCCTGTGTTAATGTGTTTTCTATGTTCCAGCATTCATCTACTTTTAACCTGCTTTACTCAGTGATTATTCTGGTTACATATGATTTGTTAAGATAGCTTTAGGGGTTGGAAGAGAGAAGGATATGGTGAAGTAGACATTCGGAGAAGAAGATAGAAAAAGGAATAATGCTTGAGAACACAGTAGTGGCAGGACTTCTCGGAGAATTCATATTAAATGAGTTGCATTATATGTCTGAGCACTTGAGATTTTCTTTGAACTGAACTATTGGATACAAGGTCTCAAACCAAACTACATGTAGTTGCACTATGATAATGGTTTAAAGTAAAAGGAATAAGTGACTTCTACTTTAATATCATATTAGCTATTTGGTAGTTCTTAATTCCTCTTTGTATATGAATTTTGTTCCTTATCTTGGATAAATGTTTTAATATTGGTACTCCTTTCAAACGTTCTTTGTTCCATTTATACAAAAAATGCTCTGGATTAGTTTCTCCTATATTGTTCATTTCAATATGAATCCACACTGTCTTCTCCCCAACTTGATAACAGGAGGATAAAAATCTTAATTGGGCTGCTTTATAATAATTTTTAAAATTCGGCAACCGTAATCCTCCCTGATCAAACTTCCAAGTTAGTTTTTCTAAAGCTATCCTTGGCATTTTATCACGCCAAATAAATTTTCTTACACTTTTATTTAATTCTTGAAAAAACTTCATTGGTGTAGGAATGGGTAATGACTGAAATAAATATTGCAACCTCGGAAAAATATTAATCTTTATACAATATTAAAGTTATTGGTAAATCTTTTCCATCTCTTTAAATTTTCATTGATTTTTTTTGTAATGGTAGATAATTCAATTTAAATAAAATATTTAAATTTCTATCGATATTAATTACTAAATATTTAATTGCTTCCTTTTGCCACTTAAACTTCATCACCTGCTTACTTAATGTATAGTTCCCATCATTCATATGCATCACTTCACTCTTTCCTACATTTACTTTATAACCTGATATCAAACCATATTATGCCAATCGTACATTTATTTTTTTTCAATGATATTTACGGTTCTGTAAACAAACTAATTTTATGTTCTCTATCTTTTATCATAAAACCCTTAATCTCATTATCTCTTCTTATCACTTCTGTCTTTGGGCATCTTTGTCTAGATGACCTTTCTAATGGAAAGGGTATAGATATTTGCCTATTTGTGACCATCTTAGCTTTTGGATGATTATACAAAGCTCTTATCCAATTTATAAAATCATTTGGAATTCCAAAAACATTCAATACTTTAAATAAAAAGTCCCATTATAGTCTCTCAAATGCTTTTTCCATGTCTAAAGCGTCTAATACTGCTGGTATTTTTTTCTTTCTGGGCGACATTTAATAAACTTGTAAATTTAATTATGTTGTCTACAGATAATAAAGCCATTTGATCCATATTTATTAATTTAGGTAAATATTTAGTTAAACTGTAAGATAATAATTTGGATACAATTTTATAATCTGTATTTAATTAATGATATTGGTCTATAAGATGACAGTAATAAAGGATCTTTCCCTTCTTTTTGGAATAACTGTGAAATTGAATAACATCAAAATATCATATATTTATTGGTAAAAGAATTGGATAATATCATTTTTTCATCATCATTTTATTCTGGCAATGTAACTTGTGATGGATATTCATCTATTTTTTCCTTGTCCTTTAAAGATTCGGACTGATATAATTGTTTATAAAAATTCATAAAATCATCAATTTTTTGCATTTTATATGTAATTTGTCCAGTTTTTCTCTTTTGTTGCTGTTATGGTTCTTAATGATTGCTCCTCTTTGAGCTGAAACTTTTGGGCTCTATCACATTCATAATATTTCTGTTGTATGTGCATCTGTTTATACTTTATAAGATTGTATTTTTTAAAATTCCAATAATCTTTGTTTCTCTTCATTTTTATGAACATGCAATTCCTTTTCTAAATACAGTATATCTTTGTCTAATTGATCTACATCTTTCATATATTCCTTTTTTATTTTAGATGTGTAACTTATTATTTGTCCCCTTTAATAGGCTTTTATATAATCCCAAATAATAAATTTATTTGCTACTGATTGTTCATTAATTTCTGGAAAAATTTTATCAGTTGTCTCATAAATTCACGGAAGTCCTTCCTCTTTAAAAGTACTGTATTAAATCTCCATCTATAACCTACATTTTGTACTTGTCCTTGTTAATCTTCTCGGTATCATTCCAATTTTGGCATATATGCTGCTGAAGTGAGCACCTGGGTGTCCTTGTTCATCAGTCACTGGAAGGAAGCATGCAGGTACAGCAGGCAGTGAAGAAAGTTAATGGCATGTTGGCCTTCATAACAAGGTGAGTTGAGTAAAGGAGCAGAAAGGTCCTTCTTCAGTTTGGAGTGTTGTGTGCAGTTTTAGTCTCCATATTTCAGAAATGACATTCTTGCTATTGAGGAAGTGCAGTGTAGATTCATGAGGTTAATTTCTGGGATGGCAGGACTATCATATGTTGAAAGATTGGAGTGACTGGACTTGTATACACTGAAATTTGGAAGGATGAGGGGGGATCTGATTGAAACATATAAAATTATTAAAGGATTGGACATGCTAGAGGCAGGAAACATGTTCCCGATGTTGAGGGACTCCAGAACCAGAGGCCACAGTTTAATTATAAGGGGTAGGCCATTTAGAATGGAGTTGAGGCAAACCTTTTTTCACCCAGCGAGTTGTAGATCAGTGGAATGCTCTGCCTCAGAAGATGGTGGAGGTCAATTCTCTGGATGCTTTCAAGAAAGAGTTAGATAGAGCTTAAAGATAGCGGAGTTGAGCGATTATGGGGAGAAGGCAGGAATGGGGTACTTATTGTGGATGATCAGCCATGATCACAGTGAATGGCTGTGCTGACTTGAAGGGCTGAATAGCCTACTCCTGCACCTATTGTCTATTATAGCCAAAATATGTTTATAAGAGGAATGGTGAGAATTGATTTCTGCTCTGTGAAAGGAGACAGAAAGAAGAGAGAGAAAGAGAGAGAGAGACAGAGCTGAGGGAAGGATGACAGGGGAAGAAGGGAAGGGGGTTTAATGGAAACTGGAGAAGTGGGTGTTAATGCCATCCAGTTGGAGGGTGCCCAGATGGAAGATGAGGTGTTGTTCCTCCAATTTGCGGGTGGTCTCAGTCTAACAGTGCATGAGGCCATGGACATACATATCAGCAAGGGAATGGGACAGGGAATTGGGAATGGGACAGGGAATTAAAATGGGTGGCAACTGGGAGATCCACATTATTGGAGTAGACAGAGCTGAGGTGCTCAACAAAGCAACCTCCCAGTCTGTGCCCTGTCTCTCCGATATAGAGCAGACCACAATGGGAGCACTAGATGCAGTTGATGACATCTGCAAATTCACAAGTGAAATGCTGCTTCACTTAGAAGAACTGTTTGGGGCCCTGAATGGTGGTGAGGGAGGAGGTGTGGGCACATGGAGCATCTTCTGTGGTCACAGGGGTAGGTTCAAATGGGACAATTGGTGGGGAGGAGGAGTGGATAAGGGAGCCGCAGAGTGAGCAATCATGGCAAAAGGCGGAGAGGGGAATATGTGTCTGGTGGTGCTATCACATAGTGGGTGACAGAAGCAGTAGAGGAGGAGTCTGGTGGGGTGGTAAGTGAGGACAAGGGGAGCTGAGGGGACCAGTGCAGGTGTGCGGGAAATGGAGGAGATGCAGGTAAGGACTGAGTGGTGGAGAGGAAGCCACATTTTTTAAAAGAATGATGATCTCACATAGAAGACCTTGTCCTGGAAGCAGGTGCAATGAAGACTGAGGAATTGAGAGAAAGGAATGGAATCCTTACAAGGGACAATGTTTGAGGAGGCATAATTGAAGTAACTGGGAGTTGGTGGGTTTGTATAAAATGTCTGTTGGGGATTTATCTCCTGAGATAGAAACAGAGAGGTCGAGAAAAGGGAGAGCGTTGCCTGAGATGGACCATGTGAATTTGAGGTCAGGGTGGAAGTTGGCAGAAAGTGGATAAAGTCGAGGAACTCATGATGGGTACGTGAGACAGCACCAAAGTAGAGGTGGATATAATGGAGTTGAGGGGGCATGGCTCTGTCGGCTTGTAACATGGATTGCTCCTTGTAGCCAACAAAAAGGCTCATATGGGCACCCATGGCTACTACTTTGACCTGGAAAAGTGGAATGAGTCAAAGTAGAAGTTGTTGAGGGTGAGGACAAGTTCTGCGAGTTAGGGGAAGGTGGTGGAGGAGGGCTCTCATTGGGTCTTTTGTTCAGAAAGAAACAAAGGGATTTGAGGTCTTTGGTATGGGGGATGGAGGTGTGTATTGATTGGAAGTCCATGGCAAACATGAGGTGATCGATTCAGAGAAATGGAAGTTGTTGAAGTGATGAAGGGCATGTGAAGTGTCTGGGCTGTAGGTAGGGAGTGACTGGGGGAACAAAACTGAGTTGAGGTAAGCAATAGCAATTCGGTGGGGTAGGAGCACGCAGAAACAATGGGTCTGCTTGGACAAATGGGTTTGTGGTTCTTGGGTACAAGGTAGCAATGACACTGCAGGCTTTGGATACAATAAGGTTGGAGACTGTGCTAGGGAGATGACTGGAAGTGTTGTGTTCAGAGATAGTCAACAATACAGTGGTTTGATGGATTTTGGTGTAGTCCTATTGGGGATGTAAATGAGAGGAGGTGCCTGAAAGTTGTTGTCTGGCTTCAGCCAGATAGAGGTCAGTGCGCCAGACCACAATAGCACCACCCTTGATGGTGAAGTTGGGATTAGTGCAGAGAGAATGGAGGGCCAGGGTTCCCGAGGGGATGAGATTGGAATGAGTGAGAGGAGTAGTGAAGTTGAAACAATTGGCGTCTTGGTGGCAGTTTGAAATATAAAGGTTCATAGCAGGCAAAAGACCAGAACAAGATGTCCAGGGGAGGAAGAAGGTTTAAAGCTGGAGAAGGGGTCCGTAGGAGGTGGAGAATCCTGGTTGTGGTAGAAAGTACAGAGATAACATATAACAATTACAGCACAGAAACAGGCCAGCTCAGCCCTTCTAGTCCATGCCAAACATCTTCTCCCATTAACGTGCACCCTGCCTATTACCCTCCACACCTCCCTTGTCCATATACCTATCCAACTTTACCTTAAATTTTAAAATCAAACCTGCCTCTACCACTTCCTGGAAGCTCATTCCACACTCCCACCACCCTCTGAGTGAACAAATTCCCCCTCATGTTTCCCCTTAGCTTTTCCTCCCTCAATCAAAATCCATGTCTTCTTCTCCCCCACTCTCAATGGAAAAAGCCTATCCACATTGACTCTATCTGTTCCCCTCATAAATTTAAATACCTCTATCAAATCATTCCTCAATCTTCTACGCTCCAGGGAATAAAGTCCCAGCCTGCTCAACCTTTCCCTGAAACCCAGACAATATTCTTGTAAATCTCCTCTGCACTCTTTCTATTCTGTTTATATCCTTCCTATAAGCCTATGGCTGCAGAAGCTCCAACTTAATTTCCACACAATGAGTCTCCTCTCATTATTGATGTACAGTAAAAGCCCCAGTATCCAGCATGGGGATTGGTAGAAGCCAGAAAAGTGAATTTGCCAGTTGCTTGAGATTGCATGATGCGTGATTGGTGAGCTAACTGTTAGGGGTCCAATTTTTTTTAAAAAACCCATTTATTTTCTGCTTTTTTTTGCCATTTGCTTGAGACTTCCAGTTGCTTGAATTCCGGATGATGGGGATTTTACCGTTCTTTTGTATAATATTGGAGTAATAGAATTTAATTGTTGTTGAATTGTTGGAACAACATTACACAATGATAAATTCATATTAAAGCATCAAAAAATTGTGTGACTTTATTACAAAATATTTTAACTTCATTTGCAACAAGTAATTTTTAAAAAAATGAGGACTTTTTGAATTGCTTTCTTTTGTTTTTATTTTATTGCACCTTTTAAGGTTGTCCAATGAAGGAGTTGGATTTAAATCAATAACAATTCTCCTCTCCCAGAAAAAAAATGGCTTGGCATTTGTCTAATTGAATCAGGAAGCTTTCTGTTTTCTCTATTTTAAAAGTAATGTTTCTTGGATTTTTCAGAAAAACATCATGTCAATAGAAATAGGACAATCGAACCATTCCCTGAAGGACTGCAAATGGCTATGTTTGGTAAGTTATTCCTGGATCTGAGTGAACTCACTTGTGGCATTAAACACAAATGGGTTATTTTTCACTTTTGGTCTTGTGTGTAAAATTGTGGGCCACAGATTTTCTTCCTCTATCTCTCAACCTTCAAAAAAAATTCAAAACCTGGTTTAAAAAAAAGTGCATATGTAAAATTTGTATGAAAAGCAAAATTGAAGAGAATGATTGAGAATAATTCACATCATTATTGCTTTGTTTAGCATTATTGGAAAAAGTTGCTTACACATGTAGGTCACCAATCTGATGGACAGTTAATTTGAGACAAGCTCAGAATTAGTACAGGACTAACAGAACAATAAAAAATATTCATAATTTAAAAAATAAATCTAACCTTCAGCTTAAGTAAAAGTATCTATTTCGATTAGTATGGAGGTCAATGACTTGGGAGTGCAGATTTAAAATAAGCAGGAACATTAAAAGGAAGTTGGCTTTTTCATACAGAGGGTGGTGGCAGGGGTAAATATTGCTTGAAATATGGAGGTAAACATCGTTAAACATCAATTATAAATTATTTGGTGTGTTACAACCAAGGAAGTGTTATGGAGAAGAACTGAGAAGGGGGATTAGGTTGCATCTCTTTGATGTGTATAGACCAGTGGTTTTCAATCTTTTTCTTTCCACTCACATACCACTTTTAGTAATCCCTATGCCAAAAGTGCTCTGTGATTAGTAAGGGATTGCTTAAAATGGTATGTGAGTGGGGAAAAAAAGGTTGAGAATCACCGCTCTAGTCCCAATTGTTACTGAAATATTTTGCTTGAGGAAAAATTGTCATTGGCCCATTTCCTTTGGAGTTATGAAACCGTGCACATAACGAGTCAATTAGGTACAATTAAAACGGTGGTTTTCAAACTTTTTCATTCCACCCACAAGCCATCTTAAATAATCCCTTACTAATCATAGAGCACCTATGCCATAGGGATTACTTAAGGTGGTATGTACTTAGCAATAACATTCTCCATGAAGTACAGGTAGTTCTCAACTTATGACCTATGTGAGTTACATCCACCAGCACATACAACTGAAAATTTAAAAAAAATACTGTACATATACTGAGATTCTTCATTAAAAATTCATTTGTTGAAAATCTTTTTGAAAAATTTCTTTAATACCTCATTAAGACTTACAAATCTGACTTGTGACCAATCTGAGTTATGACCAATCCTTCAGTCCCAATTACAGTTGTAAGTTGAGGACTACCTGTCCACCCACTCTGCACTTTGACAACATTGCTAATTATCTAGAATCATATGATTTTTGGATTTGACCAATTGAATCTGTGCCAGAACCTAAAAGGGTTTCAATTCTCCTGCTATTTCCAAATAACTTGCAAATTATGTTTTCTCAATACTTGCTTAATTCCTCTTTGAAAGGCCTGATTGAAAGTGTTTCCTGTACCCTTGTATGTGTTGAATTCCAGATATAAAGTTTAAAAAAAAAATGTTTTCTCATGTCACCTTTGTATCTTGTGCTTAAAGTTTAGATCTATGTCCCTGGGCCTTGAGCCATTTATCCTTATATTCATCATGAATTCCACTGACCTGTTTTGCTAACTAACCTAGGACTTCATTAGCACAAATGAAATAAGATACTCTATGTCCACTGAGTTAACTCACTTGTGGTGTTGAACACAAATGGGTTTGGAAGCATCAAAAAAATAATGCGATTTTATTACAAAATATTTTAACTTCATTTGCAACAAGTCATTTAAAAAAAATGAGATCTTGTTTGGCCTCTTTTGCTGTAACAAATTGCTGTAGAAACTCATCAGCATGAACAGATTCTGTGAGGAGAAACAAGCAGTGTTTTAGATCAAGAACCTATTATCAGGACCAATAACAGTGAGGAAAGATGGCTGGTATAAAGAGGTGAGGCAGTCGGTGACCGGTGAACTGAAGAGGAGTAAATGATGATGGGCAGATGGAGCCAGGTGGGAGAGGGCATGTGGTGAAGTTGGTAGATGGACTTGGATGGGGGCTGGGGGGGTGAGGGGAGAGGGTGATAAGTGAAAGCTGACAGATAAAGAGAAGAAGGAAAAGTGGATTGAACAGTTAGAGTAAGGTAGAGACAGCTAGGAGGGTGATAAATTGGAATGAAGATTACCATTGCTGGAATCTGAAGTGTGATAATGGGAACCAGGATGAGGTGAAAGCCAGATGGGGAGGAGATCTGGTGTGTGAAATATGTGGGTAGTAAATGGATGAAACCAGATGAGGGAGGGGGCTGGTGGACGTAATGGAGTGGAAGGTGGAGGGTGAGAAACATAAAAGGTAAGGATTATTGACATTGGGTTGCAGGTTTTCGATGCAGAATAGACTTTAAGTACTTTTTGTCAGAAAATTTGAGTTTGAAGATTGAGGACCTTAGTCAAATTAGATTGATGGGAGATTGGACAGAAGAGAATTAAAATTGCAGGTTATGCCCTCAGCCGTTGCACAAACTTTGGTGGGATAAATGATGATAGTTAGAAGGGTAGGTGCAAAGTAATATTTGGTAGTAAAAAAAAAGAGCAATTTGAAGTTATTTCATCTGTAGTTTTGAATTATTATGTCTTTCTTCTATCCGTGAAGAAATCCTGTGTTTCTCTGGCTGTGGTGATTGTGGCATTGTAAGTCAGAGTTTTTTTTTGATGTGGTGAAGTTGAACATCATTTTCAATAGTGCATATTCCATTCTTAAATAGGAACATTGTGAATTAAATAAACCATTTGGTTATAAATGTGTAGGACTGCTGCACTGTGGGTTTTCATCTACAATTGAGACAGTAATTAGAATTAGAATTTTATTGTCATAAACATGTCCCGAAATTCATTATTTTGCAGCACCACCTTTTGTAGTTGTCCTCTTAAGGAGTGAAGACAGGTGCCCGTAATATCTCAGGTCAACTTAACAACCCTCTGGAGATTTTTTTTCTTGTCAATGGGTTTTTTTGGCTCATAGCTATTGGCTAAATGTGCTGTGTTTGTTGGTACTACCATTCATCAAAGGAAGTAAGGACAGAAATTAAAGAAAATCAAAGAACAACTGTACGAAGAGCTGAGAAACCAAAGGGCAGGATATAATGAAAAAGACTGTTAAACTAATGGACTTTTGCCATCACATAGCTTTGGTGACTGTAACATTTGACAGAACTTCCTTGTGAAACAAACCTGTATCTGAAAGGTGACTGGTAACGCTTACACAAGTGCTGTGCCACTTGTTTTGAAAATCTTTCCACTTCTCTTTCTGAAAAGAAAGGCATTATTCGTAACCCAGGTGAGTGTTCAAATGCAGTCGGATTTCTTATAGGTACTATTATTTCTGTCATACAAATAATTTGTGTAGCATTCTTTTGTGATATCCATGAGGCATACAAATGTATTTTTTAAAATAGTAGTCATGGTTTTCACAATGAGGTTGTATGAACAAAACAAGATTGTATGAACAAAATTATCTTTGGTATTTGTTCATGATTAATATCATTAAAAATAGTGGCTTACACCTCTATGAAATCAGCTTCAAAGGCTGCAATTATTTCTGCTTGTAAGCTATGTTATGGTTGTTTGGACAAACCAAACTAATTCTTTATGATTGAATTTCCAATAATCATATTTTTTAACTAACTGGAAGGCTATCTATCCGGTTATTTTTTGAAAAAAAATCCTCTGAAATGGATCTAGCTTTTTTTTAAATGCACACAAGTGAAAGTGGGTCACCACAAGCTTAGTCATAAAGAATAGCGTAAAGCATTTTAAGATTTTCCACATTAATATGTGGAACCGATTACTCCCCATAATAATCTAGAATAGTCTTTGGAAATACTGCATAATCTAGTAGACTGCCAAAGCTGTTGTGGATAGATATTAAAATATTGTTTTCATGAATAAATTACTCATGCAAATTAAACATAATTTAAATGTTTGGGTCCAAGGATTAAACTGCTGCACAGTGATATTTTCTAAAGAGCTACGATTCATTTTTATTTGTTTATAAATTTGTCACAGTTTCTGTATATTTGAGGTGGAATGCACACCTGACAACATTTTTGTCACATTATTGAATGAGGCATTGTGATAGATTATGTTATACTTTATATTCTATTTAGATATGTTTTTGGAAGATAGATTGTGGTGTTTTTAGTTAGGTCACACACAGATACAAACACTTCAAAACAGAATCGATTTAAAATGCAAGAGCTTGGCTCAAGCCAGTCACTTCGGGTGGAATGTTTTTGCAAAGACAATAGATTTCTGTGCTGGAGATTTTCATGAGGAGGTGCAAATGGAAGTGTCCATCTCAGGGAACTGATAAGATCTTTCAGGATTGATTTTGAGAGACAGCAATCTGTTTCGATGGCAGTTTGCTGTTCTAGAAAATCATGTGGTTTTGCAAGCAGAGAGAGATGAACAGGTTTTTTCTCAGCAAGAGAGAGAGAGAGAGAGAGAACTGACTTTTGGAAAGTAACTTTTGATTATATAACCATTTGTCTTGGTGAATTTCTATATTGCTGCTGGGTTTTGAGGTCCCAGGGCTCATAACAGCATTTTATTAAATTCTGTTCAACCCAATCTATTCGTTTTTCTTTTTATTCCTTATCTTTGGTTACTCAGTCACCTTGGTTGCTTTTCCCTAGGTTTCAGTAGGGATCGTTGACCCCACCGGTGTTTGTGTTTTCATATCTGTATAAGTTGTATGACTTTATTCATAGTTGTATCAGGGCAAGGGGAGGATGGGACGGGGGATAAAAATGGACTCTGTATGTCATATTGGGGTTGAAAGAGATTGTATTGTGTGTTTGAATTTATACGAGTCTTTGAAAATCAAAAAGAAAATGTACTTTTTTTTGCTTTTTAATTTTTTTTATTTATTGCTCAAAATAAATCAGTCAAAATCAAAATACAAATAGATACATAATGTTTATCCCCTATAATCCCCATAACCCCAATCCCTCCTCTAAACTACCCCAAAAGAAAAAAAATAGAAGATTGAAGAGGAGATCAACTCACATACCAATCATCAACTATTGCCATAGTTTGGTGGAACCCCAACACCCATGGGGGAAAAAAAACTATTACAAATTCAAACCCATGTATCTCATCTTCGGGCTTTAAACTTTAACAAAAAAAAAGAATAATTATTATGCAAATTATACATAATCTTTTCCAATGGAATACAAGACTTCATTTCCATATGCCACCATTGAATACTTAAATCAGTCTCATTTTTCCAAGTGATTGCCAAATATTTTCTTGCCACAGTCAATGCCAATCTCAAAAAAGCAATTTGAAACTTATCCAATTTTAATTACAAACTTATTTTTTTAATATAACCTAATAAAATCACTATAGGGTCAAGTGAAATTTTAAATTTAAATAAACCTAAAAATTCCTTAATTCTACACCAAAAAGGTTTCACTGTCTCAAGTAACCCAGTAGAATGCAAAAAAGAACCAACTTGCTTGTGACATCTAAAACATAAATCAAAACAGATAAACTTATACACTCTATTTCCTTAACTTCTCAGGAGTTAAATATAACTGATGTATAAAATTATAATGAAATAATCTATATTTTACATTCACTAATTTAGTCATAGTATCCTCACATATAATCATCCAATCATCCTGAGAAATAGAAACCGACAAACCTTTTTTCCCATCTGATCCTAGATTTATAAATATCTGTCTTAAGCAATTTATGTTGTAATAAAGCATACATCTCAGATATAAATCCCTTCTTACCTCCTTCAGTGAGTAAACTTTCAAATTTAGACTGTCTAGGCAACTGTAATGTATGCTCAAAGTTATCTACAAGTAAGGCTCTAACCTGATATTAAGTAAACAGGGTATTTGGAGAAATTCAGTATTTCTCCTTCATTCTTTTAAATGAAATAAAATACCCAGCTTCATAACAATTCTTTACCAACTGAATACCTATCTGTTCCCATATTTTCAAGAACTGATTATTTAATGAAAAAGAAAAAAGTTTGTTCTGATGCAAAGGAGCTTTAGCTGAAAATTTGCCTTCAGTACCTATAGTTTCATTTTTCTTACTCCATAATTCCATTAAATATTCAAAAAAATTCTGTTCAACCCAAAAATTCATCCAGAAAGGCATTTGTCCTTTATTTATTGTCTTGAGTTTCACTGACAGCATGTCTAAAATAAATTCAATTTTGATTGATGTTTTTGAATTTACCCACATTCACACCCTTTAAATAACTGTTACCTTTGTGCCAAGAATGCAAATATAATTATAAATTAATCACATCTCCTCACATTTGAGCTTGCATCCTGTGCATTCTAAATCTTTAAAAAATGTGTGTCATACATGTGATACACCATTTTACATAACATAACATATATATATAACATAACATAACAACAATTTACTGCACAGAAACAGACCATTAGGCCCTTCTAGTCCACATCATCTAACATTTTTTCTGTGCATGGATGTAATGCGCGTCGAAAGTGCTACAGCCTTGGTTTGGATCAACAAGTTTTTGGTTCTTTCGACGCGCATAATTTAATTAACTAAAAAAATTTTGAATGGATGGAGCATATGCTACGGCTGAAATGCCTCAACATCGACCCACAGTCAGCTACAGCCTTGGTTTGGATCAACAAGTCTTTGGTTCTTTCGACACTCACTACAATGGAATTTCATTCCATTAGTTGTGGAATTCCATTCCATTAATGGTAGATGAGAGATGACATGTGGTCACACGTAAGATCTATGCTGCAGGGAGTTGAAGACCACAAGGAAGAGTAAAGGAAGAAGGCAGACAGTTCCCTGTGACAATTCCCTCAGTAACAAGTATACCACTTTAGATACCGGTGGAAGGGATGACCTATCAGAGTATTAAGGGTGAAAGGGGAAATTTTTTTGGGGGGGGAAACATTAGAGGGAAACATCCTCACACTGGGAGTGGTGGGAGTTTGGAAAGAGCTGCCATCTGAAGTGGTGAAGGCAGGCTCAATTTTAATATTTAAGAAGAATTTGGACAGGTGCATGGATGGGAGGGGTATGCAGGGCTATAGACTGGGTGCAGGTCAGTTGGACTAGGCAGAAAATTAGTTCTGCACAGACTAGAAGGGCCACAGGGCTTGTTTCTTTACTGTAAAATTCTATGGTTTTATATCAGCAGTGCACAGGTCATTGGTACTCTGAGGATTACCAGGGAAGGGTGAAGTCTGGTAAAGCTATAGTGGTGGGAGACTCCATTGAAAAGGGCACAGATTAGTGTTTCTGGGGCTGCAAGTGAGAAAGCAGAATGGTGCGTTACCTTCCTGGACCTAGGATAGCTCTGTGGGTGCAGGACATTCTGAGTGGATGATAGCAGTGGAGTTCATGGTACATAATGCTACCAGTGACATATTTAAGAAAGGAAATGTAGTCCTGCAGAATGAGCTTTGAGAGCTAGGAAGTAAGTTAAAAGGCAGGACTTTAAGGGCCATGTGCTAGTGAAACAGGAAGATAATACAGTTTAATTCACTGGAAGAATTAAATAAATGGTGTAGGAGGGAGGAATTCAGATATTTGGATCTTTGGGCACTCTTCCGGGGATGGGAGAGGGAGTGGGAGTGGGTGGGTTGGTGGAAGGAACCTGTACAAGAAGGATGGGTTACACTTGAACTGGAGGGGTCCACTATCCTCAAAGGTAGGTTTATTAGTACTACTTGGATCAGCTTAAACTAGAGTAACAGGAAATGGGAACCTGCGCAGCAGGGCAGCCAGTGGAGGAATCGAGGGGATTGCAGAAAAGCAACAGGGTTGTCGTAGTTGGAGACTTTAATTTTATGACTATTGACTGGGATGTTGTTCGTGCTGGAGACTTGGATGGGGGAGAATTTGCTGAATGGATCCAGAATAATTTTTTGAAGCAGCATGTAGATAGCCCAACCAGGAAGAGAGTCAGGGAATGTTCAAATACTGTTCAACATGGAAGAGAAGTTAATTTATTGATTCAGCCACATTTGGAGACCTGGGCCATTTCAAGTTTTAGCCTTGGTTCAATATTCCAGTAAACTGCAGATGGACTAGTTGCCCTCCTTCAGCTCATTGGTTGTGAGTGGTGGATTGCAATACTGAACCATTCATTGGAAGGCAGGGTCTGATTCCAATATACAGCCTGGCTGTGGGTCAAGAAAAGGAATGAACTGAATAATATAATCACAGAGATTAGATGCCTTCAGGGAAAAAAATACCTGCTTTTAATTAATTTATTTTTAACCAGCACACATACAGGAAATATTTTAAGTATCTTTGAAAGCATCTTGTTTATTCTGGATGAAATGTTGGGGCTCTTGCTAAAAACATTGAAAAGCTTGGTGCTGAGGCAATTCATTGTTAATGCTCAGACATTTCTGCATAATTTCTTTCCTCGTTCCTCCCCATAAATTCATTAGCAGTGCCAGAATCCATTTATGAACCCAGTTAATGAAGCTGCACTATGATCAATTATTTCCATCTAAGAGAACAATATTTTGGTACCAGGGAATCCTGAATTTCTTGAGTAAAGTTCAATAACAGACTTTTTTAAACAAGTTTGGGCCCTAGCAGTACCAATATTCTATTGATTTACAAAATTTGTTCCGATAGATCTGTGCACTGCCATCAGGTATTTTGAGCTCTGTCATGTAAGGAGGTTACCAAGTGGACAGAGAAAAAGATTCAAGGATGTGCTCAAACCTTATTTGAATTGTTCTTCACTGCTCAAATTGACAACGGTATTGAGAACCTCAAGACCATGAAAGAAAGCATACAGAAGCACTCTGCAGGCATTGGGCAGAATGCTCACGGTACGACCTGTCCAACGTCCATCCAATAGATACCTCCTGCAGTTCTCACATTGGCTTCATTAGCCATCTCAGAACCCACAAAACCAGAAGGCAAGCATGCCATCTTCAATCTCAAAGGACTTCTTTTGAAAAAGACCAGTTGTTTTAAATGTAAACATTGTTATGCTGGAACATAATTTATTGCTACCTATTTCCCCCCTTACAAAATAATGAAAAATTGCCTTCCTGCCTCCATCTAACCAGCACCCATGTTCCCACATACCTTTCATAATTTTCCCTTGTTAAAATTGATAAACAATTCTGCTTGATCCCTTGTTTGTGCATTTTTAATCTGACATCTGTTTCTTTTAGATTGAGAATTTGATTGGCTTTGTGTCCAGTATCATGGTATTGTGATACTTGATATTTTTTCAATATACTGTACTTTGGCTTAGTAAAACAACTTTTTTCAAATTAAATATTAAGGTTGTGATGATTGCACTACAGTAAAATTATGAAGGATTAAGAAATGAAAAAATGAAAGCGAGTTAAAGAGTTTACAGGAATCCCATCAGATCTAATTTTTGCCTTGAGGATTTTTATTTTTTTTAAATGAGTACGGCAAGCTCTTTGGAATTTTTTTTGGTATTTATTTTGCACCACCAGCAACTTGAATTGCAGATGCTGACAAGATGTCTTCTCTTTATGGCAGTTTCACAGAAGGATTAACAGTTGCAGTGCCATTACCATAGCCCAATTATTATTGAGAGATTGGTGAATACTGAGAATAATTGCAAAGTATAATTTGATCCAGATAATTTGATGACATAAAAAACATGAAGCTTGTAAACCACTTTAATGTGTCTGCTTTCTGGAGTAGTTGGTTTATCGTCCTAGTTTATTTCTCTTACTTCAGTGCCTTCTCAGAGGTTTGCTCTAAGATGACCTACTCCTCCTTTTACTTTTATTTTTCATTCCAGAATAGCACCTGTACTCATAAAAAAAGAATCTGGTAGCATTGTAGCAAAATTAGTGCAACACAATCCAGTGGCTTGTCAGATGAGCAAAGTAAAATTCAAGTAAATTAACAAATCTTAAATTAAAAAATTGCCAGTGAGAGGAGATTGAGACCAGGGTTTTGGGGGACCTTTGTGTTGTCGGCTATCTTCTTGAGGCAGTGTGCCATTAGTGGAGGTTGGATCCTGTGATTAACTTGAGTATATTTGCTATCTTTTGAAGCCTACTGGTTCCCTGGGCATTTGAATTACCAAACCAGGTCATGATGCAACCAGTGCACCTATAGAAGTTTGATAAATGTTATCAGCGACAGACCAGATTTCTCAGAAAGTAGAGCCATTGGTGTTCCTTCTTCACAGTTGCCTTGTGATGTGCTGGCTACAGGAGTGGTTCTCTGTTATGTGGATTTTCAGGAACCTGAAGGTTCTAATGCTTTTCACTTCTCTCCCCTTGAAGTGGACAGGTACATAGTCCTTTGGCATACCCTTCCTAAAATCGACAATTAACTCCCTGTTGATATTGGGAGGAAGATTGATTTTCTGGCACTACCCAATCAGGTTCGTAATCTCCATCTGGTATGCTGACTCATCATTTTCTTGTTATTCAGCCAGCAACATTGGTTTCATCAACACATTTATGGATGCATTGGTTTTGAATCTGATTGCACATTCAGGACTGTATCCGGAATAGAGTAGGCAATTAAGAATGCAGCATTGAGGTGCTCCTGTGCTGATGGTCAACAAGGAGCACCTGATTTGGAAAATCCACTCTGATTGCAGAATTCAATGAAGAAGTTGTGAATCCATTTGCAAGGGGACAAAATGAGAACCAGATCCCTTAGTTTGATCATGTCTTGCTGGGATGATGGTCAAAGAGCAGCCTAAAGTAGGTGTTCTTGTGGTCTAGGTGATCCAGCGCAGAGTGAAGGTCCAGCGAGATGGCATCTGCCATTAACCATTTATGATAATAGCAAATTGAAGAGGGTCCAGGAGATGATTTACTCCACAACCAAACTCTCAGCACTTCATCATGGTAGATGTAGATGATCAAGTTGAAATGATACTCCCTTTCCATCCCCTCAGATACTATATGAGTTGCTGAGTATTTTGCATTTGTAGTTGTGCTATCTATATTTAGCCAGGTTACAATGTCACATTTTATCTCTGAAATTCATTTAATTGAAGTCAAGGAACAACTTAGCGCAACTGTCAAGTGTATTTAATGCAACTGACAAGATGCATATGCTTTTCTCTGCAGAGAGATGCAAGCAATGTGACAGTGGTGTGCTGATGTGGAGTACAAATTCTATGATGAGGTTGTACTGTTGAGTGTGTTACACTGCTATGTTGATAAGATTTCATTATCTGAAAGAACATTCAGAATTTTGACTTGATTTAACCTTGTTTTCTGATTAGGACAGTTTTTTTTAACTTGTCTTTATATTCTGTGGATGGTGGTTGAATCTTCACATTGCTTTTTTTTGTTGTTGTGAAAGCCAAGTGCAAAGCTCAGTACATTTTAAGGCAAAATCTGAAAAGTGAAGCGATGAAGTAGGTAAAACACAGTTGATTGTCCTTTGTTCTATCTTTTTACTAACACTCTGCCTGCTCATGGAAGTCACATGCAATTTCCAATTTGTATGTGCTGGTCGATACACTTGTAGTGTTCGTGCTAGGTGAGCGTGGAGAAGAATGACATGCGCACCAAAGCCTTGAAGTAGAAACTGGTTTATCGCATTTATACTGGCCTCAGGCACCAACGTCAGGGCACCTTGCCATCGGAGCGCCGGTCTGGGATTGGTTGATGTTCCTACTAAAGCTCGTTGTCTTTCCACTGTGTGGGAGGTCACCTGGGATGACAGCCAGTGTCATTTCCCCCCCCCCACCCCCCCTAGGTTGCCATGGTTGACAGCCATTCTGTGGGCTGGTCCCCATCTCTATGTGCAGGCCACTACCCACTCATAATTTTAATCATAAGTATGCAGCATTATACCTGCTTTTATCCCGACAGGTGTGATCCTTTCATTATAAGGCTGTCAAGTTATGGCCAGTATTGAGTTTAAAAAATAGATAATGCTTTTTTGATTAATGAATCTAATTTTGATCCTCATACTTATAAACAATGGAGAAAAAGCATTATAGAGATCTCTAACTCCATAGTAGAAATGTGATTAAAGCTATGAAGTCCACTTTGGTGTCTCTCACAAGTTGAATGAATAGATCTCAGTCATCTTTATGGTGTATAAAATCATCCTTGTTTTTCATGTTTCTTCTCAGTGCATCATTTTCAAAATTAAGGGGATCTTTTAGATATAGGAGTTGATGGCAAAACAACCATTTATTTATTGTTCGTAATTCCCCTTGAATAGAATGGCTTTGTCTTGTGTGACATATCTAAATACAGTACTACATCTAACAGTTGTGTGAAGTGGGATAATAATAACATAAGAAATAGGAGCAGGAGTAGGCCATTGGGCCCATCGAGCCTGCTCCACCATACAATAAGATCATGGCTGATCTGATCATTGACTCAACCTACCTGCCTTTTCCCCATATCCCTTAATTCCATTTTTTATGTAAAAATCTATCTAACTGCACCTTAAATATGTTTAATGAAGTGGCCTCACCTGCTTCCCTGGGTAGAGAATTTCACAGATTCACTTTCTATAAGATCTTCTCTCATTCTTCTGAATTCAAGTGAGTATAATCCTAGATGATTTAGTCTCTCCTCATAGTTCAACCCCCTCATCTCTGGGATCAACCTGGTGTATGTCCTCTGGACTGCCTCCAAGGCCAGTATATCCGTCCTCAAGTATGGAGACCAGAACTGCACACAGTACTCCAGGTGCAGCCTCACCAGTACCCTATACAGTTGCAGCATGACCTCCCTGCCCTTGAATTCAATTCCTCGAGCGATGAAGGCCAACATTCCATTTGCCTGCAACCCAACTTTTTGCGATTCATTCACAAGCACTCCCAAGTCCTTCTGCACTACAGCATGTTGCAATTTTTCACCATTTAGATAATAATCTGCTCTTCTATTTTTCCATCAAAGTGGATGACCTCGCATTTTTTTACATCTGCCAGACCTTTCCCCACTCACCTAACTTAACAATATCCTTCTGCAGCCTCTCCACATCCTCTCTACAATTTGCTTTTCTACTCAATTTAGTATCATCTGCAAACTTGGCTTCACTATACTCTGTCCCCTCTTCCAAATCATCATGTAAATGGTGAACAGCTGTGGGCCCAGCACTGATCCCCTGCAGCCCCCCATTTATCCCAACTCTCGGCCTTCTGTCAGTTAACAAATTCTCAATCCATACGAACATACTTCCCTCGACTCCATTCATCTGTATCTTATTGATTAGTCTCTTGTGTGGCACCTTATCAAACGCCTTCTGAATATACAAATATACAACATCGACCAGTTCCCCTCTATTCACCACACCCATTATATCATCAAATAACCTCGGCAAGTTTGTCAAACAAGACCTGCCCTTTCTTAATCCATGCTGCGTCTGCCTGAAGGAACCCCTTTTTTCTAAATGTCTCGCTATTTCATCTTAATGACAGCTTCAAGCATTTTCCTGACTACAGATGTTAAGAACTTGCCAATAGTTATTCTTCTTCTGCCTACATCCCTTTTTAAAAAGTGGCATGACATTTGCTGTCTTCCGATCTGCCAGGACCTGCACAGAATCCAGAGAATTTTGGTAAATGATTACCAATGCATCAACGATAATTCCTACCATTTTCCTCAAAACCCTGGGATGCATACCGTTAGGACCAGGGGATGTGTCCGCTTTCAGTCTCATTAGTTTGCTCATCACTATCTCTTTTGTAACAATAATTTTATCGAGGCCCTCACCTCCTTTCGCATCCCTCTCATCACTCTTTGGCATGCTGGACATGTCTTCCACCGTGAAGACTGACACAAACTATTTGTTCAATGCCTCGGCCATTTCCTCATTACTCAATATTAATCTCCCTTTCTCACCTTCCAAGGGCCCCATGTTGACTCTAGTCACCCTCTTCCATTTTATATATTTATTAAAATATCTGTTTTTATACTTTGTGCTAATTTACCTTCATAATCCTTCTTCCCTTTCCTTATTTCCCGTTTAGTTGTCTTTTGTGGCCTTTTAAAGTTTTCCCAATCCTTCAGTTTCCCACTACTCTTGATGACCAGAAACAGAATGAAGATCCAGCACTCACCTGACCAAATATTCATTTTTCAGAATGTAACATGATTTCATTTCTACCTGCCTACAACTGCATAATAACCATCATTACTGTTTGTGTGTTGGTGTTTATTTCGGGGAATAAACCCTCAGTGGGAAGGGGATAGAAATGCGTCATAAACTTCAAAGGGATATTTAACTGTAATTTGCATGTGGCAGGATGCAATTAACAGTCAGAGCTGCCAACCTATGTTTGCTTTGGAGCAAAACTGTTACTGCATTTCTTACGAGGAGAAATTTGGCAATATGCTTCCTCCTTCTATTTACCTCTTCTGGCTGCCTGAGAATAGATGCTGAGCGTGAATAAAACCTGTGCTTATTAATTTCTGGAATAAGCTGCCATACAGTAGAATTAAAATCCTTCCAAATTAATGAATTTAAAATAAATTGATCTTGATATAATAAAGATGTAATTGAATTGTATTTCCATTGGGATTCAATTAAAATTGTTGAAGTTAATTCTCTAAGATGATTTTCCGGTTTTGTTTATTTTGATAAATAATTTAGTGTCTCTTTTAGTTTTCCAGTTGATTATAACCTGAATAGATACAAGTTGCTGGTCACTTTGGTTGGTAACCATTTAAAAATTATAGATCTTTATATTTTAGGTGATTGATATAGAAAATGAAAAATTGTTCTGTTTGCATTAACTACTTGCTGATTAGATGCAGTAAAAGGTCCTCCATTGTTCACAACCTCAGAAGAGCATGCTATGATCATACCAATGTGAAGTTTTCTTCCCCATAATAGCTCATGTATAGACAAGAGTAATTTGCAGATCATGAGAAGCAGCCTTTTGCTGAAGAACTTTGCAGCTTTCTTAAAGAAGATACATTTGTTATAGTTAATATCAGGCTCAGATTCCTGTGCTCATCACATCAATCATTTTTTGTTGAAAAATGCAATTTATTAAATAAATTATTGGTATAAATGTGATAGACATCAAGATTTCTTAAAGAGAGCCAGTATATTCTTGAAATGCAGAGCGTTTGAAAAATTGGATAAAATTTTATGATGCTTTGAAGCCATCTCCAAATTTCCCTGAGATTGACAAAATCAGTTTATTTACTTTGTCATTTTTATTTTTATTTTATACAGGCATGGGCTGTTTCTGGGGTGCTGAGAGAAAATTCTGGGTTCAAAAAGGTGTCTATTCCACTCAAGTTGGATTTGCTGGTGGATTAACTCCAAACCCAACCTATAAAGAAGTCTGTTCAGGTTTGCTTGAACTTTCTGCTTTCAGAATGAACATGATAGATGTAGTTGGAAATGCTTGAATTTAAATTCAGCTTGTAAAAGCATGATACATAAAACTGGAATATCTAACAGTGGTTACAAGTTAACCATCTGATCAAAGGCTTTGGATTTTGAGTCATAAGAGAAAAACTGATGGGCATGATTTTTAGATTTCGTAAATTGCTAATAGTTTTTTTTGTTCAGGTTGTGGGAATTGTGTGTGCTATTTGATCATACATCATTGCCCTTTACAAAATGTTGTCCTTGGCAATTTCCAAAAACGATGAATCATTTTCTACAACTGTGCTAACCATACTCAAGTCCATCCATTTACACTGCACTCAGTCATCAAAAAAGTGGCAGAAGATGTCATTGAGAGTACTTGTAGGCTGCTTTAATTTCCAATAAATTATTCATTGTGCCTAGTTGGGATTTTGCCAGGACAACTGTGCTTTCAATCTTATCAGACATGGTCCACACATGGAACAAAAGCCTGAATTCTAGAGGAGACATGCTTGACATTTGACAGGTGTGGCATCAGGTATCCCTGGTAAAGCTGAAATCACTGGGTATCAAGAGAAAAACTCAGCATAGTTTGCTTCATACCTTGCAAATAGAAGGCTATTTGTGGATGTCAGAGATCAGTTTTTCCAGCCTCAGAAGATGGACATGGGTGTTTCTCAGGGTATTTCAGGACTATCTCTACAGAGCGACTTTATTAATGACCTTACCTTCTGAAAAAGGTTGGAACTAGGGACATCTGCAGACTTATTGATCCCTCCATCAAAAAGAAAGCAGATGACATGGCAGTGTTGTAGGGTACAACAGGATATAGACAGGATGCAGTTGGGTAGAAAAGTGGCAAATGGAGATCAATCCAGAGAAGTGTGAAGCATTTTGGAGGGTAACATGAAGGTATAGTACATGGTTAAAGGCATTATATTTAATATTTTATTTTTGATTTTTAAAGACTTGTATAAATTCAAATAAACAATACAATCTCTTTCAACACCAATATGACATGTAGAGTCCTTTTTTTAATCCCCCCCCACCTCCTTCTCACCCCCCCTTTGCCCCGATACAACTGAGAATAAAGTTATATAACTTATACAGATACAAAAAACCATAAATACCAGTGGGGTCAATGGCCCCAACCGAAACCTGGGAAAAAGCAATCAAGGTGTCCAAGTAACCAAAGGTAAGGAATAAAAGGAAAAAACAACTAATAGAACACATCGTCTGAACCACGTCCCACTTCATTAATTGCAATTGTTTCCCTTGTTCTCAAGGGGGATAGTCATATCTGCATACCAATATATTTCAGATAAGGTTGGCACACTCTAACGAATGTGTCATATTTCCTCCTTAAATTGTATGTGGATTTTCCAGTGGAATGCAACTCTGCATTTCCAGATTCAATTGTGTAATATTTAGTTGGGAGTTGGACTTAGACGTGACCACAATTTCCTGGCTACAGACAAAGCGACCTTCACAAACTGAATTTGGCACTTGGACAGTTTAAAACATATATCCATAATGTTTCCTAGAATGTACAATTCCAAATCTTGAGGAAAATCTTCCTTTGTAATTTTTTTTCAGAATCCCCCCCCCCCCAGCCCTCCCAAAAGTATCTCACCTTTGTACACAGCCAGGTTCAAATGACTGGATTCTGAACAGTGTGACAGAACGGGGGTAGATTGGGGTCGAAATCCAGAGATTTCTCAAGGCTGTTGCTCAGGTTGATAGGGTAGTTAAGAAGCCTTATTGTGTACTGGCCTTCATTAGTCAGCGGTGGTGGGGGGGGGGGGTGGGAGGGAAGTTAAGTTCAAGAGTTGTGAGGAAATGTTGCAGCTCGATAAAACGCTGATTAGACCACACTTGGAATATTGTGTTCTATTCTGGTCATCTCATTACAGGAAGGATGTGGAAGGCTTGGAGAGGGTGCAGAGGAGATTTACCAGGATGTTGTCTAGATTGGAGAACTTGTCTTGTGAGGCAAGGCTAACAGAGCTTGAGATTTTCTTTTTGGAGCAAAGAGGGATGAGAGGTGACTTATAGAGGTTTACAAGATTATGAGAGGCATAGATAGGGTGGACAGTCAGCACCTTTTTCCCAGAATGAGAGTAGCAAACACCAGAGGACATATATGTATATAAGGGCAAGAGGGAAATTTCAAGGGAGATGTCAGGGGTACATCTTTTTACACAGCTAGTAGTGGGTGAGTGGAATTTATTGCCAGGGTTGATGGTGGAAGCTGATGCAATGGGAACATTTAAAGGAATCTTGGAAAGGCACATGGATGCAAGAAAAAAAGAGCATTATGGGTGAAATGTAGGGAAGGTTTAGCTGAGTAAATTTATATAGGCTGACACAGCATTGTGGGCTGAAAAACCTGTACTCTGATGTTATGTTATATGCTCTTGGGATATTTGCAGTTGATTGCTTAATGCTAATTTCTGTTACTAACTCCTCAAGACATGAAGCAGTTTATCAGAGATTAAGGAGACTGGGACTTCATTCATTGGAACGTAGATGACTGAGAGGGGACTTGATAGAGGTATTTAAAATTATGAAAGGAATAGATAGACTAGACATAAACAGACTCTTTTCCCTGAGGGCAGGGGAGGTTGGAATAAGAGGCCATGAGTTAAGGGTAAGGGGGCAACACTTTAGGAGAAATATTAGAGGTGGCTTTTTCACTCAGCGAGTGGTGGCAGAATGGAATGTACTTCCGAATGAGATAGTTGTGGCAGGGTCCTTTCTGTCATTTAAGAGAAGGTTGGATGTGTACATGGAGGTGAAGGGGTTGTAGGGTAATTGGCGGTGAGCGGGAGGTTTGAGATAGTGGAGTTGTTCTAGTGAACCGGTACGGACTTGAAAGGCCGACATGGCCTGTTTCCACGCCATAAATGGTTATATGCCTCCATGCAGCAAAACTAGACACCATTCATACATGTGCTGATGCTACAATAGAAGCAATAGAAATGAGCCCAGACAGTGTTATTTTTAAAATAATATTTTAAATTACAAATTAACAATTGATATAACACCTTATCCAATGTACTTACACTAAACTAAACTTATCTAACAACCCCAACTATGCGCAAATATGCTGGTGTGTATGGATTACTTCAAACCGCAACAGCTCAAGGCACAATTCTCAAAAGGCAGTTCAAAGTTCAGTTTCAGAAATTCAGTGATGACACGCAGGTTTTAGATGAAATTAACAGTTCATGAAGTGGGTGAAAGAGACCGGAAGTGACAGAATGTTTGTAACTCACGGAACCCTTAATGAGATGCTTCCAACAAAATGTCCTTTTTAAATGAGTGCCAACGAAAATTCCCCTCTGCCATAGGGGACAAGAAGTAAATGATGCTCACAAAGTTTCCAGAACCCTTTTCATGTATCAGCCAAACTTAAATCAACCTCACTCTGGTCACTATCCAAGTGCAATATTTCTTCTGCTTTCAAAACCCTTTCTGTGAATCAGCTGAATAAAAGTGGCTTTCACTATTTTAGTCACAGAGTGATATTATCATTTCTCAGACAGATTGCCTCCAACCACACATGAGGCCAATCCAGCACAGTATTCCTTTCAAAGCTGTTTGGACCTGTGCTGTCTCCTTAAAATGGTCCCTGACCAAAGCTATGTACTCAGTCTTGAATCTGTCAGTCACATGGTCTCTGCTCCTGTGCTTTTCCCTCTCTGCAAGATGTATCCAATTTAGGAACATGCTCTCTTCAACCTGTAGTCAGCTTCACAGTCACTCCAAAGCTTGCAGGGTTTTGTTAAATTTGTTCTCTTAAATTGACAGTCCCATACATGTGAAAATTGACTGAAAAATGGAAGCATGTAATATCTCCCACCAACAAAGAAAATTTTGAGCTGTAAGAGCAAATTTTTAACTGCCACCTACAATGTCAGAAACAGTATATTCATTATTTACATGACATAATACAGACAAATATAACATTTTTCAGTAAAGTTGCCAACTTAACATTCTTGAAAGCCATTCAGCAATTACATTATCTTGTCTTTAATATGAATTATCATTAAATCCCATTCCTGTCCAAGCAAACTTTTCACCCCTTTTCAAAAAGGTTTGTCAAGGAAAACGCAATATCAGCAAAATTTCTATTGAACTTCCTATAATAAACAACCATTCCCAGCAATCTCCTAATAAGGTGCTTACCCATGGGAATGGGAAACTCAGAAATCATCCAAACTTTTGCCTAGACAGGTGCCAACTACATAACCACGATACGTCATAGTAGCACGGCCACATTCACTTTTCATTTGAAGGTTTGTCAAATAGTTTCTCTTGGGCCATTTCATAGACTTTCTGCAAATGATCTTTAAATTCCGAGACATACTTTAACAATTTCAACTGGACATCCTCATTAACCCATTGTTCCTTCAACAACCCTAAAGGTCCTCTAACTTGCTGTCCAAACCCCAGTTCAAAAGGGCTAAAGCCTAATGACTCTTGCACAGACTCTATTACTGCAAACAAGAGCAATTGGTCACCCTCATTCCAGTTCTTCTCGTGCTCAACACAATAGGTTCCCAACATGGTTTTCAAAGTTGAATGGAACCTCTCTAAGGTCCCTTAAGTCTTTGGATGATGTGCAGATGACATGATCTGGTTAGCTCCCAATCTACAAGATAACTGCTGAAACAATCCCAACATGAAACTACTTCCTTGGTCTGATCGGATCTCTTCAGGAAAACCAAACAAAGTGGAAAACTTTAGAAGAGGTCTTGACACAGTTTTAGCTTCAGTATTTCCAAGTGGCAGTTCCTTAATTTCTTTCTCAGCGAGAGCCTTAACTTTCACCTCAACATGTTCAGGATCTCTATTTTGCTCCAACACAAACTCTTTCCAGGACAATGTTGTCCATAATCTCAGGTTTGACATCAGAACTCTGGTCCAAACTGTCTGCACAGGCTGGATATCTATCCAAGTCTGTCTTTGTTTCTTCAATTGACTGGCTTGGCAGTCAACCACACTGCAAGCACAACTTTACCCTCTGCAAGGTCATTTCCCAGTTTGTTTTCTAACTTGCTTGGACTGGTGCAGGGCAGCAGAAAACAGGGAAACCACCCACCCCGTTTGAGAAAGAGAAGACACCCACGGGACGGTGACCACGGCAGTGGACCAGTGAGGGGTTCTGAGGCTGTAGAACACAGGTGGCGGGTTGTTAGCGACTTGAGGTTAGGAACTAATGCAGGCTGCAGGCTACCAGCAACTTGTTGAGGGATTCACACCGGGCTGCAAACTGCTGGAGACTGGCTAAAGACTGGCTGAAGGGGTACCAGCTATCAGAACTGGGAAATGGGGATGCGAGAGGGTGCTGAAGGGTTCTGATTGTGTCAGAGATTTGGATCTGGAGCTTGGATATGATGGTTTGGACTGGATTCTGTGTAGCTGCAGGAGTGCTGGAGGCAAATCCATGAACATACAGTGACTCTGAGGGGACTCTCTTATGCTTATCTTTGTCTGTAAGGCATTTCAGGCAATTTCTGCTGATGTTTCTGCTTTACGGCAGATGAAAACAAATTTCATATAATATTGCACTATCTTTATTACATGACAATAAATTGAATCTTGAAGCATTATCATCAATATCCTGAGATCACCATTGAACAATAGCTAAAAATAGCAGGGGTACAAGAGCAGATCAGAGATTGGGTAGCCTGTGACAAATGGCTTGTCTCCTGCCATGTTGAAATATTGGCACCATCTGCAGACCGTAAGTCAGGAGCTGAATGAAATTCTCTTTATTTACTTGGATGACTGTGACTCCAACAACACGCAAGAATAATGCATTTTCTAGTGAATTTAAAGTTGAAAGGGAACATATATGTTAACAAGACACCAATCAGTTTAAAGGGAGTGTGAGAAACTTTATCCAAGTCAATTCCAAGGGGAATGGCCAGGTGAGTTCAATCCAGATAAGTATGAAGTGATGCATGTTAGAGAATCAATCGTGAAGGCAGAAATCAGGATCTGGGGCCCAAGGCAAGTGGATGAGGAAATTCAACAGATATCATAGATGGAATCAGAGGTAATCAACGGTGCCTTTTAAAATGCATCGATTTGGTCAGCTGCACCTGTCTATTGGTTTCATTCCTTTCTTTCACCAGAATCCTATATGGCACCATCAAGATTTCAAAATAATCAGATAGCAGATTATTGAAGTTTTACAATAGTCTGTGTGATTGACACCCTTCTCCCAAACATTAATTACCTTCACCACCAGCACAATGTAGTTGCAGCATGCCACACGTATGAAATGCATTATATTTACTTGGCTGGGCTACTCCCAAACTTGCAACCTTCTCCACCAAGAAGTGCAGAGGCATATAACACATGCGCTCCGTTACCTGTATATTTCCAGACAAATTATGTGCCATACTGGCTTGGAGAGATACTGCCATTTCTTCTTCAATTTCATGCCTAAATCCTTGTATTCCTGATTGATGAGCTTTCTAGGATCCCTTAAGCAGGAGCACTATAGCGTTTCAAGAAGGCTCACCATAACCTTCAAAAGAAAAATAATAAATGTAGACCATGCTGTTGATGCACACATCCCAACAAATTAATAAATAATAAAACCTGTTGGATACCTGACTCTTAATTGTCTGTTCCTTTGTGCTATGAGAAATAACCTACATTTTAATTGAATGGAGGGTGAAATACAAAAGTCTGTGGATGCTGTGATAGTAAAAACTCAAAATTACTGGAAGAATTGATTAGGTCTCACAGCATTCATGGGAGGTAAATATATATAACCAAATTTTTGGGCCTGAACCCTTCTTCAAAAAACAGGCAGGCGCCTAAATAAAAAGGCTGGGAAGAAGGAAAGAAAGGGCAGGGGAAAGAACACAGGACATCAGACAAAAGGTGATAATTGGACATGGATAGGAGGATAGGATAAAAACAGGGGTGGCTCTGTCAATGAAGAAAGAAAAGCAGAAGGAAAGGAAGAGAAACAGCTAGAAGAAATGAAAAATGGGGATGGGGAAGGGGAGAAAGGGGGCTAGTCTAAAGGAAACTGGAAAAGTTGACTTTACTGGTTTCAGTTAGCCCCTACCTCCATCTCTCCCCTTCCCCAACCCATATTCTCCTTTGCGCTAGCTTTTTCTCTTTCCTTTTCAACTGGTCTTCTCCAATTCCTGATCAATTCTAACCCTTCTTCTCCTGTCCCTTCTATCAATGAACAATGATCATCTTTTGTCTGTTGGCCTGTGCTCTTTCCCCTGCCTTTTCTTCCTTTCTCCTCAGCCTTTTCATTCAGGCACCTGCCTAATTCTTGCTCATATCTTTCAGAGGGACTCAGGCCTGAAACATGGGTTATATATACAGTATTTACCTCCTACAGATGCTGTATTATCCTGTTGAGTTCCTCCAGCATTTTTATGTCTTTATTGGAATTGAATATGCAGTGTTAGTTTTTGTGTGTTCACTGAAAAATGGAACAGATAAAAATAATAGAACATGCAGTACTCAATATATGCACCTTAAAATAAAAGTTGACCTCTTACTGAAAATTAAACAAAGTTAGTAATGTCTGTATTGAAAATATTTAAGCAACAGCTTAAAAAAAGTCTACTCTTTTTTAAGTTGGACTGCCAAATGATTAAGAACATATATTTTTTAAAATCAAGTATTTTGCATGGAAATCAAAGTCGTAAGTAGTATCATTGCTGCCTAAAAGATTATGGATACCATTGTACTTAGAATAGATAAGATTTGAACTCTGTACTAAGGATACCACTTGTGTTAAACTGTTAACTTCTTGAATCTATTCCAGGATTTTGTTATGAGAGTTTATACCCATTCATATTTAGGAACCCAGAGGGCTGGTTTATTCATAATGCTATTCTTTTGAGAGTGCTTGGTGATTAGAGCAAAATGGGAATGCTTGCTAATGACTGTGCGAGGCGGGGGGGGGGGGGGGGGGGCAGTGGGGGGGTGGGGGTCGGGAGAGCATTAGATTGTGAGATAGAATAGAGAGGAGGAGAGAGGTGAAGGAATGTTCTATCTTTAGTCAGGTTATTCTAGATTTGTTGAGTGTTAAGCTGATCAAAAAGAGATAAATATCTGTGAACTGATTTAATTATCAATCTGAATAATAGTCCATTTTCACAGACATTTAGCTGTACTTTTTAGTGTGATTTTCTTAGTGCTTTAAATGTAGGCATTATTGTTAATTTTTTATAAAGTAATTACTATCCTTCATATTACCTGCACATGTTTGTAATGTAAATTAACTAATCTCTGTAATATGGTGTAAAAAAAAAGTGCTTACTTGATGAGTATCTTTAATGAAAAGATCATTTAATATTTTGGTATCAATGATTGCTGTTGATTAATTAATTTGCTTAATTTTTAAAAAAAATATTAAATATCAGTTGGAATTTCTGAGATTAATTTATGAGCTCCTCTGGGTGATGACATTCAGTAAACTTTCTCTGCATAATTTGACAAATTATATTTTTACTCATTGGTTATAACCCAGGATTTGTTGCTGACCCTGCAAAACTTACAGGATTGAAGCAAGTCTCATTATTATAATAAGAGTTCATGGCAGGAAGTTTTCATTTGGAATGCCTAGAAGACAAATCTGAGAGACATTACTTGTTTTCTACCAGATTTCTTCCCAAAAAGCAGGTTACTGTTTCTTCACATTGAGGTTGTACTGAAAAGCTGATTAATAATCCTTCCGACCTTTCAAGGTTTTTAGGCTTTATTCTCTGGCAGGTCATGTAAGTTGTGCTTGATCTCATTAATTAACTTGTTTTACACAGAGAGGAGTGGGTGCCTGGAATGCATTGCTTGGGGTGGTGGTAGAGGCTGGTACAATCGGGACATTAAAAGATTCTTAGGCATATGGGTACAAAAAAAATGGGGTTATGGTTTTGAGATAGGTTTTGTTTTTTGAGTAGGTTTATAAAGGTCAGCACAGCATTGTGGGCTGTAATACTCGATGTTCTGCAGCAGAATCTTCAACTCTGCTGACCATGCCGTTGTTTGGATTGAAGGCAACTTGCTCTACCTGCCTTTTACACACTTTTCTCATGAAACAATGCTGACAACATTTGGAGTGCAACTTCCAAAAGGACTGCTTTTATTTTCTAGAACAAATCTGAGAATTGGAATTTTCATGGCCTAGCTCACTTTCTGACAGTTCATTTTGCTGTCAAAATCTGAGTTGGGTCATTCCAGAACAGCTGAAGGTTGTTGGCTTTCTAGAAGAACTATTATGCAGAGATGGCATACAAACAGGATGCATCCAGGAAAGAAGATGTATAAAGAACAAAAGAAGTAGGAGGATATTGGTTTCAAGAGTAATAGTGATCAGGGATTCAGTGGCTATACTTGTGACTCCAGTTTGGTATGTTGTCTCTTTGGTCAGGGCTGATACTCAATGACTGCAGCACATCCTGTCAGAAGAGAGCGAACAACTAGATTATTACCTATGACATAAGCAGTAAAGGATCCCATTAGCAGAGTTTGAGGAGCTAAGAAAGAGGTTAACTGGCACTGGGGCAGATTTAACTCCAAAAAGAATTAAAGAAGAGAGACAAAGCAGGAAGAGAAATTTTCTAAGTTTTAACTGAAATAGATAGCAAACACAAAATACTATATTAAAATGCTTGCAACAGTTGTTACAAGGCATCACTATTGAAACATGGTGAGCAAAACTAGGAACTAAATATTCCAGGGGATTCAAGATTTTTGCTTATCCTTTAAAAAGAAGTGTGTCCTATGACACTATTAATAAGAGAGGTGATTAGCATTATGGAAAAAAAATGATCGTGGCATTACAGATCATGATGTAGAATGTAAATCATTTTGGGTTGTGCTAAGAAAAAATATGGAACAGAAAATATTTTTGGGAATTATTTGTAGGTTACCAAATAGCAGTATAAAGCTGCAAATCATATTAATGCCATTGTGAAGAAAGCACGACAGTGCCTTCACTTCCTCTGGAATCTGCAGAGATCCTATTTGTCTGGATATACGGCTCCTAGAACGCTTCCACCAGCGTTGTCTCCGCTCCATCCTCAACATCCATTGGAGCGCTTTCATCCCTAACGTCGAAGTACTCGAGATGGCAGAGGTCGACAGCATCGAGTCCACGCTGCTGAAGATCCAGCTGCGCTGGATGGGTCACGTCTCCGGAATGGAGGACCATCGCCTTCCCAAGATCGTGTTATATGGCGAGCTCTCCACTGGCCACCGTGACAGAGGTGCACCAAAGAAAAGGTACAAGGACTGCCTAAAGAAATCTCTTGGTGCCTGCCACATTGACCACCGCCAGTGGGCTGATAACGCCTCAAACCGTGCATCTTGGCGCCTCACAGTTTGGCGGGCAGCAACCTCCTTTGAAGAAGACCGCAGAGCCCACCTCACTGACAAAAGGCAAAGGAGGAAAAACCCAACACCCAACCCCAACCAACCAATTTTCCCCTGCAACCGCTGCAACCGTGTCTGCCTGTCCCGCATCGGACTTGTCAGCCACAAACGAGCCTGCAGCTGACGTGGACTTTTTACCCCCTCCATAAATCTTTGTCCGCGAAGCCAAGCCAAAGAAAAGAAAGAAGAAAGGATATCTTGGTAAACCTCCACAGATGTGTAGTGGAAAATGTGCTGACTGGCTGCACCACGGCCTGGTATGGGGGCTCCAATACCTCAGAGTGGAGAATCCTGCAAAAGTAATGGACTCAACACAGTACATCACAAGCATAACTCTCTCCAACATTGAGAATATCTACATGGAATGTTGCTGTCACAGAGCAGCATTAGCTGTTAAGGATCCACACCACCCAGGACATGCACTGTTTTTGCTGCTCAGAAAGGAGGTATAGGGGCCACAGGACTCGTACCTACCAAGTTCAGGAATAGTTGCTACCCTTCAACTATCAGACTCTTGAACAAAAGACTCATTTGGAAACTCATTTAAGTACTTTTATTACTTATTTATTATTGTATATTTACACCTACATCTGCATTCGCACAGCCAGTTTCTTTACAGTTCTTTCTTTAAGAACAGTTTATAGTCACTGTTTTAGTGAGCACTAAGCCTGCCCCACAGAAAAAAAAATTCAGGATTGTATGTGATGCTGTGTATGTGTTCTGACAATAAATTTGAACTTGATAAAATTGGAAGTATTTATAATAGGGAAATGATAGGAGACTTTAACTTCATAGAAGAAGTTACATAAAGCTTCCAAGATATATTGGTGATTCAGGAATCCAATGAGACAGAAAACTGAAATAATTAGGTACTAGTATTAGCAGCGGATCAATCAAGTCTCAGAGAGAGAAAGCAATGCAGGAGCAAATAAAAGTAAAGCGGACAGAGTGTGAGCGGCTCAGTGTAGGAGTGGAAATTTGAGGCTTTGGTTTATGAGGCTTCATTGAGCAGAGGCTGAGGAAAAGGTGCAGGACTTGAGGCATGGTAAGGACAGGTTTTTCTAACTTTTTTCCATTTCATAGATGCCAGTTATGGCAGCTCCTCTTGCTGAATGTAGTTGATCAGGAAAGCCAACGGTATCCCTGACAACTTTATCAATGAAAAATATATCCAGCTGCAGCACCTTACAAACTGAGTTAGGGAACTGGTGCTCCAGTTGGATGAACTCTGGATCATTCGGGAGGCTGAGCGAGTGATGGACAGAATGCTGTCAGTACAAATTTGAAACAACGACTCCTCACTGATCATCAACACAGGCGCACCCAAGGAGGTGTGCTTAGAGCAGTGGTTCTCAACCTTTTTCTTTCCATTCACATATCACTTTAAGTATTCCCTATGCCATAGGTCCTCTGTAAAGGATTGCTTAAGGTGGTATGTGGGTGGAAAGAAAAAGTTAGAAAACTACTGTTTTAATCATGCCTAATTGACTCGTTATGCACATGGTTTCATAACTCCAAAGGAAATGGGCCAATGACAATTTTTTTCAAGCAAAATATTTCAGTAGCAATTGGATCTAGAACAGTGATTCTCATCTTTCCCTTCCCAATCAAATACCACCTTAAGCAATCCCTTACTAATCACAGAGCATTTATGGCATAGGGATTACTTAAAGTGGTATGTGAGTGGAAAGAAAAAGGTTGAGTGGCTTAAACCACTGCTTTACTCGTTTTATACCCACGCCTGCGTGGCCAGGCACAATTCCAATGCCATCTATAAGTTTACCGATGACACCACGGTTGTCAGCAAAATCATAAACGAAAATGAGGAAGCATACAGGAGAAAAAGAAAGATCAGCTCATTAACGACAACAACTTTGCGCTCAATGACAGCAAAACCAAGATACTGTGGACTTAAGGAGGAAGTTAAGAGAACACGACCAATACCTAGGGAGAGGAGCACAGGCCAACATTCACTTTCATTGGCCAGCATTCAAGAAATCTGCATTGCACCAATTCTGCAAACTTTCACATCAACTTTTCTTGTTATCCGTGCTGTAAACGGTTATATGGTTATATGGTTATGGTTATAATTGAGGGCTCAGAAGTGGAGAGGGTCAAGAACTTCAAATTCCTGGGTATCAACATCTCCGAAGATCTGTCCTGAAGCCTCCACATTGATGCAATCATAAAGAAGGATCACCAGTGCTATTCTTTGTGAGGAGTCTGAGAAGATTCGGTATGTCATCGAAGACTCTCGTAAACTTCTACAGGTGTACCGTGGAGAGCATTCTGGTTGGTTATATCACTGCCTCGTATGGAGGTGCCAACTCTCAGGCCAAGAATAAACTCTGGAGGGTTGTTAACTCGGCCTCATAGGAACCAGATTTCACCCCATCAAGGACATCTACATGAGGTGGTGTCTTAAAAAAGGAGCTTCTATCCTCAAAGACCCCCACCACCCAGGCCATGCCCCTTTACTCTGCTGCCATCAGGGAAAAGGTACAGGAGCCTAAAGATGAGCACTCAGTGGCACAAGGACAGCTTCTTCCCCGCTGCCATCAGATTCCTGAATAGTCAATGAACCAAAGGTGCTGCCTTAATTTTCATGCACTACGATTGTTATTATTTTTTTACAGTAAAGTTGTAAGATTGTTATAATAGGTACGTTTGCTCTATGATGCTGCTACAAATCACCAACTTGCATGACAATAAATTCTGATGCTGTCACACCAAGGAGGCAGGAGTAAGGTGGCAGGTTGACTGTCAGGAAGGGGAACAGGCAGTCAATGCAGATCACCCCTGTGGCAGTTCCCCTCAGTACAGTTACACAATCCTTATCCGGACATCTAAAATCTGGAAAGCTCCAAAATCTGGCAAGTGGGGAGAGATGGCATTGCGAGCTGGGCTGGCGAGGGGGAGAGACTGGTAGCGCAAGCCGGGCGGGCAAGGGAGAGAGACTGACAGCGCAACCCAGGCGGGCGAGGGGGAGAGACCGGCAACGCGAGATGGGTTGGCGAGGGGGAGAAACCGGCAGCGTGAGTCAGGCAGGCGAGAGATTGGCAGCGAGAGTCGGGCGGGCGAGAAGTGTTGGGGGGGGGGGATAGACTAACAGCATGAGTCAGGCGGGCGAAGGGGAGAGACCAGCAGCGAGAGTCAGGCGAGCGAGGAATGGAGGGGTGAGAGACTGACTGCGCGAGTCGGGTGGGCGAGGAGGGAGAGATTGACTGCGCGATTTGGGTGGGCGAGGGGGGAGACTGGCAGCGCGAGTCGGGTGGGCGAGGGGGGGTGGGGAGACAGCAACTCAACTGGAAGGGGGTGGGGGTGGAAACAGCAGCACAATTCAGGTTGGTTTAAATCTGGCTTTCCGAAATCCGGAAAAATCCGAAATTCGGAACACACTGTCCTCCAAGGGTTCCGTATAAAGGATTGTGTACCTGTAACAAGTATAACATTTTGGGGTGGGAGTGGAAACAAGTTACGAGGGCAAGCCATGGTGGTCAGGTCTCTGGCATGGAGTCTGGCCTTGTGACTAAGAAGAGAATGGAGGAGAAAAGGTAAGCTGTAATGATAGGGGATTCTAAAGTTCTGGGAACAGGTGAGAGACTCTTCAAAGAGATCGAGAATCCTGAGAGTATGTGGCCTCCCTGGTGTCAGGGTCTGAGTTATCTCAGATCAAATTCACAGTATTCTCAGGAGGGAGGGTGAGCAGCCAGATGTTGTGGTCCATGTTGGGAGCCAATAAGTGGGTCAGAAAGGAGATGACATCTTGCAAAGAGAATTCAGGGAATTGAAGGACAGGATCTCAGGGTTGTGATATCAGGTTTGTTACCCATGCTAGTGAGGTTAGAAATAGGAGGGTAATGCAGCTTAACACATGGCTAAAGACATGGAGTTGGAGGGAGGGCTTCAGGTCTCTGGATCATTGGGATCTCTTCCAGGGAAGGTGGGAGTTGTTCCAACAGGACAGTTTGCATCTGAACTGGAGGGGGACTAATATCCTTGCAGGAAGGTTTGTTAATGGTGCTCCCAGAGCATTTAAACTAGATTGGCAGGGAGATTGGAACCAGAGTGACAGAGCAGATAGAGGAGGGTAAAGATAATGTGAATGTTGCATGTAAAGTCAGAAATCAAAGGGTTGTATGTAGTGGAAATGTTTTCAGGTGCAATTATTTCAATGCAAGGAGTATTGTAGGAAAGGCAGACAAGCTTAGAGTATGGATTGGCACATGAAATTACGATGTTGTGGCTATTAGTGCAACTTGATTGCAGGAGGGGCAAGACTGGCTGCTTAATATTCCAGGGTTCTGTTTCAGATGTGATAGAGCAGGAGGGATGAAAGGGGAATGAGTAGCATTGCTCATCAGGGAAAATATCACAGCTGTGCTCAGACAGAACAGACCAGAGGGCTTGTCTACTGAGGTATATGGATGGAGCTGAGGAACTGGAAAGGTTACTAATTGGGTTGATTGGGTTGTATTGTAGATTGCCTGATAGCGAGAATTGGTGGAACAAATCTGTAGAGAGATAGCAGACAGCTACAGAAAATATAAAGTATGAGTTTTTAAAACTTTCCACATATTGACTGGAACTCCTATCCTGTAAGTGGGATAGATGGCTTTGAGTTTGTCAAATGTGTTCAATAAAATTTTCTCAATCAATATATAGAGCTACCAACCAGAGAGAGTGCAATTCTGGATATCCTCCTAGGGAATGAGACAGGACAGGTGACAGAAGTATGTGTTGGGGAACATTTTCAAGTTTAAAACTTTTGTCATGTACAGTATGTTTCCGATTATCCAAAAGCCACTGAACCGAAATTCTCAGTTGTCCGAAAATTTTTTTGACGACAACATGATGTCTCAAGTTGAAATTTTTTTTTCATCCGAAGTGCTCATTTGGGGCTCTGATGCACTGTTAGCACCAGTTTGGTAACATCAGTGAACGACTGGAAGAAGTCGGCAGATCAGGTAGTGCAAGGGAAGATTGTCCTCATTTCAGGTAACACCCTCCCCTCTCTCTTTCCATTTTTTCTTTACCCTCCACTGTACTTGGTTCTCCACTGTGTTCAGAGTTGGCATCAGAACAAATCTAATCTGGGGGGCATTAGGGTGACCACGAGGGGGGCACTGATTTTTTGGTGGCATCAGACCAGAGGGGGTCAAGGGTGGCAGATGCAGCGTTGGATTGCGGGGGGCTTGGTGGAGGTGGGGGGGATGGCGGCAGCGAGAGTGGGAACCTCTGGCTCCTGGGCAGGTTTGGCGACGGTGGTGGGGAGGTGTCGGCGGGATTGATGACAGCAGCTACAAGTTTTCTGCTGACATTACTGGGCTGCTTAAAACCATTTCTCAGTTATCAGAAAAAATGCAGTTAACCGATGCACACAGGACCTGAGTGTTTTGAATAAGCAGAAACATATTGTAATAAAAACAGCTGTAGCTGAATATTGACTTGAATGTTGTGGATGCAGGCATGAACTACTTTTGCTGATAAATTAACAAATGAGAATTGGACACAGAGCGATCATTACCTAACAACTTATAATAGAAGAAAGATCCTTGACAAAGTACATGAACATAGATGGACCTGTGATGTTGCTTTGAGGGATGTAGTATTTTCTCCTGGATGCTCAGTTTTGCCAGAGCTCTTTGATGCCACACCCAGTAAAATGCTCTTTTGTTTGTCAGCAGCATTTGGTCTCACTGCAGCCCTGCAATTCATCTTTTCAGTCCAGGTTTGGAACAAACGTCATTGAATGGCTGATAAAAATTAAATTGCAATAATTAAATCAAAAACATTACATATAAGCCTCAGCAGGTAGTTTCTATTTGTGTATAAAGACTTTAACAGAATAAAAGATGTTGAGGCGATTCAGACATCTTCAAACGACATTTCACAGTAAGCAACTTGGCGAATTTTGGCTGCCATCCCCCCAATTCACAGTAATGTAAAGAGACATTCTACTACCCTTTTTTGCCATGGGATGTTTGCAAACTTCAGGAGCTGTGTACATTTAGAATGCATTGTGCAGAAAGTCAGAGCATTAACAGGCAATGATTAATGTGTTCCTCATGTATTTCTTCATGGTTCAATCAGACCTCACGGCAGGAATTGTAACAGCTGACATAGCAGCATATGTTTTTTTCTGTACTTGCAGAATTTGGTCAAAAGGCAATATGTCCATTTGGATATATGCCATTTACTGATACTGGGTCTGAATTGGCAGAGTTATTCAACTTTGTTGACAAGGATGTGCACTATCTTTAGAATAGTACCTGTTGTTTGCTCCAATATATTTTGGATCACTATGTCATTCATTCTTGTATTTTCTTATGACCTAGGAAGTTGTCCCTTGATGTATCAAGTCCAAGTGGCCTTTCAGAATAATTTGATTATTCTCCTCCAATTTATTTTCCTTGTAATCTATTGTGTTTCATATATTTATCAATTCTATCCTGATTCTACTTCCATCCAACTACTATAAAATCTCTGGTATCCACAATTCAAACAACCGGCAAACCACCGAACTGGCAAAAAATATTGAGGAAACAATTAAATAAATCAAAAGTAGAATAAATGGGGTGGGGGGGGCATGGCAAGATGGTGTAGAATCTAGACGTGTAATCTCGACCTCTCTGGCCGGACTTTTAAGTACCCGTTTTTTAACCCTTTGTCTTCAAGTTTAAACTTCTTAAATTTTAGTTTAAAGTATTAAGGAACTATTATGGCCATTAATGGTAAAAAGATTAAACCTCAAGTGCAGAAGAAGTTACATTTTCGAAGTACTGAAGATTTGGGGCCTAAACAACTTGCTACAGCCTCAGGTTTAATTTCTTTAGTGCCTAAACTACAAAGACTGCCTGTGGGAGCTGAAAAAAAAAGTCTACTACTTACCAAGTGAAGGATAGCGCTGGAATTACCCGTTCTCTGGAGGAAGGTGTGTATTCCCAAAAAGTGGATCCTGATTCTGGAAGCCTTTCGATTTTAACGGAGGGAGCACGCAGGAATACGACTCTGTTAGAAATTGAAGTACCTTTAAAGAAATTGCTCGAGACAAAAATTGAGAACAAAGAACATTTATTTTACAACAATGCAAAGTTGGGTGCTCCCCTTACCCTGGGAATACACACACATACTGGGGCTCACCCAACTTTTATACAGTCAATTTCAGTATCAGAGTGCCCTCCCCCTTACATTCTTCTGCCCCCTGGATGGGTTTGGCATAGGCAATCCTTCCTGCCTACGTGCAGTTTCAGTACACTTGGAGGACCAGGGGGTATCCTGTGGGTGTCCCATCATGTCATTGTCCTTATTCACACCTTCCTGATTCTCGGGGCTACAGTCTCTTGGTATGCAGAGTTGACTCATCCTATCTAGGGTTGGCTAATTTAATATGTATAAATCTGTGTAAGGTTAGCTAATTAGATATGTAGGACTTGGTACTTCTATCTCGGGCTAGGAGACCTTTATCTGATCCAGACTACCTCAACTTCCTACATTCTATTGTACCTTACCATTCCTTTTCTTAGTCTTATGGTGGCTCTTGTCACAAAGAAGATTCTTATGTTAATCGTGCTGACTCTGCTTTCCTGCATCCTAATCCCCAAGCTCATCCTGTTTGTACTGGTTACAGCCATTAACTGATGAATTTTAGTTTCTTCCATGTTCATAATTTTAGATCAATTTTCCCATCTCTCACAACTCCATTGTCTGAAATGCTTCAGGCAGCATTCCATCCTGAAGATATCGATTTCCTCCGTGATTTTGCGAAAAAAAAACAAGCTCCGGGGGGAGAATAGCGGCAACCCCCTGAGGAAGTTGGGGTGCTGTCGTTGGGAGTCCAGACCTGCAGTAAAACCTCTAAAATGCCTTTTGTTGAGTTGCAGCAGGAGCTGCAGTTACCTGGTTCTACCACTATGTCAGAGAAAGCAGGGCTGAGCTTTTCTGAGCTACAATGAATGCAGTTAAATGCTGTCATTCAACCCTTACTGAATGAGATGGCCCAAATGAATGCTAATATAAGTTCAGAATTGAATACAGTTAAAACACGTGTGGAAGCATCTTGTGAAGATTAAAAAAAAATTCAGTCTGCTTTTTTGGAATGTAAACAGCAAGTGGTTTCTAACACAGAAAAAGTGTTGAAGGTTGAAAAATCAGTTATAGAATTGCGAGAACGTGAGAAGGAGTTAGAGAGTAAAATAGACTATTTGGAGAATCAAAGCAGAAGCAATAATGTGAAAATCGTTGGTTTGCCAGAAGGTATGGAAGGACAAGATCCTCTTCGTTTTTTTAAAGACTGGATCCCACAAGTACTAGGGCAAGATTTTTTTTTCTGGAGGCTTGGTATTGGAAAGAGCTCATAGAGCTTCAAGAAGAACACCTTTACCTGGTCAACCACCGAGATCTGTAATAATTCGATGTTTGAATTATTTGGACAGAGAAGCAATACTTCGACTAGCAGTGCAAAATGCGAGACGACAACAAACTCCGTTATTGATTCAGAAATGCAGAGTTTTTTTTAATCCTTATTTGAGTCAAGAGGTCATTCAACGTCGACGTCGATTTAATTCAGTTAAAGAAGTTTTGTGGTGTAAAGGTTATCAGTCTACTTTTCGCTATCCGGCAGTGTTGAAGGTGTTTTATGGAGACTATCAATCTCAGTTTTTTGAGAATGATCGTGAAGCAATGATTTTTGCTGATTCATTGCCAGATATAAGAAAACAAAGATGTAGTCCACCATTGTCTCCTAAAGAAAAATCTGGTTGTTTTGGAAATGGAAGAAATGGCAGAAATGGGAAAAACAGGAATAGAAAGAAACCAACTTCTTTTGAAATGGGACCTCTGAGTTTGGAATCTCTTGGATGAATAGAAGAATTTTCTTATTCTTATTTTACTTTTTATGTTATCATGAATTTTTGATGTTATTCTTTGTTCGGCTGGGGAGGGAGAGATTTGCTCTAGGTCCTACTAGTCATCAGCCACTGTTGGGTGACCCACACCCTATTTTTTTAAGGGATTACTACCTTTTGGTAGTTTTTTTGGGGGGGGATTTTTTTTTCTTTATTTCTTTTTGTTTTCATTTTAGTTAGCTTTTAATTTGTGACTTTTTCCTCCTATTGGAGGGCCTATATACATTGATTTGAGTTTTCATATAAAGATATTATTGGTATTTAGTAATATTAGTAGATATGTCAAAGTTGAAGTTTGCTACTTTTAATGTTCGAGGTTTAAACAGTCCGATCAAGCATAAGCGAGTCTTGGCGTAAATTAAGAAAATGAAAATTGATGTTGCTTTTTACATACATTTGGTAGAGATATGATTTTACCTGAAATTACTAAATTTGAGACTTTTCTTATGAAGGTACCAGAGAAGGGTTATATTTCATCTATGTATCAAATACTACAGGATGGTATGGATAAAAAGGGTTGGGATAAATCCAAAAGTAAATGGGAAGCGGATATTGGTTTTATTTTTTCTGAGGATGATTGGTTAGATATCTGTCATTATAGTGTAACTAGTTTGATAAATACACGTTATGCAATGATTAATTATAATTTTCTATGTCAATTATACTTAACACCTGAAAAATTTAAAAAGTATGGTTTTCATGAATCAGATTTGTGTTTTAGATGTGGTATTCAATTGTTTTTAGAATACCTGTATAAGATTAAAATACCTTTAGATCCGACAGTATTTTTATTGGGCAGTTTGCAACCTCTGAAAGGTTTGGGATTAGATAAATTTCAACTTGCTTTTGTATATTTAGCTTTATCTGTAGCGAAAAAATGTATTGCTAATACGTGGAAAGATTCAAATATGAATGATATTAATAGATGACATAATGAGATGAAATATTGTTTAATAATGGATAAAATTACATATGTTTCATGTGATAATTAGTTTTTTTTATTAATAAATGGTTGTTATATTTAGAATATTTACATTTTAATTTACGTTGATTAGATCTTGATATGTATGTTTAATTTTTCCTTAATTTTTTTTTCTTTATGGCTCTCCTTAGGAGAGCTGGCTGTAGTGGGGGGGTTCTTTTCCTTTTTTTTCTATATATATAAAAAAATAATGTTCATGTTTATGGTTAATTGTTGTATATATTATCTACTATTTGTATTTTGAACAAATAAACAAAGTTTAAAATAAAGTAGAATAAATAAAAATATAAATAAAAGTTTAATATTATAGAAGTAGATGTTCTCTGAAGCAACACACAAGCCCTTGGTGAAGATGAGAGCAAACACACAACCAGTGGAGTGGCCTGGTCTTGACACGCCTGCAGCAGGTGTTTGAATAAAATTTAAATTAAGTTGTGTTTGAATAAAATGGCGCTGCCCAGGATGAAGAGCCATCTGATGCTGCTGGGTGACTCTCCAAAAGTGTTTCTCTATTCCTGCCTGGTAAGGGTGTTTATTTTTATTAGTATTAGCTTTATTAGTAAGGTTTTATCTGTAAATTTGGGGGAGGTGGATTAATTATGATGATGGTACAGTTAGCGTAGTGCAACATTGTTAAAGTGCCAGTAACCAGGTTTGGAATTTAAATTTTTTAATTTACAGAATTATCTGATTAAATTTAACTTTACAATACTGATTTTTTCAAATTACATTACATTTTGTACTGCCGTTTGTCTTTTAAATTGTGTACAGGTGTTCCTCACCTTACGATGGGGCTATGTTCCGGCAAACCCATCATAAGTTGAAAGAGAATATTGCAGTTACTATTTTTTATAATTTGATTTTAAATACCTTTATTCCACACTGTAAAAACAATTAATGTACATAGCTGAAAGCACACTGGGCAAGAAGAATGTTTGAAGCAATGAAATAAAATCAATTGCTGGATGGTGAGGATGGTGAATGGTGAGGATGTTAAAACGACTGGGTCATCAATTTCACTCTCTACTGATGATACTCAAGAACAGCTCATAGAAAGCACTGTGTAATTGACACAAATTCAAGGCACTGAAACACTTGTTGATGGTTCTTCTCACCAGAAGCAGGAGGCACACATGGGCATTTAGTAGGCACGATGGGTTGTTTACAGTACAATTGTTCGTGTGATCGCTACAAATACTGCGAGCGTGATTGAGTCAGTATCGTGAGAGAGTATGCTGTATGATACTCTCGCGCGATGCTGCCATCGGCCAGCATCGTGAGAGAGTAGCGTAGCGCATATCTCAAGTGTGAGAACAGATTGGAATTCAAAATTGAAATTACAGATTCAAACCATTGTAATTTTGAAAAATCATAAGTTGGACCATGCTAAGTAGGGAAGTATCTGTATTCTTAATGCAGGTGTATTAGTTAGACATTGTAAGAGTGAGTTTCAGTCAACTGTAAAATTTGCGTATCTGGCATTAATGATCCCCATAAGTGTTGGATATCGGGGATTTTACTGTCCAGGCAATCGTTGGATTATGAGCAAGATCCATTCCTGTCTTTGCTTAAGTCGAATTTGTAGGCAAGTCGGAACAGGTACATATGGTTCTTATTTAGTATCAGTTAGTTAAATATTTGTCTTAGTATAAGGTATATATTTTACCTTTCTATGCATATAAAACTACTGGAGTCAATTTCTTGAAGTAGGCACACTCAACGCATTGTTAACGGCAACATAATCTGGCGGACGGTGTTCTCCTTACTCAAGCCGATGCACTAGAAGCCGTGCGTAGTCCTTTTATAAGTACAATTTGACTAAGTCAGAAGTTCATAACTTGGGACTGCCTGTATAATTATTTGTAAGAAACAATTAACCAATGAACGAACGTGTTTTGAGATGCTGGAGGAAACTAGAGCAAACATAGTTACACACAGACAGCACTAGGGTTTGAGATCAGACCTGGGATGCTGGAGCTGTGAGGCGACAGCACTCTTTGCTATGCCATTCATCCACCCTATTTGTTCATTGTTTCTATGTACTTGGTTTGTTTAATAATGACAACCTTTCACCTGTTACCTCTTGGGAAATAGAGAGTAGCTACTAAAAATGTAAAACCATCCACAAAACCTTGCTTGCCCTCCATCTCCTCAGTGACTTCAAATTTTCTGAACTGGACTGCCTCATCTTCATAATGAATGTCTAATTCTTTTTTACCTCTATCTCCCACACAGAAGGTCTGAAATCACTTTGTTTCTTCCTGGACCAAAGACCTAACCAGTCACCCTCTAACAACACCCTCCTCTGCCTGACAGAACTTGTCGTCACTCTAAATAACTTCTCCTTTATCTCATCCGACTTCCTCCATTTCAAAGGAGTAGCTATGGGTATTCGTATGGGTCCTAGCTATGCCTGCCTGTTTGTGGGCTTTGTGGAGCAATCCATAGTGCAAGCCTACAGAGGTAAGACCCCCTCAACTCTTCCTCCAGTATGTTGATGACTAGATCAGGGCTGCCTCATGCACCCGCGATAAGCTTGTCAACTTCATCTACTTCGCATCCAATTTCCACTCTGTTCTCAAACTCACCTGGTCCATCTCTGATAACACTCCCCTTTATGGATCTATCTCCATCTTAGAAGGCAAGCTTTTCACTGACATATTATAAACCCTCCAAATCCCACAACTACCTTGACTACACTTCCTCACAGTCTGTCCCCTGCAGGGATTCCATCCCCTTCTCTCAATTTCTCCATCTCCACCGCATCTGTTCCCAAGATTAGGTCTTCCAATCCAGATTTTCCAAAATGTCTGCCTTCTTCCACAAATGTGGCTTCCCCTCCATCACTTTCAACTTAGCCCTCACCTGCATCTCTTCCATTTCCCGCTCATCTGCCCTTGCCCCCTCTGCCCCCAGATACAACAAGCATAGAATCTCCCTCATCCCTGCATCCAACATGTTATCTGCCAGAATTTCTGACACTTACTACGGGATCTCACCACCAGACACTTTTTTGCTTCTCCTCCCCTCTCGGCAGGGACTGCTCGCTCCATGATTCCCTCATGCACTCATTCCTCCACACCCATTGCACCCCCAGCACCTTCCCCTGTGCCCGCAGGAGGTGCAACACTTGTGCCCATTCCTCCTCCGTCACCATGGTCCGTGGCCCCAAACAGGCCTTTCAAGTGAAGCAACACTTCACTTGTATATCCAGGGGACTTATTTACTGCATCTGGTGCACCCTTTGTGGCATTTTTACATTGGAGAGACTGGTTGCAGATTGGGAGATTGCTTTGCTCAGCACCTCCTCTCTGTTTGCAACAACAGTGACCTCCCGGGGGCCAATCATTTCAATTCCGAGTAACACTCTCACACTCATATATCTGACTATGGCCTTGTCTACTATCCTATCCAGACCACCTGCAAATTGGAGGAATAACAATTTATTTTCTATCTCGGCACTCTCTAGCCAGATAGCATTAACATTGATTTTACAGGTTTTCACTCAACCTGGTTGCCTTTTCTTTCTTCTCCCACTTTGTTGCCTTTCCAGTTCTTCCACCCACCTGGCCATTCTTCCTCCCTCCTTGCTGTCCCCTCCCTCCTTTCTCCACCTATCATCTCTTGCCTTTGCCATGCCCCCCCCCCCATTCTTTTGTTCAGTTGCCTGCTGGTATTTTCTTATACTTTGATGAAGGGCTCAAGCCCGAAATATCAGTTATAAAGGACACTGTTGGACCTGCTGAGCTTCTCCAGCATTTTGTGTTTTTACTTCAACCATGGTGTCTACAGAATTTTGTGATTTACTTCAAGTTACTAAAAATGTGGCTTGAGACAAAATATTGCTATTTCCATTGGTGGATTGATCCAGTCCATGAAGATGCAATTGGTTGTGGAATGCACCTCTCAAATTTTTAAATCTACCGTGAATAGGTCTAGTAAAACTTTCCATAAAAATAATCTACTGTGTCTTCTCACACTGGTGATTAATATCAGTGGCATTTAACCAGTTGGAATGTATAATGTAACTACAGATAAACGAACTAAACTTTTTTTAGTCACAATTTTCATGATTGCCAGGAATAAACAAACCTATCAATCACCAATCTGAAGATTAATGGTTAAAATAACACATTCTGTGGATGATTATTTTGACATATTTTAATAAAAATTATGCATTTTTATACACTCCATCTAAGTCATTGTAAGAAGAGAAATACAAAATTGTAATAAATACAAAAAATGCTTATCATATTGAGCTCAAGTTGTTAGTTACATTGTATTTTTAAGTTCTGCGAAACAACTCAGTTGCTTGGTCTGAAATGGGTAGAATGTTTGGTCTTTCTTCTGATCTTAACAACATCTCCCTATCTATAAGCCTGGAACCAGGAAGGGCAGTGGCATCACCTTGACATTGCCCTCCAAGTTTCACAGTATCCTGACCTGGGAATCTATTTTAATCCCACAATATTAGCAGGGCCGGTGCCAGACTATTTTCCACCATAGGCAAAGCCAACTACTTGCTCCCCAGAAAAAAAAGTTGCCACTTCGATTTTCAAAAACCGATGTTTTGTTGAAATAATGAGAAGCACAAAACTTGAAACTGCTCAATTTATTTCAAATTGCAAGAATAAGCAATACATCAATCTTTGATTATCTTTAATATTTTGGCAAAATTCGAACTACTTTGAACTAAAGGGCACTCGGAAGAATGCATACCTCCGCTGAGGGCAACACAACATTAAAACCTTTACTTCACACACCTTTAAGTTTATATGCCTTCCAATGTCCTTTTTTTCCCCCCACATTGACTTTCCTGTAACCATTTTTACAAATCTATGCTATTCCTTTGTTTTATTTTCCCACATTTCTATAATTTTCCCCAGATTCTACAACATGCACACTACAGCAATGGCCTATTATCTACCTGCCCACATCTTTGAGATTCAAGAAGAAATTGAAGTATCAAGAAGCTCACATGGTCACAGGGAGAATGTGCAAACTGCACAGACAGTGACAGAATTCAGAGCAGAAGCCAGATCGCTGGTGTTTGAGATAGTAGCTCTATTAATTCCACCTCTGTGAGACAGCCTCAGCTACAGAAATAATAAAGTTGATTACATGCCTCTTTAAGAACTGCCTTAAAGGATAATATCTCCATATTACACAAAAACTGTGAGAACTTGCAATGATTGAGAAGCCTGAGCAAAATGTAACTGCATAATTTCAGCATGGCTTTACACATGGAAATTCAAGAATGCTTTTCTGTTAGCCTGCCTTTTGAAGTTCTCATCTTTTATGAAACTTTGACAATGAGGATAAACAAAATCATTAATATAGCCGCAAAAAAAAACAGAGTAATTGCTGAGTTGATTTATTTCAATAATTTATATATTTTTATTTCTCCTCTATGAATATTGATAGTTGTTCTGCTATTGGAAGGCAGCTAGTATCTGTCCTGAACCATCATTAATGAGTTACCCTGGACCATCTTAGCCTCAAATTTGCTTGGCTTCTCATGAATTATAATCCTTTAAAAGAGGTTAGTTATGGCCCGACTGACTTTGCTTGATGAAATGTCAATAAATTGCTCAAACCAAAAATGTTAGAATTATTAGAATAATAAATATAAATATATCACTTAGTTAAACAGCCAGATACACTTTTAAGCTTACATAAGATTCCCTTGGCAGTTGGCCTACAGGTGCATACTAGAGCTCCCGACATGGACTCTGGTGAACTTGTGCGGTAGGCCAAGCGGACAGGAGAAGGTATCACCTGGCAGTAAAGGTTGGACTCTCCCCATCCATTAGTGCACACCTGACCATTAGCCCCTTAAACACCTAGTGATTACCTGGGCCGGACCCTCCCGCTTACTGCACTATAAAGTCCACCATGTGCAGTGGCTCTCTCTTTTCGCTCTTCGGTCCTGTGACAGATCCTGGTTCACTTCAGGTCATGAACTGTGGACAACTCTGGAGTGGTCATTGATGAGTTGTGCACTGCACAGGGATTGAGGCGGTTAGATAGTATTGGAGCCATGTCCATGTTACACCAAAGAATGGTGGGAAGTGTATTGTAATTCTTGGTTGTCAGTATTGGTAGTCTTATGTGTGATGTGACAGGGTTGTACTGTATTTGTATGAATGTAAGCAGTTCTAGTATCGATAGTATTAAGTCTGACGTGACTGATTATACCGCATTTATGAGTGTAAGCATTTGCTAGTATCGGTAGTGTTAAGTCCAATACTGTGTCTTATGATTAAGAGTACTAGTGAGTGCTATCCCTGTTGCAATCCCCTTGCATGTGTTTTAATAAATATCCTTCCTGTGTTCCGCCTGTGTCCAGATTTTGAATTCACCAAATTTTTCACTTCCCTCACACCTGGAAAGTAATGTATCATTGCCAAGTCAAATGAGAAATGTGTAAACCTCCACTTAAGATATATGTAATTGTCCTCAATCTCAACAACAACATAGGCATGCATATAAAATTTCCAGGCTGAATGGCAACCTATATTCCTTGTGTTGTTTTCAATAAATTGAATTAATTTGTATGGTTATGAATTTTAAAAATTGTACATCAGGGTTCAGAATTTGATATTATCAAGCTCTGCTGCGATTTAAAAAAAAAAAAAATTTGTGATTAGTCACACCATTGCTGCTTAATGAGCTCCTTCAAATGGATGTGCTTCACATTATCTTTTTTATTTTAAAAAAAAAGCATCTTTTTGGGGGAAAAAAATAAAATAGTAGAACCAATTGCTCTATCTAATCACATCAGTGAACCAAATGTTCTTTACATATTTTATAGCAGCTGATATATTGCTAATTGAGTATCATATACATTTTTAATTTGACTTGAAACATTGACTGTCATTATTTTGCAGCTTAAAGTATTTTTAAAAAATTTGAAGTTATTTAAATTAGGCATACAGCACTATAACAGGCCAATTTGGCCCTACAAGCCTGTGTTGCCCAAATTACACCCTGGTACGTTTTTGAAGTGTGGATGGAAACCAGAGCCCCCACGCAGACATAGGGAGAATGTACAAACTCTTTACAGACAGCACAGGATTCGAACCGTATCGCTGGCGCTGTAAAAGCATTGCAATAACCACTACACCAACTGTGCCTGATGCATTAAATGGAAGGATATGCTTTCTAACAACTTGCTTCATCCACAATTTGAAAATAATCAGGGCTTGTTATTTTGACTGCAGCTTTATCAATTATTGTAAAAAGATGCCCTTAATATTATAACACTGCTTATAAAGCCATAATGAGATCAGTACTATATGGCTCCTCATTACCAGTTTTAGAACCTGTGCAACAGAAATAATCATTACCTTTATTGTAAAACATCAATGAACACGGTTACACATACTTTAATGAAAACCAAACTAATTTCTGCTTTTACTAATTTTATACTTCATATTGATTGATCTACTTGACATTAACTGTAGTGATTGGAACTCTTTCACTATTGCTGCCAATTTTCTAAAGCTAGTAGAACTTCCCAATGGCAATTTTTATCTTTTATTTCTTCAGAACCTGAACCTTCATATTCTTTTGCATTATGAGCAAGGAACTTGAAAAAACTGGCCCCAACAATTGTATGGAGATAAACATTTCATTTGGGTATTCTTGCAAGCTGTCAGGAAAATGAGCATTTTAATTCCATTCTCGAATCACAAAGTAAGCAAGCAGCCCACATGATCATCAAAAAGAGATGAGAATTAACAGATCCCCTTTCTCCTCAATTGGCCTACAGGGAAACAAATAATTTGACAGCATAGATACTCGATCACCATGCAAAATGGATTCCAAAATAAAGTAATTGAATTGTCATGAGCAACATATAAAGGATGAAAAAAATAAATAAGCCATTTAAAAAGTTTGAGTGGCTAGACTGCTTTCTTTAAGATTTGAATCCTACTTGCCTTCTACTAATCAGGCCTCAGCATATGATGTTGTGAGAAACAGAAGTACCTTCACAGAATTTGCTCAGACAAAAATTGAGAACAAAGAACATTTATTATACAACAATGCAAAGTTGGGTACTTCCCCTTACCCTGGGAATACACACACATACTGGGGCTCACCCAACTTTTATACAGTTCATTTCAGTGTAGAGGTACCCTCCCCCCCACCTAACATTCTTCTGCCTCCTGGATAAGTTAGGTAATCCTGTCTGCCTACATGCTGTTTCTGAACTTGGAGGACCAGGGGGTATCCTGTCAGTGTCCCATCATGTCATTGTCCTTATTCACCTGCCTTTGTCCTTATTCACACCTTCCCAACCCTCAGGGCTTACTAACTCTTATGCAGAACTTGCTAATTCGTCTAAGGCTTACTTAATTACATATGCGGAACTTGCTGACTCTGTCTAAGGCTAGAAGACCCTTATCTTATTCAGACTAACTTTACTTCCTACATTCTATTATCTACCCTTATCCTATTCATACTGGCTTTATTCATTACACATTATATCCATACTAGCTTTCTTCATCTCTCATATTTTCATATTAGTTTTACTCATCTCTCACAATGTCACAGGGTGGGTCAATTACCTTGGTTGCAAGAACTTTTGCCTTTTTTTAGTCTTGCATCTGCAGAGGAAAATCTTAGTGGGAAGAATTATTGGCAGTTCAAAGTCATTCTGACTAATGAATCAGAATTTGTTGTCATGAACAAGTCACAAAATGTATAGCTTTGTTCTAAGATAGTAGTGCACTGTTTCACTATACACTTTACTTCCCTCTTATCACATTGCAGTCTGATTGTGGAACCCTGACACAAGTGATGAATATGCTCCACTTTATTGAGCTTCATCTGTTTAAACATTGCACATTTATTGGCTGACACTTCTTCTTTTCTTTTTTCTTTTTTTTCTTTGGCTTGGCTTCGCGGACGAAGATTTATGGAGGGGGTAAAAAGTCCACGTCAGCTGCAGGCTCGTTTGTGGCTGACCAGTCCGATGCGGGACAGGCAGACACGATTGCAGCGGTTGCAAGGGAAAATTGGTTGGTTGGGGTTGGGTGTTGGGTTTTTCCTCCTTTGCCTTTTGTCAGTGAGGTGGGCTCTGCGGTCTTCTTCAAAGGAGGCTGCTGCCCGCCAAACTGTGAGGCGCCAAGATGCACGGTTTGAGGCGTTATCAGCCCACTGGCGGTGGTCAATGTGGCAGGCACCAAGAGATTTCTTTAGGCAGTCCTTGTACCTTTTCTTTGGTGCACCTCTGTCACGGTGGCCAGTGGAGAGCTCGCCATATAATACGATCTTGGGAAGGCGATGGTCCTCCATTCTGGAGACGTGACCCATCCAGCGCAGCTGGATCTTCAGCAGCGTGGACTCGATGCTGTCGACCTCTGCCATCTCGAGTACCACGACGTTAGGGGTGTGAGCGCTCCAATGGATGTTGAGGATGGAGCGGAGACAACGCTGGTGGAAGCGTTCTAGGAGCCGTAGGTGATGCCGGTAGAGGACCCATGATTCGGAGCCGAACAGGAGTGTGGGTATGACAACGGCTCTGTATACGCTTATCTTTGTGAGGTTTTTCAGTTGGTTGTTTTTCCAGACTCTTTTGTGTAGTCTTCCAAAGGCGCTATTTGCCTTGGCGAGTCTGTTGTCTATCTCATTGTCGATCCTTGCATCTGATGAAATGGTGCAGCCGAGACACTATTAAACAATAAAAATCAAATAAGCTGCAAGCACAATTAAAATGAGGTTTGGCAAATTATAGTCTCCAGCAAAGTGACTGAGGGTGCTGAATTTTGGATTTTATGAAATTTCTTCCTTCATTCCTTTAACAACCCTTTTTATAATGTTCTCATTAAAGGTTTAATTGTAAACAGCCAAGAATGAGGGTCAAGAGCAGTGCAATTTTTGTGGTGATGGTAATTCCTGAAACAGACAATGGTGGAGGAAAAAAGGAGGAAATCATTGATGTTACTTCGACTCATAGTGACTATCTTTTTTATTCATTGTATCCCATTTCATCCCATCACACAGGGAAAAATACTGTAAAATGCTGAAAGCACTTAAAAGGTCAGCAGCATCAATGGAAGGAGAAACAGATAGCTGCTGAGTGTTTTCACCATCTTTTGTTTCAGATTTCCAGCATCTGTAGTTTATTGATTTTCTTCCACTGAAGAAATAATGCAGCTGAGAGCAATGTAATAACTTGCTGTTGAAATCTTCAAAGAGTGTTTTGTTGCCACATTTGTTCTTGCACCTCATGCTGTTCAACACTGAAAATCCCTTATTCCATCTTTAAAACACTGTGATTCTATTCCTTCATCACTTCCACTACTTTTGAAATAACATCTTTATCACTTTTGGATTTGGCTTTTCCAATGCATATTCATAGTAACACCCTATGTTTCACATTAAACAAACTCTATCACCTTTGCTTTAGTCTTCTAAATATTTATGTGGTAATAATACAATCTTGCTGATCTGCTGCAACGTGATCAGTAATATATTGAATTATTACATATCCTTACATATCGGAGCCTTCTAATCTCTTCAGCCTAACACACCAGCTCTCACACTTCTCTGAATTGTTGGTCACACCATTATTATCTTTCCCCTTTCATCTCTAGAAAGTCCTTCACCATCTTATTGTATCCTGAAACTTTCACGTGTTTTTTCGTCCTTATTTTATTCATGACCACTTCCTTTCCTTAGTTTGGAGAGCAACTATAAAGTGCCTTGGCTTCTGACTAAAAATACATTGTCCAGAAACTGGAGCAACATTCAAAAGTAATCAGTGATGTATTGTAAGGGCTAGATTAGGCACTATTTGATTTGCGCTTTAATGATTTGGACGAATGGAAAGCAGGATGTGCTAAATGTGGAAAGGGGGTAAGGAATTTATCTGTAAAATATCTTGTCTTTGGAACCAACTTGATTGATGGATGTGTGTACCCTGCTATCACAGCACTTAATAGGCTGAATATGCCTGAGATCGTCTGATCTTGGAAGCTAAGCAGGCTCAGGACTGGTCAGTACTTGGAGGGGAGACTGCCTAGGAACCAGGTGCTGTAGGTTTCTGTGAGAGTCGCTGAGTGAAGTGGTGACTCTCTCTCTGCCTTACGGTAGACAAAAGTTAAATAATCTCATATATGTTACATTATAAATGTAGTATTACATGACAGTAACCTTTACCTTTTTAACCTCTATCTTCTGCTTTGAAGAACATTGGGAATGTATTAGGATGGAGAGAGGGAAGGATGAATTATAATCACAGGATTCTGAATCATGGCAAAGTTGGCCCTGCCTTTTCACAACTTTGTCTGAAAGTAACCTAATTTTAAGAGTTCAGTTTCTTAGTGGTTGTGTGATCCCTGTTTGCAAGATATATCCTTCTCTCATCCATCTGTTTTCAAGATTTGAAATTTTGATTGTTGACTTCAACCTAATAATTGGCTTATCTCCATGAGGATCTCTTTGATTTACTGTAGACAAGAAGAATGAGCATGCTGTCCACATCAGCGATGTCTTTATCTTCAGTTTTATTTACAAATAACCTGCTGAAGATCTGGTCTCAAGATGAATAATTTATGACTGATCCACATGAATGTCCTGAAAGAAAAATTGCTGGAAACATTCATCATCAGACAGCATCTACTGAAAGAGGAATTGTCAACATTTTGGATCTGCTTCCCTTTGTCGACGATAGGTTGCAGACCAGAAATATTGAGATTTTGTCCTTCCACAGTTGCATTTTGATTATTTTTCTCTCCAGCCTTTGGTTTTTGCTTCAGATTTCCTGCATTAGGGATGTGGACATTCAGATTTTTAAAATTTTCATATGACTGTCATGTGTGGGCTTGGAGTAAACTTAAAGTGAGGAATATGATATATGTCCATATGTTAAAAGATTATGTAATTTTCTTTTGTTGTCACTAAGTTTCAGAAATTTGACTACTTGTTTATCCATTCATAATTTTTGGAATGTATAGGCAATCCCCAGGTTACGAATGTCCGACTAAAGGACAACTCTAACTTATGAACAGACTACGCCTGGCTTCAACGGTTCTTTGGCTTGAGAAAGGAGAAGGCCATTTTAAGTCGGATCACATTGCTTCTTTTGATGCCTACTTCAAGAAATTGACCTCAGTAGTTTTATATGCATAGAAAGGTAAAATATATACTAGGATAAAACTTTGACTAACTGACACTAAATAAGAACCGTATGTATCTGTTCTGACTTCCCTACAAATTTGACTTAAAGGCTGTAACGGATTTTTTTCGTAATCTGAGGGCCCCCTATATCTGCCTAAAATGGTACTCGCTGTATTTTAACAATTTAGGTAATAAAGCATTAGATGTTGTTATATAGTTAGGATAATGTGAACTATTTTGTAACTGTGTAAGAATACACCCTTCTCACTGTAGTAACTGTAGTGCACCACTGTGGGACATATGTATATGTGAGTATGTGAACAGTCTCCTGAGATGGTGGAAGGCATCAGTAAGTAGAAGTCTCTTCTGTTATTTGAATCTTGCATCTTTAAGTTATATAAGAAGCCTCTCAAGTAACATATACAGATCATGCAGTCTATACATTTGTTGCTATTTGAATTCCCTACTTACATGTAACTTCTTGTACTTTCCATCTTTATCTTTCCATTCAGGTTAAGGATATTAATCCTTTCTCTAAACTTTTATCTTTGGTTCTCAAGTTGCATCCCAGACCAAAAACATGAACTATTTCTCCTTCCACAGACTTGCCTGACTGGATGAGTGCTTCCAATATTTTTTGTTATTGTTTTGGTTAAATCTTTTAAAAATCTTCAATTGTCTGCTCTGCTTGACTAGTGTCACTATCCTGGAATAGATTATCTGCATATTTCTAGTCCTGAAATATTGGAGAACATAAAGAATCGATCCTAGAAATTGGGAATTTTACACTCGAAAGAATGTGGTCCAGCAGTTTCTAAGCACATTTTCAATCTATGATGAGTCACACCTTGCTTTATGTACATATTTTATAATTCAGCCAGATGTCAGCAAAAATAATTTTTATTTTTCTCATCTTGCTGGAGTGTTTGTGTGGACTAACCACTTTATAGTGCAACCATTTTATTCTTGATGAATTATAATTTGTTTGGACCTATCGTGTTATAGGATTAGGTGCATTTGACTAATCATTGTTAGCTTGAATCAGGCAATGCATCTACTCATTCTCTTTAGGATGGGAAAACAAGAGGTATACAATCCAGTGGTCATTTGAGGATCAAAGGTGGAGAGGGGAACAAATTTAAATTCCTGGGAGTCATTATTTTGGAGGACCTTTCTGAGACCCAACCCACAAATGTTATCATGAAGAAAGCACATCAGAACCTCTAGTTTCTTAGGAACTTGTGGAGGTTTAGTATGACAACGAAAACCCTGGCAAACTTCTACAGATGTGTAATGGAAAGTGTGCTGACAAGTTGCATCACGGCCTGGTATGGGGGCATCAATACCTCTGAGTGGAAAGCCCTGCAAAAGCTACATCACAGGCAAAACTCCACCATTAAGAAAATCTGCATGAATGCTGTGACCAGCAGCAATCATTATGATCCACCCCATCCAGGACATGCTCTGTTCTTGCTGTTGTCATCAGGAAAGAGGTATAAAACACTACAAAGTGCAACAAGACTCATATCACCAGGTTCAGGAATAGTTGCTACTCCTCATCAGACTCCTTAACAACAAATTCAATCAGAGGCTCATTTAAAATTGTATACATTGCATATTATATATAATTGAATATTAATTTTCTATATTGCATAGTTTATATGCACTTCCTTCTTGTTTATATTTCTCTCGTTTGTATACGTATCTTTTCCTGAGTACAGTTTTTTTGCACTACCGATAAGTAGAGAATCTGCCTTGCCTGCAGGAAAAACAACTTTATTATTGTATATAATGTCATGTATGTACTCTGACAACAAATCTTGACTTTGAACCTTTTGCACTATTGTTGTATTCATTAATAACTATTTTTTTGCATTAAATGAACGTGAACTCCCTACCACAGTTCTTATAGGCTGGTTTAGGTCTGTTTTATATTCCAAAGAAAATATTGCTTTGAGTGACTGGAAAATACTTAACTTGAGAATCAGAATTTTTTTATAAATCACCTTACAAAATTAAATTAAAGAAAATAATGCAAGGAAAAGTCAAAGTAAGGCTGTGGTTCATTGTTCATTCAGGAACCTGATGGTAGAGGGATAGAAGCTGTCCTTGTGCCGCTGAGTGCTCATCTTTAGGCTCCTGTACCTGTTTCCCAACGGTAGCAGAGTGAAAAGCTTGACTGGGTGGTGGGGCTCCTTGAGGATAGAGGCTGCTTTCTTTAGACACCACATCTTGTAGATGTCCTCGATGGAGTGAAGACTGGTTCCTGGGATATCACAGGCTGAGTTAACAATCCTCTGGAGTTTATTCTTGTGCTGAGCATTGGCACCTTCATACCAGACAGTGATGCAACAAGACAGAATGCTCTCCACAGAACACCTATAGAAGTTCTTGAGAGTCTTCGGTGACATACTGAATCTCTTCAAATGCCTCACAAAGTATAGCCACTGGCAATCCTCCTTCGTTCATGATTGCATCAACATGGAGGCTGCAGGACTGAACCTCAGAGATGTTGACACTCAGGAATTTGATGTTTTTGACCATCCCCACTGCTGATCCCTCGATGAGGATTGATTCATGTTCTCCTGACTTCCTTCTGAAGTCTACAATCATCTCCTTGGTTTTGCTAACGTTGAGCGCAAGGTTAATGGTGTGACACCACTCAACTAAATGATCTATCTCATTCATGTCTGCTTTCTCCTTGCCTTTTGTGATTCTATCGACAACCATGATGTCATCGGTAAATTTGTAGATAGCATTGAAATCGTGCCTGGCCACATGGTCATGGGTGTATAGAGTAGAGAAGAGGGCTAAGCATGCATCCTTGAGGTCACCTGTGTTGATCATTAGTAAGGAGATGTTGTTTCCAATTTGTTCTGACTGGTCTTCCGATGAGGAAATCAAGCATCTAGTTGCAGAGGGTGAGGGTGGTGTGAGGCCTAAGGTTTAAAGTTTGTTGACCAACACTGAAGGAACAATGGTGTTGAAGGCTGAGGTGTAGTCGATGAAGAGCAGCTGTATGTACGAGTTGCTGTTTTCTCTGTGATCCAGAGCTGAGTGGAGAGCCAATGATATTGCGTCTTGGGAAATATGTTAGGTTTTACTCTGTAGATTGACATAATGGTGCAACATTATTGGTGTTGCAGGCAGATGTTACTCAGCCTTACTGTCTTTATCAACTAGGTTTTTGATCTCGATTGCTTTACTTTGGAGAAGTATCAAGTGATAACTCAAAAATTCATCAGAGGGAAGAGTTTGAAGTGATTCAAGTTTCTTTTGCAAATTTCCATGCAAATCTCAAATAAAATTAGACATTGCTGGAAACTTGTGGCAAATAAAGCAGCATCTGTGAAACAAGAAACAGTTAACATATTAGGCCAATAACCTTTTAATTGGAACTGATGGCCTGCTACAAAGAAGGGCTTTTAATGTTCGGTTTCCTTCAGCCATTTGTCCACTTTGACAATTCAATGACAGAAACAGGAAAAGACTGCAAACTTGTGTGACAATAAATTGAGAACTCCAGAGAATAAATAGCTCATGAATATTTACACATTGAAACTGAAGGTCAATGCATGAAAAACATATGAGGATGGAGGGTCTGCCCACTGTATTGATATTTTATATGTGTGAAAATTCACTTAAATTGACTTGTAAAACATAATACCATACTTAATTCATCAGAGCAATGTCCTAGAACTGAAGAAATAACTTGTCGATCTAAAGATCTCTGTCCATGGAGTGAACTGATTGTCTCAGCACTGGCACTTCGTTCAAGTGTTCATTCGCTTGTGAAAAGGAATAATTTTCACTTCCAACTGTGACCTTCATGAATTATAAATTAATCACATTCATGAAGGACCGTTAAAAGTCACTGCCAGTGGGGACATATCATTTATGTAAATTTTTAAAGTGTGGATAATTAGTTTTGAATACACTATATAAAAACAATTAATTTTGAAATATTGTCACCCTATGCTTAATACATGTTTCATTCAGAAACAAACAGATTGGAAAGATGGTCAGTCTTGCAATTCATTCTGCACACAAGTAGCTAGTTATAGCTGAAAAGTGAATCATTAGGCCAACCCATGCTAAAATGGGTAAATTAGAATTGTAATCTTTCATCCTTCAATGTAAAATTCTAAATAGATTGAAACTCATACAGGAGGTACATAGTAATGGTGGAGGACTCAACAACTACTATGCTCTCCACACAGACAGAATTAAATAACATGTCAAAAAACAGTTGAGAATAGGCTTACTGATGCAAAAATCTAAGCAACTGAACTTTCTAGCTGTTTGATCCACTGCTTTGCCACTTCCATTGTGTTTTTGATGCTGCCCTAGTTTTGTTATAAATTATCAAATAAAAATTCATCTTGACCCCAGAACTCTAGTTTCTGGTTGATGGATTACATTCATGTAAATGTTAAGTTCAGAAGACTATTTGCGGCTTGATTGGCTTTTCTATGCAGCCACTGAAGAATGGAAAATGACAAAAGAAGTAAGATGAAGCAAAATAACTTTACGGAGATGGAGCTTTTTCAATAATCATGGTAACAGTTGCTTTCTCACAGTTATTTTATTTCCAATTAGATGCCATTTTAAGTGTATCCTTTCTTTTAAATTTATTTGAAACCTGATTTTCCACTTTTTTTGTCAATCTATTACAGATATTATGTGTATGTACACTTGACCACAGTACCTTAATTTTTTTTTTTGTCTTTTGAGTCATTATTCCATTGTAATTTCTGTGCTCATTTTTTTGGAAACATCTTTAGAACATAGAATTTTACAGCAATTCACAAGAGTCCTTTAAATATCTGTATTGTTCCAGCCTCCATCACAACCCCTGCCAATTCGTTCCAGGCACCCATTACTCCCTGTGTATATAAAAAAAAAAACAACTTACCCCTGATGACTCCCTTAAACTTTCCTCACTCACCTCTGGTCCATCCTTTCTATACCTGTCATAATCTTATAGACCTCCATGAAATCATCTCCCATCTTTCTTTGCTCCAAAGAGAAAAGTCTTTCCTCATGAGACACATTCTCCAATCCAGGCAACATCCTGGTAAATTTCCTCTGCACCCTCTCCAAAGCTTCCACATCCTTCCTATAATGAGGTGACCAGAAATGAACACAAGAGTCCAAGTGTGGTCTAACCAGAGTTTTATAGTGCTGTAATGTTACCTCTTAACTATTGTAATCAATCCCCCCTACTAATGAAGGCCAGCAAACCATAAGCCTTCTTAACTACCCCATCAACCTGCACAGCCATCTTGAGAGTTCCATGGATTTGAACCACAAGGTCCCTCTGTTATTCCACACTATTAAGAATCCTGCCATTAAGTATTCACTCTTCCAAGTTTGACCTTCCAAAATGCATCACTTCACATCTTTCATTCAGAAACAAAATTATAATACTATATCTGGCCTTTTGAACAAGAAACAGCCTTGTAAAATTTTGTTTCGGAATCATAGGGAAGTTAGAATGATCAAATCATAGAACCATGAAACGCACAAGTAGATCCTTCATCCCAATAAATCCTCTCTGATCATTAAGCACCAATCTACACTGATCATATTCTTATTTAATTCCATTTTGTTCTTCTCATGTTCCCATTAAGTATCCCCATCCCGCAGTCAGATTCCATCTTGGACAGACTTGAACCAATTTACAAGAACTTGCACCTCAGTCCACACCACATGCATTCCAGTCATAATTCTTCCACAGTGGCTACTTGTGTTATTTTTAACTCAATATGGTGCTGTTTCCTCCCATATTCAAAATACATATGGGGTAAGTAGATTGATTTATAAATCTGGGACTTTGTCATTACATATCTGCCTGGTGGATCTGTTATTATTTCCTTTATATTGATTGACAAATTTTTGTTAACTAATATAGCAACGCCTCTGGATTTTGAATTGTATGATGATGCAACTGCATGACCTACCCAGTCTCTCTTCAATTTACTATGTTCTATCTCGGTTAAGTGTGTTTCTTGCACAAATACAATGTCCACTTTCTCTTTTTTTAGTAATGTCGGTAACCTCTTCCTTTTAATTTGGTTGTGTACTCTATTAATATTTACGGTCATGTAATTTAATGCACCCATCTTATACCTCCTTTTTCAATTCTCTCTCATCTCCTCAACTCTTCCATCTCCCTTTTTCCAATATTTCTTTTCAAATTATTTTTGCATGTCTCAATACATGACGACATGACTAAAAAACAAATTATCCTAGAAAGCCCCACAAAAAAAACACAAAATATTCCTACCCAAAATAATTTTAACCCCTCCCCCCCCCCCCCCCCCCCGCATAGGCTTGTCTTTGACTCCTTGCCAGACAACCACAACTCCCTATCCATTTGGGTTGTGGTAATAACTGCAAGCATCAACAGATTTTGCAGTAGCAGTTCTTCTTCCCTCCCCAGTCCCCCCCAGAGAAACACTATACATTTTCCAAAAATATAACAAAGCTCCTTTTTCCCCCCCCCCTTCTTATCTTTTCCCCTTATTTTTTTCAACCTTAAACTTTATATTCACATTATTATCTTTACAACTTATTTCTATACATTGTCTTGATAGTCTTTTTTAGAACTTCTCGTATCGTTGTCTGTTTGGCAATCTCTTTGCAAAGTGTTGGGCTTCTTTCAGGTCTGAGAACAGTCTATTCCTTTCCCCAGGAATGAATACTTTTAATACTGCTGGATGTCGTAGAACAAAATTATAGCCTTTCTTCCACAATGTCTGTTTTGTCACGTTAAACTCTTTCTGTTTCTTTAAGACCTCGAAACTAATGTCCGGGTAGAAAAATATTTTTTGTCCCTTATATTCCAGTGGCTGTTTATTTTCTTTTACTTTATCCTTTGCTCAATCTAATATTTTTTCTCTTGCCGTTTGTCTTAGTAAATTTATTATTATGGAGCGTGATTTTTGGTTTGAATGCAGCTTTGGCGCTAATGCTCTGTGTGCTCTTTTGATTTCTATTTTGTCTTGTAGTTCTTCAGCTTCCAAGACTTGTGGGATCCATCTTTTTTTTAATCCCTTTAGGTCTGTCCCTTCTATGTCTTCTTGCACACCTACTATTCTTATATTGTTTCGTTTGCTGTAAATCTCCAACACATCAATTTTTTGAATTAACAAATCTTGTATCTCTTTAATTTCCTTGTCTCTATCTTTCAGTTCATTCATCTCTAATTCCACAGCTGCCTGACTTCTTTCCACTTCATCTGTTCTTTCTCCTATATCTGCTATGGCAGATATTGAGTTAAATTCTGTTGTTAAAATGTCTTTTAATGTCTTCATTTGTTCATCAAAATATTCTCTCTTTATCTTATTAACTGTTTATCTTTTTTATCTTCCTCTTTTCCGTGTAAGTCTTTGTCTTTTCTTCTCTCTCTGGCTCCTTCTCTTGTTTTCTGTTCACCTCTCCTTGCCGTGATGTCGCCTGCCCGACTCTCTCTGTCACTTCAGTTGTATCCCGTTGCTGGGTCCCTCTCTCGTCAGTGTCTTTTTTGTTATGTTCACTGCGCATGCTCGACTCTTTGTGCATGCGCGGTTGTGATTCTTTTTGTGGCTCAGTGAGCCATTTTTGTAGTCTGTTTCGGGAAGGGCCGTTACCCAGCTGGGTGTCTTAACAGCTCCGGGGATCGGACGTTCTTTCTTTTCTTTCTGTCTTCTTCTTAATCTGTCTCGCTGATCTTCTCTTTTTTTGGTGCCATCTCCTGGGCTTTCTTGGTTTCTTTACCTTTCAGGTTTTTTCTGTCCAGCTTTGTTTTTCTTTTCTCTGTGGAGGTCGGGTTATCTCCAGCCACTACTCCATCACCGTGACCTACATATCATTTCTTGAGTACAGTTTTTTTTCCACTACCAATAAGTAGAAATTCGGCCTGGCTCACAGGAAAAAGAATCTCAAGGTTGTATGTGATATCATGTTTGCACTATGACAATAAATCTGAACTTTGAAATTTTGAAAATGTAAAATAAAATTCCACTTGAAAAATGTAAGCATTGCAGATGTTGGAATCTATGAGCATAAACTGAGAAGCTGGAGAGACTCAATGAAGAATCCCTACCCAAAAGATTGGCCTTGCACTTCTCTCCATGGATACTGCCTGACCCACTCTTTGCTCTAAAATTCCACTTGAATTATTTAGTTTTTTTTGAAATGTTGCATTTCTTTGTCTTTAATATGCATTATTATTTTCATCAAATAGCTATTATCACTGAAAACTGAAATGGTTAATTGAAGACTAAAACTGTAAAAATATACATTCATGCCTATCACTCACGGACTTAAACTGGAGACCGAAATGACTACTCAGCTCAAGCACCTCCCATCTTTCTCCAATTACATTTTATCACCATAAACCATTATTCCCTTCTTCCTCATGCTTCAGTGCATATCTGTGCTGTTTGTTTCAAATTTCACATTACTCATGTTTTTTATGACATAGTAGGAGGCCATTCAGTTCATCATTTATGTCATCTCTCAGGGCAATCCCCTGAATCCCATTTATCTTCCTATAACTTATTTTAACTCATGATCATTAACCTCTGCCCTGCTTCTACCACTCATATACCCTGCTGGAAAATTTATAGGAGTCAATTAATATACCAATAAATTTGGAACATGGGAGGAGACTGAAGCACCTGGTAGAAACCTGTACATCACAGGAATAATTTATAAACTCTGTACTGCAGTGGTGGTAGGGAATATACCAGGTCACTAGAACTGTGAGAGCATTATTACATGCAGCACCACTGTGACACCCTTTTTCATGAATATTTGGATAAAGAAATTTCTTCAGAATTACCAATCAGATGTTTCAGCAATTCAAATTCAGATTTCAGATTTTTGGTTTATACATGACATCACGATTCCTTTTTCCTGTGGGGGGGGGGGGGGGCGACAAAATTGACCACAAATTGGTAGTGCAAATATAAACTGTACACAGTGTAAGCATGTAAATAAATAACAGAATTGTAAACAGATAACAAATATAAACAAGCTGACTGGACAATACTGAGTGAACAAAAGAAGATCAATAAAGTGCACAAGAGTCCTTAAATGAGTTTCTGATTGAGTTTGTCATTGAGGAGTCTGATGGTTGAGGGGTAGCAGCTGTTCCTGAACCTGGTAGTGCGAGTCTTGTGGCACCAATATCTCTTTCCTGATGGCAGCAGCAAGAACAGAGCGAATATTGGGTGGTGTGGATCTTTGATGATTGCTGCTGCCCTCCGACAGCAGAGTTCCCTGTAGATGTACTCATTGGTATGGAGGGTTTCCCCATGGTGTCTTGGGCTGTGACCACTACCCTTTGGAGGGCTTTACGCTCAGGGGTATTGGTATTCCTATACCCGATTGTGATGCAGCTGGTCACCACACCCCTGTAGAAATTTGCCAGGGTTTCTTGTGTCATTACCAAACCTCTGCAAACTCCTGAGATAGTAGAGGCGCTAACATGCTCTCTTCACGATACCATTGTTGTGTTGAGTCCAGGAAATATCCTCTGAGATATTGACTCCCAAAAACTTAAATTTTCTCACCCTCTCCACCTCTGATCCCCCAATGATCACTGGATTGTATAACTCTGTAATGGTGGTTTTTAATGTAATTACAGTAATGGTGTTTATTTGTGTTCTTCCCTAAACTGGAAATGTATTCTGCATCTAATCTGTCAAAAGCTTTCATTAATTATAAAAACTTCTATTAAGTTACCCATCTGTCTTCTTTTCTCAAAAGAAAAGAGATAGTCTTTGCATTCATTCCTTGCATTTGTTATAATTCCTGTGCATTATATCTACACCCTCTTCATTGGCTCCACATCCTTTCCATGATGTGGTGACTAGACTATATATAGTATTCCAAGATTAGTGTGACCATGGTTAGATACTTATTTTGCATAATTTCCCTGCAGAAATGAACCCGAGATTAGTTTTCTTTCTTCATGTCCTTGCTAACCTGTAATGGGACATTTTTGTAATTAACATATTTCCTTCTAGATCCTTTTGTTCACTTATTCCACCAAGACTCCCACCTTCCAAGTGATGTGACCTCCCTATTCATCCTACAAAAATGTATTACTTTACATTATCCATGTTGCTTCTCACCGGCTACATATTTGCGAAAATGGGCAAATTTATTAATGCCCTCTTGTAATTGTAGTGATTTATTCTTCCCACTCCCAATCTCAAATAATCCAAAACTTGAAAAATTTTGCTTAGTTATGTCTATAAATTGTGAACAGTGCTATTTCTTGTATAATACCACGATCCACAGACTTCCACTTTAAATAGCTACTCTCTCACTTTCTACATTTTATCCTGTAGTCAGCTAGCAATCCACTTTGTTATATCTCCTGATCCTACATTTGTTATTCTCCTGCACGGTACCTTTTAGAAGGCCTTTTGAAAATTTGCATAAATTGCATCTACAGTTTTAGCATTATCTCTAAAAACATTTCAAACAAAAAAAATCAGTAAGCTGATCAAGCAAGACTTCCAGGATACAGTACATATATTTTTTAATTGCAAAACAACCCGACAGCTTGTTTTATTTGTGCAAAGAAGCATTCCACTGATGTGCATCAAATCTTTAATATCTAGCCTGCTTGTCCATTTTGTTAAGCTTATTATAATATCAGGTTTACAAATTAAAAATGTTATTTTTCTGTTTGAAAACTTGTTATATTTTAAAAATTCCATCATTGTAAAGAATCATTGCAAAAATTATTTGATCCTTTTGATGATCTTTTAGTCTAATTCATTCTTGTCATTATGAAGAATGCTTTCATGCATTCTGGAACAACTTAATTAAATGCTGGTCAAGAGAATGGCTTCAAATTAGCCTGAAAGACTCTATCAATGTTTATAAAATACCTGTAATCTGTCAGTATGGGAAGTATTGACACTTCACTTGTAGCCTGCTGCGAGTGGAACTGCCAAGCAAACAAGAATATTTTTTTTAAACAGAAAAAAATAAATTTCAAGGAAGGATTCATGTAAATTTTGAGTATTTTTAGAGGATCCAACTATTAAAAGGTGAAGTGTTTTGATTAGAAAAAAACTTCTTTTTCGCTGACACATGAGCTGCTTTGCTCTGACAACAAAGCTGACCTGAAAGATTAGGCAGTCTCCAAGATCTGTTAATTTCATTATGATACAGGTTGTTGGGTGCCTCTCCTATCTGTTGGAAGTAATATCTCCAGGTAGCCTGAAAACCCAAACATTTGTTGTCTTCAATATCTGGAGGAAAACTTAGATCCACTACTAGTAATAGAGTCCACTACTAATAATATGGGGTCATGAGAAAAAAAAAACAAACCTCATCATAAAGGTTTGTTTTCTGCCCTTTATGAATTACTTTTAAGATCTAGGGATAGTTCCCTGGGTGGTTTTAGGAAAATATGGGACAAGACTACATGGGATTCTATTTTGAAACATGTTCACTCATCTTCTCTTTGTACTAGGCACTTAACTGCTTCAATTTAAAACAGACTATCGAGCACACTTTTCCAAGGTTCAGTTAGCTGAACGATATCCTAATGTTTCCTCTAAATGTGATAAATGCATAACTGAGGAAGGGACGTTGTATCATATGTTTTGGTTATGTCCTTTCTTAAATTTCTGGCAAAGGGTATTTCGCACCTCTTTGTTAGTTCTTAATATTAACTTGACTCATAGCCCTTTCATTGCTATTTTTGGAGTGAGTGGGCCAATCAATTTAATATTGACTTTTTCACAATCCTGTGTTGTGGCTTTTGGTTCCCTCATTGCTATAAGGGCCATTTTGATGAGATGGAAAGATGCTGTTCCTCCCACTCATACTCAGTGGTTATCAGATGTGATGGCATGTCTGTGTCTAGAAAAAAATTAGGTGTTCTATTACTGCATTGGATCTTAACTCCCTTTCTTTTTGGTGTTATTTTCTCAAATATTTTCAAAATTTGTAGATTAATTATCTGAGAGATTATTCAACAATATTATGACAATGTTACATATTATTTCTTTTCTTTGGCTTGGCTTCGCGGACGAAGATTTATGGAGGGGGTAAAAAGTCCACGTCAGCTGCAGGCTCGTTTGTGGCTGACCAGTCCGATGCGGGACAGGCAGACACGATTGCAGCGGTTGCAAGGGAAAATTGGTTGGTTGGGGTTGGGTGTTGGGTTTTTCCTCCTTTGCCTTTTGTCAGTGAGGTGGGCTCTGCGGTCTTCTTCAAAGGAGGCTGCTGCCCGCCAAACTGTGAGGCGCCAAGATGCACGGTTTGAGGCGTTATCAGCCCACTGGCGGTGGTCAATGTGGCAGGTACCAAGAGATTTCTTTAGGCAGTCCTTGTACCTTTTCTTTGGTGCACCTCTGTCACGGTGGCCAGTGGAGAGCTCGCCATATAATACGATCTTGGGAAGGCGATGGTCCTCCATTCTGGAGACGTGACCCATCCAGCGCAGCTGGATCTTCAGCAGCGTGGACTCGATGCTGTCGACCTCTGCCATCTCGAGTACCTCGACGTTAGGGGTGTGAGCGCTCCAATGGATGTTGAGGATGGAGCGGAGACAACGCTGGTGGAAGCGTTCTAGGAGCCGTAGGTGGTGCCGGTAGAGGACCCATGATTCGGAGCCGAACAGGAGTGTGGGTATGACAACGGCTCTGTATACGCTTATCTTTGTGAGGTTTTTCAGTTGGTTGTTTTTCCAGACTCTTTTGTGTAGTCTTCCAAAGGCGCTATTTGCCTTGGCGAGTCTGTTGTCTATCTCATTGTCGATCCTTGCATCTGATGAAATGGTGCAGCCGAGATAGGTAAACTGGTTGACCGTTTTGAGTTTTGTGTGCCCGATGGAGATGTGGGGGGGCTGGTAGTCATGGTGGGGAGCTGGCTGATGGAGGACCTCAGTTTTCTTCAGGCTGACTTCCAGGCCAAACATTTTGGCAGTTTCCGCAAAGCAGGACGTCAAGCGCTGAAGAGCTGGCTCTGAATGGGCAACTAAAGCGGCATCATCTGCAAAGAGTAGTTCACGGACAAGTTTCTCTTGTGTCTTGGTGTGAGCTTGCAGGCGCCTCAGATTGAAGAGACTGCCATCCGTGCGGTACCGGATGTAAACAGCGTCTTCATTGTTGGGGTCTTTCATGGCTTGGTTCAGCATCATGCTGAAGAAGATTGAAAAGAGGGTTGGTGCGAGAACACAGCCTTGCTTCACGCCATTGTTAATGGAGAAGGGTTCAGAGAGCTCATTGCTGTATCTGACCCGACCTTGTTGGTTTTCGTGCAGTTGGATAATCATGTTGAGGAACTTTGGGGGACATCCGATGCGCTCTAGTATTTGCCAAAGCCCTTTCCTGCTCACGGTGTCGAAGGCTTTGGTGAGGTCAACAAAGGTGATGTAGAGTCCTTTGTTTTGTTCTCTACACTTTTCTTGGAGCTGTCTGAGGGCAAAGACCATGTCAGTGGTTCCTCTGTTAGCGCGAAAGCCGCACTGTGATTCTGGGAGAATATTCTCAGCGACACTAGGTATTATTCTATTTAGTAGAATCCTAGCGAAGATTTTGCCTGCAATGGAGAGCAACGTGATTCCCCTGTAGTTAGAGCAGTCTGATTTCTCGCCTTTGTTTTTGTACAGGGTGATGATGATGATATTATAAGCCTTGTTCAAATTGCCTAAATCTTTTTAATAAGGTTAACCATTTTGAGGGATTTTACAGCACAGGCTGATGAAGTTCGTGTAAATTAATGATTTCAAAAGATTTCCATCTGCAAAGACTACAATAGTGTGCAATATGAACAACCACCTCTGGATTTCCACTTTTGACTGTGCAAGTGTCTATTTTAAAAATTACTGTCAATATCAGAGTTTAGTGATGACAGATGTTAAAAACTTCATCATTACAGCTGTAGCACATGATATTAACCATAGTTATAGTTAGAGAGAGAAAAATATACAGTCAACCATGATGTTGACGTGTGATAGGGAAATTTTTGCATTGTAAATATGGCTTAAAAATTGAGGGTGAACGTAAGGATAGCTCCTTGTTTTGTAATTTTTATCCCTGTGGGCTTAAATAAATGATAGGTGAAATATGTTAAAAAATGGTTGGGGGGGTTTGTCACATTTTTGGCCCGAAATGTGAAGTTAATAACACTACTAACGCAGGTTTTACCAGTTAAGCATCTCCGTGTCTTTATTCTCCAGTTTTCATTGTTCCTCCATTTCGCGCTCTTCTCCCTCTCTCATACCATGTGACTTCTGGTCAGGTGAATACATCTCATGCATATTCATTATCATGAATAAAGAACTAACTCTCTGATAAAGGAACAGTAAATCTATCAAAGGAGGACAGAAAGCTGCTGAAAGAGCAAGTAATTAAGCTTGCATCATAGCAATAAATAGGTAGCCTCAGTGAAGAGAATGGCAGCAAAAAAATAAAACGGAAATGTTAACGGTGTTTCTTTTCCCACTCATGTGACCTGACCTGCTGATTTATTCCAGTATTGTGTTTTTTTTTCGTTTAAATTTTAAAATCCTGCAGTTATTTTAATTTTTTTAAGCATCAAAACAAGAGCTCCCAATTTTTTTGAGTCTAACCTGGACTTTTACCTTGAAGAGATTCAGAGACTGTACGATTTGACTTCAGGACAAGTAATTTGAGAAGAATGGTTGCAGTGGTTATGACTTTCATTCTTTTACCTAAAATTCCTGTGCTTGTCATAAATGTAATGATCTCACCAGTGGAGGCAATATAAATTCCTTGTTCTACTACTGATCCTTGCTATCATTTTATTTGCCCAGGTCTCCCAAAATCAGTACAAAGGTGATTAATGAAGTTACTTTGAATCACTATTTCTTTATTCTACTTAACATTAATATATGCATTTACAGTCCATCAGAATGAATGAGTTTTAATTTGTTCCAGTAAAGATATAGCACAGATATGATCCCAATAACTATCCCCTGTTCTCTAAACAGTTGTTCATGTTTCAGTCAATTGTATCACAAACCCAATTAATAACTAAGATTTATTTTCTTATTTGATCATATGGAAAATTGACTGAAAGTGTATTCAGTAAAATGCTCTTCCCTTTCGTCCATTGTATAGATTTTAATTTTTACTTATCAACAACCTCATACTTCCTGCATGAGATTCTAATTAGTGGCAGATTTTAGGTGGGTTTGTGGTTTGACTCTGTGCCCACAGAAACTCATTTCAGTCTATCTCAACTTATTCTCTATTGACATTTATAACTGGCAGAGATTGAATAGTCTCCTGCCATTTGTCTGAGTGAGATTTGAACCCAAATCCCAGAGCTGGGAATGCTTTGTACTGATCCTCTGTGCCATCCAGTGTGCCAAATTTATTTTACTCTGATGGAAATAGTCAGAAATTGAAGTATTTGTGTTCAAAGAAGGCAGTAGCAGCTTATAACTAAAAGCTGAAATTGCATGGTTTCACAAATTGTAGATTCTGACATTTCGGACCCTCTCCATATATTAACAGAGATATTGTTCCTATCTAGTTGAGTTACACAATCTTTTTAGTTATTGGTTATTACATGATAATTATAGCTTCATATTATAGCTTCATCTAAAGAATGCAGGCACACTGAGCAAACTATATTAAACAAACTCATCTAAACACTTTGGAATTCAGGCCTCAGCACCCCCTGAAAATGGATCCATGACTCCTTGTCATACAGACTGCGATCAGAGAAGATGGATAGTAACATCTCCATGATGACACCCAACTCCAATGATCTGCAACAATGTATATTCAGCCCTCTACTATACTTCCTCTACATCTGTACAACCAAATACCGGTCCAACTCTATCTTCAAATTCACTGATGACAGCACAGTTGTAGGCCAATATCAAATAATGAGACAGAAATCAGAAAAGAGATTGAGAGTCTAGTGGTATGGTGGCATGTTAACAATATCACTCTCAACATTGATAAGCCAAAGGAGCTGATCTTAGACTTCAGGAAAGGGGATAGAGGCCACACCTCTACATGAATGCTGTTGAAGTTTAAATAGTAGATAGATCCAAGTTTCTTGGAGTAAATGTTTCCAGTGACCTGAACTGGACAAACCTTATTGACACGATGGACCTCTAGTTTCTTAGCAGTCGAACTTAGAAGTTCGACATGTTCCCCATGTTGTGGATCTATATTAATAGTAATATTTTGGTTACAGTTAAGTTATACTTATAAAATGTCTTAGAAAAGTAAATTGTAGAGTTAGAATATTGTATATGTATTCTTAGTAAATTAGTTGTGGGCTGGTACAGGTCACAGCACATTTACAGAGAACCATGGTACTCAGAGAAGAGAGTTCATTCTCAGAGTGACAGTGTCTTGGAAAGACAGGGCTAATGGATCTGAAGTGGTCATTAATTATTCAAGACCATGAAGTATTTGCTTTATTTAAAATTGAAGCATCTAAATATTCAATAAGAACTGCTGAGGAAGCTATCTGTTTTTTAAACAAAGCCACTTAAGCCTCTTGAATAGAGATGAGGTCAGAGGTTATTATACATATGGAGTGGTTTTAAAAAAGGAATAGAATTTTGGTAAAAATAAAACTGATAGTTATGTGGTTTCCAAGAATTGGGACTCACCTCATTGATGATGTAACTGTCACATGATTTGGCTAAATATATTATTGATTCAGACATTTTTGGATCAGTTCAATTTGGAGAGTACAAAAGTCAAAACCTTGTGAAAAACAGGGTTGAATTACAGTAACCAGAATAGGTGCTTTTGTGTGTTACTCCTGGGAAAAGGAGAACACAGAATAAGTGGCTTTTGAAATATGGAAGACCACTTTGCTGTCTCTTTGGAAAAGAGGACAGAATTCTACTGGGTCCATTTTTGTATGGTCATTTTGTTTAATCATTATCTGGGTTTGTGAATTCATCATGGAAAAAAATAGCCACATCCACTGTCTCTTTGAAAAGAGGCAGATTCTTCATGTGGAAAACAGATTCCAAAATCTTCAGTAAAAAGATTTGATCCTGGGAAGATGAGAATTGTATTCTCCTTTTCACAGGAGGCACACTGATGGCTCAAAAGATGGTCACATTTATTTAAAGAATATCTCAAGATATCTCATCAAAAGAATGATGAGTAAAGAGGCCTGAAGATGTGATGTTTGAAAGTGCTTTATAATTATTTCTGAACTGAGAATTTAAGACCTTCATACAAGACTAAAATGATGCTGAAATTTTAAAATATGACTTTTTAGAGTGAAACTTTAATTACATACACACACACATGTACATTTTACATTTGTGCATAGTGATGTTAAGTTTAGAGATAAATAATAAATGTTATGTTATTGATAGTTTAATAAAAACTGTTATTTTGAACTTACCATTGCCTGGTGAATTTTTCATTGTTGCTTTTTTTTAGTGCTAACAAAGTTCCTTTAGTCCCAAACAAAAAAAATGAAAAAGGTTGTTAGTTTGTAACAACTTTGACAGGTGCAATATTGAAATAATGCTAGATTTACAGAAGGAAGTGCATATAACTGATGCACCATCAATAACTTTAAAAGACTGAAGTTGAACGAACTGATAGGTTTTTATTATCTTTAGAGCAAAAGCACATCCATGTTGCTCAACTCTTCTGCACTGGGCAGGCAGCTGTAAAACATTCTGGAACCTGTGGGAGGAGCCATAGGCACAGTCAGCCAATGGGTGTGCACAGACAGACAAATATATACATACAGTTGTTTACCATAATAACAGAGAACATAACAAACTTTCCTGCCCTCCATTGACTTAATCTACACCTCCCACTGCTTAGGTATGGCACCCAACCACCCATCCCCACAATTCTCGTTCTTCCTAACAGGAAGGTTCAAAAGTGTGAAATCGCACGTCAACAGGCTTAAAGACAGTTTCTATTCCGCAGCCATCACACTACAGGATGAACACTTCAACATTGCTCTGATGCTGCCTTTGCATGTACTAATTTGGTTTTATCGTTATAATCCTGTGCTCTGTAAATGCACTTTTGCCTTTCTAGTTTGTTCAGCTGTATGAATATTTGGATTGATTTACTAGACTGCTGGTGGAACAATGCTTATTATACCAGGTATAGTGCAACAATAAATTATAAACTTAAAAACTTAATACTACTTCTTAAAGTATTTGTTTTATTTATATACATTTCTGGATGTAACCAATAAACTGATAGATTCAGCACATCTTGAACTCACCCAAGAAACAAATATTAAGAATCATCCAAGCCTTGTGGAATTTATCAAATAGTGAAAGATCTGTTAAAATGAAATTAGGATGATTTTGCCACAAATCAACCAAAATTTTACCAGAATTGGACCTGTTTATTTTTATTAGACTTGGTGATAAGGAATGTAAATCAGATTTTGACAAGCAAGTTTAGTGATTCAATCATGAATTTTCATGTTTATTAATAAACAACAGAGGTTGTACACAAGTGGAAACAAGGACAAGCATTTTGGGATGCTGGGCAGCATGGTTGGCATAGTGGTTGTGCAATGCCGTTACAGAGCCAGCAACCAGGACCAGGGTTCGAATCCCACACTGTCTGTAAGGAGTTCATATGTCCTCCCTGTGTCTGCGTTGGTTTTCCCCGGGGATCTAGTTTCTTACAACAGTTCGAAACATACTGGGGGGGGGTATAGGTTAATTGGGTGTAAATTGGGCAGCACAGATTAACCTGTTATAGTGCTGTACATCTAAATTTAAAATATAATTTAATTTAATCTCTTCTTTGATCAATATATCTATTTTCATTTTTGTGTTCAGAATCTTGTTTGGTTCTATCAAAAATCTGATGTTCTTCAAATTACATGTACCTTTGGTTTTTGAATAACTTTTAAAGCCTCATAAGCTTGACATTCTGAATTCTTTTTGCTGGTTTTGAGAAGCGCTATATCTTGGTTTATGGCTTAAAATAGTTGGCATTCTTTATTGCCAATGAATGTAGTTCTGTTGGTGAACATTGGCACTTAGTTGTTAGACATAATAATTCTAAATCCATATTAGCAGTGGAAACTGTGCCACCAGATGCAGTTGGCATTTTACATTTAGCAAATAGACACAGCTGGCATATTGCATAACAGCGTGGAAACACAGCCAGGCAAGGCACTTAGCATGTTTATTGGCAACATCCATGTTATCACTGCAGTTGGCACTTTGAACGCTGACACCAGATACATTTGACAACTAGGTGACGGAAGTGACAGCATTGTTGTCAGATGCATTTGGCACTTTGGTTGTTGGCAGGGGTGGTACTGTGACCCTGCATTCATTATTAAAACCAGTTGCGCAAATGGTTTGGCAGTGGAAATCGTGTCACCAGATAGCAGTTGGTATTCAGCTGATGACAGGAACATTTGGCACACAAGGTAAATCACAGATTATGGCTAGATTCTCACCTTACCGATGCATACTTAATTCCAAAATACTTGTCTTTATTTCCACTTGTTTATTGCTAAACAGGGAAATTCAAGTGTTTAATTTCAGGCAAACGTTAAGAGATTATCTAATTTTGGATTTTTTTTGCCATATATTCAGTGCATACAAAAATATGAATTGGGATTAGGTGTATGCCCCTCAGCCCACTGAACCTCTGCCAACAATTAATAAAATCATGGCTGATTTGAATATAACCTCAGTTTAGCATTGCAGTTGACCCATGGGAATCTTTCATCCCTTGCTTTGTGAAAATATATTTACTTATTTCTCTAAGATATTCAAACTTTGCTCCATCTCAGGAAGAGTTCCAGAGCGTGTTCCTGTGATTGGAAGCCTGTGACCAGTGATATACTTGAGAAATCAGTGTTGGGACTCTTTATGTGGTTGTACATATTAATCATTTGAATATGAAGGTAGGGGTTGCAACAAGTTCACAAATGAAAAGAAAATTAATAATATTGTTTTTTTTATAGTGAGAAAGTGAGAATGATACTTCTGAGTTGGTGAAAAGGGAATGACAATAACATTTAGAATTTAATTCTGAAAAATCCTGTGAGATTATGTATTTTGGATGGACTAATGAGGCTGGGTTAAACCTAAAAGACCTGCTTTTGTGCTGCATGGCTCAGTCTTAGTACAACATAGGAAGTACTTAGGAAAAGAGGAGCCATGGTGTGCTCTTTCAATTATCCTTGAAGTTGGCATGGCAAGTAGATAGGTGATGAAAAGACATGCAAGATATTAGTTGAGCATTTCAATTTAAAAGCCAGACAAATGAGGCATAATTGTATAAAACATTAGTTAGGCAACAATTGTATTTCGATGTACAATTTTGATTACATCTATAAAAATGACATGATTGCACTGGAGAAGTTGCAGAGGAAATTCACCAACAAGTTAACAAGTAAGGAGAACAATATTGTGCTCGAGGTGTAGTCTTACCAATGGACTGTATAACTGAACCATAGCATCAAAACTTTTGTATTAAATTCCTCTGGCAATGAACAGCAATGTACTGTGAGCTTTCTTAATTAAGTTCAAAGTTCAGATTTATTGTTAGTGTCCATACATGACATCACATACAACCCTGAGGTTCTTTATCCTGTGGGCCAGGCTGGATTTCTACTTAGCAGTAATGCCAAAAAAAACTATACTCAAGAAAACATACATATGCAAAAGAGAGAAATGTAAACAAAGAAAGAAAAGAAAATAGACATTCAATAATAAATTGCAAAGTGAGTCTCTGATAGAGTTTGTTGTTTAGGAGTCAGAAGGTGGAGGGGTAGCAACTGTTCATGAATCTGATGGTATGAATCTCATACCACCTGTACCTCTTTCCTGATGGCAGCAGTGAGAACAGAGCATATCCTGGGTGGCATGGATCGTTGATGATGGCTGCAGCTTTCAGACAATAGTGTCTATTTAGATTTTCTTGATGGTGGGGAGAGTTTCTACAGGGCTGTTCTCACTACCTTTTGCAGGGCTTTTTGCTCAGAGGTATTAGTGCCCCCAAACTGGGTCATCACACTTTCTACTACACATTTGTAGAAGCTTGCCAAGGTTTTTGAAGTCATATTGAACCTTTGAGGAAGTAAATGTGCTGACAAATTTTCTTCATGATGTCATTCATTTGTTGCTTTCAGCAAAGGACCTCCAAGATGGTGACTCCCAGGAATTTAAATGTGCTCACTCTCTCCACTTCCAAGTTTCCAATCTCTCTCCTGTATGCTGACTAATCTTCCCTTTTTATATAAGCCACTACCGCAGTACCATTACCAAATTTGTAGGTGGCGTTATTGTTGTACTGAACCACTCAGTTGTAGGTATAAAGCGAATAGAGCAGGGGGATAAAAAGGAAGCCGTATTGCTCTGGCAGATTTTAGAGGAGATGTTACAGATGCAGATTGAGATACTATATATAAATGAAATAAAATAGAAATGTAATATTACACAAAGTGGCCTTTAATTTGCCACAAGGTAGACAAAGATTCACCAATAGTATTAGCATTGACTGGTGCCCCTTAGAATCAGAGAAAAGAAAGAAAAGAGAGCCCCCCCGCCCCCCCCCCCGAGTCACTGAGTGTCCGTGGATTCGCCTCCAGTGCTCCCCTTGTCTCTGCAATCACCTAAGATTCTAGTTCAGTTCAAAACATCGACAACCCGAGCCCATATCCAAACTCCAATATGTTCAAGTAGCCTTTATTTCTCTTTAAAATTGTAGCCACTGTTAAAAAAAAGAGACAATGTGCTCTGAGATCAAGGTGTTACATAAAGAACATACAGGACTACAACACAGCAAGGTACAATAGCACCATATCCAAGAGGCCACTGCGAGCAACTGCTGCACTACCATCTTGAAACCACTATATCTCACAAGAATTAAACATCAATTTATTATGTTTATAACTAGTACGCTTATAAGTACAAACTACTGTTACAGTGATGAGGAAGCATTTACATTAGGGATTGCTCTCAGCATCCTCTTGAATCCTGTTTATGATACCTAGTTATCATTGTCAGTCTCCAGCAGCCCACAGCCTGGTGTGAGTCATATGATGTCAAGTCGCCAGCAGCCTGTGGACTGTGGGTTCCTTGCCTGCAAGTCACCAACAGCTCGCTGCCTGTGTGCAGAGCCCCTTGCTGATCTGACACCATGGTCACCATCCTTAGGGTAATTTTCTCAGTTTCATTTTCTCAATGGGAGTGGACGCAGCCAAACAAAGGCGCCACCATCTTGGATCAGCCCTGCGGTCGCAACATTTTAAAATAAAACACCGCCTGTTTGGAGCCATCGGCAGTCAAACTGTGTGGTAGGACTTTGAAGGGTGAGCACTTTGTCTCCGCTCCCCATTCTCCGTAGGTCTGCGCCAGCAGTAGCACTGCTGTAACAGGAGCTCCGGCTGGACTGCCATTTTTTTCCTTATGAATCCTCACAAATTGTGGTCAGGAGGTGAGGAAATCCAGGATCCAATTACACAATGGAGTATTGAGGCCCAGGTTTTGGAGTTTGCTGATTAGGCCCCACATTTGGTTAAGTCCCACATTTGGTTAACGCAGCGTCTTTACAGTGCCAGTGATTGGGACTGGGATTCAAATCCCATGCTGTCTGTAAGGTGATTGTATGTCCTTCCCGTGAGTGCGTGGGTTTTCCCACTGTTCAAAAACATACCTTGAATTCACTTGGCAGAAAAGAGGTGATTTGGGTGGTGCACTGATTCTAGATGTGGAAAAAGTGTTTGATAGACTCAAATGGAACATCTTATTTAAAGTGTTGGAAATATTAGGATTAGGTCAGACCTTTTTGAATTGGATTAGAGCATTATATAATGAACCTAAAGCCAAAATTGTAACAAATGGACGTTTATGCACCATTCCAGTTAACTAAGTCCAGTAAACAAGGATGTCAATTATCTCCAGCTTTATTTACTTTAGCTATAGAACTGATTGCAGAAGCAATTCAGTGTGATCCTGATATTAAGGGATTTAGGGTTAATCAAGAGGAATATAAAATTAATTTATTTTCTGATGATGTTTTGATATATCTGAGAGAACCAGCAATTTTGTTATTAAAATTGGAAGAATATGGGAAAGTTTCGGGCTATAAAATAAATTGGGATAAAAGTGAAATTATGCCTCATTTGAGAGGGGATTATGCTCAGTGTCAAAGAGATACTCAATTTAAATGGCCAATAAATGGGATAAAATATTTAAGGATACGTATAGATAATAATTTAAATATGTTATATAAATTAATTACTTACCTTTGCTTAAAAAGGTTGAAGAAGATTTGAACAGGTGGATGGCTCTGCTAATAATATTAGAGGGTAGAATTAATTGTGTAAAGATGAATATATTCCCAAGAGTACAATTTATTTTTCAAACATTGCCTATATCAATACCTCATAAGTTCTTTCAGGAATTAAATAAATATGTAAGAAAATTTCTTTGGCAAGCTAAGATGTGTAGGGTCTCCATATAAAAAATAATAGTTTTAACACCTTTCCATTCCACTGTTCTATTACCTATCATCGAAATTCATAGGTGTTTCATCCATGTTGCCAATATTTGCCAGTGCAAGCTAATGTTTCTGACAGTAACAGGTGAAAATTTACAACTTTATGATCAAAATCTTCTGGTAGTTTCTGAGTGATTTTTGTTTTTTGTTGTAATACCAGATTTTTCCTGTTCATGAAAGGGTTGCCCCAGCCTACTGTAGCTTCAAAGTCTTTACTGAGGTCAGGGTGCAACTAGGCCCACTGCAGTGCAAAAGTTCTAATTTTATTTCAGGTGGCTATGTAGAAATCTTGCCTTTGGTCATGTACCCATTCTGCATCGTGCTTTTCTAACTCTGGCCAACGAGTAATTCCACTTCTCATGGAACATTGCCTTTTTGGTATTTTTCTTAAAGTCTCCTCTTTCGTCCTCTAATTACTTACTAACCTCATATACATCAAATATTCTTGCAGCAATACAACAGTTCATTTTCTTGGCCATTTCAATCACTTTAAATTTGAAACTTGCTTTAAACTTGTGTTGTGTGTTGCGTGGCTTCATGGGCCCTCCATGGTAGTGAGGCAATGCCCAGCAGATCAATGCAGGCATGCAGCGAAGAGAACATGCAACTAACAACACAACTTGTATGCCGGTCAATGACCAATTTCTTTGGTCATCAGCCTATACACCGGTCGACTGCCAGCCCAGGCAGCCAGAAAACTGGGGTTGACTTATACGCCAGATACACCATAAAACCCTTAAAATCAGGCTGAAAAAGGGGGGTTGTCTTGTACGTGGGGGCCATCTTTTTCAGTGAAATATATAGTAATAATGAGGTTACGTGCTACTTACCAAGAAATGTTCAAGTTCTAATTTATTATCAGATATGTACATCACATCACATACAATCCTGGGATTCTTTTTTTTCTATGGGGCAGATAGAATTTCTACTTATCAGTAGTGTAAACTGGATTCAAGAAAAAGATATGTACACAAAAGATAGAAATGTAAACAAAAAGAAATAATAAATATTCAGTAATAAATAATGTGCAAAGTGAGAATTCTTAAATGTTTGATCTGTGGTTTAGGAGTCCATTGGTGGACTGTTTCTGAGCCTGGAGGTATGAGTCTTGTGCCACCTGTACTTCTTTCCTGATGTGAGAACAGTGCATATCCTGGGTGGTCTGGATCTTTAATGATTGCTGTTACTCTCCAACGGCAGCATTCCATATAAATTTTCTCAATGGTGGGGAGAGTTTTGCCTGTGATGTACTGGGCTGTGTCCACTATTTTTTGCAGGGCTTTCTGGTCAGAGGCAAATGTGAGCAGATTCGGGCCTTTTAACAGGTACAGAATAGATATTTGTATTTCCCGAAACCTAAGTATTCTCAATTACCAAAATTTGAACACAAAACGTTCTAGTTAGATTTATTCTTAATTTGATTTATCTGGGACAGCTTGTAATTTCAGCAGAGCCCATACATTTTTTCAAATGCTTGTTAGTCACTTTGAGAAGAGGAATATAGAAGAACTAAGTAGAATTATATAGGATTGTTCTTGAACACAGTTTAGATGGGCTGATTTATATTTTATGATTCATGTATATCTTGGAAGTACGAAATACAAAATATATAGCTAGTTGCCTTTTTAAGAACTTGCTTTCATAGGATTTGGTGATTAAATGTAGAATGCTGACAAAATACAATTGTGCTTGCCTTTCCCCCATCCTTTCACCCCCACTCCCCCTTCCTATTGCAGCATCTTTAATTGAGGTAGCAGCAAAGGAAGATGTCACTACGTCTTATTTATGATTTGATCTTGATTCAGATTTAAATATTCATTTTGTTACTGCTTAAATTGTTAACTGTTAAAATGAATCCAGATTTATCTCCAGTGAATTTGAGTTTGTTTTAGATCAAAATTAGGGCCTGTCAGAAGATTGATTCAAACAAACTGATATAATGAGACAACATTGATAAAATTTCAAATGCATTGCTATTCTTAGTATAATATGTTTATTTTAAGATTTTAATCCTTGTACTGTGGTGTAACTTTTTTTTCCTCTTCAAATATTCTACATTTAAAAATTCCCATTGTATTCTTACTGTAGAATATTTGATGTTGGGCTTTTAGTGTGGCATCCAGATATTTGTCATTAAAAACACTTATTTAAAATAGAAAATAAAGCACAATAGATTACGCTGCTGTACTCTGTTGTATAATCCATACCTTTAAGCATATGCTGTTGTAGCTGTTTTCAGTATGAAGTGCAATGATGTGTTTTTTTCACTGCCTCACAGCATGGCATCTAATGTAGTGAACTATTGCTGTAGTGAGATGGATGACTTTATGAACAGACAGCTTCACAGATGACAACACCATAAGGCTTCTCACTTCCTGCTGTGATGCTCTTATTTCTATGAATCAGAGATGTTAAAAACTGAACATCACTTTCATCTGCTTTTCCAATCCTACAATCAAATTGATGAGATTTCTAAAATAGCTTTTATTTTCCTGAGCAGTTATGCCTGTTTTTTATTGATGTTCACTAGTTGATTTAAAATATTTTCCTTTATACCTTTGTAAATCTTTGCAAAGTGGTATACGTTGTGAAAATCCTATGGAAAGGAATTTGGCTTGATATTTTATTCTGGATTTAATGACTATGTCACATTGGTGATTTTGATAAATTATTGTTCCTTTCACCACCCCACCACCCCCCTGGCTTATTATGAATCTTGCTACGTTTGACTTAAATTTATTTATATATGTTTTTTCTGGTTTTATTACTTTTATGAACAGGTTTACTCAAATTGTTCTTGTTCCTGAGTGAGCATATATGAAGAGACAGCAGTGGTTGGTTGTTTGATGTACAAATTTGGCCCACATCATGATACTTCACTTTTGCAAAGCCGTTGTTTTCTGGGAAATCAACATTTAAATCACAATTGCAATTTTTCAAGTATGATGGTATCAATGTGTCAAATGACTGAACTGCTTTTCTAAAAGCTTGTTTCAAAGAGAATCTGAAAAGACTTTGCAAGATGTAAATGTTAGCTTTTGGAGCATAAACATGTTGCGAACTTGAATTGCTAGTGAGTAGTGATGACACAAAGCAATTTGGCAAGAGGTTTGACTGGTCTTTGTCTTGGTGTGCAGGATATAGCAATTGCAGTGGAATTTCTGTTCACTTTTTGTTGTGGGCATTATCTGTACGGGCTCAAAGTAACATAATTTAAAAATTTTTTAATTTTAATTAAAATTTTTAACTATTTAGACTTACAGCACGGTAACAGGCCATTTCGGCCCATGAGTTGGTGTTGCCCAATTTATGCCCCATTGACCAACACTCCCTGTACATTTTTAACGGTGGGAGAAAACCCACGCAGACACTGGAAGAATGTACAAACTCCTTGCAGACAGCCCAGGACTTGAACCCCAGTCTGGATCTGATTGCTGGCACTGTAAAGGAGTTGCAATAACTGCTACGCCAACCATGCCACTCTTCGTTTGTTTAAGATTATACTTTATGTTATCATTCTCAGTAAGTGTTTTTCCCTGTTGCGAAACTTCAAAGTACTATGAAAGATGGATTGCATTTTACTGGAACAATTTTGTTCCAGTGGCAGTTGTTATGTTATACATAAAATGACCAAAGAGCAAGTTTGTTAAAATATATATAGTATATAAGGGTAGCATCTGGAATTGCAAATAATTTTGGCTTGGTAATTATTACTACCATTAGTAAAGCTTTATTTTCTATTGCGATCAAATTGCCCCCGCATTCTTATTATATAAATCCTGCAGTTTTGATTTGCATAGTCAGTGTAAAAGCTTAGAGACTGTAGAAGAGTGCCTCTGAGATCCAATTACGTATGTTTTGAACAGGAAGAATATTTTTCACCTCATGCATCACTGTGCTAAATTATTGAGGTATCAACAGAAAATTAAAAGAAGTCTGGAGGAAGCAGGCTTTATAAATGTGTAGTTTAATGCTACCCAGTAATTTGCAGATGTAGATTAATTTATTGGAACATATTCACTGAATTTCTTGTCTTTCTGATTGTGTTCTCATTGCAAAATGCATCAATGTTCAATCGTAGTTTTAGAGTCCTTGCAGTCTGACCCAAGTGCATTAAATTTCATTAGGTTCTGCCTGATCATATTATGTTGTTTCCTTTGGACCTACCCAGTTCCAGTGTTCCTGAGATCAAGCGAATCTGGAAATTAGTTTCAAATGCCATAATGTTGCAGCATAATGACAGCAGAATTGATGGGTCAGAGGGAAAGTTCCTTTTTAAATGTTATTCCTGACATCACATTGATGACCTCTCATGTAAACTCATGGAACTAAAAACACAAACCTTTGAATTAGAAATGACACTTTTATTTACACTGAAGTACAAATGTGCTGCTTTATATCCTATATTAAGAGGAGCCCCTTTTAACCTCCTCCTCTCTCTACTGATTGATGATTTTAGGAAGGAGATCACACACCTGTTTTCAATGATAGAAGGTAGGTATAGTGGATTAGAGCCTGTGATGTTTCTTTTTATTGTAATAAAGAAACTTGGGTTCATTTAAAATAACTACATTTATTAGCTGGAAGACACACAAAAGATCTCATGGAGAGATCCATTTTGAATCTCCCCAAGCTGCAACAGCTCATCTCCCGACACCCTCTAGTGGTCAGTATTAGCACTCGGACTAGCACTCTATCAGTACATCCCCTTTCCTTGAGATGTTTAATGTCCAAAACATGGACTAGTTTACATAAATTTTTGAAAGATATTTTTCAAACATTATCAGTGGTTCTTAAGGTTAAATTGGAACCTTGCCCTTTATTGTTCTTTTCGGATAATTTCAAGATGATGACATTTTAATGACTTCAATTCAAAACCAAATTTTATCTTTTTCTTCATTGATAGCCAGACGTGCGATTTTAATTAAATGGTAAAATTATACTCCGCCTACACACATACATATTATGTCTTGTTTAAGTTTAGAAAAAATTAGATATGCCATTAAAGATTCAAATACTAATTTCCTAAAGACATGGGGCCCTTTTATAGACCATTACCACAATCTAAAGTTTTAGGGTTGTTGTAAGCTTCAATGCAGTGCTATCCATTTCCAGGTTGTTGTCACTTGATACCCACATGTTAGATTTTTTTTTTTACAACCTTGTCTAGTGACAGGGGTTCAGAATTAATGGGGACGTTTTTTTTCTTTTTCTTGTATATTGTATTTCAATATATAATTGTATTATTTAATTTTTGAATTATTGCAAACTTCAATAAAAATATCTTAAAAAGAAAGATATTTAATGTAACAACATGACACACAAACATCAGCAGCACAAACTTTTTAAGTGTGCAGTTCTTTATCTTTGAGATTCAGTCTGTCAGGTACTTTGATAATGTGTGTGGATCTTCTTAACACAGGTGCTTGTGTTGGTTCTGCTGGTCCATTACTGGTGGTGTTTCCTATGTTGTTGCGCAGGCAGGATCTTCTGCATTTGTCTGTTCCTGCAGCATCTCTTGCATTTTCAGCAGGCTCTATCGATTCTTCCTCAATATTTGACCTTGTCAGATCTTGGATTTACATCCTCCAGAACAGTGACCTTGTTGTCCCAAGAGTTGGAATCTCTGAGTCTCCCTGGGTCATGTTGTGCCAGTGGCCCTAAGCTTCTTGCTGACTGTCATAGTTTGCTTCTGTAGTTGCAGTTGCTTTTGTTTCCGTTGACACCTTTGATATTTCTGTTCTTGTTTGGGTCTGCAGAGTAGGGAAGTATGGTGTGTAGTCTATGTTCCATCAGAAACTCTGCGGTTGACATGTTATGTTCAAGAGGTGAAGCTCTATAACTCAATAGAGCTCGATACAGATCTGAGCCACTGTTTAACTATGTGAATTCCTACCTTTGCTTTAATGTTTAACTATAGATGCAGAGGACTAGAAGTCACATGTCAAAAATCATACTCTTCTGCAAAGTTCTGGAACTCTCTACAGCTGTAGCATGGTCCATTGTCACTGGAGACAATCTGAGGAATTCCATGACTTCCAAAGATCGATTTCATATATTTGATCACTCAAGCAACAGACTTATTAGGAAGCAGTGCAAAACAGGCTGTGTTGTAACCAGTAGGTATACTTCAGTAGGTATACTTTCCACTGTACACCTATGAAATTTAATGACATGCAAATCTCCTCAGAAGGTATAGTCAATAACCAGCAAGTAATTTTTTCCATCCATTTGGAAAGGATCAGTTCCAACTTTCTCCCATGGTTCTACTAGTATGTCAGTTATTATTATTGGTTCCTTTGTCTGCTTTACATGATATTTCAAACAGGTCTTATAACTGGAAACCATCCTGTTAATGTCAGCATTTATTCCTGGCTAATAAACAACAGTTCTGGCCCTCCTCTTGGATTTTTAAATTCCAAGGTGCTCCTTTTCAGCATCTCTTGTTGCAGTGAATGAGAAATGACAATTCTGCTCTGTCTGAAGAGAAGTCCATTTACACCATTCAGCTCAGCTCTGATGTTGTAGTATGGTTGTCATTCAGCTCCAGGCCATCTTTCATTCACATTCTTGATGACCTTCTGTAGAACTGTGTCCTTTTCTATTTCAGCTGCGATCTACTTGGATTTCATGTCAGATACAGGAAGAGATTCAGTGATCAGGTTCATGTGGAGAATCACATCTTGTCTCTGTGGAGCTCTCATTGTATGCTTCACTCTGTGTCGTTGTTTTGGATAATGCATCAGCTAACAGAATATTTCTTGGGAATCTTGCTGTGAGCCAAAATTGCATGTTCTTGCTTTTAATTTCAAGTCCGTTAAAAAGTATCAAAGTTCTCTCCCTGCAGCTGCATGTGTGAGTGAAACACATACCCCTTAAACATTTCATTTTTCTTTGGTGAACAATGTTAATCAAACATCTTGATAACCTTGTTGAACTTGCCCTGGTCTTCTATCTCAGCAAAAACAAATGTATTGAATACCTCTAGTGTTTGAGGTCCTGCCACGATAAGTAGCAGTGCAATCTTTCATGCATTAGGTTTGCTATCAAGTTCAATGCCTTGCAGGTTCAGCATGAATCATTGTTTGAACAACCTCCACTTGTGGTTCACATTTCCAGTCCAATTAAAAGCATCAGGAGTCTTTACACTCTCCATATCTCAACTGTCATCGACTGATACACATTCCTGGTATTGCTTCCTGTCCTGATATGCACACTCTTTGTGTTTCTTCCACTCCTGGTGCCATGTGATGCTTCTTTTATTGTAATAAAGAAACTTGTGTTTGTTTAAAACAACTATACTTATTAGCTAGAACATACACAGACAGGACTGCATGGAAGCATCCATTTTGAATCTATCCAAGATGCCACAGCTCAACTCGATCACCTCTAGTGGTCAGAATTAGCACTCACACTAGCACTCTATCAGTGCAGAGCTTTCAAGTTCATAATGCATATTTCAGGAAATTTCTCCTGGACCCAGCACCTTGAGGCAACCATGAAGGCATACTAATGCTGATAACTTCTGAGGAGCTTTGCATGTCATTAAATTTCATAGGTGTACTGTGGAAAGTATACCTACTGAAGTATACCTACTGGTTACATCACAGCCTGCTTTAGGAATTCAACCAAAAAGGAGGCTGTAGAAGGTAGCAAACAAAGTCAGGTCCATCATGGGTTCTGACCTCCCATCCATGCCTATGTGCGGTGCCACATCATAAAGGACCCCATCACCCTGGTCACAACCATTTCTCCTTGCTCCCTTTGGGCAGTAGGTACAGACCTTGAAGACCAGTGCCTCTTCGTCAAAGAACAGTTTCTTTCCAACAACTGTCTAGCTTTTGAACCTCTTCACGTTACCCTAATCTTGGACTGCTCTGACACCACAAAAGGATTGTCTGCACTATCCCTGTTACTTTTTCTTGCACTAGGATATGTGTGAATATTTATTATCTTATTTATTGTCTCTTTTGAATTCAATGAAGTAAACTATTATAGTTGTTTTTGTGTTTTTTTTAAATCAAGTGCCTGTCCAGTTGTTGCAAGTAGGACTTTGGTGCATTTGTACATAGTACTATACTTGTGAAAATAAGCTCATTATCATTATCAATTATAGCTGCACCAATAAGAAGCATTTCATGTTTTCCAAGAGCAGGGGCAGGACTGTGCTGTAATTCACTTTACTGCAGACCTGGATCTTTCACTATGGTGTTCATACTAATCATGATGGTATGGAGTAGCATCAAACTGAGACTGGATGCTCAGCTACAGAATGGAAATCAGTTTGAGAGAGATATTTATAAAGAAAATGTTGGCAATGGACTAAAATCACCTTTTTTTCAAACAGTGATTGGTTAATGTTCCATAAGCATATTTTTAAAAATAGCTGTTCAATCCTCAAAAAGAAGGGTGCTTATCAGCATTCAAGAGTAGCCCAAGAGGCATTTCTTTTATTTCTTATATTTTATTTGTGCATTTCTAGGGAATTGAGGAACGTTTTGTGTATTTTCCTTCAATACAGGACTGATGGAATACTGGATTATTGAAGGTAGCTTTTATTAGAAAAGACAATAAATCTGGAAATGTAGTTAACTCATTGTTTGCGTTAAACTTTCTAGGTAGGCCTATAAACCTTTGGATTTTAATCAGACACCATAATTCATTGTAATAACTTTGGCTAATTTTTCAAAATAACTTTTCTCTGGTATTTGTATTTTTCATAATTATGTTGTAAAATTGTAACATTTGAATTTAGGAGAGTGTGACATAATTTAAGATATTATTTTTAGGTTTCTAATTTTAAACCATGGAAAGCAGTTCCCTGCTGGTGGTACATGGGGTGACATGCTTTTAGAGTTGCTCATAACTTTTTAGCTCCCACACCTTACTTTTGAAATCTACTTTTTCCTTAATATGGAGTTCTTTCTTAGTTTTAGTTCTTCTCCTTTCCCAGTTTATTTTATATTTATACAATATGATGTCTCCTCGAGGAGCTAAAACTGGGAGAAAGGAAGAAGAATCCTCTACTTCATAAGATTTTGCCTCTATGACAAAATACATTAAGGACTTGAGTAAAGATGTTAAAGAGTTTAAAAAGGGCTCAAAAGTTATACAAACCTCTCTTGCTCAAGTAGCTGAAAAATTGGGCAAATTATGAGATTTCATCAAAGAACACGACTCCAAAATTAAGGAACTGGAAACAGCAATTGAAATTCATGATTCCCTGCTGGAGCATGTACAACATGATAATCTGGAATTTTAAAAATCTAACAACTTATTAATGAAGACGATCACAGACTTGGAAATGAGAAGCAGAAGAATCAATTTGAGAATCAAATCAGGTCAAGTTCCCGAATTCTTCCCTGAGTTTCTCCACGAGGTTTTTGAACAAGATCGGTTGTGAACTCTCCCTGAAGTCAACAGAGCACACCCATCATTCATCTCTAAACCTGCTCCTGGTATAAAGCCTTGATCAATCATTCTCTGCTTACACCGGTTCCAGATCCAAGATCAGTTTCTGAGAGAACCCCAATGCAAAAGGACTTTAAAATATTGAATTCAGTACATTAGGATCATGGATGACTACCCACCTGAGGTCATGAAAGAACAATCTACATATAAAGAAGTTGTAACAGCTACTACGATAGATGCTACTAAATAAAGGCAAACACACAAAGGTAGTCAACTCAAGACTGGTTTATTGGAGACACACCATTTATTCCCTGCCTGTTAATGAGCTCGTGAACAGCTGTATACCTATGGAAAAAAAAAATCACATATAATTTAAAGAATAAATATGACATTTTTGTAAAGATCTGGCAGCTTTATCTGGATCACATAGTCACCCAAATATAGTATAAACAAAGGACTACAAATATTATTATTATGATTTTTCCAATTGTATTCAATATATTTAAAAGATATGTAAGCTCTTACAGTGTGCAGATCTGTATATATGGAAATGGGGGGGGGGGTGGGGAGGGAGGGACTTTTGTTTTAGTTGTTTGTAGGAAAAAGTTTAATATACTGTGATATTGAAGATTTCATGTATATTTTTGGAAAAAATCAAAAATCAAATACTTGAAAAATATGGGAACAGGATTTTCAACAATTATTTTCTGAAACTACATGGAATACTATCTTGAAGCGAGTGCATTCCTCCTCTCTGTGCTAGACACTCATTATTACAATTTATGGTAATACACCAAGCTCACTATTCCTAAATCCAATTGGCTAAATTTTATTCTAATCTCTCTTCTAAATGTGATAAATATGTAACTGAAGCAGGTACATTGTATCATGTATTCTGGTTATGGCAGTGGTTCTCAGCCTTTTTTTTCCACTTACATATCTCTTTAAGTATTGCATATGCCATCGGTTCTCTGTGATGAGAAAAGGATTGCTTAAGGTGGTATGTGGGTGGAAAGTAAACATTTGAATACCACTGTTTTAATCATACCTAATTGACTCGTTATGTGCATGGTTTCATAATTTCAAAGGAAATTGGTCAATGACAATTCTTCCCGAGCAAAATATTTCAGTAACAATTGGGACTAGAGCAGTGATTCTCAACCTTCCTTTCCCACTCACATACCACCTTATGCAATCCCTTCACAGAGCACCTATGGCATAGGGAATACTTAAAGCGGTATGTGAGTGGAAAGAAAAGGGTTGAGAACCACTGGGTTATATCTTTCTCTTTCCAATTTTTGGGAAGAGGTATTCATGCCTTCTCTTTAGCTCTTAATATTACTTTGACTCCAAATATTTTTCTTGCTCTATTTAGAATAAGTGGGCCAACAGATTTGATATTGACTGCTTCACAATCCCATGTAGTTGCGCTCGCCTCCCTTATCACTAGAAGGGCCACATTAATGAGATGTAAAGATGCTGTCCCTCCCACTCACATTCAGTGCTTGTTTAATATGATGGCATGTTTGACTTGGGGGGAAAAAAATAGATGTTCCACTACTGAAATAAATCTTAACTTTGTTTCTTTATGGGGTTCCCATCTTAATTATTTTCAAAATTTGTAAGATTAATTCGTTTCTGATTTTTGATTGCATTGTTTGTTCTTTTTGTATTATTTGTCATGGACTGTTTGCATTAAACCAGTAGCTTCTGAAGGGAGGGGATTGACAATGAGATAGTTAATATAGTGGGTTTTTTTTTAACCTTTTCAATGTAAAGTAAGTTTCAATACCAGTTTTATTACTGCGTAAGATTTACCACTGCCTGCCCTTTGCCTGTCTGGAGGCTTGATCATTGAGATGGGCATATTGCTGCTGCTCTGATTCCAGCTGCCTGCTCCTTGCAAGTCTGGAAGCATCAATAGTGAGGCGAGACTGATCATCCTCTGCAGTTTCTTGCTTTCTACCTTGTCTAACTCTAGGGGCGTATGAAAAGCTTTTGCCAATGTTGCTTTGCTTTCTTGGGGCCCATATTGAACTGGGTTTGGCCACTTGTTTTTTTCTGAATATACATTGATGCACAGCACTGTAACTAATTGATGTGTTCCTGGTGCAATTTTGTTTTGAAATTTTGAACTTCATATTACCTTAAAGGTTCAATTCAATGTGGTCATGACATTTAGCATCAAATGTTACCACAATTATAGTAAACAGTAATGCAAGTCAGAGCTAGTAAATACTTGTATAATAAACAGTAATGCACGTCAGTGCAAGCTGGTCAAAAAAACACTTTTGAATTTCATATGACTTTAAAAGTTAAATTCAATGTGGTCATGACATTCAGCATCAAATGTTACCCCTACTGAACCTCCTTGGACATTTCTAGAGTGCTCCATATTGATGTGCGTGTGTAACAGACAAACTGACATACATGCACACATATATATGTATACTGCATGGATGGCAGTCTCTTCAATCTGAGGTGCCTGCAAGCTCACACCAAGACACAAGAGCAACTTGTCCGTGAACTACTCTTTGCAGACGATGCGCTTTAGTTGCCCATTCAAAGCCAGCTTTCCAGCGCATGGTGTCCTGTTTTGCGGAAACTGCCAAAATGTTTGGCCTGGAAGTCAGCCTGAAGAAAACTGAGGTCCTCCATCAGCCAGCTCCCCACCATGACTACCAGCCCCCCCGCATCTCCATCGGGCACACAAAACTCAAAACAGTCAATTAGTTTACCTACCTCGGCTGCACCATTTCATCTGATGCAAGGATCGACAAAGAGATAGACAACAGACTCGCCAAGGCAAATAGCGCCTTTGGAAGACTACACAAAAGAGTCTGGAAAAACAATCACCTGAAGAAACACACAAAGATCAGCGTGTACAGAGCCGTTGTCATACCCACGCTCCTGTTCGGCTCCGAATCATGGGTCCTCTATCGGCATCACCTACGGCTCCCAGATCGTTTCCATCAGCGCTGTCTCAGATCCATCCTCAACATTCATTGGAATGACTTCATCACCAACATCGAAGTACTTGAGCTGGCAGAGTCCGCAAGCATCGAATCCACACTCCTGAAGACCCAACTGCGCTGGGTGGGTCACGTCTCCAGAATAGAGGACCATCGCCTTTCCAAGATCGTGTTATATGGCGAGCTCTCCACTGGCCATCGAGACAGAGGTGCACCAAAGAAGAGGTACAAGGACTGCTTAAAGAAATCTCTTGGTGCCTACCACATTGACCACCGCCAGTGGGCTGATATCACCTCCAACCGTGCATCTTGGCGCCTCACAGTTCGGTGGGCAGCAACCTCCTTTGAAGAAGACCGCAGAGCCCACCTCACTGACAAAAGACAAAGGAGGAAAAACACAACACCCAACCCCAACCAACCAATTTTCTCTTGCTACCGCTGCAACTGTGCCTGCCTGTCCCGCATCGGACTTGTCAGTCACCAACGAGCCTGCAGCAGACGTGGACATTACCCCTCCATAAATCTTCGTCCGCGAAGCCAAGCCAAAGAAAAGAAAATGAAAGAAGATATATATATGTATGTATGTATGTATATAGTTACGAGTCCAAAGGACCCCAAAACCCAGCAGCAATAGACATTCACCAAGACAAGTGGTTTTTAAAGCAAAAGTTGTTTTTAATTATTTTTAAACATGAAAACAGAATCAAACTTTAACTTGTATCTATACTTAACTAACCCAAATTAATCCCCTTCTAATTTTAAGTGTACGTGTATGTAACGTGTATGTAATGTGTTTGTAAATTTAAGAAAAGTTCTTTGGTTCACAGTTCAATCTCACTTCTTTTTCTTCCAAGTTCTTTGGATGCAGGCAATTCTTATACTGTGCAGAGAATTTAACATGTATTAAGTTCACCATGCTTTGGTGCTTGAAATGTAAATGTTTACCACTCAGGAAGGTTCTTGTAGAGTTTGCAGAGAGAGATTTGTTGTTCTAGGATTTCCACAACTGAGATACCACTATTAGTCACCTCAAGGTCTCGCTGATTAAACTTGCCCCATCAGGGTTTTCCAGATGGTAACCTCTTTCTTCAGGCTATTACAGAGTTCTTTTCTGTTCCCTTATTCCAAGAGAAACATCAGACAGATAGCACTTCCAGCTATTTACAATTATATCCTAACCTTTTCATAGGAAATGCCATTCTTTTACAAAGTTCCACTGCTCTGGAACTTTCTGTTTCCAACCACCTCTTCCTGGCTTACTATATTCAGCTGCTTTCAGTGTCACACACACTGAGAGAGCTTGTTAACTTCTCTCTCTCTCTCTCTCTCTCTCTCTCTCTCTTTCTTTCTATGTGACTCTCTCACTTGCAAAACCCCCACCTTCTTCAGCCAACAACGGGAGTTCTTCTCCTTGGCCAAGTTGTTGTCTTAGATGAACAAAAGCCATGAAACCAATAAAAATATTGAAAAAGAAACTTTGGAAGACTCCTATATTGTCTATTTTTACAAAGGACTTTTTTTTACACATGCATTTTTCTTATCTACCGATAATGCTATTTTTTTGTATAATTGGATTTTTCATTTGAAAGATATGTTGGAATGATCAATTTCTCATTCCATTTTTAAAAATGAAGTTCAGACTTAGAGGATGAAAATGTTGAAATAACATTTATGAGGGAGGCTGAGAGAGAATCTTTACCATACAACTTTTCACTAATTCAGAAAGCACTTGCGGTAAAACACAGGATTCTGTTGACAACGTGGTTAAGTGAAAAAACACGCAAATGCTGGAGAAACTCAGCAGGTGGTGTATCTTTGCCTTTGTTACAAAAGCACTATTTGACCTGCTGAGTTTCTCCAGCATTTGTGTGTTTTTTCAGAAAGTACACCCTCTTTCCATACCCTCTTCCACAAGTGTGCTCTTTGGTAAAAAAAAAGTAGCCACTACTCTAATACAAGGAATACAATTAGCAATTTACGACAGCATAAGCTTTTAAATAATATTAAGTTATGAAATAAAGTGACTTGGGTTAGATTCCACTTTCATTCAGATACTGCTCTGCAAATTTCTGAAAGATGGTGCTCCAATGAGGCAGTACTGGTTTGCTGATTATTCTACCTGGTTTTTATTTTAAGGTGTTGAAAATAATGAAATTGAACAGTCAAATTCACTTCTGGCTCAGGAGTAGAAACTTTAAAAATAAAAGCCAGAATGGCATTTCCTAGGAAAAGGTGAGGATATAATTGTTGGTATACCAGATGGGAAACCATATTTTCACATTTTAAATGAAAGTCTGATTAATTAATATTTCTTCATCATGACCACTGTGGATTCTGGATGTGAATATAATTCAGATTATTTCAATGCACTTTTATTTTTGAGACCAGTGCAAAATTATGGATAATAATGAGCAGGTGCGACATCCACATAAACACTGTAGAAAAATTGACATTCAAAGCAGTTTGTATTTGGAAATTAATCGCATGACCAATAGAGCAAGCAAATTTTTACATAAAGTACAATGAACATTTTTTGACAACCCAGAGATGCAGTTAAAACTCTATTACAAGATTAATACTTTACTGAAAATGGTGGTGTTTTTTTAATTTTAAAATGACAGCCAGTGTGGAATTATCCAGTGTGGAATTTTGTAGTATCTGCATGTTAAACTTGTACTTTAAATAAATCCAGTGTGGAATTTTCCAGTGTGGAATTTTGTAGTATCTGCATGTTAAACTTGTACTTTAAATAAATCCAGTGTGGAATTTTCCAGTGTGGAATTTTGTAGTATCTGCATGTTAAACTTGTGCTTTAAATAAATCTATTTTTGTGTTTTTTTTTTAAATGTAGTCATCTGTATATGTTTTATAATATTGCTTAATTGTGTTTTTATATGCTGAAAAATATTCCATTATGGCAACATTTTCACTTCAAATCTTCCAACCCAAAATGTAATTTTTATAAAATTTGTGCAAAATTTTTTTCTGCAAAGAATTCCATTCAGTTAAAATTAGGGTTATTCCTTGAGATTTAATTATAACGAAAGGACTTAATTTTATGTAGTTTATTTATTGTAATGTCTGATGAACCTTGAGTACTGACTGACTGCAGTTCCAATTAAGGCTATCAATAAGGGGCAATGGAGCTGTAATCTCATTTTTAAAAAAATATATTGATATTTTATTTCTCTGCCCTTATTTCATCCATCTGTCATGAGGGTCTTTCTGGGAGATAGAATTCTTCAGGTGCTAAAGGAGATCCAAAACCTAATCCAGCTGCTATTTTACAAGTAATCCTATTTCAGTCAATGTGGGGAGTGTAGTCCAATAGTGATGACCCTTGATTCAGAGAACAATTCTTTGTAACCCAACCACAGTAAAACCACTGGTATCCAGCACCTATGGGGATTGGTAGATGCTGGATGAATGTATTTTCCAGTTGTTTGAGACATACTCTTACAATGCCTACCTAATACACCTGCATTAAGAAAAACAATTTAAAAGACAAAAATACTGTACTGTACTTATACTGAACAAACTTCTATTGCATTAATATATAAATCTTAAAGCATTGTACTTTATTTTAATCATATACTTTGAAAACATTTAACCGTCACTGCATCTGCAGGTTCCTCCCCTCCACGGAGCCGCCTGAAAGATGAACAATAACATTATAAATAATGAATTTCCCCCCAAAGTAGGGATGAGGAGACACTTTAAGGGAGTCACCACAATAGGGATCTTCATCCTTTGCTGTTTTACACAACTTTATTCAAACAGCTGCTATGAGCAAAGCACAACCAAGGCCATCCGCTGGCTGAATATTTGCTTCCATCTTCATCAAAGGTTTATGTGTTACTTTAAAGAGTATTTACTTTTACAGTTTCAAACTTATGTATTTTTACCTATTATTTTATTCTGATTCATTTTAATTTTTAAAATTGATTTTCATTTTTTTTTAACCAGTTGCTTGAGGCTGCTGGTTGCTTGACTTCCAGATATCAGGGGTTTTTACTGTATTACTTTAACACAGATCTACTAATTTGGAACTCATCCAAAATTAGTTGATCATGATTTTATGTAAAAGCAATAATTATGGATCCTGTGTATGAATATTTTCAGGTTATTTTGATGTTGTGTGGTGGCGCACGGTGAACTGGCCCTGCTTGTAACGCCACGTGGTGGGGCAGCCATGGGAAGATGGTGTCGTCAGGGGTTTTTCCTGATTCAAACCTCTCTCTCAGTGCGCACCTCGGGTAGCGATTATGATGTCACCACACACGTGGTGACTGAGCCCATTCTGCCCTTAAAGGGGCACATGCTAAATTCAAATAAACAGTCATTAACGACCCTCAACATGGTGGCTATGCTCTCTTCAACACAGTGGTGACCCTGACAAGCCCAGACGCCTTTCTGGACTCAAAAGTATGGATTCGGCTGAGGTTAACGCCGTGGCTGTCAAGCTGCCCCCCTTCTGGACCCATCGCCCGCGGATGTGATTTGGGCAGGCGGAAGCACAATTCCACCTTAGAAACATCTCAGTGGACGCCATGATGTTCTACCACGTAGTGAATGCATTGGATTAGGACACAGCAGCCAGGGTGGATGACTTCATCCATTACCCTCCAGCTGAGGGTAAATATGTCGCCCTCAAGAACTTGCTCCTGGGGATATTTGGTGTCACTCCCCACCAACGGGCTTCCAGGCTCTTGCACCTGGATGGGCTTGGGGACTGCAGTCCATTGGCGTTAATGGACGAAATGCTGGCCCTGGCGGAGGATCATAAGCCTTGCTTCCTCTTCTGCCAGATTTTCCTCAAGCAAATGCCAAAAGATATACAGCTGCTCCTGGCAGATGAGTATTTCACGGACCCACGCAAGGTCGCAGCTCGAGCGGATGCCCTCTGGTGCACGAAGAGGAAGAACGAGGCCGCCCTCAACCAGGTTTCAAGATGGGGAGGAGTCACATGATGGAGTAGTGGCCAGTAGGGTAATACCAGCCCTCTCCAGAAAAGAAAAAGTGAAGAAAAGACAAAGTTCAATAAATACAAAATATAAGAAATAAAAGATAAAGTTGTAAAGAAAAGAAAGAAAATGGCACCCAAGAAGGAAAAAGTAAAAACAACGGGAAAAAAAAGCAAAGACGCCGGAAAAGAAAGAAGGCCTTATCTGCACGAAGAAACAGGGAGCCATAGTGGAGAAGAGTGCCCGATCTCCAAAGTTGGTGACGGCCCCGCGGATTTGCAAAACCACCCCCCCCGACCGCTGGACTGCAAAAATGGCTCTCTGAGCCAAACAAAAGTGCACAGTGTGCAAACTAAGGAGAAGGAAAACACCGATGGGAGGGGGGCTCAGCCGAGAAGCAGGCAACCACAGCGCGACCAACTGAGGGATGCCCGACACCAGGGCTCTCAGCTGGAAGAGGAAAGCAGCAGGAGAGGGAGTGAAAGGAAAGAGCAGCAGCAGCAGGAGACTCAACAGATGAGCAGCTCAGAAGAAGAGGACCAACAGCAAGAGGCCAAGCAAGAAGAGGCCCGAAAAGGAACTCATCAGGAAAGTCAGAAGAGATACAGATACAAAGAGAAGAAGACACAAACACAGATATAGACACAGAAGACCAAGATTTTCACAGAGAAATAGAAGGTAAAACAGATGGACAGAATATAGGTAAAGCCTTTTTTTGAAGAACAAATGAGAGCATTGAAAGAATGGTTGTCATTAGAATTTAATGCAATTAAAAGAAAAATGAAAAGAACAGAAGATAAAATACAAAGATTAGAGCTAGTCATGACATAAAAAAGGAAAAGAGTAGAAAATGTGGAAGAATGAGAAACGGCTGTAGAAATGGAAGTAAATGACTTAAGAGGAAAATTGGAAGAAAGAGATGATAAAAAAAATTGAAGAGTCACAAGAGTTGTTAGCTCAGAAAATTGATATGTTGGAAAATTATAGTAGGCGAAACAATATAAAAATAGTGGGCCTAAAGGAAGATGAAGAAGGCACAGATATGAACGAATTTATAAAAGAATGGATCCTGAAGGTCCTGGGAATGACAGAAATGCAGAAAGGAATGGAAATAGAAAGGGCACACAGAACACTAGCTCCAAAACCACAGCCACATCAAAAACCAAAATCCATTCTAGTAAAATTTTTGAGATATACGACAAGAGAAAATATACTGGAGTGGGCAAGGAATAAAATTAGAGAAGACAATAAACCATTGGAATACAAGGGTCAAAAAATATTTTTTGTACTCAGACATGTTTTGAGCTCTTAAAGAAGAGGAAGTGGTTTAATACAGTAAAATTGATCCTATGGCAAAAAGGTTATAAATTTATGTTAAGACATCCAGCTGTGCTTAAAATATTTATCCCTGGGGAGCAAAACGGACTGTTCTCAGATCTGGAGGAAGCACAAGAATTTGCAGAATGCTTGCAGGACAGTAGGAGAGATGAAGAGATGTAACAAGAATGAAGCATGGCGATAAAATATATATAAAGATGTAAAAACAATGTGTATGTAAAGAACTAAAGAAGGGAAAGAGAAGGGAAAAAAGGAAGTAAGGGGAAAAAAAGGGAGAACTTTGTTATATGTGTAAAAATAAAGTGTTTACTGTTGGGGGTTGGGGGGAGAGAATAATCGTCACTGTGAAATCAATTAATGCTTGCAAGCAGGTTCGCAATCCAAATGGAAAGGGGAGTTGTGGTTGCCCGGCAATGGATAAGGGGCAACTCAGAGAGGGTGGGTGTATTTGGGGTTAAGGAAATATTGGATGTGGGAGTTGTTGGAGTATTTTATGTTTTAAATGTGTTGTCATACATTGAGTTTAAAAAGGGAAAACTGAGAGATGAAAAGGGGGAGGTGATGGTGAGGAAGCGGAAATGAGGTGTTATCAGGATATGAGATGGCCATGTTGAACTATATGATTATAAACATTAATGGAATACATAACCAAATGAAAAAGAAGAGGCTATTAAATTTACTGAAAAAAAGAAAAAATAGATATAGCATTTGTGCAGGAAACACATCTAACTGAAGTGGAACATAACAAATTAAAGAGAGACTGGGTAGGGCACGTAGCGGCACCATCATATAATTCAAAAGCTAGAGGTGTAGCTATATTAATTAATAAAAATGTACCAATCAAAATAGAGGAGGAAATAATTGATCCAGCAAGGAGGTATGTAATGATTAAGTGTCAGATATATTCAGAATTTTGGATTTTGCTCAATATATATGCACCTAATGAAGAGGATCAAAAGTTTATGCAAGATAATTTTTTGAAGATTGAAGATACGCAAGGAAATATATTGATAGGAGGGGATTTTAAGCTTAATTTGGATCCAATGTTGGATAAAACTGGACAAAAGACTAGTAAAAAGAATAAAGTGGCCAAATTTATGGTTAAATCAATGCAAGAAATGAAACTTATGGATATATGGAGGAGACAGCACCCAAGAAAGAAGGAATACTCATTATTCAAGTAGACATAAAACATACTCAAGGATTGATATGTTTTTGTTGTTGGCCCATATTCAAGGGAGAGTTAGGAAAACTGAATATAAAGCTAGATTACTATCTGATCATTCACCCCTGTTATTAGCAATAGAATTGGAGGACAACCCAGCAAGAACATATATATGGAGGTTAAACTCCATGCTACTTAAAAGGCAGGAATTTAGAGAGTTTATTGAACGGCAAATTAAAACATAGTTTGAAATAAATATGGAATCAGTGAAAGACAAATTTATATATGGGACACAATGAAAGCCTTCATTAGAGGGCAGATAATGTTATGTAACTACATTGAAAAAGGTCTACAATTGGGAAATAGAGCAGTTGGAAAGGGAGATAGTAAATACAGAAAAGGAACTAGTAAAAAGGGATAATATAACAAAAAGGAGAGAATTGGACAAAAAAATAAAATATGAAACATTACAAGGTGGAGAAGAACATAATGAAAGTAAAGCAAAAGTATTACAAACTAGGAGAAAAAAAACCACATAAAATATTAGCCTGGTAACTTAAAACAGAACAAGCTAAAAGAACTGTATTGGGAACAAGGAAAAAGGACAAACAAATTACATATAATCCAATGGAGATTAATGAGAACTTTAAGGAATTTTATGAACAATTATACCAAACTGAGAATGATAAAATAGAAGAGTTTTTAGCTAAAATTGAACTGCTGAAATTGCAAGAAGAAGAATAAAACAAACTGATAAAACCATTTGAAATTGAGGAAGTACAGGATATATTAAAAAAGCTGCCGAACAATAAAACGCCTGGAGAAGATGGATTCTATAAAACATTTAAAGAGTTATTAATTCCTCCTCTCCTGGAAGTAATGAACCAAAAGAAGAAACACAAATCTTGCCAGATTCATGTAAGACAGCAATAATTACAGTAATACCAAAGACGGGGAAGGATCCACTAACACCAGCATCATATAGACCAATATCTCTACTTAATTCATATTATAAGGTAATAGCAAAATTATTAGCAAACAGATTGGCTGACTGTGTATCAAAAATAGTAAAACAAGATCAAACTGGATTTATTAAGAAAAGACGAACAGCGGATAATGTCTGTAAACTTATTAATCTAATTCATGCAGTTCAAGGAAATAAGAAGCCAACAGAGGCTGTTGCTTTAGATGCTGAAAAAGCCTTTGACAGAGTAGAATGGAATTATTTATTCAAAGTATTACAGAGGTTAAATCTACCAGAAAAATATATTAATTGGATTAAAGCATTATATAATGGACCATTGGCGAAGGTAACAGTAAATGGATATGTATTGAACCAATTTAAATTAAGTAGGCCAACTCGGCAGGGATGTCCATTATCCCCTCACTGTACGCTTTAGGAATAGAACTATTGGCAGAACTGATAAGAACAGAAAATAAAATAAAAGGGATAAAAATAAAGGAGAAGGAGTATAAAATCAGTTTATATGCAGATGACATCATAGTATCCTTAAAAGAACCAGAAATATCAATAAAAGAATCACATAAGAAATTGAAGGAGTATGGAAAAATATCAGGGTACAAGATCAACGCAAGTAAAAGTGAAGTGATGCCAATGAGTAATGCGGATTATACAGAATTTAAAAAAGAATCACCATTTAAATGGCAAACACAAGCAATCTGATACCTAGGTATTAGTTTAGATAATAACTTAAGCCACCTGTACAAATTAAATTATCAGCCACTAATAAAGGAATTGCAAGAAGACTTAGAACATTGGAAAGAATTACTGCTAACGTTGATAGGGAGGGTAAATTGCATTAAAATGAATGTCTTCCAAGGATACAATACTTATTTCAATCGTTACCAATTTCCTTAACAGAGAAATTCTTTAATGAACTAAAGAGAATAATAAGGAAATTCTTGTGGAAAGGGGGAAAACCGAGGATAGCATTAGATAAATTAACAGAGAGGTACAACCAAGGTGGTTTGCAGTTACCAAACTTTAAAAATTATTATAGAGCAGCACAATTGAGATATCTATCAAATTTTTACCAGACAAGGGAAAAACCAGACTGGACTAAGATAGAACTAGATAAAATAGGGGAGAAGGTACTGGAACATATACTTTATAAGTGGGATGAAAAGCTGGTACAATATAAAGCTCACCAGTACTGCATCATTTACTCAATATATGGAAGAAGATTCACTTAGAAATGAAAAAAAAATGAATTACCAAATACCAAAATTACTATTTTTTTATTTTTTTTTTATTTTTCACACAATGAACCATATTAACCAAAATACACACAAACATTTCCCTCTTGAATATACACAGTGTTATTTTCTCCCCTTTCCCCCCCCCTCCCTTCCCTCCCTCCTCCCCACCCACTAAACCTTCAACATATACAATACATTAAACCCATTAAACAATGTCATCACACAATGAAAATAAACAAGAAAATTGTGTCATCTACTTTTACACACTGGGTCAGTTCATTTCGTCTTCTTCTCATTCTATCATTTTAGGTGGTGGAGGTCCACGGTAGGACCTCTCTGTTGTGTTCCATGTACGGATCCCAAATTTGTTTGAATACTGTGATGTTATTTCTTAAATTATATGTTATTTTTTCCAATGGAATACATTTATTCATTTCTATGTACCATTGCTGTATTCTCAGGCTATCTTCTATTTCTAGGTTGACATTATACATTTTTTTTGCTACAGCTAATGCTGTCATAATAAATCTTTTTTGTGCTTCATCCAAATCGAGGCCAAGTTCTTTACTACTTATATTACTTAGAAGAAAGATCTCTAGATTTTTTGGTATGTTATTTTTTGTGATTTTATTTAATACCTGATTTAGATCTTCCCAAAACTTTTCCACTTTCTCACATGCCCAAATTGCATGTACTGTTGTTCCCGTTTCCTCCTGATAGCAAAAACATCTATTTGATACTGTTGGGTCCCATTTATTTAACTTTTGGGGTGTGGTGTATAGGCTGTGTAACCAATTATATTGTATCATGCATAACCACATGTTTATTGTATTTCTCATAGTTCCAGAGCATAGCTTTTCCCATGTTTCATTCTTTATCTTTATGTTTAGGTCTTTTTCCTACTTTTGTTTGGGTTTACAGCTTATTTCATCAATCTCTTTCTCTTGCAGTTTGATGTACATGTTTGCTATAAATCTTTTAATTATCATTGTGTTTGTAATCGCATATTCAAAACTGCTTCCTTCTGCTGATAAGTGTGAGGTGCTTCATTTTGGTAAGAAGAATCAGAATAGGACATATGTGGTAAATGGGAGAGCATTGAGGAATACAGAAGAGCAGAAAGATTTAGGAGTGACGGTACATCGTTCCCTGAAGGTAGAAACTCACGTGAATAGGGTGGTGAAGAAGGCTTTTAGTATGCTGGCCTTTATCAATCATTGCATGGAATATAGGAGTTGGGAGGTGATGTTCAGATTGTATAAGACGTTGGTGCGGCCTAATTTGGAGTTCTGTGTGCAGTTCTGGTCGCCTAATTATAGGAAGGATATAAACAGAGTGGAGAGAGTGCAGAGAAGGTTTACCAGAATGTTGCCTGGGTTTAAGCATCTGGAGTATGGGGAGAGATTGGACAGATTGGGTCTTTATTCTTTGGAGCGTAGAAGGTTGAGAGGGGATTTGATAGAAGTATTTAAGATTATGAAAGGGATAGACAGAGTGGATGTGGATAGACTATTTCCGTTAAGAGGAGGAAAGATTAAAACAAGAGGACATGAGTTAAGAATTAAGGGGCAGAGGTTTAGAGGTAACATGAGGGGGAACTTCTTTACTCAGAGAGTGGTAGCTGTGTGGAATAATCTTCTGGGAGAAATAGTGGCGGCGGAGTCAATTGTATTATTTAAGAAAAGGTTGGACAGGTATATGGATGAGAGGAAGATGGAGGGTTATGGGCATTGTGCAGGGAGGTGGGATTAGAAAGGGGTGTTTGGTTCGGTGCGGACTAGAAGGGCCTAATGGCCTGTTTCCGTGCTGTAATTGTTATGTTATGTTATGTAACCTCAGCCTGTTTCCCAATTTGTCCTTCAAGTAGGTTTTTAGTTGGTGATATGCAAACATTGTATCGTGAGTTATACCATATTTGTACTTCATTTGTTCAAAAGATAGTAATTTATTTCCCAAAAAGCAATTTTCTATTCTTTTGATCCCTTTTCTCTCCTATTCTCTAAAGAAAAGGTTATCTATTGTGAAAGGGATTAGTTGATTTTGCATCAATATTAATTTTGGTAGTTGATAATTTGTTTTTTTCATTTCTACGTGAGTCTTCTTCCAAATGTTGAGCAGATGGTGCAGTACTAGTGAATTCCTATGTTGCACCAGCTTTTCATCCCACTTATATAGTATATGTTCAGGTACCTTCTCCCCTATTTTATCTAGCTCTAATCTGGTCCAATCTGGTTTTTTCCTTTTTTGATAAAAATCTGATAGGTATCTTAATTGTGCGGCTCTATAATAATTCTTAAAGTTTCGTAGCTGTAAGCCCCCTTGTTTGTACCATTCTGTTAATTTATCTAGCACTATCCTAGGTTTCCCCCCTTTCCATAAGAATTTACTTATTATTTTCTTTAGTTCCTTGAAGAATTTCTCTGTTAGGTGAATTGGTAATGATTGAAATAGGTATTGTATCCTTGTATCCTTGGGAAGATGTTCATTTTAATGCAATTTACCCTTCCTATCATTGTTAGTGGTAAATCTTTCCAATGTTCTAAGTCATCTTGTAATTTCTTCATTAATGGCTGATAGTTTAATTTGTATAGATGGCCTAGATTATTATCTAGTTGAATACCTAGGTATCGGATTTAAATGGTGATTCTTTTTTTAAACTGTGTAATCCACATTATTCATTGGCATCGCTTCACTTTTATTTGCGTTGATCTTGTACCCCGATACTTCTCCATATTCCTTCAATTTCTTATGTAATTCTTTTATTGATAATTCTGGTTCTGTTAAGTATACTATGATGTCATCTGCAAATAGACTGATTTTATATTCCTTCTCTTTTATTTTTATCCCTCTTATTTTATTTTCTGTTCTTATCAGTTCTGCCAAGGATTCTATTGCTAACACTAACAGTGAGGGAGATAATGGATATCCCTGCCTAGTTGACCTGCTTAATTTAAATTGGCTTTATATATATCCATTTACTCTCACCTTCACCAATGGTCCCTTATATAATGCTTTAATCCAATTAATATATTTCTCTGGTCGGTTGAACCTCTGTAGTATTTTGAATAAATAATTCCATTCTACTCTGTCAAAAGCTTTCTCTGCATCTAAGGCAACCACCACTGTTGTCATCTTGTTTCCTTGTACTGGATGGATTAATTTAATGAATTTACAGATATGGTTCGTTGTTTGTCTTTTCTTAATAAATCCAGTTTGATCTACTTTTACTATTTTTGGTACACATCGGCCAATCTGTTTGCTAATAGTTTAGCTATTATCTTATAATCTGAGTTGAGTAGAGATATTGGTCTATATGATGCTAGTTTTAGTGGAGCTTTCCCCGTCTTTGTAATACTATAATTATCGCTGTTTTGCATGAATCTGGCATGTTTTGTGTTTTTTCAATCTGATTCATTACTTCCAGGAGAGGAGGAATTAATAACTATATCATTTTTTTCTTTATTCAGTAAATTTAACAGCCTCTTCCTTTTGATTTGGTTATTTATTCCGTTAATATTTATAGTCATATAGTTCAACATGGCCATTTCATTCTATGTTTACCTCTCATTTCTACTTCCTCATCACCACCTTTCCCCCATATTCATTTCTGGTTTTTTTTGAACGCTGTGTAAGACAACACTTCTAAAACATAAAATATTTCCACTATTCCCACATCTAAAATTCCCTTAACCCCAAATGGCCCCCCCTCTCTGAGTTGTCCCTTGTCCCTTGCCGGGCAACCACAAGTCCCCTCTCCATTTGGATTGCGAACCCACTTGCAAGCGTCAACTGATTTTGCAGTGACTGTTCCTCTCTCCCACCCAACCCCCCCAGAAAAGACTTTTATCTTCACATATAACGAAGCTCTCCCTCTTTATTCCCCCCTTCCTTCCTTCCCTTTTCTTCCCCTCCTTAGTTCTTACTTGTACATTATTTTTATTTATATGAAGATTGTTGTCATTCTTTGTTCTTGTTACCTCTCTTCGTCTCTCTTTCCGTTTTGCAGATGTTCTGTAAATTCTTGTGCTTTCTCCGGATCCGAAAACTGTCTGCTTTGCTGCCCCGGGATAACTATTTTAAGCACTGCTGGATATCTTAACATAAATTTATAGCCTTTCTTCCATAGGATCGATTTTGCTGCATTAAACTCCTTCTTCAGGAGCTCAAAACTTATGTCTGGGTAGAAAAAAAATTTTTGACCTTTGTATTCCAGTGGCTTTTTGTCTTCTCTCATTTTTTTCATTGCCTTCTCCAATATATTTCCTCTTGTCTTATGTCTTAAGAATTTTATTAAAATTGATCTTGGTTTTTGTTGTGTCTGTGGTTTCGGGGCTAATGTTCTGTGTGGCCTTTCTATTTCCATTCCTTCCTGCATTTCTGGCATTCTCAGGACCTTGGGGATCCATTCTTTTATAAATTCTTTCATATCTTTGCCTTTTTCATCTTCCTTAAGGCCCACTATCTTTATATTGTTACTCCTATTATAGTTTTCCATTATATCCATCTTCTGAGCTAACATCTCCTGTGTTTCTTTAACTTTTTTCAGTTTCTTCCAATTTTCTTTTTAAGTCGTTCACTTCCATTTCTACGGCTGTTTCTCGTTCTTCCACCTTGTCTAATCTTTTCCCTATTTCTGTTCTGTTATGTATTTATGCTATTCTACTCACTTTTTCTTCTGTACTTTTCATTTTTCTTTTTATTTCACTAAATTCTCGTGTCAGCCATTATTTTAATGCTATACCATAATTACTATTGATGCAAAATCTGCTAATACCTTTAACAATAAATAACGTTTCCTTTAGAGAATGGGAGAGAAAAGGAATCAAAAGAATAGAAAATTGTTTTCTGGGAAATAATTTATTAACATTTGAACAGTTTAAGTACAAATATGGAATAACTCATGGTACAATGTTTGCATATCATCAACTGAAAGCTTATTTAAAGGTTAAATTGGGAAACAGACTGAGATTACCAGAAGGAAGCAGCTTTGAATATGTGATTACAGACACCATGATAATTAAAAGATTTATAATGATCATGTACATTAAGCTGCAAGATAAGGAAAATGATGAAATAAGCTATAAACCTAAACAAAAGTGGGAAAAGCATTTAAACATAAAGATAAAAAATGAAACATGGCAAAAGTTATGTTCTGGAACTATGAAGAATATAATAAACACAAGGTTATGCATGATACAGTATAATTGGTACACAGGTTATATTTCATGCCCCAAAAGTTAAAAAATGGGATCCAACATTATCAGATAGATGTTTTCACTGTAAGAAGGAAATGGGAACAACAGTACATGCAATTTGGGCATGTGAGAAAATGAAAATGTTTTGGGAAGATCTAAATCAGATATTAAATAAAATCACAAAAAATAACATACCAAAAAATCCAGAGATCTTTCTTCTAAGTAAATCAAGAAGTAAGGAATTAGGCCTCAAATTGGATAAAGCGTTAAAAAAAGATTTATTATGATAGCCTTAGCAGTACCAAAAAAAGTATAATGTCAACTTGGAAAAGAGCCTGAGAAAACAGCAATGGTACATAGAAATGAATAAATGTATTCCATTGGAAAAATAACATATAATTAAAAAAATAAAGTCACATTATTTGAACAAATTTGGGAACCATACATGGAACATAACAGAGAGGGCTTGCCTCGGACCTCCACCCCCTAAAATGATAAGAAGACAAAACTACTTGATCCACTGCGTAAAAGTTGATGACACATTTTTCTTGTTTATTGTTCATTGTATGATGATATTGTTTAATGGTTTTATTGTATATGTTGAATATTTATTGGTTTTGGAGGGGGAGGGAAGGTAGGGGGGGAAAAAGGGCGAAAATGCCACTGTGTATGTTTAATGAGAAACATTTGTATATATTTTGGTTGATATGGTTCACAGTATGAAAAATAAAAAAATTATTAAAAAAAAAACAGGTTTCAAGACCAGGAACCATTCAACCTCAAACCACCCCCAACCACAAGCTTGAAGAGAGCCATCCGACCTGGTGCTTCTACCACCAGCGCTGGGGAGCCCAAGCCCGTAAGTGCCGCCAACCCTGCAGCTTCCAGGGAAATGACCAGGCCAGCCGCCATTGATGGGTGTGACGGCTGGCCACGCGAACAGCCTCCTTCTTGTAACTGACAAGTCCACTAACCGGCGTTTCCTGGTGGACATGGGCTGAGGTGAGTGTCCTACCCTCTACAGCATTAGAGACTCACACCCGATCGCCTGGTCCAACTCTGCGGGCGGCCATTGGTTCCACCATCAAGTACTTCGGCACCCGCAGGGCGCAGATCCAGATCGGCAATGAAAAATTCCACTGGAGGTTCATGCTGGCCTCAGTGGGCACTGCGCTGTTGGGGGCTGACTTCCTGAGGGCTCATGGCTTGCTGGTCAACTTGAAGGGCAAGAGGCTGGTCAACGCCTGCACCTTCCACTTGTGCATTTGGACACTGTGGATGCCTGCAGATCCGAAATCGCCGCCTCCAGGGATGAGTACACTGAGATACTCTACGAATTCCTCACCATTCTGGAGCCACGCTTCAATACTGCCTTCCCCAGTCATGGAGTTTTCCACCACATCGCTATGCAAGGCCCCCCTGTTGCACATCAAGCCCAGATGGCTGCCCCCCCCAGTAAAACTACAGCTGGTGAAGGAGAAATACTCAAGACTCCAAGAGTTGGTAGCACTTGGGCCTCTCCATTCCATAAGGTCCACAAATCATCAGGAGGCTGGAGACCCTGTGGAGACTACTGACGGCTAAACGACGCCACAATTCCCGACAGGAACCCAGTCCCTCACATACAGGATTTCTCGGCCAACCTCCACGGTGCGCAACTCTTTTTCAAAGTCGACCTGGTGCAGGGATATCACCAGAACCCAGTGCACCCTGGCGATGTTGGAAGGACTGCGATCATCACCCCATTCGGGCTTTTTGAATTCCTCCGTATTCAGTTCAGGTTAAAGAATGCAGCCCAGACGTTCCAGCTCCTCATGGATGCAGTGGGAAGGGACTTGGACTTAGTGTTCATCTACTTAGACAACATCCTGATTGCCAGTCGCAATCACGAAGAACACAAGGTCCATCTCCGCACCTTGTATGTCTGGCTGGTTGAGTTCGGCCTCTCGATCAACGCAGCCAAATGCCAGTTCGGAAAGCAGTCGCTGCAGTCCCCGGGGCACACCATCTCACCGGCTGGGGCCGTTCCGGTGCCGGAAAAGGTGGCAGCTGTCCAACGTTTCCCCAAACCCGCCACCCTCAAAGGCCTGCAAGATTTCATGGGAATGGCGAACTTGCATCCCCAGGGCCGCCTGTACCATGCATCCACTGTTCGCACTGATGACCACGAAGAATAAAACTTTATTCTGGTCGGAAGAGGTGGACAAGGTGTTTACAGTGATGAAGGAAGCCCTGCCAGTGCGACACTGCTGGTGCACCCATGCCCGGAGGCACACACGGCGTTCTTGGTTGACGCCTCAGCCACGGTGGTCGGGGGAGTGCTGGAGCAGTAGTTGGATGGGCAATGGCGCCCGCTGGCCTTTTTCAGTAAGCAGGTGTGCCCTCCGGAGCTCAAGTACACCGCGTTCGATCAGGAACTCCTGGCGCTGTACTTGGCCATCCGCCATTTCTGCTATTTTCTGGAGGGCAAAGCCTTCCTTCACGGTCTTCACCCAGGCACTCACCATGGCCAAGGACCCCTGGTCAGCTAATCAACAGCACCAACTCTCTTACGTGTCGGAATTCACTACAGACATATGGCACAGGGCAGGCAAGGGCAATATGGTAGCTGACGCACTCTCTCACCTGTCCATCAATACTCTGGTCCCCGGCCTGGACTATGCACAGCAAGCCTAGGCCCAGCAGCACGACGTGGAGATGCAAGCCCTCTGGACTGCCATCTCTGGCCTCAACCTCAAAGACATCCAGTCGCTGCTCTGTGACTTCTCCATAGGCCCACCTCGCCCGGTAGTCCCACCGCAGTGGAGGGTGAGAGTTTTCAGTCTAGTCTACGACCTTTCTCATCCCTCGGTGAAGATGACCGTGCGGATGGTGGCAGAGCGATTTGTGTGGCATGGACTTGAGAAAGAGTCTAGTTCCTAGCATAACTAGCTAGGAACTGCACCAAGTGCCAGGCTTCCAAGATCCATAGACACACGCAGACCCCAATCCAACCTTTTGACTTATCAGCGCGGAGGTTCCAGCACATCCACGTTGATGTCATCGGCCCCTTGCTGGTATCCAGAGAGCCATGCTACCTACTTACGATAGTGGAGCGAGCCACAAGATGGCCTGAGGCCATCCCGATCAGAGAGGCTTCGGTGGAGACGTGCGCTAGGACCCTCGTCTGCCAGTGGATCGCCCGGTTCGGCGTGCTGGCGCATATCACCAGTGATAGGGGCGCCCAGTTTACCTCCGCACTATGGGCCCAGCTGGTGAGACTCTTGGGGGTTAAACTCAACTACACCACTGCCTATCACCTGCAATCCAACAGTTTGGTGGAGAGGTTTCACCGGCACCTAAAGACCGCTCTCATGGCTCGTCTCACTGGCCCAGACTAGTCAGACGAACTGCCCTGGGTCCTCCTCGGGATCTGGACAGCACCCAAGGAGGACCTGCAAGCCTCATCGGCAGAATTGGTATACGGTGCGCCATTCTTCCTGCCCAGCGAGTTCTTCGGCCCAGAAGCGGACACAGCACCCGAGGACACGAACCTGCTGGTGGATCTCCGCAGGAAACTGGCTTCCCTGGTCCCTTAACCCCCATCACGTCATGGCATCTGGCCATCCCACCACCCCAAGAAACTGGACGTGGCACAGTTTGTGTTCGTTTGGAGAGGACCACAACGGGCACCACTACAGTGCCTGTACGAAGGTCTGTATAAGGTACTCCGGTGATCTGGCGGAACTTTCACTCTAGATGTGGTGGGGGGGGGGGGGGGGCGAAGGAGGAACTTTTTACAGTGGACCGTTTGAAGGTGGCCCACCTGGACTTGTTGCAGCCAGTGCAGATGGCCGTGTCCAAGCGCCGAGGCCTCCTGCTCAAACGGCAGGATTCATAGCCGGTTCTGGGGGGGGTTGTGTGGTGGCGCACTCTCTCATTGGGAATCAGCCCCACGTATAACGCCACATGGCGGGGCAGCCATGGGAAGATGGAGCCATCAGGTATTCTTCCTGGTTCAAACCTTCCTCTCAGCGCGCGCCTCCTGCAGCGATTATGACATCACCACACACGTGGTGACTGAGCCCATGCTGCCCTTAAAGGGGCGAGCGCTAAATTCAAATAAACAGTTGTTAACGACCCTCAACGTGGTGGCTGTGCTTTCTTCAACTATGCAGAGCGCCACAGTAGCTTAATTTTGAGACCAACACTTCTTTATAGATAATAATGAGTAGATATGTAAAATTATATAAAATCTGATCATGTTATGGCTGAATAAAACTGGTTTGGCCACATTTGGAGTATTGTGTGCAATGCTGGTTTGCTGCATTCAGGAAGGATGTGGAGGCTTAGGAGAGGGTGCAGAATTAGTTCATTGCATGCTTGCTGGATTAGTATTAGCTGTAAGGAGTGGTTAGCTAAATTTGGATTGTTATTTTTCTGGAGTGTCATCAATGAGGAAGTGACTTGATAGAAGCTTATAAAATTATGAGAGTCACAGAAAGGGGAAAGAGTTAGTCTTTGTCCCAGTCAAAAAAAATGACAAACATTAGAGGACAGGCATTGAAAGGGAGTGGGGATATTTTAAAGGAGATGTGTCATAGAGTTATACAGCATGGAAACAGGCCCTTCACCCCAATTTGTCTCTGCAGGCCAAGTTGTCTACCTGAGCTAGTCCATTGATCTAGTTTGAATGTGGGTTACTGAAACACAAAAGTCTGTAGGCACTGTGATTGTAGTAAAATGCACCAAAATGCCAGTCTTTTCAGCATCTGTAGGAAACAAAGATATATTGCTGACATTTCAGGTCTGAGCCCTTCTTCAAGAAGTAAACAGAATTAGTCAGAAACATGAAATCTCAGCATTCAGACAATGCTAGCTGGGGGAGGAATCCTGACCAGCAAAAGGTTTTAATTGCATATGATAAGGGATGAAGTAAGAGTATATCATGTTTGTGCAAAAGGAGACAGAAGGGAGAGACAGAGTTTGGGGGAAGGCGACAGGGGAAGAAGTGAGGTGGGAAAGGTTGTTTTTAAGAAGTCGATATTAATGCCATTTGGTTGGAGGGTGACAGTCGGAAGATGTTTGTTGTTCCTACAATTTACAGGTGCTCTCAGTCTCGCACGGTATGAGACCATGGACGGACATGTCAGCAAGGGAATGGAATGGTGAATTGAAATGGGTGGCCACTGGGAGATCCACGCTATTGTGGCAGACAGAGCCAAGGTGATCAACAAAGTGACCTCTCAGTCTGCGTCCAGTCTCTCCCATCTAGAGTTTCCACTTGTAGAGAAGACATGATACTTATGTAATAGAACCCTAATGTTCTGACCAGGTCAGGAGACAAGTGGCATTTTGACCACTGTACTACATTTACACTTCATCAGTGAGCTGCAATGCCAAAGCAACGTTTGGGGTGAGACATAACATCCAATGGCATCTCTGTAGAAATCATTTTGGTTGAATATCATCGGAGTGATGTTGATACGGGAGGGGATGGAGTGTTGTGTGTGGAACCGACCGGAAGAACCATATTTGTAAAACATCAATGAAAAAAACTGAAACTTACCTGATTTTGGAACATTCTAACACATTGTCCCATCTTGTATATTGTACCAAGGACATTGAATTGAATGACTACTGTTTGTCATGCATAGGAAATGTTGTATTTAGGATACCTGAAAATCTTTCAGTTGCTAGATTCCAGCCACATGAAAGTGAAACTTTGGGATAAGGTGGTTGTGACTTACTTACCTCACACTGACTCTGGGTTTGGGGCTCCAGCAGTTTTCCTAAATTACTCGACATTCCTAATACATTATAACTTTATACTTAAATCTTTGAACTGACTTAAAGCAAATAGGATCCAGTGAACACTCTAGAAGCCAGTGAGTTCCATTGTCCTATTTTGGGAGCAATGTTCCCCTGTCCTTATCCAGCAAAACGATGAAATTAATTCCTGTAACTCAGTGTAGAAATAGAGAATACATTTATATACTGAATCATAGTTATAACTTTTTTTTCTATGGAAATATACTAAATATACTTAACAAAAGTTAAATCAAGAATAAACAAGGCCTTTTCTTTTATAATTTCTGTCAACATTTTGATCAGGCAGGATTCTGGAAATTATTACACAAATGTAACTTTAAAGAACCATCTATATTCTTTGTAATATTCAACATCATTCATCTCAATGTAAAATCAAGTGCTCACACAAATATTCAGCACCTGTTTAAAAAAAAATGAAGAGTATGCTCTTGGTTGATACTTTTATGTTGCAAGAACTTGCACATTGAGCTAACTGATGCCAATACAATTGAATTCAATTGCTTATTCATTATTACATGCGATTTCATTCCTTGTTTTTATGACAAAAGTCCAAACCAAGTAGCAAGTAGCCTAAGGATGAATGGAAAGACATTTAAGTCCCTTGACTGATCTGATGATATATCTTGAGCTCTGTTCTCTATGTTACCCTTGAGGTGGTCCATTAAGATTTTTAAAATCAAAACTCAATCTACTGTTCCATTTAAAAAAAACTTAAGCTTCTGTTTAGCCTTCACTGCTGCTGAGTTCTGGCCACCACAGAGCACTATCCATCATGCAATTTTTTTTATTCTATGCTCTGTCTCATGGTTGATTGCTTTACCACCTGAGTGCTTTATGACAAATGATCATCTGAAAGACTACAAATCATTCAAGGCAACAGGCACGCAGACAATGCATGAACACAACAGCTGCTTTTATTTCTGACAGACAAGTGCAAGGCCATCATGTGCTTTCTATAGCTTTGTATTATCTTTATTGTTACTTTGGTTGGTGGGATTATCTAAAATCAAATGAAATTGATGGGCAGGGACTTGCCAATGCTGAGATCACTGAAGATTTGCCATTTATCTTTCTATGTACAGGGTTAAACCTGAAAACATTTTTGAGGTCGTTTAAATATAAATTGAGGCTTTCAACCTTCATTGGAAACTGAACAATTTAGTTTACTTTATTGGGTATCATTTAAGCATATATTGATAATATGTGTTGTCAAATAATTGATGGTGGTTTTACTACAGACTGGTCTGTAATAAATCTGGAATTATTCTATTCCATCTCACTCAGGTCAATGAAATAGTTTACTTATGGCAAGACGCCAATAGGCAGGTGAACTGGCCTCGCTTGTCACGCACGCGGCGGGGCAGCCGGCCAAAATGGCGCCATCGGGGGTTTCCTCCTGACCTCTGCACTGGGCTCTGAAGCCCGCGCTTGGTGACCCACGTGACGCCCCTAGTGACGTCGGGGCCCCCCAGCGCGGTTCTCGGCCAGTTCCGGGCTGGGAGTACAAGTCCAGCCGGGCAGCCTGCAATAAATCAGTTTTGCTCACTGAACTCGACCTGTTTGGTTGTGCGATCCTTCAGTTAGCAGTGTAGCCACCGCTGCATACTAACAATAATCTAAAATGTTGTGGAATTCCAGAAAGTCCAAAATGAAACCTAGATCTGTTGAAGAAATAATCCCAGAAATTTGTGATCAAGTTTGTTTACAGAGCATGAAATAGTGTTTGCTCCTGTTGTAAGTTAAGTTTGAAACTCTGATTTATCTATAAAATTTCAGAGTAGTATAGCAAGAACTTGAACATTTTAAAGGTAGTTTTGTTTGCTTATGAAAATTCAATTTTTAAAATTTGTTTATTTAAATATATTGAATAATAGAGCACAGTCAGGAGTGGAAAACAATATGCTACTTCACTTAAGTAGAAATTCTGCAGTTCATGTACAGAACATAGTAAAATGACCAATTATTCGACAACTTTATTCCAGTGCACTGATTAATTTATTTTTAAAATTTAGACATACAGCAAGGTAACAGGCCATTTTGCCCCAATGGTGGGAGGAAACTGGAGATCCCAGGGAAAATCCAAACTCCTCACAGACAGTGCAGGATTGAAACCCTGGTCCCTATCGCTGGTGCTGTAAAGGAAAACAATAAGCCAGTCTCTCAACTGATTTTTTTCCATCCACTAATTTTAAGAATCAGAATATTTACGATTAGCAACTTAAGATGGGGAAGTGAAGACAGAAGATCACATCTGATGGGAAGTACTCAGGTTGTGGGGTGCAAGGGGTACCAAAATGCAGCATCCATATAACATCAGAGGAAAAAGGCCCATAGACAGATGTATGATTAAAAGATGCACAACAATAAAAGAGTAAGATAAAGGAAGGAAGGGCGTGGTATCAGAAAAATGAGAGCCATTGTGATATATTCATGTTGGACAGGCCTGGGAACAGTTGATTGAGCATCTTCAATCCATTTAACAGAGAAGTGAGAAGAAAGGTAACTTCAATTCATACTGGCAGTCCTTTCACCACTCAGATGTCTAACTTGAAGAGAAATAGAAAGAAGGAACAATTGTGGCATTTATATCTATCTTTTCATTCATTGAGGTTACTGTTATAAATTAAGGAAAGTATTTGACAGTTTATTTTCACTCAACAAGCTTCTACAAATAGGAAAGTGACAAATATCAGATAATTTATGTAGTAATAGTGAGTATGGGTTAAATATTTTCCAATGAGCATTCAATATCAACCATCATTAAAGTTATGGCATTCTTCCCTTAAAATGAAATGAACTAAAATTAAAAGTGATTTAGTATAAGTGAAAATGACTAATAAACCTTTCTATTATTTACCTTGCTCATCCATAATGCCATGGCATTGTTACTACTTTATACTACAACGTATTTTACATTGACCACTGCAAAGATCAGAGAATTAGTAATCAAAATTAAATAATGTAACCAAGGTTAAAATATAATAATAGTTAAATACAATAATAATGCAATATTTTTCGTCATTGAATAGTCAGATTAATTTGAGATGCTTTATTTTTAGGGCAGCACTGTTGGTGTAGCAGTTAGCGTGACTCCTTTACAGCGCCAGCGATAGGGACCAGGGTTTCAATCCTGCACTGTCTGTAAGGAGTTTGTATGTTCTCCCTGTGGATTTTCCCTGGGATCTCCAGTTTCCTCCCACCATTTGAAACGTACAGGGAATGTAGGTTAATTAGGTGTAAATTGGGTGGCCTGGACTCGTGGGGCAAAATGGCCTGTTACCTTGCTGTATGTCTAAATTTAAAAAATAAATTAAATCATTGCACTGGAATAAAGTTGTCGAATAATTGGTCATTTTACTATGTTCTGTACATGAACTGCAGAATTTCTACTTAAGTGAAGTAGCATATACAGTTCATTGTTTTGTGATGTTTAGCTACTTTGTGTTATCTTTGGTAGATAAGAGTCCTTAATAACTTAGGAAATATCTAGTTCCTTGTTGGATGTAAGGGACCACCATTCTTTCTTTTGGAGCATGGATAGTAGAATTTTTTTGGTCATTGTTGTTACATATCAACTAAATTATTATATCAATTTAAAAATGCATAAACTTTCATTGAAAGTATTTGTGGTCGAAAGCATCAGCATTGAACTTGTGCAAATCCCTTAAATTTTTACTCAAGAATGTTAATTGAATTGACCAATCAATGGGGTGATTTTGATATGTGGGATAAGCTCTGTAGACTGGGTATTATTGGTCAAAGAAAATGTCAGGAGGATTCTTCACAAATAAAAGATAATTATTTCCTCATAATTTCAGCAAAGTAGTCGACTTTAAATTCACTTTTCAAAAGTAAATACAAGTATAAAATATTGTGGAATATTTTGCACACTTTGTTGTGTACTTGCTAAATTGGTGTGAGTTCATCTCTGCATTTTTTATTCACTCTATGCTTGGTTTGTATATTTGGAAACTGCAACCCACGTCCACTTTTCACAGCAAAGATTCAACCTGGTATCTTTCTCCAATGTGGTGGGAATACTGCCAAATGGTATCTTCAGCAAGAATGGATTAATGTCAATGGAAAGTTCCATTTTCGCTGTAGTTCTGACTTCAAATTTGTTTCAAATTAAAACAAATCATGCAAAAGGTGTAAAACACTTAATGGAACACAAGCTGTTGGTAAAATCTCCTGCCTCATGATAAGCAGTTTGATGTTGGCTTGAGTTTAGGTGATATTGATTCAGGATGTTGGAAACTGTTACAAAATTTAATTTGTGATTTTAGAATTCCTTATCAGTTTCCAACATCCTGTATCAATATCACCTACTTTACACCTGCCTCTTTCATCCATCTATCCTAATACAGAAACTCAGAACAAAAATATATGGATGGACCAGTATGTTTAAAGTAAGGCATAGGAAAATAGGAAATATAAACATGTTATGTTATGCTGGTTACTGCCATATGCTTTATTTATAAACTGATTTGCCAGTTGAAGAGAGGGGCGTATTGAATTTCATTGTATTCCACCAAGTAAATTATGGAATATAATAATTTTGGTCTTAACAGATCTGTTTTTATTTCAAAATGGAAATTTAGGTTTTATATCTAAGTCGAGTAAACCAGTTTATGCTTCGTAAACCCTTGTGACTAAAAGAATCATTGAAATGTCTATGGCAATTTCAATAATCTTCATTTGATTCTGTTCTCAACCATTACAAACTAGCTCCATCTTTTAGTTCTTATTTATGCTAATCCACTGAAAATGGGAGTATTTCCTATGAGAAATCGATACTGAGTAAGTAATTGATTATCTTGTTAGCAGACCTCCCATGTACAGGTACCAGCACTAAAAGTGAGCAGTTGCACAGAATGTTGCCTTATTTTCAGATGGTTTTTTTTTCAAATTGTTGGAAACACTAATATAAAAAAAGTTAGTGTTTTTATTTAATTGTTGTTGCAGACTAAATTGCAGAACTAGTTATGGATGATAATTCATAACATATTTAAGTTAGCCTTGTAAATTATTCATCCCATAAACTCGTTTGAAATATGACAAACCTCTATTTTAAACAAAAGAAAGAAGTGCCATTTTAAAAGCAATTCATAGTGGGTGAAAGAATCTTGCTTTTGTGATTGCAGTAAAATTAAACATAATACTGTTATAATACTGTGTTGCCCTTCCATAGGAATGACTGGCCATGCAGAAGTAGTTCGAGTCGTGTACGATCCAGACAAAATGTGCTTTGAAAAATTGCTCAAGGTCTTCTGGGAGAGCCATGACCCAACACAAGGTACAGTAATGAATAGACCAGTTCCTCATTATATTGCTAATTACTGCTGTGGTAATTAGTGTTTCATTAACATGTTTCAAATGAACCTTGAAACCACACGAGGTACAAATAATGACAAAAGCAAAAAAAAAAGACAAGCGGAGATTCTTTGTAGAACTGAATTTGTTGAACCAGAAAAATATTGTGATTTCTCAGCACTGAGGCATTAGCATTGCTTTAAAGAGAAAATGTCCACAGGGAGTCAATAAGAGTCTGCAGTGTGATTTATTTTGCCTATCCAAGTCTCTTGAATGTATGGTGATGAACAATGTAAAAAGAGAGGACGACGGAAATAGGCATTTAGTTTTTCCATTCTGTGAAGGCTAGAGGACAAAACTAAATAGCATTTACTTTTACTAGTTCATCTCATATTGTAAACTTTAGTGGAAGCACTGAATCACTGGATAGGTAGGTGTTGGTGAGAGGTTTTCTAATACAGTTATCAAATAATGACCCACTTCTCTATTGAAAAAGTGACAAAACAAAAGTGAAGAAGTGTAGAAGGGAACATCATGGAATTGTATTAATCTTTTCTCATGGAATTCTTTTTAAAGTATTTTTTTTAAATCCTGCCCTTTTTCTGAAATTGGAAAGGCCTCTAATATACTGACTGAGTTTTTCTTTTACAAGTGTTAAAGTGCAAAATAATTTAATATGAAAGTGATTCACCTGCTCATCGTTCTGACTGCCATATTTGGTAGTGTTCCTCCAAGGATTATGTACTGTAAATATGTAAAAGGTTCACTATTTAAGTGTGTGATATGTTATAGTTTTTCTCCTATCTATGCATGTCCTAATATTTGACGCATTCCAAATAAATGCCATCGGGAGGAAGGTCTCTTTTGCAACAGAATTAAAATTCTTGTTATACATTCTGAGCTTTCTTCATGCATTTTAGTGTCATAATAAAGATGAGCCAATATTTCTCCAAGAACACAGAGAATATTTACATTAATATAGATTAGAATAGTTCAACATATTTAAAACATTAAGACTTATTATTATGAGCTCCTGTTTTAGTAAAATATGACTATCACTGTAAGGCATAGTAAAGAGAGAAGAGACTGAATAGTCACTGTTAACATTTCACACAAGCACAACATAAGCCACGGCCCAGCAATAATTTGATACATTGGAATAATTGAGGGAAGGTTTATCAAGGTCTGTTCCAGATTCGATACATTTGCAAAGACACTGATTTTACAAGGGAGAACCATTCTGACGGCTGAAGAGAAAGTAGCTTTTTGAAGCAGCTCTTGTGTCTGGCCGTTTTTGTGGAATTCAGAGAAAAGCCTGCTCTGTGAATGACTGGGCCTTTTCAGTGGATTGACCTGTGCCAGGAGGGTCTATTTGGGAAGCAACATGCTTCATTTTGATTGTGACTAACAATGAAGGTCACTTGGAGAGACTGCTTTATTTTAAGTGTGACTAGCAGTGAAGTTACTTGGAGAGACCAGTGCCAGGGTCTTGGAAGGTTCGTGGAGGCCGCCCAGTCAAGTCTTGCCTACAAAAGGACCAGGAGTGTTATGAACATAGCTCATGTGGATGGACATTTCTTCAAAGGCAACGCAAGAAGAATTTATGAATCTGTAGCAGCGACAACTCCAGTCTTCTCAGCAGTTCAACATTAATTGTGGTCATCAAATTTCAAAGGCCTACACTTCAACGCTGAATTTGAAGGAGTCTGATGACTTGGGGTTAAAAAGCTCTTGCCCAATCTGGACATATGGGCCCGAGTGCTGCAGTACCTTCTACCAGATGGCAGAAGGGAGAACAGTTTACATGAGGGGTGTATGGAGTCCTTCATAATATTTATTGTCTTTCACCTGCATCGAGTATTATAAATGTCCTCCATGGTAAGAAGAGGGGCCCCCCAGTGATCTTTTCCACTGATTTCACGATCCTCTGCAGGGTCTTGAGGACGGAGGAGGTGCAGCTTCCAAACCAGGCAGTGATACAGTTGCACAGGATGCTCTCAATACAACCTCTGTAGAATGTAGTTAGGATGGAGGGTGGGAGATAAACTTTCCTCAGCCTTTGCAGGAAGTAGAGGTGCTGCTGGCCTTTCTTGGCTATGGAGCTTGTGTTAAGGGACCATGTGATGTTCTCCACTAAGTGCATTCCAAAGAATTTGATATTCTTGATGACTTCAACAGTGGAGCCGTCAATGGTCAGCAGAGTTTGGTCCCCCTGGGCCCTCTTGAAGTTGACAACCATCTCTTTTGTTTTCTTAATGTTAAGATACAGGTTGTTGGTTGCACACTAGACTGTTAGTAACTGCACTTCATCTCAGTATGCTGACTCATCATTCTTACTGATCAGGTCCACCCTGATTATGTCATCTGCAAACTTGATGATATGGTTGGAGCTATGTTCAGCTGCACAGTCTCTCTCTCTCTCACAATCGCACGCACATACACACACGCAGTCTGCAGAGGGACTTGGATAAGTTGGGGGAATGAGCAAAGAAGTGTCTCGTAAACTTCACCATAAGGAGGAAAGTGGTCGTGCACTTTGGTAGAAGGAATAAAGAAGTAGACTATTTTCTAAGTGGGGAGAGAATTCAGAAAGCCAAGTCCATAGAGACTTTGACATCCCTAAAGATTAATTTGCAGGATAAATTTGTAGTAAGGAAGGCAATTGCAATCTTTACATTCATTTTGAGAAGTCTACAATATAAAGGCAAAGATGTAGTGCTGACTATTTGCAAGGCATTGGTCATACCACATTGCGAGCAGTGTTGGGCCACATATCTAAGGTTTATGAGATGATCCCAGGGATGAGAGAAATAACGTATGAAGCATTTGCTAATTCTAGGTCTGTACTTCCTGGAGTTTAGAAGAGTAAGGGGTATAAATCTCATCAAAACCTATACTGGATATTGAAGGGGCGAGATAGATATGCCAAGCTGCACTTTGATTAGCCAGGACATGATTCAAAATTTGCTTTATTGTTGACAGATTAACATTAGTCAGTTTCACATCAGCTCATGTTGTTTATTAGTGGTGTAGAACTGTTTCTTCAAGTAATTGCTTTTGGTGAACATTAACATATACAGTACTGTATTTGCATTCCACTGGAGAAATTAAATGTAGAAATCTTTTGGGAAAGTGCATGAACAAATTGAAATTGCACCTTTAAAAAATAAATAAATAGACAGATAAGTAAATAGATGGATAGATAGATAGATAAATTAATAGATGAATGAATGAATGAATGAATGAATGAATAAGTAAACTGGCTAAAATATCTCTTGAAGGAATGTACAATGATCTGAAATATATTTGTGGGTCCAAAATTTCACTTTTCATGGAAAGTAGGACAAGTACATTGCTGGCTTGGTTCAAGGTTGTACTTTTAGAAAGGCATGTTCACTGCAATTATGATTTTGCAAATAGCTTACTCATCACAATAAAATAAAAAGAATTCCTGTCCCCATTCATTTTTATTAAAAGAAAACTTTTGTTTGTGAAGATTTCTGTAATTTTTAAAATTCACAAATATTAGCAGTAATCACTGTCAATCCATGCTCTATATTGATATTTCAATATTCAATGCTGCTTTAATCAAATGCACTCAACAATATACAGTACAAGTCAGACTGTACGAAATGCTTGGGTCTGGGCTTATGTTGGATAAATATATATTTTTTGAGAACTGGTCATTTTTTAAAAACAGCCCAGTAGCAACAGCAAATCATTTATATCAATGTCTAAACAACCACAAACAACAAGAAAGCCTTTTTCAGCATTAAAATAATGTTTAATTCTCACCAAAAAAGTGCTGCCCATCGCTGATCACTGAGACAAATTCAATGCCGCCACTGATCCCCGGGGAGGCTTCCCAGGCCGGTGGAACACTCACTGGTGAGTCGGCAGGTTCCAGTCTCCCCAGTCACTGGAGCTCCCTATGCCAGAGTCCCGAATCCGAATCCTCCCCTAGGCCTACTGCACATGCACACCAGGGAAGTAGGCTGAGGGGAGGGTTCAGACTCGGCATCTAGCGTGCCAAGGAAGGAGTGAAGGGAATAGGAGGAGAGCCCGAGGTCCCGCTCCTGCCTGGGAGGCTGCTCTCCTTGATGACGGTGGGACAAGGGATTCTTCTGACTGTTTGCTCTGGGAGACAGTGGCACACAGTCAGAGAGGGAGAGTTGGAGAGAAAAGCCAATAGGTGAAGGTAAAGAAGAAATGGAAAGAGAGAGAGGAGTGAGTTACCTGAAATGAGGACAAATGTCATTCTAATTTCACGTCGAGTGAATTTTTTTCAACCTGTGAGGTCAGTTCGGCTCCAAAATATTTCAGATAAATGAGTATTTTTAATTTGTTTCGGATCTCCTCAGTTATCTGAAAAAAATTAAATTTCGGATAAAAGGATTTTGGAGAATCCGATTTTGGATAATTGGAATTCTACTGTACATATTTTTAAAATTGTTTATCTATTCTATTCACTAAATATTTATTGTTAATGCAATAAATGTATCAACCTTTTCAGGTATGCAACAAGGAAATGATGGTGGCACTCAGTACCGCTCTGTCATTTATCCATACACGAAGGAGCAGATGGCTGCTGTTCTGAAATCCAAGGAGGTCTTTCAGGAGGTACTGTGGATGAATGTTTAGAGGGAGATTTATTTTACTATTTTGAAACCAGACACACACAATGGGTTTATTTTTAAATGGGTCAACGGGTAATGATGTGTTTGAAGCCCTCTGGTTGGAAGAGTAGAAATGTCAATGCAGAACTGAAATTAATACCTATTTTTGTTGTATGTCCAGATATTCAAAAAAGCAATTTTGAAATCTCAATTCCTGTGTCCATGCTCTTTTTTTTTGCTTGATAGAATGAAGAGATGTGGATGGTTTTTACACTGCAATGAAATAAACTATGTGCTGTATCAAGGAGTAAAACTTGGCATTAAAAATTTACATTATACAAATGAATCGAAATGCAATGTTCAAGGTATTTTCCCAGCTGTGACACCAGAGTAAAATGACCATTTAATATTTATTTTCTAAAGGAAATTGGCCAGACATATGCTGTAGTGGACAGGTTCAATTTTTGATTTGAATTGGACAAAGTTGCTTTTTAAGTGGTGTTTTGTTTTATAATTAATACAATTCATCAGCCTGACTTATTCACAAATTCACCACAACCCCATCCAACCCACCAATATCTTTTCCTCAGAAAACACTTATTGAACATGCAGAGAAAAACAAACAGGAGGTGATTATCTAATGAGACAAGTAATTCATAGTATGGATTGATAGGAGAACTCCAGTTCAAATTCCACCATAATTGACTGAGAATTTGAATTTAGTTTCCAAAAGTAATAATCTGAACAAAATGTCTTTATTGCTCTTTAGGGAATAGAGACATCAGTTGTAACCCAATATGGTTTTATGAGTTTTACTGGATATATAAAGCTTGCACAGTGACACTAAGTTCACTCTGACATAGCAGTAGCAATCTTTCAATTTCCTATTGTTAGACTGTGATTTGCTTCCAAAAAGCTTTACAATTTTATTTTGTTAGGAAACATTAGAAGCATTCAGGTAGAGATAAAATAACGACTGAGCAGTGCCTTTTTGTTTCATTTCCCTTCTGATTAAAGATAGAATGTCTATTGAAACAAGCTGAGGTGGGTTGAAAGTAAGTGTTTCTTCATCCTGGATAATCCTCTCTTCTTCATTGTTATGAGGAATTTTCAGGGCATTGCCACATGCTGGATGGCTACTGCCTAAAATTGTAGCTGACACCACACAAAATACACCGTGGTGGCACATGGTGCTATGTAATCAATTGATTGTTGCTTTAACAAATTCTGCAACAAAATAAAATTAATAAAATTGTTTTAATAATTTACACTCAGATGTTTATCTATTAGATTGAGTGTTTGAAAATGTTGAATGGTTACCATTTGTGCCTCAAATTCAATTCAGAATATTTCAAGATAGCTTTATTCAAATTTATGGGAGGCAGTTTCTTCAGCTCTTATCAGTGTTTTAGAAAAATGTTGCTTTATCAAGGGTAGGAAAAGCTTTAATGCATCAGAGAACAATGGTTGTCCTTTGGGGAACAACATGGAAGTTAAACAGTGGAGTCCACCTTCATTGTTCTTGAGTACTGAGATGAGAAGCCCTTTCAAAGGCCTCAACTATCATCTGACATCATCTGTTTTTCCTCATCCCATATGTTAAATCCTTTATTATAGAATTCAGATTTTGAAAGCAAAGGACTATTAATTAGATCTTAAAAACCTTTGAATTGTTCTCAGTGAGAGGGTTTTAAGAATATTGTAGAAGTATCTAACAACAATTAAACAATCCTATGGCTTGATGTGAGTCAACTTGGAAAATTCCAATCCAGTATCCCTTTCTGATTTTTCTCTGTGATATACTGGATTTTGACCTAATTCTGTTGGTAATTACAGTAGTGAACTGCGTAAAGTATACAACTCAATTGACAAAAAAATTCAGGTATCAGTGAAACATATTTTGGACCTTGCATTGATGTGGTTGCTCTGGTACTGAACAGAAAAATCCAGGGAAAATAAATTAAAACTACAATGATAAAAAACAGACCAGCTTTTTGTTATGTAATCTTAAATGCAGTTTGTGTCATTATACATTGTGAATACTGCTTAGGTTATCAGATTATTAGGTTATCAGTGTGTGTACAAAACTCCACGATTATGCTGAAATGCAATTCTGAGAGATTGTTTTACTGTCTAATTCCACCATTCTCGTTCACATTCTCACATGCATGAGGACGTAAAATAACGTCGCACCTGTTCCATCAAAGGGAGTAGAAGATTGTGTGAACCCATTGAGAAGAAACCAGGGAAGCTCCTGATCAATTTTTCACATATCAATATTACTTATGAATGACATACCCACTGTCACATTACAATTTGTTGTAGATTACTGTATTCAATTTGGACGTCCCAAAGTCATTAAAGATGCAATATAAAAGTTTTTTTCCCCCCAGTAATGAGGACAGTAACAAACAGGCTTTAAAACAAATCTGATATTTGCAATAGCTTTGGGATGAAATAAATCTTTGATAGCTAAATAGTAAGTAAATGGGTTCAAATTTCATATTTGTTCTGACAAAATTAGTGAGAAAAAATTGCAGTTAATTTTTTTTAATATAAATTGTTCTGAATTATTTTGTTAGAGCAATTCATTGTATAAGTGCCAAGCATTTTTAAAAAATGAAGAATAGTATGAATTGAAAATGTATACTTTTCATTACCAAAACAATGGTTGGTTTGCAAATACTAAAAGTGCATCCAACATGGAGGACTGTGTTAAAGCTCCCTCTTGTGGTCGAATTCATGTCATTCTTTGGTCTCCATTATTTTCATGACATCTGTGCAGTGTGCAGCAGATCTATTACCATGGCAACAGACTCTGTTTTGCCTTTGATTATCTGAGGAAAGCCAGTGGGGGTCAAAGGCCATGTGCATATTGTCATGCATCTGTTTGGAAATCAGGTGCTAGCCTTGGCTATTGCAAGGAGATGTTGGAGGTGACTAGGTTAAGTAGCTCTGAATAACTGCCAGCTGTGTGAACCATAGCCTGTAGCCAAGAGACCCCAAGGTCAATGTTATTAGTTTTGTTCTCGGATCTGAGTGGGGAAAGTGGTGGCTAAGATAGTGCTTTCTTCTGATAATGCTCAATTCAATTTCTGTAGTCATGTGTTCCATCTGCTACATCATAGGTATTGTGCTTCTTTTGTAACAATGATCCTGACATGCACACAAAATAAGCTGTAGGAATGGTAAACACACCTTTAAAACCACTGAATAAAATTCCTCCCTGTTCTTTTCTTGGATGATGCTGTGACGTATGTAACTGTCATTATTAATTATTATTCATCAAATTTGTTTGTAAAAATAGAATGTATTTTAATAAGGGTGAAATTAATTAAATGTGTAGTGGATAGACAAGATCAAAAGGATGCAAGTTAGCTATAGTTCCTTGAAGATTATGTATTTGACCAGGAATATCTAGTTTGTTTGCTGATCATTTAGTCAGGCTGTGTGACTGTATAATATCCTTGCTTTTTTTAAATTTAAATTTGATCATGGTAAAGTTTAGTATACAATAAAATATTAATTAATAAGCTGAATATCCAAAGGTGTTACAGCTAACATCATAATGTAGCCACCATTTTAAATGCAATCTGTAATAGGTTTCTCAAGTGTATCACAATTTATTTAATCTTGCACATTGCCTTGTTAATTTTCTGTGCCTGTAATTATTTCTTTAATTCATATTTAAGATCAAGAAGCTTGTGAGTGAGATTTTTAAGGAATAATGCATTCATCAACTAGTTTCAGAACTTTGTAATTAATCTAATGAATAGTACAATATTTTTCACTGGTAGCTTTCATTTTAAAAAAGCATATATAATCAGTGGCACTAGATGGTACCTCTTCAATTTAAAAAGAAAATGAAAGTCAATTGACTTTTAGAGTACTACTATTTTAATTGTTTATTCCATATTTGGCTTAATACACATGTATTCTATTTGAATAAAATAAATTGAAGCAAAATGGATCATTAAAACAGTTCACAATTTCCACAATAATCTCCTTTCTGAACTGTACTTTGCTGGTAGCTTTGGTATTTCTTGAGATAACTGCTGATAAGTTTCAGAAATATCCCACAAAAAAAAGTAGCTGGATGAAACTGCACCAGCTATTTTCAAGCTATCCTCTGCTCTTGTACTGACCATGGAATCTAGTAGTGGAGCCGAAGCCTGCTAGAGTCTCAGAATTTATACTGTGGTATTTATTATCAGATTCTACATAAGGCTGGATTTGAAGTAACATTCAAAAGATTGTTTAATTCAATGAGTAATGTAGGGTAGAAAAATGTTAATTCCCTTTTAGAATTGGATGTGATCTGTATTGTATTTTAATTGTTCACAAGGTTTAATATAAATATTACTAATTGTATATAATTGTTTTTACGATTTTCAAATGTTTCTTCATGACTGACATTCAGACATTTTCAAATACTGATGGATTTGATAGAGGGCCTATCTTATTTTGTCTTACTCATATCCCTCAAGGTTGCTTGAGTACTTGCCACTTACTCCTTGGCCAAGCAAGGTCAAACTCAGTTAAGGGAAGTTCCAGTAAATGGTAACTGTACACAGGGGACAGACCCATAACAGTAAAATCTGGCAGGTTTTTATTTAAAACCTGATTTTGTTTGTGCAGTTAGTCCATAACTTCAAGCATGATCCATAGCAATATTGAAATGTAACTGAGGAAATATATTACTGTACTTAACTTCACACTGCTGTTACCTTGCTAAGGTTCAGGCAGCATCTGCAGATAGAGAAGCAATTCAATTTTCATGCCATTGATAGTTGGTTCAAGTGAGGAGTCGGAGTTTCAGCAGTGTTCAGAGGAGGAGGAGCGAGGCAAGAGCTTCAAATTCAGTGACTTACCGGGGCTCGGGTCTAGTTGGTTCGAGCAAGTTGGCATCGGAAGAGTTGGAGTTTCAGCAGTGTTCAGAGGAGGAGGAGCGAGGTAAGAGCTTCAAATTCAGTGACTTACCGGGGGCTCGGGCCTAGTAGGTTCGAGCAAGGAGTCAATGTCGGAGGGGTTGGAGTTTTGATGGCATTCAGAGGAAGATGGGGGCGAGGAGTGAGTGACTGGGTTAATTGGTCAAGGGCCAATAAAAAGAGGGTAAGGTAAAGGAGTGGCCAGCGAGTGAGTGGCTCAGCAAAGGAGTGGGGTATTGAGGCTTTGGCTCGAGAGGCTTGGCGAGCAGAGGCTGAGGTCGAGCTCATCTGGATTCAGGTAGGCCTGTATATTTGTCTCTTCTCTTATTTTTATTTTTTCTCTTTTTAAGGTGAGGGGATGAGAGGAAATGAGTGTGAGAGCAGTTTGCTGTTTTCCGTGCCAGATGTGGGAGGTCCTGGAGTCTTCTAGCCTCCCGGACATCCACATCTGCACTAAGTGTGCTGAGTTGCAGCTTCTCAGGGACCGTGTTAGGGAACTGGAGCTGCAGCTCGATGACCTTGCCCTCTTCTGAGAGAGTGAGGAAGTCATAGACAGGAGTTACAGCCAGGTGGTCACACCAGGGCCACTGAAGAAGGATAAGTGGGTTACAGTTAGGAGAGGGAAAGGGAAGAGTAAGGTACTAGTACCTGTGACTGTAACCCTCAACAATAGGTACTCCTCTTTGAGTACTATTGTGAGGGACAGCCAAGCTGGGGAAAGCTTGTACCTCTGGCACGAGGTCAGCCTCTGTAGCTCAGAAGGGTAGGGAAAGGAAGAGGAGGACAGTAATTATAGGGGATTCAATAGTTAGGAGGACAGATAGGGAATTCTCTGGACATGTTAAGGAGAACCGGAAGATGGTTTTCCTCCCTGGTGTCAGGGTCCAGGATGTAACTTCCTGTGTCCAAGACATCCTAAAGGTGGAGGGAAATGAACCAGAGGTCGTGGTACATGTTGGTACCAATGGCATAGGGAGGAAGAGTGAATAGATCCTAAAAAAACGAGTAAAGGGAGTTAGGTAGGGAGCTAAAAAGAAGGACCTTAAAGGGAGTAATCTCTGGATTACTACCTGTACCACATGACAATGAGGGCAGGAATAGTATAAGGTGGAGGAGGAATGTTTGGCTGAAGGGCTGGAGCAGGGGACAGGGATTTGAGTTTTTGGATCACTGGGACCTTTTTTGGAGGAGGTGGAACCTGGACTGAATGGACGGGTTGCATCTGAATCCCAGAGGGACCAGGATCCTGGTAGGGGCATTTGCTAGGACTACTCAGGAGGCTTTAAACTAGTACAGTTGGTGGAAGGGTCCATATAAAGGAGAACAGCAAAGAGAGGGTTAGACTGCAAAGCGAGAAGGCTTGTAGAAAAAGTATGGGGGTGTATAGACAGGTGATTGAGAAGGAAATTGATCAGTACAGTGATGGAGGAGAGATGATGGAAAGAAATAATAGAGTTGACTGTAAAGATAGGGACAAACAGAGAGAAAGATGTGTGAAATCTCTGAAATACATTTATTTTAATGCTAGGACTACTGTAAGGAAGGTGGATGAGTTGAAAGTGTGGATAGACACTTGGCAGTGTGACGACGTGGTAGCGATTAATGAGATGTGGTTGCAGGAGGGATGTGATTGGCAGCTAAATATTCCTGTATTTCGTTGCTTTAGGTGTGATAGAATTGCTTGTCAGGAAAAATATTACTGCGGTGCTTAGGCAAAATAGATTGGAGGGCTCATCAAGGGAGGCATTATAGGTGGAATTGAGAAATGGGAAAGGAGAAGTTACACTTATAGGGGTGTATTATAGACCACCTAGTGGGGAGCGAGAAATAGAGGAGCACATTTGTAAGGAAATAGTAGATATTTGTAATAAGCACAGGGTTGTGTTAGTGGGGATTTTAATTTTCCTAATATTGATTGGGAAACGCATTCTGTGAAGGGGCTGAATAGAATTTGTAAAATGTGTGCAAGATAGCTTTTTGCAGCAATATATTGAGGTACCGACTAGAGAAGGGACAGTGTTGGATCTACTTCTGGGGAATGAGTTAAGGCAAGTGACAGAGATATGTATTGGGGAGCACTTCAGGTCCAGTGATCATAGTACCATTATTTTCAATATAATTATGGAAAAGGATAGGTCTGGTTCAAAAATTGAGGTTTTTGAGTGGGGAAAAGCCAGATTTGAAGAGGTGAGAAAGGATTTGTGAGGAGTGGATTGGGATGATTTGTTTTATGGGAAGGATCTAGAGGAGAATTGGAGGTCTTTTAAAGGTGAGATTTTGAGGGTACAGAATCTTTATGTTCCTGTTTGGATAAAAGGCAGAGCCAAAACTTTGAGAGAGCCATGGTTTTCAAGGGATATAAGAAATTTGGTTTGAATAAAAAGGCAGGTTTACATTATATAAGAAACAAGGTGTAAACAAGATGATTGGGAAATACATGGATTATAAAAAGAATCTTAAGAAAGAAATTAGGAAAGTGAAAAGAAAGTATGAGGTGGCTATAGCAAACAGAGTAAAAAATAAATCCAAAGGGTTTTTACAAATATGTAAATAGCAAAAGGAGAGTTAAGGATAAAAATGGTTCCTTAGGGAATCAGAGCAGACAACTGTGTGTAGAGCCAAATGAGATGGGGGAGATATTGAACAAGTTATTTTCTTCAGTATTCACTAGGTGGAAGGATATTGAATTGTGCAGGATAAGGAAAAAAAAGGGGTAATTATGGAAAATGTAGGGATCAGGAATGAGAGGGTATTGAAGCTTTTGAAGCATATAAAGGTGGATAGGTCTCCAGGTCCCAATGGGATTTTCCCCAGGACCTTGAAGGAAATCAGGGAAGAAATAACAAGATCTGACAGAGATTTTTCACTGTCAGAGAGGGACATAGTCCCGGAAGATTGGTGTATTGCACATGTTCCTTTGTTTAAAAAGGGTTTGAGGAGTAAACCTAGCAATTATAGGTCTATAAATTTGATGATAGTGGTCAGTAAGCTAATGGAAAGTATTCTTAGAGATAATATATAAGAACCTAGAGAGACAGGGTCTGATTAGGAATACTCAACATTGGTTTGTGCGTGGAAGGTCATGTTTGACAAATTTTGTTGAATTTTTTTGAGGAGGTGACTAAGAATATTGATGACGGTAGAGCAGTAGATGTTGTCTATATGGATTTCATTAAGGCCTTTGATAAGGGTCCACATGGAAGGTTGATAAGGAAGGTTCAGGTGCTAGGTATTAATTTTTAGATAGTCAAATTGGTTCAACAGTGGCTAGAAGGTGGATGCCAGAGAGTCATGGTGGATAACTGTCTTTCTGAGTGGAGGCTAATAACAAGCAGTGTGCCTCAGGGATCAGTATTGTCCCCCTTGTTATTTCTCATTTACTTTAATGATTTGGATGATGGATTGATAAACTGGATTAGTAAATATGCAGATGTTACAAAGATGTGAATAGGCTCTTTCCCTTGAGGGTAAGTGAGATTCAAACAAGAGGTCATGAGTTAAGAGTTAGGGGGCAAAAGTTGAGAAGCAACATGAACGGGAACTTCCTCACTGATAGAGTGGTGGCTGAGTGGAATGACCTTCCGGAAGAGGTGGTCGCAGCAAAGTCAATTTTGTCATTTAAGGAAAAGTTGGATAGGTATATGGATGAGAGGGGATTGGAGGGTTATGGGCAAAGTGCAGGTAGGTGGGACTAGAGGAGATCGGTACAGACTAGAGGGGCCAAGATGACCTGTTTCTGTACTTTGATTGTTATATGGTTATATGCAATTTAAAAGAAAGTATAGCCCTTTTTTGTACTCTTTTTTACTGTAGGTTTCAGGTAAAGTGTCTTTTGGCTAAATGAGCTAAAAATGTCCACAGAGTTGCTTCTTTATCAGAGAACACTGGAGCACTTTGGAGGGAATTACAAGCATGACGTCCATCCATACCTTGATTTTAAAAAAAATCAATCAGTGCACATTTGCTGTCTCCTCCATTTGACTTGTCATGTTTTTGTTTCAGCTTTTTCCAATCAATTCTTGTCTAAATTTATCATGGATTCTGCCTGTAATCTTACTTTCCACATCTACCCCTTTTCACCCTTGCTGCCTTCAGTGGCAGATTAACTACCACCCTGGGCTGAGCTTCAGTAAGACCCCCCCCCCCCCCCAGGCCTTGCCCCCCTGTCCTATAGCTCCCACCCTTTATTGAATAGGATCAAGTGAAATTGTTCCATTTATTAGCCTTTGGGTGTGATGCCTTCACATATTCTAAATTTATCCACCAGATATGTGTTGAGAATATACCAGTTGGTGTTTGGTTGGAGGAGGGGAGGAAAAACTTCATTAAGATCAAACAGAACTTTACCTTACAAAATCCATCTGCTATCTCTGGAGAAGTTACAAAAGGATAAATAAAATCAGTTTTTAAAATCAGTCTCAATACAAAATTACACAGGAGAACTTAGAAGCAGGGATGCATTGCTGATTTTTTAGGTGTCAGACCTGAAAAAATCCCTGCCATTTCCTATATTCTCTCCTCTCTCCTCTCTCCTAACCAGGACTCTGAACACTCACACTTGCAAGGGTTTATCCCCGATGTTTACCTTTAATTGGAAGTGCCTGCAATGTTGCTGCCCGTTTCACACTTGCCTGATATCAACGCCGGCATCTGCAGACACCGGGGATTGTACTAGAAGTCGAGGCTAGCAATCCCTGGTGTGAGATGACGTCATTTGATGCCAGCGTTGAGCAGATTTTGCTTTCACACTAGACACTTTAAAGGCAAATTGGCATTCGATTCCTGGGATCACTGCCAAGTGTGAATGGGGCTAAGTCACACCCAATTTGTGTACCTGCTCAATACATGAATGAGACAAGGAAGTTGTCCAGTACATGAAATGAGCTGATACACAAATTGAGTATCACATATATATGAATAAGGCTTCCTGTAATGTCGAGCACTAAATAAAGATGAAAGAAATATATGAATTCCAGAGATCCATAGAAATGTAGTGATAGTTAAGAGTCATTACCTCTTTTGGATGCTGTGAGACCTGCTGAGTTCGTCCAGCATTTCCATGTTTTAGCAAAAGAAGTGTGATCCCCTCCCGCTTGAGGTGCCCAGCACGTAGGTGTGAGGGAGCATGATTGACAGTTTTCATTGCCAAATCCGATGGGGAGAATGGGACACATGGTGGCGATTGGCCTGGAGGAGGGCCCAAGAGAGCAATAGATCTCTGAAGTTGAGCATTGGAAGATGGGGAGTGGGGATGATTAGGCAGGAGATCACGTGGTTTAGTTGCATTTTGTGTATTCTTTTTAAGGCAGGCAAGATGGAATGGTTTCTGCACTGCTTTGCATTGTGGATAAAACACTGGCATCTCTCTTGATGTGCCTAATGTTAAGAATTCTCTTCTATTTTATATTGTCTCTCCTCCTCCTTGCCTCTCTCTCTCTCTCTCTCTCTCTCTCTCTCTCTCTCTCTCTCTCTCTCTGTACTTCCATGAGCCTTGATTGATGGGTGGATCTAGGACTAACACAAGCCCACATTGACAAGTGATTACATTGGTGTACCTTCCAGGCCCCTAGGCTAGAGCCTACTTAGCCTAATGGTTAATCCACCATTTGCTGCCTTCCAAAGGGATTACTCTATGATTCTCTTGTTCCATAATCTCTTCCTACCCTCCTCTCCTTAACCCCTGGTACTTTCACTTGCAATCAAAAGAGGTGCCACACTTGCTTTTACACCTCTTTCTTCACCACCATCCATGGACCAAAACAATCTTTCTAGGCAAAGCACAGATTCATATGCACCTCCTCCAGTAATATCTTCTACAGTCAGAACTTTTGGTGAGGACTCCTTTACTCGGGGACCATTTTGGAGTGCATCTACTCTCTATGCAATGGCCATCCCAAGCTTCTGGTTACATGCCATTTTAACTTCCTCTCCCATTCCCACACTGATCTGTTCATCCTTGTCCTTCTGTACTGCCAGATCCACCATAAAGTAGAGGAATAAAACCTCATATTCTGCTTGGATAATGTACAGCTCAATATATGAACAAAGCATTTTCCAATTTCAGGTAAAGTTCTCTGTCTCAGTCTGTCTCCACGTACCCCCAACCCTACAACTTGCCAATCAACTGCCTATGTCCATCATCCTTCACTCCTGTCCGGTTCACCAGTTCTCCATTAGCCCCTGTTTAACCCCTCCAACCCTATCCACATTCTACTGGGAAACAACCTTCTGCATTCTAAGTCTTGATGAAGTGTTTTGGGCTCAAAACCATTCCTTTTCTCCCACTGATACTGCCAACCACTGCATTCCGCCAGCTGATTGTTTGTTGCAGATTCTAGCATCTGCAGTCTCCTATCATCTTATTTAAATCAGCTTCATAACTTTGACCTTCCTCCTCATCTCAATGATGAAAAGAAACCCTAAACCTCTAATTAAACTAAAGGGAAAAAAGAGTAAGATAGAACAAGATAGCTTTCTTTACAGAATACAAAATAGATATTCTCTCACGCCCCATCTCTCACATGACCTTGGCCATGCAGTCTCTCAGGCAGGCAAAATAACAGTCAGACCGCTGTGACCATTTTAGGAAAGAATGAAAAATGTTCTTTGACCCCTTTAAAATTAAATGGCCATTAATTGATCCAAATTGTAAAATAAAAATGCTTTTAGACATGATCAACTAGAAATCTTGATTGTTTTGAAGAAGCAGCAGGATGAATGAGTGATGTTGTTTGGTCAAGTTTCTCGTTCAAATTTGTCATTAAATGTACATATAAACTCTCATGCAACACACTCTCACTTATGGTCTCACTAACATGCTCACATACTCCCAGTACAAATTTGCTATAATAAACTGCAGTCAACTTTATATTTTATTTGATCATGGCTTATCCCAATAAATTGCAAAATGTAGAACAAACATAAAAACTGTTAAAAACACTCCTGAGCTCTATCTCTTTATATCTTTATTACTGTGTCAACAGTTCATTACCTCTCTTATTTTGAAATAGTCAGCCCATGAGTGGGTTTTAACAAGACTCCACATGGATATTGCTATACTCAGTCCAAGAATGAATTTTATGAAGACAATGGAAGAATTATTAATAAGTTTGTAGCTGATGTAAAAACATGCTCAGAAGTTAGGCATTTAGATTTGTTAAGTGGAGTACAATCTGATTTACAAAAATGGAGATGTTGCCTTTATGTGGGAGGTGTTGTTCAGTGGAAAATGTAATATTAAGAATTAGCATTTGTGAAACTGCAGAGATATCCATACAATACAATTGTGGGTTTAAAGATGTGCAAATTCTCCTGTGAATTAGTTCCATATTGATCAGTATCTTGATCCTCCATTTTGGGCTCCTATCTGATCCTTGGCCATTTATGTCAACAAGAAACTCCGACTCCTGCTTGCCTTTGAGCGGTTGATAGTAGAGGCAGGGACCATTGTGAGGGAGAAATTGGGGGGAGATGGTGTGGACGACACTTTCCTAATTTCAAAGTGTCATCTTCCAAGGCGTAAACTACGATATTCCAAATTTCAATCTCTTTAATCCAATAAATCCAACTCTGTGACTATTACCTTATGTCGCTTTAATTCGTTGATAAAAACAGATAAACATAGCTTCACATTAAGACTTTCATAACGATGAATAACAAAGCATTTACTGTACAAAAGATATGTAGAGACTAACTTAAAGAAATACACAAACTTTAAAGAGATGGAAAAAATTCAAAGAAAAATGTCTCGTGCTCATGCTTCCTTCAGATGCTGAAGAATAATGAGCAATTCGTTAGTCTAGACATTTTACATCATAGTCACAATAGAAACACTACAAACAATAGTTCTCTTAGAGACAGGCACAAAATTAATAAGAATTTAAAAAAACTTTTACATTCCGGCCCCTAATTATTATAATAGATATTAATGGCTAATATATAATAATTACTATTACAGATACACAAGTAAATAAGGTAAGTATAAGATTAGAAATCAAAACTTTCAGGTTCCTGTAAAAGACAGATTTTAGTAATAGGTCTATTTAAATAATAATCCACACTTGACGAACGTAATCTTTCTTGTCTGAAACTGTATCCTCAATTTTCCCCAGCAACCAAGAAATTTTTGGTGAAGGATCATCCATGATAATTATATCTCCACATACAAATTGCGTTTAGCTTTAGACCATTTGGTCGGTCTTGTAATAACAAAAGATATTCTTTAATCCATTTTTTCCAAAATAACTTTGCAATAAATTGCTCTGTTTCCATCTGCGTCTTGCATAAATATCTTTTTTTTATTATTTTTAAAAAAAATCTTCCTCCTACTCTCAATACATCATTTATAAGAATAGGATTTAGCTTGTAAACATGACTTGTTTTTGTAACATTCAGATTCTTCTTCAATTTTGATACCTCATTATCAAATGCCTTTTTCTGACAAAAACAAATTATTTCCAATTCACTATTCGCCAACTCATCAACTGTTAAGTAACAGCTCTTTCGAGTCTTCAGATTCTCTTGATACGATTTAAAAGCATAGTTTTAACCTAAGAGTCCATGCTACAGCCTTTTTCAAATTAATTAGGTGATCGGATCATTTTCATTAGATATTTGATTAGTATTCACATTAGTGTTTTGGATTTCAGGATCCTCCATTGAAATCTCTTTTAACTTTTGGATTTTGAGGACTGAACACCCATGTGTTGGCTCTTTTCAGAAAAGATTGAACTTTTGACCTCTTGAAGCTATATCAGCTGGATTATCCACTATTTTAACATACCTCCATTGATTAGCATGCAAAACCTCAATTTCATTAACTCTGTTAGTCACAAAGGTACGGGGTGGGGGGGGGAGTGGGGGGGTTGTCACATGATGTCGTGAAGGAGCAACATGCACCCTGCCGACTCCCAAGGGATTTATTTTTTAAAAGTATATTAAAATCATAAAAACGACTCTAAAGTTATTTTAAAGTGTTTAGCATTAAGAAAAAAGATATCTGGAAAAAAAAAGAAAAAAGCTTTAAAAGAAAGACAGGAAGATAGAAAGGAGAGAGAACTCGGGCCTACCTAGCAGATGTCGAAGTCTGTCCTGGAACCGCTGGAGACAGTCCTGGCGAGCGACTGTCCTCCAGAGCCATCCCTGCAGCTCTGCAAAGATGGCGTCGTCAGGAAAACTGCAACTGCATTGTACATGCACGACTCCTCGCACATGTGTGCTGTAGAAGTAAAAGAGTTAGAAATAAAAATTCCACAGTCCTTAAAGGGCCACTCAGTATCCCAGTTGCTGAACAGGAGGGAGAAGTTTTTAACGTGGAGGAGGACTCCAATAACTACATGAAGAATAAGAGACAAGCACAGAAGGATTTAAAGGCAAGGAAAAGACTTAATAAGAAAGTGGATAAAATTGAGACTAACATTGACAAACTTTCAGATGCATTGGAAAATAATTTTAAATTTCTAACTGTAGAATTAAAGCATGTTAGAATTGATATGACTAAATTGATAAACATTGTTTCACAAAGGGTTGATAAATTGGAAGAAAAAATTCAAGATGACCTTGAAGAAGTACTGCAGAAAGGTCAAATGTTAATGAAGACACAGTTACTGCTTTAGTTTCCATGAATGAAAAATTGCTTGAGAAGGTTGATATTTTGGAAAATTACAGTAGAAGGAATAATCTTAAAATTGTTGGGATGTCTGAATATAAAGATCAAGATGTAATTCAATTTTTTCAAGAATGGATACCGGAATTATTTGGACAGGATCATTTTGAAGATAAGATCTTAATTGAGAGAACTCTTAGACCGAAACTGGGTATAAATCAGAGATTTTGTTTCATTTTGATTAGATTTCTGAATTATCAAAATAGAGAGAAGATAATTACTTTCATGATGAAAAGAGCCAAAGAATGCGAACCTTTGAATTATGAAGGAGATGAGATTTTTTTCTATCCGGATTTGAGTCAAACTCTTTTGAAGAAGAGTTCAATCCGGTTAAGAAAAGAAGAGTTCAATCCGGTTAAGAAGGGTTTATATGATAAAGATTACAGATTTTTTACCCGATATCCAGGCACGTTGAAAATATTCCTGCTGGATCAACAGAATGTCTTTTTCACTAATTATACTCAGGCTAAAGAATATGTTAGACTTACCTAAGGTTCAAACATTTGTACAAGAGGATTTACTGAAATTAATATTTGAAGAAACCTTGTGTAGGGAAGTAATCTTGTTTTAAGGGAAGGTTTTTTTTTCTCCCGGGGGTCGGGGGTTGTGTTTGTTGATTTCTGACGACTACATGTGTTTTCATGGGTTGGCCATGATCTGTAAAATGGAGGGTGGTAATGCAAGTATTTCTGGCATTTGGAAGGGGGTGGATGCTATTAATTTTCTTTTTTATTTTGTATGTTAATCTTTTATAATGTTTTGACTTTGCATAAATTTAATGTTTTTGGATTGCTGACGATGACTAGTTTAATTTGTGCAAATTCTTCCTGGATAGGAGTGATTGATAGGGTCTTTTTAAAGTGTATATATAACCAAGCCATGAAAGACCCCAACAATGAAGACACTGTTTACATCCGGTACCGCACGGATGGCAGTCTCTTCAATCTGAGGCGCCTGCAAGCTCACACCAAGACACAAGAGAAACTTGTCCGTGAACTACTCTTTGCAGATGATGCCGCTTTAGTTGCCCATTCAGAGCCAGCTCTTCAGCGCTTGATGTCCTGCTTTGCGGAAACTGCCAAAATGTTTGGCCTGGAAGTCAGCCTGAAGAAAACTGAGGTCCTCCATCAGCCAGCTCCCCACCATGACTACCAGCCCCCCCACATCTCCATCGGGCACACAAAACTCAAAACGGTCAACCAGTTTACCTATCTCGGCTGCACCATTTCATCAGATGCAAGGATCGACAATGAGATAGACAACAGACTCGCCAAGGCAAATAGCGCCTTTGGAAGACTACACAAAAGAGTCTGGAAAAGCAACCAACTGAAAAACCTCACAAAGATAAGCGTATACAGAGCCGTTGTCATACCCACACTCCTGTTCGGCTCCGAATCATGGGTCCTCTACCGGCATCACCTACGGCTCCTAGAACGCTTCCACCAGCATTGTCTCCGCTCCATCCTAAACATCCATTGGAGCGCTTTCATCCCTAACGTCAAAGTACTCGAGATGGCAGAGGTCGACAGCATCGAGTCCACGCTGCTGAAGATCCAGCTGCGCTGGATGGGTCACGTCTCCAGAATGGAGGACCATCGCCTTCCCAAGATCATGTTATATGGCAAGCTCTCCACTGGCCACCGTAACAGAGGTGCACCAAAGAAAAGGTACAAGGACTGCCTAAAGAAATCTCTTGGTGCCTGCCACATTGACCACCGCCAGTGGGCTGATATTGCCTCAAACCGTGCATCTTGGCGCCTCACAGTTTGGCGGGCAGCAACCTCCTTTGAAGAAGACCGCAGAGCCCACCTCACTGACAAAAGGCAAAGGAGGAAAAACCCAACACCCAACCCCAACCAACCAATTTTCCCCTGCAGCCGCTGCAACCGTGTCTGCCTGTCCCGCATCGGACTTGTCAGCCACAAACGAACCTGCAGCTGACGTGGACTTTTACCCCCTCCATAAATCTTCATCCACGAAGCCAAGCCAAAGAAGATATAAAATAATGAGTAAAGCAGTTAATATTTCCTGTTTTAATATTAACAGGCCCAGAAAAAGAAAGAAGATTTTATCTTATATTAAGAAATTAGGAATAGATATTGCCTTTCTACAGGAGACTCATTTAACTAAAAATGAACATTTGAAATTGAATAGAGATTGGGTAGGTCAGATAGTTTTCTCTAGATTCAATTCTAAAGCTAGAAGAATGACAATTTTATTTTTAAGAAAAATTTACCAGTTAAAATTTGAAATGTGATTACAGATCTGGCAGGAATGTACGTAATAGTAAATTGTCAGATATTTTCTGAGAATTTGAGTTTATTAAATCTTTATGCACCTAATACAGATGATGAAAAATTTATACAAAATACTTTTCTAAATTTCGAAGATGTACGTGAAAGTGTTTTTAGTGGGTGATGATTGTAATTTTTGTTTGGAACCTATACTGGATAGATCATCAAGAATTATAGTTCAATCAAAGGCAGCTAAAATATTGTTCTCCTTAATGAAAGATTTTAATCTAATTGATATATGGAGAAGGATCCATTCCAAGGATAGGGATTATTCTTTTTACTCTAGAAGCTATGATACATATTCTAGAATTGATTTTTTTTGCTTTCTGCTCAAAATCAATCAAGAGTTATGAATGTTGATTATAAAACAAAAATATTATCTGATAATTCTCCAATATTGATTGAATTGGAATTTGTTGAAAAACAACATTCAGTTTATAGAGATTAAATCCTTTATTATTGGAAAAGTCAGATTTCTGTTTTTTCAATAAGACAGCATACACAATTATTCTGTGAAACTAATTTGCATTCACCAGAAAATATGTTTATAATTTGGGATGCGATGAAAGCTTATCTAAGAGAACAAATTATTAGCTTTCTTCAAAATTTATGAAGGATATAGACAAATTGGAAAAGGAAATAACATCATTGGAAAAGGAAATTCAAAAATCATCTTCTGAGGAAAAATAGAGAAGTTTAGTCAATAAAAATCTACAATATAACACAATGTTAACATACAGAACAGAGAAAATGATATTACGGTCTAAGCAGAAATATTATGAAGTTGGGGAACAATCACAAAGTTTTAGCTTGGCAATTAAAAGTGGAACAATCTTCCAGAACAATTAATACATCAGAACAATAATGAAGTGATATATAAATGACAGAAAAATTAATGATGTACTTAAGGAATTTTATGAAAACATATAATCTGGATCATTACACAATGAGGAGGCTATAGATGAACATTTATCACAATTGTTATTACCAAATTTGACTCAAGAAGGTAAATATAATTTGAATAGTCTTTACTGAACAAAAGGTTTATGAGGCATTTAGTAGTTTACAAAATAATAAATCTCCAGAAGAGGATGGGTTCCTAGTAGAATTTTATAAAGAATTTAAAGATTTATTGATTGCATTATTTATGTAAGTAATAGAACAAGCTTTTGAGCAACATTGTCTTCCAGAAACTTTTTCTATAATGATAATTACAATTATAACCTAAAAAAGATAGAGATCCATTAATACCAGCTTCATATAGACCTATCTCTTTATTGAATGCTGATTGCAAAATTATTAGCAAATAGAATTAATGAATATCTTCCTGAATTGATAAATATGGATCAGACTGGTTTTGTCAAAAATAGACAAACCTTGAAAAATATTGTAAGCTTATTAAGCATAATTCATCTAGCTCAGCAGAAAGAGGTTTTAAGTGTGATAGTAGCTTTAGATGCAGAAAAAGCCTTCGACAGGTTAGAATGGGACTTTTTGTTTAATGTTCTATATAAATTTGGCTTTGGTGTAAATTTCATAAATTAGATTAAGACACTATATAAAAATCTTGAAGGTAAGGTAATAACAAATGGACAGATATCTCAATCTTTTAATTCAACTACATCCAATAGACTGGGATGTCCTTTATCACCACTTTCTTTGCTTTAGCTATAGAACCTCTTGCATAAAAAGTTTGAGATGATTTCCAGTTGAAAGAGTTTGAGATAAATTAGATTGAACATAAAATTAGTTTATTTGCTGACGATGTATTAGTTTAATTAACTCAACCACAATTATCATTTATAGTCAGTTGTTAGAATATGGGAAAATGTCAGGGTCTAAAATAAATTGGGATAAAGGTGAAGTAAGGAGATTACTCACAATGTCGACAAAAAGTTCAATTGAAATAGACAGATTAGATTAAATATTTAGGTATATGTATTGATAATTGAAGAATTTATATAAATTAAACTATATTCCAATATTTAAAAAGGTAGATGAAGATTTAAAGAGATGTGTAAATTTACCTATAACATTAATTGGGAGAGTTAATTGTATTAAAATGAATATTTTTTTAAGAATTCAATATTTATTTCAAACTTTACCTATATCTATACCTCAAAATTTATTTCAAGATTGAAATAAACAAGTTAGGAAATTTCTTTGGAAAAGGAAAATGGTAAAGTCATTAGAAAAGTTGACATGGAAATATGAACAAGGGAATCTACAACTTCCTAATTAAAAAAAATTATTACAAGGCAGCAAAATTAAGATTTTTAGTTTCGATGTTTATTAAAACTGAATCATCTTGGGAGGACATTGAATTAAATAAGATAGGAGAAATTATACCAGGTCTATTTATAAATGAGAATTAAAATCTATAAAAGATGCTCCAATTTTAAAACATTTGCTTAGTGTCTGGAATAAAGTTAAATTAGAAATTGATGGAAATCCTTCATTAAAAACACCATTAATGACTCCTTTATTAATTTTTTCAAAAGATAGCTTTTTAAGTATATGAAATAATAAATGAATTTCAAAATTGGGAGATTGTTATGATAACGGTAGATTGATTTGTTACCAGTTTAGTGAACTCCATATACCAGCAGCTATAGAAATACACCAAAGCAATGGTTCCTTAAACAAATTTAGTTTAATTCTCTGAGTATAGAAAAACAAGATCAACACTTAACTTATCAACACCAAGTTATTTACACAATCCCTCCCCCCCCCCCCCCCCCCCCGCCAACCTAATCTAAGCACAAGTATATGTAATGTGTTTTCAAGAAAGTCCTTTTTACTGGCCACTCTACTACTGTCCACGTTTTCAAGGCTACAGTTTCCAGTAATCTTCAATCCTGTGCTCAAAATCAAACAGTCAATACATTCAAGCAAACTTCAGTGCTTTGCTTAGAATTGACAGGCAGGAAAGTTATGGAGGGTTACAGAGAGATGGTTGATGCTTGTTGGACAGGAGTGTCTTCCAGAAGAAACTTGTCTTCTTTCCACGTTCTTCTCACAGAGTTCTTCTCCTCTTCGCCACACTGGGAAGATTAGCCGCCACTCCTGATTTCCTCATAGAGTACACTCATGCTACCTTATTAGAACTCTGCCCAGTCTTGGAAAAGGAGCCTTTTCAGCAGACTCCTCTTCTGTCCAGCCTTTTCTCAGACTACCTTCTGCTAACTGCCTTCTCTCTGATTCTTTGCCCCTCCCCTCTTTTTGTTTTGTTTCAGTTCGCAAATGTTGCAGTTTCCAGGCTTTGCTTGCAAATGTTGCTAAAGCCCAGAGCCTTCTGTTTACACCTGCCCTTGGAACTTTGCAAGGCTGCGTCTGAAATACAAGCAACCTAACAACCCAATTCTAATCCCTTTTGTGAGAAGTGCCTTCGCGTTCACAAAATGTGCTCGAAACAAAAGTTGAGAACAAAGAACATTTATTTATATTTACAACATTGCAAGGTTGGGTACTCTCCCCTTACCTCGGGAAAGTACACTGAGGGCAGGAAGCTTCTTTGTTTTTATACATTTTTCAATTCACCTCCCCTTACATTTTTCTTACATTTATCCTTCTTGGATTGGTTTGGCACTTTTCCCTATTCGCCTGACTCTTGACTGACTCCGACTTTCTCCTATCCTGTACTCACACCTCCTTTCCCCCACCCCCTATTAAACAAGCCCTTTGTGTGTACGTGCATATTTCTATATCTGCTTAAATTCCTGTTATCTTGTTTCTACTTTTTCATGTGCCATTTTACACAAAGAACATTTTAGCTATTTCCTTGCTTTTTCTACCTTCTATAATTGTTTCTAAGTTCCATTAAAATAGTAACTGTTTCTAAACTCTTACAATAATCAAAAAGTAACTGTTTCTAAACTCCTACACCTTTTATAAGCATATATTTAATTATTCCATTGTGTTCCAGATGACCTTTGATCAATTAATAATTAAATATGATATTCCTCATAATACACTATTTTGTTTTTCAGTTGAAAGCTCATTTAGGAGAGATATTAGAATCAGAAATAGTTTTGAAAGATCTTTCAAATTTGAAGCAAATTATAGTTGATGGAATGACAAAAACATTTATTTCAATTGCATATATTTTGCTACAAGAACAAACACCTAAGATAGGTTTGTTTAATTTACAAAAAAATAGGGAACAAGATTTAGATACGATAATAGATCAGCAGGATTGGCAAAATCTATATAAAGAAGTTATGTCTAATACTATTAATGTAAGATATAGATTACTCTGTTACGGAGTCCAGAGGACCCCAAAAACCAGCAGCAATAGATATGCACCACAGCACAGGGTTACTTAAACAAAAGTAGTTTTTAATTATATTTGAACAAGAAAACAGAATTAAACTTTTACTTAACCTTACTTAATCCCCCCTCTAATACTAAGCGCAGTTGTGTGTAATGTGTATTTAAGATTAGAAAAGTTATTTGGATTACAGTCCAATCTCACTGGTTGCAGGCAATTCTTGTACTGTGCACAAAAGTTAGCATTAACAAGTTCATCAGTCTTTGGTGCTTAACAGGCGAATGGTTTCCACTCAGGAGGGTTCTCATTGATCTTTAGAGAGAGATTCCTTTTGTTCCAGGACATCCGCACCTGATTCCTGTTTAATCAGTCTTGCTGACGAAACTTGCACCCTTCAGATTTCTCCAGATGATCTTCTTTCTTTCAGGTCTCCTTTCAGACAGCTCATCTTCTCCTTTGACCAGAGAGTTTTCCAAAAGTTTGCCAGCTTTCTCCTTCTGGAACTGATTTCTGTCTCCTTTCTCTCTGTTTCACACCCTCCCTCTCTGAGAACAAAACTGTTCCGTCTGCCTGCAAAAATCACATACTTTCCCAGGCAAGCTGTATGCTGCAACTTTGTTGCTCTTTTTGCAAAAAGCACTGCAAAAGTCCTGCAAATATTCTGTTTTAAAATATTTGTGTGCAACCTGCTCTAATAATCCTTCCCAAAACACCTCTAAATACTGTCACAACTCCACTATAATTTTTACATCAATTGTATATTACACCTCAGAAACTGAATAGATGGAGATCAAATTTATCTAATCAATCTTTATAGATGTGGAACAGAAATTGGAACTTCTATTCATTCTACATGGTCTTGTTTGAAGGTTCATTCTTTTTGGGTCTCTGTTAGTAAATTTTTGCAATGAATCAATGGAGTGATTTTTTCCGTTGAATCCTGAATTATTGTTGTTAGGAATTTTTGAAAGTGTTACTCCTAAATTATTGTTGCCAGATTCTCAATTAAAATGTTAAATTAGCTTTAGTAATAGCAGGGGAATGTATCACTGTAATATGGAAATTCAATGTTTCATTAACATTAGATAGATGGCATATAGAGATTCAAAGTTCTATTCCTTTTAAAAAAAAAGTTACATAATTTGAGGGGTAAATATTCTTTATTCCTGAAAATTCCACTAGAATTATGAGGTTAAAATTATAATTTACATTTTTTTTAAATTCTCCAGTCCAGTGAAGTTTTCCCTGAATGAATAACAATTTTATGTTATTTTGGTACCTTGAGTGTCATCTGATGCAATCCAAATTAATTATTATGCAGTTATGGCATCATGTATTTTAGTTATGGGATTGGATTAGGTTTGGGTTTTTTTTTAGTTTTTAGTTAGTTTTAGTTTTTAGTTGCTTTCTATATTTTTTCAGCATATATTTGTTAACATTGTATTAATCTTACTTATCATTGCTAGTTATTATGATCTTGTATATGTTGATTAAATAAAATATTCAAACAAAAATGTCACAAAGGTATGAAACCTTGTGGTTTTGTTATTAATGTATTTAGGCACTGATGTACTATCTGTCCAAAACATAGAGTCTGCTAACTCCATTTATAATTCTCTTAACATAGTGTCCATTTTGCTCGCCATAGTAGCAGCAGTCAATTCCATTCGAGATATGGTGACTGGCTTTAATGAATCCACTCTGGCTTTTCCCATTACAAATCCACAATGTACTCACTCTTGATTATTTTGTAGTACTAAATAATTGACAGTACCAAAACCACCTTCGCTTGCATTGGCAAAGTGGTGCAACTGAGCAAATATGGCAATTCCAAACTCTGTTGGTTTTAAACATCTGTTGACTTCAAAATTTTCTAACATTTTAAGACTCTCAATCCAATTTATCCAATCTTGTGCATTGGAATCTGGTATAGCTTCATCCCATCCAAATTTCCTTCTGCACAATTCTTGCAGAATTTTATTGGCTATTAATAGTACCGCTGCCAAAATCCCCAAAGGATTGTATATTGAGCTTACAATCAAAATAATACATCTTCTTTCAAAATAATTTTGAATTTGAAAACATCACATTGAACATACCATTGCAGTGTGCTCTGGAGAGAATGAATGTCGCAAGCTTTTTCCATAGGGTTGGTCGTTGTCATTTGAGCACTAGCAGCCACACCTGTGGCTCCTTGCTCGAGTGTATTTGTTTCTTGTGGCTGTGTTACCCGTGGCTCTGCTAAAAAGTTAGGTGCTAGCCCTTTGGGTATGTCATTTTGAGTGACAAATCTTGGAGAAGATTGAGCTAATGCTTTCACCTTGGCCATATTCATAGCACGTTGTTCCTCAAGCTCCAGTCTTCTCTATTCAATAATCTATTATGCTGTTCACTCGCCATTTGTAACTTCAGTTGCTGATTCTTCATTTCAGCTTCTTGCCTCAGTTGCTGATTCCTGATTTGAATCTCCCTATCCTCTGAAGCATATCTTTTCTCCAACCACGTTATTGTGCTCGGACAGAAGCCAAGTCTGCTTGCGCCTTAGTATGCATAGCTGATACTTGCTCTAGGTGTCTTTGAAGACTTTGAAGATCTTCCTGCACTCATAACCTTGGAAATACTATCATCAGGATTCACATCTGAACTTTCAGATACCACTGATTGAATCTCTATCTTCTACATTTCGCTTGGTACAGCACCAGTGGGACTTTGCAACATACATTCATCTGTTCCAGTTCCACTAACCTTTAAGCCAGCTAATGAGGCCTGCAGTGCCTTGAAAAAGTCTTGCTTGCTAGTTGAAGTCGCTTCTTCTTTGGCTACTGACTCCAACCTCCAGCCAAGCATTGTCGGTCTGCCTTTACTGGCTCAACTCACGATCAAACAGTTCTTTAGCCCAATGAGACTTCTTATCCATCTTAGTTTCTTCACACTGCAACCTGGCTTCTGCCCTGGCTTCCTCTGGTTCCTGGGAACTGTAAACAAATTTTGTATCTTGGTCCCTTTAAGAGAGTTGCAGCTGGATTGTCTCTGTGGTTCTGCACATAAACATTCTTATGTCTGGTTGTTTAATGTTTATAAGAACACATTCTGGGCTTTCTGCCAATTCTGCTGCCAAAGCTCTGGCTTATCCTTTCAGGGTCGCAGGTGGCAGGCCAGACTTTGGCTCAATTTCAAGCTGCACAATTCACAGACAGGTTTGCATGGTTTCTGAAATATTCTATTATTATAGCGTAGATGTCTCTTGACTTTAAATCAAGTTGTTAATTCTTTAATACAAATTTTATCAGCATTTCTTCCAAACAAAGTTCACAATTAAATTTTTCTTTGAATCAAAATTATAGACACTTTCCTTATTCTAATATATCCTAATTTCAAAGTGTCATCTTCCAAGGCATGAGCTACAAAATTCCAAATTTCAATCTCTTTAATCCAATAAATCCAATTCTGTGACTGTTACTTTATGTAGCTTTAATCCGTTGATAAAACAGATAAACATTTTGCATAACTTCACGTTAAGACTTTCATAATAATGAATAACAAAGCATGTACTCTATAATGATACAAAAGATATGTAGAGATGCTATCTTAAAGAAATACACAAACTTTAAACAGATACATAAAAAGGTCTATAAAGAGATGAAAAAAATTCAAAGAAAAATTTCTCATGCTCATGCTTCCTTCACATGTTGAAGAATAATGAGCAAGTCATTAATCTAGGCGGATATTACAACATATAACATCGTAGTCACTATGGTAACATTACAACTTAGAGACAGGCACAAAATTAACTAAGAATCAAAAAACACAAGATTTTAACCTTTACAGATGGGGTATATCCCAGGTATGTCCTTCTTGGCCAAATTTTCCTCATTCTGAGGGTAATCTATAAACCTAAACAAAGACCCCAATCTTTCCCTCAGCTGGCTATATTGGTTTTCCAGAAAAATCGTGATTAAAAATTCCTCCTTATTTTGTCTTATTTTTCTTCTCAGCCCAGGATGATATGACCATTTGCAGATCTCTTAACTCTATCCTTACTGAGATTTAATATCTCCATGAAGAACAAACATTATGGAATATTTTAACCTTTAAAATTATGAGAAATGTGATAATCTCATGCAAGTAAACAATTTAAAACCAGTACAAAAGACTAACAAGTGGCGATGCTATATGTATAACATAGGCACGTGTTTCGAGTAACTTGGTTCTGAGGAGGTCAATATTTTCCAGGCAATAAATGTTGATTGGAGTGGTAAGGCATGCCCTAATGTTTCCGAGATTGTTTGGGAGCGCTAGCAGAGCTGCTGTAACAGCAGCACAGCCACTGGTGCAGACCTGGGAGAGGAGAGACACCGCTCTGCTCTGAAGATTTCAACCACTTCCTCAGTTTGCTTTTTAAATGTTTGTGTCAGCACAGTAGATTGATGTCATTTAACTTCTATGCATGAGGTTCCTATGGAGCTGACTGTAGCTGATAGTTTCAAATCATTGCAATTCCAAAGCAAGGAAGGTTTGAATATTGTTGTTTCCCTTGTGAGGAAGACTTGCTTTTCTGAACAGGTATTTTAAACAAGTTCTCTGTTCAGCTTCAAACAGATGACAAGAGCCAAAATATTGGTAGATGCTGGTAGAGATTTTCTTTTAAGTATAATCCATCTACATTGTTCACGAGTCTAGTGCAATACTGTATTTACAGTATTTTACTCCAGATTTTGCCTATTTTTTTTATTAAACTAAAATTAATTTGTTGTTTACTCAAACTTTTTTTAATGTGGAAATGTAATAATATACAAACCTCTCAATTAACAGTTGAAGTTGGTAAGGCAACAGCATTCGGGAAGCGCCAAATGGAAAACAATCTGCACATGTTTTCGAAAGCAGTGGTATATGTACAGTATAAGTACATTTATAATTAAGTTGTTCATTTTACATAAAATAGTTTCAAAATCCATAGATGTACTGTATCTAAAGTAGGCCGATTTTCCCTGAACAGAATGAACACTTTGAGCAGAGAGTGTTTGAGGTTCCTTTGTGCTATTCTTGAAAGTACCATAACAAAAATAAATTTAAATACATTTTACTTTTCAATGTCATGGCAAAAATTGCATATCTGAACTTAATAATAGAGTAAAATAATTCATGGCATAATCTTTTTTACTCTTATGATGTTCAGACATTGTCTTTCCCCTTGAATGTTTGTCATGCAGTTAAGTCTGATGCCCTTTTCCTAATGCCTATTGTGTGATGACAGACATTACACTGATTTCACTTTATACTACCAAAAGCATACTCCTAGGAAGCAAACATCAAGAAACTAACACCTTTCCCCATGAAACTCAGAAAAATATTAGTTAATGTTTCATGGGTAAATTAAACTCTCAAACTTTTCCACACAATTTAGAGCACAAATTATAGACCAAATGCAAAGGTCAGATCTGTTTGTAGTTGTGCATAATGGACCTCCTAAAACGGAATAAACAGAAAACAATAAATATCCTCCTTTTTTCCTGCCAACACATTTTATGCTCAAACATTTCCAACTCATGCTTGTATCCGTGGGAGGAAAGGATGAGGCATATTTCAAATTGTCTGGAGGATTTACATTGCGTGGGCAATGGGAGAATTAAGCTTTCAATCTTTACAGTCTTTAAATGAGCTTTGTTACATCCTCAGGGAACTTTCAATAAGACGAGGTTCCAGAGGGAGCTGCGCGTAGTCTGCTCCAGAAACTGGTCTGAAGTTGGAACCTTGCAGTGCACAGCAGTCAGGCCATGGGAGTTTCTTTCTGTGTATTTTCTCTAATTTAAATTTAGAATTTTTAAAGAATGGGCAGGTCCTTACAAATAAATGATTGCTACACATATACTTATGTTCTCTTTTTCTAAATAAAATGAGGCATTAATATCTGCAATTTTGCTTGATACATAATGAGTGACAATATCACCAATAAAAACAATATCGTCAACTGGTCCAAACTGCTGCTAGCAAGGGGTGTATTCTGCAGTTTAGCCTTTAGGGCTGTGAGCACTGCTGCATGAATAATTCTGATGCAAAGTCCACAGACCATATAACAGGCTTTAATTAGCTTAAACTTGTACACACCAGGTCCCAGTACACTTCTGTCCCCAAAAAGTCCAGCTTGAGTCTTTATACAGACCGGTGATTGACAGCAGGCAGGTGGGGCCAGCCTCCCAGGTTGCCTACCTGCAGGTACAGTGGTTTCCCCATGCAGTAGGCTAGTAGGAGTGTAGCCAGTGTAGTGGTTGAATCACTACATTCACCCCCTTCTTAAAATGAGTCCAGGGGGTGGGTGTGGCAGTATTCTGGGTACCGGTTAGTATCTACAAGTTCAGGTGGTCTGGCAATTGTCTGTGCCTCTGGGACCGTCGCAGGACAGGTCCATGGTCGGTAGGGGCAGGGCTGCCTAAGAGTTCGCTGGGTCCGGGGCGGCCAGTGGTGCGGGCGGGATGGTGTCTGGCATAGTGGGGCAGGTCCACAGGGAGTGGAGCCCTCTGGAGTGGCAGAGAGAGGGTGTCGGCTCCCGGGGGATCCTGGATGAGCCAGGGGTGCCCAGGGTGGTGTGGGGGGTGGGGCTGGGCCTCTGCTGGTGCCAGGTCCCTGGTCAAGACAGTGTCCTCATGTCCATTGGGGACCTTACGTAAGCATAATTTGGATTCAAATGGAGGAGGATTTGTGTGTCCTAATATGTTTACTGAGGAGGACTGGTCCCAGAGATGTTAGCCATGCCGGCAGGGAGAAGCCAGTCACCAATTTCCTAGGAAAGGAGAAAAGGCATTTGTGAGGGGTCTGATTAGTAGTCATGCACAAGAGTTATCATATGGCGTGGAGTGCCTCGAGGAGGACCTCTTGTCAACAGTTGATAGACCAGCCTTTTGACCTCATGGCCAGGACAACCACCTTCCAGATTGCCCTGTTCTCCTGTTCCACCTCCCCATTGCCCCTGGGGTTGTAGCTAGTCGTGTGACTAAATGCGATGCCTTGCACCGCCAGGTATTGGTGCAGCTCCTCACTCATGATGCTGGACCCCCGGTCGCTGTAGATAAATGCTGGGTATTTGAACATGGTGAATATCTGTGCCAGTACCTTGATAACGGAGGCAGTGGAGGTGTCAGGGCAAGGGATGGTAAAGGGAAAACAGGAGTAGTCATCTATGACCGAGAGGAAATAGGCATTCTTATTCATGGAAGGCAGTGGTCCCTGAAGTCAGCGCTGAGTCGCTTGAAGGGCCGAGTGGCCTTCAGTACAATGGCCTGTGGTGGGCAGAAGAAGCGCGGTTTGCACTCTGCACAGACCTTGCAGAACTCAGTCATGGTCTATACTTCTTGGATGGTGAAAGGGAGGTTCCGGGACTTAATAAAGTGGTACAGGCGCGTGACGCCTGTTTGGCAAAGGGTGTCGTGCAGCACCTGAAGCTTATCAGACTGCACACTGGTGCAGGTCCAGGATAGGGCATCGGGGGAGTTGTTGAGCTTCCCCAGCCTATACTGGATGACATAGCTGAATGTGGCCAGCTTGACTCTCCAGCGCAAGATCTTGTCATTTTTGATCTTGCCTTTGTGGGTGGTGCTGAACATGAATGCCATCGCACACTGGTCTGTGAGAAGGGTGAACTTCCTGCCTGCCAGGTAGTGGTGTCAGTGGCGGACTATTTGCACGACTGCCTGGGCATTTTTTTCGATGGCAGAGTGCCTGAGCTCTGAACCGTGGAGGATCCTGGAGAAAAAGGTCATGGGTCTGCCCCCTTAGTTGAGGGTGGCAGCAAATCAATGTCAGAGGCATCGCACTCCACCTGGATTGGGGTGGTCTCATCCATGGCATGCATTGTGGCATTGGTGTTGTCCTGTTTTCCTGGTCTACCATGTGGTTCATCTCCCACTGGAAGAAACCCCAAATGGGATCTGGCAGAACTGGTTGAGGTGATCATCTGCCTCAGAGGCAGTATAAAGTTTATTCTGGGCATGGATGGGGTAGACTGACTTAAGGACGATTGTGGAGAAAAACGTGTACTGGGCTATCTCGTTGACAATGTCAGCGATGCGAGGCACTGGGTAGGCATCCAGCTGGGTGTACCGGTTGATGGTCTGACTTTAGTTGATGACCATCCTCAGTTTGCTAACCCCTTTTACGATGAGGACCTTGGCTCTCTAGGGCCTGGTGCTGGGCTCTATTATTCCTTCTGCCAGAAGCCGCCACACCTCGGCCTTTATTGTTGGCTGCACAGTAGCACGTGCTCTTGGTCGCTATTGGCTTGCAGTCCAGCGTCAGATAGTTGAAGAGGTATGGAGGGGCCACCTGTAAGGTGAGAGCCTGCAGATGGACTGGAGGTGGTTGCTGGATTTTGTGCTGTGGATGGTGAGGTTGTGGAGGTGACACTGGAAGTCTAATCCCAGGATAATGGGCATAGAGCTTGGGCATGACCAGTAGTCTGAACCCTTGGTATGTTCCACCCCACTGTCAAGTTCATCGAGTAGCATCCTAGTACCATGATGGAGTGGTCCTGTAACGCGATAGCGAAGTTCGCTGGGCATACTTTGAGTTTCAGCAAATGGACCACACTCAGGTGGCACTAAGCTCTCAATACTACTGCTTCAAACAGGCATTTTATTACCTTCCCATTGCCAGCGATATCCATCATCGAGTGCCCAAGTCTGTGGGGAATGTCCTCTGTTAGCGTGGTGGATGCTTGGACCACCCCACAGTCCAATTCAGTGCTCCCCGATGGTTGTGGCCAGTGGGAGTCTTTAGGAAAGTGGGGTGCGACGAGAGCGCAGTTTTGTATGCACGCATGTTGACCATGTCGTCTGGTCAGCGAGTCTGGCAAGTTGGGGTGGCTGGGGGTTGGCTGACCCATGATGGCAGCACCCAGGAGATGCACATTGACGTCGGCGTGGTCCAGCGACCCAGACGGAAGTAACATCATAGGTACGGACAGAGGTGATGGCAACAGTACAGGTGGAAATTGGGCAATGAAAGATGGTGGCAGCCATGGTGAGCACGTGGTGGTGGCATGGTTGGAGGGCCAGGCCGGAAGTGACATCATCAATGCGGGCAGAGTAATGGCACTGCCCAGCATTCGCACGTGGGGCATCTAGAGAGTCAAGAGGGGTTCCCAGTTGGTCATGGAGGACTGCAGTGCTCCCAGTGGGTTTGGAGAGGCATACTTTAGCGAATTGGCCTTTTTGCCGCATCGGGAGCAATGCGAGTTCCTTGCAGGACAGTTCTTTTGGGAGCGCCTGACTGACCCACACTGGGACTCGCTGACTGCATCAGCGGTGGCTATCATCTCCTCCACGTGGGGCCCCTCAGCGACTGCTGTCTTCGACATTGGTCAGGCTAGAGGTTGAGGAAGGTGAGCATCAAAGATCTCTACATGGTGAGCTGCAGCTTCTAGGGAGTGGACCACCTCCATGATCCTGGCAAGGGAAGCATTATTCTCCAACAGTTTCTGTCGAGTCACCCTCAACCGCCGTCCTGCACGTAGGCATCTCGGACAAGTCGCTCCACTTCCCCAGTAGTTACACCAGCTTTGATCGTGCACAGGCGTTCTAGTTCTCTCAGTGCCCCCAGGTAAACATCTGCCATTTCACCTGGTTGCTGTACCCTGATGCTGAGCAGGTATTGCCGTAGAGTATGTTCGCTGATTGCCGGTACATGCCTTCCAAATAGCCATTTCTGTTTTGAAATCCGTGCAGTCTCGGATAGCCTGGAAAGCAGGTGGGCCCAGCTTGGTGTGTAGTACCATGAGTCTTTTCTGATGACCTCAGCCTGTGTGTGGATGATCGCCTCGATCAGATTCTTCCAGATTTCAAAGTATGTTGGAGCGTCCAGATGTTGAGTGTTGATATCCAGCCTCTCGATGGTGAGGAAGTTCTCCATGGCCTTTTAATTTTAAGCTAATTAAATTGTGAGCACTGCTGCATGAATAATCTGACACAAAGTCCACAGACTTTAATTAACTTAAACTTGTACACACCAGGTCTCGGTATACTCCAGGCTCAACATGTCTGTCCCAAAAGGGGCTGGCTCGAGTATAAGTGCCAGCGAATGACAGCAGGCAGGTGGGGTCAGCCTCCCAGGATACCTACCTGCAGGTACAGTTGTAGGAGTTTAGAAACAGTTATTATTTTAATGGTTATTATTTTAATGGTAGGAGTTCTGAAACAGTTATTATTTTAATGGTAGGAGTTCTGAAACAGTTATTATTTTAATGGTAGGAGTTCTGAAACAAGCAGACTCCTGCCTGGGGAACCAGTAGAATGTCTCGCCTTATTACTTTTCTCCCCATTTGTATCCTGAGGCCCCTTACTTCTGAAACCTCAAAATTAGATCCCCCGACTCCCGAAATGACTACTTTCCCATTAGGCACCGTTCCTTTGGGTTTGGTTCGAATACTAGAACGATCTGCTCCTGAGTCTACCATAAAGATCATGTCCTCTTCGTGGGGTCCTATGCTTGCTTAAGTTTACCAATGGTTCTCCATGCAGCCCCACGGCACTCTTTACGGGAGAACCCTGAATTCCCTAATCTTCCTCCTCCATCAGGGCATAGGACTGTGTGTCCCTAGCCCTCTGGGGGCATTCCCTCTCTTTTACAATAGTAACAAACCTTGGGCCCTGTCTGCCATCCTTTGTTGGGATCACCTCTTGGGGCCCCCGCTCGTGGTCGGGGACCCTGTGGTTCGTCCCATCCTTCAAATCCTGGCCCTCCTCTTTCTCTCATTCCCATCCATCCGCCCGGACCATTGGTCCGGCGTCTTTGACTTCCCTGCTGTCCATCTACGACTTCCTTTACCGCCTGCATTAATATCTTCGCCTTTCCCTTCTGCTTATCCTCACTTCTCTGAACGTAAGCTCTCTGGGCTATTTGTAGAAGTTGTGATAATCCCTGTTCGTGCCAATTTTCAGTCTTTTGGAGTTTCTTTCTTATGTCTGGGGCTGAATTTGTAACAAATCCTGTCAAAACTAACTGTTCCCCCGCCGACGACTCTATATCTGACCCCCCATATTGTTGTATTGCCGCCCGCAATCGAGTCAAGAAGGCTGAAGGAGTCTCCTCTGGGCCCTGAGGGACTTCAAATGCCTTTTTAAATTTTGCCCCTTGGGTACCGACTCTCTCATTCCCTTTATTAAATTAACCCTATATTCTTCCATTCGAGTTCGGCCTTCAGCAGTTCCTTTATCCCAATTTGAATTCACCAAGGAAAACTTATCTTCTCCCGCCACAGCTCCTGTACCTCCTTGATGTTCCCGATCCCATACTCTAATTCCCGCTTGTCTAATCATTCCCCTCTCATCTAGAGTAAACAAAACCTTAAAAATGGACATTAGTTCGTCCCAGGTGTAAATATTTGGTCCCAAAAACTGATCTAATTGCTCTGCACAGGCTTGGGGGTCCTCTGTCAAAGACTTCATTTCTCATTTAAAATTCCTCACTTCCGTACTAGTTAGCGGAACATTAACAAATCCCATCGCACATCCTAGACCCCCCCAAAGGCACCTCACGAAGGGGACACGTGCGCCTGGGACGGGTCCAGTCCCCAGGCTCCTGGTGAAGCGGGGTCTCCCTTACGTCATCTCGGACCCAAATCAAATTCCCCGGCTTCTTCCTCACGGAGGGTTTCACACTGCTCTTCCGATAATCCCATACAGCCTGGGTTATATGCCTGGGGGGTAAGAGGCGGCGGAGAGCCCTTAGCTTGTAACCTAGTCCTTATCGTATTTTTCCGTTTATTTTCATTAATGAGTCATGGAGGGGTTGGAGTGGAAGACGTAGGGAGGAGAGGACAAAGCGGGCGGGGAGGAGAGGGCAAGGGAGGAGCCGGCTCAGGATATGGTGGAGGTAATGCCTGCAAGGGGTCCCAATTTTCAGGGAGAGGAGCCAAGGGCTCCTGTTCCTTAGGTTTGCCAGATCCCTTGTAGTCATCACCATTTGGTTCGATTCTACAAATAACCAACAGGCAGCGTAATCCCTGCTCTCGGAGTCATCAGGTCTATTTTCATAAAGCCATACCCAATCCTCATCCGAACCGTATTTTGGCCAAAATACTGAAGACCCCTTAATTGGATTCTCAGGCCACTCGTGGCAAAAGTACTGGATCATATTCTTTTTATCTTTCCCGCGGGTCTTTCCCACACCCCAATTCATCAATTGCCTCCCCAATGGGCTTCCCGGGGGAATTCTGTCAACCGGTCCTATTCTCAGACCTTTCTTTTTGCTCCCTCCCCCACCCATGGTGGAAAAAAAAAGATCTTACCCGGCTGTTGAGCCTTCCCAGCACGTCACTTATACGGCTGTCCCATTGTTTGTTCTCAACGCCTCTTCTCGGATATCACTCGCTACGTCCACTGGCCGGCCACTCAATGACCAGGAGTCCGACTAAATCAGCCGGGATGCACCAACCCCCTTTCAGACAAGCACCAGTCAGTGGAGGGAGTGTGATCCCAGACGAGACCCCAAGTTGGGAGAAGTGCCTTCACGTTCACAAAATATGCTCGAGACAAAAGTTGAGAACAAAGAACATTTATTTATATTTACAACATTGCAAGGTTGGGTACTCTCCCCTTACCTCAGGAAAATAGCCCGAGGGCGGGAAGCCTCTTTGTTTTTATACAATTTTCACTTCACCTCCCCTTACATTTGTCTTACGTTTGTCCTTCTTGGATTGGTTTGGCACTTTTCCCTATTCGTCTGACTCTTGACTGATTCCAACTTTCTCTTATCCCGTGCTCACACCTCCTTTCCCCACCCCTATTAAACAAGCTCTTTGTGTGTACGTGCATATTTCTGTCTGCTTAAATTCCTCTGTTATCTTGTTTACTTTGTTCTGCTTTTTCATGCGCCATTTTACACAAAGAACATTTTAGCTTTTTCCTTGCTTTTTCTTTCTACCTTCTATAACTGTTTCAGAACTCCTACCATTAAAATAATAACTGTTTCAGAACTCCTACCATTAAAAAAATAACTGTTTCAGAACTCCTACCATTAAAATAATAACCATTAAAATAATAACTGTTTCTAAACTCCTACACAGTGGTTGCTTCATGCAGTAGGCTGATAGGAACGCGGCCATTGTAGTGGTTGTATCACCACAAGGACATAAAGCTGTTCAAGGTTATCCTTCACGGTTATCTATTTTCCCTTTCTGGGAATTACCTGCCTTCAATTATCCTTTGGTTTACCAGCTCAGATGCTGTTACCAAAGAATCATAGCAGTCTTGGGGCATGATGAAAGCTGCCCGGATAACAGGCATTGATCTGCATGATTCAATAATGTTAGGTAGACTGTTGACCTCAAAAGTAGCAGTTTATTTAACATCTTCCCCAACTCTTTTGGTTCCATGCCTCGTGTAATATACTTCAGGATTTTGATGTTAACCATGTGAATAACAGCTTACACAATATCAGAGAGTGTAACAAGAGGACCTTAGTATTGGAGATGATAGACTTGTTGGTTCACCAATCCAAAATCTGAAGGGTTTTGCAGAAACAGTGTTGTTGGTTTGACACATATGTCTGTGCTAAATGCCTCTCCTTCATTAATTATATGTGAAAGTCTAATCAAAATGAGGGATAGCAGCAGAGATCTTGACTTAATTTTCAAAATCGTGAGACCTAAAAATCACAAAGACAAAAATCGTTAAAAAAGGATAGAATCCTTCCAATCATTAGTAGTGTATTGCCCATTTCCAATCTCCCTCAACTCTGGATGTCCACCCAGTTAACAAGACTGTCGTTGTTGGTTTCTTCTGCAGCTCATGGATCTAAATCAGCCATCCTCAACCTTTTTTTGGCTATGGCCCCACTGAGGATTCTGCTCAAAATGAAGCAGTCGAGTTTATATAGTTTCATCTATACTTCTACAAAAAAAATTAAAATATTTTATGATTTCACTTTGTGCCCCTGTTAAGTGAGCTGTGGCCTCCAGGGGAGCTCTTCAGCCCCTGTTAAGTGAGCTGTGGCCTCCAGGGGAGCTCTTCAGCCCCTGTTAAGTGAGCTGTGGCCTCCAGGGGAGCTCTTCAGCCCCCGTTAAGAATGGCTGCTCTAAATGATGGAAATCAGCAAAACAGCACTGTGGGAATGCTTCCACCATTATCTTCTCTATAAAAAAAATTACAGATGGGCAATAAATGGGGTCTTGCCAACAACTCAAAAGCTAGTAAGTAAAATGACTTTATCCAGAACATGACAACTTTCATTGAGTTACTGGTGCACATAATTAACATTTACAAATGCCGTTCACATTTTCAAATTTGTTTTCTTTACAAGTCTACTAACTACAATCCTTTTCTGAGTGGCTTGGGATATTGTAAATGCAGTCAGTGGTGGTGCATCAGTTAAATGACTGCATTAGTAATCAGAAACCTGGATTATCAATCCAAAGATAAAATCCCACCAAGGCAGTTTTGGAACTATAAATTCAGGTTAACACTCTGGATTTATTAAAACATAAATAATTATCACGAGAAATCCCCAGGATTTCACAACCTAATTGGTTGCATTGATGTCCTCAAGAGAGGAAGTCTGTTGTCTGTATGGTTATGGCTGAATAAAAAAGGTGTGAGTCCTTCAAAATATTTTAACTGAGAAGCTGTGTTGCAGTCTAATTCTGTACCATTGGAGTATCCAGCAATTGTTCCAGAAAATACTTAACTTGAAGAGAGTAATGAGAAAATACTAGTTTTGGGCTGTCAACCTCACAGCAATAAGTTTCCAGTCCTGGCACTATCCTCATAAATATTTCCACTCTCTCCTTTTTATCAAAACTTTCCTACAAGCTATACACAGGGCACAGCTTATGTCCTTATTAATATTGTATACAGTTCAAGCATAAACTGCCTGCTCTTAAATTCTACATTTGCCTATTAAAAGGGAAGCATTCCTTTGACCTGATTTCCTACTCTTAAAAACCTGTGGACATTAGGTTCAGGTTCTTTTTGTACTCCAACTTCATTCATTACCTTCCCATTCATTGCATGTTCTCTTACCTGATTGCATTTTCTCAAATGCCTTACTTCATATTTTTATTAATGACAAAATTATTGTAAATATATTACAGATTATTGACAAAATATACAAGATCAATTTTGGTAAATCAGTGTAATGCGGTAAAGAATACTAGGAAAGGTTATAAATTTATTCTACACCAACCTGCGACTCTCAAGATCTTTGTGCAAGGAGGAGTGAACAAGCTTTTTACAGATCTTGGACATGCGCATGAATATCATGGCTATCTTACTGATTATTCGTCAAGAAGCTGAGCAGAGGGGTGGTACAGCAAGCAGGAATCTGAAATTCTTATTGACTTATAAAGAGTAAATTATAATTACTTTATTCTGCCTAATGGAAATGAACTTGAAATAATGGTGAAGATTCAGGGGGCTGGAGGAAAATGGACTGACATCTATTGAATGGTGTGCTTTTGTGGCTTGGGTCATTGCCCATAAAATAGAAGGGGGTAATGTGTATTATTCAAACAATGTTAATGAGGGGGGGGGGGGGAAGGTTGTTGTTTTTATCTTTACTTGATTCTTTTTCTTTCTTTTTTACCTGGCTTGATAAGATGGATATTCCTTAGCATAAGAGTTAAATAAGATTTGAAATACCAAGGAGTTGAAAGGAGAGAGGTGAAGAGGACTTATGGTTTGCCATTGATTTTAAAAGATACCAGTGGGTAAAGTATTGAATACTTTAAGTTTTAATATTAACAAGCTTGATAGCTTGGTGAAAAGGAAAAGGATTTTGGCACATATCAAGAAAATGAAGGTTGATGTAGCCTTTTTGCAAGAAACTCATTTAATTGAAAAGAACATCAGAATCTTAAAAAGAGATTGGGTAGGGTATGTTGCAGCTTCTTCATTTAATTCAAAATCTAGGGGAGTGGCAATTTTAATAAATAAGAATCTTCCGATTAAAATACAAAATATAGTTACTGGTCCTGCAAGGAGATACGTTATGGTACATTGTCAAACTTTTTCATAATATTGGACACGCATGAATATATATGCCATGAATGTAGATGATGAAAAAATTTATATAAGAAACATTTATAAATTTAGCAAATGCACATGAAAAATATATTAATAGGTGGAGATTTCAATTTTTGTTTAGATCCAGTTTTAGATCTACAAGAGCAATAACAAAGACAAAAGCAGCCAAAGCTACATTGCTGTTACTGAATGATTCAAACTTAATAGACGCATGGAAAAGAATACATCCAAGAGAAAGGGATTACTTTTTATTCAACTAGGCATGATTCTTACTCTATGATTGATTTCTTTTTAATATCTGTGCAACTTCAAGGTAAAACTCAACAAACTGATTAGAAGGTGAGAATTTTTTTGTGCCCATACTTACATATTGTAGGTATTAATTTATAAAGAATTTTCCCTAAACTTCGTGAAACTTTGCTAACTCCTTGGGATAAGTAAATGAATGATATTGAGAAGGCAAAGTTGAGTGAATAGTGGTGATATTTTGGTAACCAGGTTTGTTTTATCTTTTTCTTTTCTTTGACTATATTCTTTTACTTCTATCTTTTTCTTTACTTTTTTTTCTATTCTTTGGGGATTGTTTTTGGGGGAGAGGGTTGGTGGGATTTTAGGAGGGTATAATATGTAACATGTCTAATTGATTTTTCTGTATCTGAATACATGTATGGAAATTTAAATAAAATATTCAAAAATAATGATGCCTTTAATGTGTTGGCTCTAGGAAAAATTCTCCGAGATAGTGACTCCCAAGAATTCAAATTTCCTCACCCTTTCCACCCCAATGATCACTGGATTGTATACTTCTGGTTTTTCCTTCCTTTTTTTTAATAACTTTATTTATAAAGCAAAATATCGGTTAAAAATAAAGAATAAAGTAAAACAATACAAAATTTTCCCCCTGTATACCCCCCTCCCCCTCCCCTTCCTCCCTCCCATCCTTCCCCCGCTAATATTTACCCACAATAAAAGTATATAAAAAAAGGAGCTAAAAAAAATATATATATAATTTATTTTATGCCGCGGAGAATATCAATCCCATCTGGAAAAAAAAACATTATATTTCAAAACACACACATTTCAAATAAGGATTCCACATTTTGATAAAGAAAGAATAATTATTATGCAAATTATGTTATCTTTTCCAAAGGAATATAAGATCTCAACTCTGTATACCATCTTTGAATATTCAATTCAATTTCATTCTTCCACGTAATCGCTATACATTTCCAAGCTACTGCTAAAGCTAAACAAATAAATGCATTTGAAATTTTAAACCCAAAGTCAAGTTGTGGTATATCCCAATAAGAATAATAAATTTAAATAAACCTTCCAAAACTCCAAAATCCGACACGAAAAAGGCTTCACCTTTTCACAAAGCCAGACTGAATGTAAGAAAGTACCAATCTCTTTTCCACATTGGAAACACACATCTGAAGAACTAAAACCATATCTATTTAACCTCTCAGGAGTTAAATACAACTGATGTAAAAAAATTATCATGAACTAAACTATGTCACACATTAATTAATTTAGTCATACTGTCCTCACACATAGTCATCCACTCTTTTTGAGATATTGGAATAGACAAATGATTCTCCCATTTATTTTTCATTTTATACAAATCAGATTTAGACATCTTCTGTTGCAATAAATCATACATTTCTGAAATAAAACCTTTTCTAATACTATCAGTTAGTAAAAGTTCAAACTTACTTCGTTGAGGTAATTTCAACTCACACCCTAAATTATCTAATAACCAAGCATGTACTTGATAATATGCAAACAGACTATTCAGCGTAGTTTTCAATCTCCCTCTTCTATGCTGACTTATCACCTTTATACAACCCACTACCATGGTATCGTCAGCAAATTTGTTGATGATGTTATTGTCATACTGAGTTGTGGTAAAGTGTGTAGAGTCGGGGGCTAAGAACACAGCCCTGTGGTGCTCCGGTACTGATGGAGATTGTGAAGGAGATGTTCTTACTAATCCTCACTGATCATGGTCTGGAGGTGAGGAAAGTCATGATCCAATTACACAGTGGGGTGTTGAGTTCCAGGTTTTGGAGTTTGCTGATAGTTTTGAGGGGATGATGGTGTTAAATACTGAACTGTAATTGATAAAGAGCACCCTGATGAATACATCTTTACTATCCAGGTGTTCCAGGTCTTTGTGTAGAGCCAGTGAGATGGCATCTATCATGTTATGATTGGCAAACTGAAACATATCCATGTTACCTCTCAGACAGGAGCTGATATGCTTCAACACCAGCCTTTCAAAACACTTAATCACTGTTGATGTAAGTGCTACTGGGATAATCCATTTTTATTTGTGCCATAAATTTGTCTATCCTGTTAAAAATGAAGTGTGCATGCATTCAAAGGGTCTTCAATTTTGTCTTTTTATAATATTTTTTCATGCTGTTACTTCAATTGGAGGTATGGAACTTGTGTCTCTTTTCATCCCCTTTTCATAAAATATCTTGCTATTGTTCTGTGTTCAGGCTCCTTAACACCTGATCTATCTTAATCTATCTCTAGTGTAAATAATTTCCCCCTCTTGGCAGCAGTCTTTGAAGTGTAGGCTACATCTCAGCAGCTCTGAACAAAAGTTTCTTGAGCTGCATACATTTGCTATTGGTTCTGAGTGGTTTCCTTCAGCTTTCACATACTGCAGCTGCAACACATTGCCACCTGTCCTCCTATGCCTTTTGGGGCCTATCTCACTGGCCTGGAGACTAGGTGGAGACCTGCTGGGTCTCCGGGAAGCTGCCGGAAAATCGACCATGTTCAATTTTTCTGGAGACTTTTTCCAGTCTCCAGAAGGTCGCCGCGACATCTCCATCAGTTGTGGCGACTAATGTTGTCCACGACTGGGAAGACATCTCCGCGGCGTCGCCGCGACCTGCTGGAGACCAAGAAGAGGTTGTGGAGACGTCTCCCCAGTCGCGGACATTAGTCGCCGCAACTGATGGAGACATCACCTTGGTGAGAATGCAAACTATGGTAACTCATTTTGTTGCGGCAGTGTCTCCGCCAGTGAGATACTACCTTTTGATTGTAATTTTATCTTGTTTCTAATCTAGTTTCAAAATACCAACTTTAATTAAATAGATATGCCTTACAATTATAATTTAGTGTGAACATCTCAAAAATGAAGAAAATTTTAACTCACCATACATATTAACTGCAATTTATGACAGATTAACTTTCTTTAATTGTGAAACTGCTCCTTTGGCTTTACCTCAGCAGATTCTCTTCATCTCCAAAGTTAGTATTCTGTGGACACTCAGTGGCAAAGTATGCTGTTCCCTAGATCTCTACAAAAAGATCATCCATAAGCACAAATCTGTAACTAACCTGCTCTGACCTGGCAGTTCTTTAAAAAAGGTGCTAAATCTGTTTTTTTTATATACAGGATAATGTGATGATATAGGTTTTCATTTGATGTTTATGATTATTTTCAATTTCTTCTCCAAAGATTATTTCTCTTTATAAGATTGTGCCTCTGAAGCATACCAATTTTAAGGGTTTTTTTTTAACAGAGGCTATAAATCTCAAATATTTTGAAGGACAAGAACAAGACATTCTATCCAGCAACATTTTTATCAAACAGGTACTTTCCATTCCAGAGACATTCACTCGAGGAATATGGATAGTGTAGGTGAATTGTTGGTTTGTAGTCAGCCACTGATACAATTAGATTGCAGACGTTGTGCCTGATATTCAGTAGTTCCATAAAGTACATCTGTATCTTGCTACAGGACAAACAGATCTTGTTCTTAATGTTCTCTTTCATATGGGCAGAGCATAATGAATTGTGCATGAACTAAATTTTGATTTGCAACAAATGGTGCTATTAGAAGTCTAAAAAAGCAAGGATAATATCAGTACACTTAAATATAGAAGACTGGATGGTGAAAAAGTTCAGAGTAGTGCTCAAGAAACTCAGCAGGTCACGCAGCATCCATAGGAAGGAAAAGATAACTGTTTTGGGCCTAGGCCCTTTGTCAGGAATCAGGAAAAATAGAGAGAAGCTTGAACAAAAAGGTGGGGAAGGAGAAGAGGGGGTAAGGGGGAGGAGCACAGGCTTGCAGATAAAAAGTAATAGGTGGATACAGGTGGGAGGGTGGAAGAGAAAAAGCTGACATGATTTTGTGGAAGCTAGTATGGGTGATAACATGGTCGTAGAACTTGAGAGGTGAAGAAATAATAGGGAGACCAGTGAAAGAGAACTCCCTTTGAAGACAGGATGAGAACTTCTGAGTAGGCATTCCTCAAGGTGCCTTTGCGGTTGAGCAGCCAACGGGAGTTAAACAAAATTTGAGTGCGATATGCAGTTGTTGAGTGAATTGAACAGATATGTGAATCCCTATTATCCGGTACTAAATCACCAGTAACTCAAACAACCAAACAAAAATGTCAAGGAAATAAATAAATAAATACATTTTTAAATAAATAAAAGTTTAAAATTGTAAAAGTAATGGTTCTCCAAAGCAACACACAATCCCTTAGTGAAGATAGGAGCAAACATTCAGGCAGCAAACATTCAGGTCACGCCCTGCCGACAGCAGCTGTTTGAACAAAGTTTCAATAATGTTGCGTTTGAATAAAATGGTGGCGCCCAAGATGAAGAGTAGGCCGATGCTGCTTGCCGCTGGGGCGACTCTCCCAAAGTGTCTCCCTATCCCTGCCTGATAAGAGTATTTATTGTTATTAGTACATTATTAAGTATGTTGGTAATGCTTTATCTCTAAACTTAGGGGGAAGGAGGAAGGTTAAATATGATGCCAGCACAGTTAGTGTAGCAGCTGACGCAATGTTGTTACAGTGCCAGTGACTGGGTTTCAAATTCAAAGAAAGATGCGCTGGGGGCCTGACTGGGACACTTGGGTTAGGCTTTGGAAGAGTGAGACTCCATCAACCAGAACATTTGCATATCTGATATTCACAATCCCCGTAGGCACCGCATAATGGGGATTTTACTGTAATACATTTGATAGGAAAAATAAAATTGGAACTTTACATATACAGGTTTAAATGGAGCCAGGGAAGGGCATAAATCTTTCTAAGTGCAGGGCTGGTGGAGTAATTATTTTAAAAATATCATGTGTGTTATAATGGAGGCACTGGGTGTATAACTGAGTAAGTATATGCATGATTGGTTTAAAGGACATGAAGACCAGAGAAAGCATGTAGATGGCTCATTTGATGAATATGTTCATCATGTTCTATTTTTATTTTTTATTTGGTTCCACAGTGAGGAATTTATGTCTCAGAGAAAAGCAGAAATTAGGATTGTTCCCTTAGTGTAGAGAATGCAGTAATGGGATATTATAGACATATTCAAAATAAAGTTTTGACAGAAATTGTCCCAAATGACAGAAGGATTAGGAATGTCAGAAGATACAGAAGGAATATGATTGAGAAACTAATTAAATGCAATGAGGATAAATATTTTTATGAGGCACATTTTTTTGTAGATGGAATATGTTGCATGATAAATGGTAGGGGAAAAAGTTCAGTTGGTACTTTCAAAAGGAAATTTGGGTGAAAAATGAAAATTTCCAGGGAGGGGGCAGATGAGTGGAACTAGCTGCGATGCTCTTGCAAACAGCTGGCATGGATGTGAAGGGCTGAATAGCCAGCTGATTCATTTGTGATAGTCTCTGCCTTGTGGTCCCTATATCTGATGATTTAAGGCATTTTGGGATAGTCTGAAGAAAGTGGCAGTTGTCGGAACCTTGGACTGCTTCATCAAAGATGACTGTAAGTTAGTCAGTTTCAGTAACTGAGAATTGAATGTACAGTGCCCTCCTTCATGTTTGGGACAAAGACATTTTTTTTTCCATTATTTGCCCCTGTGCTCCACACTTTTAAATTTATAATCAAACAATTTACGTGTGATTAAAGTGCATATTCCAAATTTTATTCAAGGTTATTTGTATACATTTTGGTTTGACCATGTAGAAATTACAGCATTTTTTATATGTAGTACTCTCATTTCAGGGCACCATGATATTTGGGACATAGCAATGGTATGTATATTAGACGTGGTTAGTACTTTGTTGAATATCCCTTGCATGCAATGACTGCTTGACATCTGTGATTCATAAACATTACCAGGTGCTGAGTATCTTCTCTGGTGATGCTCTTTCAGGCATCTACTGCAGCCATCCTCAGCCCCTGCTTGTTTTGGAGGCTTGTCCACTTCAGCTTTCTCTTCAGCATATGGGAGACATGCTCAATTGGATGTAGATCTGGTGGCTGACTTGGCCATTCAAGAATTTTCCAGTTTTTAGCTTTGAAAAACTCCTTTATTGCATTAGTAGTATGTTTGGGATCATTGTCTTGCTGTACAATTTAAGGCATTTAACTAATTCAGGCAATCACAAAGAGGCCTCACCAGTGGCTATACTTTGGGAGATGTCAGAGGAGATTCAGTATGTCACCAAAAACTCAAAAACTTCTACAGGTGTACCATAGAGAGCATTCTGGCTGGTTGCATCACTCCTTTGTATGGAGGTGCCAACTCTCTGGACAAGAATAAACTTGGCCTGTGACATCATAGGCACCTGGCTTCTCTCCATTGAGGACATCTATATAAGGCGGTGTCTTAAAAAAGCAACCTTTATCCTCAAATACTCCACCACCCAGGCCAAGCCCTCTTCACTCTGGTACCATCGGGAAAAAGGTACAGGAGCCTAAAGATGAGCTCTCAGCGGCACAAGGTCAGCTTCTTCCCCGCTGCCATCAGATTCCTGAATAATCATTGAACCAAAAGCACTGCCTTACTTTTCATGCACTATTTAAAAAAAAATTGTGATCTTGTAAAATGGTTATAATATGAATGTTTTCACTGTGATGCTGCCGCAGAACACCAAATATCATAACTTGTTCATGACAATAAATTTTGATTCTGCAGAATGAAGCACTGTCCAATGAATTTGAAGGCTTTTGCTTGAACTTGAGTAGAAAAGATGCTTCTATACACTCAGAATTAATTTTACCATACATGCCCAGGCCATGACACAGATGAGGATGTATGCTTTGGATCTTGGGCAGTTCCTTTATGTCTCCACACTTTGGTCTTGCCATCACTTTGTAAAAGGTTCATCTTGACCTCATATGTCTACAAGACCTTTCTCCAGAATTTTTCAGGCTTTTTTAAATACTTCTGTGGCAAACTGTAATTTGGCCATCCTGTTTCTGTGGCTAAATAGAGTAGTGTAGCCTTCAAGCCAAAGTTCAAAAACAGTGGAGCCCCCAGAAAGAGGTTCAATGTTGGAAACTTGCAGTCAGACGAAGTGAGAGGAAACTTCCAGGCAAACCTCCAAGCAAAGCTCGAGGATACAAACTGCCTCACGGACACGTCGCCTGAAACCATCTGGGATCAGCTGAAAATGGCCATACTGCAATCCACTGGAGAGGTACTGGGCTTATCCTCCAGGAAAAACAAGGACTGGTTTGACGAAAACAACCAGGAAATCCAGGAGCTGCTGGCAAAGAAGCGATCTGCCCACCAGGCTCACCTTGCAAAGCCTTCCTGGCCAGAGAAAAAATGAGCCTTCCATCTCGCATGCAGCCATCTTCAGCACAAACTCCGGGAGATCTGAAATGAGTGGTGGACTAGCCTCGGCAAACGAACCCAGCTTAGCGCCGACATTGGCGACTTCAGGGGTTTTTATGAAACACTAAAGGCGGTGTACGACCCCTCACCCCAAGTCCAAAGCCCTCTGCGCAGCACAAACGGTGAAGTCCTCCTCAGTGACAAGATCTCCATCCTCAATCGATGGTCAGAACACTTCCAATCTCTTTTCAGTGCCAACCGCTCAGTCTAAGAATCCGTCCTGCTCCAACTCCCTCAACAACCCTTGAGTCTAGAGCTGGATGAGGTCCTTACCCGGGAAGAGACATATAAGGCAATTGAACAACTGAAAAGTGGCAAAGCAGCAGGTATGGATGGAATCCCCCCCAGAGGTCTGGAAGGCTGGTGGCAAAGCTCTGCATGAGTTTTTCATGCTCTGCTGGGACCAAGGAAAGCTGCCTCAAGACCTTCGTGATGCCATCATCATCACCCTGTACAAAAACAAAGGCGAGAAATCAGACTGCTCAAACTACAGGGTAATCACGCTGCTCTCCATTGCAGGCAAAATCTTCACTAGGATTCTCCTTAATAGACTAATACCTAGTGTCGCCGAAAATGTCCTCCCAGAATCACAGTGTGGCTTTCGCGCAAACAGAGGAACTACTGACATGGTCTTTGCCCTCAGACAGCTCCAAGAAAAGTGCAGAGATCAAAACAAAGGACTCTACATCACCTTTGTTGACCTCACCAAAGCCTTTGACACTGTGAGCAGGAAAGGGCTTTGGCAAATACTAGAGCGCCTCGGATGCCCCTCCAAGTTCCTCAACATGGTTATCCAACGGCACGAAAACCAACAAGGTCGGGTCAGATACAGCAATGAGCTCTCCGAACCCTTCTCCATTGACAACGACGTGAAGCAAGGCTGCGTCCTCACACCAACCCTCTTTACTATCTTCTTCAGCATGATGCTGAAACAAGCCATGAAAGACCTCAACAATGAAGACGCTGTTTACATCCAGTACCGCACGGATGGCAGTGTCTTCAATTTGAGGCGCCTGCAAGCTCACATCAAGACACAAGAGCAACTTGTCCATGAACTACTCTTTGCAGACGATGTGCTTTAGTTGCCCATTCAGAGCCAGCTCTCCAGCGCATGATGTCCTGTTTTGCGGAAACTGCCAAAATGTTTGGCCTGGAAGTCAGTCTGAAGAAAACTGAGGTCCTCCATCAGCCAGCTCCCCACCATGACTACCAGCCCCCCCACATCTCCATCGGGCACACAAAACTCAAAACGGTCAACCAGTTTACCTACCTCGGCTGCACCATTTCATCTGATGCAAGGATCAACAATCAGATAGACGACAGACTCACCAAGGCAAATAGCGCCTTTGGAAGACTACACAAAAGAGTCTAGAAAAACAACCACCTGAAGTAACACACAAAGATCAGCATATACAGAGCCGTTGTCATACCCACGCTCCTGTTCGGCTCCGAATCATGGGTCCTCTACTGGCATCACCTACGGCTCCTAGAATGCTTCCATCAGCGCTGTCTCCGCTCCATCCTCAACATTCATTGGAATGACTTCATCACCAACATCGAAGTACTCGAGCTGGCAGAGTCCGCAAGCATCGAATCCATGCTGCTGAAGACCCAACTGTGCTGGGTGGGTCACGTCTCCAGAATGGAGGACCATCGCCTTCCCAAGATCGTGTTATATGGCGAGCTCTCCACTGGCCACCGAGACAGAGGTGCACCAAAGAAAAGGTACAAGGACTGCTTAAAGAAATCTCTTGGTGCCTGCCACATTGACCACCACCAGTAGGCTGATATCGCCTCCAACTGTGCATCTTGGCGCCTCACAGTTCGGCGGGCAGCAACCTCCTTTGAAGAAGACCGCAGAGCCCACCTCACTGACAAAAGACAAAGGAGGAAAAATCCAACACCCAACCCCAACCCACCAATTTTCCCTTGCAACCACTGCAACCGTGCCTGCCTGTCCCGCATCGGACTTGTCAGTCACCAACGAGCCTGCAGCAGACGTGGACATACCCCTCCATAAATCTTCGTCCGCGAAGCCAAGCCAAAGAAGCCTCTGTATTTCTGTTCATGAAGTTTTCTGTGGATTTTAGTCATTGACACTTCTGAACCTGCCTCCTAAAGAGTGTTTCTGATCTGTTGGACAGGCATTTGGAGATCTTGCTTCACTTCATTATGATGAGAATTCATCTGTCATCAGCAGTGGAGATCTTCCTTGGCCTTCCAGTCCTTTGTGATGTCTGAATTCACCAGTATGTTCTGTCTTCTTAATGATGTTCCAAACAGTTGATTTAGGTATTTAGCATCTCTTACAGTTTTATTCTTGTTTTTCAGCCTTATAATGGCTTCTTTGACTTTCATTGACACTTGTCTGGTCTCATGTTGAAAAATGTCAACTACAGATTCTAAAGGTGATCAAAAGCTTAGAAGCAAGCCAAACTCTCCTTTACCTACATCAATGAAGCAATTAAACATACCTGAATAATCATAAACACCTGTGAAGCCAAATGTCTAAAACATTATGGTGCCCTGAAATAAGGGGACTAGGTATAAATAGTGCTGTAATTTCTATATGGTCAAAGCAAAATATATACAAATAACCTTGAATAATCTGGAATGTGGACTTTAATTCACATATGAATTATTTCATTACAAATTTAAAACTGTGGAGCACATGTGCAAATAAAGGAAAACCCTGTCTTTGTCCCAAATATTATGGAGAACTCTATACGCCGGAAGATTTAAAGTTGTTTTTGCTGAGGTCATAATCAATTGTATTGGTCTGTATACAGATCAATATCTCAAGAGGCACCAGTGGATAATTGGATGAGAAAATAGTGTCTTTTCCTAAGGTGTAGCATTATCTTGTCATATGAGGTTTGTTCATCCTTGTGACAGCTGGTTGCCATCTGCTCCATTACAAATTTGATTTGTATTTTTTTCAAAGCAACAGAGGATTTTGGGTGAAAAGCACACAAATGCTGGAGAAACTCAGCAGGTCAAACAGTGCCTTTATGTAGCAAAGATGAAGATACAAGTAGAGCTCGTCGAAAGAACCAAAGACTTGTTGATCCAAACCAAGGCTTTTATTAGCAAAAGACAGGAGCTCTTCACAGGTAGCCGACCAGTCCGGAATGATCCGACCTGGCTAGGGACACAACCCTTTAAGGCCCAGACAGTAGGTATGGCTAAGCTCTCAGCCAATCGCTGTAAGCACAGTCATTAATACTCTAGATACTGTAAATATATACATTGGTGATAGGTCTGTACTACCACAATACATCACCAATGTTTAGGGCTTGAGCCCTTCACCAAAGTGTGGGGGAACATGAGAGATGTCCGAGGGAAAGGGGGGTGGTGAGGGGGGGGAGGAGGACTGCAGGAAGGGGGGGGGGGAGGAGTCTTAGAGAAAGGAAGCAGGAACTGGAATAACGTTAAGGAGGGGGCGATGGGGGAAAAAGGCAAGTTGATTAGTGGAATGCAGTGAACTCAATGTTCATGCCTTGGGGTTGGAGGGTGTCCAAACAAAAAATGAGGTGTTGTTCCTCCAATCTGCAGGTGGTCAGGGTGGGGTAGTGTGAAAGGCCATTGACAGACATGTGAGCTTGAGAGTGTGACTCAGAATTGAAATGGTTGGCTACAGAGAGGTCGCTTTTGTTATGGACAGAGAGGAGGTGCTGGGCGAAGCGATCTCCTAATCTGTGACCAGTCTCTCTGATGTAGAGAAGACCACAGAGTGTGCACTGGATGCAGTAAATGAGTTCCTTGGAGGTACAGGGCAATGGGTGGAAAGGGAAGAGTGCACAAGGGAGTCACGGAGGGAGTGGTCCCTATGGAAGGCTGAGAGGAGAGGAGAAGGAAAAATGTGTCTGGTGGTGGGGTCCTGAAGTAAGTTCCGGAAATTCTTGCAGATAATCTGTTGGATGCGGAGGTTGGTGAGGTGGTAGGTGAGGACGAGTGCGATTCTGTTTATTGTTTCTGCAGGCAGGGAGGCTAGGGTAGATGAGCGGGGAATGGAGGAGATGCAGGTGAGGGCCAAGTTAATAGTGGTGGAGGGGAAGCCATGTTTGAGGAAGAAGGCAGATATTTCAGAGGCTCTGGACTGGAAGACCTCATCTTGGGAGCAGATGCGACAGAGATGGAAAAATTGAGAGAAGGGGATGGAGTTCTTGCAGGGGACAGGGTGTGAGGATGAGTAGTTCAAGTAGTTGTGGGAGTTGGAGGCTTTGTAATAAATGTCAGTGGAGAGTCTGTCTCATGAGATAGAGACAGAGAGATCTAGAAAAGGGAGAGTATTATTAGAAATGGACCAGGTGAGTTTGAGGTCAGGGTGGAAATTGGCCACGAAATTGATGAAATTGACGAGCTCATCGCAGGTGCATGAGGCCGCCCCGATGTAGTTGTCGATGTACCAGAGGAAGATTTGGGGAGTCTTGCCTGTGTAGGCTTCGAGCATGTTTTGCTCCACAAAACCCACAAACAGGCAGGCATAGCTGGGACCCATGCAGGCACCCATGGCTACTCCTTTAATCTGGAGGTAGTGGGATGAGTTAAAGGAAAAATTGTTAAGGGTGAGGACAAGTTCTGCCAGGTGGAGAAGGGTGGTGGTGGAAGGTGACTGCTTAGATCTGAGGTCCAGAAAAAAGCGAAGTGCTTTGAGGCCTTCTGTGTGGGGAATGGAGGTGTAAAGAGATTTTGTGTGGCTTATAAAGTTATAGAGACTCACAGTATGAAACAGACCAATTTGGCCCAATGTCTTTGCCAGCCAATTTGATATTTTGGACTGGTCTATATTTCATCTCTATCCTTCCAAGTCCTTCCTATCCACATATTTGGTCAAAATTATAATCAATATTGTGCCCACTTCTGCAGCATCCTCCAGCTGCTCATTCCAGATTCGGACACCAGCCTGAAATGGAAAAAAATACCCATCTTAAATACTTCCTTATCATCTTAAATCTATGCCTTCTAGTTAGGGAAGCATCTACTCTGGGGTGGGGTAAGACAATGAGCATTCCTTAATCCATGCCCCTCGTGTTATTATAAACCTGTGCAAGGTCAACCCTCATCTTCCTTCACTGTATAGAATAAACATCCAGCCTTCCAACTGCTCCCTATAACTTAAGCCCTCCATTCCCAGCAACATCTTTATGAATTTCCACTTTATCCCTCCAATTTATTGATGTCCTTCTTTTGACTTGGCAAACACAACTAAACACTGTGTGGTCACACCAACACTATGACAAGCTGAATTATGACATCCTATTTTGTGCTCAATATGTTGCCTAATGAAGGCAAGCATTCAAGCATCTTCTTCAACATGATGTCCATCAACGTTGCTACCTTCAAGAAACTATGAATCTTAACCCTAGGTCTCTCTATTTTACAAAATTCGCCAGGGCCCCATCATTAACTATGTAAGTACTACTCTAGTTTGACTTGTTATGTGCCGCATCTCACACTTGTCAGAGTTAAATTTAAATTGGCCACTCCTTGGCCAAATGATATAGATCCTGTTGTAAACTCAGATATCCTTCCTTACTGTTCACTATACCACCTATTTTGGTGTCTACAAAATTACTAATCCTATTAACTATACTGCCATCCAAATCGTTATTATAGATAAACAACAATGGATCTACCATCAATCCCTGCAGCACTCCACTGCTCACATACCTTCAAACAGAACAATGGCAGATTTCTAAACAGTGTAGAGGAATAGATAGATCTTGGGGTCCAATCTATTGATCCTTCAAGGATACCATGAAAGTTGATAAGGTGGTTAAGAAGGCAGAGGATATTGTAGTTCTTTAAAACTAGTCAGACAACACTTGAAGTATTGTGTTCAGTTCTGATTACCTCATTTTAGGAACGATGTGAAATTTTAGAGAGGGTACAGAAGAGATTTACAAGGATTTTGCCGAGGTGGGAGAACATGACTCATGAAGCAAGATTAACCAAACAAGGCTTTTACACCTTGGAGTGAGAGATGACTTAATGGAGGTTCAGAAACCCTGTTATCTGGATTTCAAGCAACCAGCAAAGAATGTGAGGAAAATAATTTTAAAAAAATTGTAAATAAAAGTTTAAAATTGTAAAAGTAAATATTCTCTGAAGTAACACATAAATCTTTCATGAAGATGGGAGCAAGTATTCAGCCAGCAGAGAGTCTTGGTCATGCTATGCTTGTAGCAGCCATTTGAATAAAGTTTGAACAAAGTTGTGTTTGAATAAAATGGCATCGCCCAGGATGAAGAACTGGTTGATGCTGCTCGCCATTGAGGTAACTCTCTTAAAGTGTCTCCTCATCCATGCTTAGTAAGAGACTTTATCTTTATTAGTATATTATTAAGTATATTCTTCTTTTCTTTGGCTTGGCTTCGCGGACGAAGATTTATGGAGGGGGTAAAAAGTCCACGTCAGCTGCAGACTCGTTTGTGGTTGACAAGTTCGATGCGGGACAGGCAGACACGATTGCAGCGGTTGCAGGGGAAAATTGGTTGGTTGGGGATGGGTGTTGGGTTTTTCCTCCTTTGCCTTTTGTCAGTGAGGTAGGCTCTGCGGTCTTCTTCAAAGGAGGTTGCTGCCCGCCAAACTGTGAGGCGCCAAGATGCACGGTTTGAGGCGATATCAGCCCACTGGCGGTGGTCAATGTGGCAGGCACCAAGAGATTTCTTTAGGCAGTCCTTGTACCTTTTCTTTGGTGCACCTCTGTCACGGTGGCCAGTGGAGAGCTCGCCATATAACACGATCTTGGGAAGGCGATGGTCCTCCACTCTGGAGACGTGACCCATCCAGCGCAGCTGGATCTTCAGCAGCGTGGACTCGATGCTGTCGACCTCTGCCATCTCGAGTACTTCGACGTTAGGGATGTAAGCGCTCCAATGGATGTTGAGGATGGAGCGGAGACAACGCTGGTGGTGCCGGTAGAGGACCCATGATTCGGAGCCGAACAGGAGTGTGGGTATGACAACGGCTCTGTATACGCTTATCTTTGTGAGGTTTTTCAGTTGGTTGTTTTTCCAGACTCTTTTGTGTAGTCTTCCAAAGGCGCTATTTGCCTTGGCGAGTCTGTTGTCTATCTCATTGTTGATCCTTGCATCTGATGAAATGGTGCAGCCGAGATAGGTAAACTGGTTGACCGTTTTGAGTTTTGTGTGCCCGATGGAGATGTGGGGGGGCTGGTAATCATGGTGGGGAGCTGGCTGATGGAGGACCTCAGTTTTCTTCAGGCTGACTTCCAGGCCAAACATTTTGGCAGTTTCCGCAAAGCAGGACGTCAAGCGCTGAAGAGCTGGCTCTGAATGGGCAACTAAAGCGGCATCGTCTGCAAAGAGTAGTTCACGGACAAGTTTCTCTTGTGTCTTGGTGTGAGCTTGCAGGCGCCTCAGATTGAAGAGACTGCCATCCGTGCGGTACCGGATGTAAACAGCGTCTTCATTGTTGGGGTCTTTCATGGCTTGGTTCAGCATCATGCTGAAGAAGATTGAAAAGAGGGTTGGTGCCAGAACACAGCCTTGCTTCACGCCATTGTTAATGGAGAAGGGTTCAGAGAGCTCATTGCTGTATCTGACCCGACCTTGTTGGTTTTCGTGCAATTGGATAATCATGTTGAGGAACTTTGGGGGACATCCGATGCGCTCTAGTATTTGCCAAAGCCCTTTCCTGCTCACGGTGTCGAAGGCTTTGGTGAGGTCAACAAAGGTGATGTAGAGTCCTTTGTTTTGTTCTCTGCATTTTTCTTGGAGCTGTCTGAGGGCAAAGACCATGTCAGTAGTTCCTCTGTTTGCGCGAAAGCCGCACTGTGATTCTGGGAGAATATTCTCGGCGACACTAGGTATTATTCTATTTAGTAGAATCCTAGCGAAGATTTTGCCTGCAATGGAGAGCAACGTGATTCCCCTGTAGTTTGAGCAGTCTGATTTCTCGCCTTTGTTTTTGTACAGGGTGATGATGGTGCAAGGCATTAATTATCTATAATGTTATTGTTCGTCTTTTGGATGGCCCTGTGGAGGGGAAAGAACCTACAAATTCAGCAATGGTTAGATGTTATGAAAGAATATGACTGAAGATAAAGTAAAATGCTTTAAGGTTTTTATATTCATGCAAGTGAAGTTTGTTCACTGTAAGTACATTATAGTATTTTTGTTTCTTGTCTTTTAAATTATTTATTCTTAATGCAGGTATAGAGAGTTATGTGTTGTGAAGTTGGGAAGAATTAGCATACTGTGCAGAAGGATTCTATGTTCTACATTCTGTCATCCGCCATAGCTACCCTTTGACTCCTTCCACTAAACCAGTTTTGAATCCAATGGGCTAGCTCCCTTTGGATCCTGTGAGATCTAACCTTCCAGATGAACCTGGCCTGCGGGACTCTATCAGAGGCCTTGGTAAAATCCATATATATGATGTCCATAGCCCTGCCCTTGACATTACTCTTTATCAACTCTTCAAAAAGCTGTCAGATTCAAGAGACACCATCTGCCACCTATGAAGCCATGCTGACTACCTGCCTGCTAACCTATTTGCTGGTAGATGCTGTCCTTTGAATGCCCTCTGGTAATTTTTCCAATGATTTCAGATTTATTGTCAAAGTATCTACATACCAACCCTGGGGATTCCTTTTTCCTTCAGGCATGGCAGAATTACCACTAATTGGTAGTGCAAAAAATAAACTATACACAGCGTATACATGCAAACAAATAAAAGAACTGTAAACAGAATAATTAATATAAACAAATCAACTGTGCAATACAGAAAGAAAATCAATAAAGTGCACAAGTAAGAACCTGGTGGTGTGAGTTTTATGGCAGCTATACCTCTTTCCTGATGGCAGCAGTGAGAACAGAGCATATGCTGGTTGGTGTGTGCTGCTCCCCTCCAACGGCACCGTTTCCTTTAGATGTACTCAATAGTGGGGAGGATTTTGCCTGTTATTGTCATGGGCTGTGTCCACTACCTTTTGGAGGGCTTTACACTCAGGGTTATTGGTATTCCCAAACTGACCCTGATGCAGCCTGATGTCAAGTTCATTCTCCTATAGTTTCTTAGCTTATCCTTGCTATCCTTTTTAAATAATGGATCAACATAAGTCACCTTCCAGTCTTCTAGTACATTATTTCAGGCCAAAGATTATACATATATTTAAGCAAGGACCTTCTCAATTTCTTTCCTAGCTTCCCACAAGGTGTGAGGAAGCACATCAGGCTCTGGGAATTTCAAGGCTGTTAATCTCTCCTCTTTGGCACTTCTTATCTCATTTGCTGTTTGCAGCATGATGTTGTAATGTTTGATTTAACTAACTGTGGAAGAAATTTTATGAAGAAAGGATTGACATTATCACTAACATAATTGGCAGAAGTCCATTTTAGTATAGCATCTGTTTAGTGAGGTATTAATTAGAAACCAAGTTGAAACCTTAACCACGGTTAAGGATGCTAACAGTAGTTATTGACACATTCTTCTTCAAATAAGACAAAACTAAGTTTTTAAAAGATACAAAAATTGTAATAAAAATCTTGACGTTTTTAACGGGTTTGTTCCATGGTGTAATCCTATTTTCTGTAACAGCTTGTTTTTCTCTAAAAATATACATGTTTGTTTACATTCGTTATCTGCTTACAGTTCTTTGTTTACATGTTTTATGCTGTGTACAGTTTATTTTTTGCACTACCAATGGGTAATTTTGCCACACCGGCAGGAAAAAGGAATCTCATGGTTGTATGTGATGTCATATATGTACTCTGATGTTCTCTGACAATAAATCTGAAATCCGAATCAAATTCTCTCCCTCTTAATATACTGTACAATCTCTTGGGATTTTCCTTCATCGTGTCTGCAGCTCCAATTCATGTCTTTTTCCCCTTCTGGCTTTCCTCTGAAGCATACTTCTACACTTCTCATACTGTACTCACCGAGAGATAAGTTTGATCCGAACTAATCAAATCTGATTTGTACCTTCTTTTCCTGATGAGAGCATTTATATACCTCTTCAACCAGGGCTCTCAAAACTTGCTCGTCTTGCCCTCACACTATCTCTTCTTCAAAGACATCCCACTTTCCAGGCATCCCCTTACTACCATACATTCTCTCCCAACCAACTTCTGCAACTTCTTGCCCAATTGCTCTAAAGTCAGCCTTGTCCCATTTTACTGTTTTGTGGACAATCCCATCTTTCTCTGTATCTTTTTTAAAATTAATAGATTTATGTTCACTGGTTCCAAGTGCTCCCCACTGACACTTCAGTCTCTTACCCTGTCTCATTCCCCAAGAGGAGGTTCAGTGCTTCATCCTCTTTAGTAGAGCCCTCAATAAGGAATTGAGGAAGCTCTTTTGGGCATGTTCAAGTTCATTTATCATCTGATTGTAACAGTGCAACCCAACAAAACAGTGTTCTCCAGTCTACTGTGCAAAGCAGTCCAAATACATATACAGACATATCGCACATACAAACTATACATATGCATAGATTTGCTTTTCAGTCTCTTTCCTAGCTCTGTAAATTCCCTCTGCAGGATTTCATCCTCTTTCCTACCTGTGTCATATATATATAAAAAATATGTCTTGTATACATGTATTAAAATAAATATTATTAATAAATTGTAGAGTTGAAGGGAGATGTTATAGGAGTTCAGCAGTCATTCAGCCATCTCACTGCCCATGAGAGGAAGCAGTTCTTCAGCATGGTAAATAATGCTGTAATACTTCTATATCTCTTTACCCAACATGTGTAGCTGGAAGATGCTCTGTGCAGAGTAATAGGAGTCCTTACAGATTTTGGGAGCTCTCTTTAACTCAGGGCTTCCCAAGCTTTTTAGCTCACAAAACCCTTTTGGGAAATACTTGAAAATCGCAGAACCCCAATCATCAATTACAGTTTAAAAGACCTGATATAGACACAAGCATAGTAAGAGAGTAAATAAACTCACCAGTAGCAGATAAACTACCTCCCAGGCCCTAGGCTGAGCTTTAGTAAGGGCCCCCTGTCCTTGCCCCGCCACAGTCCCGGGCTGCCCCACCCCCCCCCCTGCATCTACAGTTCAATCACCTTTCTAGTGTCTATACCCTGGAACAAAGAGCTGACATTGTTGGCCTTCTTTCACCCATGTTTCTATTTTGGTTATAATATCCAAGTCTGCAGAGTTAATGCACCCCTCCCCCAAAGACTGATTTGCTCAACCTGTTAACCTCTTGCATAGAAATAAATGCAGTTTAAAACATTGGTCTTTCTTCTGTCTTTGCTGTACTCATGCCTGTACTGTCTACTAAACTTAGTCTCTTTGAGCCAGTCATTCATCTGGCCTATTTTTCTTTTCCGATTCAGATTTATTGTCAGAATACATACATGACATTATGTACAACCCTGAGGTTTTTTTTCCTATGGGCAAGGCAGAACTACCACTTACTAGCAGTGCAAAAAAATGGGCTCAACGAACACATGTAAACAAATAAAAAAATGTAAACAAACTGTGTGCAATTCAGAGCTAGAAAATAATCAATAAATGTAAAAGTAAGAGTCCTTAAATGAGTCCCTGATTGAGTTTGTTGTTGTGACGAAGGAGCAGCAGCTGTTCCTGATCTTGGAGGTGCCAGTCTTGTGGCACCCATACCTCTTTCCTGATGGTAGCAGCATCAACAGATTGTGTGCTGGGTGGTGTGGATCCTTGATGATTGCTGCGGCTCTCTGATGGCAGCGTTGCCTGTCGATGTTCTCAATGGTGGGGAGGTTTTACCTGTGATGTCCTGGGCTGTGTTCACTACTTTTTGTAGGTATTCCTAATCTCAGTAGGATGTGACACCAAGAGTAATCCACAGGTTATACTGAGGTCCTGCTTTTCAGTCTCTTTCCTAGCTCTGCAGGATTTCATCCTCTTTCCTACCTGTGTCATTGATAACAATGTGAACAACCACCTCTGGCTGCTCACCTTTCCCTCTTGAAAATGTTCTGCAACATCCTTTGATCCTGGCACCCAGGAGACAAGAGTGTTCTTGATTATAGCCACAGAACCTCTTGTCTGCTCCTCTAATCCTGGAGTCAGCTATCATGGTTGTTCTACCTGATCCTGTCCTCTGCTGAGCCTCGGAACCTTTCATGGTATCACACACTTGACTGGTGCTGCTGCCCATGGAAGGTCATTCCCTACAACAGTAACTGAATGGTCTCAGTGGAGCCCTGCAATGCCTTCTCCCTTTGTGTTTCTCAACTACCTGCAAAATACACCTTAGATGGGACTATAATCACTGTAACTATATATATGAACGTTTTGGCCTCCCTAATAATATGGAGTTGATCCACTTCCAATTTCCATTAAGTCAGTAAGGAACTGGAGCTGGGTGCACTTCCCACAGGTGTTGTCACCAAGAACACTGAAAGTCTCCTGGATATCCTAAATCCTGCAAGAGGAGCATATCTCTGCCCTAACAGCCATGCAGAATGCACTAAGCCTGAAAATTTGAAAGACCAGAGCTAATTACTGTGTAGCAGAGAAGACTCCTCAGATTTGGATTTCAGATTTATTGTCAGAGTACATACATGACATCACGTACAACCCTGAGATTCTTTTTCCTGTGGGCAAGGTAGAATTACCACATGTCGGTAGTGTGAAAAAAAATTGACTCAACGTATAGGTGCCAATAAAAAAGAAAGGTAACAAAATAACTGCAATACAGATAGAAAAAAAATCAATAAAGTACAAAATTAAGAATCCTTCAATGAGTCCCTGATTGAGTTTGTTGTTGAGGAGTCTGATGGTGGGTCGGTAGCAGCTGTTCCTGAACCTGGTGGTGTGAGTCCTGTTGCATCTATACCTCTTTCCTGATTGTACCCGCGAGAACAGGGCATGTGCTGAGTGGTGTGGATCCTTGATGATTGCTGCTGCCTTCCGACAGCAACATTGCCTACAGATGTTCTCGATGGTGGGGAGGGTTTTACCTGTGATGCCCTGGGCTGTGTCCACTACCTTTACAGGTCTTTACACTCAGGAGTATTCTGCTCCCCAGACTGTGATGCAGCCAGTCAGCACACTTTCTACGACACATCTCTGGAAATATGCCAGGGTTTCCACTGTCATACCAAACCTCCGAAAAGCTCCTGAGGTGCTGACTTTATTTATTCAGCATCTCCAGTTAATGAATGCAGATACACACTGGGGATGGACATTTGAAATGCCCTTCATCAAATTTGGAAAAATGCCAACTTCAGTAAGTCACTGCATTTTCTCCTTGGGAGGGATTTTAGGATGAGCAAGGTATGGTTTATGGTTCTGTGACCTGAAGTGTGGTCCCATTGTTTCTAGCAGCTGGAAACTAAAACTTGATTGATTTAAATGAGGAAATGTGAGAATTAATGGGGCCGGGTAGGGGTGTTGTTGATTAATCAGTAATGAATATGCAAATTCTCATTTCTATTTACAGCAATTGAATTGCCAAGGTATCCAGTATATAAGCAACAGGATTTCTGCATGACATTGCATACTTTTTTTAGGTGGAAATGTTCCACTAAAATGCCAGTTACAAATATAATTGGTACTGTGGGCACCTAGTAACTGTTTTAAAATGCGTTTTCCCATTAATGTGTCCTAACATGAATTTTTTTTCATATAAGAAGAGATGTTGCAGCCCACTTAATTTAGCAGTGTTCACATGATGTGGACCATTGTGCATCAGAAGGTAAAACTGTAAGACTGGAAGCTGCAGTTACACATTGTGCACTAGATTTATTAGGACACAGATTTACGGTTATCAATGCAGATTTATTTTTGTTTGTAAATGTTATCAATATTTTGACAATTAAATTTTGTGATTCTTGCATCATTTACTTAAATTGATAAATGAGTGTGTTACAAGCCCAGAGGACCCCAAAACCCAGCAGCAACAGAAATTCACCAAGACAAATGATTACTCAAACAAAAATTATCTTTAAACATGAAAATAGGATCAAACTTTAACTTACTACTATTAACTTACTTAACCTAACTTAACTCCCTTCTAATTCTAAGTACACGTGTATATAATGTGCGTGTAAGGCTGCACCATTTCATCGGATGCAAGGATCAACAATCAGATAGACGACAGACTCGCCAAGGCAAATAGCGCCTTTGGAAGACTACACAAAAGAGTCTGGAAAAATAACCAACTGAAAAACCTCACAAAGATTAGCGTATACAGAGCCGTTGTCATACCCACACTCCTGTTCGGCTCCGAATCATGTGTCCTCTACCGGCATCACCTACGGCTCCTAGAACGCTTCCACCAGCGTTGTCTCTGCTCCATCTTCAACATTCATTTGAGCGACTTCATCACCAACATCGAAGTACTCGAGATGGCAGAGGCCGACAGCATCGAATTCACGCTGCTGAAGATCCAACTGCGCTGGGTAGGTCACGTCTCCAGAATGGAGGACCATCGCCTTCCCAAGATCGTATTATATGGTAAGCTGGCCACCGAGACAGAGGTGCACCAAAGAAGAGGTACAAGGACTGCCTAAAGAAATCTCTTGGTGCCTGCCACATTGACCACCACCAGTGGGCTGATATCACCTCAAACTGCATCTTGGCGCCTCACAGTTCGGCGGGCAGCAACCTCCTTTGACGAAGACCGCAGAGCCCACCTCACTGACAAAAGACAAAGGAGGAAAAACCCAATACCCAACCCCAACCCACCAATTTTCCCTTGCAACCGCTGCAACCGTGTCTGCCTGTCCCGCATCGGTCTTGTCAGCCACAAACGAGCCTGCAGCTGACGTGGACATTACCCCTCCATTAATCTTCGTCCGCGAAGCCAAGCCAAAGAAATGAAAAAGAAGAAAGATTAGAAAAGCTTTAATTCACAGTTCAATCTCACTTCTTATTCTTCCAAGTTCACTGATTGCTGGCAATTCTTATACTGGGCACAGGGTTAAACATTTATGAATTTCACCAGGCTTTGGTGCTTGAAAGGTAAATGGTTACCGCTCAGGAAGGTTCTTGTCAGTTTTCAGAGAGAGATTTGTTGCTCGTAGGACACCCACAACTGATTCCTTTTAAATCACCCATTTTGTTGTCTTGCCAAAGCAACTAGCCCCATCAGGGTTTTCCAGATGATAACTTCTTTCTTTCAGGTCACTACAGAGTTCCTTTTCGTTTCTCTTATTTGAAGTGAAGCATTAGGCAGCCAGTCTTCACCCCTTATATGGACCACAAGGGCTTTGACCAGGCTGAACTAAGCACTCACAACCTGTCTTCAAAATGGGGGTTTCCACAAGCTTGCCAGCTTGTCCTGTTCCAGTACCAGCTGCTACTGCTGAACTGAATTCACTTGCTCTCTCTCTCCCCCAGAGAAAAGCCTGTTGTACTCTCTCTGCTTGCAAAACCACATGGCCCCTTTAGAACAGCAAGCAGCACTCAGACATCCTGCAGCTCTGATCCTAATCCTCCAAGTTCTTTCATCTGTTGCTTTTCAAATCAACAATCCATTAATAAAGTCCCTTGGGCACTCCCCAAAGCTTTTGCAAAGGCATTCAGAGCCAGCCTGTCTTGCTTGAGCAGAGCTCCAGTATTTAAATTAGATATGTTTTGAAGTGTTTGTACGTGACCTACACTAAAACCTGCCACACTTAATCTCCTTTAAAACATATCTATATACAATGCACACATAATCTGTCTCAAGTGTCCATGTTATTCTGCTTGGGTACATTCAGATCTCCATGGCATTTCACACAAGAGAATGTGTTGGTATATTACAATTAGGGTTGTTGTCAACAAAGTGTGATGGGAAATAAGTTACAGGAAGAAAGTACAGCACTTGTGTGAGCCACACACCAAACACAAAATTTTCATATCAAGACCTGGACATTTCATTCAGTCCTCTGTATTCAATCTAATGAATAGCGTTTTATGATCCTCAGCGCAAAACATGCAGACATACAACCAGACACAAGAAACTTACAGACAATACATATTCAGGACATGTACAAGTAACTGAATAATGTTTCATGAATATGAGAGTCTCGGATGGTTAGTTTGAGCAGTTCTCATTGGCTTTCTCATTGTCCGTGGGAAGAAGCTATTCCTCAGCCTGGTGGTGCTGGCTCTAATACTCTTGTATCTTCTTCTCAATGCGAGCAGCTGAAAGATGCTGTGTGCAGGGTGGAAGAGGTCCTCACTAATTTTGCGCGCCCTCTTCACGCAATGATACCAGTAGATCACATCAGTGGGGAGGAGGGGGAGTGAGGGAGACTCAATTGATCCTCCCTGCCACTCTTATGATCCTGTGGATTGATCTCCAATCTTTTTCTCTACAACAACCATACCACACTGTGATGCAGCCACACTTGATAGAGCTCCTATAGAAGGTTGACATAATGGTGGCCGGTAACCTTGCCTGCCTCATTCTTCTCAGGAAGTATAGTAGCTATTGCACCTTTCTGACAAGGGACAAGATGTTGAGTGTTCGCGATGGGTCACTAGATAAGTGAACTCCAAGGAGCTTGATGCTCTCCACTCTCTATACTACAAAGTTGTTTACATAAATTTAAATTTAAATTTAGACATACAGCACGTTAACAGGCACACCCGGCCCAATTGACCTACAACCCCTAATACGTCGTGAGTGGTGGAGGAAAACTGGAGCACCCAATGGAAACCCACACAGACACAAAGAGAACATACGTATTCCTTACAGACAATACTGGATTCAAGCCCATATCGCTGGTGCTGTAACAATGTTGTGCTAACTGCTACGCTCACTGTGCCACCCTAGTTTTGGTGTGTAGTGGAGGATTGTTGTTCCTGGTCCTCTTGAAATCCACGATCATCTCCTTCATCTTGTCCATATTGTGACTCAGGTTGTTACTATAGTGAGTCGTTGCACCTGTAAACATTGATACATGTTAGAGGGACAAAACAAACTCTGAAAATAGCTTTAAGATCATTTAAAAGTTAAAGATATTAAAATGAAGCAACAAATATTATTACACTAATTCAAATGAAGTAAAACATTTTTAAAAATCAATAAAAGTTTTCTTTGACCCTCTTGAATTCATTCAAATCAATGGTGATGATGTTCTTATCCTAATTTTGCTGGGGTTGTCATGCAGATCCTAACCAATTTCCTCAACATCAATCTTGACATAATCCAAAATAAAGCAACCTGCTTGGATTAGTATTCTATCCATCATCCACTCCCCCGATCTCCATTTACTATGGCTACATTGTACCTCATCAACAAAATGCTCAGCAATTGCTGACAGTGACAACACCACACAAATCCCCAATCTCTGCCACCAAGAAAAATAAATATCACGAAATGCAGGTTCTCCTCCAAGTTGCACTCTAATCTGACTTGGGAAGGAAATGTATGGTTTCTTCGTTATTGCTGGATCTGAATCTAGAACTGCCTACTTCAAAAAGACTACATCAGTTTAAGAAGCCAGCTCACCTCCAGCTTCCTAAGGCGTATCAGAGATTGGTAATTGATCAGTTTTTTTTAGTGATGCCCACATTCATGAAAATTAATTTAAAAAGACTTCCTCAGGAGTCCAATTGCAAAGCTCTTTATTGAAAAACACAGTTGACAATAACTTCAGGAACTCCACGCCTTGTAGACTAACTGTTGTTGCTCTCAGTAACTTAGGAGAGTCAGCAGTTATGTGGATTACCTCTGACATGTCATCATGACATCCAGGCTCTTTATTAGTAAAGATATAAAGGCATATGTGAATTTGATTTGAATACGATGCCTTTAGTCCATTTTTTTTAGTCAATTATATTATTAAAATGTGGTTACAATTATAATGTAGGAAATACTACAGCAAATTTACTTACACTCAGTTTACACGAATAACAAATTCATAATGAACAGATAGGCTGTCACAGAGGTATTAAATGAGGGACATATGTTGGTCAGGACCTGGGGTTTAACACCCATTTTGAAATAATGCAGTGAAATATTTTATAATACCTGAAGGACAGATATCCTAGGTTTAATTTTTCAACTAAAAACCAGTACATCACCTAAGCTTTGATCTAGGTGCCAGAGTAGCATTTTGTTCTTCAGAATGTGAAGTAGGACAATCTCTTAGCCTTTCTATTCCAAGTATGGTACAAACCAAATCAGCACAGTACAACATACTGCAGCAGTGTCTACATCAGTGGTTCTCAACCTTTTTCTTTCCACTCACATACCACTTTAAGTAATCCCTATGGCTTAAGTGCTTTGTGATGAGTAAGGGATTACTTAAGGTGGTATATGAGTGGGAGCAGGGAATCACGTTGCTCTCCATTGCAGGCAAAATCTTCGCTAGGATTCTACTAAATAGAATAATACCTAGTGTCGCTGAGAATATTCTCCCAGAATCACAGTGCGGCTTTCGCGCTAACAGAGGAACCACTGACATGGTCTTTGCCCTCAGACAGCTCCAAGAAAAGTGTAGAGAACAAAACAAAGGACTCTACATCACCTTTGTTGACCTCACCAAAGCCTTCGACACCGTGAGAAGGAAAGGGCTTTGGCAAATACTAGAGCGCATCGGATGTCCCCCAAAGTTCCTCAACATGATTATCCAACTGCACGAAAACCAACAAGGTCGGGTCAGATACAGCAATGAGCTCTCTGAACCCTTCTCCATTAACAATGGCGTGAAGCAAGGCTGTGTTCTCGCACCAACCCTCTTTTCAATCTTCTTCAGCATGATGCTGAACCAAGCCATGAAAGACCCCAACAATGAAGACGCTGTTTACATCCGGTACCGCACGGATGGCAGTCTCTTCAATCTGAGGCGCCTGCAAGCTCACACCAAGACACAAGAGAAACTTGTCCGTGAACTACTCTTTGCAGATGATGCCGCTTTAGTTGCCCATTCAGAGCCAGCTCTTCAGCGCTTGACGTCCTGCTTTGCGGAAACTGCCGAAATGTTTGGCCTGGAAGTCAGCCTGAAGAAAACTGAGGTCCTCCATCAGCCAGCTCCCCACCATGACTACCAGCCCCCCCACATCTCCATCGGGCACACAAAACTCAAAACGGTCAACCAGTTTACCTATCTCGGCTGCACCATTTCATCAGATGCAAGGATCGATAATGAGATAGACAACAGACTCGCCAAGGCAAATAGCGCCTTTGGAAGACTACACAAAAGAGTCTGGAAAAACAACCAACTGAAAAACCTCACAAAGATAAGCGTATACAGAGCCGTTGTCATACCCACACTCCTGTTCGGCTCCGAATCATGGGTCCTCTACCGGCACCACCTACGGCTCCTAGAACGCTTCCACCAGCGTTGTCTCCGCTCCATCCTCAACATCCATTGGAGCGCTCACACCCCTAACGTCGAGGTACTCGAGATGGCAGAGGTCGACAGCATCGAGTCCACGCTGCTGAAGATCCAGCTGCGCTGGATGGGTCACGTCTCCAGAATGGAGGACCATCGCCTTCCCAAGATCGTATTATATGGCGAGCTCTCCACTGGCCACCGTGACAGAGGTGCACCAAAGAAAAGGTACAAGGACTGCCTAAAGAAATCTCTTGGTGCCTGCCACATTGACCACCGCCAGTGGGCTGATAACGCCTCAAACCGTGCATCTTGGCGCCTCACAGTTTGGCGGGCAGCAGCCTCCTTTGAAGAAGACCGCAGAGCCCACCTCACTGACAAAAGGCAAAGGAGGAAAAACCCAACACCCAACCCCAACCAACCAATTTTCCCTTGCAACCGCTGCAATCGTGTCTGCCTGTCCCGCATCGGACTGGTCAGCCACAAACGAGCCTGCAGCTGACGTGGACTTTTTACCCCCTCCATAAATCTTCGTCCGCGAAGCCAAGCCAAAGAAAGATATGAGTGGGAAGGGAAAGTTGAGAATCACTGTTCTAGACCCAATTGTTACTGAAGTATTTTGCTTGAGAAAAATTGTCATTGGCCCATTTCCTTTTGAGTTATGAAACCGTGCACATAACGAGTCAATTAGGTACATTTAAAACAGTGGTTTTCAAATCTTTTTCTTTCCATTCACAGACCACCTTAAGCAATTCCTTACTCATCACAGAGCATCTATTGATATTAGGACCAATGGGTCAAATGCAGATCACAGCAGAATTTAGTTCACTGCTCCCTGCAGCACATTCTGAATGGATGTAATCCAAACATGGTTGCCATTGGTGGGCATTATTCTTCATGACAGACAAAGATTAATTCCAATGCAACAAGCAGATCCTCTGAAGCCAAATTCATATTAGCAAGTCTTGTTGAGCTTTGACAGCTGGTTGAGGTATGCCGCCATCTGAGCTGGCTATTACAATCACAGACTGAATGTTTGTGAATGCCAATGATGCTCGCCAATGTTGAAGCATAATGAAAGGTTATTTATTAATTAAACTAATCAAAACTTAATTATTTTCACAAAGAAAACTTGAAATAATTATAACACCTAAAAACACTTAAAAACCAATTAATTACATTCAAACCTATTGGCTAACTCATGCAGGCATGTAAATGCCTCTCTTGTAACTGCTGCAGTTTTATCTGGTGCATACTTCGGGTCCATATTTACCATTACAATAGCTGAGAAGCTGCACGATGCTGGCATTTCATTACTGTGAGGATACTAACATCAGAGACTAGATAGAATAAGGGCAGTTGTGAGAACTTCGAGGGAAGCTAAAGAAGGTATATGTGAGTGGCTCTCAAAAGTATTTTGGATCATCAGTCTAGTTTGCCTCTTTAAAAAATGAAGCTGTGTGCCATTGAGGCATTCCAAATTTGGTTATTTCTTTTAACAAATTTGGTTATTATTTCAGATGACAGACAAATAGTCTGGCAATATTATCTGCATGCACATATAGATAACCATTATTTTGTTCAGGTATTAGAGGTCCCACTATTCCACCAAGAATAAATCATTCTGAAAAGGCATTGATAAAGCCCAACACATGGCTAGATGATGAAGCATGTCATTTTGTTTTGTAGGTGTAAGTCTGAATTGTAGTTGCTTGTGATTAACCACTTTATAACATGCTGGATTGCAGTAGCCAACATGTACCTGTACATACTCTCAGTAAAATAACTGAGGCATGATGTTGTAAGAGGAGGTTTGGCTAGGTCACACTTAATTATCCAGATCAGTTTATCAGTTGCAACACATTTGATTTATATGGAATCTCAATCATTGGACCACACCCTCTCCCCCGGCTTAAAAAGCCCAATTTGAAGAGTCTTTATGAAATACATGGAATTCTGAAGCTAGAAAAAATCAGGTTTATTTTAGAAATATATCTGCCAATAGTGTTGTCAATTCATTTCAAAAATGTTTCCACATGACATTTTCTCTTTAGTCAAAGCCTAGCAGATTTGGCAGCTATCTATGTAGATGTCTCAATAATTTTGCATTAATTTGCCTTGAAATTGTTAACTAAAATGTTATATCTCAAGGCAGTCATCATTATTAGCATCTTCATAATTCCAAGTTACATCTTGTCTCCATTTTGTTACTACCTTTAATATGTGGGTAGTGCAGTTAGCGCAACATTATTACAGCACCAGTGACCCAGGTTCAAATCTGATGTTGTCGAAATAATTTGTGCAGACTTCCTGTGTCTCTGTAGGTTTCCTCTGAGTACTCCAGTTTCCTCCTACCATTTAAAAATATAAGGGGACTGTAGGTTAATTGGTGTATTTGGGGGGCATGGACATGGGTTAGGAGGGCCTGTTAATGTGCTCCATGTCTCAAATAATTTGAGTGAACTTGGAAAGTATTAGAAATCAATCATTTCTGATTCAAGTCTCCCCACCCCCACAAAACAAAATATCAGCTGGCAAGTTCAAGTTAATTTGTCATCCAATTTTACCAGTACAACCTGATAAAACAGCATTCTCCTGTGGTCCTTGGTGCAGAACAGTACAAAATAGGAATGCAGACATAACACACATACAGATAAACAATCCATGTTTATCCATTAAAATAAATATTCTTAATAAATAGTAGAATCACAGAGAGTTATTTCCTCACTCATTCAGAAGTCTCACTGCTCATGGGAGGTAGCCGTTTCTCAGCCTGGTGATTCTGGCTCAGATACTTCTGTATCTTTTCTCCGAGGGGAGTAGCTGGAAGATGTGGTGTGCAGGGTGATAGGGGTCCTCCCTGAGTTTGCAAGCCATCTTTAAACAACAATCCTAGTAAATCCCATCGATGGGATAGGGCAACCCTAGTGATCCTCTCTGCTGATTTTATGGTCCTGCAGATTGACCTCTGATCCGATGCTCTACAGCAACCATACCGCACTATTTTAGCCAACCGGGAAGCCCTCGATAGAGCTCCTGTAGAAAGTTGACAGAATGGTGACCAGTAGCCTTGTCCACCTCAGCCTTCTAAGGAAGTGCAGTCATTGTTGCGTCTTACTGAAAATGAGATGTTGTTTGTCCAGAATAGATCACTTCTTGATTGGACTCCTAGGAACTTGGTGCTCTCCACTCCAAGCTATTAATGAGTAGTGGAGGGTGGTCATCCCTGATCTTTCTGAAGTCCATAATCATCTCTTTTGTCTTGTCTACGTTGAGATTTAAGTTATTATTCTCGCACCATTTCATAAGTTTTTCAGTCTCTTCGTTGTTGTTAGTGAACTCAAATATTGTTGTGTCATCTGCAAACTTGATGACTGTTGGAGCTAGATCTGGTTTTGCAGTCGTAGATCAGTAGCATGACTTGGAGCAGACTGAGCATACAGCCTTGATGGGGATGATGTCCTGCTGCTAACCCAAACAGCCATTAGGAAGTCCAGAATCCAGTTCTTAAGTGCTAGCGAGGACAGCTTCTCCACCAGGGTATGATTGTGTTTAGCACCAAGGTGAAGTCAATGAACAGCAGCCTGGCCTATGACACGTTGTTCTCCAGGTGGGTCTGGACAAGGTTATAGCATCATCTGTGGAACAGCTCTGTAGGCAGATTTACCAATTTGAGAAAAAGGCAAAATATACAGGCCTTCCTTGGGTAACTAACCTCTAACATGAACATTCCAAGTCTCCAAAATATGAAAGAGCTTCCATAATAATATTAAATTCAAAAATCTGACAAATTCATTTCGACAAACAATAGAAGCAATTTCTTTTCTCACTCCCCTTCCTGTAATTGCTATTTCTTATCGATCCTGTGTTGTTTTTATGCCATTCATTACAATACCGTGGATGTATGGTTAGCATGAATGTATGTATCCTCTCATTTGAAAGATAGTTATAGAACAAGTTTTAAGCAACACTCCACAGAAGAGAAATTTCAACTTTTGACAAAATAGGCAAGATACTTATCGACCTTACCCCACGTGTTATGTTCTTTGAAAATGCACTGGACCTCCCAACTGTGAGCAACAGATAGAATTTTTTTTTCTATACAAAATCAAAGATCAGGTGGCCTGGGGCTTGTATTATTGGCATTTGGTACATTGTGGCGGGGATGGGGTTGGTCAATGCAAAGTGTTCTGTCTCTTCAATTAAAATAAATGGAAGAAAATGAAGAGCGGTATTTCTTCCTGATGATATAGAGGAAAGTTTTATATTTGATTCACTCAAGCCCCTTCTTCCTGTGGTCCTAATTTTACCCAGCAGAGTAACTACTGCAGTAAACAGATATAATGCTATTAATATGCCTGTGATATCACAGGACCCTGTGATATCAAAGGAGGCTTTTGCCTTGAGTCAGGCAGGCATCTTTACCACATAAAAACAGAGGATGACTTGTTATCATCCCAATGAGCAGCAATGGGATGTTCAGTTTTCAGAGATAAGTTTAACTCTACTGGGATCCTATTCCTGCTCAGACAAAAGAAAATCTCCCTTCCATTAGTTCTGGCTGTATTTAAACCATGTCGTATTAAAGTCTGACTGCTCAAATCAAATGGATTTTTACCTCTTTTATAAGAGGCCATGTCTCCCTAATCCCTCTGATATGTGGAGATATATTTTAAATGGCAATTTAGTTGGATGTATTTGAAGTTCTCTGGAATTATCTATATATTATAATCCCTTTAGTTTGGGGTTTATTTTCAGCAATTGAGAAAGACATAATGCAAATAATTGAAGTCCTACTTATTCAGTTTAGATGAGATGAGAATGACGAAGGAAGGGACATAATTTCATTTGTGTTATTGATTGTACTTGATAGCACTTGGCATTTGTGTTACTTGAGTGGGCAGGCCAGTTTTTGTCAGCTGTCTTGAAGCATGCAGATAGTAGCAATAGTTGCATTAATTAATGAGTATTTGTTAAAACCTTGTCTTGTTCAAATCAGCTGTGGGTTAATTAGGGGTGGAGTATTAATGTAACTGACATTTAAAAGCAATAAAAATTCAAGCAAAAAATAAACTCTTCCACTTGTATACCATTCATTGAGGCAGTCTGTGATGACTTGGGATTTTTTTCGTTCCTTGCTGTCTCTTTTCCAACATAGATGGCATTGAGTGATACAGGAATGGCACCACCCACAAGCTCCCCTCCCTCCAAGTCATATACTATCTTGAGTTAGAAATTTTTTCAGCAGTTCTTCATCATTGCTGGATTTTGAAACTCACCACGAACTGCAATGTGGGACCACCTTCTTGAGGGTAATTAGAGATAAGCTATAAAGACTGACTTTGTTAGCCATATCCACATCTGAAAAAGCACAGAAAATAAAAATACTCCAAATTGAGCCCATTGATAAGAAAATGGAATTGGCTGGATTTCAGAGGTTGACAGGTGATTCTTTCTGATCCTGATTCCAGGAGAAATAAGTTTTCAAGAGGTGGTTTTTATTGGTGCTAAAGAATAGAGTTAAAGAATGCTGAACGGACCAAGCTCAATGGACACTTTGAACTCTTGCCTACTTCTGCAATGAATTCTTCAAAAGATGTGGGACCCATCGTCTTCAGAGTTGGTACCAAAAATAGAACTCCAGAATGCAAAAAATGTGACTAAATCTTGCAATGGTCCAGGCCCATTTTACTCTGCAAATTTGGCTGAGACATAGAAGTTCGTCTGCTGTGTTGGCTGGTCAGCTGGGAGACTACAAACTAACATGCCATAGTGACAAATCTGGAAAACAATTTTAATAGAAATGTGATGAGTTATTGAAGAGATGGTTGGCAGTGAAGTATGGAAAAAATGAAGTACATTCCGTCAAGACATCTCTTGTTTTACCAAGAAAATCAACACTCTTCATTGGTCAAATTGAGATCAAGAATGTGAAATTCTCCAAATTACACATTATTAATGACAAAAGGGTGACAAACTATGAAGTTAAGGTTTTATAAAAAGGATTACCATTGTTTCTTGATTTATATCTACTTTCCAGGATTTGGGGAGCAAAGAAAGTGTCAATAAATCATTCAAAAAATCTCATGGAATGATTGAAAGAAAATACTTATAAAATATTTTCCAATTATTTCATTAAATATATACACTATTATTGTCAGGTTTTGCTGAGACTTAATCAGCAATGTATGTACAGGAGATTGATTGATATCTGAAAGAAAGAAAAGTTGAAGTATTCTGTACTGTAATAGTTTTGATGAAAGGTCACAGCCGGAGCATTATCCTGCACTTGAAATTACATGGAACATCAGTCTGCTGTGCAATTTCAGCATTTCAAGTTCATACATTACATTTCCTGAATGTGTATTTAATTTTTATCCTTTTAAAATGTTTGTAACTCATTATGAATTACATAAATACTATATAACTGCAATTAAAATCAATGCATTAACTGAAATTTACCAAAACATTAAACATCTGATTGACAAACTCCAGTTGTATTAGATGAAAAGCAGTCACTTGTTCTCAGAAAATTTTGTCCTCATTGCCTCAGCTATTTGTCGTAAAAACTTAACTGTGAAATAAAATATTGCTAACTGAATGGCTTGATTTCTGCTGAATGAAAAAAATGCAGATTTCACATATTATAACTATAAAGGGCTAATGTAGCTTTTCTGTAGGTTTGTGTTAGTAAGACAAATTATATTTTGTATATTATGTAAACAAAATCCAATAAGTTACATTCATACATTGAAATGTTTCAAATATTAGACCCTTGGGGCACAGCAGGTTGGTTAATATTCTCACCAGATTGTTCCTCCCCTGTTTGTCGAATGCATCTGTGGCTATTCTAAATAGGGATGCACTACCTGTGGCTACAAGTCATCAAGATGTACGATACCAGTTGGATTTTAAAAAAAAGAAAATTGCCAACCATCTGTCAGCTAAACCTGTGTACAGATTTTTATTCAAGCTTACTCTCTTACATAGAATGAGGAAGCATGAATCTAATTTTCTTGAATAATCCCATTTTGGGAACTCATTTCATGAATCCATAAATGGATCCATAAATTCAAAGTTTTTTTTTCCACTGGTCTCTGTTGTTTAGTAACAACATCATCAAATAATTTATAAGTTGGTATTCAGCCACCTATGTTGACCTTTTTGGCAAGCAAGGCTAGAGAAAGTGACTTTTATTTCCATATATTTTTAATATCTTTCAGAGCTCCAAATGTCATTTTTAAAGGCCTGTCTCTGTGACAATAGCAAAATACTTATACATTAAAATAATGTTACAGGCATGGAATGAATGAACAAATAATCTATGATGATATTCATAATGATTGAAGTTTTCCAAGATTTATTTAAAAAATGCTCAGGATTCTATATTTACTTAAGCAACATGGTTTGAAATATCACCTTCAAGACAATCTCATTAATGCAAAATCTCCTTGGTAATTCATGTAGATTATGTACTGATGTTCGAATTCATGACTTTCTTAATCAGAAACAAGAGTCCTCCCTACCTAATATTGGTAAATAATCATTGATTCTATAAAGAAACACAAAAGCTACATATATTAGAATATTAAATAAACAATGAAATACTGGAACTTGGTAGGTTGGGCAGCATGCATGGGAAAAATTGACAGTCAATATTTCAAGCATCAATAAAGAGTTCCCCCATTTCTGCCTATAGATGCTGCGTGACCTGTGAGTTTTTACAGCGGTTCATTGATTTCAATAATCCTTGTTATTGGATCTATATGTATTATTAGTGGTACTAAGTGTAGACTCTTTACTAATCCAAATAGTATTTTCTGTACATGGAATGCACCTAATGGTCTGAATACGCCTGAGATTGTCTGATCTTGGAAGCTAAGCAGACTTAGGACTGGTCAGTACTTGGAGGGGAGACTACCTAGGAACCAGGTGCTGTAGGTTTCTGTGAGGGATGCTGGGTGGAGTGGTGACTCTCTCTCTGCCTTACGGTAGACAAAAGTTAAAGAATTTCATGTATGTAACATTATAAATGTAGTATTACATGACAATATGGAAGCTTTACCTTTATAATGATATTAAAATTTCAGTTCTTATGGTTTGATTATGATCTTACTGTGGAGAGATAGTTCAGTAACATCCCACTGATGTTATGGGCAAATTGCTCATTCTTCTGACCTTTAATGTTTTTCTGCTACAAAACAAAATTGTGTAAGGTTGAAAATCTTCTCTGAGATGAACTTTGTATTAAACTGGAGGTTTGCAATGAAACAATAGGCCACTTTGAGATTAAATGTAATTCTATCAGGTTCCTTGCATGAGATCAGGTGAAATGAGAGGACAAATGCCCAATATCTTTTTCTTTTAAAAAGTGCAGACACTCACTTATAATGTTAAATATGTGAGCAGGCACACCTCCAAAAGACACCACATTTAAAGTCCTGCCGAGGATAGCATAATATAAACTTCTTGACAATCAAAATCTTAATTTCTTTAACATATTTTATGTGCAGTGACATGGCTTGATTACTGCACTTGGTTTGTGTATTTTTAAACTTTCAGTCTTATCTATGTTCTTGCATGGATAGTTCCTAGTGTGTTGAATTCAATTTACAATTTATTTTATTGCTGAGAGGCTTGTTTCATAACTCATTTCAAAGATTCATTCATTTCTTGCAGCAGGCTTGATCAATTTTAATGAGTCAAGGTAAAAAAAGTACCTTTATATATTTATTGGACCTTTTCAATGTCAGTTTACATTGAGCTGACTCAAATTGTTCTAAAATACCAATCTGTTGGTTCTATTTTACCATTGTTTCATTTGTTGGAATAGATCTTTAATAGTGCTCTCTGACTGTGGTGTGGAGGAAAGATTGCTCTCTAAAAGGTGGAGGGATGGACTAATTTAGATAAAAATGAACTGAATTAGAATTGATCCTGATTAATTAATTTCAAGCCTCCTTAATTGAATAAATTACATAATAAAATAAATTACGATCAAGTATTAGTTGTTCTGGATGAATTCACTGTATTCACAGTGAACCTGTCTGTTTTAATTCATTTGAACCACTGCTGTTCATAATAGTATGAATATCCTTTTTGAAACTCCCCACATATACAAGAAGAGATTGCTCTTGACCCTGGGTGAAGGACATCAATGTTCATCCATGAAAAAAATGGAGTTTCCACACCCATTATATATTCCAAGTTGGGATTTCCCCATTGCAATAGATGAAGGTTCACATTTGACGGTGTAAGGAGGTAAGGGAGTGCTCCTTATTCGATTTTCTCAAAACATAAAAGACTGCAGATGCTGAAATTTAGAGCAAAAACAATATGCCAGATCAATTCATGAGTCAAGTGGCATAAATGGAGGAAAGCAATTGTTGATGTCTTTGGTAAAAACCCTTATTCAAGATTCATTGTAGACAGAGTATAAAGCCAGCATGAAGAGGAGAGGAGAAGACAGAAGTCAGTAGGGCACAGATGAACCAGGGAGGGTCAAAGGGTGATGGACTGATGAGGAAGGTAAATGCTGAGATACGAGACAGGCAGGTGATTGATAGATACCAGACAAGGAAAAATAAAGAGGCAGGTGGAGCAAGATGAGCTGGGGAAGGTGAAGGTGAATGCAACTGGGAGCAAAGGCTATCAATATTGGAATCTGATAAGTAAAGAAGGAGGTAGTGGGAACTATCAGGAAAGAGATGAAGAACATACGGAACCAGATGAAAGAGGAGATCCAGTGGGTAAAATGGGTAAGTAGTGGTGGGTGACACAGGGGAGATGAGGTGAATGAAAAAGGTTGGGGGTGGGAGAGACGGTGAGAGGGTGAAAGGGGTAGAAGAGGAGGGGGATGAACAGAGATAGATCATTTCTCTTATGAAAGGCAGCCCTCATGTTTAGTGTTCCCTTCTCTCTCTTCCAATACATCTCCAGTTCTCCTTCCCCTATTTTGTCTCCTTTCACTTCACCTCCCAACCTGCCAACACCACCCCCTCTCCCTTCACTCTTTGCTCCTTATATGACCAGCAATATTGGCAATTTCTTTTAACCCTGCTGATGCTAGCTGGCCTCATGTGTTCCTCCAGCAAATTGTTTTTTGCACATCTTTCTTTTGTTGGATATTCTCATGTTAATGTATATAGTTACGTCAACTGGAGAATGTCTGCATGATTTTGGAACAAATTGAAGACTATATAGGCAGCTATTTTCCCTTGCTGATTTCTTTAATAACTGCTTTTATAATGAAAGCAAATTAGCCCTCTTGCTGTGTGAAAAGGCACATGAACCACTTTAAATTAAGAACTGATTCTTCATAAGGGAAAAATTGGTGCCAACAATGTTTTTATCAAAGTGTAGTGATGTGGAGACTCTAATTCAAAAGGGAAACACAAAGAAATTCATTTTGGCAATGTATTTCTTATTTCAAATGGGAGCCCATAAACAAGGGGTTCAAAAGCCTAGACAGAGATGGGAATCAGACTTAAATGTAAGTATTGATGAGCAAAACTGGTCTGACTAATATAATTACAGTATTATATTAGCAAAATACAGTTTCTGCATCAGTTATATCTCACGCCACAGTAATTAAATAAGTTAAAGTCAGACATGGCAAGGATATAGGAACTTTATAAACACTCAACTTGGTCATGTTCCAAAGTGAAACTTTTTTGGGATGATTTAGGAAATTTTTAAGAGCAGATTTTTGGAATTCCTTTTCCACAGAACCCAGAATTGTTTTTACTGGGAAATATAATGGGGATAAGACCAAAATTGAAATGATCTAAATATCAAGTTGAATTTGTTAAAACTGCATTGGCAATGGCCTGAAAGTGTTTTGCAATTACCTGGAAGTCTGACTTTCATCGAGGTATGGCACTCTGGAATGCAGAAATGTATAGCTGTGTTCCCCTTGAGAAAATTACTTACAACCTAAGAAATAAGTATGACATATTTATGCAAATATGGAGACCATATTTACAGATCTAAGGTGTAAATCTTTAGTTGAGTTTCTTCTAGTCCTCGATACCACATTAACCTCCTCCAAAGAAGAAGTTGAAATCCATGGAGTGAATGGTGCTTTCTTATTTTTCCTACTCTATCTTTCTTCTTTCTTTTTCTCATCTCACACACTTTCTCTGGGTCTTTTGGATGGGTGGGAGGTTGCAGGGTTTGGGTTACAACCATCATGCACAATAAATTTGTCTATTTATGTATTCAAATTAATTTTGTATTTGACTAAATGTTTGGTCTAAAAATTTTTTAAATAAAATATTTTTAAAAATTAATCCTTTAATGAGAGAATATATAAAGCTTTACCTTAGGACAGAAGTTGAGACAGATGAAAAATGAATAAATGTTCAAAGAGATGGAAATTGCAAAGCCATGCAAAGAAAACAGAACAGAGAGAAACATTTTGAGTTAATCAACAAAGAACCAGTAGATATACAGTTGCTGAATTACCTCGTGTAGTGTTGTAAACCTTTGTGTGTTTCTTTGGGAGAAGAAGTATTTCACGTGCTGAAGGCCTGTGGATTGGCATTTACCAATGTGAAACTGTAAATGCCATGTTTCTATTTCTGTGTCTCAAGAAGCAGGGCACCCGCTCCCACTGATACTTCAGTATAATTGTGATATTAGGGATAGAAGATGAATAATATGGGAAATTGATTTGTTGAAAGTTATTTTTCAGTATAAGTTTGATATTTTCATTACATTTAGAAGATAATGTGTACATTTTCAAAGTGTGACAATCAGTTCCTCCTCCCCCCCCCCCCCCCCCCCTGCAGATACAGTAACTATAGAAATCCTTGGAGGTGTTCTCAGAGTTCCATGACTTGTTATTCTTCAAATAATTCAAGAAGGTGCATCAACACTTTACCCTCAATAACCTCAGCTGGTACATCCTCAAAAGCATACTTGCTGGTTGCATCACAGAGTGATATGGAGCTGCTCTGCTCAAGGATGGAAGTAGAAGGTAGTGAATGTAGCCAAGAACATTGTGCAAACTTCCCTCCCCTCCATCTACATCTCCATCTGCCTAGGAAAAGTAACCAACATACTGAAGGACCATCATGACTAGTTTGTAATCTTTTCTTCCTCCACCATCAAGAGAGTGCTAAGACCATGCACCAACAGACTTGAAACAGTTTATTCCTTGCTTCTGAATGAAGCTCTTGCTTGGTGCGAATTGATCTTCTTTTATTGTCATCCAGTACTCCATGGCTATATGAATGTTAGTATTGGCAAAGAACTTAAATTCACTGCTTGAAAATTGTGGACTATTGTCGAATACTACTTCAGAAGGAACTCCATGCCTCGCAAATACATTTTTCATGTAAGTGATAACTGCTTTGCTGGATGTTGACTGCAGTGTTGTTACCTCTGGGTAATTGGAAAAATAGTCTGTTGCCACTATATGACTCTTCCCATTACAGTCAAACAAATCTACTCAAACTTTGAAGTACGGCCTGTCTGGTACAGGATGAAGTGTAAGCGGATCTGCTTGCTGATTTGGTCTATAGGTAAGGCATATTTTATATGAAGTAGTGGTCTGGCTTATGTCTTAGTCTTTCTTGGCCAGTACATCACCTCTCGAATCTATGTTTGCATTTTTCCTCACCAAGATGCCCTTTGTGTATCTTGGGGATCATTTCCTTGAGTAGCAACACTGGAATCACACAAACCATATCTTTCACAACTGACAGTTCATCTCTGCATGTCCAATAATTCCGAATACTAATTGGACAGTCATTCTTAGCTGCTGGCCATCCTTTCTGTAGTGTATCTTTGAACTCTTTCATTGTTTCAAACGTCTCTGTTGCTTTCCTGATCTGCTCTGTTCTATCCCAGATACTGGAAATGAGGTGATAATCATGTCAACATTAACACGTATCTCCACATTACCCTCTTGGTTGCTCATTTCTTTCTTGTCAACTGCTCAAGACAGTGCATCAGCTGCAAACATGTATTTACCTGGCGTTTAGTTCATTTTCTCATTGTATTTCTGTAGCCTTATCAACATGCGCTGTAATCTCATGGGACAGTCATTCAGTGGTTTGGACATAATTGAGACCAGTGGTTTATGGTTTATCTCCACTTCAAGTGCTTGTCCATAAATGTATTGATGGAACCTTTTCCATGCATCAGTGCTGGCCAGAGCTCTTTCTCTATCTGTGCATAGTTGGCTTCTCTACTTGTTAAAGCCCTTGATGCATAGGCCACAGGTTGCCATGTGTCCTCATGCTGCTGCAGTAGTTCTGCTCCAAGGCCATGTTGGGATGCATCAACTGAGATCCTGATGTGCCTATCTGGATTATAAATTTTAGTACAGGCTCTTCTGTTTGGACTTTTTTGAGTGCCTGGAAGCACTCTTCTTGCTTGTGTGACCCTATCCACAAATTTTTCTGCTCAAGGAGTGACCTAAGTGGTGCTGACACATTCGACAGACAAGGGATGAACTTAGCCAGGCAAATCACCATCCCCAAGAAACATCTCACCTTTGTTTTGGGGCCTCACAAAATTCTCAATTGCTGGATCAGGCTTCACTCCCTGTTCAGATATGAGATCTCCCTTGAAGATCAGTGTCTTTACACCAAACTCACATTACTCTTTATTTAATTTCAAATTGACATTCTGTGTCATGTCAACCACTTGCCTTAGTCACGTGTCATGTTCATTTTTGGTGGACCCCCATAAAATGATGTCATCCATCATGGTCTCAACTCCAGGTATATTTTCAAAGATCATGTGGATTGTTTTATGATAGACCTCTGGTGTGGACAAAATCCCATATGGTGGCCGAAGAAAGCGGTATCTTCCTTGTGGAGTATTGAAAGTGCATTGTCTCAAACTTGCCTCATTGAGCTTCATCGGCCAAAACGTCAATGATGCGTCAAGCTTACTTAACCACTTGGCACCTGCAAACCGGGACACAATTTTTTCCAATGTGGACAATTTAAAATGCTCTCTCTTGATGGCTTTATTGAGATCTCTTGGGTCCAGACATATACACAATGCTCCATTTTTCTTTTGCATGATAACCACTGAGCTGACCCAATCTGTAGGTTCTACAATTATCTGTATGACTTTCATCTGCTCTATGCATTCTTCTTCCTAATTAAGTTTGTCTCTAAGTGGAAACTGAACTTTCCTGCATGCATGGATAACAGGAACCACTGTCTCATCTACATGGATCTTGTTCTTCTGGTATCCATCCCATAGGATGGATGATGGTTCCTTTCTGCCAGTTTGTGGGGTTTGATAAGAGATTACCCCACTCCTCAGAAAGGAACAGCATGTGCGTGAATGGATTTAGGTGAGTAGGCGTTGCACAAGTTCAGACCCATCCTCTCTTCATCCCATCCAGATGAAGATATAGCAGCATGTTGAGGTACAAGACAGCTGGGGGATGTTCTGTTGCAGTGAATGGCCAGACCAAGTTTCAATGCAAGGGATGCCCTTTCCACGCTTCATGGCAAGTGTTTGCTAGATGGCTATTGACCCTATGAGAGGGTTCATCCGCCTTTGGCAGGTCTTGTTCTTCATCCTGCAGGGCGTCTAGCCACCCTCCACACCAGGCAAGCCTGGTGGGGGATCTGGTTTAGTCACTGACCACCCAACCATGGGTTACATGATATCAGAGGCTCTCAGGATCTTGTATACACTAGGTAAACATCCAAGGCCCTCAAAGACATCTGTGTACTCTTCCATGAGAGTTTTGTGCTCATTTTCAGACTGTAAAGCCACTGTGAAAACTCTTTTCACCAGGTTGAACTCTTCACATGCATTCAGACCTAATATTGCCTGCACTCTCCTTTCTGCAATTAGTAGCTATGACTTTAGATGCCACCCTTTGTGTTTGAAGATCATCATACAGCCCCCTTTTACTGGAATGTTCTTTCCAGTGCAGCTTGTCACTTTTAATTTAACTGGATATATCTTTCTCTATATGGCAAGTGTCTTGTAATTGTCCAAGATAACAGATTCACCTGGGTTCCTGTGTGAGACTCATTCACAGTCACTGAAATGATTCATTTCATTTTACCATCAGCAGCAGTCTATAGTGAATCCATGAAGAATTCCTCCTTTACGTCGCCAGTGATCAGGACCAGGCTTCGAATCTGGTACTGTCTGTAAAGAGTTTCTACGTCTCCCCATGTCTGCGTGGGTTTTCCCCGGGAGTTCCAGTTTCCTCCTACTGTTCAAAAAGTACCAGAGGTTGTAGGTTAATTAGGTGTAAATTGGGTGACACGGACTCATTGGCCAAAATGTATGTCTAAATTTTTTAAAATTAGATTCATACACTCTGTGCACCTTTCTTTTGATAACCCCTGCTTTGCAGCTCTTTGGAAAATGATTCTTCCCTCATTTATTGCAGGACTTTCCAAAGGCAGAACTTATTTTTGGAATATGTGTACCTTCATATCTGCTACATTTGCTGCTGCATTTGCTGGTGATGCTCTGCCAGGCCACTACTGCAGCCATCTATCTTCAGCTCCTGCTTGTTTCATGGGCTTGTCCCCTTAAGATTTCTCTTCAAAATATGGAAGGCATGCTCAATTGAATTTAGATCGGGTGACTGACTTAACCAATCAAATATTTTCCAATTTTTGGCTTTGAAAAGCTCCTTTGTTATCATTGTCTTAAAGAAGCACTGTCCAGTGAATTTAGAGGCATTAGCTCAAACTTGAGCAGATAAGATGTTTGTACACCTTAGAATTCATTTTACTACTGCCATCAGCAGCTACTTCATCAACAAAGATAAGTGTGTCAGTACTTGTGGCATACATGCACAGGCCAGAACACCCCACCACGTTTCACAGATGATGTGGTATGCTTTGGATCTTGGGAAGCTCCTTTATGCCTTCACACTTGGCTCTTGCCATCACTCTGATACAGGTTAATCTTGGTCACATCTGTCCACAAGACCTTTTTCCAGAATTCTGTAGGCTCTTGTAAATACTTCTTGGCAAACTGTCATCTGGCCATCGTGTTTGTGTGGCTAAATCGTGGTGTGCATTTTCCAGTATTGCCTCTGTATTTCTGCTCATGAAGTCATCTGCCGACATCCAGCATTTTTGATCTGTCACACTGGTGATTGTGGATTTTAATTCATTGTGATGAGAATTCTGTCATCGGCAATGGAGGTCTTCCTTGGCGTATCAGTTCATTTGTGATTACTGAGCATACCAGTGTGCTCTTTTTTCTTAATGATGTTCCAAACTGTTGATGTTAGTGTTCCCAAGATTTGGGTGATGTCTCTTCCTGTTTTATTGTTGATTTTTCAGCCTCATGATGGCTTCTTTGACTTTCATTGACACAACTCTGGTCCTCATGTTGAAAAATGGCAACGACAGACTCCAAAGGTGATTAAAAGCTGAGAAGCAAACCTAGCTCTCTTATACCTGCACCAATGAAGCAATTAAACATAACTGAGTAATCACAAACACCTGTGAAGCCAAATGTTCCAAACATTATAGTGCCTGAAACTGGGGAACTATGTTTAAAAAGTGCTGTAATTTCTACATGGTTAAACCAAAATATATACAAAAGGGCATCATGGGTGGCATAGCAGTTGGCACAACATCTAGCAATTGGAATTGGGGTTTGAATCTCGAGCTGTCTGTAAGGAGTTTGTACGTTCTCCCCATGCCTGCTTGGGTTTTCTCCAGGGGCTCCAATTTCCTCCCACCATTCAAAACTTACCAGGGGTGTAGATTAATTAGGGTATAAATTAAATGGCATGAACTCATGGGCAGAAATGGCCTGTTACCATACTGTATGTCTAAATTTAATTTTTTTTAAACTTTAATAAAATCTGGAATGTGCACTTTAATCACATGAATACTTTGATTACAAATTTAAAACTATATGGAGCATGGGGCAAATAAAGGAAAAAAAATTGTACATTTGTCCCAAACATTATGGAGGGCACTGTATTTTTATATTTTCCAATGTTGTTTCCTTTCTGTGACTTTGCCATTTTGCATGTTGTGAATCCATGCCCACCAGGAATCAGATTAAGGTAGCTCAAACTGATTGTCTAATGTATTTATAGCTTTTATCCCCAGACTCTGTTGACTTTGAACCCACATCCCAGAGGTTGAGGCTTGGTATACTAATTATATTACATGTATGCATTTCAAGGACATTTGACTACAAATTGTAATAAATTATTCTTCTCTGTACAAACTGCTGGTTGGGCTACATTGAGAAATATATATCCCACCTGGCAGAGAATGTTAATTTAGTAGAGAAGGTTAAAGAATGGAAAGCAGGATAATTCCAATGAGCTGTGAAGTGTGACATTGAACATTTTCATGAGCAGAACAAAGTTTAATAAAGACATGATTGGGGATTTCAAAATGCTGTGAGTAACAGATAAGGTAAATGCAGATTATTTAATTGGGCCTATGAGCATAGAATATGGTGTATGAAACTAAAAAGCTTCAGGCAAAACTTAAGATTAGAAGGATTTTTTTCTCAGAGACCAGTAGATATATGAATTCGGCTTCAAGCAAAAAGAGTTGCTGCTGTATTAATATCTTTAAAAGTCTGTTGGGTAAATATCTGGCTCAGAATAGAAATAGCGAGTGACATGGATAAGTGAAGATCAAAATAATCAATTGCTAAGTGGAACACAATAATCTTCGAGATGCTTAAACCATGGAAGCATTTGTAAAAAAAACTGATGTTGACTGTTTAAAATAGCTTGTAATGTTATAAAGATGCTTCGCAATTAATTTACAAATGAGGAGCTGGAAGTGCAGGGAGAAGAGAGATTTCCAGTATTTCAACATTTATTTGATGTAAAAGGGGTTTCAGAAGATAAGTTGTGGTTAAATAGATGTTCATTCAGGATAGAAGAGATGAAAGTGGTTGAGGTTTTAAGAAAGAGAAAAAAGGTGCAAAATTTAAACATCTACTTGTGAAGGCCTTAATTCTTGTTCAAGAGGCCAGAATAAAATGTTCATTGTCATTATCGGGCCATTAAAGTTCAGACACAAATCAGGGTTGGGTCTTGGAGATGTTGATTTAATAGTTAAAGCTGGGAGACAAGACCAGGAGAAAAGAGTAAATAAGATGTGTGTGGACAGGATTTTGAACAAAGTTGAGGATTACTCAGGGCAAGAAATGGAAGTCAACAAGGAAAATCCTGAAATATTAGAGCCTATAACTTATGATGGCAGAAATAAGAATGTTATCAGTATAAATGCAAAGTGGTGGTGTTGCATGTGCATTTAGGTTGTCATTGCTATCACAGAATGTGTGATGCTAAAGATAACTCAGGAACTATTGTAGGTAATTTGTTCAAATAATGTTCAACAGTTCAAAAGGAGGATTTAAGACATTCCAAAACTGTCTTCTCATTCTGTGTGAATGGATCAGTGGCTGACAACATATTTTCCCATCACCCCCAGGATTGACTCCTTTTAAATTATGTTTCTGTATCTATTTTGCAGATTAGCTGCAGATTTTCTGGCCGCCTCTGAGGTCCTGAACATCACTGAAATTAGCCTGAGGTGTGATCATAAACGTGATTTCAGCCACCCACCGGTGTCTTCAAGTGAAGAGTGCAAATGTTCTACCCAAGCTAATTCATAAAGTTAGCTCCTGATGTTGTTATAAAAAAAATAAGGAAAATGTCAATGTTTGAAAATAAAGATGACAGCGTGAAAGAGAGCTAGTCATGTGTTTCCAGTAGTTCATTGTGGATTTGCTTTTTGTTTTTAAGCTTTTGTCTAATTGCAAGAATTCAAATTATTAATGCAAATAGTATTATTATGGCAATTCAGATCTCTGCCATAGATTTATTTACACTACCTGTTGCCATCTAAGTAAGATACCCTGCCTTTGGAGCTGGATATAACTACTTTTGGGATGGCTTCAAACTTTCAACTTTTGATGTTTCCTTTGGTGGGCGAATCTAGAATTAAGGGTCTCAATAAAAATAAAGATTCACTCTTAAGAGACAAATAAGAAGCAATTTTATTCTCTGAGAAGGTGGTGAGACATTGGAACTCTCTTTTTCAAAGGGTGGCGATTGTTTGAATATTTCTAAGACAGGTAGATAATTTTTTTGATAAGCAAGGGGATGATATTGTGGGCACATAGGAATGCAGAGTTCAGCTATGATCCTGTTAAATGGGTAAGTGGGCTTGAGGAGTCAGTGAGTCATGGAGTGGTAAAGCGTTCCACAACGTGCCAATCATTTGGCCTGCCCATACAAATTCCATTTGCCAACACTAGCATTGTACTTTTCAGTCATGCCCTATTGAAGTGCTTCCCTAAATTTCTCATAAATATACTTAAAAGTTCAGATTTATTGTCAGAGTACAGAGTACATACACATGACATCATATACAACTGAGTTTTTTTTCTTGCAGGTCATGCAGAATTTCTACTTATCAATAGTGCAAAACTATACTCAAGAAAAGATACATATACAAAATAGAAAAATGTAAACAAAGAAAGAAATCTAAACAATACAGAAGAAAAAATATTCAGTAGCAGATTATGTGCATAATAAGAATCCTTAAATGAGCTTCAGATTAACTTTGTTGTTTATGAGTCTGATAATGGAGGGTTAGCAACTGTTTTCATACTTGCTGGGAAGAATCTTGTGGCACTAATACCTCTTTACTGATGGCAGCAGCAAGAACAAAGCATGTCCTGGGTGGTGTGGATCATTGATGATTGTTACTGCTCTCCGATGGAAACATTCCATGTAGATTTTCTTGATGGTAAGGAAAGTTTACCTGTGATGTACTAGGCTGTGTTCACTGCCTGTTGCAGGGATTTCTACTCAGAGGTATTCGTGCCAGGCCATGATGCAGCCAGTCAGCGCACTTACCTCTACACATCTGTATGTTTCCAGTGTCATACCAGTGATTGGGGATTCATTGGGTAGACGAGAGGATAGAAGTTCTGTGAACAAGATTGAGACGCCCAGATGGTATATTGACCCAAATGCCAGGGTCAGGAATGTCTCTGATATAGTTCACTGCATTCTGGAGGGAGAGGGTGATCAGTAAGATGTCATGATCCACATGGGGCCAATGACATAGATAGGAGTAGTGATGAGGTCCTGAAGGGGGAATATTGGGAATTAGGTAAGAAGTTAAAAAGCAGGACCTCAAGGGTGGTAATCTTGGGATTACTGCCTGTCCCACGCACCAGAGAGGGTAGGAATAAGAAGTTACGGCATATGAATACATGGCTGAAGAGTTGGTGCGGGGGCAGCACTTCAGATTTGTGAATTGTTGGGATCTCTTCTGAGGAAGGTCTGACCTGTACAAAAAGGACAGACTGTACCTGAACTAGAAAAGGACCAATATCCTGGTGACCAGGGCTGCTTGAGCAGTTGGGGAGGGTTTAAGCTAGTTTGGTGGGGGTGGGAACCAGAATGTGAGTGCAGAGAATAGGGCAGAAAGTCAAAAGCATGCTGCTATGTGTTGTGAGTTGGTGAGGAATGACAGGACAAAACATAAATGTAGCCATTTAGAGGGTTTAAAATATGGCTATTGCAATGCTAGGAGTATTAGGAATAAAGGGGATGAACTTAGAGTGTGATCAGTATGTGGAACTACGATGTTGTGGCCATTATAGAGACTTAGCTGGAGGAAGGGCAGGATTGGCTGATGCAGGTACTAGGGTTTAGGTGTTTTAAAAGGAATAGAATTAGAGGTAATAGAGGGGGGAGGATGGAGTAGCATTACTGGTCAGGGATAGTATCATGGCTATAGAAAGGGAGGAAGCTATAGACTGGGAGCAGTCTATAGGCTTCAAAATAGCCCTTGGGACACCAAGGAGCAGATAAGCAGGCAGATTTTGGAATGTTGCAGAAAATACATGTTTGTACTTACGGTTAATTTCAACTTCCCTAATATTGACTGGCATCTCCTTACTGCATGAGGGATAGACAGGGCAGAATTTGTCAAATGTGTTCAAGAAGGGTTCCTGACACAGCTGACGAGAGGAGAAGCTATACTGGATCTAGCTGTGAGGAATGAACCTTGTCAGATGGGGGAGGATTTCAATGAGAGTGACCACAACTCCTTGAGCTTTAGCATAGCTATGGAAAAGGATAAAAGCAGACAAAATGGGAAAGTGCTTAATTGGGGAAGGGCTAATTATGATGGGATGAGGCAGGAACTAGTGAGTACATTGGAAACATGTTCAAAATAGAAAGCACAGAACTAATGTGGAGGGAATTTAGGGACCACTTGTGCTGGGTTCAGGATAGGTTTGTCCCACTAGGACAAGGAAAAGATGGTAGGAAAAGGGAACCATGGCTGACAAAACAGATGAGGCAGCTAGTCAAGAGGAAAAGGAAGCATATATTAGATATAGGAAGCAGGAAATGGCTCATGAGAAGTATATAGTAGCCAGGAAGGAGCTTAAGAAAGGACTTTGGAGATCTCGAAGGGGGCTTGAGAAGGCCTTGGCATGTAGGATTAAGGGGGAATCCCAAGGCATTCTATGCATATATGAAGAACAGAAGTATGACGAGAATGAAGGTGGGGCCGCTAAAGGATAAAGGAGGCCACATGTACCTGGAGCCAGAGAAGGTATTTTCAAGATTCTCAGTATTTACAAGAGAAAAGAACCTTGATCAGAGTGAGATTGGGACAGAACAGGCTTGTGTGCTGGACAATGTTATTAGGAAGAGGAAGTGTTGGATCTTTAAGACCCATAACATTAAGATTGATAGGTCCCTGGGGCTGGATGTGATATACCGCAGGCTGCTATGAGAAGTGAGGGAAGAAATAGTTAGGCCAGAAGCTATGATCTTTGAGTCCTCTTTGGCAGCAGGGGAGATGCAGAAGAGGACTGAAGAATGGCAAATGTAGTCCCCCTGTTTGAAAAAGTTAATAGGGAGAATCCTGGGAATTATAGACGAGTGAGTCTTACGTCACTTGTGTGCAAACTATTGGAGAAGATTCTTAAGGATAGGATCTATGAGCATTTGGAGAAATACAGTCTACTCAAGGATAGTCAGCGTAGCTTTGTGAAGGGAAGGTCATGCCTCATGAGCCTAATTGAGCTTTTTGAGGAGTTAACAAAAGAAATTGAGGATTAAGGTGGTAGATGTTACTAACATGGACTTTAATAAGGCATTTGACAAGGTCCCCCATGAGAGACTCGTTCAGAAAGTCTTGAAACATGGGATCCATGAAACCTTGGTTGTGTGGATTTAAAAAATTGGCTTGCAGGTAAGAAAGCAGAGAGTGGTAGTGGAAGGAAAATATTCTGGAGGTCAGTAACTAGTGGAGTGCCGTAAGGGTCTGTTCTGGCACTGCTACACTTGGTGATTTTTGTAAATGACCTGGATGAAGAAGAATAAGGATGGGTCATTAAGTTTGTGTTTGATACGAAGGTGTTGGGTGGAAGAGTAACAGAGGGAGTTCAATCCAGATAGTGCGAGGTGACACATTTTGGAAGGACAAACCAGAAGGTTGAGCACAAAGTTAATGGTCAGTTACTTAAGAGTGTGGATGAATAGAGGGACCTTGGGGTCCAAATCCGTGCATCCTTCAAGCTCGACGCGCAGGTTGATAGGACAGTTAAGAAGGCCTATGGGATGCTGGACTTCGTTAATGGGGGAATGAGTTCAAGAGAAGTCGTGACAACTCTACGAATCTCGAGTGAGACCACACTTAAAGTATTGTGTTCAGTTCTGGTCACCTCATTACAGGAAGGATGTGAAAACTATGGAGATGGTGCAGAGGAGATTTACCAGGATGTTACCTGGATTGGAAAATAAGTCTTATAAGGCAAGGTTAGCAGAGCTGAGACTATTTTCTTTGGAGCATAGAAAGATGAGCAGAGACTTAATAAAGGTCTATAAGATTCTGATAGGCCTAGATAGGGTGGACAGTCAGCACCTGTTTCCCAGGCCAAAAATAGCGTACACTAGAGGATGAGTACAAAGTGAGGGGAGGGAAGTTTAGGGTAGACATCAGGGTTAAGTTTTTTATGCAGAGAGTTGTGGGCGCCTGGAAGACCTTGCTAGGATTAGTGGCGGAGACTGAAACATTAGGGGCATTTATGAGACTCCTACATAGGTACATGGATGGAAGAACAATAGAGGGTTATGGGGTAGGGAGGGTTTAGGACTTTTTAAAAAAGAAATATATGGGTCGGCGCATCATGAAGGGCCGAATGGCCAGTACTGTGTGCTGTAGTGTTCTATGTCTATGGTAAACCTCTGCAAACTCCTGAGGAATTATTGATAGTACTGCTCCTAATTCATAAATCTAACACGCCACAACTTATGAAGTTTGGAACATAAGCAATAGCGTATTGTTCATTCTTACAAAAATTCCTAATTATTCATATCATCCAAATATTAATAAATAATATTGAATTTAATTCTGTACCACATCATTATATTTTTTAAAGATGTTAATAGGCAGACTATCAATTAATAAGACATCACTTGACAGATTCATGTATTCTGCAATAACTCACTGCAAGATTCTCCAAGGGACAAGGTTTTAAATTAGCATAGAAATATAATTTATTAAAAGTTTTAATTTTGGCTAATGAAAATGTTTGTAAATATATTGAGTTGTGCAGATAAAGCAGCTCCAGATTCAATCAATTACCTTAAAATAAACTAATAGGATAATAGCTCTTCATCTAAAACCTCCAGTAATTTCTTGTATCAGGGCAGAGACCCAGAGGTGATAGAGTATTTGTGACCTCCATCAGTTGTGGTTGACCATGGATACTGCACCTCTGCTCGTCACTGGTTTGTTGAGCAGTGTTGACTGTGGCTATTGAGGCCATCCTGGAACAGCAGGCTCTTCCACAGTTGCTGCATGCATATGGCATCATTGAATTGTGGTCCATTGACTACTGTGCTCTCCATTTAGCTCTCGCTCCTCAAACTGACTCAAGATCACTCTCCCACCTTGCCCTAAGTGTTGATGAAGAGTATCTTGCAATTTGTTGTGGTCATTTGCTGTATCCTCGCAGCATTCTCTGTTGATTTTTAAGGCTTTCATGTCGTACTTGCAGAGGGTCTTGAAGTGAAGTTGGGGTTTACCAACTTTTCTCTTGCCTATTGCTAGTTCTCTGTAGAGGATGTCCTTTGGCACTCTCCCATCTTTCATAAACCAGACGTGGCCCAGTGTGCACAGTCTGTGTTGTCTTAAAAGCATGAACATTGTGGGATGTCCAGTGCAGGAGAGGACCTCAGAATTTGGGACTTTTTCTCTCCAGCTGATGCTGAGGATGCAATGAGGTTGCACAGGTGTAAACTATTGAGTTTCCTCTCCTGCTTCGATTAGGTGGTCCAAGTCTCACTACCGTACTGGAGGGTGCATTATTCACAGCAGTTTTGGTCTTTCTTCTGATTCTCCCAGACCTGCAAGGAGAGTCGATCAAGGATCGATGCTGCTCTGCCAATGTGCCTATTGATTTCAGCATCAAGGGAGAAAGTGTCGCTATTGTCGACACCAGATATGTGAACTTATGGACCACTTCTAGATTGTAGTTGTTAATGGTAATAAATGGTGTCTCTGTTATGTTCTGAACAAGAACATATGTTTTCTTAGGCTGATAGTAAGTCCAAAGTCCTTGCATGCTGTAAAAGAAGTGGTCCATGAGAGTTTGTAGTTGCTGCTTGGTATGCGAGATTATAGTGTGACAGAGTATTTAGAGGTGGTTTGGGAGGAATTGTTAGAGCAGCTTGCTCACACACATTTTAAAACAGAATATTTGTAGGACTTTTGCAGAATGCTTTTTGCAGGAGGCAACAAAGTATCGACAGCAGCTTGCCTGGGAGAGTATGTGATCTTTGCAGGCAGAGGAAAAGAGTTTTGCTCTCAGAGAGAGGGTATGAGGAGACAGAAATCAGTTCAAGAAGGACAAGCTGGCAAACTTTGGAAGGCTGCCTGGTCAAAGGAGAAGACTGGCGGTGTGAAATATGACCTGAAAGAAAGAGGATCATCTGGAGAACCCTGAAGGGGGCAAGTTTCGTCAGCAAGACTGTCACTGAGAACAGCTTTGCTGGGCATAAGAACTTTGCCACACGTGAAGGCCAGGAGTTGGACTTGGTTGTTAGAGGCTGCATTTGCATTGCAGTGTGAGCTCGACCCCACTACCATCCTCTGGCCATGACAACCTTTAATACCTGATAGAGTATATCAGGAGGGTGGAGAGACAGGGAGAGGAAGAGATGATGAAGAAGTGGGAAGGTTGGGAAAAGTAACTACAGGAGGATGTAAAGGAGAACTAGAAACAGCGTAGGTATTTGGCAAAGTCGTCACTGTATTGTGGCGGGTGAGCAGTGTAAGAAGCACAGCCACCACGCTGAGGGTCGTTAATGACTGTTTTTATTTGAATTTGGTGCATGCCCCTTTAAGGGCAGCATTGGTTCAGTCACCACGTGCATGATGACATCACAATCGCTGCCCGGGGCGCGCACCAAGCTGAAGATTTGAGTGAGGAAGAAACCCTCAACGGCGCCATCTTCCCAGGGCCGCCCCTCCACGTGGCGCTACAAGCGGGGCCGGTTCGCCCTGAGCGAGTTCACACCACAATATGTGCATTTAATCTCCCCAGTGTAGAGGAGGCCATACCGAATGCTGTAGAATTGGATGGATGATGAGCATGTAAAGCTTTGCTGCATCTCGAAGGTCTGTTTGTTATCCTGGATGGAGGAGATCTAGAGGCACAATTAACACTTTCTGTGGTTACAGCAGGAAGTGCTGAAGAAGCGGAACGATGGGGTAAGGAGCGTAGAGCAGATGAGAGAGTCTCAGAGAAACATATCCCTGCAAAAAGTGGAAGATGTAGCTGGCAGTAGGATTGAACTGAAGTTTGCAGGAGTATTGGAAAATAATTATTTTCAGGAAACAAAATTTTGGAAAAAAAAATTATTATCCAGTGTAATGTGTCAAATGCAGAAATTGGTAAGGTGGGAAGTCAGGACCCGAGTCCTTATTGGTCCTGAAACAGAGGGTGGTTAAGGACAGAAATGGAAGAAATCAAGAAGATAGAGGTTGTGCTGTATCAATGTATGGGGTAATCCATATTTATTCAAGGGGACATTTCAGATGTCGGGATGGAAGGTCTCATCTTGGGAACAGATATATCAGAAGGATTATGAGAAAGGAATGATGTCCTAACAAGAGATTTCAGATTTATTGTCAGATTCTTTTTCCTGTGGGTGAGGCACAATTGCCACCTATTGGTAGTGCAAACAAAAACTGACACAACGTGCACATGGAAAAAAATAAAGAAATTTAAACTACTGACTGCAATGCAGCAAAACAGAAAAGAAAAATCAATAATGTGCACAAGAGTCCTCAAGACCCTGATTGAGTTTGTTGTTAGGGAGTCTAATGTGGAGGGGTAGCAACTGTTCCTATAGCAGGTGGTGAGAATCTTGTGGCACCTATACTTCTTTCCTAATGGTAGCAACGGGAACAGAGGGTGTGCTGCATCCTTGATAATTGCTGCTGCTCTCCAATGGCAGCATTCCCTGAAGATGTTCTTGATGGTGGGGAGGGTTTTGCCTGTGATGCCCTTGGCTGTGTCCACGACCTTTTGCTCGGGTACTGGTGTCCCCATACCAGATAGAGTAAAGAGAGGAAAATCCAAGTGGCTGTGAAAGTCAGTGAATTCAGAAGAGGTGTCTGTGGGGCATTTTGTCAGTGGGGCAGGAGGAGGCAGAAATGTGTTTCTCAGAGCAGTTCAGTTTGTGCATTTTGGGTAGGAAATAGAAGTGGGTGGGATAGGGTTGGTGAACTGTAAGGATGGAGTGGGTGGTGAGTCCACAGTTGTCGAATAAAGCTAATGCTGTAAATTATCATCTATAATTCCTAGGCTTAATTAAATGGTTTATATTTAAGATTAAAATTAAAAAGAAAAAGGAAGTACATATCATTAGGAAGCATTCTCATCAAATTCATCCATCTACAGATGTGTGAAGAGGAAAACCTGTCGTGAACAAACACTTGGCAGTAAACTGATTTTATTACCATCTGCCTGTCAACAGAACAATTTGCAGACACCTGTCAATAGCATCTGCCAGTTCAACCACCCGATGAGGTGATGTCACATTTACCAGTCATGATTCAGTACAGCTTGGGTATTTTATCAGTTTACGTTGTAGAATCTTTCATGTGCTATACATCCCCCAACATTATAAGACAATATTTTGTTCTTCACATTTTAGCTGAAATTTAAATGTTACTGTATAATCTGTAGCTGTGCTGCTTGCATTTGTGTGAATTTTATTACCCGTATTTCCTTGCAAATGTCTGATAGTAGGGAGCGTAAGCAAAGGCTCGTCCCTATGAATCTTTTTGTATCTCACGTTTAAGGAAAGTAATGATAATACTGAAAATGTCTTTTCAACATTTATGAGGTATGTAAGATGTGATTTCTCAGAAGAATGCTATGTATTATCATATATGGACAGGAGAACAAATGAAGAAGTTCTACAAAGAATGAAAGCAAACCATACATTACTTAAAAGAATCAGAAAAATGCAATCAAAATTCTTTGGACACATCATGCAATGAGATACATTAGAACATTTAGTTACAACTGGAAAGCTGGAAGGAAAAAGAACCAGAGACAGAGAGAGAATGAAAATGATAGATGGATTAACATCATGGTTAGAAACAGGAGGCACCAACTACAATTCAGAGGGTCAGAGACTGTGATGGATGGAGAGTCATGATCGCCCATGTCGAATTGCAAGGCACCTGAAATAAAATAAGTAGCAAACTACACTCTAATGCCCAACTGGATTGAAAAACCTTCAGTATTAACCCTATTTGTGCAGACTGGAAAGCATTATAGATTATTACTGAATGTTAGAGATTTTAGTTTATCATTTTAAACATTATTTTAGGACTTCTTGTCCAAGCTATTTCTCTAAACCTCTTATCTTCCAGGACTTGTGTATTCCTTATCATGTCTGATATTTTTTCTATTGCATTGTACCTTGGTCACTTTTGCTTTGTTTGATATCTCCAACAGCAGCTAACTTGTATTTTTTGCCTATTTAAACGGAATTATTGCACAGCAATGATAGCACGTTGTATTTCATAACTCATGTAGTTTAGAATATCCTACAATATTCTAGTTCTGACCAAGAATATTTTTCCTTCCACAGTTGTGGCCTGACCTGCTCAGGTTTCCAGCATTTTCATTTTTTATTTTAACATGTTCATTGATGTTTATATATTCCTAATGTTTTAGAAACAAAAAGATACAGATAAATAAGTGCCAAATAGGATTTTGGGCATACCTATTGGAGCATTAACCTACATGCAAAGATGTGGGGATAAATTTGTGGTTGGGAAAAGATACTGTTAATGCCGTGATTCGATATTTCATGGGTTCTCAGAATTCCAGAGCAGAAGGATACTGAAGCCATAGGAGAACATAATGAAGATGAGCTAAAATATGCAAGAAAAATTTATTTTAAAATGTTAACTCTTCTACACCCCTCCCCCCCCACCCCCCCCCCCCCCCCCCCACCTATCAGAGTTAAACATTATGAATGGTTTTAGGAAGTTAAATTGAAAAGAAAGTAAGGATATATCACTTAAAGGATCAACCAACAGATTGGAATTTCATTTATGCAGAAAAAAGGGACAAAATTAGATGCAGAAAGATATTATCTTCACAATCTGTTTTTGTCCTTTAAGCAATTGGGAAGTTTTTAGTGAGTTGTGCATTGTCTGAATGGTGTGGTTATTAAGTAATCCAAGCTCTGAGATGTGAGCGTGAACTTGTATCAATGCAAAGTATGCCTCATTAAGATGGAACATTTGAATCCGAGTCTTGATGATAATGATAATGTTTATTGTCATATACATTGTACAATATACATATGCACTGAAATTCTTACCATATATGCTCGTGTAAAAGTCAAATTTTGTAGACAAGTTTTTAATTATAAATTTATGGGGTCGACTATTGCATGGATACTACTTTTGAGAGGTTAATATTCACACTAGAATCCAAAATACCCTATCAGTAGCAGGTCCAAATGATCTCTAAATGAATAAAGAAGAAAAACACAATGAATTAAAATAATTATGCAGAGTCGACACGTCCTACCATAGGGGAGGTTGGGACCATGGTAAGTATCTGCCCCATTGGAGGCATTAGGAGCTCTGATCAGCGGGCAACCGTGGTCAAGGTGAGAGTTTGCGTTAGATGCATCGGGAGCTTTGATGGGCAGGCAACCAGGGCTGAGACACAAGTTTGCAACCGAGGCATTGGGAGCTCTGCCCTGAGGACAGAGGTGAGAGACCAGAGTCAATTTATACACAGAGATGCATGGTAAATTCCAGATATTTTGGCCAAAAATAGGTGGTCGACTTCCACTTGAGATCACCTTTTACATGCGTGTACATAGAATTTGTTGCAGATGAACAGGAACTTCATTAAAAAATGGCAAAAACAACAAAAAACTTCTGCAATAGTATACTGAATTAATTACAAAAAAGAGAGAAAATAAATATTCACAGTTATCCCAGTGCCAAAGAAGTGACTCAGCAAGAATTATAGAATCGTCATATCTGTCCATTTTTTTCTTAAAACATTCCATTCCATACACCCATCACCCTCTGTGTAAAACAAAAAGTTACCCCTCAGATTCCTGCTAAATATCTCCTCCTCACCTTAACTTTCTGTTCCCTCGTTTCCGATTCCCCTTTTATGGGCAACAGGCTCTCTGCATTCACCCACGTCACCCAATCTATTCCTCTCATGATTTCATATACCTCCACAAGATCATCTTTCATCCTCCTGTGCTCAAAGAAATAAAGCTCTCGACTGCTCAATCTCTCCCTCGAGTCCAGGCCCCCCAAGTCCCAGCAGCATCCTTGTAAATCTTCTCTGTACCCTCTCCAGCTTGGCTATATCTTTCCTACAGCACAGTGACCAAAACCGAACACAATACCCCAAATGGGACCCCACCATCACCTTATAGACTTCAAAATGACCATCTAGCTTCTACACTCAATACACTGACTGATGAAGGCTAATGTGTCAACTACCTTTACGATCACCTTTCACCTTAACTACTTGCTACACCACATTAAAAGTACTATGTTCCTGTACTCTTAGATCTCACTGCTCGTCGTGCTGACAATTCTTTGCAGTGTTGGAGCAGTCCTTTGATTTATAGATAATGCTGGTGGATTATTACATTGAACAGTGTCTGTTGCTAATGGTGCAGTTCGTACAGTATGGCATTTGAAGATACATTCACTAACCTTAATTACATGAAATTATTGAATTGTTTGCAATATGGCACCCAGGTATTCAGGGGGCGACTTCTGGTATTGGTCTCCACAGCTTTCTTTCCCTGTTGCCTTCTAAGCTTGTGATTGGAAGCTTCAGGGCAAGTCTTATTGCACCTCCTCTATGAAGGCCTCTAGGGTAGTGACTGTCATGATAATGAATATGTATGAGATATACCGGAAGTCACGTGGTATGAGAGAGAGATAAGAACACAAGCAGGAGAACAAAGGAAACGGGAGAATAAAGCCACTGAGAAGTTTACCTGATAAAATTTGTGTTTAATGTTTTATTAACTTCACATTTCGGGCCACAAATGTGACATTGGCGACGAGGATGAAAGAAGCTTGAAGAAAATTAAAGACTAAACAAGATTACAGAGGATTACAGACAACTTCAAGGTGATAAGAATTTTCTCTTTGTCTCAGTACTTTTGGGGCTGGAATATTTCCTCATGGCTGGTGCAGACAGTTACTTTCTAACACATAGTGGAATTGCTCATTTTGACCCGACTGGTGATGCAAGCACTGTAAGTGTGAAGTGGAAGGCATGGCTGGAAGAATTTGAATCCTACGCCGACAGTCGTGGCCTATTTCTAGATACCGGTACAGTTGAACAAAAAGCGCAGAGAAGGGCGTTACTTCTTTTCACTGCAGGACCCTCAGTTCGGGAAACATTTAAGACACTTTTAAATACTGAAAGAAAGGATGAGTACCGGAAAGCGATAGATGCACTAAATGCACACTATGTAGTGACACCGAATGCTACAATTCAACGCCATTTGTTTCGGAGAACGAGACAAGAAGATGGCCAGACAATTGCTCAGTACATGACGAGACTACGCCAGCTAGCTGTTGGATGCAATTACATGCCAGCTGATTTGGACAACCAATTATTGGATCAAGTCGTACAGCACTGCAGATCAGATAAACTCAGAAGACGTCTACTGGAAAGAGGGAGTGAGTTGGAACTCACCGATGCTTTAACCATTCCTGCTGCATTAGAGGCTGTTGAAGGGCAATTTCATACCATGACCCTGAAAGACAACTCAAGCCAGCAAATTAAGAGGCTCTCACATCGCCATAATCAGCCAAGATATACATTGACACAGGACGTGGAGTGTTATCGATGTGGAAACCGAGGTCACTTTGGAAAAGACCCATATTGCCCGGCCAAAGGCAAAGTTTGCAGAAAGTGTGGAGGTAAGGACCACTTTGCAAAGAAGTGCAAAAGCAAGTCCAATGCAGACCAGAAGAGGAAGAGTACAACTTCCGAAGGCAAAGCCTGGGGGAAAGGAAAGTATCCTGGAAAGAAAGATACCATTCGCCAGATAGACGGTGACAATGATGATACCCAGGAGGAACAGAGTTGTTACCAACTTTCGTTGAATGAAGTACATCATGAGAAGGTCCCAGTGATCATTGGTGGAGTGACAGTGCAGGTCATTGTAGACTCAGGCAGTGACAGTAATGTGATTGATCGACATTTATGGGAGAAGTTGAAAAGGAAAAAGATCATCTGTACCTCAAAGAAGTGTTCCAAGAAACTGTATCCATACACAGCAACCAAGCCATTGCAGACCATTGGATGTTTTACTGCAACTGTTGAAGCTGGAGATAAATACACCGAAGCAGAGTTTATGGTCATAGAAGAGAGGGGAGAACCATTGCTGAGTAGAAGCACAGTGCAAGACCTGGCAATACTTCATATTGGAGCTTGTGTCAATTCAATTCAGTCATACGAGGATATGAAGCAAGAATTCCCCGCAGTCTTCCAAGGAGTAGGAAAGCTGAAAGGTCGACAATTGAAGCTAGCGGTAGATGAAACGGTCAAACCCAAGGCACAACTAATGCGCCGAACTCCATTTGGACTTCGTGGGAAAGTCGAAGCCAAAATTAAAGAATTGATCGAACAAGACATTATTGAACCTGTGGAACATTCGACACAGTGGGTCAGTCCCGTAGTGATTGTGCCCAAACCAAAGGGTGACATAAGACTATGTGTTGACATGAGAATGGCCAATGAAGCTATAATTAGAGAACGGCACCCTATACCAACAGTGGAGGAAATGCTTCAAGAACTAACTACCAGCAAGGTATTCTCAAAAATTGATCTGAAATGGGGCTATTATCAATTAGAGCTGGATCCAGGTTCCCGAGATGTGACAACATTTGTGACTCACTGTGGATTGTATCGTTACAAGAGACTATCATTTGGAATTAATGCAGCTTCGGAGATCTACCAGTATGAAATCCATCAAGTGATTCAAGGCATTCCTGGAGTTGCCAACATTTCTGACGACATCATAGTCCATGCACCAACGAAGGAAGAGCATGACAAACGGTTGAGGCGTGTACTATCTAGACTACAGGAGGCAGGCCTTACTGTGAATGGAAACAAGTGCCAGTTCGGTGTGTCAGAAATGGACTTCATGGGACACAGACTTACACGGGAAGGACTAAACCCTGCAGAGGCCAAGGTGAAAGCTATTGCAGAGGCACGTGCACCTCAGAATGCAACAGAGGTGAGGAGTTTCCTGGGATTGGTCAATTTTTGTGCAAAGTTCATTCCTAATTTTGCTACAGTGGCAGAACCACTAAGGAAACTAACCAGGAAAGGTGTACCATTTCATTTTGGATCTGAGCAGAAGAAAGCGTTCACAGCGCTGAAGCAAAGCCTGACAGATGCAAAAACTCTTGGATATTACGATCCGGCGGCATTAACTAAAGTCATAGTGGATGCCAGCCCGGTTGGTTTAGGAGCTGTGTTGGTCCAGATGCATGATGGAGGACCAAGAATCATTGCCTATGCCAGCAGATCGTTATCAGATGTGGAAAGAAGATACTCTCAGATAGAGAAAGAAGCACTCGGACTTGTATGGGCCTGTGAGAGGTTCCATGCATATTTATACGGCATTGAATTTGAACTCATCACAGATCATAAGCCATTAGAGGTGATCTATGCACCTAGATCCAAACCATGTGCCAGAATAGAGAGATGGGTACTCAGACTACAACCCTACAAATATAAAGTAATCCACATTGCAGGGAAAGCAAACATTGCAGATCCGCTGTCCAGATTGGTGAAGGATGGTGGTCCACAATCCAAGTCAGACTTGGGAACAGAAACAGAGAGCTTTGTACGATTCATAGCTATTCAGGCAACACCGAAAGCTGTGACTACGAAGGAGGTCGAGAGAGAATCCGAACGTGATCCAGAACTCAGGGAAGTAAGAGAATGCATACAGAGTGGACAATGGGACAAGTGTACTCACAAGGCTTACATTCCCATTAGAGACGAACTTTGTTGCATCGGACAGTGTGTATTAAGAGGTTGGAGATTGGTGATTCCGCAAAGATTGAGACCGAAGATCGTATCCTTAGCGCATGAAGGACACCTAGGTATTGTTGGTACCAAGCAAAACCTCAGGACCAAGGTATGGTGGCCAAGTTGTGATAAAGACGCAGAGAAATTTGTTAAAACTTGTCACGGATGTCAAATCACAAGTAGGAGTAATCCGCCAGAACCGATCCGGAATACGCAATTTCCGACAGGACCATGGATCGACGTAGCTGTTGATTTTCTTGGACCTTTACCGACGGGTGAATCAATTATGGTAGTGATAGATTACTACAGCAGATACTATGAGTACGTGGTGTTGAAGTCCACAACCACTGAAAAAACAATACAAGCGTTAGCAGAGATATTCGCAAGATATGGATTACCTGTTACATTATACTCTGACAATGGTCCACAATTCATTTCAGAGACATTTGCGGAATACATGAGGACCACAGGTATCCATCATCATAAAGTAACTCCGAAATGGCCGCAAGCCAATGGAGAAGTAGAGAGACAAAATCAGTCCATTGAAAAACGATTGAGGATTGCACACGCAGTAGGACAAAATTGGCAAGAAGCATTGCTATCTTATGTGGTTGTCTATCGAGCAACGACTCATGCAACCACTGGAAAAAGTCCTGCAGAAGCATTTTTTGGGAGAAAAATCCGCACAAAAATGCCAGAAATAAAGGAAATCCGAGACGACCAGGAGATGAGGGACCACGATGCTGAAAAGAAAGGTGCAGCAAAGCTGTACACAGATTCGAAACGTGGAGCCAAGTATTCAGACATCATGCCAGGAGATAATGTTCTAGTGAGGCATGAAACTGGTGGTAAGCTAGACACACCTTATTACCATCATCCCTATACTGTCGTATCCAGAAGTGGCAGTATGGTGACAATCAAGTCTCCGACTGGAGTCCTGTAGAAGAGAAATGTATCAGGTGTAAAAAGGTACCAGTCCAGAGATACATCGAGTGAAGAGGTTGAAAGGCCAATATGAGATGCTGAAACTGAGAGACCTGATGATGTTCCAGAGGCAGTACCAGCACTCCTGATGAAGTGACTGGAGCTCCAGAAACACCCGAAGCCATGGCGAGCAGTATTTCCGACGCCGAGAGTGAACAACCGAGAAGCGACGACAATATTGCAGGCAGGCCGAAACGAAACCGGAAAGTGCCCAAACGATACGAAGACTTTGTGCCATAGTTTTAATAAGAACTTTGGGACAGTGTTTTAATCTTATATCATAAAGTGCATGTATGAGTGCTGTAGGAAGTAAATTTTATGTAGTTGAGTTATAGTATTACCATTAGTTACGATGTTTGTATGTTTCCGAGGGATATTGGAAAGTGAAGGTAAAGTTTATTTCTGATTAAAGGAGGGATGTCATGATAATGAATATGTATGAGATATACCGGAAGTCACGTGGTATGAGAGAGAGATAAGAACACAAGCAGGAGAACAAAAGAAACGGGAGAATAAAGCCACTGAGAAGTTTACCTGATAAAATTTGTGTTTAATGTTTTATTAACTTCACATTTCGGGCCACAAATGTGACAGTGACGATAATGAGGAGGATTGATGTGGGCCACAGAATCATACTGATCAGCTGGTGAAGGTCAGAGCTTTGATAAATTCATTTCTGATTGTAATATTTTATTGTCAGTGAGCAGTTTGGTCACAAAGAGAAGTTGTCTGCAAACTCCATGTAATATTAAGTCTGTGAGAAAAAGACACATATCGTTGCGGTCACATATTTATCTTCGTCGGGAGCAGTGCCGGCTTCCACTGATGACATAAGTGATGCGATGCGCAGGGATAATAGCACCCATGTGCGGATGTGTTAAGCATCAGCATACAGACGATGAATCTCAGATGCAGGAGGAGGAGAGTGTGAGTGTGTCATGATCACTATGGGGAGTTGAGGAATGCAATGTTGTGTCTAGTGAATAATAAAAGAAATTCAACTGCATTAGGTGCTGAAAGAAACGAGTGAGTGTATTCTTTATTTGTTAGCTGTGGTAAATCAGAAGCAAAATACTGCAGAAACTAGACATAGGAAATAAAATCAGAATATGGTGCAGATACTCACCTGATCCAGCAGCATCTGTGAAGAGAGAAACAATGTCAATATTTTGGGCTCATGTCCTTTATCTTAAAAATTGTCTTTCTGACAATTGTTTGGACATGGCGAAGTTTGAAGTTCTTTATTACATTAGAAAGAGATAATAAATGAAAAAGATGGATAATAAATATTGAAGTTACCAAATTGAACGAAAAAAAAGTAGCATTAGTGAGGCCAAATTTGGACTATTGTGTGCAGCCTTGGTCACATAACAACAGGAAAGATATCAATATGATAGAAAGAGTGCAAAGATTTACTAAAATAATACTTGGACTTTGGGAATTGTGTTACAGGGAAAAGTTAAACAGTTTAGGACTTTATTCTCTGGAGCATAGAAGAATGAGGGGAGATTTGATCAAGGTATTTAAAATTATGAGGGGTATAGGTAGAGTAAAAGTAGATAGGTTTTCCCACTGAGTGTAGTTGAGATATAAACCAGAGTACATGGGTTAAAGGTGAAAGGGGAAATGTTTAGGGGGAATATGAGGCAGCTTGTTCCACACTCCCACCACAGAGTGTGGAACGAACTGCCATCTGAAGTGGTGAATGTGGGCTCAATTTTAACATTTAAGAAGAATTTGGACAGATGCATGGATGGGAGAGGTATGGAGGACTATGGACTGGGTGCAGGTCAGTGGGACTAGGCAAGGTGCCACATACAAGGCTGCTAAGCAAGATAAGAGCCTCTGGTATTAGAGAAAAGATATTAGCATTGATCTAAGATTGGTTATCTGGGAGGAGGCAGAGCGTGACATAAAAAGGACCTTTTCTTGCTTGCTGGGTCACAGTGTTGGGACTGCTTCTTTTGACATTATTAGATCCTGAAATTAATAACTTTGTGTCCAAATTTGCAGACGATACAAAGATAGGAGAAGAGTAGGTAGTGTTCACGAAGCACTGAATCTACAGAAGGACTTAGTTTAGGAAATTGTACCAGGAAAAGGCATATGGAATACAGTGTAGAGAAGTGCGCTTTTGTGGAATGAATAAGTGTAGACAATTTTCTAAACAGGGAGAGAATTCAGAAATCAGAGGTACAGAAGGAGTTGGGAGTCCTTATGCAAGATTCCTAAAAGTTAACTTGTAGGTAGAGTCAATGGTAAGGAGGACTAGCATTCATTTCAAGAGTGATTGACTATCAGTATGAGCAATTTAGGGCTCTATCTAAGGAAAGATAGAGAGTCCAGAGGAGGTTCACAAGAATGATCCCAGGAATTAGAGTTATCATATGAGGAGTATTTGATAACTATAGGAATGTACTTGCTGGAAATGAGAAGGATGAAGGGGATCTCATTGAAACCTACGAAATACTGAAAGGGCTAGATTGAGTGGACTTGGAAAAGATGTTTCCTATGGTTGAAGAATCTAGAACCAGAGGACACAGACTCTGAATACAAAAATCTCCCTTTAGAGCAGGGATAAGGCCAAATGTCTTTGCCTTGAAAGTGGTGAATTCATTGCCATAGGCAACTTTGGAGACCAAATCATTGGGTGTATTTAAGAGTTTATTTAAAGAAGGGAATCACAAGTTACAGGGAGAAGCCAGGAGAATGGGGTTGGAAACTATAGTAAATCAGCCATGATAGAATGATGGGACAGACTTAATAAGCTGAATGGCCTAATTCCTTATGATCTAGAGGTGTTGATCTTTAGGCTTCTGTACCTTTTTCCAAGATAGTGGCACACAAGGTTGCTGCATCCACTTTGGCCCCCACAACTGTTAAATCCCCAACCTACTCTGATCGGGAAACTCTTACCAAAATACAAAACATGAACCTGATTTTCAAATTAGCGGATTGGATCAGTAAGATTCTGTGCATCTAAACCCTCTGAAGCAAGGGAGACATGAGAGGCCATCAGAAACACTGCTGGAGAAGGCAGAAGCATGGAAAACAGGCCAGCGTAGACTGAGAGTTAATCCCTTCAGACCTGCGCCCCCAATGATCTTACTCTCAAATTTAAGATCGCTGGAGAAGAAAATTGATTACCTGAGGGTGCATCTGAACCAGAGAGAATTGATCGAGCTGGATGGCCTTACCTCCTTCAGGGCAGTCAGAGGCACTGCTGCTTCTGGCAAGACTGAAGGAAAGAGTCTGCATTCACATCAGCGAGAACTGGTGCACCAATGTTTCTGTTGTGAAGACCTTCTGTTTAGCAGAGATGGAGTACTTTCTGGTGAAATGCAGACCCTTCTACCTGCTCAAGGAATTCTCAGCCACACTGATTGCCACAGTCTACATTCTGCCTTTGGCTAATGAGGATAAAGCCATGGAGGAGCTTTATGGTGCCATTTGCAAAGCCCAGACTTCCCACCTTGATGGTGCCATGATTGTTGGTGGTGACTTCAATCATGCCAACCTGAAAGTGGTCTTACCACAGTTTCAACAACATGTGAACTTTGCTATCAGAGGAAAGAATGCCCTGGATTGGGTGTACACCAACATCCCTGGTAAGGCTGCACCTCGCTCCCACCTTGGTTACTCATATCACATATCTGTCTTGTTAACCCCTGTGTACAGACTACTGGCAAAGCAAACTATGTCAGCTTACAGGGAAATCAGGACATGGCCAGAAAGGAGGCAGGGGGGGCCATAGCAGCACTGCAAGAGTGCTTTGAGACCAGGGACAAGAGCTGTTTCAGGGAGGTGACCACCTACAATAGTCATGTAAACATAGAGGAGTACACAAGCTCAGTGACTGGCTACATCAGCAAGTGCATTGAGGATGTCTCCAAGATCAAATGCTTCACAACCAGGATTAACGAGAAACCATGGTTAGATGCAGAGGTCTGGGCCCTTTTCGGAGCTCGTGATGCTGCATTCAGAACAGGTGACAGGATTGCACTAAGGTCAGCCAAGGCTGGACATTTTTGGGCAATCTGGAAGGCAGAAACACAGAAGATTCACAGACAGCTGTGTGACATCAGCAACATGAGGCACTTGTGGCAAGGGATCAAGACTATTACAAATCACAAGTCAATCTTGTGAATTAAGGTCAACGGCGCCTCCCTTCTGAACAGACTGAACATCTTCTATGCTCAGTTTGATGAGAAGAACAGGACGATGCCAAAGAAAGATCCATTTTCCCCTGATGAACAGGTGCCCCACATAGCTACCCAAGGAGAACCCAAACAAGGAGGTGGGACCAGACAACATAACTGGTCGGGTTCTGAAAGATTGCACAGTCCAATTGACAGAGGTCTTCACGGACCTATTCAACATTTCACTGCTGCAGTCCATTGTTCCTGCGGGGTTCAAGATAGCCTCCAGATCCAGTACCCAAAAGGGTGACAATAAAAGGACTCAATGAGTACCATCTTGTGGCACTGACCTCCACCTTTATTAAATGCTTTGAGCATCTGGTGATAGAATGAATCAAATTACACCTCCCAGAGATGCTGGATCCATTTCAATTTGCTTACAGAAGAAACCGTTTCACAGACGATGCTATAGCTCAGGGGTGTCAAACTCAAATTCACCGAGGGCCAAAATTAAAAACTTGGACTAAGTCGAGGGCCGAACTAAATATTTATTGAAAATTTTCAACAACATCTGCATGTTTTCTCTCAACATATGTAATGTTAAACTTTTTCTTATTAAAATAAATGTTTAATAATAGTTTTGGTTAAACTCTTTCCATAAGAAGCATTAACAAATAAGAAATAAAATATTCAATAAATAATATTTCTCTCTAGCCTTTAAGCCAAGGATCGCACGTTGCCGAGAAGCATGCCAGGGAGTGGAGGAGTGCAGGGAGCCCTCCCCAGCCCAGCCAGCAAACCCGAGTGGCATCCCCCCCCCCGCCCCCTCTCCCTCCTCTGCCCCCGCCTCCGCCTGCCGCAACCGCCGCCAACAACCCAAGGAGTCCCCGCTGGTCTCGCCATCTCACCGGGAATACCGTGAGAGCGGTGGAACTCGTCCGCGACCTCCACCCCAGCGGAAAGTCCGATGCCCAGCAGCACCCACCCACAGATGAAGCTCAAGGAGACGTTGGAGCTAGGCGGCGGGTCCGTTGGAGCTCGGCGGCGGGTCCGTTGGAGCTCGGCGGCGGGTCCGTTGGAGCTCGGCGGCGGGTCCGTTGGAGCTCGGCGGCGGGTCCGTTGGAGCTCGGCGGCGGGTCCGTTGGAGCTCGGCGGCGGGTCCGTTGGAGCTCGGCGGCGGGTCCGTTGGAGCTCGGCGGCGGGTCCGTTGGAGCTCGGCGGCGGGTCCGTTGGAGCTCGGCGGCGGGTCCGTTGGAGCTCGGCGGCGGGTCCGTTGGAGCTCGGCGGCGGGTCCGTTGGAGCTCGGCGGCGGGTCCGTTGGAGCTCGGCGGCGGGTCCGTTGTATCGGTGCCGCTGTGAATATCTAATGAACGTTCCCGTTAACTATATCGGTGACTGCTGTCCCTGCTGTGGAAGTGCTATAAACTACTACGGTAGTGCTTGCTGCTGTGCATGTGCTATACTTGCGCGGCGGCCAGCGGGCCAACTCTAATATATATTTAATATGATCTTGCGGGTCAAATATAATTATATCGCGGGCCAAATTTGGCCCGCGGGCCAGAGTTTGACATGTGTGCTATAGCTTATCGCTTCACTCCATCCAGGCCCATCTAGAGAATTATGCAGAAAATCAAGTACCGTCACGCTGAGCACTGGCACACCATTATGTCAACTTTCTATAGGAGATCTATCAAGAGCCTCCTGTCCGGCTTTAAAGCAGTGTGGTAAGGTTGCTGCAGAGAAATGGATTGGAGGTCAATCCACAGGACCATAAGAGTGGCAGAGAGAATTATTGGAATCTCTCTTCCCCACAACGACGTGATCTACCTGGATCATTGTCTGAAGCGGACACGCAAAATTATTGAGGACCCCTTCCACCCGGAACACTGCATCTTTCAGCTGCTCCCTTCGGCGAAGAGATACAGACAGATCAGAGCCAGCACCACCAGGCTGAGGAACAGCTTCTTCCCACAGGCAGTGAGAATGCTCAACAATCAAAGGAACTGCTCAGACTAACTATTCGATACTCTCATTTGTACATAACAATATTTTTATAAATATAATACTTGTCCTACATGTGTATTATTTGTCTGTATGTGTGTTATGTCCAGTTTTATGTCTGCACGTTTTTGCACCCAGGACTGGAAAATGCTGTTTAATCAGGTACAACTTGTACAATCAGATGATAATAAACTTGATTTCAACCCAAAGGAAGCATTGACCAGGGTGATGGGAGTCCTTTATGATGTTGGCTGCCTTCTTGAGGCAGTACTTCTCATGGATGTCTTCAGTGGATGGGACATCAGAACCTATGATGGACCTGGCTATTTTGCTACTTTCTGCATTCCTGGGTACTTGAATTACCAAACCACTTTGCCCATTATATCTGTAGAAATTTGAATTGTATTCCACAGCATGCCATATCTCCTCGGAACATAAATGACTTCTTACAAAGTATAGACTTGATGCTGGTGTGCCTTTTCACAGTTGCTTTGATGTACTGGCTCCAGGAGAGGTCTTCTGAAATATGGACTCCCAGGAACATGACTGTACTAGTCCTCTCCACCTCCATCCATCCATGTAGACAGGTGTGTGGTCTAACCTTCCCTTTCTAAAATCCATAATAAGCTCTTTGTTGAGAGCAAGATTATTGTTCTGGCGCCACCCAACCAAATTGTTGATCCCCAAATTCTGACTCATCATTTCCAGTTATTTGGGTTATAAGAGCAGAGAAATGATAACTAAACAAAAACTTTGCATCTAGACATCTTTAATTCTTTGTTATGACCTGTTTTATATTGCTTGTCATAATACAGATATTTTACTTTAAAACCTATTAACTCTCTGGTTTATTTCTGCACATACTTTTAATTGTTTTTACATATTTGGCTACTTAATTTCAAAATACTGTACGATATTATTTTTGGTTCTGAACACAAATTGTTCCCACAAACAAAATCCATGGAAGTGTGACATCCTGAATTTTTGAGCAACTGAATGCTCTGTAATGAGGATAAGGCAAATTTATTTCCATCTTGCCTCAGAGGCTTCTTCACATCATACTCCTGAGTTTAAGTGAGATTAATAAGATTGATTGTGCGCTATTTAATTAGAATGTTTAAATATAGTAATTAAGTTGACTGTTCTCATATTAGTGCATTTTCACTTCCATTTTCTACTGCAGCTCTGAGTATTTTTAATTTTCTTATTCAATCAGCACGGTGGTTTTCTGATCTTTTTTGAACTCTAGTACTGGTGTCATCTTCATGATGTTTATTTTCCCAATTTTTGCAATTTTATTGTCTGGGCCTGTGATAGTTCCACCGTATATACCATAGAAAAGTCAACTTTTGTAGACCATTTCTTAATGTTAAATTTATAGGATCAACTATTACATGGGGCTGAGCAGAACTTTTGAGGGGCTGAAATTCACATGAGAAACCAAAATACCATCTCAGTAGCAGGTCCAAATGATCTCCAAACCAATAAAGAACAAAAACACAATGAATTAAAGTAATACTAAAGTATCAAAACACACATCCTACCAAGGGGGGAGGGGGGGGTCAGGACCATGGTAAGTATCTGCGTTGTTGGAGGCATCGGGAGTTCTGATTGGCAGGCAGCTGGGGCTGAGGTGAGAGCCGGCACTCGAGGCATTGGAAGCTCAGATGGCTGGGCAGCAGGAGCCTTGGCGAGACTCTTGAGTTTAAGACATTGGGACCCCCAGCCTGTGGGTGGCTGGAGCTGAGGTGAGAAACTAGAGTTGACTTTTACATGAGGTATGAAAAATTCCATATAATTTTGGCCAAAAATAGGAGGTCGACTTTTACATGAGATTGACTTTTACACGAGTGTATACAGTATATGCTCTAAAACATTCATTTGTCATTCAGTTTATTTACAGTTATTGTACATGATTTCCAGTTGTCCAACTTCATACCAGGAGCTGTAGTACAAAATGTGTAGCTGTAATAAATATGCCAAGAAATTTGATGGTGTTTGTACTTTCTCAATGTTGTGCGATGTTGTATTTGCAGATTTTTCTGAGTTGAATAATATTGAATGTAAATTTTGACTGGACACTTTCGGCATGTCAACATTGTGTATGGGTTGACATCAATCCCCATGCAGTTTTTCTTTGCTTTGGAGGGGCTCTTGAACCTTTGTACACTCATGATTCCAAGTGTGGCTCCAATGCAATCTATAAATTTCCAAACAGCCCCATCATTGTTGGCTGAATAACAGGAAATTATGTGTCAGAATACAGGATGGAGATTAAGAATATGATTATTTAGATCCAGGTCAACAGCAAGGCCAAGGATCTTATTGTGGACTTTAGGGACCATGCATCAAATTGACAGGACAGCAATGGAGAGTGTCATTTCCTTCAAGTTCGTGGGAGTCCACATATTGAAGGACCTCTTCTGGAGGCAGCACATCAAACTAACTCTGAAGAAGGCGCACTGATGACTATAATAAAACATGAAAGACTGCAGACACTGTGGTTGCAGTAAAAACAAAATGCTAGAGAAACTCAGCTGGTCAAACAGTGATAAAGATACATAACTAATGTTTTGCGCTTCATCAAGGTATAAAGAAATGTTAGCAGGCACCTGAACAAAATACTGAGGGGCAGGGGGAGGAGCATGGTCCCAAAGGCATGAGGTAATAGTTGGATAAGAGAAGGAGGGCACACTAGCAAGCAGAGGGAGGAGGGGTGGAGAGCAAGGAAAAGGGAAAGGGAGGGAGAACAGAGAGTAGGCTAGCAGAAACGGGAGATGTCGATGTTTATGCAATCTAGGAGAGTGACTAGGCAGAAAATTGAGTGTTCCTCCTCCAAGTTATGGGTGGTCTTGGTAGGATAGTACATGAGGCCATGGTCAGACATATGAGCATTGGAGTTGGACATGGAATTGAAGTGGTTGGCCACTGGGAAATCCCTATTGCTGATGTGCACAGAGCAAAGGTGGTTAGCAAAGCGTTCTCCCAGTCTGTGCCCAGTCTCTCTGATGTAGAGAAGGCCACAAACGGAACACCAGATGCATTAGATAACTGCTTTTGTTTACTTAAACAAAAGTTGTTTTTAATTATCTTTAAACATGAAAATAGAATCAAATTTGAACTAAGCTAAACTTAACTAAACCCAACTTAACCCCTTCTAATTCTAAGCACACATGTATGTAATGTGTGTGTAAATTTAAGAAAAGTTCTTTGGTTCACAGTTCAATCTCACTTCTCATTCTTTCAAGTTCTCTGGTTGTAGGCAATTCTTACACTGTGCACAGAATTTAACATGTATAAAGTTCACCAGGCTTTGGTGCTCAAAAGTAAATGTTTACCACTTAGGAAGGTTCTTTGGAGGTTTGCAGAGAGAGATTTGTTGTTCCAGGATTTCCACACCTGAGGTACCACCATTTTCTTTGGCTTGGCTTCGCGGACGAAGATTTATGGAGGGGGTAAAAGTCCACATCAGCTGCAGGCTCGTTTGTGGCTGACAAGTCCGATGCGGGACAGGCAGACATGGTTGCAGCAGCTGCAGGGGAAAATTGGTTGGTTGGGGTTGGGTGTTGGGTTTTTCCTCCTTTGCCTTTTGTCAGTGAGGTGGGCTCTGCGGTCTTCTTCAAAGGAGGTTGCTGCCCGCCAAACTGTGAGGCTCCAAGATGCACAATTTGAGGCGATATCAGCCCACTGTCGGTGGTCAATGTGGCAGGCACCAAGAGATTTCTTTAGGCAGTCCTTGTACCTTTTCTTTGGTGCACCTCTGTCACGGTGGCCAGTGGAGAGCTCGCCATATAACACGATCTTGGGAAGGCGATGGTCCTCCCACCATTAACAGTGAAACAAACATGCATATTTAGATATTAAGGAAATCAAAGGTATCGGGATGGTGCAAGAAAAAGACAGATAAAAATAACCCATGCTCTTATTAAGTGGCTAACATGTGGAATGGCCAAATGTCCTAATCTTGTTTTTATTTCCAATGGTCTTATTTATTTCTAAAAATCTTTTAACTTGCATGTTTCCAACATCAGATTACAATACTAAAACTTTTACCGACTTTAGTCAACATCCAATTTTGTGACATTCTCAAGCAGGCTTTTTGGACAGTCATCAGGAACCTCATTGGCCACTTTAACATCTGTTACTATTAACAAGACACACAAAAGGAACAGTTACTGGCTCTTTTAGGTGTGCACAGCTCAGTACCAAGCTACTATCTCAAAATCACTTACGAGGTTAAACATGAATAGCATTCATGCATACTGTGAAATCCTTCCACCACATCAAAGTTCACAAGTTCCCAGGCAATGTATATGTGCAGGAATAGGTAATTTAGCTCTTCAAGCCTGGACCATCATTTGCTATGATCATGGCTGATCATGTGGGTTCAGTTTCCTATTCTTGCTTTTTCTCCACATCTCTTTGTCCCTTCAACAGTAAGGGTCATATCCAACTCCTTTTCAATTATATCTAATGAACTGGCCTCAACAGCTTTATGTGGTAGGGAATTCTTCAAATTCACATCATTGAGTGAAGAAATTTCTCCTCATCTCACTCCTAAATAGCCTACCTCTTATGCTTAGATTGTGACCCCTCATTCTGGTGTTCATTGACATCATTAATTGTTCCTGAATCTAACCCATCTAGTCCTGTCAAATTTTAGATGTTTTAATGATATCCCCTCTCCTTATATGTGTCTCTTGGCTGCCATGCCATCGCTGTAATGATGAGGGGAAAAAAGATGGGGGGGGGGGGTGGAGGGCAAAGAAGCAAGGTTGGAAAGGTTTGTATGGATAGGTTGTTTTATTTATTATTTGAACGCTTGAAAGCACGGACAAAGTGCCTCTACACAGTCATTCAAGAAACACTTTTTGCTGATGACTGTGTGCTCTTGGCATACAAAGATAATGACTTACTGTTAATGCTGAACAAATTCTCAGATGCTGCTATGCTCTTTGACCTGACCATCAACCTGAATAAGACTGAAGTACTCCATCAGTCCATGTCAAATACCAACACCATAGAATCAAAAATCACTGTTGACAACACCTAGATGACAAATGTAAACAGCTTCAAATATATGGAGAGCATCGACTTGAGTGATGGGTCTTTGGACAAAGAAATTAACTCCAGGATCAGTAAAGACAGCCAGGCTCTGGGGAGGCTGCAAACCAGAGTGCTCAATCAACATAACATCCGCATCTCCACAAAGCTGAAAGTCTACAGAGCTGTGGTCATTCCTTTCTCCTATCTGGATATGAGACCTGGACTCTGTATTGACATCACGTCAAGCAACTGGAGAAATTCTACAAGCGCGCCATCCATTATCCTTGGCAAGACCGTGTCTCCAAACTGGAGGTTTTAGGTCGCGCAAAGTCCACTAGCATTGAGCCCCTAATCATCAGAACCCAGATGCGGTGGGTGGGAGACATAATCAGAATAGACAACCACAGTATGCCTCACCAGCTGCTCTATAGTGAACTGAAGACCAGAAGGAGACCTCAAGGTTATCCACACAGACACTACAAAGATGTTGTGAAGGAAATGCAATGCTACTCCCGCCAAGATAATTAGAAGCTGCAGCTGCTGATAGATCCTGTTGGCAAGCCCTGTGCTATGTAGCCTACACCAGTTTTGAAGACACACGCTCCCAAAGACTGATGGAAAATCATGAATGGCGTCACAGAGTAGCAGCCACAGTTATTACAAAAACGGACTTCCAGTCCCCCCATTGTGCTAGACTCTGCACTTCCAGACTGGGACTGTAAAGTTACTTTCATGTCTATAGATGAACTGCACAGCAACATGTCTTATCCGAACCAAAGGACGACCAATATGTATTATTTAGACAGCTTGAATCTAAGTATGAAATTAGCAAGAGAGGTAAATTTCAAGAAGATCAGTCATGATCTGCAGAGTTATCTTGACATTGAAGTTGCTCTCTGCTCTCTTCCGATCATAAGAAGCTGGAGTAGGAGGAGACCAATTGATTCTTGATCTTTCTCTGCTATTCACTAAGATCAAGCAGATCCTGTTTATTTTTGGCATGATATTTGGGTTTTCCAACCCTCTAAGACCTCTAGTAATCTAGGAAATTTTGACTGCCACTAAACTAACAACAATATTCTTTCAGTTTATTCCTTAGCACAGATGATACATTCTTCTTGTTTAACTTTTCTTTCTTACTAAAATATACTTTTGTTGAGATTTATGAAACATTTCCCTAAATGCCTACCACTGGTGCTCTATCATTTTACTCTTTGATTTAATTTTCCTGTTTAGTTTAGCCAACTTAGATTCAGATTTCAGATTTATTGTCTGAGTATATACATGATATTACATACAACCCTGAGATTCTTTTTCCTGCAGGCCAGGAAGAAATACCACTAATTAATAGTGCAAAAAAAACTGTACACAATGTACACATGTAAACGAATAAACAAATGTAAACAACTCTTACTTGTGCCCTTTATTGATTTTCATTTTGTTCTCTGTATTGCAGTTTGTTTACCTTCATTATCTGTTTACACTTCTTTATTTACATGTTTTATGCTATGTACAGTTTATTTTTTGCACTACCAATTAGTAATTCTGCTGCGCCCACAGGAAAAAGGAATTGCAGAGTTGTATGTGATGTCATGATGTACTCTGACAATAAATCTGAAATCTGGACCAACTGTGCAGTACAGAGGAGAAAAAAACCCTCTTAAGACCTTAAGAGGATGAAGTGCAAAAGTCCTGAAATGAGTCTCTGAGTGTGTTGTTGAGGAGTCTGATGGTTGTTCCTGAACCTGGTGGTGCGAGTCTTGTGGCACCGACACCTCTTTCCTGATGGCAACAGCGAGAATGGAGCATGCGGTGTGGATCCTTGATGATTATTGCTGTTGCTTTCTGATGGCAGTGTTCCCCTTAGATGTTCTCAATGGTGGGAAACAGTTTGCCTGTGATGTCCTGGGCTGTGTTCACTATCTTTTGCAGGGCTTTATACTTGGTGGGGGGCGGGGGGGGTATTTGGTGTCCTCATAACAGACTATAGTGTAGCCAGTCAATGCACTTTCCATCACAAATCTGTAGAAATTTGCCAGGGTTTCTGATGTCATATCAAACCTCTGCAAACTCCCGAGGAAGTGGAGGAGCTTGTAGGGGTTATTGTTGAGCAAACTTGATGTCTGATCACAGCGGATAGCTGAATAAATAAGAGTGAAATGGCCGCCGTCGCTAAAGCTGTTGATGTTGCCCCTGAGGAAAGATGTATCGAGGAGATGAAGGTCGCGGAAATTAAAGAAGAATTAAAATGGTGGCAATTAGATACAAGTGGAGCCAAAGCTGTTCTCTTTACAAGATTGAAAGAGGCAAGAGAAGCAGAGAAGGCTTTGTCTGGCGAGAACAAAGACTCCATGAAAGCACTATAGAGGGCATCAAATGAATTTAAAGTCACTGGCATGGAAATGGTTGAAGACGAGCAATTCAAACTTGAGAAAGTGTTAAATATTGAGACATAGTCAGACACTCGGGATGATATACAACCAAGTGACAATGTGTCAAATATTGGAATCGGGAGAAGCAAACAAAGTGCTTCTGGTTTAAATTCCAGGGTTTCCTGTACTTCAGGCTGCATCGGGATGTGTAATGGCACAGGCTGAAATGGCCGCCCTTCTTTCACAAGATGTGCTTAATGAGAAATATGTCATAGAAGAATAGGAGCACCTAAAAAAGGAAGAAATTCAGTGAAGGGGGGGGGGCAAAGGAGGAGAAAGGAGCAGCTGGAGCTGAAATTAAAATTTGTTGCTATGGAAGCTAAAATGAAGGTACTAACAACCTCAAAGGGATCTGATGTTCGAAGTAACTTATCGAAAGTGTTGGATGGTATGAAGTCATATTTTGAAAAGGACAACAGGAAAAGAAATGCTAAAAGTTGAGGCAGATTCTTTTGTGCCACGAATACGAGACATGCAAGTGCATAAGATATTTCCAGCTACATAACCTTTATAAGCAGCGGCAAACAGAGCAACGTACATTTAGGTATGAGAAGGCAAAGCAAAATGACTGCATCGTTAATGCAGTTACAGTCCCTTTCTTCTCTGCCCAAGAGGGAAATTCAAATTTTTGATGGTGATCCACTTCAGTTCCAAGCATTGAGTATTGAAAATAAGAGCAATTACTCTGAGGATTGTCTATATTATGTGGAATAGTTCACGTGGACAACTAAAAGAATTTGTAAAGAATTGCCATCGTTTGCCCCTGAACAAAGGATTCAAAAAGGCTAAGTCTTTACTAAAGAAGCATTTTACCAACAAGCATAAAATTGCTATAGTTTACACAGAGAAGGTTCTTTCATGGTCATCAATAAAAAATGATGACACAAAAGGTCTACAAACTTGCGCCCTCTTTTTTAAGAGGATGTTGCAATGCTGTGGCTGAAATTAACTATCTACAAAAGCTTGATATGCCTACTAATATGTGAGTCATTATAAACAAATTACCTTACTGGATGAGAGAACTATGAAGAACTTTAGTTGTTGTTGAATACCAGAAAAAACCATGATAAAAGGGCTACTCTTAAGAATTTGATGGATTTCATTGAAAGGTGAGTGTACATTGTCACAGATCCAGTATATGGAAATATCAAAGACACTCCAACAGTGCGCAAAGATGTAAAAAGGTCCAAGTCTCAGCCTTATCAGAAAATAAAGAGAATTATTTTTGCCACCACTTTATCAATTACAGATAAGGAAAAATATATAAGAATTAAAGAAAAGGAGAGTTTGCCTAATGAGAAAAGTTGTTTGTTCTGTAAAGGCGGACATGCTTTGGTAATATGTTCAGAGTTAGAAAATTGCTTTCTTAAAAGAAGATGGAATATGTTTTAGCTGTTTGTGTAAAGGGCACCAACAAAAACTGCAAAAAGCGATTCAGCTGTAACATTTAAGCATCCCAAGATGCTGCATATCCACCAAAGAAAGAAAGAAACAGAAAAAGAACAAGGAGAAATTAGGAAAGTAGAGAAAAACAGTAATGTAGACTCTTCAGACAAATGGCCTTAATGGGGCCAGTGAGGATAACTGCAAACTCTCAATAGTGCCTGTACAAGTCAAGGCCAAGAAGGGGAATGCAACGGTATGTACTTATGCATTTCTTGACCCAGTAGCACTGTACCATTTTGCACAGTGGAGCTAATGAATACGCTTAATCTTCATGGAAGAAGGATGTATTCTATTGAAAACTATGGGTCAAAAGAAGGTCATTGAAATTAACATTATTTTGGGCTTAGAGGTCACTGGACTGGACAGCAGTGATTTTTGTGATCTCCCAGGCATATATACTCAGAAGACTATGCCTGTGCACAAAGGAAACATCCAACATAAAAACAATATCAGACAGTGGTCTCATCTGAGAGATATTTATCTACCTGAGATGTTGATTGGCTCAGATGTACCAAAGGCTTTTGAACTCTTAGAGATAATACAAAGTGTGGGAGATGGACCTTATGCTGTTAAAACTACACCTACACTGCCTTTCCCATTCCTCAATTCCACCCATACAGCCACCCTAAACGAGCCCTGTAATCTATCCTGGCAAAGCACCACTGTAATATTTTCTCTGACAACTACACAATTAATGGACTATTAGAAAGAAAAATTGATATTTCTCAAGAGCAGTTAGTGACAAGTGTCAATAGGGTATTGGTTATGAAACAATAAGCTGTGGGAACAACAGTTCATGACTGACTTTCCTGAGCGCCTTAGAGATGACCAAGAACCTTCAAGAGAAGACAAGCAATTCTTGGATTTGGTCTCAAAATCTGCTCAGTCATACCTGAAACAAAGAGGGCAAAAGAAATGAAAAAATTTGGATTTGAACCATGTTAACCTTCCTGTGAAGAGGGTGTTAGATGTACAATGATGTCTTCAAACTGATTTGTTTAAGTTTAAAATCATTTTAAAGAGCCAAGCCGCCTCAAACAGGGGGTTCTTTCCATAGTCAGTTTGATATATAATCCCTTAGGAATATTGTCTTGATTGCTAAGAATTTTCTGCAAGATTTATGTAGAAAAAATAGTGGTTGGGATGACATGGTACCAGAATCCATTGCATAAGAATGGATGTGTTGGATTAAGGATTGTCATAAACTTGAAGATTTCAAGATTGACAAATGCTTCAAACGTACAAATTTCGTAATTGTGACATACATAGCTGACCATCTGATTCTCGAAGGGACCAATTTTACCTCTTACTATCCTCTTGCTGTTAATATAACTGTAGAAACTCTTTGAATTTATCTTCACCTTACTTGCGAAAGCAACCTCATATTTCTTTTTAGCTTTTCTAATTTCTTTCTTCAGATTGTTTTTACATTCTTTATATTCCTCGAGCACCTCATTTTCTCTATGCTGCCTATATTTACTGTAGGCATCTCTCTTATTCTGAACCAAATTTCCAATTTCCCTTGAAAACCATGACTCTCTCAATCTTTTACCCTTTCCTTTCAACTGAACAGAAACATAAAGATTCTGTACCCTCAAAATTTCACCCTGAAATAACCTTCATTTCTCCATAACATCCTTCCCATAAAACAAATCATCCCAAACCACCCCTTTTAAATCCTTTCTCATTGCTTCAGAGTTAGCCTTTCTCCAATCAAAAACCTCAACCTTGGGTCCAGACCTATCCTTCTCCATAACTATTTTGAAACTTATGGCATAGTGATCACTGCACCCAAAGTGCTCCTGAACACATACCTATGTCACTTCACCTATCTCATTCCATACAGGAGATCCAACACTGCCTTCTTCTCTAGTTGGTACTCCTATGTATTGCTGCAAAAAATGTTCTTACACACATTTTATAAACTCCAAACCATCCAGCCTTGATACCACATGGGTCTCCCAGTTTATGTTTGGAAAATTTAAATCTCCCATTATCACCCATGCTGCATATATCTGCAATCTCCTTACAAATTTGCTTCTCCAATTCTTGCTCCCCATTAGGTGGTCTATAAACATTACTTTGCCTTTCCCATTCCTCAATTCCACCCATACAGCCACCCTAAACGAGCCCTGTAATCTATCCTGCCAAAGCACCACTGTAATATTTTCTCTGACAAGCAATGCAACACCTCCCCCTCTTTTGCCTCCCATTCTATCACACATGAAGCAACAAAATCCAGGAATATTTAATTGCCAATCGTACCCCTCCTGTCTCACTAATAGCTACAGCATCATATTTCCAAGTATCAATCCATGTTTTAAGCTCATCTACCTTTCTTACAATGCTCCTAGCATTAAAATAAACATATTTAAGATCTTCTCCACCTCTAACTTTCTGGTTATCACTAACAGTTCCAGCAACTTGACTCATTTCTTTTTCTTCCTTCTCGTATATCTGTTCCTACACTCTGTTTTCCCTCACCCTTCATATCTAGTTTAAATGCGCCTGTGCCTCTCTAGCAAACCTAGCTGCAAGAATATTTGTGCCCCTTCAGTTCAGATGTAAATCATCCTATCAAAACAGGTCTCACCTCTCTCCTGCACCATGCCTTCAGCCATGTGTTGATCCTCACAATCTTGCTATTCCTAAACTCACCTGCAAATTGCACTGGTAGCAATCCTGGGATTGCTATCCTGGAGGTCCTGTCCTTTATCTTAGCTCCTAACTCCGTAAACTCACCTTTCATAACCTCCTCACTCTTCCTGCCCACGTCATTGGTCCCCACATGGACCACGACTATAACAAAAATATTAGATTATCGGAAATCATAAAAATTGTATCGAAGTGTGTTGTTTGTCGACGTATAAATGTTACTCCTGGGTCTTGGAAACTTCTTGGCCACCCAGTTCGAGTATCGCCGATGAAAGGACCGGGGGTGTTATGACCACAACTTGTGTGGATGGACATTTTTCCAAAGGCAAAGAATTGGTGAGTCTGTTGCAGCGACAACTCCAGTCTTCCTGTCAGTTCAACATTCATTCTGGGCATCATATTTCAAAGGCCTACACTTCAACACTAAATTTAAAAGACTGAACTTTGAAGTAATTTTCTAAATTTTGGCCTAAACTGTAATGGTTTGGGTATAACACACACATACACTAGTACACTAGTTAGAAATAGATTTAGTGTTAAGGATAGTTTAAGAGTTAGGAAAATTAGTGTTTTAAAATTAAACACTGTCTGATTCATTATATATCGCTGTTCGTTGCGTGCAGTTTGTAACAAGAGGCATTTCGAATGCTGAAAGGCCTGGACAGAGTTGATGTGGCAAGGATGTTTCCCATTGTAGGGGATTCTAGGACAAGAGGGCACAACTTTGGGATAATAGGGCATCAATTTAAAACAGAGTTGTGGAAAAATTTATTTAGTCAGAGGGTCATGCTTCTGTGAAATTTGTTGCCACGGACGATTGTGGAATCATGGTCATTGGGTGTATTTAAGGCAGAGATTTGATTAGTCAAGCATCAGGGGTTATGGGGAGAAACCCAGGGAGTGGGACTCAGTGGGAGGATGGATCAGCTCATGATTAGAATGATGGAGCAGGCTCAATGGGCCTACTTCTGCTCCTACGTCTTGTGATTTATCTAATTTAAAGAAGTTTACAGGGGACATGATGTGGAAGATGATATGATGTTACCTCTGGAGGTTTGAGCCACTTAAGTCAGAGATGAGGATTAATTTCTTCTTTATGAATATCTGACATTCTGCATCTCATGTGAATATTATATTTTTAAATATATTTAACTTTTTTTTAAGACAGCAGCAGAATCATGGTTAAATTAGGCAGGAAAATAGAACCCAAAGATTAGAGCAGCCTAATCCTTCTGTATGGCAGACTAGGTTCAGGGGCCATGTGGTCTATAACTGTTCCTATATCTTATCCCATTGAGTAACTCAGTTTATTTTCGGATTCGGTTTTGGATTTCAGATTTATTGTCAGAGTACATACATGACATCACATGATTATTTTTCTGCGGGTGCAGTAAAAAAACTGTATAAAAAATATGGTGCCGGTGACCCATGACAACTTTTTTGGGGTGCAGAACTCCTGTTAAATACTCCTTTATCTTAATAACAATTCAACTCAACTCAATGCAGCATATGCCTCTGTTAGATTGATTGTCCTTTAAAAATTAAAGCTGATTAGAGAGTGATAATATCCATGCCATTTAAAATTTGGGTTATTGTTGTTAGCGTATGTTTAAATTTTTGTATAAATCTAACAAACTCTAACATGTCATTGCAGGAGTTGACTAAAAAAGGATATGGTGAAATTACTACCGAGATCCGTGAAGGTCAGACTTTCTACTTTGCTGAAGAATACCATCAACAGTATCTGAATAAGAACCCAGGCGGGTATTGTGGACTACATGGTACTGGAATATCGTGTCCAATAGGAATAAAGAAGTAAGACATGGTCCGAAAATAAACTCCAAACTTTATCCCTGATGATCAATTTTCCAGACAATAGGATAGGTTTTGAAAAAGAAAGGAACAGATTAGCTGCCTGCTATACATTAATTTTCCAGAACAGCTGACAAAAATAAATATCTACCCAATCTTGGAAAATAGTAATGAAAATGTTGGAATCAATTACACATTTATAAACAATAGTTCCAATAAGTAGTTTGTGTAGCAAGTTTCTCCCCGATTGCTTTTGTGACAGTTCCTGCAAATATATCTACATATTGATTAATGTGGGTATGATTTTTTTAAATCAAAATGTGTATTTTTAAGTTTGTTTTTCCTCTCTGACAACACTGGCATTGGTGTAAAATGAAACTTGATTGCTATCCACAATACAAAGTAAAAAAAAAGAACATAACAAAAAGAGCAGAAGTAGGCCAACAGGTCTATCGAGCCTGCCCTGCCATTCAATAAGATCATGGATGATTCCTAAATTCCTTTTTCATGTAGAAATATTTATCTAACTGAACCTTAATCATGCTTAATGAAGTAGCCTCAACTGCTTCCCTGGGTAGAGAATTCCACAGATTCACTACTCTCTAGGAAAAACAATTTTTCCTCATCTCTGTCTTAAATCTACTCCCCTGAACCTTGAGGCTGTGTCCCCAGTTCTGATCTCACCTACCAATGAAAATAATTTTCCTGCCTCTATCTTACCTATCCCTTTCATTATTTTATATGTTTCTATAAGATCTCTCATTATTCTGAATCTGAGTGAGACAATTTAGTCTCTCCTCGTAGGTCAACCCCTTCATCTCTGGGATCAACCTGGTGAACCTCCTCTGGACTTCCTCCAAGGCCAGTGTATCCTTCCTCAAGTATGGAGACCAGAACTGCACACAGTACTCCAGGTGCAGCCTCACCAGTACCTTATACAGTTGCAGCATGACCTCCCTGCTCTTGAATTCAATTACTCTAGCGATGAATGCCAACATTCCATTTAATAACCTGTTGTACCTACAACCCAACTTTTTGCATTTCATGCACAAGTACTCCCAAGTCCTTCTGCACTACAGCATCCTACATTTTTTCACCATTTAAATAATAATTTGCTCTTCTATTTTTCCTGCCAAAGTGGATGACCTCACATTTACTAACATTGCACTCAATCTGCCAGACCTTTGCCCACTCACCTAACAACTATATCCTTCTGCAGCTTCTCCTCATCCTCTGTACAATTTGCTTTTCTACTCAATTTAGTATCATCTGCAAATATGGCTACACTACACACTCTGTCCCCTCTTCCAAATCTTCAATGTAAATGGTGAACAGCTGTGGGCCCAGCACTGACCCTGTGGCACCCCACTGACACAGTGGCAATTAGAAAAAACACCCATTTATCCCGACTCTTTGCCTTCTGTCAGTTAACCAATCCTCAACCTATGCCAATATACTTCCTCCATCTCTATCTTATTGATAAGTCTCTTGTGCGGCACCTTATCAAACGCCTCTGGAAATCCAAATATACAACATCAACCTGTTCCCCTCTATCTACCACACCCATGATATCCTCAAAGAACTCCAGCAAGTTTGTCAAACAAGACCTGCCCTTTCTGAATCCATGCTGCATCTACCTGATGGAACCCCTTCATTCTAAATGTCTTGCTGTTTCATCCCTAATAACAGCTTCAAGCATTTTCCCAACTACAGATGTTAAGTTAACTGGCAGATAGTTACCTGTCTTCTGCCTACATCCCTTTTTAAAAAGTGGTGTGACATTTGCTGTCTTCCAATCTACTGGGACCTGCCCAGAAACCAGAGAATTTTGGTAAATGACTACTAATGCATCGACTATAACGCCTGCCATTTCTCTCAATACCCTGGGATGCATCCCATCAGGACCAGGGGATTTGTCCACTTTCAGTCCCATTAGTTTGCTCATCACTATCTCTTTTGTAACTATTATTTTATCGAGGCCCTCACCTCCCTTCACATCCTTCTCACCACTCTTTGGCATGCTGGACATGTCTTCCACCATGAAGACTGACACAAAATGTTTGTTCATTGCCTAGGCCATTTCCTCATTACTCAATATCAATCTCATCTTCCAAGGGCCCTATGTTGACTCTAGTCACTCTCTTCCATTTTATATATTTATTAAAATATCTGTTTTTATACTTTGTGCTAATTTACCTTCATAATCCTTCTTCCCTTTTCTTATTTCTCATTTAGTTGTCCTTTGTTGCTTTTTAAAGTTTTCCCAATCCTTCAGTTTCCCACTATTCTTGGCTACTTTGTACACATAAGCTTTTAATTTTATACTCTTCTTTATTTTCTTAGTTAACCAAGGCTGATTTTTCCCTCTCTTACTGCCCTTATTTTTACCGGAAATATATTTTTGTTGAGCACTATGAAAAATCTCTTTGAAAGTCTTCCACTGTTCTGCCAACTATCCTGTGCTTCCAGTCCACGTTGACCAATTCCTCTCTCATCCTGTTCAAGCATAATACACTAGTTTTAAATCTAACTATGGCACCCTCCATCTGTATGAGAAATTCAATCAAATTATGATCGCTTTTTCCAAGAGGGTCCCTAACTACCAGATCATGAATTTTACCTACTTCATTACACAATATTAGATCTAAAATAGCATTCTCCCTTTTTGGTTCCTTAACATGCTGCTCAAGAAAGCTATCGCAGATGCATTCTATGAAGTCATCCTTCAGACTCCCTCGACCAACTTCATTTTCCCAATCTACATGGAGGTTAAAGTTCCCGACCATTCCATTCTTACATGCCTCAGTTATCTCTCGGTTAATTGCCTGTGCCACTGTACTATTGTTATTTGGTGGGTGATAGACAATTCCCACCAGTGATTTTTCCCTTTATTGTACTTAATCTCCTCACATTCTGTTCCTTAGATTTACATTGTCTCTCACTATTGCCCTGATCTCATCCTTGATTAAGAGTGCCACCCCACCACCTTTACCATCATGTCTATCTTTTCGTACTACCTGATACTCTTGAATATTTAATTCCCAATCTTCCCCATCTTGCAACCATGTTTCTGTGATGAATCATATGCCTGTGTACTGATTTGCGCTTCAAGTTCATTAACCTTGTTTCTAATACTGCAGGCATTCTGATAAAGTGCCCTTATGCTCATTGTCTGTTTAGAATATCGTAATTTCTGCATCCTTTGCTTTTGACTTTTCTGCCCTCTATTTTTCTTTTTCTCTTTCCTAACTCTATCTTTGGTCTCTGTACCACCTTCCTCGTTCTTTCTTTGTAGGTTCCCATCCCCCTGACTCATTAGTTTAAACCTTCTCCAACACCACTAGCAAACAATCTCCCTAGGATATTGATCCCGGCCCTGCCCAGATGTAGACTGTCTGGATTGTACTGGTCCCATCTGCCCCAGAACCAGTTCCAATGCCTCAAGAAACTGAAATCCTGCCTCCTGCAGCACTGTTCAAGCCACATATTCATTCTAACTACTCTGCTATTTCTACTCTGACTAGCTCGTTGCACTGGTAATAATCCTGAGATTATTACTTTTGAGGTCCAACTCCTTAATTTATCAATTGTATTGACTAAGATTTTTTTCAATGTCCCATCTCAAATAAAGTTATTAATCTATGGGCATAAATCTGTTCGAAATATTGTCAATGAAAGCAGCAAAATAAAATGCAATTGTTGTAAACTTTTTGTCATGAGTTATTATTATCATATTATTAAATACAAAGTTACCTCTATCATAAAAATCACAGAATATAAAAATTATAAAAATAAGTGCTGGAATGGTTAGAAAAATTCTGCACTAAAATTCATTTTAAATGCCTTTTTATCCTGGTACTGCTTAAAGGATTAAAATTTATGCAGAGTTTGATCACTAAAAATAATATTTTCAAAACACAGAGGCTAACAAACTCCCCAGAATAGGGCAAGCGTTACTGGCAATGGTTCTAGACTAAGGCAACCCTTCCTGCAAAGTACCATGAAGGGAGAAAAAAAGTTCCACTAGTTGCAGAAGCAATAAAAGCTGTTTCATCATTTGAATGCCATTAAAGTGCATGAGTTCTCTTCAATTTGGGCCTTAATGCAATTTCATTTCAGCAGCCAGATAACAAAATATCATCTGAAGTTGATACATGTAGCCTGCTCACTACTGTGTAGTTTAGTTAGAATTGCTATTTACAACAGAGCAACTTTCTTCAGTTTTCCTTTCTGCTGAGATAGCAATTGACAATCATTGTGAATTTTTAACATGTCCAATCAATGTTTCTACCACAGACAGTTATTTGTGTGTGATTATTTACTGCCAACTGTGAATCTGAGGCATTCTTAATGATGTTATTTTATATCAAGCAGTTTTGCAGAAAAACTTCACATTTCCAATTTGTGACTTAAACCTTCACTATTAGAGGCTGGTAATTTCTTAGTTCTGAGAATTGTGCAAACATAAAGTAATCATCTTCAAGTTTGACGAATGTTAATTCCATCCTTCAAATAAAAAATAAACCATCATATTTTGCATATTTTACATTCCTGGCTCAGATGATATATGGACTTAATAAAGTTTGGGAGGCTAAACTTTGACTTGGAATGAGGATCACACATTTTGGAAATGTGTATATTTTGGTGAGTTTTTTAAAATTGTCAGCATGGCTGCATAGCACAAAAATGAAAAGTGGAGAAACATGCCCATATGAAATTGTGGAAATATTTTAAAATTGTTTATTTAAAATAGATGGCTGAAAGTTAATGATAAAGCTGCAAAACCAAATGCTCCTAACACATTAAATGATAATAACATTCTTAAAACTATTTAGGTAATTCTAATTTACTGTGAATCTTACAGTGATGTTTTTGCCATTGGTTGGTGGAGTTCACTAGCTAACAGCAAACAGGCTCCCATGTTCGCCTATTACCAGATGAACAAATGTCAAATTTTCTGTAGTGTGCTGGCCTTTGGCTTCAGGAATAAAACTGCTTTGTTTGGCAAATCTTCAGATGATTCCTGAGATACGTAAAGGGATCCACATTTTCCAGGATTTCATTGTGCATCTTTAATTTAGAGATCATGAACAGTGATATGCAGCTGGGCAGAGTGGTAAAGGATTTTTGCATTCAGAAAATTCAGAACAAGGCTCATTCTCTCAAACACTTTAGTTAAAGATCAGTGATAATTTGGCAGAATGGAACATATGAGTTAAGAGCAGATGTAGGGCACTTGGTCCCTTGAGGATGCTATGCCATTCAATGAAATTACAGCCAATCAGATTGTTGCCTGTGTAGCCTTGTAGTATGGATTTGCTCCACATATCCAGCAAAAAGGCAGGCTTAACTGGGATTCATGCAAGTACCCATGCCTACAACTTTGTTTTGGAGAAAGTGGGATAATTCAAAGGAGAAGTAAATGAGGATAAGTACAAGTTCTGCCAGGCAGAGGATGGTCATGGTGGAGGTGAACTGGGTAGTTCTGTCATTAAGGAAGAAATTGTGATCCTTGAGACCTTTATAGGGGATGGAGGTGTCGAGGATTTGGACATCCATGGCGAAAATGAGGTAGTCCAGCCAGGTAACTCAAAGTTGTCAAAGTAATGGAGGGCATGTGAGCTATCCCTGATGTAGGTAGGAAGGGACTGGACCAAGGGGGCAAAATGGAGTCGAGAAATAATGATAGCAGTCCGTTGGAGCAAAACCATGCAGAAACAATGGGTCTATTAGGGTAGTTGGTTTTGTGGATCTTAGGGAGAAGGTAGAACCAGGCATTTCAGGGTTGGGAAGTCAAGGCAGTTAACAAATAAATAAACAAAACAAAAGAAAAAGAAAGTAGTATCGTCCATATTTCCATATTTAAGTCTTATTGTGCTTGTATTCATATCACTTTAGGAGATGGAGGTCCGAGGTCAGCAGTTTCTAACATATTTTATGTATGGTTCCCAAATTTGTTCAACTAAAGTATATTTGTCTTTTAGATTGTATGTAATTTTTTCTAATGGAATACACTTGTTCATTTCTATATGCCATTGTTGTATTTTTAGGCTTGCTTCCATTTTCCAAGTTGTCATTATACACTTTTTTGCTTCTGCAAGTGCTATCATAATATATCTTCTTTGGGCTCTGTCTAATTTTAAGCCTAATTTTTTGTCTCTTATATTATTTAACAGAAAAAATTCTGGATTTTTGGTATGTCTTTTTTTGTAATTTTGTTTATTATTAGGTTTGAATCTTCCCAGAAAGTTTTCATTTTTGTACATGTCCAAATTGCATGTAATGTTGTTCCAGTCTCATGTTTACAGCGGAAGCATCTATCTGATGCTGTTGGGTCCCACTCTTTTAATTTTTGAGGAGTAATATATAGTCTATGTATCCAGTTATAGTGTTATTTGCTATTAATTTGTAACCTGCATTTAGTAAGGATATTGGTTTATATGATGCCGGCGACAGCGGGTCCTTTCCCATTTTTGCAATTACTGTAATTATTGCTGTTTTACATGATTCAGGTAGATTTTGGGTCTCTTCCTCCTGTTTCATTACTTCTTGAAGGGGCAGGGTTAATAAGTTCTTAAATTTTTTTTGGTGTTTTATTGTTTGGTTGTTTCATTAATATATCTTGTATTTCTTCAATTTTAAAGGGTTTTGTCAATTTATTTTAATCTTCTAATTGTAGTTGTGGTAGTTCAATATTGGATAAAAACATCAATTTTATCATTCTTCTCTGTTTTTTCGGTTTGATACAATTGCTTTTTCTGGCTCTGTGAACCATCGTTGTAGTCTGCCCCAGGAGATGTCACCACCCAGCAGGCCGCTTACTGGCTTCAGAAGTTGGGCCAACCTTTTGGTGGGAGCTCCATGCTCCTGTGTACAGGTAAGGCCTTCTTCCTTTTTTTCCAGAGTTTTTCTTTCTTCTTCTTTGTCGGTCGTTCTGATCTTCTCTTTCTTTGGAGCCATCCTCAGGATCTTCTTGTTAACTTTGTCTTGAAGCTTCTCAGTTTTCTTTGTTCTGCTTTGTTTTATACTTTTTTTTTCACTTTCTCCATGGAGAGCTGGTTTTCCCCAACTAGCCACTACTCCATCATGTGACTTCCCCATCACAAATGGTCTTGAGCTTAGTCCAATTTTTTCTTGAATATTAGATTACAATAGAAAGGTACATATTCATTTTAGAAATGTAATGTACATACTTTGCACAAGTTTTAAAGTACCTGTTGCTTTTATATTTCATTTTTCAATCAAACTACTGAGCCCTTGCTGGCTCTCAAATGGTTCCACCTACTTATTTCCTGTTACCTGTTTTCCCCGACTTGCCTTCCACTCTACCCTTTTACTTCCCACTGGAGGCAAATTCATGGGCATTAGGTGATGCTGAAGGGACCCTGTTTTGCTTCTTTTTCTCACTTACTGGAAGGGGCAGCAGGTGACACAAATAGCAACTCTGTCTGCTTTATGGAAGGCAGAAGGCAATTTCTTGTAACACTATATGTTCTGTACGATTACATGACAATAAAGGAATCTTGAATATTCTAACGCCAGACTGGTACTGATCGTTCTCTGCAGTTGAATTCAATACCCTGAATGATTAGCTTGAAATTTTCAGTAGAAATGGCAGCAAAATCTCTTCCTCTTAAGAACTGACAGCTCGGGAGGAGTCACGTGATGGAGTAGTGGCCGGTCAGGGAATTCCAGCCCTCTCCCGAAAAGTTTAAAAAAAACACACAAAGCACAAAGGTACAAGATTAAAATTTATAATAAAGTAAAAATAAAGATGAGAAGAAAATGGCAGCGAAGAGAGAAAAGTCGAAAACAACGGGAAGAAAAGAAGAAGAAAGAATGTCGGAAGAAGAAGGTGAAGGCCTTACCTGTCCGAAGAGGCCCGCCACGGAGAGAGAAGCCCGCTCCCGCAGGTCAGTGGAAGTCCCGGGCTCGGGACTACAAAAATGGCTTGCAGAGCCGAGTAAAAGTGCGCAACCGCGCATGAAAAAAAACACACTGACAGGAGGGGGGAACAGCTGCGGAGTCGATCTCCACAGCTGAGAGAGACACCTGCAGCACAGCAGCAGGTGCAGAACACAGACAATAATGACAACAAGAAAGAAGAGGGTAAAAAGAAAACAAGGAAACAACAGATGGTCAACCCAGAGGAAGAAGAAGAAGAAGAACAGAAAGAAGTGGAAGAAGAAGAGAAAGGCAAGATAATGGATGTATCTTTTTTTAAAGAATATATGGAATCAGTGAAAGAATGGCAATTACAAGAATTTAATGAGATAAAAATAAGAATTAAGAATGCAGAAGAAAAAATGAATAAAATGGAAATGGCTATATCAGAGTTAGGAAAAAGAGTGGAAAATATGGAAGAACGAGAAATAATTGTAGAAATGGAAGTAGAGGACTTAAAAGAGAAATTAGAGTTCAGGAGCTGTTAGCTCAGAAGATAGATATAATAGAAAACTATAATAGAAGAAACAATATAAAGATAGTGGGCCTTAAGGAAGATGAAGAAGGCAAGAATATGAGAGAATTTATAAAAAATTGGATCCCCAGGGTCCTGGGAAGACCAGAATTACAGGAAGAAATGGAAATAGAGAGGGCACATAGAACTTTAGCCCCGAAACCACAACCGCAGCAAAAAGCAAGATCCATTTTAGTAAAATTCTTAAGATATACAACAAGAGAAAATATATTGGAGAAAGCAATGAAGAAAGTAAGAGAGGACAAAAAGCCACTGGAATATAAAGGTCAAATTTTTTTTTTTATCCAGACATAAATTTTGAACTCCTGAAGAAGAGGAAGGAGTTCAATACAGCGAAAACGATCTTATGGAAAAGAGGATATAAATTTATGTTAAGGTACCCAGCGGTACTTAAAATAGCTATTCCAGGGCAACAAAACAGACTATTCTCGGATCCAGAGGAAGCAAGGAAATTTGCAGAACAACTACAAAACAAGCAGAGAGATGAAGACATGTAATAAGAGTAAAAATGACCACAAACTATATGTATGTGTGTAAAGGGGTATATGTGTGTATATATATAGTGTGTATACATGAATGTATCCGTATTTAGAGGAAAATATATAGAGTATAGACAAGAATTAATAAGGGAGGGAAAGGGAATAGAGGGAATAAGGAGGGAATTAAAAGAGTGACCTTTGTTACATATGAAAATTGAAATCTTTTCTGGGGGGGGCTGGGTGGGGAGGAGTTACGGTCACTGCAAAATCAGCTGACGTTTGCAAGTGAATTCGCAAATCCAAATGGAGAGGGGAGATGTGGTTGTCCGACAAGGGATAAAGGGCAACTCAGGAGGGGGAGGGGAGAATGGGGTTAAAGAAGTTTTAAATAGGAGAATAAGGAAAATGTTTGATGTTTTAGAAATGTTGTCTTATAAAGTGTTCAAAACAAGAAAGCAAAAATGGATAAGAAGGAAAGGTGATGATGGAGAAACGGAAAGGGAAGATAAATAAAGTATGAAATGGCTACACTGAACTATATGACTTTAAATATTAATGGAATACATAACCAAATTAAAAGGAAGAAACTGCTAAATTTACTGAAAAAAGAAAAAATTGATATAGCATTTGTGCAAGAAACACATTTAACTGAATTGGAGCACAAGAAATTAAAAAGAGATTGGGTCGGACACGTAACAGCAGCGTCGTATAATTCAAAAGCAAGAGGAGTAGCTATATTAATTAGTAAAAATGTGCCAATTAAAATAGAAGAGGAAATAATAGATCCAGCAGGGAGATATGTAATGATAAAATGTCAGATATATTCGGAGTTTTGGAATCTACTCAATGTATATTCACCTAACGAAGAAGATCAAAAGTTTATGCAAGATATTTTTTTGAAGATAGCAGATACGCAAGGGAACATATTAATAGGAGGGGATTTCAACCTGAATTTGGATTCAAATATGGACAAAACTGGGAAAAAAATTAACAGAAAGAACAAAGTAACCAAATTTATAATTAAATCGATGGAAGAAATGCAACTTTTGGATATATGGAGGAAACAACACCCAAATGAAAAGGAATATTCATATTACTCGGCTAGACATAAAACATACTCAAGAATAGACCTATTTTTGTTATCAGCTCGTATGCAAGATAGAGTAAGAAAAACAGAATATAAAGCTATAATATTATCGGACCATTCACCCTTAATATTGACAATAAAGTTAGAGGACATCCCTCCAAGAATGTATAGATGGATATTAAACTCCATGCTACTCAAAAGGCAGGATTTTAGAGAATTAATTGAAAGACAAATTAAAATGTATTTTGAAATAAATACGGAATCAGTGAAAGATAAGCTTATACTATGGGATGCAATGAAAGCGTTCATTAGAGGGCAAATAATAAGTTATGTAACCAAGATGAAGAAGGACTATAATCAGGAAACAGAGCAGTTGGAAAGGGAAATAGTAAATATAGAAAAAGAATTAGCAATGAAGGAAGATACAACTAAAAGAAGAGAATTGGCAGATAAAAAAATAAAATATGAAACACTACAAACATATAAGGTGGAGAAGAACATAATGAAGACAAAACAGAAATATAATGAACTAGGGGAAAAAACGCACAAAATTCTAGCATGGCAGCTTAAGACAGAACAAGCTAAGAAAATGGTATTGGCATCAAGGAAAAAAGACAAACAAATCACATATAATCCAAAGGAGATCAAGGAAAACTTTAGAGGATTCTATGAACAATTATACCAAACTGAAAACGAAAGGAAAGAAGGCAAAATAGATGAATTTTTAACTAAAATTGAACTACCAAAATTACAAATAGAAGAACAAAATAAATTAAGAGAACCATTTGAAATAGTAGAAATACAAGAGATAATAAAAAAATTACCAAATAATAAAACACCAGGAGAGGATGGATTCCCAATAGAATTCTATAAAACATTTAAAGATTTATTAATTCCTCCCCTCCTGGAAGTAATCAACCAGATTGATGAAACACAAAGCTTACAAGATTCATGTAAAACAGCAATAATTACAGTAATACTAAAGCAAGGGAAAGATCCACTCGCACCAGCGTCATATAGACCAATATCATTACTTAACACAGATTATAAGATAATAGCTAAACTATTAGCAAACAGATTAGCAGAGTATGTACCGAAAATGGTAAATCTAGACCAAACTGGATTTATTAAAAAAAGACGCACAACAGACAATATTTGTAAATTTATTAACTTAATTCATGCAGTAGAAGGGAGTAAAGCGCCAACAGTAGCAGTTGCTTTAGACGCAGAGAAGGCCTTTGACAGAGTAGAATGGAATTATTTATTCAAAGTATTGCAAAAATTCAGTTTACCGGAGAAGTATATTAATTGGATTAAAGCATTATATAAGGGGCCATTGGCGAAAGTGACAGTAAATGGATATATATCAAAGCAATTTAACTTAAGCAGGTCAACACGGCAGGGATGCCCACTATCATCCTTATTGTTCCCGTTAGCTATAGAACCACTAGCAGAATTGATAAGAACAGAAAATAATATAAAAGGGATAAAATTAAAAGACAAGGAATATAAAATCAGTTTATTTGCGGATGATGTTATAGTATACTTAACAGAACCAAAACTATCAATAAAAGAATTATATAAGAAATTGAAGGAATATGGAGAAGTGTCAGGTTACAAGATTAACGTAAATAAAAGTGAAGCAATGCTAATGAATAATGCGGATTTCTCAAAATTTAAGAAGGAATCACCATTCAGATGGCAAATGCAAGCAATAAGATACCTAGGTATACAAATAAATAAAAATCTTGGCCATCTATATAAACTCAATTATTATCCACTAATGAAAAAATTACAGGATGATTTAGAGCATTGGAAAGATTTACCATTAACACTAATAGGAAGGATAAACTGTATTAAAATGAACATTTTCCCAAGTATATTATACCTATTTCAGGCATTGCCAATACACTTGACAGAGAAATTCTTCAAGGAGTTAAAGAAAATAATAAGGAAATTTTTATGGAAAGGGGGGAAACCGAGGATAGCACTAGATAAATTAACAGAATGGTATAAACAAGGAAGCTTACAACTGCCAAACTTTAAAAATTATTATAGAGCCGCACAATTAAGATACCTATCAGATTTTTACCAAACAAGGGAAAAGCCAGATTGGACTAGATTAGAACTAGATAAAATAGGGGAAAAGATACCTGAAAAATTGGTACAACGTAGGAGTTCTCCAGTATTACATCATCTTCTCAATATTTGGAAGAAGATTCATGTAGAAAGGAATAAAACAAATTACCAAAACTAATATTGACGCAAAATCAGTTACTCCCTTTTACAATAGATAACCTTTCCTTTAGAGAATGGGAGAAAAAAGGGATCAAAAGAATAGAAAATTGTTTTTCAGGAAATAGATTATTATCCTTTGAACAAATGAAAGATAAATACAATATAACTCAAGATACAGTGCTGGCATATTACCAATTGAGATCCTACTTGAAGGACAAATTAGGAAGCAGTCTGAGGTTACCAGAGGGAAGTAACTTTGAATATGTGATTACAGATACAATGATAATCAAAAGATTTATAACAAATATGTATATTAAACTGCAAGAAAAGGAGAATGAGGAAACAAATGGTAAAACTAAACAAAAATGGGAACAAGATTTAAATATAAAGATAAAAAAGGAAACATGGGAGAAGTTATGTTCTGGAACGATGAGAAATACAATAAATACGAGGTTACGTATGATACAATATAACTGGATACATAGGCTATACATTACACCTCAAAAGTTAAATAAATGGGACCCAACAGTATCTGACAGATGTTTTCGATGTAAAAAAGAAATGGGAACAACAATTCATGCAATCTGGACATGTGAGAAAGTAGAAAAATTTGGGGAAGATCTAAACCAGATATTAAATAAAATTACAGAAAACAATATACCAAAAAATCCAGAGATCTTCCTCCTAAGTAACATAAAAAACAAAGAATTTGGAATTGATTTGGATGGTGCACAAAAAAGATTTATTAAGATAGCTCTAGCCATAGCAAAAAAAATGTATTATGTCAATCTGGAAATTGGAAGATAATTTGAAAATACAACAATGGTATATAGAAATGAATAAATGTATTCCATTAGAAAAAATAACATATAGTTTAAGAAATAATATTGAAATATTTGAACAAATATGGGAGCCTTACATGAAACACAATAGAGAAAACCTACCAGGGACATTCACTACCAAAATTAACGAAAGGAGAAGGAAATGAAAAGAATTGACTCAGTGGAATTTCTTGTTTATTTTTATTGAATGACAACATTGTTTGACTGGTTTAATGTACCCTAGATTTTGTACTTTAAATGGATGGGGGGATGGAGGTAGGGAGGGTGGGATGGGAGGAGGGAGGGGGGGAGAAAATGACACTGTATATATTTGAAAAGGAAAAAGTATGTATCATGGTCAATGTGGTTTATGGTGTGAAAAATAATTTTTTTTAAAAATAAAAATAAATAAATAAATAGATAGACTGACAGCTCCATTGGCATCTCAGCATGTGCATATTGAATTGCAGAAACTAGGAACTTTCTGTCAGCAATTCACCATGATCCTGCAGGCTGTGCTCTAATGTAATTTCAACAAGGGAGCAAGAAATAGACAAATTGCTCAACATGTACATCCAGAGGGAACTCCTCCAAAACAATGTTACATCCAGCAATTCAAAAGTTATGAGGAGTTGAATGGAGCTTTTACCTATTGATGCTAACAGAAGAGAATAACCCTGATAAAAGATTTTAATTTAAAAAGACATAAAGTTTTCAGGATGTCACTTTATATTTTTAACTGACCATTTTATCTGTTCACTGACAAAAGGCAAAGGAGGAAAAACCCAACACCCAACCCCAACCAACCAATTTTCCCCTGCAACCGCTGCAACCGTGTCTGCCTGTCCCGCATCGGACTTGTCAGCCACAAACCAGCCTGCAGCTGACGTGGACATTTACCCCCTCCATAAACCTTCGTCTGCGAAGCCAAGCCAAAGAAGAATATTTTTTAAGCTTTTCAAATTTTTTAAAAGTTTTTTTTAAGTTTAAAGTTTTTGCAGTTCTGTGGACATTCATTCCATGTTGGAGCTTCCAGTCACAGTTCTGCAGATTTTGTGTTTCGTCCTGGACTTGACAGCCCTGTATAAAAACTCATTAATGATCTTGTGATTCAAAAATATTGAAGGAAGTGCCCGAGAAAAAGCTCCCAATGAAAGTAATGAGCACTTTTTATTATTTTTTTTAATTTTTGCTCTTCAACAGATTTTTTAAATCTCAGAATATCTCCTTGCTGAGGAACAAACAAAAATCTACACAGTCATACCAATGATTCAATCATTGGAGCTTTATGGAATTTGAAATCATCTTATCACTCAAACCTCTAAGTGATAATGTGAAACTATCTGGCCTGAGAATTCCTCAAACATATCCAACCCAATTCCACAAAAGTAATACTAGCAATCAGTGGACTCTCTCTCTCTTCCCCTTTCCCTGTCACCTTTCTGACTTGTCCTGTTTCAAATAGCAAGTCCACCCATCTATCCCTATGTCTCTTTACCTCTTGTTCTTTCACCTTTTCCCTGTCCCCTTTCTCCCAGCTCTGCATTCACAGAGCCAAACATCCACCCCCTCCTCCAATCAATTCTCACCTTTCATCTCTCCTGTCCTCCTATCCATATCCAATTAGCAACTTTTGTCTGTTGGTCTGTATTCCTCCCCTGCCCTTTTAATTCAGACGGATGCTTGCTTTTTAGCCATACCTTATAGAAGGGCTCAGCCCAACCATAGGTTATATATTTTTACCTCCTGCGGATGCTGCAAGACCTGCTGAGTTTCTCCAGCATTTCTGGTTTTTTTTTACTACAATCACAGCATCTGCAGACTTTTGAACTTCACTCCAGTCTAAACTATCTCCCTTGCTTCCATTATGACTTGAAATATACTTCATCTGTATGAAACATATTTAAATAATATGCTAAAGACACAATTTAAATGTTAATCTTTGTTAAATTGTGTTGATTGTAGATAAATTGCTTATTTTCCATATATGTATTTGCTAACTGAGGAGCAAAAGCAGATTAACCTAAGAGAGTAAACCAAGCAACACTAGCAAACAAAGCCCAAGGCTCAGGATCCTTAGCCTAAGTTCGTTCTCAGAAAATGCTGCTCCAGTGGAAGAAGGAATCTTTAATTAAGAGGGCTTATAAACTTCCCTCAGGAAGACAGGATCTAATCTCTGCCAATAAAATAATCTTTCAGGGTATTGGACAATTAGATAATGACAACAAAAACATTGCATAGAGGCTCTATTTGTAACTATTAAAAAATTAAATTATTACAGTTTTTGCACTAACCACAACTGTGAATATTTATATTGTAGTGAAGTATTCTATACTGAGCTACTATAGACGACAGTGTACACATTGTGGAATCACTGTACACTTTGTCATGTTGATGTATATGCTGTGGAGTCTAGTGCAAGACTGACTTCTCCAGGCTTGCATATTGGGTGTATATACATCACTGCTTCTGTCACATGGACAGGAAGTGATATTATCAGTGATGTCACCAGCCCAGATTAAAAACCTGTGTTGGATGCAGGTCAATTTACCACATTTTCCACTGCATGTTCGCTATTTTGGGAGCTGATTTGCTTGATGGTAAGTGGGTTGCCATATGACTCCCACCCCTGAACCGCCAATCCCATTGTTGACCCACAAAGTCTGTATATTTTTTTGTTTGGGCAGCCTTTCTCTCTGTCGAGGCACCTTAACAACAACTGGTCCATCCAGATCCGGATGGGCAGGTTTTCATTGCGTCTTAGTACCTCAAAGGCACCCTCATATGGATCCTGGAATGCTGCTCGATGTGCTCATTTCTATATGAAACATATTTGCAGTTCTGAGGTATATAAAGTTGACCGTATTGAAATGTCAGTATGGGCGCTAAAGAACTGAGCTCCTCGCAGAACTTGGTTAGGACTGCTGTGGGCGTCTCCTCCTGTCCTCATGAGTCTGATACAAATTCTCCTGGAATCATCAGGGGTGTACCATAGACCAGCTCTGCCTTTGAGGCACCTATATCATACTTAGGTGTCATTTGTATGCCTAAGAGTACCCACACCAATTCCTCAACTCAGTTATGTCCCTGCAGACAAACCATAAAGGCTGATTTCAAATGCTTGTGGAACCTTTCTACTAGTCTGTTAGATTGTAAGTGGTACGCAGTTATGTGGTGTAACTTGGTTCCAAGCAGAGTGGCCATTGCTGACCACAGGCTTGACGTGAATTGGGCACCCTTTCAGACGTGATGTGTGCTGGCAGAAATGAGGGCTCTGGCGCAGGTATTGGTAGTCATGTCTGCCAGTGGTACTGCCTCTGGCCATCGCGTGGCCCAATCCACTAGAGTGAGAAGAAAACTGGAAACATGTCACCAGCAGGGGGCCTACAATGCCCAAATGTTTGTGGTCAAACCTCCAATATGTCAGCTCAAAAGATTGTAGTGGGGCTTCCATGTGTTGCTGGACTTTGGCTGTCAGGCAAAGAGTGCATCTCCACCCAATTGCTGACCTGTTTTTGAAGGCCATGCCATACAAATCTGTTGCCTACCATCAAGACAGTTCCAACCTATGTACCACGTCAAATACCTGCTGCCTCCAGGCCACCAAAAAAATTGGGCGAGGACGACCTGAAGATATGTCACTCAGGAGTTTGACCTCCCCCAGGTCTACCAGAATTTCTTCCAGCTGCAGGTTCGAGTCTCCTGTTCCATAACATGGAATTTCTTCATCTGCCTTTTGTGCTTTTGTGAACACAACATAGTCCACCCCTGCATGGATTGTATGGCCAGGCGAGACAGCACATCTGCCACTATGTTGGCCTTTCCTGAGATGTATTCAATGCTGTCCTGAACTCAAAAATATACAATAAATGTCTCTGTTGATGAGCCAACCATAGATCTGATATATTAGTGAAGGCAAATGTATGCGGCTTGTCTTCCAGAAGGTACTTGAAATGTCTGATAGCTAGGTACAGTGCCAACAATTCTTGATCAAAAGCACTGTACTTGAGTTCTGGTGGTCTTAGGTGCTTGCTAAAGAAAGCCAATGGTTTCCAATGCCCATCAATGTACTGTTCAAGCACCTCTCCTACTGTAGTACTGGATGCATCCGCTGTCAGGACATTCGTTCTTGGGTGGGCCAGCAATGCAGAATTAGACAGTGCTTCCTTGGCGTTCTTGAATGCTGCCAATGATTTTTCATTCCAAGTGACATCCCTTGCCTTGCCTGACACCAGAGCAAAGAGGGGGCACATAATGTGAACTACGGATGATAGAAACTGGCGATAAAAGTTCACTGTTCCAATGAACTCCCAGAGGCCTTTAACTGTGCTGGTCTTAATGAACGCCCAGATAACTTCAACCTTTGCCAGTAGTGGCTTTGCTCTGTGTTTGTTGATTCTATGGCCCAGAAAGTCGATAGTCGCTAACCCGAATTGACACTTGGCCAGGTTGATGGTCAGCCCAAACTCATTCAAATGAGTGAAAAGCTTGCACAGGTGGGACAGATGTTCATGATGATTGCAGCTAGTGATAAGTGTGTCATCTAGGTATATGAAGATAAAGTTGAGATTGAGTCCCACTCTGTCCATTAAATGCTGGAAAGTCTGTGTGGCCTTCTTGCACCCAAAAGACATCCTTCTAAATTCACAAAGGCCAAAGGGTGTAATAATAGCCATTTTTGGAATGTCATCCATGTAGACTGGGATCTGATGATACCCCTGGACTATGTCCACCTTGGAAAAGATGTGGGCTCCCTGCAGGTTTGACACAAAGACCTGTAGATGCAGTACTGGGTAGCAATCCAGTGTGGTAACCTTGTTCAACCTACGGTAATCACCGCAGGGTCTCCTTCCACCTGCAGCTTGGGTATTAAATGGAACAGGGAGGCCCAGGAGCTATCAGTACAATACCCATGATGTCCTCCATCCTTTCAAACTCCTCTTTGGCCAGACAAAGTTTATCTGGAAGAAGCTTGCGAGCTCAGGCATGCAGTGGTGGCCCTTCGGTTGGTATGTGGTGCTGCACCCCATGTCACAGCATTGCTGAGATGAATTGCGTCGTAATTATTGCAGGGAATTCCAACAACAACCTGGTGAATTCATTCTTCAAAAGAGTAATGGAGTCTAAATGTGGGGCTGGCAGCCTGACTTCATCTAGGGCGAAGGTCTGGAAAGTGTTGGTATGAACGAGCCTTCGTCCCTCTAGATCAACCAACAGGCCATATGCTCTGAAAAAAGCAGCTCCCAGTAGCGGTTGTACTACCGTGGCCAGTGTGGACGTCCACGTGAATTTAGTATCACCCAACTGAAGTGGGAACCTATGCGTGCCAAATGTCTGGATAATACTGCAGTTTGTGGCTTTCAATGATAGCACGGGCTTTCTATTACGTGTGTCATGCCCCAAAGGGGGAAGAACGCTGATCTCAGCCCCTATATCCACCAAGAAATGCCGGCCAGAATGTCTATCCCAAACATATCTCAACTATTCCAACTGTCTCGATGGCCAGCCGCCGCAACCATTAGCAACAGCTGGCCCTGGCATTTCCCTGAAATGCACAGGGAGGTCAGCAGCGGCAAGCTCCTGCACCCTTTCATTGATGATAGAAACACCATTGGGTGCTATCTTCATCTCATTGTCTCCTGGTCATCTGGCAGTCTGACAACATATTTCATTGACCCTGCTGCCGGTTTAATGTTGAAGTTGCATGGTCCTGCTGCTGTGAGTGGGATGTGGTGACCTGTCCTAAGGATGTCACGCTTTCTAGCTTAGCCTGCCATAGAATGTCACTGAAATCCCCATTGGCCAGCAGCACACAGATATCTTCTGGCAACTGCTCCAAGAAAGCTTGCTCAGACATGAGGCAGGGCCTATGCCCCTCCACTAGTGCCAGCATTTCATTAATGAGCACAGAAAAGATCCTGTCTCCCAAGCCATCCAAGAGAAGCAAATGGACCACTCACTTATGTCATGAGAAGCTAGAGGTATGGTCAAGCAGATTCTTGAGCACCATATACCTGCCCTCCTCCAGAGGCTGCTGCAGAAACTCAGTATGCCATCTCTTAATTCAGGGCACTTACTACATAGTAGTACCACATGGAATCAGATGATATCTGCCTCAACTGGTATTGGGTTTCTGCTTAGTCAAACCATACACATGGTTGTGAAGTCCAAAACACTGGCAGTTTTAGAGCCACAGCATGCATCAGAGTCACCAACGTAGCAAAGTATTCTATACTAGACACCAATGTACATGTTGTAAAATCACTGTGCACATTGTCAAGGTACTGTAGAATCTAGTGCAAGACTTATACGTTGGGCTTATATCCATCACTGCTGTCACATGGACAGGAAGTGATGCCATCAGCCCAGATAAAAACCTGTGTTGGATGTAGGTCAATTCCTGCATCTGCCATTTTGGGAGCAGGTTTGCTTGCTGGTTAATGGGTTGCTACAATGTTATATCTTTTTCTCTTGAGCCATAATTTATACTTTTTATTCGTTAGTTTACTTAGTGTAGCAATAGCAAACAAGAATTTCAGTGCATTTCCACATTATATATGACAATAAACTCTTATCAATATAATTTAGTCAATAAATCCATTAAAACAAGGTCTCAAACACTGACATATCATTATGAGAAATGCCTAGAAATTTGTTCTGAGCCATTATTATCAATGCATTGTGTTTTCCCTCAGAAATTTGTTTTGTGCCTTCATTGGATCGAATTTCAGAAGTAGACAATGATGTTTTAAACCATATAGTGTGTTTTTTTAAATTTTTTTTAATCGACACATATATTAATAATCACAATAATACAGTTTACAAGTGAATGTTGATTAATATATAATAAGAAAAGAAAGAAACAATCCCTTTTTAAAAAAAAAAACAACTGATCCCTCCCTACAACCCTTTCTAAGCCTACTAAACTTGAATCTAAACTATATAATAAGATAGCCATATACTGATTTGGATTGCTTCGGAGCACTCGCTAGTCTCTCAAAGAAAACATTTTTCTAATAAAGCCCTTATTCATTTTCAGGGAAAACTTAACCGGTTTAGATGATTCAAAGAAACTATTTATAATTTTAATCCCATTATTCAAGCATATGGGCTCCAAACTTGTAAACATACAGAATATTTACACCTAAAATTATATGTATTATTTTTTCTAAAGGGATATAACTTTGTATGCCATCTTCCTAATGTTAATGAAACGTGTGATTTCCAAGTAAAAGCAATACATTTCCTTGCTATTACCAAAACTAATTTAACAAATTTTAATTGTAAATCTGATAAAGATAGTTTAGGAGTTATATTCTTAAAATTTCCCATCAACAACAATTCAGGATTTAATAGAAAAACAGCACTGTAATTCATTATAAGAACTTGCTAATGGAAATCCTAAAAGGTTTAACCTTTGAACAAGACCATGTAGAATGAACAGAAGTTCCAACATCCTTTCCACCTCCAAAATGTTGATCCAATATATCCGATTTCCATATATTCAATTTCTGAGGCATAATATACAATTGATGTAAAAATATTATAAGGAAGTAATCTATATATTACATTAATTATATTAGACGTTGTTGGGTATAAGCCTGCCCTCTGCTGGACATCATGACACCCACATCATGATGTCACCCTTCCATATATATAACCCTGTGTGTTACTACCGAAAGCATATACCTAACATGTATACTCTAGGCAACCCGCTGAAACATCAAACATAGTATTGGAACACAGAAAATAAGAACAAAGTCGATCAACTAAAGGAAATACTAAACATCAACAAATAAGGACTGATCCACTATGACCCTAGTAAAGAAGTTACACTAGCCATGGATGCTTCACCAGTGGAACTAGGTGCGGTACTATCCCAAATCACTAAGGTGAGCAACCAGTAGCGTATACTTCGCGAACATTAACCACAAGCCAATGCAATTACACCCAACTAGAAAAAGGAGGATTGGCAATAATTTTTGGTGTTTAAAAAAAACTCCACCAATATCTTTACAGAAGAAAATTCATGCTGATCACAGAAAATAAGCCTTAGTTTAATCCTGGGGCCACACAAAGTTGTACCAGTATTAGCTGTGGCCAGAATTCAAAGATGGGCCATGCTACTAGCAGCATAGAACTATGATATAAAACATAAACCAGGTACACTCAACGGCCATGCAGATGCCTTATCACGCATGACACTACCCGAGACAGAACAACGAGAAGAAATTATTAAATGGACACCAGCGGCAGCATCCATCAACCAAGAACAACTTCAACAACTGCCCATTACAGTCCAGATGATCAGAAAGGAAACCCAAAAAGATGCAACATTAACCAAGATCCTATATTTCACCCTTAATGAGTGGCCCGGATGTGAAATCATTCCAAAAGATCAAAAACCTTATCACACATGCTGCCATGAACTATAAGTCGAAAAAGGATGTTTACTATGGGGTACCTGTACAATTATTCCAGCCAAATGGCAAATTACCATGTTATCAGATCTGCACCACAACCATGCATGAATAGTAAAAATGAAGCCATTGGCCCAGATGCATGTCTGGTGGCCCTCCATAGACAGAGACATTGAAACAACAGTAAGGGAATGCAAAGCACGTCAGTCAATGCAGCCATAAATGCTGCAAGCCGAAGCTAGCCCATGGAAATTGGATTGGATTCATGTAGACTTCGCTGGACCATTCATGAGTGAGACTTTCCTAATAGCTGTGGACACACACTCTAAATGGCCAGTAGTTTCACAGTTGGAAACTATCAAAGCAGATCCCATGATTGACTGTCTACAAGCTATCTTTGCCACTTACGGATTGCCTCATGAATTAGTTATGGGCAATGGGCCTCAATTTACATCAGAACATTTTTTAAAATGTATGCACGACAACAATATCAGACATATTTTGTCCATACCCTATCACCCAAGTACTAATGGGGAGGCAGAACGCTTTGTACAAACATTCAAAAAAACAATGAAAATTCTAAATGCCTCCTGGAAACACAAAATCACAGATTTCCTATTGAGATACAGAAACACGCCACATCTTTTATTGACCAGTTAATCCCATTAATATTAAAACTCATAATCTTAATTGCTTTATTCATTTTCCTTATTTATAAATTTTACAAAGTTCCTTTCATCACTCCTATACAGGAAGAATTCCCACAAATTGATTTGGTCCTGAACATCGTCATCTGCAATCCAAAAACATCAAAATTATTCAGAATAAGTACATCATAATTAATTACTGTAAAGAAAGGAAGAAAAATGAAAAATAAAACAAAAATCCCTCCCCAAGTGTTAGAAAAACTAGGACTATCACCCTGGGTCATGAGCAAACCACAAAAACACATGTAGCCATCAGAAATCAAACAAACACATCCCCTGACCCCTGCGGGATAGAAAACTTTTTATCTAACCAACAATTCCATCCAATATAAGGATTCTTCATCCATCAAAAAAAAAGAGAAAGGGGCAATCACCTCCTCTCTTTATACATCAAATTCATTGCAACAAATCAGTGCCCTCTTTTACTTGAATTTTAGGCAGATTCTCAGCATACTCTTAGCTTGTAAATAATTTGTAAAAAAACATTCTGTTGATCTGGACAAATATTTTTAAAGTAGCTAGATTACACAAAATAAATCTATAACCTTTATTATATAAAACTTAAATTGATTAAATTCTCTCCTTTTCTTCAATAAATTTTGACTCAAATCTAGATTTTAAAAAATCTTATCCCCTTCATAACTCAAAGATCCGTGTTCTCTAACTCTTCTCATCGCTAGACTAGGAAGCCTCTCTCTATTCTGGTTGTTCAAAAATCTCTAGGTTGGACCCAGTTTTGTCTCAAAGCTCTATGAGCTCTCTCAATTAAAATCTTATTGTCAAAATGTTCTTCTCCAAATATCTTCAGTATCCATTCTTGAAAAAAAGGAATTACATCTTGCCCTTCTTTGCCTTCAAAATTTCCACAATTTTAACATTATTTCTTCTACTATAATTTTCCAGTATATCAACTTTTTCCAATAGTTTTTCATTTATAGAGATCAAACCGGTCATTGTATCTTCATATTAGACCTCTCTTCAAAGTGTACTTTATGAACATCTTGAATTTTATTTTGCAATTTATCAGCTCCCAGTGAAACATTATTTATCACATTTGTCAAATCTGTTTTAATTTGTTTCAGTTCTACAGTTAACAGTTTAAAATTATTGTGCAAAGCTTCAGAAAGTCCATCAATTTTAGTTTCAATTTTACTCATTTCTTTCTTTAAAATCTTTTTTTAGTCTCTAAATCATTCCTCTTCTGAATTTGACATTTCTCCTTCACTGTCATACTTTTCTGAAGCCTCCTCGACTAGAGAAGTATAACCTTCTTGCTCAGAAGCTGAAAGGCTGGACTGGCCCTTTAAGAGACTCAGTGTTTTTTTTCCCCAATTTTTTTCTTCTGTAGCCCATGCTTGACTTCTCGCGCAAGTGCGGTACAGTTTTAATTTTTCTTCCAGCGCCATCTTTGCAGTGTGCCACCAAGAGGGCTCTGGAAGAAGATCCCTCACCAGGTCTTCAGTGGCATATCTGGAGAAGACTTCAGCAGCCTGCTTCGTCAACAAGGTAGGCCCGATTTCTCTCTTCTTCCAATTTTTTTTCATAGGTGACATTTCTTTTTCTTCTGTTGATCACCTTAAATTAACTTTAAAGTAGTTTTTATTAAGTTAACTTTTAATATTTTTTAAAATTAATTCCATGGGAGTCGATAGGTTGCGTGATGCTTCTCCCAACATCACATGACATTCCCCCATATAGTATGTTTAATTAACACTGCCAAAAGAGGATGAATTCATAACACTGATATTTTTATATAGTTAAGGTTTATGATTAAAAATATTGAGGACCAGTTTTGATTCCTATTTAAGATAAAATCACAATTTTTGAAATAATTCAGATAACAACATTGTTATGTGATAATTATCCATAAAACTGTGCACATTGTCAGAATGAAATTGCTTCCTTCGTGAAAATATTAATTTTCTACTACGTTCCCCACAGTCATAGTCATGCAGTACGGTCATGCCCCTTCCATCCAACTTCATAATGCTGAAAAGTTAGCATTCTGGGCTGGTCCCATTTGGTCATATCATTGAGTCCTTCCTATCCAAAAGTTGACTCAATGTCTTTTGAATATCAGAATTTTGGCCACCTCTACAGTTTCTTCTGGCCATCTTTTCCAGATATGGGCCATTCTCTAAGTGAAAAAATTGCCCCTCAGTTCTCTCTTAAATCTCTCCCTTTCACCTTAAACCAGTGGCCTCTAGTTCTAAATTATCTAACCTGTGGATAAAAAGACGAGCATTCATTTTATTGATGCCTTCATGATTTTATAAACCTTTATTAGGTCAGCCTTCCACAATCCAGACTTCGCTCAGCCTTCCATATTCCAGGTCCACTAACCCAATCGATGTAATCACTTCCTACAAACTCCTAATCTCCACTCCATCCCTTCTAATTTATTAATATCCTACCTTTAGCTGGGCAACCAGTACGGATCTACATTTTTTTTTTCCATTTTGGTGGATTTGTCAACAAGCAGCTGAATTTTAATGGCAACTTGAGCCGTAACCTAACCCGTACATTTCAAGGACATCCTGGAGGCAATTTTTTGATTGGGCTCAAAGTGGAAACTCTATCTCAGTTCCTTCCTCACTGTATATGTGACATGGTGACAAAAACAATAATGCAACTCACCAATACAAAATCTGACAATTTTCAAACACCATTTAAATATTAAAGTAAATGCGATTGCAAATATTTTTTAAAGTTACTGATTCAATAGCTGAATTTAAAAATTGTTTCTGAATGATAAACTAGGATTTATTTCCTCTGAAATTTATATCTTCGTTTTCTTATGTTACTTTGAGGCATGAACAATCTATGAACAGTCATGTCTTTCTTTGACCCAGTTGTCTTATCCCAGCAGATGGTGTGCAGTGGGTATGTATTGTGGCTACTTCCTCATTTTTAAAATTGCTGGGCTACTAAAAAGTAAATCCTACTTTTAACTCTGTGTTGATCTGAATGAGGCTGAATAGAGACATTGAGGTTGCTTATATATTGCACCTCAAGAATTGAAAAGAGAAGAGAGAATTAAAATGTTAACTATTGTTGATGGTGTTGGCTTTAAAATTGTATGCAGCATAGGAGCAAGACCTCAGAAAGATTCACAGTTGCCAGGTCTGTGCAAAGATTTGGTGGGGGGGGGGGGGGTGGTGGTGGCTGCTTATCTGCAAAATTTGTATTTGCTCAGTCAGCAGACTGCACAATAATTCAGATTTGTAAGATTGTAAGTGCTGGGACTCAGTAGGTTGACAGCAACAATGGAAAGGCTCATGGGTAGATGTGAGATGCTTCTTTTTTTTAAATTATATTTTTGGCATTGTTGCATTTCATTTCAGTGACTAGGAATGCAAGCATGAATAATGTATGACCCTATTAGACAGAAAGTGCAGTGAGACATTTTTTGCTATGCTTTTCCTGAAGAAAAGTTGTTCAATGCAAGGTCCTGGTAAAGGTCACATTATTACCTGAAACATGTTAGATTCAGAGATTGGGCGGAAATTTTCCATTTAAATTACTGAGGATATATGGAAGAGCACATACAGCACACTCACTTTATTGAAGCCATGCTATTTTTTTATTCTTCTTGGATCTCGATGCATTTTTAAAATTATTATTAACATACGTGTTGCGGTCACGTACCTTCATCAGGAGCAGTGCTGGCCGCCACTGATGGTAAAAGCAAAGCAATGTGTGTGAGTAATAGCGTGTGCAGGTGTGTTAAGCATCAGTATACAAGTGATGAATCTCAGAATCAGGAGGAAGCGAGTGAGAGCGTCAGAATCATCTGTGTGGCAGTGAACCAATGAGAAGGTCAGAGGAGTTTGGCTATGTGGTGTTTGGGGAATTGGAGAATGCAACGATGTGTCTAGTAAATAATGAAGTTGGCTTCATGGTGTGCTGAAAGAACTGAGTGAGTGTATTCTTTATTTGTTTGTAAGCTGTGGTAAATCACTGCTGTTACAAGTGGTGACCTTGTGAGTTCACAGGACCTTCTCATTTAAAATGAATAGTGATGAGGATAAACCCCTGACAAACTGAAGATTCCCCCCTTTGTATTCACCAGCATGATTCATGATCCTCGAAGCGCATTTCTCTGGCCTCAGTGTGGCGAGTCAGAATCCGGTTTACTTATCTCCCAATCAACATGCTTAAGGTGGCTATACTGCGGCATACTCAGCCATCTAGGGAGGCCTGTATCGCCCAATTACTAGCTGATGACACCTCGGCAATAGACAACCATTACAGATGTTGAGGAGCTGGGAAACGACCAGACTCGGCAGTAGAGGCAACTGCTGCCCATGGTCATGTCGGCCGCCATCTTTTCCTCAAAGACCTTCTCTTGGGTATTCAATTTCTTGTCTATTTCCATGTAGAGATTTCAGTGGTCACTCCAACCATGGAGGAACACAAACACCCTAATATGTCATGTATTCTTTCAGGTGCAAATGATTCTCATATTCAAACATATGGCCAGAGGTCACTCATGTTGGATTTTGGTCTCAAGAAACCTTAATCAGTGGGTTTTCACAGTTGCAAATGTGCAAATTCCATTTTTGGAGCAAATTTCTTGTCATATTTTTTCTTTGTTGGTGGATTTGAAAAATCACTGAGTCATGGACGCAGCTCTTGACTGCAAGTGAGCTGGATGTGTTGTCCCTTTGTAATGCGCGTTGAAAGAACCAAAGACTTGTTGATCCAAACCAAGGCTTTTATTCACTAAAAGACTGGAGCATATCACAAGTAGGTTGACCAGTCCAGAATGACCTGGTCTGGCTAGGAGCAATCCTTTAATACCTGCCAGTAGGTGTGGCTACACTCTCAGCCAATCACAGTCATCCTACACTACCATCTGTACATATGTACATATGGTGATAGAATCTGTATTATCACACCCTCCAATGTTGTCAGCCATCTAATGAGCCTTCAACCTGGCTCCTGTCCTTTCCGAGCCTTGCTCAAGCATTTCCCACGTTTTGTGACCCTATAGTATCATTATACAGGTGTTAAACATACAGTAATCGGCCATATAGAGACTCAAGGTCCTCTGATGGTTGTGCGGGCTCTTAGATTACCCCTGGACCATCTTAAAATCTCAAAATTGGAATTCAACCACATGCAAGAATTGGGCGTAGTCTGCAGATCTGACATCTGCTGGGCTTCTCCATTGCATTTCATTGCAAAAAATTCTACTGGGGATTGGTGGCCTTGTGGTGATTATAGTGCCCTGAACAATTCTACTGTGTCTCACCGATACAACATCCAATTTTCAAGACTTTTCAGCCAAACTCCATGCCAAATAAGTATTTGCAAAAATAGACCAATATATGCTTACTATCAGATTCCAGATGAGCCTTCTGATGTTGTGAAAGTGGTAGTAATTACCCCTTCAGCACATTTGAGTTTCTCTGAATGCCATTTGGTCTACAGAATGGAACTCAGACATTTCATCGGTTTATGGACCATGTACTCATCGGTCTCAATTTTGTGTTTGCTTACCTCACTAATATTCTGGTCGCAAGTGTGGATGAAGAGGAAGGGGAACTAGCACTACCTTATCTCATTGTTTCAGAGACTTGATAAGATTGGCGTTGTGATCAATCCCAGTAAATGCATTTTTGGCGCTGCTGATCTTGTATTTTTGGGACATAGAGTTACACAACATGGTAGTTTACCTGATGAATCGAAAGTTGACGAGATTTGAGAATTTCCTAAACTTGTTACATTTGGCCAGTTGCAAGGTCTTTTAGGCAAGATGAATTTTTATCGCCGATTTGTGCCAAATGCTGCTGCATCTCTATTACCCCTTACATCTACAAAAAAGATCTAATAAGTCCAAATCTAAAAGACCATTAACTTTGGGAGATGATTCCATTCATGCTTTTAATGATGTGAAGATTGCGCTTGTGAATGCCGTGATGCTTGTAAATCAAAACCCCAACACCTTGACCACTCTGACCTCTGATTTGTGTGTCAGTGCTGCGGGAGCAGTGTTAGAAAAACAAATCTGTGGGCAATTGGAAGCACTGGCATTTTTTTTTCAGCCAAACTGCATCAGCTCAGGGAAAGCATTGGGTGAGAATTCTTGGCCATCTATCTCATAGTGAAACATTTCCACTTTTTATTGGAAGGTTATCCTTTCACATTTACACAGACCACTAGCTTCTTGTGCATACTGAGAGTACAAGCACACACCTCTACTCACCCAGAGAGATTTGGCACTTTCAACTTTCATTGGATGTATGCCACATCTGAGGAAAAGTAAATGCCATGGCCTTTGCCCTGTCTAGGCCTGTCATTGATGCCTTACGTACAACTACTGCCATCGATTTCACCACAATGGCACCACAACACACCAATTCAGATCTCATCTGGTATCACCTGATCAACTCTGGTTTCCATCTTCAACATGTGGCCTTGGATAAATCAGATGAAAGTTAATCTGTGATTTTTCAACAGGAAGATCTGGGCCTTTTGTGCCGCCGGCTATAAGGCGGGAATTGTTTTAGTCTCTTCACAATTTATCACATCCTGGTAGAAGAGCATCAATCAAACTAGTTACACAACGTTTTACCTGCCCACATGTTAAATGGGATTTTGGATTATGGGCAAGGACCTGCTTGCCATGTCAACACTCTAAAATCTCCAGGCACATTTTACTGTTCTGGATTACCATTTCCAGCAGGTGAACCTAGACTTAGTAGGCCTGCTTCTGCCATCTCGGATATATAACAGGTGGCAGGAGGCCATTCATATCACTGACATCTCTGTGGAGATGGTTGCTAAGGCTTTTGTGGATCGTTGGATTCCATCTTTTGGTGTTCTTGTCACTATTACAATGGATCGAGGGTCTCACTTTGAATCAACGTTGTTACCATCCGCAGGCCAACTGCCTTGTTGAGTGTTTCCATTGACAATTGAAGGTAGGATCAATACCAAGTGGTGATGCGTCTATGTGGAGAAAATGTTTGACATGGTTCTTGGTGTGTGTACTGCTGTTGAGAAAGATCTTGGATGTTCAGCAGCAGAGCTAGTATATGGCTAGTATATTAACCTTTCCAGGTGAGTTTGTGAATCCAAGTCTAAGCACAACACTCTATAATCTGGCTAGTTATGTTGATAGTCTTCAGGAAAACCTGAGATTACACCAATTTACTCCTATGTGGCAGGCGTCACTTGTAGTATGTTCCTCCAGCCTGATGCTGTTCGCAAACCACTTCAGCCCATTTAGGATGGTTCCTTTCAAGTCTTATGACGCCACTTGAAGACTTTTGTGATCGACAGGAATGGAAACCCTGACAGTTTCCATCAACAGGCTGAAGCCAACGTATATCGACAGTCTTTGTTCTGCGTTGAAGCCAGAAGACCAGTCACACCCTTGCCAGTTGGACAGTGCATTGCCTGTCTTTCATTATCACACGAGGTCGAGCTGAACTGTCAGCACTCTGAAACGTTACGTAGCGGGACAGTTCCAATCAGTCCCTCCTTGCATGACTCAGAGACTGGGGGTGGGGGGTGGTGCTGTCGTGGGTGCATACCTTCATCAGGAGCGGTGCTGGCTACAGCTGATGACATAAGTGAAGTGAACCGTGTGAGTAATATTTTGCATGTGTGGGTGTGGTAAACGGCAGTATATGGGTGATAGATCTCAGATGTAGGAGGAGGAAAGTGAGAGTGTCAGGATCACCCATGAGGCAGTGAGCCAATGAGAAGATCAGAAGGATTTGACTGGATGGTGTTTGGGAGTTGTGTCTTGGGAATAATATAGAAGCATAGAAACGTAGAAAATAGGTGTAGGACTAGGCCATTTGGCCCTTCAAGCCTACACCACCATTTCATTACGATCATGGCTGATCAGTACCCGATTCCTGCCTTCTCCCCATACCCCCTAATCCCCTTGATCACAAGGGCCAAATCTAACCTACACTTAAATATTGACAGGGAACCGGCCTCAATTACTTCCTGTGGCAAAGAATTCCAAACATTTACCACTCTCTGAGAGAAGAAATTTTTTCCTCATCTCAGTCCTAAAAAACTTGCCCCTTATCCTATGGCCCCTGGATCTGGTTTTTCCCAGCATCTAAACCCTTAAGAATTTTATGTTTCTATAAGATTCCCCCCTCAATATTCTAAATTCCAGAGAATACAAGCCTAGTCTATCCAACCTTTCTTCATATGCGAGCCCCTCCATCCCCGGTATCAGCCTAGTGAACCTTCTCTGCTCCCCCTCCAAGGCAAGGATATCCTTCCTCAGATAAGGCGACCAAAACTGCACGCAGTACTCCAGGTGTGGTCTCACCAAGGCCCTGTACAGTTGCAGCAGGATCTCCCTACTCCTGTACTCAAATCCTCAAGAAAGTCAACTTCATGGTGTGCTGAAAGAAACAAGTGAATGTATTCTTTATTTGTTTGTCAGCTGTGGCAAATCAGTGCTGTTACATACACTTGCCAGTCCCTGTATTTTGGCATTTGCTTTCCAGGGTTCCGGAGAAGAATGGGAGAGGCACTTAAGCAGCAGCAAGAATGTTACAAATTTAGTGTCTGTGACAATAAGTTGCCATTAAAAGATCCCAGAGTGAGGTAATGAGGTTTGGTAGAATATTATAATGCAGTCCAACTCATGTTGCTCAACACCTCCCATTGGTTCACATGCAGGGATGTTAATTTAAAACAATACACCCTCAAATGGAAAACTTTTGTTCTAAACCGTCATGGCCTGATTCGGTTTTTATGACAAATACAGAATTAATTTACATCTTCTCCTCATTCTGATTTTTCATTTAGAATTTTGCCATTTTCTATTTTCTTTCCAGAGGTGAGGTGCTGTTTTGTCTTTGTGATAGTCATGCAGCTTGGAAGCAGACTCTTTGGCCCACTGTGTATGTGCCAGCCATCATATACCTATCTATAGCATTTCCCAGCACACACTCCTTAATCCTCTATGCCAGGGGTGTCAAACTCAAATTCACCGAGGGCCAAAATTAAAAACTTGGACTAAGTCGAGGGCCGAACTAAATATTTATTGAAAATTTTCAACAACATCTGCATGTTTTCTCTCAACATATGTAATGTTAAACTTTTTCTTATTAAAATAAATGTTTAATAATAGTTTTGGTTAAACTCTTTCCATAAGAAGCATTAACAAATAAATAAAATATTCAATAAATAATATTTCTCTCTAGCCTTTAAGCCAAGGATCGCACGTTGCCGAGAAGCATGCCAGGGAGCGGAGGTCTGCAGGGAGCCCTCCCCAGCCCAGCCAGCAAACCCGAGCGGCATCCCCCCCCGCCCCCTCTCCCTCCTCCGCCCCCGCCTGCCGCAACCGCCGCCAACAACCCAAGGAGTCCCCACTGGTCTTGCCATCTCACCGGGAATACCGTGAGAGCGGTGGAACTCGTCCGCGACCTCCACCCCAGTGGAAAGTCCGATGCCCAGCAGCACCCACCCACAGATGAAGCTCAAGGAGACGTTGGAGCTAGGCGGCAGGTCCGTTGTAGCTAGGCGGCAGGTCTGTTGGAGCTAGGCGGCGGGTCCGTTGGAGCTAGGCGGCGGGTCCGTTGGAGCTAGGCGGTGGGTCCGTTGGAGCTAGGCGGCGGGTCCGTTGTATCGGCGCCGCTGTGAATATCTAATGAACGTTCCCGTTAACTATATCGGTGACTGCTGTCCCTGCTGTGGAAGTGCTATAATCTACTATGGTGGTGCTTGCTGCTGTGCATGTGCTATACTTGCGCGGCGGCCAGCGGGCCATCTCTAATATATATTTAATATGATCTTGCGGGCCAAATATAATTATATCGCGGGCCAGAGTTTGGCATGTGTGCTCTATGCAATGGTTTTTTTCATAGATACATCAAAATAAATGTAAGAGTTTCTGTCTCCATCATCCCAGCAGGCAATGCATTCCAGATTTATGCACCTCATTCAGGTTTGCCCTCAGCCTTATTCAATCTGAGAATAACAAAGCCAACCTATCTGTTTATGCAGGCATCTTACTGGTGATTCTTCTCAGCACTTCCCAGTGCAATCAAATTCTTTCCATAAAAATATTTCAAAACTGTATTTAGTACTTTAGCCATGGCATAACTCTCATTTTATACTGCTGTATGTAATCACTATGCTTTTGTTCTGATCCACAGCAAAATGGAAGTAAGTAAGCCGCATGCCCCTTAACCACTTCATCTTCTGGTGCTGCTGACCTCTGGGATCATTGGACTTATTCACCAAGGTTTCTCTGTTCTGCATTACTTCCTACCATTCATTGTGTAGTAGCCACCCTATAAAATACTCCTTACAAAATGTCATACCCCACGTATTTTAGGAAGAAATTACATTTTCATGTTTTGCAAAAATCATCCCTTGACCATCAACCCTCTGCCTCTTATCATCAAGCCATAAACCTCAAAGCAAATGATATTTTGTGCACCAGAAATGCAGAGTTCATATTAAATTTAACATAAAACTCCTTTCTGAATATCTTCCCACTTCTGAACATGTATTGGAAGTTTCATTTCTGTCCCTACTTTCTCTCTGATTTACTCAATTTGCAAAGATAAATCATAGTGATCCAAATTAAGAAGAAAGGCTTTCGAGTACACTGCTTTTTTAAAAAAATTATACTTTATTTACAAATTTTCCAGTGCAAAAGACAAAATGTTTCCAAAAAATTAGCAACATTGCATGTCTTACTATAATTAAGCATATCTCCCCTCCCCCCTTCTCCCCTCCCCTCCCCTGAAAAAAATAAGAAAAATAGATAAAGGAGAGCAAGAAAACAAGATAGTTCAAGACTAAACTAAAAAAAGAAAAAAATAAGAGGTTGTCAGGTGTGCACCATCCACCTTGTGTGTCTTAAATTATCTAGCTTTTCTAGATCCAGGTAAGGGGTACAGACGGGGCACTCCAAAGTGAGGAGGGGAGAAACTAAAGATTTACAGCTATTTTCCACAAATATGGCTGCCAAATGTTGATAAAAACATCATATTTGTTCCTCAAACTGTCAGTGATTTTCTCAAAGGGAACACAACTTTGCATTTCTGCATTCCATCATGCCATTCCAGTGTCAATACCAAGAATTGCACATCAACCGTCAAAAGAAAAACTGTCCACTTTTTAATAACCAATGTCCTTGCTTCACAACCATTAGATGACATTTATTGATCATATTACCGAACTTGTGTCCATGAAAGTTACAAAGCCCCCTGAGTCATTGATGCCCCTAATATGGAGTGATGACCATTAACTGCATCAGCTAGATTATTGAGTACTTGTAAGATGTTGGATGCCTTATTCTGCAAAACAACACAACCATTAATTCTTCTTCAAATACTTTGGTTTCACCAGGTTGACAACATCGGATGGATGAATAGGCCACACTGCATTTTACATCATTTAACCAAGACAGAATTTAAAGTTAATAATAATGAGGTCCTTAGGATGAAGTTTTCAATTGAAATCTGCAAATAATAAGAAGCCTGGATTTTGAACGTGTTGAGAGGAGCCCACAGTATAAATGTAGGAGGAAAAATACTGATCACCTCTTTGTAGAGAGAAAAAGCACACCTTGGCTTCTTGTAAATTCCATAAATTATGAGTATAACACGCTGAAGAGTTGATAAAGCACTAGCTGTTTATGTTCTGTGCTGACACTCAAAATTAACATGATTTTTCTAATTACAAAATCTTTGTTTTAACTTGTGTGTGTTTTGGCATATATACATCCTATGTAAGGTAATACAGGCTATTTCAGCCCACAAGTCTGTGCTGCCCACTTTACACCCCATTAACCTACACCCCCCAGTACATTTTGAACGGTGGGAGGAAACCAGAGCCCCCAGAGAAATCCCATTCAGATACAGGGAGAATGCACAAATTCCTTACAGACAGTGTTGGATTTGAACCCTGGTCTGGTCCCCATCGCTAAGGCTATAAAGGCGTTGCACTAATCACGATGCTAACCATGTTGCCCTATTAAATTTATAAATATAGCATGATAACAGGCCATTTCAGCCCACAAGTCCATGCCGCCCAATTTACACTTCATTAACTTACATCCCCAGTATGTTTTGAACGGTGGGAGCCAGAGCCAGAGCCCCCAGAGAAAACCCACAAAGACATAGGGAGAATGTACAAACTCCTTACAGACAGCATGGGATTCGAACCCAGTTTGGTCCTGATCACTGGTGCTGTAAAGGCTTTGCACTAACTGCTGTGCCAACCATGCTGCTTATCCTCCTGCCGTTTTGTGATTCCTAAACACAAACATCAAATCTAGTGAGCCCCTTGCTAAATGGCTATTGGGCCACATTAGGGATCTGAAAGGGGATATCCTTATATCTGGGAAAGAAAGTCATTTTTTTCAAAAATTGCAAATTTAGGGATACAACTCTCACATTTGATGGTGCATAAAACACATCTAATGCCATGTTAGTTAGGATTACGATTGGGTTATCCCCTAAGTCTGATGAACGTTGTTAACAATGAATCCATTTTTGGTGTCTTTGTTGTCAAGTCTTGCAAAATACCTCTATAGTTGTGGTTCTGCCCTATCTTTAATTGAGCTATGCACATTGCAATCAAATTATTTCCTCCCTGAAGAACTTCTTGGTCATTAGCTCGGCAGCTGGTGAATGTCGGGAGTTGTACTTTTTCTGAGGAGTTTAAAAGTGAAGCAGAACGATGATTGGTGGGAGTTTGTGCTACTGATAGAGCCAGTAGTAATAAAAAAAAGGGAAGCTCAAGTGGAACGGCCAGTGTGAAATGGCCACTGCGAGAGTGGCCCAGTGTAGAGTTAGAGGGTTTGACTTGAGATTCTTCGGCAGACAGAGGCTGAGGACGTGGTACAGGTAAGAACTTTTCATAGTTAACCACAGTAGGTAGTAGAGATGGAAGCTATGGTAGTGGAATGCTCTAATTGCAGGATGTGGGAGATCTGGGACAGCATATGATTACACCTGAAAGAGGTGCATCCAGTTGGAATTTTTTTACAAACCGTGTTAGGGAACTGGAGCTGGATAAACTCCAGAACATTCAAGGGGAAGAGGGGGGTGATAGAAGTTATAAGGAGATAGACACATCTAAGAGGCAAGATGCAGGTAACTGGGTGACTGTTAGGAAAGGAATAGGCAGTCAGTGCAGAACATTCCTGTGGCTGTTCCCCTCAGTGACAAGTATACCCCTTTAGATACTCCTGGGAGGGTGGCCTATCTGGTGAAGGTGCCAGGCAGAACAACCACACCATGGTCGGCTCTGAGAGAAGGGCGAAGTCAGGTGGAACGATAATCAGAGGGGACTCGATAGTTAGAGGGTCAGATAGGAGATTCTACGGCTGCAAAAGAGACTCCAAGATAGAGTGTTGCCTCACAGGTGCTTCTGAGAGTTTTCAGAATATTCTTAAGGGAAAGGGTGAGTAGCAAGAGGTTGTGGTACATATTGGCATCAATGACATAGACAGGAATAAGTTAGAGGTCCTGCAAAGTCAGTTTAGGGAGTTAGGAAAGAGGTTGAAAGCAGGGCCTCCAAGGTGGTACTCCCAGTGCCAGTAGGTCAGAACATCAAGATAGTGCAGACAAATGATTGGCTGATGAGATGGTGCAGAGGGCAGGGTTTTAAGTTCTTGTATCATTGGAAACTTTTCTGGGGAATGGGTGATCTGTACAAGTGGGGCATTATGCACTTGAACTGGAAGGGAACCAATATCTTGGAAGAGAGGTTTGCTAGTGCTGTTAGTGGGTATTTAAACTAGGTTGGAATGAGGTTGGGAACCAAAGTGAAGAGCCAGAGGAAGAAAAGATTGGCGCACAAGCAGAGACAAATGATAGGGAGTTTGTGTAGGATAGGCAAATAGGGCAAAATTGCCCTATGGGGTTAGTTGTAATGAGTTTTTTTAAAAAGTAACAAATCAGGGGTAAAGGTTTTGTATTTAAATGTATGCCACATAAGAAATTAAGTGGATGACCTTGTAGTACAGCTACATATTGGCAAGTATGATGTGTGGCAATCACAGAGTCGTGGCTAAAGGATGGATGTCATTGGGAGCTGAATGTAAGCAAAAGGGGTGGCATGGCTCTGTTGGTAAGGAATAACATTAAATCATGTCAGAAGGCCAATGGGGATTTTAGCATGCAAGTACATTGAGAAAACCAGGTTGGAACTGGATTTCAAGAGAGAGAATCTGTAGAATGCCTACAAGATGGGTTCTTAGAACAGCTTGTACCTGAGCCAACCAGGGAAATGCTATTTCTGGATGGGGTATTGTGCAATGAACCAGAGTTGATAAGGGAGCTGGAGGTAAGAGAACCCTTTGGAGTTAGTGATCATAATATGATAGAATATTTCCTGCAGTTTGAGGGGGAGAAACTAAAATCAGAGGTGTCAATATACCAGTGGAATAAAGGGGACTACAGAAGTATGAGAGAGGAAATGGCAAAAGTTGTCTGGAAAGGCACACTAGCAGGGAGAATTGCAGAGCAGCAATAGCTGGAGTTTCTGCAATAAATAAGGAAGGAGCAGGACAGGTAATAATGAAAAAGGAGTTCATCCTTTTTCAGGAATGAACCTCACAATAATGATCTCAATATTATTAGAGCCATCTCCCATGCTACTGTTTTTTTTCTTGCGGAGCTCTGCTCCCATCCTCTGAGGGATAGGGTTCCCCTTGTCCTTATCTCTCATCCCATCAGCCTCTGCATTCAACACATCATCCTTTGTCTGAATGATGGCCTAAAATGTTGCCCATTCTTTGTCTCCCACTGATGCTGCTAAACCTGCTGAGTTCCTCAAGCAGATCATTTTCTTACCCACTTCAATTTATGACCCATCCAAACAGATGCCACTTCCCTGGCTTTTCAATCAGACCTGAACATTAAGGTCACTAATGTCAGATGACTGTTTTTTGACTGCAGCTTTATTGTTAATACAATAAACCCCAATCAACTCTTTTCCAAACTTCCAGACCTTGTCTTTAGCACCCCCTCTTCCACTGGACCCTTGACTTCCTGTCTAACAGAACACAATCAGTAACAATGAATAATACACCTCTTCCACAATTACACTCAACTCCTGTGACCCTCAAGGATGTGTAGTCAACCCCTTACTAAACTTTCTCTACACCCACAACTGCACAGCCAAATACCACTCCAATCCCATCTTTAAATTCACTGATGACAACACAGTCATTTGCTGGATGTCAAATAATGATGAGATGTAATACAGGAAGGAGAGTGAGAGTCTAGTGGCCTGGTTCAATGTAACAACCTCTTAATATCAGCAAGACATAGGAGCTGATCATAGACTTTAGGTGTGGATGCAGAGCCCACTCAGTCATACACACCAATTAACTTAAGTGGAGATAGTAGATACCTTCAAGTTCTTGGAAATAAACATTTCAGTGACGTGACCAGGACTAGCATATTGACCTGACAGTCAAGAAAGCACACCAACCCCTTTATTTCCTTAGAAGGCAAGGGAAGTTCAGCATGTCCCTCATGTGCCATCAAAACCATCTCTGCTGGATGCATCACAGTGTGATACAGGAGCTGCTCCACCAAGATCAAAGGAAACTGAAGAAGGAAATGAATATAGCTTGGAATATCACAGAAAGTGCCCTCCTCTCCGTCAACTCCATCTACACATCTCGTTGCCTTGGAAAGGCATACTTTCCTCCCAATCCCACCTTGGCCACCCTCTCCTTTCTTTTCCTTGTGTGGAAAAGGTTCAAGAATGTGAGATCATATCTCTATAGATTCAAAAACAGTTTCTTCCCCACAGCAATCAGGATACTGAATGAATCTCACAATAATGATCTCAGATTGCCCTTGCTATGCACTCATTGATCTTTTCACTGTAACATTACAAGGTCTTGCTCTTCTAGTTTGTACAGCTGTATGTATGGTAAAGTTGACTTGCTGGATTGCTCAACAAACAAACCCTTTTCACTATACCAGGTATAATGTGACAATAAATTTCAACTTGAATTTGGATCTTTACAGATAGCTAGGCAGCATCCCTAAACAATTAGTAAAATTTGTAATATTCTAAATGATTTGGTTGCAAATTAAATGCATAAACCCAAAACTAATGGGCAAATAAGTGTTCTGGAACTAAACATTAATTTTCAGAAGTAAAAAAAATCACTTATAACTGGTAAATAATTAAACTACGTTTTGCACCAAATATCTATCAAAGGATACATAGAGAACATGAGTCTCAGGTTAGTTATAATTATGTTGGTTATTTTACAGCCCTTTGATAATTGTTCTGTGTAATTTTGGTATACAATCATAGTTTCATTTTGAAGAAAATGAAAACTATGCCTTTGTATCAGGCAACGTGAGTGCTCAAAGCAATGAAACATTTTTTTAGTTATTCTTTTGATTCTGTACTCATTAATTTTTAAATGAACTGTCAGTTTCAGTAACATTCTCGAGACATTGGATACATGCTTCAGGTGATTGCAATTAATTCTCTCCGAAGAGAAGTGCTGCATTGCAGAGGTGTTTACGACACAGGATAGTAATTTGGCTCTCTCCTGTGCTGGATGAATCAGCAACAAACTCATCAGAAGTAACCCTTCAATCTCTGAATACTTTAAGAAATTGAAATCTCCTCCTGGCTGTAAGAACATCATTTAAAAAATCTCAATGTTTGGATTGTTTTCTATTCCCAAAGTCAGTCAATGATTCAGGTTCAAATATGACTGCAAACCACAATTAAAACTGTCACATTAAATGTTTGACATTGACATAAGAAAGTAAAGATTTATTTTTCTGTAATCTGTTCATTGATGCTACTCTTTGCATATAGATATTTCTGGAATATTAAAATAATAATCTGATGTCATAACATAATTATGAAACGGTGGCATAATTAAATGTTAGTTTTTGCATACAGAATCCGTAATTACAGGACATAAAATATATGGCAACAATAAAACTGACGTGATAAACTTAGTACAGAACTTGGCTTACTATGTGCAATTTCTAGAATTTGATCTTCCACTGTGCTGGGGCAAAGGGAAAGTCAAAATACCAGTAATTCCAAAGTGAAAATCAGAGGAGTAGAAATCTTTCAGAATATGAGGTCAGCAAAATTAGGGATTTAACAAACATAGAATGACCACGCTTTTAAAATGTTTATAAAAATGTAGAAATGCCATTGTTGCTGTTTAAAGAGAAAACTAACAATAATAAAGTAATTTTTAAAAAATGAATTACAAAATAATAAAATATGCATTTTAGTAAATTCATTTGTCAAGTAACCAATATGTCTTTACATTCAAGATCATCGTTTAATCAACTCCTCCAGGAAAGGGAGTGGGATGGGGGTTGGAAAGGAGGTCAACTGGAATAGATCTCTTTCCTGCAATCAAATTCATCCACTGTTGGTGATCTGGCCAGGAGCCAACAATGCTGCTGTAGTTTGTTTCTGGCTGCTGCCTTGAATGAGAGTCGGACTTCATGCCAGACTGTTAGGTCACAAGCTAATCAGCTAACCAATTATCACATTGGGCAAAATCCACCCCAAGAAAAATCACTGCATGTAAAAATGCTCATCAGGATCATGATGGAGTCTTTTCCACACAAGTCTTTAACTTATTCATCTTGCTCTGTTGTATTTCTGTTTTAAAAATACATTTCTAATTTCCTTTTAAAATAAATTATAGACTCGGTTTCATCTTTTTGTTATAGAATTTTTTTAATGGAGTTTTATATCTTTCCCCTTTAGCTCCTGTCTCATTAGCCATCAAAACAAAATGTTCATCTGATGGCAATAATTTTGAGATAAACCAAGAAGGATGCTCTTGGCACTGCTCACCGAATCATTTATGCCTGAGAACCTTTGACTCATCCCTATCCATCACTTCTGACTTTTCAGCAATCTCTGAGTGATTGTACCCCATGGCATTTGTCACAGTTCTCCAGATTTATAAATATTCTGCAATTGTTCGTGCGAACAGCAGACTCAGCTTTTACTTTATTACTGACACTATTTGTGTTTGAACTTACACCAGCAAATATATGACTCTATCCTTAAAATAACGCTGATTCTGACTTGGCAACAGTCACAAGCAGAGTCAAGGTTTGGGAGATGTGCCAAAAGATGAGTCATTCTGTTGTCAGGCTGCCCAAGACCATAATGCAGAGGTAATCTCAAAAGACTAGATGCAGAGATTCGAATGAACTTGTTTATTCTTCTGGTTGACCAAAGACCCCATGGCATTTTGTTCCAGTTTTCGGAAATCCAATAGTGTTGTTGTGATGTTGATATTGGAGGTCTCATTGACTTGTGTCAATTTGAATAGTCTAAATTACATGTATAAAACTTTCACCATTTCTTGAGTTTTTCTGAAGATAGTGCAGTAACTAACCAATTGTACTGATGATCACTCAGCCATAGTCATCTTCACCTGTTTCATTAATGATCATCATTCCATCCGAAGGTCAAGAGTAAGCACGCTTCTCCTGACATTCCACCATATACAAAGCATAAATCAAGAGCACCATTGAATATTCTCTACTTACAGGGCTAATAAAATATTTGACATCATACACCACAAAGTAACCCACTTGACTGGCATCCAATCCATCACGCTAAACATTTATTCTCTCTGCCACCAACATTGTACTGGTGTGTCCATTTACAACTGCACTGCATTATTTGCCCAGGCTACTCCAGGTTATAAGAAACACCATCTGCAGCTGCTTCTCAAAGATACACATTATCTTGACTTTGAAATATTTCCATGCTTTTCCAGATTTTAGATTTATTGTCAGAATACATGCATGAAATCACATACAAACCTGAGATACTTATTTCTGCGGGTGAGGCAGAATTACCATTTATTGGTAGGGCAAAAAAACTACATAGCATATGCATAGAAATAAATAAAGAAATGTAAACATATAATGAATGTAAACAAACTGACTGTAACACAGAGAGAATAAAACAAATCATGAAGTGCACAAGTAAGAGTCCTTAAATGAGTCCCTGATTGAATTTGTTGTTGTGGTGTCTGATGATGGAGGGGTAGTAGCTGTTCCTGAACCTGGTGATGTGTGTCTTGTGTCAGCTATACCTCTTTCCTGATGATAGCAGTGAGAACAGAGCATGTTCTGGGAGATGTGGATCCTTGATGATTGCTGCTGTTCTCTGACAGTAGTGTTCCCTGTAGATGTTCTCAATAGTGGGGAGGGGTTTGCCTATGATGTCCTGGGCTGTGTCCACTACCTTTTGAAGGGCTTTATGCTCAGGTGTATTGGTCAGCACATTTTCTATCATGCTTCTGTAGAAATTTGCTAAGGTCTCTGGTGTAATACCAAACTTCTGCAAATTTTTGAGCAAGTAGAGGCGCTGTCATGCTTTCTTCACAATGCCATGAGTGTGTTGAGTCCAGGAAAGATCCTCCGAGATAGTGACTGCCAAGAACTTAAATTTGCTCACTCTCTCCATCTCTATTCCCCCAATGTTCATTGGATTGTAAACCTCTGGTTTTCCCTTCCTGAAGTCAACAATCACTTCCTTAATTTTGGTGACACTAAGTACAAAGTTGTTGTTGTTGTACTATTCAGCCAAGTTTTCAATCTCCATCCTGTATGCTGACTCATCACCTTTCTTTATTAACCAACTACTGTCGTATTGTCCACAGAATTGTAGATGGTGTTATTGTCGTACCGAGCCACACAGTCATAGGTGTAAATGTGTGTAGAGAAGGGGGCTAGAGCGTAGCCTTGTTATGCTCTGGTACTGATGGAGATTATAGAGGAGATGATCTTACTGCTTGTGGTCTGGAGGTGAGGAAATCCATGATTCATTTATGCAATGGAGTGTGGAGTCCCAGATCTTGGAGTTTGCTGACCAGTTTTGAGGGGATGATGGTAGTTGATAAAGAGCATCGTGATTAATGCATTTTTACTGTCTAGGTGTTCCAGGGCTTTGCGTAGAGCCAATGACAGCTGTTGCTACAATAGGCGAACTGGAACATATCTATGTCATCGCTCAGACAGGAGCTGATATGCTTCAACACCAGCCTTTCAAAACACTTCATTACTGTTAATGTAAGTGCCAGGCACTAGGTCAAAATCCTGAAATTTTCTGCCCATAAACACCTCTTCAAGACATCACCACCATCTTCTTAAGGGCAGTGAGAGATAAGCAGTAAATGGTGGTCTTACCAATGATGTTCATTCTAAAAATGAAAATATAAAAATAAGATAAATTGGTAAAAATATTAGTGGACAGATTATTTGCACTGAATGTAATAGAACATCTAAACATTTCAAAGCCCACTTTTCATATCACTAAAGAAGCCAACAATGTTTAAGAAGTGATTTAATTCAATCATGAAAGGCTTAGAGAATATAACTGCCGGTAATTATATTAAACAAGGGATAAAATAGATATCAAGGAATGGGCTATGCAGTATCTTGAGGGATTAAAGAACATCACAATTAGTACAGGCTGAACACAGAGAAGCCTGATAATTCCAAAGTTTTAGTCATTTCTTAGTTACCAAAGAATTACTTCAACTTGTACATATTTTTCTTTTTCCCTATTGCTTGATCAGTGATGTATTTTTAAATTAAAATCAGACAAATACACTGATGAATTCACGCAAGTCCTCACCAACTGTTTCTCTTCAACTATACCACTAACATATAATTGCAAACTGAATCCTTACTACAGAGCCTTTAGCTCCCTCCCTCTCCACACCATTTCCTCCCCTCCCCCCCCACCCCCACTCACTGCTCCTTCATTTTTTTTCTTTCACTGTCAGTCTTGGTAGGTTGTAACAAAGTTATAGAGAGTAGTTGCAACCTTATCAACCCCAACCATAGCATTTTAAATTTTGTTTTTTATACCATTGTTGATATTGCTCATACTGCTTATGTTCTCTCTACCATTGATGTAGTGGGCTTTAACATTAGAATAGCAGACTGCCAGCAATGACTAGGTGCTCACTAGTACCAGAGTATAGTGGGCCAGGTCAACCCCGCACACGATGGACCGAATCACTGTAGTGAACAGCCAACGCGGCAGGGCACAGGGGCTGTCCCCTCACTGTGCAGAAGGAGCACGTTGCCAGGGAAACGGCCAGGTCTCACATCAGCATTATGACATCACTCCCATGAGCCTGTTGCCTCCCCTAAAAAGGAACACGTTTGGTTTGAATAAACGGCAGTTACTCGTTTACTTGCTCGGTGTGGACAGCATTTATTTCAGCAGCTCTGCCTTTAGTGGTGACAGGTTCTAACGTTTTTAGAACCCACAACACGCAGCAAGATGAATCCTGCCGACTCGTCCACAGCCCAAGCGGCTGCTGCCAACGGATCTCCCATGGCGCTTTATGCCATAAGCGTCCACTTGCCGCTATTCTGGGCAAACCAGCCATGCAGCTGACTACAACTTGCAGAATCACAGTTCACCCTGCGAGGAATAACAGCCGAGAACACTAAGTTTTGGCACGTGGTCAGCGCCCTGGACCCTGCCACAGCAGCGAAAGACACCCCATTTGTTCACAACCCACCTGTCCGTGGGAAGTACATGATGTTTAAACGTTTTTGCTCGAGTCATTTGAACTTAGCTGGCACAAACAGCCTGTTCTTGTTCATGCAGGGCCTAGGTGACACAACCCCGCAGAACTGATGCAGGAGCTAGTGGCCCTTGCAGACGGACATACAAAGTGCTTCCTGTTTGAGGACCTGTTCTTTTCCAAGTTGCCATTCCACGTTGCCACTGCCATCTCCAACATGGATTTTGCTGAACCGCACCTCGTGTCAAGAGAAGCAGACTGGCTCTTCCGCACTCTGCAACCCGACTCCATCCACGTGCAGCCCATTTGTGCAGTGGGAGCAACAGCACAAACCTTGGTCACTTTGTGCCCCCATGGTGGCCATCGCAGCCCCCAGCCACAATGCAGCGACACAACAGGGTACTGCTACTACCGCCGTCGGTGGGGCCAGAATGCCTGGTGGTGCATACCGCCCTGCACCTTTTCAGGCAGCAAACCCAGTCCGATGCAGGGAAATTAAAAAGCCATCTACCATTAGTGGCCTTGGTGACTGGCACTAGAAAAGGCCTACTTCACCTTTGCCTGACAAGGTCAAGACCATTCTGAACTTTCCCAGGCCAAAAACCCTCAAAAACCTGCAGGATGGTGAATTTCTATCATGGCTTCCTCCCAGGAAGGCAGATAACAAGGAGCCCATCTGGTCTGCAGAAGCACTCCAGGCATTTGAGGAGTCCAAAACAGCATTTTCCAAAGCCACATTCCTGGCCACCCGGATCCAGACTTAACCCTATTGTTAATGACGATGCCTCAGACTGGGCAGTGGGTGCAGTGCTGCAACAGTGAGTGGATCACCAGTGGCAGTCACTTGCTTTCTTCAGCAAACACCTCTGCCCACCTGAGCTGAAGTACAGTGCTTTTGATTGCAAACTGCTGGCAATATACCTGGCCAAACACGTTTTCCAGTACATCCTTGAAGGCTGAGTGTTCACAGCCAACATAGACCACAAGATGCTGGTGCAAGCGATGGGCAAAGTTTTGGACCCCAGGTCAGCGAGGCAACAATAGCACCTTTCATACACCTCCAAATATACAACAGACATAGAAGGGAAGTCCAACGTGGTAGCTGATGCACTGTCAAGGCCAACAATCTCAGAGGTGACAGGTGGCATTGATGCAGCTCAGCTCACCAGGGACCAGGCTGAAGATGCCAACACACAGGCATACCCCACTGTCATCACTAGCCTACAAATTGGAAGAGTTCACGTCAGACCCCGGAGGCCCAACACTCTTGTGTGATATGTCTACTGACCATGACCTGGAGATGGCAGGTATTCATCAAGTCTCATCCTTCCATCCGGTCAACAGTCCACCTCATTTCGGACAGGTTTGTATGGCACAGGCTTCAGTGAAAAGTTTAACTTTGGGCAAAAACCTGTGTACAAAGCCAGTGAGCCAAAGTCCATCGGCACACTAAAGGCCCAGTGCAACATTTCCCACCCGCAGTGGACAGATTTGACCACATGCACGTGGACATTGTAGGGCCCATTCCCATCAGCCAGGTGATGAGGTACCTTTTCACCATGGTCAACTGCTTTACACGCTGGCCAGAGGCAGTGCCCATGCCAGCCTGCAACATGGAGACCTGTGTGAGAGCCTTTACCTCACATAACTTCCCACATAACTTCAGACCGGGGAGCCCAATTTACCTCTTCCCTCTGGGTGACCATGGCCATATCCTGCAGCAGCCAGTTACACCACACAACTGCCTTCCACGCACATCCACACAGTACCTAAAGAGTGCCTCCCCACCTCATTGGTGGAAATAGTCTATGGTACACCACTCTCCATCCCAGACAATGTCCATTTTGTCTCCATGGACCACCACCAAATGCCCTGGACATCCTACAGCAGCTGAGGAACCACACCGCCTACCCACATCAAAATCCTACCTCCGCCCACTGGACACCAACCAGCCACGTCACACAAGTCACGGACTTTGTAAGATTGGAAAAACCAGGTACCCAACTGCAGTGCCCTTACTGAGAAAGGAGGGGATTGTATATACTCTAGACATTGGCAGCAGACATGACATTTTTACAATTGACTGCCCAAGAAAGCCCACTTGGACTGTTCAGAGCCTTTCCCTGCCCCTACACTATGGAGCCGGGGCACCCCCAAAGAGACTGCGATTCTGGGGGTGAATTGGTGTAATGGGCCAGGTCAACCCCACACACGATGGGCTGAATCGCCGTAGCGAACAGCCAGCTCAGCAAGGCACAGGGAGTTTCCCCCCCACCACGCAGAAGTTCCAGGCTGCAGGAGCGCGTTGCCAGGGGTACGGCCAGGCCACACAGCAGCATTACGGCATCACTCCCATGAGCCTGTTGCCTCCCCTAAAAAAGGAACGTGTGTGGTTTGAATAAACGGCAGTTACTAGTTTACTTGCTTGGTGTGGACAGCATTTATTTCAGCAGCTCTGCCTTTAGCAGTGCTACAAGAGCCATTTTGTGATCCAGATTTCATTTAAAAAGATTCAATGAACTATAGCTGATGCAACCTGGAGGAATTAGACAAAATCTAGGTGTACTGATTGAATTCTGAGGAGAGGAGAAGGAAAGACTGCTGTATGACTGTTTGCATAGATTTGTACACTATTGAACTACTATGAAAGGAACTTCTATCTCCCACACGTTGATAATAGGTAGAAATTATTTTCAAAAATTAAAAAAAGTTTGTATTTTTATTTTAAACACTGCTGCCTTTCATGTGGAGTCTGAGTTTACACAATTTTCATTTTAGTAAAACTGATGTCTTTGGTACCATCTGTAATTTATTAATTCATTACAGATGAGAAGTGGATGTTGCTCCTTTGCAAAGCCTTTTGAGTATGGCCAGTGACCAATATCTGAAAAAAAGTACAGTGATCTTCATTTCATTCAACTGAATGATAAAGAAGTCTTTGGTTTAAGTCCCTGACATTTTCATATGCAGGAATGTGCTGACCAGTCATCTTCCCCTGAGCTCATTCGGACTCATTGTGGCCAAGGAAGGGACCTTTGGATAAAAATTCACTGATGGAACTATAGGACACTGGGTAGCATGGCTTTTGTGGCCAGGAAGGGAAGTTGGTGGTGGAATATTTGGTAAAGACCACTGACGCACATCATAGTGGATGAGAAGGAGAAATTTATATCAGTACATATTAGAGTTGGATGGACTTACTGGGAAAAGGAGAGGACTGGGGACTGCCTGTACATTGTATGAGATTTAAGTCATGGGACCATCTGTAAAACAGGGAATGGGTGAAATTAGGATCCAGTGGTACATCAGGATGTGTGGGTTAAAGGACCAGCCCCTTTGACCTGGAAATGATGACAACACATATACTTTGGATTAAAACAATGTAGCATTGTTTAATCCAATCAAGTTTCTAAGTAATAATATATTTAATTTGTATATTTGAGAGGCTCCAATCTGCTGAAGAAAGGTTTTCATACATTTAGTTGTTTGATGCTGTTAAAATGGTGCAGGCTTTCCTGTGGGGTCTTTGGTAAGTTACTAATCTCCACCTATTTAAACCATTAATTTCCCAATTAATACTACATTTTACTTAACAGGCCATGAGCAACTGCTTATTATCTGATGGAAATATGTTGGAACTTGTAAATTATAGCAAGTATTTCACATCCTTTTGTAAAAGAAGACAATAACATCGTTTGCAGTATTTTTAACAGTCATTTTCAATACAGCTTCCAAAGATTTTATAACATGAACATGAACTTCCCCTTGTTACATTAATCATGAACTGGTCCAACACTACAAAAGTACTCTGCACTTTTGCATGTTCCCTTTTTTCTTGAATTCGGATAAAGTTTAATTTTTATTATCTGTATCTTTTGTATTCATTGTCTCTTTTTCAATTTATGTATGCTATTGCAGCCTTTTTTTTATGAAGTACCTGTTTGGCTGCAGTAAGTAGGAATTTTAGTGCTTATTTTATGCCAACTAAACTGAAAATAATGCCCAAAACTCTTGACTCCTTCAGGTTGTTACATTAAGCGACTAATCCAGTCAATGTTCCTTATTTGACAGTTAAATTAAGGATGAACTGAAGCAAGTAAAGACAAAGGGCAAGTTAAAAAAAAGAGAAAGAGAACAGAAAACCGAGGGAAGATGAAATATTTGGTAAGAATAACACAATCACAATGTGTTTCTTGTTTAAATATTTGATTTTTGGTTCAGTTCATGCACTTACTAAATAATTCTATTCATGTTTTTACTCTGTATGGCTCTGAAAATTCTGGTGTATTTTTCTGAGACTACACAGACTTACCACAAAATAAATAAAAACAAATCAAAGATAATTTGTTCTTTGTAAGAAACATCTGATGCTCATACACAAACCAAGAAAAACCTTAATTCTCTTCAAAACTATTAAATGAACTGGATCCATGGAGAATAACTAAATAAACAACTTTTTTTGGAGAATTCAGAATATTTTCTTGTCTTCTCACAATCTATTTGAGTATCATGAGCAGATGTTTCAATTGCTATGGCAGTAGCAGCTGTGTGGGATGGTAATGGGGAGGTCAATCATCAAACACGTTGCATCTCTTGTGTCAACAATTTAGATTTTAAAATAATTCCAGATGCATTTGAATGGAGCTAGGCAAAATAGGTCAATTTTTAGGATTGAAGTGTGCTAGATAGGATCTCAGAATAACAGATAACCTCTTTGCTTCCCTCCTTCTATGCCACGAGAAAGTACATAGTCCAGCATCACTTTCCTGCACTCACCTCACATTTCTTCATTCTTTTAATATCTAAAAATTCTATCCTCAAAGTACTCATCAACAAAACCCCAACACCACTCTTGGGTGGAGAATCTAAAGGTTCACTATCCATTGGGTAAAGAAACTCCTCTTCAGTTTCACCCTGAATGATCAACCCCTTACTTTGAGTCTGTTACATGTGTTCCAGATATCTCAATCAGGGGATATGTTAATTCCTTATCCTCACTATAAGTGATTGTAAATTGTGGAACAATTTTTTTCTGTGCAAAGACCCTGCAAAGCTATAAATATGTCGATGTTTCCAATTATGGAGGGTGCAACATTGTGCTGAAGGTGGCTTAGCTGCATAACAGCTCCATTGACTCAGATTACATCCTGACCTGGGGTGCTATGAGCGTGGAGTTTGGACATGCTCCCTATGACAGATGGGCATGAAACCACTTTCTATAACCCAAGGAACCCAAAGATGTGTGTGTGTGTGTGTGTGTGTGTGTGTGTGTGTGTGTGTGTGTGTGTGTGTGTGTGTGTGTGTGTGTGTGTGTGTGTGTGTGTGTGTGTGTGTGTGTGTATATGCTTAATTTGCCACTGGACAACAATATTTTTGAAACAATAGGTTTGTTTCCTGAGAGAGAGAAAATTAGGGGTTATGATAGATAACTTCAAGCTGAACACAAAGATAATTTCAGATTTGCTGTATTACATTGAAAATTTGGAAAAACATTAAATTAAGATTCATAGAATTTAGCATGTTTACCTCTGCCAAGCTCTCAGGTTGAATGCATAGGTTACACAATAAATGTGAGGAGCCCAGGGTTTGTCTTGGTCACCAATTTTACAACTGCAGTGAGCTCATAGAGTTTCTTAGTAAGTGCAGTCACGCTGCATCTTTGAGCCTTATGCATATACTCACCCAAATGTAACAGAATGTATTGCAGCTGTTGCAACATTGACAAGACATTTCTGCTGTATTGAATCTTCCTGAAGACAACAAATGCTATTGTTAAGCACACTCACCGTGCTATTGCCTGAAGACTATGTACCTCAACATATGTGTAATCTATATCAATGTAATTAATATCCAGCATCTGTATATGTGAACAGCTTTGATAGCCTGGCTGCATGTATCCTGACTCAGCATGTCCAGGCCTAAGACAATATTTGCATAGCACCTGTACTGAGTGCAAGTTTGGACTGACCAAAACAGCTTGCATTGTGGGCAATATACCAATAAAATATGACTTTTTATGATAGAAAACAGGTTATACTTAAAAAACAATATGTGGTAGGAAAGGTTTGAGTTGATTTTCATAATCAGCATCCCAAATTACATAAAATACACTCAAAAGTGCTCTGGAAGCAAATATTTTGTTATCTAGTGTTACCCCTCCTGTAATATTCCAGGGCTGTTTGTGGTGTGAAGAGTTGGTGTTAATGGGCAAGTGTGAGAGAGTAGGTGACAAAATATGACTATATATTCAAATGGATCTTCCAGTACCCAATTGCATAGACATAGACTCAATGGACTGAATGGCTACTTCAGAAGGAAATGTGAAATTGAGATGATGCACAAAGGAAATTCCCAGTAGGCTAAACAATGTAGTAGTTTGAAGCTTAGCATGAGTTAGCAGTAACTGTAGAGTATGTTGACAACCTGTTAGTGATTTATGCAATAGACAGTAGACCATCTACCTGTTTGATTATTAGGAAGTGATGGCCTACTAGGTGAGTTGTACATGGCTCTGTGGAATTGGGTTGGCCTGGACCTGCTGGAAGTATACAACACTATGTTCCTGACAGGAAGCATGTCAGACTCCATGATTCTTCATCACTCTCATCCTCAAAAAGAATGGGGAGAAGGAGGATATCAGGAAGTGAAGACCCATTTCATTACTAAATGTGGACTGCAGCATCTTATCCAAGGCCATTGGCAATTGAATCAAGTCTGCCCTGGCAGAGGTGATCCACCTTGACCAGACCTGCATGGTTCTGGGCAGGAAGATATCTAACAGCCTTGCGCTGTTGAGGGATACCATCACCTATGTGCAGAACAAGGGTGAACACCTGCCTAGACAAGTTAGAGCAGGAGAAGGCTTTTGACCGGGTATTGCAAACATACATGAAGGATGTGCTCTCCAAAATGGGTTTTGGGAAGGGAATCAGGAATTGGATTGAACTGCTCTACACAGACATCTATAGTGCAGTCCAAATTAGTGGTAGTTCTCCAAGTCTGGGGTTAGGCAAGGCTGTCCATTGTCTCCAGTCTTATTTGTGTGCTGTATAGAGCTTTTGTTGAATCCATCAGGAAGAATGAGGGCATAAGAGGAGTGACATTGCCAGGCAGCAGAGATACTCAGGTCAAGGCCTCCATGTCTTCTATTCAGATACATAATTGGTTTGGAGACTGACCAGCATATGCAGGCATTTTGACTCTGCATCAGCCACCAGGGTGAACCATAAAAAGAGTAAGGCAATGCTCTTCGGTAACTGGCCCAACCGGTCCACCATCACCTTCACAGTCAGACTACTTGAAGGTAGTGGGGATCTGGTGAATTGGTTGAAGCAAATCACAAAGGTCCACCAAAAATTGGGACTGTAGGTGCGATGCTCTCTCTCAATAATAGGGAAGAACCTGGTCATCAAGTGCGAAGTGCTCTCGATACTATTGTGCATGGAGCAGCTGTGGTCCATCCCCCACACGTTCGCCCTGGTAGTTACCAGAGCAGTTTTCAGATTCATTTGGGGTCCAAAATGGATAGAGTCCGAAGGAGTTCCATGTCCAAGTCGGCAGAAAATGGGGGCAAGGGCATACCCAATGTGGCTCTCATCCTGATGACCACATTTGTGTGTGGCTGCATGAGGCTGTGCATGGAACCAAAGTACAAGGGCACCATACCGCTATGTGCTGAGGTTAAACCTGTCCCAGATCTTGTGATGGATGAGTCTGACTCCATTGCCATGCTATGTCACAGTCAGCTGGACTTTGCCATAGCCCCTATCCTTTGTGGAAAATATTTTACAGAACAAAACCTTTGACCACAGGCATCAGACAGTGGTCAACGCCAGAACAAGTCTTTGCGGGAGCATTAGGCTGACTGTGGGGGGCACAATCTGATGTTTGTAAACTCACTGTGTGGGGTTGGGGGGGTTGCTGGTGTTCCCTACCATGAACTTCCTCCATGCACCACCATTGTCCCTCCACTCTGACGTATGCCAAAAAACATGCTGTTTATATTGCAGACTACTGATGCTAGTGATGCTAGGCTGCAGGGAGGGGTCACAATACTTCATTTGGGGGTGTGTCAATGCCTGTGAATGACCTCCTTGGCGCTGACCTTGTCAGCATGGAATGTCCTGCAGAAACAGAAATGAGGACTTGAGGATCCAGTGGGATCGTTCTCTGAGCACACCATCCAGGTCATCTGGAAGGATTCCTCAATGCCAGGACTTTCAAACAAGTGTGACGGATTATGTTTTATTTTATATTGTATATAGATTTGTTTTAAAAGGAGATAAATTGTGGCACTTTTTTGTGTAGGTCATACAAACACTTCCAAACATATATCATTTAAAATGACAAGGGCTCTGCTCAAACCAGACAGTTCAGGCTCGAAGTGCTTCTACAAAAACTTTGAAGAATGCCTACAAGGACTTCACAAATAGGTGTTAATTGGACAAGCTGTGGAGTAATGGACTATTGTTGTGGAAAGATGAACAAACTCAGAAGATTTGGCCCAGAGCCACCTGTCTGAGTGAAGTTGGCTGTTCTAAGAGCATCATATGGTTTTCTCTGAGTGAGAGAGAGTTCAGTTCTACAGTTCAGCAGCAGCAGCTGGGACTGGAACAGGACAAGCTGACAAGCTTGTGGAAAAATCCCATTTGGAAGATGGGCTGTGAGTGTTTAGTTCAGCCTAGTCAAAGCCCTTGTGGTTCATACAAGAGGAGAGGACTGTCTGTCTAATGTTTCACTTGAAATAAGGGAAACGGAAAAGGAACTCTGTGGTGACCTGAAAGAAAGAGGTTATCATCTGAAAAACCCTGATGGGGAAAGTTTCTTCAGCAAGACACTGAAGTGGCTGATTACAAGGAATCAGTTGTGGGTGTCCAGCGAACAACAAATCTCTCTCTGAAAACTGACAAGAACCTTCCTGAGCAGTAACCATTTACCTTTCAAGCACCAAAGCCTTGTGAAATTCATAAATGTTAAATTCTGTGCACAGTATAAGAATCGCCTGCAACCAATGAACTTGGAGGAATGAGAAGTGAGATTGGACTGTGAATCAAATAACTTTTCTGAATTTATACACGCATTACAAACACGTGCACTTAGAACTAGAAGGGGGTTAAGTTAGGTTAAGTTAATAGTGATAAGATGAAGTTTGATCCTGTTTTCATGTTTAAAAATAATTAAAAGCAACTTTTGTTTCAGTAACTATTTGTCTTGGTGAATTTCTATTGCTGCTGGGTTTTGGGGTCCTCTGGGCCCATTACACCAGCACCAGGACTTGTACAACCAGAACATTCCCCTCCATGCACGTTGTCCTCAGGACAGCTGTGGTGGAGTGGAGATTGTAGCTCACCTCTTTGCTGAATGCAGATTCTCAAGAAGTGTGGAGAGAAGGATGCAGGAGGCTTTTTCATGGTTCATCCCCAACAGCAGCATGACAGAGGACTTTTTGATCTAAGATCTGTTCCCGGGGAGGCACTCTGAGTCCAATATCTAGAACTGCTGGAAGACCATCAACTTGGAGAAAGATGCTCTTTGGTCTGCCCAAAATCTTGTTGGTCTTTCAGCACACGGAGATGTTGATGAGGGAATGCTGCCAACTGCAGAAGTACGTGCTGAAGGACGCACTGAGGCTTGGTGTAACCCACACGAGGGCGCTCTGGGGAAGAACCACAGTGTAGAGTCCTCCCATAACCGGGCACTGAAGAAGCCCTTCAACCAATAGGGGGGAGAAACAACTAGGTGTCACAGTGGTAGTAATTGGGTATTAAGAGAAGAATGTAAAGGTCAGAACAGTTGGCGTGGCAGTTAGCTCTACACGGTTACAGCGCCAGTGATCGGGAATGGGGTTTGAATTCCACGCTGTCTGTAAGGAGTTTGTGCATTCTCCCTGTGTTTGTGTGGGTTTTCCCTGGGGGCTCTGGTTTCCACCCAATGTTCGAAACATACTGGAGATGTAGGTTAATTGGGCGGCACGGACTCATGAGCTGAAATGGCTGTTACTGTGCTGAATGTCTAAATTTTAAAAATTAAATTATGTACAATGATGAAAACATTGGTATGATTGACACTAGGAATGTAAAAAGTCTGGAACAGTTTTCTTGTGTTGTAAATAATTTTTTGTGAATTTTTTGTGAATTAAGTATATTTTTGGGAAAATCTACCTGTTCAATCGTTTAACCATAGCAGTTTGCACAAGATGTTTAATATCTATTCCACTGTCTCTCGCTGCCACCTCCTGTCCATTATGTGGTATTGCTGGTTTTTGGCAGTAGCATTCAGCAATTTTAAACTACAATTGTCCCACTCCAGTCCAGGCTTTAGTTATAGAATTCTACAACATGGAAACAGGCCCTTTGGTCCATTCATCCATGTAACCTGAATGAGTCTGATTTGGCTGCATTTGGCCCATATCCCTCTCACCCATTCCTGTCTGAATGTCTTTTAAACATTGTACCAGCTTCTCTCACTTCCTCTGGCAGATTGGCTATTCCATTCTCTCTGCACCAATTCTAACTTCACTATCAAACACACAGAGAAGGGTGAACACATTTTTGTTTTCTATGGATGCTGCATGACTTGCTGATTTGTCCAGCATTTTTGTGAAAATCTATATATCTCTGCTTCACGTGAAAGGTCTCTTTATGGCCAAGGATAGTTTCTTTGTAAAATCACAGAAATGCTGGAGTAATTTAACAGGTCTCACAGCACTCATAGGTGGTAAAGATATATTATTGATATTTCAGGCCTGAGTCCTTCCTCATATGAGTTTCCTTGTTTAATTTTCAACCCCACTAGCATCCAATATATTCTCTGACCTTCTGCCAACTTGAACAAGGTCCCACTCCAAGCCACATCTTCTCCTCATCACCACTCTCAGCTTTTTGCAGGGATCAAGACTCTCTGAGACTCTTCGGTCTGCTTATCCCCTGAGGCACTTTCCGCTGTAACCACTGAAAGTACAAAACGATTCCACACATCTCTCCCTTACATCCAGCCAGTGCCAAAAAGTTATTGACTCAAAATGTTGATTTTATTCTCCTCAGACCTGCTTGGCCTATTGCTTTTTTTTTCTAACTTTCCCTCTCAATTTATACAATAAATTTCTGTTGAATGGTGGTGAAGGCAACACAAGAAGTCCCTGTTATTCCTGCCACAAGGTCTTTTGTATTCACCCTAGGACTATTCTGAAAATGGATATTGTGCAGTAAGGTTCACTCTGATTACAAGAGCAAAGTGTCATGCTGAACCTAATAGAGTGTTTAGTATAAAACCTGAAATGTGGACATAACTCCGATCACTTACTGCTTTGTACATTTGTGCCCCATAATGATGAACTGGTTATTGGGGAGCCAAGGCAGGCCAGCTATTTCTTTGAGACATTGTAATGGACCTCCTCAGCAACTGTCTCCCCTTAGCCTACCGAGGAAAACATGATGCCCTCTAGCTTCAAAACAGAGAGTACCCCTTCACCCTTGTTATATAACAATATCACTTTGTCATACATTAGTGTGACCACAGTGTTCCTTCATGACTTAGAACCATAGAGCATTACAGCACAGAAACAAGCCATTGGCACTTTTAGTCTGTGCTAATCAATTTTTCTGTGTAGTCCAATTGACCTGCACTCAGTCCATAGCCCTCCATATCTCTCCATTCATGGGCCTATCAGAATTCTGAAATGTTAAAATTGAGATCACATTCACCACTTTGTGTCTTTGTGTGAAGACATTTCCCCAAACATTTTCCCTTTCACCTTTAACACATGTCCTCTGGTTTGTATCTCACCTACATTCAGTTAAAAAAACCCATCTACATTTACTCCGTCTATACCCATTGTAGTGGCCCGTGCCTCAAGCCAACACAGGAAATGGCCATTGAATGCAGCAACCGGCAAAGCATCGTGCAGGCTGAAACACCCTTTTTCATAGACCACTGGCAGAGCAGTGAAACTGGCCAATCACCGCTGGTGGATTGCAGGGAGTCCAATCGGGGCTCGGGCATCCAAGGTAATCAATCGGCAGCCGGCCTGCTCAAGCCCTGCCCTGGTGGTGATACGGCCAAGCTGACTATGAAAGGCAGAGCTGCCACTGAATAAACTCAGTGTCGAATACACTCTACTGGTGTGTGTTTCTTTCTTCTCCTGTGGATTTAAGCTACAGCCTTAGGGCTATAACCAAGAACTATAACCTAGTTGTAGTTGTAGTGACCTTGCTACACCCTCATAATTTTAAATATCTTTATCAAATCTCCCCTCATTCTTCTAAGCTCCAGAGAATAAAGTCCAAATCTGTTTAACTTTTCTCTGTAACTCAGTTCCTGAAGTCTGAAGAACATCCTAGTAAATCTTCTCGACACTCTTTCAAACTTATTGATATCTTTTCTGTAGCAAGGTGAAAAAACTGCACACAATATACCAAATTTGGCTTCACCAATATCTTAAAACCATATAACAGTTTTCAGCGCGGAAACAGGCCATATCGGCCTTTTGAGTCCACACTGGTTCACTTGAACAACTCCACTAGTTCGCCCCTCCCACTCTCCGCCCAAAACCCTCCAACTCCCTCACATCCATGTACACATCCAACCTTCTCTTAAATGACAGAAAGGACCCTGTCGCAACTATCTCTTCTGGAAGATCATTCCATTCTGCCACCACTCTCTGAGTGAAGAAGCATCCTCTAATATTTCTCCTAAAGTTTTTCCCCCTACCCTTAACTTATGCCCTCTTGTTCCAACCTCCCCTGCCCTCAGGGAGAAGAGTCTACTCACGTCTAGTCTATCTATTCCCTTCATAATTTTAAATGCCCTCTCAACTGTCTACATTCCAGTGAATAAAGTCTCAGTCTACTTAATCTTTCTCTGTACTCTAGATGTTGTAAGCCAGGCAACATCCTTGTAAATCTTCTCTGCACCCTCTCCACCTTATCTATATCCTTCCTATAATTTGGAGACCAGAACTGAACACAATACTCCAAACCTGGCCTCACCAATGCCTTAAACAGTTGCAGCTCCTATACTCTATACTATGATTTATGAAGGCCAGCATATGCCTTCTTAACCACCTGTCTACATGGGAATCCACCTTCAAGAAACTCTGTACCATAACTCCAAAATCCCTCTGTTCCTCTGCAAACTTCAATGCCCTCCCCGTAACAGCATATATCCTATTTTGGTTATTTTTTCCAAAATGCAGCACCTCACACTTGTCTATATTAAATACCATCTGCCATCCTTCAGCCCACTTTTCCAAACAAACCAAATTCTTCTGTAATCCAAGAAAACCATCCTCACAGTCCATCACTCCCCCAATTTTCGTATCGTCTGCATATTTGCTTACCCAGTTAACCACCCCCTCCTCCAAATCATTAATATAAATGATAAACAACAGGGGACCCAGCACCAATCCCTGAGGCGCACCGATCCCTGAGTCACACCGCTCATCACAGGCTTCATCCTGACAGACAGTTGTTCATCGTGACTCTCTGCTGTCTATCTTCCAGCCACCTCTGAACCCTTCTCACTATCTCTCTATTAATCTCCAGTAACGGAACCTTCCTTACTAACCTTACATGCGGAACCTTATCAAAAGCCTTACTAAAATCCAAATAGATCATGTCAACTGCCCTACCTTCATCCACTTTTCTTGTCACCTCTTCAAAAAACTCAACAAGATTCATCAAACATGACTTTCCCTTCACAAACCCACGCTGGGTGCCCCTAATCAATCCCTGCCTATCCAGATATTTGTACATACTATCTTATACAACTGTAACATAATATCCAGCTCCTATACTCAGTACTTCGATTTCTGGAGGCCAATATGCAAAAAGCTCTCCTTACAACCCTATCCACCTATGATACCACTGTACTTGTCAGTGCCCTACCATTTACCGTATATGTCCTTTCTTGGTTTGTCCTTCCAAAATGCATCACCTCACACTTGTCTGCATTAAATTCCATCTGCCATTTTTCAGGCCATGTTTCCAGCTGGTCCAGATCCACCTGCAAGTTTTGAAAAACTTCCTTGCTGTCTACAGTACCTCGAATCTTACTGTTATTTGCAAATTTGCTAATTCAGTTTACCACATTATCATCCAGATCATTGATACAGATGACAAACAACAACAGTGCCAGCATCAATCCCTAAGGCACACCACTAGTCACAGGCCTCCAGTCTGAGAAGCAATCATCCACCACTACTCTCTGGCTTCTCCTGTCTAGCGAATGTCTAATCCAGTTTTCTACCTTAACATGAATACTGAGTATCTGAACCTTCCTGACTAATCTCCCATGTGTGACAAACATTGCTTGACAAACCTGTTGGAATTCTTTGATTAACATTGTATTTCATTTGCTACTTCTCTGCCCATTTTCCGAATCTGTCGAAGTCCTTCTGTAGCCTCCCTGTTTGTTCAACACTACCTGCTCCTCCACCTACCTTCATAACATCTGCAAACATGGCTACAAATCCATTCATTCCATAATATAAATCATTAATCTACAACATAAAAGAAGCGGCTCCAACACCAACCCTGTGGAACACCACTAGCAATTGGCAGCCATCCAGAGTATGATCCCTCTCTGCTTCCTGCCAACCAGCCAATGCTCTACCCATGCAGGAATGTTTTCTGTATACCATGGGCCATTATCTTGTTATGTAGCCCCAATGGCCTTCTGAAAAACCAAATACACAGCATACACTGTGTGACAGATTATAGATATGCTTTTGGAAGATAAATTAAGGCAGGCTTTTTTAGTATAGGTCATATACAAATACTTTAAAACAGATCTTATTTAAAATACTGGAGCTCTGTTCATGCTAGACAGGCTGGCTCCAACAGCCTTTGCAAAAGCTTTGGAGAGTGCCCAAATGACTTCACTAATGGATTGTTGTTTACAAAAAGGCAACAGATGAACGAACTCGTTGGATCTGCAAACTCTTTGGAATGCAGCTTGCTGATCTTTGAATAAGTCACAAGCAGGCTAGATAAAGATGCAGTTGTTATGAGCCCAGAGGACCCCAAAAACCAGCAGCAATAGAAATTCACCGAGATGGATCGGATGGTAGACAGGCATAAATGGATGGTGACGTTCTCCTACCTTAACAATGTCACCATCTGCAGCTATGATCAGCAGGACAATGACGCAAATCTGACGAAATTTCTCTGCACAACCAAGTCCCTTAATTTGACTTATAACAAGGTGAAGTATGTGTTTAGTACCACTTGCCTGGCCCTCTTTGGATGCGTCATGGCACACGGTGTCATTGCCCCCAACCCCAATCGCATGCATCCCCTTATGGAGCTCCTGATACCACACAACCTCAAGGAGCTGAAACGGTGCCTGGGGTTCTTTTCTTACTATGCCCAATGGGTGCCTAATTATGACGATAAGGCCTACCCCTTAGTAAGGTCCACAAGCTTCCCCTTATCAGCAGAAGCCCAGGCAGCATTCAACTAAATCAAAGGAGACATCGCTAAAGTCACGATGCATGCTGTGGACAAATCCATCCCATTCCAGGTGGAGACCGATGCCTTCAATGTCAACCAGGAAGGCAGACCAGTAGCATTTTTTTCCCACACCCTCCACTGCCCCAAGACACGGCACTCCTCAGTCAAGAAGGAGACACAGGTGATCGTTGAGGGAGTACACCACTGGCGTCACTACCTGGCCGGGAAAAGATTTACCCTGCTGACAGACCAACGGGCCATTGGCTTCATGTTTAACACAAAACTGCGGGGTAAAATCAATAATGATAAATTCCTGAGGTGGTCTCCACCTATAACTATGGTATCCTGTACCGGCCAGACAAACTCAACAATCCCCCAGATGCCCTATCCCGGGGGACGTGCGCTAATGTGGATCGCGAACACTTCCAGTCCCTCCACAATGATCACTGCCATCCCGGAGTCAGGAGGTTGTTCCACTTCATAAAAGCCTGGAACCTCCCGTTCTCCACTGAGGACGTCAGGTCTCTGACCAGACACTGTTGGGTCTGCGCGGAATGTAAACCGCAGTTCTTCAGGCCCAACAAGGCACACCTCATCAAGGCCACATGCCCCTTTGACCGGCTGAGTTTCGATTTCAAGGAACCCCTGCCCTTGACCAATATGAACGTCTATTTCCTTAATGTCATAGATGAGTTCCCCAGATTCCTGTTTGCCATCCCCTGTCCCGAAGTGACCTCTGCCACAGTTATCAGGGCATTCCGCAGCATATTCACCCTCTTTGGGTACCTGGACTATATAATGATTGGGGTCCTCAATCATGAGCGAAAAGCTGCAGCAGTACCTGTTGGCTAGAGGCATAGCCTCTAGTAAGACTACAAGTTATAACCCCAGCAGAAATGGCCAAGTGGAGTGAGAAAACACTCCAGGCGATTCTCCTGGCCCTTAAGTCAAAAGGCCGAGTGGTGTCTCACTAGCAGGAAGCTCTGCCAGAGGCACTCCATGCCATCTGGTCTCTGTTACGCACTGCTACAAATATGACCCTACATGAACATATGTTTTCCTTCCCCGGGAGGTCAGCATCTGGAACCATTCTGTTGCCCTGGCTCCAGGAACCTAAGACTAACCTACTGGTGGAAGAGGTGCAGCTCCTGTATGCTAACCCACAATACACTTATGCCCAGTACCTTAAAGGCCATGAGGACACAGTTCCTGTCCCTATCTGAGACCTGGCATGTGCCAGAGACAGCCACCACCCCCAGCCCCGGCTACCACATACACACACATCGGCCCTTACAAGAACTTGGTGCAGGCTAGCGACGCCACCCGGGCACCCACACCAAATGCCCGGGACCCTCACCCAGCTGAGCCGACCACCACGACTGTCCCCATGGACAACCAAACTAATGCAGTTCAGACTGACAACAATAGTGATCATGGATAGGAGGGAATCTCTACAAGTTTAAAGGCTAGCATCTTTTCAGCATTATCAATAAATTTAAAAATGGGAATGTAAAAGCTTTCTTTCAAACAACAACATCAAGTAAAAATTAATGCAACGTTCCAGACGCTTAAAACTGTCAGATGGCTGACCCTGCCTGGACTCAGGAGCCAGCTTTTGCTCTGCATCCCCTCTCCCCCCTTCAGACCTTTCAGGTGGCAGAACACCTCCTTTAGCGCTGCCACCTGAACGTCCCTTCGCAGACACCCTCAGCCTGCTCCGGAGCTGCATTCTCCTGGCGATTCCACCTGAAAGCGGCTATTGTCTAGTTCCCCATTACAGCCAGAGAAACAAAAGCAAAAGTGAGACCCCTCAAAACCACTGAGTGTCCATGGATTTACCTCCAGTGCTCCTGCTGCTTCTGCAGTCGCAAAAAGCTCTAGCTCTAAGATATCAGGTATCAAGTATTTAGACAGCGAAGGGCTGATTAAGGATAGTCAGCATGGTTTTGAGTGTGGCAAAACATATTTAACAAATCTTAGAGTTTTTCAAGGAGGATACCAAGAAAATAGATGAAGGAAAGGCTGGGGATATTGTCTTTGACAAGGTCCCACATGGGAGGTTAGTTCAGAAAGTTCAGGCACTAGGTCTCCATGGAGAGGTTGCAAACTGGATTTGAAATTGGTTGAATGGGAGAAGACAGAGAGTGGTAGTGGATGATTGGTTCTCAGACTGGAGGCCTGTGACTAGTGTGTACTCAAGGATCGGTGCTGGGACCATTGTTGTTTGTTGTCTATATCAATGATCTGGATGATAATGTGGTAAATTGGTGAGAATAAAGTGTATATGGGTAATGGCCAGCCCAGGCTCAGTGGGCCGAAGGGACTGTTTCTGTGCTATAAAATGTGGATGAGGGTAGCGCAGTGGATGTTGTCTATATGGACTTCAGTAAGGCCTTCGATAAGGTACCACATGGAAGGTTAGTTAGGAAGGTGCAGTCTTTAGGTATAAATTTTAAGATAGTCAAATGGATTGAACATTGGCTGAAAGGGAGAGGCCAGAGTGGATAATTGTCTGTCAGGTTGGAGGCCGGTGACCAGTGGTGTGCCTCAAGGATCTGTATTGGGCCCATTGTTGTTCGTTATATACATTAATGATCTAGATGATGGGGTGGTGAATTGGATTAGTAAATATGCAGACGATACTAAGATAGGTGGAATAGTGGATAATGAAGAAGGTTTTCAAGGATTGCAGAGGGATTTGGGCTGCTTAGAAAAGTGGGCTGAAAAATGGCAGATGGAATTTAATGCTGATAAGTGTGAGGTGCTTCATTTTGGTAAGAAGAATCAGAATAGGACATACGTGGTAAATGGGAGAGCAGTGAGGAATACAGAAGAGCAGAAAGATTTAGGAGTAACGGTACATTGTTCCCTGAAGGTAGAAACTCACGTGAATAGGGTGGTGAAGAAGGCTTTTAGTATGCTGGCCTTTATCAATCATTGCATGGAATATAGGAGTTGGGAGGTGATGTTGAGATTGTATAAGACGTTGGTGCGGCCTAATTTGGAGTTCTGTGTGCAGTTCTGGTCGCCTAATTATAGGAAGGATATAAACAGAGTGGAGAGAGTGCAGAGAAGGTTTACCAGAATGTTACCTGGGTTTAAGCATCTAGAGTATAGGAAGAGATTGGACAGATTAGGTCTTTATTCTTTGGAGCGTAGAAGGTTGAGAGGGGATTTGATAGAAGTATTTAAGATTATGAAAGGGATAGACAGAGTGGATGTGGATAGACTATTTCCGTTAAGAGGAGGAAAGATTAAAACAAGAGGACATGAGTTAAGAATTAAGGGGCAGAGGTTTAGAGGTAACATGAGGGGGAACTTCTTTACTCAGAGAGTGGTAGCCGTGTGGAATGATCTTCCGGGAGAAATAGTGGCGGCGGAGTCAATTGTATTATTTAAGAAAAGGTTGGACAGGTATATGGATGAGAAGAAGATGGAGGGTTATGGGCATTGTGCAGGGAGGTGGGACTAGAAAGGGGTGTTTAGTTCGGTGCAGACTAGAAGGGCCTAATGGCCTGTTTCCGTGCTGTAATTGTTATGTTATGTTTTGACTCTACAATGCTGCATGACTACAGGCTATGTTGAAAGCATTTTGTCAGATTGTGAATACATTTACTTATTTTTCACGGGGATGGAAAATTTGTGGTAGCATAGTGATTAAATTAGTGGCCATTAGTTCTGAGGGTTGGATGAATGATCTAGAGATACTAGTTCAAATCACACCAGTGGGACTTAACCAACTGTGGAATTTAAATGTAATTAGTTAAATACATTAGCTAATGTCTATAATACAATGTTCTAAAACAGTTAGTTTGCCCTAAAAATTCATACAGTTCACCAATGGCAATCTCTCCTTACGTAGTCTTATGAGTCTCAAACCATAGTTGCATGATTAACTCTGACACATCTTGATTGTCAACTGCAAAATCCTACATTTCCTGTTTAACATTTTTTAAAGATGCAAAACAATAGCCATCTCCACTGTTAGCTATACACAGGGAAACTTTGAGGGTTTGCAGTGACCTGATCCATCATGAGATGGCAGGGCAACAACCTCATAACAGAAGTGCTGGAGAAACACAGCAGATCACGCAGTATCAGTAGAAAGTAAAGAGTAAGCAACATTTCAGGCTCAGGCCTGAAAATGTTGGTTACTTGTTACTTCCAATAGATGCAGTGTGATCAGCTGAGTTCCACCAGCTCTATTATGTATTGCACTGCAAACCCCGAATCTACAGATTTTCCTGTTTAACTTCTGGGCAACAGTCAAATCAGCTGGCATGGCAAGCTTCACTATCAAGTATGTGTAATACCTCACATATATTTGTTGAAAACATTATGGTTGGTTCTACTTATTTGAAATTTAAAGTTAACTATATTATTCCAACGAAAATATTCTGTGGTTTGTAAGTCTAGTAATGGTATCATAGAATCTTTGTAATATTGTGAACTATGTCTCCTCTACTGCTATCATATTTGTTTCCTGAATGAGGCCTTCCACTCCAGGACATCCAAAATGTCCTCTTTCTTTGTTGGTGCTGGAGTAGTCCCTGATTTGTGGAACAAGGAGAGGTTCAAGAGCTTGACAGCTATTGAAAAGAAACAGTTCTTGAGCCTAGAGATGCTGGTTTTCAGACTTCTCTTCCTTCTTCCTAAAAGTATTTGTGAGAAGAGGTTGTGACCATGGTGTGAGGGTCCTTTGTGATGTTTTCTGCCTCCTGAAGAAACACTTCACATGGATGTCTTCAATAGATGGGAGTTCAGAGCCTGTGATGGACCTGCAGTAGTTCAATGGAGTATTCAATGACATGTCAAATCTCCTCAGATTTCGTGGAGAGTAGAAGTGTTGGTATGGATTATTCATGGATGTCTTGATATGCTGGCTCCAGGAGAACTCTTCTGAATATGGACTCCTAGGAACATGAAAGTTCTAACCCTCTCCACCTCTGACCCATCCATCAGCCTCCCCTTCTTACAATAATCTCCTTGGTCTTGGTGATATTGAGAAAAAGTTACCAGTTCTGGCACACTCTGCATTCCAACTCATTATTTCCAGTTATTTGGCCACCATTGATGGTGTCATTAGCAATTTTGTGGATTTGCAGCTGAGTGTGTGATATTTCTACAAGAACCTGCTATTTGTTATATTTTCCTTTTTTTTGTAATATTTTGTTTATTATTTTAATATATTTAAAAATCACAATTATACCAAATATAAAACATCAAGAAAACTCTCCCCTCTATATGTCCAATTAAACAGAGAAAGACAAAGAAAATAAAAGATCATCCATTGTCAGTGCAGACAATAAAACATATGGAGACACTATTACCACGTTGTTAACGACTTTAGAAGCCCACTGGCTAGCCAATAGCAATCGTAACACTATATTGGTGTGCTTTAAGTAAGTATATGCTCTAAATAAGGCTGCCAGATTTTTAGGAAAGTGTTATATCCCTTCCTGAGATTGTATGTGACCTTTTCAAGTGGGATGCAGCTATTCATCTCTGAAGACTATGAGTAGATGGAAGTTAGACTTCCATGTTACCTCTGTGCATTTCCTGGTCACACATAAGGTACTTTCTGTGAATTTAATTTGAGAATTAGTTAGTGATGGTAAAGCCATCATGGTAAAATTCCCTAGAAGACAAAGATCTGAGTCTACTGGGAAGGTGGCTCCCATGATCTTGGTTGGGATGTCACAGAAGTCTTACCAGAAGGGCCTCACATTTGTGCAAAGCCAGGTAGAATGTAAAAAGGATCCAAACTCTACATCACACCTAAAACACATCTCTGATCATTCAGGTTTATATTGGTGTAATTTCCTTGGGATGAGATACAGTTGGAGAAAATTATAATGGACTAATCTATAGTAGCCATCAAACATCCCTGACACAAATCTGACCAGAGTTGTTCATCAATTGTTGTGTTTAGGTCTGACTCCCATCTCACCCTAGATTTATGCAACCCTGGCTTTTGGCTCTCATTCATCCATAAAACATATATTCTAGAAATATATACATTTCCTTCATGGAGTAATTTCTCCTTATCATTGAGACCTGGTAGAATCATTTCAGGATGCAAATTGGACCTAAGGAAGGATCACAGCTGAAGGAAACAAAAAAATTCTTATTGGACAAGTTGTAGTGGCCTGTGGCCCGCGCCTCAGGCCAACACAGGAAATAGCTGTCGAACGTGGCAACTGGCAAAGCATCGTGCGGCTGAAATGCCTGTTTCCATAGGCCACCGGCAGAGCGGTGAAACTGGCCAATCACCACCAGTGGATCACAGGGGGCCCAATTGGGGCCCGGGCATCAGAGGTAACCAATTGGCACTAACCCGCTCAAACCACACCCCAGTGGTGATATGGCCAAGATGACTATAAAAGGCAGAGCTGCCACTGAATAAACTCAGTGTCGAATACTCTCTACTGGTGTGTGTGTCTTTCTTCTCCTGCAGATTCAAGCTACAGCCTTAGGGTTATAACCAAGAGCTGTAACCTAGCTATAGCCGTAGCAACCTCTCTACAGTGGTGATCCTAACTGGTCCAAAGGCACTTTGGACCTGAAGATGGAAGAGCAACCTGCGATCAATGTCATAGCATTGAAGCTGCCCGGTTTCTGGAAGTCGCAACCATGGGTGTGGTTCCAGCAAGCTGAGGCGCAGTTCACCATTCAACAGATCTCTGCTACTATCATGTGGTCAGTGCCCTCGAACATGTCGCATCAGCCTGCATCATTGACTTCCTCCAGCAGCCCCAGGAACAAGGAAGGTGTGTGGCCGTCAAAGAGGTGTATACCTACACTTTTGGGCTCTCAAAGCGTGAGGGCGCTGCCCGACTGTTGCATATCGATGGTTTTGGGCCCCTTTTGCCCTCTTGAGTGACATGCTCGCTCTCAATAATGGCCACACTTCCTGTCTGCTGTTCCACCAGATCTTCCTGGAGAGGCTGCCCAAGGACATCCAGCTGCTCATCGCAGAGGAAGACTTCAATGACCCCAAGAAGGTGACTGCCCGAGCAGATCTGGTATTGGCGGTGAAGAGAGACACCTGCATTTTTCTCTAGCAGGTGACAGCACCATGTGATCAGTGCTCGGCCAGGAAGATCACTGATTGACTGTCCGACCACCCAATCGCCATGCCCCACCAGTGAACAGTAGTGCTTCTATCACTGATGGTGGGGTTCTGAGGCCCATCGATGCTGCTCCCCCTGCAGTTCCAGGGAAATGCCCAGGTCAGCCATTGTTAATGGCTGTGACGACCAGCCAACTGCATAGCCTGCTACACATTCAAGACTCCCTGTGGGGCTGACGTTTCTTGGTGGACACTGGGGAACAATACAGTGTCATTACCCCAACTATCTTGGAGGCCCATTGCAGCAATGTGGGCCGGGAGCTCTGAGCAGCAAACAACTCCAACATCTTAACATTCAGTACCCACACCATTCCCCTACATTTCGGGGACAGACAATTCACTTGGAAGTTTACAGTGGCAGTCGTGCAACAACCATCACTGGGTGCAGATTTGCTGTGGCCCAACTCACTCTTGGTGGATATCAAGGGGTGCTGGCTGGTGCATGCCCAGACACTTCAGTCACTCTTGCTCAAGGGCACTGAATTCACCAGCTCCCACTGCACTCAGTGAGTACTGTCGACAACGAATTCGCTCGGGTCCTATCAGAATTCCCCTCCAACACTTCGCCTCACTTCCATTAGGCAGAACTCAAATATAGGGTGAGGCACCAAATCATTACAGAAGGCCTTCCCTTCCATGCCAGGGCATGGCATCTCCCCCCTCAAGCGACTCAACATAGCCAGGGACGAGTTCAAAAAGATGGAGAAACTCAGCATTGTGCGGCACTCTGCTAGTCATTGGGCCTCCCCTCTACAGCGAGTGCTTGGAGCCTGTGGAGAGACTACCACTGCCTCAATGAGGCCACCATACACAGACAGATATCCCATGCCCCATATCCAAGACTTCACCGCTAACCTGCAAGGGGCAAGGATATTCTCAAAGATGGAACTCATCAGGGGCTATCACCAGATCCTGATTCACCCCGAAGACATATCATAACCCCCTTTGGACTGTTTGAATTTCTCAGCATGCCCTTCGGGTTAAAAAAACGTGGCTCAGACTTTCCAGAGGCTGGGATCTCCATTTTGCTTTCATCCAACATTTTAATCGCTAGCCACACCTGCACCGAATACGCCGCCCACTTAAAACAATTATTTTCCAGGTTGAGCAATTTCGGCCTAGCCATCAACCCAGCCAAGTGCCAGTTTGGCCAAGAGACTATTGACTTCCTAGCCATCATATCAACCAACATAGAGCCAGACCATTACCCACTAAGGTGGTTGCTATCTGCTCTTTCCCCATGCCATCAATGATGAAGGGACTACAAGAGGTTGCAGGTATGGTCAACTTTTATCGCCGCTTCATAACTACAGCGGTCCACATCGTGACCCCACTCTTTCCCCTCATGGCAGGACCCAGAAAAAACATACAATGGACCCAGGAGGTGGTTGAGGCCTTCATGCCACCAAAAACGCCCTAGCCAATGCCAGCCTCCTCGTACACCCATGGACAGGCGGCCTGACCGCCTCACGACAGACGCCTCCAGCACAGTGGCCAGTAGTGTACTTGAACAACTGGTGAATGGACGATGGCAACCACTGGCCTTTTTCAGTAAACACCTCAGGCCACCAGAGTTCAAGTACAGTGCCTTTGACAGTTAGCCTTATACCTGGCAATTCAGCACTTTCGTTACTTCCTGGAGGGCAGTAAGTTCAAAATTTACATGGACCACAAACCCTTAACTTAATCATCAGTAAGGTGGCAGATCCGTGGTCAGCCAGGCAACAGTGGTACCTGTCCTACATTTCCGAGTTTACAACAGGCATTGAACACATAGCCAGCAAATTCAACATGGTGGTTGATGCCCTATCCCATCCAACTATCTTGGTGGTGCACAACCCTTCCTCTGGCATTGACTACACACCCCTGGCTCATGTGCAGCAAGCAGACCCTGACATTCAGCTGTACTGGACAGCGCTCACCAGCTTACAACTGGAGGACATCCAGATTGCCCCCAGCAATCGCATATTGCTCTGCAGCACCTCAATGGGTAAACCTCGCCCTGTCATTCCAGCTGTATGAAGAGGCAGGTTTTCAACTCAGACCACAACTTGGCTCACCCTGCCATCATGACTACAGTCAAAATGGTGGTGAACAAGTATGTCTGGCATGGCCTCCACAAAGAGGTCGCCCTGTGGGCCAGGACTTGTACTCAGTGACAGTCATCCAAAATCCAGATTCATATCAAACTCTACCATAGACATTTGAGCCAGCATGTTGCTACTTCAGCCACATGCACATTGACATTGTGGGGTCCCTACCTGTATCTAGAAGTGCATGTTACCTTCTCACAATGATCGACCAGATGCCCAGAGGAGATACCACTATCAGAGGCTTCCACAGAAGCACACGCATGGGCTTTACTCAACACTTGAGTAGCGCGTTTCAGTGTTCACGAACACCTTACATCGGACGGGGGGGGGTGCCCAATGCACTTCCAGCCTATTGACCGCCTTAGCCATGCCCTGGGGACCCAACTCCACCACATCACGACATATCACTCACAGGCCAATAGGTTGGTGGAGAGGTTCCACAGACTCCTTAAGGCAGCCTTAATAGCACAGCTTACCAGATCTAACAGGGCTGACAAACTCCCTTGGGTCCTGTTAGGCATCCGCACCACACCCAAGGAGGACCTCGAGGCATCCTCTGCCAAGTAAGTCTATGGCGCACTTCTAGTTATACTGGGTGAATTCGTGATGACCCCTGAGGACTTAGGGGAGTCCCCCATGCCAAATTGTCCTGACTGTGTGAGCACCTAGGCACCCTGGCCCCCGCTAAACCTAGACCCCATGGCTAACCTTGCACTTATGTCCCAAAGAACTTTACTGACTGTAAATATGTGTTTGTTCGGTGCGGGGCTTACTGGCCACCTCTACAGCGGCCTTACACTACAGCTCCACCTGTGATTTGGACATTAGCGACAGGGAAGAGACTTTCACACTTGACTGGTAGAAACCGGCCTTCTTGGACTTTGAGCAGCCCATCACTCACCCGACCTCACGGCGCAGGGATTGGCCTCCAAAAAACAGTGCCCCAATCACCGGTTCTGGTGGTGGGGATGGGGGGTTGTGTAGCGGCCCACGACCCGCACCTTGGGCTGACACAGGAAATGACCATTGAATGCAGTGATCAGCCAAGCATCGTGCAGGCTGAAACATCTATTTCCATAGGCTGCTGGCAGAGCAGTGAAGCTGGCCAATCACTGCCAGTGGATTGCAGGGGTCCCAATCGGGGCCCCAATCGGGGCCCAGGGATCTGAGGTAACTAATCAGCAGTCAGCCCGCTCAAGCCTCGCCCCAGTGACGACATGGCCGAGCTGACCATAAAAGATAGAGCTGTCACTGAATAAATTCAGTGTCAAATGCACTCTATTTGTGTGTGTCTTTCTTCTCCTGTGGATTCGGGCTGCAGCCTTAGGGCTATAACTGAGAGCTATAACCTAGGTGTAGCCTTAGCGACCTCACCACAAAGTAATTGTTCTTCTTCAGCTGTTCAAATGACATGAAAAGTCTTTATCCATAACAATCCTCCAAACATTGTATCCCATTATGATACCAGGTTTCCAAAATTTTATTGTTCAAAGTCATGGGTGTAAGTTCATTTTGTCTTAAAGATGTCTTCAGTGACTATCCTCTTTTCAGTCCAGAGCCTCCACAGGTCTCACCCCATATTTTAACCAAGTGTTTTTAAATGGGATTGTCTGATCTGCTGGATGTAATTTTGGAATTCCATTTATATATGAAATCATTATACCCCTTCTTTTTCAGAGAGTGCAATTCAATTTGTACCCAGGAGGGGGTATCATCTCTCAAAAAATGAAGAAATCAATCTCATTTGGGCTGCCAAATAATACTTTTTGAAACTAGGCGACCGGACGCCTCCTCACCTGTAATCAATCCCATGTTAACTTTTCCATGGATATTCTAGGTACTTACAGTTCCAAATAAATTGTTCCCTTATTTATTTAATTGTGGAAAAGCAAGTTGTTGACAGATTTGAGAAAAGCAAATAACATTTCAGATCTCTATAAAACTGGAAACAATCCTATACATGTCATCACTTCATCTTGTTAGATTTTAGGATGATAAAGTAAATAAATGAGGACTGAGAACAAACTGTAGGGAAAGAGGATTTAATGAGCTGCAGACAAAGTAAAAACATTAAATGTAACACTTTAAAACATTCAGAGAATTAAACTGGGAAAATATGAGATGCCATACTTGTAAAAGTTATATTTCAGTACCAGAGAGATTTGTTGGCAAAATTAACATTTGGCACAAGTTTGAAAGAACCTTTGACACCTTAATTAAGTAGGTATTATTTTCAGTGGCTCAAAAACAGGCCCCTTTGGCCAGACCAGTCTTGCCCTCACTTTCTGTAGCAAGCTTAATTTGTAGTTATTGTGTAAATACACCATTTGTTCATTATAAGATGTAATTCATTAGTAAGCTTAACAGGGATGTGTGGTTTTTCTACTGGTAGAGAAGTGCATCTACTTTGAAGTTGGTTCATGTAGATCATCCTGCAGGTGGAGTGCTGTTAAAACACAAGTTATGTTTTGGGATAATCATAAAGAAGGAGCTTAGAGGAACTTAAGGAGGGAAATGCGAAATATAACCTTTGCAGCTGAAGGCACAATCACTAAATACTCATCCTATAATTCCAAAGTTAAAAGACCCGAGTTCATTGGTGGGATTAAGAGGTAGAGAATATATGGTAGTGAAAGATATAAAAACATCTATATTTGAGAATGAGGATTTTCTATTTCAGTGGAGGGAGTGCTGGTGAACAACGTCAAGTTACTTGGTGCAGCTAAGGATTCAAGTAAGAATTTTAAATGATTTGAGGTTGGAGTAAAATGCAGCAAAGTATGAATTGAAATAGTAAAGTCTGAAGATGAAGCAAACATTGGGGAGGTTTTCAGCAGGAGACAAAACTGATATTATTGGGAAGAGAGAAGATCTTGATGGAAAAAACTATCCAAACACAGCTGAAGGTCAAGTAAGACAACTTGGTTATGAATACTCTCAGACACTACAGGGCATAGGCACAGAGCTTGTAATGGAACAAAGGTTGTATCCTTAGAAAAAGTTGATACTGATCTAAGACTGATGATGCCATCAAGATTATTGCCCTATTTATGAAGAAAATCACTTTCTTCTTGAAATTATTATTTTTAACAGGGTAAATTTCTGCCTTCCTTGGGCAGTCATTTGAGTATTAGAATAGGCTACATATAAAGGAAAGGTGGAAACTTTTCTCCATGTTCTTTTAATTTTTGTTAATTCCTTCCATTTGAGCAAATTGCCCTGGCAAATCAGAACCCCATGGAACAGTAGTACTATGTTTACAACCCTCTCCCCTGAATATTGTAGTTAGTAGCAGGCATCAGAGGCAGAGATCCCCACAGACATGAAGCAATGTACTGAGTTGATATTTCAATAATGCACTATTCAAGAGTATTATTATTTTAAAATGTATATGACCAATTAGGACTGAGCTGAAACTCTCTTTTTTAATTGTTTTTTATAATAAATACAATACAATGAAGAAAAGGAAACAAAACTAAAAAATACAATATCACATATGTGTATATATCAAGATAAAACTTCAAACATTATAAACTCAGTACCCCCTTCACTGGACTGGGTGAAGACAGAAGAGCTGCAGTTCTATTCTGCTGAGTTTCTGCATTGAGCAGGACCTGTGGAGCTGGTATGAACTAGAAAGGGCCTGTTTAGCAGAATTCTCACATAGAGCAAAACTAATGTGGACTATGGAAAAACTGTCCATAGTGGATGCCATGAAATGATGAATGATCCAGCAAAGAGCTGTAGAGAGAAGATTTGTGCTTTGTGTACAATTAACAGTAGTACAGTGCAGAAGTGAAGGAATGGCTCATTATTGGAGGTAATTTTTTTTGTATAGGGCATTCAACTGAGGCCTCATCTGCTACTTAAAGGGTCCTGTCCAATATCTATCTTTCATTGATCATTACTGAAATTACCTCATTTCTGTTTGTTGCACAGAAATTGGTCACCATATTGATTATATCACAATTATTGTCATTTTATGGCATTGGTATATCTTGAGTGAAAGGCACAACATTATTGCCAGTCTTTCTCTCCATTAATGTGTTACAATTTATCTGAGCTCCAGGATCCCAGAAACAATTTTGAGCTGAATGAAATACCCTCTGCCAAAATTTTCTCAAGTACAGTAGTAGGGAAAACAATGTATTAACTATTAGAAACAATAATTTGTTAACTATCACAATTGGCATCAAAATTGTTTCTTCTTTTTTAGGCCTAAAGCGCACACTCACAACAAAAGGTTTAATTATAATTGGCATGGTTATTCCCCTCATCCCTAGACTGCCTGTCCCTCAAGTGCCTGCAGCCGTTTCCTCAGGCTTGAGTCTATGGTTGTAAAGACCCAGTTTCCTTCGAAGTGTGGGAACCTTGACTGTCAGGTCATCCAGCTGTACCACTATACTGCTTTCTCATATTTGTCAAAAGTGTCTAACTGGGTCTACAATAAAGTAGTATTGAACAATAAACCAGGCTGTGTCTCAGGGGTAAGCTGAGAGAATACAAATATTGTGCTCACCTGCCTGCTCCTTTCCTATTCATACAAATCCTCCAATACATTGTAATGGAATTCCCTCTCTCAGTATAGAAATGACTTCCTTAAGGACAATATCACAACAATTATTTACTTATTCCTTTGGAAGCATGTATTGGCACACAGGAAGAGTCAGGTTCCTTTGAAGCCAATGGCAGCATTTATAACCTTCATTAATAAATAAAATTTGGCAAGGTTGATCGTCTTCAGCTAACATATTAACCTCTTAAGGAAGCTCTTTCTTTTGTTTTTTTCCTGCCTCAAATATGTTATTTTCCTCATTACAAGAGAGATTCTAAAGCAGAGATTCTGAAAATGTCAGTTCACTTTATCTTGTTTCTCCTTAACTAATATTTTTTTCTTGATATTTCATCAATTGCTCTGGTACACTGTTCAGGTGTACCTGCTTCAGCTTGTATGCATAATCAGGGGCACACACTCATCACAGGCTTGCCTTGACTAACAGGGATTTGAGTTGCCTGAAAGGGGAGTAAAGTGCCTATCTGAGCTTTTCAATCAGAAAATAGCAAGGATAATAACAATCTCTCAATCAGACTTTGATCAGCATACATCCTCAATGGATGGTGGGTGCATTAGATTGGTGGGTGGTGATTAAAGGACTTCAGATCAGGGTGGTTGGGTTTTTCGGTTTATGGAGTGGTGCTGTGGACACAAATTCTGTGGTTGCATAAAGCAAACAATTGTCTATCTGTGCTTCATTCCAAATGACTGCATGATATCATAGAGCTAAAAAATATATCAAGCATGGGACTGTGGGTGTTGCCCACTGTCAGAAAAGATCAACAAGAATATCTCCATACTCATCACTCCTAAAAAATGTGATATTTATTTATATTAAATCTATGACCTTACTACAGTAAAATCCTGGTTATTCGGAATTCAAGAAACTGGCAGCCTCAAGTGACAGCAAAAATATTGTGGAAAATAAATGGGTAAAAAAATACACAAGTCTAAAATTGGTGCACCTCACTGTTAGTTCTCCATTCATGCAACATGCAGTCTCAAGCAATCGGGAAATTCACTTATCCAGCATTTACCAATCCCCGTAGGTGCCAGATATGAGGGGTTTTGCTGTACCTCCATCTTTCTAAACAATTTTGGAGGACATTTCATCTGTTATAATATATATACTAGTTTTCAAAGCAACCACATAAATCCCACTCATAATCTGCATTTCCATCTCATTGAGGCTACTTCTTCCTTTCTAGCAAGGTACAAGTTACTGTTAAAGGAGGGAAATGAGGTGTGAGGTATCTTTACACTTGTATATTCCTCCAGCTTCAACCAAGTGCAAGAGCAGAGGTACTCAAGAGGAGCACAGAATGGTCAAAGGCAGCATTATTTCCTTCTCTTCTTCCTCAGTTCATTGAGGATGTGAGCATTCCCTCAATGCATAGATAAGAAAAGCCAAACCTAATTAAATTACACCCTGTATGGATAACCTACAATAATACATCTGAGTGCTTGCTAAGTCTGTAATCTAAAGAACCATTCTATGTTAGTATGTGATAACTAAACCTTGATCATAATTATGACCATAATATACTAAAATAAACACAAGTTTTTTCTCTCCAGGGCAGATATTTTCCCTGGTTATAAAAACCTGGATTTATGCTGAAACAGGTGGGAGGAATCCTTGAGAGTTGGTGCAATTCAATGTACTCACAATAAGGGCAATTAAACAGAAAAAAAAAATGACATGAGAAAAGAATTGAATTTTGACTAAAACCTAAAACCAAAAGGAATTTACCTGTAGATCAGACAGGATGTGTGGAGAGAGAAGGCCTGAATTAAACCATTTGTCTTGCTTAGTGCAAAGGATATATTTAAGGATAATAATGGACTCAGTAATGAAAGAGATAATTCTAGCACTCTATATGGAGGTACATTACTGAAGATGCAACTGTGCCAGGAACCTGGTGTGAATCTAGCAAAAAATCATCCATAGCTCAAAATGGAAAGGCTGCTAATGTGGATACATTTTGGGCATGCTTATCTCTGAGTTGTGGGGCTCAGGCCTGCACTCTGACTGGCACAGTTAATGTGGACAGTTAATGATGACAAACAGCTCGGATTTTATGATCTTATCAATCATAAGTACAAAGATAAAGTGAAAAGCTTTATTTTGCATGCTATCCAGGCAAGCCAATGATTATATAGTACACCAGATAGTGCAAGGATAAAAACATAGTGTCACATAAAATAGAAGTGCAGGGAATAAAGAGAAAGGGTACATTTAAACAGCACGTGACATCATCTTGTATTAGTGAGAGGTCCATTCAAGAGTCTGATAACAGCAGGAAAGAAATTGTCCTTGAATCTGGAGGTGTATGTTTTCAAAATCCTGTACATTCGGTCTGAAGGGAGGGGGAGAAGAGAGTGTGACTGAATGGTATGTATCCTTTAATGTATTGGCTGCTTTCGCGAGACAGACTGAAGATAGAGCCAATGGAGAAGGCCCCTTCAGTGGTACCTGAGTATCAGTGTAGAAGGAGGTGTCAGATTCTGTGCCCAGCCTCTTGGTCAGAGGATATGGAGGAGGTGTAAATTTATAGAGATGATTGTTATCTTCAACCTTTCCTCTGAGTTAGTAAGAAAGCATGAGTGCTCTGAGAATTCCTGCTGAAGTTTTTATGTATATTGCATTCACAGATGACAAAAAAAAATGAAAGGCCCACTAACCTTGTCAGAGACTGAAGGTTGTTTAAACATAGAAGGCATTGGGGATTGCTGGAAAACAATCTGAAGTGACATCCTGCCTCACGTTTTCCCCTCCAACCCTGAGAAGGGGAGAAGGTTGGTGAGGGAGTGGATTGAGTTCCATTGTTCAACCTCATTGCATTGATGGCTAATATCATCAAATTCAATACAAACCTGAAACTGAACCTGAGACCTTTGTGGTCTGTATGTGACTCATTGCCTCACTTCACAATTCAGCAGGATATTTGTATTGGAAAGTCAACTATAAAATTGCCCATGGGAGCAATTTGTCAATCTTTTAAAAAATTTACAAAGAAAATACATGTATGTTCAAATTTGGGGGACTAAATAGGCAGAAAGCAATTCATAATTTGACTTTTATGACTCAGAGAGAGAGTCATATCTATCCCTTACCTTTGTCTAACCTGCCTAAAATGCCTCATGCCTCACTCTGCATGGCTATGTTCATAAGACATTGGAGCAGAAATTGACTATTCAGCCCATAAAGTTTTCCCTGCAATTTATTCATATTTATTCATCAGCTGATCCATTTTCCCACTCAGTCCCACTGCCTGCCCTTCTCCCCATAACCTTTGATGCCCTTGTTAATCAACACCTTACCAGTCTCCGCCTTAAATACACCCAATGATCTGGCTTCCACAACCATCTATGGCAACAAATTCCACAGATTTACTACCCTCTGGTTAAAGAAATTCCACAGCATCTCTGTTCTAAATGGATGCCCTTCAATTCTGATTTAAATCAGTGCTATGGTATAAATCTTCAGAATAAAACATCCAAATTGATAAATAGGTGATTAATTGTTTGTTTCACTCATAGCATTTTTTGCTGGATTTCATCTCCTCCCCCAATATTGGCTTACTTCATTTAAATATTTTTCTATATCTTTTCCTCTCCAACATTCCTGAGTAATAATTTTCGTTGCTTCTCTACTTTCTGCAACAGTTTTTGGCAAGAGGAGGTTTATAAACAAGGGCCAAGTCAACTGGGTTCCAAGGTAGAATGAGAATTAAAATGACTCTTGTCAGAAATCAGCTATCTGGATTTTTTTCAATAGCTTTATTACTTTCAGAGAACAATTGTGAGAACATTATAATCTTGAATGAGCATTAGGAAAGTCTGTGGTTCATTTAAGATCTCAGGAGTGACTTTTTTTCATTGATCTCAAACTAATTTGCTGCTGATTAGAGCCCAACTTCTTTTCATCCATGAAAAATTAGATCCTGATTACAGAGGCTGAGATTGACAACATTTTTGTCATTTTTTTTTACAGAAGTCAATCAGAAGTGATCACATAGGTGCCAAGACAATGCAAATCAAATAATAATGTTTTAGACCAGAATAACATTTTACTTTTTCAACTGGCAACATTTATATTTAGAAAAATAGAAAGTTAAGAAAATAAATATTTTTTTCATAGGATGTAGGCAGTTTCTGGCAAGACCTGCATTTATTGCCCATCTTTAACTGCCTATGGAGGTAACTAGTTTGCTAGGATATTTGAGAGGCCAGTTAAAGTGACATTACATTGTGATGAGCCTGGAGTCATAGACAGGTCATATCACGTTAAGATGACAGATTTCCTTTCCTGAAAAACAGTTGTGAATTAAAATATTCTTAGTGTTTGTCCTCATCGACATCGAACAAAGCTGCTTGATTTTATTAAGACTTAAGTACTCCACTTCCTTGGTGGGACTTGAATTCATGCCTTCTGCAATGAATTGAAATTTGAATGCATAACCTAAGTCTGGTACTCCCAGTGTTGTCCAACAGTGTATGGAGTAACAACTTAGATTTCTGTGAAACATTATCCCTGTTCAATACACAAAAGTGCTGGAAAAACTCAGCAGGTCACGTAGCATCTTTAGGAAGTAATGGGTGATCAAGATTTTGGGCCTGAGCCCTTCATTAAGGTATAAGCAAAAAAGCAACCAAGCTACTGAATAAAAATGTGAGAGTGGAGAGGAGGGAGGAAGGACAGGACACAGGCTATCAGTTAAGAGTTTGTAGGTCGATATGGGTGGGAGCATAGGGTTGAGGGTATGGGGTGGGAGCATAGGATTGAGGTTATAGGGGAAGGGGTTAGCTCTCTGAAAGGAGAGGGAAGAGAAGGGGAGGGGAACTGAAGGACAGGAGACAGGGAGAGAGAGAGAGAGGAGAGGTTGAAAAGAAAATAGAGAAGTTGATGTTAATGCCATTTGGTTGGTGAGTGCCCTGTGGAATAATAATTGTTCCTCCAATTTGCAGATAGCCTCATTTTGGCAGTTCATGAGGCCATGGATAGACACGTAGGTGTGGGAATGATGTGTGGAATTAAAATAATTGACTATTGGGAGGTACCTGAGAACAATGGAGCTCTACAAAGCAATCTCCCTGTCATGTTGGGAAGCATGTCAGGGTCAGTGGGTTCACAGAGAGACAAGTCTGGACACAAGTGTTATAATCACATGTAGCTTTAATTAACACATGGGAGACAAACAGAAGAACCTGAATCAGTACTCGATTACTATATTACTTAAACAATGATATAGACATTCATATCTGACCTAGGTTGGATACAAGTGGCTGTCTATACTCTTACTCATACACTTGAGTGCATACACTACAAATGGAATCTTACACACACCTGATTCCATGTACCAGCAGGGATGCAGCTCTCTGCAAGTATTGATATATCACAATACTACAGCTCAGCTTCAGTGTAGTGCACACCTTATTCATGACACCTCCTGCAATGTTCACAGTAGCAACCTGGAGTGGAGTGACGTCCAGGGCTTGGACCACGAGGCAGAGAGGAAGAAAGGTGTTATGCATCAATGTTTTATACAGTGCTAATCTGTGCTTCTAGCCAATAATGACCCGAGGTGATTTAAATTAGCCAACAGCAAGGTGTGCCCTAATTAGTGGTCAGAGTCTGACCTTGATTGACAGGTGATGTGACTTCCAAATAAGTTTCAGACAGGGAGGAGATGTGATCACCCACAATACATACATTCCAGACATGCAGGAAGGCACGTTTCCTCCATACACAACGCTCCCTGTCTGTGTTCAGCCTCTTGTATGTAGAATAAGCCACAATGGGAGCAGTTTTACTTAAATCATAACCATCTTTATTAATATTTACTTCATGTTAGAGTCTGCCAATGCATGCTCACATACCTTTCTATTGATATTTTTCTTCTTAGATCAAACAGAAGATATTTGGATTATTATTACTTGTATCTAAAACCAGTCATATTGTTCAGGCAGTGAGGAACTATGCAGGGATAAGTGTTAAATTCAGGGCCAGAAATTTGTCTTTTAAACAGTGAACATGTATAATGAGAATGGCTGCAAAGAATGGGTTCATCAATAAGGACTTGTATTTTTCATGCCCTTGTTCCAGTTATATGGTTTGTTTTTGGGTATTGTAGTAGCTGCCACTGCTAGAGAGGTTATGCTCAAAGAAAAGACACACACTACGGGAGTGAATTCAACACTGATTTATTGTGCTGGCAGCTCTTCTTATAAAGGGCTCAGAAACCCATCTCTGATGTCATCATGTCCCCTGACTGGTACCATTACAATCTGCTTCCTGGGATTGGTTGTTTAGTGCTATCCATGGAGTGACCAATCAGTAAGCCCCTCTCATCTCCGGGTGTGGCTGTTTCCCTAGCTCCACCCGATTGGTTGCTGCTGGCCAGCCCATCAGAGTGGGTCACTGCAGATGTGTGCTGCTGAATTGTGAGCCGACTTCAAAGCGTGCAGCCCATCTCAGCCAATTGTGTAAGCTACGGGCTCCCATTGTCGGGTTGCCGCTTTGGGCATGGCACGTTCGCCCCCCCCCCCCCCCCCCCCAGAATAGGTGCTCGATGAGCCCTTGTGCTTGGGAGACTTGTCCCTTTGGCATGAGGTTGGGTCAGGGATCAGGTAATCAGAGTCCAGGAAAGCTGGCTGGAACCAGTCCAGGGTGAATGTCTCATTTTTTTCCCCCAATATCCAAAAGACATGTGGATCTGTTGTGTCATATAACTTTGTATGGGCCTTTGTAAAGTCTCTGTAGTGGGAGGTCTGTGTGCCCCATGTCTGACAAAAACATATCAACAAAGTCTCAAGTTCTTTAGGTATGAATGTCGTCCATGAGCCATGCTGCTTTGGGTGAGTGTTCCCAGGCGGTCCCGCAGGTGGGACAAGACAGCCTCAGGGAATTTGTCAACAGTGTCTTTGGCGGCCAGGAATTCCCCTGGAATAACTAGTGGAGTGCCAGACACCATTTCAGCTGTAGAAACCTCTAGGTCCTCTTTAGGAGTGGCCTGGATCCCCAGGAGTACCCATGAGAGTTCATCCACCCAATTAGGGCCATTAAGTCTGGCTTTAAGGTGTCAATGGAATTGCTCCACTAAATCATTGGCCTGAGGGTGGTAAGCTGTGGTATGGTGGAACTGAGTACCTAGGGTGTTAGCAAGGTTAGACCAGAGGCCGGAGGTAAACTGGGAGCCCCTGTCCGAGGTTATGTGCTCTGGAACTCCATTCTGCCACCCAGTTGTGCAGGAGGGCCCTGGTGCACATTTCTTTAGAGGTCTCTGTCAAAGGGATGGCTTCTGGTCATCTGGTCAACCTGTCCACTAGAGTCAGTAAGCAGTGTGCACCTCTGGATATTTGTAGCAGGCCCACCAGATCTACATGGACGTGGCTGTAACGGCATTGTGGCTGTTGAAATAACTTTAGTGTTGGTATGATTTTCAATGTCTCGCACTGTGTACAATTCCTAGCCCACTGGCTGACCTTTATGGGGACCCCATGCCGGACGAATCAACTGGCAACCATTTTGACAGTCGTTTTGATAGCGGGGTGTGGCACGTTGTGTATGGCCTCCAAAATGCACCTCCTCCAGGTAGTGGAAATGATAGAGCAAGGCTTACCCATAGACGTGTCGCACAGGACGGTCTGCCCCCAGGGCCAAGCTGTATGACCTCCAATTGGTGGCCAGTAATTGCAGTGTGATATGTGTCGATGACCTTGTCCATTACCTGTGCTTCAGCCAGAGCCTTATAGTCTTATTGATGTTGAGGTGTATACTGCCTGTAACGTGGGATGTGACAAGGCATCAGCCACCATGTTGAATTTTCCCGCAATATGCTGAATGTCAGAAGAAAATTCTGAAATATATGAAATGTGCCTCTGTTGCCTGGCTGATCATGGGTCAGAAGCCTTAGTGAAGGTGAAGATTAGGGGTTTGTGGTCTGTGAAAATTTGAAACTTCCTGCCCTCAAGGAAGTATCTAAAATGTCTGATTGCCAGGCAAATGCCTACTGAAAAATGCAAAGGGTTGCCAGTGTCCACTCACCCACTGTTCCAAGACTCCCCTACTGCTGTGACAGAAGCATCCACTGTGAGAGCAGTGGGGGCATCAGCTTTTGGGTGTATCAGGAGGGCATAATTAGCCATGGCATCTTTTGTTGTCTGGAACGCATCAGATACCTCTTGGTTCCAGGATCTCATCTTCTTTGTACCGGTAATAAGGGAGAATAAAGGTTTCATGGTGTGAGCTGCCTCTGGCAGGAATCTGCGGTAAAAATTCACCATGCCGACGATCTCTTGTAACCCTTTATTGTTGTAGGCTTGGGGAATGCCCGAATGGCCTCTACCTTGTCGGGTAGTGGTTTATGTGATGCACTGCTGCAGCAGTAAGCAGACACAAAACTTGAGAAAGACTGCACAACAGACTTTATTCAGTTAAAAGTCTCTGCTGCAATGGTAGCTGTATTGGTGGCTCCTGAGTGACTGGCTTGGGAGGGGCCGGCTCAGGATTATATTTCGGGTGGTTTATTGACAGCCGGCCAGGTGGAGTTAGGTCTATTCAGGGCGGCTGATTGACAGCCAGCCAGGTGTGGTCTGTCCTCTGGTAATTTTCCTGCAGATACAGAGATTGCCCCCTGCAGTAGGCTAGTGGTGTATCACCACAGTTTAGTCCTGTATAGTCGATCCTTTGACCTAAAAAGTCAATTGAGTCTTTGCCAAACTGGCATTTTGCTGGATTTATTGTCAGGCCAAACTCATTCAACTGTGGCACAACTGTCTGATGTGAGTGGCATTTTTGGTACGGTCACGGCTTGCAATCAGATGTCATCGAGGTAGATGAACACAAACTTCAAATCCCTGCCCACAGCATCCATAAGCCTTTGAAAGGTCTTTGGGGTGTTTTTTTAGGCTGAAGGGCATACTGAGGAATTCGAACAGCCCAAATGGTGTAATAATAGCAGTATTTCTGATATCCTCAGGATGGACAGGGATCTGATGATAGTCACAGATTAAGTCAATTTTGGAAAATATCCGTGCCCCCTGCAGGTTTGCAGAAAAGTCCTGAATATGGGGGATTGGGTATCTATCCAGCGTGGTAGCTTCATTTATCCAGCAGTAGTCCCACATAATCCCCAACCCCCTGATGCTTGAGGGGCTAAAAATAGGGGCTATGTGGGGGTGGGGGGGGGGGGAGGCCCAAGGACTGTTGGAGAGGCAGACAATGCCGAGTTCCTTCATTTTAAAAAAAACTCCTCCTTGGCGAACTCAATGCTTGGACTTGCCACCAAGTGTAGGTGGGGAGTGGTTAGTTTGGTGCCTGCCAGTGCAAAGGTCTGTGTGTGTACTAGCCCTTCACATTGACTAGGAAGGAGTTGGCCCTCAGGAAGTCCACCCCAAGGAGAGGCTAGTGGACATCTGCTAAGACAAATCACCAAGTGAAGCGGTGGTTGCCGAAATGGAGGGGGACAGAACAGGTGCTGTGTCCTATTGAAGAGTTATTGGCAACCCATAACACATGCCCTGCCTTCCGGTGGCGAATGTTGAAAGTGGAGGGGGGAGGACACTGACATCAGACCCACTGTCAACCAGGAAGCATCCCGAACATGGAGAAGGCTGTTGTGTAGGCCAGCTGCCACAGCCACTAACGACGGCTGGCGTTGGCGTTTCCCAGGAACCTATAGGGTGATTGGTATCGGTGGGCCTCAGCACCCCAATCGCTGATGGTAGAAGCAATACGGCTCACCAGAGTTTGCAGGCTTGGAGGCAGACTTGCTGGGTGGTCTTTAGAGCGACCTTCTGGTAAGCTGATGTTGATGAGAAGAGGTCACGTAGTCTAATGAAATGCCGGCATTCCTTTTTGCTGCCCAGAGCAGGTCGGCTCAAGATGGGCCTCCAGCCCTACACCTGATAGTTGTCTGCCGACGCCGAGTTTGGTTCCACAAAACCCTCTGGCTATGAATAGCCTGATGTCCTTGGGTAACCTCGCCAGGAAAATTTACTCGAATAGAGCACAAGGAACATGACCATCATTCAAGGCGAGCATGTCGTTCATGAGAGCAGATGGGGCCCCGTCCCCCAAATTGTCCACGTGTAGCAGACGGACAGTGGGCTCACGCCATGAAAGCCTGAAAGCTTCGGTTATTAGCTCCTTGATACCCTAATACTTCCCTTGTTCCGGAAGTTTCTGAAGGAAGTTGGTAATGCAAGCTGCTGCGTCCTGCTCAAGGGCACCGACCACATGGTAGAAGTGGGTGTCGTTGGCTGTGATATTCCATATGACGAACTGCACCTCAGATTGCTGGAACCACACCTGTGGCTGATGATGTCCCGAAGTTAGGTAGCTTCAACAAGACCACGTTGATCGCAGGCTGGTCATTCATGCTTCAGGGCCACGTCGGTTGGACCAGTCAAGGTCACCACTGTAGCAGCTGCAACTGCTGCAGAGGTTACACTCAAAGAAGAGATACACACTTTGGGAGTGAATTCAACACTGATTTATTGTGCTGGCAGCTCTGCTTATAAAGGGCTCAGAAGCCCATCTCTGATGTCATCATGCCTCCCCAAATGATGGCATTACGATCCGCTTCCATGGATTAGTCATTTAGTGCTACCCGGGTAGCGGTCAATCAGTGAGCCAGGTGTGGCTGTTTTTCTAGTTCCACCCAATCGGCTGCTGCTGGCCAGCCCATCGATATGGGCACTGCAGCCATGTGCTGCTAAGTCAGGCATCAACTTCAAAGCAAATACCCCATCCCGGTCAACTGTGTAGGCCGCGGGTTCCCAGTGTCAGGTCGCCGCTTTGGGCATGGTGCGTTCGGCGGCCCACTAAGGTATTAAATATTTTAGGATGAGGTTAGTATTGTTTTCCTTATTTACCATCTGTTGTTAGCTAAAATATTAAGGTATTATCGTATCCTGCTCTGCAGTGGATATTTAAACATGCATTTATTGCGATTGATCCTTTTTACAGTATAATCAACAATAAAATGGTTAAGAGTAAAGCACAAAAGTCAACAGACACCATGAATGAAGAAAAATACAATGTTGTAGAAAGTCAGCAGATCAAACAGTGTATTTTATATAGCAAAGATAAATATACAATGTTTCAGGCTTGAGCCCTTCATCAAGGTTTGAATAAAATGGTTAACATTGTTGTGAGATGTTGAGTACAATGGTAAAATTGGTTCAAATATGATTTGGGTACTTCACTCTGTAGTTATATACTGTATATAAATCCATGTGGATAGACTGAATAATAGGTAAAAGGTTAAAAGGTGGAATGAATTTCATTTGATTGGTAATGTAGTAAAAGCAACAGGATGATTTCAGGGAATGTAACTAAGGGAAAAAATAATTTTGCTGAGATGGATTGATTTGAAGCCTTGATAATTACTGCAGCAGGACAATATTGAGTTCCATTCTCTCTCCCTTAGTTAGCTATGCTTCATCTCTCTCTCTCTCTCTTTGGCTTGGCTTCGCAGACGAAGATTTATGGAGGGGTAAATGTCCACGTCAGCTGCAGGCTCGTTTGTGGCTGACAAGTCCGATGCGGGACAGGCAGACACGGTTGCAGCAGTTGCAGGGGAAAATTGGTTGGTTGGGGTTGGGTGTTGGGTTTTTCCTCCTTTGTCTTTTGTCAGTGAGGTGGGCTCTGCGGTCTTCTTCAAAGGAGGTTGCTGCCTGCCGAACTGTGAGGCGCCAAGATGCATGGTTTGAGGCGATATGTGGCAAGCACCAAGAGATTTCTTTAGGCAGTCCTTGTACCTCTTCTTTGGTGCACCTCTGTCACGGTGGCCAGTGGAGAGCTCGCCATATAACACGATCTTGGGAAGGCGATGGTCCTCCATTCTGGAGACATGACCTACCCAGCGCAGTTGGATCTTCAGCAGCGTGGATTCGATATTTATAAAGCCACAACATTTTCAGATCTCCTCAGGCTTCTGAAGATGATATTGTAGTTGACTGTTACAAAGAAACACACACACTCGCAGTATGGGAGGTTGAGCTCTGAGATTTACTGAGGCTGGAAAGGCTCCTTTTATACAGTTGGAGTTCCCGCCGTTTGTTTGATTGGCTGACACATCAGCCGCATGAATAACCATAGCGGACGGGAACATTCCTGCATGTGAATACCCTTCTTCCTCAGCCTGTTATTGATCTGTTAGCTGGGCAGCTTGGCCAGCACCATTGTCGGGCTGCTGGTCTTGTACTGCTCTAGCTTTCCACCGCACTGGTTCGCTGTGTTAAGGGACGTATTAGAGTGTGTTATGCTACTGTTTACTACCACGCATGCCGCATGATGTGCCGGCTCGACCTCCATGGTGGTGGGCCACCACAATATATATTTTCTGTTAGAAGCTCTTTTCTTATCAAAAGGATCAGAACAACATTAATCTGAGAGCAAATGAGCCCTTTCCATGATGTCATGCTTGAACATCTGATACAAACTCACTGTGACTTTATTATTTATTTAACAAAATATCTATATATTTATTTATACCATGCGTGTGGATAATTTTTCTGTGTGTGAGTTATATCTGTATGTGTTTTTGCTATGTTTTACACCAAGGACTGGAGAACACCATTTTATGAGGGTGATAAATAAATTTGAACTTGATGTGCTCTGATAATAAATTTGAACTTGAACTTTATAAGACTAAAAGAAGCATCTGCTCAAAAAGCCAGTGGGTGTTTCCAGAACAACAAACATGCTCTCAACATCACCGATCCAAGGAATTCATTGATGATTTTAGGAAGGGAAGACCAAAGAACACCTCTCTGTATAGATGGAAGAGGTGGAAAGGGATAGTACCTTCAAATTTATAGGAGTCCATTTATCAGAGGACCTCTTCTAGAGTCAGCTCATGAAGGCAACCATGAAAAAGATAGACACCTCTACTTTCTGAGAAGTCTGAGGAGATTTGGCATGTCATCAAATATGCCATCAAACCACTACAGGTGCACTGTGGAAAGTATATTGACTCATTGTAGCACAGCCTGGTTTGGTAATTTGAGTGCCCAGGAATACAGAAGTCTGTAGAAGGTAGCAAAGTTAGCCAAGTCCATCACTGACTCTGACCTCCCAACCATTGAAGGCATCTATGTGAGGCATAGCCTTAAGAAGGCAGCCAACATTATAAAAGACCCTTGTCACTACTACCTTCAGGAAGGAGGAACAGAATCATGAAGAACAGCATCAACAGGTTCAAGAACAGATTTTTTTTCCAACTACTATTAGGTCTTGAACATCTCCTTACTACACTATTCCAACACCACAACAAGGCCTGTCTATACTATTATAATGTCACACTTTTTCTGCACTATGGTAACCGTGAATATTTATTACCTATCTATCTTTTTATATCTAGTACCTCTTTTAAATTTAATTTAATTTCTACCATTGTAGGTATTTATATTGGGAAGGGTTGTGGCTGTCATGTGACAGCACTGTCTCCTACCTAGTCAGAGGACACACCAGCTGCCCATCAAGGTTTGGTTCTGCCCCACCCATTAGTGCACACCTTGCTGCTGTAAATTACCTGCACTGCATTCTCCAGCCTGCCTGTACTTGGCCTTGGGCCATTGGCTGTTGTAATTAGATTAACCCTCCTGCCAATGAGCTATTGGCCCCCAGTAAATTATGTGGGCTTGTCCCTCCAGCACTATAAAGGTGCCATGTGCTCTTTGTTCTCTTTCTTTGCCAACTTGGGACCACCCTGCTTCATTCCAGACCTAGAAATGTGGAAGGGAACTGGAGAAACTGTTGGTAAGATGGGCACTGTTAAAAGGGTTGGGAGCATTTAATTAATGTCCCTTGTAGTATAGAGCCATGCCTGCACTGAGTTGAGGGGTGGTGGGGCATTGTAGTGATTTTTCCCTGATCATTGTATGTACCAGTTCATTTTTTTGTGTGGTGTGTATGTATGTGCGCTCTGCATTAGTTGCCATTTTCCCACACTTGCCTTCTGTTAATAAAATCCTTTCCTACATCAAAATTGTGTTCAGAGTCATTGCCTTTGAGACCTACCAAACCTATTTTCTCACTCACAACAGTATTTTTAATGAAATACCAGTTCAGCAGCAGTTAGTAAGAACTGTGGTGCATATGTACATTGTACAATGTATGGGACAATAAACTCATTATCATTATCTACAATTTATTCCTGAAGAGATCCATACCTGATGTTATATATCCTCAAATTCTGTCAGCCATGCCAACTTAGTGGCATACTTGCCTCTGAGTAAGAACCTTGCAGATTCCAGAGACTTGACTCCCAAAACCCACACTGAATCTCTTGAGCTGAGGAGACAGGTCTTGAATGATGGGTATCTTTCAGAATGGTTGTTGAACTGAGCCCATCCAACTCCGCCATCGCAGTATTTTGAAGAAAACCATAGAAGTTATTTTCTATTGAGAAATTCTATTGAATAGATTGGGGCAGAAGTTCAACATCAGTTGTATGCACTAAAGATGTGACTTAGTAATGAGTGTTATTTAGTTCCTCTGTCAAGTTAAATGCATAATAGATAGGAGAATTTCTACCCTTTTGATAGTGTATGTGGGACCTTGCAAGATGCAAATTTTCTATCTCATTTCTTATGTTATGCTGATATTGCCCTTCAAAAATCTTTCATTGGCTATAAAATGATTGTTGGAAGAAAGTGTTTTATCAGAAACAGGCCTGCTCATTGAAAATGGAGCACATATAGCCATTTGATTCCATACTAATTATATGTGTAATGATAGAGTACTAGTGATAATCCTGACCACTAGAGGGAGTCAGAGATGAGTTGTTGCAGCTCGTAGTGGATTCAAAATGGATGCATCAGGTCATGAGTTCTGTAGCTAATAATGTATAGTTGTTATAAAATAACCTGTTTCATTATTACAATAAAAAAAATCACATGGTACCAGAAGTGGGAATAAAAGAAACATCACAATATGTAAGTAGCAAATGGTGCCCAGCTAGTTTTGGAGACAGCTGTACATTATGTGGTTCATGGAAAAGACATCATGATTTTCTTCTGTAGTCCATGTTTCAGCACGACAGACTTGAAAGAATGAACCCATGGATCTTGTGAGACCCAGGCAATACCAATGTAGCAGAGTAGAAGTCCCATGAGACACAAGGCAACAGCTGAATTTCTCAGGAGCTCATTATGGACACGGTGAAATAACCATTTCATTGTTTGGGTAGGGTACCACTCTATAAAGTTAACTATTGCTCACTTCAGTGACATGAATTTTCCATCAAAATAGTAGTGAGAATCCAGTTGGCATTTGCTGAGATTCAAGGCAAGGCAGACCTGCTGGACAAGAATGAGGAGGAGTAGATAGAAAGGGGTGGTGATGGATATAACTAGAGCACTCAGGAAAATGCTGTGCTGACTTATTTCCCACATGATTGTGCCTCTCTAACTACAAATTTCTATGATGTTTTGATCATAATGGTGTGGGTGAATCTGAGAAGTTAAATCCTGTTGCTTGCCAATATTGTTTTCATTAGGAAGAACCAACTGAAAAACCTCACAAAGATAAGCGTATACAGAGCCGTTGTCATACCCACACTCCTGTTCGGCCCCGAATCATGAGTCCTCTACCGGCATCACCTACGGCTCCTAGAACGCTTCCACCAGCGTTGACTCCGCTCCATCCTCAACATCCATTGGAGCGCTTTCATCGCTAACGTTGAAGTACTCGAGATGGCAGAGGTCGACAGCATCGAGTCCATGTTGCTGAAGATCCAGCTGCGCTGGGTGGGTCACGTCTCCAGAATGGAGGACCACCGCCTTCTCAAGATCGTGTTATATGGCGAGCTCTCCACTGGCCACCGTGACAGAGGTGCACCAAAGAAAAGGTACAAGGACTGCCTAAAGAAATCTCTTGGTGCCTGCCACATTGACCACCGCCAGTGGGCTGATATCGCCTCAAACCGTGCATCTTTGCGCCTCACAGTTTGGCAGGCAGCAACCTCCTTTGAAGAAGACCGCAGAGCCCACCTCACTGACAAAAGGCAAAGGAGGAAAAACCCAACACCCAACCCCAACCAACCAATTTTCCCCTGCAGCCGCTGCAACCGTGTCTGCCTGTCCCGCATCGGACTTGTCAGCCACAAATGAGCCTGCAGCTGACGTGGACTTTTTACCCCCTCCATAAATCTTCGTCCGCGAAGCCAAGCCAAAGAAAGAGGAAGAAACGCACTTTGCTGCTCCAAAATGGTGCTCATTCCCTGTACTCAAGATGCAGATTCCAACTTATAATTACCACTGAGCACAGCATCTATCACTCCTCAACCAGTCCCAAAATGGGAAAGTGAAGTTCTTCCTTCTTGTATAATACTGTTTAGAATGGACCTGTGTGTTGTACATCTCCTTGGTGTCCACATAATATGTTTATAATATGGATCAATCTGTGTTATTCTCTTTGAGTAATGGAAAGCCACTCACGAGGATATCTATGATTAGAGGCATAATTTCAGAGTCAGGAATAGGTTATACATTATGACTCCGATTATCCAGAAACCTCATTTATCCAAAAAAATTTTAGACAAGGAAGTGATGTCTGTTCGGCTCCAAACATTGTTCAGGTTTTTTTGGTGAGAATTAAATGTTATTAAACATTATTTCGTGCATGAAAATCCTTTCCTTGTTTGTTATTGTTTAAACAGTTACAAGTGATTTGCTATTACTACTGGGCTGTTTTTAAAAAATGATCAGTTTTCTGAAAAAATTGTTTATCTCAAATATGCCCAGTCCTGACCATTTTAGATAATTGGAGTTGTACTGTGGTGACAGGATTTTTTTTCTCTCAACATGCCATGAATTTTTGGAACTCTGTAACCCAGGAAATGTGAACTTGCAGTCATTGAGAATATTTAAGGTTGAGATAGGCAGATCCTTGGGCTAATCAGGAATTAAAGTTTATAAGCACCAAGGCTAAATTTGGATCAGCTATGAATTGTGGAACATGTTTTTTTGAGTTCTTGTTGGGATGGGCATAGTTTCAACAACTCAATGCCATCATTTGATGTCAGTACAGCAGCTCCAAGCAGCCACATCCTGGTGCTTCTGGTCTCTCCCAAATTCCCAGTCCTTTGAAAGAAGCAGAGAAGATATGTGAATACCTTGGGAGAACATGTGCATACCTTAGGGGGATGTTACCTTCCCAGGCCATTATCATACCACTTCCACTATGGCTTGGCAACACACAAACTGCCTGAGAATAGGCTGTAGGGTAAACACCTCCATATGATGGGGCATTGACCATGCACAGGTTCTGCTGCTGGACCCTTGGGAAGGTAAGCTGCAAAATGCACATGAAGAACTTTACAACTTTAAATGAGACATTGTTCAAATCCACTTTTTTTTTATATATAAAGTAAATTAAATCAATTGCTATGTCACTTTCTTTGTAGCAAGTTTCTTTACTGTATTTATTGCCTGAGGGGGAGAAACTACCTCTGTAACTTGAGATCCATATCCCCATCACTAAAAGCAGCTGCTTCCTATTCAACTTCCTTGTATTTATAAGATATAAAGACATTTGTAGAAAGATTAATAATTCTCAAGAGATTGGTCTGAGAAAGATTATTTTCTATTGTAAACATTTTAAAGACTATTCATAACATGACATCATTAATTGTGAGGTTTAGTCATGTGACAGCCATTGCACTTGGGACTTGTTATTCAAGGACAAAATGATTGAATGATCCAAAATCATTTCCACGAACAGGTTAATGATTTTGCAAGTCCTTTCTAAAGATATGCCAGCTCAGACACAATGGGATGTGCTAAGTGATCTTCCATTTTTTCATTCTATGAATATCATTTCAAGGCTTAAAATATCTTGAGGTTTTCTTTATAAATCAGAACTTTGATTCTAGTGCCCAAGATATCCACAAGCTCTTCAAATCCAAGTTCAGTAGAAGATCAGTAGAAACCACAACCTAAGAAATAGGAGCAGATGTAAGCCATCTGGTCCAACGAACCTGCTCCACCATTTAATAAGATAATAGTTGATTTGGGTATGGAATTAGCTCCATCTACATACCTTTTTCCCATAGCCCTCAATTCCATTTCCATGTAAAAATCTATTTCCCTCTGGCTTAACTATATTTAATAAGACTGCCTCTATCACTTTTTAGAAAAGAAATCTACCGCAAAATACAACTCCTTCAGGCCACAGACTTGTGCCAACCTAATAACCTATTCAAAGAACTGTCTAGAATTTCTCTACTACATCACTCTCCATTTTTCTCAGTTTCATGTACCTACTCTAATCATCTCTTGAAAGATCCAAGTGTATTTAACTCCACCACTGTTGCCAGCAGCACATTCCATGCACACAGCACACGTGTGGAAAAACTTGCTTCCTAGATCTACCCTGTACATACTTCCAAGCACCTGAAAGCTATGCTCTCAAGGGCTATCCATTTCAGTTCTGGGAAAAAGCCTGCGGTCATCCATATTATCAATGGTTTTCATCATCTTGTATATCTCATCTTCCGTCATTCTGAGGAGGAAAGACCAAGTTCACTCAACCTATCTTCATAAGGCATGATCTCCAATCCAAGCAGGATCCTTGTAAATCTCCTCTGAAATCTTGCAAAAGCATCCAAATCCTTCTGTAGAGAGGTGAGCAGAACTAAATCCAAAATTCCAAGTCGGGTTGAACTAAGGCCTTGTACAGCTGCAATATTACCTCATGGCACTTGAACTCCATCCCATAGTTAATGAAAGCCAATGCACCACACACCTTTATAACACTGTCAACCTGTGCAGCAGCTTTGTGTTTTCTGTGAGCATGACCCCAAGATCTCTCAATTTGTCCACTCTGCTCAGATTCCTCCCGTTAACATTGTATTCTTCCTTCAAATTTGTCCTACCTAAATGAAGCACTTTATACTTTTCTGGGTTAAACTCTATCTGTTACTTCTCAGCCCAATGCTGCATCCTATAAATGTCCCACTTTAACCTCTGGCAACCCTCCAGATGATCCACAACACCAACCTCCAGGTCTATGCAAACTTACTCATCCAGGTCATTTATAAAAATCACAAAAAGGAGAGGTCCCAGGCAGATCCTTTGGGAATACCACTGGTCACTGACTTCTATGCAGAATACAAACTATCTACAACCACCCTCTGCCTTCTTTGAGCAAGCCAATTCTTTATCCACAATGCCTACTTGGATTCCATACATTCTTTACATGAGCTTTGCATAGGGAATCTTATCAAATGCTTTGCTGAAATCCATATACACTACATCCACTGCTCTGTCTTTATTAATTTGCCTTGTTACTGCCTCAAAGAATTCAATCAGGCTCATGAGATGACCTTCCCATGACAAAGCCATGCAGACTAGCCCTTAATCAGATAAAAATTCTCTCCAAATGCTTTCAAATCTTCTTTCTCAAATCTTCTCCATCAGCTTGTCCACCATTAAGTAAGGCTCATTGGTCTATAATTTCCTGGGTTATCTCTACTCCCTTTCTTGAACAGGGGAGCATCATCTGCAAACCTTCAATCCTCCAGTACTTCTCCTGTCCCAAGTGACAACGCAAAGATGGTATTGCCATCTGCTTTCACACTTCCCACAGTAGTCTTGGATAAATCTTGATTGGTCTTGCTGACCATCCAGCTTCATGCTTTTCAAAATTCAACACATCCTCTTTCTTAACCATTTTTGTCCACTTCTCAAAATTGCTAATATCCTTTTATTTGCTGAATACCGAAGCAAAGAATTAATTAATGACCTCTGCTACCTCTTCCCACTCCATGTACACATTTCTATCACCCCAAATGATTTATATTCTCTCACAATTTATCCTCTTGTTCCTTATATACATGTAGAATGCCTTGGGCCTTTTCCTTAATTCTGCTCACCAAGGCATTCTCCTTGTCCTTCTAGTTCTCTTGAGATCTTTTTTAAGCTCTTGTAATTCTCTCACACTTCCTCAGTTCCTTTTTTTTTTAAATCTCCCATTAGCTTTTCTTTCATCCTTAACCAAATTTTCTACATTTATTATGCACCCTTTTTGTTTCACTTTACCAACTTTTCCCTGCCTCAGTGGAATATAGTTGTGAGAGTGCCATACAATTGTTCTCTGAACATTAGCCTATTTCTCCATTATATTTCTCCTGAGTACATCTACTCCCAGTTTATACTCCAAAGCTCTTGTCATATTTTACCCTTAAATATTTTCCTAAATAGCCTATTTTCATCCTTCTCCAGCACTATGGTAAAGGAGAGAGAATTGTGATCACTTTCTCTGAAATATATCCCCTCTGAGAAATCTGACACATTTCCCAGGTATCAGGTCAATTATAGCCTCTCCTCGAGTTGATCTATCCACATATTGTGTCAGGAAACCTAACAAATTCCACTCCATCATCTTTCACTTTAAGATGATGCCAACCAATATTTGGAAAGTTAAAATCACTCATAACAACAACCATATTATTTTTGGACCTTTCAACAATTTGTCTCCCTATCTGATCCTCAATGTCTCTTTGACTATTGGGGGGACTATAATATGCACCCAGTATGGTTATTGCTCCATTACTGTTCCTGACGTCTGCTCCACTGACTCAGTAGACAATCCCTCCATTGCTTCCCCCTTTTCTGCAGTTGTGATAGTATCTCTGATCAGAAATCGCATTCAGAATCAGGTTATTATCATGAACAAGTCATGAAATTTGTTGTTTTGCAGTAGCATCATAGTCATATAATGTTCATTGAAACCACCTGACCACAATAAATAAAAATAGTACATGAGAAGTCAAAGTAAGGCAGTGTCTTTCGTTCATTGATCATTCAGGAATCTGATGGCAGTGCAGAAAAAAGCTGTCCTTGTGTCGTTGAGTCCTTCATCTTTAGGCTCCTGTATCTTTTTCCTAATGGTAGCAGAGTGAAGAGGGCATGGTCTGGGTGGTGGGGGTCCTTGAAGATAGAGGCTGCTTTCTTAAGACACAGGCTTTTGTAGATGTTCTCAATGGAGTGGTACCCATGATATTGCAGGCCGAGTTAACAACCCTCTGGAGTTTTTTCTCGTCCTGAGCATTAGCACCACCTTACCAGACAGTTATGCAACCAGCCAGAATACTCAAACACCTCACAAAGTATAGCCACTGGCGATCCTTCTTCATGATTGCATCAACTTGGAGGCTCCTGGACAGATCCTCGGAAATGTTGGCGCCCAGGAATTTATTCTTGACCCTCTCCACTCCTGAGCTTTCGATGAGGACTGGATCGTGTTCTCCTGACTTCCTCCTGGAGTCCACAATCATCTCCTTGGTTTTGCTAATGTTAAAACCAAGGTTGTTGGTGTGACACCACATAACAAGCTGATCTGTCTCCCTCCTGTATGCTTCCTCATTGCTGTTTAATTCTGTTCACAACTGTGGCCATGCAGTCATGGGTGTATAGTGAGTAGACCAGTGGGTGAAGCATGCATCCTTGAGATACGCCTGTTTTAATCATCTGAAAGGAGGAGATGTTTTTGCAGTTTGTACTGACTGTGGTCTTACGATGAGGAAGTCAAGGATCCAGTTGCAGAGGTGGGGAGGGGTAAAGAGGTCTGGGGTTTGGATCTTCTTGACCAGCACTGAGAGAGTAATAGTGTTGAAAGATGAGCTGTAGTCTATGAAGAGCAGCCACATTACTGTTTTCGAGGTGATCCAGAGCTAAGTAGAGAACCAGCAAAAATGTGTTTGCTGTGGAGCACTTGTGACAATAGGTGATTTGCAGTGGTTCCAGTCCTTTTTGGTACATGTTAATTCTGGCCATAACCTCTCAAAGCATTTCATCACAGTAGAAGTTAGTGCTACTGGGCAATAGACATTAAGGCAGCTGACACTCTGTTCTTTTTGGGACCAGGATGATTGATGTCCTTTTGAAGCAGGTGGGAACCTCTGACTGCAGGAATGAGTAGTTGAAAATGTCCATGACATTCTGGATAATTGGTTGGTGCGGATTTTCAGTACCCTGCCATGTACACCATCGAGGTCTGATGCCTTGCAAAGGTTCATCCTCTTGAATGATGTTCTGACGACAGCCTCATTGACAGATATCTCAAGGTCCTCAGCCTTTGCATAGATTCTAGTTGACACTGCTGGGATCTCCTTCTCAAAGCGGACATAGAAGGTATTCAGCTCAGTGGGTAGTGAAACATCAATGGTGTTCACCCTCACTTTGAAGGCTGTAATGGCTTGCGTTCCCTGCCACAGCTGGCATGTTTCTGTCTCTAGCTTCCTTTGTAATTGCCACTTTTCTTCAGAGGTGGCCTTCCTCAGGTCATTCCTGGACTTCTTGTAGCAATCTGGATCTCCGGCCTTAAATGCCCTTGATCTTACCCTCAGCAGTTTGCGAATCCTCTGATTCATCCAAAGCTTCTGGTTTGGGAACACCTGGTATGTGTGCCTGGGCACACACTCGTCCATTTAGGTCTTGATGAAGTCAGTGACATGTTGCATATTCATTCAAGTCTAAGGAATATGTTCCAGTCCATAGATTCAAAGCAGTCCTGCAGATGCTCCTCCATCTCCCTTGACTATACTTTCACCCTCTTCACTACTGGTGGTCCTCAGTCTTGTTTGTACGCCGGAAGTAGAAGTATAGCCAAGTGATCATGGTATGACTCGGTAGGAGTTCTTCATGGTGGTGTAGCATTGGTCAAGTGTGTTGGCTCCTCTGGTCTCACATGTGACATGTCGATGGTAGTTTGTCAGAGTCTTCTTCAGGTTGGTCTGATTGAAGTCCCCTACAATGTCAGGAAGGTATCAGGATGTGCTCTCTCATAACTGCTAATCACAGTGCACAGCCTCTTAGTGTCAGCTTGATGTTAGCTTTGGGCAGAGTGGACAATGCAACCAGAATGATGTTGGTGAACTCCCTCGGCTGGTAGAATGGGTGGCATTTGATTTCCAGATGTTCAAGGTTGGGGGAGGAGGACTGGGACATGACCATCATGTTTGTGCACCACAATTAATTGATTATGACACAAACATTGCCCCTTGGTTTTTCCTGATGCCGGTGTCCAGTCAGTGTGATGAGTCAGCTGTGTTTGGTATGTCCTCGTTTAACTATTTTTCTCTAAAGCACATCACACAGCACTCCCTAATGTCTCTCTAATGTTGTAACCTAGCTCAGAGTTCATCAAGTTTGTTCTCCAAGGATTGTACATTGGCAAAAAAGGATGCCTTAGCTTAACCTGTAGTTCCCCCACCCCCTGTCCTTTTTTAAACATCTAAAGCCCATTCCTGTCCCCAAGACAGCTAAGTCTCTGTAATGGTCACAACATGTATTGACTCACTCTCTAAGTTTATCTACTCTATTGACTCACATTCTGAGTTCAGCTACTCTATTCCTAATTATTCTTGCATTAAAGTACATACATTTCAACCCATCCAACTTGCTGCATTTGCAGTATGTTCCATCCACTGCCTGTCATTCCTGACAGTCTCACTACATATAGCATCTACCATTTCACAATCATCTGACCTACTTCCCATCCCTCTGACTAGTAGTTTAAACCCTCTCCAACAGCTCGATCAAACCTGGCTGAAAGGATATTGGTCTCTGCCCAGATCATAGATCACCCAGAGGCAATCCCAATGATGCAATGAACCCCAATGAACCTCTGCACCAATTCCTCAGCCTCACATTCATCTGCCATAACTTCCTATTCTTGTCTTCACTAGTGCTTGGCACTGGCAGCAATCCAGAGATTGCCACCCTTGTGGTTCTGCTCTTTAGCTTCCTTCCTAACTCCCGATAGTCAACTTTCAAGACTTTATCACTTTTCTTATCTATGCCATTGGTACCATGACATCTGACTGCTCACCCTCCCTTTCAAAAATTCTATGGACTCAATCAAAGACATCTTTCATCCTGGTTCCTTTGGACAAAGAATTCTACAGATTCATTATTCTTTTGGAAAAACAGTTCCCCCTTATTTCTGTCCTAAGTCTTCTCATTCAAATCTTGAGGCTATGTCCCCTTGTTCTAGTCTCATCTACCAGTGGAAATAACTTTCCTGCCTTATAATTGCATATATTTCCACAAGATCTCTCATTCTTTTGAATTCCAATTAATATAGTTCCAGGACACTCAATGCTTCCCTTTCGGCTAACCCCCTCATCTCTAGAATCAACTTGGAAAACTTCCTCTGAACTGCCTTGAAAGTCAGGGTATAATTTATCAAGAGACCAGAACTGTATGTAGTACATAAGGTGTTACATTTTGGAAAGGCAAATCTAAATAGGTCATATGCATTAAATGGTAGGCTATTGAGATGTGCAGAGCAACAAAGGGATTTAGGAGTGATGGTAAATAGTACCCTCAAGGCTGATACTCAGGTAGATGGTGTGGTGAAGAAGGCATTTGGAATGTTGGCCTTCATAAATCAGAGTATTGAATTCAAGAGTAGGGAGGTTATGATGAAATTGTACAAGGCATTGGTGAGGCCAAATATGGAGTACTGTGTACAGTTTTGGTCACCAAATTATAGGAAAGATATAAACAAAATAGAGAGAGTACAGAGAAGGTTCACAAGAATGTTGACAGGATTTCAAGGTTTGAGTTACAGGGAAAGGTTGTGCAGACTAGGGCTTTTTTCTCTGGAGCGTAGAAGATTGAGGGGGGACTTGATAGAGGTGTTTAAGATTTTAAAAGGGACAGACAGAGTAAATGTGGATAGGCTTTTTCAATTAAGAGTGGGGGAGATTCAAACTAGAGGGCATGGTTTAAGATTGAAGGGGGAAAATTATAAAGGGAACATGAGGGGAAATTTCTTTACACAAAGGGTGGTAGAGATGTGGAATGAGCTTCCAGCAGACGTAGTTGAGGCGGGATCATTGGTTACATTTAAGGATAGACTGGATAGTTACATGGAGAGGAGAGGACTGGAGGGGTATGGACCGGGTGCTGGTCAGGGTGGGAATTTGTTATGGCATGGACTAGTAGGGCTGAACTGGCCTGTCCTGTGCTGTAAGTGGTTATATGGTTTACCAGGACACAAACCATTGCAGCAGAACCTCCTGGCTCTCCCAAACCTAATGTATATTGTGAACAGTTCCAGGCTCAGCACTAACCTCCATGGCACTCCATTCTCCATTGATTACTAACTAGAGAAATGCTTATTTATCCCAACCCTTTGCCTTCTATCAGTTAATGAACCCTCTCTTAATGCTAATACTTTACCCCAATATCTTTCATCATTATCTTATGGAAAGTCTTTTATGTAGCACCTTATTGAACAATTTCTGGAAATCCATGTGTGCACAGCATCCACCTGTTCCCCTCTATCCACCGAATATTTAGCTCATTATATCCTCAAAAAACTTTAGTAAATTCAAAACACTCTTCCTCATCCATGCTGCATCTGCTTGATGAAACAATTTCTATAAAGATGCCTCATTTTTTTCTATTGCTTCAAGCAGTTTCCCGACTTCAGAGATAAAACTAATTGGTTGACACATGCCTGTCCTTTTTTGCATGCATTGTTTTTTAAACAGTGCCATGATATTTGCTGTCTTACAATCTGCTGGGACTTGCCTAGAGGCTAGAGAATTTTGTTAAATGATCACAGACATCTCTACCATGGCTTCCACCATTTCTTTCAGTACCCTCTCATACATTCCAACAGGATGGTGGGGTGTATCCACCTTAGGCACACGAGTTGGCTCAATGTAGCCACACACCAAATGAAGGTTGGATAAGATTTTAGAATAAGCCACAAATAATACAAAATAATGTTTTTAAAAATCTGCAATAAAGTAATGGAGTACTTGATGCAACACTTGCTTTGTGTTGTTTTTTTTATGCCAGTGAAGAACAAGAACAGTGCCAAAGCTCATTATTAAATGGAGCAGGTAGCTTTGAAGAGTTAAATTTTACTTAAACCATGCAGAGATTGGTGCAAGGAACCTGACTCTTAGAACTCTGTATGTCACTTAAAATTAGCTGAATAACTGAATCAGAGTGACATGATTCTGCTTCTGCATCTGCTACTGGTTTCTTCATCGTCAGGCATTTTCGTATCCTCAACTATTAAATGCAGGTGTTGAATCCACTCTATTTCTTTCCAGAAAGGCCTCAATACTCTCCAAAGAATGAGGGAATTGTGTCCAAGGATGTTAAGAGAATCATACATGGCATTTGGAGATTTTAACCATCGTCAAATTTCTAATACTCTTTGTGTGAGGTGTGAATTTTCAAACAAAAGTGCTGTTACAAAATTTTGAGAAGGATGAAAAGATGTTGAGTTGTGGTGCAGTGATTTTCAGAGGATTAATCGAGCTTCAAGGAGGGGAATTGTTATAATAAAGATCAAATTAGCCAGCTAAGTCAGAAAATATTTTGGTAGTCTACTAACATAAAAAAAAGTTGAGTCATTGAAATTTTGCAGATTGCTGCCGTGTCTTTAGTGCAGTTTTCTTGACATTGACATGCTCTGCATTATTTTTCTATCATCTGCAAAGGAGATATCTTTCTCCTGCAGGAAGGATTGGGGAAAGAGGATGTCCTTCCTGCTGTCCACCAGTAGCCCAAGGCCTCCAATACAATATCAAGAAAGCTCTGCACTTGTCCCTTTGCCCAGATTTTCCTTATTCATTACAGAAAAAATGTCCTTCCCTTTACAAGGTGCAACTACTTGTAGCTATTTTCCCTAATGGACAAGTGGTGCAGGGAGAACTGGTTGTATGTCCTTTAAATCACAGACAGAACATGTGTTGCTTCAGCTGGGTGCACATTCATTAGCATGTGCAGTACCTATCCCAGCCCTGTGAAATAAGATTAAGTAACTTTTTGACTCCAAAATATGAATTTTAATTATACTATTGGAAACACAAAATTATCAGACCATCTGAGATATCTTACTTGGTGTCACATACTCTCTGCATGCATGATGGAATGCTTTCTATTGGCCTGTGTTTATACTGTGCCAACAACTTTCAAGAAACTCAACATCTTCCAGGATAAAACATTCCTCTAGATTGGTGCTAAATCAGCCACCTGAAACATTCATTCTATCTACCCCCCCAGTACCTTGTAGCTGCAGAGTGTACTATCCACAACTCCAGTCTCAGCCACCTAGAAGGACAAAAGCAGCATGTGTATTGAAATCCAATCCATCCAATTGTGCACTCTCTTGATTTACAAATATATTGCTGGCCATTTTTCATCCTCTCCCCAACATCAATGTGGAGGGTACTGTCTCCATAAGGACTGTTGTGCTTCCCCTTCTCAAGGGCAGTGGGGATAGTAAATAAATCTCAGAATCATGGTTAGTAGTGTAAGTGGGAGAGAATGATCATTCAGGGTTTTTCTCTCGCTCTGTTTTCAGCCTTAGTGCACAATTGACACATTGGCCTTCTGAATGACAGGTGTTTACTGAAACTTGCAAATACTGCAAAAAGTTAGGAGGGATTAAAAAAAAAACATAGAAGATAGGAGCAGGAGTAGGTCATTCGACCCTTCGAGCCTGCTCCGCCATTCAACGAGATCATGGCTGATCTTAAAGTTCAGTACCCCGTCCCCGCCTTCTCTCCGTAACCTTTAATACCCTTATACTGAAGGAATATATCTAATTCCCTCTTAAATATATTTAATGAACCTGCCTCTACTGCCCTCTGTGGCAATGAATTCCACAGATTCACCACCCTCTGGGTAAAGAAATTCCTCCTCATCTCGGTCCTAAATGGTTTGCCTATTATCCTCAAACCATGGCCACAGGTTCTGGATTTTCCCGTCATTGGAAACATCCCATCTGCATCCATTCTGTTCAGTCCTGCCAGAATTTTATATGTCTCTTTTATATGAGATCCCCTCTCAATCTTCTAAACTCCAGCGAGTACAATCCCAATTTGCGCAATCTTTCCTCATAAGTCATTCCTGCCATTCCAGGTATCAGCCTGGTGAATCGCCTCTGCACTCCTTCCATTGCAAGAACATCCTTCCTTAGATAAGGTGACCAAAACTGCACACAATACTCCAGGTGGGATCTCACCAAGGCCCTGTACAGCTGCAGTAAGGTATCCTTGTTCCTATACGCAAACCCTCTTGATATGAAGGCCAACAAATCATTTGCCTTTTTAACCGCCTGCTATACCTGCATGCTCACCTTTAGAGACTGGTGTACAAGTACCCCTAGGTCTCTCTGCACTTCCCCATCTCTTAATCTATTGCCATTCAAATAGTAATCGCCCTCTGGTTTGTATTACCAAAGTGGATAACCTCACATTTATCCACATTGTAGTGCATTTGCCATGTATCTGTCCAGTCCCTCAATTTATCCAAATCACACTGGAGCTTCCTGACCCCCTCTTCTGTGCACACAACCCCTCCTAGCTTAGTGTCATCTGCAAATTTGGAAATATTACATCCAATCCCCTCATCCAGATCATTAATGTAAATTGTGAACAGCTGGGGTCCCAGTACAGATCCCTGTGGTACCCCACTGGTCACCGCCTGCCACTCAGAAAATGAGCCATTTATTCCAACTCTCTATCTTCTACCTGCCAGCCAGTTCTCAATCCACATCAATACTTTGCCCCCAATCCCATGAGCCTTGATTTTGGAAGCCAGTCGTTTATGCGGGACCTTATCGAAGGCCTTTTAGAAGTCCAGGTACACCACATCCACTGGCTCTCCCCCATCTATTTTACCTGTCACCATCTCAAAGAATTCCAATAGATTTGTCAAGCACGATTTACCTTTTGTAAATCATTGTTGACTCTGTCCGATCCCTTCTCTGTTTCTAAACTTAGGGAGAATTTTAAAACAAATGGAGGAAAGTGCAGAGGCATTACAGATGATGTATTGTATATAGAATTGTGATTTGCGTAGAATAAGGCAGGTAAATTATACAATTTTGATGAGGCCACTGGAAGAGAGACTTGGAGACCTTCATAAATCTTTAAAGGTGGAAGGATAAAGTTGGAATATATTTCAACATCAAAAAGGATTATTAGTTTTATAAACCTTTGTTGAGGGATACAATTTCATCCTTGGTGCAATTAAAGGCACAATATTGGAGTGAGTGCACATTGAAGATGGGGAAAATTTACAATGCAGACAGCTCAGTGATAATGAAGATGCTGCCTCTGTTCTAATGGTCTTGGTCCCAATCTAACCTTGAATATTGTCTGTGTGTAGCTTGCACACACTCTGTTACTGTGTGGCCATCCCCCCTTCCCCTCCCCCCAGGAAAGATGCACGTAGGTAGGTTAACAAGATAGGAATCCATAATATTTCAGGAAAGGAACCTGCATGGATAAAAGATTGAGCAACTGGCAGAATGGATAAAGTGGGAATAAAGGGGGGCTTTTCTGCTTGCCTACCAGTGACTAGTAGTATTCTGCAGGGGTCAGAATTGGATTCATTACTTTTATACTATATGTTAATGATTTTGATGACTGAATTGATAGCTTTGTGTCCAAGTTTTCAGATGATGCAGTGATAATTGATGGGGCCAGTAGTGCTGAAGAAGCAGGAAATCTGAGGGATACTTAGATAGCCTGGAAGAATGGGCAAAGAAGTGGCAGATGGAATACAGCACAAGAAAGTGTCTGGTCATGCATTCTAGAAGAAGGAATAAAAGTATAGACTATTTTCTAAATGGTGAGAGAATTCAGAAAGTGGAAGTCCAAAGGGATGTGGGAGTCCCAGTGCAGGATTCCCTAAAAGTTAGTAAAGAAGGCAATTATAAATGTAATCATTTGTTTTGAGGGAACTAGAATAATAAAAAAAAGCAAAGATGTAATGTTGAGGCTTCATAAGTCTTTGGTCAGACCACACTTGGAGTATTGTGAGCAGTTTTGAGCCCCATATCCATATTGAAGGTCCAGAAAACTCCCAGAGCTGACAGGATTAACAGATGAAGAGTATTACACAGCTCTGGCCTGTACTCGCTGGAGTTGAGAAGGATAAGAGTGAATCTCATTGAAACCACCTGAATTTTGAAAGGCCTGGATAGAGTGGATGTGACGAAGATGTTTACAATAGTGGGAGACACAGTCTCAGAATAAAAGGACATCCCTTTAGAACAGAGATGAGGAGACATTTCTTCAGCCAATAGGTAATGAATTGGTGGTATTTGTTGGCCCAGACAGCTGTGGAAATCAAATTGCTGGGTAAATTTAAAGTGGAGGTTGATAGGTTCTTGATTAGTAAGGGTATCAAAGGTTGCCAGGAGAAAAAATGAGAATGGGGTTGAGAGGAAAAGTACATCAGCCATGATTTGAATGGCAGAGAAAACTTAATGGGCTAAATGACCTAATTCTGTTTCTTCATCTTATGGTCTTAACTGGCCACTTTAAATTGCACCTAGTGTGTAAATAAGTGTTGGAATTTGTAGGGAATTAATGGGAATGTGGGAAGAATAAAATAGTATTAGTGTAGGATTCATCTACACAGATACTTAATGGTTCCATGGTGCCTGATTCTTGGCTATTAGGAAAACCCAGAAACATAGTCCAGACTAAACTGTGCTTTGAAATTGCTGGCACATGAACAATAGCCCCCTTTCTGATTGTATTTGACACTCAAGTAGTTGAGTGGAGACAGAAAAAAATGGTACATTCACTGGTGAACATGGCAAGAATTCATAAATTATACACAATTATTTGAAAAAATAAATTAATTTAGAAACCTGTTAAAGAATTTTCTGTGGGTAATGTTCTTAAATTGTAGGGCACATGTAATTGCAATAAAGTATTTAATAAAGCATTTGTTATTAGTGAGTGGTGAATGGATGAGTGTAAAGAGTTATAACAATCATTGGTCAAGTTGGTAAGGACTTCCTGGAATCATTATCACTTGGACACATTTATTAGTTGATTTAATCTTCCCAGTACATGGTGACTAGCAGAATATTTTGTTTAATTTTGGGAGTCAGTTGGCTATCCCCCTCCCTGGTTAAGGACTGTGTGGAACCAAATCATTCACAACATTAGTGTCATGTTTGACACTTAAATTGACTTCTTAAGCCTATAACCATTATCTACCCCATAACCCACATCCCAACTCTATACCTACATCAGCTCATATGTTCCTGAAATAATCATCCACACCTTTGTTACCTCTGGATTTAGATCCAATGTTCTTTGTGGTGTCTCATCCAAGATCATCCATGAAAGTCTGGCCTCAGGATCTACCACTATTTGTGGCTGAGCAATCAGCTATGAATGCCTGGAAATCCGTTTGTAAGAATATCTGGTCTGCATTGCTTATACTCTTACCGCCCAGAAACAGACCATTTGACACCAAGTCCATGCCAAATTCTTATATTCTTTGAAAATGCTCCATGAAATCTAAATTTCTTACCATTTATGACTATCTGCCTTAAAGTCTGCTTACGTAGGTCAGTATCAAATTCTCTTTGATAATGTTACACACTATGGATTTTTTGTTTTGTATAGTAAAACCCCTGGTATCTGGCATCTATGGGGATTGGGAGATGCCGAATAATGTATTTTCCTCTTACATTTCTTAACTAATACACTTGCATTAAGAATAAACAGTTTTCAGTGAACAAACTTCACTTGCATGAATATATAAACTTTAAAGCATTTTACTTTATTTTCAGTCAATCATTGAAAACTTTTAACTGTCGCTGCATTTAGCAGGTTTCTCCTCCTCTCCCAGGTTTACAGATAAAACCTTACTAAGCAGAGATAAGGAGACACTTTAAGAGAGTCACCCAATGGCGAGCGGCATCAAATAGCTCTTATTCCTGGGTGATGCCGTTGCTGTTTCACACAATTTATTCAAACTACTGCTGCGAGCAAAGCACTCCGCTAGCTGGATATTTGTTCCGATCTTCACCAAAGTGTTTTTTTGTTACTTCAGAGAATAATTTTACAATTTTAAACTTGTGTATTTTTACTTGTTATGTTATTCTTATTTATTTTAGTTTTAAAGTTTATTATCCTCACTTTTTTTGCTGGTTGCTTGAGACTGCTGGTTGCTTGAATTCTGGATACTAGGGTTTTAGTGAATAAAGTCTTTACTAAGTAGATGTTATTATTAAAGTTAAAGGCACTACTATCCAAAAGGCCCAAGACATTGTTGCACAAGTTACTCTGGTAGTATAGTAGAACAGAACAGTAAGGAGAGAGGCAATGAAACTGAGAAATAGCTTTAAGGATAAAATTCTGAGAGTACACAACTGGTCATTCAATAATCTGCTCCTTAGTTGATGATTTCATGCCACATTTACTATTTGTATATTCCAGTTGTCTGTCATTCAGAATATTTCACTTGACTTTTAACTCTTTTCATGTTTGTCACTTTGTTCATTGTTAAATCGGTGACTGTTTTTCATCTTCAGAGCAGACCATTAACTTAGTGTTGTTCACTGTTATCAGCTATCTGCATTCCCTACTTGAACCAGTATTCATTGAAGCAACCCAGAAGCAACATTCAAAAGGAAGTAGTAGTTAAAAATAATCCTCAATGGTTAATTTTTCGTTCCCATGTTCCTTTTGCAGATTACTTTAGTGTTTGGGAAAGGGAGATGAAACAAAAATATGTGCTGTGTGCTCATTTTGGATCCCAGATGTTTTCTTTATGGAAGTAAAGAGGGAGACTTCCTTCCTTTTTCCTTTTACAGAACAATGCTCACCTATTGTTGTTTTCTTTATATTATCTACTTTAACAGCTTGTTTTTACACGATACTTGTAAAAACAATCAAGGATTGAAGTACTTGTGTTATGTAGCACCTTTCAAGACCTCAGGACATCCCAAAGCACTTTTCAGTCATGAAGTACTTTTGAAGTGTAATTACTATTGTGATATTCAAATGTGTGCTAATTAAATTGTTCAGGTAGAGCTAAAACACTGGCAAAAATCATGTCCAGTCTATCTAATTATGGCCCAATCAGTTTACTATCACTCATCAGCAAGGTAATAGAGGGTAAATGTCACTGGGAGGCACCACCAATGACATGTTGGCAGTTCTATCCAGCGGCATTAACTCACCAATAACCTGCTCACTGATAATTAATTTTGGGTTCAATTGCAACACTTGATTTCAAACCTCATAATAGCGTTGCTTCAAACAAATTCCAGGCTGAAGTCAAAATGCCTGGCCTTGACATCAGGACAACATTTAACCAAATATGGCATCATGAAGACCTGGTAAAGCTGCAGTCAGTCAGCATTCAGGGGAAATTCTCGACTGCCTGGAGTCATACCTTGCACAAAACAAGATCATCCCAGTCCCAAGGCAAAACTGAACAGATTGCTCCCTGCAATGCCCTAGATCCAAATATTTTCATCTGCTTCAATAATGACATCACTTCTATCAATAATTCATAACTAGGAATGTATGTTGATTGTAGATTATTTAATTCCATTCATAATTCCTCAAAAGTGAAGCAACTCATTCATGCATGGAGTGAGGCCTGGACCATAGGACCATAAAATATATGAGCAGAAGTCGGCTATTTGTCTCATTGCATCCATTCTGCCATTCCATCATGACTTGCAGCCATGGCAAGTAACACTGTGCCACAAAAGTGCTTTGCAATGACCATCTCAATAAGAGGAAAGTTTCCTACTCAACCTTGACATTCAATGGCATTGCTATCACTGAAACCTCACCAACAACATCCTGAGTGCCACTCTTGCCCAGAAGCTTAACTCATCTAGCCACATAATAAAGATCAGATACTGAATATCTTATAACAAGTGACATGTTTTGAAAACTGCAAAATCATAAGTCAGGTGTGTGATGAAAAAATGCCTATAGGAATATAGATCCAACAAGGCTCAAATACTTGCCAGCATCTTGGAGAAAGCACTTTCTTTGATTATCATTCCATCCACGATTGACACACCATGGTGACTGCATGTCCCATCTGCAAATCATTGTCTTAGTCTACTTGAACAGTGCTCCCAACTCTGTGACTTCTACCAACAAGAACAATGATGATAGGGGCATGGGAACACTACTACCTGTACTTGTCATACTAAGTAAAACAACATCATGACTTGACGGTCTATTGGAGGTTTTAATTGATTGCCTTGTTTAAATCCAGCATTATCAGAGTATCTTCATCAGGGAGTGCAGTGGTTTAAGAAGATGGCTCAATTAACTAGCAATTTCCACCTCAAAATATCAAAAAATATAGAATGTGCTTATATATTTAAGAATGTAATTATAAGAAAATACGCAGCTTAATGTTGAAATCCGTTTTTATTCACTTAATTGTGCAGAATGAAATTAGATTGAACAGCCAGTAGATGGAGCCCTGCTGCACTTCTGTTGATCCTTAATAGTTTGATTTGATATTCATGCTGGTAAACCCTGTATTTTCTGAGCTTGGTGACAAATAGAATCAGTTCAGATTTTCCTTCAGTAGTTGCGTTGCCACTCATCTTTATAAATTGGATATCCAGAGCAATACAATTACACTTCAACTCAGCAAATAACTCCAAAATTTTGTGGTGAAATTAAAGAAGTATTTAACAGATCTGTTCTATCGTTTTGCTGTCATTTTCCTTAAGAACCATTTCCAAAGTGTTGAGTCCAAATGTATATATATCATTTTCATCATCATGTAATTAAGTAAACTGACTTTTAAAAATGAATCAATAAATAGAAAAGCAGAAATATCATACATTAGCATTAGTTCAGCTTTATGAATATAAACAACATGATTAAAATCTTAAATAAAATTGGTACAACAGCAGGAATTTATTTGGCCCACTGAATTTTAAATTTTTTAATTTAATTTTTTTTTAAAAATTAGACATATAGCACAGTAACAGGCCATTTTGGTCCATGTGACCGTGCCACCCAATTAACCTATACCCTCTGTATGTTTTGAATGGTGGGAGAAACTGTAGCCCCACCCACACAGACACAGGGACAATGCACAAACTGCTTGGAGACGGTGCAGGATTCTAAACCCAGTCGCTGATGTTACGCCAGCCATGCCACCCTTATTAACCAACTTAAGATGTCTTAATGATGTTTTACTTTAGTCTCACAATTCCAAGATTCCATTTGTATGTTTCACACAATTTGGAGAAGGTTCCCTATTGCACATAATGTAAACTTACACCAGTAAGTTTTACATTTAAGAGTAAGAATAATGTAGATTGTGACAGCTCATCTAGTTCATAAAATTTTTCTGATATCTTCCAAGAATTATATAGTTCCCTTTCATCTTGGTTTCTGTCCTGAGTGTCAGTTTGCAGTAATATTCACAATTAAATTATGTGCACTAATTACAATCTACTTGGGTTCCCAGAACACTGAATTTTTCCAGGATAGGTTTGTTCTTCTATTGGGGATCAAAGTTTGAAGGTTAATTAACCAAGCTATTTTGCAAAAATTCAAAGCATTGCAAAACAGAAGTAATGAATTTTATATAATTTACAATGATAATTAGCTGCTTGAATAGTGTTCAAATGTCACTGTTGCAAGCTGCACCTGTATGATGAGCCTGTAGGCATGCACTGGTAAGATAACTATGTACTCAAATACCACTAGAAAAAAAATCTTGGTAGTAATTAGAATATGATTTTCTTTAAACTCCAAAATACTTCTCTCTCCTTCTGAATCTAACTTTCCTTGAAACTTCAAAAGAAATTTCCAGCGAGGCAATATGGGTAGAGATTAGGAATAAGAAAGGGCATTCACTATGATGAGTTTATAATGTAGACTTCCCAATAGCCCACAGAAGGTAGAGGAACAAATATACAGAAAATTATGGAAAGAAGAAAGCAATTGGGTTGTTGCAGTGGGTGACTTTAATTTCTCAAATGTTAACTGGAACTTTCTTTTTGCCAGAGGTTTAGATGGGGTAGAAGTGCCTGGGTGCATCCAGGAGGGTTTCTTGAAATGGTATTTCAATCATCTAAACAGGGATAGGGCCATGCTGGATCTTGTATTGGGAAATTAGCTTGGCCAAGTATTTGGAGTTTCAGTGGAAGAGGCTTTGGGAATAGTCATCATAATTCCTTAAGTTTTCACACAGTTATGGATAAGGGAAAAGCATTAAATTGGGGAAAAACTAATCACAACAGTATTAGGCAGAAGCTGGAGAGTATCTATTATTGATTAGGAGTACTTTTTATTGGCAAGTCCAATAAAAGCCAGTTGGTCAGAATTCAAGATTAGCGTGTTCCTGCAAAAAGATAAAGATGGGAATGTACAGGAACCTTGGAATATGAGGGAAGTTGTGAAAGGAAAAGGAAACAAATGTGAGGTTCAGGAAGTTGAATTTGTACAGAGCCCTTAATGAATATAAAGAAAATTGGAAATAACTTAAATAGGGAATCAGGAGTGGTACAGGAGCCATGAAATATTCTTGATGAGTATAATTTAGGAGAATTTATAGGAATTTTAGACACACATTATAAGCATCAGTGGGAGAGAAATTATTGCAGAAGATTCATGGAATCTGGAAAACCATGTACACAAGGCATAGTCAGCATTGCTTTGTGCAGGGAGGTAATTTTTTAGAGACTTGATGGAAGCCATATTGCAACTGTTTAAAACTTTGGTTAAGCCACATTTAGAATATTGTGTGCATTTCTGGTCAACAAATTGTAGGAAGATAGATGGAAGCTTTAGAGAGCATGTAAAAGAGACTCATCAAGACATTGGCTGGATGAGAGAATATTATTTATGAGGAGAGGTTCAACAAAGTTGGATTATACTGTGGACATTCTTCCCAGCACAACAAGGAGGGGAGATGTACTGTGCTTCAGATTAGACATCATGATCTCATTTGCAGTCTCTGATAATTATATAAAAATTCCACAACATTAATTTGAAAAGTAGCAGTGGATACCTCCCCAATTTTTATTCCATAGCCAGTAACAGCATCCATATAACTGACTTCATTGCTCTTTGTGCCACCATTTTTTTTACACTAATTGTCCACCACATTTCCAAACAATACAATAGGAAATGACACTACATTTCGGGCTTTGTCTAAGGCTGCATGTTACACCAAGAATACTTCCTTCCTGTCCTCACCCACTCCCCATTCATATCCAGACATTTTCTCTTTTCACACTTGTCTGTGCCTAAATTATCCTAAACTCCCTGTTTTTTGACATTGCTCAGGGTCTCAAACACACTGTAACTGTAACCTTTTTCATCCCCACAACCCACAAGGACGTATGAGTTTGAAGGGATTGACAATGTTAATCCTTTCAGAAAGGAGGAAAAACAAACCCTGAAAAATGTCCCCTCATGTTTTGCTGCATTCAGTCACTTGCAGCAGAAGGTAAAGTTGGTTGAGATCTTTATTTCAGTGAACTAATATTAAGAAGTGTTTTGTCAGCTTTTGGCTGTGCCAGCATTTGGCACTTGATCAATAGAAGTGACACCAATTATTTGTGCCATGTGTCGACTGGAAGTTGGAGATATATGAAACATCAGTGGGAGACCATCAATCACAGGACCACTGGGGCTCCAGGCTTATCAAGCTGATGGAATATTGAGCGTGAGGGAGGACCCCTGAGGCCTAAGTGCTTCCCTGAACAGTAGATCATCGAAGTCCATATTTCTAAAATCAAAAAGTAGGATGGAAATAAAGTCTATGACATAAAAGCTTTCAAAATTATCTACAGTAAAAAAAAACATAGTAATAGCTCAGCACGATAATAATATAACAAAATAAATATAAAATGTAATTTTCCAATTCAGCGTAACACAGATCTGCACTTAGTACTGTTCAGCTTCAAGTTGATGTATGGTCCTATAGTTATTATTAATGATTTAGAGAATTTACCTTTAAAATTTTGGGTGGATTATTTATTATGTCAGCACTATGTAGGTATGATCTATGAAAGGCAGCAATAATCTTTGTTCTTGGCCTCACCAATTTAATGCACTCTGGTTGTTAATTATAGTAATCAAAAGGAAAAGGGGGAAGATGTAGCATGAAGGTAGGCAAATTCCATTCTGTTTTATATTTTCTAGTGAAATTACATTTTCTTAAACAAAAATCATATTTTATCAGAAAATAAATTTATAAGGTGAGGCTGAAACATTGTAAACTGCTCCTCCAACTTATTTAAAAGCGTTTGTTATCTTTGCTACTAGAAATTAAACTCCATGAAGTCTGTATTTCCGATTGTATTACTGTGATTTTTCCCTCAGTATTATAGATTCAAAAACAAAAGACGGTAATTTTCACCTTCCTGGTAAACTGAGGGATCAGCTGCCTATGATAGAACTTGTATTGTGTTCATTTCCACTGATTTGAATGGAACAGAATGGTTTTGTAATGGACTCCCAATCCATTACAACCTTTTATCACTGAGATGAGAAAGCCTCCCCCCAAGTAAAATAAAAACATAAAATGATCACATGCAATGTTTTGATGTTTTTAGAAGATAATCTTCCATCTTGTGATTTTTTTTTTGTCACAACAAACAATTCTTGCCATCTTTGCTTTTACTTCTCCTCCTGCTCCATTCCTGCTGTCCTGAGGGAAATGCAGTGTAATGTGGGCCATCCTAATTCTCTGTCTGTAAATTCCCAAAATGTGTTCCCAATGGATGAGGTATTACATCAGGAATTCAACTTCTACTTATGTGTTTTCAAAGAAACTAAAGCTGCATAGAGCAAATTAATGACAGATTATTGATATTTTCAAAATTAAAATACATTCTTTCAGAATTTATTGTCATGAACATGTCACAAAATTTGTTTTGTTTCAACACCACAGTGCAAACATTTATACAAACAACCTTACAAAATAAATAAAAATAGTGCCAGAAAAAGTCAAAGTTAGGTAATGTCTGTTGTTCATTGTTCATTCAAGAATCTGATGGCAGCGGAGAAGAAGCTGTCCTTGTGCCGCTGAGTGCTCATCTTCAGGCTCCTGGACCTTAATTTTCCAGTGGTAGCAGAGTGAAGAGGGCATGGCCTGGGTGGTGGGGGGCATTGAGGATAGAAGTTGCCATCACTTGTAGATGTCCTCAATGGAGAGAAGTCTAGTTCCTGTGCTGTCGCAGACAGAGTTAGCAACCTCCTGGAGTTTTTTTTGTCCCGAGCATTAGCACCTCTGTACCAGACAGTGATGCAGCCAGCCAGAATGCTCTCCACAGTAGATCTGCAGAAGATTTGGAGCGTTTCAGTGATACCAAATCTCCTCAAACTCCTCACAAAGTATAGCCACTGGTGAGGATTCTTGTGATTGCATTGACACGGGGGCTCCAGCACAGATCCCCAGACATGTTGACACCCAGGAATTTAAAGTTCTTGACCCTTTTTGTAAAGCCATATGATAATCAAAATATTTTTATCAATATGAGTTCATTGCATTTGGCCTTACTGACAGAAAAATGTTCAATTCATCACTTTTGAGAGAGTCATTATCATCCAATAACCTGCCTAAAAGTTGGAGTTATTTAATGACCTTATTATTTAATAAGCTAGAAGGAAGTGTCTGTTTTCAATGGAAATTCTAACCCACAGCACAATGCTTTTGTACAGGCTGCAATTACTTTTTATCGGAATCTCATTCGTTAAATATGTTATAGTCAATGCCCATGCAATGAACTTCTGGAATAGAGCGTTATGGTTAATGATTTTTCTTTGACTCGATGAAGGTTTTCAGGGGGTTGTATTAAGAGCACTCTGATTACATGTAAGTGAGCTACTTGTGGGATTGAGTACACAAAATAAATGGTGGGGTAGCTCAGCCATTATTGCTGCTGCCTAACAGCTTGATGACTTAGATTCAATTCAAAATTTTAGATGTGCATAGTTTGTCCATTCTTCCAATTACTGTAGTAGATTTTCTCTATCCATATCTCAGACATGCTGATTGGCAACTGTAAACTGTGAGAGGGTGGTAGAAGAATCAAAAAGCTGTTGATGGGCACATGTGAGAGAAGAGGTTACCGGGAAGTAAGTAAGGAATGGAATGGATGGGATTATAAGTTAGCATAAACTTAATGGGCTAAAAGGCCTTCTCCTGTGTTATGAGAAGTATGAATATTAAAATAAGGAGAGAAAAGGTGAGCATAAATGACATCAGAATATTGGTTGATAGACTGGGAAAATAGTTTTCAGAGCAAATTAGAGTACGAGTGACGTCAGGTCACTCATCTGAATGCTTCAGGTACCATGTAACCAGTACTACCTGTTACATGGTTTGATGGTCAGCGACGAAGCCAGCTCCCTCACCAAGCTTGCCTGGTGCAGAAGGTGGCTAGACATCCTGCAGGATTAAATTATTCAAGAGGTTACTTCAAAAATTATAGAAATCTCTGATTAGGCAGGGATTAGATTACTTTACACAGTACTGGATATTTTACAGTGGCTATTTAACCTAGGAAATGTGCAAATGACACTACTAATATAATACTGGAAATAATAAGCTTTAGTTAAGAAAAGACATCAGATAAATAGTTTAATAGAAAAAGATTGACATGGAGTTCTTTTGGAGTTGTTTGAAATGATACGAAATTACTGTCCGTCAACTCCATAATGGAGTTTTACAGTCTTACAGCAAGCTGCTAAAAACCAAAGAATCCGTTGAAACAAAGTTCTTAAAATATTCTCATGCAATTGAGATAATAGTTGTCAGCTATTTTTCCTTGCTCTTAATCTCCAGGATAAGTGTAAGTATATCCGATCAGTAGAGATTATTTGTCAGTCAACTGTTGCATTGACCTGATAACTCATAAACGTCAGAACTATTAATCAGTTAAGACCATGTGATTAATAGTGATTGGGCTCATTGTCTTTTATTGCATGTTGCCTCCTTGTTCTGCTGATTCATACCAGAATGAGTCAGTATCACCAGCTGCTGTTATTTTCCAGTGCCTAACTCAGACAGCAAACCTTCAAGCTATAAACTATGAGGACATAATAATCAATCCTGGTTCTACCACCTAATCAAAAGGTGATAACCATAGCATCCACCATCTTCCCAAATGCTCTTCCCTAACTCATTGTTTTCCACATAAACATGCCCTGTGATGAGCTGTAAGGAACTGAAAACCAATTTCTTCAATCTTCAGTGGTCTTACTGACAACCATACATCTTTATCAATGTGTATTTGTTAATTCACCATGAGTGAATATTGAATGAAAAGATGTCCTGCTCTTGTTGATTCAGAGATGATCATTCTTAGACAGGAAATGTAGTATTTTCAATCCTCTTTCTCTCAGATTAAGTGATGATTAAGGAAACTTAATGCAATATTATTTGTTATTTCAGTTTCAGGAGTTATTTTTTGCCTTTGGAATGCAGCTAAAAAAAATGATCAAAGAACCGTATCAATATTACTAATCCATATAGCGTGACTGTGATGTTTCTTATTTTGTAATAAAGAAATTTGGTTTCTTTTACTACAACTATAATTTATTAGCTTTAGAACTCATGACCTCATGGAGGCATCCATTTTGAATCTACCCCTAGCTGGAACAACTCATCTGAGACTCTCTCTAGTGGTCAGGATTATCACTAGCTCTCTATCAATACATCCCTTTTCCTTGAGATGTTTAATCTAAAAACATGACACACTAATAAAGTATTCATTTCAATTTAAAGTTCAACACAAATGTAAACACAAACATCAGCAGCACAAACTTTTTAAGTATGCAATTCTTTTTCTTTTAGTGATTCAGCCTGTCAGGTGCTTTAATAGTGCATGTGGATCTTCGTAATGTGTGTGGATCTTCTTAACACAGGTGCTTGTGTCGGCTCTGCTCGTCCACTATTGTCTAGCACTGGTGGTGTTTCCTCTGTTACTGTGCTGGCTGGATCGTTTGCATTGTCTGTTTCTGCAATGTCTCTTATATTTTCAGCAGGATCCTTCGATTCCTCCTCTGTATTTGACCATCCTATGTTCTGATAGTGGAGGATCTTGGATTTACTTCCTCCAGAACGATGGTCTTTTTGTCCCAAGTGTTAAAATCTCTGAGTCTCCCTGTGTCATGTTGTGCCAGAGGCCCTAAGCTTCTTGTTGACTTGTCATAGTTTGCATTTTTGTCTCCATTGCAGACACTTTTGTTTCCCTTTGACATCTCGTTTCTTGTTTGGGTCTGCAGAGCAGGGAAGTGTGGTGTATAGTTTACATCCCATCAGTGGGTGACATGCCATGTTCAAGTGGTGAAGCTCTGTAACTCAATAGAGCTAGATAGAGATCTGAGCCACTGTCTTGTGCTTTCTTGAGCAACTGTTTAACTGTGTGAACTCCTTCCTCTGCTTTGTTGTTTGATTGTGGATGCAGAGGACTTGAAGTCACATGTTGAAAATCATACTCTTCTGCAAAGTTCTGCAATTCTCTACAGCTGTAGCATGCTCCATTGTCAATGTGGACAATTTGAGGAATTCTGTCTTGCAAAGAGCAATTTCATATATTTGATACCATAAGCAGCAGATAGGTTAGGAAATAGTGCAGTCACCAGATAGTTCGACAGATAGTCAATATTTAATAAGTAATTATTTCCATCAATGTGGAACAGATTAGTCATTCTGCTGATAAGTCAATTATGATCGTAGGTTCCTTTGTCTGCTTTGTGTGATGTTTCAAACAGGTCTCAGCTTGAAACCATCCTGACAGTGTCAGTGTTTATCCCTCCCTAATAAACAGCAGTTCTGGCCCTCCTCTTGCATTTTTCCTTTTTGAGGTGCGCCTCGTGCAACCTTTTCAGCATCCCTTGTCCCAGTGATTGAGGAATGACAATTCTACTCTGTCCAAGTAGAAGCCCATTGACAACACTGAGCTCAGATTCTTGATGACCTTCTGTAGAACTGTGTCCTTTTCTGTTTCAGCTGCGATCTACTTGGATTTCATGTCAGGTATGGGAAGAGATTCAGTGATCAGGTTCATGTGAAGATTCACATCTGTCTCTGTGAACTCTCATTGTGTGCTTCACTCTGCATTGTTGCCCTGGATAATGCATCAGCTAACACAATAAGTTTCGCTGGTGTGTACACCAATTCAAAGTTATTACATCGTAACTTCATCATCAATCTTTGGATTTGCAGTGATATTTCACTGAAATATTTCTTGATTATTACTATTAATGGCTTGTGGTCTTTTTCTACCATAAATGTTGATAAACCATACACATAATTGTGGAATTTCTCAAGTCCATAGACCAGACCAAGACCCTCTTGATCTAAGCGTATCGACATTCCAATGTTGTCCTCATCCTTGATGCGTATGCTTCTGGCCTCCAATCTTCTCCCACAGCCTGAAGGAGTGCAGCACCTATTCCATCTTTTGAAACATACACAGATATTTTCATCCTTCTGGGTGCATCAAAGAATGTCAAAAGTACTGGTTTTATATGTAGAATGATCTTCAATTGTCCTCAATCTTCCTCATTGTTAACTGTCCACTTGAATTTATATTTTCCTTAGGAACATTCCTTAGGAACTTCCTTAGGAATGTTATTTTGGAAGACAGGTTTTCTTGTATCTTGTAGGTGAATGGTAGAACTCCAAACTCCTTGAAGTTGTCTAGAGATTAATCCATTATTTCCTCTACACTGTTTCATGCATTGTCACTGTTAATATGGTACACCCTCTTGAGTAGGCTCAATTTTTCACATGCTTTCTCATCAAACAGTAATTCATGTAATCTGGAACTATTGTGAACCTGAGGTGGTGCTCTTTATCTTTAACCTTCACCTTGAGTTTACAAGTACTTTTTGTGTTGATGCTTTGTCCATTGTAAGCTTTGAGCAGTACAGGATTTGCATGGATGTATGGCTTTATCTTCATTATCCTGATGTTGAACTCACAGATCAAATTGGCCTTTGCCTCTGTGTCCAGCTTGAAAGTAATATTTGTTCCATTTGTATTGTGACAGAGTATTTAGAGGTGGCTTGGGAGGAATTGTTAGAGCAGGTTGCACACAAACATTTTAAAGCACAGAATATTTGCAGGACCTTTGCAGAGTGCTTTTTGCAAAAAGAGCAACTAAGTGCAGCATACAGCTTGTCTGGTGGAGCATGTGATTTTTGCAGGCAGACAGAACAGTTTAGATCTCAGAGAGGGAGGGTGTGAAACAGAGAGAAAGGAGACAGAAATCAGCTCCAGAAAGACAAAGCTGGCAAACATTTTGGAAGACTGCCTGGTCAAAGGAGAAGACTGGCTGTCTGAAAGGTGACCTGAAAGAAGGAGGATCATCTGGAGAACCCTGAAGGAGGCAAGTTTCATCAGTAAGACTGATTAAACAGGAATCAGGTGCAGAGGTCCTGGAACAAAAGGAATCTCTCTTTGAAGATCAACAAGAACCCTCCTGAGTGGAAGCCATTTGCCTGTTAAGCACAAAAGACTGGTGAAATTTGTTAATGCTAACTTCTGTGCACAGTACAAGAATTGCCTGCAACCAGTGAAATTGAACTGTGATCCAAATAACTTTTCTAATCTTAAATACACATTACACACACCTGCGCTTAGTATTGGAGGGGGGATTAAATAGGTTAGTTCGGATAAGTAAGTAGGTTAAGTAATAAGTTAAAGTTTAATTTTGTTTTCTTCTTCAAATATAATTAAAAACTACTTTTATTTAAGTACCCCTTTGTGTTGTGGTGCATATTTATTGCTGCTGGTTTTTGGGGTCTTCTGAACATCATAACCTTTTGCAATGACACAGTCCATTTGTCCTGCTCAACTCTGTTCATGCTTGGCTGTTTGGTTTCTGTTGGTTTATAAACTTTCTGCTCTACCATGCCAAGGAAGAGTGCATCACTGAGAGCAATTTCTTCTATAGTGTGTACAGTCTCCATGCTTTCATTTCTGTTTTGTTTCCCTTTGGAAAGACATTGTTTTGCACAGTGATTCTGCCCTTTGCAATTATTACAGAATTTTCCATAGGCAGGGCATTGTTTTGGTGCATATTGAGTGCCACATCATTTACAATTGAATGTCTCCACTTTTTTGTTGTTTCCTATATCATCTTTTTTGTTAATGAGTGTTTCCAGACACTGTGGCTATGACCATGCCTTCATTTTCACTGACTTTTGCACTATTACCAAACTTTTTCATCTGAGCTGTTCCACTGGTGTGGCATATCTTCACAGCTCTTTCTTTCACAGCAGCTTCTCTCTTACTTCCTTATCCTGAGCACAATTTGATCACAGATCACTCTAGCTTTTAATTTCAAGTTTGTTTAAAAAGAAAGTATTAAACCTCTCTCCCTGCAGCTGCATGTGCAAGCAAAACATATACCTCTTGAACATTTCATTTTTCTTTGATGAACACTGTTCATCAAACATCTCGATAACCTTGTTGACCAAACCTGGTCAGCTGCCTCAGCAAAAACAAACTGTTGAAAGCTTCTAGTGCTTGAGATCCCGCCAAGATAAGTAGTAGTGCAATCTTCCATGGATCAGGTTTGCTATGGCTTGCACGTACAGCATAAATCATTGTTTGAACAATCTCCGCTCATGGTCGACATTTCCAAACCAATTTACAGTTTTAGGAGCCATGTTTTCTGTTGCTATTGACTAATTCTCACTCGACACACTCCTGGTGTTTCTTTCACTTCTGGTACCATGTGATGTTTCTTTTATTGAACAAAATAAAGTTGGTCTCCTTTATAACAACTATAATTTATTAGCTTTAGAACTCCCGATCTCATAGAGGCATCCATTTTTAATCTACCCATAGTTGCAACAATTCATCTCCAACTCCCTCTAGTGGTCAGGATTATCACTAGCACTCTGTCGTTACAGTGACTGTTCTCCAGCTGACAGGTACTGTATGTATAAAGCTCTCCAATGCAGCCATAGGATCTGATGCACAATATTGGAAACCATATAGCCTAGCCTCAAGCACAGTTTGTTTCCTGGATACAAACTTTAATAAGTTGGACAATGTGGAAGTTTCAACTTTATGATTTGTGGAATCAAGTCAGAAGCGTGACATAATTTTAGTGTGAACACATTGAATCCTGATCCAAATATTTATCAATGGCAACTTCAAAAAAGCATCCTCATTTTAAAATTTTGACTCTTTTCCTCAACAGCTATTCTCTGACTGTATCTACTAATTTTTTTATCCAAAATTATTTCAAATTATGTACAAATTGAAAATTACAAATTAATTTACTTTCCATTCTATTAGTCAATGTCAGAGGATTAGTTGGAAATGTCCCAACTCATATTATATTGCCCTATTAATATTGTCATACTGTGTATGTCAGTTTTTGAGGTGGAAAAAGCTTACTTCAAAATTACATAAGGAAACTACATTAGTGTACTTTGGGACAGGCTCTTGAACCTCCCCATGATACATAATGGACGGCTCTGACACCACAAAAGGCCTATTATAACTCCACTTTTTTTTCTTGCACTATGGTAAGATTCTATAAACATAATGGATGCATTGGTTGTTGTTTTCCAAAATTTTAAGGATTAGACAATATTTCTGTAAATATTTATGATCTACCATTCTTTTCTATTTATTATCGCTTACAATTTATTATTTATTACATGGTAACTGTTCGGCTGCAGCAAGTAAATGTTTTGGTAAATATTTAAATTTTACTAATATTTATGACAATAAGCTCATTTTCATGATCCTATTTTGATAAAGTTATCCCTTGTTCTCAACACCTCAGCCAGGGGAAGTATCATCCCTCAATATACTCCATCAAGCCAGGTTAGAATTTTGTTTCATTGGGATCTTGCCTTTTTCTTCCAAACCCAAGAGGATATCACCTTAATCTGTCTAGTCTCTTGAATCAATTTAGTGATTAGAAATGGCACCCTCTCTTTCATAAGAATGCCCTTCCTTATGTAGGGAAACAGAGTTGTAAGCCAATATTTCAGATGTGTAATCAGGACCCTAGATAGTTTGCAACAAGACATTTTTTACTCTTGTGCTCAAATCCTTTTGCCTTCCTAATTGCTTGCTGTACCTGCACATTAATCGAAAGTGATACATTTCCTTAGATTCTTAGTTAAAACCTTAATAAAAATTAATCAATAATGAGATTACATTTGCTTCCTTTCAGTTATGAGAAATTTTGACCAATCTTTAAAATTTTGTTAAACAAGCAGTGCATCTATTATCTTCATAGATTAGGATACAGGTCTTCAGCTCTACCAATGTATCTCCAAAGTGTATCTTTGCTGAAAGAAAATGTTTTAGGTTATTCTATTCGAGTGAACAATATTGGAACATTGGAGACTGAAAGTTTTGTGTTTATGAAATTCAATGGTCCTTTGTTTGTCTCTTAAATTCTGATCCCAAGAGCAGGTCATTGGGAAAAAGTGTATCCTGTCATAAATGTCCACAATGCATCCAACATTTAATTAATTTAAAAAGCATCTATTGGTTCCATATCATTTGCTTTTAGTCCCTCAGCCTTCTGTATTTGTACAGGTGTTTCCACTTTAATGCTGTAAATAAGCATATATGGCTTATCATTCCTGGAGAGGACAAAATAGTGGCTGGCCTCAAGGGCGTAGGTCATTGTGTTCAGTTATGATCACCCAGCTATAAGAAAGATGTTATTACACTGGAAAAGGTGTTGTAAAGGTGTATGAGGATGTTACTGGGATTGGAAGGCTTAAGTTATAATGAAAGATTGGATAGCCTGGGAATTTTCTCCCTAGAGGGGTGATCTTACAGGGGTTCATGACAGATATAAAGTAAATAGTCATTGTATTTCCCCCAAGAGTAGGAAAGACTAAAACTGGAGGCATAGATTTAAGACAGGGAGGAAATATTTAAAAAAGATGTGAGGGATAGCATTTTCATTCATAGGGTCATAGGTTGAAGAAGGAACTGGCATAAGTTCGGGAGGTGGTACAATTGTATATTTTAAAAGATATTTGGACAGGTAGAATTAAGGGCAGTTTTCATTAATAATGTGGTACTTGGAATGTATAATAATACTCTCTTGGTTTTATTTGAGCTAAGATAAGCTTTCAATACATTTCACTGCACTGAATCAACATAGTGAAAAGAGGCACTAAATGCTAATCCAGCTTCATTGCAATAGCCTCCGAAATCAGAAGAACCTGAATTTTTTCTCTGAGTTCCACTACCCTTCTGGTTAGTTGGCAATGATGGGGTTATTAATCCCTTTTATAATTAATCAGTTAAGAATTTATCCTTTAAGAATAATAGAGGCCATGTACAGATCTTTATAATTTGGAGTTCCCACCTGTGATCTTGCCTACATTGTCACAACACCTGAGGGGAGAAAATACTTTTTCCAAATAAACTTTTGTGATCAAAAGTTTTGTATGGATTTCTTTCAAAGTACAGCTAATCAGATCAGAACATGATATTGGGTTAATTGACCTTCTCTCGTCACAGAAAAGAATGTCTGAGTTTAATCTTCAAATCCTAATTCCAAAAATAACTATATTAGCCCAGAAAGGTTTAGGCACCCATGCATTCATAGAAATTCTATGATGACCTATGATCAGTGAGGTGTCATTCAGGTAAAATATTTGAAGCAAAAATAAATTATTTCTCTTTACACTCAATATAAATTTCACTTTCATTAAACAGTGCAATGAAATTTGGGGAGAAGGAAATATACATTCTTCTGCCTATCCCCTTGCAAATTTCTTCCCTAACACTGACATATCACCAGTGGGGTTTCGAGGCTTTGGCTCGTGAGGCTTCAGCGAGCAGAGACTGAGGACGAGCATATCTAAACTGAGGTAAGACAGTAACATTTAGTTTAATATTTATCTTTTAGTGTGAGGGCAGTTTTATACTCCCTTTGTCTCATGTGGGAAGTCATGGATTCTTCTAACCTTCCAGATGTCCATGTGTGCACTAAGAGTACTGAGCTGCAGTGTCTAAAGGACCAAGTCAGGGACTTTGAGCTGCAACTCGATGACTTTGCTTTGGTCAGGGAGAGTGAGGCCATCGTAGATAGGAGTTATAGTCAGGTGGTCACACCTGGCCCACGGGAGGAGGAGCAGTGGGATGAAAGAGAAAGGTCGGGCTCCAGAGAGAGCATCTGAGCCTGAAATCCTCAGAAATAGGTACTCCTCCTTGAGTACTGAGGAAGGGGTTAGTCAGACTAAGGTAGGCAGAGGTGTAGGAAGAATAGGGCAATAGTTATAGGGAACTCGCTGATGAGGCGGACTGACAGATGATTTTGCGGACGAGATAAAGAAAACCAGATAGTGGTTTGCCTCCCTGGTGCCAGAGCCCAGGATGTAGTTCTATGAGCTCAGAACATCCTAAATGGGGAAGGGAAAGAGCCTGAGGTCGTGGTTCATGTCGGTACCAACGACATTGGTAGGAAGGAGAAAGTGGTCCTGCAAAATCAATATAAGGAGTTAGGCAGGGAGCTCAGAAGAAGGACCACTAAGGTTGTAATCTCTGGATTACTTCCTGTGTCACGCGATAGTGAGGATAAAAATAGAGTCAGGTGGAGACTGAATGTGTGGCTGAAGGGGTGGAATAAAGGATAGAGTTTTAAGTTCTTGGACCACTGGGACCATTTCTGAGGAAAATGGAACCTATACTATAAGGATGGGTTACATCTAAATCCCAGAGGTACCAGTCTCCTGACAGGGGGTGTTTTCTTGGGCTTTAAACTAGTAAGGTTGGGGACAAGGGTTCATGTCAGGGAGAATAACAAGAACAGAGTCTTTAAGCAAAGAAAAAAGGCTTTTTCACACAATATGGAGGTGGAACAGCAGCAAGTTATAAATAGTGGCCATAGTAACAATTGTAGAGAGGGTGTGAGGCAGAAAATTAAATGTGGAAGATCTCTGAGATGCATTTATTTCAATGCAAAGAGTGTGGTAAACAAGGTGGATGAACTAAGGGTGTGGTGTTATGATGTGATAGCAATTTGTGAGACATGGTTGATCCAGGATTTCGCTGCTTTAGACGTTACAGAATTGGCAGGGTACGAGGGAGAGGTGTGGTATTGCTTGTCAGGGAAGATATTATAGCAGTGCTGAGGCAAAATAGACTGGAGGACTCATCGCGTAAGGTTCTGTGGGTTGAACTAAAAAAATAAGAAAGGTGAGGCTACAAATATAGGGGTATATTATAGGCCGCCGAAAGAGGATAGGGAACTGGAAGAGCAAATGTGCAGGGAAATTCCCGAGATGTGTCGTAGAAATAGGGTTGTGATAGTTGGGGATTTCAATTTTCCTAACATTGATTGGGAAACACAATCAGTGAGAGGGTAGGATGGCTTAGTCTTTATACAATGTGTTCAGGATTGCTTTTTACAGCAGTATGTTGAAGTGCCCAGATCTATTGTTAGGGAACGGAATAGGGCAGATGACAGAAGTGTTCATTGGTGAGAACTTTGGATCCAGTGATCATGGGTCTATTAACTTCAACTTAAATATGAAAAGGGATAGGTCAGGTCTGAGGTTGAAGGTATTCGAGTGGGGGAAAGCTAGATTTGAAGAAATGAGAAGGGATTTGCAGAAAATTATATGGGCTGATCTTTTTTCTAGAAAGGATGTAGAGGAGATTTGGAGGGTATTTAAAGAAGAGATATTGAGAGTACAGGATCTTTACGTGCGTTAGATCAAAAGGCAAGGCCAAAAGCCTAAGGGAACCGTGGTTTTCTGGAAAAATAAGGAAATTTATTGTGTAAATTACTAAATTTAAGAAGCAAAAAATGGGTAAGATGTATGATTATTACAAAGATTGCAGAAAAATCCTCAAGAAGGAAATTAGAATGGCAAAAAGAAGGTATGAGATGTCAATAGCTGATAAGGTAAAAGTGAATCCTAAGGGTTTTTACAGATATGTGAATTCTAAAAGGAGAGTTAAGGATAGAATATGACCACTAGAAAATGAGAGTGGTTAACTATGTGAGGAACCGTATCAGAGGGGAGAGATATTAAATGATTTTTTTCTCATCTGTGTTCACGAAGGAAAAGGACATTGAGATAAGTGAGGAAAATGGCTTAGTTATGGAAAAGATGGGGATTAGTAAAGAGAGGGTTTTGGAGCTTCTAGGGTCAGTAAAAGTGGATGTCTCCTGGTCCTGATGGGATTTTCCCCAGGACATTAAGGGAGGTCAGGGAGCAAATAGCGGAGGCACTGTCAGTGATTTTTCAACAATCACTGGAGAAGGGTGTGGTGCCACGGGATTGGAGTGTTGCTAATGTAATTCCGTTGTTTAAAAAAGGCACAAGGTATTGGCCAAGTAATTATAGGCCTGTAAGCTTGACTTCAGTGGTAGGGGAAGTTATGGAGGGTATTCTTAGAGATGGTGTGTATAAATATCTAGATAAGCAGGGATTGATCAGGAGCACCTAGCATGGGTTTGTGAAGGGGAAGTCATGTTTGATGAACCTTGTTGAGTTTTTTGAAGAAGTGACAAGAAAGGTGGATGAAGGTAGGGCAGTTGATGTGGACTATCTGGAGTTTCGCAAAGCTTTTGATAAGGTTCCACATGAAAGGTTAGTAAGGAAGGTTCAATCACTAGGAATTAATAGAGAAATAGTAAGATGGGCTCAGAGGTGACTGGAGGAGAGACAGCAGAGAGTCATGGTGGACAACTGTCTGTCAGGATGGAAGCCTGTGATGATGAGAGTATCTCAAGGATCGGTGCCAGGTCCCCTGTTGTTCATAATTTATATTAATGATTTGGATAATGGGGAGGTTAACTGGGTAAGTGAATATGCAGATGATACAAAAATAGGGGGAGTGGTGGATAGCAAGGAGGGTTTTCAGGGATTACAGAGGGATTTGGTTTATCTGGAGAGTTGAGCTGAAAGATGGCAGATAGAATTTAATGTAGAGAAGTGTGAGGTGCTTCATTTTGGTAAAAAAATAATCAAAATAGGACATATGTAGTAAAGGGAAGGACATTGAGGAATGCACAAGAACAGAGAGATCTAGGTGTTATGGTGCAGCATTCCTTGAAAGTGGATTCCCATGTTGACAGGGTGGTTAAGAAGGCATTTGGTATGCTAGCCTTCATAAATCATTGCATAGAGTATAGGAGCTGGGAAGTGATGCTGCAATTGTTCAAGGCATTGGTGAGGCCAGGTTTAGAGTATAGTTTGGTCTCCAAATTATAGGAAGTATATGGATCAGGTGGAGAGGATACAGAGAAAATTTACAAGGATGTTGCCTGCCTTTAAATACCAAGAGTACAGAGAAAGATTGAAGAGGTTAGGACTTTATTCATTGGAACGTAGACAGTTGAGAGGGGATTTGATAGATGTGCTTAAAATTATGAAGGGAATAGATAGACTAGATGCAAGTAGACTCTTCCCCCTGAGAGAAGGGAGGGTTGAAACAAGAGGACACAAGTTGAGGATGAGGGCAAAATTTTAGGAGAAATATTAGAGGCTGCTTCTCCACTCAGAGAGTGGTGGCTGATTGGAATAATCTTCTGGAGGAAATAGTTGAGGCAGAGTCAATTCTTTCATTTAAGAGGAAGCTGGATATATACATGGATGAGAGGGGGGTTAGAGGGTTATGGGCGGAGAATAGGTGGGGGGAGCTAGCGGAGTTGTTTGAGTGAACCGGCATTGACGTAGGACCGAGATGGCCTGTTTCCATGCCATAAACTGTAATATTGTTATATGGTTATATTTTAGGAAAATAAGAAGTATCTAATTTCATTTCTCTATTTTTATGTCAGGCTCCTACATCTGGAAAGAATCACCTCCATAAAAGTGCTATCAATATTAATGCCTTGGAATCAGAAGAAGATGATGTATCATGCAAAGTGATATTTTTACAGACCTCTGAATGTGATTTTCTTCACATGACAACACTGAGTTACCTGGTTTTGAGGATAGTTGTTGCCCTCTACAAAAACGTATGGTAAGAATAATTTAAGAAAATAATTATCTTCCTTTGGAACTGTCATTGTTTCAATCCTTAAAGGAAATGGTAGCAAAGTTCAATAGGACAAGAGGAAAGAACCAAGAGTCTGGCACTAAATGTGCTGCACCATCCAAAGATGAATTTTTTTTAAAATCCTGCAGATGCTGAACTAAAAGGACAAAATGCTGGAAATACTCAACAGGCCAGTCAGTGTCCACAGAGGGAGAATTGGATAATGTTTCAGACTGGTGACCTACGAAAAGTTCAGAACAGCTTTCCTAGGTCAAATGGAAGATTATTAATCTGAAAGATTTGTCTTTCCATAAATGTTGCCTGACCTACTGATATTTGTGCCACTTCCTATTTTTATACCACCCAGACACAGGTTGAGAATCAAGAGTGTGGTGTTTATTTTCTTCTGAAGCAGTGAGTGCGATGGATTTGGTTTCCTTCATCAGCAGTCAGTAAACTATTCCAAATGCTTCCACAAGGAGTGCAGCAGCTGTGATTATGGATGTAAAAACTGACAACTTGGGATGTAACTGCTATCAGGCATTTTTGGGTGACCTAAGTCACATAACTCAGAGGCAAGCTGCCACACTAAATAGGTGAGCAACAGCTTAAACAAGCAGGGTGTGGGTTTTCACTTCCTTTCTCATGAACCTTCAAAGCCAAGATACTGACCAGCGAAAATCTCTGCATTCAGAAGTCTGGTGACACTTCAACTACTTCAAATCTATTTTCAACAACCACTTGCTGCAGAAACAGCTATTACAACTGACATTGTGCAATAACTGGTGTCACCTTGAGAGCGTGAGATTTGCTTTGCAGGATTTCAATTTGCAGCACATTTCTGATGCACTGAAAATGTAATGATCAGCATGGGAGAAACTGAGCAGCTTTATAAAGAGGTATGACTCCTTCCTGCTCCATTTATGCTGCTGATCTGATGGCAGACTCAAAGGGTCCTGATCAATAGGATTGAAAGCAGCCCCACTTAGACAGGAGGCCTATGTGTAAGTTACCCAAGGGGTGCTCACAGGCATTTGGGTGGAGATGGTGTTTTCACCACAGGGAGATTCCAGGTAGAGGAAGACATTCCAGCACACCCTCAACACCAGAACAAAAAAGTTTCCAATTTTTCTGCCTAACAGGAAAGGCGCAATGATTTCCCTGCTGAGGCTGGAATTAAAATTCAGAGTGTAATAATGCCATTGGAGGTTTAAAAGGAGGTCGTTGCTTCTTTGGATCAATGTCTTAGCTGCCCATCCGGCTTCTAATTACAGCCTCAAGACAGAATGCAAGCAGATAAATGGATTACAAAGGTGGGTGGGTTTAGAATCCAGCCATGACTCCAGCAGGTGGTGTAAATGGTAAGTCTACAGATAACACTGCCCAAGGCACACAATGAAATGTATTTACAGGGACAGTGCTCTAACTTGCATTAAAGCAGGACTTCAGTGAACTCTAGGGAGATCACAGGTAGCTGCTCATTTGATTTGACTTGCCAGTTTCAAGGAGAATGTGAATATTTGTTAGATCAGTAGATTATTGAAATATCTTCTCCCCCACCCACCCTTGGCTTTTTGAATGGAACAAACTGTCAAATCCTGTGAAAAATTTTTAGGCATTTCTAAAATGTTTAAAATAGATGGTGAGGGTAAAACAGAAGGATACAAGAACTGAATACACTTAGGAGAATGTAAATAAAACTGCTTTCCAAATTGTTAAATTCGTGAACCAGAATTTCATGCTGATAAATTTGATTTGTTCTGGATTTTTCCGAAAAGGTAGCAAAAAACATTGTAGGGCATAGTACAGCATAGGAACAGGCCCTTCGGCCCATGTGTCTGTGCTGAACATGAAGCCCAAATCAACCTCAAACTCAGTTGCTTGCACATGATAGATATCCCTCCATCTCCTTCATATTCTTATGTCTACCCAGAAGCATCATAAACACTATCATCGTATCTGTTTCCATCATGACTCCTGGCAGCAGCCCATTTCAGACACATACCACACTGTGCAAAAAATTTGGCCTGCACTTCTCCCTTAAACTCCTTCTCACTCACCTTAAAACCATGTTCTCTAGTGGGATGATGATTTTACTCTTGGAAAAGATTGATTTTAGAAACTTCTATAATCTCCTCTCAGCCTCCTATGCTCTAGAGAATACAGCTCAAGCTAGTCCAACCTCTTCCCATAACTCATACTCACTAAATCAGACAACATCCTAGTAGATCTCTTCTGTAACCCTCCCAAAGTCTTCACATCCTTCCTGTAATGGGGCAACCAGAATTACACACAGTATTCCAAGTGAGCCCAAACCAATTGTATATAGAACCATAGAGCCACAGAAAAATACAGCACAGAAATAGGTCCTTCAGCCCTTCTAGTCCATGCCAAACTATTATTTTCCCTTGATCCATTGACCTGCACCCTGACCATAGCCCTCCATACACCTCCAATCCATGTACCTGTCCAAATTCTCCTTAAACATTAAAATTGAGCTCACATTCACCACTTCAGCTGACAGCTCATTTCAAACACCCATCACTCTATGTGAAGAAGCTCCCCTGAATGTTCCCTCTAAACTGTTCCACTTTCACCTTTAACCCATGTCCTCTGGTTTGTATCTTATCTTACTCTCAGTTGAAAAAGCAACCTACGTTTACTCTAAACCCCTCATAATTTTAAATATCTCTAACAAATCTCCCCTCATTCTTCTACACTCCAGGGAATAAAGTCCTAACTTATTTAACCTTTCCCTGTAACTCAGTTTCTGAAGTCCTGGCACATCTTAGTAAATCTTCTCTGCCCTCTTTCAATTTTATTGATATCTTTCCTGTAGTTGGGTGACCAAAACTGCACACAATAATCCAAATTTGGTCTTGCAAAATCCTATACAATTTTACCATAACATCCCAATCCTATACTCAATACTTTGATTTATGAAGGCCAATGTGCCAAAAGCTCTTTTTGCAACCCTATCCACCTGTGACACCACTTTCAGAGAATCATGTAACTGTATTCCCAGATCCCTTTGTTCTACCACAATGCTCAGTACCCTACCATTTACCATGTATGTCCTTTCTGGGTTGCCCTTCCAAAATGCAACACTTCACACATCTGCATTAAATTCAATCTCCCATTTTTCAGCCCATTTTTCCAGCTGGTCCATATCCCTCTGCAAGCTTTGAAAACCACCTTTGCTCTCCACAACACCTCCAATCTTTGTGTCATCTGTAAATTTGCTGATCCAATGAATGCAAGTATACCATATACTTTCTTTACCTCCTATCTACTTGTGGGGCTACTTTCAATGAGCTAAGGACCAGGACACCCGGAACTCTCTGCACATCAACGTTTTTGAGAATCCTGACATTAACTGTGTATATTTCCCTTGCATTTGATGTCCCAAAGTGCAAAACCTCTCACTTGTCCAGATTAAACTCCATCTGTCATTTCTCTGCCCATATCTGTAACTATTCTCTATTCTATTGTATCTTTGATAACTCTATACACTTATCTACACAAGGATTGCTGCGTCATGGCCTGACCAAGTTGTATAACTGGACAAGTAGGCTCGGCTTGATAGCCTTGGTTGGCAGCCAGCCTAAGAGAAGGACAACTCTAATCTCAAACCTGGGCAGATAGGGCTCATTAGCCTTGTCAGGCCACCCATCTATGAGAAAGATAATCTGATGTAACATCTATGACTCAAGGACCTGGCTGACACCATCCTAGCTTGCTAGGCCATGGCAGATAAACCTTGGGTGTAAAGGGTAAAGCACACTGCACCCCACCTATTGTGCAGGCTTGAAGGACATGCCCACGTGTTTGGCCATCCTCTCCAACAATTATCACAACTTGTGATACTACAGACCTATCACCAATGTATATAGTTACAGTATCTAGAGTGTAATGACTGTGCTTACAGCGATTGGCTGAGAGCTTAGCCACGCCTACTGTCTGGGCCTTAAAGGGTTGTGTCCCTAGCCAGGTCGGATCATTCCGGACTGGTCGGCCACCTGTGAAGAGCTCCTGTCTTTTGCTAATAAAAGCCTTGGTTTGGATCAATAAGTCTTTGGTACTTTCGACGAGCTCTACACAACTCCACTAACACACCCAGCTACTTTCTCATCCAAGTCATTTACATGTATCATAAACCACAGGAGTCCCAACCGTGATCACCGCAGTACAGCAATGATCACAGGCTACCAGTTATAATAAAACCCTTCCATTGCTCCCGTCTCTCTTCCAGGTGCTTTCCAATTCTTAATCCAAACTATCTGCATCTGTATCTTTATTGATCAGCTTTCCTTGAGTCCTTGTCAAATGCCTTACTAAAGTCCATGCAGACAATATCCCTGCCCTACCCTCATCAACCACCTTCGTCACCTCCTCAAAAATTCTATCAAATTGGTCATTTGCCTTCATAAAGCTATGTTGACTGTCTCTAATCTGACCATAACTTTCTAAATGTGTATAAATCCTAAGTATCCTAGTAGCTTCCCTACCTCTAATGTGAGGTACTTTTAGTTGATAATTTCCTAGATAATCCATATTTCACTTCTTGAACGAAGCTGCAACATTATCTACTCTCCTCTGGAATTTTGCCTGTTTTCATTGATGCCCCAGCAATCTCTTCACTTGTTTTTTTTCAATAACCTAGGATATAACCCATCAGGCCCTTGGAAAAGACACCACTACATTGCTGTTGATCTCAAAATGCCCTAATACATGTGCATTCTCCACATTATGCATCTTATCATTTACTTCCATATCCTACTCCTTGATATTGATCCAAATATCTCCAGCCATAAATTCTCACCCTTGACCTTGAGTGATCCCACCCCCTCCCATGTTATCCTTTTATTTTAAATGCAGTAATAAAATTTCTTGGCATCTTCTTTAATCCTGCTCATCAAGGACATTTCACAACACCTTTTCTTCCTAGTGCCTTGCTTAAGCTCGTTCCTGCAATCTTACATTCCAGAAGAGTGCACTTGATAAATTCATCGAAACCTCTGGTGCTAAGGACATCCCAGTCAACAATAGGGAAACTAAAGTCTCCCACTATTACAACTCTGTTGCTTCTGCAACTTTTCTGCATCTCCCATTCCAAACGGCAGGCCTTTCATATTGCACCCATCAGAGTGATTGCACCTTTCTAATTCTGATTTCTACCCACCCTTGCTCAGTAATTCAACCCACATTGGATCACCCCTCAGTGCAGCTGTGATACACTTCCTGATTACCTCTCTCTCCATCCTATCCAAAATGGAACCCAGGAACATTGAGCTACAATCCTGTCCCTTTGCACCAGAATTATGGTGTTATGGCCATAACATCATAATTTCAAGTACTGATCCAAGGTCTAAGTTCATCTTCTTTACTCCTTCAATTAAAATAAACACACTTCAACCCATCAGTCTCACTGTAACCATTCACCTATCCCTATCTGTCCTTCCTTTCAGATTACTTCCCCTGGCATCTGCCATCCCCTCAACTCCTCCACTTGGTGCCTTGCAGATATAGTTCTCGCTCCTCGCTGATCTAGTTTAAACCCTCCTGGGTGGCACAATGTGCGAACTGCGCACATGAATAGAAATTTGTATTTAAACCAGCAAATTGAGGTGAGGAATAGCTGTCTCACAAATAACCACAATTTGCTTTTCAATTTTTAATTTTTTTAAATTTCTTACACCATGAATCATATCAATAAGAACATTCACAAATGATCATCACTAATATATACACAGTGACATTTCCTCTCTTTCCCCCCTTTCATCCTTCCCCCTCCCCACCCCCCTTCAAAATCCAATAAATAATAAAACACATAAAACAAAGAAATAGCAAAAAGCAAAGTCATCATATTGTTCACTTTTACATATTTAAATCTTATCGTGCTCATAATCAAGTCATTTTAAGAGATGGAGGTCTGTGGTTGCCATTCTCTAACATATTTTATGTATGGTTCCCAAATTTGTTCAAGTAACATATATTTGCCTTTCAGATTGTATGTAATTTTTTCTAATGGAATACACTTGTTCATTTCTGTATACCACTGTTGTATTTTAAGGCTTGCTTCCATTTTCCAGGTTGTCATAATAGACTTTTTTGCTCCTGCTAATGTCATAATAAATATTTTTTGGGCTCTGTCTAATTTCAGTCCTCATTTTTTGTCTCTTATATTATTTAACAGAAATATTTTTTGATCTTTTGGTATTTTTTTGTGATTTTGTTTAATATTAGGTTTAAATCTTCCCAGAAAGTTTTCACTTTTGAACATGTCCAAATTGTATGTAATGTTGTTCCAATCTCTTGTTTACAGCAAAAGCATCGATCCGATGCTGTTGGGTCCCACTCTTTTAATTTCTGAGGAGTAATATATAATCTATGTAGCCAGTTATATTGTATCATACGTAATCTAGTATTTATTATGTTCCTATACATAACTCTTCCCTGTATCTCTATTCTTTATCTCTATGTTTAAATCTTTTTCCCAACTTTGTTTTGGTTTATACTTTGTTTCATCTACATTGCAACTATATTGCAGTTTGATGTACATGTTGGTTATAATTTTTTTTAACAATCATTGTGTCTGTGATTATAAATATTCATAGTTGCTACTTTCTGGTAAGCTCAAGCTATTTCCCAGTTTATCTTTTAAATAAGTTTTCAATTGGTAATATGCAAACATTGTACCTTGTGTTATTCCATATTTATCTTTAGTTGCTCAAATGTTAATAAATTATTTCCCAAAAAGCAATCTTCTATTTTCTTGATTCGTTTTCTAGCCCACTCCTTGAGAAATAAATTATCTACTGTAAAAGGGATTAATGGGTTTTGTGTCAATAACATTTTTGGTATTTGATAATTTACCTTTTTTCTTCCAGATGTATTCTTTTCCATAATTTAAGTATGTGATGTAATACTGGTGAATTGTTGTATTGCACCAGTTTTTCATCCCATTTATAAAGTATATGTTCCAGGATATTTTCTCCCAATTTGTCTAATCTATTTTAGTCCAGTCCAGTTTTTCTCCTCTCTGATAAAAATCTGATAAATACCTTAACTGCGCTGCCCTGTAGTAATTTTTGTAGCTTGGTAGCTACAGCTCCCCTTGTTTGTAACTCCATGTTAATTTTTCTAGCACTATTCTTGATTTCTTACCCCTCCATAAACATTTCCTTACTATCTTCTTCAGTTTTGCAAAAAAAAATTCTGTCAGGGTAACTGGTAACGTTTAGAATAGATATTGCACTCGTGGAAACACATTCATCTTATTACAGTTTACTCTCCTTATTAAAGGTAACAGTAGCTCTTTCCAATTCTCTAAATCTTCCTGTATTTTTTTTTACTAATGGTTCATAGTTTAATTTGTATAAATGTTTTAGGTTATTATCTATTCTGATACCAAGGCAACATATCACCTGTGATTGCCATTTAAAAGGGGTTTCTTATTTAAATTCTGAATAACCAACTTTGTTCATTGGCATCACTTCACTTTTATTAATATTAACCTTGTAACCTGATATCTCTCCATACTCTTTCAGTTTCGTATATAGTTTTTTTATTGATCTATCTGGAGTATACTATGATGTCATCTGCAAAAAGGCTGATTTTATATATTTTCTCTTTTATTTTTATTTCTTATAACCAAAGCGAACAGTGAAGGGGATAATGGACATCCCTGTCTTCTTGACCTGCTTAATTTAAAGTGATCTGATATTTATCCATTTATTACTACCTTTGCTAACAGTCCATTATATAATGCTCTAATCCAGTTAATAAACACTTTAAACAAATAATTCCACTCTACCCTGTTGAAGTCTTTCTCTACATCTAACGTAACAGTTACCATTGGTGGTTTTTTTTATTTGTGCTGCATGAATTAAATTGATATGTTTACAAACATTATCAGCTGTCCGTCTTTTTTTAACAAATCCAGTTTGGTCTTGCCTTACTAGTTTCAGTACACAGTCATTCAGCCTGTTTGTTAGTAATTTTGCTATTAATTTATAATCTGTATTCAATAATGATATTGGTCTGTATGATGTTGGCAATAGTGGGTCTTTTCCCTCTTTTGGAATTACTGTGATTATTGCTGTTTTACATGATTCTGGTAAGTTTTGGGTCTCTTCCACCTGATTCATTACTTCTAGGAGGGGACGGATTAATAGATTCCTAAAATCTTTAAAAAACTCTAGAGGGAATCCATCTTCACCTGGTGTTTTATTGTCTGGTAGTTGCATTAGTATATCCTGTACTTCTTCAGTCTTAAATGGTTCTGTCAATTTATTTTGTTCTTCTATTTGTAGATGTGGTAGCTCAATATTAGATAGAAATTTGTCAATTTTGTAATTTTTCCTATATTTTCAGTTTGGTATAATTGTTTATAGAATTATTTTTAATTCTTATTAATCTCCAGTGGGTTATATGTGATCTGTTTACCATCTTGTCGCTAGAATGGTTCTTTTAGCTTGTTTTGTTTTAAGTTGCCAGGCCAATATTTTGTGGGTTTTCTCTCCCAGTTCATAATATCTTTGCTTTGTTTTCATTATATTTTTCTCTACTTTGTATGTTTGTAGAGTTTCATATTTTAATTTTTTCTCTGCCAATTCTTTTTCTCTGTATCTTCTCTTTTTGCTTATTCCTTTTCTATAACAAATTGAAGGGAGACTGGTTAGGTCATGTAGTGGCATCATCATACAATTCAAAATCCAAGGTAGTAGCTATATTATTTAATAAAAATTTGCCAATCAGTATAAAGGAAATAACAGATACAGCAGGCAGGTATGTAATGACAAAGACCCAGATTTATTCAGAATTTTGGAATTTACTTAATATCTATGCACCTAACAAAGAAGATCAGGAATTTATGTAAAACATCTTCCTAAAGATAACGGATACACAGAGACATATCTTGCTAGAAGGAGATTTCAACTTCAACCTGGACCTAACGATAGACAAAACTGGGAAGACAATGAACAATAAGAATAAAGTATCTAAATTTACACTAAAATCAATGCAGGACATGAAACTAATTGATATATTGAGGAAGCAACACCCAAAAGAGAGAGAATATTCATATTACTCAAATAGACATAAGGACCTACTCAAGAATAGACATGTTTTTGTCATTGGCACAGATCCAAGGAAGAGTTAAGAAGACGGAATATAAAGCAAGATTATTATCTGATCACTCTCCCTTGTTATTAACAATTGAATTAGAGGATGTCCCACCAAAGACATGTAGTTGGTGGCTAAACCCTGCACTGTTAAAAAGGCAAGATTTCAAGGAAATCTGGACTGTCACATTGTACTAATATTAATTTATTTATATAATTCAATGATAAACTTTACTCATTTAAGATTCCCTGAAATATAATTGGTGGAATTTGGTATTTTCTCAAGATAAAAATTAACTCTGCCACAGCCAACTATGAAAATTTAAAACTTTAGACAATTGAAATTTTTTAAAAATGCATCAATGTCTAAGATTTTATTAGCCTTTTCACAGAGCTGAAAATAGAATCCAAAATCCAAACAAAATATTAAGACAAAGCAAAAGTTCCCACTGTTTTTTTCTTTAACATAATGTTGCCTTTATTTTTGTGGAACAATTATGAATGCAATAGTAATGGAGAAAAACAAAAGTTCAAGGGATCTCTTTTAAAATTTTTGATCAAAAGTTGTGATGTTTTCCCCTTGGTGAACAATCCAAAAGACTGTCAAATTTCAATAAGCCTTGTAATGGAGAGTTCTGCCAATCCTAAGATTTCTAAGGGTGCAAAGAGAATCCCTTATTATTTCAGTTTTGAAGGATGTATCTGGGACATCTTTCTATCTCAATCTAGCAAATCTTATAAGGTCTAGAGCAGGGTAGGTAGAGTGAGAGTTGGGATTGGTGTAGTGATCATTCTCAGAAAGACCAGAGTTCTCCTGGATATATTTTTAAAAATCATAATTTATTTGACATTTGATTCTTTGTAATGATGAATGAAAACTGTATATTATTTAGACCTCCCATCAGCAAACGCAGGATCAATCACCCACATGTATCTTAAAAAACTAGAGTCACAGAAACTACGGCTCAACTATTTGGAATCAGGATTAACACATAATTTTCTTAAGGTCCTAAAGATGTAAATTGTGTATCAAACATATAATTGGGTTTATTACATTCAATTTATTTAGCAAATCAGGATATTTCTATCCAAATTGTATTAATTCCTGAAGAAGAAAAAAAAGAATGCAGTTTGAATGCAGAAATGAACTATAGGTGATGCATTTTAATCAAACAAAAATAATCTCTTTTCCCACCACTGAATGCAGATATCTGCAACTGTTTCAAGAAAATTTGGTTTTTTAATGCTGATGACTGTAATTGTTTATAATGATAAAAGTGAGCAGATGTCAAGATTGAAAAGAAAAGGAGCTGCATGTCAGGTAAGCCATGCTGCTTCTTCACTTTTATTCTTGTAAATGCACTCCCATTGTTATCCCTTTATTGGGTGCCCTGAACCTAGCGAGAGGTGACTTGGGGTCTTGAAAAATTAAACTCAGTCTTGAATACAATGTATTTACCTTGTTCTAGGAGGGTGGGGTGGAAAATAAGAACAATTAAGTTTTAATATTCTTGAAAATATTGTAACCTAATAATTGATGCATTCCTGCAAATAAACTGAACACAGCCAGATTTTCATTGCACTAATATCTCCTCACCTCCTGTTTAAATTGCACCAAAATTAAAAGTAACAGGATGTTGCAATACAAGATTATTTTTATTCTTGGAGAAATTGATTTAAAGGTGTTTAACCCAATGTAACCAATATGATTAGAATCATAGTGAAACACTTTTAAAAATCCAGATCATCTTCAGTGAACTCACTGCCAATGGGTTTCTTTGATTGGTTCTCCATTGAAGCTTTCTGATCAGGAACAGAATCTGAATGATTCCATGTATCTTTCTCATCTTCAGATACTTCAGGACTTGTGCCAATACTTTTTCTGTCTTCATCTGATGAGCTTTCTGGGTACATTTGAGAAGATTTGTTTCTTGCACTATTTGAATGGATTCTCATAGCTTCTTTAGCACTCCCTTGAACATTATCAACAGTTTCTCTTTTCATGGAATCTTCGAGTGTTTCCTCACCAAAGTACTGTGGGCAGTTGATAATGCTCTCATTTCCAGGTAATTTAGTATTCATATTCAGCATCTCTTCATTAGGGCTTTCAATAGCATCAGAATTTATTTGCTTATCAGAAAAGTCTGAAGCAACATTATCCAAATTTTGAATCTCATTTGTTCTAATATTCTTCACAGTCTCTTTTGTGTTGCTTTCTGATATCTTGTATTTCCATTGGCTATCAGAATTTGGTTCTTCTAATTTACTATTATTTCTTGTTTCTGGATCTGTATCATTGAGCATTAAATGATTTTCTTCATTCTGCACTTTGCATTTCACGATTGTAGTGCTGGTTTCTTCATCATTGGGTGCTTTGTTACTTGTTTCACACTCAGCACACTGAGAATCTGCTTTGTCAGTTTTGTGTAGATTTTCTCTTTTATAAACCCAATCCCCTTGATCTTCATTGGGATTTTGGACTTTGGTTGATTTTATTTTGGCTGACTCTCCAACTTTAACTTTATTTTGCTGATCATCGTTGCATATAGTCACTTGTTCAATTTTCTCACCAATATCCTCCACATTCTGACTGTCTTTGTGGTTCATGTTTACTTGTATTAGCTCTCTCTGGTCTATTATTCTATCTAAATTCTGATTTTCAAATTTCTTATTCACATTGACATTTTCTCTAATCGTATTCAGCTGTTCATTGTTTTGAACACCATGGTCCATTTTATTTTGAACAGATTGCAGGATTTCACTCTCATCACAACAGTTTTCCTTAATTTCTATGTTGAACAATTCCTCATTTCCTTCTGTGACTATCTGCTTTGTTATTTGCTCATTTGCTCTATTCCTTTTCATTCTGAGGATTTCTCTCAGATCAAAGTTCTTGATTAAAGAAGTATTTGTCTGCATTGGATATGCAGCAAGATTTTGAGCCTTATGTTTATCTGAGCAGGAATCACAAGGACAGAAGTTATCAAGTCCAAGTTGATCTTGTGCATCTACTTTGTCGTCTACCATTTGTTGAAAATCCAAATCCTCATCACTTACCAAAGATGAAATATCATTTGTGCTGTGCTCATGATCAGATTCTTTAGGCGTTTTATATATGGCTTTAAGTCGTCTCCGTCTTTGTTCTGTTTGCTCAGATGACTTACATCTCCGTGGTTCCTGTGGAGGAAATGGCTTCTTCTGTCCTGCTCTACCTTGGACTTTCATGAGCTCTCTTTTAATGCTTCCTTTTATTCTTCGGCTGACATCTTCTCTTAAATCTTCAATCATCTGATCTAATCTTCCATCTGCTTCTAAATCCCACCTAATTTTAAAATCCTTCATTGCGTCTACATAATGTGTAATAAACTGCTTTTCCAGTTTTTTCAACAGTTTGAGTAGCCAGACTGGATTAGGATCAGATGATTTCCTTTCTAGTTGCACAGGCTTTGGCTTATCCAAAACCACTGGTGCTGCATGGTCTGATATGATTTCCTGTGATTCTTTTATTCTATCGATGCTATCATTTTTTTCTGTTTTATCAGACACAATATTAATTTCTTTAAGATTGTTTTCTTCAAGATGACCGATCTGATTGTTCTGATAAATTATTTCTTCCATATCAAGGGTGTTCTTATCTGTTCCTGGATCATGTGGTTCCTGCAAGTTTTGGATTGTGTCCTGAATGTTCTTCCCTTTATTTTCTACATTTTGAGCCAAATCCTCATCATTACTGTACTCCCCACTATTCCACTGGACGCGGCTGGCTATGTCTGGAGTAACTGGACTGAATGGTGCAATATCTGAATGTGATAATTCTGAGTTTCTTGAAGGAGATCGTTTTTCACTGCTTGTACTTTCCTCTGACTTGTGCATTCTATTCTTACAGTTTCTTAACTTTGCATTCCTTTGTGATGCCTCAGTTATTGCAGACTCTGTGGATGTTAGTGATTCTTTTCCATTTTTCTCATTTGGTTTAGTACACATCTCAGAGCTCTCTTCAAATGAGTTTGTCATTAAAGAAGGTTGCTTTGATACATCATTTGCCTTGGTCATACAGCTTTTTACTTTCAAGTCACTATTCTTTCTCTTTGTTGTTAAAGAGACATCCATTGCTCCACTTACACCACTATCTCCTGAACCTCCTGATCCACTGTTGACATCTACTCCAGAAGAGGAAACTGGTGTTATATTATCATCAGCTGAATTATGGCCCTTAAAAGTTTTTGAATGTTTTACAGAAACCTGAGAGATCTCTCCTTCACCTTTCTTTGCAATGTCAGTGTACCAGAGTGACTTGAGAATGCTTAAAAGTTCATTCTGCGCAGAATTATCTGTATTGTTGAACTTATTTGCAGTATCTGAAGAATCTTTATCAAAGAACTGCCGACTAGCAAGACATGTCAACAGTGCCTTAGCTGAATGGCTTAGGTTTTTTTCATGTGCAAGATTTAAATCAGGCAAACTATTTGACCTATCCGATTTATGTCTTGCAGAGAGAAAAACCTTTATAACCTCAACAGGGGAATGCACATTGGTTGGCAATGTGTTGTCTTGCAGTTGCTTGGTTGTGGAACAGTGAGAACTAATTGGCTTAGATTGAAATATATCTACTTCTTTGACATTATGTTGGGCTGAATCTTTGCCTTCTAATTTTGGACTAATTTTACATTCCAATATTACTGCTTCAGAATAGTTTTCCTCTTTACATTTCAGATTGCTTACCACAGATTCCTCTTTATGTAGTTTCTCTTCTAATGTTGTCTCTTCAATTTCTTCCCCTTCTGTAATGACTTTTGGTGACTTTTCACACTTATCTTGGAACTCCTCGGTGCTGTCATATTTCATGAGCTTGTTTTCTGATGGAATATTTTTCAGCCATTCATGAACAACGTCTTCAAGAGATGAATTCGGCAATACACTGGGTGTAAGATCATTCCTTCCACATGCATCTGCAATGGCATGAGTCGATATTTTATTTTTAGATTTTTTGATATTTCTATGTTTGCATTTTTCTTTTACTGTTTCACTTTCCTTGTCATTGTCACTTTTAATGCTGTTTTTTTCCTTGGGGTTTTCACTTCCTTCACTTAAAACAGATTCAGCTCCTGATATGAGTGGCTTCAAGGCAGAACCTGTTTTTTCTAATACTTTATCAGGAGTCAAGCTCCTATTGGACTTCTGACTAAATTCTGTCAATGAAAGTGGAGTGCTTTTACCACCAGCTTTTTCCTTTTGTTCAAAAGAGTGAGGCACACATTGAATACAAGTGTTCTCTGTATCTGAGTTTATTACAATTGTTGCTTCTTCATTTGTTTTACAAGGCAAAACTTCTAAATTCACCACATTTTTAAGTTTTGAAATACCATATTGTTCTGGTTCACTTTCAACTTGATGGAGTTCAACGCACTCACCTTCAGCTTTAATACCAGAGAGTTTAGAAATAGCAGAGCAATTGCTCCCAGCTCTTCTACTTCTCTCTTGTTCTATTCCTATATTTGTTTCTATTTGTAAATCTGATGTTGACCAGAGTGTTTGGACCTCATTGCTTGTTTTCCCATCTTCAGGAGCTTTTAAATTGCCTGATTGTGATGTGGAAGAACTCCCATCTTTCTCTGAAATGGCTTTTTCACTTCCTATTACACTGTCAGAAACATTTAACAATTCAGAGGATCTTTGACTTTTGTCATTGGAATTTGTCGTAATATGTTTCGCATATTGACTTACTGACATCTGTTCAGGAGTAGAAGTAGCTGACTGAAATTTTAATTTCATTCCACTTTTTGCACTTAAGCCGTCTGAGCATGAAACATTATTGCCTTTACCTTCCGCCAATGGTTCTAAGGATGTAGTTGAATAAGATGTTGAATCATCTTCTGCATCTCGTGTTGGTTCTTTTTTGTTCTTTGTTGAAGATAAGGAAGCTGTGTTGCTTGTTGGTCTTCCTTGAGTGTCATAATTAGTACCATAGACTTGAGTATAATGTCTTTCTATTTTATTTAAATCTATTTTAATATGGCTCCTAGTTTTGGATTTTGCTGAATTTAATGAAATGTCATCTGCTCGTCTAGTGTCCTCATATAGTTCCTTGTTTGAAATGTTATCACTGTGAATGGAGCAACTGGATACAACTGAATATGCTTTGCCTTCTTCAGTATTTCCAATATTATTTGTACCATTGAATGGAGTGTGACAGCTTGATTTGGTGTTTGAGTGAATAGGTTTCAATTGAACTGATTCTTTACTGACATTAGTTACATATTTTGACCCATTCAAAGAAGCTGTTAGAGATCTTCCTTCTGAATTATTTTTCTGGTTAATTTGTTTCTTACATTTTGCACAGTGAATTGATTTTGAAATGCTACTGGCTTGTTCATCATCTGCTGCATCAGTATGAGCATCTTTTAAATCAACTGGAGTCTCTGCCAAGCTGGTGAATGAAGATGCCAACTTGTCACTTTCTGCTATCGCTGTGGTTTTGACTGGAACCTTTCCCTTTGAAGAAGCAATGGAATTGTGTGCTGAAACACAGGAGAGGTCTTCATCATGTAGGTCTTGACAACTATTTGTAGAACAACGTGATGAAGTGTGGTAGCCATTGGCACTTTGACTCCTAGAAATAGATGCTCTACTGTCATGATATCCTACAACTTTAGAAGTAGGCGTATAGCCTCTACTTTGGCGACTACAATGACTCAGAGAGGAATATTCTACATCTTCATCTCTCTTTTCCACAATCTCTGAGTGACTTTCTATCTGCTGTACAAAATGTGTATATTCCTCACTTGACATAGTTTGCATGCTTTCAACAGATTCCCTTTTGTATGCAACTCGCCGACATGGTGATCTACATGAGTAAGAAGAATGAGTATATCTGCCATTTCTCACATTCACTTCTGTAATATTATCAGCATACAATGGATTTTTCCAAATATCATACCCCTGACAACATTTGTCACAGTTTTCACAGTTCTGCTCTTCAGGTTCTGCTCCATTGTATTTTGAAACATAGGCATCAATGCTGCTGCATGGACAAAATGATCCATCAGAACAATTCCTTTGATCAGTCTGTTCTGTTGCATGGTTATCCACTGAACACAAACATTCATTCATGGTTTTCCCTGCCAAACTTGACCTTCTGATCTGTGTGGACCACTGAAGTGTCTCACGATTAAGCAAACGAAATTGGACCTTCATCTCCACAGTAAGGCTACCATCCTTGTCCACGTGTACTTTTTTCTCAATGTTGTCATCTATCAAATCAAAAAGTTCAGGATTATTCTCATGTGGGTGTGAGTCCACAAATGAAACATGGTCATTGTTGCTCGATGACAAGGCATGTGGATTAAATTTGTCTGATGATAATGAAAATCTGGATGACCGAGATGGTGATGATCTTGGATGAATTATACTTTTCTTGGTTTCCAGCCCAAAGTTATCTGTCAAATACAGAATGATGCTTCATAAAAATATTCCAAAATTCCCAGAGATAACCAAAGGGACAGAAAAAAAAGACAATGGAATGTATTCAAATTGGAAACAATTGTATCATTATCAGCTTTCATTAAAGATAAATCTTTCAAATAGAAGAATTTGTTGTGCAAACTCAAGCAGTGACAAACACAGCAGGTAAGATGCTTAAAATAGGAAAATTACGAATCTAAGTTATAATTATTAAGATTATCTCATTGTTGGCAAAGAACAAATTATTTCTGCTAACATGGTTTTGGACCAAAATTAAAACAAATAAAATGGTTAAAACCTGCATACTAGGATGAATTTACATTCAGCAATCTTAAAAAGCAGTTACTTTGTGACACATACTGCTTTTGAAAAGTTCACGATGAGTGTGATCAAAATGCTACAAAACTTGTCTGTGAAACATAGAAGTTTGCAGATGCTGTGATTGTAGTAAAAGCATAAAATCGCTGGAGGAGCTCATCAGGTTACACAGCATCTATAGAAGGTAAAGATATACAACCAAGATTTTGGGCCTGGCGCTTTCTTCAAGGTATGAGCAAAAAGAAGGCAAGCGTCTGAATCAAAATGTTTGGAGAGGAGGAAGGAAAGGGCAGGGGTAGGAGCACAGACCAACAGCAAAAGGCCATAAGGGAGGAAATGTTAAAAATGATCAAGGGAAGGAGGTGGCTCTGTGATTGTAGAGCTGGAGGTAAGCAGACAGAGGAAAAGAGATAGAGAAAGAAAACATGGGGATAGGGGAAGGGGAGAGGCAGTGTGTGGGGGGGGGAGCGAGAGAATGGAAATTGGAGGTCTATTTTAATACCATCTGGTTGGAGGGTGCCTAAGCTGAATACGAGGTGCTCTTCCTCCAATTTGCAGGTGTTCTCAGGTTGGCAATGCACGAGGCCACAGACAGACATGTCGGAATGGGCCAGGCAATTGAAATGGGTAGCCTCTGGGAGATCAATGAAACAATCTTCTAGTCTGCATCCAGTCTCTCCGGAGTAGAAGAGACCACAGAGGGAGCACCGAATGCAGCAGATGAACCCTGCAGATTCAAAAGTGAAGTGTTGCTTCACTTGGACAGGCTGTATGGGGCCCTGAATGATGGTGAGTGATGATGTGTGGGCGCATGTGTAGTATTTTTTTGTAGTCACAGGGGTAGCTGCCAAGTAGGGTGATTGGTGGGAAGGGAGGAGTGGATGAGGGAGTCATGGAGGGAGTGTACATCATCAGAGTAGTAAGGCCTTAGCTCAACAGGCTTCGGCAAGAACAGGTAAGAGGCGAGGGGTATTAGGAGTTGAAGTAAGAAACAGCCACCCTTTTCAAGGAACAGAAAGGATTTAGCAGGGAGGAACAGGTAAGGGCAGCTTTTATTTATATATATATATATATATATTTTTTTTTTCCTCTAGTCATAAACTGTAGGAATGGCAGCCAAGGTAGTGTAATGTTCCTCTTTTCAGATTATGCGTCATCAGGAAAGCCAGCAGTATCCCTGATGAATTCATCTGTGAGAAGTGCATCTAGCTGCAGCTCCTGACAAACCAAACAAAAGTTAGGGAATTGGAGCTGGAGTTGGATGAACTCTGGATTATTTGGGAGACAGAAGGAATGATAATTAGGAGTTACAAGGATGCTAACACACCTAGGAGGCAGGATGAGGGTAGATGGGTGACAGTCAGGTGAGGGAAAGGGAATAGACAGACAATGCAGGGTACCCTGTGGCCATTCCCCTCATTAACAAGAATACCATTTTGGGGTGATGACCGACAAGGGACAAGCCACCTGATCAGGTTTTTAGCAAGGAGTCAGCCCAATAGTCAATGAGAATTGGAGGAGCAAATCTGTGGAGAGATAGCAGACAGCTGTGGGAAACATAAGGTTGTGATAGTTGGAGATTTTCACATACTGACTCCCATACTTTAAAAGGGCTGGTTGGCTTGGAGCTTATGAAATGTGTTCAGGAAAGTTTTCTAAATCATTTAGAGAGAATGCAATACTGGATCTCCTTTTAGGGAATGAGACAGGACAGATGACAGAAGTATGTGTAGGGGGACATTTTGGGTCCAGTGATCATAATGCCATTAGTTTCAAGTTAATTATGGAGAAGGATAGGTCTGGCCTCAGGTTGAGATTCTAAATTGGAGAAAATCTAATTTTGAGGAAATGAGAAAGCATCTTGAATGTGTGGATTGGGATAAGTTCTTTTCAGGTAAGGATGTCCTGGGTAAATGGAGGACCTTCAAAGATGAAATTTTGAGGATACCACAAATCAGCTTGCCTTTCCCTCCCCCTTCCCCACCCCCTTTAACTAGTTATTCCAGTTCCTACTTCCTTTCTCTCTCCATCTAGCCCAGACTTCTTCCCCCCTCTCCCTTCCTGTGGTCCCCTCCTCCACCTATCATCTTCCACCCTCACTACCCCACCTCCCCCCCTTTTGTTCAAACATCTCTCATGTTCCCCCACACCTTGATGAAGGGCTCAAGCCCAAAACGTTGGTGATGTATTTTTACCTTTGCTACATAAAGGCACTGTTTGACCTGCTGAATTTCTCTAACATTTCTGTGTGTACTTGAGGGTACATAGTTTGTATGTTCCTGTCAGGATTAAAGGCAAGGTTAGCAAGCATCAGGAACCTTTGTTTTGTGCGATAATGAAGAGCTTGAGGAGTATAAAAAATGCAAGAGAAACCTCAAGAAAGAAATCAAGAAGGCTAAAAGAAGGCATGAGGTTGCTTTGGCAGACAATGTGAAAAGAGCAAAAGGACAGTCAAGGACAAAATTGGTCCCCTCAAGGATCAGATTGGTTGGCTTTGAGTGGAACCAAAAGAGATGGGGATGATTTTAAATGTTTTTTTTCCCATCAGTATTCACTCAGGAAACACGTACAGAGTTGTGGGAAGAAAGGAAAACAAGCAGTGAGGTAATATAACCTATACAGATTAAAGAGGAGGATAAATCCCCAGGGCCTGACAAGATAGTTCCTTGGGCCTTGAGGGAAGCTAGCATAGAAATTGCAGGAGCTCTGGCAGAAATATTTAAAATGTCCTTAGCCACAGGTGTGGTCCTGGAGGATGGAAGAGTGGCTCACCTTGTTCCATTGTTTATAAAGGCTCTAAAAGTGTCCCTGGATGTCAGTAGTACGTAAATTATTCAAAGGTGTTCTCAGAGACTGGATATACAATTATTTGGATAGCCATAAACTGATTAGGAATAGTCAACATGGCTTTGTGTGTGGTAGGTCATGTTTGACTAATTTTATAGAGTTTTTCAGAGGTTACCAGGAAAGTTGATGAAGGAAAGGCTGTGGATGTTGTCCACATGGACTTTAGTAAGGCCTTTAACAAAGTCCCTCATGATTTGTCAGGAAGGTTCAGACACTAGGAGAAGTAGTGAACTGGATTCTACAATGGCTGGACAGGAGAAGCCAGACAGTAGTAGTGAATCATTGCTTGTCGGACTGGAGGCCTGTGACTAGTGGTGTGCTCAGGGATCAGTACTGAGACCATTGTTATTTGTCATCTATATCAATGATAAATTGGATCAGCAAGTTTACAGATGACACTAAGATTAGAGGTGTTGTAGAGAATGATGAAGGTTTTCAAAGCTTGCACAGGGATCTGGACCAGCTGGAAAAATTATCTCAAAAATGGAAGATGGAATTTAATGCAAATAAATGTAACATATTGTATTTTTGAAGGACAAACCAAGAAAGGACATACATGGTAAATGATAGGGTACTGAGGAGTGTGGTAGAAGAGGGATCTGAGAATGCAGATACACAATTTCCTGAAAGTGGCATTACAGATGGATAGGGTTGGAAAGAGAGCTTTTGGCATATTGGCCTTCATAATTCAAAGTATTGAGTATAGGAGTTGGGATGTTACAGTAAAGTTGTATAAGATATTGGTGAGGCCAAATTTGGAGTATTGTGTGCAGTTTTGATCATCTAACTATAGGAAAGATATTAGTAAGATCAAAAGAGTGCAGAAACCATTTACTAGGATGTTGCCCAGATTTCAGGAACTGCATTTCAGGGAAAGGTTAAACAGGTTAGGACTTTAATTCCTGGAGCATAGAAGAATGAGGGGAGATGTGATAGAGGTATTTAAAATTGAGGGGGATAGACAGATTAAATGTAGATAGCCTTTTTCCATTAAGGGCAGGTGAGATACAAACCAGAGGACATGGGTTAAGGCTGAAAGAGGAACAATTCAGAGGGAACATCTGGGGGGAACTTCTTCTCATTGAGAGTGGTGGGGGTGTGGAACGAGCTGTAAGCTGAAATGGTGAATACGGGCTCAATTTTAATATTTAAGAAGAATTTGGACAGGTCCATTGGAAGGGAGGGGTACAGGGGACTATTGACTGAGTACTGGTCAGTGGGACTAGGCAAAAAAAATGGTTTGGCACAGACTAGAAGGGCCTTGTTCCTGTCCTGTAATGTCCTATAATTCTATGGAAGGTGGAGAGGGGGAAGTAGAAGGGCAGAAGTGTCTGGTGGTGGGATCACGTAGTAGGTGGGGAAAATGACAGAGGATGTTATGTCAGATGAGGAGGCTGGTGGGATAGTGAGGACAAGGGTAATCCTGTCCTTGTGTGTGAGGATGAAAGGGGCCAGGGAAGATGATGTACGGGTAATGAAGGATATGTGGATGAGGACCACATTGATGTAAGTAGAGGGGAAGCCACGTTTTTTGAAAGAGGAAATCTCAAATGATCTGACATGGAAGGCCTCATCTCAGGAAAAGATGCGACATAGATGGAGGAATTGCGAGAAAGGAATGGAATCTTTACAGAGGGTGAAGATGTGTAGTCAAGGTAGCTGTGGGAGTTCGTGGTTTTGTAGAAAATGCCTGTCTCCTGAGATGGAAACAGAGAGATTGAGAAAGGGGAAAGTGATGATAAAGATGGATCAAGTGATTTTGAGGTCGGGTGAAAGTTGGCAGCAAAGTGGATAAAGTTGACAAGCTCATATGGGTATATGAAGCAACACCAATATAATTGTCAGTGAGGCACAGAAAGAGTTGAGGCTGTGAGGCTTGTAGCATAGATTGCTCCACATAACCAATAAAAGGGTAATCATAAGTGGGGCCATGCAGGTATCCACACTACCGCTTAGACCTGGAGAAAATGGGTTGAGTCAAATATGAAGTTCTGCCAATCCAAATAGTTCCAGTAGAGCCACCTTTTTCACAACTCCTGATCCTCCAAACTGGTCTCTGCTTACCTCAACTCTATTTTGTCCCACCTGGTCCAGTCCCTCCCCACCAACATCCATGATACTTCACATGCCAGTAAAAATGGAACCAATCCATAATCTGCAGAAAGCCTATATAATTCATACACTGTACAGTATCCAGGTATCCAGAATTCAAGCTAATGGCAGCCTCAAGCAACTAGCAAAAAAAAAAATCATGGGAAATACATTTTAAAAATTAAAATAAATAAGTATAAAATAATAGGTAAAAATACATATGTTTAAAGTTGTGAAATTAAATGTCCTCTGAAGTAACACAAAAGTTTTGTGAAGATGGGAGCAAATTTTCAGTCAGCCAAATACCTTGGTTGTACTTTGTTTGTATCAGCTGTTTGAATAAAGTTGTGTGAAACAGTAGTGGCATCGCTCAAGATGAAGAGCTGGTTGATGCCACTCGCTGTTCGGGTGACTCTCTTAATCCCTGCTTAGTAAGAGTTGCCTCAGTCAAAGGCTTTATCTATAAACTTGGGGGAGAGGATGCTAATTATCTATAATATTATTGTTCGTTTTTTGGGGAGCTCATGGAAGGGGATAAATTTGCAGATTCAGTGATGGTTAAATGTTTTCAAAGAATGGAACTGAAAGTAAAGTAAAATGCTTTTAGGTTTATAAGTTCATGCAAGTGAATTTTATTCAGTTTAAGTACAGTATAGTTTTTTATCTTTTAAACTGTTTATTCTTAATGCATGTGTATTAGATGGGCATTGTACAGCAAGTCTCAAGCAACCAGAAAATACACTTATCTGGCATCTAACATTCCCCATAGATGCCAATATCAGGGGTTTTAATGTAATATTTGGAGTTAAGGTTACTATATTGAGTGATTTCGATATATTTTCCAATGTATGGACAAAATTGACTTGCAGATATCAGTAAAACAGAATAAATATGTTACCTGGGGACAGCCAGTATATATCAAACACTGTATTTCCATCTACATGTCAAAACATTTTACCCCTTATTAAATATACTTCAAATTTTGCCTTCAATATATTTAGTATATAATAGTTCAGAGAACACAATTGGATGCATTATTCTTGTGAGAGTCCAACCAATGTTTTCTAGAGATTTTGTATAAGCTCCTCTCTTTTGAACTCTATTCCTCTTGTTATAAAATAATTTTCTCAACCTATCATGTCACTTTCAAAGATTTGTGGATGAATTCAGGCAGATCCCCATTTATGCATTTAGAAAATATTCTGTGCAATCTGTTTCCTTTCCTTGTTCATTCACTATAATAAATCGCTTGATACTTTTCTGCATTAAATCTCATTTGTCATCCACCCATTCCAGCCTGTTAATATCTAGCGCAACTCAAAAATAATCTCTTATTTTTACCTGCAAATTTTGTGTCATCTGCAAATTTTGAAATGCTGCCCTATTCATCCCAGTCTAAAAAATCAATTAATACTAATAAACCAATATCATAGCCTTGGTATATTGTCCCAAAACCACTTTTGCATTGATATACACAAGGATTCTATGGTTCATATCAACAGGATCTGTTATCCTATTAAGAATCTAAATAGTTAAATCAACTTTTATTTGTTTTCTCTTGTTATGTCTTACATCTGCAATTATCCATAAATCTTTTTTCCAGATTCGGGGGGGGGGTGTGGAAATCGGATGAACGGTAGAAGCCAGTGACCTATCCATAAATCTTGACCCTGATTATCATTTTAGCGGCTTATCCTTCACCAAGGTAAAACTGTCTGACCTCTAACTCTTAGGATAGAAATGCAATGCTGGAGAAATTCAGCTGGTCAAACTATGTAGCAAAGATAAACCCAAACAAAATGGCAGCAGGGAGGAGCAGGGAAAGGAGAGGGAACATCAGCAAGCAGGAGGAGGAGGGATGGCTCTGCGAATGGAGAGGGAAGGGGGTGGAGAATTGGAGGAAAGAAGTCAAAGGGAAAGGGAAGGGAGGGAGAATGGAGAATAGGTTAGTAGAAACCAGAGAAGTCGATGTTAATTCCATCCATTGGCAAGTGCTCAGATGGAAAATCAAGTGTTGTTCCTCCAATTTACGGGTGGTCTTGGTGGGATAGTACATGAGGCCATGCACAGACAAGTGAGCGTGGGAGTGGGGCACAGAATTTAAAGTGGGTTGGCCACTGGGAGCAAAGATGCTCAGCAAAGTGATCTCCCAATTTGCATCCAGTCTCTCCGATGTAGATCTTGGGTTTGTTTTCACATCCAATACTGAACAAGGTTGGAACATTTTTAGTCTTCCAGTCCTTTGACCTATATCAATGTTGAAGGAAGACTGGAAGATTATAGCTACTACCTCCACAATGTCGATTTTAACTCCCTTAGAAAAGTAGGATGCAAGTCATCTGAACCTGTTATTTATTCACCTTAAGTAAACTGTGCCCACCATAATGTTTGGGACAAAGAATTTTTTTTCTTTATTTGCCCTTGTGCTTTAAATTTGTAATCAAACATTTCACATATAATTAAAGTACACATTACAGATTTTATTCACAGTTATTTATATACATTTTGGTTTGCCAATGTTGAAATTACAGCACATAGTCCCCTCATTCAGGGCACCATAATATTTAGGACATTTGGCTTCACAGGTGTTTGTGAGTACTCAGAAATGTTTAATTGCTTCACTGGTGCAGGTATAAGAGATATAAGCTTGCTTCTAAGCTTTTGATCACCTTTGGAGTCTACAGTTGCCATTTTTCAACATAAGGACCAGGGTTGTGCCAATAAAAGTCAAACAAGCCATTCTGAGGCTGAGAAACAAGAATAAAACAGTAAGAGGCATCACCCAAATGTTAAGATTACCAAAATCAAAAGTTTGGAACATCATTACGAAGAAAGAGCATATAGCTGACTGCTACAAAGAAACAAACACACTTGCAGTGTGGAAGGTTAAGCTCTGAGATATATTGAGGCTGGAAAGGCTCCTTTTGTACAGTTAGAGATCCCACCGTCTGTTTGATTGGCTGACATCAGCCGCATTAATAACAACAGCGGGAGGGGGGGTGGGGGGGGCGGAAACATTCCTGCATGTGAATACCCTTCTTCCCCAGCCTGTTATTGATCTAAGCTGGGCAGCTTGGCCAGCACCATTTTAGGGCTGCTGGTCTTGAACTGTTCCAACTTTCAACCACGCCTGTTCACTGTGTTAAGGGGCGTGTAACAGTGTGTTATACTGCTGTTAACTACCACACGCTCTGCACGAAGTGCTGGCTTGATCTCTGTGGTGCCGGTGGCCACATGAGCCCCCCCCCCCCCCACCCAGAACCAGTGCTACAGTTCATAGTGTCTTTGGATGTAGTCCCCAATATATTTGGTGGTCTGCTGCTGTGTCGAGGTGCTGGCATCTCCATGGCCTGTGTCAGGCTTGAGTCTGTCTGTGGTGAAGACCTCTGGTTTGACACGGATGTCCAGTTGGAAGGTGGCCCCGTTGTTCTGGATGACTCGAAAGGGGCCTTTGTAGGGCTTCTGTAGCGGTGGATGGTGTGGCCCTCTACGCACAAATATATACTCACAGTCTTGGAGTTCTTTTGGGATGTTGAACTTGGCTAGCCCATGTCTGGAAGGTGGGACCGGAGCCAGGTTACCAACCTTTTCAACCAGGAGGGTGGTTGTATCCTCCTGTTGATCTCTGGCTGGTGGGACAAAATCCCCATGAGTAGAGTTCCGTAGACGAGCTCAGCGGAGGATGTGTTGAGGTCTTCATGGCTGCATGAACCCCCAGCAGTGCCCATGGCAGTTCGTCCACCCAATTGGGGCCCTTGAGGTGCCTGAGGAAGTGCTCAACCAGCCCGTTAGACTGCGGGTGGTATGCTGTCATATGGTGTAGCTGAGTGCCCCACAGGTTGGCAACGTCGGTCCACAGGCTTGAGGTAAATTGTGTGCATCTGTCGGAGGTTATGTGGCATGGTAGCCCGAAGCTTGCCACCCAGGACGAGACAAGTGTCTTGGCGCAGGACCTGGTGGATGTGTCGGCCAGAGGGATTGGTTCTGGCCACCGGGTGAAACGGTCGACCACCGTGAACAGGTAGTGGAAACCCTGTGAGACTGGTAAGGGTCCCACTATGTCCACGTGAATGTAGTCAAACTTTGTTCCATTACCTCGAAAGGCTGTGAGGGGACCTTGGTGTGCTATTTTACCTTGGCTGATTGGCATTGTATTCATAGCTTGGCCCACGTGCTGATTTGTTTCTACAACCCATGTCACGTGTGCTTGCTGGCCACTAACTGGACTGTGGTTCTGATTGATGGATGTGCCAGCCCATGGATGGAGTCAAAATCTCGTCGCCTCCATGCTATTGGGATGATAGGTCGAACCTGCCCGGTAGCCACGTCGCACGGGAAGGTAGTGTTACCTGTGCCGACTGGGATGTCCTGAAACTGTAGTCCTGTACTGAGGTATCTTGTCATCCTGTGCTGTGCCTCCGCCAATGCTACGAAATCTAGTCCATTAGCCAGACAGTGGATGCTCTGCCTCGATAAGGCATCAGTGACCACATTGTCTTTTCCCGGGATGTGCCTTATGTCAGTGGTGTACTCTGAGATGTAAAACAAGTGTCTCTGCTGGAGAGTTGACCAAGTGTCAGAGATCTTGGCTAGGGCAAACGTCAGTGGTTTGTAATCCATAAAAGCCCTTCCCTCTAGGAAGTACCGGAAGTGGTGGATGGCTAAGTACAGCGCCAGTAGCTGTCTGTCGAAAGCACTGTACTTTAGCTCAGAGGCCACAGATATTTGCTGAAGAAAGCTAGCAGACGCCAACTTTCTTCTATCTGCTGCTCTAGATCTCCTCCAATCTCTGTTCCTGAGGTATCAACCGTGAAGGCTGTGGGTGCATCTGATCTGGGGTGGGCCAGGAGTGCAGCATTAGCCAGGACTTCCTTTGCTTCCACGAATGCTCGTGCAGAATCATCATCCCAGGTCCAGTCCTTCGCCTTGCTGATCATCAGGGTGAAGAGTGGGCATGTGGTTCGAGCCGGGGATGAATCTGCGATAAATGTTGACCATCCCCACGAACTCCTGCAGTCCTTTGGTTGTACTGGGCCTCAGGAAATCGTGGATAGCCTCCATCTTGTTGGGTAGTGAAGTCCAGGAAGTCAATCATGCTCAGCCCGAATTGACATTTAGCCAAGTTGATAGTAAGGCTGAACTCACGCAGGTGACTGTAGAGGCTTCAGGTCTCGGCCCATCATGTCCATCAGTCACAGGAAGGTCTGTGCCATGTGCTTGAGCCCAAATGGTATCCCTAGGAACTGGAAGAGCCTGAATGGAGTGATGATGGCTGACTTGGGGGTGTCGTCAGGGTGCACCGCGGTTTGGTGGTACCCTCGCACCGTCCACTTTGGAGAAGATCGTCGCTCTGTGCAAGTTTGCCTCAAGGTCCTGGATATGCGACATGAGGTAACGATCTAGAGCGATGGCCTCTTTAAGCCGATGGTAATTGCCACACAGTCTCCAGCCCTCAGATGCTTTAGGCACTATGTGTAGGGGAGAGGCCCATGGACTGTCCGACCACCGAACGATACCTAACTCCTCAAGCTTGTGGAATTCCTCTTTGGCCAGTTGGAGCTTCTCTGGGGTAAGTCATCTCACACTTGCATGAAGAGGTGGACCCTTGGTAGGGATGTGATGCCTGACGCCATGTTGGGGCACCTCCACCATGAAATGAAGGGAAAGGATTGTCGGGATATCGGCCAGCACCTTGGAGAACTCATTGTCCAAGCTGTGGACAGAGTCCAGGTGCAAGAGCCTGGCGCCCCTCAGTGCGAAGGTTTGGAAAGTCTCTGCTTGCACTAGTCACTTGCCCTTGAGGCCTACTAAGTGGCTGTGGGCCCACAGGAAGTCCACTCTGAGAAGTGTGTACCATTGTGGCCAGCATGAAATCCCACGAGAAGTGACTGCCTCCGAACTGCAGCTCGGCCCTACACGTGCCATAGTTCTGAATGCTACTGTTGTTGGTAGACCTCAAAGCAGGGCTCGCTCGCCTGCATCTAGTGTCCAAACCTATCGGGGGCATCACACTGACCTCTACTCCTGTATCCACCAAGAATCGTCTATTGGAAAGGGGATCCCATACATAGAGGAAGCTCTCTCGATGGCCAGCTGACGTGGCCATCAGCGATAGCTGGCCTTGTCGTTTCCCTGGAACTTGCAGGGCGACTGGCATCAGTGGGCCTCGGAGCCACATCTTTGGTGTTAAAAGCACCATCTCTACTTGGACTTGTCCCTGCCTTGGTCTGGTTGGAAGACTTCGTGACAAGCCCCATGGTAGCCAAGCACTTCTGTTTCTGCTTTCACAGAATATCTGCGGTGAAAGGGTTGCTGAATCCGCATCAGCCAGGAGCAGTTGAATGTCCTCAGGGAGCTGCTCCAAGAACGCCTGCTCGAACTTGATTCAGGGCTCATGGCCTCCCAGGAGGGCCAGCATCTTGTTCATGAGCGCTGACGGGGATCTTTCCCTTAGCCCACCCAGGTGGAGCAGCCATGCCCATATCTCTCACCGCAAGAGCCCAAAGGTCTCAGTTAATGAGCCTCAGCCTGGTCGAACCACATGCCAGATCGAACTGTCCAGAAGGTTGGGAGCTTGAGGCCGACTGTGCTAATCGCTGCTTCGCTATCTATCACTGGATTTAGAGCGTCTAAACTGTCAGGGTCACCAATTGTAGCCAACTGCTACAAAGAAACACACACACTTGCAATGTGGGAAGTTAAGTTCTGAGATTTATTGAGGCTGGAAAGACTCCTTTTATTCTGTTATAGTTCCCACTGTCTGTTTGATTGGCTGACATCAGCCGTATGTATAACAATAGCGGGCGGGAACATTATTGCATATGAATACCCTTCTTCCCCACCCTGTTATTGATCTGTTAGCTGGGCAGCTTGGCCAGCGCCATTGTAGGACTGCTGGTCTTGTACTGCTCCAGCTTTCAACCGCACCAGTTCGCTTTGTTAAAGGACATGTAACAGTGTGTTATGCTGCTCTTTACTACCACACACACCGTGTAATGTGCCGGCTCTATCTCCATGGTGGCAGGCTGCCACTTGTGTACTGGTGAGCTCAATAATCACAAAAGGACTGATGTTCCAAGGAAGACCTCCACTGCTGATGACAGATGAATTTTCAATATAATAAAGAAAAATCCCAACTGTATGTCTGATGCATCAGAAACATTCTTCAGGAGGCAGGTGTGCATGTGTTAATTACTACTGTCCTCAAAAGACTTCATGAACAGAAAGAGAAGCTACACTGCAAGATGCAAACTACTAGTTAGCCACAAAAAGCATGGCCAGATTACAGTTTGCCAAGAAGTATTTAAGAGTGCAGAATTCTGGAAAAGGGTCTTGTGGACCAAGATTAACCTGCTTCAGAGTGATGGCAAGAGCAAAGTGTGGAGGTGTAAAGTCCTGCCCAAGATCCAAAGCATACCACTTTTGCCATGGTTTGCATCTTGCAGTGTAGCCTATGTATTTCTGTTCATGAAATCATCTATGACTAGTAGTCATTGACACATCCACACATTCCTCCTGAAGAGTGTTTCTGATCTGTCGGACATGTGTTTGGGGATTTTTCTTCACTATGATGTGAATTCTTCTGTCATCACCAATGGAGGCTTTCCCTTGAATCCCTTGGTGATTACTGAGCTCACCAGTACACTTTCTTTTCAATGATGTTTCAAACTGTTGATTTTGGTAATCCTAAGGTGTGGACAATACCTCTTACTGTTTTATTCTTGTTTTTCAGCCTCATAATTGCATCTTTAACTTTCATTGGTCCTCATGTTGAAAAATGACAACTACAGATTTTAAAGTTATCAAGAGCTGAGAACCAAGCCTAGTTCTCTTGCAATTAAACACACCTGAGTTATCACAAACACCTGTGAAGCCATATGTTCCAAACATTATTGTGCCCTGAATGAGGGGATCATGTTTAAAAAGTGCTGTCATTTCTAGATGGGTAAACCAAAGTGTATACAATAACCTTGAATAAAATCTGGAATGTGACTTTCATTATATGTGAATGTGTTTGATTACAATTTTACAACTATGGAGCCCAGGGATAAATTAAAAAAAAGTGTCTTTGTCCCAAACATTATGGGGGGCACTGTAGACAATATTTCCTCTTAATAATATTTTTACATGACCTCAATTACCACCTTATTTTACCATGGTAAAATTTTACCATCTCCCTATACGTTCATGATTGTGCAGCCAAATTCGACTCCAATGCAATCTATAAATTAACTGACCATATTTCAGTTGTTGGCCAAATAATGATGAGTTAGAATTTGGGTTGGAGATCCATAATCTAGTTATTTGGTGCCAGAGCAACAATCCTGCTTTCAATGTCAGCAACACCATGGAGCTTATCGTTGACTTGAGGAAGGGAAGGATGAGGGACCACACACCTGTCTTCATTCAGGACCTCTCCTGTAGCTAGCACATCAAGGCACTATGAACACCAACACTTCCATTTTCTAAGAAGTCAGGAGTTTTGGTGTAACAAAAACTCTATCAAGCTTCTACAGGTATACTGTTGAAAATATGCTGACTGGGCACATCACCACCTGGTCTGGTAATTCGAGTGACCTAGAATACAGAAGGCTGTAGAAACTAGCAAACATAGCCAGATCCATCACAGGCTCTGAGCTCCCAAACATTGAAGACATCGATGTGAGGCACTGCCTCAAGAAACTAAGCAACATTGAAAGATTCCCATCACCTTGGTCATAACCTCTTCTCACTGCTACCTTTGGGAAGAAAGCACTGAAGTTCTCCCCTCTTGGTTTAAAATAGTTTTTATCCAACTGCTATCAAGCTTTTGAACTCTGCTTACCTCCGCAACTATAATCTTCTCTGGGACCACAAAAAGACCTGTTGAAACACCACTTTTTACTAGTATTAACTTTAACTCTCAATATTTATTTATCTACCCTTCCTATTTATTATCTCTTTCCAAATTGGGTTAAGTTAATATATGCTTTTGTAGTGGATGTATCTGTTTGGCTGTAGCAAGCAAGAATTTCAGTACATAACTACATTTTATTTACGTGTATGGCAATAAACTATCAAGTAAAGACAGATGAAATATTAATATCCCTGCCATTCCCTGAGTAGCTTTTTTTTAACAGTTAAGTTCTTTCTTAACATTGTTTTTAAAATGAAAGTAAAAAAATGTCCAACCATTTTTCTTGGTATCAGTATTGCTTATGGCATGTGATCGTCTTGACAGACTGGGCAGTTTTTCTGATGTTCTTCTGACAGCTTCATGTGTAATAGGTTTGAATGATTCGTGTCCAACACACACCAGCACATTTGGGCTTTGAAAAAGAGCCTGCAAGGTACCAATCTGTAAAATATGAATAGGATCTTTTTCAGGTTAGGAAAACATTCTCCTTTTAAAACATGCTGACACTTCTTTTCCGTTCTTTTTTTTGGACAACTTATTAGATTTCAATGAATGAATCTCTATTGTTAAAACTGTTCTCCTCCTCCATCCAAAGCCTTTGACCTTGTACCCTACTCCAGGTCGATGAAAAACACCTTCAAGTTCTATTTTTGTAGACATGGTAGAGAGGGAGGGATGAAAGGGGGTGAATAGCATTGCTACGCAGGAAAAATATCACAGCAGTGCTCAAACAAGGCAGATGAGAGAATGCATCTATTGAGGCTATATGGGTGAAACTGAGGAATGATACCCACATTAATTTAATTATATTATAGAATACCCAATGGTCAGTGGGATTTATAGGAGAAAATTAATGGATATAGATCAGACCGTTGTAAGAAACACAAGGTGATAGTGGTGGTTTTAACTTTCCACATTTTTGCTGGTAGTTCCACTCTAAAAGGGTTGGATGGGTTAGAGTTTGTCAAATGGGTCTGTAAAATTTTCTTAATCAGTAAATAGAGGTCCCAATTAGAGAGAGTGCAATCCTGAATCTCCTATTAGGGAACATGATAGGCCAGATGACATTTTTGTGTGTGAGAGAGAGTGTCTTGATACTTAAGGAAAAGGATAGGTGTGGTCCACAGATTGAGGTTCTAACTTGGAGTAAGGTCCATTTTGATAATATCAGAAAAGATCTGGCAAGTGGATTAGGTGAAGGTGTTTTCTGGCTAAAGTGTGCTTGGTGAGTGGGAAGCATTCAGAGGTGAATATTTTAACAGCTTTGACAGATTAATTAGCCAAGGAGTATAGAATAGCTGGCTAACAAAATAATACTGCTGCAGGCACAACCTAATATTCATTCCCCCATCATATAGAGGCATTTCATTGTGAAGTCCCATGATGGATGGAGCAGGCATCTTTCTGAAAGACCAGAAACTGCACTGATGTAAATTCTGCATCAACATGTCCAAGTTTACTAAGTTCAGAAAACTCGATGGGAAACAAGCTGCAAAGAACATGTTAAGAATGTAACAAGTGATACTGATGTGAATGGACTGTGAAATTATCTAGCCTGGAGTGAAGAAGGAAAAAAGCACATTTTTGGAAAAAGGTTACATCTCCTAAAATATAAAAGCGAAGGATATACATCTACATATTCTTGTGAACAAAACAAGGAAAGTTAACAGGTAGGTGCATGTATCTGAGGAACAGAGGAATGTCTATTGATATTATCCAAATGGAATTCCAGAAAGCAGAAGACAAAGTCCTGCAGATGAAACACTCATTCTGATATTAAAGCTGGCTAGGAATTCATCTGAGTGGCAGGAGACAGACCCCATAAATAAAAAGTAATAATGAATGAAAATAATAAATAAAAGTAATTCAGTGCCAGAGACCACAAGCACCATCCGTGCAATGTCTGCGTATTCTCCTGTGACCATACCATTTCCTCTAGATGTGTGGGTTGTTAGGTCAATTGACCTCTCTGACTTGCTTTTGGTGAATAGATGAGTGGTAGAATCCGATTTAATGCAGGATATGTGTAAATGGGTGGCTGAAGCACAGGTTTGCTGCCCAAAGGGCCTGTTTCAATGCAGTATTTCTCTGTGACAATAACTCCTTCCAGGATAGCCAACCTTTTAATTTTTAATTTAGACATCATTTTGGCCCATCAGTACTGTGACAGATTATGTTGTGTTTATATTGAATAGATTTTTGGGAGATAAATTGGAGCAGGGTTTTTTTTGTGTAGGTCACATACAAACACTTTAAAACAGATCTTATTTAAAATACTGGAGCTCTACTCATGCTAGACATGTTGGCCCCAGAGCCATTGAAAAAGCTTTGGAGAGTGCCGAAGAGATTTCACTAATAGATTGTTGTTTACAAAATGGCAACAGATGAAAGAACTTGTCAGAGCCGCAGTGGAACTTACTGTTCTAGGAGGGTCATGTGGTTTTTCAAGCAGAGAGAATCAAATAGGCTTTCTGCAGTTTTACAGTCAGCAGCAGCAGCTGAGACTGGAACAGGACAAGCTGGCAAGCTTGTGGAAAACCCCATTTGGAAGACAGGTTGTGAGTGCTTAGTTCCACCTGGTCAAAGCTCTTGTGGTTCATGCAAGAGGAGAGGACTGGCTATCTAATGTTTCACTTGAAATAAGGGAAACAAAAAAGGAACTCTGTGGTGTCCTGAAAGAAAGAGGTTATCATCTGGAAAACCCTGATGGGGCAAGTTTCTTTGGCAAGACACTGATGTGGCTGATCGGAAGGAATCAGTTTGTCTCCAGCGAACAACAAATATCTCTCTGAAAACTGACAAGAACCTTCCTGAGCGGTAACCATTTACCTTTCAAGCACCAAAGCCTGGTGATTTTAATAAATGTTAAATTCTGTGCACAGTATAAGAATTGCCTGCAACTTGAAGGAATGAGAAGTGAGATTGCACTGTGAATCAAAGAACTTTTCTGAGCTTACACACACATTACATACACGTGCGCTTAGAATTAGAAAGGGGTTAACTTTGATTAGTTAAATCAATAGTGATAAGTTAAAGTGTGATTTTGTTTTCATGTTTAAAGATAATTAAAAGCAACTTCTGTTTAAGTCACCATTTGTCTTGGTGAGTATCTATTACTGCTTGGTTTTGGGGTCTGGACTCGTAACAGCACATATTGAGTGTGTAGGTTAATTTGATGGCACAGACTTGATTGCTGAAATTGTCTGTTACCATGCAGTATGTCTAAATTAAAAACTAAAAAGTTGGCCACCACTGCCTTAGATATTTAAGATGACTGGAAGTGTTCCATGATCATCTGTGTTAGCTCTGAAACCATTTCCATATTTACTCATAGATGATTTAAGGAATCAGACAGATTCATGTTTGCTAGTGTTACAAAGATAATGCACATTGATCATCGTGCAAATGGGAGCAGTAAATTACAAAGAAATTAAATGAACAAACAAATGGTCAAACTATATCAAATGGATTACAAATAAATATAGAAAATCTACAGCACAATACAGGCCCCACAAAGTTGTGCCTAACATTTTTTAATTACTAGGCTTACCCATAACCCTCTATTTTTCTAAGCTCCATGTACCTATCCAAAAGTTTCTTAAAAGACCCTATAATATCTGCTTCCACTATTCTTGCTGGCAGCCCATTCCACTCATCCACCACTCTCTGCATAAAAAAAACCTACCCTTGACATCTTCTCTGTACCTACTCCCCAATATCTTAAATCTGTGGCAATCATTTCAACCCTGGAAAAAAGTCTCTGACTATCCACGTGATCAATGCCTCTCATTGAGTATTTTATACTCATCAGGTCACCTCTCATCCTCTGCTGCTCCAAGGAGAAAAGGCAAAGTTGACTCATCCTGTTTTCATAAGGCTTGCTCCCTAAAACAGGTAGCATCCTTGTAAATCTCTTCTGCACCTTTTTCTGTGGCTTCCAGTAGTGAGGTGACCAGAACTGAGCACAGCACAGTACTCTAAATGGGGCCTATCAGGGCTCTATATAGCTGCAACATTACCTCTGCTTCTAAATTCAATTCTATGATTCTTCTTTGGCTTGGCTTCGCGGACGAAGATTTATGGAGGGGGTAAAAAGTCCACGTCAGCTGCAGGCTCGTTTGTGGCTGACAAGTCCGATGCGGGACAGGCAGACACGGTTGCAGCGGTTGCAGGGGAAAATTGGTTGGTTGGGGTTGGGTGTTGGGTTTTTCCTCCTTTGCCTTTTGTCAGTGAGGTGGGCTCTGCGGTCTTCTTCAAAGGAGGTTGCTGCCCGCCAAACTGTGAGGCGCCAAGATGCACGGTTTGAGGCGTTATCAGCCCACTGGCGGTGGTCAATGTGGCAGGCACCAAGAGATTTCTTTAGGCAGTCCTTGTACCTTTTCTTTGGTGCACCTCTGTCACGGTGGCCAGTGGAGAGCTCGCCATATAACACGATCTTGGGAAGGCGATGGTCCTCCATTCTGGAGACGTGACCCATCCAGCGCAGCTGGATCTTCAGCAGCGTGGACTCGATGCTGTCGACCTCTGCCATCTCGAGTACTTCGACGTTAGGGATGAAAGCGCTCCAATGGATGTTGAGGATGGAGTGGAGGCAACGCTGGTGGAAGCGTTCTAGGAGCCGTAGGTGGTGCCGGTAGAGGACCCATGATTCGGAGCCGAACAGGAGTGTGGGTATGACAACGGCTCTGTATACGCTTATCTTTGTGAGGTTTTTCAGTTGGTTGTTTTTCCAGACTCTTTTGTGTAGTCTTCCAAAGGCGCTATTTGCCTTGGCGAGTCTGTTGTCTATCTCATTGTCGATCCTTGCATCCTATGAAATGGTGCAGCCGAGATAGGTAAACTGGTTGACCGTTTTGAGTTTTGTGTGCCCGATGGAGATGTGGGGGAGCTGGCTGATGGAGGACCTCAGTTTTCTTCAGGCTGACTTCCAGGCCAAACATTTTGGCAGTTTCCACAAATTCTATGATTAATGAAGACCAATACATCACATGCTAATGAACACCAATACATCACATGCCTTCTTAACCACAAAATCAACCTGCACAGCTGCTTTGAGCAACCTATTGGGTTCAGACCCCAAGATCCCTCTGGTCCTCCACACTGCCAAGAGTCTTCCTATATTCTGCCATCATATTTGACCTACCAAAATGAACCACTTCACACTTACCTGGATGGAACTCCTTCTGCCACTTCTCAGCCAGTTTTGCATCCTATCATTGCCCCACTTTAACCTCTGACAGCCCTCCACACTATGCACAACACCCCCAACCTTTGTGTCATCATCCATCCACTTCCTCATCCAGGTCATGAAGAGTAAGGGTCTCAGAACATATCCCTGAGGCACACCACTGGTCACTGACCTCCAAGCAGAATATGACTGTCTACAACCACTCTTTGCCTTCTGTGGACAAGCCTGTTCCAGATCCACAAACCAATGTCCCCTTGGATCTACTGCCTCCTTACTTTCTCAATAGGCCTTGCATGAGGTACCTTATCAATGCATGAAAATAAGAGATCACCCACTTTGAAGTGAAAAAAAATATACAACAATTCTTTCTAAATGGTGAAAATGTAGAAACATGGCATTTCCAGGGACAATTGACGGAGATGGAATGCATTCTCAGGGGTGGTGGTGGTGAAGGCTGGAACAATTTATTCTTAAAAGGGGCAGTTAAAAGACTCTTAGACAGGCATATGGATGAAAGAAAAATAGAGGGTTATGAGGGAGGGTTTCAATTTTTGGGGGAAGGTACTGTAATATATTGATCAGTACAACATTGTGGGCCAAAGGGCCTTTACTGTGCTGTATGTTTGATAAATAAAAAAGCTACAGATGATGACAATGTGCAACTAAGACAATAGTAAACACTCATCAAGTCAGGCAGCATGTGTGGAAAGTGGAAAAAGAAACAATCACATTTCAGATTTGATTAAACATTTTTGACTTACAATGTTAACTGATTTCTGTTCCTATGTGCCCTTGTAAAGTGAGAATGGAGGTCCTTAGAAACAGAATATTGGTTCTTGATTGATGAATCAGATACCTTTGTCAGTAGAACTACTTCTTTCGTTCCATCACTGTCTGAATACCTCTGTTTGATCTTATAATCTTACAATGATATATAAAGCAAAATGAAATTGTAAACTAATTAAATACTTACATTTTTTCCATCCGTCGTGTAAAGTTTGGTCACATTATACTGCATGAGCTCAGAGATTTCTTCCAGAAAACCTCTGAAGCTATGTATATTTCTTCTGTTCAGAACAATTGAGTAATGGGTGCTAACATTCCCATTTTTAATAAGAGTTATTTGTTTATGTGCTGCATGTGCATGAAGCCCCTGTCCTCCTTCCTTCCGTGCCCTCTGTGCAATGTGTTGATGGGTAGTAGTTGGGTTATTTCCCTGCCGTGTAGCTGTCTTTTTTCCAGCTGCATTCACATTGATTGGTTTGATGTGCTTTTTATCAGAACAGAAATAAGTGCCTCCATCCTCCAATTGCTCCAAAGTGTTGATGTTGTGAACTCCATGAGGGGTTGTCACTGAGCGCACACCAAATGGGAGTGATACCTTCTTGGTGAGATCATCCAAGAGGGCATCAAATGTTTTGTATATCCTTTTGTTTATGGCCATTCTTACTCCAGTGAACTGTGGGTCACCACTCTTGCAGAAGGTTATTTTCTTAGCTGGAGTTACTTCAGTAAGGTTGGTTGCCTTAGAAAATGAATGTGAAGACTGTTCAAAATTGAAGGGATAAATAGTAGAAGAGTAACCCAGGGAAGCTTGGTTCATCTTGCTCTGTTAGCCAAATCTGGAAACATAATAACAAAAATATATCTCCTGGAATTATTGAGTATTAATGAATATTAGTCTGTATTTGTGTGGAACAGCACCTATCTAAAAAGACTTGACATACACCTCTAAACATTTATTTTAGCTATGGTAATAATGCATTTTGAAAATTGATATTAAAAATATTTCTGACTGTTTTTTAACAATTTACCCTTCATCGTTCTCACAGGCCAGCGTGCAGTGGCCTTCATGTTCAGCTCCACCCACAGAGGCAGGATCAAAAACGAAAAGATCTTGCGCTGGAGAGTCCAGCTGGCCACTTTCAGCTATGACATCCAGTATAGGCTGGGGAAGCTCAATGACTCCCCCGATACCCTGTCCTTGACCTGCACCAGTGTGCAATCTGAACAGGTTCAGGCACTGCACAATGCCCTTTGCCACCCAGGCGTCACGCACCTGTACCACTTCATTAAGTTCCAGAACTTCCCCTTCACCGACCAAGAAGTCCAGGCCACAATTGAATCCTGCAGGGTCTGTGCGGAGAACAAACCGCACTTCTTCCGCCCACCACAGACCCATGTAGTAAAGGCCACTTGGCCCTTTGAGCGACTCAGCATCAACTTCAAGAGATCACTGCCATCCATGAATAAGAATGTCTATTTCCTCTCAGTTATAGACTAATATTCCCATTTCCCTTCGCCATCCCTTTCCCTGACACCTCCACTGCCTCCGATATCAAGGTGCTGGTGCAGATCTTCACCATGCTCAGACACCTGGCATTCATCCACAGCAACTGGGTGTCCAACTTCATCAGTGAGGAGCTTCACCAGTACCTGGCAGCATGAGTATCGTGACCAGTCACACGACTATCTACAACCCCAGGGATAAACGGCAGGTGGAACATGAAAACAAGGTAATCTGGAAGGTCGTCCTCCTGGCCCTGAGGTCGAAAGGCTGGTCCATCAACTATTGGCAAGAGGTCCTCCCCGAGGCACACTATGATATATAGTCACTCTTGTGCACATCTACCAATCAGACCCCTCACAAACTCCTTTTCTCCTTTCCTATGAAATCGGTGACTGGTATCACCTTGCCAGCATGGCTGAGTCTCCAGGACCAGTTCTTTGGCTTGGCTTCGTGGACAAAGATTAATGGAGGGGTAATGTCCACGTCAGCTGCAGGCTCGTTTGTGGCTGACAAGTTCGATGCGGGACAGGCATACACGGTTGCAGCGATTGCAAGGGAAAATTGGTTGGGTGTTGGGTTTTTCCTCCTTTGTCTTTTGTCAGTGAGGTGGGCTCTGTGGTCTTCTTCAAAGGAGGTTGCTGCCCGCCGAACTGTGAAGCACCAAGATGCACGGTTTGAGGCGATATCAGCCCACTGGCGGTGGTCAATGTGGCAGGCACCAAGAGATTTCTTTAGGCAGTCCTTGTACCTCTTCTTTGGTGCACCTCTGTCTCGGTGGCCAGTGGAGAGCTCGCCATATAACACGATCTTGGGAAGGCGATGGTCCTCCATTTTGGAGACGTGACCTACCCAGCGCAGTTGGATCTTCAGCAGCGTGGATTCGATGCTGTCGGCCTCTGCCATCTCAAGTACTTCAATGTTGGTGATGAAGTCGCTCCAATGAATGTTGAGGATCAGTACTCCTCCGCAAATACGTGGACCCACAAATCTGACCCTCTGGTCGAGCAAGTGCACCTCCTCCATTCAAATACAAATTCCGCCTACATCAGGTACCCAAATGGTGAGGACACCATCTCAACCAGGGACTGGAACCAGCAGGGACCCAGCCTTCTCACCCCAGGCACCCCTGGCCCATCCAGGATCCCCCAAGACACCCTCGCTCTCTGCCTCTCCAGAGAGCCCCACTCCCCACGGACCCACCCCACACATACACCCCCACTCTGCCAGACACCATCCCACCTGCACCACCAGTCGCCCCGGCCACCCTGGACCCAGCCAACTCTCAGGCGGCCCTGCTCCTACCAACCATTGACCAGAGGCACAGATGACAGTCGGACCGCCTGAACTTGTAGATACTACTCAATACCAAGAACACCGTCCCCCTCCAGGATTCATTTTAAGAAGGAGATGAATGTGGTGATACAACCACTACACTGGCCGTACTCTACCAGCCTACTGCAGGGGGCAACCACTGTACCTGCAGGTAGGCAACCTGGGAGGTCGGCCCCACCTACCGGCCGCCAATCACCGGCCCGTATAAAGACTCGAAGACAGTCAGGCATGTGGAGTCAGCAAAATACTGAGTCTGGTGTGCACAAGTTTAGACTAATTAAAGCCTGTTGTACAGTCTGTTGACTTTGCATCAGAATTATTTGCACAGTAGCACTCACAAAGGTGTTTCATTTTGGAAGGACAAACCATGGTAGGACGTTCACAGTAAATAGTAGGGCACTGAGAAGTGTGGAGGAATAAAGGGATCTGGGAATACAGATACATAATTCCTTGAAAGTGGTGTCACAGGTAGACAGGGTTGTGAAGAAAGCTTTTGGCACCTTGGTTTTCATAAATCAAAATATTGAGTGTAAGAGTTGGGATGTTATGGTGAGGTTGTATAAGCCATTGGTGAGGCCAAATTTGGAATATTGTGTGCAGTTCTGGTCACTAAACTACAGGAAGGATATCAGTAAGATTGAAAGAGTGGAGAGAAGATTTTCTAGGATGTTCCCAGGTTTTCAGGAGTTGAGTTACAGGGAAAAATTAAACAAGTTAGGACTTTATTCCTTGGAGTGTGGAAGAATGAGGGGAGATTTGATAGACGTTTACAAAATTATGAGAGGAATAGACAGAATAAATGTGAGTAGGCTCTTTTCACTTAGATTAGGAGAGATAAATACAAGGGGACATGGCTTTAAGGTGAAAGGGGAAGGTTTAGGGGGAATATTAGGAGGAACTTCTTCACAGAGAGTGGTGTGAGTGTGGAACTAACTGCCATCTGAAGTGGTAAATGTGGACTAACTCTTAAGTTTTAAGAATAAATTGAATAGATACATGGATGGGAGAGGTCTGGAATATCATGCATGGATGCATATCAATGGGACTAATGGAATGATGTTTTGGCACATACTACAGGTACACAATCTTTTATCTGGTAACCTTGGGGGACAGTGTGTTCCGAATTTCGGATTTTTTCAGATTTTGGATAGCCAGATTTCAGCCCACCCAAATTATGCTGCCGTATCCACCGACACCCACTTCCAGTCGTGCTGCTATCTCCCCCCCACCCCAGTCTCTCACCCGCCCGACTCATGCTGCCAGTCTCTCCCCCTCACCCGCCTGACTCGCGCTGCTGTCTCTCTCCCCACTTGCCAGTTTTTGGAGCTTTCTGGATTTTAGATGTCAGGATAGAAGAGCCAAATGGCCTGTTTTCTGTGCTGTAATGTTCTATGATTCTATGGTTCTAAGAGGATCCTATTCAGGTTTGTTTCCTGTTACTCATGCTCTTCCACAGGAGTCAGTGTTGGGGAAGCTTCTTTTTTTGCATTGAATATAATAGAATTGATGGCTTTGTGGCTAAATTTTCGGATGGCATCAAAATAGGAAGTAAAAGAAGACAGAAAGGCTGCAGAGAGACTTGGATACATTAGAAGAATGGACAAAGAGATGGTAGATGAAATACAATGTAGTGAACAAGAAATAGATGGGCAGGCTATTATTTAGATGGAGAGAAAAGTCAAAATTCAGAAGTGAAAAGGGACTTGGGAGACCTTGTGCAAGATACCCTTAAGTTTAACCTCCAGGATGAGTCGGCAGTGAAGAAAGTGAATGGAATATTGGCATTCTTTACTAGAGGAATAGCATACAAGATCATGGATGTAATGATGAAACTCTACAGGGCGCTGGTTTGACCTCACTTGGAGTACTGTGTACAGTTTTGGGTGCCTTATTTGAGAAAGGATGTGTTAGCATTGAAGAGGGTTCAGAGAGGATTTACTGGAATGATACTAGGAATGAAAGGGTTGGCATACAGAAGGATGAGGTGGTACCTCATAGAGACATTTTGAATGCTGAAAGGCCTAGACAGAGTAGATATGACAAAGTTGTTTCCAATGGTAGTGAAATCTAGGACAAGAGGGCACAATTTCAAGATAAAAGGCTGTCAACTTAAAACATTTGCGAAAAAATTTCTTTAGCCAAAGGGATGTGAGTCTATGAATCTTGTTGCCACAGATAGCAGTGGAAGCAAGATCATTGGGTGTATTTAAGACATAAAATGACAGGTATTTGATTAATCAAGGCATCAAGGGTTATGGGAAGAAGCCGAGGGAGTGGGGCTGAGTGATAAGGATCAGCTCATGATTAAATAGCAGAGCAGACCCATCTTGTAAATTCCTTTATCTAGCATGTCCCAAACTTAGCAGGTGCCATGTAGCCAGGTCACTCCCTCAGTTCTGCACTTCCATAAGCCTGATGCTCCCATGGAGCTTCCCCTCTGTCAGCTGGGCCACTCCTTGGTGCTGTTCCTCCATCAGTCCAGATACTTTCTTTGAAATGCAGGTCACAAGAGCTTTTCAAGAGCCAGATGACAAAGCAAAACAGCCTTGAGGCATTAAAGAATTTCTCATTCCTATTTTACCTACTTTGAAAAATCAGAAATCTTCATCCAAGACTGGGGAAATTCCAATTATTTTGAAATACAAGGAAGTATTATGGAAATGATCACTGTTTGCTTGGCTTTAGGAGTGGTGTAACATGATGAAGGGGCTAATCCCCTATCGCTGATGCAATTTATTTAGCCTAAGATTTTACATTACAAATGAAGTTGAAAGTTTCAAATGTAGAGAATGATTCTGTCCAAAGCAACAAACCTTAATTTAGTTAAACAAAAAAATCCACAGCCATTGTGGATTGCAGTTTACACTAAATTGCTGAAGAAACTCAACAAGTCACATGTGTTTTTTTTAATGTAGCAAAGATATAGATGCATAATCAATACTTCAAGCCTAAACCCTTCATCAAGATATGACCAAAATGCAGGCAGGCATTAAAATTGTGGCAGGATGGGCAGGGGGTGGAACACAGGCCTCAGGCAAGAGGTCATAGGTGGAAATGGAAGGGAGGGCATGAGAGAAAAAAAGCTAGAAAGTGATAAGGGAGGGGATAGCTCACTGAATGGAGAATGAAAGGAATGGAGAGTTAGAGGAAAGGAGAGAAGGATGGGGAAGAGATGGAGATGGGGAATGGCCTGACGGAAACCTGATGTTAATGCCATCCAGTTGCGGGTGCCCAGATGGTCATTTTACAAAATGACCTTGGTTTTGGAGTGCACGAGGCCTTGTTGGTGTGGGAATGGAGCACAACTCCCTCAACAACTATCGCCCAGAAACACTAACATTTACTGTGATGAAATGCTTTGAGAGGTTGGTCACGGTCAGAATGAACACATACCTAAGCAAAGATCAGGACCCTCTGCAATCTATCATCACAATTGCTCCACAGCAGATGAAATATCACTGGCTTTCCACTCATCTCTGGATCATCTCAAAAACAGCAACTCATTCATACACCTGCTCTTCATAGACTACTGCTCAGCCTTCAACACCATTATTCTCTCAGTGCTGGTCTAAAAGCTCCAAACCCTGGGCCTCTGCACCCCCTTCTTCAACTGGATGCTTGACTTCCTCATCAGAAGACCACAGTTGGAATTGGAAGCAACATCTCTTCCTCACTGACTATCAACACAGGCACACCTCAAGGATGTGTGCTTAGCCCACTGCTCTACTTACTATACACACATGACTGTGTGGCCAGGTACGACTCCAATGCTCTCTACAAATTTGTGATGACACCATGGTTGTCAGTAGAATCACAAACAGCAATGAGGAAGCATACAGGAGGAAGAAAGATCAGCTCATTGAGTGGTGTTATGCCAACAACCTTGCACTCAATGTTAGCAAAAACAAAGAGATGATTGTGGACTTCAGGAAGAAGTCAGGAGAACATGATGCAGTCCTCATTGAGGACTCAGTAGTGGAGAGGGTCAAAAACTTCAAATTCTTGGGTGACAACATCTCTCAAAACCTGTCCTGGAGCCTCAATGTCAATGCAATCATGAAGAAAGCTTGCCAGCGGCTACACTTTATTAGGTGTTTGAGGAGTTCAATATATCACCGAAGTCTCTCAAAAACTTCTCCATGTGCCTGGTTAGTTGCATCACTGTCTGGTATGGAGGTGCCAATGCTCAGGACAAGAAAAAACATCAGAGGGTTGTTAACTCGGCCTGCGACATTACAGGCACCACCCTTCACTCTATCGAGGACATCTACAAGAGGTGGTGTCTTAAGAAAGCAGCCTCTATCCTCAAAGACCCCCACCACTCAAGCCATGCCCTCTTCACTCTGCTTCCATCCATAAAAGGTACAGGACAAGCACTCAACTGCACAAGGACAATTTCTTCCCTGCTGCCATCGGATGATCAATGGCTCACTTTGACTTTTCATGCATTATTTTTATTTATTGTTATAAGGTGGTTTATATAAATGTTTTCACTGTGATGCTGCCACAAAACAACAAATTTTGTGACTTATTCATGACAATAAATATTAATTCTGATTCTAAATTGAAATGATTTCCCATAGGAGATCCCCATCATTTTGTGTCCATGGTGGTGGCTTGTGTGTTTACATCAACACAGAATGGAGTTAGGATTCTGTACTAGTCTCCAGTCACTGCTCAGCACTGGTGGAATTTGTGACTGTTGGATGTTGACCATTTTATCTACTGCAGGAATTTAGCATGGTCCTCATAGTTGGAGTGTACAGCCTCCCCCCCTCCCCCCCCCCCCCCCCCCCAGCTAACACTAAAGAGGTGATCTGGGAACTGTATGGGGCTATAAGTGAACTACAGAAAGCAACCACCATTGTCCTCTTGCTGAAGAAGTCATCTGTGGCCTGCCTCAATGACCACCACCCTGTTGCATTCACGTCTACTGTCATGAAGTGCTTCAAGAGGCTCATCATGAGACACATCAAGCTCCTGCTGCCCCTGTCACTAGATCCTCTACAGTTCACATATAGATCCAACCACTGTATGGACAGTGCTATTGCCATCGCTCTCCATCCAGCCCTCACCCACCTGGAAAACAAGGACACATATGTTTGTATACTGTTTATTGACTTCAATTTAGCATTCAACACAGAACTTGATAGAGAAGTTGAGCCTGCTAGGTCTAAACAGCTTCCTCTGCAATTGGATTCTGGACTTCCTGTCAGGGAAACCTCAGACAGTCTGGATTTGAAACAGCACCTACAAGACCATCACACTGAGCATGGGGGCACCCAGGGCTGTGGGCTCAGTCCCACTGCTACTTAACTGCAGCTAAACACAGCTAAAACCACATCTTCAAGTTCACTGTCAAGGTGACCATGGTGGGCCTTATGAGTAAGAATGATGAGTTAGTATTCAGAGATGAGGTCCAGTCGCTAACAGACTGGTGCAGAGCCAACAACCTGTATCTGGACATTAATAAAACAAAATAAATGGTTATCAACTTCAGGAGGGCCCGGGGGATCACTCTCCACTAACTACTGATTGGTCTGCCGTTGAGGTTGTCAAGAGTATCAAGTTCCTTGGTGTGGATTTGGCAGAGAATCTCACCTGGTCCCTTAACATCAACTCCATAGCCAATAAAGCCCAGCAACGCCTCTACTTCCTGTGAAGGCTGAGGAAAGTTCACCTCCTACCCTCCATCCTCACTTACATTCTACAGACGATGTACCGAGAGCATTCTGAGCAATTGCATCACCACCTGGTTTGGAAGCTGTACCACCTCAGACCATGAGACCCTACAGAGAATAGTGAAGCCAGCAGAAAAGATAACTGGGGGCCCCCTTCCTACCATGACAGACATGTACAACACACGATGCACACTGAAAGCAATAAACATTGTGAAGGACCTCATATTTTTCTCCCCTCTGCCATCTGGTACGAGGTATTGTAGCCCTCAGGCCCTTTCATCCAGATTGGGCAACAATTATTTTCCCCCAAGCCATCAGGCTCCTGAATTCCCAGAACTTTTGCGGATAGTGTACCATGGACTTTTATTTTATATGTCTATTTTAAGTTATATTTATGTAAATCTGCTTCATGGCCCTGGAGAAATGCTATCTCATCTTTGCTGTGAAATATATGGTATGAATAGCAAAGCTGACTTGACTTGACATTGCTGTGGACAGAGTGAAGGTGCTCAGCAAAGCGATCTCCCAGTCTGTCTGATGTAGGGAAGGCCTCAGTGGGAGTACTGAATGCAGTAGATGACTGGAAAGAATGTTTGGGGCCCCAAATGGTAGTGAGGAGGGGAGGCATGGCCACCTATGTTGCACTTCCTGTGGTCACAGGGGTAGGTACCAAGGGATGATTAGTGGAAATGGATTATGGAGAAGGGAGCAAAACCTATGGAAAGCAGAGAGGGGAAGATGTGTCTTATGGTGGGATCATGTTGGTGAATAAAATTGTTGGATATGGAGGATGGTGGGGTGATAGGTGGAGACACAGAGAGTCCTATTCTTGTTGTGTATAAGATTACAAGAAGAAGAAACAGAAGCAGGCCATTTGGCCCATTAAGTTTGCTCTGTGAAACCAAACTGTTCTCTCATCTCGTTCCAAGTTTTGGCCATGTCTTCATATCCCATGAATCCCTGACTAATTAGATACCTATGAGTATAGGGGCAGAAGTGACCAGGGCTGATGAGCAGGAAATGTGGGTAAGGGCTGAGTTAATGGTGGTAAAGTGGACGGCATGGATTTTGAAGTAGGAAGACATCTCAGATGATCTTTGGATCATCTGGGAGCTGGTGTGATGGAGTTGGAAGAATTGAGAGAAAGTAACAGAATCCTTAAATGGGGACAGGGTGTGAAGAAGTCTAGTTTAGGTGATTGTGGAGATGGTGGGTTTGTAGAAAATGTCTGTAAAAAGTTTGTTACGGACAGAAAGATCAAGAAAGAGGTAAGTGTCATCAGAGATGGACCAAATTAATTTGAGGTGGGGGAGGTTGGGGAAGTTAGCAGCAAAATGGATAAAGTTGCATGAGGCACCATTAATATACTCATCAGTGTAGCATAGGAAGAAGTGAGGAGCTTTGCTTGTGTAGGCTTGCTCCACAAAGCCAACAAAAAGGCAGGCATAGCTGGGACCCATGTGGGTACCCGTGGCTACTCCTTTGACTTGGAGAAAGTGGGATGTGTCAAAGGAGGTTAATGAGGGTGTGTAGAGCTCGTCGAAAGAACCAAAGACGTGTTGATCCAAACCAAGGCTTTTATTAGCAAAAGACAGGAGCTCTTCACAGGTGGCCAACCAGTCCGGAATGATCCAACCTGGCTAGGAACACAACCCTTTAAGGCCCAGACAGTAGGCGTGGCTTAGCTCTCAGCCAATCGCTGTAAGCACAGTCTAGATACTGTAACTATATACACTATATACATTGGTGATCGATCTGTACTATCACAGGGTGAGAACAAGTTCTGCCTGCCGGAGGAGGGTGGTGGTGGAAAGGAACTGGATGGGTCTGTTGTTGAGAAATAAATGAAAGGCTTTGAGGCCTTTGGTATGAGGGATGGAGGTGTATAGAGATTGGACATCCAAAGTAAAAATAAGGTGGTTGAGCTCATGGAATTGGAAGTCATTGAAGTGAACGAGGGCATGTAAGGTATTGCGGATGTAGGTAGCGAAGGACTTTTGTTATTAGATTGAGCAAGTGGTATCATCTTACCTCGACGTTTTTTCAGGGATGCAAAACAATGGGTCTACTGGGACAATTGGGTTTGTGGATCTTGGGTAAGGGATAGAACTGGGCAGTGTGGGGTTGGGAAACAAGGAGGTTTGAGGCTATTGGAGGGAATTGACTAGAAGTGATGAGGTTAGAGATGGAATGTAAGATGGTAGGATCTTGTTGAAGGGGTAAGTTAAGAGGAGGTGTCTGGAAGCTGTTGTCTGGCCTTGGCTAGGTAGAGAACAGTACACCAGACCACACAGCACTGCTCTTGTCTGTGGGTTTGATAGTGAGGTTAAAAAGTACACAAAATTACTGGAGAAACTCAGCAAAATCTTAATTTATATTTGCTAGTTGTTCCATTATACAAAATGTACCATGGCAAGTGCTGTAGCCAATTCTCATTCTGAGATTGCTTATTTGACTGAAATGGATCATTCACCATTACTGCATCTAATGACAAAAGTCTGGAATCAGCTGAGATCAGGGCTTACTGCAAGTGCTTGAGTAAAGAGCCTGCCTCATTCATATCAAAAAATCGAACTCAGAGTCTTTCGACACCAGTTTTATTAACAAATTATCTTGGCAATTATTTCAGATAACTTAGTAATAGTAAATTTCCACAAAGATAATAGTGTGTTAAAAGTGAATCAGAGAATGTTAACAACTTTTGGAACATTTTACATTACTGCATTACTTTGTTATTTTTTTAAGTTATATTTTGCCATAAGAGTTAAAGTTGGCTTTTTAAATAGTGCTCTAAATCTCAATATCATTAGATAGAAAGCTAAACAAAATGGAATTTGTAATATAAACTGGTTTATCAGCTCAGTGTAAACTACATTGCAGAATAAGTGAGCTTAAAGACTCAATTAAAACACAGAATTACTTCCGTCGTGATTGTAGATGGTATTATCACTATTATATTAAATTCATATTATTTTTGTACATGAATTAAACAAACACAAGAAATTACAGAAATGCTATATGTATAATCTGAATTATATTTTACGGTTCAACTTACTTCACACATGATTCTTCACTCATGCAAGATTGCAACAAAACTGAACTGCTGTCCTTCAGTCTGCAATGAACAACTTCTCAGTGATGAGCAATATACAAGTGACAACAAATCCAGATATATTCTTCAACATGGCTGACAATCATGTGGACCTAATCGGTTTTCTAATGCTAGGGATAGAACTATAAACCATCTAATCCAGCAGTAAAGGCTTCAGACCCACTTGGAATCATGAAAGCAGTAATTAACAAACTGCATTAATATATAAAGCCAATTTCTTTAAATTGCAGCAAGTATTTTATATATTTCAGTTTATATGTGTAAAGGTAAATTAACTCATTAGTTCTGAAATGAAATATGATGTAAAGGCAATTTAATAAGTACTCAAATAAACACATAAATACATAAAATCATACCACATGCTCTCTTACAACATACAAAAAGGCCATTCAGCTCATTGTAATCACATCAGTCCAATTCCCTTACCACCTATTCCTTCATACATGCCTATTAATACTTCCTGATTTTCCTATACTAGGGTCATTTACAGTTGCTAAGGGAGGAAACTAGTGCACCAGGAAAAACTCTTTCGGTAATAGGGATAACACACAAACTGCACTCAGACTTCACCGGAGGGTATTAAATTCAGGTGCTATTTTTTAAAATCAAAAATATTAGGAATCTTACAAATTATTCTGATTTTTATAGATATTCCTATGATTTTAGGTCTCACTTACCTTAATTATTCAGTTCAGTTATGAGGCTATTGTTTCATCTTGTGTCACTTTATTCCATGTAGTTAATGATCCAAATTAGAGCCAAACTAGGCTTCTATTTTGAGCATAGGAAAATAATCCATGAACTTTTATAGATTAAACATCTTCAACTCACAAGATTTTATATTTCATACAATAATAAGTTACTGCTTACAATACAATGAAGAAATCTTTAAAATTAATAAATTCCTCTTCACAAATTTATAATACAGTAGTTTCTTCTTTGTTGAGTCCCTGCAAAGTAGATTATCTTCTGAATAAAGTAGATTAATGTTCAAGACATCTTCTTATAATTAACCCATGGATACCTGTGTCTCCGTACAACCTCATATAAAAATCCTGTAAACAGTGTCGCTTATTTATTTTCTTCTTTCTAAAAGTCACATCAGTCCTTACATTTTCCATAGATTCATATTGCATGGCTAAACCAAAGCAAACTTTCTATAAGATTTTAATTTATTGGATAAAGAAATTTCAATGAAATATGGATCATGTTAAGTTTTCACTTTAAATAATTAAGAAGTACATCCACTATCGTGTTGTCAGCAGACATGGTCTGTGCACAGAGAAGTCTTACAAAGGGCAATAAAATAAATGAATGGTTAATCTGTTTTTTTTGCTGTGGGTTGAGACTTGAACCTTTTACAAAAAACTGGGAGAATGCCAGGAAATCAACCCTCTGAATGTTTTACACAGGGAAATTAAAGTGTAAATGTATCAAAAGATGAAAAATTCTTCACACATATGATAATTTTCTACATACTTGCATTTCTTAAAGGGCCATCAACATTCTCCTTGATAATTCATATCCTTCTCTCCTTCCATATTGCATAATTTTTGAGCAGTGTTGGGTGCTGTTGTAGTGACTAAACTTTTTTCCATTTCTTAGTAACATCTATCTGCTAGTTTTCCTCATCACCCTTTCTTAAATGAAGACTGAAAGATAGGAGACAAACCCATGATGAGTAGAGTTAACGATGTAGTTTTCCAACCTTTATCTCTCTCTCTGTTTCTCTCTCTGTGCTGAAGCTCTCCTACAATTGGAGCAGAAACGCCTCAACCTTTCTCAGTTTGACAGCAGAAATAGAATCTCACTGACATCAGTTATCAAGTTACAGTTTGCAAATGATCACTTGAAGCACCATACGACTGAGCTGCTAATTATTAAAATACACAAGAGGATGTGGCTCATGTTAAATATGTAAAAGATCATATTTCACCAACCTGACCCACTGCATAGCTTTTCTAACTAAGATTACTTCCTGTGTCATAGAAGCCACCTATTTGTGAGGGCAGATAGCAACCATAAAATATACTATCACTTCCATTGCACTAGCATAGCCTTCATCCACCTGCGCAAAGAAGTGGAGATCAAGATCTCATTCCAGCACCAAGCTTGTGATCTACTAGGCAACATTGATCTCTGTCCTCCTGTATGGGTTGGAAACATAGACAACAGAGTAAGCACCTCAATGCACTGTAGAAATACTACCTATGCTGCATCAGCAAAATTTTCAAACCCACCAGTGCCAAAGGTGAATTAATGTCAATGCATTTTCCCAGGCCAACATCTTTAGCATTGAGGCTCTGATTATGCTTAACTAGCTTTGATGGGCCAGTCACATCATTGATATGTCTGTCATCAAACTTTTAGAGCAAGCACTCTGTTTCAAGTAGGACAAAGAATCCTAAAACCTCCTTGAAAAATATAACATCCACACTGAACAATGGGTTTCCTGGGTTTAGGTCAGTCAAACTAGCTGGGAAGCATTTGGAAAAGGACCAAGCATTTTGAGTTTCATCATTTGAAGCTAGTCTTGATCAATTGGGTCAGCAATTTTGCAGATGTCTCAAAGAGGCGATGTGTTCAACAAGAAAGACTTTCAAATCTTTCAGAGTGTACTGGACTACCTGGAAAAATGGGCTGCAAATTGGCAGATCGAATTTAATGCAGACAAGAAAGAATGTACACATTAAACGGTAGGGCAGTGAAGAGTGTGGTAGAATGTAGGGATCTGGGAGCTCGAATACATAGTTCCATGAAAGTGGCTTCACAGGGAGAGGAGTCACGTGATGGAGTAGTGGCCGGACGGTGAACTCCAGCCCTCTCCAGAAAAGTCGGGAAAAACGAGAGAAAATACAAAGGCACAGAAATACAAGTTAAAGAAAAGTGAATATAAAGGTGGAAAGAAGATGGAGACAAAAGGAGAAAAATCAAAATCAACGGAAAGAAGAGAGGAAGAGAAGACAACGGAGGAAAAAGGTGAAGGCCTTACCTGTCCGAAGAGGCCCGCTGCGGAGAGAAGACCCCACTACCTCAGGTCGGTAGAAAGAGAACTACAACAATGGCTCACAGAGCCGAGTAAAAGTGCGCAACCGCGCATGCGCGAGGAGTCGCGCATGCGCGATGCGCATACAAAAAAACACACCGACGGGAGGGGGGACCAGCTGGGGAGTCGATCTCCACAGCCGGCAACGACAGCTGCAGAACACCTGCAGCAAGAAGACACCACAGAAGACAATGGAAACAAGAAAGAAGAGGAGGAAAGGGCAGCAAAGAAACAACAGATGGTCAACCTAGAGGAAGAAGAAGAGGAAGAGGAAGAGTACAGGGAAATAGAAGAAGAAAAGATAGGCAAGGTAAAGGAGGTACTTGCTCTTGTTAGAGGATACATGGAGTCATTTAAAGAATGGCAAACACAGGAATTCAATGATTTAAGAAGAAGAATAAACAACACAGAAAAGAAAATAAATAAAATGGATATGACCTTAACAGAAATGGGGAAAAAAATGGACAAGATGGAAGAACGGGCAATAGCAGCAGAAATGGAGGTAGAAGACTTAAAAAAGAAATTGGAGGAATCTAATAAAAAAACTAAAGAGACACAAGAATTACTAGCCCAAAAAATAGATATAATGGAAAATTATAACAGAAGAAATAACATAAAGATAGTGGGCCTTAAGGAAGATGTAGAAGGCAAGAATATGAGGGAGTTTATAAAAGAATGGATCCCTAAGGCCCTAGGATGTCCAGAACTACAGCAAGAAATGGAAATAGAAAGGGCACATAGAGCATTGGCCCCTAAACCACAACCACAACAAAAACCAAGATCTATTGTAGTAAAATTCCTAAGATATACTACAAGAGAAAAGGTGCTGGAGAAGACAATGGAAAAAGTAAGAGAGGGCAACAAACCACTGGAGTATAAAGGGCAAAAAATCTTCATTTATCCAGATATAAGCTTTGAACTCCTAAAGAAGAGAAAAGAGTTCAATGCAGCAAAAGCGATTTTATGGAAGAAAGGATATAAATTTACACTGAAGCATCCTGCGGTATTGAAAATATTTATTCCAGGACAACAAAACAGACTATTCTCGGATCCAGAAGAAGCACGAAAATTTGCAGAACAATTACAAAAATAGACTGAGGGATGAAGACGGGTAATGAGAGCAAAAATTATCACGATTGATATGTATGTGGGTAAAGACAAAAATAGACTGAGGGATGAAGACGGGTAAGGAGGGTAAAAATGACCACGATTGATATGTATGCGGGTAAAGAGGTATAAGAGTGAATAGAGACAACGGGCATATGTGAAAGTATCTGTAATTAGAGGAAAACATAGAAAGTATAGACAAGAATTAATAAGGGAAGGTAATGGAATAGAGAGAATAAGGAGGGAACTAAAAGAGTGACCTTTGTGACATATAAAAAAACGAAATCTTTTCTGGGGGGGGCTGGGTGGGGGGAAAAGAGCGGTCACTGCAAAATCAGTTGACGCTTGCGAGTGGATTCGCAAATCCAAATGGAGAGGGGAGATGTGGTTGTCCGACAAGGGATAAAGGGCAACTCAGGAGGGGAAGGGGAGATTGGGGATAAAGAAGATAGAAATAGGAGAATAAGGAAAATGTTGGATGTTGTAGGAATGTTGTCTGGTAAAGAGTTGAAAATAAGAAAACAGAAATGGAAAAGGAGGAAAGGTAATGATGGAAAAACGGAAAGAGAAGATAAACAAAATATAAAATGGCTACGCTGAACTATATGACTCTAAATATTAATGGAATACATAACCAAATTAAAAGGAAGAAACTACTAAATTTACTGAAAAAGGAAAAAATAGATATAGCATTTGTCCAAGAAACACATTTAACTGAATTGGAGCACAAGAAATTAAAGAGAGATTGGGTAGGACATGTAACAGCAGCATCGTATAATTCAAAAGCAAGAGGAGTGGCTATATTAATTAGCAAAAATGTGCCATTTAAAATAGAAGAGGAAATAATAGATCCAGCAGGGAGATATGTTATGATAAAATGTCAGATATATTCAGAGCTTTGGAATCTACTTAATATATATTCACCTAACGAAGAAGATCAAAAGTTTATGCAAGATATCTTTTTGAAGGTAGCTAATACGCAAGGGAACATACTAATAGGAGGGGATTTCAATCTGAATTTGGATCCAAATATGGATAAAACGGGGAAAAAAATTAACAGGAAGAACAAAGTAACCAAATTTATAATTAAATCAATGCAAGAAATGAAACTTGTGGACATATGGAGGAAACAAAACCCAAAAGAAAAGGAATACTCATACTACTCGACTAGACATAAAACATACTCAAGGATAGACCTATTCCTGTTATCAGCCCACATACAAGGGAGAGTTAGGAAAACGGAATATAAAGCTAGACTATTATCGGACCACTCACCCCTGTTATTGGCAATAGAGCTAGAAGACATCCCTCCAAGAATGTATAGATGGAGATTAAACCCCATGCTACTTAAAAGACAGGATTTTAGAGAATTTATTGAAAAACAATTAAAAATGTACTTTGAAGTAAATACGGAATCAGTGGAAGATAAGTTTATACTATGGGACGCAATGAAAGCATTCATTAGAGGGCAAATAATAAGTTATGCAACCAAGATGAAGAAGGACTATAATCAGGAAACAGAGCAGTTGGAAAGGGAAATAATAAACATAGAAAAAAAATTAGCAATAAAGGAAGATACAACCAAAAGAAGAGAATTGGCGGATAAAAAAATAAAATATGAAACATTACAAACATATAAGGTGGAGAAGAATATAATGAAGACAAAACAGAAATATTATGAACTAGGGGAAAAAACACACAAAATCCTAGCATGGCAGCTTAAGACAGAGCAAACTAAGAAAACGGTATTGGCAACAAGGAAAAAAGACAAACAAATTACATATAATCCAAAAGAAATTAAGGAAAACTTCAGAGAATTCTATGAACAATTATACCGAACCGAAAACGAAGGGAAAGAAGGGAAAATAGATGAATTTTTGACTAAAATTGAACTACCAAAACTACAAATAGAGGAACAAAATAAATTAACAGAACCATTTGGAACAGTAGAAATACAAGAGATAATAAAAAATTTACCAAATAATAAGACACCAGGAGAGGATGGACTCCCAATAGAATTCTACAAAACATTTAAAGACCTAATAATACCGCCCCTCCTGGATGTAATCAACCAGATTGATGAGACACAAAACTTACCAGATTCATGTAAAACAGCAATAATTACAGTGATACTAAAACAAGGGAAAGATCCACTCTCACCAGCGTCATATAGACCAATATCTTTGCTAAACACAGATTATAAGATAATAGCTAAACTATTAGCGAACAGATTAGCAGAACAGGTACCGAAAATGGTAAATTTAGACCAAACTGGATTTATCAAAAAAAGACGCACAACAGACAATATTTGTAAATTTATTAACTTAATTCATGCAGTAGAAGGAAATAAAGCACCGGCAGTAGCAGTTGCTTTAGACGCAGAGAAGGCCTTCGACAGAGTAGAATGGAATTACTTGTTCAAAGTATTGCAAAAATTCAGTTTACCGGAGAAGTATATTAATTGGATTAAAGCATTATATAAGGGACCGTTAGCGAAAGTGACAGTAAATGGACATGTATCAAAGCAATTTAACTTAAGCAGGTCAACGCGGCAGGGATGCCCACTATCACCATTATTGTTTGCGCTAGCTATAGAACCACTAGCAGAATCGATAAGAAGAGATAATAATATAAAAGGAATAAAAATAAAAGACAGGGAATATAAAATCAGTCTGTTTGCGGATGATGTGATAGTGTACTTAACAGAACCAGAACTATCAATAAAAGAACTATATAAGAAATTGAAGGAATATGGAGAAGTGTCGGGATACAAGATAAACGTAAATAAAAGTGAAGCAATGCCTATGAATAACGCGGATTTCTCAAAATTTAAGGAGGAATCCCCATTCAGATGGCAAACGCAGGCAATAAGATACCTAGGTGTGCAAATAAACAAAAATCTAGGCCAATTATATAAACTCAATTACAATCCACTAATGAAAAAACTACAGGACGATTTAGAGCATTGGAAAGAGCTACCACTAACACTGATAGGAAGGATAAACTGTATTAAAATGAACATTTTTCCAAGGATACTATACTTATTTCAGGCATTGCCAATACAACTGACAGAAAAATTCTTCAAAGAGTTAAAGAAAATAATAAGGAGATTTTTATGGAGAGGGGGGAAACCGAGGATAGCACTAGACAAATTAACAGAATGGTATAAACAAGGAGGCTTACAATTGCCAAACTTCAAAAATTATTATAGAGCCGCACAATTAAGGTACCTATCAGATTTTTATCAAACAAGGGAAAAACCAGACTGGACGAGACTAGAATTAGATAAAATAGGGGAAAAGATACCTGAACACATATTATATAAATGGGACGAAAAATTGGTACAACATAGAACTTCTCCAGTATTACACCATCTCCTCAATATATGGAAGAAGATACATGTAGAAAGAAATAAAATAAATTACCAAATACCAAAACTAATATTGACGCAAAATAAGCTACTCCCTTTTACAATAGACAACCTTGCCTTTAGAAAATGGGAAAAAAAAGGGATTAAAAGAATAGAAAATTGTTTTTCAGGAAGTAGATTCTTATCCTTTGAACAAATGAGAGATAAGTACAATATAACGGGAGATACAGCGCTGGCATATTACCAACTGAGATCCTACTTGAAAGATAAATTAGGAAGCAACTTGAGTTTACCAGAGGGAAGTAACCTTGAATATGTGATTACAGATACAATGTTAATCAAAAGATTTATAAAAAATATGTATATTAAACTGCAAGAAAAGGAAAATGAGGAAACAAATGGTAAAACTAAACAAAAATGGGAACAAGATTTAAATATAAAGATAAAAAAGGAAACATGGGAGAAGTTATGCTCTGGAACGATGAGAAATACAATAAATACGAGGCTGCGTATGATACAATATAATTGGTTACACAGACTATACATTACACCGCAAAAGTTAAATAAATGGGACCCAACAGTATCTGATAGATGTTTTCGATGTAAAAAAGAAAGGGGAACAACAATTCATGCAATCTGGACATGTGAGAGAGTAGAAAAATTTTGGGATGATCTCAATCAGATATTAAATAAAATAACAGAAAACAATATACCAAAGAATCCAGAGATCTTTCTCCTAAGTAACATAAAAAATAAAGAATTTGGAATTGACTTGGAGGATGCACAAAAAAGATTTGTTAAGATAGCCCTAGCTGTAGCAAAAAAATGTATTATGTCAACCTGGAAATTGGAAGATAATTTGAAAATACAACAATGGTATATAGAAATGAATAAATGTATTCCATTAGAAAAAAATAACATATAGTTTAAGAAATAATATTGAAATATTCGAACAAGTATGGGAGCCTTACATTAAATACAATAGCGAAAACCTACCGGGAACAAACATTACCTAAGTTGATGGAAGGAGAAGAGAAGAAAAAAATGGACTCAGTAGAATTTCTGGTGTATTTTTGTTGAATGACAACATTGTCTAACTGAATTAATGCAACCTAGATTGTATAACTAAAATGGATGAGAGGGGGGAGGGATGGGGGGGTGGCTTGGGAGGAGGGAGGGGGGAGGGAGAAAAAGTCACTGTAAATGTGTGGAAAAGAAAAAGTGTATATCATGGCTATTGTGATTTATGGTGTGAAAAATAAAAAATTAAAAAAAAAAAAAAAAAAAAAAAAAAAAAAAAGAAAGTGGCTTCACAGGTAGATAGGCTCATAAAGAGAGCTTTTGGCACATTAGCCTTCATAAATCAAAGTACTGAATATAGGAGTTGGGATGTTACGGTAAAGTTGTACAGGACATTGGTGAAGCCAAATTTGGAGTTTTATGTGCAATTTTGGTCATCTACTGAAAACATATCAATAAAATTGAAATAATGCAGATAATTACTAGGATCTAGCAGGAACTTCAGGAACTAAGTTTCAGGGAAAAGTTAAACAGGTGAGGACTTTATTCCCTGGAGTGTTGAAGAATGAGGTGAGATTTGGTAGAGGTATACAAAATTATGATGGGTAATAGATGAATAAATGCAAGTAGGCTTTTTCCACTGAGGTTAGGTGAGATACAATCCAGATGACATAGGTTATGGGTGAAAAAGGAGAAATTTAGGGGGAACATTATGGGGATTTTCTTCACACAGAGAGTGGTGGTAGTGTGGAATGAGCTATCAGCTGAAATGGTGAATGTGGGCTCAATTTTAACATTTAAGAAAAATTTGACAGGCACATGGATGGGATGGGTATGGATTGATATGTACTGGGTGCTGGTCAGTGGGACTAAGTAGAATAATAGTTTGGCACAGAGTTGAAAGGCCTGTTTTCCATGCTGTAATGTTCTATGGTTCAAGGCAACATCCACGTAAATCTTTGCATCCTCTCTAAAGTTTCCACATTCTTCCTGTAATGAGGAGATCAGAACACAACACAATATTCTAAGTGTGGTCTAACCATAGATTTATAGTGTTGCAACATTACCTCCTGGATCTTGAATTCAATCCCCCTACTAATGAAGGCCACCATTCCATAGGCTTTCTTAACTACCCTACCGACTGTGCAGCTACCTGGAGAGACCTATGAATTTGAACCCAAAGGTTCCTCTGTTCTTCCACATTGCTAAGAATCCTGCCATTAACCACATATTCTACCTTCAAGTTCAACTTTCCAAAATGCATTACTTCACACTTATCCGGATTGAACTCCATCTGCCACTTTCCCAACCAATTCTGCATTCTGTATACATCCTGTTATAGCTGATGACAATCTTCAACACTATCTACAATACCTCCAACCTTCGTCTTATCTGCAAACTTACTGAGCTGTTCTTCCACTTCCTCATTCAGGTCATTTATAAAAATTATAAAGAACAGTTCTTTGCAGAACTCCATTAATCACTGACCTCCAGGCAGATTGTATTCCATCTACTACTACCCTCTGCTTTCTGCAGTTAAGCCACACAGCCAAGATTCAATTGATCTCATTCCTCTTGACTTTCTGAATGAAATCCATATACACAACAGCTTTGATTTCTTTTGACACTTCCTCAAAAAACTCAATTGTTGATTATCCCTGGGAAGACTATGGTTCTCTAAATGCTTGTAAATCCTGACCCTAAGAATCCTCTCCAATAGTTTTCTCACCACTGGTCTATAATTCCCAGGATTCTCCCTATTACCCCCTTTAAATAAGGGAAATACATATACCATTCTCCAATCCTCTGGTACTTCCCCTGTGGCCAGGGAGGATGCAAACATCTTTGCCAATGCCCCAGCAATCTCTTCCTTCACTTCCTGTAGTATACCACATCTGGCCCTGGGACTTATCAATCCTAAAGTTTTTAAGAAGATCCAGCACTTCCTCTTTGTTAATCTCAACATGATCCAGCACATAAGTCTGTTCTATACTGACCTCACATTGACCAAGGTCCCTCTCTCTGATGAACAGTGAAACAAAATATTCATTTAGGACCTCCACTTTCTCCTCAGCCTTTGGACACATGTTTATTCTTAAGCATCCCTACCTTCACTCGAGACATCCTTCTATTCATAAAGCATAGAATGCCTTAAAGTTTTCTTTAATCCTACTTGCCAAGACCTTCTTGTGCCCCCGTCTAGTCTCCTAAAACCTTTATTAAGTTCCTTTGTCACTATCATATAATTCTCATGAACCCTTCTGAAAGGCAGGGGGAGGAGAACAGACAAAAGGTGTTAAATAGAAAAGGATTCAAGAACAATATTGTTCAAAATTGTGTTCTGATAAAATTACATAATTTATTGATGTCAGATATAGATTGGTACAATATAATTTTATGCACCATGTATACCTTACACCACAAAAATTACATAGTTTAAAATCTGAAATTCCAGACACGTGTTTTAGGTATGGTATAGAGATTGGAACATAGCCATGTGTGAACGAAGATCCTTTTGGTATGACTTGGCAGAAATTTTGACAAAAATTATGGATGGATTTTCTATTGGAACCAGAACTGTATTTATTGGGCAATTTTATGGTTATTGGCACAAAACTATCAAGATATCAAATACAGTTCATGAGGATTGCACAAGCGGGAGCCAGGAAATGTATAGCTGTTACATGAAAGTCCGACTCTCCTCTAGTTATTACTCTCTGGAATATGGAAATACAAAGTTCCACCCATCCCCCCCAGAAAATATAACATAATCTTAGAAAGAAATATGATGTATTTGTTAAAATGTGGCAATGTAATTTGAATCATACTGGCTTAAGGATATAATTAACATCTCCAAAAAGGTTTAAATAATATAGTTAGATTAATAGCATTGAATTCATGAAGATCAAGATATGGACTAATTAATGAAGGCATGCTCAAACACCCCTTCTTTTTTTGGACAATTTTTTTTATATGTTAGCAGTTGGGGGGGGGTGAGATTTGGGAAATCATATGAGACTGTAATTTTAAAATACTATTTATATGATGTATGTAATGATGTCTTGGAAAAATTAAAATAAAATATTCAAAAAAAGGTGTTAATTGGATATGGATGAGAGGACTGAAGAGAGGAAGGGTAATTGATTAGGGAAGGGGGTGTTGGCTCTGTGAGTGGAAAAGGAGACAGAGGAATAGATGGGGGTAGGGTGAAGCTAATAGACACCAGAGAAGTCAATGTTAATACCATCTGATTGGAGGGGGCACAGTTGGAATATGATGTGCTGTTCCTCCAATTTACAGGTGGTCTCAATCTGGCAGTGCATGAGTCCATGGACTGACATATCGAGAGAAAATGGGATGGGGAATTGAATGGGTGGCCACTGGGAGATCCCTGCTATTTTAGGGGAATATAGGGACAGGAGTGGTGACAATTCATTGAAGCAAAAGCATTCATTAAGACGTCTCAAGACTATCAGATATTAAAAAAAATTCTGACATTCCTATGTCCAGAACAAGGAATAATGAAGAGATTTAGGATTGAGATGAGGAGAAACTTCTTCACTCTTGTAGACCTCCCTACCAAAGAAAGTTGTTGATGCCATTTCATAAGATATATTTAAAAAATGAGTTGGATGACTAAAGCTATCAAAGGGTATGGAGGGAAAGCAGGAGTAGAGTACTGAGGTTACATGATTAGCCATGATCCTATTAAATAGTGGTGCAGGCTCAAAGGGCTGAATGGCCTTCCCCTGCACTTATTTTCCATTATAACTTAAACACTTCCATTATATATGGCTGCACAATTGGCGTAGTGGTTAGCGCAATGCCTTTACAGCGCTAGCAATCAGAACTGGGGTTAGAATCCCGCACTGTGAGTAAGGAGTTTGTATGTTCTCCCTGAATCTATGTGGGTTTTTCCTGGGGGCTCTGGTTTCCTCACACCATTCAAAATGTTCCAGGGGTGGAAGTTAATTGAGTGTAAATTGGCTGGCATGGACTCAAGGGCCAAAATGGCCTGTAATTGTGCTGTATGTCTAAATTAAAAATATGAATGACATTACATTCTTCTGTTTAGGTTCATTACCTGTCTGCAGATTAGTGTGCAACAATGGCCAGGTTGAACTGGCCTCAGTGGCCAAAATCAACCACAGCAAAAGTGAGGCTATGGTCTTTGGCAACTTGTTCAATTGATCAAAGGATCACAATCTGTATTGGGAAGGGTTGTGGCTGTCACGTGACAACACTGCCCCCTACCTAGTCGGAGGAAACACCAGCTGCCAATCAAGGTTTGGTTCCACCCCACCCATTAGTGCACACCTTGCTGTTGGCCCCATGTAAATTAACTGGACTCTCCAGCCTGCCTGTACTTGCCCTTGGGCCATTGGCTGATATAATTGGATTAATGCTCCTGGCACCAAGCCTGTCAGAAATAAAACTTCTCACACATGAGTCTCTTTAAAACTGATGACACGACAAGCTTTATTTACAAGTCTGCAGAGTTGGACTTAACTGGCTTCTCACCAGTTAAGCCCTGATACATACAGTGCATTGATTTTTATACCCTTATTGTTTGCCCTTCCCCTTCTTATTAATACTGTTTTAATTGGTTAGTATTACAAAAGCATTCTAAGTATAACTGCATTTTTAATTATCACGTTCGTTACGTACGCTGTGAACTCTACATACACTAAATTCTGTTTCTCACCCTTCTTATCAATCCTTTGTCTCCTGCATGTCTCTCACTATGACCATGAAAAGATAGGTTTTTAAAAAAACATATTCAGCTGAACCTTTTGTCCTTGGCTGCTAGTAAGCTCCCTGTCTGTTCTGGCTTCCCTTTTTATGATTAATCATCACATTTTAACTTAAGTCATTTTAACCTAAATTCTCTATATAACAATCCACCCCTTTCTCTCTTTAAAATGTGTGTAATATATATAGATATGAATTCATCCGTGGACCCCCGCAGACCCAACAATTGGTTACATTAAAAGTTCCTGCAATTTTAGTTGCAAGATCTATAAAAAGGTTATTTCCCCCAACTGCATGACCGAAACTTTCATGGTTATTTGGATGGACTCGAACTAAGTCCGGCTGTCTTAAAGGGGCAGGCACTTTCGAGTGTGGAGTGGAACTTTTCATTGGAACAGTACGCTGGTGTATGCAAAACCAGAGTCCATCAGGGCATGGTGGGCCTGAGTCACCCTTCCAACCGTTAAGAGGGAAAGGAGTGGTATTAGGAATCTGTATATAATGACCCATATTATTTCCTTCTTTTTCCACACAAGGGGTATATGGATGTTGGGTGGTATTTTCTGCCCAGCATTTCTCAGGAACTGAGGTATGGGAAATGAAATTACCTTCCTTTCTTCCCCAAATGTGGTCCTGAAACAGGACCACTGTGTCTCTGCATTTCTTACATTTCACACCTGATAAAGACATAGGCAAACTAAGAAAAATCAAAGAACATAACAATAACATTGTGAATCAAGTCTTTCTGCGAAATCGTAAAGTAAGAGGTTTTTCTCCAGGAACACAAGTCCAGTCTGAGTTCGTATCAGGGTCCTGAGGCGCCTCTACAGGTCCCTTAAATCTGGATGCGTGTGTCCACCCCTTCTCTCTTGTTCGTGCTGCAGCTTCTGTAGTTAAGAGAACTTGGTATGGACCTTCCCACTGGGGCTGGAGTTTTTCAGTCTTCCAGGTCTTGATAAGAATCCAGTCTCCTGGTTCCACTTTGTGTAAAGAAAAGTCTAGAGGCGGTGTTTGTGCCAATAGTCCTCTCTTTCGTAAATCTGTAAGAGAGCGTGACAGTGCCTGTAAATAGTTCCTAACAAATATATCCCCTTCCCCCAAGGTGGGACACCCCTCAACTGTACTCCAGAAGGGAAGCCCAAACATCATTTCATAAGGGGACAGCCCTACATCTTTTCGTGGGGCAGTACGAATTCTCAATAAGGCTAGGGGCAGACACTTTATCCAAGGCATTTTAGTTTCCACCATTAACTTTGTCAATTGGATTTTTAGTGTTCCATTCATACGCTCGACCTTCCCTGAGCTTTGTGGATGCCAAGGGGTATGTAATTTCCAAGAGACCTGTAATGCATCACAAATCAATTGCTGGATTTTTGAAGAAAAATGTGGACCCCTGTCTGAGTCTATAGAATCCATTATACCATATCTGGGGATTATCTGCTCTAGGAGGAGGCGAGCTACTGTAGAGGCTGTAGTATTTATTGTTGGGAAGGCTTCTACCCATCGGGTAAAGTGATCTATTATCACCAACAGATATTTCCATCTTTGAACTTGAGGTAACTCTGTGAAGTCGATCTGGATACGTTGAAAAGGGCGTATGGCTAATGGTTGACCTCCCATGGTCCCTGTCCTCATTATCTTCTTATTAATTTTTGTGCATAGGTAACAATTTTGCACCTCTTGTTGGGCCAAGGTGTAGATTCCCTTACACACATATTCTCGAAGCACTGTGTCACATAAGGCTTGGGTGCCCCAGTGGCTCTGTTGATGCAGGTGTTTTAAAATATTGCGAGTTATTTCTTTATTTAGAACCATTCTTCCATCTGGTGTCTTCCATGTTCCATCAGGCAGCTGGCTTGCGCCCAGCTGAGCCATGTCCTTTTCTTCCTTAGCAGTGAAAATGGGAGCCTTCTTTATGCCTTGCCTTATTGGAATTAAGGTCAGCAAACGGACTTCTTGTTGCATGGCTGCCCTTTTGGCTTCTTCATCAGCCAGTCTGTTTCCAATTGCTGTCGGGGTATCTCCCCTCTGATGGCTTGGTATCTAGACCACTGCTATTTCCTGGGGTAATGTCAAGGCTTCTAAAGTCAGAGTAATCATTTGTTCGTGTGCCAATTCCTTTCTCTTGATGTAATTAGACCACGCTCCTTCCAGATCTTACCAAAGGTATGCACTACCCCGTATGCGTATTTGGAATCAGTGTAAATCGTTCCAATTTTCTTTGCCAGTATTCTGAGGGCTCTCTGCAAGGCATATAGTTCACAGGATTGTGCTGACCAGCTTCCGGGTAGTCTCGTGGATTCTACTACTTTCCAAGTATTTCCTTCTATTATAGCATACCCACTTCTTCTCATTCCGTCAACGCATCTGGCGGAGCCATCAATGTAGAATTCATATCCTTCTCCCAGCGGAGTATCGCAAAGGTCTTCTCGGGTCTTGGTCTGAAGATCTGTCAACTCGACACAGTCATGCTCCACCTCTTTCTCTGTTTCACTGCCGTATAAAAATTGAGCTGGGTTGCAGCTATTAATTTTTGCAAACTGTAAATCTTCTCCAACCATTAAAATGGTTTCATACTTTAATATGCGAGAATCAGTCAGCCATCGATGGGCAGTTTGTGTTAATAAAACACTCACAGAATGGGAGGTGTACACAGTCATCTTTCCTCCAAAAGTAAGTTTACGTGCTTCCTCTACCAACAGAGCAGCAGCCGCTACTCCCTGGATACACGTCGGCCATCCGCGAGACACTGGGTCCATCATTTTGGAAAGGAAAGCTACTGGGTGTCGCTGACCGCCTTTTTCTTGTGTTAAAACTCCCACAGCTGTTCCTTGGTTATGAGTGACAAATAGCTGGAAGGGCTGTTTTAAAGAGGGCAGAGTGAGCACTGGGGCTCGTGTTAGGCGATGTTTCAAGTCCTCGAACCATCCCTCCTCCTCCTGGGTCCATTTCAATGGATAGTCATTTTCATTTGTCAGTTTATCATACATAAACTTCACCAAAACTGAGTAGTCCTCTATCCATAACCTACAGTATCCTAAGAGTCCCAGGAATTGTCTTATTTCCTTCTTATTACGGGGTAACGGCATTCTAGTGATTCCCGCAATCCGTTCAGGGGTAATCCGTTTCTGTCCTTTACTTATCTGGTGTCCCAGATATACCACAGTTCTCTCAACGAACTGTAACTTGTTCCTGGACACCCGTAGACCCTTTTTCCCCAGATAATTCAAGTCTAATTGTATCTCCCCTCATTTCTTGTTCCTTGGGTCCTGATAATAGTAAATCGTCCACATACTGCATTAGTTGGGAATCATCAGATTGTGGATAGTCCACCAGGATTTGTTCTAGCATTTGTCCAAACAGGTTCGGAGATTCAGTGAACCCTTGGGGCAATACAGTCCACCGAAGCTGTCTCCGTCTACCTGTCCATGGATTTTCCCATTCAAACGCAAACATATCTCTACTTTCCTCTTCTAATGGACACGTCCAGAAGGCATCCTTCAAGTCGATAACACTAAACCACTCATGGTCTGGGGGAATCCGACTCATAATAGTATAGGGATTAGGCACCACTGGGTGGCGGGTCTGAACAATAGCATTCAAACTTCTTAGATCCTGAACTAGGCGATAGGATCCATCTGACTTTTTCACTGGGAGTATAGGGGTGTTATAAGGTGACATGCATTCTTCTAATAGTCCGTCTCGTATTAGAGTCTCCTTTTCTCCCTTCCAAAGAAATAGGATACTGACGTTTCCTTACCGGCTGATGACCTGGTATTAATGTGACATGTAAAGGTGGGATGTCCAGACCTCCTCGATTTCCCTCCTTATACCAGACTCTCTCGTCAATCTGCCGTTCATCCTCTTCCTTTAGAGCACAGAGGTGGACTCGCACTTCTCCGTCCATAGGGAGAGCACCCAAACCTAGGAGAGCCTGTAAGTCCCTTCCTAGGAGGTTAAATCCAGCCGACGGTAACAACAAGAGGTCTTGTACCCCTTCTCTTTCTTCCAGTTTCACTGTTACTTGGGGAATTATTGATACCATTCTGGGAGCTCCTTCTATCCCAGAAATTGTCAAATTACTTTTTATAGGCTCAGTTCCGATTGGCACAGTTATTACACTACTTTGTTCCGCTCCTGTGTCCACCATAAACACCACCTCTTCTCCCTTGGGACCAATTTTTAGTTTTACCAGGGGTTCCCTCTTATATTTGGTCCCTAACATTTGGAACCCCTGACACCCCTAATCTTCTTCCATAAGTTCGAGGGCACGCAATTCCCTCTTGTATCGGGGGCATTCCCTCTTAAAGTGTCCTTCCTCATTGCAGTAATAGCACTTAACGAATCTCCGGGGTCTTCCCTCTCTTGGATATTTTGGATTGTTTAGAGGAAGGTTTTGTTTTCTTTCCCCTCTGGATTCAGCATTCATCTGTCGGATAGTCTGTACCATAACCTTTGTCGCCTTCTTTTGATCTTCTTCTTCTCTCTGCACATATACTTTTTGTGCCTTTTTTAACAGTTCACTTAGGGGTTTTTCACTCCAGTCCTCCTCCTTTTCTAGTTTCTTTCTAATGTCCTGCCATGATTTGGAAACAAATTCAATTCGAATAAGCTGTTCACCCATTGGTGTACTAGGGTCCACGCCAGCATACTGTTGGACATTCTTTCTCACCCTCTCCAAAAAATCAGTAGGGGACTCGTCTTTCCCCTGGTGGTTCCCAAATGCCTTGGTAAAATTGTGACCCTTTGGCACAGCCTCCCGTATCCCTTTAATTGTCCACTCTCTATATTGTCTCATACTTTTCAATCCCTCGGGTGTTCATTTGTCCCACCTGGGTTCTTTTAAGGGATATTTTTGTTCATGGGGTCTGGGGTCCCCAGGTTGTTCATATTCCCACATGAGGAGGGCAGCCCGTTGAATCATCTGCCTCTCCTGGGGTGAGAATAATGTTCCCATTATTGCCTGCATCTCTTCCCACGTATATGTGTTTGGTCCCAGGAATTGGTCGAGCTGTTCAGCCAGTCCTATAGGATCTTCCAATAACTTTTTCATTTCTTTCTTAAATCCACGCACCTCTGTACTAGTTAGGGGAACATTCACATATCCCGTTCCCCCTCCCGGTCCTCCCATAGGAATTTCTCTCAGGGGATTTAGGTTTATTGAAAACTTTGATGGTCCTGGACCAGTCTGGGATCTTGTCCAGGGTCGGTTTACCGGTGGAAGTTTAGGGTCCGACTCCCTTAATTCATCCTTTTTATCCCGGCCCCCTTCGGGGCAATCAGATTCATCACCTTTCCCCTCCGGTAATAAGCTTTCCTCGGGCGCAGTAGGCACCAGGGGAATATAAGGAGGGGGAAGGTTGTCCAGAGGTTCCCATTTCTTTTCTCCTGCCACTCTCAATTTAAAACATTCTGTTAAGGATCCTGGCCAGGGAACCCAACAAAATGCATATGCTGACTCTTCTTGATTCACCTTTGGTCTCGAATTTACATATATGTTTAATGTTTGTCTAACCCAATCCTCATCAGATCCAAATTTCGGCCACCAGACCGAGGAACCTTTAATAGGTTGTTTTGACCAAAGGAGACAATATTGGACCATCTTTTTCTTGTTTTTGTCCCGATATCTATTACTATCCCAATTTTCAAACATTCTCCCCAAAGGGCTGTCAAGGGGTACTCCCAGGAATTGTCCTGAATTTTCAGACGAGCCCTTAGATTTTGATCCTCCCATTTTCCCACCTAGATCTGTTTATCGTTGCTGAGGACCCTCTCGTTCTGGACCCTACTCCCTTCTTCTCAGACGCCTCGTCGGAGGTACTGTCCCTCCTTCGGTTACCGCTGAGGTTTCCCTGGGGTTGACCCCTCTCTTCTCGGCACTTCGTCGGAGGTGCTGTCCCTCCTTCGGTTACCGCCGAGGTTTCCCTGGGGTCTATCCTAGAGTCCCACGACAGGGTCCTCACGCCACGACAAAAGCTCTATACCTGATCTATTATGTTAGGTTTTTTTATCCAAACAGGTGTATCCCGTTACACCTGTTACCCAATCCCCACACCACAATCGTAAGTCGTCACTTACCGGTGTCTTCCCGGGGATTGAACCGTCACCCTTCTCCTCTCCGTCTTGTCGTGTCACCTTGTCCGGATACCACTCGCTCAAGCCGCCCGAAGCGACGAGCAAGGGACTAGGAGCCGCTGAACTCAGCGGGGTGCACCACCTCCGATGTCCCTCTTCTCGCCTCTCCTCACGGCCGGAGTGTAGATCCCGGACGAGCCCCCATTTGTCAGAAATAAAACTTCTCACACATGAGTCTCTTTAAAACTGATGACACGACAAGCTTTATTTACAAGTCTGCAGAGTTGGACTTAACTGGCTTCTCACCAGTTAAGCCCCGATACATACAGTGCATTGATTTTTATACCCTTATTGTTTGCCCTTCCCCTTCTTATTAATACTGTTTTAATTGGTTAGTATTACAAAAGCATTCTAAGTATAACTGCATTTTTAATTATCACGTTCGTTACGTACGCTGTGAACTCTACATACACTAAATTCTGTTTCTCACCCTTCTTATCAATCCTTTGTCTCCTGCATGTCTCTCACTATGACCATGAAAAGATAGGTTTTTAAAAAAACATATTCAGCTGAACCTTTTGTCCTTGGCTGCTAGTAAGCTCCCTGTCCGTTCTGGCTTCCCTTTTTATGATTAATCATCACATTTTAACTTAAGTCATTTTAACCTAAATTCTCTATATAACAAAGCCAATGGTCCCTGCCAATGACATGGGCTGGAACCTCCTGCACTATAAAGGTGCAATGTGTTCTTTATTCTCTCTCTTTCCTAGCTTGGGACCATCCTGCTTCACTCTGGGCCTAGAAATGTGGAAGGATGCTGGAGAAACTGTTGGTAAGAATGTGCTCTGTTAAAAGGGTTGGGAGTGTTTAATTAGTGTTCCTTGTAGCATAGGACTGCACTGAGTCAAGTGGTGGTGGGGCATTATAGTGAAATTTCCTTGATCTTTGTGTGTACTTTGTGTGTGTGTGTGTGTGTATTTTGTTCCCATGCTATTTTCCCATGTTCATTATTAATTGTCTGCTATTTCTTTCCAACGGCTGCTGTAAATGTGTGTGTAGGTGCATCACTTTCCATTTCCCATATTTGCCTTCTGTAAATAAAATCCTTCCCTACCAAAACTGTGTTCACCATCCTTGACTTTGAGATCTACCAAACATGTTTCCTCATTTACAACACCATTTTGTCTTAAGTTTTCCAGGAAAAGACCTTAAAACTAGAGAGCATGGGTTTAAGGTGATATGGGAAATGTTTAAAGGGAATCTAAATTTGTTTTTTTGCACAGAGGGTGGGTACATGGAACAAGCTGCTAGAGAAGGCAGTAGAGATGGGTACAATTGCATGTTTAAAATATATTTGAGCAGGTTCATAGGTAAGAAAGATTTATGGGCCAAATGAAAGTAAATAGGATTAGCATAGATGGGCTAAATCTCCAGTATAAAGGGGTGGGAATGTCTCCAATTTGGCCCTCATTCTGATGACTACCTTTGTATGTGGTTGCCTTAAGCTGTGGATATCATACAAGTGGCATTGTGTGTTGAGATTCTTTCCATTCCCACTATTGCAAAGGATGGTTCTGACTACACTGTCTTGAAATGTTTGTTTTAATTGCATCATATCACAAGGAGGTGGTTGAGGCAGGTACTATTAAAATGTTTTTTTTTAAATAGACAAATACATGGATAGGATGGATTTGGAGAGATATGGGCCAAATGCAGGCAAGTGGGACTCGTGTGGGTGGGACATTTTGATCAGTCTGGGCATTGGGCCTTTTCCACACTATATAACTCTTTCCACATCAAACACCTGATCCTAAAGAATACCCTCCACAAATCATCATTGAATTAAACATCAGAAAAATGAGACATTGGATCAATGATTGGTTTCCTGAACAGATGTCAGTCCTTTGGTAAATGCAGGGTCAAGTTTGACATTTAAGAACAATTTGAACTGGTACATAGATGGGGAGGATATGGAGAGATATGGTCTGGGTGGAGGTCAGTGGGACTAGGCAGAATAATAGTTCAGCGGTAGTCTTCAATCAAGCAATAAGCATCAGGAGTGAAAGAAGAAAGTCTGGAGCACTGTGATTGTGTCCTGGCCCTTTTATATTGTGATTTTAATATTGGGATATTGTGTATCATCAAGTGGCAAGCTCAGAGCTGAAACATTGGTTATAAAGCTTTACCTCCTATGGGTACTGTGGAACCTGCTGAGTTTTTGTGCATTTACCACAAGCATCAGGACCTTGGTTGGTTGATGGAGATGATCCTATCCGATTTGAATAGAAATGGGCCTGGAGCAACAAACAATCTGGTGGAGGAACTCAGCAAATCGAGGATTATCAGCAGGAGAAAAGGAATAGTCAACATTTCAGGCTGTAACCCTTCATCAAAACTCTGAAATGTGCCCATTGCTTCAGATAATGCTACTGCAAGCCTAGGAGTGCCATGGAAAATGGCCTCACTATTTTTCCTGAGCAAGTGCAGGACATACTGAAACTGAACGTAGCCACTGCAAGGATTCTGTGGGGTAGGGCCAGAGTTTCAGGCCTCTTGCTACTGCACACAAATGAGTTGAAATCTATGCTAGCATCCTTTTTTGCTTTTTAAGTTTATAAATGAATGATAACTGATGATGTTCTGGTAACCTGATTTGTTATGGAAAATTTGTGCAAACTTTTAGAATGAATAATGTATATTTTGAAATAGTAGTTTTAATACTTGGAATTGCATTTTAAATATTGTCTGCAAAATGAATCCAATGTTTTAGTCATGCAGTCCAGAGTTCTGTGTGATTCACTCCCACTGCTCCCCATCTGTAATCTCTACTGCTCTCAAACATTATCTTCAGCCCAATGTGCATGCCCATCATATTGATCCCCCTTTTTCTGATACTCCTTTCACGATTCAAGTTGCTCCGCTGCGTTCTTAAATGCTGTATGACTATCTGCCTTAACAAAATAAATCTGTCAGGAGTGGGATTCGAACCCACGCCTCCAGAGGAGACTGCGACCTGAACGCAGCGCCTTAGACCGCTCGGCCATCCTGACGCGTGAAAAAAACAACTCCCATACTCTCTTCTGATTAAAACTACATGTCTATCTACTTCTTGCAGGCGCCAAATGGCCTTTTACAGGAGGCCATGCTCACCAGGAATAGCGGCACCGACCGCAAGCATTCCGAGCCCGAGGCACGCTGCAACCTGTCAATAACATAACTTGTCCGCTCATTAAAGATCACATGGCTTCCTGATTGACTGATGAGCAGTTGTGGATTGGTGAAGTGACCTCTGTTCTTGCTCGATTCTGGCGAGGCATCTTTATAATAGACTTTTTTGTAGAAGTTCTCATTATCAGAATATTCCAAATTTAGTACAAAATTCGCTGCAATTAGTTCATTCCTTGTTGCAATGCGCGAATGAACGCTGCTTGAGTTCCGACGAGAAGGATGAGAGACATTTGATTCAACCGAGAAGGGTCAAATAGGAGACTTAAAAGAGCAGGGCTTCAAGAGAAAGCAAATTCATCGAGGAGAGGGCGAGAACAGAGAACCGAGTGGGGATGGAGATAGACGCAGAATTGTATCTGGGTGAATGACAACGTTGCATTCCTTGAATCCCAGCTGGAAATTGAGGGGCTGCTTGTGTCCCCGAAGCAGCTTGAAGTAAAGATGTTCTCCCTGCACCATGGTCATTGCAGCATAGGAGCGCGATCCTTGTGGAGATGGGTACAGACTCTTTCCACTGATCAATAATAGAGGGCATGGGTAAGGGTGAACGTTTGGGAGCATGAGGGGGGCTTTCTTCACGCAGAGCGGCGTGGGTGTGGAACGAGCTGACATGTCAGCTTTGACATTTAAGAAAAATGTGAACGAGGACGGGAGAAGTGTGGAGGTCTGGGTACAGGTCAATGGGACGAGGCCGAAAAATAGTTCGGCACAGACTAGAAGGACCGAATGCTATGGTTCTACTCAACAGCGTGCCTTTATATCAACATATAATAGTAAAAAGTATCAGTGAGTATTTATATATTTCTTGTATCTATTTAGATTTTTCTGTTGTGTGGCGCATTAGTCATTTAATTTATACAACTGTTGGTGTATTTTACATACCTGTGTTGCTGCAGCAAGTAAAAATGTCACTAATGAACTCTCAAGCAAAATACCCCAAGGCACTGTTCAACATGAGACCAGGTGACCAAAAGCCAGTCCAGGGAAGAATTTTCCCATCAAATCCTGATCACAACCCTTCAGTGCACCTCTCCAGCTGTCAAACCAAGTCTGACTCTCACTTACCAAAATAATTCTCAATTTTTGAAAAAGGTACTCTAATCCTCTCGTACTTTTTGATGTATTTAGATTTCAGATTTGTTGTCAGGCGAGGCACAATTACCACTTATTGGTGATGCAAAAAAAAACTACGCAGCTTACACATGTAAATAAATAAAGAACTGTAAACAGACAAAATGTAAACTGGCTGCAATACAGAGAGAATTTTTAAAAACAGTGCAAAATGAGAGTCCTTAAATGAGTCCCTAATTGAGTTTGCTGTTAAGGAGACTGATGATGGAGGGGTACCAGTTGTTCCTGAATTTGGTGGTGTGTCTTGTGGGACCTGTACCTCTTTCCTGATAGTAGCAGTGAGAACACAGCATGTGTTGGGCAATGTGGATCCTTGATAATTGCAGCAGCTCTCCGACAGTTGGAGGTGAAGGTTGAGAATCACTCCTCTAGACCCAATTATTACTGAAATGTTTTGCTTGAAGAAAATGGTCATTGGCCCATTTTCTTTGGAGTTATGAAACTGTGCACATAATGAGGTTGAGAATCACTCCTCTAGGCCCAATTATTACTGAAATGTTTTGCTTGAGAAAAATGGTCATTGGCCCATTTCCTTTGGAGTTATGAAACTGTGCACATAATGAGTTAATTTGGTACAATTAAAACCGTAGTTTTTAAACTTTTTCTTTCCACCCACATACCACCTTAAGCAATCCCTTACTCATCACAGAGCACCTGTAACATAGGGAATACTTAAATTGGTATGTGAATGGAAAGAAAAAGGTTGAGAACCACAGATCTTGATAGAGCTCCTGTAGAAGACTGAATAATGGTAGCCTTCAGTCTACTCAGGAAGAGGGGTCATTCTTGTGCCTTCCTGATGAGTGAGATGTGTGCCCATGATGGGTCACTAGTTAAGTGAAGTCCAAGGAACCTGGTGCTCTCCACTCTACTATATAGACATTGATGTGTAGCGGAGGTTGGTCATTCCTGGTCCCACTGAAGTCCATGATCATCTCCATCTTGTCCATGTTGAGACTTAGGTTGTTACACTCACACCATTTCACAAGATTTTTCACCTTTTCTCCATAGTGTGACTCATTATTGTTGCTGATGTGGCCAACTACTGTTGTCATCAGCAGACTTGATGACACAGTTGGAGCTGGATCTAGGTTACCATGAAGAGCAGGCTAAGTCCACATAAACAACATAAAATTGAGCTTTGGCCACAGGTTTGTATCAGTTAAGATTGGCTATATTTTATCATGTCTCCAGCTTTGCTTTCCCTACCGAGGATCAGGAGATGCACTTCCAACTGTACTTAAACAGTTTCTTCTCTATTTCACAGATAGTGATAATTAATGCAAGAAGCATGCTGACTGTTATTTCCTCTTTCTGCACTCATACTCTTATTTCTTGCCTAATCTGTGTCATTTGAATTTACAAAAGCAGTAGAGAAAACAAAACCCCAGCAAATACTGGAAGTAAAACACAAAAGTCTGCTGACACCATGGTTTAAGTAAAAACATAATGCTGGAGAAACTCAGCAGGTTGGTGTCCTTTATATAGCAAAGATAAAGATACATAACCAATGTTTTGGGCTTGAGCCCTTCATTAAAATGTTCAGACGCCTGCTGACAATTTTTCCATACCTTGATGAAGGGCTCAAGCCCAAAATATTGGTTATGTATCTTCACCTTTGCTATATAAAGGACAGGAGTTTATGCAGCTGCAGGAGCACTGGAGGTGAATTCATGGACACTTAGTGACTCTGAAGGGCCTCTCTTGCTTCTTTTTCTCATTGTTAGAGGTGAAGGGCAATGCTCTTGGCGACCCTTTGCCTTATGGCAGACAAAAGTCAAAGTATTTAGTGTACATTACATTTTTGTGTATTATTAGGTGACAATAAAAGGAACCTTGACCTAAAGGAACTGGAAAACGTAAAAGAAATGTCTAACACGTCAAAAAATGGGAGATATATTACCCCCTCCACTTTTCAAACATCTACTCACAGGTATTTGCTTCTATTTATGCCATAAGAGTTACCCCACTCCTTCTTTCCACTCCCGTCTGATTACAATGTAGATCTTGGTTTAAGGCAGTAAATTTAAATACTAGACATGATCCAATTTATGGTTTAAATCTATTGATCTGGGAAAAATGGAAGGTGGCGGCGCTGCGATCACGGCAGGACTGCTGCTGGTTCCAACCCGTGGAGAGTGGGGAATGGAATCACAGGGACCAACGACTGAAACCAACTGCCATCAGCTCCGGACAGGCTTTTCATGTCTTGTACATGGAGCCAACTGTGGTTTTATTTAAAAATTCTGTGACTGTGGAGTCTGGACCCAAGATCAGTCTGGCACCTCTGATCAGCAGCAGCTCCGTGGAAGCAGGTTACTGGTGCAGGGCACCAGAAAACGGAGAACGACCAGTGGGCTGCTGGTGACTGGGCAAGGAACCGAAGACCGGCTCAAGACTCTCAGAAGCAATAGCAGGTATCGGAACTGGGACGCGAGAGGGTGCCATGAGCGCCGCAGGGTTCCTGGGGGTGGAGGAAGGAGGTTTTGATCCTGGAGCTCGGGTTGCTGGGAATGAATGGGTACTGATTGTGGCCGACTCCAGCACCGACGATCTATCGTCTCGATGCAGCTGCGGAAGCGCTGGAGGCGAATCCACGGTCATTCGGGGACTCTCTTCATCTGACTGAAAGGAGATTCAGGCAGTTTCTGGTGATGGCGAGCGCGTCTGCCCGTCTTTGTTCCATGGAGGACAATAAATGGAATCTTGAAAATGATCGAACGTCTCTCACAAACCTCAAGAAGCCAAAAAGCACCAGGGAGTATAACTGCACACAGTATCTGGGGGAAAGTGTGAGCCGAGAGGAGCAACATTACTGCCGGAGGCTCAGCAACGCCTGCACAGGAAACTCCCCCGACTAAACCGGACGTGACGAAGCCTGCGTCCCCTAGCAACCATGAGCTTGCTCAGAGCGGAGGACGTGCGGCGGGTGGCGAGGCTGCAGGTAAACGCAGCCGAGAGCAGACGAGTTGAAAGAAAAGGCAGTCCCGATGCTGGGCAGGTTGGGGGGAGGAGAGAGAGAGGAGGAGGGGGGGGGAGGGAGGGGGGGGAGAGAGGGGGGGGAGAGAGGGGAGGGAGGGGAGAGAGGGGAGGGAGGGGGGAGGGAGAGAGGGGAGGGAGGGGGGAGGGAGGGAGGGAGGGGAGGGAGGGGGGAGGGAGGGAGGGGAGGGAGGGGGGAGGGAGGGAGGGGAGGGAGGGGGGAGGGAGAGAGGGGAGGGAGGGGGGGGGAGAGAGGGTGTTATATATAGAGAATTTAGGTTAAAATGGCTTAAGTTAAAATGTGAAAATGTGATGATTAATCATAAAATGGGAAGCCAGAACGGACAGGGAGTTTACTAGCAGCCAAGGACAAAAGGTTCAGCTGGATATTTTTTTAAACCTATCTTTTCATGGTCATAGTGAGAGACATGCAGGAGACAAAAGATTGAAAAGAAGGGTGAGAAACAGAATTTAGTGTATGTAGAGTTCGCAGCGTACGTAACGAACGTGATAATTAAAAATGCAGTTGTACTTAGAATGCTTTTGCAATACTAACCAATTAAAACAGTATTAATAAGTAGGGGAAGGGCAAACAACAAGGGTATAAAAATCAATGCACTGTATGTATCGGGGCTTAACTGGTGAGAAACCAGTTGAGTCCAACTCTGCAGACTTGTAAATAAAGCTTGTCGTGTCATCAGTTTTAAAGAGACTCATGTGTGAGAAGTTTTATTTCTGACAAGGGGAGGGAGGGGGGGGGGAGAGAGGGGAGGGAGGGGGGGGGGGAACTTTCCACTCTATTGTGAGGACAGGTTACGTGGAATGTCAACCAGTCTCAAACCTTTGGCGTCATATGATTTGCAAACAAAATATTGCCTGAGGCAAAGTGCAGCCAAGTTCAGATGACAAATAAATTTAAACCAGTCAACATTAATTAAAAGGGATAATGTGTAAACTCCATACAGGCAGCACCCAAGGCCAGGATCAAACCCGCCGCTGTGTCATGCCACGTCTTGCATGTTGAAGACTGACATTTTTTAAAAAAATCTACCTTTGGGAATTGTCCCCAGTTATTGAGGTTTGTCTTTAGTTTGTAAACTTCATTAGATTTGTCTCAAAATATCATTTTAATTGTTTGTGTTCAGAAAGAAGATGGCTGTCGGCTTTTAACAAAATTGTTAAAATGGGAAGATTTTGATGAAGAAAGAGATTTAAAACCAGGCATTCTTCTTGACTATCTGTATAATACCATTATATTTGCTGCTGAGAAAGGATTTCCATGGCCTAGTGTGGCAATGGCAGTAAGCTTTTCACAGGAATTACTTTGTAAAACCAAAGGTATTGCAATTATTTTGATAAAATAATTAGTTCAGTCATTGTTTTTATTTTTTTTTAAATAGATGCATAGTATGGGAATTTGGAGTTCACATTTTGATGTGCAGGTTGAAACTTTCTCACTGACACCCCTGGAATCTGCCTGGTGCTGGATCACAAAGAGTGGTAGATTACAGAAATTGTCCCAAGAATCCTCTTGTCAGTTTCTGAAACAAAATCTGTCCAGCAACCTCTTGCTGACAACTGGCAGCCTGCAATCATGTCCTTAGTAACTTCGTTCATTTCTCTGTTTTCTTTTTGTGCTCCTGTATCTATCTGTTTGTCTGTTTATTTACTGATTTATCAATTCACATTTCATTGCAATGAATTTTTATTTCCTATCTCAATTTTCTGGTAATGATTTGTGATTTCTGTAACACAGATACACTGTACCTATAAAAGAGCATTAAAACAGGAAAAAATACTTATAAATTTGCTAACACAGCCACTCTGGGAGCTGCTGATCACAGAACGAGGGCACAGAGAGTTTCAACTTGTACAGCATATGGTTGCTTGAGATACCAGCTAATGCAGGAAAACAAAATGACTGAAATTGTATATCTCACATTTTTACAGTTCAGAAACATGACCTGTCTCACCACTATTAAAGATTAAGGAGATCACAGATAATGATTTTCAAATATTAATTAAGCTGCAGTTATTTCATCTCTTGGCTGCTTCAAATTTACTTTTCTTTCCTTCCCCCTCCCCCAATCTCTCCAACCTGGCTCATAAATGATTTAAAATTCTTAAGTTATTGCTATAGCACTAGTCAGTGGTATGCTTTGATTTTGGAAGACATTTACTGTTATTTGGATTTCAGGTTTATTGTCAGAGTACATGCATGACATTGCATACAACCATGAGATTCTTTTTCCTGTGGGCAGAGCAGAATTATCATTTATTGGTAATGCAAAAATACATAATGTGCACATATAAACAAATAAAGAACTGTAAACAGATATTGAATGTAACTAAACTGTGCAATACAGAGAGAATAAAAAGTTCAGTAAAGTGCAAGAGTCATTTGAGTCCCTGATTGTTTATTGTTGAGGAGTCTGATAGTAGAGGGGTAGCAACTGTTCCTGAACCTCTTTCCTGATGGCATATGCAAGAACAGAGCATGTGCTGGGTAGTGCAGATCTTGATAATTGCTCTACAATGGCAGTGATCCCTGTAGATGCTCTTGATGGTGAGGAGGGTTTTGCCTGCGAGGTCCTGGACTGTGTCCACTACCTTTTGGAGGGCTTTGCACTCGGGTATTGGTGTCCCCATGCCAGACCATGATGCAGCTGGTCAGCACACTTTCCACCATGCATCTGTGCAAATTTGCCAGGTTTTCTAATGTCATACCAAACCTCCTCAAATTCCTGAGGAAGTAGAGGGACTGACATGCTTTCTTCACTATGCTATTAGTGTGTTGAGTCCAGGAAAGATCCTTCAAGGTATGACTCCCAAGAACTTAAACTCACTGGATTATATACCTCTGGTTTTCCCCTCCAGAAGACAACAATCAGGTCCGTGATTTTGGTGACATTGAGTGCAAGATTGCTGGTGCACCATTCTGCCAAGTTTTCATTCTCCCTCCTACATGCCTTTCTTCATACAACCCACTACTGTGATATCATCAATAAATTTGTAGATGGCGTTATTGTACTGAATCACACAGTCGTAGGTGTAAAGTGAGTAGAGCAGGGAGCTAAGAACGCAGTTTATGATGCTCTGGTACTGATGGAGATTGTGGAGGAGATGTTCTTCCCAATCCTCATTGATTGTGGTCTGAAGGTGAGGAAATCTTTCAAGCTTGAAAGATTGAATATTTTCTTCCAAATCAATTTATTCAGTAACTCATCTTTGTCCCAAATGGATTGATGATCGCTTAGCAAGGCAATTAGTCATGTGCAACAAATACTGGTCTTACCAGCTTTGCCCATAATCAAATAAAAATGTGTGAAATCTGTATGGTGAACACTCTAAAATGGGACTTGAGATAATAAGAAATTTTAAAGATGTAAAATGTAGTCTTTAAATAACAGAGCTGCCTGTAAGAGAACTGTGACATTTAAAACAACTCAAGGTTCAATTTATTGTTGTGTACAGAAGGTGCACATAAAGCTTTCCTTTGCTCACCCTACGAAGGCAAACAAAACAATCACCAAGTACGGTCATTTAATTTATCCATTAAAGCAAGAATGAAAACCAAAAGAGAATTCCTTCGGTGACATCAAGTGGCCATGGATCTTGATGCCTCCTCTATATTATCCCCATAACTTGCATCTCTGCATGGCCTGTTGTTCAGGAGTGAACCGGAATTCAAGATCCCTGGTTCCATGTTCCCGAATCATTAAGAAGCAGTTAGAGTTTGAGGCCTGTTAGGAAGCCTGCTTACCATTGGAATTTTATGAATCCTGGATCAGATATCTGGTTCTCAGAAGCTGGTTGCTATCCGTCTGTGGTCTGGCATTAGGCCTTCAACTGCTGAGCCTGATCCTGAACCTGCCATAGTAGCCACATTTGCTGCTTGCGCTGCATGCAGGAACCCATTGGGACCAACAGAAGCCTTCCTGACCTATGTCTGACCTTGTCCGCTGCTGTGCTTTTACTTTCTGTATCGTTCGCTTCACAGTTTATCCTTCCTGGCAGGGTTCTGTACTCTTGCTCTGGTGCCCTGCGCTGATCTAGTAGTTGCTGGGCACGCACAACCTTCGACATCTGGCTGCTGAACTTGGGTGCCTCTGAAGACCTCCAAATAGAGTGATGGAAACAAAAGCACCATCAGCAGAACTTCTGCAGGCGATTAAAGCTGCACCAAGGACAAATGGGATGTTGGCTGGGCATTATGAGCTCTGGAGAAGCAGGGAACAGCTGACGCTCTGCTTTTCCTCCTGAGCCCACAACAGCGGCAGCATTGCATCTGTTACAGTAGCAGCAGCCTCAGAAATCGATTAGAAATAACAATCAAAATGCGAGTATAAATATAGTGTTATTAATATTATGTAATTATTTAAAATATCAAATAATTGAAATTGGGCACATGGGAAGATTTATGGGATATGACAAACATAAAAGACTGGCCAAAAAATCTTGTGTTTAAATTTTTGTCAAATATTAGTTTGATTCTTTGTTAACATATTGTTTAATTAGCAAAGTTTATTCATCTGAAAATAGCCAGTTCAACCAATTAAAGCATATGATTCATCTTACCATCTTCATATTGGAAAATTAGATAAATAACCTTGTTAAATCTTTCTTTGAGAGCAATTTTCTTTACAAAGGACACAAATATTTCCCTTGTTCTGTTGGCTCTGGGTTTTTTACAATTCTTGAGGTAATTTATTTACATGCTTGGCTCTTTTTGCCCTATCTCAAATGGTAATTAAAATAACCATTCTTCGGTACATTTAGGACTTTTCCTGAGTAGATGGGAATTCTGCAATTTGTATTAATTTTGAAAAGACCAACCTTGTTTTTGAGACTGTGGAGATGCATTATAAAATGTACAATTACAATTGATGAGAAAAGATAGGCAAAACTCTGTCAAGACTGTATGACAAATATTATAAATGTTAGATTCAATTTTGTTCAATATAATTATTTACATCAATTCTATTTAACACTGTAAACATTGCACAAAATTAAATTGGATTTATCAGATACATTTTTTTACATATGGTGAAGAAATAGGAACTTTTTTGCATGTTCTAAAGTTGGAACTTTTGGATGGATTTAGGAGTGTTTGGAACAGATTACTGGGATTTTTATTCCACAAAATCCAGATTTATTTTTGTTGGAGAATATGGAAAGAACAAGACCTGAATTAAAACTATCATTTTATCAAGTTAAATTTATTAAAATAGCTTTAACTGTGGCAAGGAATTATATTGCAATGACATGGAAATCAGATGTGCATTTGGGTATGGAAAGATGGCATTAGGAAATTGAAAGTTGTATACCCTTGGAAAATATTAAATATTCAACTTTTGTACAAATTTGAGTACAAATGTAAGAATATACTTCCCACCTCTTAAGACCTGTAATAACCTTCTTCTCTAAAGTTGTTTAATATAAATACTGTAAGATTTCAGTGTGTGAGCCAAGACTTTGTGCAATCCAGATTGATTCTACTTTTTCTTTATGCTTTTCTTACTCTTTTTGTACAATTCTTTTGTATAACTATGTATTCTATCTATTGTCATAATTATCTTTATAGTAGTTAGAGGATAAGAGGGGTGGGTGGGAAGGGGGAGGGGTTAATACTATGTAACCATTGTAACTTTCAAGCTTTATTAAGTATTGACTCCGTAATTATAATCACATAGATGAAAACTTTAAATAAAATATTCAAAAACAATGTAATGCTGATACTAAATTATTGGAATGGGAGTTCAACTCCAGTAAAGTTTTTCACCTTCCATTTTTAACATCCTCACTTTGTGATGTTATATGGGTCAAGCGAGGCCATGCTCACAGCAGCAAATCATTACCACTGGACATCCTTATGCTATCACTTCTGCATGCATCCTTGGCATTTTCCAGTTTCATTACCAGTGTAATGGTCCTCTACTGGATGATAGGTATTCAATCTCAGATATAAAATAGACAATTTAAGGCCTTGATCTGTTTGCACACCAATGAAACCAATCATAGTGGTAACTTTCTTCTTCCCTCTCTGTCCTTCAGTATTTCTCTTTAACTAACATGTAGTTACCTTTCCCGCATGTACTCAAGAAACCCTTTATCTCTGATTAATAGTTCAACTGATTCTCTATTTTTGAGTTTAAGCAAGTCCATAAATACACTTCCTACTTTGGTTATCCGCCCTGCTCCAGCTCCCTCAACAGCCCCTAAGGCTAGAGCTGGATGAGGTCCTCACCCAGGATGAGACATATAAGGCAATCGACCAACTGAAAAGTGGCAAAGCAGCAGGTCTGGATGGAATCCCCCCCCAGAGGTCTGGATGGAATCCCCCCCCAGAGGTCTGGATGGAATCCCCCCCCAGAGGTCTGGATGGAATCCCCCCCCCAGAGGTCTGGATGGAATCCCCCCCCAGAGGTCTGGATGGAATCCCCCCCCAGAGGTCTGGATGGAATCCCCCCCCAGAGGTCTGGATGGAATCCCCCCCCAGAGGTCTGGATGGAATCCCCCCCCAGGAGGTCTGGATGGAATCCCCCCCCAGGAGGTCTGGATGGAATCCCCCCCCAGGAGGTCTGGATGGAATCCCCCCCCAGGAGGTCTGGATGGAATCCCCCCCCAGGAGGTCTGGATGGAATCCCCCCCCACCCCAGGAGGTCTGGATGGAATCCCCCCCCAGGAGGTCTGGATGGAATCCCCCCCCAGGAGGTCTGGATGGAATCCCCCCCCCAGGAGGTCTGGATGGAATCCCCCCCCAGGAGGTCTGGATGGAATCCCCCCCCAGGAGGTCTGGATGGAATCCCCCCCCAGGAGGTCTGGATGGAATCCCCCCCCAGGAGGTCTGGATGGAATCCCCCCCCAGGAGGTCTGGATGGAATCCCCCCCCAGGAGGTCTGGATGGAATCCCCCCCCCAGGAGGTCTGGATGGAATCCCCCCCCCAGGAGGTCTGGATGGAATCCCCCCCCAGGAGGTCTGGATGGAATCCCCCCCCAGGAGGTCTGGATGGAATCCCCCCCCAGGAGGTCTGGATGGAATCCCCCCCCAGGAGGTCTGGATGGAATCCCCCCCCAGGAGGTCTGGATGGAATCTCCCCCCAGGAGGTCTGGATGGAATCCCCCCCCAGGAGGTCTGGATGGAATCCCCCCCCAGGGGTCTGGATGGAATCCCCCCCCCAGGAGGTCTGGATGGAATCCCCCCCCAGGAGGTCTGGATGGAATCCCCCCCCAGGGGGTCTGGATGGAATCCCCCCCCAGGGGTCTGGTTGGAATCCCCCCCCAGAGGTCTGGATGGAATCCCCCCCCCAGAGGTCTGGATGGAATCCCCCCCAGAGGTCTGGATGGAATCCCCCCCCAGAGGTCTGGATGGAATCCCCCCCCCAGAGGTCTGGATGGAATCCCCCCCCAGAGGTCTGGATGGAATCCCCCCCCAGAGGTCTGGATGGAATCCCCCCCCAGAGGTCTGGATGGAATCCCCCCCCAGAGGTCTGGATGGAATCCCCCCCCAGAGGTCTGGATGGAATCCCCCCCCAGAGGTCTGGATGGAATCCCCCCCCAGAGGTCTGGATGGAATCCCCCCCCAGAGGTCTGGATGGAATCCCCCCCCAGAGGTCTGGATGGAATCCCCCCCCAGAGGTCTGGATGGAATCCCCCCCCCAGAGGTCTGGATGGAATCCCCCCCCCAGAGGTCTGGATGGAATCCCCCCCCAGAGGTCTGGATGGAATCCCCCCCAGAGGTCTGGATGGAATCCCCCCCCCAGAGGTCTGGATGGAATCCCCCCCCAGAGGTCTGGATGGAATCCCCCCCCAGAGGTCTGGATGGAATCCCCCCCCCAGAGGTCTGGATGGAATCCCCCCCCCAGAGGTCTGGATGGAATCCCCCCCCCAGAGGTCTGGACGGAATCCCCCCCCCAGAGGTCTGGACGGAATCCCCCCCCAGAGGTCTGTACGGACTCCCCCCCCCCAGAGGTCTGGACGGACTCCCCCCCCCCCAGAGGTCTGGACGGACTCCCCCCCCCCCCAGAGGTCTGGACGGACTCCCCCCCCCCCCCCAGAGGTCTGGACGGACTCCCCCCCCCCCCAGAGGTCTGGACGGACTCCCCCCCCCCCCCCCCCCAGAGGACTAGGGTTGCCATGAAAGAGGTGTATAAAGATGATCAGAGGCAATGATCATGTAGATGGTCAGAGGCTTTTCCCCCAGGGCTGAAATGTCTAGTGCCTGGGGGCATAGTTTTAAGGTCCTTGGGAGTAAGTACAGGGGGGCAGATGTAAGAGGTCAATTCTTCACAAAAAAAGTGGTGGGTGCATGAAATGTGCAGCTGGCAACAATCATGGAGGTAGGTAAAATAGGATTTTTTTAAGCTATGAGATGGGTACATGGAACAGAGAAAAACTGAGGATTATACCATAGGGAAATTCCAGCAGATGGTAGGTTATTATGTTGGCACAATACTGTGGGCCGAAGGGCTTGAAATATGTTGTAGATTACTATGTTCTATCACTCATTAACCAGGATTCCCTAAACTTGCCAGCTTTCCTTTACCCTGATAAACAAGCTGTCCCTGAAATCTTGCCATTTCACTTATAGAACCCTCGTGCTTTCTAGCTGTCCCCTTACCTGCAAATATTCTCACTTAATGACTTCACCTAGCCTTCATAATCAGCATTTTCCCAATTTTGGGAATCTTATCTTGGGGACTCATCTTATCTTTACCCATAACTATTGTAAAAACTAATAGCTTTATGGTCACAGGTCCCAAAGTGATTCCCCATGACACTTCAGTCAATTGTTCTGTTTCGTTCCCTAAGATGAGGTACCCTCTCTACAAGGGAAATCAATGTATTGTTTTAGAAAATTTTCTTGGATACACTTTTATTTAAAAAAAATTAAATTTAAAAAAAAAAAATTAATCCATCCAATCCTTTGGCACTGTATTTGACCTACTTAATATTAGGTAAGTTAAAAATCTCCCACTAATATTATTCTAATATTCTAATTTCCTTACACATCTACTCCTCCAATTCCCATGGACTATTGGGGGAACTGAAAATATATCTTCGTCAAAAGGATTAATTTCTTTAAGTTTTACCACATAGCTTCACCAGATCCTCTCTAAGGACAATTATTATGCCTTCTCTCTTCAAAAAAAAAGGTGAACACCTCCACCTCCTCTTACTTGCACCTCTGTAGATCCGTACCTTGAAACATTAAGGTCCCAGTCGAGCCCTTCTCTTATTCATGATTCTGTTATGGCTCGAACATCCTGGTACCCTGAGCTAATTGAGTTTTATGTGCCTTGCCTGTTAAGCCTCTTGCATTGAAGTAAGTGTCTCTGCCTGTCCTGTCTACTAAACTTGCCTTCTTTGATCACAGTAATTGCCCCCATTTCTCATCTGACTCATTTCTGGTCTAAGCCCCGCCCTCTGTCACTAGCAAATTTCCTTACCAGGATATTGGTGGTTCTTCAGTTCAGGTGTAACTGTTCCTCATGTGCAGATCACCCCTTTCCCAGAAGAGATATCAATGATCCAAGAACCTAAACTCATGCCCCTTGCACCAGCCATTCAGTTATGCATTCATCTGACCTATTTTTCTATTCCTAACACCACCAGCATGTGAAACCAGGATTAATCTGGGATTACTACCTTTGAAGACCTGCTTTTTAATCTCTTTCCTAATTCCCTATATTTGTTCCACAGGACCTCGTCCCTTTTCCTACCTATGTTGTTGATGCCAATATGAACTATGACTACTAGTCCTCACCTTCTCCCTTAAGTATTCTGGAAACTTGGCCCAGGCATCATCTTGGCATCTTGCATGTGGCCACAGAACCTCCTATGAGTCCTCTAGCTATGTTGTCATCTATCACTATTGCTCTGTCTGATTCCACTGCTGCTGAGCCTCAGAGACTGTTGTGGTGTCACTGAACTTCTACCTCTGCTGCCCTTAAGAGGTCATTCCCCCTCCCTCCAAAATATATCCAAAGCAATATACCTGTTGATGAGTGGAACAGGCACAGGGGAATCCTGCGTGTTCTACCTGCTACCTTTATTTTCCCTTGTGATTACTCAACTACCTGCAGCCTGTGCTTTAGGAGTGATCCTGTCAGCCTTCTAGATGATCTGGAATACATTCAGTTCCAATTCCTTGATGTTCAGTAAGGAACTGCAACTTGACAAGTGTAGAGGGACACTGGAAGCTTCTGTGATATCCCACCCTGAAGGAGGAGTATACTTCTCCTCTGACTGCCATCCTAACTCCACTAAATTTGAGAAGTTAACATCTAAGAAGAACCTAATTGTAAATTATTTTGTTTTAATTTCATTTTTAGGAAAAACTATTCAGGAGGCTTTTGGAAAATTGTGGGATAAATGTGAAGAGTATCAAAATAAACTGAATTCTTATTACCTGCAACATTTAGCCAATTATTTACTTGGAACTTTCTTCCAACATTATCGTCTATACCAGTTTGTACTGTGTAAAGTAAGAGCGGTGGATCAAATCGTACACGAGCTTGAGGTCCACACACCACAACCGATTCCACCTTTGAAGAATGGAACAGATATTGAGCTTTGGAAATACCAGCAACAGGTGGCTAAACTCAGTGAAGCCGAAGACCAGTTAAGAAATGGTATGTCTGCTTTTCATGAGGCCAGAATGTTGAAAAGAGAGCAAGAAATTGGCATGTTTTACAAGGATCTCAAGTTTCAAAATAACCAAGTGATTGAAAGAGCAGTAAGTGAGCTTTTCCCTTTTAATAAATTCTAACATATTTCAAAATATATTCTAACAACATTTTAATTGCAGATTTTCTTTATAATCATTCATTGGTAAAGCTAAAATTAGGCTAATTTGATACAGTATTTGTGATTTTAAGATAAAAACAGAAGTAGACAATATTTTCTAACAACATACACTCGAAGTGTGTTTTCTTTACAATTGTGGCTTCCAGTTTTCCTACATAATCAAAAATAAACTCTTAAATGGAGTCACACTTAAAGATAATTAAGGCTGAATATATATTTTAACCACAAGACTATTTTAATCACAAGAGACTATAACTGCTGGAATCTGGAGCAACCACTGCTTTGACCAGAGCAGTGGTTATATTGTAAATGCAAGCATAATTATTACTTTCACTCGTAGGGTGCATTTTCATTGACTTCATAATCAATAAAGTAAAATCTAGCAAGTAAATCAATAGCTATGATATTTAATTTCAATTTTCCAATTCAGCACCACACCTACATTTCAACACTAAAGAACAAAGAAAAATGAGACTTTCACATCGACACAATTAATTTATTTTAAAAGAATACTATTGGTGTTTTGTTTTTCAGAGATTAAAAATAATGTACATTTTAATGCTGATAACTCCACAAAGTGATCACTATGATTGTGGTTCATACTGCTCTTCAAGCAGTCAAAGATCTCTCCAGAGCTGCTGAAAAAGGTAATCAGTGGCTCTGGATGAGGAGAAAAGATCCTACCTGGGCACCCAAGTGAGTGAATGGCATCTAGGGGGTGATCCCGGGCTGCTGGAATTCACTGCTTAACCTCTGGAGGTGTCATGGGTCTATCAGCGAAACATTGAGGAAGGAGGGCACCCACTTGATAACAGCTAAGTACCATAGGGTTCCTGTAAAAGTTCCAAGGATTGAAACCAGTGCATGAGGATGCCCTAAAGATAGTGGGTGGATGCAGCTGGCTCCTGAATGTCTTTTCCCCTACTTCCTTCTGTAACTTCTTGCAGCCTGTTCTGCTCCATGCATACTATTTAAACCTTAACTTTATATCGTATAAATATGTTGCAATTAGACCCAACTCAAAATAAGTGGTCCAGCTACCAATTTGCAACTACCTGTACATCATGATCCTTTTAAATACTGCTGATGGGCCCTATTTTGTTTTACTTAGTGCATGTTGGGCAATATGATGTTTATTAAGACTGGAATATTGCATCATTACCTTGCTACTTTACAATTTGTTGGAAGTAGTTCTCAGATCTCATTTAGAACTTTGTGACTCTATAAGTTGAATAGAAGCATCGAACATTTTTCAATAAATGTAACCCTCAAGGAGCCTAGAAGGTGATTTTTGTGTTTATGATTTTGAACATAGTACTGTTCATTGACATTATAATATTCCATTTTGCTGATTTATTAAGTGTTTCAATGCAATTTTGAGTTTTTGTCTTTTTTTTGCTGCATTCACACCAGGTTCAGGAATAGCTGCTACCCCTCCACCATCAGACTTCTCAACAACAAACTCAATCAGGGAGATGCTTATGTACTCTTTTGCACGTATTGATTTTTAAAAATTCTCTCTGTACTGCATAGTTTATTTACATTTAATATCTGTTTACAGTACTTTATTTGTTTACACATGAACATTGTGTACATTTTTTTTGCACAACCAATTCTGTCTTGCCCGCAGGAAAAAGAATCTCAGAATTGTATGTCATGTACGTACTCTGGCAATAAATCTGAATTTTTCAAGCTTAACGGCAGAAGGTAGAATTCTCTTGCCTGCAGATCTTCTCATATATTTTTAATAACTTGCTAATAAGAAAACTCATTGAGATTTTTTTTTTAAATTATTTTTCAGTTGCATCAATAAATATAATTCTTCATCGTATAACAAAACAATGTAATAAAAATGATACAGAATGATATATAATTTTTTTATTTTTGTTCCCTTCCCCAAAAGAAAGAAAAGAGAGAAAGAAAAAAATGCCTGAATTTATTTATCATTCACTATTCATATGTTCCTAACATATTATTCCATCCTGTACATATTAATTGGGAGGAGTGGGTGTTATGGACCATATGGATAGACTCATACTGATAAAATCCATATATGGTTTCCAAATCATATAAAAATTCTCAGGTTGATTCCTTAAATTATAAGTAATCTTTTCCAATGGTATACAATTTTGAATTTCTGTATGCCATCTATCCAAACCTATAAAATTAAATGATTTCCATGTTACTGTGATAGATTTCCATGCCACCGCTATTGCTACATTCAAAAATTTTTGTTGATATTTGTCTAATTTCAGTTTAGTATCAGTGTTGTATAAATCACCAAGCAAAAATATTCTAGGATCTTTTGGTATCTGTATCTTCATAATTTGTCCCAATAATATATTCAAGTCTTCCCAAAATTTTCTCACTTTTTCACAAGACCAAACTGCATGTAATAGGGTTCCTGTTTCTTTGTTACATCTGAAACATTTGTCAGAACAATTTGAATTAAGTCCATGTAATTTATACAGAGTGTAACAAGATCGTGTTATATGGCGAGCTCTCCACTGGCCACCGTGACAGAGGTGCACCAAAGAAAAGGTACAAGGACTGCCTAAAGAAATCTCTTGGTGCCTGCCACATTGACCACCACCAGTGGGCTGATATCGCCTCAAACCGTGCATCTTGGCGCCTCACAGTTTGGCGGGCAGCAACCTTTGAAGAAGACCGCAGAGCCCACCTCACTGACAAAAGGCAAAGGAGGAAAAACCCAACACCCAACCCCGACAAACCAATTTTCCCCTGCAGCTGCTGCAACCGTGTCTGCCTGTCCCGTATCGGACTTGTCAGCCACAAACGAGCCTGCAGATTACCCCCTCCATAAATCTTCGTCCGCGAAGCCAAGCCAAAGAGTATAATCAGTCGCCTTTGGAAGACTACACAAAAGAGTCTGGAAAAACAACCAACTGAAAAACCTCACAAAGATAAGCGTATACAGAGCCGTTGTCATACCCACACTCCTGTTCGGCTCCGAATCATGGGTCCTCTACCGGCATCACCTACGGCTCCTAGAACGCTTCCACCAGCGTTGTCTCCGCTCCATCCTCAACATTCATTGGAGCGCTTTCATCCCTAACGTCGAAGTACTCGAGATGGCAGAGGTCGACAGTATCGAGTCCACGCTGCTGAAGATCCAGCTGCGCTGGGTGGGTCACGTCTCCAGAATGGAGGACCATCGCCTTCCCAAGATCGTGTTATATGGCGAGCTCTCCACTGGCCACCGTGACAGAGGTGCACCAAAGAAAAGGTACAAAGACTGCCTAAAGAAATCGCTTGGTGCCTGCCACATTGACCACCGCCAGTGGGCTGATATCGCCTCAAACCATGCATCTTGGCGCCTCACAGTTTGGCGGGCAGCAACCTCCTTTGAAGAAGACTGCAGAGCCCACCTCACTGACAAAAGGCAAAGGAGGAAAAACCCAACACCCAACCCCAACCAACCAATTTTCCGCTGCCATCGTGTCTGCCTGTCCCGCATCGGAGTTGTCAGCCACAAACGAGCCTGCAGCTGACGTGGACATTTACCCCCTCCATAAATCTTCGTCCGCGAAGCCAAGCCAAAGAAAGAAAAAAAGTATAATCAGTGTTTTGCGGAAACTGCCAAAATGTTTGGCTTGGAAGTCAGCCTGAAGAAAACGGAGGTCCTCCATCAGCCAGCTCCCCACCATGACTACCAGCCCCCCCACATCTCCATCAGGCACACAAAACTCAAAACGGTCAACCAGTTTACCTATCTCGGCTGCACCATTTCATCGGATGCAAGGATTGACAACGAAATAGACAACAGACTCGCCAAGGCAAATAGCGCCTTTGGAAGACTACACAAGAGTCTGGAAAAACAACCAACTGAAAAACCTCACAAAGATTAGCGTATACAGAGCCGTTGTCATACCCAAACTCCTGTTCGGCTCCGAATCATGGGTCCTCTACCAGCTTCTCCTACGCATCCTAGAGCGCTTCCACCAGCGTTGTCTCCGCTCCATCCTTAACATTCATTGGAGCGACTTCATCACCAACATCGAAGTATTCGAGATGGCAGAGGCCGACAGCATCGAATCCACTCTGCTGAAGATCAAACTGCGCTGGGTAGGTCACGTCTCCAGAATGGAGGACCATTGCTTTCCCAAGATCGTGTTATATGGCGAGCTCTCCACTGGCCACCAAGACAGAGGTGCACCAAAGAATAGGTACAAGGACTGCCTAAAGAAATCTCTTGGTGCCTGCCACATTGACCACCGCCAGTGAGCTGATATTGCCTCCAACTGTGCATCTTGGCGCCTCACAGTTTGGCGGGCAGCAACCTCCTTTGAAGAAGACCGCAGAGCCCACCTCACTGACAAAAGACAAAAGAGGAAAAACCCAACACCAACCAACCAACCAACCAATTATCCCTTGCAACCATGTCTTGTCAGCCACAAACGAGCCTGCAGCTGACGTGGACATTACCCCTCCATAAATCTTCATCCGCGAAGCCAAGCCAAAGAGTATAATCAGTGTAAAAAAATAAGTAAGTAAATAAATAAATAAATAAATAGACAGATAGATAAATAGATAAATAAATAAATTGATAGATAAATAAATAAATAAATAGATGGGAGGGAGGGAGGGAGGGAGGGATTCCCATTTTTTGACTTGTATAGTTCCTTTTTCTGCATTGTCTTATAATTGTATATACATATTACAGCATAGTAGTAAATTTCTCAATAAATGTATGAATTATTAAATACTCAAATGGGCTCTGTTCTGGAAGTCTAAAATATGATTTAAGCCGATAGTATGAAAAAATAGTATTATTTGGCATATTGTATTTCTCTTTCATTTGTTCAAAAGTAAAGAAAAAAAGAATCTAAGAAACAACCTTTTAGCCTCTTTATGCCATTATTATGCCAGATATTAAAAAAAAAGGATTATTTAAAGTAAAAGGAATAAATAGGTTCTGCTTTAACATCATTTAGCTATTTGGTAGTAATTCCCCTTTCTAAATGAATTCCATTCCATATCTTGAATAAATGTTTTAAATTTGGTACCCCTTTCAAAAGTTCCTCGTTCCATTTAAACAAAAAATGTTCTGGATTAGTTTCTCCTGTGCTATTCATTTCAATATGTACCCATGCTGTCTTCTCCCCAATTTGATAACAAGAGGATAGAAATCTTAATTGAGCTGCTTTATAATAATTTTTAATATTTGGCAAATATTAACTTTTTCGCTTTTCCAAAGCTATCCTTGCCATTTTTTCACACCAAATAAATTCTTACACTTTTATTTAAATCTTGAAAAATCTTCATTGGTATAGGAATGGGTAATGACTGAAACAAATATCACAACCTCAGAAAAATATTCATCTTTATACAATTTACCCTTCCTATTAAGTTATCGGTATATCTTTCCATCTCTTTAAATCTTCATTAATTTTTTTGTAATGGTAAATTTCTATCAATATTAATTTCTAAATGTTTGTTTCCTTTTGCCACTTAAACATCATTACCTGCTTACTTAATGTATAGTTCCCATCATTCATGAGTATCACTTCACTCTTTCCTAGATGACTTTATAACCTGACATCAAACCATATTCAGCCAATTGTACATTTATTTTCTTCAATGATATTTCTGGTACTGTAAAATAATAATATAATATCATCTGCAAACACGCTAATTTTATGTTCTCTATCTTCTATTGTAAAGTCCTTAATCTCATTATCTCTTATCAGTTCTGTCAATTGTTCTATAGCCAATGCAAATAAAGTGGGCATCCTTGTCTAGATGACTTCCTTAACTTTTGGATGATTACTCAAAGCTCTTATCCAATTTAAAAATAATCATTTGGAATTCTGAAAATATTCAATACTTTAAATAAAAAGACCCATTCTAGTCTATTAGATCCTTACTCTGTGTCTAAAGCTGGTATCTTTTCTGGACTACATTTAATAAATGTAAATATAACTATATTGACCACGGATCTTCTATGTCTAATAAAGCTGGTCTGATCCATATTTATTAATTATGTAAATATTTAGTTAATCTGTTAGCTAATGATTTGGAAACAATTTTATAATCTGTATTTAATAATGATATTGGTCTATAAAAGGATGGCAATAAAAGATCTTTTTTTTTTTGGAATAACTTATTAATGCTGTTTTAAAAGATTCTGGCAAGTCATTAGTGTCTCTCATTTGATCCAAAAGTCTCATTAAAAACAGGAATTAACAACTCCTTAAATTTTTTATAAAACTCCAGAGAGAAACTGTCCTCTCCCGGGGCCTTATTATTTGGCAAAGACATCAAAATACCATATACTTCAACATCCATAAAGGAATTAGATAATTCTATCTTTTTGACATTTTATTCAGGCAAGATTTCATATTAGTCTTCCCTTTTGTTCTTACCTCACAAAGATTGTGCCGCCTTAAAGTTGATGAGAAATGGGAGAAACTGGTCTTTATTTTTGACCCAATATTAAAATTTTGAAATTTTGCACTCGCATTATGAAAGTGGAGCTCTGAAACCTGGATTCACCTGTATAAAGCATGAGGAAAAAAATGCTACATAACATGTTTAGGACATTCAAAGATCATAGAACATTTCAGCACAGTACAGGCCCTTCAGCCCATAACGTGGTGCTGACATATGTAAACTTACTCCACTCAATCTAATTTTTTTATACCTTACATTCATATCCCTCTACTTTTCTTACATCCCCATTGTACCAGCCTCCACCTAAGGCACTGCATTCCAGGCACCTACACTCTCTGAATAAAATAAACATATGCCTCAACATCTATGCACATTCCCCCACTCACCTTAAAACTGATGTCCACTGGTATTTGCTTTTGTTGTTCCAGAAAAAAGGTGTTGGCTATCCACTCTATCTAGGCTCCTTGTAATCTTGTATACCTATATTAAGTAACTTCTTATCCTCTTATAATGAACTTTCAGATGACATGCTTATTTCATGCATGCACAAAAATATATCAGCTTGTATTTTATTCATTGTGCACCATACATTGATGTCACTCTGATATGTTTACTGTTTCTTTGTATTGTAAAAGAAGACAGACCACAAACAGTAAAATGGTCCCAAACACCAATTTACCAAAAGCCATTGCAGTTGAGCATTGTTAATTTAGGATGCCTGACAATAACTGTTGCTGGATAACTACAGTTTGGTATTTAACACCATCATCCCCTCAAAACTGATGAACAAACCCCCAAGACTCAACACCCCACTGTGTAATTGGATAATGGATTTTCTCACCTCCAGATCACAATCAGTGAGGATTGGTAAGAACATCTCCACAATCTCCATCAGTACCAGAGTACTACAGGGCTGTGTTCTTAGACCCCTGCTCTACTCACTTTACACCTACGACTGTGTGGCTTGGTATAACAATAACACCATCTACAAATGTACGGTAGTAGGTTGTATAAAGAAAGGTGATGAGTCAGCATGTAGGAGGGAAATTGAAAACTTGGTAGAATGGTGCACCAACAACAACCTTGCACTCAATGTCACCAAAACCAAGGAGCTGATTGTTGACTTCAGGAAGGGAAAGCCAGAGGTATATGATTCAATGATCATTGGGGGATCAGAGGTGGAGAGGGTGAGCAAATTTAAGTACTTGGGAGTCACTATCTTGGAGGATTTTTCATGGACCCAATGCACTAAGGATATTGTGAAGAAAGCATGCCAACACCTCCACTTCCTCAGGAGTTTTCTTCCTCAGGACATTGGAAACCCTGGAAAATTTCTACAGATATATGGTGGAAAGTGTGCTGACTGCCTGGATTATGGTCTGATATGGAGACCCCAATATCCCTGAGTTTAAAGCCCTTCAAAAGGTAGTGAACATAGCCCAGGACATCACAGGCAAAATCCCCCCCCCCCCCCCACTACTGAGAACATCTACAGAGAACACACCACCCACCACACTCTCTGTTCTCACTGCTATCATCAGGAAAGAGGTATAGGTGCCACAACACTTGCACTGTCAGGTTCAGGAACAGCTGCTACCCTCCACCATCAGACACCTCAACAACAAACTCAATCAGGGACTCATTTAAGGACTTGTACTTATGCACATCATTGATTTTTAAAAAAAATATCTCTATTGTATAGTCAGTTTGTTTACATTTGTTATCTATTTATAGTTCTTTATTTGTTTACATGTGTACATTGTGTAGTTTGTTTTGCACTACCAATGTGGTAATTCAGCCTTCTCTGCATGTAAAAGAAATCTCAGGTTGTATGTGATGACATGTATATCCTGACAGTAAATCTGAACTTCAAGCAGTGCATTTTCATTTTTGTACATTATCTGTGCACATTTCTGAAAATAAGATGGTTCATTTGCACGTGTGCATAATATTGAAAATCTCACCACACAATAACTGGGTGACATTTCCCAGCAAAATAGGAACAAATAGATTCTCATATGGCACTATTTTAGTACAAGCATGAACTTCTATACAAGACACCCATTATTTTAATATATAGTGATAATGGTAATAAAGCATTAAAAGAAAGTTCACTGAAACATACTGAAGTAGTAGAGGTCAATTCAAAACATCAAGTTAAAAAATTTAAAAAAGTCACTTCTCAATCAATGTTGACAGTCCTATTTAAAAGATGAGGTGGCACTACTTACTCAAACCAGAACTGATGTAAAGTCAGTGCTGAGTCCATTGGTGGGGCAAAAGGCCAGATATGTTGTAATTTAATACCAAAAGTATAAAGTGAAAATATAACTGTAGTTCTTTGATATCTCATGGTTTAAATGTTTGAAGAGGAAAAAATATGATTCCCACTCAAGGTATCCCTTGCATCAATCTTGAACTAGCCATTTTGCAAGTTACTAGAAAACAATGATAAGCATAATCATAGAATTTTCTATTTCCTCTTCCACACATTATGAAAATAAATCTATTAATATGAATCAGTATACCTGTCCACATTCCTCAATGTAGTGATAGAATGCTACCACCAGGAGGAGTCAAAGATGGAGTGTATGGCATATAGGGAATATTGCATCTTGGGTAGATTCAAGATGGATGCCTCCACATGAGGACCTGCCTGTGTGTTCTGTTCTTAGTGCTGTTGCTTTAGTCAATAAATCTAGTTGTTTAAAACGAACCCAAGTTTCTTCCTTTTAATAAAAGAAACATCACATGGTACCAGGAGTGGGATGCTGTGCACAGGAGTGAAAAAAACACCACAGTGTGCATAGTGAGCAACAGTCAATATCAGCAGAGAAAATATGGAGAGTTTAAAAGTTACTTAAGCTGTAAAATGGACTGGAATTGTCGACCACGAGTGGAGGCCATTTAAACAAAGAATCATGCTGTACCTTCAAGCCATTGGAATCGGCAACAAACCAGATTTACAGAAGATTGCACTGCTACTTACCATAGTATGACCTAAGCTCTAGAGGTTTACAACAAATTTGTTTTTGCCAAGGCAGAAGACCAGAGTAAATTCAACAAAATTATCGAGATGTTTGATGAATGTTGTTCACCAAAGAAAAATGAAAATTTGAGAGGTACCTGTTTCACTCGTGCACACAGCTGCAGAGAGAGAGAGAGAGAGAACTTTGATACTTTTTTTTTTAAACAGACTTAAAATTAAAAGCAAGAATATGTAATTTTGGATTCCTGCAAAATTCAATGATCCGTGATCAAATTGTGTTCAGAATCAATGATTAAGAAATAAGAGAGAGGTTGCTGCAAGAGGCAGAGCTTACCTTAGCTGGAGCTGTGAAGATATGCCACACCAGTGAAATAGCTCTGCAGCACGTGAAAAAATTTGGTGGTAGTGTAAAAGCCAGTGAAAATGAAAGCATAGTCATAGCCACAGAGTCTGCACACACACACACACAAATAAAATAGGGTATACAGGAAACAACAAAAAGATGGAGAAACATTCAATTGTAAACGATGTGACACCAAACATGTGCCAAAGCAATGCCCTGCTTATGGGAAAGTCTATAATAAGTGCAAAGAGCAGAATCACTATGCAAGGCAATGTTTTTCCAAAGGAAAACAAGACAGAAGTAAAAGTGAACACACTATCGAAGAAACTGCTTTCAGTGATACACTTTTTATGGGCATGGTAGTGCACGAAGTTAACAGTGTCATGCAGGATAAATGGACTGTGTCATTGCATACAAATGGAATTTCAAGCTGGACATAGGGGAAAAGGTCAATTTGATCTGTGAGTGCGACATCAGGGCAATGAAGATAAAGCCATACATCTAGGCAAATCCTGTACTGTTCAAAGCATACAATGGACAGAGCATCGACAAAAAGGTATATGTAAACTCAAGGTGAAAGTTAAAGATAATGAGCACCACCTCAGGTTCACAGTGGTCCCACATGGACATGAATCACTACTTGGTGATAAACGTGAGCTAGTCAAGAGGGTGTACCATATTAACTGACTGCATGGGACAGCATAGTGGAAATACTGGAGTTCTACCATTCATGTATAAGATACAGTTAAAAGAGGATGTGCAGCCAGTAGTGCATACCCTGAGGCAGGTTCCAACGCCAGTGAAAGAAAACCTCAAGCAGGAGCTCGACTGAATAATGGCACTAGGGGTCATAAAGAAAGTGCAGGAGCCCAGAGAATGGGTGAATTCAATAGTGTGTGTCAGAAAGAAGAATTTTGACCCAAATGTGTGCATGGACCCAAAAGAAATGAATATCAATATAAAGAGGGGACATTATCAGATTCCAACCAGGCATGAAATTTCAAGTGAAATGGCCAGTGCAAAGTTTTTCACTAAATTGGATGCATCCCAGGGCTTCAGGTAAATAAAACTGCATGATGATGGCACAAAATACTGTACATTTAATACACCGTTTGGCTGATACTCCTGTCTGGGGATGCCTTTTGGAATTTTCTCAGCTCTGGAAGTGGACAATGGAGCACATCATAGAAGGCATAAATGGGGTTTGTATATACATGGATGACATGATCCTAAGGGGATCACACAAAAACAACTCAAAACGAGAGGCTTATCAAAGTGTTACAACACATCCAGAAGTATGGATTAAAGTTAAACAGAGAAAAATGTCATTTGGTATAAAGAAAATCACTTTCTGGGAGATAAACTGACAGAGGCAGGTGTGGAGCCAGACAACAGCAAGGTGAAAGCAATTTTAAAGATGCCCAGACCCAATAACAAAAAGCACATATTGAGAGTGCTGGGAAAGATCAATTTCATTGGTAAATTCATACCAAACCTGTCTTCCAAAACAATGTACCTAAGGAAGTTGTTACAGGACAAATGTGTATTCGAGTGGACAGAAAATTACGAGGAAGAATAGGGACAACTAAAGACCATTCTTTCTTTCTTTTTCAATCTTTTTATTATTATTATAATTTATAAACACATACAGTTCAAAGAGATATAAAAAATACATAGTAAGTAATGAATTAATACAGAGATATTAAACAATAATATTACAGAATAAAAATATATCATTAAAAAAAATTTAGATCAGTTTAGGGTGTGAACTATCTCTTAAAAAAAAGATATAATTAATAACAATATATGAAAAAAGAGAAAAAAAAACCCCAAAAAAGAAGAAAAAACAAATCTGAATTAAAAAAAACTTTAAAAAAAAACTTTAAAAAAAACCTACAGATATAGCTAAACCACGCCGATCACTCCGATCTCATCTTACAGCCCAATTATCGTACATAATCATAGAAAGAAAACAGAGCCAGATCAACTCACCACAAATGAAAATATTGAATAAATGATCGCCAGGTTAACTCAAACTTAGAAGGGGATTCATAGACAGAGTTTCTAATTTTCTCTAAATTTAAACATAGTATAGTTTGGTAAACCATTGGAAAACAGTGGGAGGATTAACCTCTTTCCAATTCAATAGTATAGATCTTCTAGCCATTAGTGTAAGAAAAGCAATCATACGATCCGCAGGAAGAGATAAATAAGTCAAATCTATCATAGGTAATCCAAAAATTGCAGTAATGGGATGTGGTTGTAAATCAATATTCAAAACAGTAGATATAATGGAAAAAAATTCCTTCCAATAATTCTGTAAAGAGGGACAGGACCAAAACATATGTGTAAGGGAAGCTATTTCCAATTGACATTTATCACATATAGGATCGATATGAGAATAAAAGCGATGGAGTTTATCTTTAGACATATGAGCTCTATGAACAACTTTAAACTGTATTAGTGAATGTTTTGCACATAGAGAAGAAGAGTTTACCAGTCGCAGAATTTTATTCCAATTTTCATTAGAAATATGAAGGTTGAGTTCTCTTTCCCAATCATTTTTAAATTTTTCAAAAGTCCCAGAATTTATTTTTGTAATTATATTATATAATTTAGATATCACACCTTTTGGAGGGAATTTTGAATATAGTATATCCTCTAAAACAGTCGTAGTCTCCCGATTGGGAAAAGAGGGTAAAGTCAAAACTAAGAAACCCCTAATCTGCAAATATCGAAAGAAATGAGATCGAGGTAAATCATATTTCATGGATAATTGTTCAAATGACATGAAAGAGTTATCCAAGAATAAATCCGAAAAGCATGTTATACCTTTAACTTTCCAGAGTAAATAAGCTTGATCAATTAGAGAGGGATGAAAAAGGAAATTTAGTACAATAGGAGTTTCCAAGATAAAATGACTTAGGCCAAAAAATCTCCGGAATTGAAACCATATACGTAGTGTATGTTTAGCCATTAGATTATCAATTTGTTTATATAATTTAGTAAGAGTAAAAGGGAGAGCAGCTCCCAAAATAGAGCTAATTGAAAAATTTTGTATCGGTTTAATTTCTAAATTTACCCAATGGGGATTTAGAGATAATTCTGAATAATTCAACCAATACCTTAAGTAACTAATATTAATTGCCCAGTAATAAATTCTAAAGTTGGGTAATGCCAACCCTCCCTCTAGTTTAGATTTCTGTAAATATTTTTTCCCCAATCTAGGATTCTTGTTTTGCCAAATATATGAGGACAATTTAGAATCGACCTTATCAAAAAAAGATTTAGGAACAAAAATAGGTATAGCTTGGAATATATATAAAAATTTAGGTAAGATCATCATCTTAATAGCATTAATTCGGCCTATCATGGATAGGGATAATGGTGACCAATTGGTAAGTAAACTGCCGATCAGGTCCAATAGAGGGAAAAAATTAGTCCTAAACAAATCTTTATGTTTTTTAGTAATCTTGATCCCTAAATATATAAAATGGTCTCTAGCTATTTTAAAAGGTAAACTATCATAAATAGGAACCCATCCATTAAAAGGGAATAATTCACTTTTATTTAAGTTCAGTTTATATCCCGAAAAATTACTAAATTGGGCTAATAAAGATAAAACTGCAGGAATACAATTTTCAGGATTGGAAATATATAACAATAAATCATCTGCATATAGTGATACTTTATGAATATCCCTGCAACGAATAATACCAGTAATATTGGGTGCTTCTCTGATAGCAATTGCCAAAGGTTCTAAAGCTAAGTTAAATAATAAAGGGCTAAGAAGGGGGCACCCTTGCCTGGTGCTCCGAAATAATCAAAAATATGGCGATCTTTGGGTATTAGTAAAAACCGAGGCAACTGGGGAATTATAAAGAAGTTTAATCCAAGATATAAATATCGGACTAAAATTAAATTTTTCAAGAACTGTAAATAAATAAGGCCATTCTACTCTATCGAAGGCCTTCTCAGCATCTAGTGAAATAACACATTCTGAAGACTTATGTGAAGGAGTGTAAATAATATTCATCAATCTTCTAATATTAATGGAGGAATAACGATTTTTAATGAATCCAGTCTGGTCTTCAGAGATAATATATGGTAATATCTTCTCTAGCCTTGTCGCTAGAATTTTAGAGAAGATCTTAGAATCAACATTCAACAAAGAAATAGGTCTATAAGAAGAACATTCGGTCGGGTCTTTATTTTTTTTTCAAGATTAGAGAAATCGTAGCTCTGTAAAATGATTGTGGTAGTTTACCCAATGTGATAGATTCATCAAACATCTTAATCAGCCAGGGAGAGAGAGTAGAAGAAAAAGCTTTATAAAATTCCACAGAATATCCATCGGGACCTGGTGCTTTCCCCGAGTTCAGTGAGAAAATAGTATTATTGATCTCCGAATCTGTAATGGGTTTACTTAATTCTAAGTTATCTTGAGGTAATACTTTTGGGAGTTTCAAATGTTCTAAAAAATTAAACATATTACTAAGGTCTTGAGGGGATTCTGTACTATATAAGGATGTATAAAAATTTTGGAAAGATTGATTTATCTCTTCCTGGTTAACAGTCAGTTCTCCATTCTGTTTGCGAATCTCCACAATTTGGCGTCTAGCTGAAATATTCTTCAGATGATTAGCCAACAGTTTACCCGATTTCTCACTATGCACATAAAAATCAGATTTACATCTAATTAGCTGGTTTTCAATCGAAGATGTAAGTAACAAATTATATTCCATCTGCAGTTCAATTCTTTGTTTGTAAAGTTCTTCAGTAGGATCAGTCACATATTTCTTATCAATGTCTTTAATCTTCTCAACCAATAGATGAATCTTGTTTTTGATGCATTTCTTCAAAGCTACTGAGTGAGAAATAATTTGACCAGGAATATAAGCCTTGAATGTATCCCACAATATTCCATAAGAAATTTCCGTAGTGTAATTTGTTGAAAAGAAAAAGTTATGTGTATTCTCTACTAGCATTTATGACAGAGACAGACTATAAACCATTAATAGTGATAATCAAGAAAAATATCAGTGAAATGTCACCGAGAATCCAAAGACTGATGATGAAGCTATAACATTATGACTTTGAATTGGTGTACACACCAGGAAAATCTATTGTGTTAGCTGATGGTTATCCAGGGTAACGACACAATGAGAGTTCCACTGAGACACTTGTGAATCTCCAGTGAATCTGATCACTGAATCTCTTCCTGTATCTGACATGAAAGCCAAGCAGATCGCAGCTGAAACAGAAAAAGACACAGCTCTACAGAGGTTCATCAAGAATCTGAATGAAGGATGGCCTAGAGGTGAATGTCAGCCATAATACAATGTCAGAGTTGAGCTGAGTGTTTTAAATGGGCTTCTACTCAGACAGAGCAGAATTGTCATTCCTCAATTACTGTGATGAGATGCTAAAAAGGGTGCATGAGGGGCACCTGGGAATGGAAAAATGCAAGAGGAGAGCTAGAACTGCTGTTTATTGGCCAGGGATAAATACTGATATTGACGGGATGGTTTCAGGCTGTGAAACCTGTTTGAAAATTCATTCAAACCAGGCAAAGAAACTCATAATAATAACTGATGTACCAGCAGAACCATGGAAGAAAGTTGGGACTGATCTGTTCCACATGGATGGAAAGAATAACTTGTTGGTTATTGAATAAATATCTCAAGGAAAGGGAATGCAGTGATAGAGTGCTACCACCAGGAGGAGTTGAAGATGGAATGTGTGGCATCTGGGGAATGTTGCATCTTAGGAATGCTGTTGCACCTTGGGTAGATTCAAGATGGATGCCTCCACATGAGGACCTGCCTGTGTGTGTTCTGTTCTTAGTGCTGTTGCTTTAGTTAATAAATCTAGTTGTTTAAAAAGAACCAAAGTTTCTTCATTGTAATAAAAGAAACATTACACTCAGTAGCCAGAGAAGATTTTCATTAAGTTTTGAGTGCTTTTGGACTATTTTTCTTGAACAAGCCCTTTCAAAACCAGTTTTTGTTAATGAGTAACCTAATTAGCATGCCTGACATAACTTTACTTTTTACTATTAGCTTTTTGAAAACCAGATTCTTTCTCCAAGACTTCCAATAATATTTCAATGTTGTGCTCTGCACACTGGAATCCCATTTTTTTTTCTTTCAAATAAAGCTGGAGACATTACTTCCAATATTAAAACTGTCAAATAAATCTTTCTACTTTAAACTGTAAGTGTGATCCTGATGACATTTGAGAAAATAAAAACCTGTAAAGGTGTTACCTTACTGGTCATAATAGAGAATATTGCTGATGCCAAAACTATTAGCGCCAAGGTCAAACAGCAGCCTTTGAAGGTAAGTCTAGCTTAAAATATTTTATCAAACATGAAAGACATTTTCAGCACAGGAATAGCCCCTTCCACCCAATTTATCTATGCCGACAAAGTTACCTTACCCTGCGAGCACTATTTGCCTGAATTTGGCTCATATCCCTCCAAATCTTAAGAACAGCTTGGGCTCTTCAGCTTACAATGTTGTGTCAACTTACTGTATACAAACCTATTCTACATCATCTAGCCTTTCCTCTCAGCCTATTACCTCGATTTTCTTGAATCATGTGCCTATTTGAGAGTATTTTAAATGATCTCAAATGCTTTGCCACATTTACAAAGTTTTAAGGGATTGGATAAATATTCCAATATGTAGCACCTTGTAATTGTGTATGCAATCATTTTGATGCCATGTTTTATGGACTTGGACAATGCTATTACGTGAGTTGCGCATCTTGCACAGGAATTGAATGTCAAAACAAAATCTCCCTTCTGCTTGGCTTTTGTCAGTAAAATGCAGAAATGATTAGGATTGTTACACTTTAGCTCCATTCAACACCATAATGACAGGTGAATTTAGAAGTTTAATTCATGGCAGAATCATATGTGCATTTCCAGGAGTACCATGATGCTGTTACATTTTCTTCATCGAGAGTCCTTTGTAAAAATCTACACATCCTCAAATGATTGAACATTTTACAAGCTTCTATTTTTAATTGTCAAAATGGAATATATAAAGTTGAATATCAAAAAGCTGCATTTGTTGAAAATCTGAAATAAAAAAACAGAAAATGTTTGAAAAATAGGAGAAGGTCATTTAATATCTGTGAAAAGAGAATCAATATTTCAAGTCTGTTTCATCAGAACTCGGAGAGAGGGTGAATCAGTTTTCAGTGGGAGATAAGGATGGGGAGAGGTGTGGAGAAGGAAATATGTGTGATAGGTGAGTTTAAATGGATTAATATTGCTTGACCTGCTGTGTTTTTCCAGAAATTTCTGTTTTTATTATATATGAAGATATTCTTTATTAGCTAATGATTGTAAAAGTTTTGCTTTCATTCCTCAGAAACAATTTATCTGGTTTGACATGTTGTTTGAAGAAGATGGTCATGGGTAATGAGTAATAGTGTTCAACTACTCTGTTAGAGACTGAGGATGAAGATAGTTGGGTTGAAGAGGGGAACCGATAGGTGAGGTGAATATGGATTTGCAGAAAGCTTTTAATGAGGATCAAATAAGAGGTTGGTGAACAAGGAAAATTGGGAATAAAATACTGTCATGAGTTGAGAGCCAGTTAACATATCAGAAATAAAGAGCAGAAATAAATGCATCTTTCTCAGTTTACCAGGCTGTGACTAGTGGAATACTGCAGGAATTAGAGTTTGGGTTCCAACTATGCTCAATCTACAGCAACAAATTTTCTAAGGGAGCCAAATGTAATACTTACAAGTTTGTTGATTGCACAAAAATATGAGTTGTGGTAAAGACGTGAGCAGGCTTCAAGGGAATAGAGATAAGCCATGTGATTGGGCAACAACTTGGCATAGAAGAAATACAGAAAAAAATGTAAGGTTATCTACATTGATATTAAAAAAAAAACACTTTTTTTAAAGAAATTGGCAACTGGAAATGTTGATGTTCCTCAGGGATATGGCATCATTTGATATATAAGCCACTGAAAACTATCATTCAGGTACTGCAGGAAATTAGCAAGGTAAATTGGGATACAAGAGTAAAGGTGTGCTCCTACAATTATATAGGACCTTACTGAACTCCTTTACCTAAAAAAGAATATATTTGCTCGGTAGGAGTGCAGACAACAAAGATTCTCCAGATGATTTTGGGATGGAAGATCTGTCATATGGGCAATTCAATAGACTAGGTGTCATTTTGTTAAATTTAGAAGAATGAGACATGGTTTCATAGATACATCCAAAATATGTTGAGAGCTCAAAAGAGGATGTTTATGGAGAGGATGTTTTCACTGACTAGAGTCCAGAACTTGGGGTAACGTTTCAAATTAAAGCATGGTTTTTTTATGACTGGGGAAATTACTTCACAGAGTGTGGAGGGCTGTACCTACTCAGTAATCAAAACATATTTATCTCTGGATATCTCTGCTATGGGAATAGCAGAGGAAAGTAATGTTGAAGTATGAGATCAGCCATGGTCTTGTTGAGTGGCAAAGCAAAATGGGAGGGGCCAGCACCTATTTCTGAAGTTATTATAGATGTGACTACAAAGATTACCTCAGTCGAATGTGTTAACTTTACAGTTATTTGCCGATGCAGAAGTTGCTTATTTTTTCACAACAACAAATTATTTCACTTTCAGAGTTTGGAAAAAATTGTCAAGGCTGTACACAATATACAGATGACAGCAGCTTCTGAAATACTGCAAAAAGAGATTGAAACTACATTTCAAATTCTAGATTTAAAACTCCAAAAGACAACTATGCCCTTCCTAGAATCCAAAACTCTTCAATCCTCTTTGATGATGCAAACTAAAACTAGAAAATTAAGTAAGAAAATAAATAAACAAATTTAAGTATTTCACTTATTAATTAGATTTGTTTAACAAGATAATAAAGTAATCATTATAAACTTTAAAATGTCTACTTTTTTGTTGTTTGATCAAAAGTCAATAATCAAAGCTATGATGGTTATCCTTTATTGGGTACTTATTATCTTGTTCATTTGGATACTGTACAGTCTCCTATGTGATCTAGCTGCTTCACGTTCACTTTTATTCCTGTTAATCAAGTTATGCATGTCTTAAAATATAATTGTTTTGGGAGTAATTAAATAATTCTTGGCTCTGTGGCATATTAGGACTTATCTTGTAATTTATTGATCAGAGATGTGATCTCTTCAATCTACTTTTGCTACATCATAATAATCTAACTCTACCCAAATCTGAGCAATGTCGCCTAGGAATTCTAATCAATAACTGCACTATCAGTAATATACAATTGAAAATGCATATTAATCCCTCTCCCCACATGATGACATTAATGACCATCTATCTTATTTGCTTCAGTCAAGAAATTTGATTGAATACTTCCTCTAGTGAATTCTCCTTTGAAGAATTGCAAAGGATCTTGAGCAACTCCGATAAATGGAGTACTAACCTAGAAGGACTTCAGTGTAAAATCTTGGGCTAATTCCCATCCTCACTTCCACATTTCCGGCACATCCCTCACTTTTCTCCAGTTTTTAAGTCCATTTAACACCATGATCCATGATCCCAGCCTGGTTCTGATCCCCAAGTAACATGGAACCTAACTCTTCAGTATTGCCTGAGGACCCAAAATACCTGTGTCCTCAGGCAATACTAATTTCTTTCACCTGATACACATGCCAGGTCCCTACCCCTGCCACCCATGGCCACCAACTTCTTAGCTTCTCCAAGCCTAGCAGGATGCCAGTTCCTTAATCTACTTCTCTCCCACCTATACCAACTCTTAATTCTCAGAGTGTCAATTTTTTCACTATCCGATTGACCGACCTCAGAAGCGGAGGGGAGTGCATTTATATATTTTGATAATGTTCAACAACTGGTCTGGATAGCTCCAGTCCTAAATTAACTTTGATTTTGTGGGCTGGTGATCAAAATGGTTGTTATCCATTGTGTCCACACCACTTCAGTGAAGCCTCAGGCTGTGGAGGAATTGAGTCATTCTTGTGGAAAATTTTAGTAGCATTATACTCAAGAGCACTTAGACTTAGTAAAATCTTTTGATTTCATCATTCACTATTTGAAGTTAATTTTAAATCTCAATTAGATAATATTTAAAAGGCAAACTAAAATTCTACCTATTGTGAATAAGATCGCACACTTACAAAGCATGGTATTCTAAAAAAGTGAGTATTTTGTTTAATCGTTTATGAACCTTATGAATCATACATATTAAGTTCTGCTAATATTTGAGCTGTTATTTGGTTTGGAAAAAAATAAACTTTTTAAATCTTCTGATTGGTTCACTGGTCCCTGATAATGTTAATGAGCAATTTATTTTACCCCCCACCCCAAGATTCATATCTATATGAGTCCGTTCCTCAATCTGGTGACTGTGGTAATATAACTACAAACATCCTGATAGGGTAGAGGCTGTGTTATCAGGCAGGAAACAGAGATCTGTGCTCTTCCGCCAGCTTCAGAATCAAAGTCCCAAACTCAGAAAAACAGACACAAGTCATGGTTATTTGACCTTATTCCTTTATTTTAAAAATAAGTGAAATGAAATTCAGTACAGCTTAGTTTTGTGACTAGATTTTAAATTATAACAGAACATTACTTCACAAATGTATACTAATTCAAGAGATCATTTCGAATTTGTAGGTTAGTTGGCAGTTATACAACTGGATTATAAATGCTACAAATTTGTTTCAACTGCTGTATTTCAAAACTTTAAAATATTAAAGTGAAACTGGGAAAGTAATATACATATTTAGGAAATAGAGTCACATCATTTGTAGGACATCTCTTTAACTATGTAATAGGCAAATTTCAGTATTAATATGTTCTATCCATTTGAAGCATTGATTTGAATTTTTTATAGGTATTGTGTACATATACCACAAAGCAGAAAAAGCTGTAAACTAATCATGTTTTAAGAGTGATATTAAAAACAAAATTAGTGACCAAATGATACATCAATGCAGCAATTTATAAAAGAAATGCCTTCTGATAACTGAAGGAAGCTACCTGGAAAATAATGTAAGTGAGCACTGATAAATGTTGAGAACTACATGAGAATCTAAATACTTTTGACCACAAAACTATTGCTAAAGTGCTATGTTTTTTTTCTAACTTTATTCCATCTCTTCCCTTTAGTGAGAAACCAAAATAGTCCATAAAAATTACTGAATAATCAAAACAGTATTATATATGGTCAAAACATGCCACATTTTTTCTTAGGGCATTTTGAATCACTCAAGTCTGATTTTTGGATGGCTGCATAGTTGGAAATAAAATATGATATCCAGATGATCTATTTTTAATTTCCACAGTTTTAGCTAGGGTATCTAAAATCATTGATTTTTTTTTGGTTAGAAACTTTTTTTGGCTTAAGGTTGCCAAGGAAACTTCAACGACAATTTAAAGCTTTATGAAGTACTAATTATAAGTAAATATAAATCATCATCTAATTTGTAGACAGACTACTTAGATCACCAAAGGGAGGTAAAATTCCATTCATAATGAAAATGGGTGAATGCTTCCCCCTCCCCACAATTAATGACCAAATAATGCTGTGAAGGGAATGTACATATTTGAAAGTTCTGAGCATGCAATTTTGATATTGAATCATTAATTTTGAAGTGGCACAGCATATTCCCTTTTTAAATTTATTTTGGACATAATGAAACAATGATAAGAAAAATACAGGTAACTGTCTATGTTTTTTTAATAATACAGGAGCTTGCACACTATCAATTTTAAGAAGTCATTGGATATTAAGTGCATCTTAAACAGTTTACAATTACAAAGACCACAAAAGAAGCTTTCTCATTCAGAAAATGACAAAGGAATTTGCCTACATAAATATTTTTATTCTTCACTTATGAAAGCCATTAATGGTTCATTTCAAAACCCTGAGGATATTTCCATGTCCAAATAAATTTGTTAATAATTTTATTGGCCATTGAAGTTCGAGTCTATCAATAAGTGGACTAGGAGCCATTATAATATGCTGCAGTAGCATCAGCTAAGACTGAAATTAGACTCCTCTCCGAACTCGTGCGTCCTGATGGACTGACATCAGATAAATGTGAATTCATTACCATTCCTGCTTGATTCAATTGAGCGGAGGTGTTCAAATATTGATCAAATTCATTACGGTCCACTTCCCCCAGAAGCTCAGCTTGGCTGATGTGCTCCAGGTTATCTAGATGATGGTGATCACGTGGGGGAGATAGGTGGACTGATGTGCTTGAATTCATGGATTGGAAGGCTGGATGTTGGATTCGGTTATAATACGGAGGTGGTGGAGGATGGTTGGCAGAAGGATGCATCATGGGAGATCTATTTTGGGAGATTGATATCTGATTCAGATTTCCACATCGCATGGGGCTTTGGCTATAATCTGAATGATAGATCACTCCATTCATCTGAGAAGGAGAATCTTCTGTACACGGGGGTGGAAAGAAACTGTGATCAGCATCTACTACATCTAGAGGGGACATCTCGGGTGTGGGTAGCCCATAGTTGTCGAAGTTACCGCTTGTGTTCTGTGTGTCCCGGAATCTGCTGATGGCAGGAAGTCTCGAGGATGGTAGATAGCCTTTATCTTCCTCCTCCTCCAGAGGTCCCCGACAGATCCTTCCACTGTGCACAGGAGTCTGATCGTGGGGGAAGTTGTTGAGCAGGAAACTGGGGTCCACACGTTTGCAGAGTCGTTTGATCTGTTTTTTCCTGCGAGGCCTGTATTTGTAATTGGGATGGTCCTGCATGTGCTGGACTCGCAGTCTTTCAGCTTCTTCCACAAAAGGTCTTTTCTGTGAAGGATTGAGTGCTTTCCATGATTTGCCTAAAATGTATTGCATGGTTTAAATTAGACAGAGCAAAATCATACTTATTTATGAGTTAATGATGCTTCATCAGTCATTGCACCTTCTAGTTTTACATATGATCATATCGACACTGTTAAAGGCTACTTCAACACAATGTTGAATAGTATACCACTTGTACTTGGGAGATATCAATGAAAGGCAGCAAACTATGAGAATAAACTATACATTCAATTAAATGAGAATTAATATTGCATGAACATTTACCCAATCTATGGCAATGTTCACTGATACATTTTCATTAGCAAATCTAATCTAATCTGATTGTAAAGTTCAGGAGTAGATGACAGATGACAGGTATCTCATCCAGCACCCATTTGTACATAAAACCTTGTGTGTAGCTTGAAACTAAAATCAATCTATCAGAATTGCTGTGGAAGCTGAGAGCAGAACTAACAATTAAATGGAGAGACCAAATTTTGCTATGAACAAAATATTATTCTGTTTTTACAGACCTGAAAACAACAATAAAGACTTCTTTATTATCGTGTTTTTATTTTATATATGAAGTTACAAACCCAACTAAGATTTGTACCAAGTGAATACAAACCAGAATGTCATATTTAAATGCCCCTCGTGCCCTTGACCCATTTAAAATGGAATGGAAATTTGTTAAAGGCTAACAGGAATCTGAATTTTCATTCATCTTGCAAATTAGTCAGGAATTTGATGTGAGAACATCATGCTGCCCACTTGAGGGCGCTGTTACCTGGAAGAGTATATGGGCAAATGCTCAATATTATCAAGAATGCTCAAAAAATTATATAAAGGTAAAATTATTGTCATGTAATACTACATGTAGAATGTAACATACATGAAATTCTTTAACTTTTGTCTACCGTAAGGCAGAGAGCCATCACTTTGTCCAGAACCTCTCACAGAAACCTACAGCACCTGGTATTCCTAGGCAGTCTCCCCTCCAAGTACTGAACAGTCCTGAACCTGCTTAGCTTTTGAGATCAGAAAATCTCAGGCATATTCAGGCTATTAGATGCTGTCTGTAATGATCAGTGGGAAAATGGAGATATTTTCTTTATTTGAGATCCTATGCAAATACATATGGCAATTCGGGTAGTTTATTTGAACTTTGTGGTAATCAAGGGGCGGGACGGTTGGTCTAGCGGTTAGTGCAATGCCTTTACAGTGCTAGCGATTGGGACTGGGGTTCAACTCCTCCGTTGTCTGTAAGGAGTTTGTACGTTCTCCCCATGGCTTCATGGGTTTTCCACGGGGGCTCCGGTTTCCTCGTTCGAAATGTACCAGGGGTGTAGATTAATTGGGTGTAAATTGGGAAGCACAGACTCGTGGGCTGAAGTGGTCAGTCACTGTACCATATGTCTAAAATTAAATTTAAATTAAAAATTATTTAAATGAACAGCAGCAATACCCTGCACATCTTGGTCCATCAACTGTGGCCCTTTTACATGTTCTCAAATTCTAATCCTTGTTAAGTGGGTTATTTATCATCCTGAGATTATGTTCATCTTTAAAGAACATACTAATATTTTAACAGTGAAGATTGTTTAGTATTTTGTTTGAATACTTAGCACAGTGAGTAACATGGTATTTGGGCAACCTCAAAATTCACACAAAGAAGATTAATATTTTCATCTACTAACTTAACTAATAATTATTGTTAAAATATGATCAATGGCACTCTGCCTTCTGTTGGCACTCCTGACCTGACCTGACTCTGTCTGACAGTTCACACAATAAAATGAATTGCTGCCAAGGCCTCCATAAATGTCCATTCTCACTTTATCTTTCTAGGAGGTATTGCTCCACTGATTCCAATCACTCTCCAGATCTCACCCACACCCTGATTATTTGTAAGCTATTGCAGGTAGCATATCATCATTTCTGAGCCTAATCTCAAATCACTAAATAGTTTTTTAAAATATTTATTTTTATGTCTTACAATATCGTTCAGTATTTTTTACCAATTTAATTGCTGAAGACATTCATGTGTTTGCTAAATAAAGTGCAAATAGCCATAATACATGCAATGAAATAAAGATTGCATCCAAAATTATTTTTGTTCTAAAAGGAAATGGATAAGTTGAGTAAATATGGAGTCTAATTGTGGCAGCCTGTATATATATTAAAGACATGATATGAGATCAAAACAAACCTCTTCCCACAGAGGAATGAGTTAAAGATAGCCTTTTCAGATTTTTAAAACCTGACAAAATTAGTAGAACTTTTTGAGGAAATAACAGAATGTACTGCTAAAGGAAAGGTTATGTACATAATTCAAAGGGTACAACTGTGGTTCAGACCTGCAAATAACTATCTGTAAATTTATCATACATTATCAAGCTGATTACAAAATTACATAAAGATTACCACCTGAAGGAATTCAATTTAACCCATTAAGTCTGTGTTGGTTCAAAGCAGGAGAATTCAGCTGTTTGCACACCCAACCTTACCCCCATTTCATTCAGGTACTTGTTTAGCTTTTCTTGACTACCTCTCACAACTCTTTCTGGCAATATATTCCAGACCCTAACTATATGCAAAACAGTTTTTCATCTTTTTGTTCTTTTGCTAATCATCTTCATTCTATGAAATTCCCTCTGGCAATGGGAACCGCAATCTTTATCTTCTCAGTAGTCAATTTACTTCAGCTTTCCTTGCAATTTTTTCTGTTCCAAAAAAGATGCTGCCCTGCTTCTTCACTTTATTCATGTAACCAAAGCCCCTTATCATTCGGGCCATTTTTGTATCACTCAGAAACTAAATACCTTCTTTTGGTGGTGATGTAGCATGAGAACTAGGCTTGTACTGATTCAATTCATATAGTCTTAAGCCACATCATCATAAATCTGCATGAATACTGATTCAGATAGTTAGCATGAGAGAAAAGTGACAGACTGAGTGCATTTACTGAAAAAGCATAGGAATTAAAAAATTGAATACCAAGATGTTGAATCAAGGCCATTTGCTGAAGCAAACAAGATAGAAATGCTACGTTTAAAATTGTGGTCTAAAAATACAATCAATTTCATTCTGAGAAGTTAAGACTTGGCTGAAATTAAATAGGACAAAATAATATGTTTTTATTACACAAGAAAATTCTATCTTTGCTATTTTAACAAGACATGTTAATTCATTTTTAAAGTGGGATTATTAAAACATTAAGATTTAAGGTTGTTCTGGAATCTTGGCACTGTGTTGTCCCTCTCCAAGTTGGTGTCACTTGATTCATCCATGACAACTTTCAACCTTGCTTAGAGGAAAGGATTTTTCTTTTTGCTCTTTGTTGTAGTTCAAGCTTATTGTATTGTGGTGATTGTGTCTGTGCTCTGGATTTTCTTATTGCATAATGATTTAATTTTTTTTACCGAATTTTGTAGCACATTGAGTAATTGTACTGTTCAATTGTTTATATTGTAAAATCAGCTGCAGACATCAGTAAAAATACTTAAAAAGAAGTGTGTAGTCACTCTTTGCTTATGTTCTTAGTATGATTTCACTTAACACTCAAAAATCTCATTCTGCACAAAAATAAAGTTGGCTAGAAATTAATCCTTGATTACCTGTGCTAAATGGCTTCAATTAGATCAAACTTTGGAGAGTATAACCACCAGCTGCGATTCTACATATATGTTGAGTACTATAAAACAGAGGACACATTTTTCCTTCTCCTTCTCTTGAATACAACATTTGGAGAGTTCTAAATAAAATAGGTAAGCAGATAGATTTTGAATGAAATTCTATATTATGGCCTGAATTTACCATAGTGCTCCCCGTTTCACTTAATTTTGGAACTGATTTAAATTGGTCTCAGGATCATACTCTTACTGTGGGCTCCCATGACAGGATCTGATTTTGCTGATAACAATTCCAGAATAAGTTCAAACAAAAATAAAATGTTGGAAACCACTTGGTCAGCTTCTGTGGAAAGAACAAACAAGTTGTTACAGGTATGGGACCCTCAGCTGCTTAAAGAGTCCATTCCCAAATAATTAACCTGCTTATCAAATATTAACTGATTCATTTTTCCTCCACAGATACTAACTCCTATTTAATATTACAAATTTTATTTTTGTTTTAGTGTACTTGTACTGTATTTGGCATCTGCTGATTTTACTTTGGTTTTCTTTCCAGAGTAAACTTGCAAGAAACATTGTTAAGCTGGCTCAGATTTGTTTCTTACCCCCACCCACCCATTTTGTTTGGGTACTTTCCCACATTTCGTCCATTCCTCAAGCCTGAAATGTTGGTTATGTATTTTTATTTTTGCTAAATAAAGTAAACTGTTTGACCTGCAGACTGTTATGTTTTACTTCAGGTGTGTTTCTATTTCCCTTCTCTTCTCTGGCCAGAAATCAAAATCATATTATTCTGGTTAAATGTAGGTGTTCCAGCCATATTGTGACAAAGTCTAGTAACTCCACCCTGCACCCAGTAATCAAGCAAATCTTAATTGAAACTACCAAACCATCAGCTGCAGACATGAATACAATTTGTACTTGATATGCTGTAAGAAATTAATAGAAAAAAACAAGCTAATTCTGCATTGCCTAAAAAGCAAGCTACAGTACTGATGAAGTTATAAATAATGTATTTAACAGACATAATCACAATTTACAGTTTTTTTTAATACCATAAAAATGTATTCAGTCTAAATCAGCTGAGTTCTATTTCTCCTTCCCATTCAGAATGTCTGTACTGATCTTTTGATTCAAGGTGGGGAAATGGTTCATAATAAAAGATTAGTAATTTACCAAGTTCCAAAATTGTATCAATATGCTAGAAAGAGGCTCTGATGTCTACTTTATTATAAATTTGCATAGTATCCCATCCCTCTGCTTTATTTTATTAATAATGATGCAACATTTGCTTTCCTAGGATCTGTTAACTTCCTCACTATTTCCATGATTATCTATTTTTGGCACCATGGAAGGGACATGATAAACATTCCCAAAAACTACAAGAGCAATGCATCTTATTCATTTGTACTTTGTTTTCTGGAATCAATTTGCCCTCGCTTGTTTTTTTCCCCTTTCTGGGATGTAACTAATTTAACTCTTCCACTTTTATCTTTAAATTCCTATAAACTACCAAAGAAAATGGGGGAAAATGTTCAATACATACACGTATAATTCTTTCCCAATCTTAACTCTAATTAGTCTTCTCTTGTTTCTCTTTTTACTAATTTTAGAAGCTGCACCTTTCATCAACTTTATATCATTTATCTTCTCCAATTCCTTCCTCTTTATCATGTTGTTTACAGAAATTAATATTATTATTTTCGAACGATGCTGTTGGGAAGAAATAACGATTTGTTAATTGATATCCCACTCAATAACACAAGCAATATGACCTAAAACATCAATACTGTTATTTATGAAGCAAGTAGTATTTGGGAGAAAATGGTCCTTTCAGGAATAACCTTTGTGTAAATTTAAAGAAGAACCTTTACTAACATTGAAATATTTTAACTTCTATTGTTGACACATGAACTGTTGCTTAATTCCAGGGTTCTGCTGCTCTATCACGATATTTTCTATGATAAATGTGACTGAAATTATTTAAAGAATACAAGTCACAACAAAAATGGTTTTCCTATACCTGACCATGAAATGATTCCTGCTAGTAACAGTTATAGTGTATATTAACAAAATGCACATCTTCAGGTCAGAAGCAGAAAGAAATAGATGAAAATTACAGTTCTGTATCATTTACATATTTAGAGACAAAAGGTACCAGACTCTACATGCATCAGTTTTTAAGATATTGTGTTAAAATGTCAAGAATACTTACAATTAGTGCATTGCATTTGTCAATTTTTAAAGTTTGTTTTAATGGGATTTGTGTTAATTAAAGGAGCTATCTTTACTTCCATGGAAATCTTTCCGTGCTTCAGAGGTTGGTTTCTGGGAAATAGACCTCATCTATCTATTTCATGTTTGAGTTGAAATGTGTTTTCTAATTTTGACATTATATGATAAAATTGATCAGGTCTGAAAGCATCAAACAATTAAAAGAAGACAGACTGTTGGGGCTAGAAACTGAAGTTAATAATGATTGCATGGTCTGTAAATAACACACTAGCTATTAATTTTTGAAAATGATGTCAAAACAAAAAACTTTATTTTTTTGAATGCATCCTGCTGGATTTAACCCAAATCGCTGAATTACTTCATTGTATCTAGGTCTAGGGGAAACTGAATATAATTCTTAAAAAATATTCAAATATAGCCAAACTGACCATTGGTATTTTCTAATTACATAGATTCATTACACATTAAAACTGCTACAAAACCTCATGTAATGCTAGTTCTATTGAATAAAAAGCAGCATAATTTAAATTGTTGATATTTTTCATATATTCCAGATAACTACCTCTGTTAAAATTCTGCTAATTAAAGTCTGCTTGCGTTTTCTGGTCAATAGCTATCCAGAAAATGTGTGATTTAACACTTTGTAATTATTTTAACATTCTGATATCAAAACAATGTTACATTTTGTTGTAATGCTATTTGTGTTTGTTTTAGTGAAGTAAATACTTATTGGCAACACTTTCCAAATATAAATAATAAATTTAATTGATAAAATGTATGCCTTATCACAACTTCAAATAATTGTGTTGGATTTTGAATGTGTACTTAGTCAAACTAACAGTTTAGGATTGAAATAACACACATTTCAGATGTAACAATTTACACATTTGTCTATCTTTATATATATTTAATGTAATGAACATGTTTTAGCATTGTGACTTTTAAAAGGGTTTTCTTCACACTTACCTAGCATTTTGCTTAGTTCTGCATTGTGTAAATCAGGATTTTGAATAGCTAGTTTTTTCCTCTCGTCCTTAGCCCAGACCATGAAGGCATTCATGGGTCTCCGGATTCGTGGCTCAGCTTTGCTTCTGGCTGGAGATTCGTGAGCTACAAGTCCAGCCCTGGGTTTTTCTTCTCGTAGTGGAGACTCCAGACTCTCTGTCCACGAGTATGGACTCATTATTATAGCCATCACTGTTGATTGGGTTGCTTCAATCAAAACTAATCTATACAACTCTTTGAAATGTATATAAAAGCAAGTAGGACTAAATCTCAGTGGTGCTGATACTTAAAGCTGGTGAGATCAAGTCCCAAATCAGGAAAAGAGTCTCCCAGATTCATTTATTCTCTGTGTCAGTTGATGGCAACTTTAACCAATGACCACAAGCCTGTTTTTAGTAGAAGCTCCTCCCTTTATCTGGTTCTGCAACCAAGCAGCTCAGACTTGTAGCAACAAACTTAAAACAACAGAGTAAGGAAACAGATTTCCTCTGGAATCATTCAGGTTATTTTCCAGCAATACATGGTAAACTGAAATGGATTTGGCATAATTCGACTAATTAAAACAATGTTGTGTGTTGTGATGGTATTTTTCTCTCATCACTCGATTACTAATTTTTTTCTTAGATTTTCTGAATTGTTATGAATCTAATTCAAGATTGGCACAAAGTTCTCATCTTTCTTTGTGACAGAGGCCATTTGATCAATTGAGTTTTCTTTGTCTCTCAGGGCATTCCCATTGGTCCCATTCCCATTCTCCTCAGTTCATTTTAATATTTACTGCCACCAGCTCTCACCGATTCTCTTGCCAGCCCTCTACAAGGGAAAATTTACAGTTGCCAGTTAACCTACCAGCATGTCCTTTGTTCCCAAATGAGTGATTTCCTCTATATTTTAATATTCCCATTCCAGTTGCTTGGTTTGAATAACGTTGTTCTGTTTAGCTAGCTACTGACCCATATATACAATATGTAAATATGTAAATATGTAAGCAGACGATGCAGCTTTAGTTGCCCATTCAGAGCCAGCTCTTCAGCGCTTGACGTCCTGTTTTGCGGAAACTGCCAAAATGTTTGGCCTGGAAGTCAGCCTGAAGAAAACTGAGGTCCTCCATCAGCCAGCTCCCCACCATGACTACCAGCCCCCCCACATTTCCATCGGGCACACAAAACTCAAAACGGTCAACCAGTTTACCTATCTCGGCTGCACCATTTCATCAGATGCAAGGATCGACAACAAGATAGACAACAGACTCGCCAAGGCAAATAGCGCCTTTGGAAGACTACACAAAAGAGTCTGGAAAAACAACCAACTGAAAAACCTCACAAAGATAAGCGTATACAGAGCCGTTGTCATACCCACACTCCTGTTCGGCTCCGAATCATGGGTCCTCTACCGGCATCACCTACGGCTCCTAGAACGCTTCCACCAGCGTTGTCTCCGCTCCATCCTCAACATTCATTGGAGCGCTTTCATCCCTAACGTCGAAGTACTCAGGATGGCAGAGGTCGACAGCATCGAGTCCACGCTGCTGAAGATCCAGCTGCGCTGGGTGGGTCACGTCTCCAGAATGGAGGACAATCGCCTTCCCAAGATCGTGTTATATGGCGAGCTCTCCACTGGCCACCGTGACAGAGGTGCACCAAAGAAAAGGTACAAAGACTGCCTAAAGAAATCTCTTGGTGCCTGCCACATTGACCACCGCCAGTGGGCTGATATCGCCTCAAACCGTGCATCTTGGCGCCTCACAGTTTGGCGGGCAGCAACCTCCTTTGAAGAAGACCGCAGAGCCCACCTCACTGACAAAAGGCAAAGGAGGAAAAACCCAACACCTAACCCCAACCAATCAATTTTCCCCTGCAACCGCTGCAACCGTGTCTGGCTGTCCCGCATCGGACTTGTCAGCCACAAACGAGCCTGCAGCTGACTTGGACATTTACCCCCTCCATAAATCTTCGTCCGCGAAGCCAAGCCAAAGAGAAAGAAAACATATTACTATTGTGGTGTGCTATCGAACAGAAGTAAATACACAAAACATAAAATCTGTTCTACAGGCTTTATTCATCATAAACTTCCACAGAGCTGGCTGTGAGAATGCTGTTGCAAGCTCTGAGACTGTCTTGGAAGGGCCGGATCTGGCTTATATCCTGGAGAGTCATTGACAGCCAACCGAGTGAGGCTTGGTACATTCAGGTCGGCTGATTGACAGCCGGCCAGGTGTTGCCTTGTCCCCCATGCTCTTTTGCATGTACAGAGATTGCCCCCTGCAGTAGGGTGGTGGTGTACCACCACATTCACCCCCTTCTTTAAAATTGTCCCGGCGTGAGGGGGGAGGAGGTTGCAGTCCATGATCTACCCAGACCCTCAAAACACATATATATTATTTATAGGTTTAGATGGCCCAGCGGCCATCAGAGTCTCTTTGACCGTCGCAGGGTTGACTCCTGGTCACTGGTCAGTGAGGGTATGCGGGGGCTGGCAGCGGAGGCTGGAGCGGCTTGCGTGGTGCAGCGCGGAGGGGTGACTGGGGGGGTTGAGGTGTGTGTGATACTTTGGATGGGTGGGGGAGCAGATTCGTCCCCCATGCTTGTAGTGAGTCCTTAGTGCCCGTAGGTCTTAAGTGTCCCATAACTGCCCAGGGTCAGGGGGGTGGGTCAGGCCGGCATGGTCCTGGGCTGGAGGATGCTGTGCTGTGGTGGGTTCTCCTGCTGGTGCCAGGTCCCTGGTTGAGACGGTGTCTTCCCAGCCATTGTTGAACCTAATGTAGGCATAGTTGTGGTTTGCGTGTGGGAAGAACACCTGCTTGACCAGGGGTTCGGCCTTGTGTGCCCGCACGTGTCTACACAAGAGCACCAGTCCGGGGACGCGAGCCACACTGGAAGAGATGTTCCCATCGCCGATTTCCCGGGGAATGAAAACAGGCATTTGTGAGGGGTCTCGTTGGTAGCTATGCACAGGAGTGATCTAATGGGATGGAGCGCCTCGGGGAGGGCATCCAGCCAGTATTCTACAGACCACCCCTTTGACAAGGGCCAGGAGGACTACCTTCCAGATTACCCTGTTCTCACATTTCACTTGTCCATTACCTCTCCGGTTGTAACTAGTCATGTGACTAGTCGTGATGCCCCTTGCTGTCAGGTACTGGCATAGTTCCTCACTCATGAAGCTAGTCCCCCAGTCACTGTGGATAAATGCAGGGTAGCTGAACATGATGAAGACCTGTGTCAGTGCCCTGATGACGGTGGCCGTGGAGGTGACTGGGCGAAAGGGAAGCGGGAGTACTCGTCTATGACCGTGAGGAAATAGACATACCGATTTGTGGAAGGCAGGGGCCCCTTGAAGTCCATGCTGAGGTGATCAAAGGGCCATGTGGCCTTCATGACATGAGCCTGGGGCGGGCGGAAGAAGCGAGGATTGCATTCCACACAGACCCGGCACGCCTCGGTTATGGTCCTGACATCCCTGACAGTGTACGGGAGGTTCCGGAACTTGATGAAATGGTATAAGCGGGTGACACCCGGGTGGCAGAGGGACTCATGCAGTGCCTGCAGCTGGTCATCGTGGAGCGATACGCAGGTCTGGGAGAGGACATCGAAGGAGTCGTTAAACTTCCCTGGACGATACTGGATGTCGTATCTGTACATGGCCTGCTCAACTCTCCAGCAGAAGATGTTGAAATTCTTGATCTTGTCCTGTGGGTGGGGTTGAAAATGAACGCCATGACCCACTGGTTGTTGAGGAGGATGAACCTCCTTTTCAATGGCAGAGTGCCCTAGCTCGGAACTGTGGAGGGTCCTGGAGAAGAAGGCAACCAGGCACCCCCCCTTGGTTGAGGGTAGTGGCAAGGGCCACATCAGAGGCATCGCTCTCCACCTGGAAGGGGGAGTTCTCGTCCATGGCATGCATCATGGCGTCTGCGATATCCTGCCTGATGCGTCTGAAGGCTGACTGTGCCTCGAGTGGGAGAGCTAAAGTTGTGGCCTGGGCCAACAGGGATCCCACTGTGAGTAGTAAGAGAATAAGCCAAGGCACCTGTGGAGGGCTTTGAACATGGGGGGAGGGGCAGCTCCATTAATGTGCGCATCCATTCTGGATCTGGGCCGATGACACCATGTGCCACGATGTACCCCAGGATGGCGAGGCGGGTGGTGCTGAATACGCAGTTCTCTTTGTTGTAAGTAAAGTTCAGCTCCTCGGCCGTCCGGAGAAATTTCTCCAGGTTGGCATTGTGGTCCTGCTAGTTGTGACCGCAGATGGTGACATTATCCAGGTATGGGAAAGTCACCTTCAGCTTGTGCCAGTCTACCATTCGATTCATCTCCCGCTGGAAAACGGAGACCCCATTTGTAACCCCAGACGGAATCCAGTGGAACTAGTACAGATGCCCGTCCGCCTTGAAGGCGGTTTAAGGGTTATCCCACAGGTGGATGGAGAGTTGGTGATAGGCCGACTTCAGGTCAATCATGGAAAAGACCCGGTAGCGGGCTATCTCATTGACCATGTCAGTTATCCTTGGTAAGGGGTAGGCATCGTGTACCAGTTGATGATCTGGTGGAATCCATGACCATCCTTGGCTTGCTGCCTGCTTTGACCACCAGGACTTGGGCTCTCCATGGGCTGTTTCTGGGCTCTATGACACCTGCCAGAAGCCACCGCACATCTGCCCTGATGGTCTCTGTCTGCAGCGCATTACCGCCTACTTCTGGCAGCTATCGAGTCTGCAGTGAGGTGTGAGAAGATGCACAGAGTGGAGACGCCGCAGGTTGGCCGGGGCTGGTTGGACAGCGTGCTTTGGAGCGTGAGTGAGGGTAAGGGGCCCCTGAAGGTGAGGACGATGCTCTGCGAGTGGTATTGGAAGTTTAAGTCCAGGACGACTGGGGCACAGAGTTTGGGCATGACCAGGAACCTGAACTCGGTGTATGTCTCCCCCGCCACAGTCAGATCGGCTGAGCAGCATGGGGTGTGGTGTGCGGTGATTAGCGGTGTCAGGAGGCATGGGTATGTCGGTAGGGCAGCCTATTCAGTGCCCATGTTGACCACATCATCATTGTCATCGGTACCATCTTCATTGTAGGCCTGGGAGGGCCCAGGTAGTGGTGGCACCTGCGCTTGGAGCCACGTGGGAGTGCGAGGCATGGGTGGCCTTCTTCCCCAGCTGCGCTAGTTACGCTGGGGGAAGTGATGTCACGCCATCTGCGAGGGCGATGTCATCACGTGTGGCAGAATTGACATCGTTGTAGTCTTCGTGAGATGGCGCTGGCGAGGGTGAGGGCTGGTCTGGGTGCATGGCGTTCACGTGACTATCGTTGCCAGTGAAGCCGGAAATTGGGCCGCCAGGATTGGGGAGACTGAAAGTAGCTGCGGGTCAATGGCGTCGCCCGGTAATCACACGTTGTGGGGATAGAGAGGGAGGGTGGCAGGTCATAGAGGGTCGCTGAACTGCCGGCAGGCTTTGAGAGGCATACTTGGGTAAAGTGGCCTTTCTTGCCACATCTTGAACAGTACTGGTTTCTGGCCGGGCAGTTTTGGCGCAATCGACGATCAGACCCACACAGGGACCCACAGTACTTACAAGGGCACTGGGTGCCCGCATCAACGATGTTTCCATCCACAGTCTGGTCTAGGGCCACAGCAGCCGTCTGTGCTGACCATGTGGAGGCCTGGGGAAGCCTGGAATCGAAGGCTTCATTGTCCAGGGCTGCTGCCTCCAGGGTTCGGACTACATCCACTGTTTTGGCCAGTGAGTAGATATTGTCCTCGAGCAGCTTCTGCCTTACGCTCTCGCGTGTAGCTCTTGGATGTAGGCATCTCTGATCAGCCTCTTGACTTCCCTTTCATTTACCCTGGGTTCAGCCAGACAAGGTTGGGCTAACTCTCGCAGGGCTCCCAGGTAGGACTCAGCCGTCCCCCGGGCAGTTTGGCACAGATACTTAGGAGGTACCTTGCGAAAACCACGTTTGTGGGAGGTTTATACATGGTCTCGAGGATGTTCATCACTTGTGAGTACCCGGTGCAGTCTTTGAGTGCCTGGAAGGCTCGGGGACCCAGCTTCGATCGGAGTAAAATGAGCCTTTTTTGGTCGGAGTCTAGGATTTCGTTGGTGTGTCCCTCAATGATTGCTTTGACTATGTGCTTCCAGATCTCGAAGCATGCTTGCGCTTTCAGGTGGTGTGGGTTGATTTCAAGGCTCCCGGCGCTCAGGAGCTTTTCCATAGCAGCTTTAAATTTTATTTTGAATAAATTGTGGTGAGCTATCGAACAGAAGCAAACACATAAAACATAAAGTCTGTTCTACAGGCTTTATTCAATATAAACTTCCACAGAGCTAGCTGTGAGAATGCTGTTGCGAACTCTGAGACTGTCTTCAAAGGGCCAGATCTGGCTTATATTCCAGAGGGTGATTGACAGCCGACTGGGTGGGGCTTGGTCCATTCAGGTCAGCTGATTGACAGCTGGCCAGGTGTTTGTTGCCTTGTCGCTCGTGCTTTTCGGCAGGTACAGAGGTTGACCCCTGCAGTAGGTTGTTGGTGTACCACCATAACTATAGTAAAAGCTATGATAGTGATTGTAAGGAAATCATTTACTTAGGGAGCAGATTACATCTCAAATCACAAAAATGATGCTTCAGCTATAAATCAGTTCCAACCCTATTCCATGATATTACATTAATTCTACCCTTGTACCTTTGGTGACTTTGCTGGGATTTCCAACACCATGAATCTCGCAATTGGTTTATTGCAAGTAAGTTGGAGGCCAGTACTATGTTGCAGTAAGAGTAATGTTAAATAATGAATGTTAAAATAACATTAGAAATAGTAATATGATATTAGAATGTTAATAGAGCTAATGATGCTTATTTTTTAAATGAAATGAAAAAGTGACAAGATAAAACAGTCAGGAACCTCGAATTCCCTTCTAGAAGAGCTGTTATTTCTTGCAATCTACGAATGTCTGCTTTTTGTATTGTTCCAGGAAGAGTCTTGAATTGAATTGTTTATTGTCAGGTACAGCAAGACACATTGAAAAGCTTTGTTTTGGATCCTATCCAAACTAGTTAACTCAATACTTAAGGACAAAGGGTAGCGCCATAATAAAACAAAATTACAGGGTGTCTTGTTACGGTAAGTCAAGGAGTGTAGTGTATAGTGTAACAAAACAAAATGTAGGATATAGAGAAAATCACAGTTAAAACAATGCAGGGGCATTATCTGTTTAAAAGATTGATAACAGCAGGAAAGAAAGTGTCCTCGAATCTGGAGGTTCGTGTTTTCAAGGTCATGTATCTTCTGCCTAATAGCAGAAGGGAGAAGAGAGTATGGCTCCATAATATGTTTGCAGCTTTTCTGGGACAAGTGGAGTTAGAGATGGAGTTGGTGGAGGGGAGGTTTATTGACATTCACAACTCTCTGCGGTTTCTCGCAGTCTTGAGTCAAGTTGTGGTGCATCTGAATTGAATATTTCTCAGGTGAATCTCTAGAAATTGGTAAGAGACCTCAGCGACATGCCAAATTTCCTTAGGCTTCTGAGGAAGTAGAGTCATTGGTGTGCTTTCTTGGTCTTAGCATTGATGTGGTTGGACCAGGGCAGATCATTGGTATTCTCCTTAGAACTCAAAGCTCTCCACCATCTCCACGTTGGAAATGTCGACATATGCAGAGACATATACTTCCCTTTGTTACCCAAAGTCAATATCCAGCTCCTTTTTTTTCAGCATGCCATCAGACTATCTCCTTCCTGTACTTGCTGTTTGTTTGGGATCTGGCCTCCAGTCGTGGTATCATCTGCAAACTTGTAAAAGGAGCTAGAGCAGTATTTGGCCACTTTAAAATGCAAGGAATATAGTAAGGGGCTGAGTATGCAGCTTTGCGGGCATTGGTATTAAGGAATATTGTGGAGGAGATGCTCTCATTAAACCCATTGATTGAGGTCTGAAGGTCAGAAATTTGATTGTTTTGGAGGGGTCGGTAAGACCAATGTCTCAGAGTTGAGGATGAGTTTGTTTGGACTGTGGTGTTGAAGGTGAGGCTGTACAGGGTAATCAATAAATTGGATGCCATTAAGCAAATTGTAGTGGGTTGACCCTATTTGGAAGGCTGGAGTTAATATGGGCCAAGACCTGCCTCTTGAAGCACCTTGTGATGATGGATGTCAGAGCGATATTTGTCTGCAGTGATTTGTATTTTAGTCTCAATTTGTACATTCTCTCTGTGTCTGCGTGGGATTTCCCAGGGATCTCTAGTTTCCTCTCACCATTCAAAAATGTACCAGGAGTTATAGATTAATTGCGTATAATTGGGTGGCACAGGCTCATGGGCCATGTTGTAAGTCTAAATTTAAATTTAAGTTTGTTGCCATAATGATTTGTTAATGTTATATTTTCTCATCATCCAAGCTCATCTTTGAGCTGTCTTCCATTTAGATTCTTTCTTATGCTGAGTCTTTGTCAAGCAAAAATAAGTGTAATTATCTGAAATAAAAACAAAAGATGCTGGAAAATTACTAGAATTCAATACCCTCAGGCCCCTGAATTATTTTTATTGGGGAATTTAGAAGATGTAAGACCTAAAATGAGGCTGTCAAAATTTGTTAATCTCACCATGAAATGCATAGCAGTTACTTGGAAATCTGATTCTCAACTAGGTTTAGTCTGCTGGTTTTTAGAAATGTATAATTGTGTTCCCCTGGAGAAGATCACTTATAACTTCAGAAACAGGTATGATGTATTTTCAAGAATATGGAATTCATATCTAAGGTACATTTGAGTAAATCTTTAATGATTCCCACCCCACATCTCTTCCCCCCAGTGCTCACAGCGCCGAGGACCCTAGTTAAGTCAGGTTATTTGTTCCTTGATGGGAGTGGGGTTTTATCCTAGGTGAAGGCAATCTTTTTCTTATTCTTTCTCTTTTCTTATTTTTTCCTCTTTTCTTCTTCTTGTTTCTTGGGGGGTGGGAGGTGGGAAGGTTCCTCTTATTTTGTTCTTCTATTATCTTTTTCTCCCTTTGGTTCAACATGGACACTGAATTTGCAGTTTTGTAGTGTTATTGTAATTTTTCTTTCTTTATAATAATTGAATCACATGTTGTCTCTTTTCTTTTTTCTCAATTTCTTTTATATTGACGTGCAGATCCATATTTGTATTTATTCTGTTAATTTGATATCTATATTTTTCTTTTTAATTATTCTTCATTTTTACTGTATGTTGATTGAAAATTCTCAAAATAAAATATTCAAAAAAAAAGATGCTGGGAATACTCCTCAAGAAAAGCAGTATTTAGAGCAAGTGAAACAGACGGTTAAAGTTCCTAATCAATGCTCTTTCTCCTTCAATCTACATGCTGTGTGATCTGTTGATTTGTTTTATTGTTCATTGCACATTTTTGTCTTTATTTCCATATGTTAATTTTCTGGACTACTTTGCTTTAATGGAAAATAATACAGTTTAATGATAACTTATTGCTGGAGAGAAAATAGATGATGAAGGATGCAGGACATTTAACAGGATGCCCTCTTTTTCCTATAGTCTAATCATTACCATTATCTGGAGGTTTGGACAGGGGAATCTCATTTCATTACTTTTCTGAGCTTCATGTGACCTAAAATGACATCAAAGTAGAAGGTTTTGAACTTTAGTTGTAGAATAAGTAGGGATCCTCAAGTACAGTTAGCAGGAGAGGAGTTCATAGAAAATGTAGAAGTCAAACACCTGCAGAAGCCCAGCTTGACTACTTTGGATGTGCAAGAAACCATGGTACACGAGCTTATAAAGATGTAATTTTGGTATCTGAATGATAAAAATCTACTTCGACAACACAATTGAGACTGACCTTGAATGAATTGGTTAATTAATTTACAGCATATGACTCCATACATCCTGAATAGATAATGTACTAAGATGGATGCCTAGCTATCAGCCATAAACAACAATAAACAACAATCTTGCACTCAACGTCACCAAAACTAGGGAGCTGATTATTGACTTCAGGAAGGGGAAACCAGAGATGAACAATCATTGGGGGACCAGAGGTGGAGAGGGTGAGCAAATTTAAGTTCTTGGGAGTCATTATCTTGGAGGATCTTTCCTGGACCCAACACACAAATGGCATCGTGAAGCAAGCATATCAACGTCTCTACTTCCCCAGGAGTTTGTGGAGGTTTGGCATGGCAAATGTCTACAGATATATTGTGGAAAATGTGCTGACTAGCTGCATCACGGTCTGATATGGGGACACCAATGCCCGCAAGCGAAAAGTATCAAGGATCAGACTCAGATTCTTGGCGGATTAGCTCCTGCTATTTATATTGCTGCCAGGCCATATGGGCCAACCTATAACATTAGCACCTGGAAGGAAGTGCCATTAACCCTGAGCACTGCTCCTTTTACACTAGCTTGTTTCAGCATCTCCTTGATTTTGTGGTTGGGTTCCACTGAACTCCCCTCTCATGACAGAAGTACTGTTGGAAATTGCAATGGAGTAGAAGGAGCAATAGAACTCCTGCTTATAGATAGAAAGCCTGAAGTTCATCTTGGATCACATATCACTATTCCTTTTTGTACAGTACAGATGAAGCAATGGGCACAGAAGAATGAATGAGGGCAAGTCATAGGAAGATAATTATGTGCTTTTGTACTGGAAGAAACAGTAAATTACCCCAAAACAACTTTGCCTTTCTCTAGAAAATATTACCAATTCATCTTGAATTAAAATAAATTGCCATGATTTAAACAGACAAGAATTTGAGAGTTGAAAGTAATACAGCCTTACAGATTCTGAAGTTAGCAACGTGTGCAATCTTCAAAATACACTGTGTCACTGCATGTAATTTTATCATCATAAATGTTCATATTTGTAGGTCAGGGTTTATTTTAGTTCTTGAGTACAGGAAATATTGAGCAACATGCAATTTGAATATTTACTAATCAGATTTAAGAACTGAAATATAACATTCTAAATGAAGAAAATCGGGAAATTAGACTTTTTCTATGAATAAATAATTATTGTGAATGTAATTTTATACCAAGTAAGATGATACAAAATTGCAAACAATATAAAATATAAAACACCAATTTATTTAAATGTTCAACATCACCATGACTTAACATGATGGATATCCAGGGAAAATATTTTTTGTGCGAAATACAAACATTTTCACGGTTTGTTTCCCTTGTTTAAGCACAGCACAATATTCTAACACACATTCACAGTGGGAGAGGTACTGGAATTGAAGTCAATGGACTGGAGGGTTGAAGTGACAGCATAAATCTACCATTAATGCACATTCCATTTTGTATTCTTTGATAGAAATGTTATGTATTCTAGCATTGATTGGATACATTTTTGTAGGAGTTCAATGTTTTGATATCTTTAAAGATGCCTTTACAAATAAAGATTTGGTTGGAAACATTGCAAATGACTCATAGTAGTAGCTAGATTAAACCCTGGATTTTCTAGTACACCAGCTACAACCAGAGTAACTTTGTTATTCTTAATAGGTGAACATTTGGAGCAAATCATTTTTGTTTGGTTAGGTATTTTGTACTGCCATGTTGACAGCTGTAATATGCAGGTGGGGTAGTATTTTTTTCAATATTCTATTTAAATGTTCAAAATTTTCTCTTTTAATTCACCTGCTCAAAGATGAGATGGCCAGTCCACTGTAAGTGTATTTCTTGTATTCCTCCCACATACAAACTGTAAATGTTTGAATACAATGCTAGGGCTAAACAATGACAGTTATTAACAGACAATGGATACCTGTTAACTATGCTCATACAATGGAAAAACATGCAGAAATGTTTTGGGGACATACTCTCCCTGAATATTTGCAAGTAAGTTGATCAATAATTAAAAAGTACATGTAATTATGATGTTACTTTGGGATAGAATGGAGGTGATTAGTTAATATTACAGTCAAACCATTCCAATGATTGCATTATTGTAAGTGACAAGTGTTACGAGCCCAAAGGACCCCAAAACCTAGCAGCAATAGGCATTCACCAAGACAAGTAGTTACTTAAACAAAAATTGTTTTTAATTATCTTTAAACATGAAAACTGAATCAAACTTTAACTTATCTCTATTAACTTAACTAAACCCAACTTAAACCCCTTCTAATTCTAAGCACATGTGTACATGATGTGTGTGTAAATGTAAGAAAAGTTCTTTGGTTCACAGTTCAATCTCACTTCTCATTCTTCCAAGTTCTCTGGTTGCAGGCAATTCTTATACTGTGCACAGAATTTAACATGTATAAAGTTCACCAGGCTTTGGTGCTCGAAAGATAAATGTTTACTGCTCAGGTAGGTTCTCGTAGGGTTTTCAGAGAGAGATTTGTTGATCCAGGATTTCCACAACTGAGGTACCACCAATAGTCACCTCAGTGTCTTGCTGATGAAACTTGACCCATCAGGATTCTCCAGATGATAACCTTTTTCTTTCAGGCTACCACAGAGTTCCTTTCTGTTTTACTTATTCCAAAAGAAACATCAGACAGATAGCACTTACAGCCATTCGCCGCTCTGGAATTTGTTTCAGTTCCAACTAGCTTCTTGGTTTGTCCTGTTAAGCGGTCTCTTTCTCTCTCCAACTGCCAGAAAAGCCCAGGTGACTCTCACTTGCAAAACTCCTGACTTTCCCAAGCAGACAATAGGAGTTAGTCTTCTTGGTCAAGCTGTTGTCTTTAGGTCAACAAAAACCCAGGAGTGACCTTTCTGTGCACTCTGTCAAAACCATTGCAAAGAGCTTTTAACAGCCAGAGTGTCTCCTGCTTGTTGCTTTAATGACGTCATTTCAATTAGCACGTACTTGTGAAATGTGCACAACATTCTCCATAGTTTCTGTAAAGTTACTGAATATGAATTCTTCAATACTTCAAATAAGATCTGTTTTAAAGTGTGTGTATGTATGTAACCTACACTCATTTTACCAATTTATCTCCCAAATACATCTACAAATATTCCATCACACAAGACTGATTCTATACATATCCTTTGTAGGTCTCCTCTGGGCATTCCAGTTTCTTTCACTGCCCAAAGATGTGCAGGTCAGTAGGTTAATGTCCACTGTAAATTGCCCCGATGTAGTTAAGTGATAGAATGGCACCAAGGTGGAGGGGGAGGGGGGAGGTAGTGAAAATGTGCGTAAAAATAGAAGTAATGTAGCATTAGTGTATATGGGTGGTTGATGCTTGGCTGAAAGGTTAGTTTTCATGCTGCATCTCTCTTTGACTATTAAATTAGTGGTGTTAATCAATACTGTTTAATAAAAATTTGAAATACTCAATAGGTCAGATGGATTGGGGGAGGGAGGAATAGAATTAATGTTTTGGATTGATAACCTATCATCAGAATTCTAGTCAAAAATCACTGACCTGAAATGTTAATGCTGTTCTTCAGCATAGATAAGCTTCAACTAAGTGCTTCAAATTAATCTCCAGTTATGCCTATTTACTTTAATGATTACTTAATTCTTGTCACAGTTTAATATATAATACACATTACTATGAGTAATTCTGGGGCAATCTCTTTGACATTTGTAGCGTGAATAAAAGCTCTCACTACTGGAGGGAGAACAAACGCTTTTATTAACTTATAACTAAGGGTTGGGTCTCACAGTAGTCTTCAGAAGGGTTCTGGGTTTAGGCGGGAAACCAGGATTATATGTGAGCAGATGAGGGTGGAGCTGGGAGGTGGGGCCAGCCATCAGCACCAGTGAATCCCAGTTCACTGCCACACTATAAATGTACAATTTATGCCTTTCCTTTGTGCATATGGAACAGTAAAACAATGTGGCCTTGACAGAAATAAAGTAAAATTCAGTTCAATTTTAGCAGTTAAATAATCTACAGCTATATTAATAAATAATGAGATGTGCAGTGGATAATTAGCCAATTAAAACCAAGCCTTAGTTTGGCTGCCACATCTCCAAGTTACGCGTTTGAAAGGATAGGATTGTTAAATGAACGATTGTTAAATTGAACTTGTTCAAATTAAATTAAAGTTATCACAAAACCAGATAGGGAACTTTAAAATGATGTCAACAGCATGTAATTTTCTTTGTGCTTAGAATCTAGCTGTTCATCTCAGTTTGTACAAATTTGCACGTTTTCTAATGTAAATTGTAAAATTGGCTTGATCAGGTGTAACTTATGGAATAAAATGTTGGGCAAATGGAGTACAATCCTACCTGAAGCTTTAATTATCCCTTTTGAAAAGATGGATGCAAATGTTTTTTTTTGCAATAATAGATCTGGTTTAGAATATAACTCCTTGTACAGAAGGGATCTTGCAGACTGTTGGCAGTCAGAAATACTATCCGAATAATAAAAACTCAACTTAACTTGTATTTTAACGGCTATTTATTCCCTTTGCCGCAGGATTCCCCCGTGCAAGGAGGAGAGGCTACACAGTGGAGGAGTCCAATCAGTGGCAGTTCGATGCAGCAGCCACTGGTCTCCAGTTAGATAGCTGGCCTGCCTGGATCTCCAGGCATTTACACGCACCTGAGATGACATTTGGTTACGTTAAATATCTAGTTAGCATACCAGATCGAGATGGAATGACAGCATTTACAGGAGTTAATTCCTTATTGTGCATCATGTCCGAACACAACACAATTTTGCATTAATTTCCACCCAAAAGGCAAAGTCGAATAACTGCTTCTCTACTTTGATCGTTGTTCTGTGGTTGGGGCAAGGGTCATGTTACGTGCCGGCAGCATTTAAAAATAATGCACTCCATCCAGAATGTGCATTTCCTTCCAACATAGTATGTTTGCATTCCTGTCGTGAGTGCCTTGACGCTACCGATGTGGATGCCGACCGGGGTGTGTTGGTGCCCGGGGACCCGTCTGCAGGGCGGGGGTTCCTCGCGGGAGGGAGAGGGGAGAGAGCGCCCTTCCTGCCCCGGCAGAAGGGCGGAGCTGCTGGGATCTGAAGCAACGAGGTTGAACCTGCTGGGCGATGAATTGATATTCTCCATAACGGTGGAGTTTTTGAGGGTGAGCATGTTCACTTCGGAGTGTTGAGAAGGGAAGAGAGAATTCATTTTCAACAGGATATTCAGCCTCCACGTCAACTCTTCGAGGGTCACACATTCAGGCATATTTACATGCAAATCACTTTCCTTTCAATGCAAACCCCCATAACAAGTTTCTGCCTCCCATCTGGTCTTGGTTGTCAGCTCCTTTAAATGCAGGGCCAGGTGATTGAGTCATCAGGGTTGTGCCAGCTTCGAGACTCAATTTGGTGGAGCCATTGGTGTCAACGGTTATATTTTGGGAGCTCTTGCATTGCATTATTGGTGAGTTCGTTTAGTGTTTTAAAACAGTCGTCAAGCTACGTGCGACAAGGATGTGATGCCGCAAAAGGATTAGAAGGTGGAAAGTAATACTGAGAAAGAAAAGAAAGCCCTCAGCATAACTAATGGGCAGGTGGGACAGTAGAACTTGCACATTGGAATGAGTGGAAATGGGGACAAAGAGAGTGAACGAAACTAAGCCATTCTCAAACTAATTATGGCACTTGATAATTTGTTGGCACTTAACCGTTGAAAGAATCCACATTAGCCCAGCAATCTCACATTTTTGGATTTTTATGTTCAGCAGTCACACCTGAGAAGCCATGAGGGATATTTTGTTAAATAATTTCCAAATGCAAATGTTTGGGAACCACTTTTCAAGAGTTTATGGATTAACATATTTGGGCAAATTTAAAAAAAAATACAATGTATGGCTTCACGAACAGGAGGGAATTCTTTTCTTTGTAGTTGTGCCTGTTCTATCTAAGCTGAAGGGTGTCTTCTTCACTAGGCCTGGGTTGCCTGAAGCCCTGTTTTATCAGGGCAACTTTCCTACTTGACTCTGTCCATTTGCAACAGCTCAACCATTCAATTGGATACAAAGTGGGACACGTTGTACACACTTGCAAAGACTGTCAAAATCCATTTAAAACTAAAACCGATATCAGGAGTACACCAGTATCATGCCATCTTCACAATCCAAAAAGCAAAGTAAACTTAATGTCAACCAAATGTATAATCTATGGATGTAAATCATTTATATTGTGTGGCGAAAGTGTAGATAAAGAGACCTAAATGTAAAATTGATTGTGGACAAAGCCGAGTCACACAAATATGGTCAGAGATGCAGGAATATCCTACTAACTAGCAGCAATATGGTAGAAACGATGCATAAGAGAAATTAGCATTGGTCAACTGAGGAAAAAGTATTTTGGTGATAAGATCTTAGATCCAGTAATGATACTTTATGCCTGCAAATAGGAAAACCTCATTAAACATAGGCCCTTGACCGGATATAGTTTTATACCAGGTTTCTACCAGCTCTTACTATAACATTAATATCTGTCCACTAATTCCTGAGGAAAGAGAAGCCCAGTGTTAGGATGACAAACAACAGAGGATATGGAGGTTCATGGTGAGTTCTAACATTAAATTGTATGCGTTCGCTCCACACACAAAAGGCACAAAGATTCTGGTGATGCCTCCAATTAGGGTGTTTGAGCTGTCATCACTCATAGTTAAGAATATAGGTCATGAGTGTTCTATAGCTTGCACTTCTCAAATGTTGTCAAATGCACAGATCAAAAGGAAGGCATTACCCCACTGAATTTAGCACTTCTCCAATTAACTAGTTTAGATTATTCCTTCTTCTGTTCCACTATCAGTCTAAATCTTATGATAAAATAGTCACTCTTCCTAATTTTACCCTCACAGAAACGACCAGCATGCTCATTTACCCAAAATCAGATATCATAATAGCCCTTTTCTCATTGGGCCACAAACATCCTGATGAAAAAGTTAGAAAGGCATTTCAAAATTTGTTCACTTCTTTGCCCTTTATATTCATATTGGGATAATTGACAACCTCTGGTATTACCGTTCTACTATTCTTGTACACCCTTGTAATTTTTCTGCAGATTCGGTTCATTACTTTTCTCTTTTTTTTAAGCAGGCCAATAAAATATCCCCAATAGTGTGATAGCTCTAACCAAAAGAGGTTGTGACCAGGGTGATGAGGGTCCTTTATGATGTTGATTATCTTGAGACAGTACCTCAGAGAGATGTCTGCAAAGGATCATTTTGAATAGCTTCCATCTCTAAAGATTTTTGTGGGATTTTTTAAGGAAATTAATGCATGGATGGTATGAAAAATGCACCTTGATTGTTTAAAGATATTTGGTATTAAATGGCTAGAAATTGGATTCAAGCCTATGGTTTTCTTGCACAAATTATGTATTAAAGCAAAGTTGCCCAAAGTAGATCACACTAGCAGTAATTTCCGGATGAAATCCTACTGAATTGAAAACTGACCTTCACGTGGCTGATATTTTCCTTCTGCAACTTGCCTGTGTAAAGATGACACCATATACATTTTGCATCTAGCATAATTTGGAGGCTTTCAGTGAAATCTATTAACTCGGAAAGAAACAGGACTTGAGTCTGTGACATTGATATCTTGTGTACATGTGTCTGTGGCCTATGTATTTCATAATAAGGATTATCGAATCTGCATTGGTGATCATTCCTTGATGTATTAACCTTCTTGCAGCATACTCCGATCACTAACTCCTGATAAGCATGCATTTCACAATGGCATGAGGTTGTGTGTGACATGGGACTCCAATGCATTGGCGTTCAAGCACGAGATTGTAGTGTGACCCCCCCCCCCCCATATTGTCCTTAACCTCCATTGTAGTAATTTTTGCTGCTAATGTATAGCTGCAAGGAAAGAATCTTTTGAGGATCGTTTATATTCTCAGTGATATTGAATATTGGTGTGAATGGTGGTTGGTTTAGGCACAGTGGCCTAGTTGTATTCTCTGCCACTTTGACTCTTATGAATGGAGAGCATTAGTGATTTTTTTTCCCCTTGTTAGATGAGGATGGTAAATGTTCAGGTGTTGCAAATGTCATCAGCCCCATGCTGTATATGGCATAGCCAATTATTAATTCTTCAAGTCATTGAGGACCTTGATACTTCTCTGAGGCGTAGCTTTTTTCTTGACAATATCTTTATTGATGCACAGAAATCCCATTTATTCCTCCTTGCGGATGATGATGTAGCTGAACTGCTCCCTGAGCTTTCTGACTCTGGCTGAGAACCCCTTTATCCTCTTTGTTCAGCAGTGTGGCCTCTGTTCAGTTTTTCTCTCCGATGGCTTTCCAAGGGGAATGCCCACTAGTACAGCCATGATTCATGTTGGTGATAGGAAAATTTTCTTTAGCACCTAACACATTAATCCCATAGATGTCTGCAACTTGAAACAATGAATGTACCAAATATTTGTAAACTCATACCAACAGTTCGAAAAACAAAATCAGTCAGCACCCAACCAGTGAGTAGCCCCAATGAGGGGGGGGGGGGGGTTTAAATATCCTGTTTTTTTTTAATAGAAGCTCAGTGTCCAAATTAAAGAGGCTATTAGTTGATACTTTGTATTCCAAAACAGCAGAACTGGCATCAAGTAATCTTAACGACTAGCCTAATCTACATATTTGAGAGTAGCATTAAAAGTTATTAATTCCAGCAGGGGCATGGCAAGATGCCATAGAGTCTAGATGTGCAATCTCGACCTCTCTGGCCAGACTTTTAAATACCTATTTTTTAACCCTTTGTTTCCAAGTTTAAACTTTTAAAATTTTAGTTTAAAGTATTAAGGAATTATTATGGCCACTAATGGTAAAAAGACTAAATCTCAAGTCCAAAAGAAGATACATTTTCGAAGTGTTGAAGATCTGGGGCCTAGACGACTTGAAACAGCCCCAGGCTCAATTTCTTAATTGCCTAAGTCCCAATGATCGCCTGTGGAGGCTGAAAAGGAAATGCATCAGGCAGCATTACAATCTGAAGAAATCTTTTTTTTCGCAAATTGATGAGAAAACAACAAAATGCGGTGGGGGAGGGGGGGGGAGACCAGCAGCAACTCCCTGAAGAAGTCGGGATGCCATCGCTGGGAGTCCAGACCCGCAGTAAAACTTTTAAAATGCCTTCTGTTGAATTGCAGCAGAAGCTGCAGTTACCTTGTTCTGCCACCATGTCAGAGAGAGCAGAGCTGAAATTTATCGAATCACAGTGTAGGCAAATGAATGCAGTTATTCAAGCTGTTATAAAACCTGGAGTAGATTTGTTGACATCTCAAATGAATGAAATGGTTCAAATGAATGTTGGTGTAAGTTCAGAATTAAATATGGTTAAGACATGTGTGGATGCATCTTATGAAGAATTTTAAAAATTTCAGACTGCTGTTTTGGACTGTAAACAACAAGTGACTTCTAACACAGAAAAAGTGTTGAAGGTGGAAAATCTGTCATAGAATTAGCAGATTGTGAGAAGGAGCTAGAAAGAAAAATAGATTATTTGGAAAATCAAAGCAGAAGGAATAATGTGAAAATTGTTGGTTTGCCAGAAGGTATAGAAGGACAGCGAAGATTTTGCCTGCAATGGAGAGCAGCGTGATTCCCCTGTAGTTTGAACAGTCTGATTTCTCGCCTTTGTTTTTGTGCAGGGTGATGATGATGGCATCACGAAGGTCCTGAGGCAGCTTTCCTTGGTCCCAGCAGAGCTTGAAAAACTCATGCAGTTTGGCATGCAGAGTTTTGCCGCCAGCCTTCCAGACCTCTGGGGGGATTCCATCCATACCTGCTGCTTTGCCACTTTTCAGTTGTTCAATTGCCTTGTATGTCTCTTCCCGGGTGAGGACCTCATCCAGCTCTAGCCTTAGGGGCTGTTGGGGGAGCTGGAGCAGGGCGGATTCCTGGACTGAGCGGTTGGCACTGAAAAGAGATTGGAAGTGTTCTGACCATCGGTTGAGGATGGAGATCTTGTCGCTGAGGAGGACTTTGCCGTCTGAGCTGCGCAGCGGGCTTTGGACTTGGGGTGAGGGGCAGTACACAACCTTTAGAGCCTCCTAAATTCTCCTAAATAGAATAATACCTAGTGTCGCCGAGAATGTTCTCCCAGAATCACAGTGCGGCTTTCGCGCAAACAGAGGAACTACTGACATGGTCTTTGCCCTCAGACAGCTCCAAGAAAAGTGCAGAGAACAAAACAAAGGACTCTACATCACCTTTGTTGACCTCACCAAAGCCTTTGACACAGTGAGCAGGAAAGGGCATTGGCAAATACTAGTGCGCCTCGGATGCCCCCCAAAGTTCCTCAACATGGTTATCCCACTGCACGAAAACCAACAAGGTCAGGTCAGATACAGCAATGAGCTCTCTGAACACTTCTCCATTAACAATGGCGTGAAGCAAGGCTGCTTTCTTGCACCAACCCTCTTTTCAATCTTCTTCAGCATGATGCTGAAACAAGCCATGAAAGACCTCAACAATGAAGACGCTGTTTGCATCCGGTACCGCACGGATGGCAGTCTCTTCAATCTGAGGTGCCTGCAAGCTCACACCAAGACACAAGAGCAACTTGTCCGTGAACTACTCTTTGCAGATGATGCTGCTTTAGTTGCCCATTCAGAGCCAGCTCTTCAGCGCTTGACGTCCTGTTTTGCGGAAACTGCCAAAATGTTTGGCCTGGAAGTCAGCCTGAAGAAAACTGAGGTCCTCCATCAGCCAGCTCCCCACCATGACTACCAACCCCCCCACATCTCCATCGGGCACACAAAACTCAAAACGGTCAATCAGTTTACCTATCTCGGCTGCACCATTTCATCGGATGCAAGGATCGACAACGAGATAGACAACAGACTCGCCAAGGCAAATAACGCTTTTGGAAGACTACACAAAGAGTCTGGAAAAACAACCAACTGAAAAACCTCACAAAGATTAGTGTATACAGAGCCGTGTCATACCCACACTCCTGTTCGGCTCCGAATCATGGGTCCTCTACTAGCATCACCTACGGCTCCTAGAACGCTTCCACCAGCGTTGTCTCCGCTCCATCCTCAACATTCATTGGAGCGACTTCATCCCTAACATCGAAGTACTTGAGATGGCAGAGGCCGACAGCATCGAATCCACGCTGCTGAAGATCCAACTGCGCTGGGTAGGTCACGTCTCCAGAATGGAGGTCCATCGCCTTCCCAAGATCATGTTATATGGCGAGCCCTCCACTGGCCACCATGACAGAGGTGCACCAAAGAAGAGGTACAAGGACTACTGTTAGGTCTGCTTTGTTCATGAATGAGTGAGTCAAACACCAGACTGAGTCGAAATCAAGGTTCTTTGTTCTTTATTGCTGGATTGTAACACTTGCAACTAACAGTGTTAGTTGGAGAAGGCGCATTCTGCCGTTATCAGCAAGTGGTGTTTTTTATATACCTTAGGATACGTACTTTGTAAATTATCATACCATGACATTGTCCAATGAATAAACTGTTGCAGCCTCCTGCACATCAATTTGTCATCCCCACTCTTATCTTGAGAGTACAAGGTCACAACTGCATCTAGTTACGGCCCAGTACTGGGTGACTCCCTCTATATTCCCAGCTCATGATGTTTTTACCTAACACTACCTAAAGAAATCTTTTGGTGCCTGCCACATTGACCACCGCCAGTGGGCTGATATCGCCTCAAACCGTGCATCTTGGCACCTCACAGTTCGGCAGGCAGCAACCTCTTTTGAAGAAGACCGCAGAACCCACCTCACTGACAAAAGACAAAGGAGGAAAAACCCAACACCCAACCCCAACCAACCAATTTTCCCCTGCAACCGCTGCAACCGTGTCTGCCTGTCCCGCATTGAACTTGTCAGCCACAAACGAGCCTGAAGCTGACGTGGACATTACCCCTCCATAAATCTTTGTCCGCGAAGCCAAGCCAAAGAGAGAAGAGATAGAAGGACAAGATTCTCATTTTTTTAAAGACTGGATTCCGCAAATATTAGGGCAAGAATTTTTCTCTGGGGGATTGGCACTGGAAAGAGCCCATAGAGCTTTAAGAAGAATACCCTCAGCTGGTCAACCCCCGAGACTGGTAATAATTCGATGTCTGAGTTATTTGGATAGAGAAGCAATTCTTCGACTTGCAGTACAAAATGCGAGACAACGACAAACCCCATTATTGATTCAGAATAGTAGTCTTTTTTTATCCTGATCTGAGTCAAGATGTCATTCAACGTTGACGTCGATTTAATCCAGTTAAAGAATTCTTGTGGCGTAAAGGTTATAAGTCTACTTTTCGTTACCCTGCAGTGTTGAAGGTCTTTTATGGGGACTATCAATTTTGGTTGTTTGAAACTGATTGTGAAGCAATGATTTTTGCTGACTCATTGCCAGATACAAGAGGACAAAGACGTAGCCCACCATTATATCCTAAAGAAAAGTCTGGTGGCTCTGGAAACGGAAGAAATGGCAGAAATGGGAAAAATGGGAATGGAAAGAGTCCATCTCCTTCCGAAATGGGATCTTCGAGAATTTTCTTATTTTATTTTTCCTTTTGTTATTATGATACTTTGATGAAACTGATTGTTTGGCTGGGGAGGGGGAGATTTGCAGTAAGTTCTTTACTAGTCATCAGCCACTGGTGGGTGATCCACACCCAATTTTTGTTTAGGGAATTACTACCTTTTGGTAGTTTTTTTTTTAAACTTTTTTCTTAGTTTTTAATTTGTGATTTTTTTTATTGGAGGGCCTATATACGTTGATTTGAGTTTTTATATAAAGATATTATTGGTATTTAGTAATAATAGTAGATATGTCGAAGTTGAGGTTTGCTACTTTTAATGTTCGAGGATTAAATAGTACGATTAAATTCATGTCTTGGCATATATTAAGAAAATGAAAATTGATATTGCCTTTTTAAACATTTAATGAAGTTATGGATAAAGAAAAATAAAATGATAGGTTCTAGGGGTAAATTATTGGCTTTGACTGTTGTATAATAATCAATATTTCTTTTTCAATACATAATCAAAGTTTATTGCATTGGAGATTTAAAGGTGTGAAAAATTTGGGAGATTGTTTTTATCTTTTAATCAGATGAGGGAAGATTTTGGTATTGATAAGAATTCTTTTTTTCTTTATTATCAAATGCGATCTTTGGTAAAATGTATATTTGGTAGAGATATGATTTTACCTAAAATGACTAAATTTGAGACTTTTCTTATGAAGGGACCAGAGAAGGGTTATATTTCATTTATGTATCAAATATTACAGGATGGTATGGATAAAAAGGGTTGGGATAGATCTAAAATTAAATGGGAAGCAGATATTGGTTTTACTTTTTCTGAAGAGGATTGGTTAGATATCTGTTATGATAGTGTAACTAGATTGATAAATGCGCGTTATGCAATGATTGATTACAATTTTTTACATCAATTATATTTGACACCTGAAACATTAAAAAAAATAGTTTTAATGAATCAGATTTGTGTTTTAGATGTGGTGATACGGTTGGAACTTTTTTTCATGCTGTTTGGTCATGTATCTTTTGGTCATACAATCTTTTTGGAAGAAAATTCAATCGTTTTTAGAATATCTGTAGAAGATTAAAATAGTTTTAGGTCCAACAGTACTTTTATTGGGTAGTTTGTAACCTCTGAAAGGTTTGGGATTAGATAAGTTTCAGCTTGCTTTTGTATATTTAGCTTTATCTGTAGCGAAAAAATGTATTGCTAGTGCGTGGAAAGATACAAATATGATTGATATTAATAGATGGCATAATGAGATGAAATATTGTTTAATAATGGAAAAAAATTGCATATGTTTTGCATGATCATTATAATTTTTTTATTAATAAGTGGCTGTTATACTCAGAATGTTTACATTTCAATTTATATTGATTAGATTTTAACATGTATATTTAACTTTTTTTAATAATTTTTTTTGGCTCTCCTTAGAAGAGTTGGCTGAGGGGGGGGGGGTTTCTTTTGTTTTTCTTTTTTCTCTTTTTTATATATATAAAAAAATGTTTATGTTTAATTGGTGTATATGTCATATTATTTGTTTTTTGAATGAATAAATAAAGTTTAAAAAAAGTTATTAATTCCCTCACAAATATGGGTGCTACCACAAGTGTGTGCACGCTGCTGATTCCATTTGACCTCCAAAGTCGCTCTTAAAACACACTTAAAAAGGAACTATGAAGCCCAATTTCTTGCTTTTTTATGTAACCAATAGGTGGCACCACACATTGCCACATGATTTTTATTATATTTACTTTTTTGAACCAGAGGCACTTTTATAAGGAAATAAAAATCTAACCCCCAAGTGTATGATTACATTCAATTGTGTACATATTATGTGGACATGCATGCTCGTAAAGTGGAACAAGAGTTTGGAATGAAAATTTTCACACATTTGGATTATTAATTATGGTACAGTAGGAAAATCCTCACATATTGATATGTTCAATGAATTGCTCAAAATATGTTTTGTAATAATCTATCAATTGGGAAATCTGAATTAATTAAAGAAATTCAGCATGTCCCCAATATCTGACCAATTTTTAATAAAGGCACCGTGCATTATAGTGTGGGAACTGCTCTGTCCAAGACTACAAGAAATTTCAGAAGGTTGTGAATGCCACTCAGACCATTGCACAGGCAAACTTCCCCTCCCAATGACTGGCATTCACATTGCCTGCTGCCTTAGAAAAGGCTCATTCCACTCTCTTCTCACTCCAGTTGGGAGTGAGTTTGAATACAACACCGACAGATTCAAGGATTGTTTCTTTCCCACTGTTATCAGACCACTAAATAGATCTTTCATTGTTAAATGATGCTACTCTTGGACTGTGTTAACAGAATGTTTTTGCTGAGACCATACTCTCTTCACTTTTATTGTATTTTGCACCAGCTGTTGTACACAAGGACTTGTTGACTGGATAGATAGCATGCAAAACAATATTTTTCACTGTATCTCAGCAAACTTAACAATAAACAATCCATGTAAAGTAGCACTTTTCTAGTTTCGACACCCAAGTTTAATTTTCAGGAATAATGTACACTAAAAGTAGAGCTTATCATTTTGTTTAACATAAAAAATGGAGAGACCATCTTAATTTCACTGAAATCTGTGAGTGCAATGTTTTATTTTTATTAAAAAGTGATGAAGGTGAAATAATCACCTGAAGACTCCGAGGAAAGGGAGTTATAACTTACACTGTCATTCTTTCCTAAGCTATTGAGAGATGAATAGGTTGAAAAAAAACTGTGTTTAAAGTGTGGGACAGAACTGAGAATCAAGGAACCACCAGGCCCTTTCAAATTGCCATGTAAAATGGGGTTAACTGATAATTTACATCATTAACCACCCAGATACATCCTGCTCCGGCGGTTTGAAAGGGGAAATGGCTGACCCAGTTACTCTGGTGATGTCAGCATTTGCATGCGTCACAAGGAAATTCTGACTGAAGTACTGCTACACGGGGGTGTGGTCACTGCTGTGATCGGGGAGGGTGCTGCTGTGAATGCCTCGCTGGTTCGTGATGATGGCTCAATGGGGGAGCAGTGGCCATCTTCTTTACCCATAATCCCCCACACTGCTGTCATGAGTAAGAAAGATGGCCATTGCTCCCGCATTGAGAAGTGGCACGTCGTGGCGGGGGTGGGGGGGGGGGAACACATGACTGAAAGCCAATATTTCTGATGAGTGTGTGACTTATCACTCACCATGTCAATGCAGGGGCGGGATCCCCTTAAATTGCCATGTTGGCAATTTGAAAGGTTGCAGTTTGAAAGGTGCATCCTCCACCCACAACCCAGTAATCGCACCCAGGTGCTGCAATTTGAAAGCACCTGATTTCATTGTCATTTGAGGCAGAGGAAGCTCACCTGTCAATTCTATCTCATATTTCAGAAAGAATGACCAAGTCTCTGCTGAGTGAGTTTTCAGGTACTGATGTGATTCTTCTCAATGTTTAAGAGTAAGATTCAACAGGAAAGTAATGTAGGACAGATGGACCAAATGTACAAGGAATTAAGAAAGCAAAAATTTGCAAAGTAAAGCACAGCAACATCCTGAGTCAGCAGAGAATATTGGCTAATGAGCTCATTTGTCATAGAAGCATCAGCTGATCTTTTCAGAACATTTCGTTATAATGTTTCAAAGTTGTAATCATCTTTAAATTGTGCTTTCCACTTGTTAAAAACTGATTTTTTTTAAAAAACTTGCACCCTTTCATGCTGTAAAAGAGGGAATTTTGTGGCAATCTTAAGAATGCAAAGAATAACAGTTTCCCTCTGCTTTTGGATTATGATTTCTAGTACTTGTTTGGATATTTTATCATTTCAGGCAAAGCCTTAATCAGATAATAGTGAAAAACCTTATTGTCCCATGAAATGTTTTGGATTAACATGAATGTAAATTGGGAGCAACAAGCTGGGAGATTTTTTTAAATTAAAATCATAAAATACAGGAAATTAGAAAGCCTCTATGAAGAGGACTTTGAACTGGAAAAATGTAATGATAAGTTTTAGGATGCAGCAAAAATGGGGAAGGATAGAATGAAAGGTCTTGGTTTGAATACAGATGAGATTAATTAAAGAGGAGGTGCTGTGAAGGAAATACAACAAATGGGGGGGGCGGAGTGTTTTGAGGTGAAAATGCGAAAAGTGGAACCGAGGGCAAATATTGAACTCAATGGGCCAGACTTTGCTTGCCCAATTTTTTTCTCTCTTTTTCCAACCCTTCCTCCCCCTTTTTTTGTCTGGAATTGCCACCTATACGTATCTGGTTCTGTTGGGGAGGGCCAGTCCTGCTTGCCTTCTGCACCACACAGTTCTTGGGCGAGGGTTGGGTGACACAATGAAGAGCAATTGCCTCCAAAGTATCTGTGAAAAGCTTTGATCCCCTCAAAGAAGGGGTTGAAAGCAGAAAATAATTTTTCAAGTGTTTTAATGTTTTTGACATTCAAAAATATTTTAAATCTATTCAATTTTAATAGATTTTAAATATAATTTTGAAAAATAAAATAATAAAACAGCTGAAAGAGATGTAACTAATTAAAAGAAATAATTTGTAGTCAAATAATTAACTGATGATTAAAAGTAGTATTTTCCCCATTGCCTTCTAATTATTTGCCTGGCCATCTCTATTGAAATCAATGAGATTTAATACAAGGGAGTCTCAGCAAGACAGTTGGCTGTTAGTGGAAAAATAGCAACTAAAGAATAAATTGAAAAATTGGAAAAATTAACCAAAGCCATTATTTTTAATTTAGAGGCATTTTTCTAGTTGCAAGAGATCTTAGTTAGGCTCCATTTTCATCCAGTCGTTTAAAGGAGATTTTGTAAAGGTTGTGGAGGAGGCCCACAGATTTATTTTCATTTTAAAACACCTTGGTTTTGCTGATAGGCTCAATCTTTGGACATGCATACTGTAAAGAAATGAACATTATAAGATAATGTTGAGATGAAATTATGTTTGTAAGCAATTGAATAGCTTTGGGGAGGCCAAAGTTACATAATATAAATGGAGAATGGGGTTGAATGTTAAATTCAAGGCAGATCCCCCTTCCTCAGAGGGTAGTGGAACATCTCAAGCAGGACCACTAATTCACCAGTACATAGATCCAAGTGTGTATATGATGCATAGGGTACCGGAATCTGAGAGACCGGATGGATACACTAGCAGATCTTTATCTGCCCATAATTTCTATATTTCACACACCTACTTGTCCTGGGAACTTTTCTGTTTCATAACCAAATTATTAATTATGCAGAAGGAAGATATCCTCCTATAATCTTGCAAAATAAATACGATACCAATTGAAGATGTAAGTTTTAGGTTGTCAAATTAATTCTCACTCCTTTTTCTCAACATGATCCTATCTTATATTCAAGAAAAGAAACTCAGTTAGAAATGTTAAGTTTAATATTTTTTTTAAACTGCTATGAATGACAGATTTAGGCATCATCTGAAAGGAAAGAAACTGCACAGTGATTTTTAAAAAAAATCTCCTGTGCACAAATCTGTGATGGCTATGATACGTTATGTAAAGGTTATGAGACCAAACACTCATTGTCACATTACACTTAACACTTTGTTACAGATGCAAAATAATTTTTCTGGAAAAAAAACATGTTGGAGAGCAATGTAACACAGAACATGGCTTTGACCCAACTCTTCAATGCTGACCAAGTTGACAATCTGTTATTTGCCTGCATTTGGAATATATAATTCTCAACCCTTCCATCCAATTATCTGTCCAAATGCTTTTAAATAAAGTAATTGTACCTGCTTCTATTGCTTCCTCAGGGCAGCCTGTTCAAGATATGGCCTGCCTTCTGAGTGGAAAACTTGCTCTGCAGGTCCCTCTTAAATTTTCCCTCTCACCTTAAGCCTGTGCCCTCTGGTCTCAGAATTATCTGCACTGGGACAAAGACAGTGAGCCTCATGATTTAGAAACCTCATGAGGTCACCCATCAGCTTCATACACGTCAGTGAATAAAGACCCAGCCTCTTCCTGTAACTCAAGCCATGAGGCCCAGCAACATTCTAGTGAAGCTCCTCTGCACTCCTTCCAATGGCTGGATGACCAGAACTGTGCACAGTGTTTCAAATCTGGTCTCACCAAAGCCTTGCACACCTTTTGTACTCATTAAACTGTTCAACAAAGACAAGTGCACCAAATTCACCATACTGTTCGCTTGGGTCACCACTTTCACGGAACTGTGCACCTGAATTCTTGGGTCTCTCTCTTCCATCTCTTTTTCCAGGGCTCTGTGTAGATGCTGCCCTGGTTTGACTTCCCAAAATGTACCACCTCACACTTGCCCCACCTTTGCAGCTGCTCTGGATCCTGCTGTAAACTTGGATATTTTTTCTCACTGTCCATTGCATCACCAATTTAGCTGTCGTCAGAAAATTTGCAAATTATGTTGATCAGTAATAGGTCACTCAGTCCATGTGTCCCTGCTGAACATGATGTTCAAATTAAACAATTCCTGCAGCTGGCACATGATATGTATCCATCTATTTCCTCTATATTCCTCTGTCTGTCTTGAAGCCTGATGAACATTACTATTGCTTCTGCTTCCACTAATCCTTCTGACAGCCCCATTGGAGGCACTTACCACTCTCTGTGTAAATTAAAAAAGACTCCTTTAAACGTTTCCCCACCTTCCCACACACCTTCAGCAGAAAAAATATTCTACCTACCCTATCGATGCTTCTCCTCATTTTATATTCTATCAGTTCTCCCCCAGCCTTTGATGCTCTAGAAATAGCAACCCAAGTTCGCCTAAACTCTCTCTCTAGCACAATCCTCAAATCTCTTCTGTAAAGCTGCAATGGGGTGACCAGAATTGCACACTGTCATTAAAAATCATTAATAAAGATAACAAAAAATATGGTGGAGCTGCTGCATCGGCAACACTGCCACTGATGAGGATCACCGGGGAGCGGAGATGCAGCGCTTTTCTGTAAGGTTTTACTGCCCAGTCCAACTACTGACAGCTCAGTACAGGCTTTAAATGGCCTGTGAAGGAGTGAATGGTGGTTTACTTTAAAATGCTGCGATGTGGGATTCTGGTCCCAAGACAGCAGCACATGGGTATGGCAGTGGCCTCGAGGAGTAACAGAATCCAGGGCACCAGAAAACTGGGATAACAACTCCCATTTTAGAAGGGGAAGCAAAGGAGACGACCCTGAGAGATGATGGCTGAAGAACTCACTGGCAGCGGGCTGTTGGGAAGGAACCCACACAGGCTGTGGGTTGCTGGCAACTGTGGTCAATGGACTCTCATCAGGCTGGAGATTGGCTGAAGAGATACCAGGTATTGGAATGGATGCAAGAGGGTGCCGAGGGTGGGAAGGTCTCCTGAGGGGGCTTGGATGCTGAAGGCTTCCTGATTTTTGTCGGATGTTTGGATCTGGGGCTGGGGTTGCTAATAGTTTTGACTGAAGTCTATGTGGCCGCAGAGGCTGCGGGAATGCTGGAGGTGAATCCACGGATGCTCACTCTGACCCTGAAGGGATTCTCTTTTGCTTCTCTTTCTCTGTAAGAGGCACTGGGCAATTTCTGCTGATGGCAAATCTTTGCCTTATGGCAGACTAAAGGCAATTTTGTGTAATATTACGCGAAAATAAAAGAATCTTGAAACAGTGGATCCAGCATTCAATTGAGTAAACTGTGTCCTTCTGTTAGGAGCTTTAAAGTTATAAGCAGTTACAGCCTTGCTTTTCTAATTTGAACACTTTGCAACAGAGAGTCGTCAGTGTCAACTGTCATACAACAGGCCTTTTCAACACTGGACGTAAGTACCATGCTCCAGGCTGCAGCCTCCCTGTGACTAAGGCAAACAAAGCTATGTGGTGTAAAATTAGATGAAAGAAATGTAATAAAAATTTCTGCTTTACTCTGAATTAAATTCAGCATTGGACGTGCACCAGATGATGTCATTCTCTGTGTCATGCTGCTTTTGGAACATCAAAGGGAAAGTACTCCCATTTTGTCCTGGGAGTAACCATCATCCTGATCCCAGGACAGCTGTGTTTTCATTGCCCATTATGAAGGCAAGATTGCTGCTTTATAATTTGTAACTGTAAATGTTTGCAAAGATGTGATTAACCTCCTGACATATTAGTTGTGTTGAATTTTGTAGTTATTTTCTTTGTTCTCTCTTACTAACATTCTGTATATGACTCAAAATCTAAACATCCCTACTATATTCCAAACAACCAGTGGTCTCAGCATCTGTGCTCAGTTACTGTAGACAATTCATCACTGACTGCTGGAGTATGGAAATTTATATTCCCCGATTATTATTAATAAGTGTGTAATTTTACGTTGCACTATCCTTTTTACCCTGCTTTCCTCTGAAACTCTTCACTCCTCTTTTGCTTAAAGTTAGAATGTTCCTGCCAGGTCAAGTGGATGTACTCGGGGGCAGCACAGGCTCATGGGCTGAAAGGATCTTCTTACTGTACTGTATTGCTAAGTTTTTTAAAAAAATATTTTCCAGAACACCATAGTCATCTTGCAAAAATAGATTTCCTGGTGGTTTTTTAGGTAAAGTAACTGATAAATTAATATCAATTTAAAAATTAATCTTATCTAATTTGTAATCTTTACAAAACTCACTAAATTAAGTGAAAAATGAACGTTATCTTGTACAAGATTGTTACCTTGTGTGGATCGATATTTGAGCAGTGTGTCTAATGTAAATAACTTTTTTTAAAAGCCTTTTTATTCCATTTCTTCTAATGTTGAGGCATTAGCTTTCAGGGTTTTTCTATTTGCTTTTAACGTGACCTCAAAAAATTCAATAATGCTAAGTTTTGACCCATACCAGTTTTGGTCTTGAGAGGTGACAAGTTTGTTTTCTAAATGGGAAAAGGTAGATTCCATGTACATATTGCCATTTTTTAAAAATGTGTTTTCAGTTTGCAATTTATCTTGTCTTTATATTTTATATTTCAGGATTCAACAGTTACTTTTAGTTTTAACTTTTCTGTATCCCATTTTGCATTGCTATCTTCAAAAAACTTCTTTAAAAAAATATAAGAAATTACAAGGGAATTCAACACTTTTTATCAGTTTTTACATCACTTGTTATTAGCATTTGTCATGATGTGGAAATAGAAAGAAAGCCAAAAAAGCTTTCTGCAAGACAGCATCTACATTAATTATAGAACAGTAGTTGTTTTGATCCATGAAACTGCAGCTCTGGTAGCATGTTCTTGAAGTTTTGGAAATGTTAGGACTCCACACTCCATTGAACACAGAGCCACTGGGGCATGGAGACAGGTAGCTGAATACCTCCCCCTTGTTAAACTTTTTTTAAAAAAACACCTGACATATGACTATGGATATTTAATGTTAACAGGCAACAACTACTGAAGTTCTAACAAATTTTAACTAAAAGCAGTTGTATATCTTTATTAGAAGTGAAGAGTAAATGGGGAAAAGAAAACCTTCATAACAGCTAAATGGACTCATTTTAGTTTTATTTCACAAAATCTTATGATTACTGACGCACAGTAAATAACTCGAGAGGCTGAGACTGAGTCACTGATCTTTTATTCACAATGGCCAAGGACCTCTTCCTGTGCCATGACCTGGGCTTTCTGGGGAAGGATCAGGGTGATGGTCAAAAGAGGGAGGGGCTACAGATAGAGTCACAGAATGGGGCAGAGCCAGGTAATCAGAAATGCAATACAGGTCACCACATTCACCCCTTTATTGTCTGGCGGGGTGACATGGGGTACAGTTTACAGGTTAAGCCGGTCCTGACCAGTGGAGTGCCAGTTGTGGAGTTGCGGCCGGGGCCACTGTCTCGTCCTGGACCTCCAGCACTCTGTTGACCTGCAGGGGGCATGACGACTTGGCTGGAGTGACTGGGATGGGGGGAGGGTGCAACGGTACATCTGTTTGACTGCAGAAGGAGGGTTGGTGCTGCCTGATGGGTGTGCTCCTCAGGGGTTCCCCCATGTGCGCGAGGTCCCAGATGGAGAAAGGAGAAAATTCTTTCGTGAGGGGTAGCATTAGTGGCTGTACATAGCAGAGATCGAGTGGCATGAGTGCCTCTGGAAGGACCTCCTGCCAGTGAGAGACAGAGAGTACCCTGGACTTTAGGGCAAGGAGAAGTCTCTGTCTCTGTCCTGCTGCAGACAGGAATTGGCACAGCTCATCACTCAAACGATGACCCCTGGTCACTGTGGATGTACGATGGCTACCGAACCAGGGTGAAAGGATTGCACAGGGCTCCAATGACTGTGATAGTGATCATATCAGGGCAGGGGATGGCAAAGGGAAACCACGAATACTCGTCAATAACTGTGAGGAAGTAGGTATTGCAGTTGGTGGAGGCAAGGGGGCCCTTGAAGTCTATGCTCAGGCATCCAAAGAGGTGCATGGCTTTTATTAGGTGCGCCTGCCAGCTGGTAGGAGTGCGGCTTGTATTTCACACAACCCTGCAGTCCCTGGTCATGTCTCTGACATCCCCAATGGAGAATGGCAGATTCTGAGATTTGATAGTAAAAAAAAATCTAGTGACACTGGATTAGCAGAGGTCATTGTGAATGTCTTTGAGGTGATCCACCTGTGGGCTGGCACACATCTGAGGGCTCATTGAGCTTTTCCAGCAAGTACAGGATGTCATAATTGTAGGTGGAGAGTTCGATCCTACACCTATTGCTGATCCTGAATGTCACAGCCCGTTAGTCCATGGGCAGGGTAAAACATCTGCCGGGCAGGGTAATGCCTCCAATGCCTCAACTATTGCCCGAGCCACCTTCTTTATAGACTTCAGGGCCCTGGGGGGTGTGGAAGAAAAAGGCAACCGGGTGGCCTACCTGACTAAGGGTGGCAGCCAGGGCAAAATCGGATGTATCGCTCTCCACCTGGAAAAGGACAGATTCATCCACCGCACAGGTTGCGGATTTCGTGATGCCCTCCTTTTTGTGGCAGAAGGCTGCATGGGCTTCATTTGTAAGGGGAAAGGAAGTGGACTTGATAAGGGGGCGGGCTTTATCTACATAATTTGGAACCCACTGGGCATAATAAGAAAATAATCTCAGGCACCTTTTCAGTGCCTTGAGGCTGCGGGGAAGGGGAGATCTAGCAGAGGCTGATTGTGGTAGGGGGCAATGACCCCATTCTCCATGACACAACCAATGATCGCCAGTCAGGTAGTGTGGAAAAGACACATCGTTATTATAGGTCAGATTCAGGTGTTCGGTGCTGTTGAGGAATTTCTGGAGGTTCACATCATGGTCTTTCGGTTTGTGATGTTATCTAGGTATGGGAAGGTGATGTGCAGGTTATTTTGGACTACCATGAGGTCCATCTCCCGTTGAAAGACAAACACATTTGGTGACCCTAAGGGAACCCTGAGGAAGCAGTAGAGGCAGCCGTCCACCTCGAAAGCTGTGTACTGATTATCCTCAGGGTGGATGGGAAGTTGGTGGTAGGCAGATTTTAGGACTATCATGGAGAACATGATTCTGGGCAATCTGGTTAACCATATCTGCGATGTGGTGGAGGGGTTATGCGTCCAGTAGCGTAGTGTATGTAGTGATTAATGGTTAGACTATAGTCTATCACTTTTCTAGGTTTACCCCTGCCCTTGACCACTACTACCTGAGCTCTCCAGGGTCTGGTGCTGGCCTCAATAATCCCTTCATCCAGGAGTTGTCATACCTTCACCTTTATAAACATCCTGTCCTCCTCACTATATCGCTTGCTTTTTGTAGTAATTGGCTTACATTTGGGGGTACAATTGGTGAACAGGAATTAGTGGGGGGGGGGGGTTGAAGCAGAGTGTAGAGAGACTGCACGTCGATTGAGCCAGCAGGGGAGGGGGGACAGAGTGGCTGGTTGAGGAACTGCGGGTTGCCGACCATGAGGGGTGTCATATTGCATCATGACACTCTAAGTAGTACTGGCAATCTCGCCCCAATAGTACCATCGCACAGGTCAGCGTCACCGTAGTGTAGCTGGATTTCTGCGGAGTGAGACTTTGAGGCTAGGGTGACTTTGTAGGCGACCGGTTTTGCCTCAAGGGAGTAACGTTGGACAGTGTCAGGATGAATAAAGTTCTTTGTACTCCTGCTATCAAAAAGACATTTAGTCACCTGGTTGTTGATGGAGATGTCCATGGAGCGGGCGAGTTGGTGAGGGCTGTTCTAATCCAGCACCACTGAGCCAGGGTCGGTTCGTAGTCCGCTCTGCGCTGAGCCTTAGTCAAGGTGCATAATGGCGGCACCCACATTGCAGCGTGGGTCTCCCTGGAAGTCAATAGCATCCAAGATGGCGGTCCCCATGTCATGGCGTGGTCATCTCTGGAAGATGTCGGCATCCAAGATGCTGGCTGCCATGCTGCGCATGCGGCGGCGCTGGGGCTGGAGGGCTGTGATCTGCATACTCTTGTGTAGTGCTCCTTCTTCCTACACTTGGAGCATGTCATGTCTCTCGCTGGGCAATGTTTTGGGAGTGTTACTTACCTTTATTGTCTAAAATTAAATATGATTTAAATCGGTGGAAGGATTTACCTATCACATTAATAGGTAAATTGTGTTAAAATGAATATCTTTTCCCAAATTCAATATCTTTTTCAATCTACCCCTTGCAAGATTCCTCAAAAAATTTTCAAAGATTTGAATGCTTTGGTGAGGATGTTTTTGTGGAAAGGTAAAATGGCAAGGATGTCATTACAGAAATTAACTTGGAAGTATGCATTAGAAGGCTTACGACTTCCTAATTTTCAGAATTATTATGAATTGGCACAGTTGAAATTTATTAATGGGATGTTTGAAGTGGATAATGGGGTACATTGAATTATCTCAGATTGATGAGAAGAGGATGGATCAGTTTATTATTGATGGAATTCTCAGTTATTACATAATTATAATTTGCCTGTGTTGAAACATTTAATGGAATTATGGACTAAAAAGAATGAAATTATAGGTACTCAAGGTAAAATTTCAGCTAAAGCTCCTTTGTTTCAAAATAAGATTTTTCCTTTTTATACTAATTAATCAACTTTTGAAATTGTGGGAACAGAAAGGAATTAAATTGGTAGAAGATTGTTATGAAGAATGAAAGAGAAATATGAAATATTTTTGAATATTTTTTTCTTATCAAGTTAAAGCATTATTTTTGAGTAATTAAAATGGGTAAAAGATTTGTTTATATCTATTTCTCAAGATGATTGGATGACTTTATGTGACTCTAAAATTGTAATGTAAGGTATAAATTGGTCCTTTATAATTTTCTTCATCAGCTATGTTTAACTCTTGAGAAATTAAGGAAATAGAGGTACACAATCCTTTATCCGGACATCTAAAATCTGGAAAGGTCCAAAATCAGGCAAGTGGGGACCGGCGATCGGGGAGACGTCCAGGCGGCCGAGGGTCTGTCGATGTTGGGGGAGGCGGCTGAGGGTCCGGCGGTGTCAGGGGAGGTGGCCGAGGGTCCTGCGGTGTCGGGGGAGGCGGTCGAGGGTCCGGGGTGGACTTTCCGAAATCTGGAACACACTGACCCCAAGGGTTCTGGATAAAGGATCGTGTATCTGTATAAGTTTATTTCTTCTGATTTATGTTTTCGATGTCATAAAAGTTGGTTCTTTATTACATCCTACTTGGTTATGCGAGCCGGTGAGAACTTTTTGGTATAGAATTAAGGAATTTTTAGAAGCTATTTTCAAATTTAAAATTTCATTTGATCCATTGGTATTTTTATTAGGCTATATTAAAAAATTGAGCTTGGGGTTAAAATTGATTAAGTTTCAAATTGCTTTATCAGTGTCTAGGAAATGTTTGGTAATTATTTGGAAAAATTAGACTAATTTAAGTATTCAACGATGGCATTTGGAGATGAGATCTTGTATTCTGTGGAAAAGATAACATATTTACATAATGATTATTCTTTTTTTTGTTAAATACATGCAGTTGAATCATTGATTTTTTTTTCCCCCATGCATTGGTGGTGGTGATGGTGCCCTAAACCATGGCAAATAACTGAAGGGTGTTATGTTAATTGGTCTGTTCTTCTTGCTTGCTTTATCTTTCTTTTTGGGGTTGGGAGGGTGGGGTGGGTTAGGGTAGGGGGTAGGAGGTTGTAAAGGGTAAAAAATGTTATGTATTTGTTTGTATCTTCATTGTATGATTTATATGATTATTAAATAAAATTTTCTTAAGAAGGAGGTGGTGACATAATTGAATCATTGACAAGCCCTTTTTTGTAAATGTTGCCAACATTTTGAAAATGTAAAAAAAACTTGCCTCTTTAACTATAGGCAAGACAGAATTGAATTAGCTATCTTATTTCAAGGAGGGTTTTTTTGCCGTATATCCAGCTATTTCATTGTGCTCATAATTACTTTGGTATCTCATAGGTCCTGATAAGATTACCCCTCATTCTTTACCATATGCCTTTGGTGTAGCTAGAAGACCCCCCTCAAACACCAGATCAGATCAAAGGTCTGCTGCCTTTCACATACCTAAATGAATAGTTATAAACAATTAAACAGGGATTCCCAGCCCTGTGGCAGAGATCAAGGCTGGAGCATTTGCAACCTTGTTCAGCCAGAGATGGTTAATCCACTTTGGCTTCCTCCTGAACATCATATCAAACAGCCATTTGGATTCAGTTAATAATTTATATAAAAAAAACCTTGCTACAAACACAGGTTAATGGAAAGTTCAGGCCCAACCTGTATCCCAGCTGAAGATGTCCTCTGGGACCAGTTTACTTTTCCCCCAGCAACTATCCAATTAAAATTATGTGGGGTGGGGGGGGGGGGAGAATTCTCAGGTATGCCTGCCCAAATAGAGAACTAATCTAATTCAATCAATTACAACCCAATCAGCCTCATCACAATTATCAGAAAAATGGAGGGTAATTTTGACAGGCCATTAAGTGGCACTTAGTCATCTACAATATATTTGTTAATGCAGGTTTTTGCAAGGACTGCTTGGTTCCAGGCCTATACTACTGCTTTAAACATGAACCAAAGAGAATTAGTGAGGTGAGTGACTGTCCTTGGCATCAGCTCAACATTTAATCAAATGTAATATCAAGGAGTGTTGGTAAAACTATTATTGAATGGAAAACACTCCACTGATTTGGCTCATGTCTCTCCTAAAGCAAGGTGATTTTGATTGTTGGAGGTTAATTGCCCTGGTCCCAGGACAGCATGGGTGTCCTCAACCTAACTATCTCAGCTGCTTCATCAAGGACCTACCCTCCAATAACACTGGACGACAAAGATTTTGCTTCCTGAGCACCTTTGGGTGTATTTTATGGGCTGCTGATCACGAAAATAATCTTAGAATTTTCCTATCATGTAGTGTTTTTTTAGATATGACCGATTTTTGTGATTTCCTGTCATATTTTAAGTCTACTTCAAGCATCTTTGGCTTGGCTTCGCGGACGAAGATTTATGGCGGGGGTAAATGTCCACGTCAGCTGCAGGCTCGTTTGTGGCTGACAAGTCTGATGCGGGATAGGCAGACACGGTTGCAGCGGTTGCAAGGGAAAATTGGTTGGTTGGGATTGGGTGTTGGGTTTTTCCTCCTTTGTCTTTTGACAGTGAGGTGGGCTCTGCGGTCTTCTTCAAAGGAGGTTGCTGCCCGCTGAACTGTGAGGCGCCAAGATGGACAGTTTGAGGCGATTATCAGCCCACTGGTGGTGGTCAATGTGGCAGGCACCAAGAGCTTTCTTTAGGCAGTCCTTGTATTTCTTCTTTGGTGCACCTCTGTCACAGTGGCCAGTGAAGAGCTCGCCATATAACACGATCTTGGGAAGGCGATGGTCCTCCATTCTGGAGACGTGACCTACCCAGCGCAGTTTGATCTTCAGCAGCGTGGATTCGATGCTGTCGGCCTCTGCCATCTCGAGTACTTCGATGTTGGAGATGAAGTCGCTCCAATGAATGTTGAGGATGGAGCGGAGACAATGCTGGTGGAAGCGTTATAGGAGCCGTAGGTGATGCCGGTAGAGGACCCATGATTCGGAGCTGAACAGGAGTGTGGGTATGACAACGGCTCTGTACGCTAATCTTTGTGAGGTTTTTCAGTTGGTTGTTTTTCCAGACTCTTTTGTGTAGTCTTCCAAAGGTGCTATTTGCCTTGGCGAGTCTGTTGTCTATCTCGTTGTCGATCCTTGCATCCGATGAAATGGTGCAGCCGAGATAGGTAAACTGGTTGACCGTTTTGAGCTTTGTGTGCCCGATGGAGATGTGGGGGGGGCTGGTAGTCATGATGGGGAGCTGGCTGATGGAGGACCTCAGTTTCCTTCAGGCTGACTTCCAGGCCAAACATTTTGGCAGTTTCCACAAAACAGGACGTCAAGCGCTGAAGAGCTGGCTCTGAATGGGCAATTAAAGCGGCATCGTCTGCAAAGAGTAGTTCACGGACAAGTTGCTCTTGTGTCTTGGTGTGAGCTTGCAGGCACCTCAGATTGAAGAGACTGCCATCCGTGCGGTACCGGATGCAAACAGCGTCTTCATTGTTGAGGTCTTTCATGGCTTGTTTCAGCATCATGCTGAAGAAGATTGAAAAGAGGGTTGGTGTGAGAACGCAGTCGTGCTTCACGCCATTGTTAATGGAGAAGGGTTCAGAGAGCTCATTGCTGTATCTGACCCGACCTTGTTGGTTTTCGTGCAGTTGGATAACCATGTTGAGGAACTTTGGGGGGCATCCGAGGCGCTCTAGTATTTTCCAAAGCCTTTTCCTACTCACGGTGTCGAAGGCTTTGGTGAGGTCAACAAAGGTGATGTAGAGACCTTTGTTTTGTTCTCTGCACTTTTCTTGGAGCTGTCTTAGGGCAAAAACCATGTCAATAGTTCCTCATAGTTCAAGTATATAAAACCATGAAATGCAGCACATTATTGACAATTCATTTTCTGCATTCGCACTTGGACTTGTTCCCTGCTGATCTTGGTTCAGTCAGTGACGAACATGGTGAAAGGTTTCACCAGGATATTGTGACCATGGAAGAGCGATATCAAGGGCAACTGGAATCTAACAATGCTGGTCACGAGAGGCATCAGATGCTGAATACAAAAAAAATTAGTGGCAGTACATTTTTAGGTCAATTGAACTAACACAATGATTTTAAACCTGCTAAATTCAATAAAAATTAATTTAATGTTTCTCCAACTTGCTACATGATACAGAAAATCTGAAATGATCTTTGTGTTCATCTTAAAGTTGTCAATCATAATCCCCAATTTCTTTTCAGAAATCAAGCCTTGATTGGGTGGGGGGGGGAGCGGGGGAGGGGGTGGAGAATGTTGTCCAGTGTAATTGGTCAGAAATAGGAATCGTTGAGGATTGTGCAATGCTCAATTTTTTTTGAGGTTGTGTAACCAGACATATAGCAAGGCCTAGATGATGCTGGGGCAAAGCAAAGAATATCCGAAAGAGACAATTGAAAGCTGGGCGAAGACTTTACCAAAAAGCTGAGTTTCTTGTAACAGATATCTTGACTCCTGGCCTCCATTTTTAAGGCAAATGTATGAACTTTTTGACACTATTTCATTAGTTGCAGTTTTAAAATTTGTTTGATGTGATTTAATTAATATATAAATGTTGTAGGAGACCCTACATAATGCAGTAATTGGTAACCTTCATCATTTTATTTGTTATTGTATTGTCCAACCCTTCAGTCCCTCATAATGAACCATTTCCCACAGCACCTCTCAGTTTGATATTAGTACTCTATGAACGTTTAATAAAGGATATGGAGAAAGTGTCCTTTTGGGGAATATTCGTGTTGAAACTGATTTTATTCTAACCATTAAAGTTTGTTGTGTGTGAGAATGCTCAGGTGATGTCATGTTTCCTGAGGGTCTAGGCTTTGAGTCAACTTTTGAAAATTTGACTTTCTATATTGTGTGCTTAAATATTTTTGTGCCTGGTAAATCTGTCAGCTGTGCATTCATAAATGTGAAAATGCTCATTATTTCAGAACACGAATTAACAGCACCACTGCAATTTAACTTTTCATCGTCACAGCCATCTATTAATGTTTTACTTTTCCGGGGAAGTACTCCACAATCTCTGTTTATAAATGTTCAGCTTGCATTGAGCATATTGTTGGCTAAAAGGAATGGTTTCAGCCAACATGCCTCACCTCACCTTGCTAATCATTGCATTACAGTGTTTCTCCTGACTTTCACGTTCTTTTTGCTGCACAGTTCGTTCCCATCATAAAGCTCAGATGGTCTGGATCACAGATTTTTTCCTATCCACCATAAATCCTGCTTTGATCAGCAGCAGGATGCAAGTCAAGTAAAATGAAACAAGCAATCCCCCCACCCCCCCAACCACCACTCTCCACTCTCCCTTCCCTCTCTCATAGCCTCCACCTCATGAGACACCAGGGTATCAAAAAACAATTTGATCAAAAAACTTACTGCAGTAAAACCATGGATACCTGGCACCTATGGGGATTGGTAGATGCCAGTTAAGTGAATTTTCCAGTTTCTTGAGACTGCGTGTTGCATAATTGGTAAACTAACAGTAAGATGCACTCATTTTAAACTTCCTATTTATTTTCTATAATTTTTTTGCGGGTTGCTTGAATTCACTCATCCAAGTGAGACTGGAACATCTTGCAGTCTTGAGCCTCAAATTACATACTTCCAGTTAAGAACAAAATGTGCAAACACTTAAGCTTTAACCTTTTATTTGGTAATTCATATTAAAAAATTATAGCAAATTAAATGAAATTTTGATCAGGTTGCATCTGAATCCAGATTTATTCCCATGAAGAAGTCATGAAAGTTGTTGAGTTGCAGCAGCATCATCGAGCGAACATTCCTATTATAAACTTCCTTCAACATTAATATTTATTTTTATAGTAGCAATTATAGTACATGGAAAGTCAGGCAGTGTCTTTGGTTTATTGATTATTCAGGAATCTGATGGCAGTGGGGAAGAAGCTGTCTTTGTGGCACTGAGTGCTTGTCTTTAGGTTCCTGTATCTTTTTTCCTGATGGTAGCAGAGTGAAGAGGACATGGCTTGGGTGGTGGGGGTCTTTGAGGATAGAGGCTGCTTTTTTAAGACTCTGCCTCATGTAGATATGCTTGATGGAGCGAAGTCTGATGTCTGATGTGGCTGACTTGACAATCCTCGAGTTTTTTCTTGTCCTAAGAATTGATGCCCCCATACCAGACAGTGATGCAACCAGCCAGAATGCTCTCCACGATACACCTGTAGAAGTTTGAGAGTCTTCGGTGACATACCGAATTTCCTCCGACACCTCACAAAGTATAGCTGCTGGTGAGCCCCCTTTGTGATTACATCGACATGGAAGATCCAGGACAGATCCTTGGAGATGTTGACACCCAGGAATTTGAAATTCTTGACTCTCTCCACTAATGAGCCCTTGATGAGGCCTGGGTTGTGTTCCCCTAATTAGCTGAGAAACACAGTGAAAGTTTGTCATCTGTTGAACAAGAGTTGAAACATTTACTTGACCATGTCAATGAAGTGGAAAATGTATGCTCCAGATTAAGCGACAGCAATTTGAAGCTAAAGGCGAAAGTCGTTGACCTAGAACGTAGGAGCAGACGAGAAAATCTACATATTTTGGGCTTGGCTGAATCTACAGAAAATGGGAAAATTACAAATTTTGTTTTTTCTGATTTGCTTTGCCAGAGATTGATAGAGCTCACCAGTCTTTAATACCTAAACTAGCTCCGGAGCAGAAACTGCGCTTGGTTATTCTTCAGCTACCTCATTATCAAATAAAGATTATTTGATTCCTGAAGCTCGTCGAAGAGGGAAACTCTATTACTGAAGCCAGCAGATCAGGGATTGTAGAAGATTACTGCCTCGAAGTTCTGAAGCAATGCACCGAATACAGAGAAATAATGTTGTTGTACAAGTGTGGTTCCAAGCCTTCCTTGATGTATCCTACCTATGCCCGTTTTATGCTTTCTAATGGACACAAGTGGCTGTGCTCAGTTGAAGAGGCTCAGATCAATGTAGATGATTTCCCTACTACTTCATGCCCAGTGTGAATTTCTACCTGATGACTAAAGATGATTGACTATTATTACTTTTAAGGTTTCCAACACTTGTTACGTAATACTTGTTGATCGAGGACTGGCGGGCTTTCTTTGCCTTGACAAATATTTTTATGGGATATAAACCTACTAGGGTTGCATTCATGAAGTGTTTTCTTTGTATTAAATTCATTGAGCTATTTTTTAATGAGAAGAATATTGAGAATTTTATGTTCATCTTTTGGTAATAATGGTTCAAATTTTTACTTTATCAAATACTTTTTAAAATTACATGACCACACCCAAAAAAGATTTATTTTAAGTATCATTTAGAAGAGCTGATTATATTTACATTAACAGGAATGGAGCTAGAGATAACATGTTCAGCAGGAAGATTTATTTGGATGCAAAATGGATTGGTTTGAAGAGCTTGCTGTTGACATCTTTAGCAGCTGCCTGGCTTTGGGGTTGGAGAGGAGGAAGCGTTGTTATGGATTTAGGAATCTGTATAAATTCTGACCTTGTAAGGGATATTTACAATTTAGTACCAGTTTCAAATCTTTGCCTCAGTTTGACACCTGGAGTCTGGATATTATTTTTGATAATATACTTGCATGACTTATATTAAAAAAAGTATGGATAATTCTATTAATTTCCTTAATTGGAATGTAAAAGTCTGAATCATCTGGTTTACACCATATTAAACAACTTAAAGCTACTATTGTATTTTTACAAGAAATGCATATTCTTAGTTGTGATCATTCTCACTTCATGACAAGGTGGAGGGGGCAGCATTATCATTCATCCTTTCAGACTAAAGTCGGGGGCGGGGGTTCTCAATTCTTATTAATCAAAATATTCCTTTTGTTCATCACAATGTCATATCAGATACAGATGGTCATTATGTCATTGTTTCAGGGAAATAAAATGGTAGTTTTTTTGCTAATATTTATGCCCCTAATGTAGATTATGTGGAGTTTTAAAAACTTTCTTTTCTTCCTTACAGTACTTAAGTTTATATTCTCTTGTACTTGGTGGGGATTTTAACTGTTGGTTAGACCCTGTTTTGGATTGTTCATCTCTCAACCCTACCACAATGAGTAAATTGCCTCATTAATTCATCACCTTTTTTTTAATCAAATTGTGATGTTTCTGATGTTTGGCATTTTCTTTATTCAAATAGAAGAGAATATTTTTTTCTTTTCTAACGTTCATTGCACTTATTTGCAAATTGATTATTTTCTTATTGATAATCAACTGATCCCACTGGCTCATTTTTATAATTATGAGAGTACTGTAGTATCTGATCATGCCCCTGTTGTATAATCTATGATCCTTCTTGGCCTCCCTGAAGTGAAAAGACACTGGTGTTTCAATACGAATTTGCTATCAGATAGAGTTTGTGAAATTTGAGGAGCAGACACCTTTGAGACAAATACTTCATCAGAAACACCTAATTTGATTGGTATACTTTAAAAACTTTTCTGAGGGGCAAATTTTTTCTTATTCTGTGAATACAAAAAGGAAAGCCAATAAAGAAAGATTAGAATTTGTTCATCAAATTTAAAAAAATAGATCAACAATGCGCTCAAATTAAAAATCCTGTTACATAAAAAAACAAGTTGAACTTCAAACTAAATTTGTTCTCCTTTCAACATATCTGATTGAATGGCAACTGTTGAAGAGTAAGAATCAGTTTTCTATTCATGGTAATAAATCCGATAAGCTTTTAGCTAATCAGTTGAGAGGGTTTGAAGCCAAGCGGCAAAATATAAAAATTCGAAAAGAGGATGGTAACATTATTACAAATCATTCTGAGATAAATGATACATTCAGACAATAAAGAACAAGGATGTAGATAAGAAGACTTTTATTTAAGAAAATGGAGAAATACCATTTGTAATAATCTTTTTTTCCATGATTTGTTATCAGTAATAAAAGAGCATAATATGTATGTTGATTGTCCATTAATTATCAGCCTTTTCATGTGGACAAATTTATTTTAGTTTCACTTGCTATTATAAAAAAAATGTGCAAAAATGAGATTGTAAGTGGAATTCTGCTTCATACTTGATTTTCATTCACATTGAATTACATTTCTCAAATGTTTACCAAAGACTATTGTAAATAATTCTGAATGTGTGTGCAGACTGTAAAATCAGAACAAATCTAGGGAGCTCAATCCAGCCTAACCCATTTTAATATAAAATAATATTTTCTTATATCTGAGTGGCCAAACTCTTTTGGTTGTGGGCCACATACAGAAAAATGAGGAGTTACGGGTCGAACAGTATTAAGCCCAGCAGTTTTCAATCAGTTAAATGCAAGAAAATGGTGGTTTTTTGAGACCAGAAAACACCTGCGCCGTCAAATTAATTTTCTACCAAAATAGCTATACAACGCTGCTGAACTGTTTAACTGTTGACATTACAGTAGGCATTTCTGTATCTGCTGCTTGTAAATTTAATTTAAATTAATGCAATAAAACTTTAAAACTCATTCTAAATGTAATGTGAAGTTTAAAAAGCTGGGTGCAAAATCAGAACAGGGGAAAAAAAAATCAAGAAAAGGACAAGGTAGTGTCCAATATTCCATCACAACTGTGTATACATTTCGTGGCCCAAGTCTCCATTTTAATAGAACACTACAGCACAGTACAGGCCCTTTGACCCTTAATGATGTTCTGACTCGTACATACCTTTTAAAATAAAATATATACTAAAGCCACCCTACCCTGTAAACCCTCTATTTTTCTTTCATCCATATTTGTCTGAGTCTATTAAATGCCTCTAATGTTTCAGCCTCCACCACCATCCCTGGAAAGGCATTCCAGGTACCCAAAAGTTTTTTTCAATTTTTTAAAATATAATTTAAAATAAATAGATAGATAGATACTTCTGATGTCTCTCCTAAAATTCCCTCTCCTCACTTTGTTCTCGTGTCCTCTGATGTTTGATATTCCTGCCCTTGAAAACAAGTGCTGACTGTCAATCTTATCTATGCCTCTCATAATCTTGTAGACCTCTATCAAGTTGCCTCTCATCCTTCTACTCTCTACAAGGAAAAGTTCCAGCTCTGCTAACCTTTCCTCATAAGACTTGTTTTCCAATCCAGGCAACATCTTGGTAAGTCTCCTCTGCACCCTCCATAGCTTCCACATTCTTCCTATAATGAGGTGACCAGAACTCAACACAATACTCTGTGTGGTTGCACCAGAGATTTGTAGAGTTGCAACATGACCTCTCTACTCTTGAACTTAATCCCCCTATTATGAAGCCCAGCTTCCAGTCGGCCTTCTTAACCATCCTACCAACCTATAGTGACCTTAAAGGATGTATGGATTTGAACCCCAAGGTCCCTCTGTTTATCTGCACTCGTAAGTACCGACCATTATCCCTATACTCAGCCTTCTGGTTTGTCCTTCCAAAATGCATCCCCTCACACTCAACCAGATTGAAATCCACCTGCCACTTTTCTACCCAACTCTGCATCCTCTCTATATCTACTTATAACCTTCGACAACCTACAGCTCCATCTACATCATTCACAAACTTAGACACCCATCCTTCTGCCTCATCATCCAGGTAATTTATAAAAATCATAAAGAGGAGGGGTCCCAGAGCAGATCCTTGTGACACTCCACTAGTCACTGACTTCCAAGCAGAATACTTTCCTTCCACTACTACTCTCTGCTTTCTACCTGCAAGCCAATTTTTAAAATCCACACAGCCAAGGTTCCATTGATCCTATGCCACATGACTTTGTAGATGAGTCTCTCATGGGGGACCTTGTCAAATGCCTTGCTAGACTACATCTACTACCCTACCCTCATCAATTTCTTTTGTTGCCTCCTCAAAAAAACTCAATTAGCTTATGAGGCATGACCATTCCCTTCACAAAGCCATGCTGACTATCCTTGAATAGGTTATACTTCTCCAAATGCTTGAAGATCCTAACCTTCAGAATCCTCTCCAATAGTTTGCATGCCAGTGATGTAAGACTCACTCGTCTATAATTCCCAGGGTTCTTCTTATTACCTTTTTTAAACAAGGGGACTACATTTGCCATTCTCCAATCCTCCAGCCCCTCCCTTGAGGTCAAAGAGGATTCATTGATCATAGCTACTGTCCCAGCTATCTCTTCTCTCACTTCCCACAGCAACCTGAAATAAATTACAAAATTCTGTGGAAACAGTGGTTGAAGTAAAAACACAAATTGCTGGAGAAGCTCAGCAGGTCAAACAGTGTCCTTTTTGTAGCAAAGATATATTATTGATGTTTTGGGCTTGAGCCCTTCATCAAAATGTCAGAAAGTGTCTGAACAAAAGAGTAGGGGGGAAGTGGCAAAGGCAGATGATAGGCTGAGAAAGGAAGGAGAGGTGTTGTGTATTTGTGATTTAGGAATACATTAGCACACAGACGTGAAGCTTCTTTCATGGTTTAATACGTTAAAGATGGTTCCCCCCAATGCACAGTATATGAATGACAACATCATCACTTTTCTCCCACAAAATAAATGCTTTGTGAAAATAATATGGGCAATGTTTAAACTAAACTACGATGACTATGTGGTGCCCCGAGACTAATGGTGAGGATTACAATTACAGTATAATGTAAGTATGAGATGATAGACCAGCCAGTCACTGTAAATAGTCCTTTAGTCATTCTGAAGGACGTTTCTCCCTTTTGGATTGTCTTTGAGGTTGAAGCCGTCGGGATAATTTCTGACTTTTCTGTGCTCTTTGCCTTCTGGGATACACCTCAATTAGTGGTAAGAACTGAACTTTATCTTTAGCAAACCCCAATGGGATTTTGTATAGGACTCCACTGTTTTGTAGGATGTAGTGTAGGACTGTTCTGTGGAGCCTTAGGGCTGCTCAGGTAAGGGCTGCTTGGTTGAGCAGTCAACATTGAAGGAGCTTGCTTTCTGAAGATATTTCTGGAATGTTGGTGGTAGGTCCTTGAATCTTGTCTGGAATCTCATTGGGGTCATGAGCAGTGGGCGTGGCCATAGGATCATCCACCACTTTCAATTGGTCAATGTGCTGTTTCCATTTTTTTAAAATCCCACCAGTATGGAGTAAAAACAAGGACTCCATTTTTTTTTAAGGGTAACTCCTTTCACGCTTGACTCCCTAACATCCTGGTAGTTTCGTACCAGTACTAGTTCTCCCACTTCTAGAGATTTGGTAGATTTACTGGGAGACATTGATTGTTTGGGTGAACTGTAGGAAGTCTTGTTCTTAAGTTATATCCAAACATCAATTCAACTGATGTTCTTTTGGTAGTAGAGTGAAGCGTGGTTCTATAGCTTAACAGAAAAATCTGCATTTTGAGGTCCATGATGTCTTCATTGCACTTTTAAAGATCCGTACAAAACATTCTGCTTCTGCATTTGTGCTTGGGTGGTAGGGTGCTGATAAGACATATTGTATATTGTTATTGTGTAGGAATTTCTTAAAGGCATCCAAAAGAAACTGCAGACCATTATCAGATCAGAAACTAGTTCAATAGGCAATTCATAGGATGCAAATATACTTCGTAGTCTTTAAATTGTCTGGTCTGTTGCTGTTTTTCTCATATGTGACACTACTGGCCATTTCGAGTGTGCATATACAACAATAAGAAATTCTTCTCCAATAAAAGGACCAGTGAAGTCGATGTGAATCCTATACCATGTCGTGATGTCTATTTCCATGGGTTAGCTTTGGCTTGAGGAGCTTTGGGTTGCATATATTGACAAATGTTACATCTTTTTACCATCTGTTTAATATCAATGTCTATTGAGGACCACTAGATGTGCATATGTGCCAATGCCTTCATCCGAACCATTCCTGGGTGGTGGGTGTGGAGTTCTGATGATATAGCTGTTTGCCATTTTGTAGGGATGATTGTTCTGGTTCCCCACAATAAAGAACCTTCTTCAATTGATATTTATATAATAAGGTTTTAATTTTTCCAATTATAGTTTTGGCCTAGGGCAACCTATTTGACGTGAAAGACCCTTGATAATATAACTTTTCATATTTCTTTGCTGTAATTGGTAAACAAGGAAGCTGCTCTTGATTGGTAGCTGTAGCCCCTGCCGTCCATTGAATTATTTCATCTTATTGCTCTGTTTCTGGTAGTGGTAAGCGAGATAGAGCATGGTTGTTTTGGGTTGCTGGTTTGTTTCAAAACATAATCTAGCAGTATGGCCCACCTTTGAATTCTTGTGTAGCTAGTACTGGTATTCTTTTTCTGGACCTAGCATCAAACTCAGTGGTTTGTTGTCTGTTACTAATGTAAACCTTCTACAATACAAGTATTGGTGAAACCATTTGACACCAAATATTATGGTAACATAGGAACATAGGAAGTAGGAACAGGAGTAGGCCAAAAATGGCCCATCGAGCCTGTTCCGCCATTCAATACCATCATAGCTGATCTAATTTATGACCTAACTCCACCTACCTGCCTTCTCCCCATATCCCCTAATTCCTCTATCATGTAAAAATTGATCTAACCAAATTTTAAATATGTTTAATGAGGCAGCCTCAACCACTTCCCTGGTTAGAGAATTCCAAACATTCACTACTCTCTGGGAAAAACTATTTTTCCTCATCTCCGTCCTAAATCTACTCCCCCGAATCTTGAGACTGTGTCCTCTCGTTTTAGTTTCCACGGCCAGCTCAAAAAACCTTCCTACATCTATCCTATCCATACCCTTCATAATCCTATATGTTTCCATAAGATCTCCTCTCATTCTTCTGAATACCCTTCTTTTTTACAGCTAGGCATAATACGTTCTCAAATCATCAAAGACCAGGAGGCATGAACCACCCATTGTTCCCCTTGTTCCGTTACCTGTGATAACACCTCTCCTAATCCCACTGGTGAAGCAGCCACCACAAAGGTCACTTTTTTCCTGGATCATAGTGGATGAGAACATTGTCACTCGACGTTAATAGTTCCTTCAAGCGGTCCACTGTGTTACTAGTCTCTTCATTCCAGCACCATTTTTGGTCTTTTCTCAACACTTGATTTAGCGGGTTGCAGAGTGTTGACATATTTAGAATGTGATTCTAGTGATGGTTAGCTAAACCCAAGAATGACTGCAATTCAACTCGATTTGTTGGATATGGTGATCTGTGGACAGCTTTGGTACAGCGGTGTCCATTTGGACTCCTTCACTGTTAACTATGGGAGCTGGCCAATCACTGTATTGAATTCGTTCCAGTACTCCCTCATTTTCTAATCTATTGTGTTCCAATTCAATCCACTTTTATTGCAAATGGAACCATTCTGGGCTTAAAGAACTTCGGTTCTACATCTGATTTCAGTTGTAGTTTTTCCTGGACTCCCAAGATTTTTCCGAGGCATATTTTGAAAACCGTTTGATGCTTCTTGAGAACTTGTTCCAGTTTTGGCTGGGCCTGCTCTTCCTGGCTTAAGTTCATTATCGATCCAATTTCTACTCCGTCTAACTGGATGTGTGCTAGCCACTTTCTTCCCTATAGTGCTGACCCCCCCTTCATGTTCACGATGTCGAGGGGGCATCTTTTTTGGTGGATGTTCTTTGTATTGTATGTTAACATTGCACGTCCCAAACACCATGACTCCCTTTAAATTGTACTTTTTTTAACAATGGGAAACTGGGATAGCAGTTGTTGTTTTAAACATTTTGGCATTAGTGACACTGCTGTCTCCGTGTCCAGCTCCATTCGAAGAGGTTTGTTGACTTTTCAACTTGTGGTGGATCTGCTATTAATACTGTTTGTATGTGTATGGCTGGCCTGACCCTTGCTGATTGTACCTGTGGCTCCTCCCCCTTGATTCCCCTAATAAAGGTGGCAACACCATAACCCCCTCCTCCAGAACAACCTCAGGTCAGCGACATGAGATGTCCCTTCTGTTTATGGTAATAAAAGCCTATCAGTCAGGTAATTTCTAGTCTTTTGAGTTGTTAATAGCACATCAATGTTATAACCATAATTTATTTTGGAATGGACAAGTTGGAAATTGATCCGCGATCACTAGAACCATCCAACAAGTTCGAACTCTGGCAATGCTGCTCCGACGTGTTTCTACTGGCGTCCTCTGTGATCTGACACAGACAAGCTGCATTTACTGTTCTTGTGTATCAGGCACCACATTTATCTGATGGTCAGAGACTGCAAGACATTCACTGAAGCAATGGGCATACTGAAAGGCCAGTATCTGGCCCAGATGAATGGAGTCTACTCCAGTCACGCACGAGCCACGTTTAAGCAGCAACCCAGGAAGTCTTCACATAGAACTCCTTAGGGTTCTCCTTAATCCTACATGCCAAGACTTTCTCATGCCCTCTGAGTTCTCCTAAATCCTTTAAGCTCCTACCTGGCTACCATATATTTCTCATGAACCCTTCCTGTTTCCTACTTCCTATACCTAACGTATGCTTCCTTCTCTTGACTAGTTGCCTCACCTGTGTTGTCAGCTACAGTTCTTTTCCTTCCTATCCTGAACCAAGCACGTGGTCCCTAAACTTCCTCCACGTTACTTCTGTGCTTTCACCCTTGAACATCTGTTCCAATTTACTCTTGCTAGTTCCTGCCTCATCCCATCATAATTAGCCTTTCCCCAATTAAACATTCTCCCATTATGTCTGTTTTCCACAGTTATGCTAAAGCTCAGGGAATTATGGTCACTCTCACCAAAATGCTCTCCACTGAGAGGTCCGCCACATGATCAGATTCATTACCCAGAACTAGATCCAATATGGCCTCTCCTCCTGTCAGCTCTGTGTCGGGAATCGTTCTTGAATACACCTGACAAATTCAGCCCCATCTATCCCTCTTGCAGTTAGTAGGTACCAGTCATTATTAGGGAAGTTGAAATCACCCATAACTACAACCCTGTATTTCCTGCACCATTCTAAAATCTTCCTGCTTATCTGCTCCTTGGTGTCCCGAAGGCTATTTGGGGGCTTGTAGAGTACTCCTAGTGCAGTGATAGCTCCCTTTCTATTTCTGACTTTCAACTACTCAGTGGATACTCTCAGCCGCATATTCCCTTTCGACAGCAGTGATACTATCCTTGGCCAATAATGCTACTCCCTCCTCCCCCTGCCTCTTTTCTACCTCCCATTCTATTCTTTTTAAAACTTCTAAACCCCGGTGCCTGCATCAGCCAATTCTGCCCTTCTTCCAGACAAGTTTCAGTAACAGCCACATCATCATAGGGTCCACATACTGATCCATGCTCTCTGTTTATCCCCTTTATTTCTAATAGTCTAAGCATGGAAATAGACACCCCCTGTAACTGACTACATTTGTCCCCTGCCTATCCTTCCTCACCAACTCCAAACACATAGCATCATGCTTTTGTCTTCTACCCTAATCTCTGCACTCACATTCTGATTCCCACCCTCTCTGCCAAACTAGTTTAAATCCTCCCCAACAGCTCAAACAAGCCTGCCCACCAGGATATTGGTCCCTTTCCAGTTCTGGTTCAGCCTGTCCTTTTCGTACAGGTCAGACCTTCCCCAGAAGAAATCCCAATGATCCACAAATCTGAACCCCTGCCCCTGGCACCAACTCTTCAGCAACACATTCATCTGCTGCAGCTTCCTGTTCCTACCCTCTTTAGCGTGTAGTTCAGGCAGCAATCCTGAGATCACCACCCTTGAGGTCCTGCTTTTTAAACATTTCCAAACTCCCTATATTCTCGCTTCAGGACCTCTTCCCTTCTCCTATCTATGTCATTAGTCCCCACATGGACCACAATATCTGGCTGCTTGCCCTCCCCAACTAGAATGCTATGAACTCAATCAGAGAACTCCCTGACGTTGGCATCTGGGAGGCAACCTGCCATCTGGCAGTCTCAATCCCATTCATCAAATCTTCTATCTACTCTCCTAACCAATGAGTCCCCTCTCCTCTCCCCTTCCCTTCTAGCCCAAAGGGCTCTGTGCCAGAGACGTGACCACCATGACTTGTGCCTGGTAAATCATTCCCCCCAACAGTATCCTATATACTATACTTGTTGATGGGAATGGCCACAGGGGTGCTCTGCACTGTCTGCCTCTTCCCCTTTCCCCCTCCTAACAGTCACCTAGTTACCTGTCTCCTGGCTTTTAAGGGTGACCCTGAAGCTCCACTCTATCACTTCCTCTACCTCCCAAATAATCCTGAGTTCATCCAGCTCCAGCTCCTTAACATGGTCTCCCAGGATCTATAACTGGATGCACTTCTTGCAGGTGTAGTCATCAGGGACAATTGTGCTATCCTAGATTTCCCTCATCCTGTAATCTGAACATTCCACTGCTCTAGCTCCCGACTCCATTAACTCTTCCTAATTTAAATTCAAAGGTATTACCTTTATTGGAATCAAGCTTGCCCTCAGCCTCATGAGCCAAAGCTTCTAAGTTCCATTCTTACCCGGAGTTACATACACTAACCATTCTGTTTGATCAACCGCTCTTTTTATTTGTCACTAACCCCTTAATTATCTTTCTGTTTAACCCTTAACTTTTTTAAAGGCACACCCCTCCAGCTGGCTCATGACAATCCCATCTCTCTCAATTCCCACGCTCCATCTCTATCAGTAAAAGTCTGTGCTTTTCAAATCTTGCCTCCAACTGCTTGAGTCACCTGACCTCAATTGCCCAATGATTATGATGCCATGTGTAAATCTGTAGATAGACTATTAAAATTAACAGATTCCTTACAATCAAACACACTTTTCCTTGACTTCTGTGATTAAAGTATTCATTTCCCCACTGTGACTGAAATTTTTGGCACTCTTTGCTATTTCCTTTTTGGTTTTGCCATGTTTAATCAACTGAGGTAAATTATTTTTTTTAACTGAGGTAAACAAGCTTTAACTGTGACGAACACTTTCATCGATAAGAAACATTGCAATGGTCGGTCTAGTAGCGGTTCAAAATGGCAGTAATGTCTAGAGTTGAAACTAAAAATTGCAATGTATATACAGTGCAATTAATTGTTCGAGACTATGTTATAAGGAGCCATATTCCATTTTATTTTTAAAATTCACCCAAGGCCAATTAAAAATGTGTAACAGGCTGGAGTTGGCCCAGGGGCCATAGTTTGGCCACCACTCTCTTAGATGGGGCAGGGTGGAGAGAATAAGGGCAATACCTGTGCACAGGCAGAGATCAAGACAGATGGAATAGTGGTGGAGCTGGCTGAGTTAGAGTGATGAATGCTTGGTGGAGATCCAAATACAAGATGACAAATGAAAACAGGAAGAGAGAGAAAGAAAAACAGAACATTGGAGAAGCAAAACTCTGCAGAGGCTGGAAATCGGAAATTAAACATCTGTGAAGAAAAGAAAACAAGCTATATGTTTCACAATGGCTGTTCATCACAACTGGACTGTTCTGATATAAATTGAGAAGACTGGTTTACTGCTGAATCTTTAGACTGGTAATGTTCCAAATCTGAAGATGAAATGTTGCTTCTCAAGCCTGCCTGATCCTCTGACCAACAAATTCTGATGAAAGAGCATCGTGAATGTTCTTCTATGCTCTAATGATTCAATGCGCATATTTAAGACAGATTGGAATGGATGACTATTTGAGCAATCCTACACAACAGAACTGAATTGCTAAAACGAGTAAATTAGCCTTCTGACTCGAGTTTTCTTCCTTGGATGTCATTGGTATTGTTTTGAATGTAGAAGAACATTCATGCTTGACAAAGGGTTCTGGCCTGAAATGTTGATAATTTTTCTCCCACTGATGCACAACTGAATTCCTCCAGCTGATTGTTTTTTCTCCTATGTATCCTTGGGACTTTATCCAGGCTCTCTCTTTGGGGTGAAATTGATTTGGGCAGATAAGAGAGATTTTTTTGGCCAGTATTTAATATTTGCTCCTAACTTATCAGTAGATAATTTTCTACTTTCATTGAGGAGTGGTGCAAGAGTTCCAGGGGTGGTGGTGGAGGCTGTACAATAGGGACATTTAAAAGACTCTTGGACAGGAACAGAAATGCAAGAAAAATAGAGGGTTATGGGTGTGAGATTGGGTAGCTTTAGTTTGTTGAGTATGTTTTTATAGGTCAGCACAACATCTTGGGCCAAAGGTCGTATATTGTGCAGTAAGTCATGAGCAAGGGCACTAGCAGGTGATCTGGATGCCACATTAACCTTCCAACAGAGTAGCCCAAATTTTATTGCTATAAAATCCAGAAGTCAGGAAAGATGCCAGGTTATCAGGATATTTACCCACCTAACTGATGAGCAATGATTACACATTAATGGGATGTTAACGGAATGGGAGGCTTTTGATTCATTCACAAACCACTAATTTTGAAGTGTGTCTCTAGCTGCACATGGACACTATTTTTCAATGTTTCTCATCTGTTGTTATTTTGTCCTATAACTCCTTCAGTGATTTTTCTTTTCCTCATAGATTTGTTCTGGGAAAATTAATAAGCTTTGGAGGCTTATAATTGGGTGTAAGTACAGGCCACTCAACCAATGGTGGATTAACTACCACCCAGGGCCAAGATGAGCTTTAGTAAGGCTCCTCTGACCTTGCCCCCCCTACCTCATGGCCCCCTTTGTTGAATAGAATAGTGAAATTGTTCCATTTATTAACCTTTGGGTGTGATGCCCTCATATATTCTTAATTTATCTGCCGGGTACATGCTGGGAATGCACCAGTTGGTGTTTGGTTGGAGGAGGGGAGGAAAAACTTGATTAAAATCAAACAAAACTTTACCTTACAGAAGCTGTCTGCTAGCCCCGAATAATTTGAAAAGTCTGTTAGTTACAAAAAGATAAATAAAATCTGTTCTTAAAAAAAGTCTCAATACAAAATAACACAGGAGAAGGGAGAGTCTTTTTTAAAAACAGTAAACCTCAGCTCTACAAAAATATAGTGATACTTAAGAGTTGTTACCTCCTGTGGACGTGGCAAGACCTGTTAAATTCCTCCAGCATTTCCATTTTATTAATTTTAAAAGAAGCACAGTTCCCCTGCCCCTTGGGTGCCCAGCATGCAGGTGCAAGGGAGCATCATTAACATTTTTCATTGCCAAATCCGTTCTGGAGAATGGGGCATGTGGTGGCGAGTGGCCTGGAGATGGGTCCTAGAGAGTGACAGGTTTCCGAAGTCGAGCATTGGTGGAAGATGGGGAGTGAGGATGAGTGGGTGCTGTGTGTGATGTAATTATGGGAGATCATGTGATTTAATTGCAGTTCGTGTATTTTTTAAAGTGGGCGAGATGGAACAGTTTCTGCACCACTTTGCATTTTGGGTAAAAGTGCTGACATCTCTCTCTTGCTGCACCCCATTTTAAGAATTTTGCTCTGGCAGCACTCGCCCCTGTGATGGGTGGATCCAGGACTAATGCGAGCCCATATTGACAAATGGTTACATTGGTGTTCCAGTGGTTGTGGCGGCCCCGTTACCTTCTCAGCCTAATGGTTAATCCGCCACTGCACTCAACCATGTAATTGTGCTTCTGGTAACTTTCTACCCTCCTGTTTTTTTTTTCTATAGTCATCTAAATCTGTCTTAAACACTTTTTCTTAAAAAAAAATCAATTTGATTAATAAAGGAAAATATGGATTTGCTTATTATTAAAACTTTACAAATTGTTGAAGGATGGATTGGTCATAGGAACTCAGGATCTGGTTTCATGCAGCATAATAAAGTTTCCTTTCTGACTCATTAATAAATAATTGAAATGAATCTTGTGTATATCAAATTTCAAGATGCAGTATTGGTCAAGATGTTCTGAGGAATGGAATTTGCTAGCATGTAATACATTGATAAAATTTAAAATTATTAGCCTTTTAATGCACGTTGGACAAGAAAAATTTTATTAAACTCAAGCTTTACAGTCTGTGCAATTTGCACACCAGCATTACTCCTTGCATCTTAAAAGTAAATCAAGCAAAGTAATGCAGTTGTCGTCCAACCCTATATTTTCTCTAAAGCAACCTGTATGTGGTGAAAACCCCAAGGTAGAGATGTTTAGGTAACTACCCTATTTTATGAAGCTTGAATGAGATTGATTCACGCACATAATTTATATTCCTCCACTAAATGTTTCTAAAGAAATTTCCCTGCTTTTACTGGGAGAATTTTAAATAAAACTTTTTTTAAATAGACTGTTTACTAGAGAAATTGACCTTGCTTTAACAGTTTGCTGCAAGTCATACTCCCCACCCATCTCCAATTCATTGCCTGTCAGCACTAATAATTCATAGTCTTTTTCCATATTCATTCTGGCTGACTGTCCTTCATAGATTACTGCCCCTTCCCACCCTACCTCTGTAGAAGCTGCATGAAAGCCATTTTCCCAAAGTTTCTGATTATACCTACTCCTAACACCTCCAATCTCAATTTTATTTATTTCTCCAGTTCTTTTTAAACTAGTTAATTGAACTGATCACTTGGGTAACATTACATTGCAGAATTCTGATGTAATGTTCCTAGCATAATTTCAGAAATTTAGAAGTATTCAGCACATGAAATCCTTAATTTTTTGTGAAGGTTTAGAAAACCACACAGGTTGCATGTTTGTATATGCCTTTGTGGTTTGCCAGGTGAGGTAACTGGTTGGGAACATGATGATGATCTGGCAGCATTAGCCAACTCTCCGTGCTCAGTCTGTTCATAGATACACTATTACAGCAAAGGCTTTTATGATAAACAAAGTGGATTTAACATGTCTTTTTTTTGTATTGAATGTTTGTCCATCATGGTTATTGATACATTTTCTCTGGTTTTGCGTGATTACATCAGATAGGAAGGCTTGTGATATTCATTTCCTCTCTGAACCAGAGCACCATAAAAGGTATAACCTTCTGGTTTACTTGATGAATAGTTTTCTAGAGAGTAAGGAAATCAAAGGTGTAGTGCAGGAGTCAGAATAAACAATCAGTCATGATCTTGTTCAATTCAAAGCAAAGCACAAGTGCTAAAAGACTCATTCCAGCCTTTATTTCTTGTATCCTTGGATTTGTTCTTATTGAAGCAAAAAATTCATGTAGTAATGGCAATTTAAAAGCATCAGGATAGGACTTGAAATCTAACTAATTAATTTTCTGTGATTCATGGCTCTGGATGGATTTGCTTGCCATACAATTAGGAATTTTGCAGTTCCACAGATATTTTGTGGACATTACGGATCTTGGGACCATTTGATCCATTTTTCACTTTTCCAACTTTAAGTAATCCTCTACTAATTGCAGAGCACCTATGACATAGGGATTACTTAAAGTGGTAGGTGTGTGGGAAATAAAAACCACTGCTCTACACCCAATTGTTACTGAAATATTTTGCTTGAGAAATATTGTCATTAGCCCATTTCCTTTGGAGTTATGAAACCATGCACATAATGAGTCCAATAGGTACGATTAAAACAGTGGTTTTCAAACTTTTTCTTTCCACTCGCTGATCACCTTAAGAAATCCCTTGCTAATCACAGCATCTATGGCATAGGGATTACTTAGTGGTCTGTGAGTGGAAAGAAAAAGTTTGAAAACCGCTGCTGTAAATTGACTAAATGATCCTTGCATAAAAGTTTGTGTTGGAGAACACCTTTGACCAGATGAAAATTTAAGATGAAGCAGTATATGAATGATGCCACATTTGCTGCTATTATATGTTGAGGTTGGTTTCCCAGAGGGAAGCTCATAATGAGACTTGCTGAAATCCAAACTTGCAGTGAGAATGACAAGCAATGAAGCCCCATGCGAAGGAATGAACTTCTGTTGATAGCCAGTGGGCATCTCTTATTTACTAATATGGCTTGTTTGGGGACTTCGAGTGATGCATTGTAGCTGAAGAACAGACATATGTAACAGTCACAAACTTGTGTATAACTCTAATATCTTTACACTTTCAAAATGTTGTTGGCCTCGTGGGGGTTTATTTTTTAATTTTTTTATTAAATTGCACCTAATTAACCTACTGACCCAGTACGATTTTGGAGGGTGGGAGGAGACTCGAGCAAATGGAGAAGATCCATACAGGCCACGTTGAGAATGTACAAACTCTTTACAGGTAGCCCCGGATTTGAACCCAGATTGCTGGCTCTGTAAGAGCATTGCGCTAATTGCAGCACTGACCATGCCTTCTTGTACTTTCAGTGGATTGTTCAGTTCCCCTTTCTAAAATTTATTGCAAACATTAATTGACTCTGAATTTTAAATATTGGTTCTCCCTTTAATCAGGTTAACTATTTACCAAGATCATTTTCTTGAGTGATCTACGGCAGGTTTTTTTATATACTAAATTTTTTGGAAGGAAATGTTCTTGTGGTTTTTAATTAGTTATTAAACCTTAGATGGCATTTGGCCTACATTAATGCAGTATCTTTATCCATCAACGCCCATCTTTAACTGTCTATTAAGCTTGCATATCTCAGTGGTATCATGTCAGTTTGACTTCATTTTGTGTTTTTTTAAAAATCTGATTTACTTTCTTTCCTTACTGCCAAAACTAGTTTTCAGAAAGACAAATCTAAATCCACAACATGTGCAAAAATCATTTGAGGAACAAAACAAAAGGGAGCATTTTCACAAAGTTCTGAAAATAAGAAATTAAAAAAAAAGGAAAATACAGCATGCCAGAAAGAACCTATAAAAGCAACAGGTAGATTAACTGCTGTGTGCGATCCTGCATCAGAGCAGAATGGCAGGGGGCAAACAGGTTAGGGAAGAGAGATTTTCCACTCTTGGAAACCTGGTAAATGCATTGGATAGCTTGCAAATTGCAGGACAGTAAAAAACTGTTAGATGATTACGATTATTAATGAGTTGATGGAAAAAGGGCTAATTTTTAAAAAAATTCCATAGCAGAAAGAATGGGGAATCCTAGGTCGGCGTATTTCCATCCATTAGTTTTAAATGGCTGAAAAATCACCTCTCTAATCTTAAAGCTGAATGTTTCTTTTAATGTAGCATTATTTCATGTATTACTCAGAGAGCTTGAAACTTCCTCTGACCTGATTGCATTTTCTTAGTTAATTTATGACTTCTGCCACTTTGCCACAGGAAATTGTTCCCACTCCATTTAATTTTTTTCAATTAACATATCAAAACAAAAGATTGCTGTCAAAACCTCAGAATCTCTATGGGAGCATGGTAATTGTACATTCCACCACAATCCAGATGGTTGAATAAGTTCATGTATTTACGTCTGAGCTTTGTTCAGGGTTTCTTAATGGGGCCTTGGTTTGGGCACCAATGAATAATCTTTGTTTCCAACAACTAGCAGTCCATTTTGGCTGTCTCTCATGTTATGCATGGTACAAATAAAGGAATTAGGATAAAAGTAAAATATGGTGTACTCGGCGCCCAAGAAAAAAGTAATCAGATAATCAGCCCATCTATATCAGGTGTTGGTAATGAGTCCAGCTAGAACTGGCATGTCTAACTTCAAACAAGATTAGGAGCATTTGCCCCATTTGGGATTGCGCAACCATTCCAAGTGGTTATGTTTGAATAGCTCTCTGTCCTCTGTTCCTGCCTTCTCTGAATTCGTAGATCCCGTTGACATTACAAAATAAAACTTCTCAAATAAACATAATATCTTGGGTTTCCCTGCTTTCTGTGGTAGTGAGGTCATACTGGTTGAACAAAATTCTTTTCTTAGTTCTAAATAGCATATTCCATACCTGAATCTGTGACTTCTAGTTCTGGACTTCTCAACCATCAGGAACATTCTACCTGTTCTTAGTCTTCCCTGATCTTGTTCGAATTCTGTTGTTTCTGGGAGATCCCTGACATCATTCTACTCCCTAACGAATTTGGACCCAACCCTAACTTCAACCTGCCCCCCTCTCAAAGGCTAACCTCCTCCCCCCCCAGTGAATGCTAACCATTACTTGCATATGGATAATGAAGTCTATCATTTCCAGAAATCAGTCTCCTAAACCTTTTGTTGTGTTCACTCTACGGTGACATAATTTCTCAGATAAGGACAGCAAAGTTACACATGTGGATGTTGACTCACTAAGGCCTTCTGGTGCTAAACTTGGGGACAAAGTAGTCCATGGTACCATTACCATTTGCATTTGCTTGAATTTTGTCCTGAGTGAAATTATCTCCCTTTCTTAAATACCATATCCATGTCTGTAGTGATACTGCCTGTTTACTGCAATAACTTCACCATATCAAATAGTTTTTCCTGAATTCTTTCATCCTCTAGTCCAATACAAGATCTAAAAAGATCTGCCAGATGCATCCTTTTTGCCAACATCATAAATTATATATTTATGCCCCATATATAAATATATATATATTTTTTTTTAAAAATGTATATATATATAAATTAATTATTATGTATTGTGTGTGTCTGTGTGTGTGTGTGTGTGCACTATGGACCAGAGAAATGCTGTTTCGTCCAATTTTGCATATACAGTCAGATGATGATAAGCTTGAACTTGAATCTTCAATCTGACCACATATTCTCAAGCTGCATGTGTCAAACTTGTACATCTCAAATATCCAACTGGACTAGGTTAAAGTGTCCCATAAAGATGGTCTTTCATGATTCCCTTTAAAGAATATTAGTCTGTGATTAATGGGACTTAATAGATTGACCAATTTTTCATGTCTCACACATTGCTTTGCTTCTCCTTTGTGACCTCCCCCTTGACTTGGATCATATTGTTCAACTTCAGCCACACAACTACCCATATACTGAATAGTTGAGCCATCTGGCATGTTCACTGTCTGCCATCATTGGTGGTCAAATGAGAGACCCTGTGATCAATTTTCTCCATACGACTTCTTCGAACAGCAATTTCCCATTCTCATTGCCTATTCTGATAAAGGGCTTTGACCCTTTTCTCCTTCCACAGATGTAGCCTTGCCGGCTGAGATTTATTTCAGAATTTTCTGGTTTTAGTTCAGTGTTTATCAGCTTCTTTGTGTTGCTGTAGGTACTGTGATAGCAACTAAGCTAACAGAAAATCATTAACGGAATTGAACTCAATTAAGTAAGTGTTTGATACAACATTGTATCAAGGCAACATCATGCCATTGCAGGTATAATTACACTGCTCCACATTGTAAAATTTATCGAGGCATCTGCTTGTAGGATAGGTCTGTTTTTATTGTGGAGGGGGGGGGGGTTAAGAGTTAAGTTTTGGAGTTGTGGTGAAATTGAAATTGGAGTGCTCCACTTGTCTTGGTTTTTCATTCACTGATCTCTTTTATTTTAATTAAATTAAACCACCAGGGGCCTTTATGTTTTTTCTGCAATTTGCCAATGAAAAGCATTAGGCCATTTCATGTCAGGCCTCTGCCTGGAGGCTGGCTACAAGAGCGAATCTAAAACTTGCCTTTCAGACAGCAGCCAAAAAAGGCTGCTCCAGCATCCCATTCATATTCATAGTGCCCTCCGGAGCTGATGGAGGTGGGGTGCTGTAGCGCCACCCATCATAAACATGCAGCAGAACAATGGCCATCTTCCCTACCCATAATCCCCCACATTGCTGGAACCACTCTGTGGTTCTCAGAACTGTTCTAGCTGTGTAGGGGATTATGAATGGGAAGATGGCCATTGCTCTGCCACATTTTGAGCCGCAGAGAGCTGCCCCAAAGGCTGAAGCGGCCCAGTCACAACCCACACTGGCTGCTTCCTGACAGCCCCCGCCTTAGTGGCTCCCACTTGCCACCCCTGCCTTGAGGGGGTCATGGAGGGAGAGGGTTGAGTGGGGAGATGGGTCGCAGGCTGACGGCATCATCAGCCCACCACTAACTAGCTGCTTGCAGCGGCTGTACATTCAGGTCAGGTGGAAGAGTGCAGCACTTCGCCTATTATCCTTACCTCAGAAGGGTTGGAATCGGCGCCTCAGAGCCGGCCACGGCACGTTCAGAAAGATACGTCTTTAACCATAAGGGCGAAGAACCTCCACCTTTACAGATGGGTATTTTCCCTGCTTGAAAGTACCTATTAACTGCTATGTAAACCGACATTGGAGCTTATGAGCTAACATCCTTATTATTCAGTGTACTCCTGATGTTAACAGTTGGATCATTAATTTTCTTAATTCAAATGTTATACACCAGCATGAAGTGAACTGGCTTTTTAAAAGATGTGCCGAGTACATGATTAGGTAGTTCTGACAAGCCAGAAAATTAAATCATGTCAGCACTGACCCTTGGCAACAGTAGTTGCCAAGCATTCTTTCTGAATTCGGTAACCAAGATACGCCAATGAAACACTGATAACCAACTTACAGAAGTGTAGTGGTGGAGGGCCACAGTAATCAATGTGTGTCAGAAAGTTTGCAGCCCAATTAACATGTGAAGTATTGGTTGTCAAAAACAGTTCTTGTTTCCAGGTGCTATCTGCAAAAACAGATTTGAGTTGTCTACACAAAATATGCAAATGTGAAAGTAGCCACTTCATCACTGGTTAAGCTGTTTTATGAATGGCAAATTATTGCTTTGAACATCAATTAGTTTGTGATTTACCATGAATTTGAAATTAGTTGGAATGATTTAGATTACTTTTTTTTGAACAGTTTTCTGGACTCTAGATCCGTGTCGGTATTGCTACACTCCAATGGGTCAATGTAATCCACACAGAAATGTTTAGCTACTGGCTTCAAGCAATCTGAAAATACTTGTGGATTATACAGTACCCTCCATAATGTTTGGAGCAGACACTTTTTTCCTTTATATTTGCCCATGTGCTCCACAGTTTTAAATTTGTAATCAAACAATTTAAATGTGATGAAAGTGCACTTTACAGATTTTATTGGAGGTGTTATGTCTCAAACCAGTAACAACAGAAGATGCAATTCAAAAGGGTTCAATTTTAACTCTATTTATTAATGATTATTAACAATATAATGTCTTTGAACACAATTCGACTATAAGTATCTATAGCAAATATACAGATATATATTTATAAACCGTGTATGTGGAAAAACCCAGACCATTAGTCTGAGCCAAATATTCAAAAAAGAAAAGTCCCAAAATCCCCAGGTCAGTCAGTGAAGTAAATCAGTCCAAAAAACAATCCACAGAATTCAATCTCAAAGATCAATGTCCAAATTCAGTTCTATGACTGATGTTGCATTGCAGTAAACATACAAATCCTCACTTAATTGGGTGTTATTGGTCAGCATGGGCTCATGGGTCGGAAGGGCCTGTTACCATGATATATATATCTAAAAAAAATTCCACCTTTTGTGACCTCCTTGATTTTTGTCGATTCTCACTAAATGAAAGCTGCCGTGAGTTCAACAGCATTAAGAGGCATCCATATGATTTTTCAGAGCAGGTTATCAATTATTGGCAAGACCTTCTTGCTCCATTATATCAGATTGAAAGGGGGTTATTTTAGTTTGGGGGATTCACTAAACTGCTTTTTAGTCAGAATGGTCTGATCAAGCTTCATTGAAGGTTCAGGGTAACTTCCCTATTTTCTTGCTACATGTAAACACTAGTTCTTCTTTTGCTACATTTAGAGTAGTCCATATAGTTCTGGTCAGCATATTATAAAAAGGATGTATAACCAAAGGAGTAGATGTCAGGAGGATTTGCAGAGATGACATCAAAACTATGAGGGCATGTGCATTGTCTCTTATGACTGTCTTCTCTGGACTGTTAAAATGAACCAAATTGATGAAGGATTTTGATAATGCAACATGAGGAGTGTGCATTTCACACAGCCACTCTAACTGCCGCTCTCTGCTTCACAGCTGGACTCTCCCTTTGTTCTTGAAAGTTCCAAGCAATTGGTGAGTTAACACTCAGCTGTACTACAAGTTGCATAGAGTTCTTAGCAGAAATCCATACTTTATAATGACAGTTCAAGTCCACAGGGTCAGTATGTGGTCCATAACAGAGGTTATTTGTATACATTTTGGTTTTACCGTGTAGAAATCACAGCACTTTTTATACACCTTTTCCCCCATTTCAGGGCACCATAATGTTTGGGAAATTTGGCTTCACAGGTGTTTGTGAGTACTCTGGTATGTTTAATTGCTTCATTGGTGCAGATATAAGAGAACTAGGCTTGTTTCTAAGCTTTTGATCACCTTTGGAGTCTGTACTTTCAACATGATGACCAGGCGTGCTAATAAAAGTTTTAAAAAAAAAACCAATTATGAGGCTGAAAAAGAAGAATAAAGCAGTAAGAGACATCGCCCAAACCTTAGGATTATCAAAATCAACAGTTTGGAACATCATTAAGATGAAAGAGCGTACCGATTAGTGCAGTAATCACAAAGGGACTGGTAAGCCAAGGAAATCCTCCACTCATAACAGAAGAATTCTCCTCATAATGAAGAAAAGTCCCCAAACGCCTATCCAACAGATCAGAAACCCTCTTCAGGAGGCAGATGTGGATATGACAATAGGTGCTGGAGTAGGCCATTCGGCCCTTTAAGCCAGCACCGCCACTCACTATGATCATGGCTAATCCTCCACAATCAGTACCCCCATTCCTGCCTTCTCCCCATAATCACTCAACTCCATTATCTTTAAGCTCTAACTCTTTCTTGAAAGCATCCAGAAAATTGGCCTCCACTGTCTTCTGAGGCAGAGCATTCCACAGATCCACAACTTACAGAATGTAAGACAGTAAGTAAAATACTAAAATGGTTTGGATAAAAAAAACACTTAAATAAAAATGCTATTCATTGCTTCCAGTGAATAGAAAATAAAGTGAGGGTATTATGTGAAATTGGCTGTCAATCTGTTAACACTATTTACATTACCCTAAGAATTTTATAGATAGGTCAGAGAGTCAGGATGATATAACCTAAGGTCTAATTCCAACCAGTATATCGACCTAATGAAACTTGAACGCACATTCAAATCTTGATTAATTATCCCTTTCTTGCGGATTATGGATGCGGGTAAGTTTCATATGAATGTAGGAGGGCTAAGACGACAAAAACAATTAATGATGAAATTATAATTTTTGATTTTTGAGCCTCTCTCAAATACCTGATTTTCTGCGATATTGAATTTTACTTACCGTATTTGACGGCATATAGGACAGTCCCTCTCCCCTTCCATTTTTAGCATGAGATTTCACAAAAAAATTATTTTAGTGTATTTACCTTCACTCACCTTGATGGAAACCCTCCAGTCTTGCATGGCTGAGATGCCAAAGCCTCCTCGCACATGAGGAGTGTGACCTGCTGCGCGCTGAGGCTCAAGCTTCTTTCTCCCCCACACCATACAAACATTGAATGATTAACAGACTTGCCAGGACCCGCGGGTGGGAGCGAGAGAAGACAGGGCAACAGGCAGGGCCCAGGCCCACAATCCTGGGGAGCAGATGATGGATCGCTCGCTTTAAGGGGACCACTGGGTCTTGGTGATCAGGTCTTTGTTCGACAGGCATGGCTTCTGAACAGATTGAATGAGGTGTAGGGGAGATGGCAGCGAGCAAGTGGCCTGTTAAGCTGAGGCTCATTCAATTGCTTGGGGGCTGTGCTTGTTGAACAAAGTATGATCATTAAGGCCCAGTGCTCCCCTCAAAGCACTGGGAGAGAGTGAGCAGACAGGAGTGAGAGGGAAGGAGGGAGCGAGCGGATCTTCTCACTGGAAGATGTGAGTGGTGGTGCGACTCCGGAAAGCACAGGCCACCTGAGGGAATGTTGTCCGAGAAGTGGCAGGCCTGCTTCCTGGAGAGCTGCAGCACCTCTGGGTGGATTGGGTGAGTAGTTTGAGTGCTTTCCTCCAGTTGCCATCTTGTGGAGGAAATCCTCCACTACATTTGTACTTCAGTGCCCAAAATGGCAGCATTCATGGATAGAAATGGTCAGTCACGTTTTGGGTCAGGACCTTTTATCAAGACTAAATTCTGATCTCATAAGTTGGGAATTGATTTCACTTGCACCACTTTGTAATATTTTTCCAAGGCATAATGAAGCAAGAAAGATTTGCCAGGAAGCTTTGCTCTGCACAGTGTTCTCCGCTCCTGCATATCACTACTGTGCAGTAATTCTTTGTGAAAGAATTTGTCAAGACAAGTCAATATGATGGTCAAACCTGGCAGAAATTGAGAAATACTGAAGCATCCCCAGAAAATAGTAAAATTTATCATCTCTAGCTCTCCTTGTCCAATACCATCAACACTACCTCCCAGATAGATTTCTACCCATTCTGAAGAATCCTGAAGACCCAATAAATAATTTCACATTGTAGAAATACACATTTGTTCTGTTGCCATTATACCTGTGCCAAGCACCTCCTCCTGAATATGAGAATGTTACTGTTTGATAGTCATGGCAGTGGAGATATTATCTTAGTTGCACTAACATGGTACGCTTTTATCCATTTTGGACTGAAATCTCTTTCTGGTTAATGTAACCCCATGTGGCAACTGTGATTAGATTTAACTTGCAAAGAGTAGGTGTAGTTTACTAGAGAACACACCAGTCTTATGAAAAACCTTGAGGTAGGCAGTGGAAACTGTTTATCAACAATTTTGTTCTGAGTGACCTTACAGTCCCCGCATAATTCATTCTGGGGCCATGACTAATTGAGTTGTTCAATAACTATGTTAGACCTTTACTAACAGTCCATTTTTTCTAATGGATACTCCTAATGCCCTGCCATTTTCTCTGTAGCAACAACCCAAAACGTACTCCCCAACTTATGACCGTAATTGGGACTGAAGGATCAGTCGTATCTCGAAATGGACATGTCAGAATTTTGCCTGTGGAATACTGAAGTCTTAAAGCAAATATTTTCATCACATTTTTTCATTGTAGATTTGACGATAACAACTTAAAGCTTCCTGAATTTGTTGATCAACCTTGGTGAACCTTTCCACATTCTGGTCCCAGGGTCCATAGGCTGGGCACAGTCATCTTGTTTTCGATGTGCACGTGCGAGTCTTTGGTTGGCACATGTGTGGCGGGTTCGCGTATTGGAGTTCGGTTGGTGCACGCGCAAGAATTAAGTGCACTGATGATATTGAATTTGTGGCCTTAACTCTTGCGCATGCACCAACTGAACTCCAATTCGCGAAACCACTGCAGATGCGCCAACCAAAGACTCGAGTATATGCACAGGAATCAAGATGGCCGCACCCAGCCTATGGACCCCAGGACGCCAACTAACAAAGTATGCACATTTTAGCTCTTGAGTGCCTTGTATCTCTGTTATAGTTTGTCAATGCAACATAAACCTTAAACATAAATTTTATTTTTTCTTGTGTGACTGCACATCTCTAAGCAAACCAGCCTCTTTTGTACTGCTGCACTGGCGGGATAGCTGCAGAAGATGGCGCCATCAGGACTTGCTCATTGCCTTGTGGTTTAGGCTACAGCTCAGGCCCCGGGCCATGTGATGATGTTACCGCTGCGTGGGGCGGAACTCCCGTTGGCGCATGTGAAATTCAAATAAACACTTCTACTAGAAACCCCACCGAGTTCAGTGGTGTGTTTTCTGTGTTGTAGCAGCTGCTACACTTGTATTTTTTTTAATTAGTCACATGCGCAGATGGACATAGGTCGCAAGTCGGGGACTACTTGTATAGTAAGTGACAAGGGTATTGACTGACACTTGAGGCACCTAGTTCTTAAGACCATAAGATGTAGAAGAAATAGGTTGTTCAGCCCATTGAGTCTGCCCTACCATTTAATCATGAACTGATTCATTTTCCTGCTCAGCCCCACTCCCCAGCATTTTCCTCTATAGCATTTGATACCCTGGCTAATCAAGAACTTATCAATCTCTGCCTTAAATATACCCAGTGACTTGGCCTTTACATATTCATCACCTCTGGCTAAATAAATTCCTCCACATCTCTGTACTAAATGGATCCCCATCAATCCTGGACTTGCCCTTCTTCAACCTTTCTTCATCTATTCTGTCCATGCTTTTCAATATTGGAGATGTTTCAGTGAGATTCTAACCCCCACCCCCCAAATTCCAACATTACAGGCCAAGAGCTGACAAACATTCCTCATCTGATACATACACTTCTATTTCCAGACAGTGCAACCATATTTGGTACACTGACTGAATGAGCATGTATCATTCTCTCCCGAACCAATATCCCTTATTCACTTTCAATGGCAAGGGATTCACTCCCCAGCCCCACAGACCAAGACAAAGGTTTCTTTCAGAGTTTTGTCTCGCTCACCTTATTCCTGCTGGAACAGAGGGCAGCTGACAGACAAACATCAGCTGCCGATTTATTGGGATTTTGGGTCACACCTAAGTGTCGGGCTTCCAGGGATTGGAGGGAGAGTTGGGGAGTTTTGAAGCAAGGTTACAATAGTGACTGGATCCTCCTGGGTTACTCCGTTTGGTTGCTCGGCAACCATGGATATACCATGGAGCATATATCTGAAGAGCTGAGGGCTGTGGGACGTTCTCAGATCAGAGAAGTACTTTTGAAATGCGCCAGATTGGGTGATTGGGTGATTCAGGACCACAGAAATAGGAGGAAGCACCTCACTGCCTCCAGCCTTTCTAAATATATTGAAATAATTTTAGCAACCATTTGATTGATGTGGCTACCATAAGAAAATAATGATATACCTGATTTGTGTCACATCTCCATTCAGAGGCCCATCTACCTTATTAATGCCTCACTGTCTACAGCAATTACTGTAAATTTTATTCATATGACAAGTACATCTAATGTTCAAGGTGCACCTCCAGTATATGATTCTACTTTTTATCAGCAATAACTGCATTCTGGATTTTGCTGTTTCAAAATTGTACCAGAGGTACCAGATGGAGGAGAGTCCACCAAAATAACCTGAATTTCCACAAGATTCATTATTCAATTAGGTGATTTCTGATCATGTAGAAACATCATCAACAATCTGTACTAACAAAAAATTTAACACGAATTCTGCCAGACAGATCATAATAACCTGCAGAGCACTTGACAAATTACAATTCATCCCAATAAATGAATGTGGTTGTACCCATTGAGTAGCCATCATTTGATATGTAGTCCATTAGAATAAGTAATCAGCCTGAAACCTCAACAGTTTCACTTTCTAGAGATGCTGCTTAGCCTGTTGGATATTTTCATGTCTGCTTTTATTTCACATTTCTGATTTTATTATAATTCTCATTCTTGTTTTCAAATCTCTCCTGAATGATCTCCCCCTTTGTCTTCATTATCTCTACTCTGCAGCCTTTAGGAATATCTGTGTGCCTCCAATAATAAAATGTAAATAGACACACAATGAACCTAAAATCTTATCATGGGAGATTTCAGTCTGAAATGGAACACTTTGATACCCACCAATTTAAATATATAATTGAATAACTCTGCTGTGGAATTCTTTATGTTAAGGAAGAATTTGTTCCAAGAAGAATTTCTGGAAATGCCAGAGCTATTGCTACTACTAAAAAGAAACAAAATTAAAGAATGTATTAGTGGTTTGACACAATATGTTGTGTTTGCTGAGCTTTTTGTCTTGAAAAATAAATACTACAGTACTTGGGTTACTTTTGGTTCTCATCTTAAACATCGATAACCGATCATTGATGACCTATATCACTAACATAAAATTCCACAGGGCTGACTTTTGGCTCTGTTTACCTTCCAGCCAACAGGCTGCCATTTGCTTGCTTTTTGCCACTGCTGCTCATCACTGTTACTGTGAGGTCCAAGACACTTCAAGGCACTTATCTTGATTGTGTGCAAATGACATATGGCAAGTTGCCTTCAAACAAGTATCCAATGAGATAGTTTCCAGTACCAACACCAAGCCCGTCAACAGTTGGAGTGTGGAGTTGTGGGAAATAAAATAACATGAAGAGTTAGCATAGATGACAATATAGAGAACAATACAGCACAGTGCAGACCCTTCAGCCCTCGATCTTGTGCCAACCCATATATTTCTTCCTTTAAAAAAAAGTACTAAACCCCCTACTCAGTAACCCTTTTTTTCATCCAAGTGTCTCAGAGCCTCCACCACCATCCCCGGCAAGACATTCCAGGTGCCCACAACTCTGTGTAAACACACACACACACACACACACACACACCTTGCTCCTGATGTTTCCCCTAAACTTCCCTCCTTTAAATTTGTACATGTGTCCTCTGGTGTTTACTGATCCTGCCCTGGGAAACAGGTGCTGGCTGTCCACCCGATCTGTGCCTCTCATTATTTTGTAAACCTTCATCAAGTCTCCTCTCATCCTTCTACTTCCACAGGGAAAAGTCCCAGCTCTGCTAACCTTGCCTCATAAGACTTGTTTTCCAATCCTGGCAACATCCTGGTAAATTTCCTCTGTACCCTCCATAGCTTCTATATCTTTCCTATAATGAGGTGACCAGAACTGAACATAATACTCTAAGCGTCATCTCACCAAAGATTTGTAGAGTTACAACATGACTTCTCCACTCCTGAATTCAATCCCCCATTAATGAATTCCAGCATCCCATTGGCCTTCTAAACTATCTTATTAACCTGTGTGGCGACCTTGAGGGATGTATGGATTTGAACCCCAAGGTCCCTCTGTTGATCCACACTCTTTAAGTAACCAATCATTAACCCTGTACTATTGGGATGCTGCTTTTGAGAAGCTTCCAATAATAATGTGTGAAGCAGTAAATTGTTAACTTCCAGTGAACTAATCATTCTACTGTTTCAAATGGATAGTCTTAGCAGCACACACAATTTTCAGATTGATTTTAATTGTGCTTGTTTGAAGTCGAATTATATGTGTCTTCCATTCTGATACAAGCAATTATTCTCCTCAATACGCTAAATGAAATGGTACTGATCAAACTAGTAAACAGGGCAATAATTCATTTTCCAGATACTTTTGCCCTTTGGATGAAATTAAAATGGATCCTTACTTAACTAAAGTTTAATTTAACATGTCTATAATTTTGGGGCTGATAATGTGATGTAGACCACACACAGGATTTGGTGATGCTTGAGTCTTTTGAAATAGTAGATGAAAGGAGATTGACAGTAAGCATGCCTCCTGTGGTCCATCAGGAATGAAGTGCCAGCAACTAGTCTTGTGAGCAATGATCTTTCCCTGCAGGGTGCAGCTACCAGATTCACGATGTGGGGACTTAACACTACTGGAAATAACGTGAGACTGATTCATTCAATGTACTTGTGATTTCTTGTGTGCATGGCACATGTGTATGCATTAAAATGCTGCATCACTAGGTCAACTCTCAAAAACAGAATCATTTCACTGAGAAACCAAAATAAGATTTTATGTTTGGTTCACCATCAGTTTAAAAAGTGTTGGGAAATTTTCATGACATTTTTCTGGTTATGTTTTTTAGATAATTTTGCAGTCAGGTGGAATATTTCTCATCATTCAATTTTGCACAAAGATTACTGCTGCTGCTGGATAGTTCATTCTTACACTGCTCAGCAAAGAGCCCTGTTCAAAATCTGATTTTTCTCCACTGAAACAATAAAAGCAATATCTATTTTTAACCAAGCTCGCTGCTAATGCTCTGTTCCTGTTGGTGAAGATTTTCAAGATGAGTAATTTTACAGATATTAGCATCCTGTGTTACAGTTATCAAAGCAACTCAAGATGTTTGCTTAGTCATGAAACACTTCCATTACACCATAACCTGTCCACTTATCTGACACTGAAACTGGGAAACAGCTGCTCTTTGATTACCGGCATACGTGAGTTTCACTATAGCTTTGATGTCGTCTCTGTGCCCTTACTAAACCAACATCCATTTCCTGGCTTCAATTCCACAAACCACTGGTCTTTTTCCAGAACACAGCTCTGAATTTTAGTATCATTCAAATATTTTCAAATCCTTAAAGGATGTGACAATTCTATATTGCACTTTCTTAGTATCAACGGCATGTCTCAAATCAAAAGTAGCAGAACAAAATGACACCAAACTAATGGTAAATATGCAACTAAGAAATGTCACCTCATTGATCAGATCCTTGAGGTTAGGAACACAAAAAGCAGGAATGAGCATGTTCCAATGCTGTTCAGAACCTACAATAGTTGTACACAAATTCCAGCTTCATTTATTGGTTGTAAAATCACAGCAGGGAAGGATGCCATTCACCCCAGCAATCTGCATCTGCACTCCAAATCTTTTCAAAGAAATATCCATTCAATCCAACTCTCATATCCCTCAAATATTTATCAACTTCTCTTTTGAATCTATATGTCAAGTCCTGGCATATTACAGTACCGCCTTATTCAGTGAACTGGATAATGCCTGGATGTTTCTTGTTTTGTGTGCTGATGTGTGTACTGCTTTGCTCTTTTATCTAATATTCAATTATTTTAATCCCTGCAGGTAATCTAACACTTGGTTTCCGCCACCTTCTACTTCTGATCATCCAGCTGGAATGCTGGATTGCAAATTAGCTTTTGTCTTCTATCAAAGCAGGAGTATTGTTATCATGTGAGTTTTTCCTCATGTATTTTATTCAATTAAATGCACAGGCTTTCAGTGTCCCTTAAGATGACCACTTCTACTAAAAAGCGGCAAAATGGCATTTTTAGCACAGAGGTTATTTTCCAGTGGTATTCTGCATGTGGTCAAGTTTCTCAGTCAGTGTTGATAGGCACAAGACGACTGGTGATGACTTCTCAAAACACTTTTGTTTTAATGAATTCCATCAGGGATGATCACCATCGAAACAAAAGGGTTGTGAACTGTTCATGTAACCACCTCCTACGTATGGTGATGTGCTAATATCAAATAATTTACTGGCTGCTTAAGAAGTATAAAGGTTAATCAAAATGGCATGCATCTAAATATGTGATTAAAATGATTGAATTTGTAAAGTACAGGTCTGACTCCAGGAAAGTTAAGTATTGTAATGTCATTAATGTGTACCTTATAATCTGAAATGATGAAACTGATGTTCTTTTCTTCACTACGTGTTATTTTTGCAAAGTTCTTTACTAAATTTTACCTTAATGTAACTACTTTTCCTGAGCTGTACAATGTTTTGTTTGAGTTCTCCCATTTCACAGAAATTTGTCTTCTCTGTGGACAGTTGAATGATGTGAAATGGTAGTTACCTAAAGCATGTTGAATGATATTTGGAAATACATCATGATGAACTCTTACTCTAAATCTGAACTTCATTCAGTGACGTGCTTTTGAACCATTCATATTTCAGTGATGAAAGGGTTTATTCGCATTTGTCTGAAACAATGTGAAATGCATTGAGTCAGTCATTTCTCTGATACCTGTGCTGTTCTTAAAGTACATAGTTCCAGCTCAAAAGTAATAAAGCATAAAAATATTAGATTATTATTAATGACTTTATTGGAAAATGTCATTGGAAGGGAAGCAGTCATTCAATACCCTCACTACCCTCAAGATGCTCAAGCCTTTAATATTTGAATATATGTGATACACCTTCCTGAGTGGTGCAATTTCTTTCCCTCTCTACCTCAGATTCTCCCCCATCATTATGTTCTAAGTTCACCTGTAGAAATTTGTAAGAGCCTTTAGTGACATATCAAATCTTCTTAAACTCTTAACGAGATATAGTCGAGGGTGAGGCTTCTTCATGATTGCATTGGCATGATGATCCCAGCATTAATGTTCTGAGAAGTTGACACCCATTAAAGGGTAAAGGTCCTTTCTACTGCTGACCCCTCGATGAGGATTGGTTTGTACTCTCTTGGTTTCCCATTCCTGAAGTCCACAATCAATTCCTTAGTTTTGCTAATGTTGAGTGCAAGGTTGTGGTTGTAACACCACTCAACTTGCTCCAATTGTGATTCTGCCGACAACTGCAGTGCAATCGACAAATTTGTAGATACCATTTGAATTGGGCCTAGTCACAGAGTCATGAATGGAGAGAGTAGAGGTGTGCCTGTGTTGATTGTCATGAGAAGGAGATGTTGTTACCGATCTGCACTGTCTGTGATCCTCTGATGAGCAAGTCAAGGATCCTGCTGCAGAGGGAGATGGAGAGGCCCAGATTTTTAAACTTGCTGACCAGTACTGAGGGGATGATGGAGTTAAAAGCTGACCTGTTATTGATGAAAAGCAGCTGGTTGTAGATTGAAAATGTCTGTGAACACTCGAGCTAGTTGGTTAGCACAGATTTCACCACCCTGGCAGGTACACCTTCAGGTTCACCCTCTTGAAAGATGTTCTGGTGTTGATCTCTGAGACAGATATCTCAGGATTGTCAGCTTCTGCAGGAATTCTCATTAGTGCAGTTGAATTCTAATTTTCAAAGTGAGCACATAAGATGTTCAGCTCATCAAGGAGAGAAGCATCACAACCATTTATAATGTTAGGCTTCACCTTGTATGATGTAATGGTCTGCAAGCCCTGCTATACCTCTCGAGTATCTGATTCTGTTTCTAACTTCACTCAGAATTTCCCCTTTGCTCTTAGGATAGCCTTCCTTAGATCATACCTGGTCTTTAAATGGAGATCTGGATCATGTAGCCCTCGGCAGTTGACAAATACTTTGGTTCATCCCTGGCTTTTGGATGGGGAACTCATGGTATGTACGCATGGGCAAATAATAATGAGGTGATTGTTAAATTATAGCCTGTGTGGTACTGTCGTGTACTTATGTGAAGCGGGAATTGAGCCGGTTGTCTCTGGTGATGTATCTGGTGTGATACATGAGAGTAATAATATGCATGCGCGGGTCAGAATGGAAGGGGGGAAAGGGTGGTACACCATGATGGGTCCCATGCATGTGCAGGAGAATGAGATAAGGAGCATCGTGGTCACCCGTGTGATGATGAGCCAAGTAAAAGGGGAGCCGGGCTTGACTGGGTCATGTTTTGTGGGAAGAAGAAACAGTTGTAGTGGCTGAGAAGAATAAAGAAGGTTAACACCTTTTTTTTTTAATACTGAAGAATGAGTGAGTATTTTATTTTAATTGTGTGTATATAGTGTAACTTGGTCTCTACAAGTGGTGACCCCGTGGCTTCACAGCACCTTCTAAGTAAAAATAGAAGACGATGAGGATAAATTCATTAAAGGGGCAGTTGGAGAGGTCAAGTTTGAGATACCCCGCCACCCCCCCACCTTTTTATCAACATTGAGCTGGATTGGTTCCTGATCCTCAAGGCATGTTTCTCCTCACTCAATGTGACAATTCAGAAAACAAAGTTTGTTTTGCATATGGTGTAACTCCCAGAGCAGGTTAACTGTGAAGTGGAAGACGTTCTAGTTAATCCAGACGATAACTTCCCATACGACATCCTTATGGCTACTATTTTGGAGCCAACCCAGGAGTCTCATATTGCTGAATGGGTAGCTGACGACAGCCTAGGCGATAGGAAGCCATCACAGATGTTGAGAAGATGATGCAGGTTGACTGGAGAAGTGCCTATAGAAGGGGACGTATGGAAACAATGGTTGCCTCCTTGAATTCACGGACACCAAAAGTCTTTCAAACGTCTGCAATGTTATGTCCACGACCTCTGCAGTGCAGCTAGATGCATTGACCGCTGCTCCCAGCTAGAACAAGCTACAGCGTCCTGTCAGCAAAAGATGAGTAAGCTGGAGCAGTGCAGCTAGACGCATTGACCGCTGCTCCCAGCTAGAATAAGCTACAGCGTCCTGTCAGCAAAAGATGAGTAAGCTGGAGCAGCAAATGGCAGCACTCACTGTGCAAGTCCAGGCTTTAACCACCCTTTGGAATTACCCCTGTTTATAGCCTGAATGGAATCATGTGGGTTGAGGAAAGGAAATGGATGGTGTATTTGTTGGAAGCACCGGAAATTTGCCGCTGCCGCCTCGTTGTGCCAGCCATCTTGTGATTTCTATAAACAGCAATTGAGGAATGACCAGGCCCAGCTGTAGAGGCAACTGGTGCTCATGGGCAATTCAGCTGCTGTTTTTTTCCTCAAAGGCAGTCACTTGGGTGTTCATTTTCATTCGATTCTGGTGCAGAAAATTCTGTGGTCCCTCTAACTCCTGAATAATGCAGACAGCCTAATATGTCATGTCTGTTGCAAACTATTCTCACATTCATACATATGGCCAAAGGTCACTCACTCTGGATTTCAGTCTCAGCAAACCATTTTGGAGGGTTTTCACAGTTGCAAATGTAGCAAATTCCATCATGGGGGTGTCACATTTTTCACTGCTGGTGGATTTGAAGAATTGCTGTGTTGTAGACTGCTGCACTTGATTGCAAATGAGCTGCATTTGTCATTCCTCGAACGTCATTACACACATGACGAGTCTCCAACCTAGCTCCTCCTCATTCTAAGCATTGCTCAAGCACTTCACTCATTTAGTAACCCCATCATATCACCATGGGGACATCAAGCATGCAGTGACCCACTGCCTAGGGACCCGAGGTTCTCCAGTTGCAGCGTGTGCTTGTAGATTGCACCCGGATCATTTTAACATTGCAAAAGTGGAATTTGATCACATTCAGAAGCTGGGAATAATTTGTAGATCTGACAGCTGCTGGGCGTTGCTTCTGCATATGGTTCTGAAGAAGTCTCCCAGGAATTGGCGGCTATATGGAGATTATCGTGTGCTGAAAATTCCACTGTTCCTGACTGTTACAGCATTCCCAATTTATAGGATTTTTCAGTGAACCTGCACAGCATACATATATTTGCAAAAAATAGACCTGGTGCTCGCCTACTATCAGATTCTGGTGGAACCTTCCGATATTTCCAAAACAGCAGTAATTAATCCTTTCAGCATGTATGAATTTCCTCGGATGCCATCCAATTTGCGGAATGTGATTTATGGACCTTATACTCTCTTGTCTCGATTTTGTGTATATCTGCATTGATAATGTTCTTGTGGCAAATGTACATGAAGAACACAAGCACCATCTTATGACACTATTCCAGAGACTCTATGAATTTGGCATTGTAATCAATCTGACTAAAAGTGATTTTGGTGCCACAGAACTTGTATTTTTGGGACATGGTATCTTACCAGATGAAACGAAGGTGCAAGAAACTCGAGATTTTTCAACTTCCATTTCATTTGGTCAGTTAAGGCATTTTTTTTTAGGGATGATGAATTTCTTCTACCATTTCCTGCCAAATGCAGCAGCATCTCTCTTACCCTCTTATTGACCAACTTAAGGGATCCAATAAATCAACTTCTAAAAAAAACGGCCAGCTTTGGGAGTTGTGGGGCCCCAGGTTCACAGCCAAGGTCTGTAGAATCTTAGAGATATAAATAAAGTTTATTGTAGGCTTTTTAAAAAAATCTACGGTAGAATGAAAACAGTCAAAATGTGCCCTTAAAAAGTGCATTTGAGTTAATGCACCAAATGTATCTAAGCAGATTTTAATATAAAATTGCACACATGTAAGACTATAACTAAACAATCAAAATGTGCAGATTACCTTTGAAAAGTAAATAGTTACAAAATGACTTGTTTTAGTCACAGTAAAATGATTTAGTAAAAATATTAATTTTATTTTTTGTCTCTATAATTCAAAATGTAAGTAAACAGCATTGTTGGGAACAAATAATCTTTTTTGGATTTCTAAAAATCACTTAACATTAATAAATGATAAATAAGTCATTATTATTACCTTTTATTATGAAGAAGTTAACTTTCTTGATTTTTTTTCCTGTGCAAAGGAGTTTGTTTAAGTCGAAACTCCTGCCAATTTCTGATTCCATGGACATAATTGTTAAACTGTTCATGAGCACACACGTGTTCAAAAGTTGAGCATCAGTGGTGCTAAATCTAAATTTTGACTGAGTTTTAGAAAGTTTGGGCGAGTCAGAATTTTGGAGGTCCCTATTTTGGACTTTGATTGTACAGGGAAAAAAATCAAAATATAAAAAAAACTTTTAAAGAATTTAGAAGAAAATTAAAATTGTTGCTGTTCTCTATAAAACCTGCAATGTGGTGTTAAGTGTATGCTGCAATATGTTGTGTGTATCTGACAAGACTAGATATTACCCTAGCACAGGGCCCCCTGAGGTGCAGGGCCCAATTGGGAGCAATTGGTCCAATTGGCTTAAAGCCAGCCCTGTTTTAAAAAAAAAACATTGTGTTTGGGTGATGATGCCATTCATGCTTTCAATAATGTGAAGACTGCACTTGCGAATACCACGATGCTTGTTCACAAGAAGTCCAACGTCTTGCTATCTCTTACCATGGATGCCTCCATCAGTGCTGTGAGAGCTGTGTTATAACTAAAAGTCAGTGGGAGGTTGGAGCCACTGATGCTCTTTTCAGCCAAGCTGTTACTAGCTCAGGCTAAATTCAACACGTTTGAGCAAGAACTAGCCATCTACCTTACTTCTGTTTTTTGGTTGAAGGTCACCTCTTTACCATTTATCCAAGCCACCAGCCTCTCATGCATACCGCACGAATAAGCAAGCACCATTACTCATTATGGGAAATTTGGCACTTGGATTTTCCTTGGACATACATTATATCCGAGGGAAGGCAAATGCGGTGGCTGACGCCCTGTATAGGCACAATACAGTGGCCTTACAAATGATTACCATAGATTTCAGTGTCATGGCTCACACCCAACATATCGATTCAGGTCTCATCCAGTACTACTAAATCAACGCAGGTCTCCACTTAAAAGACATACGCCTGGATAACACTGGTAAAACATTAGCTTGCGACTTTTGCTCAGGAAGGCCTTGGCCTTTTGTACCCACGGCAATGCAGCAGGAGGTTTTTAATGCTCTCCATAACCTATCTCATCCAGGCAGCAGAGCGTTGATTAAGATGATTACAAAACAGTTGACCTAGTCTCAGGTTAAGCAGGATGTTAGATTATGAGCTACTTGTCATGTCAGCATTCTAAAGTCTCCAGACACACGAAATCCAGAAGTGGAGTTTTTGCTGGTCCTGGCATGTGTACTGTAGTAAAAGAGGGCCTTGGTTGTTCAGTGGCAGAAATGGTAAATGGGACCACGCTGACTCTGCCTGGCGAATTTGTTAATCCAGGTCCGGGAACAGCGCAGATGATCCCTTGTATTATGTTGACCATCTACGGGAAAGCATGCGGTTGCTCAGGCCAACACCTACACTACATACTGGATGTTTTACAACACCTTACATATGTTCATTCAACGTGACACTGTTTGCCAACCACTTCAGCCTTCGTTTATGGTAGCTCTTACAAGGTCATACAATGCCATCCAAAATCTTCCATGGTCCAGAGAAATGGGAAACATGATACTGACTCCATTGACTGTGTAATGCCAGCATGTCACTATCACTGTCTTTTGTTTGGAATATTTTATTTAATCAACATATATAAGATCATAATAACTAACAATGATAAGTAACAATGTTAACACATATGCTGAAAATATATAGAAAAAAATCTAAAAACTAAAGCGAAAACTAACATAACTAAAAACTTTTTAAAAATCCTCCAGACCCTCCCACCCCCTCCCCCAAACCTAATCTATTCCCATAACTAAAATACATGATGCTATAACTGCATAATAATTAATTTGGATTGCATCAGATAACACTAAAGGAACCCAAATAACATAAAATTATTATTCATTCAGGGAAATTTTCACTGGACAGGGGAATTTTTTTTTTAAATTACAAAAATTATCATTTTAGTCTCATAATTATAGTATACGGCCTCCAAATTTGCAGGAATAAAAAATAGCTACCTGTCAAATTATAAGTAATTTTTTTTTTCTAAAGGAATACAACTTTAAATCTCGGCATGCTATCTATCTAATATTAATGAAACTTCGGGTTTCCATGTTACAGCGATACATTTCCTTGTTAACTTAACAAATTTTAATTGAGAATTTGACAATAATAATTTAGGAGTAACACTCAAAATTTCCTAACAATAATTCAGGATTTAACAGAAAAATCATTCCAGTGATTCGTTGCAAAAAATTCCTAACAGAGACCTAAAAAGAATTGACCTGCAAACAAGACCATGTAGAATGAAAAAAGTTCCAATTTCTCTTCCATATCTAAAACATTGATTAGATAAATTTGATCTCCATCTATTCAGTTTCTGAGGTGTTATATACAATTGATGTAAAAAATTATAGTGGAATAATCTCTTTGGCTTGGCTTCGCGGACGAAGATTTATGGAGGGGGTAAAAAGTCCACGTCAGCTGCAGGCTCGTTTGTGGCTGACAAGTCCGATGCGGGACAGGCAGACACGGTTGCAGCGGTTGCAGGGGAAAATTGGTTGGTTGGGGTTGGGTGTTGGGTTTTTCCTCCTTTGCCTTTTGTCAGTGAGGTGGGCTCTGCGGTCTTCTTCAAAGGAGGTTGCTGCCCGCCAAACTGTGAGGCGCCAAGATGCACGGTTTGAGGCGTTATCAGCCCACTGGCAGTGGTCAATGTGGCAGGCACCAAGAGATTTCTTTAGGCAGTCCTTGTACCTTTTCTTTGGTGCACCTCTGTCACGGTGGCCAGTGGAGAGCTCGCCATATAACACGATCTTGGGAAGGCGATGGTCCTCCATTCTGGAGACGTGACCCATCCAGCGCAGCTGGATCTTCAGCAGCGTGGACTCGATGCTGTCGACCTCTGCCATCTCGAGTACTTCGACGTTAGGGATGAAAGCGCTCCAATGGATGTTGAGGATGGAGCGGAGACAACGCTGGTGGAAGCATTCTAGGAGCCGTAGGTGGTGCCGGTAGAGGACCCATGATTCGGAGCCGAACAGGAGTGTGGGTATGACAACGGCTCTGTATACGCTTATCTTTGTGAGGTTTTTCAGTTGGTTGTTTTTCCAGACTCTTTTGTGTAGTCTTCCAAAGGCGCTATTTGCCTTGGCGAGTCTGTTGTCTATCTCATTAATAGTATTAGACATAACTTCTTTACATAGATTTTGGCAATCCTGCTGATCTATTATCATATCTAAATCTTGTTCCCTTCTTTCTTATGAATTAACCAAACCTACCTTAGATTTTTGTTCTTGTAACAAAATATACGCAATTGAAATAAATTTTTAGTCATTTCATTATCTATAATTTGCTCCAAATTTGAAGGATCTTTCAAAATCATTTCTGATCCTAATTTTTCACTCAAATAAGCTCTCAACTGAAAATAACACAAATAGCATGGAATATTACATTTAATTATTAATTGATCAAAAGACATCAATATACCATTATCATAACCATCTCCCAATTTAAAAATTATTTTATTATTCCATATATCATCTTTTGAAAAAATTAATAAAGGATTCATTAATGGCATTTTTAAACCAAAGATTTCCATCAATTTCTAATTTAACTTTATTCCAAACACTAAGCAAATGTTTTAAAATCAGAGCATCTTTTATAGATTTTTGATTCCCATTTATAAATAAACTCTTCTGGTATAATTTCTCCAATCTTATTTAATTTAATGTCCACCCAATATGATTTAGTTTTAACAAACATAGAAACTAAAAATATTAATTGTGCTGCCTTGTAATAATTTTTAAAATTAAGAAATTGTAAATCCCGTTGTTCATATTTGCATGTTAACGTTTCTAATGACTTCCTTACCATTTTCACTTTTCAAAGAAATTTCATAATTTGTTTATTTAAATCTTGAAAAACATTTTGAGGTATAGATATAAAGTTTGAAATAAATATTGAATTCTTGAAAAAAATATTCATTTTAATACAATTAACTCTCCCAATCAATGTAATAGGTAAATTTACCCATCTCTTTAAATCTTCATCTATCTTTTTTAAAATTGGAATATAGTTTATATAAATTTTTCAAATTATTATCATTACATATATCTAAATATTTAATCTTATCTGTCCATTTAAATTGAACTTTATCAATTCCATTACTTCCCTTTTATCCCAATTTATTTTAGACCCTGAGATTTTCCCATATTCTAACAACGGACTATAAAGTCTTGGCAATAATAATTGCGGTTGAATTAAATAAAATAATACGTCATCAGCAAATAAACTAATTTTATGTTCAATCTGATTTATCTCAAACTCTCTCAACTGGCAATCTAATTTATCTCAAACTTTCAACTGGCAATCATCTCGAACTTTTTATGCAAGAGGTTCTATAGCTAAAGCAAAGAAAGTGGTGATAAAGGACACCCCTGTCTACTAGATGTAGTTAAATTAAAAGATTGAGATATCTGTCCATTTGTTATTACCTTAGCTTTTGGATTTCTATATAGTGCCTTAATCCAATTTATAAAATTTACACCAAAACCAAATTACTTAGAACATTAAACAAAAAATTCCATTCTAACTTGTCAAAAACCTTTTCTTCAACTAAAGCTACTATAACACTTAAATCTTCTTTCTTCTGAGCTAGATGAATTGTGCCTTGGGGTACCTCACAAAATGAAGGACAAACACGACAATCCAGCAGGCTCCATGAGGTCTGCAGTGCTGGCCTCCAAATGGTCACAACTAAAGGAGCCTAACTAGCCTATCAAGGAAAGCAGATCGTAAATGCACCAATCTATGCTGAGGGGCTTTGACTATACTCCTCATTTTGAGAATAAAAGCAGGGAGTGAGCCCTATAATGCTCAGTGTTAACTACACTCAACTAGGGTTTGTGTCATTCTTTCTGGGAACAGCATGTTCTTTCTGAGCTAATCTACATACAGCTATAACCTCTCCTGCACTATAGGCTCCACAGAGTCATGGCCTGTAGCAGCTAGCTACATTACAATATTTTCCGAAGTTTGTCTATTTTTGACAAAACCCATCTGATCCATATTTATCAATTCAGAAAGATGCTTATTAATTCTATTTGCTAATACTTTTGCTGTATTTTTATAATCAATATTCAATAAAGATACCTATATCATAGACCGATATGAAGCTGGTTTTGATGGATCTCTATCTTTTTTAGGTATTACTGTAATTATATCCATATAAAAAGTTTCTGGAAGACAATGTTGCTCAAAATCTTATTCTATTACTTTCATAAATAATGGAATCAATAAATCTTTAAATTCTTTATAAAATTCTACTGGGAACCCATCCTCTACTGGAGATTTATTTTTGTGGAAACTACTGAGTACATCATAAACCTCTTGTTCAGTAAAAGGCTATCCAAATCATCTTTACCTTCTTGAGTTAAATTTGGTAATAACAATTGTGATAAATATTCGTCTATAGCCACCTCATCATGTAATGATTCAGATGTATATGTTTTCATAAAATTCCTTAAATACATCATTAATTTTTTTGTCATTGATATGTCACTTCATTATTATTCTCTTGTATTGCATTAATCATTCTGGAAGATTGTTCCACTTTTAATTGCCAAGCTAAAACTTTGTGATCATTCCCCTACTTCATAAATTTTCTCTGTTCTGTATGTTAACATTGTATTGTGTGTAGTTTTTGATTGACTAAATTATATTTATCCTCAGAAGATGATTTTTGAATTTCCTTTTCTAATGATGTTATTTCCTTTTCCAATTTATCTATATCCTTCATATATTTCTTTTAAGTTTTGTAAAATATCTTATCATTTGTCCACTTAAATAAGTTCTCAACGCATCCCAAATTATAAACATGTCCTCTGTTGAATGCGAAATAATTGTATATGTTGTCTTATAAAAAAGAAATGCGACCTTTTCAATAATAAAGAATTTAATCTCCGCCTATAGACTAAGTATTGCTTTTCAGCAAATTCCAATTCATCGATATCACTGTTGAAGGATCAGCTACACCCCTGCCAGTTAAAGCATACACCACCTGCCTTGCAGTACCAGACTAAGTCGGGATGGAATGTCAGCCCCCCAGATCATTACATTGCGGGACAGATCCAGTTAATCATCTCATCGCATGGCTCGAGGGCTGGGGGAGGGGGCGGGGATGTTATAATCGTCTACTTGCGTGAGCCGGGAGTGGAGCCGGACATCACTGGTGACACATCTGGAGCCACGAACAAGAGTCATAACGTGCAGGTGCATACTCCATGATGGGTCATGTGCATGCACAGGGTTGCAAGAGGAGGAGATTAGGAACATTGCGGTCACCCGTATACGGAGAGCCAATGAAAAGGGCAGGGGGGGCTTGACTGGATGGTGTTTGATGGGAAGAAGAAACAGTTGCAGTGGCTGAGAAGAATAAAGAGGGTTAACACCATTTTGTGAGAGTAAAAAGCAAAAGGAAAAACTTGAGACAAGAAACTGAAAAAGAGAAAGGAATGAAATCAGTAAGAGAAATTGAAGGGAATCTGGAGAGGCATTTTGGGAAAGGCGCAACTTGATAACCCTGCATGGAAGAATGTACTGGGAGGGGTGTTTTGGGGGATGAAGGGAGAAGCTACAAACAGACTTTGAATGAAAATGATTCTTGTATTGCAGTTGCTTTGTCATTGATGCATTGAGACAGTAAGTTTTTTTTCTCAGAATGAACCTTAAATCTTTTATCAAAACTTTCCTAAAGTAATTTTGTCTCTAGAATGTTCTTGAGGATAATTTTGCCTTGTGCTGCTTTGGAATGAATCATTTTATCTATCCAATATTTTGCTCACTTTCATTTGAGGCTTTTCCTTTTTTATTTTTGCAATTCTTAATTTCCACAATATTTATAGATGCCTCTGTTCACGTCCAGTGCTAGCTTCTAGCCTTTCCTTAACATTTTTTCAATGTGTCCCCAAGTTAACCTCTGTGGGATAGTGTCCCAAAGTTTGCTTTGATATCTGGGCATTTGTGACTTTCCATTTGCATCACGTACAGTGATGTGCAAATCTTAATCCACAAATCTTTGCTTTATCTGTGACTTCAGTTTGTTCTTGTGGTGCATTCCACAGCTAGCGTGACTAGTAAGTGTCTGTTATAGAGTAATTAATGGTTCCTCACATGAGATTTAGGAGCTAAAGGAAGGGGTCAATTATTTTTCAGAGGTGATCTGATTGCTGCAGAGAAATGGATTTGAGGTAAATCCACAGGACCCATAAGAGTGGCAGAGAGGATCACTGGAGTCTCCCTCCCCCACCCACAGCCCTCCATTGATGTGATCTACCGAGATCATTGCCTGAAATGGGTGTGCAAAATCATTGAGGCCCCCTTCCACCCTGCACACAGCATCTTTCAGCTGCTCCCATTGGGAAAGAGATACAGGAGGATCAGAGCAAGCACCACCAAGCTGAGGAACAGCATCTTCCCACAGGCAGTGAGAATGCTGAATGACCACAGGAACACACATTAACCATCTGAGACTCTCATATTTATGAAACAATAATTACTTATTTATCTGTGTATAGGAAATAATTGTCCTGCATATGTATTGTTTGTCTGTTTGTGTGCTATGTCTGGTTGTGTGTCTGCATGTTTTGCATTGAGGACCGGAGAACATTGTTTTGTCGGGTTGTACTTGTGCAATCAGATGACGATAAACTTAACTTGATCCTGAATTTTATGCCATCAGCTCAGAAAGTCATTGAAGGTTTGAAGGCATTCCCGGAGCAGTAATCTGAAATGATGTTTCCACAAAAGTGCTGGAGAATCTCAGCAAGTAACACAGTGTTCTTTATTTAACTAAGATAATGATGAATAACCAATGTCTCAGGCCTGATCCCTTCATTAAGGTTTGAGCAAAAAGCAGGCAGGGGCCTGTATAAAATGGTGAGGGAAGAGCACAAGCCCATGGGCAAGAGGACATGGGTGAATATTGGTGGGAGGGCACAAGAGAAAAAAGTTGAGAAATGATTGGGGGAGGGAATAGCTCTGAATGGAGAGGGAAAAAGATGAGAGCTGAAGGAAAGAAGATAGAGGGATGGGGAAGAAAGGAACACAGGGGACTTATGCACGGCCAAACCAAGACCACCTGTAAATTGGAGAACAGCGCCAAATATTCTGTCTGGGCACTCTTCAACCGGATGGCATTAACATCAGCATCTTCGATTTCCATTAGGCTACTTCCCTGTGTCCCTCTCTTCCTTCATAAAGAACACTGCATGACTTGCAGAGTTCCTCCAGCAATTTTGTGTAAATTACAATCACAGTGTCTGCACATTTTCCAAAATGGTGCGATTTCATTTATATTTCTAGCCTCAGTGTGGGTTTTATTATTTTGTTCCGTGGTCACAGTTCACTTATCATTTTGCTTTGACTACTTGGAAGCTGTCATGTTGGATTTTTGCGATCCAGAATTTGCATTATTACGGTATTGCATTTGTTAATTTTATACTTTTTTTACATGACGGCATTGTGAGATGCTGGGTGCTGACAACTGTTGTTTGCTCAAAGTGCTGAAGTGTTAGGCAATGATAGTGACAGAGTTTATTGTCATAAGCATTGTACAGTGTTCACATGCACTGAAAATCTTACTTGCTGCACTGTCTACTTTTTTTTATTTGACTAGTCAAAACATTGCATTCTCCAACTCCCCAAGCACCACCCAGCCAAACTCCTCTGACTCTCTCATTGGCCCACTGCCACACAAGTGATCTTGACACGCTAACTCTCCTCCCCGTGCGTCTGAGATCCATCACCTCTATACTGACGCCTAACACACCCACGCATGTGCGCTATTACTCCTTCGGGTCGCCTCACTTGTGCCATCAGCAGCAACTGGCATTACTCCCAACAAAAGTAAGTGCACGACCATTACAGAGTTAAAAGAACAATAACTACACAAAACATAGATACTAAATATTCACTGTTATCCTGCTGCAAAAACAACTGACTGCAATAGTTTAAACAGTACTTTTGTGGTTGGAGTAGTCCTTGATCAGTGTAAGAAGGGGATGTTCAAGAGCCTGATAACTGTTGGAAAGAAACTATTCTTGAACCTAGAGGTGCATGTTTTCAGATTTATGCGCCTTCTGTCCGAAAGAAGCAGTGAGAATAAGTTGTGACCGGGATGATGGAGATCCTTTATGGTAATGGGTGTCTTCTTGAGGCAATGCCTCACCAAGATGTCCACAATGGATAGGAGGTTGGATCTTCTGATGGACCTTCCTATATTATCTTTTGGAGCCTTCTATGCTCTGCAAAGATATCACCTCCAGTATAAGCAATGATGATAAGTCAAGGTTTTGATAGGTGCAATTAGTTCCCAGGGAAGCAACACATGACTCTGGATGCTGCTTTGTTCTCAAGGTCGTTAACTCCACTTTTGATGAAGTTTGATATGTTCCAGTTAACATTGTTGGTGTCATTTCCCCATATAATCTGCAAGGTATTCAAACAATAAATAATCTAGTGGATGAAAACCAGGATCAAATTCTGGTTTTGATTCACCAAATTTTAACTGAAAGTAATTGAACTTCCAAATGATCTAATTGTTTTAGAACATGAAGGAGTTAAATATTAGCAAACTAGCAGTGAAGTCAAACTAATGTCTGTAATAAATTGTGAAATTCTAGCATTTAATTCATGCTATTTTCAACCAGTTGAAAAAATTCAGTAAGTGCCAGTATGTGCTAGAATTTTAATGTCCCCTCTGGAGGAGGTTTTCCTTCATAAAGCTAAGATTAAACAATGATTCCAGGGATGGCTAACTTGCAACTCCTACTTTCCAAGAAATTACTTTCCAGCTCCACACATAATAGAAGACTATTTAATATTTTAATTTTAACATAGATGGAGGTTATTTCATACCATCAAATTAATGAACTGATCCAGTGTGTAAAAGTAGATGACACAATTTTCTTGTTTATTTTCATTGTGTGATGACATTGTTTAATGTGTACAATGTATCGTATATGTTGAACGTTTAGTAGGTGGGGAGGGGGTGGGAAGGAGGGAGGGAGGAAAATGACACTGTGTATATTCAAGAGGGAAATGTTTATGGTCAATATGGTTCAGTGTGGAAAATAAATAAATAAATAGATTGATAAATTGATGATTGCTGCCTCAGATCATTTCCTCGCCCCAACTTAGTTTCTGACAACCTACTCTTCTTGCATATGCCCATTGACACCAGTCCCCTACCCCTCCTGATTCCCTATAGACCTCTATAGTAGTGGTAGCTTACAGTCGCTATTTAACTTAACAGACAGCCCGTCTTTGTGACATTAGTTATAAGCATGTTATGTCATTTTCTAACCATCTGAAGAAAGTCAGGAAATCATGGACAAGAGTTTTGGATGTTCCTCAGGTTTCTCCTTCTGGAATACAACAAACAAATAACATCTAGTCATTGTAATATAATATCACTACTGTTAGTAAAGCATATTAAAGACAAATATTGACAATGACTGTTTTGACACAATATATAAAACAATGCACATCATATCCAGTATTAATTCAAAATCTACAACAGTTTGTAATTATAAAGTACTATTGATATAATAAAAAGCTTAAAAATATTTCACAGGGTAATTTAGCATCCAGCCAAATAAAGCAATAATAGGTCTGGTGACTGAAATCCTGGGCAAAGATTTGAGTTTTAAAAAGTAGCTTTACTAATGGGGAAAAAAGTAGAGATGTGTAAAAGAGCAAGGGGAGTGGGGTTCCAGAGCATGTGTTGGCACATTTAGATGCGACTGCCGAGGTAAAATTGAGAAAGCTTAGGGGCAAGAATTAGTGAAATCCCAGATATCGTGAGAATTGGAGGAATGAAGGAGAGTTATGAGATTGGGAGGGGCAAAGTAAATGGAAAATGTGGAGGTGAATTTTAAAATCAAGGCATTGTTTAATTTGAATCCTTTGTAAGAGGGAAGAACAGGCATGATCATACACAGGCAATATGATGACCTTGCATTCATATAAGCTAGTGGGGGAAGGCTGATCAGGAGAAAGTAAAATGGGTAGTAATTATAGAGTAATTAAACTTTGGAAGTATGTAATCGTTTTTGGAGTATGTTTTTTCAGTCTGGGGGTTTATTACTAAACTACAGGTTGCCTGCAATTTTAAGGTATGTATGTAGAAATATGTCATTAATAGGAAAGAAAAATGATCAATGCAGAGTTTTACTGGAAAAAGATGTAGAGTTAGCAAGTAACTAGTATTTTACATTGGAGGTTGTCAACAGCATATGCCAAGCCTCGTTCTCTGACATTTGAGAACAGAATACCTTTAATTCACTTGAATATAATAGGGAAAGGACAAATTCAGGTAGCTCAGCGTACCTGTAGAGCACTGTCAATTAGTTCAGTGACATCAGAGCTAACAGTGTGTTAGTTTCCCATATTTATAAAATTTTAACATCAAGAATAATTGGATTATATTATAGACTTCCTAATAGACAGCAGGAATAAATTTGTAGACTGATAGCAGACAATTCAATGAAACGAAGTTGTAGAAGTAGGTGATAGTGGACCAAACTCACAAAGCATTTCATGGATGTGAGTGGTTCTGGGCGATAGTCATATGATTGATGCCCTTTTGAAGCAGGTTGGAACTTCAGACTGCAACAGGGACAGATTGAAAATGTCTGTGAACAATCCAGCTAGTTGATTGGCACAGATTTTCATTATCCTGCCATGTGCACCATCAGGGCCTCATGCCTTGTGAAGGTTCACCCTTTTGAAAGATGTTCTGACATTGGCCTCTGAGACTAATATCTCGGGGGTTCCAACTTCTGCAGGGATTCTACAGAGATTACTACTATGGAGGTCCTACTCTTCAGCCTCTTAGGACTCCCTAAACTTAATTTGAAGGACTCTACCCAACACCTCAGGCTGCTCACCCTCCCGTTTAAGAATATTCCTCAAGCATTACTTTACACGGGGAGTAGATGTACAGCCAGGTGATTAGACTAGCTAAAGTTCAGGTGTGGGATGGCTTGGTAAGCATTCTTGATGGTGGTGTAGCAGTGGCCAAGTATTTTGGCTCCTATGCTTGCGTGGGTAATATGTTAGTGATAGTCTGACAGTGACTTCTTCAGGTTGGCTTGGTTGAAATCACCTCCGATGATCTGGAATATGTCAAGGCATGCTGTCTCGTGGTTGCTGATTACGGTGCTCAGACCCTTTAGTGCCAGCCTAATGCTAGCCTGGTGTGGAATGTACACAGTGACCAGGATGATGATGAAATGATCGCCAGATGTTCTAGGTCAGGGAGCAGGATTTGGAAATAACTGTTATATTTGTGCCCCACAATTAATTGATTTCAATTCCCCACCCCATATTCTTGCCCACATGTCTGTCCATGGTCTGTGCACTGCCAGACTGAGACCACTTGCAAATTGGAGGAACAACACCTCATGGGCACTCTCCAACTGGATGGCATTAATATCAACTTCCCCAGTTTTTCCAACAGTGGCAGTAGCTCTAGATGCAGAGAAGGCCTTCAATAGGTTTGAATGGAGTTTCCTCTTTAAAGTATTTCAGAAATGTAAATTACCGGAAATATTTATTAATTGGATCAAGGCTCTATATAATGGTCCCAAGGCAAAAAAAAAGTGTTAACTAATGGATATATTTCAGATTGTTTTAAATTGAGTTGGTCAACTAGGCAGGGATGCCCACTGTCACCTTCCCTTTTTGTTTTAGCTATAGAACCATTGGCAGAATTGATAAGAACAGACGCAATGATAAAGGGAATAAAAATAAAAGATGAAGAATTTAAAATTAGTTTATTTTCAGATGATATTATTGTATATTTAACACCTCCTGAAAAATTAATAAGGTGGTTACATAACAAATTGAAAGAATATGGGGGCGATATCAGGATATAAAAGTGAGGTGATGCCAATGAACGCAGCTGATTATACACAAATGTTAAAAGGATTCTCTTTTAAATTGCAGTTACAGGTCATACGTTACTTTGGTATCAGAATATATAATAAATCATTTGTTTAAGTTAAATTATCAACCATTAATGAAAAACTAAAAGAGGATTTAGAGAAATGAAAGGATTTACCTCTAATTCTAATAGGAAGAGTAAACTGCACTAAAATTAACATATTTCTGTGATTACAATACTTATTTCAAATGTTACCTATTCCCTTCACTGGGGAATTTTTTTAAAAACAGAATAAATTAATAAGAAAATTCTTATGGAAAGGTAAGAAAACCAAGCTTTGGATAAGTTAACATGGACATATAAACAAGGGGGATTGCAGTTACCACATTTTTAAAATTACTATAGTGCAGCCCAATTAAGTTTTTTGTCAGATTTCTATCAGGTAAGAGAAAGATTGGCTTGGCTTAGGATAGAATTATATAAACTAGAGGAAAATATTTCTTAACACTTACTCTTTAAGTAGAATGAGAAACTTGTGCAACATAACAATTTACCAATATTACATCATATATTAAAAATATGGAGTAAAATACATTTAGAATGAAAGAGGATAAACTACCAAATAACAAATCCTTTGCTAAAACAAAATCAATTAATTCCTTTTACAATTAATAATATATTTTTGAAGGAATGGTCAAGAAAAAGAATCACAAGAGTAAAAGACTACTTTCTGAGCAATACCTTATTGACATTTCAACAGCTAAAAGATAAATATGGAATATCGCATGGCTCAATATTTTCATATTTAAAAGAGAAGCTGGGAACTAATTCAAGGTTGCCTGAAGTTAGTTGCTTTGAATATTTAATTATGGACAATTTGAGAGTTAAATGAAATAAATAACTTGGATTGAACTATGTGCGGGTACTGCGACTAATATAATAAATGCAATATATTGCATAGACTATAATATTACCACCTCAAAAATTAAAAGAATGGAATCCTACACATCTGATAAGTGTTTCTGCTGAAAGGAAGAAATTGGTACAATAGTACATTCAATTTGGACATGTGCAAAAGTCAAAAATTTTTGGGAGGATTTAAATTCAATATTAAATCGAATTACAATAAATAAGATGTCAAAATACCAATAAATCTTTCTGTTTCGCAATATAAATGATAAAGAGTTACAATTAAAATTAGATCGATCACAAAAACAATTTATTATGTTTGCATTAGCGGCAGTAAAAAAGAATGTATAATGATAACTTGTAAATGGAAACACCTTTGAAAATACAACAGAGGTACATAGATATGAGCAAATGTATTCTATTAGAAAAAAAAACACCTATAATTTAAGAGACAATTGTGCTCAATTTGAACAAATTTGGGTCCTATATATAAAGTTTATTAGTAACTGCCATTTTCAAACCTCCAACTCTTAATGAGACTTTATATTTATGGAAATAGTGAAACGTAATATTTAGATGACACGCTTTTTCTTCTTCTTTCTGTTTCCTTTTTCGATAGTTAATTGGGGGGTGGAGAGGAAGGGGGCTGGGGAGAAAATGGAAAATGTCACTGTGTACATATCTTTACTGATTTAGTATATTGTGACATATGAAATTTTAAAAATTTAAAAAGTCCCCAGTTTTTAATTTCTCCCTCGACACATTTATCCCTATATCTCCTTTCCTTTAGTTCTGTATCTTCTTCCTTTCCCCATCTCCTTACCCTCAGCTATGCATTCACATTGCTAATGCCCCCCACCCCATAAATTCTCACCTTTCCTCTCTCCTGTTCAGCAATGAACACCTTCCCCTATTTATTTTCTTTCCTTCTTCTCCCCAGCCTTTTAATTCAGGCACCTGCCTGCATTTTGCTCACATGTTGAAGAAGGGCTTGGGCCCAAAGTATTGGCTATGCAGTATATCTTTACCTCCTGGGGATGTAGTGAGACCAGCTGAGTTCCTCCAGCATTTCTGGATTTCAATTGAATACAGGAGACTATTTACAGAATTTCTGTTGGTGATTCAACCTCAGCCATGCAGTACCTCAGACTGAATAATGAACCCAGAACCTGCTGAGAGCCAGATCACAGGCATTTAAGTCCGGAGATCCAGAACAATATAGAAGGAGGAGGTATGTCCTGCAAAAAGCTATCTCCCAGGCAAAGTGGAGATTCCAGAAGAAAATGGAAACAACAAGGGACACTACAATTGTGGTAGGGCCTAAATGCCATTACCTGCTACAAAACCAAATCCAGCAAAGCTTCACTCCCAGAGGAACTCAATGCCTTTTTCGCCTGATTTGATGACAGTAACAGTGAAGAACCATTCCATCCTGTCCGTATCTGAGGATGACGTGCCTGCTGCCTTCAGGAGAGTGAATCTGAAGAAAGCATCCAATCCAGACAAAGTAACTGGCCGAGTATTAAAAATCTGTGCTGACCAACTTACCAAGGTATTCACGGATGTCTTCAACATCTCACTCCAGCAGTGTACTATCCACCTCTTTCAAATGGGCATCAATCATACTGGTGCCCAAGAAGAGTGTAGTAACTTGCCTTAATGACTATAGACCAGTAGCACTTATATCAACAGTGATGAAGTGTTTTGAAAGGCTGGTGTTAAAGTACATCAGCTCCTGTCTGAGTCGAGACATGGATACGTTCCAGTTTGTCCATCATAGCAACAGGTCTGTGGCAGATGCCATCTCATTGGCTCGACACAAAGCCCTGGAACACCTCAACAGTAAAGATGCATTCATCAAGATGCTCTTTATCAACTACAGTTCAGCATTTAACACCATCATCCCCTCACAACTGATCAGCAAACTCCAAGACCTGGGACTCAACATTTCGCTGTGTAATTGGTTAATGGATTTCTTCACTTCCAGACCACAATCAGTGAGGATTGGTAAGAACATCTCCTTCACAATCTCCATCAGTACTGGAGCGTCACAAGGCTGTGTTCTTAGCCCCCTGCTCTACTCACTTTACAGCTACGACTGTGTGGCTCGGTACAATAATAGCACCATTTACAAATTTGCTGACGATACCACGTTAGTGTGTTGTATAAAGGAAGGGGATGAGTCAGCACACAGGATGGGGATTGAAAACTTGGCTGAATGGTGCACCAACAACAACCTTGCACTCAATGTCACCAAAACTAAGGAACCGATTGTTGATTTCAGGAAGGGAAAACCAGAGGTATACAATCCAGTAACCATTAGGGGAATCAGAGATGGAGAGGGTGAGCAAATTTAGGTTCTTGGCATTCACTATCTCAGAGGATATTTCCTGGACCAAACACACTAAAGATATCTTGAAGAAAGCATGTCAGTGCCTCTATTTCCTCTGGAGTTTGTGGAGGTTTGGTATAAACCAGAAACCCTGGCAAATTTCTACAGGTGTATGAGTGGAAAGTTTGTTGACTGGTTGCATCGCGGTCTGGCATGGGGAACCCCTGAGCGTAAAACCCTTCAAAATGTACTGGACATAGCCCAGGACATCATAGGCAAAACCCTCCGCACTATCAAGAACATATACAGTCTGAGAGCAGCGGCAATCGTCAAGGATCCACACCACCCAGAACACACTCTCTTCTTGCTGCTGCTATCAGGAAAGAGGTATAGGTGCCTCAAGACTCGCACCATCAGGTTGAGGAACACCTGCTACCCCCTATCACCATCAGACTCCTCAACAGTCAGTTTGTTTACATTTGTTATCTGTTTACATTTCTTTATTTGTTTAGATGTATGCACTGCGTACATTTTTTTTGCACTAGTGGTAATTCTGCCTCATCCACAGAAAAAGAATCTTAGGGTTGTATGTGATGTCATGTATGTACTCTGACAATAAATCTGAAATCTGAATTCTTACACATAGTGACACACGATGTTTGTTTTTATTTTATCACCCATTCCCATATTACATATCTTCCTTGTTCACCACCATCCTGTCACTCCTAACCTGCACATCCCACAGTTAACTGGGATTCACCATTGGCCAATATGTATATTTTTATCCCTTTGGACTCTATGTCCCTAGCACATATACTCTGTGTCCCAGTTTTCAGGGACTACTAACAAGCACATATGCTCTGTGTTCCTGTTTTCTGGGACTAGTTTCATATCTAGCCACCAGCTGGTTCATACTAATGTTTGTACAGTAGTTTACCCATGAACCCTGTCCCAACTATATATTATGAAAGGTTAAAAATGGCCTCATTTGGCATTCTGAAAGCAAAATGAAAATCCAGCACCATTTATTTTTGGCATAGAATTATTTATTTTTTTGTTTTTATTGATTAAAACCCCAAATCAATATAGTCGGTGTTCCATAAATGATAAAAACATTTTGTGAATATTCAATTAATAATTGCCACAATAAAGAATATCGTCTTGACTCAGATGGCAGTGCTGGGTTGAAATATTTCTGTGGATTACAAGGTAAGGGTTCCATTTCCAGAGTTGCAAGCAGTCTTCCAGATGATATGTTAGGTTCCAGCAGCTGTTTGTGACCCCTTGATGTTATTGATTAGACCATTTTATGGCCTGGCCAGCATCTCTTATCCTTGACCAGCATCATTATCTGACTGATTGTGGAATTTTGCTGGGCACAGATTGGCAGCAGATTTATCTCCAAAGCTACAAAGACCACTCTTCAGCCTATTTCAGACTGTCCCTGAATTGCGCACAGTACTCCAACCGTTTGCTGGCTCATTTATCTGATAGATACTGTAGGAAATAGAGGTAGACGGGTTAATGTACAGATTCCAGCATTCTGGAAGAACATGGGATGCCTGAAGGTATTTTATACATGTTCCAGTTTCTTCATAATAATGCAAAATAAATCAAATGTGACAACTGGATATATGAAATGGAATTCCAGCAAGGGTGAACCTCAGACATAGCTAAGTGACAAAGAAAATATGTTAGATTTCTTTAATGTTGTTAACAGATGATATATTAGATTTAATATAGACTTTAAATTGAGGTAATATACTGAAGTTGGCAAGAAATGCAAAATAACTACCACATTCCAGCTCACCAATATCTCCCACTATGGTTGTTTTAAAAATAATCCTTCTGACTACGCAGCAAATTTAAATCCATATTGAAGTATGTTATTTTTCAACTGTTTGACACTGTCCCATCTACCATCTTTTTTTTCAAACCTGCAACATCCTCTCCTCCCCCCCCCCCCCCTCGCCCCCATCACCTTCACTCTGATTGTTGGTTAAGGTTTCCTCAATCTTTTAAAACTTCCCTTTTGAAATGAGATTAAATAGTAGCTTTACTGGCCTTGCATAGCTTCAAAAATACCATCATTCAGTAATATTGTATATAAATAGACAAATACTTTGTAATCACTATTTCCAGAATAATGAATCTCATCCTATGGAAGGTACAAATAGAAGGAGATGTGACATATAACCAATGGGTTGAAATATAACCTTTCAGATAGGAAAAATGATTTTGGTGTAGCACAGCAATTTTTTAAGAAGAAAAATCTATGACTCAATTATTTTTATTGGGTGGGAAGTTGTAAAATTAAATTGTGAACACTTGACGCTTTCACCATATATATCGAGAGAGTTCATCATGCAATGCAGTATAATTATACATTTCTAACTATTGGCTTAGATTTTGTTACCAATGGTGAAGTAACACTACTTGCAAATGACTCTAAGGAAAGTTACCCCCAAAGATTTTGTGATCTCTGTACTTTTCTATTGACACTTGGTGCTAAGTGTCAGCCTGAGGCAATCTCTGACCCCCAGCAATTTTGATTAATGCTGGCTAAATAGTCATTACTCAAAGGAATTCACAGACAACAAACCTCAAATTAAAAAGCGCAATTATTTTATAATGTACTTGATAATATTTCTTTCTTTGGCTTGGCTTCGCGGACGAAGATTTATGGAGGGGTAATGTCCACGTCAGCTGCAGGCTCGTTTGTGGCTGACAAGTCCGATGCGGGACAGGCAGACACGGTTGCAGCAGTTGCAGGGGAAAATTGGTTGTTGGGTTTTTCCTCCTTTGTCTTTTGTCAGTGAGGTGGGCTCTGTGGTCTTCTTCAAAGGAGGTTTTATCATTATATATCATATCTTATAAAACAAAATATTTTTGGAAAATATGCATGAAAATGAAGAAGCTGATTTAAGATTAATTAAAATTTACAATAGCAGAATCAGAATACATTGTCATGAACGAGTCATGAAATTCGGTGTTTTGTGGCAGCGTCATTATAACCATCTTACAACATTACTATAAATTTTAAAAAAAACAATCGTAGAGCATGAAAAGTAAGGCAGTCTCTTTGGTTCACTGATTATTCAGGAATCTGATGGCAGCGGGGAAGAAGCTGTCCTTGTGCCGCTGAGTGCTCATCTTTAGGCTCCTGTACCTTTTTCCCGATGTTAGCAGAGTGAAGAGAGGGCATGGCCTGGGTGGTGAGGGTCTTAAAGGATAGAGGCTGCTTTTTTAAGACGTCACCTCATGTAGATGTCCTCAATGGAGTGAAGTCTGGTGCCTGGGATGTCGCAGGCTGTTAACAACCCCCCTGGAGTTTTTCTTGTTCTGAGAGTTCATACCAGGCAGTGATCCAACCAGTCAGAATGCTCCCCACGGTACACCTGTAGAAGTTTACGAGAGTCTTCGTGACATACCAAATCTCCTCAGCTACCTCACAAAGTATAGCCTTTGGTGAACCGCCTTTGTAATTGCATCAATGTGAAAGCTCCAGGACATGTTGAAACCCAGGAATTTGAAGTTTTTGTTGACCCTCTCCACTACTGAGCCCTCGATGAGGACTGGGTCATGTTCCCCTGAATTCCCTCCTGTACGCTTCGTTCTTGCTGTTTGTGATTCTGCCGATAATAGTGGTGACGTCGGCAAACTCATAGATAGCATTGGAATTGTTCCTGGCCACACAGTCATGGATATATAATGAGTAGAGCAGTGGGCTAAGCATGTATCTTTGGGGTGTGCCTGTGTTGATGATCAATGAGGAGGAGACGTTGTTTCCAATTTATACTGACTGTGGTCTTCCAATGAGAAAGTAAAAGATCCAGTTTGTAGCTTCTTTACCAGCACTGAAAGAATAATTCTATTAAAGGTCAAGCTGTAGTCTATGAAGAGCAGCTGTATGTACCAATTGCTGTTTTCGAGGTGATACAGAGCTGAGTGGAGAGCCAGTGATATTGCATCTGCTGTGGAGCGATTGTGACGATACGCAAATTGCAGCGGGTCCAGATCTTTGCTTAGGGATGTGTTAATTCTGGCCATGACCAGCCTCTCGAAGCATTTCATCACAGTAGAAGTTAGTGCTACTAGGTGGTAGTTGTTGAGGCAGCTCACTCTACTCTTCTTGGGTACCAAGGTAATTGATGCCCTTTTGAAGAAGGTGGCCAAAAAGACAAAAAGTTTTTAAAAAGTCTTTTAAGACAAATTCTTACCAAATGATAAAAAAAACTTTCAAAGCAAAAGTTTTTTGACAGTACCATTTAAAAAAAACCCACTTTTTTTGCCATGCATCAAAGTGTAGCATTTTCAAGAGATTTAACAGTGAAAGTTCTTCCCAAATAACCAAAGTTTTTTGACAGATTGATGTCTTCTTTGAGTGCTGCAATACTTTCATGATGTTGCAAAACAAGTCCCAATAACAAAAAAAAATTGACACCAACCTTTGGAAGTGAAGTTGCAGGAGTTTTGTCATTTGTGCAGCAAAAATAGAGTCAATAAGTGTTACTTTGAAAAGGGAGAATAATTCATTGATGTGCAGTGTAATTCTCTCCATCCACTATAACTATGATGATGTTAATTGTAAATCATCCACATCCTTATGAATGAATGAGAATGGGGTGTGGGAAAGACAGAAAGTGGGCATGGCAACTCCTCATTCCAGGGTCCGTATGTTTTCACTGCCATCTTGAGGTTGGTCAAAGATCCTGACCAATTGAAGTGTAAAGATTATGGCCAGACCATTAGCCCTTACTGGATGGTGCTTTGACCACAAGTGGCTGAGACTGAATTTCTGTACCTTCTCTTTTCCACCTTGACCAATGCATTTCTCTTCTCCAAAGCTTCTGCACTAACTTTGTGTTGGAAACTTTTCCCATGGGTCTGTGCGTGAATGATAAAGTATTCCCTCTCCCCTCACTGTCCTTGATGAATTTCCATGGGGCCAGATGTGCAGTATGAAACTGAGGTTGATCACTTCATCACTCCCATGCATCAAAGCCTGGCATGAGTGAAAATGCAGTGCAGTGTATCTATAATATTCCTGTTTATTCATTCCTTTGAAACACTTGATTTTACTGAACATATGATGCCTAGAAATCATTTCCTGATTAGTAGTTGCAATTATCTCAGTGTGTTGTACTTTGCCTCAAAAAAATTGTAAAGAATTTTGAAATCAGATTACAACATACTAAGCTGAGTGTGGAGCGAAGTTATCACTTCTGACTAGGATGAATGAATTTCTTGGTTTTAAGTGATTACCACAAATTAATTTCAATTGAGGCCCAATATGCTTGTTGGATAATCAACACGTTTGGGTTCAGCATTGATTGTTAAACCTTCCTCATGCTTATTTTCCTGTGAGGACAAGTGCTGAAATTACAGGGCCCCTGGCGATATATTTAAAATGTCCATAGTCACAGGGGAGGTACCGGAAGATTGGAGGGTGGCTCAAGTTGTCCCGCTGTTTAAGAAGGGCTCCAAGAGTAAACCAGACAATTATAGGCCAGTGAACCTGATGACAGTGGTATGTAAAGTGGCTTTCTGAGAGATAGGATATATAGTTACTTGGACCAACATCAGCTCATTAAATACAGTCAGCATGGATTTGTGCAAGGTAGGTCGTGTTTAACAAATCTTGTAGAGTTTTTTGAGGAAGTTACCAAAAAGGTTGATGAGGAAAAGGCTGTTGATGTTGTCTATATGGACTTAAAAGACCTTTGATAAGGTTCCACATGAGAGGTTGGTTCAGAAGGTTAGGACACTAGGTATACATAGAGAGGTTGCAAGCTGGATTCGAAATTGGCTTGGTGGAAGAAAACAGAGAGTGGTGATAGATGGTTGCTTCTCAGACTGGAGGTCTGTGTCAAGTGGTTTGCCTCAGGAATTTTTGTTGGGACCATTATTGTTTGTTTTCTATATAAATGATCTAGCTGATAACATGGTGAACTGGATGAGCAAGTTTGCTGATGACACAAAGAAAGGAGGCATTGTGGCCTGTGAGAAATATTTTCAAAGCTTGCAGAGGGATCTGGACCAGCTGGGAGATTTGGGCCAGTAAATGGCTGGTGGAATTTAATGCCAATAAGCATGAGGTGATCCACTTTGGAAGAACGAATCAGGGTAGGAAGTACACAGTAAATGGTAGACCATTGAGGAGTGTGGAGGAGTAAAAGATCTGGGAATACATATGCATTGTTCCCTGAAGGTGGCGTCACATGTGGACAGGGTTGTAAAGAAATCTTTTGGCATCTTACCCTTTATAAATCAAAGTATCCTGTATTAAGTATAGAAGTTGGAATGTTATGTTGAAATTATTCAAGTCATCGGTGAGGCCACACTTAGAATATTGTGAGCAGTTCAGGCCACACAACAGCAGGAAAGATATCAATAAGATTGAAAAGAGTGCAGAGAAGATTTATTAAGATGTTGCTGGGTCTTCAGGAGTTGAATTGACGGGAAAGATTAAATAGGTTAGGATTATACTTGGAATGAAGAAAGATGAGGGGAGATTTGATGAAGGTATGTAAGATTGAGGGGTATAGACAGAGTTGATGTGAGTAGGATATTTCCACTTAAATTGGGGAGATAAATAAGAGAAGTCATAGCTTTAGGTTGAAAGGGGAGAGGTGGAAGGGGAGCATTAGGGGATAGTTTTTCACACAGTGTGGTAGGAGTGTGGAATGAGCTGCCATCCGATGTAGTGAATGCAGATTCAATCTTGACTTTTAAAATGGATAGGAGAGGTCTGGAGGGTTATGGAATGAGAGTAGGTCAGTGGAACTAGCTAGATTCATTGGTCGGCACAGACCTGAAGGGTCAAATGGCCTGTTTTTCTGTGCTGTAATGCTCAATTGTATAGTGATAACAAAGGCATCCACACAATACTGTATTTGAACATCAGCTATCAATTGCAATTCTTATTATTTCCTGTTAAAAGCTGTACATTTATTTTTCACTCATGCTGCAGCTATATCTTATGAACAAGCTTGACTGATTAAAGGAAGTTCAAATCATGTTTTTTATTATAAATTCACAATTAATTGAAAATATACAACATTTTATCAGCAAAAAATATTTTGTTGGTTCAGAAGCTAAAAATAACTTTAACCAAATTACATGTGTCCCAAATGTAGGAGAATGGTGTCATATGCAGGTAGCTGGAATAATAATAGCATGCCACATTTCCCAAGTAACATTTGAGTTGCTGACAATTTGTAACTCTCAGTAAACCTACTGTTAAATCTTTGAGGCTGATTGTACAATGTCTGCCCTTATGGTTGGCAACAATGTCCTTGGATGAGTTCTGCATAGCCCAATACTGAGAATTTGTGAGGCTTGAAGTTATAACTCTAAATGAAGTTAGTTCTTCATGTTTGCACAATTATTCCTGCATTTTGTTGGTAAATGAATATAATGAAAGCAGCTAAAGAGAACATCTTTATTGCTACCAACTAAAAATGAGGCACAATGGTATTTTCATACAAGATTTGCACATTGTTCGTGATGAAGTGTTGTGGCTTAGCTTCCACTGTACTTAGAGTTCAATGTAGCAGCAGTTTAATAACTGCAGCTGAAAAGAGAAAGCATCATCTGCAATCTGCCTTCTCACAAACTTGGGTAAAAAATTACTAAGTATTTGTGATATATGAATTTGGGAACAAACCATTTATCAATAAGCTGGTTTACCTCTTCAGCCTGGTCCCTCAAGCCAAGCGCCATGTCATTCCCCTTTGACTGATTAATTAACCAATCACAGGACATTTTTCACAGGGAGCAGGATGGTTTATTTCAGCTAATGTTCAGTCTCTAATGGCGACACGTTACAGCCAACTCTGCTTTCTGGTCGAATAAACTGACGGAACAAAGGACTGCCGATAAATCAAAGCCTCTCCCTTCAGCTCTGCAGTGGAGCGTAACAAAGCCCCAAGGAACAAGCAACCTGGGGCAAATCTCCACCAAAAAACTGCCACAACTGTCCGATTAAAAGTGGGTTTTTCCTAGACTTTCAGATGTAGATCCAACATCCACTGTTAATAATTGTTACTAAATATATATAGAATAAAAATCAAGAAAATGTCCAGGTTTATCTCCCCATGCCATTAACAGAGTGGGAGTGAAGCAGTTCAGTATTTGCAAATGTCATACTGCTGGGAGAAATGTTGTTGACCATTGCAGCAAGATTTGTGGGGGCTGGATGTCACTACCTCAATGAAGCAGTTCTGGTAAGAAATGTCACCAGTGCACAAACAACTGCAAAAGCCAGTAAAAATGGGGGAAAAAAATCAGAAAAAGTCCATCTTTTTCACACTGGATAATACTTAAATGGAACGAGCTGTCAGAGGAAATTGCAGAGGCGGATATATTTATGACATTTAAAAGATATTTAGACAGGTACATAGCTAGGAAAGGTTTAGAGAGATATTAGGCAAATACAGGCCAGTAGGACAAGCTCAGATCAGCTATTTAGTCAGGCATGGACCAATACGCCTGTCTCCATGCTGAACCACTCTGACTCTGTGACTCTATGTCCTAGAAACAGTCATTTGGTGTAGTTGTATTAAACGTCCCCCGGGTTTTTCCATCTGGAAAATACTCTAAATCCAGTATGTTGGCTGGTGATGATAGGTTTCAGTGGTAATTTCATCAGTCCACAATTATGTGCTCAATGAACAGTTTAGTGACCTGAATCCTTTCAAATTAAGTTTAGTTAATTTGGATAAATCTTTGTGAGACTGAAATTGGATTTGGTTTGAACAAGGCCAGAATTGAACAGTATAGCAATATTGAATAGCAACAACAATTATGGAAGTTTACTGCTTCCTAACTTTAAGAATTATTATCAAGTGGCTCAAATGAGATTTACTTTTTTTTGAGGGGTCAGGAAAACTGGTGTGGGTCAAAAGAGAGTTAGATAAAATAGGAGAGAAAATAGCAGAGGAATTTATATACAAATGGGATTCAAAGTTAACAATTGGTATGAAAGAAGCACTGTTGTTGAAATATTTATTATTATTTGGAATAAGATAAATAATGAAATTGGGACAAAAGGAAGTATATCATCTTAGACACCTTTGATTCAAAATAATCTTTTACCTTTTACTAAAGATAATCAATTTTTAAATATGGCATTTGGTTTTCTAACATCATTAAAATATAGAAGATAGTTATGAACAAGGTCAGATGATGTCATTTCAATAATTAAGCAATAAACATGGAATTACTTTTTTGTTATCTTCAATTGAGAGGGTATCTGCGGGAAAAATTAAGTCCAATAATGTTTTTATAGGCTTGTAGTTGGAAATTCTTATCAGGAGAGATAATACTAAGAAATTTATCTCTGCAATGTACCTTTTATTACAAACAGGCACTATTAGACAGAAAATCCATAAATCTAGACACAAATGGGAGGCAAATCTAAATATTACAATGGATGAGAAAAAGCAGTCAGGACTTTATTGAGATTGTACAACAAATACTATAAATGTAAAGTATAGATTAGTTCCATATAATTATCTACATCGATTATATTGAATGCTGCAAAAATGGAACAAAATGAAATCAGATTAATCAGAGAAATGATTTAGATGTGGTGAAGAGACAGGTACTTTTTTACATTCTACTTGGTCATGTTCTAAAGTAAGGTCTTTTTGGGTAGCTTTAGGAATTTTTTTTAGAACAAATTTCTGGTACCGTATTTCCACAAAATCCAGACCTATTTTTATTGGGAAATATAGAAGGAACAAGACCCAAGTTAAAATTATCATTTTATCAAGTGAAATTTATTAGTGGTGGCAGGGAAGTATATTGCAGTGACTTGGAAATCAGATTAAGTATGGAGGGATGGAATGCAGAAATTCACAGTTGTATTCCTTGGGAGAAAATTACATACAATTTAAGAAATAATTATTCTGCCTTTTTACAAATTTGGAGCCCATATATGCAAAGTTTTGGGGTAAATATGTAAAAATGTACCTCTGTCCTCTTGAGACCTGTGTTGATCTTCTTCCCTAAAATGCTTCTATAAACACTGTAGGATCCCAGTGTGAGAACCGACCCTTCATGTAATCCAGTTTCTTCCTTTTCTGTATTTTATATAACTGTATATGAGGAAAAACCCAACACCCAACCCCAACCAACCAATTTTCCCTTGCAACCGCTGCAATCGTGTCTGCCTGTCCCGCATCGGACTTGTCAGCCACAAACGAGCCTGCAGCTGACGTGGACTTTTTACCCCCTCCATAAATCTTCGTCCGCGAAGCCAAGCCAAAGATATTACACTTGTATTTTTTTCTCTTTCTATAATTTCTGATTGGGGTGAGCAAAGGTAGGGTAAAACCAGCATGTAATCTGGATTATTAATAAACAATAAACCATCCTTGTAATTTTAATTTCAATCAATATTTGTTTATTTGGAAGTTTATTAATTACATTTATGTAAAAAATAAAAGAAAATATTTTAAAAGTATGGAAATTCAATTAAATATAGTTTAATATAGAAACTCAAAATCTATAGGTGCTGGAATCTTGAGGAAACAATGAGCTGCCGGAGAAACTCAACAGATCAGGTAGCATCAATGGGTAGAAATGGTCAATCAACCTTTTGGATCACATAAATCAAGTAATTTAATATAACAAAGGATATTTTATTTCATCTATAAAGAATTTTATCAGGCAAAAGGTTAAGTAAATTTGCAGGATCCTGGATACCAGGGGAATACAATAAGTCTTCAATACTGAATTAAGTCATTGTCATCAGGCCTGTTGAAGATTGCTTTAGTTTTATTAGTTTCTGTGGTTCACATTATGCTGAGTGCTTGTTTAAAGCAACAATTACCTATAAACGAATTACTTGTGTTTTATGTCCATTTTTAAAAATGGTAGCAGTTTAAAGATGAAGAATTAAAGTTTTATGTATCACAGTTAATATTGGAATTCAATTAGAATGCATAGTTTTAAAAACATCAAGTGTGGTTCCCTCTTTTTGCTAATGTTAACCAGTAAGATTCCATCGTGCTTTAATTTCCCAAGCATCACTGAGTTAGTAATGATTTTTTTTTAAATTTTTTATTTTTCACACTATAAACCATATTGACCAAGATACATACAGACATTTTTTTCTTGAATATATACAGTGTAATTTTCTCCCCCTTTTTCCCCCTCCCTTCCCTCCCTCCCTCACTCCCTTTCCCATTTATTTGAAGTTCAATCTAAGATACATTAAATCCGTTAAACAATGTTGTCCCTCAATAAAAATAAACAAGAAATTTTACTGAGTCAGTTCTTTTCGTTATCTTCTCCTTCTGTCATTTTAGGTGGTGGAGGTCCATGGTAAGATTTCTCTATTGTATTTCATGTATGGCTCCCATATTTGTTCAAATATTGTGATGTTATTTCTTAAATTATATGTTATTTTTTCTAATGGAATACATTTATTTATTTCTATGTACCATTGTTGTATTCTCAAGTTGTCTTCTAATTTCCAGGTTGACATAATACATTTTTTTGCTACAGCTAGGGCTATCATAACAAATCTTTTTTGTGCTCCATCCAAATCGAGTCCAAATTCTTTATTTCTTATATTACGTAGGAGGAAGATCTCTGGGTTTTTTGGTATATTGCTTTTTGTGATTTTATTTAATATCTGGTTTAGATCTTCCCAAAATGTTTTCACTTTCTCACAATTCCAAATTGCATGAATTGTTGTTCCCGTTTTCTTTTTACAGCGAAAACATCTGTCTGATACTGTTGGGTCCCATTTATTTAACTTTTGAGGTGTGATGTTTTGCCTGTGTATCCAGTTATATTGTATCATGTGTAACCTCGTGTTTCTTGTATTTCTCATAGTTCTGGAGCATAGCTTTTCCCATGTTTTATTCTTTATCTTTATGTTTAGATCTTGTTCCCATTTTTGTTTAGGTTTACCGTTTGTTTCCTCGTTCTCCTTTTCTTGCAGTTTGATGTACATGTTTGTTACAAATTTTTTAATTATCATTGTGTCTGTAATCACATATTCAAAATTGCTTCCTTCTGGTAACCTCAGACTGTTTCCCAATTTGTCCTTCAAGTAGGTTTTCAGTTGGTGGTATGCAAACATTGTATCGTGAGTTATATTATATTTATCCTTCATTTGTTCAAAGGATAATAATTTATTTCCTGAAAAACAATTTTCTATTCTTTTGATCCCTTTTCTCTCCCATTCTCTGAAGGAAAGGTTATCTATTGGGAAAGGGATTAGCTGATTTTGCGTCAATATTAGTTTTGGTAGTTGGTAATTTGTTTTATTCCTTTCTATGTGAATCTTCTTCCAAATGTTGAGCAGATGATGCAATACCGGTGAATTCCTACGTTGCACCAATTTTTCATCCCATTTATATAATATGTGTTCAGGTATCTTCTCCCCTATTTTGTCTAGTTCTAATCTGGTCCAATCTGGTTTTTCCCTTGTTTGATAAAAATCTGATAGGTATCTTAATTGTGCGGCTCTATAATAATTCTTAAAGTTTGGCAGTTGTAAGCCTCCTTGTTTGTACCATTCTGTTAATTTTTCTAGTGCTATCCTTGGTTTCCCCCCTTTCCGTAAGAATTTCCTTATTATTTTTTTTAACTCCTTGAAGAATTTCTCTGTTAGGTGAATTGGTAATGACTGAAATAGGTATTGTATCCTTGGGAAAATGTTCATTTTAATACAGTTTATTCTTCCTATCAGTGTAAGTGGCAAGTCTTTCCAATGCTCTAAGTCGTCTTGTAATTTTTTCATTAATGGATGATAATTTAGCTTGTATAGATGGCCGAGATTTTTATTTAGTTGTATACCTAGGTATCGCATTGCTTGTGTTTGCCATCTAAATGGTGATTCTTTCTTGAACTTTGTGAAATCCGCATTATTCATTGGCATTGGTTCACTTTTATTTGTGTTGATCTTGTACCCCGATACTTCTCCATATTCCTTCAATTTCCTATGTAATTCTTTTATTGATATTTCTGGTTCTGTTAAGTATATTATAACGTCATCTGCAAATAGACTGATTTTATATTCCTTCTTTTTTATTTTTATCCCTCTTATTTTAATTTCTGTTCTTATCAGTTCTGCTAGTGGTTCTATAGCTAACGCGAACAGTGAGGGAGATAGTGGACATCCCTGCCTTGTTGATCTGCTTAAGTTAAATTGTTTTAATATATATCCATTTACTGTCACTTTCGCCAATGGCCCCTTATATAATGCTTTAATCCAATTAATATATTTCTCTGGTAGGCTGAATTTTTTAGTACTTTGAATAAATAATTCCATTCTACTCTGTCAAAGGCCTTCTCTGCATCTAAAGCAACCACTACTGTTGGAGTTTTATTCTACTGCATGAATTAAGTTAATAAATTTACAGATATTGTCCGTTGTTCGTCTTTTTTTAATAAATCCAGTTTGGTCTAGATTTACTATTTTTGGTACTTAGTCGGCCAATTTGTTTGCTAATAGTTTAGCTATTATCTTATAATCTGTGGTAAGTAGAGATATTGGTCTATATGACGCTGGTGCTAGTGGATCTTTCCCTGTCTTTGCTATTACTGTAATTATTGCTGTTTTGCATGAATCTGGTATGTTTTGTGTTTTATCAATCTGGTTGATTACTTCCAGGAGGGGAGGAATTAATAAGTCCTTAAATGTTTTATAGAATTCTATCGGGAATCCATCCTCTCCTGGTGTTTTATTGTTCGGTAGTTTTTTTAATATCTCCTGTAATTCTTCTATTTCAAATGGTTTTATTAATTTATTTTGCTCCTCTGTTTGTAATTTCAGTCGTTCAATTTTAGTTAGAAATTCATCTATTTTGTCTTCTTTCCCTTCGTTTTCAGTTTGATATAGTTGCTTGTAACTTTTCATTGATCTCCGTTGGATTATATGTAATTTGTTTGTCCTTTTTCCTTAATGCCAATACCATTCTATTAGTTTGTTCTGTCTTAAGCTGCTACGCAAGAATTTTGTGCGTTTTTTCTCCTAGCTCATAATGTTTCTGTTCTGCCTTCATTATGTTCTTCTCCACCTTATATGTTTGTAGTGTTTCATATTTTATTTTTTTGTCTGCCAATTCTCTTCTTTTAGTTGTAGCTTCCTTTATTGCTAATTCTTTTTCTATATTTGTTATTTCCCTTTCCAACTGTTCTGTTTCCCGATTGTAGACCTTCTTCATCTTAGTTACATAACTTATTATTTGCCCTCTGATGAATGCTTTCATTGCATCCCATAGTATAAACTTATCTTTCACTGATTCCGTATTTATTTCAAAGTACATTTTAATTTGTCGTTCAATGAATTCTTTAAAATCCTGTCTTTTAAGTAGCATGGAGTTTCATCTCCATCTATACATTCTTGGTGGGATGTCCTCTAGCTCTATTGCCAATAACAGGGGTGAATGGTCCGATAATAGTCTAGCTTTATATTCCGTTTTTCTAACTCTCCCTTGAATGTGGGCTGATAACAGGAATAGGTCTATCCTTGAGTATGTTTTGTGTCTACCCGAATAATATGAATATTCCTTTTCCTTTGGGTGTTGTTTCCTCCATATATCCAAAAGTTGCATTTCTTGCATCGATTTAATTATAAATTTGGTTACTTTGTTCTTTCTGTTAGTTTTTTTTCCTGTTTTATCCATGTTTGAGTCCAAATTAAGGTTAAAATCCCCTCCTATTAGTATGTTCCCTTGCGTATCTGCTATCTTCAAAAAGATATCTTGCATAAATTTTTGATCTTCTTCATTAGGTGAGTATACATTGAGTAAATTCCAAAATTCTGAATATATCTGACATTTTATCATTACATATCTCCCTGCTGGATCTATTATTTCCTCTTCTATTTTGATTGGTACATTTTTATTGATTAATATAGCTACTCCTCTGGCTTTTGAATTATATGATGCTGCTGTTACATGTCCTATCCAATCTCTCTTTAATTTCTTGTGTTCCACTTCAGTTAGGTACCCTAAAACAGAATGATGGTCATATCCAGGTCAGGCAGTAAAGTTTCTCTATCATTCACAGTGTTACTTGAAAAGCATCAATCTTACTGGTGGCACTGTTTAGGAAAATGATAATTGGATTTCATGGAGGATATAGGATGGAGGAAAAAGCAATGTAAAATTTTGAAAACATTGTAATTGATAACTTGGAGTTTCTTTGATATTGGTGTAACTTATAGCATTTCATAGCTCTTGAAATAATTGTATTTTTAACGTGTTGAGCTCCTGATGCCATCTTCAATCATTGTTTCAGAAATACCAATAAAAAATACTTCCAAAAAATTATGCAGGCAAATATATGCATATTTACTGTACAGTTAATGTATTTTCTCTTAGGTGATTCTGATCAAAAAAATGTTATAATGTAATTGGGGGAACAGAAACATACAGAACTTTTAATGGTTCATTGGGTAAAATTTAACCTGCTTTTTATTGTTCATTGTTTGCCCTCAATTATTTGGAACATATTCAGAACAAATGGCCAAGTCATCTCACAAGATCATAAGATAAAGGAACAGAAGTAGGCCATTTGGCCCATCGAGTCTGCTCTGCAACTCCTCCCTGAGCTAAACTGTTCTCACATCTAGTTCTAAATTCCAGCCTTGTTCCCATATCCCTTGATACCCTGACTAATTAGATACCTATCCATCTCCTCCTTAAACTCCCTCAATGATTGGGCCTCTACATCTGTATGTGGCAACGAATTGCACAAATTCACAACCCTTTGGCTAAAGAAATTTCTCATCATTTTTGTTTTAAATGGCTATCTTCTAATTCTAAGACTCCCCTCTTGACTTGGATTCACCCACCAAGGGAAACATCTTATTCACATCTGCTCTGTCCAATCTTTTTAGCATTCAAAATGTTTCTATGAGATCCCCTCTCATTCTACGATATATATTCTAATGAATACAGTCCAAGAACTGCTAAGGATTCCTTGTATGTCAGCCCTTGCATTCCAGGAATCATCCCAAAACTGCACACAGTTCTCCAAAAGAGGTCTCACCAGTGCCCCATAGAGCCTCATCAACACCTCTTTACTCTTACATTCTATTTCTCTTGAAATGAATGCCAACATCACATTCGCTTTCTTTACTGCTGATCCCACCTGGTGGTTAATCTTTAGGTGATCCTGATGAGGACACGTTGCACTTCCAAATTTTGAATTTTCTCCCCAAATAATGATCTGCCTGTTTATTTCCTCTTCCAAAATGTACAATCTTACATTTCTCAACATTGTATCTCATCTGCCATTTCTTTGTCCACTCTCCTAAGCTGTCCAAGTCACTCTGCAACCTTTCAGTTTCTTCGACACTTCCAACTTCACCACTTATCTCGGTGTCATCTGAAAACTTCGTCACAAAACCATTCAATCCATAATCTAAATCATCAACATACATTGTAAAAAGAAGTGGCCCTGACACCAATCCCTGCCGAAAACCACTAGTAACCGGGAACCAATCAGAACAGTTTCCCTTTATTCCCAGCCTTTGCTTTCTGTCTATCAGGCAATGCTCCCCCCAATCTAATATCTTTCCTGCAATTCCATAGGCTCTCATCTTATTTAGCAGCCTTTTATGTGGCACCTTAATCCAAATATACAACATCCACAGCCTCCCCCTTGTCCATCCTACTTGAGATTTCCTCAAAAATTTCAATAGATTGGACAGACAGGATCTTCCCTTCATTAAAGCATGCTCACTTGGACCTATCATGGTAATTTTGAAAACATTGTAATTCATAACCTCACCTTGAGGATCGACTCCAATAACTTTCCAACTACCAATGTCAGACTAATAGGCCTATAATTTCCAATGTCTCCAGAATCTGTGTTCCACCTCATCCGGTCTGGGAAGCTTATCTATCTTTAGTCTATTCATCTTACTAAGCACTATCTCTCTAGTCATCCTGACTATACTTAATTCTATTCCCTGTGACTAACAGGTATATTGCTATTGACTTCCTCAGTGAAGACTGACGCAAAATACTCATTTAGTTCCTCTTCCATCTCTTTGTTACCCATTATAATTTCTCCAGCATCATTTTCAATCAGTGTCTCTCTTTTGCTCTTTATAAATTTTTTAAAAACTCAGTATCCTTGTGTTATTTGTCAACTTCCTTTCATAATTCATTTTTTCTTTCCTAATGATTTTCTTTGTCTCTTTCTGTAAGTTTTTTAAAAGTTTTTCAGTTCCATTTTCCACTAATTTTTATTTCTTTGTATGCCCTACCTTTTTCTTTTGTTAGCCTTAACTTCTCTTGTTACCCACATTTGTGCCACTTTTCCATTCATAATTTTTTTTCTTGGAATATATATATATATATATACATATATATATATATATATATATATATATTTATATATATATCCTATACTTTCTTTATTTCTTGGAGAAATATTCTCCAATTCTGCACTGCCGTCCCTCCATCCAGCTTACTTTTCCAGTCAACTTGGGCCACTTCCTTTCTCATACCACTGTAATCTCCTTTATTCCACTGAAATATTGACACACCTGATATCAGCTTTTCCTTTTCATATTTGAAACCAAACTCAATCATGTTATGATTACCTTTAATTCCCTAATCACTACAGGTTCTTTACACATCACCCAATCCAAACCACTGATCCCCTATGGGCTGAATGACAAGCTGTTCCAAAAAGTCATCCCACAGGCATTCTACAAACTCTCTCTCCTGAGATCCAGTACCTTCCTGACTTTCTCATTCCCCTCTCATGTTAAAATCCCCCATAATTATTTTGACATTTTCCTTCTGACATGTTTTTTCTATTTCCAGCTGTAGCTCGTAGTCCACTTCCCAGCTGCTCTTTGGGGGCCTATATATAATTGCTAATAGGATCCTTTTACCCTTTGCATTTCTTAACACAACCCATAAAGATTCTACCATTTCTGACCTTATGTCCCTTCTTTCCAGTGATTTAATATCATTGCTTACCATCAAGGCCATCCCACCCCCTCTGCCTATCTTTCCTATACACTGTGTACCCTTGAACATTCAGTTCCCAATCACATCCATCATTAAACCATGTCTTCGTGATGGCCACAATGTCATACTTTAAATCTTTAGCTGCACAACAAGGTCATCTATTTTATTCCTAACGCTCCGTGCATTTCTTGAGCAACATTATCAGAGAAAGGAAATGTACTTGATCATGGGGTATCTTAAGGCCCTCATAAGGAGGAATTAGAAATGAGACTGAGCCAAATAGCTGGAATAGAGAGGGGAAGGAGAGAGAAATTAATTTGAAAGGCTTAAATGCATGGTTACATATTGTACAGTTTGGCCATGTGAAAATTAGCTGTTAATTCATTATCATTGGATATTGTGCTGATTATGGAGTTCAGGATTCAGGAGGATGAGGAAGGAGAGGATTAGAGAGATCCAGGCTTTTAAAGAGGAACTAGTGGCCTGATGCCAGGACAATGTCAGCAAGACAAAGGAGCTGCGTCCAAAGGGGCGGAGTCCATTCCCTGCTCCACATCAATAGTGCTGAGGTGGAGATAGTAGACAGACTTAAGTTCTGAGCTGACTTGTCTGGATCCACCCATATTGATGCAATGTTCAATAAAAACGCATCAGTACTTTTAATTCCTCAGAAGCCTGAGGAAATTTAACAAGTCATTTGCATCCCTTTACAGGTGCACCATTGAAAGCATGCTATTGGGGTGCATCTTTGGATAGTACGGGAACTGCTCTGCTCAAGACCACAAGAAACCAGTGCAAACCATCACACATACCCCTCCATTAACTTTATCTATAACTGCTGCTTCCTTTTAAAAGTAGCCAATATATTAAAAGACTCATCCCATTCCCACCACATTTTCTTCACCCTCCCTCCCATCAGGAAGAAGGTTCACGAATATGAGATCACACCCCTCCAGTTTCAAGGACGGATCCTTGCCTGCTGAATCTCAAAATAGTAAAATTCTGCTGTCTTTGCTCTGTGCCAACTGATCACTCTCTGTAGCTCTGCACTCTTTGACCTGGGTCTAACTTGGACTCTGTATGAGATGTCTCACTGGTCTGCCCCCAAAACAACCTCTATCTCTGCATCTTGGTAGATCTGACAAAAAAAATGAAACTTCTATATACTCTTGTATTCCTAAAAAAAAATACATTTAGTCACAGCAGCAGATCAACTGGATGACGGCTGAGAATCTCAGGGGAGCAGTCCCTTTGTACTCTGATGAAGCTTACCTGATGGGATCAATGACGGCTGTGTCTCAGACTCCATCTTGAGCAGTCTGGTTCCCATGGCTTCCACCCACATTTCCTATTTTCTTCTGTGGAAGAAGTGGGTGGAAGAGCTGATTCATCCTACATTTTCCCTGGCCAATGAAGCCAACATTGCTTCTTGAAGCCTGCCCTGATGAAGTTGTGGGAGGATTTAGTTCCAGTGCATGTAATGAGTGCGAGGAGATGAGAGGGATCTTATGACCAAAGATAAGTTTGGGGCAAAGGGGATCAAGAATATTTACAGAGATGTAAATAAGCTAGAGATGGTACATTTCTTGAGATGTTTTATTCCCAGCACTGTTTGGGACCACAGCTTTGCCATTTCCCATTCAATTGTTGCCAGCTTTGCCAGTTAAAGGAAAATAATCTCAGGGGATTATGCAATCACGTTCTCAGGTTCTGACTGTTATCTTGGCCAAGAGAAAGTCTGGTTATTGTGGATGAGGATAATTGACATGGATAAGTTGCATGCTCACATAGTTGAAGTGTTGTTGGATGTTCAAAGTGTGAATAGTTCCTTTGGAAAATACTGTATAAAGAGTGTGCAAATGTTAGTATAAAATGAGATCACAAGATATAGGAGCAGAAGTAGGCCCGTTGGCCCATCGAGTCTGCTCCTCCATTCTAATCATGAGCTGATCCATCAGCTCCACTTCCCAGTTTTCTCCCCATAACCCTTGATGCCCTGACCAATCAAATATCTGTCAATCTCTGCCTTAAATACACCATGGCCTCGCTTCCATGGACGCCTGTGGCAATAAGTTCCACAGACTCACAGCCATTTGACCAAAGAAATGATTCTACATCTCTGTTTTAAATTGACACCTTTTATCCTGAAGTTGTGCCCTCTTGTCCTAGAATCCCCTACAATTGGAAAAGTCCTTGCCACATCTAATCTGTCCAGGCCTTTCAGCATTTGAGATGTCTCTATGAGGTCTCTCCCCATCCTTCTGTACTCCAATGAGTACAGTCCAAGAGATGATAATTGTTCCTCATATGCTAACCCTTTCATTTTTGGTATTATTCTAGTAAATTTCTCTGAACCATCTCCAATGCCAGCACACCTTTTCTCAAATAAGGCACCCAAATGAGGCCTCACCAGTGCTTTATAGAGTCTCAACATTATATCCCTGCTTTTATATGCTATTCCTCTAGAAATGAATGCCAACATTGTATCTGGCTTCTACACCATTGTCTCAACCTGGAGGTCAACTTTTTAGGGCAGTGGTTCTCCACTTTTTTCTTTCCACTTTAAGTAATCCCTCTGCCTTCTGTGCTCTATGATTAGTAAGGGATTGATTAAGGTGTTATGTGAGTGGGAAGGGAAGGTTGAGAATCACTGCTCTAGACCCAATTGTTACTGAAATATTTTGCTTGAGAAAAATTGTCATTGGCCCATTTCCTTTGGAGTTATGAAACTGTGCACATAGAGTCAATTAGTAATTAAAACAGTGGTTTTCAAATTTTTTCTTTCCACCCACATATCACCTTAAACAATCCCTTACTAATCACAGAGCACCTCTGGCATATGGAATATTTAAAGTGGTATGTGAGTGGAAAGAAAAAGGTTGAGAACCACTGCTTTAGGGTAACATGCATGAGGACTCCCAAGTCCCTTTGCACCCTGGCATTTTGAATTTTCTCCCCATCTAAATAATAATCTTCCCATTTATTTATTCTACCAAAGTGCATGACTGTACATTTTCCAACAGAGGCTACACTGAAAGATGCAAACCACTAGTTAGCCACAGAAACAGGATGGCCAAATTACAACTGTCAAGAAGCATTTAAAAGAGCCTACAGAATTCTAGAAAAAGGTCGTGAACAGATGATACCAAGATTAACATATATCAGAGTGATGGCAAGAACAAAGTGTGGAGGCGTAAAGGAACTGCCCAAGATCCAAAGCATGCCACCTCATCTGCGAAACATAGTGGTGGGGGTATATGGCCTTTGCATGTTTGGCTTCCACAGGTGCTGGCAACCCCTTTGCCCATTCTCCTCATCTATCGAAGTCTCTGCAGCCTTTCGGTATCCTCAGCACCACCCACCCTACCACCTATTTTGGTATCATCTGTAGATTTAGCCACAAAGCCATCTATTCCATTATCCAAATAATTTATATACAATATCAAAAGAAGCAGTCCCAACACCAACCCCTGTGGTCATGGGTAGCCAACCTGAATAGCATCCTTTTATTCCTACTCTCTGTTTCCTGCCGATCAGCCAATGCTCTACCCATTCTAGAATCCTTCCTGTAATTCCATGGGCTCTCATCATGTTTAGCAGCCTTATGTGTGGCACCTTGTCGAAGGCCTTTTGCAAGTCCAAATACACAACATCCATTTCATCTTCCCTGTCTCTCCTACTTGTGATCTCTTCAAAAATCAGTCATAATTTTCCTTTAAGGAAACCACCCTGACAGACCTATCTTTTCATGTACCTCCAGGTTTTCTGTAACTTCATCCTTGCCAATCCACCCCCAACAGCTTCCCAACCACCGATGTCAGACTAATGGGTCTATAATTTCCTTTCTGCTGCCTCGCTCCCTTCTTAAACAGTGGAGTGACATTTGTAATCCTCTGGTCTACCAGAGCCATGCCAGAATCTATTGATTCCTGGAAGATCATTACCAATACCCTCACAATCTCTACACCTACCTCCTTCAGATCCCAAGGGTGCATTTCATCTGGTCTGGGAGGCTTATCTACCATTAGCCCATTTAGCTTCCCAATTTCCTTCTCTCTCATGATCTTGATGCACTCACTTCTTTTCTGTGGGAGTCATGAGAATCCGATATCTACCAATGTCTTCCACAGTGAAGACTGATCCAAAATATTCATTCATTTCCTCTGCCATCTCCTTGTTTCCCATTATAATTTCCCCAGCATCATTTTCTATTGATCCTATGACTATTTTGGTCACTCTTTTACTCTTTATGTATTTAAAAAAGGTTTTAGTATCCTTTTTGATATTATTTGCTAACCCTAACCTCCTTTCGTAATTCATCTTTTCCTTCCTAATCACCTTCTTAGTTGTCTTCTCTCAATTCTTAAAAGTTTCCCAGTCCTCCATCTTCCCACTTATTTTTACTTCCTTGTACGCCCTCTCTTTTGCATTTACTTTGGCATTAATTTCCCTCGTCACCCACAAATGTCTCTTTTTCCATTCACGAATTTCTTGATTTTTGGTATGTACCTGTGCTGCACTTTCCTCATTTCTTGCAGAAGTTCCAACCATTGCTAATCTGCTGTCTTGCCCATTAGTGTGCTTTTCCAATCAACTTTGGCCAACTCATGTAATTTTCTTTACTCCACCAAAATACTGATACATTGGACTTTAGCCTCTCTTTTCACATTACAAAGTAAATTCAATTATATTGTGGTCACTGCCTCCTTAGGGTTCCTTTACCTTAAGCTCTCTAATCGACTCTGGTTCATTACACAACACCCAATCCAGAACAGCCAACCCCCAGGTAAGATCATCAACAACCTGTTCTAAAAAGCCATTCCACAAACTCTCTCTCCTGAGGTCCCATACTGACGTGACTTTCCCAAGCTACTTTCATGTTAAAATCCCACATGATTATCGAAACTCTGTCCTTCTGACATGCCTTATCTATTTCCATTTTTTATGTTTTGTAGTCCACATTCTGGCTGCTGTTTGGAGGTCTGTACATAATTACCATTAGTGTCCTTTTACCTTCAACCCTTTTAACTCAACCCATAAAGACTTTACCTCTTTTGATCCTATGTCCTTCTTTCCAATAATTTATTATTATTATTATTGCTTACCAGCAGAACCCCTAACCCTAACCCTCTACCAACCTGCCTACCCTTGCAAAACACCATGTACCCTTGGATGATCAGCTCCCAATGACATCCATCCTTTAGCCCGAATTCAGTAATTGCCACATCGTAGTCTTCTAGCTGTAGCTGGACAAGAAGATCATCCACCTTGTTTCTAATGCTGTGTGCATTAAATATCATACCTTTAGACCAGTTATTGAATGTTCTGTGTCGCTATCATCCCTTCAGCTATTATTTTGTCTCATTGCCTGCATGTCATCCTTGCTACAAACTATCATCACTTTACTCCTGTTTTCCCTTTTTTCAGACCTGGCATTCTTGTTCCCATACCCTTGCCAAATTAGTTTAAACTCTCTCTAACAGCTGTAATAAACTTGCCTGCTAAGATATTGGTCCCTATTGAGTTCAGGTATACCCATCCTTTTTATATACCTTTTCCTAAAGAGATCCCAATGATCCAAAAATCTGAAGCCCTGCCCCCTACACCAGTTTCTCAGCCATACATTTATCTGCCTGATCTTGCTATTTTTGCCCTCACTAGCATGCGACACAGACAGTAATCCTGAGATTACCACTCTGTGGTCTTGCTCTCAGCTTCCTCCCTAATTCCCCGTATTCTCTCTTCAGGACCTCCTCACTTACCTTACATATGTCATTGATACCAACATGTACCAAGACTTCTGGCTGTTCACCTTCTCCCCTCATAATGTTCTGGCCCCAATCGAAGATATCCTATACCCTGGCACTTGTGAGGCAACACATTATCTGGATGTTTTTATCGGGCTCAAAGCACCTCTTTCAGTTTCAGTCTTTTTATTGATTTTAATATAAAACATACAATAGACAATGCACGGAGAGAAAAAAGATACACGATGGAAAAGAATACAATATACATTACAACAATCAGTAAATAATAATAGTGTCTTCATCTCCCTGTACTCAATCAAAGAAAAAAATTCACTTTCTAGTAAAACCCCCTATACTAATCTAAAAGAAAAAGAACAAAAGCTGGAAAGCCTCAGATCAGCATTCATCAAACATAAAAAGCCTGGTCCTTACCCAAAAGAGAAACTTAATGGTATCAGAAAGGGACAATTAATCAGGAAAAAAAGTTACAATATTTTCATATGATATAATTTCTATGAATCCATGTCAAGTTTCTTCAAATTTAACAGAGGGATCAAATGTAGGACTTCTAATTTTCTCCAAATTCAAACAGGCCATGGTTTGAGAAAACCATTGAACTATAGTAGGAAGAGTGGGGTCCTTCCATTTAAGAAGAATTGCTATCCTAGCTGTCAGGTTAGTGAAAGCTATCATCTGATGAGCAGAAGCCAGACAATGACCCTCATCTGCTCCTGGAACTCCAAAAAGAGCAATTAAGAGATTTGGTTGTAAATCAATTGCAAGAGTTACTGAAAGAGAACCAAAGATATCTTTCCAAAACCAGATAGGACCAAAACATATGGGTCAATGAAGCTATGAATTACACGCATCACAGATCGGATTAAAATTAAGAAAAATATGGCCAAGCTTGTCCTTAGACATATGTGCCCAATGTACTACCTTAAATTGAACAGGAAGTGTCGAGCTCACATTGATGAGGTGTTGACCAGAATCTTTACCCACATCTCTGAAGGTAAAGACTGTTGGATCTCCTGCTCCCACGCCCTTTTAAATTTATCACTCGAGACGGGTCGCAATTATAATAACATCAACTATAATTGCTATTAACCCCTTCTGAGATGGGTTCAAACAAAAAAAAAGCATCAACCATATTGGTTGAACATTAGATAATATAGCATTCAAAAACTGTCTAATTTGAAAATATCTAAACAAATGCGAATAAGGCAGACTATATTTATTTGTTTGAAAGTTGTTCAAAGGACATAAGATAACCTTTCATGAACAAATCCTGAAAACATATGATACCCTTAACCTTCCAAAAAGAAAAAGCTCAGTCATTCACAGATGGCTGAAAAAAAAGTTAGATAAAATAAAACCAGATAAAATTTTAAAAACGTAAATCAAAATTCTCCAGAACTGAAACCATATCCATAATGTATGCTTGGGTATAGGATTAGTTATTAGTTTACTAACCTTGGTAAGTGTCAAAGCACCTCTTGTCTATCCTCACAACCTCTTACCTCTTTGCCCTCTCCGCTACAGCGCCATACTCTGAGCCATAGATCTGGTCACTATGGTCATCCTCTCTCAAGTCATCCTTCCCAATACTATCTAGAATAATAAACTGGTTGTTGATGGGGACAACCACAGAGGTATTCTCTACATATTCCATGTGGTTCCCATCTATCACTTCCTCACTCTCCTTAATGAACCATAGGATATCAAGCTGCAGCTCCAATTCCATGGTCTATTAGGAGCTGCACCTCAGTGCACCTGGCATCAGGGCGGCTTGGAGTCTCCCACTGACCACACATCAGGCATTCTATGTCTATGCAGAACACCACCCCTACAGTCATAATGTCAAATCTATTAGCACTAATAAGTATTGAATGATTCACTCACCCTTACAGTAATAATCCCATTTTACTAAAATGGGAGCTCGTAATATTGGAAACTATGCACGTGCATATTCTGCAGTATGGGATGACGTGCACCAGATTTTGTATTGGACATTTCACTCTGATTATACTGTTTTACATGTATTGATATAGCTGGAGTCCTGCAATGTAGTGGTGGCCCGCAAGGATCTATATTGGAATCCCCTGTTGATTGTGATAAATTTTCATCCAAATAATGTTTATGATACAAGTGGGTGGGTTAGTAAGTTTGCAGGTGATTCCCAAGATTGGTGTAGGTTTGGTCAAGTGTAAAGACCTATAGTACAAAAGGTTGTAGATTGGTTACAGATATGGGCAGAGAAATGACAGATGGAGTTTAATCTGGACAAGCGTGGGATATCGCACTTTGGGAGGTCAAATGTAGGTTTAATGCATTGTTGTTCAGAGGGATCTGGGGGTTCAGGTTCATAGCTACTCAAAAGTGGCCACACAAGAAGATAGGAGGTAAAGACAATGAGCTATGGGGAGAGGTAGGACAAATGCGAGTTGTTTTCTCTGGAGTGTCAGAGGCTGAGGGGAAAGGCATTGATAGGGTAGATAGTCAAAATCCTCTTTTCACAGGGTGAAAATGTTGCATAGTAGAGGAAATGCATTTAAAAGTGGGTAGGGGTGGGGGTGGCAAGTTTTTTTTTTACACAGAGTGATAGGTGATTGGAACAGGCTGCCATGGAGTAGTGGTGGAAGCAAATACTATGTTTTAAGATAGATACATGAATATGCAAGAAATGGAAGGACATAATGTTTGGGACAAAGGCACTTTATTTCTTTATTTGCCCCTGTGCTCCATAGTTTTAAATTTGTAATCGAACAATTCACATGTGATTAAAGTGGACATTCCAGATTATATTCTAGGTATTTTTGTATTCAATTTGGTTTGTCCATGTAGAAATTATTGCACTTTTTATACAGAGTCCCCTCATTTCAGGGCAACATAATATTTTGGACATAGTAATGGTAAGTATTTTAAAGTAGTCGTGTTTAGTATTTTGTTGTATATCCCTTGCATGCAATGGCTACTTGAAGTCTGAGATTCATAGACATCACCAGGTGCTGACTGTCTTTTCTAGTGATGCTTTGCCAGGCCTCTACTGCAGACATCATCAGCTCTTTCTTGTTTTGGGGGCATTTCCCCTTAAGTTTTCTCTTCAGCATATAGAATACATGCTTGATTGAATTTACATTGGGTGTCTAACTTGGCTATTCAAGATTTTTTCAGTTTTTAGCTTTGAAAATCTCTTTTGTTGCTTTAGCAGTATGTTTGGGATCATTGTCTTGATGTAGGATGAAGCACCGTCCAATGAGTTTGGAGGCATTTGCTCAATCTTGAACAGAAGTGATGTTTCAAAACACCTCAGAATTCATTTTGTTACTGCCATTAGCCATTACATCATCAATGAAAATAAATGCACCAGTACATACTGCTATATAGTTAAGATAATATGAACTATTTTGTAACTGCGTAAGAATACACCCTTCTCACTGTAGCAACTGTAGTGCACCACTGTGAAATGTAGGGGTGTGTGTGTTTGAACAGTTTTCTGAGATGGTGGAAGGCATCAGTAAATAAAGTTTCTTTTGTTATTTGAATCTTGCATCTCTCAGTTATTTAAGAAGCCTCCCAAGTAACAAGAGACATAACGCATACATGCCCAAATCATAACAGCTCCACCACCATGTTTCACAGATGAGGTAGTATGCTTTGGATCTTGGGCAGTTCCTTTACGCCTCCACACCTGTGTTTTTGCCATCACTCTCTTACAGGTTAATTTTGGTCTCATCTGTCGACAAGACCTTTTTCCAGAATTCTGCAGGCTCTTTTAAATACTTCTTGGCAAACTGTCACCTGGCCATCCTATTTCTGTGGCTAACTTGTGGTTTGCTTCTTGCAGTGTAGCCTCTGTATTTCTGTTCTTGAAGTCTTCTGTGGACAATAGTCATTGATACGTCCACACCTGCCCCCCCTGAAGGGTATTTCTGATCTGTCAGACAGGCATTTGGGGATTTTATTCATTATGATGAGAATTCTTCTGTCATCGGCAGTCAAGGTCTTCATTGGCCTACCAGTCCCTTTGTGATTACTGAACAGATAATTCTATATAGAGTTCTTTCTTGTTTTCCCCTCCTTTCCTCTCACCACGTTTCATCCTCCTTCCCACCCCAACATCAACAAAGACAAATATATCAATTACTAAGAATAACAATACAAATACATTTCAATAGAAGGGAGGAGGGAATGCCAGCCAGGCCTCCAAATTATCTCCTCATTTCCAGCATTTCAGGACTTGTGTGACCCTACTGTCCACTGTTCCCTTTTGAGAAAGGCCTTGGGAAGGTTAATCACACTCGAGTTTCAGTGTATCACAAGTAGAGCTGCTACACCTAAACAAACGTGTTGTATCTCCCTCTTAAATTATAAGCAATTTTCTCCAGGGAAACACAGCTCCGCATCTCCATGTTCCATCATACTTTGCTTAGTTAGGAATCAGATTTCCAGGTAACCCTTATGCATTTCCTGGCCACTGCCAAGGCTACTTTTACAAATTGAATTTGATGTTTGGAAAGCCTCGGACTTGCATGCATAATATCCCCCATCAGTAACAATGCTGCCTCCTGTGGATATTGCACCCCTGTAATTTTTTTCCAAACTGTCCCCTAACTCTACTCAAAAAGGTCTCACCTTGACACATAGCCAGATTGAGTGCACAGAGCTTCCTGTCTCTATGCATCTAAAACAGAATTCTGAGATTTCTGGTTTTACCTTGTATAATTTCTGCTGCGTAAGATAACAGCTGGTGCAAGAAATTGTATTGCACCAGCCTATATCTGGCATTAATGACTGCTGATATATTGTCCCAATGCAAGTCAGACCAGCATCATTTATGAATTGTTGTTCCCAAGTCTGACTCACATCTTTGCCTCGATTTATGGAGACCTGGTTTTAGGCCTTCATTTTGGAACAGGAACTATATAGCAGAGATGAATCCCCTTTGAAAGGAGTGATCCCCTTTAGAATTAGAACCTCCATGTTACTACACAGTGGCAGGATCATAGATGGGCCTAAACTGCCCCTCAAAAAAGATCTTAATTGAAAATAGCAGTAGAAGGTCTTATTTAGTAATTCAAATTTGTTTTTTAATTGCTCAAATGACATGAACTATTCCTTCTCATAACAGTCCTCAATATACTTGATTCCTTTCTGGCACCATGTGTCCAGGATCTTGTTACCTATAGTCATAGGAATTAATTTATTCTGAGTCAGGAGTGTTTGGGGGGACAGTTTTAACCTAATAATCTGGTTTATTTTTTGCCATGTTTGAATTATATGCTTTAGTATTGGGCTGTCTGTTTTTGGATTATTGATTTAGTATCCCATTTGTATATAATTTCTCCTGCTATCTTCTCTCCCATATGTAGACCAATTTGTGCCTGGGAGGGCATACCATCCCCCTCAATGAATGAGGCAATAAACCTTGACTGGGCCGCTCAATAGTATTTTTTAAGTCTGGGAGCTTCTTTCCTCCCACATAATATCTCAAGTCAATTTCTCCATGAAGAATCTAGGCACCTTACCCCTCCAAAGAAAATGCCTAACATGTCCATTAAGGGTCTTAAAGAAACTCATTCCTGGCTCACTCTAAATCCTTTGATTCCTGGATCTCGGCCAATGGCTTCCGCTAACGATTCAATAGCCAATATGAAAGAGTTGCAGATAGCGGACAAAGCTGTCTACTAGATCTGGTCAGTTGGAAGGCTGGAGATATTTGCCCGTTAGTGACAATTTTGGCCCCGGCTTTATAGTATAATGCCTTGACCCAATTTATGAATGAATTACCCAACACAAATTTTTCCAGCAATTTAACCAAGAAATTCCATACCAGTCTATCAAAAGCTTTTTCTATGTCCAGTGCCATGGGTATACTTGGGTCCGCCCTTGACTGTGCCAGATGTATTATATTAAGTAGCCTACATATGTTATCTGCCAATTGCCTTTTCTGCACAAACCCTACCTGATCTGGATTTATTAACTTTGGTAAATACCAAACCAATCTGTTTACCAGAGCTTTGACTATTATTTTATAATCTGTGTTCAAGAATGATATTGGTCTATAGGAAGACACCTTTAGTGGATCCTTATTCTTTTTGGGAATTACTGTAATTATTGTCATTGAAAAAATTTCTGGGAGAGTATGAGTCCCAACTGCCTGTTGCACCATGTCTGTGAACAGTGATATCAAAAGGCCCTTGAATTCTGATGGGAAACCATCCTCTCCCAGGGACCTGTTAATTTGCTGTGAGATAAATGATTTTACTATTTCTTCCTCAGAAAAGGGAGTATCTAATCCTTCCTGCTCCTCATGGTCTAAATTTGATAATTCCAGATTAGACAGGAATTATTCTATTTTATCGCAGTTACCCATTGATTCAGGTTTACATAATTGCTTATAAAATTGCCTAAATGCTTCATTTTTTTGTAAGAAATTCTGTCTGCTGCTTTTCAGATTGCATTAATTGTCCTTGTGTTGTGTCCTCTTCCACCCTCAACTGCCAAGACAATACCTTATGGGCTTTTTTACCCCCAACTCATCATACTTTTGTTTGGATCTTAATATCTCTTTTTCCATCTTGTATGTTTCCATGGTATTGTATTTGAGCTTTTTATTTTTTAACATTCTATATTTTTCCTCAGAGCCTGATTTTTTTTGTCGTCTTTTTCAATTGAATTATCTCTTGTTCCAATTCATTGACCTCTCTCGTATTCTTTTGTAATGCCTTCCATACATCCAATTATTTGGCCTCTCAGATAGGCTTTTAATGTATCCCATATCAGAAATTTGTTGGCAGTAGAGGTACAGTTTGTCTCGCTAAATATTTATTTTTGATCTCTAATATAACTACAAAATTACATTTTTTTCAATTGCAACGGGTTAAGGTGCCACCTGTACACTGTAGGTTGTTTGTCTGGCATGACAATGATTAAAATCAAAGATGAATGATCCATGTACTCAGTTTCTACAATTCTGCCATCTAGCTGGGTTGAGGCTAGTAACAAGTCAATTCTGGTGTAAGAATCATGTTGTCAAAACCCATGTGCTCCACAGTGGTAAATTTGTAATCAAGCACATTCATGGGTGATTAAAGTGCACATTCCTGATTTTATTCAAGGCTTTTTTTATATTGGGGAAAAAAGAATGGGGGGGGGAGAAGTAGAAGGAGTAATTCTTCTCCCTCGGATGCCATCGTCTCCAAGCGTCACCAGATTTAACCCTTTCATGAGGACTAGAATTGTTTTTGCCACCCTGACTCTTGTCACTGTCTTCACTGATTTACCGGAACCAGGAAAAAAAAATAAAATCCACTCCAATTAAGACATTTTCCTGTCCTTCTGCCAAGTGTAAAAAGACATTATGTATAAAATTGTTGTCATCAAAATTGGGGGCATATATATTCATTAGTGTTCAGGGTTCCAAATTTATTTGACAGTGTACCATTACGAATCTTCCTGCTGGGTCTATAACAATGACTTCCACCTTTATTGAAATGTTTTTTCCCTATTAAAATAGTTACTTTCCAAGCCTTAGACTTAGGCTATCACATGCCCCACCCAACTCCTTTTTAGTTTTTGGGTCTCTTGCAAAAAGGCCACAATCCACTTGCAATTTTTATAGCATGTGCCAAGACTATTTTCCTCTTTACCATTCCATTTAAGCCATTGACATTGAAGCTTAAAAAGTTAACTGGTTCATCCATCTCCCCAATGCTCTTTCCCCAGATTCTTTCCTTTTACCTCTCTCTCTCAAGACATTTACACTTCACCCAGTCCTTGATGCTCATCCTTTTGGCTCTGCCAACTGTAGCCAAAATAAATTCTGGAAATCTAAAAGATAAGAAAGAAACAAACAAATAACATATAACATTTTCATCTTTTGCTCCAGCACCTATACTTCCCTTCCCCTCCCCCCCAGCACCAGCTCTAGAATTTTTGGTGCCATCTCCCTTCTTGTCCTGGACTGTGCTCATTGCACTCATCTTCTTACCTCTCTGCCTTCTCGGTCAGTCCAGAGCTCGCAACAAACATTTTCTCTTTTTAAAAAAAATCTTCTAAAAATTTTTGATAAACTAAGTGTAATACTTGTTTCTATTATATTTACATTATTTATAGCTATTTACAAGGTAATTTGCCCTTAATTCTTTTCCTTGCCATCTCCCTTAGGGGCTGTTTGGGGTGGCAACCAAAATGTTTGCATATTTTAGTGCCTCTTTGGCTTCTGTTTTCAAAAAAATTCCTTCCACGGATAAAGACACCTTCAGGGTTGCTGGATACAATAAAGTAGATCCAATTCCCTTATTTCCTAAGTTGTTTTTTTTAACTGGGTCAAACTCTGTGCTTTTTTAAAAAGCACCATACTTGTATCTGGGTAATAGAAGATTTTACCCCCTTCAGGTTCTGCAGGGCCACCCTTTCTTTCCTCCAAAGCTGCCATGCGTAGGACTTTATTTCCCTATCCTGATATTTCGTGAGTCTTTTGGGAGGGTAGATCGATAATCCCTTTCTATCTGAAGGTTCTCCCCCCCCCCCCATTCTATTTCCCCCCAAATATAAAAGTAACCTTGAATAAAATCAGGAATGTGCACTTTAATCACCCATGAATGTGCTTGATTACAAATTTACCACTGTGGAGCACATGGGTAAATAAAGAAAAAATTGTGTTTGTCCCAAATATTATAGAGGGCACTGTATGTCATGTGCAAGGAGCAGAGTTATAGTTTAATTTGGACATCTTGTCCCATGCAGACATATGGTTCGAAGGGTCTGTTTTTATGCTGTACTGTTTAATCTTCTAATGTAAGTAACAAAACTGTAATTTTATTTTGCATACTGCCTATTTGTTCATTTAGCTGGTGTAATGATCAGAATTGTTTGATTGGGATTTCTTTGCTATTCTCTTTTTTTGAAAGGAGGAAACCATAGCCAGCTTGTAATTCCTCACAGGATGCTCTTAGTCAACAATAGTTAGGAGTGAGCCTCCTCTCGTGCAGCAGCCCAGGGGGAAATGGTGGGACAGGTGAAAACCAAATAACACATCAAAGGATTTATACAATGCATTTAAAATATTTATTAGTGATTTCCAGCACAACTTCACTTATACAACTTCACTAATTGTTTTTCATGCTGTGACTTAAAGTAAAAATTGCCAAATATTCAGATAATGATTATTGCATTATTGTCTGATGTGATTTAAAATCTGTCAAATTTAAGATGTACATCACCATTATTCCTGATGTTCCAAATTAAAATTGAAGTGGAACATAAAGGAGAAACACCTGGAACAATCACAAACTCCAAGATTATGATTGTTAAAGCGGTCAAACTTGCATTTAAGAAGTTATGGGAGTGACTGATTGATCATGGCAGAATAGCAGATGCCATTAGGCAATCCTGAGGCTGACCATTTAGAAATCTGCTAAGTTGAGCCACTGTGGAGCGATGGCAGATGATTTATTTGAGCCCAAAGACTGTTCCGTCTTTCCATAAAATTGGAGGTACCAATGGTGTAAACTGATCAATTGAGTGTCCACGAAACCTGTATCTTTGGCTTGGCTTCGTGGACGAAGATTTATGGAGGGGGTAAAAGTCCACGTCAGCTGCAGGCTCGTTTGTGGCTGACAAGTCCAATGCGGGACAGGCAGACACGGTTGCAGCGGCTGCAGGGGAAAATTGGTTGGTTGGGGTTGGGTGTTGGGTTTTTCCTCCTTTGTCTTTTGTCAGTGAGGTGGGCTCTGCGGTCTTCTTCAAAGGAGGTTGCTGCCCGCCAAACTGTGAGGTGCCAAGATGCACGGTTTGAGGTGATATCAGCCCACTGGCGGTGGTCAATGTGGCAGGCACCAAGAGATTTCTTTAGGCAGTCCTTGTACCTTTTCTTTGGTGCACCTCTGTCACGGTGGCCAGTGGAGAGCTCGCCATATAACACGATCTTGGGAAGGCGATGGTCCTCCATTCTGGAGACGTGACCCATCCAGCGCAGCTGGATCTTCAGCAGCGTGGACTCGATGCTGTCGACCTCTGCCATCTCGAGTACTTCGACGTTAGGGATGAAAGCGCTCCAATGGATGTTGAGGATGGAGTGGAGACAACGCTGGTGGAAGCATTCTTGGAGCCGTAGGTGATGCCGGTAGAGGACCCATGATTCGGAGCCGAACAGGAGTGTGGGTATGACAACGGCTCTGTATACGCTTATCTTTGTGAGGTTTTTCAGTTGGTTGTTTTTCCAGACTCTTTTGTGTAGTCTTCCAAAGGCGCTATTTGCCTTGGCGAGTCTGTTGTCTATCTCATTGTCGATCCTTGCATCTGATGAAATGGTGCAGCCGAGATAGGTAAACTGGTTGACCGTTTTGAGTTTTGTGTGCCCGATGGAGATGTGGGGGTGCTGGTAGTCATGGTGGGGAGCTGGCTGATGGAGGACCTCAGTTTTCTTCAGGCTGACTTCCAGGCCAAACATTTTGGCAGTTTCCGCAAAGCAGGATGTCAAGCGCTGAAGAGCTGGCTCTGAATGGGCAACTAAAGTGGCATCATCTGCAAAGAGTAGTTCACGGACAAGTTTCTCTTGTGTCTTGGTGTGAGCTTGCAGGCGCCTCAGATTGAAGAGACTGCCATCCGTGCGGTACCGGATGTAAACAACGTCTTCATTGTTGGGGTCTTTCATGGCTTGGTTCAGCATCATGCTGAAGAAGATTGAAAAGAGGGTTGGTGCGAGAACACAGCCTTGCTTCACGCCATTGTTAATGGAGAAGGGTTCAGAGAGCTCATTGCTGTATCTGACCCGACCTTGTTGGTTTTCGTGCAGTTGGATAATCATGTTGAGGAACTTTGGGGGACATCCGATGCGCTCTAGTATTTGCCAAAGCCCTTTCCTGCTCACGGTGTCGAAGGCTTTGGTGAGGTCAACAAAGGTGATGTAGAGTCCTTTGTTTTGTTCTCTGCACTTTTCTTGGAGCTGTCTGAGGGCAAAGACCATGTCAGTAGTTCCTCTGTTTGCGCAAAAGCCGCACTGTGATTCTGGGAGAATATTCTCGGCGACACTAGGTATTATTCTATTTAGTAGAATCCTAGCGAAGATTTTGCCTGCAATGGAGAGCAACGTGATTCCCCTGTAGTTTGAGCTGTCTGATTTCTCGCCTTTGTTTTTGTACAGGGTGATGATGGTGGCATCACGAAGATCCTGAGGCAGTTTTCCTTGGTCCCAACAAAGCTTGAAAAACTCATGCAGTTTGGCATGCAGAGTTTTGCCGCCAGCCTTCCAGACCTCTGGGGGGATTCCATCCATACCTGCTGCTTTGCCACTTTTCAGTTGTTCGATTGCCTTATATGTCTCATCCAGGGTGAGGACCTCGTCCAGCTCTAGCCTTAGGGGCTGTTGAGGGAGTTGGAGCAGGGCGGAATCTTGGACTGAGCGGTTGGCACTGAAAAGAGATTGGAAGTGTTCTGACCATCGGTTGAGGATGGAGATCTTGTTGCTGAGGAGGACTTTGCCGTCTGAGCTGCGCAGCGGGCTTTGGACTTGGGGTGAGGGGCCGTACACAGCCTTTAGAGCCTTGTAGAAACCCCTGAAGTCGCCAATGTCCACGCTGAGCTGGGTTCGTTTGGCGAGGCTAGTCCACCACTCATTTTGGATCTCCCGGAGTTTGCGCTGAAGATGGCTGCATGCGCGACGGAAGGCTTGTTTCTTCTCTGGACAGGACGGCTTTGTAAGGTGAGCCTGGTGGGCAGCTCGCTTCTTTGCCAGCAGCTCATGGATTTCCTGGCTGTTTTCATCAAACCAGTCCTTGTTTTTCCTGAAGGAGAAGCCCAGTACCTCTTCAGTGGATTGCAGTATGGTAGTCTTCAACTGATCCCAGAGGGTTTCAGGGGACGGGTCTGTGAGGCGGGTTGCATCGTCGAGCTTTGCTTTGAGGTTTGCCTGGAAGTTTCCTCTCGCTTCGTCTGACTGCAGGTTTCCAACATTGAACCTCTTTCTGGGGGCTTTGCTGTTCCTGGGCTTTGGCTTGAAGTGAAGGTTGAGCTTGCAGCGAACCAGCCGGTGGTCAGTGTGGCATTCCGCGCTAGGCATGACCCTGGTGTGGAGCACATCTCGTTTGTCACTTTCTCGCACCAGGATGTAGACCAGGAGGTGCCAGTGTTTGGATCGGGGATGCATCCAGGTGGTCTTAAGGCTGTCCCTCTGCTGAAAAAGGGTGTTTGTAATGACAAGCCGCTGTTCTGCGCAGAGCTCCAACAGGAGGCGCCCATTGTCGTTGCACTTGCCGACGCCATGCTTGCCCAGGATTCCTGGCCAGGTTTCTGAGTCTTTGCCGACACGAGCGTTGAAGTCGCCCAGGATGACAACCTTGTCGGCTGTAGGGGTGCGTTGGATGAGGCTGCGCAGGTCGGTGTAGAACTTGTCCTTTTCTGCTGGTTCCGCCTGGAGGGTTGGAGCATAGACACTGATGAGGGTGATGCGACGCTTGTTTTGAAGGGGGAGTCGCATGGACATGATTCGGTCCGAGAGGCCTGTCGGAAGGTTTTCGAGTTTGGAGGCAATGAAGCTCTTGACCATGAAGCCTACAACTGATCAATTGAGTGTCCACGAAACCTGTATAAATGAAAAGGAAATGCACTGTTCTCAGGGCAAACACTCTTTTCCATTTGACTTGCATTTTTTGCATGCATTTGGCTATGTTTTAAGTTCAGAGGGGTATCTCCATTTTAAAAAGGATCATTGTGTAGAAATTATTTTGCTTTTGTGCCAAAAGGAGTCCCTGATTATGTTGAGATGCACATTAGCTGCATATCATCTTTTTCATTGGAATCCATAACTATGAGTGCAGAGAACCGAATGTGATGTATGAGTTCACCATTTTTTATTTCCTTCACCTTATACTGCAGCACTAGCACAAGACACTCCTTGATTAACGGCCCCTAAGATGCATCATATTATGTCAGATACCACCGTCCAGTTGTTGAGTGCATCACATAACCATGGAATTATAACAACATAAAGGAGGACAGCAGTCCTTTGAGTCTATGCCAATGCTCTGTCAGAGCAATGAAGCTCATTCTATTCCTCTGCTCTTTCACTGAAGCCCAGCAAACTTTTCTTTCATTCATTTCCCTTTTGAAAGTGATTGATTGAATACACTCCCACCATCTAGATAAGTATACATTTCTGAAGCTAACCACATTCTGGTTTCCTGATAATAATTATAGATCTGTATCCTCTGGGTCAGTCATCGAGCGATGCAGCAAAGAAACAAGCCCCTCAGCCCACAATTCTGTGCTGATCGAGAATTACCCATTTACTCTAGTCCTACTATTGCAGATATTTTTTGTTTTTCTACATTCTTATCAATACACACCCCCACTCCCCCAGATTTTACTGCTCACCTACACATTGGAGCAATTTACAGTGATCCCTTAACCTAGTGTGGTGCAGCAAGCAGACGCAAAATGCAGAAAAGACTGCTTTAATCCACAAACTCTGTTGTACACCAGTAGTATTCTCGATGGCTCCACGTGTGACTGGCCCAGGAGGGGCTGGCGCAAGTCTATATACAGGTCGGTGATTGACAGCCGGCCAGGTGGAGTCAGCCTCCCAGGTGGTATTCCTGCAAGTACAGAGGTAGGCTGGTGGGCATGCAGCCCAATACTGTGGTTGTATCACCACATCTACCAACCAGTCTTTGGGTGTGTGAGGAAATTAGAGCACGCAAGGTAAATCCAGGTGGTCACAGAGGGAGCATGCAAACTCCACACAGCATCCAAAGTCAGGATTAAACTCTGTTCTCTGGCATTGTGAAGCAGTGGCCTGATTAGCTGTGCCATCATGTTGTATATTTAAATCCCCCATTATTTTGAACACCTTCATCATCTGCTGTAAGAAGATCAATCACAACTTCAAACATTCCCCATGACATTGACATTATTCCTAGAACAACTCTAATTGGTACTTTCTGCACCTTCACCTTCTCAAAGGCCTTTCTAAAGTGTGTTGACTAGAACTGGTTGCAATATTCCAGTTGTGACTGGACTAATATTTTCCTTAAGATATCATTTCCAGTTGTCTCATCAATGACCTGATGAAGATGAACTTGGAAAGAGGTCCGAAGAATGTCAAATAGAATTTATCTTGGACTAGTGTGAGGTGCTGCACTTCAGTAGGTTAAACCAGGGCAGGACTTGCACTGTAAATTGTAGAGTTCTAGAGAGTATTGTAGAACAGGGACACTTGGCTGTACAGGTATATATTTCCATGAAAGTGATGATGTGGGTAGACAGAGTGATAAAGAAGGTGTTCGGCATGCTTAAATTCAATAGGACATTGAGCACAGGAGCTAGGATGACGTATTACATCTGAACAAGATGTTGGTGAGACCACATTTGGAGTACTGTGTGTAGTTCTTATTGTCCCACTGTAAGGAAGCTACCATTATGTTGGAAAGAATGCAGGAATGTTTCATGAAAAGATGACTGGGACTGGTGTGCTTGATAGGGTGGGACTTCTCCAGAGTGTCAGAGGCAGAGGGGAGATGTTACAGAGGTTAGTTAAATTCTGAGAGACATAGATAAAAGATGGTCTTTTTCCAGGATAGGGGGCATAGACTTAAGGTGAGAAGGAAATAATTTAAAAAGGACATGAGAGGCACCTTTTATTCACAGGCTCTGTGGAACAAACTGCCAAAATCAGTGACAGAGGCGAGGACAATTGTAATGTTTAAAATATATTTAACAGATACATGGATAAGAAAGGTTTAGAGGGAATGGTCTGAATGCAGAGAAATGGGACCTCGCCTGGGTCAGCATGGACAGATTGGACTTTATCATGAGGCCAGCAGCAGAGAAGTTCGTTGATGTTTGTGCAATGTTAAATTTAACTTACAACTCCAATAATGTGTTCATATGTGCCCTCATGCAGAAAGACCTTGGCAGCACTTGGGTATGGGCTGATCAATGGCACAGAACTTCAAAGCAGTGACCATCTCTAGCAGTAGAGTGACTATCTCTGACATTTAGCCTTGGCTCTTGGTGACCTGTGGCATCACCATTCATCACCGGGGAATTGGAGTATAGGCTGAAGGGATGTTCAAGGGCTGATAGTGCTGTGGATGTTTTTAGAGCAGGAGATGGTGGTGGAAACAGGTGATGACATTTAGAGTCATAGATTACTTACTGTGGAGAAAGACATGGAGATGAGGGATCTCAGGGAAGTAAACAGCAATGTCTTGAAAAGAGTCTACAATTCGGAAGAAGAGGTGCTGGAGGTCTTAAAAAGCATAATGTAACCTCAGACATCATGGGAAGCTAGGGAGGAAATTACAAGAGCTGTGGCAGAGATATTTCCATCATCGTTAGGCATGGGTGAGGTGCTGTTGGTTGGCTAATTTGTTTTTAAAAAGCTGCAAGGGCAAATGATGGAACTACAGGCTAGAGGGCATGATGTCAGTCATGTGCAAGTTACTTGATTAAGGATAAACAGCATGGCTTTGTCCGTGGTAAATTATGTACAAACTTGATTGTTTTTTTTTGGAAAGAGATGACCAAAAAGATTGATGAGGGCAGTAGATGTTGTCCATGTGGATTTTAGTAAGACCTTGACAAAGCCCTAGTTGATAGATTAGTCTGAAGCTCAGATCATGAGGGATCCATGATGAACTGGCCAAATGAATACAAATTGGCTTGATGACAGAGACACAGAGTGGAAGCGGAGGGTTGTTACTCAGATTGGAGGATTGCGTGCCACAGAGATCATAATGGGAAACTATTGTTTAACATCTATGGATGACAATGTAATTTATATGGTTAATAGGTTTGCAAATTCGTGGCATAGTCGACAGTGAAAAAGGCTATCTAAGATTACCACAGGATCTAGATGAACTGGGAAAGAGTAAGGAATGGCAGATGAAATTTAACTCAAACAAGTGAGAGATGTTGCACTTTGGTAGGTTCAACCAGGGTAGAAATTAAACAGTGAATGATAAGGCCCTGGGGAGAGCTGCGAACAAGGAGACTTGGGGATGCAGGTATATAGTTCCATGAAAATGGTGGTGCAGATACTGATGGTGCTGAAGGTGGCATTTGGCACACTTGCCTTCATCAGTCAGGACATTTAGGGAAGGAGCAAGAGCATCATGTTACAACTGTACAAGATGTTGGTGAGACTGCACTTGCTGTATTATGTGCAGATTTGGTCACCAGTCATAGAAAATCTATCATTCTGCTGGAAGGGGTGCAGAAATGGTCCTGGATTTTTTTCCAAGGGTCGGAGTATCTAAATCTAGAGGGCATAGATTTAAGGATACAAATAACCTCCCAAGGATGTTGGGAAACATAGAGACTAATGCAAGGGAGGAACTGAAAGAAATCAGTATCTCTAAGGACATGGTCTTGGGGAAATTGATGGAATTGAAGGCAGATAAATCCCAAGGGCCTGATAATCTACATCCTAGGGTACTCAAGGAAGTGGCCATTCAGATAGCAGATGCTTTAAGAATTATTTTCCAGAACTCGATAGACTCAGGATCAGTACCCATGGATTAGAGGGTAGCTAATGTTATCCCACTATTTGAAAAGGGGGGTAGAGAAAAAGCGGGGAATTATCGGCCGGTGAGCCTTACATCAGTAGTGGGCAAAATGATGGAATCCATTATTAAGGATGTAATAGCAGAGCATATGACTAGCAGAGAAGGGATCAGATGGAGTCAACATGGATTTACAAAAGGTAAATCGTGCTTGACAAATCTATTGCAATTCTTTGAGATGGTGACAGGTAAAATAGATGGGGGAGAGCCAGTGGATGTGGTGTACCTGGATTTCCAAAAGGCCTTCGTAAAATCCCGCATAAACGACTGGCTTCCAAAATCAAGGCTCATGGGATTGGGGGCAAAGTATTGATGTGGATTGAGAACTGGCTGGCAGGTAGAAGACCGAGAGTTGGGATAAATAGCTCGTTTTCTGAGTGGCAGGCGGTGACCAGTGGGGTACCACAGGGATCTGTACTGGGACCCCAGCTGTTCACAATTTACATTAATGATCTGGATGAGGGGATTGGATGTAATATCTCCAAATTTGCAGATGACACTAAGCTAGGAGGGGTTGTGTGCACAGAAGAGGGGGTCAGGAAGCTCCAGTGTGATTTGGATAAATTGAGGGACTGGACAGATACATGGCAAATGCACTACAATGTGGATAAATGTGAGGTTATCCATTTTGGTAATACAAACCGGAGGGCAGATTACTATTTGAATGGCAATAGATTAAGAGATGAGGAAGTGCAGAGAGACCTAGGGGTACTTGTACATCAGTCTCTGAAGGCGAGCATGCAGGTACAGCAGGCGGTTAAAAAGGCAAATGGTATGTTGGCCTTCATATCAAGAGGGTTTGAGTATAGGAACAAGGATACCTTACTGCAGCTGTACAGGGCCTTGGTGAGACCCCACCTGGAGTATTGTGTGCAGTTTTGGTCACCTTATCTAAGGAAGGATGTTCTTGCAATGGAGGGAGTGCAGAGGCGATTCACCAAGCTGATACCTGGAATGACTTATGAGGAAAGATTGCGCAAATTGGGATTGTACTCCCTGGAATTTAGAAGATTGAGAGGGGATCTCATAGAGACATATAAAATACTGGCAGGACTGGACAGATTGGATGCAGAACCCAGGACCATGGTTTGAGGATAATAGGCAAACCATTTAGGCCCGAGATGAGGAGAAATTTCTTTACCCAGAGGGTGGTGAATCTGTGGAATTCATTGCCACAGAGGGCAGTAGAGGCAGGTTCATTAAATATATTTAAGAGGGAATTATATATAAGGGTATTAAAGGTTACGGAGAGAAGGCGGGGACGGGGATGGGGTACTGAACTTTAAGATCAGCCATGATCTCGTTGAATGGCGGAGCAGGCTCGAAGGGTCGAATGACCTACTCCTGCTCCTATCTTCTATGTTTCTATGTTTCTAAGATAAGAGAGGAAAGATTTAAAAGGGACCTGAGGGCACCTTCTTCCCTGAAGGGGTGGTAGGAATTATGGATGATTGTAACATTAAAAAGACCTTTCAGCAAATCCATGATGGGAAAAGTTTAGAGGGTGAAACAAAGGCAAATGGGATGAGTAGGTCAGCAGAGACAAGTTGGACCAAAGGTCTGTTTCCATGCTGTGAACTCTATAACTACTATACAGCATAAAATGGGGCATTCAGTCCATTGAGTCATCTACACGTTTATACTAGCCTTGTTTTATTCTTGATGCGCTATCAATAACTCATACAACTGGAGTTATGGAACCATAGACCATAAAACGTGTCAGTATTTCTCCTTCCACTTTTAGTGTTTCAACTGGTGTGTCAGGATGTGTTAGCACTTGTGTCAGCCCATGGTCAAAAGAAAAACAGGCTATCGATTTCCCTGCACCTGTTTTGGACTTTTACCAATTTCAACCTACAATTCCGTCAGTAAGAGATTATTTAGTTTGCTGAAATTTTGGGGGAAATAGTCAAGTATATCTGTGGAGCGAGTGAGAATTTGTTGATGTAGAATTCACTGTGTCTAGAGCTATATTTAGATATGAATGGTGAAAAATTTTACATTTTCCAGCATCCTTATGCAAAAAGAGGATGTTTTGAGAGAGCAGCATATGTTAAATATTACAAAGTTTAGGGAGGTAGAAGGCTACTTCTGTACAAAGGTGGCAAGACTAGTTATCAAAGCCTTTGGGCTCAGAGTTTTACATATAAAAAGGAACAGGAAAGCCATAATGACTTTGGCCACAGCTGGAGGACTGTTTCCAAATGTGGGTAAAAACACAAAAATGCTGGAGGAACTCGGTATGTCTTGCAGGGTCCATAGGAGGTAAAGATGTACTGTATAATCAATGTTTTGGGCCTGAGCCCTTCTTCCATATGTGGGTGTGACTTTGTAGTGTGTAGCAGAAATTAACCAGAATGCTTTCAGTATGAGAGAGAGATCAGAGGCTGGAGTTATTCATCTTTGAGCAGAGGAGAGCTGATAGAGATTATTAAAATCATGAGGTGTTTGGATACACTAAATAAGGGATGCTTTTTCCAGGGCAGAGGGGTTGATAACTGTACAGCAGAGATTATATAAACAATGTTTGGGATATTGAATGAACAATCTGGTGTGATGCAGAAAAAGACTGAAATGAAGCCTTCAAATGTGAATTAAATGAACATGGGAGGAAAAAACAGGATGAAGGAAATAGTGTTGAAAATGGGTAGCCTTTATGAATATTATGATGGTCCAAACCCTACTCATTGTTTATGGTGTTATTGCAGCAGATAATAACACAACAGCGTCTGAGGAGTGGAGTATCTAAATTCCTTATGATATATCTGGTGCAGATTTGATGAGCTAAATGGCCATCTTCTGTGCTATGCATATTCTGTAGTTGGATAATGATGAGACAGAATTTTGGATGGAGATTGACAATCTGGTTGGGTGATGCCAGAACAACAATCTTGCTCTCAAAATCAGTAAGACCAATAAACTTATTATGGACTTTAGGAAGGGGAGGCCAAGGGACAACACACCTATCTTCATTTGTGGGATAGAGGTAGGGAGGGTGCCATCATATTAGAAGACCTCTCCTGTGGCTAGCATATTGAGGCAGCTGTGAAGAAGGTAACCAATGCCTCTCTTTTCTAAGGAGTCTGAAGAGATTTGGCAAGTTGTCAAATGCTGTGTCAAACTTATGCAGGCGCATTACTGCCTGGTTTAGAAACTTAAGTGTCCAGGAGCAAACCTTGCCACATCCATCTTAGGTACCAACTGCCATCCACTTAAGACATCTATGTGAGGTGTTGCATCAGAAAGACAACCAACATCATAAAGGATCACCTTGATCATGGTCTCTTCTCATTACTACCTTCAGGCAGAAGGTACAGAAACTTGAAGTCAAGCACCACAAGAAAATGCTTTTCAATTGCTTTCAGGCCCTTTCTGTACTACCCTAATAAAAACACGACTCCAGGACCAAAAATCATCTGTGGTCTTGTAACATCACTTATTGTTGCATTCACTGAATATTGATCTGCCCTTTTTTTATTTATTACTCTGGACAACAATTTTTTCAAGAGGATTGCCTCTTTAAAAAGATTAGGGATTATGAACACAAGCTGAACACACAGATTTGCTGTATCACATAGGAATTGGAGAAACAAAACCATTATATTATGTTTAATCGCATAATGATTCTGACATATTGTGTTAGTTCAACTGTCCTTAAGCTGTTTTGCTGCTTATTTTCATTTGTACTCAGCACCTGAACCCTCTCGTGTCAGCATCTAACAATAGTCGGCCAGCATTGATGGATTCCAGTTGCCCTGAAACTATTTTTCCATGGTCGCAATGGTCTGGTGAAACCTTTCACCATGTTTGTCACTGACTGCACCAAGATCAGCAGGGAAGAAGTCCAAGTGCAAATGTAGAATTTTCAACAACATGTTGCATTTCATGGTTTTGTATGCTGGAAGTAGACTTAAAATATGATGGGAAATCACAAAAATCAGTTATATATTTTTTTTTAAAAAGTACGTGATAGGAAAAGTTTAAGGTGATTTTCGTGATCAGAGCCAAAATCCACATAATGCTCTCAGAAGTGTTCAGGAAGCAAAATCTGCATTGTCCAGTGCTTTTTTAAAAATTTTGTATGGTAATTTAATTTATACTTACTGTTTATTAGTGTATTTATGTATCTGTGTAGCTGCAGCCAATTCGATGAGTTTCAGTGGATTTGTGCATTGTACCAAAAGGAATGACAGAAACTCTCATTTGTTTTTTTCCTTGTACTTCTATTGTAGTTGAGAATCCATGATCCAAATTTCTTATTGATAAAGCTTTATTGGTAATTAGCTAATTTTCATAGCACTACTTTTTAAAGAACAGAATGTGTGGGATTTAAATAGCTATTACTGAATTATAAATAAAAGGGAGATGATTACCAGGGAAACCAAGGGCGCATTTGATTGCTGCAAGAAGATTTTGTGAATCACTGATTATATTCTGAAATTCTGCATGAACCTTTGCTGTTCAGTAGTTTGGAAAAGGGTTTGCCTGATAAGTGTAAGCTACGGAAGGGGCAACCTTGTCTTACTCTCCATCTAAGCTCCATGTTTAGTGCTACCAACAATATCTCTCCTTGCTGTAGAAAAAGAGGAAACCACAAATCCCAACTGATGGAGACAGTAGTAATGAGATAATGCTGTTATTTAATCTGTGGAAGGACAGAGCAACTAAACAATTTGATCTGATTGCCTGTTGAGATTCACCTAGCACCATCTGTTACAAGGATTCTTCCAAACAAAATTGTTTAATTTTGGCAAAAATTTTCAAGAAAACAGATTTCAAAGAAACCTTTTTTAAGCATAGATATTTCAATATCTATTGAAGGATAGCCTTCAACATTTAGAAAATCAGAATGTACACATGTTATTATGTGTATATAAATAAAGAACTACATTTCCCAGTAGGCAAGGCGCGCGGTTGGTGCAGGAACAAAAAGTAGACCACGACAGAAGTCGAGTGCATTGTTGGTTCAGCAACGCGAATATTAAAGTTGTTTAAGTGTTATAACCACACAAGGTTGTTTTCCTTTGAGGAATAAACATAAAATGGTGTCAGAAGTATGTGAGAAAAGATAATAGTTCCTGTCTCAGATAGGTTAGGTCCTCCCACACTGATGCAGTTTACTGGCAATCTAACCGCTAATTGCAAATGCTTCAAACAGCGATTCAACATTTATTTAGAGGCTGGTGGAGCAGTTGAGACCGATGGGAAAAACCAAAAGTGTCTATATTTCTACACATGATGAGTGTAGAAATCGATGAGACAGTTTTCACATTGGACACTGATGACAAAATTTGAAGAGTATTTTGTTCCAAGTAAAAGCATCACATTTGGGAGATTCAAATTTTTCTCCTGTGACCAGAAACAAGGTATGAGCTTCAACCAATATTTAGCCGAGCTTCACACACTAAGTCCTGTGAATTTGGAGATTTGAAAAACTCACCCATTAGAGACAGAATCGTTCGCAGAATCCCAGATAATGGGCTTAGAGACTGTTGCATGAAAAGGATTTGACACAGGAAAAGGCTGTGAATGTGTAGGGCAGCAGAGTAGCAGAGACCACACGAGCACAAGTTAAAGAGCTGCACAGGATAGACACAACAGTTAATGTGATGAAAACAGAAGCAGAGCACCAGGAATTTCCCTAAGTACAGAAAAGCAAAGAGGTAGGCACAAAGAGCAAATGCAGCAGGTGTGGGGGGTAAACATATTCCAAAGATGTGTTCTGCCTATGGAAAGTCCTGCAATAAATATGAGAATAAGAATAATTTTGCAAAGTGTTGCAAAGCAGGGGATACCAAGAGAAAGGTATACACAGTGGACAAAGAAATGGAGGAATTCTTTGTGGATTCACGGCAGGCTGTTGGTAAAACAGAATGAATCATTCCAGTAATTGTGAATGCGACAGTAATTCCATTTAAGCTCGACACCGGAGCCCAGGTGAATCAGTTATCTGTGGAGGATTACAAGACCCTCACTGTAAAAAGCAAGATTTATCCAATGAAATTAAAAGTGACAGACTACACTGGAGAGAATGTTCCAGTAGAAGAGGGCTGTATGGTGATCTTCAAACAGAAAGGGCAGCATCAAAAGTCACAGCTGCTAATTGTAGAAAAGTGAGTAAAGGTCTGAGTGCATGTGAAAAGCTCAACCTGGTGAAAAGAATATTCATAGTGGCTTCACAGACCAAAGATGAGCACACAACACTCATGGAATAGTACGCAGATGTCTTTGAGGAGCTTGGATATTTACCTGGTGTACACAAGATCCAAGTAACTGAGACAGTGGCTTCTGCTGTCTATGCATGCAGGAAAGTTTCATTTCCACTTAGAGTTCTTAAACAAGAAATAGCATGCATGGAGCAGATGAAAGTCATACAGAAAATTGTAGAATCTACTGATTGTGCAAAAAGAAAATAGAGCATTGCTTATATGTCTGAAATCTCAATAAAGCCTTCAAGAGCAAGCATTTTAAATTGACGACATGGGATGAAATCATGTCCTGGTTTGCAGGTGCCAAATGGTTTAGTAAGCTCAATGCGTCATCAGGGTTTTGGCAGATAAAGCTCAATGAGACAAGTTTAAAACTATGCACTTTCAATGCTCCACAAGGAAGATACCACTTTCTTCGGCCACCTTATGGGATCTTGTCCACACCAGAGGTCTACCATAAAACCATCCACATGATCTTTGAAAATATACCTGGGGTTGAGACCATGAAGGATGACATGAAGCATGGGCATCCACCAAGAATGAACATGATATGTGACTAAGGCAAGTGGTTGACATGACACAGAATGTCAATTTGAAATTAAATAAAGAGAAATGTGAATTTGGCATAAAGACACTAACCTTCATAGAAGATCTCATATCTGAACAGGGAGTGAAGCCTGATACAGCCATTGAGAATTTTGTGAGGCCCCAAAACAAAGAGGAGGTGAGATGTTTCTTGGGGATGGTGATTTACCTGGCTAAGTTCATCCCTTGTCTGTCAAATGTGTCAGCACCACTTAGGTCACTCCTTGAGTAGAAAAATGAATGGATCTGGTCATACGAGCAAGAAGAGTGTTTCCAGGCACTCAAAAAATCCTAATAGAAGAGCCTGTACTAATTTTTTTGATCCGGATAGGCACGCTATGATCTTGGCTGATCTATCCTGACATGGCCTTGGAGTAGAACTACTGCAGCAGCATGAGGACATGTGGCAACCTTTACTTTTAAATTTGTATACCTTTCTCTTGGTATGATCAAGGGCTTTAATAAGTCCAGAAGTCAACTATACACAGATAGAGAAAGAGATTCTTGCCAGCATTTATGAATGCAAAAGGTTTCATCAATATATTGATGGACAAGCTCTTGAAGTGGAGATGAACCATAAACCATTGGTCTCAATTATGTCCAAACCACTGAATGACTGTTCCATGAGATTATAGTGCATGTTGATAAGGCTACAGAATACGATGAGAAAATGATTTACATGCTAGAAAAATACATGTTTGCAGCTGATGCACTGTCTCGAGCAGTTGACAAGAAAGAAAAGAGTGACCAAGATGTTAATGTGGAGATACAGGCTTATGTTGACATGATTATCACCTCATTTCCAGTATCTCAGGATAGAACAGAACAGATCAGGAAAGCAACAGGGTCAGATGAAACAATGAAAGGGTTCAAAGAATCACTACAGAAAGGATGGCCAGCAGCTAAGAATGACTGACCACTTAGTATTCAGAATTATTAAACATGCAGAGATGAACTGTCAGTTATGCAAGATATGGTCTTCAAAGGGAACAGGTTTGTGATTCCAGTGTTGCTACTCAAGGAAATGCTCCAGAAGATACACAAAGGGCATCTTGGTGAGGAAAAATGAAAACGTAGACTCGAGAGGTGATGTACTGGCCAAGAAAGACTAAGACATAATTCAGACCACTGCTTCATGTGAAATGTGACTTACCTATAGACCAAATCAGCAAGCAGATCCGCTTACACTACACCCTGTTCCAGACAGCCCGTACTTCAAAGTTGGAGTAGATTTGTTTGACTGTAATGGGAATAGTCCTATAGTAGTAACAGACTATTTTTTGCAATTACCCAGAGGTAACAACACTGCTGTCAACATCCAGCAAAGCAGTTATCACTTACATGAGAAATGTATTTGCGAGGCATGGAGTTCCTTGTGAAGTAGTATTCGACAATGGTCCACAATTTTTGAGCAATGAATTTGAGTCCTTTGCCAATACTTTGGGGTTTTGACATATAACTTCAAGCCCACCTCACCCAAAGTCTGATGGCTTAGCATTATATGTTGCTGCCCTATGAATCTGGGTAACAAAATATTGAATTCATTGTATGAAAAAGGAATAAAATGTATTGATGATTATTATATGGAAGGATCTCTTATGTCTTTTGAACAATTAAGAAATAAATACTGAGTGCCTAATAGGACTTTCTTTTGTTTTCTCCAGTTAAGATAATTTTTAAGAGAAAAAACTTGGCCCCACTTGAAATTAGTGAAATGGAATGAACGATTTGGCTGGGGGATACACCAAAATTTATAACTAAGATGTACTGTTATGAACCATGTGTAATGAGCAGCAATAGACAATGAACAAGACAGTGTTTAATTTTAAAATACTAATTTTATTTCTAACTCTTAAACTATAGTCTTAACTTTTAAACTATCCTTAACACTAAATCTTCCCCAACTATGTGCAGGTGTACGTGCGTGTGTATATCTATTTTGCATATATATATATATATATATATATATATGCGTGCGCGTGCGATATACCCAAATCACTACAGTCCAGACCAAAATCTAGGAAGTTACTTCAAAGTTCAGTCTTTTAAACTCAGTGTTGAAGTGTGGGCCTTTGAAATTTGATGCCCAGGATTAATGTTGAACTGATGGGAAGACTGGAGTTGCCCTTGAAGAAATGTACATCCACACAAGCTGTGGTTGTAATACTCCTGGTCCTTTTGTAGGCAAGACTCGAACTGGGCGGCCTCCAAGAAGCTTCCAAGACCCTGGCACCTGTCTCTCCAAGTGACCTTCAATGTTAGTCACAATCAAAATGAAGCACTTTGCTTCTCAAAAGACACGCCTGCCACAGGTCAATCCACCAAAAAGGCCCAGTCATTCATAGAATATGTTTTGCTCTGAATTGCACAAAAATGGATGGCCACAAGAGCTGCTTCAAAAAACTGCTTTCTACTGACCATTCAGTTTTTCCTGACTATACTATTCCTTACAGTAACAATCATATTTTACTAAAACGGGAGCTTGTAATAGTTCTATGCTCTCCAGAATGTAAGTGCAAAACCAGGTTTACAGAGATTGAGAAAGAGATGGGAGTCGAATCTAGGTGTTGCAATAATGGAAAGATATTTGTCTGATTGGTGTTTGGATAGTATGGCATCAATTATAAAAGCAAGATATGGATTAGTGCAATATAATTTTTTTAATCAATTATATCTCACACCACAAGTTTCATAAAACAAAATCAGAAATATCAGAAATATGTTTTAGGTGTGGGATATAAATAGGAACATTCTTACATGCTACATGGTTGTGTGTGAAGGTGAGACCTTTCTGGCAGGATATTACTGAAATATTAACATAAATAACAGGGGTGGCTTTCTCGGGTGACCTGGAGCTTTATCTTTTGGACATTTCATTGAAATAAGTAGTAAACTAACTAAATTCCAAATTTCATTTGTTAAAATAGCCTTAGCAGTGGCTAAGAAATGTATTGCGATTACTTGGAAATCAGACCCTTTTCAATAAAAGCCAATGTATAATTATCCTTCCCAATTACTTATACTATGAGCCTACTGATTTGTTATGATTCATGAACAAGATCACTAAGATCTGGTTAACATGTTGACAGACTGCAGCCTCACAGCTCACTGGTCCATATCCAGTCCTGACCTCTGTTGCTGTCTGTATCTCCCTTTCACTACCTGGTTTTCCTCAGGTGCTCCAGTTCCCTCCCACATCCCCCAAAGATGTGTGGGTTTGTGGGCTAATTTGCCCTAAGTTTGTGGATGAGATCAGGTATCTGGAGAAAATGGATGAGAATGTGCAGAAATTAAAAGGCTTGGTGTTGACACATTTCCTTGGACTATGAATTGGTAACCTTATAACATGGTCAATTACGCAAAGACTGAAGTTACTGGAACTGAAGGCTTATTAGCAAGAGATGGACAGCATCCCTTGTGTTTCTGGCTCACACTGACCCAGGCTCGAACTGGGGATAGGGTTGTGGCATGACAGCCTTTATGGGGGATAAAGGAGAGGAGTCGTGAGCCGGCCAGTGAGAGCAGGGCCAAACATAAAAGGTCATATCATTTACATACACAACAGTGGTTTCGCCACATAACTCCACTCATTTGCTTTCTTTGTCCATTTAGATAATCATCTGGCTTTTGATTCCTCTTGGTATATATCCTTGTACTTTCTCACATCAAACTCCATTCACCCAGTGTTTGCCAACTCACTTGACCTGTCTACATCTCGTGGCAGAGTACAGATAATTTCATAGAGCATAGAACATTGAAGCGTAGTACAGGCCCTTTGACCCTTGATGACGTGCCGACCTCTATATTCTTAACAAAAAAATACTAAATCCTTCCTACTTCATAACTCTCTATTTTCCTTTTGTCATCAGGACATGACCTCCCACTTCTTTTGGTGTCATCAGCAGAAAATACCTGGCACTCTGCCCTCTCCTTCAGGTTAGTAACACAAAGAATAAATAATTGAAGACCAAGCACTTCTCCTTGGCACACTCCACTAGTTGCACATTCTGGCTCGAGAAAGACCAATTTATTCTGAAACTCTGTCTTCTTTGTGATTACCAGTTTTCTATTCATGCTGTTGTCATGCCATAAGCTCTTATCGTATGCACCAGCCTTTTTTGTGACATCTCATTCAATGATTTCTGTAAGTTCAAAATATGTTGCCCTCTGTCAACTCTGTTCCAAAGAACTTTAGCAAATATGTCAAATATGATTTATCTTTCATAAAACCATCTTAACGTGCTGTGTTTACATCAAGCTTTTCTGTTTTGTCCTGATTTAAATATCAACTGGATGAATTGCTTGAACCTGATGCTCGTCTCAGTACTGGGACCTGCAGAGCAGACTACCAATCCCATTTAGAACCCCTGGGTCAGGCAAACCTGCTTAAATTTGACCTTTTACACACTGATTAATTTAGGAACACAGATTTAAATAAGTCAATGTCATCCCACATTTGGCCATCTTTAATCTCAGTGTATCCCTCTGGGCTTGTTGCTGTATCAGGAACATTTCATCTTATCATGCTTAACAATGACCTTCCCCAACATGATTAGCAAATTCCTGAACGAGACTGGTCGTTTTGAGTTTACCAAAGAAGACTGAAAGTGACATGGTTGTCATTAACAGTTTTGTACCTCAGTACTAGGCAAGCATTGTACTAGTACATTGTATATTTCCAAGTTAAAACAAAAATAAATCCAAGTACATGTTGTGTACATTATCTGAAAGAATTTCACGTTTAGCTTTGATTTCTTTTCAATCAGTGGAATCACAGGCTCATATTTGGACTGGTTGATACCCAACTGCTGCCCATCCTGCATAATTTTCTCCAGTGATAAGGCCACATCAGGAAATGCAGCTGAGGGAGGAAGGAAACGGTGTTCAGACCAAATGAAAATGAATCAAAAAACTTCAGGAAGTTCAGCTCAATAGGAATTGATGGAAGTTGTGTGTTTTATTTTTTTTTGCCACTTGTGGCTTGCAGATCCAGATAGAATGAGAGAATATAATCAAGGCAAGTTGCACGTTGTGTCTCTAGGGCAGTATTGTAATTTCAATTTAATATTTTCAAGCTTTTCATTAACTCGCTCAGAAATGAGAAGCTGCTTCCAATTTTACTTTAACAAGTGAAAAAGCAATTGTAACTGTGAAGCTCATTTAAACATCACGGATTCTGCATCATTACTTGTCTCTATTGAACATAAAACCTTACTTGTGATGGATAATCAGAATCAGAATTTATTGTCATGACTATGTGTCACTAAATTTGCTGTTTTATGGCAGTGTTACAGGTGCAAAATTGCTATGAATTACAATTTAAAAAAATTAATTAGTGCAAAAGAAAAGTGAGGTTGTGTCTGTGGTTCATTGTCCATTCAGAAAATCTGATGAAAGAGGGGAAGATGTTGGTCTTCGTGATGTTGGATGCTTGTCTTCAGGTTCCTGTACCACCTTCCTGATGGTAGAGGTGAGAAGAGGGCATGGCCGGTGTTGTGAGGGTCCTTGAGGATAGAAGCTGCTTTCTTAACATACTGCCTTTTGTAGAGAATAAACATGAAAGTCTGCAGGACACCGAGGTTGAAGTGGTTTCTACCCCACCCCTGTGGTTGAAGTGAAAAAACACAATGGTGGAGAAACTCGCATTTGAAACCTTATATTTTATATAGCAAAAATGAAGATAAATAACCAACGTTTCGGGCTTGAGCCCTTCATCAAGGTATGGACAAAATGTAGGAAGGTGCCAAACAAAATGGGGGGGGGGGGGGAGAGATGTGCAGAGGGAGGAGTACAGACCCAAAGGCAGGAGGTGGATAAGGGATGGAGGACAGACCATCAAGCAGGGGGAGGAGGGATGGCTCTGTGAATGGAGAGGGAAGGGGATGGAAAGTTGGAGGAAAGAAGACAAAGATAAAAAGAAGGGAGGAAGAACAGAGAGTAGGCTAGCAGAAACCAGAGAAGTCAATGTTAATGCCATCCGGTTGAAGAATGCCCAGATGGATAATTAAGTGTGGCTCCTCTAATTTATGGGTGGTCTTGGTGGGTCAATACATGAGGCCATGGGCTGGGAGTGGGAAGCTGAATTGAAGTGGTTGGCCACTGGTAGATCCCTGTCACTGACGTGGACAGAGCAAAGGTGCTAAGTGAAGCATTCTCCCAGTCTGCGTCAAGTCTCTCCACTGTAGAGAAGGTCATATCAGGAGCACCAGTTACAGTAGATAACTCCCGCAGATAAATAAGTGAAGTGTTGCTTACCTTGAAAGGACAGTTAAGGGCCCTGAATGGTGGTGAGGGATGAGGTGTCAGTGCAGATGTAGCACTTCTTCTGCATGAAGGAGTCACCGAGGGAGTGGTCCCTACAGAAGGTGGAGAGGGAAAGCTATCTCTGGTGTTAGGATTATGTTGTCAGTGGAGGATAGAGTTGGATGCAGGGTAGCAAGTGAGGGCAAGGGGAATCCTGTGTTTGTTAGGTTTGGGAGCAAAAGGAGTCAGGACAGATGAGTGGGAAATGGAGGAGATGAGGGAAAGGGCTGTGTGGTGGAGGGGAAGACATGTTGGTGGAAGAAGGAGGACATTTTAGATGATCCGGACTGGAAGACCTCGTGTTGGGAACAGATATGATGAAGATAGAGAAAAGAATAGAATCTTTGCAGGGAACTGGGAGTGAAGAAGTGTAGACGAGGTAGTTGTGGGAGTTAGTGCAGTGGTTCCCAAATGTCCTTGGCTCCCAGGACGATCTCTAGTGCCCCACCCCATCACCCCCTCCTGTTCTTACCCCGCTCCCCACCACACACACATAAAATGAACACACACCTCTTTCTTGGTATTAGGTTTACTGAAAATTTGAAACAACAACTAATCTAACACTATAACAAATGTTTGTATTTCACAAATAAAACTTATAGTAAACTAATTTATTTAGCAATATGAAAGGGTAAATTTACATCTCATCAGATATACTGTGGACGGTCATCGTCCCGGGAAGTTACTGTCCCAGTGGTCCCGTCCCGGGCAGTCACTATTCTGAGCTGTCACTGTCCCAGGTTGTCGGTCGCCATCCCAAGTGGTCCCATCTCGGACAGTCACCATCCTGGGCCATCACCATCCTGAGCGGTTGGTTGCCGTCCTGAGCGGTCTCATCCCAGTCAGTCATCGTCCCTGGCAATCAGCATCCCCAGCAGTCACCATTCCGGGCAGTCACCCCCACCCCCTCCTCAACTGACAGGTAGTGCATGATGAGCGTAGTGGGCTGAGTTTTCCAGAAACATTCAGACTGCCCCCTGAGCACCCCTTTTTTCCCCCTGAGATCTTTTCACCATCCACTTTGGGAATGACTGAGATAGGGGGTTTGTAAAATGTATCAGTGGAAAATTTGTTTCTCGAGATGGAATCAGAGAGACCAAGAAAGGGGAGAGTGTTGCCAGAGATGGATCAGATGAATTTGAGGTCGGGCTGGGTTGGCAGCAAAGTGAATGAAGTGGATAAGCTAATTTTGGGTGCATGAGACAGCCCCGATGAAGTCGTCAATATAGTGGAGGAAGAAGTGAGGAGTCGTGGCTATGTAGACTTGCAGCATGGATTGCTCCTCAAAGCCCACAAATAGACAGGCGTAGCTGGCTACTCCTTTGATTTGAAGAAAGTGGGATGAGTCATAGGAGAAGTTATTAAGAGTGAGAACAAGTTCTGCCAGATGGAGGGTGGTGGTTGTGGGTGACTCATTGGGTCCCTTGCCAAGAAAGAAACAAAGGGCTTCTGTGAGGATGGAGGTATAAAGGGATTGACCGTCCATAGTGAAAATTAGGTCGTCAAGTTCAGGGAATTGGAAGTTATTGAAGAAATATAAAGTGCATTGTTTGTCCTGCAGAGTTTCTCCAGCATTGTGCTTCTACTACCACTTATAGGTGTCTTTAATGGAGTGAAGACTAATGGCCTTGATGGTGTTGGCTGAGTTCAGAACCTTCTGCAGTCTTTTCCTGTCTTGTGCGATGGTACCTCCATACCGGGGAGTGATTCAACCAGTCATAATGCTCTCCACGGTATACCTGTAGAATTTTGGTGGCCTTACGAAGTATAGCCACTGGCGAGCCTTCTTCATGATTGCATCAACATGGAGGCCCAGGGTAGATCTTCAGAGATGTGGACACAAAGGAATTTAAACTTGATAACCCTTTCCACTGCTAACCCCTCAGTGAGGACTGGTTTGTGTTCTCCTGATTTTATCCTCCTGAAATCCACAATCAGTCCCTTAATTTTGCTGATATTGAGTGCAAGGTTGCTATTGTGATACCACTCAACCAGGTGATCTATCTCACTCCTGTACGCTTCCTTGTTGCCATCTGTGATTCTGCCAACATCTGGGGTGTCATTGGCAAATACGTACACAGCATTTGAACTGTGACCCTGTTGAGCCCAGACGCCTCCCTGGTCTCAAGAACATGGATCTGCATCAAACTGCCCCCCTTCTGGACCCATCACCCGTGGTACGTGGTACGAGGTGCAGTTTCAGCTGAGGAACATCTCAGCAGATGCCACGATTTTCTACCACGTTGTGAGCATGCTGGACGAAGAAATGGCAGCCAGGGTGAATGTGCTAATACACAACCCATCGGTCGAGGGTAAATATCCTGCCCTCGAGAACCTGCTCCTTGGCACTCTCGGGCTCTCCCCTCAGCAGCATGCCTCCAGGCTCCTGCACCTCAACGGGCTTGGGAACTGCACACCATCAGCCCTAATGGATGAGATGCTGGTGCTGGCGGAGGATCACAAACCTTGTTTCCTATTCCATCAGATCTTCCTTGAGCAGATGCCTGGGGACATCCAATTACTCCTGGCGGATGAGGACTTCACCGATCCACGCCGAGTCACAGCCTGAGCGGACACCCTCTGGGGCACCAAGAGGAAGAATGAAGCAGCCCTCAGTCAGGTTGCGTGACCAAGAACCATCCGGCTACAACACTTCCCCAAGCACTAGCCAGAGGAGCACCATGCCACCTGGTGCTTTTACCATCAGCGCTGGGGAGCACAAGCTCATAAATGGCGTCAACCATGTGACTACCAGGGGAAATGACCTGGCCAACCACCATTGATGGCTGCGACAGCCTCCTTCACGTTATCAACAAGTCCACCGGCCGACGTATCCTGGTGGACACAAGCGTGGAGCTGAGCGTCCTGCCCCCCACCGCCCTCAAGACATGCATCCAATCTCGTGGTCCCACCCTGCAAGCAGCCAACGGTTCTGCCATCAAGACCTTCGGAACCTGCAGGGCGCATATCCAGATTGGGAAAGAAAAATTCCACTGGAAGTTCACGTTAGCCTCAGTGGGTACTGCATTGTTAGGGGCCGACTTCCTGACGGCACACGGATTGTTGGTCGACATGAAGGGCAAGAGGCTGGTCAATGCTTGCACCTTCCATTGGTGCGCCTGGACGCCAGGAACGCCTGCAGGCCCGAGATCGCCACCATCGCCACTTCCAGGGATGAGTATTCAAACATACTCCGAATTCCCCGCCATCCTTCAACCACGATTCAGTGCCACCTTACCCCAGCATGGGTATACCACCATATCTCTATGCATGGCCCCCTGCTGCAGGCCAAGCCCAGATGACTTCTGCCCAAGAAGCTGCAGCTGGCAAAGGAGGAGTTTTCCCGGCTGCAGGAGTTGGGGATCATCCATCGTTTGGACAGCGTCTGGGCATCCCCTCTTCACATGGTCCCCAAATCCTCTGGGGGCTGGAGACCCTGCAACGATTACTGGCATTTGAACGACGCAACCACACCAGACAGGTACCCGGTTAACACATTCAAGACTTCTCGGCCAATCTCCATGGCGCTTAAGTCTTCTCCAAGGTCAATCTGGTGTGGGGGTATCATCAGATCCCAGTCCACCCCAAGGACATTGGCAATACGGCAATCATCACCCCCTTCGGCCTCTTTGAATTCCTGCATATGCCTTTCGGGCTCAAGAACGCGGCCCAGACTTTTGAGCACTTCATGGACTTGGACTTTGTGTTTATCTACCTGCACGATATCCTTATTGCCAGTCGCAACCGCAAAGAGCACAAGGCCCACCTCCGTACCCTGTTTGGCCTCATGGTCAATGTGGCCAAGTGCCAGTTCGGCAAGCAGACACTGCAGTTCCTGAAGCACACCATCTCAGCAGCAGGGGTTGCCCCGGCACCAGAGAAGGTCGCGGCCGTCCAGCAATTCCCCAAGCCAACCACCCTCCAGGGCCTGCAGGAGTTCGTGGGAATGGTGAATTTTTATCATCAGTTCATCCTCGACGCTGCCCGCACAACGCTGTTTGCGTTGATCACCACTAAAGGGAAAGTCCTGACCTGGTCGGAGGAAGCAGACACCACTTTTGCCGCAACAAAGGAGACCCTCGCCAATGCAACTCTATTGGTGCACCCATGCCCAGAGGTACACACAGCGCTCTCGGTGTATGCCTCAGTCACGGTGGTAGGGGGCATACTCGAGCAGTAGTTCAGTGGACAGTGGTACCCGCTGGCCTTCTTTCGCAAACAGCTGCGCCCGCTGGAGCTCAAGTACAGAGCTTTCGACCGGGAACTCCTGGTGCTGTTCCTGGCCATCCAGAACTTTCAATACTTTCTGGAGGGCAGGCCCTTCACGGTGTTCACGGACCACAAGCCTTCACACAGGCACTCGCGATGACCAAAGATCCGTGGTTGAGGGTTTTCAGCATCGTCCACCCCTTGGTGAAGACTTCAGTGCGAATGGTGGCAGAGCGGTTTGTGTTGCACGAGCTCAAAAAGGAGGTGGCCGAGATGGCAAGGAACTGCACCAGGTGGCAGGCCTCCAAGGTCTACCGGCATACGCGGGCCCCAATCCAGCAACTTGACCCGGCAGTACAGAGATTTCAGCACATCCACGTTGACATTGTAGGCTCCCTACCGGTATCCAGCGAAGCGCGCTACCTTCTCACAATAATTGATCAGACCACAAGATGGTTGGAGGACATTCCTATCAAAGAGGCTTCCTCAGAGACTTGCGCCAGGAACCTAGTCAGTCATTAGATCGCTAGGTTTGGAGTCCCAGTGCACATCACCAGTGACAGGGCGCCCAGTTCACCTCCGCGCTCTGGGCTCAGCTGGCGAACCTCCTGGGGGTTAAATTCCACCACACCACAGCATACCACCTGCAAGCAAATGGTTTGGTGCAGAGATTTCATTGTCATATGAAATCTGCCCTCATGGCTCGCCTCACCAGCCCAGGCTGGGCAGACGAACTGCCCTGGGTCCTCCTCGGCTTCAGAACAGTGCCCAAGGAGGACCTACAGGTGTCTTCTGTGGAACTGGTCTATGGCGTGCTGCTCTCGCTGCCTGGTGAGTCCTTTGGCCCAGAGCCCAACATCACGTCTGAGCACGTGAACCTTTTGGCAGATCTCCGTAAGAAACTATCCTCGCTAGCCACCCGCCCCCCTCGCATAATGGCCTCCGGCTGACACATCGTCCTGAAGAGCTGGACTCAGCAGAATTCATAATTGTTCGCCGCGGCCCACATACGGCACCTTTATAACGCCCGTACGAATGTCCATACAAGGTCCCCCAGCGGTCCGGCAGGACTTTCACTTTGGATATGGGGGTAAAGACGAACTTTTCACAGTGGACCGTTCGAAGGCGACGCACTTAGACCTATCACGGCCGGTGCAGACGGCCATGCCCAAACGCCGGGGCCACCCGCCCAAGCGGCGGGATGTGTAGCCAGTTCTAGGGGGGTTGTGTGGCGGCGCACTCTCTCATGGCGAACTGGCTCCGCGTGTAAAGCCACGTTGAAGCTTGTTGACCAGTAAAGAGAGGATGGTGGTGTTGAAAGCTGAACTGATGTCAATTTTTTTAAAAAGCAGCCTGACGTACGTATTACTGTTGTCTAAATGATGAAGATTTTATCACAATGTTCATGTACTCACATTAGGGTCAAAAACTGCAACATGAATATCAGCAGTAACATATGAATTCCCAAGAATGGAAATCCAAAATCTGGTTGGGTGGTGCCAGAACAATAATCTTTCTTGTCACTAAGACTAAAGAGCTTATAGTTAATTTTAGAAAGAAAAGGCCAAGGGAATACACCCCTGTCTTCATTGATAGGATGGAGGCAGAGAGGGTTAGAGCTTTCATGTTCCTGAGTGTTCATATTTAAGAAGACACCTGCTGGAGACAGCATATCAAGACAACCATGAAGAAGGCACAGCAACGACTCAACTTCCCAAGGAATCTAAGGAGATTTGGCATGCCATTGAATACTCGATCAAATTTCCACAGCTCTACTGTGGAAAGTATACTGACAGACTGCAATCACAGCCTGGTGTAGGAATTTGATTGCCCAGGAAAGCAGAAGGCTCCAGATGGTAACAACATAACTAATTCCATCTATCCATTGAATGTGAGGTGTTGGCTCAAGAGAGCAACCACCATCACCCTGGTCACAACCTCTTTCTCACATCTACCTTTGGGCTGAAGGCACAGAACCCTGAAGACCAGCATGTCTAGGTTCAAGAACAGTTTCTTTCCAACAGCTAAATGGCTCTTGACCTTTTCCTTTTTACACTAATCAGGGACAGCTCCAATGCCTCAAAAGGATTGTCTGCACTACAGCAAAATCACTTTTTTGAACTATGATAATTGTGAATACTTATAACAATAATGGAACCTTTACCTTCCTCAACTCTCCTTGTAGCCAGGACCTCCTCACTCTTCCTACCCACATCATTGGTCCCTACATGGATGATGATAATTCAGTGTGTAAGCTAGGCAGATGTGAACTCCCTGAAGATCACCAAGACACCACCAATTAATCATAACTTCATTTCAGTTTGACTCTTGGGCATTCCCCCCATTGTTTTGATCAGTAAATAATTCTCCGACCAGCCAAGACCACATCCAACATAATTACTGAGGTCTGCTGAAAGCAGGACGACTTCAAGTGAAATTTCAGCTCCCGCTGACACATTTTGGTCTGAAGCTCATTACATTTTAATGAGCTCCTGTTTGTCTTTGGCTTGACGGTGAGGTGGAAACTTAACAAAAAAAGAGCAGTTTATTATTTTATCCATCCATGTGGCCCTTTTTGACCAAGAAGGCAGGGTTTAGAAAGAATAAGGTTTTAATGTAGTGTTATAGTAATTGTGCTTCTCGACTACCAGCTTTATGAAAGAAAGGATCTTTATTTATTTTCTGATTAATATTCATGCAGTGTTGAAACACCACTCCTCCTGTGTGAATACCATTTTTGTCTTCCCATATTCCATCAATTCTCACCCAGATTCCACAACTGCATTTACCTGTTTGCTGGGAACAATTTTCAGTGGCCAATTAACTCACCAATCTACAGATCTTAGACCCATGGAAGGAAATCTGAACACTAGAGAAAATCCATGGAATCACAGCGTTTAGGTGCAACTTCATGCAGACAGCTCTGGAGGTTGGTTCCACCAGTCGCACCGCAAGTGCTTCCCAAATAATGACATTGAATGCTATCTAAATTGCTGAAAGTAGAAGAGCATTGGGAACCAAGCACAAGGTTTTGGTGAACCGTATCTCATTTTTGTATTATTAAAAGAGATGATCCATCCATTGTACTCAATTTGATTCCATGACTTCTGGATTCCAGGTCCAGTACCACAAAGCCAGTGAATCTAATTACCTCAATGCACAGTTTGTTGAGGACATTAGTAATCAATTAAACAATGATTGTTTCTGCAGCTAAATTTAAAATTATGGCTATGGAACAATAATTGCTTGTTTTCTTACTGCCATTACATCACAGAGATTAACTCCTGTGGCTGGTGGTGCATATTATCATGGCATTCCTGCTGACTAGTAGCATTACTTGCACAACTTCAATTACCATCACAGATAAATAATTAAATGTGAATTAATCATTGATACATTTCCAAATATAGCCCCTATCCCCTCACCCCCCCCCCCCCACCCCCCAACAAAACCCTAAACAAATGAAGAAGAGAAGAAAAGAGAAGAACTGTCGAGATCTGGAATTCAATTCAACAAAAAAGGGGCCAATTATTTTTGTCTAAATCTCAATAAAAGGAAGAAAAATGAAGGAAAGAAAAATAAATAGAATAAATATGTTATTTATTAAGTATTCACCCTACTCTTTGTAGGTAAGGTTCCTGTACCTGCAAAAACGTGTTGTACTTATTATTTAAATTGTAAGTAATTTTCTCCAGGGGAATGCAACTATGCATTTCAATATTCCAACAGGCTATTTCCAAGAGAGAATCAGACTTCTAAGTAACTGCAATACATTTCCTGGTCACTGCCAATGCAATTTTAGGAAACTCTAATTGGTCCTCAGGCAGCCTCATTTTAGGTCTTACATCTACAATATTTCCTTAGAGAAACAATTCTGGACTTAGTGGCAACTGTTTCCCAATAATTTGATTTAGTAAAACTCTTAAATTTTCCCAAAAGGGTTTCAATTTGGAACATGACCATGTAGAATGTAAGAAAGAATCTGTTTCTTCCCTGCATCTAAAACATATATTGGAAAAATTAGAGTTTAATTTATGTAATTTTTGCAAGATAAGATATAGCTGGTGCAAAAATTATATTGCACCAGCTTACAATCATGACATAAATTTGACCAGGTCTTGTCATCAATTCTAATATTCAAGTCTGATTCCCATCTTTGTTTTGATCTATGTAACTCAAGTTTAGGAGTACCTGATTGAAGGAAAGAATACATAACTGATGTGAATTTCTTTGTGTTTCTCTTTCAAATTAGAATCTCCATTTCACTGTACTCTAGTAACATCATAGTTGGTCCTAATTCTTCTCTGAGAAAAACTCTTAATTGAAAGTAACAAAGATTATATATTATAAATGTTGTTTTTCTGTAATTGTTCGAATGACATTAATTGTCCTTGTACATAACAATCTTCTACATAGCTGATCTCTTTATGGAACCAGGAATATAGAATTAAATTGTCCATCGTTAAAGGAATTAATCTGCCTGGCCACACTATCATGGATGTATAATGAGTAAAAGCAGTGGGATAAGCACGCATCCTTGGGGTGGCACCTGTGTTGATAATCAGTGAGGAGGCGACATTGTTTCCAATTCGTATTGATTGTGGTTGTCCAATGGGAAAGTCAAAGATCCAGTTGCTGAAGGGGGTACAGAGGCCTAGAGTTTGTAGCTTTTTGACCAGCACTGAAGGAATAATGGTACTGAAGGCCAAGCTGTAGTCTATGAAGAGCAGCCGTATGTACAAATTGCTGTTTTCGAGGGAATTGAGAGGTGAGTGGAGACCCAGTGATATTACATCTGCTGTGATGATAGGTGAATTGCAGCACGTCCAGATTTTTAATTCTGGCCACGTCCAGCCTCTCAAAGCATTTCAACACAGTAGTTATTAGTGCTACTGGGTGGTAGTCATTGAGGCAGCTCACACTACTCTTTTTGGGTACCGGGATGATTGATGCCCTTTTGGAGCAGGTGGGAAGTTTTGACCGCAGCAATGAGAGGTTGAAAATGTTCGTGAACACTCCAGCTAGTTGGTTGGCACAGATTTTCAGGACCCTGCCAGGTATGCTGTCAGGGCCTGACGCCTTGCAAGGGTTCACCCTATTAAAAGATGTTCTGTCGTCGCCCTTGTAATGTGCGTCGAAAGAACCAAAGACTTGTTGATTCAAACCAAAGCTTTTATTAACTAAAAGACTGCAGCATATCACAAGTAGGTTGACCAGCCCAGAATGACCTTGTCTGGCTAGGAGCAATCCTTTAAGACCTGCCAGTGGGTGTGGCTACACTCTCAGCGAATCATAGTCATCCTACACTACTATCTGTACATATGTACATATACACATTGGTGATAGAAGCGGGTCCCTGGTCGGCGGCGGCTGCGGGCGTTGCGGTCGAGGCTGGGGTCTGGTCGGACATTAAGGTGAACATCATTGCGGCAAGGGTGGGTTGTACCTTGCGCGCTCGGCATCTGCCCTGTGACGTCAGGCGCTGCTGCGCGGTGGAGTCCTCACTCTCATTGGACGAGAGCTCTGAGGAAGAAGTGTTTGAAATGGAGAGTGGCGATTTGGCTTTACACGAGGCACTGTGTTTGACAGCGGCCATTTTGGAGCAACAGACTGCAGCAAAGTGGCCGTTTTTAAGGCACTTCTGGCACCTGACTTTTCTCGCCGGGCACTGGGATCTGCTGTACTTGTTCCTCCTGCAGAAATAACACTTTGGGGTTGCATCGGGCAGCATAGCAGCAGTAGAAGTTTAGAGGGAGAGCATCCTACTTGAATCAAAGTGTGGGGTCCAGCCCCGAGAGTACATATCCATAAATAAGAATGCAGCCTCCATCGTATCTGCGATCTGGATCACGTCCTCTAGCTTTTCTCCCCCGTGCTCTAGCAGGCGCTGCCTCACCTCATTTGATCGAACCCCGGCCACATAGGTGTCCCAAATGAGATCGTCTGTGGTCTCCGCAGCAGTTCTGTCTGTGCAGGCACAGTCCCTGCCCATTGCCCTTAGTGCCTGAATATAAGCTTTACAGGACTCACCGGGCTGTTGCCTCCTTGTAGTAAGTTTGTACCAAGCATAGACCCTGTTCACCGGTCGCTTGTAGAGCCTTTCAGCACCTTCATGGCTGCGGCGTGAGTGGTCACATCCTGGACACTCTGGTAGACTCTCAGGGACACCATAGTCATCAATATTAGTAGTCGATGGCTGTCCTCTATCACGGCAGGATCAGAGAGCTGTAAGTATGTTTCGAAGCACCTCACCCAGTGCTTAAAGTCATTCGAGGCTGTAGCTGACTGTGGGTCGATGTCGAGGTGTTCTAGCCATAGCATACGCTCCATCCCTTCAAAATTTATTTTTAGTTAATAAAATTGTAATGCGGGTCGAAAGAACCAAAGACTTGTTGATCCAAACCAAGGCTTTTATTAACTAAAAGACTGGAGTATATCATAAGTAGGTCGACCAGTGCAGAATGACCTGGTCTGGCTAGGAGCAATCCTTTAAGACCTGCCAGCAGGTGTGGCTACACTCTCAGCCAATCACAGTCATCCTACACTACCATCTGTACATATGTTCGTATACACATTGGTGATAGAATCTGTACTATCACAGCCATCAGTGACAGGTATCACAGGGTCCTCAGCCTTTTCAGGGACTCTAGTAGGCCCTGTTTGTTTCTTTTTCTCAAAGCAGTCAGAGAAGGTGTTCAGCTCATCAGGTAATGAAGCATCACAGCCATCTATGGTGTTTACCCTTGCTTTGAAGGATGCAATGGCCTACCCCTGCACTCCCTGCTATAGCTAGTGTGTATTTGTCTCTGTCTCTAGATTCCTCTAAAATTGCCACTTTGCTTCAGAGATGGCCTTCTGCAGGTCGTGCCTGGATTTCTTGTAAAGATCCCAATCCCCAGCCTTTAACGTCCTTGTTCTCACTCTCAGCAGGTTGTGAATTCTCTGATTCATCCAAGGCATCTGGTTGGAGAAGTGGTGGGCACATGCTCATCCACGCAGGTCTTTTTTTTAAATACTTTATTTTAATTTTGTGGTCAAACAAGTATCAAGAATTAACCATTGCAAATACATAAAATGAAATGAAAAGAAAATCAGTGATACAGGTGGTCCAGATTTCCAAACAGCCCCATCCCTCCTCCCCCTAAACAAAACCCCAAGATCGAAAATAGAAAAGAAAGAAAAAGAGAATAAATAAAAGAGATGGAAACAGAAAAAGAAGGAAGAAAGAAAGAGGAACTATCAGGATCCGGGATCCACCTGAGGATCTCATTTTTTTCTTGCCTGGAACTCAAATAAGGGAAAGAACATGGTCATAAAACTCAGGAACAGAATAAGTATCTTAAACATTCAACCCTGCATTGTGGAAATATAGGTGCCACACCTGCAATAACATGTTATACTTCTTCCTGAGATTGTAAGTAATTTTCTCCCAGGGAACACAACTATGCGTTTCCACATTCCATCGGGCTACATCTAAAAGGTAATCAGACTTCAAAGTTACCGCACGTTTTCTGGCCACCGCCAATGCAATTTTAAGAAATTCTGATTGGTACTTGAACAAGCCTCATTTTGGATCTAATGTCCACAATATTTCCAAGGAGAAATATCTTACATTTATTGTATTGGTCATGCAATCCTGACATAAACCGGACCAGTTCTTATCACCAATACTAATATTCAAGTCAGATTCCCATCTTTGTTTTGATTTATATAACTCCTGCTTAGAAGTGCCCAATTGGAGTAAGGTATACATTATGGATGTAAACTTCCATGTGTTCCCCTTTCAGATCAGAATATCCATTCACGGCACTCTGGTAACATTATGGTTGGTTCTAATTCATCTCTAAAAAAGCACTTAAATGAAAGTAGCAGAAGATTCTATTATTAAGAATATTATATTTATTTATCCATGCAGGGCTTCATGAAGGCAGTGACACCTATTGCATATTCATTCAAGTCTATGAATGATTTCTTGAATATGTTCCAGTTCACCAATTCAAAGCAGTCCTGCAGTCACCTCCCTTGACCAAACTTTTGCCATTTTCACCACTGGTGCTGTGATCTTCAGTCTCTGCTTGTACGCCAGGAGTAGAAGTACAGCCAGGTGATCAGACTTACTGAATTGCAGTCGTGGTATGGCTCGGTATGCGTTCTTCATGGTGGTGAGGCAGTGGTCAATTATGTTGGTTCCCCTGGCCTCGCGTGTGACATGTTGGTGGTAGTTTGTCAGAATCTTCTTCAGGTTGGCCTGATTGAAGTCCCCCACAATCTCTGTTGAATGTAAAACCTGGATGGATGTGAAATAAACAGCTGTATCCATATCATCCATTTCACAATTTTAAGCAAAATTACATTACTTGGCTAACATTTGATTAACACAAGTAAGTACATGAGATCAAGATAAAGGAAAAAGAAGAAAATTATTCTATATTTTACAAGCTCACATCATGTGGTGGTACACCACTGGCCTACTGCAGGGGGCAACCTCTGTACCTGTAGGAGTGTAAGGGGACAGGACAACACCTGGCCGGCTGTCAATCAGTCGGCCTGAATGGATCAAGCCCCACAAGGTCGGTTGTCAAAACCTTCTGGGATATAAGCCTGCGCTGGCCTCCCGAGGCCTCACTCAGAGTTGCTGCAGCCACAGCCAGCCTGGCTCTGTGGAAGTCTTTGTGGATTAAAGCCTGTTGTACAGTCTTTATCTTTGTGTGTGTCTGATTCTGGCTAACAGTGCACCACAATTTAATCCACAAAATTTTCCCATGGCGGCTATGGAAAAACTCCTGTGCGCAGGGAGCATCAAAGTCGACCCACGCCACACGGAAGCCCAGACATGCTTAGAGATATGGCAGCACATGGTCGAGGCAATCATCAAGGCACACGAGGGTGACATTCTGGACTCCGATCAGAAGAGGTTGGTCCTACTCTGGTCAAAGCTGGGTCCCCGCGCTTCCAGGTAACCAAAGGCTGCTCCACGTACAAGAGCGCAATGGACACTCTCGAGAACTTGTACAAGCCCCCCATAAATGTGATCTGTGCAAGGTACCTCCTCATCACCCGAGCCCAGCAACGTGAGGAGATGGAGGAGGACACTTGCAAGAGTTGGCCTGACCGTGTCTGGCTGAACCCGGGGTAGGTGTAGAAGAGGTCGAGAGGCTGATCCGGGATGCCTTCGTCTGAGGGCTACGCTCGAGGGCCATCCAGCAGAAGGCAACATCTATGCCCTATGACCACCTGTGGAAATGGTCCAAATCCTGGAAGCAGCAGCCACTGCAGCTGCAGCCCCAGGCTGAGCTAGGGAGGAGAACGTCACTATTGCAGGCGCCCAGTGCCCCTGAAAGTACTATAGGTCCTAGTGTGGGTCAGATCGACGATCGCACCAAAACTGCCCAGCTAGGAACCAGTATTGTTCCCGATGCGGCAAGAAAGACCACTTTGCAAAAGTCTGTCTCACTAAACCTGCTGGCAGCTCAGCAGCCGTCTATGCCCTTTCTCCGACTTCGACCACGCAACATCTGGCCCCGCCAGTGACTGTCACAGCGTGTGCCCCGACATTTGGACCAGCTCCTGCCCTCGCCGATGTCACTCACTGAGAACTACAGCGATATCACTTGGAGCTCACGGCATGATGTCACTTCTGGCTGATGTAACGACGTCACTGCCACCGGCCGTAATGACGTCACTTCCCCCAGCACAGCAGACACAGCTGGGGAAGGAGGCCAACCACACTGCGGCCCCCCACGTGCCGCTGCCATCTTGGGCCAAACAGTGCCTGACATGAAGGGCCCCCGACGATGTTGAGAATGACGTGGTCAACACAGGCGATGACCAGGCCGCCCTACCAATGCTCCCCACAACTCCAGGTGCCATTAGCTACCGCACACTGCACCCAGCGACCTACGGCAAAGTGGTCAACACGGGCGATGACCAGGCTGTCTTACTGATGCTCCCCATGCCTCCAGATAGTGACAACTGCAACACTAGATGGTCCTGGCTGCCACCACACTGACCAGGGACATCCCCCACGATCTCGGGTGCATGATGATGGACATGCGAGTCAATGGGCAGGTAATAAAGTGCCTATTGGACAGTGGCAGCACCAAGAGCTTCATTCACCTGAGCATGGCCCACTCCCTAAGATTAAAGGTCCACCCACCACCTGCTCGATCGCCCTCACCATCAAGGATAAGACTGTGGGTACCCTCGGGTGCTGGTCAATCGATATAATGGTGGGAGGGGAGACTTACAGAGGATTCAGGCTCCTGGTCATGCCCAAACTCTGTGCACCACTCCTCCTGGGCCTGGATTTCCAGTGCCACCTGCAGAGTGTCACCCTTGCCTTCGGGGGGCCCCAACCTCCACTCACATTGCACAGCACGCCAACCTACCAGCTCTGGCCAACCTGCAGCCTCTCCACACTGCGCATCACCCCACCAGCGCTCGTTCCACATCTTGCACTAGGCTGCAAGGCAATCGCCGCCATAAGTAGGTGCTATTGCACTGCAGACAGGGACTTCATCGAGGCGGAGGTGCGGCGACTCCTGGCGGAAGGTATTGAGGAGCCCAATATCAGCCCTTGGAGAACCCAAGTTCTGGTGGTCAAAGGGGGAATTAAGCTGAGCATGGTCGTGGATTACAGCCAGGCCATTAATCGGTACACCCAGCTAGATGTCTACCCCCTGCCGAGGATCGCCAACATGGTCAATGAGATAGCCCGCTACCGGGTTTTCTCCACAATTGACCTGAAGTCGGCGTATCACCAAATCCTTATCCACCCAAAGGATGGGAGCCTGTACCAGTTCCGCCGGGTTCCTTTTGGGGTCACAAACAGGGTCTCCATCTTCCAGCGGGAGATGGATCACATGGTAGACCAGCACAAGCTGAAGGCGACTTTCCCATATCTGGATAACGTCACTATCTGCGGCCGTGACCAGCAGGACCACGATGCTAACCTGTAAAAATTCCTCCAGACGGCCGCGGAGCTGAACCTCACTTACAACAAGGAGAAGTGTGTGTTCAGCACCATCCGCCTCGCCATCCTGGGGTACATCGTGGCCCATGGAGTCGTCCTCCCAGATCTGGAAAGGATGCGCCCATTAATGGAGTTACCCCTCCCCCCACGCTAAAGGCTCTCCACAGGTGCCTGGGCCTGTTCTCTTATTGCTCGCAGTGGGTCCCTCGCTTCTCGGACAAGGTCCGCCCACTGGCCCAAGCCACAACTTTTCTCCTCCCACCCAAGGCGCAGGCAGCTTTCACCCGCATCAGGCAAGACATCGCAGACACCACGATGCAGGCTGTGGATGAGGACTCCCCCTGCTAGGTGAAGAGCGATGCCTCCAAGGTGGCTCTCGCTGCTACCCTCAACCAAGGGGGGGGGGGGCGCCCCATCGCCTTCTACTCCAGGACCCTCCACGGGTCCGAGCTAGGGCACTCTGCCATTGAAAAGGAGGACCAAGCAATTGTGGAAGCGGTCCACCACTGGCACCACTACCTGACCGGCAGGAGATTCACGCTCCTCACAGACCAGCGGGCCGTGGCGTTCATGTTTAACACTACCCACAAGAGCAAGATCAAGAACGACAAGATCCTACGCTGGAGAGTCGAGCTGGCAACCTACAGCTACGACATCCAGTACTGCCACAGGAAGTTTAACGACTCCCCTGATGCCCTCTCTCGCACCTGTGTGTCTATGCATGACGACAGGTTGCAGGCATTACACGAGTCCCTCTACCATCCAGGCGTCACCCAGTTGTACCATTTTGTTAAGTCCCGAAATCTGCCGTACACCATCAGAAACGTCAGGGACATGACCGAGGCCTGTCGCGTCTGTGCAGAGTGTAAACCCCGCTTCTTCCGCACCCACCCAGGGCCATGTTGAGCTGCACCAGTACCTGTCGGCAAGGGGCATCGCGACCAGATGCATGACAAGCTATAACCCAAGAGGCAACAGGCAAGTGGAACGTGAGAATGGAGTGGTCTGGAAGGCAGTCCTCCTGGCTCTCAGGTCAAAAGGGTGGGCTGTTGAGTTCTGGCAGGACTCCCTCCCCAATGTGCTCTATGCCATTCACTCACTGCTGTGCACAGCTACCAGCGAGACCCCTCACGAGCACCTGTTCTCATTCCCCAGAGGTCAGCGACTGGAATGTCACTCCCTGCATAACTCACGTCCCCGGGACCGGTGCTTCTGCCCTGATAGAGCAGGTTTTCCTCCTTCATGCAAACCATAACTATGCTTACGTTAGGTTCAGCAGAGGCAGGGAGGACACAGTCTCAACCAGGGACCTGGCACCAGCAGGAGCTCCCACCACACCACGCCACCCTCCAACCCAGGATGACGCTGACCGGGCATACATCCCCATCCCCATGCAGCTATAGGCCACGCAGGGCCTCCTTGACCACCAGGGGCCCGCTTCAGCCTTAGGAGATGAACCCGCCCCCCCCACCCATCCAATACGTCCCTCATAAATCGACCTCGGCCCCCCTGGCCACCCCTCTGCGTGGCACCACACCAGCCACACACACCCCTGCTGCCAGCTCCCCCACATCCTCTCTGACCAGTGACCAGGAGCCATTCCTACGACGGTCACAGAGACCCCTGCGGCCGCCGAGTTGTTTCAACCTGTAAATATTGTATGAACATAGTGGGTGCGATTCCTTGTTACTGTCCCACCTGGGACAATTTTAAAGAAGGGGGTGAATGTGGTGGTACACCACTGGCCTACTGCAGGGAGCAACCTCTGTACCTGCAGGAGTGTAAGGGGACAGGACAACACCTGGCCGGCTGTCAGTCAGTCAGCCAGAATGGATCAAGCCCCACATGGTCGGGTGTCAATCACCCTCCAGGATATAAGCCTGTGCTGGCCTCCTGAGGCCTCACTCAGAGTTGCTGCAGCCACAGCCAGCCTGGCTCTGTGGAAACCTTTGTGGATTAAAGCTTGTTGTACAGTCTTTATCTTTGTGTGTGTCTGATTCTGGCTAACAATGCACCACACATCACTTTTTCCAGCACATTGAAATCTTGGGGGAAAATGGAATCACGATGTAGCTATGTTGCAACTACATCCTTTTCATTTTGTTTGAAGTCATTAACTTACACAAACTGAATCTGAGAGACATCCAAAATAGACAGTACATTTTTTAAAATGCCCAAGCTCAGATCAAGCTTAATACTAAAGACATTTCTGAAATGCCTCAGTGATGAATCAACAAAGTCATGAACTCTTGATTCTAAGTCCCTTAGGGATAATAACGTTGCTACCAAACAAAGTGGATTAATCTTATTTGAATTAGTATCTGTCAGGCATGCTTTAAAAAAGCATACAGTTCTAATCAGCCATCATTCCCAAGCTACACATTATGCTACAATCTCTAATCAACAGTATTCAAGATATGTTTGATGTCTGATGTGATTAATTTAATAGTATGTTCCTTCATGGGTACAAATTTGGCAAGCCTCCAGAATAAGGTGGAATTGATTTGTCTATAATGTAGAAAATACTTGTACTAAACTATTATCAAAGCATATTATTGTTATATTAATAAATTAATTTAGAAGCTCTGAAGATTGTAAACATTGGCAGCAATGTAACAATTGCAAATGATATTTAACAAGAAAAATTGCAGATGCTGGAGTCAAGTTTAATACACAAATGTGCTGGAGAAATCTAGCAGGTTACTCAGCATCCATAGGAAGGAAAGGCCTGATCCCTGAAACACCTGAGTAAAAAAGGTGTGGGGAGGAGTATAGGGTAAGAGGTAATAGGTGGATATAAGAGGGAGGGGGAAGAGAAAAAAGCTGAGAAGTGATAGAGGGAGAGGGCAGTGAGCTAAGAGAGTCGCTCTCTGAAAGGAGAAGGAAGTGAAAGTGATGGGAAAGTTGAGGAAAGGAAAGAAAGACACAGAGGAGGGGATTAACGGAAATTAGAGAAGTTGATGTGAAATGGTGAAATATTTAATAGGGTGGAGGAGCAGACATAATTTGAATTTTGGTGTCAGCCAATCAGATCATACATTGGATAAAAAATTATTATTGTATTTTGAATGGAGGAAAAAGCAGACAGATTTAGGAATTCACTGCAGCAATGCATAAAAGGGGCACTTCATGTGAATTAGTCTTAAAAAAATTAATCAAGCAAAAATCAGTGTGGTCATATCTGATGTTCTTCACATTGTACAAAGGATGTGGAGGTCATGTGGATAATATAGTTCAGTTTCACTGGAATGTTGTTTAATATGAGGAAGTGTAAAACATGCAAGCTTGAATAAAATCAAACTCTCTATTAAACAAATATGATGATGCCGTGAGATGCTGATGGTATATTTCTGATGATTAAGGGTCTAGAGGAAAGCGAACACTAAATGGACTGAGTAAGAAAAATTATTTCAGGTACTAGAAATGGAGGGAAATATACTTCCTTGGACTGTAGCCTATAAAAACTGAATGCATTTCATTTTACCCTGCAACAGAGCTTTTCTTGTTTTTGTGCCTTCTATGTGGTCTTGAATTTCGGGATTTGTCATTGCCAACTGGCCTGAATCCCGTAAAAGAGGGCCTGACCATTGTCTACAACTAAAGAATGGCAAGACAAATAGATCTTGATTTGGTTGTTGACAGTGTTTTGCTGCTAGGATTGAAAATTACCAACTGAAATGTGCCTTTCTCAGTATTGTCCAATCATTCTGATGTACAAACAGAGTACCATCCTCCATTCTGTCTTCATATCGTTCTAATGCACATAGAGAATACCATCCTCCATTCTGTCTTCATGTCATTTTGATGCACACACACAGTACCATCCTCCATTCTGTCTTCATATTGTTCTGATACACACACACAGAGTACCATCCTCCATTCTGTCTTCATATCATTTTTACTGCAGCTAGTTTTCTTTTTTTTTTGTAACTTTAATTAAAATTTTACAAAATACAAATATCAAACATAAAGTAAACAAATTTAACAGCCCCCATATAACCCCCCTCCCTCCCCTAACAACCCTCCCCTTCCTTGGAGCTCAAATTACATATTTAAAAAATCATAAAAATATAAAATCAATGTGGGTTGAATTACAATATACCACTTCCCCAAAATCTAACAAAAGTTACATAACATCTAAATTCATACATTCCAAATATGGAGTCCACACTTTCTCAAAGAAAGAGTAATTATTTCATAAATTATATGTGATTTTCTCTAATCACAAACTTAATTGAATTTAATTATGCCATCTTTGTATATTTAACTCCATATCATTTTTCCATGTTACTGCTATACATTTTCTAGCGACAGCCAAACTTAATCGAATAAATGCAATTTGAAATTTATCTAAACGCACTGTTAAAGGATTCATATGACCCAATAAACACAACCATGGATCCACATATATTTCTATTTGAAATAAATCTCGCAAAAATTTAATTATCTTTTTCCAAAAAGGTTTAACTTTAACACAATCCCACACTGAATGAACAAAATACCTATCTGATCGCCATATCTAAAACACCTATCTGAATCACTAAAACCATATCTCATTAATTTTTCAGGAGTTAAATATAACTGATGTAAAATATTATAATTAACTAAACTATAACACACGTTAACTAATTTTGTCACACTCTCCAAACCTAAATCTGACCATTCTTCCTCAGAAATGAAAGTAGATAATTCCTGTTCCCATTTATCTCTCAATCTCAATACACCTGTCTTCTTCATTTTTTCCTGCAACAACAAATACATTTCTGAAACAAACCCCTTCTTTCCCTTATCCATAAGTAACAATTCAAACTTTGATTGACTCGGCAATATTATTTCCCTACCGTACGACTCCCTTAAAAAATCACGTACTTGATAATATACAAATATATTATTCTGTGATATACCAAACTTCTCCTTAAATCTGTCAAACGAAAGAAATGAACCTGCTTCAAAACAGTCTTCTACTAATACCAAACCTTTAGAGTCCAAATCTTTCAAATAAGGATTATACATAGAAAAAGGAATTAATTGATTCTGATATAATGGTGTTTTAATTGGACATATATCTTTCGAACCTATAGATTGATTCCATTTACTCCAAACTTTCAACAAATGATTCAATACAGGTAACTTATATGTTTGTAACAACAAAGAATTCCATTTATATATAAAGTGATGTATTGCTCTCTCCTGTATCTGATCCATTTCCACATAAGCCCACATCGGTGGTTGATCAATATCAAACAACCTACTAATAAATTTCAACTGGGCTGCCTGATAGTAATTCTGAAAATGTGACAGTTGAAGGCCTCTCAAATCATACTTCCATGTCAATTTCTCCATTGATACCTGAGCTAATTTACCTCTCCACAAAAAGAAATGTATACTTTATTTAATTCCTTAAAAAATCTCCCCGGTATAGGACTTGGAATTGACTGAAACAAATACTGAATATGAGGATAAACATTCATTTTAATGCAATTTACTCAACCCATCAATGTTAATGGTAAATTTTTCCAATTATTTAAATCCAACTTAATTTTATTTAACAATGGCAAGTAATTTAAATCATATCAATTTTGATATTCTTTATCCACAATTACACCCAATTTTTAATTTTAACTGACCATTTAAATTTAGTAAATTGAGTACAATCTGAATAATCCCCATCAGATATCGATAATATCTCACTCTTATCCCAGTTCACCTTATAACCGGACATCGATCCATAAAATTTTAATAAATCTTGTAAAGATTCTAAACAATTTTTAGGTTGAGACAAATATATCAACATATCATCAGCAAATACATTAATCTTATACTCCCGTTGCCCTACCTTAATTCCCATAATATTTATATTTTGTCTAATTGCCTGAGCTAATAGTTCTATAACCAATGCAAATAAAGATGGTGACAATGGGCAATCCTGTCTAGTTGATCTATACAAATTAAATACCTGTGAAACCTGACCATTCATCACCACCCATGCAGAAGGATTAGTATATAATGCCTTAACCCAATCAATAAAGAGTGGACCAAATTTAAATCTCTCCAGCACTTTAAATAAAAAAATTCCACTCCACACGATCGAAGGCCTTTTCAGCGTCTAGTGCAAGTATCACTGGTTGGTTGGGTTGTTATCTTGATGCATTGATAATTGTAATCAATTTAGTAATATTATCTGATGAATATCTATTCTTAATAAACCCTGCTTGATCTATATGTACCAATTTTGGTAAAATATTAGCAAAACTTTTGCTATAATTTTATAATCTGCATTTAATAAAGATATAGGGGTATATGACACCACGTTTAATGGATCTCTGTCTTTTTTTGGTATAACCATTATCAATGCTCTTGAAAATGACTCAGGGAATAAACCTGTATCTGTAGCCTGTTTAAATACATCAACAAATCATAAAATTCAGAGCAGTGATGTATATTGTACCCTCTTGCCCTCTCAGCATTTCTTTTAATCGATTCACAGGATTGTGGTGGGGGGGGGGAGAAGGATGCAAATAACTGTTTTTCAATAACTTTATCCTCCAGATTATGTTTTGAACTCACTTATTTGTGGACAACAAATGGACTTGTACATATGAATATGGCATATCCTTTATGAAGGCTATTTTAACAAAATGATGGAACAAATGGTTTTGCAGATGGAGGGACAGGAACAACTTTATAATCCTTTCTCAAAGTTCAATTTGATCCACAATTACCCAGTAAACCTAACATTTGCCTATCGAGATCTCGTGAACTTCAGGACCCTAAAATTTCACAGGATCCTCAGGTAGCCAACTGTGGCATCAAACTATGAAATTCCCAGTAAAACAGTTGCATCAGTTCACAAAAACGTAAACTGTAACTGTAACATCTGATAAACCTACAAAAATCTAGAGTTTGCAAAATTGACTTACTTGTGACCTGCTGGTTCTGGCACTTGCTCAACTTCCAGCCCTGGAGCTCAGGTGCAGTTAAAAATACATTATGAGCTTGCTTTGTGTTATTTTGTGAAGGTTATCAGCTCCTGAACCTTTTAATGGTTTGTGTCAATTCAGGTACACATTTCCGTGTAATTCCCCATTGGTGCGCCAAAATCATAAAATTTACCCTTCTCAGAATTGTGGAAAATTGTTAAATCCACCTTTTCATATTGACAATTACAGAAAATCTTTAGTGTATCCAAACTCTGTCATGGGATGAGATAAACAGAGATAAAGTCTATACTGACTCCTGGGAAGCTCTGGCTCCTGTTCTTACATGAAAACTCAGAAGTTTTCTCAAGAGCATTTAGGATGAGAATGAGAACCTCGGGTCCACGTGCCAGAAGCTCTATTTAAACAATGGAAGGAGTACTCCATCAAGCTTCTACCTGCTCGGCACCTTCTGTCCCACCATGGAAGAGTCTGACTGTATCACAGTCAAGCTTGTCTCTCTTCATTTTGATGGTCAAGATTAAGGTAATTCTGAGATCCCTTGATATATCCTCCTTTACAAAGATATGGACAATAATATGGGAGATTGATGACTTTTATAACTCCATTAAGTATATTGTATTCTCCCAAGGTCTTCATTTCTTTGAATGGGTATACTGTAATTGATTGTTCATTAAAGAGCCACCAAGATTTAACTGAACAGACTGCTATGGGGTTTGAGTCAAGGGTTTTCACATTAAGGATAGGCACAGTTGATTGAAGATGACTTCAAAATATTCCTTCCAGTGAGTATTGATTCCCTCTTTTGTTTGAGTTCATCATCTTCCTTGGATCTCAGTGAGATGGCCTTTGAATGTTTGGTTTATAGGTGACTGATTTTGTGAAACAACCCAGGCTCATCATGACTGAGTGCTCCATTTCTTCTTCACAGCTTTTCTGCTGGAGATCTGTCTTTAGGTTCCTGCAGAGTTGCCAGAATGCCTTATGTTTGTGGTTAATTAGTTCTTTGATCTCCTGGACACTCTCACCGAACCAGTCCTGGTTCTTTTTAACAGAGTAGTTGAAAATTTCTTGACATATGCTAATTAAGGTATACTTTAAGGCAACCCATAAGTTGTGGACACACTGCAGCTCTTGAACTGGAAGTTAACAGACAACGTCCTCTCCACAATATGAATAGGGCCTCTTAAAGATCAACAAGTTCATCAAAGCATAGAGCCACAGATGATTTGTGAGATCCTAAATAAGCATTTCTTGTCAGTATTTGCTGTGGAGAAAAAACATGGAGGGAAGTTCAATAGAAACATCTTGAACTGAGTGGACATTACGGAAGAGGACTTCAGGTCTTAAAACACATAAAGATAGGTAAATCCCCAGCCTGAACAAGTGTATCCCAAGACATTGTGGAAAGCTAGGGAAGAAATCATAGGACCACTAGCAGAAATATTTGCAACATCATAAGACACAGGTGAGATGCTGGAAGAATGAAGATTGTGCCTTTATTTAAAAGGAGCTGTAAGGGCACAATCTAGTGAATTTAATGTCAGTCATGGATTAGTTACTGGAAGGGATTCTGACAGACAGGATCTAAATTCATTAGGAATGGCAAGGTCTGATTTGTGCATGGAAAATCACGTCAGGTTTGATTTGAACTTCTCACAGAGATGACCAAGAGGATTGATAGGGTAGGGCAGTAGACATTGTCTATCTGGACTTTAACAACGTCTTGACAAAGTCCCTTGTGGTAGGCTGGTCAGGAAGGTTAGATTGCATGAGATCCAGGGCCAATTGGATACAGAATTGGCTTGATGGTATGAGACAGAGGGTAGCATTTGAAGGTTGTTACTCACATTGGAGGCCTGGGACCAGTGGTGTGCTGCAGAGATTGGTACTGGGTCAACTGTTTACCCCCTCCATAAATCTTCATCCGCGAAGCCAAGCCAAAGAATGTTTGCAGATGACACTAAAATTAGAGGTATATTGAACAGTAAAAAAGGTGATTTCAGATTATATCAGGATCTAGATGAACTGGGAAAGTGGGCAAAGTAATGGCAGATCTAATTTAACTCTGATATGTGGAATGTATTGCCCTTTCAACCAGAATGCAACTTCCATGGTGAAGGATAGGACCCTGGGAATGTTGATGAACAGAGGTACTTAAGATACAGATGCATAGTTCCATGTTACAGGTAGATAAAATGATGAAGAAGGCATTTAGCAGGAACAGGGATGTCAGGTTACCATGTCAGAATACTCTGTGCAGTTATGGTCATCCAACTGTAGGACAGTGATTCTGTGAGGAAGAGTACATAAAAGATTCACAAGAATAGCAATCTTGAAATTGTTAAACACTTTTACACAAACTTCAGAATCTTTAAATTATGATAATAAAATAGATAACTTTTTGTCACAAATAAATACCTACACTAAATTTGGAAGAGCAGAGAGAATTGGCTGCTCCCTTCACCTTAGTGGAAGTTAGGGAAGCACTGAGCTCTTTACAAAGTATCAAGTCACCAGGAGAGGATGGTTTCCTGCCTGAGTTTTACAAAGAGTTTAAGGATTTATTAATGTCTTCCTTTGTGTAAGTACTAGGGCCAGGCAGGTGAAATACATGCCTTCATATGGCAATAATAACAGTAATACCAAAAAAGGATAGAGATCCTTCAAAATCAACATCATATAGACCAATTTCATTGTAAGATGCATATTATACAATAGTAGCAAAGTTATTAGTGAAAAGGTTGGCAAAATATTTGTAGAAATTAATAAATATGGACCAGACTGGTTTTGTTAAAAAGAGAACATTAGCAGATTATGTGACGAGATTATTGAGTATAATATCTGGCACAAAAGAGAGGAGAGTTAAGTATAGCAGTGGACTTAGATGCTTAAAAAAAAGTTTTTGACAGATTAGATTGGGACTTTTTTATTTAAAGTACTTGATAAAATTGGATTGGGACCTATATTTGCAAATTGGATTAAAGATTTATTTAATGGACCAAAAGCTGAAGTTGTAACAAATGGACAAACTAGATCTAGCAGAAAAGGATGTCCATTATCTCCAGCTTGCTTTATTTATTTCAGTGATAGAGCCATTAGCAGAATTGATTTGATCTGATTCTGATATTAAAGGTTTTAGAGTTGGTAGAGAGGAATATAAGATTAATTTGTTTTCAAATTATGTAATAAGATGTTTGATGGAACTGGGATGTTCATTGTGTAAATTATATTTAAGGTTAAAAGAGTATGGAATAGTATCTGGCTATAAAGTAAATTTGGACAAAAGTGAAATTATGCCCCTCAATGGAGGTTATTATACTCAGTGGAACAAAGATTCCCAATTTAAATGGGCAATGAATGGAATAAAATATTTAGGGATATGAAGAGATAATTAAATAATAAATATTAATTGAACTATGCCCCTTTACTTAAGAAAATTGATGGATTTTTTTTAAAATAGATGAAATTATCAATTACATTATTGGGAAGAGTTAATTGCATAAAAATGAATATATTTCCAAGAGTGCAGTATTTTTTTCAAACATTTCAGGAATTAAATAAATATGTAAGAAAATTCCTTTGGAAGGGCAAGATGTCGAGAGTTTTGTTAGAAAAGTTAACATGGAAATTAGGAGGTTGGCAACTTCTAAATTTTTTAAATTATTATAAAGCTAAACAAATGAAATTTCACTCTTTTTTCGAAGAGGAAGATAAACCAGCATGGATTAAGATGGAGTTGGTTAGGATAGGATTAAAAATACCAGAAGATTTTATATATATAAATAGGAACCGAGGTTAATATCTGGAGACAGGGATACACCACTGTTGAAGCATCTGATTAATAAATGGAATAAATAAATAATGAAATGGGAATAGGAATTTTGTGTTAATTAAATTGCCTTTGATTCAAAATAGGCCAATTCCATTTACTATGAATAATTGACTTTTTAATATTTGGTCTCTAAAGGAATTATAAATATAGCAGATTGTTATGAAGGAGGAAATTTAATTTCATTTGATCAATTAAAAAAATAAATATGGGATAACACAATAATTTATTATCAAATAAAAGCATATTTACGAGATAAATTGGGTTCAACAATGTTACTGCCTGAAAGAAGTAAAATGGAAACTTTGATTTGCAATAGATCTACTAAGAAATTTATATCTGTTATGTATATATTATTGCAAAAGGGAACTTTGAAGCAGGGAATCCATAGATATAGACAGATTGGAAACAGATTTAAATATAAGTACTGTGGAAAAAAATTGGCAGGAATTATGTTATGACAGTATGGCAAGTACAATACATGTTAGATATAGATCGATTCAGTATAATTGTTTACATCAATTATATCTTACTCCACAAAAATTAAATAGATTAAAAATCAGATTTATCAGATAAATGTTTTAGGTGCAGACAAGGGAAAGGTACCTTTTTGCATTCTACATGGTCATATTCAAAATTCAAGCCTTTTTGGATTAAATTAGAAAACATTGTAGAACAAGATATGGGAGTTAAACTTACATAAGATATAATGCTTTTTTATTGGGTAATATATTGGTGATAAGACTAAAATTAAATTTATATCAAAAATAATTTTTGAAAATTGCATTAAAATATATAGCAGTGATGTGGAAATCAGATTCCCATTTAGATGGCATGCAGAAATATATAGTTTATTCCTCTTAGAAGATTGCATGTAATTTAAGGAACAAATATGATATTTTTTGAAAATTTGGTGCCCATACTTATAATACTATAGGTATTAATTTATAAAGGGTTTTCACTGAACCTTACAAAACTTTGCTAACTTCTTGGGATAAGTAAATGAGTTATTTTTTTTAAAATTTTTTTATTTCTCACACTGTGAATCATATCAACCAAAATATATACAAACGTTTCTCATTAAATATATACTGTGGCATTTTCTCCCTCTTTTCCCCCTACTCTCCTCCCCCCTTCCCACCCCCCTCCAAAACCAATAAATATTCAACATATACAATAAAACCATTAAACAATGTCATCACACAATGAAAAATAAACAAGAAAAATGTGTCATCTACTTTTACACACTGGATCAAGTCGTTTTGTCTTCGTATCATTTTAGGGGGTGGACGTACGAGGCAAGCCCTCTCTGTTATGTTCCATGTATGGTTCCCAAATTTGTTCAATTAATGTGACTTTATTTTTTTAATTATATGTTATTTTTTCCTAATGGAATACATTTATTCATTTCCATGTACCATTGCTGTATTTTCAAGCTCTCTTCCATTTTCCAAGTTGACATTATACATTTTTTTTGCTACAGCTAAGGCTATCATAATAAATCTTTTTTGCACTTTATCCAATTTGAGGCCTAATTCCTTACTTCTTATATTACTTAGAAGAAAGATCTCTGGATTTTTTGGTATGTTATTTTTTGTGATTTTATTTAATATCTGATTTAGATCTTCCCAAAACATTTTCACTTTCTCACATGCCCAAATTACATGTACTGTTGTTCCCATTTCCTTCTTATAGCGAAAATGTCTATCTGATGATGTTGGGTCCCATTTTTTTAACTTTTAGAGTATGATATATAACCAATTATACTGTATCATGCGTAACCTTGTGTTTATTATATTCTTCATAGTTCCAGAACATAACTTTTCCCATGTTTTATTTTTTATCTTTATGTTTAAATCTTTTTCCCACTTTTGTTTGGGTTTATAGCTTATTTCATCATTTTCCTTATCTTGCAGCTTGATGTACATGTTGGTTATAAATCTTTTAATTATCATTATGTCTGTAATCACATATTCAAAGCTGCTTTCTTCTGGTAGTCTCAGTCTGTTTCCCAATTTATCCTTTAAATAAGCTTTCAGTTGATGATATGCAAACATTGTACCATGAGTTATTCCATATTTGTACTTCAACTGTTCAAATGTTAATAAATTATTTCCCAAAAAACAATTTTCTATTCTTTTGATTCCTTTTCTCTCTCATTCTCTAAAGGAAAGGTTATCTATTGTAAAAGGGATTAGTGGGTTTTGTGTCAATAACAATTTAGATATTTGGTAATTCATTTTATTCCTTTCTAAGTGGATCTTCTTCCATATATTAAGTAAATGATGCAATATGGTGAACTTTTATATTGCACCAGCTTTTCATCCTATTTATAAAGTATATGTTCCAGTACCTTCTTGCCTATTTTATATAGTTCTATCTTAGTCCAGACTGGTTTTTCCCTTGTCTGATAAAAATCAGATAAATTGTGATTGTGCTGCTCTATAATAATTTTTAAAGTTTGGTAACCACCTTGTTAATTACCTCTCTGTTAATTTATCTAATGCTATCCTTGGTTTCCCCCCTTTCCACAAGAATTTCTTTATTATCCTCTTTAGTTCATTAAAGAATTTCTCTGTTAAGGGAATTGGCAACAATTGAAATAAGTATTGTATCCTTGGGAAGACATTCATTTTAATGCAATTTACCCTCCCTGTCAACGTTAGCGGTAATTCTTTCCAATGTTCTAAGTAATCCTGCAATTTCTTTATTAGTGGACGATTATTTAGTTTGTACAGGTGGCTTAAGTTATTATCTAACCTAATACCTAGGTATCCAATTGCTTGTGTTTGCCATTTAAATGGTGATTCTTTTTTAAATTCTGTATAATCCGCGTTACTCATTGGCATCACTTCACTTTTATTTGCGTTGATCTTGTACCCCGATATTTCTCCATACTCCTTCAATTTCTTATGTAATTCTTTTATTGATATTTCTGGTTCTGTTATGTATACTATGATGTCATTTGCAAATGAACTGATTTTATACTCCTTCTCCTTTATTTTTATCCCTTTTATTTTATTTTCTGTTCTTATCAGTTCTGCCAATGGTTCTATTGCTAAAATGAACAATGAGGGGGAGAATGAACACCCCTGTCTAATTGACCTACTTAATTTAAATTGGTTCGATACATATCAATTTACTGTTACTTTCGCCAATGATCCATTATATAATGCTTTAATCCAATTAATATATTTTTCTGGTAGATTGAACCTCCGTAATACTTTAAATAAATAATTCCATTCTATTCTGTCAAAGGCTTTTTCTGTGTCTAAAGCAACAGCCACTGTTGGCTTCTTATTTCCTTGATCTGCATGAATTAGATTAATAAATTTACAGACATTATCCGCTGTTCGTCTTTTCTTTATAAATCCAGTTTGATCTTGTTTTCCTATTTTTGGTACACAGACGGCCAATCTGTTTGCTAATAATTTTGCTATTATCTTATAATCTGAATTAAGTAGAGATATTGGTCTATATGATGCTGGTGTTAGTGGATCCTTCCCCGTCTTTGGTATTACTGTAATTATTGCTGTCTTACATGAATCTGGCAAGTTTTGTGTTTCTTCTATCTGGTTCATTACTTCCAGGAGAGAAGGAATTAATAACTCTTTAAATGTTTTATAGAATTCTATTGGGAATCCATCTCTCCAGGCGTTTTATTGTTCAGCAGCTTTTTTAATATATTCTGTACTTTCCTCTATTTCAAATGGATTTATCAATTTGTTTTGTTCCTCTTCTTGCAATTTCAGCAGTTCAATTTTAGCTAAAAACTTTTCTATTTTATCATCTTTCCCTTTGTTCTCAGTTTGGTATAATTTTTCATAAAATTCCTTAAAGTTTCTCATTAATCTCTATTGGGTTATATGTAATTTGTTTGTCCTTTTTCCTTGATGCCACTACAGTTCTTTTAGCTTCTTCTGTTTTAAGTTGCCACACTAATATTTTATGTGATTTTTCTCCCAGTTTGTAATACTTTTGCTTTATTTTCATTATGTTCTTCTCCACCTTGTAATGTTTCATATTTTATTTTTTTGTCCGTCAATTCTTTCCTTTTCGTTATATCACCCCTTTTTACTAGTTCCTTTTCTGTACTTACTATCTCCCTTTCCAACTGCTCTATTTCCCGATTGTAGTCCTTTTTCATCTAGTTACATAACTTAATATCTGCCCTCTAATGAAGGCTTTCATTGCATCCCATAATATAAATTTGTCTTTCACTGATTCTGTATTTATTTCAAAATATGTTTTAATTTGGCGTTCAATAAACTCTCTAAATTCCTGCCTTTTAAGTAGCATGGAGTTTAACCTCCATCTACAAGTTCTTGGTGGGATGCCTTCCAGTTCTATTCCCAATAACAGGGGTGAATGATCTGATAGTGGTCTAGCTTTATATTCAGTTTTCCTAACTCTCCCTTGAATATGGGCTGACCACAAAAAACATATCAATCCTTGAGTATGTTTTATGCCTACATGAATAATATGAGTATTCCTTCTCTCTTAGGTGCTGCCTCCTCCATATATCCATAAGTTTCATTTCCTGCATTGATTTAACCATAAATTTGGCCACTTTATTCTTTTTACTAGTCTTTTGTCCAGTTTTATCCAACATTGGATCCAAATTAAGGTTAAAAATCCCCTCCTATCAATATATTTCCTTGTGTATCTACATTCTTCAAAAAAATATCACATAAACTTTTGATCCTCCTCATTAGGTGCATATATATTGACCAAATTCCAGAATTCTGAATATATCTGACACTTTATCATTACATACCTCCCTGCTGGATCTATTATTTCCTCCTCTATTTTGATTGGTACATTTTTATTAATTAATATAGCTACACCTCTAGCTTTTGAATTATATGATGCTGCCACTACGTTTCCTACCTGTGTCCCCCTCTCTTTAATTTGTTATGTTCCACTTCAGTTAGATGCATTTCCTGCACAAATGCTATATCTATTTTTTCTTTTTTCAGTAAATTTAATAGCCTCTTCCTTTTAATTTGGTTATGTATTCCATTAATGTTTATAGTCATATAGTTCAACGTGGCCATCTCATATCCTGTTTACACCTCATTTCCGCTTCCTCACCACCTCCATCCCCCTTTTCCCCATTTTCATCTCTCAGTTTTCTCTTTTTAAACTCAATGTATGACAACTCATTTAAAACATAAAATACTCCAACAACTCCCACATCCAATATTCCCTTAACCCCAAATATTCCCCCCCCCCTCTCTGAGTTGCCCCATATCCCTGGCCGGGCAACCACAACTCCCCTTTCCATTTGGATTGCGATCCTGCTCACAAGCGTCAACTGATTTTGCAGTGACGGTTAATCTCCCCTCCCCACAACCCCCCCAAAACCACTTTTTTTTTACACATATTACAAAGTTCTCCCTTTTTTCCCTTACTTCCTTCCTTCTCTTTCACTTCTTTAGTTCTTTACATATACATTGTTTTTACATCTTTATATATATTTTATTGCCGTTCTTCATTCTTATTACATTTCTTCATCTCTTCTTCTGTCCTGCAAGCGTTCTGCAAATTCTTGTGCTTCCTCCGGATCCGAGAACAGTCTCTTTTGCTCCCTGGGAATAAATATTTTAAGCACAGCTGGATATCTTAGCATGAATTTATAACCTTTTTTCCATAGGATCAATTTTACTGTATTAAACTCCTTTCTCTTTTTTAAGAGTTCAAAACTTATGTCTGGGTAAAAAAAATATTTTTTGATCCTTGTATTCCAATGTTTATTGTCTTCTCTAATTTTATTCCTTGCCCGCTCCAGTATATTTTCTCTTGTCGTATATCTCAAAAATGTTACTAAAACGGATCTTGGTTTTTGATGTGTCTTTGGTTTCAGAGCTAGTGTTCTGTGTGCCCTTTCTATTTCCATTCCTTCCTGCATTTCTGTCATTCCCAGGACCTTCAGGATCCATTCTTTTATAAATTCCTTCATATCTGTTCCTTCTTCATCTTCCTTTAGGCCCACTATTTTTATGTTGTTTTACCTACTATAATTTTCCAACATATCAATTTTCTGAGCTAACAACTCTGTGTCTCTTTAATTTTTTTATCACTTTCTTCCAATTTTCCTCTTAAGTCGTTTACTTCCATTTCTACAGCCGTTTCTCATTCTCCACATTTTCTACTCTTTTCCCTATTTCTGTCATGACTAGTTCTAATCTTTGCATTTTATCTTCTGTTCTTTTCATTTTTCTTTTAATTGCACTAAATTCTAATGATAACCATTCTTTTACTGATCTCATTTGTTCTTCAAAAAAGACTTTAACTGTATTCTGTTCATCAGTTTTACCTTCTATCTCTCTGTGAAGATCTTGGTCTTCTTCTTCCTCTTCTTCTGTGTCTGTACCTGTGTTTGTATCTTCTTCTTTTCTTCTTTGTATCTGTGTCTGTTCTGATTTTTCTGATGAGTAGCTTGTCTCACTTTGTCGGGTCTCTTCTTGCTTGGCCTCTTGCTGTTGGTCCTCTTCTTCTGAGCTGCTCATCTGTTGAGCCTCCTGCTGCTGCTCCTCTTTCCGTTCACCCTGTCGATTTTCTTTCTCATCTGGTACTTCACTCTCTCTCCTGTCGCTTTCTTCATCTTCCAGCTGAGAGCCCTGGTGTTGGGCATCCCTCAGCTGGTTGCACTGTGGTTGCCCACTCCTCGGCTGAATCTCCCTCCCATCGGTGTTTTCCTTTACCTTAGATTGAGCACTTTTGTTTGGGTCAGAGAGCCATTTTTGAAGTCCACCGGTCGGGGGGTCGCGACTCCGCAGGGCCAACAGCAACCTTGGAGATCGGGTGCTCTTCACCACGGCTCCCTGTTCCTTTGTGCAGGTCAGGCCTTCTCCTTTCTTTTCCAATGTCTCTTCTTCTATTTTTCCCATTTTTTCTTTTTCCTTCTTAGGTGCCATTTTCTTTCTCTTCTCTGCAACTTCATCTTTTATTTCTTATATTTTATATTTATTGAACTTTGTCTTTTCTTGACTTTTTTTTCCTCTTTTCTGGAGAGGGCTGGTTTTACCCTACCAGCCACTACTCCATCACGTGATTCCTCCCGTAAATGAGTGATATTGAGAAAGCAAATTTGAATGCATCGTGTTGATAATTTGGTAGTCAGGTTTGTTTACTTCTTTCCTTACTTTTCTTGACTATATTCTTTTATTTCTATCTTTTACTTTTGCTTGGGGATTTTTTGGGGGGAGGGGGTTGGTGGGATTTTAGGGGGTATAATATGTAACATGTATAAATTGATTTGGAACATATGACTATTACTTTCTGTATTTGGATATTAATACATGTATGGAAATTTAAATAAAATATTCAAAAAAAAATAGCAGTCTTGAATTATGAGAGGTTGGATAACCTGGGATTTTGCTCCCTAGAGTTAGGAGGCTAAGGTCGGACTTTGAACCATGGGGGGGGGGGCATAGTTGAGGCAAACGGTCATTATGATTTTTCGCAGGGTAGGGGAATCTCAAAGTAGTGGGCATCCATTTAAGGTGAGAGGGAAATACTTAAACGGGACCTGAGGGCATCTTTTTCCACACAGAGGATGGTAGGTATATGGAAACAGCTGTAATATAAAAGACACATAAACTCGTACATAGTTAGGAAAGATTTAGGGGCTGAATGCAGGGAAATGGGACTGGCTTAGTTGGCATTGGCATGTTGGCCCAAATGGCCTGTTTCTCCACTGTAAAACTCTCTGACTCGATGTACTTGGCTTTACTTATATCTTACTTGCCAATCACAACTTTAGAGTTGTATCATGGACCACTCTAAATTCACAGGAGGGTGGGTTTGTCTCTCTCTCTCTCCCTCTCTGGGATGCAGGTCAATATTTTGAAGAGTTTCCTAGGCCTCATCTGGTTATTGATGAGTGAGGCTGGATGGTTCCATGTTAGGGTAGCTGCAAAGTCATAACTTGTTTGCAAAATCTGGGATGGAACAGTTGTCAGATTACCTTATTCTTAATGGTAAAGCTCCCTCTGTAAAGACAACATTCCACCTCTGATTTGTCCCTCGAGAAACAGTTCTTGTGAAACTGGCCTTCTCTTCCCATCATGTCTCACTCAATGTTAATACTGATTTCAAAGTGCCAGGTTCCCAACAATTTTAGGACTAGAACTTTCAAGTCTGTCATTTTTGGAATTGTCCATAAGGGACATGATGGAATGAAAGTTCCTGTCATTTCCTAGCCTATGTGCTGCAGAGTGCTACCTTCCAGTCAACCATAATTGTGTATGATTTCTATGGGTTTTTTTCTTCATGAACTTCATGCTGTGAGGTCTTGATCTACCACCAGAGGCAAGATGACTGGAGACTGCGTAGACATTGATACTCCCAGGTTGTTTAGGTTCCTGGCACGTGCATTCACACATATACTGTACATTCAGATCTGAATTTGAATCTAAGCCTCTCTCCCTCTCCAGTTCTTTTCTTCCTTGAGCCAAACACCAAAGTCTGTCTGTTTGCCCATCCTCATTGAAATCTGACTGTGTCTGGTTGTCAAAATCTGTGGATAAATAACATTGCTGTCAAGTGCTTGAAATTGTTTAACAATATTAAAGGCATGACGTCAATTCCAGATGATAAGAAAGAAAGAATTATATTCCCATTTCATCTCTATGGTGGACCCAAAGAAGTTTTTTTTTTCTGATATAGTCTTTTACATTAATTAGACTTTAAATTTGTTTGATAAGAAATAAAATCTTGTATGTCTGCTGATGGGGGTCACTAGGTCCCAAATGATGTTAATCAGTGAGGTTTTTTTCGCCAGACTGACATCAACAAATGTCCGTTCCTCAGTCTGGTGACTGTAGTAAAATAACTACAAACATCCTGATGGAGAGGTATTGGAATGTAGAGGCTGTGTTATCAGGCAGGAAACAGAACTCTGTACACTTCCGCCTGTTTCAGAACCAAATTCCCAAACTTGGGAAAACAGACGTTGGCCATGGTTAGGTGATCTCAATCTTTCAAAAATCAGTGAAACAGCTCTCAGTCCAATCTGGCTTAGCCTGTGCTTATTCAGGAAGAGAATTTTCTGAATTTATATTGATTATTGGTGGATTAATTCACAGTTAGAAAACTCTCAAAGTTTTAAATGTTGCATTTCAGCAAAATTTGATGCACTCCTGAAATGGGCAAGGGAGTTGCAGATTGAATCCTAAGGCTTGAACTCTAATTGCAAACATTCGAATACTAATGTGAGTGCAAGTTTAAGGTCTTCTCCATGTTTGTTTGCTGGGAGTTGAGTGCATAGCTGTGGAGTTGTTTATTTTGGCATTACCGCATTGAGTTCAGGGATTCTGTCAGAGACCAGTGACAATTTGGCAGAACTGCAAGAATTCATTGGAGTCTTAATTCAACTACTACCTGACATTTCTAATATTATGATTAGAAACTAGTAAACCTGTCAATTAAACTGTTTAATGAGAGGTTGACTAAAGTACCGTATGTTATTGCAAACGGTGACTCACTATTGTCAAAAATTTCCTAACTGTCAGTGGAAGTTGGAAATGGTTGTAAAGACTGAGGTTAGATCTTCTGTTGCTTTCTGATGGAGGTTAAGTGGAGCCACCAGGAAGTTGAAGTCAAGGAAGTGAATTTTCAAATCATTGAGTTAGTCACACTGTACAGTAAGTTGAGAACATTTTTCTTGAACTTGCAGCAGATGGAATCATCTTAACCTTTTGGAAAGTACCAGAGTTTTTGCTTGTGATGCATACGGTCCAGTCAGGTATATCTTTTGGTTTCAGGTAACCCTTTTCTTTATTTTAAATTTTGTTCAAGTAAATGCCATGAGCCTGCAGGGATAACACAATGAGTGAGGGATTAATGCGGGAGGAATGAAGGGTTATTGCAGGAGGAGTGAGGGGTTTTTGCAGGCAGAGTGAGGGGTTTTTGCAGGAGGAGTGAGGGGTTTTTGCAGGAGGAGTGAGGGGTTTTTGCAGGCAGAGTGAGGGGTTTTTGCAGGAGGAGTGAGGGGTTTTTGCAGGAGGAGTGAGAGGTTTTTGCAGGAGGAGTGAGGGGTTTTTGCAGGAGGAGTGAGGGTTGTTGCAGGAGGAGTGAGGGGTTAATGCAGGAGAGATGCAAGTAATGATTTTATTTCTGCAGAATCATTGGGACCTAAATTTATTGATGTATCATGATTTGCACCAAAGTGGCTTTAAGTGAAAAAACTCAAACTCAATTGTGCAGGGAACATCAGAGACAGGTCATTGTGAGCTTAAGCAGGACTGATGAGCAGTTGCACACATTAACTGCAAATAATTTTGGAAGTCACATGAGCTACCTGATATCTCTCCCGCCAGTCAGGATGAAGGGCCATTAGCCTCAGAAAGACACAGGAACAAAAAGAGGTGACCATTTTGTGAAAAGTTGGCACAATTGCCCCATCTACTTAACAACCAAATAATCAGGTTGTCATCTGCATATTTTCCATCATTGCAGTTCAGATGACTAATTGGTGGATCTGATCTGATGATAACCCCAACAATTATATAAATAATGAAATAACTCTTTAATTAGTTCAGCATGAGTGTCAACTCCTACTGTTAAGACTGTTGTGGCTTTCTTGTACTCCCTCAAATCTTGAGGCTTTGTCTCCTAGTTCCTAGTTGGATGCAGTCAGGATCATCTGGAATGCTGAGAGCATCATAGACTTCCACTGAGGTAGTCTCTCTGAAGGGACAGCCAGCAGATAGATGATGACCATTAGGAGAGGCAAGGGGAGAAAGTAGATGGTGCAGGTTCATTCGTGGTTATGCCCCTCTCTAACAGGTATACTACTTTGGAAACTATTAGGGGGATGACCTTTCATGGGTAAGCAGCTGCAGTCAGGTCAGTGGCTCTGTAACTGGCTGTTGAGGCTCAGAGGGGAAGGGTGCAGGTGGGCAGGGCAAATGTGATAAGAGACATGATAGTGATGGAGACAGACAGGAGTTTCTGTGGTTGCAGAAAAAGTGGTGGCATGATTATGTACGGCCTCCTGGGTGCCAGGCTCAAGGATCTCATTGAGCTGTTGGAGAACATTCTCTGGGGTGAAAGTGTGAATGGGCATATATATTAAGGGCTGAACCCTTCTCAAGGTCAGCTGGTGAGGCTATATGGGTGGATCTGAGGAACAAGAAAGTTATGATCACCTTGTTGGAAATGGACCACAGGCTCCCAAATAGACAACAGGAATTAGAGGACCAAATATGCCAGGAAATTGCTGCCAGCTGTTGGTCAAATAAGGTTTCATAGAAGGAGAGTTTAAGTTTCAAATATTGTCTGTGAAAGTCATTGTGTGAAAGGTTTAGATGGGATGAAATTTATCAAATGTGTTCAGGGAAGGTTCCTCCAGCAATATGTGAATGGTCCCACAAGGGAGTGGGTAGCACTTGATCTAGCTTTGGGAAATTGGAAAGGACAAGTGGATGAAGTGTTCCAGGATGAGCCCTTGGAGATGAATGGCCATTGTTTTAATAGGTTTCAGACAGTTATGGAGAGAGTCAGGGTGGCACCACAAATTAAAATTTAAAATTGGGAAAAGGGCAAATTTAAACGTCTTAAGACGGGAACTCACTCAAGTTGATTGGATCAGGTTGCTTGAAGGAAGAGATGTGTTATAAAAGTTTGTTGACAAGAGTCCAGGACATGGATGTTTCAGACATGCAAGCATCGGGAAAACTGGATCAGGTGGGAGTTTTGGGAACTGAGGAGAAAGCTAAGAAAGTAAATTATTAGGGCAAAAAGGAGACAAGATTGCTCTGACAGTAACATTAAGGGTAATCCCAAGATTTTATAAATATAATAAGTAAAGGGGAAAAGGGTAACCAGAAAAAAATAGGGCCCCTCAGGAATCAAGAGGATCTACTCTGTGTGAAGCCACGGGGAATGGGCAAGGTCCTTAATGAATACTTCTCTGATTTTACTGTGGAGAAAGAAACGAGGACTGGGGAACTTGGGCTAGTCGATGGTGGTGCCTTGAGAACAGTCAGTATTACAGATGATGAGGTGCTAAAGGTCCTGGTCGGTAGGAGATAAATCTTCTCAGTTTTATCAGATATATCTGAGTAGTGTGGGAAGCTAGGGAGGAAATTGAAGAACCTGTCTGAGTCATCATTAAGTACAGCTGAGCCATCAGAAAAGTGGAGGGTGGCACATGTTGTGCCCCAATTCGAGAAGGTCTGCAGAGGAAAGCCTAGGAACTCCAAGCCTAACTTCTGTGGTAATTAAGTTACTAGAGAGTATTCCAAGGGAGAAGATATACATGGACTTGGATGGATAAAGGCTGATTTTGAAGGTGGGAGGTCATTCCTCAAATATGATTAAGTGTTTTACTCAAGATGTGACCAATAAGGTTGATGAGACCAAGCTGTGAATGTTGTCTATTTGGATGTCAGCAAGGCATCTGATAAAGTTCCGCACATTAGGCTGTTCTGGAAGGTTAGGTCACATGGAGCATTTTGGATAGAAAATTGGCTTCATGGAAGAAAGCAGAGGGTAATGGTGGAAGGTTCTTTTTTTTTCCTGGAGCCCTGTGACTAATGATGTTCCACAGTGTTCGGTGTTATTTGTTATCTATATCAGTGATTTAGATAAAAACATGCACAGCATGATTAGCAAGTTAGCAGATGACACTAAAGTGTTTGGTATTGTAGACAGTTCCCAAAAATTGCAGCAGGATCTAGATCAGTTGGGCAGGTGGACAGAGAAAAGAATATTGAAATTGAATACAGAGATTGTGAGGTTTTGCATTTTGAGAGGTCCAACATGGGTGGGACCTTTAAAGTGAATGGTAGGGATATGGGGAGTGTTGTAGAACAGAGGGATCTTGGAGTACAGGTAGATAGTAGCTTGAAAGTAGAGTCACAGGTACTGCAGATAGGGTGATCAAAAAGGCTTTTGGCACATTGGCTTTCATCAGTCAGAGTATTAAGTATAGAAGTTGGGAGGTCATGTTGCAGGTATTGGGGAGGTCCTATTTGGGTTATTGTGCAGTGTTTTGGTCACCATGATATAGGAAAGATGTTGATGAGAGAGTGCAGAGATGATTTACGAAGACATTGCCAGGACTCGGGGGCCCGAGCTTGAGTAGACTAGGGCTTTATTCCTTAGAGTGAAGGAAGAAGAGGCGTAATCTCATAGCTATGCACAATTATAGGAGGAATAGATCAGTAGAAATAAACATTTTGTTCAGTACATGATTTCTCATCTATTTCATAGGATAAATAAAACATTTTGTTGCAAACGATTTTTAAAATTACCCCATGTTCTCACTAATTATTCACTATATTTCGGCTCTCCAACCTTATCTCACTCTTATTTCTAACATTTCCATTTTTATTTGTAGTTCACTTTGCAGATTGCAGTAAAGTATTCAATGTGTTTTCCTGTCAAGGAAGATATATTTCAGTGGGCTATCAGAATGTTTTGCAATCACCCTCTCATGTAGTAACTGTGATCCTTGTGAATTGAGCTATCTCAAACTGATCAATAAGTCCACTGATACTACTTTCTGATTTTTCAAAGCTGAGTTCAATCACTGGCCATAGTCCATTCATTACTTCACATTCCAGAATAGTATGATTAGTTGTCAATAAATATTAAATGTGATGAAATATGGATATATTTTTCATTAGATTTTCTAAAGTGTGATTTGTCAATATGAAACTACTCATGGTAGCAGGTCCTTGCAGCCCAATTTCAGCAATTAACCTACATTCCACTTACGTTTTAAAGGGTCTTAGGAAACAGGATCACCTGGAAGAAACCTACGCACACATTGGGAGAACCTCCAGACTCCATACAGAAAGTGCCAGATTCTAACTGGGACGCTGATGCTGCAATAGTTTTGTGCTAACTGCTATGGGGGAAAACCAGGGGAATTGCAATACCAGGGGTTGGCTCACACCTTTTGATTCTGGTATTTTATATTTATACTTTTTAATCATTAAACATTCATGAAGAAACTGCAATTAAAATTCATAAAACATTTTTGGGTCATAATTTGTGATTTATTCAGTAACAGATCACTTAGTTCAAATCACTTAAATTTTTTTAATCTAGTAAAACAACATTTGAAATCACAAGGTTTACAGTAAACAACAGGAATAAAAATGGATATTTAAACACATTTGTACAAGTACAAACATTTCAGACTAAAGTTTGCAAAGCAAGGAGCTAAAGTTCTCAGCAGTTTTATATTTTATCCTAGAAACAAAAATTACTTCAAACCAACATAAATACTTTGGTTGATCTTCTTTTATGAAAGTCATTACTGGTTTAGTTTGAAACCCTGAGGATATTTCCAATCCGGAGATCTTTGTAAATAATACTATTATTGGCCATTGAAGTTCGAGTCTATTAATAAGTGGACTAGGATCCATTATAATATGCTGCAGTAGCATCAGCTAAGACTGAAATTAGACTCCTCTCCGAACTCGTGCGTCCTGATGGACTGACATCAGATAAATGTGAATTCATTACCATTCCTGCTTGATTCAATTGAGCGGAGGTGTTCAAATATTGATCAAATTCATTACGGTCCACTTCCCCCAGAAGCTCAGCTTGGCTGATGTGCTCCAGGTTATCTAGATGATGGTGATCACGTGGGGGAGATAGGTGGACTGATGTGCTTGAATTCATGGATTGGAAGGCTGGATGTTGGATTCGGTTATAATACGGAGGTGGTGGAGGATGGTTGGCAGAAGGATGCATCATGGGAGATCTATTTTGGGAGATTGATATCTGATTCAGATTTCCACATCGCATGGGACTTTGGCTATAATCTGAATGATAGATCACTCCATTCATCTGAGAAGGAGAATCTTCTGTACATGGGGGTGGAAAGAAACTGTGATCAGCATCTATTACATCTAGAGGGGACATCTCGGGTGTGGGTAGCCCATAGTTGTCGAAGTTACCGCTTGTGTTCTGTGTGTCCCGGAATCTGCTGATTGCAGGAAGTCTCGAGGATGGTAGATAGCCTTTATCTTCCTCCTCCTCCAGAGGTCCCCGACAGATCCTTCCACTATGCACAGGAGTCTGATCGTGGGGGAAGTTGTTGAGCAGGAAACTGGGGTCCACACGTTTGCAGAGTCGTTTGATCTGTTTTTTCCTGCGAGGCCTGTATTTGTAATTGGGATGGTCCTGCATGTGCTGGACTCGCAATCTTTCAGCTTCTTCCACAAAAGGTCTTTTCTGTGAAGGATTGAGTGCTTTCCATGATTTGCCTAAAATGTATTGCATGGTTTAAATTAGATGGAGCAAAATTGGTATTTACAAATCATAGCCAAATTACAATTCTTCTTACTGCACTTTGTAAACCATAACTATATTTATGTAATAAATTTGATTTTGCTATAAAATACCGTAAATGAGCAATGAGAACCAGTACAAATTTGATATAAAATTAGTTCTTATCATATGACATATGGATTAATTGCCTTCAGTATTCTATGAATGTCATAAAAATGATTTTAAAAATAGACAATTACATATTTTGAGCTGTTAATGTGTTTCAAATAATGTTTATCATTTGAAGAAACATTAGATAATTAAATCTTCTAAAAGGAATCATGAAGCAGAAAACAGTGGTGTGTCACTTTTGGGTTGACATTGTCTCCACTGAACTGATTAATTTTCATTTCATACATGCATTTGGAACAATTATTTCTCAAGCCTGTTCCAACGTTATTGCTGTGCTACTGTCAGCCTACCCCCATTTTACCCCTCCACTTCAGAATGTACTAATTTACTGCAGTGCCTTTAACAAGAGCCTAAGCTACGTTATTGAATGGTGAGTGTTAGTAGACTGCCCGGGTACAAACAATCTATCAGCAGAACCCTTTCTGGATCTTGCCTCATGTTCATACCCTTATTTTAAATATGTTATCTCTGGATGGGACCACAGGAATATCTCATACTTATTTTAAAAAAAGGATCTTTATCAAAACTGAAATTGTTTTGGAAAAAAATCATTGTCTATGTTCACAAAAAGCTTAAAAAAACCTAAGCATATTCAAGAAACAGTGAATTTAGTTCAGCAAGGTCTGACTTCAATTTTGACTCGTTCCAAAAAGGATATTTTTTATTTATAAAATAGACCAAATTCCTTTAGTCTTCCAGAATATAAGAACTGAGTTTTTCACAGAAAACAGGAATACATTTTTAAACTGTTGATGAACCTATGATATCTTACCTAAGTAGTTGTATGATATGGCAATGATAAATTAATGGATAAAGAGCATCATAAATCTTTTGCTAACTTCTTGGCCAATTCTTCTGATAGCCCGACTGATCAGGCCCCATAGGATTTTATTCAATGATTTTCAGTATCATCAATACTCATTTCTTCATTACCAGTCTCATATTTTGCATGTACACATTGACTTTCTAATCCAGAAACAGAACTTTTATTTTTTCTTTAACTTTGGAAGTGTAAAATGACGACCGTATTTGCATTTCTCAATCACATGATTCTGTTTTAAATTGCTATTTGTGACAACATAGATAAGGAGATGCTGGATAGCAGAAAGGAAAGGGTAGGGGTAAATTAAACGACGAGATTTGGGACTCTGTGCTGAATGTAAAATACATGGGTAAGAAATTAACTAATGGCAGAAATATATGGAAAATTAAAATGAAAAGGAAGAACCCACGGTAGTCTGAAAGCGAATGTTCTGCTGAGATTGAGTTCCAATTCAATGGCTGCTTGAAAAATAAAAATATGGAAAACCATTTGAGCACCAAGAATGGCCTTGAAGACTGGAAAATTACCTGTATTTTGTTTTAATGAATCACCATTTCTATGCTTCCACAATCTATGCAACTTATATTCTGAAGGCCTTGTATACTTGCTCTGTAAATAATTTGATTTATTGTCTTTTATACTAAAATACTTTTACGGGACATTAATCTGCAGCAAAATTCAAAAGAACTTTCAATCAGGTCATGACTTCTGAGTATGGAAATTTGGGCCTCTCATGCTAAATGCTACTTTAAAATTACTAGAAGTGAGCTTTTTGGAATATAATAATTCCTAAGTTTTATAATTTCTAGATATTCCACATTAAATGCTGATCGTGGGAAATGACTTAAATGATTTTGTTGTATTTAACACTATTTCCTTAACATTATGTTGTAAGAAAAGCAGGATTGTTCATTTTTAAATAATTAACTTTTCACCTAATAGGAAGATTTGCCATTTTCTTTAGAGTATTTGCACATATTGTGAATAGTGAATTAGGTGAGATAAAAACTCAAGTCAAGAGGAGCTTGGATCAAATTACTGGAAGAGGTGCCGCATATTTGACGGGAAATACAGGTTGCAATTAATATAATTACAATTTAGTTAGAATGTGGCAGAAAGGTCACCTTCTTAACACGAGAATCAACTGTTGTAAATTACATTAAGAAAGGCAGTTGATCCATAACCCACCCTCGGAATGTAATCCTGATCCTTTATATTTTATTCCATCCATTTTCAGTGCAGGAACGGGTCCGTTCTGCAGGTAGGTTATTTGGCATTGACATTTGTTTTTAAATAAGTTGAGACAAATGTTGGATTTGCATTCTGTGATATTTTCCTTGGGTATATTTTATGTTCCCTGATTTGGTGAGGGCTTTGATGGTGAGAATGGCACACTTAATAACTATTATAAGAGAGAATCTGAGACAAGAATTCACAGTTCATCTCTTGGAGGATTATGTTGGTTCATATATTGATGTTCAGAAAAGAATTGAGAATAGGTTTTTACCGAAACACTAATATATGTGTTAATTGTTTGAATTTATTGAAGTTTTTAAAATCTTTTCTTTAATTTCTAGCCCATTGATATTTTTAAATTAGAGAAAGAGGTTGACAATAGCAGCTAAGTGTAGGACTAACTGGAGTTCACAAAGCAAACTGTTGTTTCTTAACAAACTCGATGGTTTTTTCTTTCCCTCCACTATCTGTTTAACTTAAAAATTATTACTGGTGCTGAATCTGCTCATCAGTTCTCTCTTTCTCTGGCCACTTTAAATTTATCCTTTAGTGCCACAGTTTACAAAGCAATTTACCTTTTCTCTCACTTTGTGTACATTTTTGTTATACTTTGCTTTCTTTCAAGAAGGCCTAATTTTCTTTGCTCTTTCCTCATTAGAGGAAATCCTTTGCACAAGGCTATTAACTTCCCAAATGTCTTTCCATCCCTTCATTTCCCCGAATGCTTTGTCTCTTAGTAACTAAAATCTAAAACAATATTTGTGGTGTACATGGATAATTCTTCATACCATCCTCAAACACTTTCAGTACAGTTCAATTGTCTGTGTGCTTTGTTGACTGCTGATTCACAAGGGCTGGTACGTTAGCCTAGATTTTCTGATCACTGTTATTTTTGTAATGGCGTTACCCTGTTTAAAGTAAGTGGGTCATGTGGTTAAAATAACAACAGCAATGGGAAAATCTAGGCTTTTAAATGTCAAGACCTAGATTTATTTCCTCTTCATTGATGGAATATTTGACACAAAGCTTTGTCCAATGCGCCTTGCAAACTAATTGTACAGAATTTCAACTGCCACAGGCCATGCATGTCCAGCTGCCAGCAACCTCACTTTGACGTAAAATTCTGTGTCTTCACCAATTTAGTATAATCTACACAATTTGAATTGTGTGTGGTCAGTTATCTTGGGCCACTCTAGTAATTTTGGAAAAATTCATTATCCCACGTTTCCTTGTTTAGCTGTTTTGCTTTGGGCTATTCTGGAGTTACACATACTTTGCCCCATGGATAGTTTAGTGTAGGTGTCATGTTCAGTCCTAGGGTGAACTTGAAAATGGACTCAAAGGTAAACAACTATCATTGAATCAAACCAACATTACAGTGTATGTGGATCTTGCATTGACTAAGTGCTCTAAGTGTTTTTTTTAATTACCTTTTGAAATACAAGACCTAAACTAAATTGGGGAGGAGTAGCGCAACAGCTAGTGGACTTACTTTTGCTGCTGACTGTATGACCTTCTCAAGTTCTCCATTTGACTCTATGGTTTTCCTCCCACATCCAAAAAATGTGTGATTTGTTTGGTTAATTGGACACTAAATTGCTCCTGGGATGTAGATGAGTGGTAGAATCTGGAGGAGTTGATGGGGAGAGTACAATGTTAGAGTAGCATTATTGTAAATGGTGCTTGATTGCTAGAATGGGATTCAGTAAGCTCATTGATCTGTTGCCTCTCTGTATGACAGTATAACTCTTAAAATATCCCACCAAATCCTGCTGCCTTGTATTTTCTGCTATGAAATACTTATTATTCTGGAAGGTGGTAATTTGGTGCCACCTTGTGGGCATTTCATCACTTTGATCAGGAATTTAAAGGACATGAAAACTTTGATCATTTGAACCCATATTTATTGAACTAGAAAGCTGTTTATTCAACATTTTGGCACAAATTACTTCTAACATCATGATATTAAAATGTAACATCCTGTACCTTTGAGCTTTTGCAAGCCACATTTATATGACTACATAACCAATAATTTAGATCAATTTCAAATCTTACCAGGACGCAAAAGCAGGAAGTATTTCAACGTGGAACATTTAGAAATAAATTTGGAATTTTAATTATATTTTTGTGTAAACTAAACCGTGCTTACATTTTTTAAGAATTTGTCATCTCCACTGCTATCCTGTTTGAGGTTCATTTTAGAGGAGGGCACCATACTTGATTAAATAATCTTGGCTTGAAATGCAAACATTACTTGAAACCCATGGTAACATACACTAAAACAATAGAAAGCAATGTATGTCTCTCAGCTACTGAGCAATGCTTGTCGAGGACAACCTTTAAGAAACAGGTTTTTTTTAACTTTAACTCAAATGCGAAGGCCAATTCAAATTATCAAGTCTTCAACAGAATTAGTGTTTGCTGCTGGGACTAAAGCAACAGTCAATTTAATCCCTCATACACTAACTATGGGAACAGTTTTGTAGAGCAGGCTCTTCAACTCTGTGGAATAGAAATTAAATACAACCATGTTTTGTTCATTCTGAAAGATATTTGTGGGTGTAAACTTCAACATTGCTCTTCCAAGTAAAAGAATTTAAAGATTATGCCAAGAATTTAGAGATTAATAATAACCGTTCAAATTAAGAAAATAGTTTAGACAATTGATTACACAACTTTAAAAATTATTTTGGCAAGTTTTTCTCCTATTTATGGAGCCTGTAAATTAATTAAGTATAATGCAGTGGTTAACTTACCCACTTGGGAGATATTTTGGGCGTGGAAAGAATAAAGGTGTTTTTCTGTGTTACTTTTTAATTTATCTATAGAAGTCCTTCCATTGGAAAAACCTTGCATTCATGTTTTATTAACATAAGATAAAATATAATGATCATGTGATTACTGCTCATCATCAGTCTACAAACAAGTAAAATGTATAAAAACAAGTACTACTAAATAAAGCATCAATTAAAACGAATGTGTGATACTGTATTGTTTAAGTTGCTGTGCACACTCACCCAGCATTTTGCTAAGTTCTGCATTGTGTAAATCAGGATTTTGAATAGCTAGTTTTTTCCTCTCGTCCTTAGCCCAGACCATGAAGGCATTCATGGGTCTCCGGATTCGTGGCTCAGCTTTGCTTCTGGCTGGAGATTCGAGAACTGTGAGTCCAGCCCTGGACTTTCCTTCCCCAGTAGGAGAATCCAAACCCTCTGTCCATGAGTATGGTCTCGTAATTGTAGCCATCACTGTGATCAGGTCACTTTGAAAAATAATCTGTACAACTTTTTGAAACTTGTGTAAAAGCAAGTAGGTTTAAAATCTCAGTGGTGCTGATACCTAAAGCTGGTGAGATCAAGTGCCAAATCAGGAAGAGAGAGTCCCAGATTCATTTATTCCCTGTGTCAGTTGATGGCAACTTCAACCAATGACCACAAGCCTGTTTTTTTATTAGAAGCTCCTCCCTTTATCTGGTTCTGCAACCAAGCAGCTCAGACTTGTACCAACAAACCAGTAAAGGGAGTCAATCTTTTGAATTTCTCAGCACCTATACACATCAGTTTAGACCTCCAGAAACTTTTTGAAAGGTGTAATAGAATAAATGTAGGATATTGTCAATTTATTTTACTATAATTATTTTGCTTGTGTTCTATTTATTGTTACATAATTCATTAAAAATACTGTCAAATAAGTACTTTTCATTACAATCACATACAAAGTCATAGCAGAAACAAGTACCTGATCCCAGTCCAGACTTACTGGGCTGAAGGACATATCTAAACCAATCACATTTCCTCACACTAGGTCACTGATCTTTCAGGGAATGTCATTTCAGGTGTCATTTTAAAGTTGTTATAGTAAATGCCTCCATCAGGCCCTCAGGCAGTGACCCTGGTATAATACAGATAGTGCCTTTCTGTGTTCCTTTACAGGATAAACAAAGGAAAACAAATCTGGTGAATTTTGTGTATGTGACATAAACAGAATCTTGATATTGAGGATCTGTGCCTCAAAAAAGAGTCCAGGGTGTGGCCTCCCAAGTGACAACAAGGATAAAAACACACTGAAATGCTGGATGAACTCAGCTGGTCTTTTTAGCATCTATAGGAGACAAAGATATATTCCCAATGCTTTGGGCCTGAGCCCTTTGGGAAATAAGCAGAATACGCCAAAGCAGGAAATCACAGAAAGTCTCAGAATTCAGACAATGCTGGCTGGGGGAGGAACCCAGACCAACAAAAGGTGTTAATTGGATACGATAAAGGACAAGGAAAGAATTTATCATGTTTGTGTGAAAGGAATCAGGGAAGGGAGAGAGAGAGCTGGAGGAAGGCAAGTAGGGGTGGGGGTTAACAAAAGCCAGAGAAGTCAATATTAATGCCATCTGGTTGGAATGTGTCCAGTCTGAAGATGAAGTGTTGTTCCTCCAATTTAAGAGTGGTCTCAATATGGCAGTGCATGAGAACATGGACAGACATGTCATCAAGGGAATGGATGGAGAATTGAAATGGGAGGCCATTGAGAGATCCACACTATTGTAGCAGACAGAGCCAAGGTGCTCAATAAAGCAATCTCCCAGTCTGCGTCCAGTCTCTCCAATGTCGAGGATACCACAATGGGAGTAGATGGTAGATGGCACCTGCAGATTGACATATGAAATGTTGCTTCACTTGGATGGACTGTTTGGGGCCCCAAATAGTGCAGAGAGAGGAAGTGTGAGCACAAGTAGAGCATCTCCTGTGGTCATAGGGGTAGGTCCCAAGGGGATGATTGGTGGGGAGGAAGGAGTGGACAAGGAAGTCACAGAGGGAGCAGTACCTGTGGAAAGTGGAGAGGGAAATATGTCTAGTGGTGGGATCACGTAGTAGGTGGTGGAAATGGCGAGGAGGATGTGTTGGATGCAAAGGCTGGTGGGGTGGCAGGTAAGGACAAGAGGAATCCTGTCCTTGTGCGTGGGGGTGGAGGGAGCCAGGGCAGATGTGTGAGTAATGGAGGCTATGCGGATGAGTGTCAAGTTGATGATGGTAGAGGGAAAGCTACATTGTTTGAAGAAGGAGGACACCTCTGAAGATCTAGCATGGAGGTCCTCATCCTGTGTGCAGATATGTCAGAGATGGAGGAATTGAGTCAATGGAGTGGAATCCTTACAGGGAAGAGGGTGGGAAGAGGTGTAGTTGAAGTAGCTGTGGGAGTTGTTGGGTTTGTTGAAAATGTCTGTTGAGAGTTTGTCTCCTGAGATGGAGATGGAGAAATCCAGGAAAGGGAGAGTGTTGCTAGAGATGGACCAAGTGAATTTGAGATCTGGGTGGTTGTTGGCAGCAAAGAGGATAAAGTCAATGAGCTCATCATGGGTACATGAAGCAGCACCAGTCATCATCAATATAGTGGAGGAAGAGTTGAGGGGCCTTGCCGTGTAGGCTTGTAGCATGGATTGCTCCACATAGCCAATAAAAAGGCAGGCATACCTGGGGCCCATGCGGTACCCCTTTAACCTGGAGAAAGTGGGATGAGTAAAAGGAGAAATTATTGAGGGTCAGGACAAGTTCTACCAGCTGCAGGAGGGTGATGGTGGATGGGGCACTGGTTGGTTCTATTGTCCAGAAAGAAATTAAGTGCTTTGAGGCCTTCAGTATGGGGGATGAAAATATACAGGGATTGGATGTCCATGGTAAACACAGTCAAGGATGTCTCCAATATTCTCAAAGAGATGGGGGGAGCAACCAAGGATTATTATACACATTGGTACTAACATTGTGGTTATTAAAAGAGATGCTGTCCCGCAGAGTTGACAAGAAGGTTGAAAAGCAGGACCTCAAGGGCTACAACCTCTGGATCATTCTTGGTGCCACATGCTGATGAGAGTATGATTATGTTAGGGCTAATGTATATGTGGCAGAAGAGCTAGTGCAGGTGGGAGGAATTCAGGTTTTTGGACCATTGGTGATGCATTAGGAATGCTGGAAACTGAAGCAAAAGCGATCTATAAGAGGAACCTGGCAGGTCGAACAGCATCAATAGGAAAAAAAGTGGGGCTGCTGTTTTGGTTCAGAACCCTTCATAAAGGCTGTTTTTCAGATAAATTTATGACTTGAGTGACAAGTTTATGGGTGACAGCAAAGTTGGACAGTGAAAAAGGTTATTTAAGATTACAATAGGATCAAGGACTGGGAAAGTGGGCCAAGTAATGGCAGATGGAACTTAACTTGAGGTGATGCGTTTTGGAATACTAAACAAAATCAGGATGTACACAGTGAATGGTCTTTGGAAGTTACCCGAAAAGTGGTAGCACAGGTAGATAAAGGGGTGAAGAAGACGTGTGACAAATTTAATTTCAATTGCTAAGTCATTGTGTATAGGAGTTGGGATGCCATGTTACAAATCTATGGTTAGTCTGCAACCTGGAGTATAGTGATAAGTTCTAGTCACCACCCAATTAAAACTTGTAGTTAAACTGGTAAAGGAGCAGAAAAGATTCACAGAAATGTTGCCTGGACTGGTCAGCTTGAGTTATAAAGAGAGATTGGGAAGGTTACAATGGTATTCCCTGGATCAAAGTAGAACCATAGTACACTACAGCACAGAAACGAGCCTCTTCGGCCATACTAGATGTGCCATACCTTTTATTTTGCCTGGTCCCACTGACCTACACCCACTCCATAGCCCTCCATACCTCTCCCATCCATGTACCTGTCCAAATTCCTCTTAAATGTTAAAATTGAGCCCACATTCACCACTTCAGCTGGAAGCACACTTCACACCTCTCTCTGTGAATAGGTTCCCCATCATGTTTCCCCTAAACTTTTCCCCTTTCACTCTTAACCCATGCCCTCCAGTTTATATCTCACCTACCCTCAGTGGAAAACTCCTATCTACATTTACTCTGTCTATCCCCCTCATAATTTTAAATACCTCTATCAAATCGCCCCTCATTTTTCTAAGCTCTTGGGAATAAAGTCCTAACCTGTTTAACCTTTCCCTGTAACTCAGTTCCTGAAGTCTGGGCAACATCCTAGTAAATCTTCTCTGTACTTTTTCTATCTTATTGATCTTTCCTATAGTTAGGTGACCATAACTGCACACAATATTTCAAATTTGATCTCACCAATGTCTTATACACCTTTACCATAACCTCCAGCTCCTATACTCAATACTTTGATTTATGGAGGTCAATATGCCAAAAAGCTCTCTTTACAACCCTATCCACCTGTGACGCCACTTTCAGGATATTATGTATCTATTCTCACATCCCTCTGTTCTACCACACTCCTCAATGCCCTACCATTTACCATGTACGTCCTTTCTTGGTTTATCCTTCCAAAATGCAACACCTCACACTTATCTGCATTAAATTCCATCCACCATTTTTCAGTCCATTTTTCCAACTGGTCTAGATCCTTCTGCAATCTTTGAAAACCTTCCTCGCTATTCGCAACATCTACAATCTTAGTGTAATCTGCAAACTTGCTGATCCAATTTACCACATTATCATCCAGGTCATTAATAGATGACAAACAACAATGGTTCCAGCACTGAACCCTGAGGCACACCACTAGTCACAGGCCTACAGTCTGAGAAGCAATCATCCAACACTACTCTCTGGCTTCTCCCATCCATGAATCCCTAGCGTCTGAACCTTCCTGACTAACCTCCCATGCGGGACCTTATCAAAGTTTCCCCTCCCCACCCACATCCAAAAGAGTATATTGAGGGGGCCGGCCACAGGAGTGCCCTGAACTACCAGTCTGTTCCCTTTCCATCTCCTGTCTGTCGCATCTACCCTCCTTGGTGTGATAGTGTCCCTGTAACTCCTGTCTATCACTGCCTCTGCCTCCCAAATGATCTGAAGTTCATCCAATTCCAGCTCCAATTCCTTAACTTGCTTGTCAGGACAGAGCTGCAACTGGATGCACTTCTCACAGATGAAGTCATCAGGGATACTACTGTCCTCCCTGACAACCCACATTTGGCAAGAGAGCTGACCTTACAGAGGTTTATAAAATTAGGCATAGACAGGGTAAATATGATATTTGCAGTCTTTTTCCTAGGAAAGTCAAAAATGAGAGGCCATATGTTTAAGCTGAGAGAAGTGAGATTTCAAGATTTGTCACACCAAGGGTAAAAAGCCAGAGAAGATAGTAGAGCCAGTATAATTACAATATTTAAGAAATTTGAACAGATGAAATGGAATTAGCCCAGTCGGGCATCTTGGATGAGTTGAGCTGAATGACATTACTATGTTGTATTCCTGTGAATCTATAATCGCGTTCATTCCCTTAGTTCATCTGCCTGACCTGTCAAGGTTCCTTGCATTGAAACAGACTAGTCTTACAGTCCTTTCATGTGACTCGTCCAGACTGAGTTTGTCTGCCTAACTAGATTCTTCTTTCTTTTTCAAGATTCAGGACTCCTTTGTTGTCAATAATACAGAACATGCAATATTACATGAAATTGCTTCTTTCCTGCCATAAGGCAGACTCCACTAATGTTACCCAGTGGACACCCCTCCCCCCCACCCAATCCTCCGGTCCACTGATAAATTTTAAATATTTGCCTTGTTTGTTTTGTACCTTTGTTTGATGCAAAATTAACAAATGGAGACAAATTCTTATTAAGTGAATGTTATCTTGCCAATTTTATTCAATTCCTAGTTTTTTATTTTTATCCAACATTTAAGATCTGGTGCATTTCCTGTTAATTTTATTAATTTAGTAATCTCACTTTGATTTTGAGGATTCTGGGTTCATCTTGTATCAGAATCGTGTAGAGAAATATCTATACTGACATTCCAGAGCAATATATATTGGCAGAAATTATTTATTTATGTGCGTTTTGAGGTGAAAAACAATGTGGCGGTGAAGAGGACGACTTCTTCTCCAAATGATCAGGTGCAGTGCCTTGTAGTGACTGATGTGAAGAGAAAGTTAGGCAAGGTCAACCCTTGGAAAGATGGTGGTCCGGATATCATTCACAGCAGAGTGCTCAGCTGGCAGATGTTCTCACTGATATCTTTAACATCTCCGAGAAGCGCCGTGGTCGCAACAAGCTTCAAAGCCACCACCATTGACCTCATGCCGAAGAAGTCGACTGTGTCCTGCCTCAATGACCACCGCCCTGTCACACTCATGCCCATCATCATGAAGTACGAGGTCAAGCTCCTGCTGCCCATGTCATTGGATCCCCTACAGTTTGCATACACACCCATCTATGGATGAAGCCATCACCACTGCCCTCCATCTAGCCCTCACCTACCTGGAAAATAAGGACTCCTATGTTCAAATGCTGTTTATCGACTTCAGCTCGGCATTCAACACAATCAGACCTCAGTACCTGATAAGGAAGTTGAGCCTGCTGGGTCTAAATACATCCCTCTGCAATTGAATTCTTGACTTCCTGTCAGGAAGATCTCAAGCAGTCCGGATCGGAACCAGCACTTCCAAGACCATCACACTGAGCACAGGGGCCACTGCTGTTCACTCACGACACAACCGTGTTGGGCCTTATTTGTAAGAATGTGGAAACAGTGAATAGAGATGAGGTCCAGTCACTAACGGACTGGTGCAGAGTCAACAATCTGTATCTGAATGTTAATAAAACAAAAGAGATGGTTGCCAACTTCAGGAGGGCCTGGGGGGTGGGGAACCAAGCTCCCTTGACCATTGACAACTTGATCATCAAGATTGTCAAGAGTATCAAGTTCCTTGGAGTGCACTTGGCAGAGAATCTCACCTGGTCCCTTAACACTAGCTCCATAGCCAAGAAAGCCCAGCAGCGCCACTATTTCCTGCGAAGCCTGAGGAAAGTTCACCTCCCACCCTCCATCCTCATTACATTCTACAGAGGATGTATAAGAGCATTGAAACTGTCTGGTTTGGAAGCTGTACCACCTCGGACCACAAAACCCTGCAGAGGATAGTGAAATCAGCGGAAAAGATCATAGGGTTCTCTCTTCCTTCCATGAAGGAGATCTACAACACTTGATGCAGGCGAAAGCCAATAAACATTGTGAAGGACTCCGCACACTCCTCACGTAAACTGTTCTCCTGCCTGCCATCTGGTAGGAGGTACCATAGCACTTGGGTCTTAACGCCCAGATTGGGCAACAGTTTTTTTCCCCCAAGCCATCAGGCTCCTGGGTTCCCAGAACACATGTGGATAATGCACCATGGACTTTTACTGTATATGTTTTAATATTTCAATGTATTCTAATTTGTATTTATGTAAATATGTTCCTTGGTCCTGGTAGAAATGCTATCTTGTCTTTACCTTGTGAGCATAGTAGGAACGACAAATAAAGGTGACTTGACATGATCAAGGGTGCAGCCCACAACAAGAATGAATCCAAGTCTTTTTAGGTGAATGCAGTACTATCCTATGACAGGCAGGGGTTGTACTTGGATTCTTTACTCACCCCTCTTTCACCAAGACTGAGAAGAGATGAGAGGTAGTTAAAGTATTCCTGTCATGGAAACTTGCTCTGCAATTATTATTTCATTTCTGAAATTACACTGCAACTGCACACAAATATTGCTTCATTGATTGCAGTGCACTTTCCTTCAACTCTCCACATTTTATCTATTGTATATCATGCCTGTATCCTATCAGAGTATTAGCTGTGGAGAATTTATTGCATTGCCAAGTGCAGAAATGTTAACATTTAAGTAATACAGGTGCACGATCTCTTATCCAAAACTCCTGGAACCAGACATTTTTTGGATAATCGAATAATAGTAATGGCAGCACGTTAAATAATTGCGTTCAAAAAATCGATATTCAGATGGCCCATGAAACACCTTCAACACTGCTTGATATCTAAATGTCAACCTATAACCTTTCTTCCTCAACACTGTCTTAGCTTGATTAAACTCCTTATGCCACTGTATAACCACCTGACTTAAATCTGCATTAAAAAAAACTCTACTGCTTTATTGGATTCTGATCAATTCGTGCTTTCTGCACAGCAAGATGCAAAATTGTCTCCCGATCCTGATATCTTAAACATCTAAGTAAAACCGCTCTCGGTGGTTGTCCCGGAAAAAGTTTTCTTCTTAGCGCTCGATGAGCCCTGTCCAATTCTAATCCATCCGGAAACACTTCCATCCCTAATATTTCTGGAATTAATTTATGAAATTTTTTTGTGGGACCTTGACCTTCAACGTCCTTTGGAAGTCCAATTATCTTTACATTATTCCTTCGACTTTGGTTTTCCAAAGAACAATTTTTTTTGCATGAATATACTCTTCTGCATGTCCCATCCAGATACTGATTCCTCCACTTGATCCATTCGATCTTCAACATTCTTACATCTTTCCTGTACTTCATCCACTGAAATCAAATATTTATTAAGATCTTCTTTCATAGCAGCAATTTCTCCACGTACATCAGATATTTTACTTTTCACATCAACAAATAGTTCATCATCATTATGAAAGACAGTAGTTATACAAGTCATAATGTTTTCATTCAGTTTTGTTAACTCCTCAAACATTGTCACCACATCAGGTCCAGGTGAAGGATTGGAAGTAGGTGAAACAACAGATTTAAAAGGAGAAGCCATTTTTGTAGTTCTGGGCTTACCTTCCATTGCTTCAGCTGCCATTAATAACAGCTCTTGATCTTCTTCATCATCTTCAGGTACTAGAATATCCTCTTTTGCCGCCTTGCTGCGCGTCAAAACCCAAGTCCACGTCTGGCCAATCCAATGTGGAGCAGGTCCCCCCGCAGAGCAGAATTGATTTAGGACCTCACGAAAACGCAGCATTGGGCACTGCTCATTGGGCCCATTGTGTAGTAGCAGCCGCTCGCTGGCACGCACGAAGCACTACCAACAGCACTATCCCGCCCACACCCTTGCGCAGCCCTGCTCGGCTCACCCCCCCACCCCGACCACAGCACCGCGTTCACGAGTGTCCTGACTGACATCGGCGCCATCTTTAACTGACTAAAATCCCGGAGACACATCCATTTTTGGGAGAGTGGAAGGGGGAAGATTTTGGTTAGTTTTTAGTAGGAGTAGCAAGATTACATATTTTAATTGTGAATGAATGCGGTTGGACTGGGGCAGCAGGGGAGCATCCAATGGTTTATTGGCTGCCTAAATAATGATGTATTCAATTAATATTATATCTTGGAATGTTAAAGGTATGAAAGAGACATAGAGTTCTGGTTCGTATTAAGAATTTAAAGGAAGGAGATGAGGAATTTAAAGGAAGGATCCTTCGTCAGGTAAATAGTCCTTTTTCAGGAGATGCACATCAAGCAATAGTTATTTCTGATCATTCTCCTGACCTTGAATTTTAATGATATCCCTGCCTTAAAAAATACAATGGAGATTTAATACTTTTCTACTTGCAGATAAAGAATACCAATTCCTCCCCATCAATATCTAATTTGATTGTTTGGTATACTATGAAAGCTTATTTGAGGAGACAAATTATTTCTTATACAGCTAATATTTAACAAAAAGGCTAAGAAAGCCTGGAACTGAAAAACCAGATTAAACAAGTTTATACAAAAGACATGTTCAACTTAAAACTAAGTTTGATCTTCTCTCTACATATCCTATAAAACAGCAATTGTTGAGAAGTAAGTCATTTCTATATTCATGGTGAAAAAACTGGTAAGCTACTTTTGCTGGTCAATTGAAAGGTATTGCTGTGAGAAAGCAAATTAATAAGATTTGAATGAGAGATAGTACGATGACAACATATCAATCTAAAATTAATAAGACGGACAATTTTATTCTAATATTTATAGCTCTGAGTTTAAGAATAATTTCATTTTGATATCTGAATTTTTAGATTAGATAAATCTACCTAGGTTAACACAGGATAAGTGTTTAAAGATGGAGGCACTTATTTTTCAGGAAGAAATTTCTGTTGCTATTTCTTCCTTCGTCACGTAAATTTCCAGGACCAGATGGTTTCCCTGTAAAATTTTATAAACTTTTTTTCTAAAATGCTTATACCATATATAAACTTTGTGTCTGAAGATTCAATTAAAGAAAGAATGCTTCCATTATCTTTTAATGAGGCAAGCATCTCTCTTATTTTGAAAAAAAAGGAAAGAATAGGTCCTATAGACCTATTTCATTATTTAATGTTGATATGAAGATTTTATCTAAAGTGTACTGAATGCAATTATATCTAGCTTCTACCCATACAACGGAATATGTACTTTCAATAGATGCTGAAAAAGTGTTCTATTGGGTAGAATGGAACTATTTATTCATTTGAGAAATTTAATTTTAGTCCAGATTTTATCAATTGGATCAAACTATTATATTTATGTCCTATGGGTTTAATTTGTTCTAATTAATAACAATCAATCATGTTTAGGCTATTTAGGGGAACACATCAAGGATGCCCATTAAGTCCCTTAGTTTTTGACATAGTATTAGAACCTCTAGTGGCTGCTCTATGACAGTGTAGAGAATTTAAGGGAATAACCAGACATGGAATTGAACATAATGTATCTCTTTATGAAGATGATACCTAATGTATTAAATGTTAAACAACTGTGAATAAATATTCAGAAAACAGTATTAATTTTTTTTTAATTTTTTATTTTTCACACCATAAATCACATTAACCATAGTACACACTTTTTCCTTTTCACACATATACAGTGCCATTTTCTCCCCCCCCCCTCCCTCCTCCCCCCTCCCGTCCATTTAAGGTATACAATCTAGGATACATTAAACCAGTCAGACAATGTTGTCATTCAATAAAAATACACCAGAAATTCTACTGAGTCCATTCTTTTCATTTCCTTTTCCTTCCGTTAACTTAGGTAATGATTGTCCCCGGTAGGTTTTCGCTATTGTATTTAATGTAAGGCTCCCATATTTGTTTGAATATTTCAATATTATTTCTTAAACTATATGTTATTTTTTCTAATGGAATACATTTATTTATTTCTATATACCATTGTTGTATTTTCAAATTATCTTCCAATTTCCAGGTTGACATAATACATTTTTTTGCTATGGCTAGAGCTATCTTAACAAATCTTTTTTGTGCATCCTCCAAATCAATTCCAAATTCTTTATTTTTTATGTTACTTAGGAGGAAGATCTCTGGATTCTTTGGTATATTGTTTTCTGTTATTTTATTTAATATCTGATTTAGATCTTCCCAAATTTTTTTTACTTTCTCACATGTCCAGATTGCATGAATTGTTGTTCCCATTTCTTTTTTACATCGAAAACATCTATCAGATACTGTTGGGTCCCATTTATTTAACTTTTGAAGTGTAATGTATAGCCTGTGTATCCAGTTATATTGTATCATACGTAACCTCGTATTTATTGTATTTCTCATCGTTCCGGAGCATAGCTTCTCCCATGTTTCCTTTTTTATCTTTATATTTAAATCTTGTTCCCATTTTTGTTTAGTTTTACCATTTGTTTCCTCATTCTCCTTTTCTTGCAGTTTAATATACATATTTGTTATAAATCTTTTGATTAACATTGTATCTGTAATCACATATTCAAGGTTACTTCCCTCTGGCAAACTCAAACTGCTTCCTAATTTATCCTTCAAGTAGGATCTCAATTGGTAATATGCCAGCGCTGTATCTCCAGTTATATTGTACTTATCTTTCATTTGTTCAAAGGATAAGAATCTATTTCCTGAAAAACAATTTTCTATTCTTTTAATCCCTTTTTTTTCCCCGTTCTCTAAAGGAAAGGTTATCTATTATAAAAGGGAGTAACTTGTTTTGCGTCAATATTAGTTTTGGTAATTGATAATTTGTTTTATTTCTTTCTACATGAATCTTCTTCCAAATATTGAGGAGATGATGTAATACTGGAGAAATTCTATGTTGTACCAATTTTTCATCCCATTTATATAATATGTGTTCAGGTATCTTTTCCCCTATTTTATCTAATTCTAATCTCGTCCAATCTGGCTTTTCCCTTGTTTGATAAAAATCTGATAGGTATCTTAATTGTGCGGCTCTATAATAATTTTTAAAGTTTGGCAGTTGTAAGCCTCCTTGTTTATACCATTCTGTTAATTTATCTAGTGCTATCCTCGGTTTCCCCCCTCTCCATAAAAATTTCCTTCTTATTTTCTTTAACTCCTTGAAGAATTTCTCTGACAGTTGTATTGGCAATGCCTGAAATAAGTATAATATCCTTGGAAAAATGTTCATTTTAATACAGTTTATCCTTCCTATTAGTGTTTGTGGTAAATCTTTCCAATGCTCTAAATCGTCCTGTAATTTTTTCATTAGTGGATAATAATTGAGTTTATATAGTTGGCCGAGATTTTTGTTTATTTGTACACCTAGGTATCATATTGCTTGCATTTGCCATCTAAATGGTGATTCCTTCTTAAATTTTGAGAAATCCGCATTATTCATAGGCATTGCTTCACTTTTATTTACGTTTATCTTGTAGCCCGACACTTCTCCATATTCCTTCAATTTCTTATATAATTCTTTTATTGATAGTTCTTGTTCTGTTAAGTACACTATAACATCATCCGCAAATAAACTGATTTTATATTCCTTGTCTTTTATTTTTATTCCTTTTATATTATTATCTGTTCTTATCAATTCTGCTAGTGGTTCTATAGCTAACGCAAACAATAAAGGTGATAGTGGGCATCCCTGTCGTGTTGACCTGCTTAAGTTGTTTTGATACATGTCCATTTACTGTCACTTTCGCTAATGGTCCCTTATATAATGCTTTAATCCAATTAATATACTTCTCCGGTAAACTGAATTTTTGCAATACTTTGAACAAATAATTCCATTCTACTGTCAAAGGCCTTCTCTGCGTCTAAAGCAACTGCTACTGTTGGTGCTTTATTCCCTTCTACTGCATGAATTAAGTTAATAAATTTACAAATATTGTCTGTTGTGCGTCTTTTTTTGATAAATCCAGTTTGGTCTAGATTTACCATTTTCGGTACATACTCTGCTAATCTGTTTGCTAATAATTTAGCTATTATCTTATAATCTGTGTTAAGTAAAGATATTGGTCGATATGACGCTGGTGTGAGTGGATCTTTCCCTTGCTTTAGTATTACTGTAATTATGCTGAACCAAGCCATGAAAGACCCCAACAATGAAGACGCTGTTTACATCCGGTACCGCACGGATGGCAGTCTCTTCAATCTGAGGCGCCTGCAAGCTCACACCAAGACACAAGAGAAACTTGTCCGTGAACTACTCTTTGCAGACGATGCCGCTTTAGTTGCCCATTCAGAGCCAGCTCTTCAGCGCTTGACGTCCTGCTTTGCGGAAACTGCCAAAATGTTTGGCCTGGAAGTCAGCCTGAAGAAAACTGAGGTCCTCCATCAGCCAGCTCCCCACCATGATTACCAGCCCCCCCACATCTCCATCGGGCACACAAAACTCAAAACGGTCAACCAGTTTACCTATCTCGGCTGCACCATTTCATCAGATGCAAGGATTGACAATGAGATAGACAACAGACTCGCCAAGGCAAATAGCGCCTTTGGAAGACTACACAAAAGAGTCTGGAAAAACAACCAACTGAAAAACCTCACAAAGATAAGCGTATACAGAGCCGTTGTCATACCCACACTCCTGTTCGGCTCCGAATCATGGGTCATCTACCGGCACCACCTACGGCTCCTAGAACGCTTCCACCAGCGTTGTCTCCGCTCCATCCTCAACATCCATTGGAGCGCTTACATCCCTAACGTCGAAGTACTCGAGATGGCAGAGGTCGACAGCATCGAATCCACGCTGCTGAAGATCCAGCTGAGCTGGATGGGTCACGTCTCCAGAATGGAGGACCATCGCCTTCCCAAGATCGTGTTATATGGCGAGCTCTCCACTGGCCACCGTGACAGAGGTGCACCAAAGAAAAGGTACAAGGACTGCCTAAAGAAATCTCTTGGTGCCTGCCACATTGACCACCGCCAGTGGGCTGATATCGCCTCAAACCGTGCATCTTGGCGCCTCACAGTTTGGCGGGCAGAAACCTCCTTTGAAGAAGACCGCAGAGCCTACCTCACTGACAAAAGGCAAAGGAGGAAAAACCCAACACCCAACCCCAACCCACCAATTTTCCCCTGCAACCGCTGCAATCGTGTCTGCCTGTCCCGCATCGGACTTGTCAGCCACAAACGAGCCTGCAGCTGACGTGGACTTTTTACCCCCTCCATAAATCTTCGTCCGCGAAGCCAAGCCAAAGAAGAAACATGAATCTGGTAAGCTTTGCGTTTTATCAATCTGGTTGATTACTTCCAGGAGGGGCGGAATTAATAAGTCTTTAAATGCTTTATAGAATTCTATTGGGAATCCATCCTCTCCTGGTGTCTTGTTATTTGGTAATTTTTTTATTATCTCTTGTATTTCTACTATTCCAAATGGCTCTGTTAATTTATTTTGTTCCTCTATTTGTAGTTTTGGTAGTTCAATTTTAGTTAGAAATTCATCTATTTTCCCTTCTTTCCCTTCGTTTTCAATTTGGTATAATTGTTCATAGAATTCTCTAAAGTTTTCCTTAATTTCTTTTGGATTATATGTAATTTGTTTGTCTTTTTTCTTTGATGCCAATACCATTTTCTTAGCTTGTTCTGTCTTAAGCTGCCATGCTAGGATTTTGTGCGTTTTTTCACCTAGTTCATAATATTTCTGTTTTGTCTTCATTATATTTTTCTCCACCTTATATGTTTGTAGTGTTTCATATTTTATTTTTTTATCCGCCAATTCTCTTCTTTTAGTAATATCTTCCTTCATTACTAATTCTTTTTCTATATTTACTATTTCCCTTTCCAACTGCTCTGTTTCCTGATTATAGTCCTTCATCATCTTGGTTACATAACTTATTATTTGCCCTCTAATGAATGCTTTCATTGCATCCCATAGTATAAACTTATCTTCCACTGATTCCGTATTTATTTCAAAATACATTTTAATTTGTTTTTCAATAAATTCTCTAAAATCCTGCCTTTTAAGTAACATGGGGTTTAATCTCCATCTATACATTCTTGGAGGGATGTCCTCTAACTTTACTGTCAATATTAAGGGTGAATGGTCCGATAGTATTCTAGCTTTATATTCTGTTTTTTTTACTCTATCTTGCATACGAGCTGTTAACAAAAATAGGTCTATTCTTGAGTATGTTTTATGTCTAGCTGAGTAATATGAATATTCCTTTTCCTTTGGGTGTTGTTTCCTCCATATATCCAAAAGTTGCATTTCTTCCATCGATTTAATTATAAATTTGGTTACTTTGTTCTTTCTGTTAATTTTTTTCCCAGTTTTGTCCATATTTGAATCCAAATTCAGGTTGAAATCCCCTCCTATTAATATGTTCCCTTGCGTATCTGCTATCTTCAAAAAGATATCTTGCATAAACTTTTGATCTTCTTCGTTAGGTGAATATACATTGAGTAGATTCCAAAACTCCGAATATATCTGACATTTTATCATTACATATCTCCCTGCTGGATCTATTATTTCCTCTTCTATTTTAAATGGCACATTTTTACTAATTAATATAGCTACTCCTCTTGCTTTTGAATTATACAATGGTGCTGTTACGTGTCCTACCCAATCTCTCTTTAATTTCTTATGCTCCAATTCAGTTAAATGTGTTTCTTGCACAAATGCTATATCAATTTTTTCTTTTTTCAGTAAATTTAACAGTTTCTTCCTTTTAATTTGGTTATGTATTCCATTAATATTTAAAGTCATATAGTTCAACGTAGCCATTTTATACTTTCTTTATCTTCCCTTTCCGTTTCTCCATCATTACCTTTCCTTCTTATCCATTTCTGTTTTCTTGTTTTGAATCCTTTATAAGACAACATTCCTAAAACATCAAACATTTTCCTTATTCTCCTATTTAAAACTTCTTTAGCCCCAATCCCCCCTTCCCCTCCTGAGTTGTCTTTTATCCCTTGTCGGACAACCACATCTCCCCTCTCCATTTGGATTTGCGAATTCACTCGCAAGCGTCAGCTGATTTTGCAGTGACCGTAACACCCCCCCCACCCAGCCCCCCCAGAAAAGATTTCAATTTTCATATGTGACAAAGGTCACTCTTTTAATTTCCTCCTTATTCCCTCTATTCCTTTTCCTTCCCTTATTAATTCTTGTCTATACTATCTATATTTTCCTCTAAATACGGATACATTCATGTATGCACATTATACATATACACATATATACCTCTTTACCCACATACATATAAATCGTGGTCATTTTTACTCTTATTACATGTCTTCATCTCTCTGTTTGTTTTGTAGTTCTGCAAATTTCCTTGCTTCCTCTGGATCCGAGAATAGTTTTTTTTTCCCATAAGATCGTTTTCGATGTTTTGAACTCCTTCCTCCTCTTCAGGAGTTCAAAACTTATGTCTTTTTAGTTCGCAGTCTTTTGTACTCTCGTTACACGTCTTCATTTGTAATTGTAATTGTTCTGCAAATTTTCGTGCTTCCTCTGGATCCGAGAATAGACCGTTTTGTTGTCCTGGAATAAATATTTTCAATACCGCTGGATGCTTTAGTATAAATTTATACCCTTTCTTCCATAAAATCGCCTTTGCTGTATTGAACTCCTTTCTCTTCTTCAGGAGTTCAAAACTTATATCTGGATAAATGAAGATTTTTTGCCCTTTGTACTCCAGTGGCTTATTGTCCTCTCTTACTTTTTCCATTGTTTTCTCCAGTACCTTTTCTCTTGTAGTAAATCTTAGGAATTTTACTAAAACAGATCTTGGCTTTTGTTGTGATTGTGGTTTAAAGGCCAATGCTCTATGTGCCCTTTCTATTTCCATTTCTTGCTGTAGTTCTGGACATCCTAGGATCCTAGGGATCCAATCTTTTATAAACTCTCTCATATTCTTGCCTCCTTCATCTTCTTTAAGGCCCACTATCTTTATGTTATTTCTTCTGTTATAATTTTCCATTATATCTATTTTCTGAGCTAACAGTTCTTGTGTCTCTTTAACTTTTTAATTAGATTCCTCTAATTTCTTTTTTAAGTCCTCTACCTCCATTTCTACTGCTGCTTCTCGTTCTTGCACCTTGTCCATTCTTTTTCCCATTTCTGATAAGGTCATATCTATTTTATTCATTTTCTCTTCTGTGTTGTTTATTCTTCTTCTTAAATCATTAAATTCTTGCGCTTGCCATTCTTTAAATGACTCCATGTATTCTTTGATAAGAGAAAGTATATCCTTTATCTTGCCTTTCCCTTCTTCTTCTATTTCACTGTACTCTTCTTCTTCCTCTGGGTTGGCCATCTGTTGTTTCTTTGTTGCCCTTTTCTTCTCTTCTTTCTTGTTTTCGTTGTCTTCTATGTTCTCCTCTTGCTGCAGGTGTTCTGCAGCTATCGTTGCCGGCTGTGGAGATCGACTCCCCAGCTGGTCACCCCTCCCGTCGGTGTGTTTTTTTTCATGCGCGACTCCTCGCGCATGCGTGCTTGCGCACTTTTACTCGGCTCAGCGAGCCATTTTTGTAGTCCATATTCTACTGACCTGAGGGAGCGGGTTTCTCTCTCCACCGCGGGCCTCTTCGAACAGGTAAGGCCTTTTCCTTCATCTTCCGTTGTCTTCTCTTCCTCTCTTCTTACCGTTGGTTTCGACTTTTCTTTTTTCGTCGCCATCTTGTTTCCACCTTTATATTCACTTAACTTTGATTTTTATTTTTGTGCCTTTGTGTTTTGCTTTGTTTTTTCTAACTTTTCTGGAGAGGGCTGGAGTTCACCGTCCGGCCACTACTCCATCACGTGACTCCTCCCAGAAAACAGTATTCATTATGTAAGACATTAATAATATTCCTGACAGAGGCTTCAGGGAGTAGAGTTAGATACAGTTAAGATTACTAGAGAAATTGTGCTAGGTAAATTGAATGGATTAAAGATTTCTTGATCACTTGATTTATAAAGGCAAATTAAAATTGGATCTATGTAAATTTGACAGATCTAATTAACTTGGTTAAACATTGAAGGTCAATAGTGTAGATGTCTTATGCCTGCAATAAAAACAAACCACAGTATTTAATCTCTCCAACCAGTTGGAATGCTAGATTTCAGGTATACAGTGATAATGATATTGAAGATTTTATTTGGATTAGAAACAAGCTAATGGACATGGTCACCCTGGTTTTATACAGAAACATCCTATCCACCCTCTTTGCAGTTCTTACAAAGAATCTTTAATCTAAGACGTTAGCTCCATCTTCTTCCAGAGTTTGCGGCCTGACCTGAGTATTTTTCAGCATTCTTTGTTTATTTTAGATTTCCATTAAAGGAAGTGAAAATCCAAAATTCTGCAGATTCAAGAAATACTTATGAGAGACAAAAAGAGTAAATGCTTTTAGATCTAAACCCCTTTGAAAGAACTCTGAAAGAGTGAAAACAATTTTGTTTACAGTAGCAGAGAAAGTAGGGGAAGGATGGTAAAACCGAAGAAGAATCTCTTACAGGGCAGTATGAAATGAGATAATGTGGCTCAAACATCTTGCTCTAAGAACAAGGCTGCAAAATTTGAGACATATGACACACAGAAATGGCTGGTTCTGATATTTAATGTACATAAAAAAGGCAAGTTACCTAAAGTTGGAGAATTTGATTAGAGCCCAGAAGAATGCAACAGGCCCAGGTGAAAGATAAGGTGTAGATCCTCATGCTTGCATTGGGCATAGTTCTAGCAGTGTTGGAAGCGACAGACGTTGGAGAGGATAGAAAATTAAAGTGGCAGTTAACTGGAAGCTCAGGGTCAGACCTGCAGATAATGCAAAGTGCTCTGAAAACCAATCACCCAATTTTCATTTGCTTTCTCCAGTGTAAGAGTCTTCTACCAGATTAAAGCCACTAAAATAAATGTATATATAGAGTGTATCATGTTTTAATTTTGTGTTCTGGCAGGAATGTGATGAAAATCCTTTAGATGTAATTGACAAAGTTGTGCACGTCTGAACATTTGCATTATTTTCCCATTAGCTGGAACTACAGGTGAAAGATTAAAAATACAGGCATTCCCCAGGTTACAAACAACTCGTACTTATGAACAGGCTGTTCCCAAATTCTCACATGCTCATGATGTTACCTCACAAATGCTAAATAAGAACCTTAAGTACCTGTTCTGCCTTATATATAAATTCAGCCTATGGACAGACCCAGGTTACGGAACTCGATCGTAACCTGGGGACTACCTGTAATACAAAATATTTAGTATTTGCAATACATACATTAAATATATATACAAATATATTTTGTAGGAAATATATATAAATGCAGCTGAAGAAATTTAGAAAGTAAAAGGAAATGGTGACCAAAAATGACTTCCATTGCACAAAATAATTTGTATTTTAAACATACACAAAACTAGTTGGAATATGTCAATATTTAATGTATGTTTAGTTGAATTGTTCAGTGAAGTATTTACATATTATAGTATGTGCATTAAAAAAGATTTTCTTTATATTTTAATTACTCAATTCTTCAATACCAATATTGTTGTTTAACATAGAATCAACTTTATTACATAACTAAACCTTTAAGTGGTTTCTCAAGATTTTATATTAATTTGCTTTGCAATTAATAAAAATACATTTTGAATGGATTTACTGTAAAAAGTGTTCCTGTAGATTCCACATATTTTTCATTTTCTTTTTCCATGTACGAGAAACCTCTACTTCATCGATTTGTTCACCACTATCCATTTCTGCTCATTGTGTTTTTCTAACATATTTACTGGATTTCTTACAATTCAACTTTCTCCAGTGGCTGAACCTTTTGGTCAAAAAAAAACTTTGAATATTTCATTTTGGTTTCCTTTTTGATTTTTTAGACCAACAATTTTCATTAATTTGACTATCTTCTGTCGATGTATTATTTTTCTCTCTGTCTTTTTCATCTTTTACTTGTTTCTTGGATATAATTGATGGATTAAAGTTACAAATCTCAATGTCTCTTTTCCTCTTTTTCTTTTTTGGTTTAATTCTTGCTTTTTCTGATGACTGCATTTCACCTCCTATAACTTCTTGGACAGCAATAGCTTGTTGGTTCTCTTGCTCCAATTTACGATTTTTGAGCTGTTCAATCCTACTAGCAAAATACTCCTGCATTGAAAGGGAGCTGGTCATGGTATTAATTTCAACTTTGGGCTCTGAGACATCAATAGTCTTTGGGTCCTCATTAGTAGTGTCCTGCGAAACAAAACACAATAACACATTATAAAATGAACACATGCTGTTCATCTTACCTCAGCAGAAGATTCATAGATTACTGTGAATGTATTGACTTACTAGGAATGTATTAGGACTTTCACTTTTCTTTAACTTTTTGAGAGTTCATGAATAGCACATGCAAGAGAAAATGACATTATTTCTTGTGTTCTTATTAAATTGCATTACTGATTAACTTGGGTACAATTAATACATTATCATTGGATATAACATAGATTTTAAGTAGTGGAAACATTCAGCAAGTCGGTTTTTTGTGGAAGAGAGAGATCTAGGAGTACCAGCAGGCTGAGGAACAGCTTCTTCTCATGGGCAGTTAAGAATGCTGAATGACTAAAGGAACAGCTCATGACAACCATCCAACACTCTCATTTGTACAAAGCTGGTGTATTTATTTGTATAGATAAAATACTTGTCCTATATATGTATTGTTTGTCTGTACATTGTCTGGTTGTGTTGGCATGTTTTGCACTGAGGACTGGAGAATGCTGTTTCAGCAGGTCGTACTTGTACAATCAGATGACATTAAACTTGACTTGAAATGGCTAACAAACAAGGTTAATAGCCTTTCATTTGGATTAGAAGTTAGTGATGGAATAGCTTTAAAGCACATACAAAGGTAAAATATTGATGGGGTGGAAGAGCAAAAGGGACGTTGGAGCTAGTAAAAAGGTGGTAATGAGTTAAGATGGTGGTGTTTAGCTAAGTTTTGTTGGCTTCCTCTGTGTCTCTCCAGCATGATCAGATTTCATTATGTAAATTTTCTTGGGTGACCGGAATTTTTGTGGGGAAATTTAAAAAGTGATTGCTAAAGATGAAGTTTTTAGCAAGTAGAAAGCGAGGTAGCCAGTTGGAGAAGGGCTGCTTTGATATTCCAATTATGCTAGAGGTCTAAGCACAGGCCTTGTGAATACCAGGCTTCAGTGAAGAGGGTGAAGCAGCATTAATTGTTTTTTTTTTGAGAGGGTGACCAAACAGATTGATAAAGATAGAATTGTAGATTATATGGATTTTAGTAAGACAACTTGACTAGATTTCCCTCATGCAGAAAGTCATGGAAACTTGGCAGCATGGATTCAGAAATGGTTTGCCTATAGAAGGCAGAGGTTGGTACCAGATGGAGAAGCTTTGAGGTTGATGACCAGTGGTGTTACACAGGTATTTGTTCTGGGGCCCCTGCTCTATGTAATTTTTATATATTAAAGATTAGATGAGGAAGTGGAGGAGTGGGTTACTAAGTCTTCAGAGGACATAAAGATGGAGTTCAAGTTGGAATAATGTGAAGATTGAAACTGAAGGCAGAATACAAGGATAATGGAAAGATACAGCAGTATGGAGGAAGAGGAATCTTGGGGTCTAAGACAATAGATCCCTCAAAGTTGCCATGCAAGTTGATAGCGTGATTTAGGTGGCATTAAATGTTCTGGCCTTCATTAGTCAGCTGAATTGAGTTCAAGAGCCATGAGGTGATGTTGCAGCTCTATAAAACTAGTTGGACCACAGTTACAGTATTGTCTTCAGTTCTGGTCACCTCATTATAGGAATGATGTGAAAGAGGGTGCAGAAAAGATTTACCAGAATGCTGCCTGCATTAGAGAACATGTTTTATGAGGAAAGATTGAGTGAGCTGGATCTTTTCTCTTTGGAGTGACAGAGGATGAGATACAACATGTTGATGCAATCATGAAGAAGGCTCCCAGAGGCTATACTTTGTGAGGTGTTTGAGGAGATTCGGTATGTAACCAAAGACTCTCGAAAACCTCTACAGTTGTACCGTGGAGAACATCAGAGCCTCATATAGAGGCGCAAACTTCAGACTTCACTCCATCAAAGACATCTCCCAGAAGTGGTGTCTTAAAAGAGCAGCCTCTATCCTCAAGGACCACCACCACCCAGGCCATGCCCTCTTCACTCTGCTACCATTGGAAAAAGGTACAAGAGCCTAAAGACAAGCACTTAACAGCACAAGGACAGCTTTTTGAATAATCAATGAACCAAAGACACTGCCTTACTTTTCATGCATTGTTTTAAGGTGGTTTATGTGAATGTTTGTACTTTGACGCTGCTGTGCAAAACAACACATTTCATAACTTGTTCGTGACAATAAGTTCTGGTAGATAAGGTGAAGAAAAATCCAAAGAACTTCTATGGATATATTAAGATCAAAAGGAGAGCAAGCATCATAATTGGTCCTCTTGTGTGGCCATTTATGTCTGGAGCCAAAAGAGATGATTGATTTTTTTTTCATTTGTATTTATGTTGAAACTGTGTCTATAGAAGTGAGGGAAAAGAGCACAGTGTCCCTATACAGAGGAGGAGGAAGTACTTGCTGGCTTGAGAAAAACATGGGAGGTTAAATCCCCAAGGCTTGCCTGACAAGTTATTGCCTCAGACTTTGAAGGAAGCTTGTGCAGAAATTGCTGAGATCTTTAAAATGTTCTTCACCATGGATGAAATGCCAGAGGATTGGAGGAAACCTAATGTTGTTCCATAGTTTAAGAAAGGCCAGTGACCCCAACATCAGTTGTGGGAATGTTGTTGGAAGGTATCCTGAGAGACCGGATATATACTAGTACTTGGATAGACTGATTAGGGATAGTCTACATGGCTGTGTTGCATGGTAGATCATGACTAACTGATTGTGTCGAGTTTTTCCAAGGAGGCTACCAGGAAAGTTAATGAAGGAAAGGCAGTGGATATTCTCTACATGGACTTTGATAGGATCTAGGACGGGAGTTTGATCGCTTGGTAGCCAGGATAATGGTTAAATTGGATTAAACATCAGATTTGTGGTGGTAGAGGATTGCCTCTGACTACTGGCATGCCTCACGGATCAATGCTGTGTCAATTGCTGTTTGTCATCTATTATCACTGATCTGGATGATAAGGTGGTAAATTGCATCAACACATTTGCAGATGACATCAAGTTTGGGGTGTAGTGAACAGCAAGGAACAGTCTCAAAATTTGCAGCAGAATCTGGATCAGCTGGAAAAATTGATGATAGAATTTAATGAGGAAATGTGTGGGGTATTGCACTTTGAGAGGACAAATTGGTGTAGAAAACATGTACAGTAAACAGTAGGGAACTTTGGCAGAATAGAGGGATCTGGAAATACAGATATAGAATTCCTTGGAAGTGGTGTCAAGGTAAATATGGTTGAAAAGATAGCTTTTGGCAGATAAAGTTTTATAGGAGCTGAAATGTCACGAAGTTGTACAAGATTTTGGTGAGGCTGAATTTGGAGTGTTGTGTGCAGTTTTGGTTACCTACCTGCAGGAAAGATATCAATAAGATTAAAAGAGTGCAGAGAAAATATACAAGGATGTTGCCAAGACTCGAGAAGCTGAGTCATAGGGAAAGGTTGAATAGATTAATACTTTATTTCCTGGAGCATCAGAGAAGGAGTGATTTGATAGAGATATTCAAAATAATGAGGAGTATAAGTTCCAGTAGGCATCCTACCTTCATCAAATGAGGTGAAGCCATGTAGGAGCTTTATGATGCCATCTGTGAAGCTCAGATGTGCCACCCTGATGGTGCAATGATTGTAGCTGGTGACTTCAACCATGGCAACCTGTGAACAGTCTTACCAGGGGTTCGATACCACGTCAATCACCAGAGGAAAGAACACCAACATCCCTGCTGTGTACAAGGCTGCCCCTCATCCCTATCTTGGTTACTCGGATAACATGTCCATTTTGCTAACCCTATCATGCAGATTATTGGCAAAATGAACATAGCCAGTGCTTGGAGACCACAGACTGGAGCTGTTTCAGCGAGGCAGTGACCTACAATGATTGAGGAGTACACAAGCTCAGTGGCCACATGAGCAAGTGCCGAGATCAAATGCTTCACAACCAGGAATGGATGCAGAGGTCTGGGCATCTCTCAGAGCTTGTAATGCTGCCTTCAGGACAGGGAACAAGATGACACTAGCAAGGGCTGAACTCTTGTGCAATTCGGAAGGGAACACACAGAGGATCGACAGACAGCTGTGCAACACCGGTGAAGTGAGACGCATGTGTCAAGGGATCAAGACTAAAACTGATTATAAGTCAACCTTGTGGATTAAAGACAACGACACCTCCCTTCTAGACAGGCCAAACACATTTTCTGCACGGTTTGATGAAAAGAACAAGATGGTGCCGAAGAAAGCTCTGTGTCCCCCTGATGAACAGGTCTCCCGCATAACTGTTGGCAAGGCTTGACCAAGGTAAACCCACAAAAGGCAGCAGGGTCAGGTACTGAAGGACTGCACAGTGTAATGGAATATTTGGGAGATAAATTGGTAAAATTAGAGTAGGTTACATACATACACACCCTTTAAAACAGATCTTATTGAAGAATTCATATTCAGTAACTTTACAGAAACTATGGAGAATGCTGTGCACATTTCACAAGTAGGTGCTAATTGAAATGACATTGTTAAAGCAACAAGCAGGTGACACTGGGTGTTAAAAGCTCTTTGCAAGGGTTTTGACAGAGTGCACAGAAAGGTCACTTGTGGGTTTTTGTTGACCTAAAGACAACAGCTTGACCAAGAAAATTAATTCCTATTGTTTGCTGGAGAAGGTCAGGGGTTTTTCAAGGGATGAACAGTGCAAGCCAAGAAGCTTGTTGGAACTGAAACAGAAAACTTCAGAGTGGCAGATACTGGAAATGCTATCTGTCTGATGTTTCTCTTGGAATAAGTAAAACAGAAAGGAACTCTGTGGTAGCCTGAAAGAAAAAGGTTATCATATGGAGAACCCTGATGGGGGCATGTTTCATCAGCAAGACATTGAGGTGACTAATGGTGGTACCTCAGGTGTGGAAATCCTGGAACAACAAATCTCTCTCTGAAAACCCTACGAGAATCTACCTGAGCGGTAAACATTTATCTTTCGAGCACCAAAGCCTGGTGAACTTTATACATGTTAAATTCTGTGCACAGTATAAGAATTGCCTGCAACCAGAGAACTTGGAAGAATGAGAAGTGAGATTGAACTGTGAACCAAAGAACTTATCTTACATTTACATACACGTGCACTGAGAATTAGAAAAGGGGTTAAGTTGGGTTTAGTTAAAGTTTGATTCTGTTTTCATATTTAAAGATAATTAAAAACAACTTTTGTTTAAGTAACTACATGTCTTAGTGAATGTCTATTGCTGCTGGGGTTTGGGGTCTTTGGGCTCGTAACAACAGACTAATTGATCGAGGTCTTTACAGACATCAACACCTCACTGCAGCAGTCCCCGTGGGTTTCAAGACAGCCACCATCATCCCAATACGAAAGAGGGCAACAATAACAGGCCTCAATGACTACGCCCCATAACAATGACCACTATTACAAAAATTTTTATATGTCTGGTGATGGCTCACATCAAGCACATGTTCCAGAGTCCTGGGCCCATTTCAATTAATCTATAGAAGAAACCGTTTCACTGATGATGCTATAGCCTTATCCCTCCACTCTGCCCTAACCCACCTGGAGAATGATGCCACATATGCTGGGCTGCTGTCCATTGACTACAATTCAGCATTTAATACTATCATTCCCAAGAGGCTGGTAGAGAAGCTGTCCTCACTGGGATTCAACACCCCTCTCTTTAACAGGATTCTGAATTTCCTAATAGAAAGACCACAGTTTGTCAGGTTGGTAGCAGAACATCAAGCACCATCACACTATGCATAGGCACACCACAAGGCTATATGTTCAGTCTATTCATGAACTGTGACTGCATTGCCAGATCCAGGTGCAACAGAGTCATCAAGAATAACAACTGGAGTCTCAACATGTACAAGACGATAGAGATGATCACAGACTTCAGGAGGACCAGAAACAATCACCTTCCAGTATACATCAATAACTCAGTAGTGGAAAGAGCAGAGAGCACCAAGATCCTTAGAGTCCAGTTAAGAAATGACCTAATCATGGTCACACATCTCATTTGTTAGGAAGACTCAGCAGCAAGTGCACTTCCTGAGAAGACTGAAATGTCAACCTTCTACAGGAGCATCCTGGCCAGTACGAATGCTGTAGAGAATTGGATCGGGGGTCAATCCATCGGACCACAAGTGGCAGAGAGGGTCACTGGGTCTACCTCCACCAACACCCCCCCCCCCATGGTGTGATTTACCCGGATCATTGAAGAGGGCGCACAAAATCATTGAGGACCCCCCCCCTCCTTCCACCCTCCACACAGCATCTTTCAACAGGAATATCAGAGTCAGCCATCAGGCTGAAAAACAGCTTCTTCCCATGGGCAGTGAGAACTCTTCACATCAACCATCTACGACTCTAATATTCACTAAACAATATTTATTTTTATGCGCTTATATTTTCCTGCATGTGTGATATGTCTACTTGTGTGCTTGCAAGTTTGGCATCAATGACCAGACAACATGGTTCGTTGGGTTGTACTTGTGCAATCAGATGATAATAAACTTGAACTTGGTAAATACTAAAATGCTTATCCACAGAGGTTGGTTGAGACAAGAACTCAAGGACATGAATTGAGGGTGAAAGATTTAAGGGGAACTTCTTTACCCAGACGGTGGTGCAAGTGGAATAAGCTGCCATAGGAGGTGGTGGATGCAGGTTCAATTTCACCATCTAAGAGAAGATTGGATTGGTATAGGGATGAGACTGGTATGGTCTGCTGGGTGCTGGACAATGGGTCTAGGTGCAATTAATTATTTGGCACAGACAAGATTGGCCAAAGGGCCTGTTTCTGAGCTGTAGTGCTCTAGGTGATTTCAAAGGCCTTGGAAGGAGAATGTATTTTCTCAAACAAAATAATTTGACTAGATGGTGCAACACTGATTTCCTCATGCAAAACATGGCAGGGCAAGTGATTGAGGTGTCACTAGGAGAGCACTTTGGGACCAGTGACTCTTCAGTTTTAAAGACATTATGGGAAAAGATTGGACTAGTCCACAAGTTGAAGTCCTTAATTAGGGCAAGGCAAATTTTGATGGTACTAGACAGCATTTTGCAAACATTGATTAGGACAGGCTGTTTGCATCCCAAGGGAGGTCTCGCAAGCGGAAAGCTTTTGATTTAAAAAGAAACTGCAGGCATGAGCAAGTTACTAGAGGGGATTCTACTTGCACTTGGAAAAGCAAGGACAGTTGAGGGATAGTCACCATGGATTTGTGTGAGAAAAATCATATCTCATGAATTTGAATATTTTGGGAGGTGACCAAGATGGATGAGGGAGGGACAGTAGAACCTTTCTGTATGGAAAGTCCTGTATGATGTGCTGGTCTAGATTGCATGAGATCGCAGTGATATTAAAGGAGAGGAAATATCACTTCTAATAAGAGTTAAGAAACTAATGCAAAATAATGTTTAAGAACAAGCAAATCATGGGGACAAGAACTACAGATGTTAGAATCAGAAACTAAGGAAAAGGAAATAGGCAACTATATCAGAAAAATTTTCAGAACCAGGAAGTATTTAAGACTTGTTACAATAGTATTTGGACTATGTCTGCCTAAGTGTTTTTTTTTGAGAATTCAGTGGCGTCTATGTAAGTCACTATAAACAAACTTCATTATTTAATAGGTATTGCACCATTTTGTAGAGCTGGGTCATTACAGCAAATTCATTGGGCTGATTTGGAAAATGAGCAAAGAAGTGACAAATGGAATTCAGCATGGGGAAATGTATGGTCATATACTTTGATAGAAAGAATAAAGACATAAGCTATTGTCTACATGGGGAGAGGATTCAGAAAGCTGAGATCTAAAGAGGAATCCTCGTGCAAGATTCCATAAAGGTCAATAGTAACGAAGGCAAATGCAACGTTGGCATTCATTTCAAAAAGACTAGAATATAAAATCAAAGATGTAATATTGAAACCATTGGTCAGACTATGTTGTGCTGTCTTTGGAGAGGCTGCAGAGGAGCTTTATAAGTATGATCCCAGTAATGAGAGGGTTACATAGGAGGAGCGTTTGATGGCTCTGGAGTTTAGAAGATTTGAGATGGGGGTGGGGGGTGGGAGAGGGGAATCCTGTTAAAACATATTGAACATTGAAAGGGCTAGCTAGAGAAAACATAAAGAAGATATAGTAAGAGTCTAGAGCAATTTTTCCACTGGCATCCCAGTTAATTGGCCATGCAATGTCCCAGGATAGGAAGCCATTTGTGGTATTTCCACTGAACACAACTCATCCACAGGAATCTGAGAGTCTACCTTTGAATGGAATGGATGGAAGTTGTCTTTTTTCCACTAGTTTAATCAGCACGCTAGCGTCAGCTGACACCGGGGCTACGAGTATGGGTAGAGGCCATCAATCGCCGGCCTGATTTGTCTCCAGTGTGCTGATTGTTTTCCTTTTTCACTGGACCCTTAACCAGATAATTCCCTGTTAATTCCTGGGACAAGGTGCCAGTGGAAAAGGGGCTTAGGACTAGAGGACACAGCCTCAGAATAAAAGGACATCCTTTTAGGGCAGAGATGAGGAGAAATTTCCTGATCAAGAGCGTAGTGTATCTGTGGAATTTATTGGCACAGACAACTGTGGAGACCAAGTCATTGGGTAGATTTAAAGCAGAGGTTAATAGGTTCTTGATTATTAGGATGTCATGGTTATGGGAAGAAGGCAGGAAAATGGGTTTGAAAGGAGGAATACCAGCTATGATTTGAATGGTGGATCAACTGAATGGCCTAATTCTGCTCCTATCTCTTATGGGTTTATTAATGATGGCTGTATATTTCAATGATGAGGCTTTCCTATCCTGACTCTACAATGTTGCTGAAGTTGGTAAATGATGAAAAGTAAATATTGCAAATAGGTTTTTGATTTTAACTTTCCTTTAACTTCATGTATCAAAGCTATAAATACTACCAATCAAGCTTGAAATAAACCACAAATGCAAACACAAACATTGAATTATGTTCAAACACACAATGTTGAAAAAAGAGCAGAAAAGATAGTGGAAAACTATGATTACCTCATCTTCAAACAACGTACATTTAACTTACTTTGAGGCGTACCAGTACACATCGCCAACTTGCAATGGTTCCCAAAGATGAGTATCTCAGAAGGGCACAGTGCACTACATGATTCATATGTAAAAATTGCTCAATTGCCCACATTATGTTGAAACCAATCAATAAATAGGTAAATCTGATTGAAGGCTTTTGCTGTTGTTGACCAAATGTGTGGCTACTCTCAAAGAACAGGCTACAGTGGCTTCAAAGACTTTGGTCTATTTAACAAGACGAAGATATTTTGAATGGGATTGGTAAAAAGTTTAAATGACCTTTTCCTTCAGTTTTTACTAGTCATTTATAACTCTCTGCCATGTCTGTAAATATAATAGAGATCAAAAGAAACATTACCACCCAGCATTTAAAAAAAAATTGTTTCAGTCATGTGAAAAACTGCTGTGCTCCTTTGCAGGAGAAACTGTAACTAGAAACAAGAACAAAGCTGAGGTGTTAAAACAACAATTTGGGTTCAGAAGGCAAAAATACCTGAGGTTATTTGAAGCACATGTTCAATAGGAATGAGAAATGTAAAATTAGTGGGATTAAAAATCCTCTGTGCCCATTGGTTTACATCCTGTGATCTTAAGAGGTTTCTGTGAGACACAAAGGATGTTCTAGTCATAATGATACAATAATCTCTAGCTTCTAGTTAAATTCCAAATATTAAATTACTATTAAAGGAAGGATAAAGACAGAACTGCAGATCAGTTTGTCAGGAAAATTCTGGCATCTGTGATTGCTGAAGTACTAACTTAGAAAATAATAGTTTCCAATTATCCAAAATGCTTGGGACCGGACCTAACCCAGGTTATGCAGATTTTTCAGTTTCAGGAATTTTCTCTAGACCAGTAGCATTAGGAAAATACTTGTATCAGCTGTCGCCAATCCCCGACACCTCCCCACTCCCATCACCAATCCTGCTTGGGAACCCAAGGTCTCACCTCATCTGTAAGTTTGGTAGGACATTGCACAGGGACTTTCCCATGGCAAAGTTTATACCTTCATTTTAATCTTTTCTTCCTGCATTCACACAAAAACTTGGGTCATTTCAATCCCACAATTCATTTACCCCTTTCACACTTGCCTGATTGCAATGCCACTGCTGCAGATGCCGGGGATTGTATTCGGGGTCGAGGCCGTCAATCCCCAGTGTGAGATGATGTCATCTGATGCTGGCATTGAGCTGATTTTGCTTTCACACTAGGCACTTTAAAGGCCGTTTGATTCTTAGGATCACTTGCAAGTGTGAAAGGGCCAGAGACTCCTCTTCACAGCAGAGGACCCTGGTAAAACTGAAGACAAGTGCAAACTCTACACTGGTCATAATTATATAAAGTCAAAAGAAAGTGGCAGAAGTGGATGGGAGTCAATTTGATCATTTTAGGAATATCACTACATTATCGTTTTTACATTATTTTATTCAAGGGATTAATAATTTTTTTTAATTACTGCCTAGAGACCATACCTCATGGGCATTTTATCTGATATTTGGGCCCAGAGTCCATAAATCATTGACTTTATTCTTGTATCACCTGTATAAGCAGACCCATTACCCTGTTAATGCCTTAGCAAATTGCTCATCCTACATAAATCTCAACTTCTCTGCACACAATTCATGTAATACCCATGATTTTCTTGCTGGTTTCAGAAATAGCAATAGTTTTAGCGTTCATTTCTTTTTAAAATGAGATAATTTTGAGCACCTGGTTTGGGAACAAAATTCAACAATGTTGCAACCAAGTTTAGGAGCTTCATTGTGAATGCTCCACTCCAAATTTGATCTTTACACATACTGTACAACTCCGATTATCCGAAATTGGATTCTCCGAAAACGAGGATATCAGAAATGCTTTTATCCAAAACTTTTTCAGAGCTGAGCTGACCGGTGACATCAGGCTCCCAGCGGCGGTGGCAGCTGACCTCGGGCTTCCAGCAATGTCCCAGGAGATGTCGGTGATGGTGGCCAGCATTTTTTTTGGTGAGAATTAAACATTATTTTAATAATTAAAAAAACCCTATCTTCTTGTTTGTAGTTGTTTAAACACTGTTATGAGTGATTTGCTGTTGCTACTCGACTGTTTAAAAAAAAAGACCAGTTTATCCGAAATGGGCCTGGTCCCAACCATTTCAGATAATTGGAGTTATACTGTTGTTTAATTGTCCTAAAACTGAACATAAGAGCTTTATCATGAATATGATTGAAATATTACAAAGTTATTCATAACTGTTCTAAATAATTCTAAATTCTAACTATAACTTTACAATTGAGTTGAGTAAAGCTTGGAAAGCAGCCACTAAGTTTTTCAATCTCACAATTTACTCATCTTAATTGTCAAGCATGGAGATGACCCAGGTACTTAGACATCGACCCCAGCTCATTGACAGCCACCAAGGAGTGGCAGCACTGGCAAACAATTTTCATGAACTATGTCGACAATTATGGGGACAAGATATCGAACAAGTACAGAACGCTATTAGGCTGTGTGAGCCACAATCTTTTCGAATACATAGAAATATGTGAAAATTTTGACTCAGCTATTGCTAAGTTGGATAGTTCATACCAGACATTTACTGGCTCCCAGAAGAATCATTAGATGATTTCTTCATGGAATTGGAAAGTTAAAGAGAAACTATAATTTTTGAGATAATAGTGCGGAACAGTGTGGAAACGAGGCATGTGTGATGCATTCATCGCTGGCATTGCCTCACCTCCATCTCTTAAAAAACAAAACACTGGACTTGCGGTCTGCTTATAACCATGCTACTGCGTTAGTTGTAGCTCAACGCAGTAATGATGTATGTGCTACTCTGGCGGCCCATACAGCTGCAGTAGTGAATCCTGAATCATCAGGCACCACATATATGTGAGAATTATTCTTTAGCAGGGCTGCCTGATAACCTTCCAGTTGCTCGTGAGAAACCAGCTGTGGCTGCCACTTGCAATACAAAACGGAAATGTTTCTTCTGTGGTTTCTCTTACCATTCATGGGATAATTGTCCAGGACATGAGGCTACTTGTAATAGATGTACCAAGGGACATTATGCCCAAATGTGCAAATCCAAGGCCTTTCCAAGCTCAGTGGCAATAGTGCTCAATTCTCAGATACTGGCTACAATTACTAATGTGCCACAAGGACTTGCTCAAGCCACAACCTTTGTGACTGTGAATGGTAAAATGTTAAGTGTTCTGTGGGACTTACGCAGCGCTGATAGTTACATTAGCGAAAAAGTCACGTGGGAACTAAAACTAAAGAAGTTACTACTGCTCAGAAAACTTTAAACACTAGTTCCCAAGGATATATTGTTGTTGACCTAACTCTTAGTCTTAATAGCCAGTCATATGCTGCCACACGACTTACTGTATTGAAGGACCTATGTTCTGATTTAATACTTGGCCATGATTTCCAGCATCAGCATCTGAGTGTGGTATTTGAATACGGAGGACTCTTGTCTGTGCTAACTGGGAATGGTGCTGACAGCAGCAAAAATAGAAGAGCCATCCCTTTTTTCCAAACTTACCACCAAACTGTAAACCAATTGCTACCAAATCAAGATGATCAGGACTTAACTGCAGAGGAAGTTTGCCAATTACTTTCAGAAGGCATAATTGAGAAGTGCATATCACCATGGTGGCCCCAAGTGGTAGTGGTGAAGGGTCCTACTCACTGACATCAGAAACAAATGTGTGGATTATTCACAGACAATCAACCAATACACGGAATTGTATGCTTACCCCTTGCTAAGAATTGACAAAATGGTGAACAAACTTGCAGAATATAGTGTGTTCTCTGTCTTTGACCTGAAAAGTGCCTCCCACCAAGTGTCACTAAAGGAATCAGCTAAGTATACGGCTTTTGAATTTTGCAATACCAATTCTGTAGGATTCTATTTGGAGTCATAAATAGGGCAGCCGCCTTCCAGCGAGCTGTGGACAAATTAGTTAGAGAACAAAAATTGCAAGATGCCTTCCCTTGCCTTGATAATATCACTATTGCTGGACATACATAAGAGGGACATGATCAAAATCTAAAGAAATTCCGAAAGACCATCAGTCAGAGGCACCTAACACTTAAGGATTAAAAGGCTATGGAGTCTGTGAATTCCATAATGTCCTTGGATACTGGTATCATTAAGCCAGATACTGAGAGACTTTGCCCACTAAAGAGCTTTCTCCACCAGAAAATTTGTGATCCTTATAAAGAGTACTCGGGATATTGCTTATTATGCAAAATGTCAAAGACGCTACAAGGAAGTGAATTGTACTACCACATTGTAGAGAAAGCAACAACTGCCATCATTGAGGCAGTGCGCAAATGGAGCCACTACGTGGCACAGCATCATTTTAGCTTGGTTACTGATCAGAGGTCAGTGGCCTTTATGTTTGACAGTAAGAAGCATACAAAGATAAAGAACACAAAAATTCATGAATGAAGGCTGGCACCTGCAGCATTTAGTTTCACAATAAAGTACTGTCCTGGGAAAGAGAAGATGGTCCCTGATGCATTTAGTCTGGCCTTCAGTTGTTCAGCCTTTATTACTTCCACACTCACTGACGTTCACAACAGACGTTGTCATCCAGCAATAACTAGGCTGTTGCATTTTGTTAGAGCAAAAATTCTCGTTATTCCTCCTTTAATATTAGAAGATTGATGAATATTATTTACACTCCTTCACATAAGTCTTCAGAATGTGTTATTTCACTAGATGCTGAGAAGGCCTTCGATAGAGTAGAATGGCCTTATTTATTTACAGTTCTTGAAAAATTTAATTTTAGTCCGATATTTATATCTTGGATTAAACTTCTTTATAATTCCCCAGTTGCCTCGGTTTTTACTAATACCCAAAGATCGCCATATTTTCGATTATTTCGGGGCACCAGGCAAGGGTGCCCCCTTAGCCCTTTATTATTTAACTTAGCTTTAGAACCTTTGGCAATTGCTATCAGAGAATCACCCAATATTACTGATATTATTCGTTGCAGGGATATTCATAAAGTATCACTATATGCAGATGATTTATTGTTATATATTTCCAATCCTGAAAATTCTATTCCTGCAGTTTTATCTTTATTAGCCCAATTTAGTAATTTTTCGGGATATAAACTGAACTTAAATAAAAGTGAATTATTCCCTTTTAATGGATGGGTTCCTATTTATGATAGATTACCTTTTAAAATAGCTAGAGACCATTTTATATATTTAGGGATCAAGATTACTAAAAAACATAAAGATTTGTTTAGGACTAATTTTTTCCCTCTATTGGACCTGATCGGCAGTTTACTTACCAATTGGTCACCATTATCCCTATCCATGATAGGCCGAATTAATGCTATTAAGATGATGATCTTACCTAAATTTTTATATATATTCCAAGCTATACCTATTTTTGTTCCTAAATCTTTTTTTGATAAGGTCAATTCTAAATTGTCCTCGTATATCTGGCAAAACAAGAATCCTAGATTGGGGAAAAAATATTTACAGAAATCTAAACTAGAGGGAGGGTTGGCATTACCCAACTTTAGAATTTATTACTGGGCAATTAATATTAGTTACTTAAGGTATTGGTTGAATTATTCAGAATTATCTCTAAATCCCCATTGGGTAAATTTAGAAATTAAACCGATACAAAATTTTTCAATTAGCTCTATTTTGGGAGCTGCTCTCCCTTTTACTCTTACTAAATTATATAAACAAATTGATAATCCAATGGCTAAACATACACTACGTATATGGTTTCAATTCCGGAGATTTTTTGGCCTAAGTCATTTTATCTTGGAAACTCCTATTGTACTAAATTTCTTTTTTCATCCCTCTCTAATTGATCAAGCTTATTTACTCTGGAAAGTTAAAGGTATAACATGCTTTTCGGATTTATTCTTGGATAACTCTTTCATGTCATTTGAACAATTATCCATGAAATATGATTTACCTCGATCTAATTTCTTTCGATATTTGCAGATTAGGAGTTTCTTAGTTTCGACTTTACCCTCTTTTCCCAATCGGGAGACTACGACTGTTTTAGAGGATATACTATATTCAAAATTACCTCCAAAAGGTGTGATATCTAAATTATATAATATAATTACAAAAATAAATTCTGGGACTTTTGAAAAGTTTAAAAATGATTGGGAAAGAGAACTCAACCTTCATATCTCCAATGAAAATTGGAATAAAATTCTGCGACTGGTAAACTCTTCTTCTCTATGTGCAAAACATTCACTAATACAGTTTAAAGTTGTTCATAGAGCTCATATGTCTAAAGATAAACTCCATCGCTTTTATTCTCATATCGATCCTATATGTGATAAATGTCAATTGGAAATAGCTTCCCTTACACATATGTTTTGGTCCTGTCCCTCTTTACAGAATTATTGGAAGGAAATATTTTCCATTATATCTACTGTTTTGAATATTGATTTACAACCACATCCCATTACTGCAATTTTTGGATTACCTATGATAGATTTGACTTATTTATCTCTTCCTGCAGATCGTATGATTGCTTTTCTTACACTAATGGCTAGAAGATCTATACTATTGAATTGGAAAGAAGTTAATCCTCCCACTGTTTTCCATTGGTTTACCCAAACTATACTATGTTTAAATTTAGAGAAAATTAGAAACTCTGTCTATGAATCCCCTTCTAAGTTTGAGTTAACCTGGCGACCATTTATTCAATATTTTCATTTGTGGTGAGTTGATCTGGCTCTGTTTTCTTTCTATGATTATGTATGATAATTGGGCTGTAAGATGAGATCGGAGTGATCGGCGTGGTTTAGCTATATCTGTAGGTTTTTTTTTAAGTTTTTTTAATTCAGATTTGTTTTTTCTTCTTTTTTGGGGTTTTTTTTTCTCTTTTTTCATATATTGTTATTAATTATATCTTTTTTTTTAGAGATAGTTCATACCCTAAACTGATCTAAAATTTTTTTTATGATATATTTTTATTCTGTAATATTATTGTTTAATATCTCTGTATTAATTCATTACTTACTATGTATTTTTTATATCTCTTTGAACTGTATGTGTTTATAAATTATAATAATAATAAAAAGATTGAAAAAGAAAGAAAAATTCTCCCCTTTTCTACAGAAGATGTCAAGAAGATATGTGCTTCATGCAGGGTCTGTGTAGAACTAAAGCCTGAGTTCTATCACCCACCAGAAGGGACTCTTATCAAAGCAACAAAACCTATGGCTTAGTATAGATTTCAAGGGATCCTTGCCTATAGCTTCGCATAACCCATATCTACTACAGTAGTTGATGAATACTTACATTTCTCCTTTGCCTTTCCATGTCCCAAAATGCATACTACAACAGTGATCAGATGCCTAGATCTGCTATTTAGCCTATGTGGAATACCAAATTACATACACTTTGATCGAGGTACCACCTTCGTGTCTAAGGATCTGAAAGATCATCTCTCCCAGAAGGTGGTTCCCACAAGTCAAACTATCCCATACCACCCAATCAGGAATGAACAGGTAGAGAAGTTCAACGGCATCATATGGAAGGCAGTACTTTTGACCCTTAGATCATGTATCCTGCCCAAGAAGCATTGGGAACTGGTGCTTCCTGAGGTACTACACACCCAAAGATCTCTGTTGTGTACAGCAACAAATACTAAATCCCATGAAAGTTTTTTTGCATTCCAACACTGCCTATCCCATGGAAATTCACTGCCCTCCTAGCTAAGAATATGCACTTTAATTACATGTGAAATTTTTGATTGCTAAGAAGGTTTGTGAAGAGTAACAAGAATGAACCACTTGTAGATCAAGTTGAACTCCTTGATAGTAATCCAACATATGCAAACATCAAGTACCCAGATGGGCAGGAGTCTATTGTGGAACAAGATAAAAAAGAAATCCAGTGGTACCAATACTAGAGGAGGAAGAAGAGTGAAGGATTATGAAACAGTAGCTCCACAAAAATTAAGGATATCTAGTGATGTACCAAAACCTCCCAATCGATATGGATGGGAGTAGTCCTGTAAAGTGTTGCTTGATACTGGTAGTGTTTCATTTTTTTTGAGGAGGGAAGATGTAATATTACAAAGTTATACGTAATTGTTCTAAATAATTCTAAATTCTAACTGTAACTGTACAATTAAGTTGAATAAAACTTGGAAAGCAGTCACCAAGTTTTTCATCCTCACAATGATAAACAATATTTAACTACTTGGTGGTTTATAATAAATTACCAAATAGTTTATTTTTGCAACTGTCCTAATAATACAACAACAAACCACTAAAACAGAAATACTATACTGTGACAGATTGTTATATTTTACATTGTATACAGATATGTTTTAAAGAAGATAAATTGTGTTTTTTTAGTGTAGGTCACAAACAAACACAAACACTTCATAACACAGATCTCATTTAAAATGCCAGAGCTCTGCTCAAGCCAGACAGTCCAGGCTCCCAGTGCCTTTGTAAAGACAATGGAAACTGCTTTGCAGAAGGACTTCATAAGTAAGTGTTAATTGGACAGGCTGTGGAGAAATGGATTATTGTTTTAAAAAGCAACAGAAGAGCAGACCAAGAAGATTGGGTCCGGTGCCGCAATCTGTCTGAATGTAGTTTACTGTTCTAAAAAGGTCATGTGGTTTCGCAAGCAGAGAGAGAGAGAGGAGACCAAACAGGTTTTCACTGAGAGAGAACTGATTTCTGCAGAATGGAAAGCTGGCAGCTTGTTTGAAACCCCATTTTCAAGATGGGTTGTGAGTTCTGAGTTCAGCCCGTTCAAAGTCATTGTGGTCCATACAAGAGATGGCTGGCTGTATAATTTTTGCCTGAGATAAGAGAAACAAAAAGAAACTCTGCGGTGACCTGAAAGAGGTTATTCATCAGCAAAACCCTGATGGGGCGAGTTTCTTTGGCAAGACACTGAAGTGGCTGATCAGAGGGAATCCGTTTGTGTGTCCAATGAGCAACAAATCTCTCTCTGAAAACTGACAAGAACGGTAGCCATTTACCTTTGAACCGTGAAAGCATGGTGAATATTCATAAATGTTAAATTCTGTGCACAGTATAAGAATTGCCTGATATCAGTGAACTTGGAGGAGTGAGAAGTGAGAATCAAAGAACTTTTCTAAACTTACACACCCATTATATACATGTGCACTTAGAATTAGGAGGGGTTAAATTAATAGTAATGTTAAAGATTGATCCCGTTTTTATGTTTAATGAAAATTAAAAGTAACTTTTGTTCAAATAACCATTTGTTTCTATTGCTACTTGGTTTTGGGGTCTTCTGGGGCCATCACAATACACTTTTTAAAATTATTTTTCATCAATAAACAAGGAGATAACATCATAGACTGTTACAAATTACAATGATATTCCCCCAAAAATCTACATACATATGGGGTTTGTCCCCTCCCTCTCCTGCCCCCTTAAAAGAGAAAGAAAGAGGCTGGATGTAGTGTCAGCACTCCTGATGAGTGACCATGGAGACAGTGGAGCCACCCCCTTATGTAATTTCTTTTGTTAATCCATCTATTGCAGAAATATGATACACTTGAATCATTTGACAATCTTAAATTAGAAGAACTTTGCAACATACAATGCACTACAAAAAGTTAAGTTCAGGGATAAGAAAGTAGAAGAACTTTCAAAAATCCATTACCAGTGATTTGTGGAACAGCCTAAAACATTTGCCTGATACAGAAATGGAATGAAAGCCAAAAAAGCTCTTTGACATTAGTTACACAACAGCAGTCATTTTGATCTCTGATACAATAATTCCGGTAGAATATGCCTGAATTTATGGGAAAGCTGGGGCTCGCGCTTCACCGAACACAAAGCTACCAGGGCGTGCAGACAGGTAACCAAGCACCCTGTTAAACAAATTCCTGACTGATGATTGTGGGATATTTAAAGCTAAAAGTGAATGGTTGGGAAACAAAAGTAGGTGATTTAAAAGATAATTACTGTGAACTAAATGCATAATTATAAAGGTGCAAATGAATATTTGTGCAACTATATTATTTGGACATTTATTGCAATCATGGGCTTATTAAATACAGACATTCTGTGGTTCAGTGCATAAAGCTTGCCATCTTTAAAAACTTTACTCATCTATTTTTGTTTTGCCTGCGATTCTCCAACAACTATTCAAGGTTAGGTTTTACCCAGGACTCAACTGATGCAGTGAACTGACAACTTCCAGTCAGAACGGCAGCCAGAAATCAATATGATCCAAACCATTAAGTACATGTACAACAATTTCTGAAACAATCAGTAGTCCCTTTCACATTGGCAAACCGTTAAATTGGCAGGTGATCGAACTGTTTAGAAAAACTGGACCAAGATAAAAATGTTCTGTGTACCTTTTCACAGTGCCTACCCAGTAGCGCAGAGCAAAGGGGTGCCTATCCTCCAGCAATGATGTCCTGAGTGACACATTGAGCGATGGTGGACCTGCCCTCCTAGAATTCTGTGTGGCAGAGAAGCCCCCCCCCCCCACCCAATGAGGGCTCCGTACATGCAGTCCTTTCTATAATGCCATAACACAATGAGACTTTAAAGGAAAAGCGGCTAGTTCCTTGCCTGTCTGCAGTCTCCCTCTCCCCATCTTTCCCTCCCTTCCTTCTGTCTCTGTATCTATCTATCCCTGATTGTTATATGTATCCACTTTGAGTGTGTGTGTGTTTCATCCATTCTGCGACTTTCCCATGCTCGCTATAAATTGTATGCTTGTGTTTTATTGCCGCTGCTGCTTTTCCATGGTCCTTTATAAATTGTGCATGTATTTTCCCATGCACTTATTCATGTGTGCTTTATTCCTGATACGATTTTTTGATAGTCATTAATTGGATCAGGAATACCAGGTGTCCCGTTCATGTCGGGCATCCCAGTATGCCGATTCAAAGCAAATCAGCAATGATACGTCCTCCCTAGGTGGTTCATCTGAATTGCAACAATTGCCACATTCAACTGGCAATACTGCCTATCCACAACACAAGTTACTTCACGATTTCAAAACTTGCATTTGTCAACTTGCACAGATAGTCAGAGGCTCTTGAAGGAGGTAAAAAGCTTCCAAATTTAACCAAAAAATCATTAATCTTATATTTATTTGTATTATTTTCAATTTATAACCATCCTGTCAGTTACAAGGAATAAAGCTGGAAAGAGCAGGTTAAGTAGCATCTACGGAAATGGAGACAGTGAATTTTTCTTGGGAAATATTTATTTGAACCTACTACCAGAGGAGATGGTGGAGTCCCTACAATCCCTACATTTAAGAGATATTTAGACAGACACAAATGGACAAGCAAAGAAGGATATGTATGTAGTGCAGGCAAAGGCAAATGTAAAGGGACTAGAAGTTTAGCATGGACTTGGTCAGCCAAAGTTCCCATTTCTGAGCTGTACAACTCAAAAACGTTCACAACTTCTAATCCTAACAATATTTTTAACAAACAATAATGGTAAATGCATTTCTTTCAGGATTTTCAGTCCTAACAATATTTTTTCATAACCATAATAAAATATATATAACATCCCAAGTTTGAGATCGATATTAAGCAGTTAAATCATTCACAGACTGCTCTAAATATCAACTGACTAAACTCTGAGTACTGGTTCATAAAGAAATCATGTCACTGGTAAGAAATTTATGTAAGAATAAAATTGCAAGCAAAAGTACAGATAATTCTTCATGTAAATTTCAGTATCTTGTACATCAACATATTCCACTAAATTGGAGACCAGTCACAAATTTGATTGCCACAAAACACTAATAGAGCAAGTGTGAGAAGTCACTGATTTGACAACTCAAATAACACTAAACAAACTCATACAAGTTTTATGCATGTGCATTGGACTCTTTCCACAGTTTACGGATGCCCGATGATAAGCTGAATATCCAACTTCTCGTAATGAACCGCAATAAGATGAACCACTGTTCTCAAACAGGATCAGGCCCAATGAGTGACAAAGCGTCATCTCCTGTACTATCATTTGACTGCAAGATACAAACATTGAGTCGTTGTTGGGAGTATGAATTCTATGGAAAAATCATATTATCCTTGCATGCTAGACACTTTCCTAATATATAGTGCCCTCCATTATGTTTGGGACAGATCCAGATTTTTTCCTTTATTTACCAATTAAGTAATCAAAAATTTCAAATGTAATTAAAGTGCATATTCCATATTTTATTCAAGGTTATTTGTATACATTTTGGTTTTGCCATGTAGAAATTACAGCAATATTTTTACAGTCTCCTCATTTCAGGGCACCATAGTGTTTGAGACATTTGGCTTCACAGGTGTTTGTGAGTACTCAGGTATGTTTAATTGCTCATTGGTGCAGGTATTAGAGAAATAGGTTTGCTTCTAAGCTTTTGATCACCTTTGGAATCTGTAGTTCCTATATTTCTACATGAGGACCAGAGTTGTGCCAATGTAAGTCAAAGAGCTATTAGAGGCTGAAAAACAAGAATAAAACACTAAATGAAAGTGTTGTCATTTCTACATGGTCAAATCAAAACAAATACAAATAATCTTGAATAAAATCTGGAATGTGCACTTTAATCATGTGAATAGTTTGATTACAAATTTAAAACGGTGGAGCACAGGAGCAAGTAAAGGAAAACTGTGTCTTTGTCCCAAACATTATGCAGGGCTCTGTGTATATCTATAGAGATATGCGCCGCTTATCTGTTCGGGCAATGTCCTACCCCATATACATCCATCGTCTGTGGTCCCATAAGGTTATAATAGAGTTCAGAAATCCTGATCAGAGAATGGGATGTAGCAGACGTAACAGGATGCACAAAAACAACTTCCCGCATGCAACACATGTATTTCATGTCTTTTGTATGTAGGTACTGTACTTTCTATCCATCAAGGCTCTCAAACACAGCAAAACCAGTGATAGTGACAGCAGCAGTAAGATGCAAAGGAGAAGTATCAATTTGGAAGTGAAACAAAAGGTTAGTAAACAACACAAAGGTTGAAAAATAGTGACTTGTTGCTCACAATTTAGGCATCTCGCACTCAACAATCACGACTAGATCCTCAAAAACAAAGAAATAATCCTCCAAGCTGTTAAAAGTATCGGCTCCACTGAAAGCTACAAGGTCAATGAAAATGTGAGAGGGACCAATATCAGAAATGGAGAAATTACTAATGACGAATATTGAGGACCAAACACAAAAACGCGACCCTCTCACTATGTTGACATCACTGCTAAGGCATGAAGCTTGTTCCAGATGCTTAAAGAAAAAGCAGAACCAAACTACGATATTGAGTTTAGTGTTAATTCTGGGTGGTTCAGGCACTTCACATGCATAATTGCATGTTGAGTCTGCGAGAGCTGATGTGAAGGCAGCAGAAGAATTTGTTGAAACCTTAGTTAAACTAATTGAGGAGGGAGGTTATTTGCCCCAGCAAATTTTTAATATGGACAAAACCTCTTTATTCTGCATGCTTGAAAGGTCCTTCATCCTTAAGGAGGCCAAGACAATGCTGGACTTTAAGGCTTTTAAAGACAGGGCGACAGTGTTGTTAGGACCCAATGTTGCTGGCTACAGGTTCAAGCCATTTCTTATTTGGCATAGTGAAAACCCCAAGGCTTTCAAGAACATTAACAAACATACCTTACTAGTTTATTACAGGAGCAATAAAAGGTCTTGGATGACAAATGCTGTTTAAGGATGCCCTTCTCAATTGTTATGCCAGTGAAATGGAGAAGTACTGCTTGGAAGAAGGCATAGCTTTCAAGATTGTGCTAATTGTAGACAATGCTCCAGGCCATCCCTCTTTCATTGGTGACCTCCACTCCAATATCAAAGTGGTGCCATCAAACACCACCTCTTTAATTCAGCAGTCAAGGCTACTATCTGAGGAGGACCTTTGTTCAGGATGTTGCCGCAACGGATGAAACTGGCAAGACACTGATGCAGTTCTGGAAGGAGTACAATATCTCCCACTACATAAAGAACTTTGTTTGGGCCTAGGATGAGGTGACCGAAGAGTGCATGGAAAAAAAAATATTGAAACAGTATGTGTGCGACTTTAAGGGATTTGAAAAAGATGATGAGATTGCAAGGATTAATAGAGCCATTGTCAACATGGTTAACAACCACCTGAACCTAGACAGAAATGATGAGACATTGAAGAACTGCTTGAGGTGGTTCCTGAGGAACTAACAAATGAAGAGTTGCTGGAGCTAGAGCAAGAGTGAATAGCTGAAGAAGAGGCAAGGAAAAAGGAATCTGCAGAAAGAGAAGAACAGGTGCAGAAGAAGTTCACTGTTAAGGGATTAGCCAAATTCTTTGCAGACCTGAACTGCTTGCTGAAGAGATGGACCCAAACACTGAACACATTTCACTGATAGAGAGGAATCCTCATGGCAGTGTTTGCTGCATATAAAGAAATTTAAGGGGAAAAGCAAACTAGGCAAACAACACTGGACATATTCCTGAAGAAGCCAACACCTCCCCAAGAAAAGCCTCAGCCAGATCCTTCAGGCATTAGAGTGACGGTTCATCAATGGAGGTTATTCGTCCGGTAACTCTTCCAGTCGGACACTGTGAGGAAGTTGAGAACAGTGATGTGGATGATCCAGATCCTCTTTGTTAAATTGAGTGTGATATAGGCTAATGAAGTGTTTACATAAAAGTTTAAAAAATAAAAAAAATTAAATAGTGTAATTTGGCTCAAGTTCAGTATCACATATAGCTTTGCAAAGTATATACAGTAATGTGACGTTCGCACAACATCCACATCGCATAACACCCAAATTCACTGAACGTATCTTGGACTTTAAGCGGCGCATCCCTGTAATTGTGTTTCAACTATGATGAAAAAAAAGCTCTATAGGAAAACATTCAGTACAGCATATCCAGTACATAAGTCGCATTAAAGGACACAGAACTATAGATTACAGCACAGAAACAGGCCCTTTGGCCTTTTTAGTCTGTGCCGATCCATTTTGCTGCCTAATCCCTCCTACCTGCACCCATAGTTCATAGCCCTCCATGCCTCTCCCATCTATGTATTTGCCCAAATTTTTTAAATGTTAAAAATGACATACATTATCCAGTGCTCAAGAGCAAGGTGACTTGTCCCAATGACTATTGGCTGGTGACAATTATGTCTAACGTGCTGAAGTGCTCCTATCTCTAGAAGGAGTTGGACCCACTTCACCGCGCCTATTGACACAACAGGTCAACGACAGATGTCAGCTTTCTGGACCACCGCTCTGACATCACTTAGACCACAGGAACATCTACGCTGGGCAGCTGTTCATTGTCTACTGCTCAGTATTTAACCAGCAAAACATATAACCAAACTAAAGGATCTGGAACTCTTTGTACCTTTGCAAATGATCCTCGACAGATCACAATCAGGACACATCAGTGACATCAACTCTTCCAGGTTGACCACCAATATGGCACCCCAAGGTTGTGTGCTTTGATCCCTTTTCCATTTCCTGTGCACTCATGACAGCATAGCCAAGTTCAGGTCCAACTCAATCTACAAATTCGCTGGCGACATCATTGTTGTTGGGCAAATAAATGGAAATGATGAGTCAAAATTTAGGATGGAAATTGAGAATCTGATTGGGTGGTGCCAGAATAACAGTCTTGCTCTCAACATCACCAAAACCAAGGAGCTTATTGAGACCAAATGACCACACACTTGTCCGTTTTGATGGGACGGAGGTGGAGAGAGATAGTACTTTTCAGTTTCTGGGAATCCATATTTCAGAAGATCTATTCTGGAACCAACACATTAGGCTATCATAAAGAAGATACACCAACACTTCTGCTTTCTCAGAAGAAGATTTGGCATGTTGTTGAACCTCTATTAAACCTCTACAGGTGTACTGTAGAAACAATACTTGCTGGTTGCATCATTGCCTGGTTTGGCAATTTGAGTGCCCAAGAACACAGAAGGTAGCAAACATTGGCAGGTCCATCACAGGCTCTGAGCTCCTATCCACTGAAGACATCTATGTGCGGCACTGCCTAAAGAAGGCAGCCACATCATAAAGGACTCGCATCATTGTTATCACAACCTCTTCTCACAGCTATCATTGGTCAGAAAGTACAGAAGCCTTAACACCAACACCTAGGTTTACATTGCAGCAGCTTTTTAGTCTTGCCTTCTCAAATAAACAATTAACAGTACTGACAATGTGAGAGTCTTTTAGTCTTGATTTTCTCAAAATAAAGAGCTTATACCTGGAACTTAATTTTTTTTATAACAGATCTAAAAACAAAGCAAGTCTCTGAATCAACTTTTGTAATCATAACTTTTCCTTTTATTTTTGCATTTTTATTCTGAAACGTTTTTGTAGTTTATTAAACTTGAGTGCTTGTTAGATATTGGATGACAGTAAAGCATCTGAGACTAATTTGTACAAAACAATATTTATTTTTGACGCTATTATACTTATCCTGCATATGTACTATTTGCCTGTATGTGTGTTATGTCTGGAGAATGCTGTTTTGTTGGGTTGTACTTTTACAATCAGGTGACAATAAACTTGACTTGGCATGATGCATTTTGGAATATTAATTTTGAAGCTACTGCTGTTCAAACTGTTTCCAGGGGATATGTGATCTATCAAAAATTACTAATGGTGTGTTAAGGAATAGCAAAGCCAGAAAGTGTATATTTAGAAATTTAAATTCTAACTGGGAAATTAATTGACATTTTCACCATTGATTACCCCATGCATTTTTCCATGTATGCAATGTTGTTAAGAGTCTAGAATGCCCTGGTAGCAAACAGTCTGGTCTTGCTGCTCACTAGTCCAAATTTTTTTTGGAAACTAATTTGAGGTAATGTGCAGATGTTATTATATAATTACCCAAAAAATTTTGAATAAACTCAGATAAACCACACTTCCTGACCACCAAAAATCTTGAATGCTATTGAATGACGAATAATCGAAATTATTTTAGAAAATGTATGACAAAAAACATTTTCTCGATAACTTAATAATCAAGCTCAATTAATAAAAAATGTAAATTACCTTCAACTTAGATCCACATAGCTATGCTTCCCCATTGAAATGTATGAAGATGCTGATCCTCTAGCTAAAAACTGAAGCAAGTCCAATGGGTAGATTCCTCAACACATGCTGGAGAACTGTCACAGGTTCATGGTTCTCTATTGGACCATGAACTCATAAGGAGCAGTATGGAAGTTTGGGATTCCATATTCATTTCTGCTTGTCATGGAGTGATGCAATATAGAACTAAGTCCCTTTTACATCATGTTTTCAGATTGCCAGCTTCTGGGTAATGCATTAGAAATCAACCAACCTCCAAATTAAAAAAAATCTACATCTCTTCTCTCTTCTACCCCATCCCCTTTAGCCTTTTACGCTTCAGGAAGGAAGCACCCAGCTTATCCAGTTTCTCTATATAATTCAAACCTACTAGGCTTGATAACAGTCTTGAGAATCTTTTCCCAACCTTCCTTGCTGTCTACTATTTCACTCATTTTGGCGTCATCTATAATTTTCTGACAAAGCTAACTACATTGTCATCCAAGTTGTTAGTAGAGATGATGAACATTGGACACAGCACAGCAATGGTCACAGGCCTTCAATATAAGTGATAACCCTCCACTACCACACTCTCTTTCTTACCATCAAATCAAGTCTATATCTAATTGGCCAGCTCATCCATCACATGAATCCCATATGATTCTGACTTTCTGAACAAGCCTACCACACAGGACCTCATCAAAGTTCATGGAGAAAATCTCCACTGCCTTATTCTCAATAATTTTCTTGGTCACCTCTTCAAAGAAATCAATTGAATTTTTTTATGAGAGGCAATGTGTTCCAGTGTATTCCCGACCTTAATTGCATTGAAATACACTTTCAGAAAATGATTTAATTAAATCTTTAATTAAAATACAACTTTTCTCCACTAGTGTTGGGGCGTATGTTTTTTTTTAAATTAAAGGGGGCCTAGAGAAAAAAGGTTGAGAACCACTGCTTTAACATGTATTTACAAAGGCAAATGAACAGGCAGTGAAAAAAGTAATATGGACCATAAAGAGGCAGATGGGATGAGTTCTCTAACAGCCAATTCAAGCTGCTTTGACCTGATCTTTCTTAACTTATCTCATTCCTCCCCAGAGCTCTCTGCCTTGAAAACATTCAACCCTCCATTCTCCCCCAGTTCTGAGACAGGGTCGCTGACCTGAAAACTTGATTAGATTCTCTTTCCACAGATGCTGCTTGACTGGCCAAGTTTCTTCAAGCATTTTTGCTTTTAATAAAGCAAATGTTTGTTTTTAAAAGAAGACAAGCTCATCTGCGGGAAGGAAACAAAGTGAAACACGACTGCGTCCTCACTAGAATTAATAAAATAAACTCTCCAACTGACAGATTGTTTCAATTCGAGCCATTTTCTTGGGAACATTCTTGGAGCACTATATAATTGAAGCAATATCTAAATATTACAATCACCTCATTATGTGGCTTATGTAAGCATTATAAACATAAAAGCAAGCCAAATTATTTTGGCTTTATTGTTGTAAGACTAAGGCTCTATTCCTATCATCAGAAACATCAGTTACAGGTCATGGAATATAAATGACAAAAATGTGAAAAGTACATGTGCCCTCTAAAGGCAGACAAATATCATCCCAACTGATAGCTACTGTGGGAAATCAATTCTTGGAATGCAGAAATAACAGCTTCTCTTAGTAATTCACCACTGAGTAGCAAGTAGCACCCCAACATTGATTTCTCTCAGCATCAGAAAAGGGTCTTTGGCTAATTTCTTGGATTTGCATGCTATATTTGCCATAAAAATCTGCATCTGGTCAAAGAGGTGGTAATAGATACTTTGCTGTTGATTTTAAGTCAACAGTAATAAGAATCTTACAAAATTTAAAATTACTTTTGTATTTTTATTTTAAAATCTCTCAAATTTGTACAAGGATTTTTTTTAATTAACTTGATAACTTTATTTTAAGTTTTGTGATTTTTTTTAGGCTCATAAGTATCTTTTGAGTATTTTAACTTTAGTTTTTGTGCATGACGTGGATATGGCTCACATCAGCTCTTGACTACCTTATGACCCATTTCAAAAGATCCACCGCTGATGTTATCTCACTAGGTCTCCACTCGGCCCTGAAATACTTGGGCGCCGAGGTCACATGTTAGGCACCTTCAATCTCTTCCAAGCTTATTCCCAAACTTTGAAATCCAGGCCTCAATGTTCCCCTCTGCAAATGGATTCTTGACTTTCTGTCTAACATTCAGGAAGACAGGTAACAGCATCTCCTCCACGATTGCACTCCAACGCCAGTGGTCCTCAGGGATATGTACTCATCCCATACTATACTCCCACAACACCCATGACTCTACATCTAAATGGCACTGCATCTTCATTTTCAAATTTACTTATGTCACCACAGTAGTGGGCCAGTTATCAAATAACAAGAAGGAATACAGGAAAGAGAATGAAAGTCTGGTGTCAAGATAATAGCCTCTCTCTCTATCTACATTTAGAAGACTAAAGAGATGATCATTGACCTCAGGAGAAGAGGTAGAGTTCATATCCATCCATATTAATTGCACTGAAGTCAAAAGAGTAAGACAGCCTCAAATTCTAAGGAATAAATATCTCAAATAACCTGACTTTGGACAAACATACTGATGCAACAATGAAAAAAGCGCAAAGTCTTTATTTTCTGAAAAGACAAAGGAAGTTCAATATATCACCCAACAATTTCTACAGGTACATCATTGGAAACATACAGTACATATGGAAGCTGCTCAATTCAAGATCAAAAGGTTATGAATGCAGCTCAGAACAATGCAAACTTCCTTCCCTTCCATGGACTCCATCTACAGTTCTCTCTGCCAAGGAAAGGCAGCCAGCATTCTGATAGATCCATCATATCTTGGACCACTCTATTCTCCTTCCTCCCTTTGGGAGTCTGAGGGGATAAACCAACACGCTTAAAGGTAATTTCCTCTCTGTAGCCATCAGAGAACTCAATGAACTCAATTAACAATGCCAACATACTGAAGTTGCCTGGTAATAATTGAATTTTCATATCATTCCTATCCTATTCTCTGCAATAGTGCTCTTTAAAAATAACCTGATAGTCCAATAAGGATTCTTCTGAAAACACTGTATTAGGTATTTTCTGAAAAATAAACTTAAATACACAGGGTTCACTGTGAATGCTCCAAATGCACTAATGCAATTCAAAATGCAGTTATATCATGGAGAATCCACATGGTACTTTCCTCATTTCCTGCTGGAAGTTCTATTTTTTTTTAAATAGATGTTTTAAGTTATCTGGCAGCTCTTGGCCCTGATTGCAAAATTCACTGCAAAGCCAAGGATCACTTTGGAAGATTATCTTTGGAAAATGTAACATAATTTTGTCACTGAATGCTGGTTGATCTGCTGTGTTTCCAATTGTTCAGAATTTCTAAACAGCAGCAAACATCTCACACTCACCACTGACTGTAAGACTTTCCAAAAATTCTGGAGATGACACATTACAAGGACTTTTGCCAAAAATTTTGACTTGCTCAGCAGGTCCCAGGTATCAAATACTTGCACAATAACAACTTGATCATATTTGTTTAAAAATCATCTGTTTAAAAATCATCTCCAGATTTACTTTGGTTGTTCTCCCAGCAGAAACTTGGGAAAAATACTGAATAGTCCTCCCATGGCCATGCTTTGCATTCATAAATGCTATCAAGTAAGCAGAATGCAGAGCAAGCCACCATTTTGGGCTCTGCTACTAAACTCCATGAGGAATCCAACAGTACAATGCAGCTAAAAAAAAATGTTGTTTTCAGATAAGGATGTCTGAGGTAAGTGGAAAACGGTCAAAGATGAAATTTTGTGAGTACAGAGCAAAAAGGAATCAACCTTCAAAGGAAGCATTTGAAGCCCGTGATTAATTGAAGAAATTCAGGAGAAGACACCTAAGGATCAATGGAAGATTCGGGTTGGATTGCGATATGACCCTGCTCCTGCTGTATGTACTTATGTAGCGGGGATGTCTCTCCTCCGTCTGATCAGGGCAATGGCATCCGGCCCGATGAAGAAACACAATTGAGCATGTGCAAAGAGGAACAAACTTCAAGGTCAAAAGCAGGGCCTAGTAGAATCGCTACTGGCAGATATAGCCTGCCACAGTCTAATTGAGAAGAGGAGGAAACAACAGACAATGGAAGTGACACAGATGAAGAAAGAGAAAGAACTACAATCTCGATTATTAATGGAAAAGACTTTAAAAGCAGCCAAAGAGAAGAAAATTAAAGAAGCTGGAAAATATATAACTAATGCTGACTTGCTAAGAGCAATAATAAAATTGGATAAGAAAACTAAGAATATCGATAAGATTGTTAAAAATATGAAGATTTTTGTGAAAGATCAAGATGATAGGGTTAAGTTTGTGGAAGAAGAAATGGAAGATGTGAAGGATAAAGTGGTAAAAATTGAACTTGATTCAAATGTCAGTTGACAGGAAGAAAGTAATGGAAAATCTGATCACTTTAGAACATTTTAGTAGAAAAAATAATATCAACATAGTTGGTCATCCAGAAGGCATGGAAGGTCAAGATGCTGTAAAGATATTTTCAAGATTGGATACCTGGAGTTGTGGGGCAAAATAAATTTACATCAGTTATTGAAACTGAAAGTGCTCATCGAGTCCTAGTTCCAAAACTGACATCAAATCAAAGGCCTCGTTTTTTATTATTTATCTGTCTGAGATATAAAGACAGAGTTGGTATTAAAATTGGCAGCTGAGGAAGCAAGAAACAGAGATGCACCGCAGGAGATTAATGGAAGTAATGTGTTTTTTTTTAAATCCAGATAAAAGCGCTACTCCATTGAAATGGAGAAGGAAATTTAATCCAATAAAAAATTCCCTATGGCAGGAAGCATACACGTTGAAGATTATGTTGCCTGATGGACAGAATAAATTCACTGAGTGGACCCAAGCAGAAGAATGTGTGAAAGAACTGCCAAACTGAATGAATGCTGAGGATAATTTTTTGGGGTTATAATTTTTCTTCATTTTTTTGTCATATATGAATAAAATATATACACAGACACACACATACTTGGACAAAATTTCTGAAAATGAAATTATTAAGATCCCAGTATGGTGTTGGGGATGATGGGGAACTGACATCTGCTATATCACATATAGCAGCTGTGGTAGGAGCCACAGCCTGTATAATTGTGGGGGTAGTGTTGTGAATTATTTAAATAACACTAGAAGTGGGGTGGAAATTGATAATATTGCAATGTATCATAACAATTATATTCTTAATATGATAAACTTTTTTTTCTTTTTCTCTTATTTCTTTTATGCGGGCTTGCATTTTGGAGAATCCAAGTTGGTTTAGTTGTTAAGGGAGATACGCAGCGAGAGGTGAATGAAGATATTTAGAAATTAAAAATTCTTGAAAAGATACATAATACATTAAAGTTTGAGAACCAAATATTAATGATGAGAAATTTATTCAGGAAACATTTCTTAATTTAGCTAAACTCTCAAAATATTTTAATAGGAGACTTTGATTTTTGTCTGGACCCAATCTTAGATAGATCAACTAGAGTAACTTCAAGGGCAAAAGCTACCTTAGAATTTAAATTTAATAGGGGCCTGGAGAAAAATTCATCCTTTTATTCCATTGGACATGACTCTTATTCTTGGATAGATTTCTTTATATTAACTGCTCAAATACAGAGTAGGATTATTGAAACTGAATATCAGGCAAGAATATTATCAGGTCACTCTCCATTGACATTGATAATTAAAATGGTAGATAAAGAGAAATTGGTTTATAGTTGGCTTTTTAATTCTTTACGCAGAAAAGGACAGATTTTTGTGATTTTATTAGAAGACAAATTCTTCCAAATTTTTGTGAAACTGTGCATCCACACCTAATAAATTTATTATATTGGATGCTTTAAAGACGTATTTAAGAGGCCAAATTATGTTATACTTCTAAATTGAAAAGAGTCTATATGAAAGAGGTGAAACAATTGGAAAATGAGATAACTAATTTAGAAAAAGATCTCCAATGAAGGTATTCTGAAGAGAAAAAAGAGGAAGCTTATTAATAAAAATTAGAGTAATAATACAATGCAAACCTATAGAATGGAAAAAAATTTAAACAAGAACCAAACAAATATTATGAATTGGGCAATTGAAGGCAGAACAGATTTCAAGAACAATTAATGCAGTGGAAACCGAGACAAATTTTATTAGTTATAAACCTCAAGAAATTAATGAAACTTTTAAATGATTTTATGCTAACTTATATCAATAAGAATCCCAGGAAGTTGTTTACAGAATTGAAAACTTTTTGTCACATATATATTTACCAACATTAAATTTAACTGAACAAGCAGAGATAAATGCTCCCCTTACTTTGAGAGGTGGAGGAATCATTAAGTAATAAATCTCCTGGAGAAGATGGATTTCTGCCTGAATATGAAAAAGAGTTTAATTTACTGATAGCTTTATTTATGGATGTTTTAAATCAAGGGTTGCAAACCTATACTCTCCCTAAATCATTCTCAACAGCAATAATTACTGTGAAACCCAAAAAAGATAGAAATCCATTTAAGTCAATAGATTTGGATCATAAAATAATTGCCAAAATTCTTGCAAATAGATTAACATTTACCTAAATTGATAAATAAGAATCTAATGGGTTTTATGAAAAAGAGACAGTCAGCTGATAACATAACTGGATTATTAATTCATTTAGCTCAAAAAATATGATTTAGGTGTAGCAGAAACACTAGATGCAGAAAAGACATTTGACAGATTAGAATGGGATTTTTTTTTAAGTATGGAAAAACTTGGAGATGGACATTTTTTTATAAACTGGATAAGAGCTTTGTACAATGAACCCAAAGCTGAAGTGGTACCAAATGGTCAAATTTCTGCCCCATTAAGATAACAAGATCTAGTAGACAAGGATGCCCATTATCACTGGCGTTATTTCTTTTAGTCATAGAGCCTTTAGCAGAAGCCATCCGAAAGCATCCGGACATTAAGGGTTTTAGAATTAACCAAGAGGAACATAAGATTAGGAACATAATATGGCTTTGTGGGTGGTAGGTCATGTTTAACCAATTTTATAGAGTTTTTTTGAGGTTACCAGGAAAGTTGATGTAGGAAAGGGTGTGGATGTTGTCTACATGGACTTTAACAAGGATTTTGACAAGTCCTACATGGGAGATTAGTCAGGAAGGTTCAGACATTGTTATTCATGGTGAAGTAATGAACTGGATTTGACAATGGCTGGACAAGCGAAACCAGAAACTAGTAGTGGATGATGGCTTCTCAGATTGGAGGCCTGTGACTCGTGGTGTGCCTCAGGCATCGGTACTGGGATCATTGTTGTTTGTCATCTATATCAATGATCTGGATGATAATGTGGTAAATTTACAGATTTACAGATGACACTAAGATTGCAGGTGTTATGGACAGCGAAAAAGGTTTTCAAAGCTTGCAGAGGGATATAGACCAAATGGAAAAATTGGCTGAAAAATGGTATATGTGATTTAATGCAGACAAGTGTGAGGTGTTGCAATTTGGAAGGACAAACCAAGAAAAACGTACATGGTGAATGGTAGAGCACTGGGGAGTTTTGCAGAATAGAGTGATCTGGGAATACAGATACATAATTCCCAGAAAGTGGTGTCACAGTTTGTAAAGAGAGCTTTTGGCATATTGGTCTTCATAAATTAAAGTACTGAGTATAGGAGTTGGGATGTTGTATAAGAAATTGGTGAGGTCAAATTTGGAGTATTGTGTGCAGTTTTAGTCACCTAAAAGTGCAGAGAGATTTACTAGGATGTCATGTAGACTTCAGGAACTGAGTTACAGGGAAAGGCTAAACAGGTGAGGACTTTATTCCCTGGAGCATAAAAGAATGAGAGAAAATTTGATAGAGGTATTTAAAATTATGATGGGGATAGACGAGTAAATGTAGATAGGCTTTTTCCACTGAGGGTAGGTGAGATATTAATCTGAGGACATAACAGGTTAAGGGTGAAAGGGGAAAAATTTAAAGGGGATTATGAGGGGGTAACTTCTTCACACAGGGAGTGGTGGGAATGTGGAACTCACTGACAGCTTAAGTGGTGAATGCTGGTTCAATTTTAACATTTAAGAAGAATGTGAACAGGTACATGGATGGGAGAGGTATGAAGGGCTATGAACTGGGTGCAGGTCAGTTGGACTAGACAAAAAAATGGTTCAACACAGACTAGAGGGTCCGAAGGGGCTTCTTCCTGTGCTGTAATATTCTATGGTTCCAGCAAGTCTGGATCTTCTTGCATGTCCTCACAGGAATCTAGAATCTAGTGATGTATCCCAAAGAAATTCAGCCAATGGCTTCTGAATCTAGTGCATATTTATTGGAGCTGTTTTTCATCATATTTTGCATTAATGACAAAATTCAATAAAGTGAAAATATGTATTCAGATAAATCGCTAAATATGATGAAGGCAATAACACAGAGGCTCGAGAAATGAGGTTGCATTGATATTTCTTTAAAAAAACGTGGCAAACAGTGAAATAAAATGTATGCAGGGCTTCCTTGCACCTGGAATTGTGCTTTACAATTGGTCTTCATAAATTAAGGGAAGGTCAATCTGGTTTACCATGAACTATGCTGAATTTGGAAAATGAAAACCAATGGACTAAAGTGGAAAAAGAACACACTTCCTTATGTTCTTCCAGATTTCGATAAAATTACATCAGTAAAACATAGCGCACTGCCAGATACACTAGTACTCTACTAGAGAATAATAAAAACTGTTTTCCAACAATTCTTGAGGGGAAAAAACTTATTTTAAGAACAACCCTCATACATTTCACAACACCCTATATTTTGCTGCCGTTTCCATTTTAACTCCGGTAGATTTTTAGCTTTCTGCAATACCAAAAAAAAGAAACTTTTAAGGTTCGCAAATTGTGAATTCTAATAACACCATGTAGGACAGCATAAAATGCCAAACTTGTCAGTTATGCAGTTGAGAAAACTAAATAATCTAAAGTATATTTAGAGTGCATGCATGGAAATGCACAAAGTGTGGTTAACAAGACTGGGATAATGCAGGCATCATTCTTCCAGATGAGATTATAATGCTGTGGCAATAACAGACACTAAATAAGAAGACTGGATCTAAATACCATATTCAGACTCACATTCTCAGTAAAGTTTGGGAAGAAGGGTGAGCAATAGTATTGGCCAAGAAAGCTATTCCAGTGCTGGGATGCAAGATAATGTGGAACCATCAAGGGCAGCATCTGTTAGTGTTGTTAGGAGAATTCGCCCTATGGTTATTGTAGAGGCTGTCTACAAGTGGAAAGGATATTAAGGAAAAAGTTAAAAAGAAATTGCAGAGTTGTACGAAAACCATAATGCAAATGATAATGGGGACATCAACCATCAAACTATAAACTAGGATAGTGAGCAAAGAGAAGAAGGTCCATCTGAAGCGTGTTTAAGAGAACTTTGTTGATCTGTACATTTCTGGATTATCGAGAGTGAGCTCGACTATGTCTAATAATTCCATTGTCAAAAGAGTTGGGAAAGTATGGACTAATTTGTTTAGCCCTGAAAGAAATGATTAACAATAATTGATCATTCCTACTGGCGAACTTCCCTGTGGTCCAACAACTCCCATAGTCCAGCACATTTGAATCTATCACCGTTAGTACAAATGCCTTAAAGATGATGCGGGACTTGAACCCAAGTCCCGATTGCTGGAGCTGTAAAGACGTTGCACTAACCATGCCGCCCCACAGTATTAATTCCTGTTTTAAGCTTTATTCTACTTTTGATATGTTTTGGGGTCAATTTCTGTTTTCTGGCATTTTCTGTAGTCCAGCAATGGCTTGGTCCTAATGTTGCCAGAGTAAGTAGGTACAACCTGAATCTTATTTTCCAAAAGATTTGACAAAAAAATACTTTTATCCCCAACTCTCATTTAACTTCAACTTTATTTTCCCATTTTTGCTTTTTCTACATCTTTAAACTTCCTACCCAAGAGATTGGGAGATGCAGAAAATCTTATCACATTTGAAAACTGATCTTCAATGTAAACTTTAAGAGTAATAAGGGATTAAATTGGATAGGCTTTTCTTTTAAAACTAACACAAACACGATGGGCTGAAAATGTGTGTTCAAATTTCAATAATTTAATCTGTACATGTATTCCAAACAGAAGAAATTGCATGCAGCTGGTCTAGAAAAAACTATTTTGCAGGCCTGCTCCACTTGTCACACATGGTAGACAATTAGACATCTAATAGAGATAGGTGTGCAATCAAGTAAAATGACAGATGATAACATCAACATCTACTCACTAATAAGTTTCCCAATTTTCCTTCTGTCAGGATCTGAAATTTAAAGCCAGGCTGGGTGAAATTCTCCTGACATGAAGTATGTTAGGTATGCAACTCCAGAAAAGTCAGCTGGAGTCATACGGAACAAAAAAAATGATTACTGATTGTAGATGATTAATGTCTCATCCTAAATAATTATTACACAAGTTCCTCAAGATAGTGATCAACACTTAACCATTTTCAACTCACTCATCAATGAACTTTTCTTCCTCATATTAAAAATGTAAGCCAATGAATGCAAAATGACGCAGTCAGACGAATAAACATTGTGCAGCTAGATATTGCAATTGCTGGACATTATTCTAGATTGATAAGTCACACGTAATAATCAGAGAATGTAACTGTGGGGCAATGACCATCTCCAAGAAGAGAGTTGGTATTCACCAACTCTTTGCATTCAACAATATTACTATTGCCAAAGTCAACTTTGTATACTTCCTGGGAGGGGTCACCTAAAACACAACAGGATCAACCGTAACAGGTCAGACAGAGGGATTCATGGTGAGCTGCTCGCCCAAAGAATTTCGTCAATTACAAGATACATTTTTGGAAATGATTCTATTTTCCTTTTAGTTCACCCCAAAAACAAATTTATGATTACCCAGAATAACCTATTTACAAGTTGCAGATACAACAAATACTTTGGAATAATATCAGAAGAGGGTGTACAAAATTAGTTAAGTGCTACAATTAAGGTATTGGTGATCCTACACCTGTAGCACACTGCAGAAATTTGGTTTTTTTAAGGATATGCTTAAAATGGAAGCAGAAAAGAGCAAGAAATAGCAGTCAAGGTCAAGAGCAAATCTGTCATGGTCACAATGAATGACAAATCAGGCTTGAGGAATTCCATGTCCTCATCCTATTTCTTGTGTTCTTGTAACCATTATTTAAGAAACAACCATTCTCATCCAAATATACAAATAAACTGTCCACCAGTGGCACACCGTAATTGTGACATCTGCATGGCAAACACAAAAAACACTGCCATGTTTCTTTCCAAATTCCTTGAGATTAATTTGGATTTAAACATATCAAAAATGACTGAGTATCCATATCTTCTTAATCGGTTAGAGTTAATTATTGCTTATCTAAAACATCTAAAGAAGTGTATGTTCTTTGAGCTGAAGGACATGGAGACCATACAGAGCTTTAAAGACGTTATGAAGATTTTAGGTTAAAAGGTTTTAGGACATCCAAGAGTAAATGCAACTCATCTTTGAAAGGAACAGAAAGGTAAAAAGAATTTGGCACAGCATAGAATACAGAGAGATTTGGATAGGATGGAGATTTGATTTGATCTGCTGGGTTTGGATGCTGTTCTTTAAAAAAAAACAAATGGATGAACAATGATGGAAGTTACTGTTTTGTTGGAAATATCTCATTGAATATTGAGATGAGCGGGCATCTCTGACAAATGTTCATAAGGAGACTCATCTATGCAAAAAAGGTTTAGCTAAAATGAGTAATAAACAGCATGAAGTAACCAGATAACCATGGTAAGACAATCTCAATAACTGAGCTGTGAAGGTACCCGAAAAGTGTCTAGGTATGTTTTGGCTTCTGAGGCCAGAGTAAAATTGGCACCAGCTTTGAACTAAAAATCCTCATTATTAGTTCTCATCGTTCCCAAAGAGGACCTGCTGAACTATCTTGTATATCTGACTGTTTCCTTAGAATTTATTCTAAAAGGCTGTCCAATTTATCCATGCACTCAAATTTTCTTTTAGAACTCAACACACATTGTAATGACAGACCCACCCTTTTTAATTATTTCATGCTTAAAATTTCAAGTAAAGACCCAGTTGATCTCTGTTGCCTGTAAGAGTGAGATGACCTGATTGATCTGCGCCCTTCCCTGCAGTTAACATAAAACATCTCTACCCCATGTTTATAATTACTATATTCATTATGACAAATCAAAATTATATGATGCAATTGGATCAATGATTTCAGATTTTAAATCTAGTTAAACATTGGATAAATCAGTAGCGTGTGACGGAAAATTGGTTGTGCTCATTAAGTACAATGAGATATTTAAATATTTTGGAGCCACAATGTTCTGATTTCACTGCTTCGTGTGGAAATCACCCAGTCAATATAGGAGGATTAGTCCGGATGATTGCAACCCAATGAAGTGCTTCATGTTCCCAAAAGGCATCTTAGCTTTGGTTTCTAAATGTCTAGATTTGCCTGAACTACAAGATTTCTAGATATGGAATAAAGTTTAACACCTCTAAGATCCAAGGAAAAATTCAATGCAGCTCCAAAATGTTAGACATCATTTACCGGACTTCAAAGATTTGTGGGTTATAATCGATACAATTTCTTATGGTATGGATCTTCTTAACAGATAATATAACATTTTTCCATAAATTCATTCAAATTTATAGTGTCTTTGGAACGTTGCAAAATTACACAAATCATTTTACCCATTGTAAATTTGGTGCTCAGATGTTGTGCAGCAAAAAAAGCCTCCAAATAACTGTAAAAATCCATTAACACAAAAAATCCAACTTCAGATTTTTTGAGCTAGCTACTGTCAGCATCACTTCTTGGGATAGCCTGGCATCCAGAGTGCCGAGCAACTCTTCACATTAATGTTCACTCCCATACAGGAAACCAGTAGGGCAAAAGTTATAAATTTTAATTAACTTCATACTTCTTTAAAAAAAAAGCAACAAAATCTTGACACAGTTTGAGATAAAGTAAAACTCAAAATATCTTTTAAAAGTTTTTCAGAATTTAAAAAAAATCAAAATTCTATTACTTTCAAAATATCTGGGGAATGATGACATGTAAAATTAGTTATTTAGAACCAAGAACTTGGTAGTCAGTAGTGTGCTATTAAGAAGTTGTATTTCATGTAACAGAGCAATATTTTTTTCAGGCCCCCCCTCCACACCATCACCCACTGAATATTACCCCCCCCACCCCACACACCATCACCCACTGAATAGTTTGTAAATCTTTGAAGCTCATATTGGAGAGAACTGCAAAATATTGAACTGTAGCAGCCCACACACGGAGACACGGACCTGGGAGTGACACTGGCCATCTTCCTAGGTAACCTCCCGCATGGCGGGAAGAAGGGGAACTCTGGCAGGAACGCAGGCCAATCCCAGGCTGGCACTCTAATGACATGGGGCCCTGACATCAGCACTTGGGGCCCATATAATTGCAACAGCCAGAGCCTGTGGTTTGCATGATGTTTTTCTCCACGCTTGTAGTTGGACGCGAAGATAACAGACCAGGTGGAGCCAGCGACCATCGATGCGGACTCACCCAAGCTCCCATACACGTGGTTTGAGCAGGCTGAGGATCAGTTCCAGCTTTGACACATCGTGAGCTCTGTCGATCAAGACACCAAGCAAGGGTTGTAGATTTCCTTCGGTAGCCTCCGGAGCAAGGCAAACATGGGGCCCTTTTGGGCTTTCCCAGCGCGAGAGCGCCACCCAATTGCTGCATATGGACAGATTGGGGGACAGGGCTCCATCCACCATTATGAGCGAGATGGTCACTTTAACCAAGGGCAACAAACCTTGCCTGTTCTTTGAGCAGTTCTTTCTGGAGCAGCTGCCCGAGGATATCTGACTCTTGCTCACAGACAAGGACTTCAGGAGCGAAGGCAAACATCTTCTGGAGAGCGAAGAAGTACACCAGCACCGTTGTTGACCACATCAGCAAGCCTCATGAACAGCTGCCTGCGAGACCGAAAGGAAAGTTACTATCCCGGGACAGCTCTTCTACTATCATCAGCAATGGGGGTGCAGAGGCCCGTTGATGCCCCTCACCCTGCGGGTTTCAGGGAAATTCCCTGGTGAACCGTCGTTGATGGCTGTGGCGGTTGGCCCATGTGATAGCCTCCTCGACATTTGGGACTTCTTGTTGGGCAGGCGTTTCCTGGCCAACACTGCGCCAAGATAACCGTCCTACCCCCCAACATCACCACCCCCCCCCCCCCCCCCCGCAGGCTCAACTTGCACAATGGCAAACAGGGCCCAGCACTGAGGGCAGCCAACAGTTCCTCCATTCATACTTTTGGGACCCGCACCATTCCTCTTCGGTTCAACAACAGCCGCTTTATATGGGCCTTCACCCTCGTGGCAGTGGCACAACCGCTCCTAGGGCCAACTTCTTTCGTACCCACTGCTCGCTTGTCATCCTCAAGGGACAGCACTTGGTGCACACCAGAACTTTCCAGACTCTGCTTCTGGGGGAAGTTACACAACTGGACTCTGTAACACTTTCAGACAATGAATTTGCCCGCATCCTGGCGGAGTTCCCCTCAAAAGTGGCACAACAGTTCTCCACAGCCAACCCAAAGCACAGGATAAGGTACCACATTTTGACCCAGGGCCCTCACTCCATGCCAGGGCACATCCCACTCCTTCTCAAAAAGCTCAGCCTGGCGAAGGAGGAGTTTAAGAAAATGGAGAGCTGGGGTATTCTGACTGTCCCTGGGCCTCCCCCCTCCACATGGTGCCCAAATCAGCAGGGGGTTGGAAACCATGCAGTGACAACCACTGCCTCAATGAGGCCTCCTCACCTGACAGATATCCTATGCCACACATCCAAGACTTTGCCACCAACCCACTTTGGGCACATGTTTCTCCAAGGAGGACCTCATTGAAGGACAGTTGCAACCCCTGGCCTTTTTCTGCAGGCACCTCTACCCTGAGAGCTGTTAGCACTGTACCTGGCAGTAAGACATTTCCATTACTTTTAGGAAGGCCAGCAATTTAAGATCTTCACTGATCACGCACCACTGGCCTTTGCCTTCCATAGGTTATTGGACCCATGGTCGGCCTGACAACAGACACTTGTCCTACATGGCTGAATTTACCACGGATATACAGCACATCATGGGGAAAAGCAACGGTCTGTAATACCCCACGATCAAGTTGGTACATGCGCTGTCAAGGGGGTCGACTACGTGGCCCTTGCCAAAGCACAACAGCAGGACCCTGAGATCCCCACGAGATAGGCGTCTCCAGCCTCAGGGTAGAAGAAACCCCTGTCGGCCCAGGTAACCTGACACTACTGTGCGATGTCTCTACCGGTAGCCCACTCCCCATTGTTCCAGTCACGTGGATGCACCAGATTTTTGACGTCATACACAACCTGGCACATCCCACAATCTGAGCCATGGTCAAAAATGGTGGCTAACAGGTTTGTCTGGCATGGCCTCCAAAAGCAGGTCATCCAGTGGACCAAAACCTTCATGATCTACCAGTCCTCCAAAGTGCCGTTTCACATGAGAGCACCCAGACAGACCTTTGAACTAGCGCGGTGCAGGTTCAGCCATGTACACGTTGACATAGTGGTGCCGTTACCATTTTCGCGTGGGGTGAGATACCTCTTGACCATGGTAGACCACTCCACGAGGTGGCTTGAGGCAGTCCCACTGGCTGATACCACCACAGAAACCTATGCCAGGGCACTCATCAACACATGAGTCTCCAGATTCGGGATCCCAAAGCACCTAATCTCGGGGGGGGGGGGGGGGGGGCACAATTTACCTCTGGGCAGTGCTGATAAACTTCCTGGGGACACAGAATCACTACACCGTGGCCTATCACTCTCAGGCCTATGGGTTGGTGGAGCATTTTCACAGGCACCTCAAGGCAGCCTTGATGGCCTAGCTCAAGGATCCCAACTGGGTGGAAGAATTGCCTTGGGTCCTGTTGGAGATTAATTCTGTGCCAAAGCAAGACTTCAATCCCTTGGTGGTGGATAATGTCTACGGCGCACCCTTAATCATTCCCGGGGAGTTTCCACCCTCCGATAAACGCCCAGACGACCCCGCGGCAACCCTCAAGAACTTGCAGCGAAAACTGGGGTATCTGGACCTGCAGAAATCCCCATCACACAGCCAGCCCAAACACAACATCCCCAGGGACTTAAAGACTTGTCAGTACATATTTGTGAAAAAGGTAACACACAGGCCGCGCCTATAACGACAATACAAGGGGCCCGACAGGGTCATCAGGGACAACAGCTCCATCTTCGTCCTCAACATCAATGATGAGGAGGCTTTTAACGTCAAGCACTTGAAATCAGCATATCTGGACTGTAATGAGCCAGTCTCCACACCTCCCCCATGGCACAGGGGCAGACTGCCCAAGGCAATGGACAATGGCCCTTTTGCTGGTTCTGGGGGTGGGGGGGGGGTCTGCAGGTGGGTAGGGTCGTGTACCAACCCATGCATGGAGACACAACCGGCCCACAAAATGGCCGATGAATGTGGTGACCACGCTGTGGAAAGATCTAGCGATATTCAATCTTCTCCGAGCGCACAATTTATGAATCTTCCTAAAAGGAGGGCATTTCAACCAGGTTCAACTATGCAAGTTGATCATACTCAACAATTGATGTCTCTTTGTGTTGCCGAAGAACCAGTGACAAGTCAAGGAACCCCACCAATGACATCACTTACATACCAAGGAAACCTATCAATGCTATCACTTACAACTCAAGGTCCTACACCTATGGCACCAGTTCAAATTCCACATGCTCCATTCACCACAAGACAACCAGTCGCAAGCCATGGTGGACAAGAAAATATATTATCACTAATAGCAAAACAAAATGAAATTTCTGCTATGTTAGCTAAGAAAGAAATTACAGTTTCCAATGGAGATCCATTACAATATCCTATGTTCATAAATTCCTTTGAACGTCACACTGAAAGTAATACTAAAAATGCTAAAGATCGTCTGTATTATCTAGAACAGTATACTGAAGGACAGGTGAAGGAACTAGTCCAAAATTGCCAATATATGGATCCAGACCAAGGTTTTAAAAGGGCAGAAGAATTATTGCATCACCATTATAGCTATGAACATAAAATTGCAAGGGCCCACATGGACAAGATTCTTTCTTGGTCAACAATAAAATCAGAGGATGCAAAGGCTTTACAAGCATATGCACTCTTTCAGAGAGGATGTTGTAATGCAATGGGAAGTAGTGTATATTTGCAAGAGCTGAATTTGCTTACTAATTTATCAATTATTATCAACAAATTACCTTATGAGCTGAATGACTTATGGAGAACCACAGTTGCAGAGCTCAAAGTGATTCCCGGAAGGGATGCTACCTTTAGGCATGTGGTACAATTTTTGGAATGGCATGTGCATGTTAACAACATACCAGTATTTGGAAATATTAAGGATACTTCAATAGTTCCTAAAGATGTAAAGAAGTTTAAATCATCATCTCAACAGAAACCAAGTGGAAGTACCTTTGTTACTGCTGTGTCAGATACAAGCACAAGGAAACAATGGAAAAAGATCAGACTGTTCAGGAAAGCTGTTTATATTGAAAGATAAACATGCTTTAGAAAAATGTTCAGGATTGGAGAAAAGGTCATATGACAAGAAATTAACCTTTTTAAAGAAGAATGGAATATGTTTTGGTTGCTTGGGAAAAGGATACATCAGTCAAAACTTGTAATAAGTGACTTTGTTGTGACATATGTAGTTTAAAACATCCCAAGTTACTGCATACTCAATGAAGTAAAGTTGAGAAAGAAGCAAACAATCGGAATCCAAGACTGAAGACACAGTCAAAGAAAATGCCTCCGCTTCGGTTCAGACAGTCTTATACATTTCTTGATCCAGGAAGTACCACATCATTTTGTACTGTTGAGTTGATGAATAAACAATCTTCATGGTAAAAAATCACAGATCTTGTTGAAGACAATGAATGATGAAAGGAATATTGAAACTAATATAGTTTCAGATTTAGATTGCTGGATTGAATAGTATTGAATTTTGCGATCTTCCAAGTGTATATACTCAGAAGACTATGCCAATGAATAAGGAAAATATTCCATATCCAGATGATATCAAACAATGGGAGCATCTAAAAGATGTTTGCAAACCCAAGCCCGATGTTAAAATCGAGATATTAATTGGATTAGATGTACCAAATGCTCTTGAACCTCTAGAAGTAATAAGGAGTCAAAATGACGGACCTTATGACGTTTGAACGTTGCTTGGATGGACAATTAATGGACCATTAGGAGTAAAATGAATAATGATCAGGAGTTGTCGAATGTAAATGTCAACTGCCAAAATGTTTGGCCTGGAAGTCAGCCTGAAGAAAATTGAGGTCCTCCATCAGCCAGCTCCCCACCAGGACTACCAGCCCCCCCACATCTCTATTGAGCACACAGAACTCAAAACGGTCAACCAGTTTACCTACCTAGGCTGCACCATTTCATCTGATGCACGGATCAGATACGAGATAGACAACAGACTCGCCAAGGCAAATAGCACCTTTGGAAGACTACACAAAAAAGTCTGGAAAAACAACCACCTGAAGAAACACACAAAGATCAGTGTGTACAGAGCCTTTGTCATACCCACACTCCTGTTCAGCTCCGAATCATGGGTCCTCTACCAGCATCACCTACGGCTCCTAGAACACTTCCATCAGCGTTGTCTCCGCTCCATCCTCAACATTCATTGGAGTGACTTCATCACCAACATCTAAGTACTCGAGCTGGCAGAGTCCGCAAGCATCGAATCCACGCTGCTGAAGACCCAACTGCGCTGGGTGGGTCACGTCTCCAGAATGGAGGACCATCGCCTTCCCATGATCGTGTTATATGGCAAGCTCTCCACTGGCCACTGAGACAGAGGTGCTCCAAAGAAGAGGTACAAGGACTGCTGAAAGAAATCTCTTGGTGCCTGCCACATTGACCACTGCCAGTGGGCTGATATCGCCTCCAACCGTGCATCTTGGCGCCTCACTGTTCGGCGCGCAGCAACCTCCTTTGAAGAAGACCGCAGAGCTCACCTCACTGACAAAAGACAAAGGAGGAAAAACCCAACACCCAACCCCAACCCACCAATTTTCCCTTGCAACCGCTGCAACCGTGCCTGCCTGTCCCGCGTCGGACTTGTCAGTCACCAACGAGCCTGCAGCAGACGTGGATATACTCCTCCATAAATCTTCATCCGCGAAGCCAAGCCAAAGAAAGATTTGATTGTAGAGCATAATTTCAAGGAGTTTAATTGAATCCTCAACTTTTACAAGGTCCAAACTTAGCCAGTACTTTAATAGGTGTTCTGATAAGATTTTGTAAAGAGCCTATTGTAATTACTGCAAATATTGAAAAAATGTTTCATCAAGTAGAAATATCATCAAAAGATTGTGATTTTCTACAATTGTTATGGTGCCCTAATCGCAATTACAGTAAAGATACGATGAATACAGAAGGACAATTCATTTATTTGTTGCAACTTTGTCACCGAGTTGTGCAAATTTTGCTCTCAGGAAATGTGCTGAAGATTATGAAGAGCAATTTAGTTCTCAAACTATAAATATCATCAGAAATAATTTCTATGTTGCTGATTGTCTTACTTCAGTGGTTTTGGAAAAAGAAGCAATAGATCTTTATCACGAGTTAAAAGAGTTCTGTAATAAAGGAGGTTTCTTCCTTACGAAATGGATTAGCAATAGTCGAGATGTGTTGGCTGTTATTGGTGAGGGAGAAAGAGCAAAAGAGATAAAACATCTTGACTTGGAAAGAATTCTAGAAGTGCAATGGTGTGTTCAATCTGATGTTTTCAAATTCTAAATCGTGTTGAAAGAACGACTTTTGACAAGAAGAGGCATTGTTTCAATCGTAAGTTCAATATATGATCCTTTGGGAATATTAGCACCAGTAGTATTAATAGCCAAGAAAATTCTGCAAGAATTGTGCAGAAAAAAAATTTGGATAGGGATGAAGTTATATTAGATTCCATCGCACAAGAATGGATGAATTGGATTGAAAGTCTTAAAATGTTAGAAAGTTTTGAAGTCAACAGATGTTTTAAACCTACAGACTTTGGAGTGACCACATTTGCTCAATTGCACCATTTTGCTGACGCAAGTTATGGTACTGTCTGTTATTTAGTATTGCAAAATAACCAAGAGCAAGTACATTGTGGATTTGTAATGGGAAAAACCAGTCACCATACCTCGAATGGAATTGACTGCCACTACTATGGTGAGCAAAATGGACACTGTGTTAAGAAGTTAACAGATTCCATGTTTTGGACTGATAGTACATTATTGCTTAAATACATTAATAACAAAACCATGAGGTTTTGTGACTAATTTCTTTTGCAATCTCAAGAAGATTGGTCTCAAAATCCAGAAGAGTTAAAAGAAGTTTCAATAGAAAATCCAAAAATCCAAAGCACTATTGTGAATACTATTCAAATATCTAATGAGAATTATCCAATTATTCGATTAATTTGCTATTATTCTTCATGGTTTTGGCTGAACAAGTCAGTAGCATGGGTTATTAGATTAAAAACTATGTTTTTACATCGTATCAAGAAAGAGAATCTGAAGTCTCGAAAGAGCTGTTACCTATCAGTGGATGATTTGGCGAATTCTGAATTGGAGATAATTCGTTTTTTGGTTTTTAATAATGAGATCTCAAAATTGAAGAATCTGAATGTTACAAAAACAAGTCATGTTTATAAGCTAAATTCTATTCTTGTAAATGATGCATTGAGAGTAAGAGGAAGATTGGAAAAAGCAATAATGCCAGAAGTGAAACATCCAATTATATTAGCTAAAGAATTTCACATTTATGAATTGTTTGTTTGACATATACATGAGGTCATGGTGGTTATAATCATGCATTGTCAGAATTGCGCCAGAAATATTGGATACTTGATGCTTCAACATTGATCAAAAGAATTACATCAAAATGTGTTGACGTGCAAATGCTAAACCTGGACAACAAGAAATGACAAATTTACCACAAGACAGAGTTTCACCTGATGAACCCCCATTTAACAACATTACTTCAATATAAATTGCTCTCATGGTCAAACAAGTAAAATTGTGGTTTATAATGTTACCATAGTTACTATAACATCATATGTTGTAATATCTGGGTGTACGGGGAGCCTACTCTTTGCAAATGTAGTTGCTGAGCATTCCTTCTGAATTCCATAACTGAGATACACCAATCAAACAGTGCTTAAAGAAGAGGTGTGGTGAGGTCCACAGTAATCATTGCATGTCAGAAAGTTTTCAGCCCAATTACAGGCACACAATCCTTGATCCGGAACCCTTGGGGGACAGTGTATTCCGAATTTCGGAATTTTCCAGATTTCGGAAAGTCAGATTTAAGCCCACCTGAGTTATGTTACCGTATCCATTCCCAACCACTTCCAGTTGCGCTGTCGTCTCCCCCCACCACCTGCCCAACTTGCGCTGTCGGTCCTCCCCCATCGCCCACCCGCCCCATGCTGACAGTCTCTCACCCGCCCAACTTGCGCTGTCGACCCCCCCTCGCCCCCCTGACTCGCACTGCCGGTCTTCCCCCTCACCGGCTCAGTTCGCGCTGCCGGTCTTCCCCCACCTCGCCCGTCCGGCTTGCACTGCCTGTCTCTACCCCTTGCCTGCCCGACTCGCGCTGCCACCTCTCTCCCCATTTGCCAGATTTTGGAGCTTTCCAGATTTTAGATATCCGGATAAAAGATTGTGTACCTGTAACAGGTGAAATATTGGTTGTCAAAAAGAGCTGTCGATCCCCCCCTTACCTGCCCACATGCCCAGTCACCAATGAAAATGACAAGAGATCAAAGATGGCCATATAATTTACTTCACTGTGATTGCAACCATTTCATCACTAGTTAAACTGATTTATTAGTTGCATATTAATGTTTTGAACATCTAATTACACTATATGTAAACAATTTAGATTGTGGAATAAACAGCTTTATGGCTAATTTTGCAGAGGATACAAAAATAATGAAGAGGCAGGTGGTGAGGTGGAATCAGGAGGCAGAAAGACATATATTAGGAGAATGGGCAAAGAAGTGGCAAATGAAATACAATGTTGGAAAATGTAGGGCCATTCACTTTCACAGAAAGAATAAAAAGGCTGTTATTTGGATGGAGGGAAAATTCAAATGTCCCAAGGGACTTGGGAGTCCCTGTGCAGAATACCCCAAAGATTAGCCTCCAGATTGAGTTGGTGGTGAAGAAGGTGAATGCAACGTTGAAATTCATATCTGGAGGGATGTGATGTTGAGGCTTTATAAAGTTCTGTTGAGGCCTCACTTGAAGTATGGGGTACAGATTCAGATTCTTTATTTAAAAAAAGGATGTGCTGTAATTGGAGAGGGTTCAGAGAAGATTCACAACAATGATTCCTGGAATGAAGGGCAATACCTTACATGCCATTGAAACAATAGTGTTGGGGGTGTGGCTTGCATGATTGCTAGGGCTCTCAACCATCTGAAGTTTATGGTATGTGGCTCTTATGTTAAGCAAGTTTGGCCACCCCTGGATTAGTATATGAGGAACTTTTGATGTCTCTTGGAATGTATGTGTTGGGAGTTCAGAAGAATGACGGTAGATCTCAAAGAAACATTTTGAAAGGCCTGAACAAAGTAGATGTGGCAATCGGGTGACACAACTTCATGATTGAAGGGTGCCCATTTAAAACAGGGATGCAGAGGAATTTCATTAGCCAGAGAGTGTGAACCTCTGAAATTTGCTGCCACGGGTGGCTGTGGAGGCAAATTCTTTGGATGTCTTTCAGGCAGAGGTTGATTGGTATCTGAATAGTCAGGGTATCAAAGGTTATGGAAAGTAGGGCTGAGTGGGAGAATAAATCAGGTCATGATGAAATAGCTGAGCAAATGCGATGGACCGAATGTCCTACTTCTGCTTCTATATCTTATGGTCTTATGGCTATTTACCATAAACATAATTAGTTGTGATGAATTAGAATAGCTTTTTGTGATCATTGCTGCAAAATCAGGGACAGTGGTTAAAAGATCATAGACTTGAGAACCTGATATCTTATGTGTCGTGCCAGTGGGCCATTTTTTAATCTATAATCTGACAATGTTGGTGTCAAGAGACAAATAGTGAAGTTAACATGGTTTTTACAAAACTATATAAATCTCTGTGCAGCTGCAAGGACTGCAAATATTCACATGGTTAAAATGTCACAAACACTGCAATTAGAAATGTTAATACTTCTGTAATATAACAAATTGTACTGTAATTACTCTCTCACATGCAGCAGTGGACTTGACAAAGACCAATCACCAAGTAGGATAGAGGAAAAAAAAAATTGGTTAAATAAATGGAATGCAACAAAAAAAAAGTCAAGAACCTCCTAAAATTCTAATGTTATCTACAGATTTGATGATGACACCACAGTTGTCAGCAGATTCACAAAAGGCAAGAAGGAAGCGTCCAGGAAGGGGATAGAAAAGCTCATTGAATGGTGACATGTCAACAACCTTTCACTCAACATTAGGAAAACCAAGGAGATGACAGTGGATTTCAGGAGGAACATCTCCAAGGATCTGTTCTGCAATGCAATCAAGAAGGCGGCTCACCAGCAGCTATACTTTGTGAGGTGTTTGAGGAGATTCAGTATAACACTGAAGATGCTCGAAAACTTCTACAGGTGTACTGTGGAGAGCATTTTGGCTGGTTGCATCACTGCCTGGTATGGAGGAATTAACTCTTAGGACAAGAAAAAACTCCAGAGGGTTGTTAACCCAGCATGCAACATCAGACACCAGTCTTCACTCCATCAAGGCCATCTACAAGTGGCAGTGTTTAATACAGCAGGCTGTATCTTCAAAGACCCCCACCATCTAGGCCATGCCCGCTTCACTCTGCTACCATCAGGAAAAAGTACAGGAGCCTAAAGATGAGCACTCAACAGCAAAGGACAGCTTCTTCCCCACTGCCATCAGATTCCTGAATAATCAATGAACCAAAGACACTGCCTTACTTTTTGTGCATTTTTTAGTTATTGTTGTAAGGTGGTTTATATGAATGTTTGCACTGTGACGCTGTCGCAAATATTTCATGACTTGTTCATGACAATAAATTCTGATTCTGAAAATTCTGCATCTCTTGATTCATTTCAAAATTACAGCAATAGAGGCAAAGTCCATTTAGGTGCTGATGACCACTAGTTCCCAAAATGTAAAAAATAAATCATCTTCACTCATGCACTTCCCCATAGAGAGCAACTTGGTGGAAGATCAACTTGAGCAATTCAGGCTGGATATTCCAATACTGTGATTGAGATAACTTTTGATACAAATTTTTAAAAGTAAAATACATGTGCAGGTTTGATAAAACACTAGTAAAACTTATTTATTCAATAAATGGTTACTTTCCAGCTCAGTACTTCTGAGGCAAGTTGGGAGCTTGACAACAGTTGTTTTGGAACAAGTAAATGAATCAGGAAAATTACCCAAAAACTAAATAATTTCAAATAAGAAATAATAAATCTGAGTGTTTCTTTTGATGCCAATTATTAAATCATGAAAATTTACTTTTCAAACACTGAAGAGGATGAAATAATATTTTTTAAAAATGAACTCAAGAGTTAATTTTAAAATTTTGCCTTGGATCGAAGTACAACTTGCAAAACCAGAGCACAATTTAGGTCAAAAAGAACCATTATAAACACCTTAACAACCGCCTCCCCCAACCCCTTTCACGTGTACAAAATTTGCTTGGCAATCTGTAGAGATAAAAGTACGAAAGTTCTGTATAAATGCAGTTAATTACAGGATTGCTCTTTGGTATAAACTCTGCAGTTTTCTTCTGAGGAAGGCTCAGATTCAAAATGCAGTTCAACAGCCACTGCACAATTAATCAGACACACTTCAAAATATTGACAGGTTCAAATTTATAGAAAAATTATAAAAATCAATGTTTCTAGAGCAATTACATAATTCATCACATTCAACCATTATTCTTCACTGACACAGAAAGGGCACATAACTCAAAATTCAATCAAATTCTGAATATTTATTTTATTAGGTGTAAAGCCAGTAAACACATCAATTGGATGTTATGTTGCAGCCACTTTGCAATATGGTGGTTCTGTATTCAATTATCTCAAAAAAGTTTCCTATGAAGAAATTCTGAACTTTCACCATGTTTCCTAGTGAAGAAATTTATAGTCTTAATGGTACTGCCTCAGAGTTCCAAGACCTGGGTAAGATCCTGCCTCAGGTGCTCTATGTGTGGCACTTGCATATTCTTTCCATGGCTGCATAGATTTCTTCCATATGCACTGTTTTCCTCCCTTATCCTGAAATGCTACTCTTGCAGAGTGTAAATAGTCAGGGAAACCAACTGTATCCCTGATGACTTCATCTGCGAGGTACAGGTACACAATCCTTTATCCGGAACCCTTAGGAGACAGTGTGTTCCGAATTTTGGATTTTTCTGGATTTCAGAAAGCCAGATTTAAACCCACCTAAATTGTTCTGCCATATGCATCCTCACCCCCTTCCAGTGGCGCTGCCATCTCCCCCCACCCCGCCCACCCGACTCGCGCTGCCGGTCTCTCCCCACCTCGCCCGCCCGACTCGCGCTGCCGGTCTCTGCCCCTCGCCCGCCCAACTTGCGCTGCCGGTCTCTGCCCCTCGCCCGCCCAACTCGCGCTGTCGGTCTCTCCCCATCGCCCGCCCGACTCGTGCTGCCGGTCTCTCCCCCTCGCCCACCTGACTCTCGGTGCCGGTCTCACCCCCCTCCCCACCTCGCCCACCCGACTCACACTGTCGGTCTCCAGCCCCCTCGCCCGCCCGACTCACGCTGTCGGTCTCCCCTCCCCCCGTTGCCCGCCCGACTCGCGCTGCCGTCTCTCTCTCCCCACTTGCCAGATTTTGGAGCTTTCTGGATTTTAGATGTCCGGATAAAGGATCGTGTACCTGTACATCCAACTGCAGCTTCTTATTGACCGTGTTCGGGAATTAGAGCTGGATGAAATCTGGATCATTTGGGAAGTTGAATGGGTGATAGATAGGAATTACAGGGATTCAATCACACTGAGAAGACAGGAGAAAGGTAGCTGGTTGATATTCAGGTGAGGGAAAAATAATAGGCAGGCAGTACAGGTTACCCATGTGGCCATTCCCGTCAGCAACAAGTATATTCCTTTGGATATTGCTGAGAGTGATGGCCTATCAGGGTCAGGCAGCAGCCAGACATATCACCATGATTGGCTCTGAGTCTAAGAAGGGTGAGGACAGGAAGAGCAATAGTCATAGAGGACTCGATAGTCAGGGGAACTGATAAGAGAATCTGCGGCTGCAAAAGAGACTACAGGATAATATGTTGCCTCCCGAGTGCTCGGGTCCAGGATGTCTGAGCGGGTGCAGATATTCTTAAGGGGGAGAGTGAGCAGCCAGAGGTTGTGGAACTTACTGGTATCAATGACATAGTTAGGAGTGGGGTCAAGGTCCTGTAATGCAAGTTTAAGATATTAGGAAAGAGGATGAAGAGGAGGATCTCCAAGGTGATAATCTCTGGATGACTCCCAGTGCCACGAGCTAGGAAAGGTCAGAACAGGAAGCTAGTGTAGAGAAATGTGAGCTGAGGAGATGGTGCAGGATTTCAAGTTCTTGAATCATTGTAACCTTTTCTGGAGAAGGGATGGCATGTACAAGTTGGGTAGGTTGCACCTTAACTCGAGTGGAACCAGGGAGGTTTGCTAATGCTGTTGGCGCAGGGGTGGGGATTAAACTAGATGGACAAGGGGTTGGGAACCAAAGTGAAGAGGCAGAGGATGAGGCGCAGAAGTAGGAACAGCTGGTAGAGAGTTTGTGTGGAAGGACAGGCAGATAAGGCAAAATTACAGACAGTAGGATGAACTGTAATGCAACAGAAGCACAGTCAAAAGTAACTAAAGCTTTTGCATTTAAATACACACAGCAAAAGAAATAAAGTGGATGTCCTTGTAGAATAGCTACACATTGGCTGGTATGATGTTGTGGCCATCATGGAGTTGATTGTCAAAAATGGATGTCATTGGGAGCTTAATGTCCAAGGATACACAGTGTATCAAAATGATAAGCAGATAAGCATGGGCTTGTTGGTAAGGAACAATATTGAATTATTAGAAAAAGGTGGCATATGATCAGAAAATATAGAATCATTGTGGGTTGAGTAAGAAATGGCAAAGGTAAAAACACACTGTTGGTAGTTATCTACAGACCTCCAAACAGTAGCCAAGATGGGGACAACCGATTAAACAGCAAATAGAAATGGTGTGTTAGAAGGGCAATGTTCTGTTAGTCATGGGGGATTTTATATGCAAGTAGATTGGGAAAATCAAGTTGGGACTAGATCTCAAGAGAGAATTTGTAGGAAGTTTATAAATGATGAGCCCATTTGAGGATTGGCTGTACTGGATTTGCTGTTGTGTAATGCATCAGAGGTGATTAGAGATCTTAGGGAACAATTAAGGGGCAGTGATCACAATATGATTGAGTTCAATTAGAGATTTAACAAGGAAAAACTTCAAGTCAGATGTATTGGTATTTCAGTGGAGTAAAGGGAATTACATTAGCATGAGAGGAACTGGCCAAAGATCATTGGAAGGGGCACTAGGGGGGAAGATGGTAACATGGCAATGGATGGAATTTCTGCAAGAAATTAGGAAATTTTAGGATAATTACATAATAAAAAAGAGGAAATATTCAAATGGAAAAATGTCACAACAGTGGGTAACAAGGGAAGTCAAAGTCAATGTGAAAGCAAAGAGGAAGCAAAAATTACTGGAAAGATTTTGAAGTTTTTTAAAACTTGCAGAAGATCATTTAAAAAATCATAAGGGCAAAGATGAAGTATGAAAGTAGGCTAGCAAATAATATCAAAAAGAATATAAAAATCTTTTTCAACTATGTAAAGAGTTAAAGGAGAGGTGAGAGAAAATACAGGACCATGAGAAAAAAATGCAAGAAATAATAATGGGAGACAAGGAGATGGTAGAGGAACTAAATTAGTATTTTGCATCAGTCTTCACTGTGGAACACATTAGCAGTGTGACAAATGTCCGGGGAGGAAGGTGAGTGCAGTTATTATTTCAAGGGAAAAGCTGCTCACAAAGCTGAATGGTCTAAGAGTGGATAAGTCTCCTGGACCAGATAGATTGCACCCTCAGGTCCTGAAAGAGTTAGAGATTGTGGAGGCATTGGAAATCTTTCAAGAATCAATAGATTCTGGAATAGTCCCGGAGCACTGGAAATTTGCAAATATCACCCCACTATTGTGAGGGAGGGAGGCAGCAGAAAGGAAATTATAGACCGGTTAGCCTGATGTCAGGTTTGGAAAGATGTTGGAGTTGATTGTCAGGGTTGAGGTAATGGAACAAGGCAAATGACAAGATAGGCCAAAACCAGCATGGTTTCCTTAAAATAAAATCTTGCTTGACAAGCCTAGTAGAATTTGTTGAAGTGACAAGCAGGCTAGATAAAGGAGATACAATGGATGTTGTGTATTTGGATTTTCAGAGTGCCTTTGACAAAATGTCGCATGAGGATACTCAAATGGCAAGAACTTATGGTACAACAGGAAACATTCTAGCACGGGTAGAGTATTAGTTGATTGGCAGGAAGCAGGGATCATACTCTGGATGGCTGCCAGTTGCTTGAGGTGTTTCACAGGAGTCAGTATTGGGGTTGCTTCGTTTTATGTTGTATAGTAATCAATCTAAATGATTATGAATGAATGGTTTTGAATGAAATGAATGGCCAAGTTTGCAAAAGATAGGTGGAGGAGCAAGTAGTGTTAAAGAAACAGGGAGGCTGCAGAAGGACTAAGATTGGGAGAATGGGCAGAGAAATGGCAAATGAAATATAATGTTGGAATGTGTACGGTCATGCACTTTGGTCAAAAAAATAAATGTGCAGACCATTTTTCTTTTAAATAGGGAGAAAACTGAAAATATCCAGATGCTAAGAGACATGGGAGTCCTCATGCAGGATCGCCTGAAGGCAAAGTTGCATGTTGAATCATGGTGAAGAAGGCAAATGCAATGCTGGCACTCATTTCAAGAGGAATAGAATTAAAAAAACAGGAATAGTGAGACCTCACTTGGAATATTGTGAGCAGTTTTGTGTTCCTGATTTAAAAAATGTTAAATTTAAATTTTAAAAATTTAAAAGGATGTGCTAACATTGGAGGGGGTTCAGGAGATTCACAAGGGTGATTTCAGGAATGGAAGGTGTGTTCGACTGCTCTTGGACTGTTCTTGTTGAAATTTAGAAGAATGGGGGGGGGGGGTCTTGTTGAAACATTTTGAATGTTGAAAAGCTTGGATAGAGTAGATATAGAAAGGTTGTTTCCCATGGTCTTGGACAAGAGGGCACAATTTCAGGATTGAAAGGTGTCAGTTTAGAAAAGAGATGCAGAGGATTTTCTTCAGCCAGAAGTTGGTAAATCAGTGAAATTTGTTGCCACAGGCCGTTGAGGAGGCCTGGTTAATGGGTGTATTTAAGGCAGAGATTAATAGGTTCTCGATCAGCCAAGCAACATGGGGAGAAGTGGGGCTGAATGGGAAAATGAAAAAGCTCATGATTTAATAGCAGGGCAGACTCAATGGGCTGTAAAACCTATTTTGGCTCCTACATCTTATACGCTGGTAACTTAATTGGCCACTCTAAATTACCCACGTAAATTCATGGCAAAAAGAATCAAAGTGAATGGGTTCACAAAGTGAAAACAAGTCGCAGAGATACATGGATGCAAGAAGAGGTAGAAAGGATAATGAGATTGTTTCCCTGGAAGCTGGCATAGTCCCACTGGGCGGAATTATCGCCAACTGTAGCTACAGGTGCCTAATCTTTTATCCACAATCGTTGGGAATGGAAACCTCCCGTTGTTCAGAATCTTCTGGATTTTGGAATCATTTTGACTTCCATCCCTTTAAGCCCACCCGAGATGCGCTGCAGTTTATTCCTCCCCTCCCCATCACCCACCTGAATCATGCTGCTGTCTCTCTCTCCCCCCACCTGAGTTGGCTGCCCTCTCTCTCCCCTCACCTGCCTGAGTTTCTCTGCCATCTCTCCCCTTCGCCTGCCTGAGTTTCCCTGCCGTCTCTCCCCCTCACCCAACCAAATCAAGCTGCCGTCTCTCCCCCCCGCCATACCAGCGCTAGAACACTCCTTTTCCAGTTCCCCTGGGCTGACACTGGTAAAGCAGTGGGGTATAATGGGTAGTGATGATAGCCATTAAGCCGCCACTGGGCTGTCTGATGATATGCATCCAAGGGTTCTGAAGGAAATGGCGGAAGTTATAGTTGATGCATTGGTGGTCATATACCAAACTTCCTTGGATTTTGGGCAGGTCCCGGCAGACTGGAAGACAGCAAATGTCACACCACTTTTTAAGAAGGGATGTAGGCAGAAGACTGGAAATTATCGGCCAATTAGCTTGACGTCTGTAGTTGGAAAAATGCTTGAAGCCATCATTAAAGATGAAATAGTGAAATTTTTGGAACGTAAGGGTTCAATCAGGCAGACGCAGCATGGTTTTAGAAAGGGAAGATCTTGTTTGACAAACTTGTTAGGATTCTTTGAGGATATAATGGGTGCGGTGGATAGAGGGGAACAGGTTGATGTTGCATATTTGGATTTCCAGAAAGCATTTGATAAGGTGCCGCACAAGAGACTTATCAGTAAGTTACAGGAAAGTGGAGTCCGTGGAAGTATACTGGCCTGGAATGAAAATTGGTTGTCTGACAGGAGGCAGAGAGTCGGGATAAATGGGAGTTTTTCAGGTTGGCAGAGAGTGGTAAGTGGGGTGCCACAGGGGTCAGTGTTAGGCCCACAACTGTTCATCATTTACATTGATGACTTGGAGGAGGGGACAAAATGTGGTGTAGCCAAGTTTGCGGATGACACCAAATTGAGTGGAAGAGCAAATTGTAATGAGGATGTGGAGAGTCTGCAGAGGGATATAGTTTAGCTGGATGAGTGGGCAAAGGTCTGGCAGATGGAATACAATGTTAGTAGTAAGTGTGAGGTTATCCACTTTGGCAAGAAAAATAAAAGAGCTGAATATTATTTAAAGAGTGAAAAACTACAGCATGCTGTTGTGCAGAGGGACTTGGGAGTGCTTGTGCATGAATCGCAAAAAGTTAGGTTGCAGGTGGAGCAGGTTATTAAGAAGGCAAATGGAATGTTGGCCTTCATCGCTAGAGGAATTGAATTCAGGAGTAGGGAGGTAATGTTACAACTGTATAAGGTACTGGTGAGACCGCACCTGGAGTACTGTGTCCAGTTCTGGTCTCCATATTTGAGGAAGGATATACTGGCTTTGGAGACGGTCCAAAGGAGGTTTACTAGGTTGATCCCTGGGATGAAGGGGTTGACTTATGATGGAAGATTAAATCGTTTAGGATTGTATTCGCTCGAGTTTGGAAGAATGAGAGGAGATCTTATAGAAACATATAGGATTATGAAGGGTATGGATAGGATAGACGTAGGAAGGTTTTTTGAGCTGGCCGGGGAAACTAAAACGAGAGGACACAGTCTCAAGATTCGGGGGAGTAGATTTAGGACAGAGGTGAGGAAAAATAGTTTTTCCCAGAGAGTAGTGAATGTTTGGAATTCTCTAACCAGGGAAGTGGTTGAGGCTGCCTCATTAAACATATTTAAAATTCGGTTAGATCAATTTTTACATGATAGAGGAATTAGGGGATATGGGGAGAAGGCAGGTAGGTGGAGTTAGGCCATAAATTAGATCAGCCATGATCTTATTGAATGGCGGAGCAGGCTCGATGGGCCATTTTTGGCCTACTCCTGTTCCTACTTCCTATGTTCCTATGCCGCAATACTGGCCGGGCATCAGTATAGGCAATTCGAAGGTGCTCATATAGTAGCAAAATGCGACAGAACACATGGAGTTAAGCGAAGGTCACATCAGGTCATGTTTGGTACCAAACTCCATCTTTGATGAGCAGGTGTCATCTACCTAAAAAAGTGCCAGTTTTTGGAGGTTGCCAGTTTTCAGAATTCCAGATAAAAGGTTAAGCACTTGTATTCGTAAAATTTCCATCCTATTGCTACACCAATATACCCATTACAAGGCCTGAATATATTACTTTATAACAATTTTGTCAGGTCATACAAATAGTGATTTTTATGATTTCAATTTTGTTGAGTTCTTTAAAAATTTTCCCCAAACACTTGAGTCAGTGTTAAAGTTAAGTAAATCATAATTTACAAAACATAAATTTATCCAAAAGTATAGAAATAAACAAGGCATCAAAAAATATCAAAATATCCTATGTGTCTATTTAGACCTCTAATAACAGAAAATAAAAACTGCAGTTCATTAATATGCTTCACCACAACATCCACCACTATTCCCCACCCCGGAAACCTAGGTATTTGCCCCATTTGTGTGTAGACATGACCAATTGATCAAATTGTTTGTAAGGCCATGTGTTCAAACACTGCCATTTTGCCCATTTCCGAGGTCCACTTTTGAAATGATGGTCCGCACAAATTCTTCCAACCTCTAAGTGTAATTTGTCTTCCTACCATTATACTTGTCTGAATCCAATTTTGAGAGTATTTATCCCCAAATAACCCAAGTTGTGTCTCCCAAGACAAAGTGTGGAGCAAAAAGGAATTGGAATATCTGAAACTTCACCAATATACTGAATATACTGAAAAGTACTGAATTCTGGGACCAAACCAAAGCACATGTACTAAGTCCCCTTTATCCGTCTCACAGAGTGAGCATTTAGGGGTATTTTTCAACACTAATCTATATAACATTGCTTGAGTCCATTAAAAACAGTGCAGAATCTTAAAGTGAATTAGGCATACTCTCAGTTCTCTTGACATTATTGATATTTTTTCAAATTTTCTCCCATTCTTCTGTCTCAAAAACCACACTCAAGTCTATTTCCCATGCTTTTAAGACCCAACAAAAGTTTATCCCCTGATATTTATGTTAAGGCTGAATAATAAAATGAGGCTTTGTGACTTTTACCATATGCAGCCAGTTCAGTAGGCAGTATCATAGCAACTTGTGGGGGTTGCTGTGTCGCACAAGACGCAGTTGAAGATATCTCCAAAATTGTGACATTTTTGGATTAATTTTTGGATTAAATGATTAAAAGATTTTAAACTGTCACCATTATAGAGGTCTCTCAATTTAATTATACCTTTCGCTTGCCATTCCCTCTAGAAAAAAAGGGGACTTATCAATACACAAATTTGGATTCATCCAAATACTCGAAGCTTCATTCAAATACGAATTAAATTTAAAATATCTGGCTAACTTATTCCAGAACAAATACATATGTGATACAATTGGGTGAGATCTTGCACCAGGAGGTAACTTGATAGATGAGCATTGTAATGAACGGATAGGAGGAAGATCAGAACACTCCATATGAGACCAAGTAGGCGCTCTCTCTGGGGGGAGACCATTGTGCTAAAAGCATAATAATGGTACATTAACTTTGGCAAACCTAAGCCCCCCCCCCCCCCCCCCCCCACTTTCAACTGACAATTGTAATTTATTAAGTTTCAAGCGTGGGTATTTACCATTCCAAATAAAAGCCTTAATTATTTTATCAAATTGCTTAAATATGTTAATGGTTTGCACTGGTAATGATTAGAACAAGTAATTAACCTTTGGAATACTATTAATCTTCAAGACATTTACCTTTCCTAATATTGACAACTACAATAATGACCATCTATCTACATCATACATAATATTCTGCAATAATGGATCAAAATTTACCTTTATTAAATCCTCCAGTTGGGGGGAAAAAAAATTTAAATATTATATATTCTTCTTTGACCAATGAAATTGCCCAGGGTAAATAGCAGATGCAGGACAGTATCCAATTAAGGTAATGCTTCTGAGTTAACCTTATACGCTGAGAATCTAAAATAATATTCAAAAGACATTTCACTGACCGACTAGGGTTCAACATAAATAATAAAAGCATCAGTTTATGAACCAGTCCTCCTACACATATCCCTATAAAGTTCTCATTCTCTCTAATAGCTAGTGCTAGGGGCTCCAAAGCTAGACAGAACAACATTGGGGAAAGTGGGGAACCCTGTTGGGTACCCCTCCTAAGAGGGGAATAAGGTGAAATATGACCACCAGTTTGAACCTCTGCCTCAGGTAATCCATTTTTTAAAAATGGGTCCAAAACCAAAAAACTTAAGAATCTTAAACAAATATTCCCATTCCATCCAATCATATGCTTTTTTCAGCATAGAGTGAAATAGTAACTAAAGATAATTTTTAAATCAGCCTCCGACCATGTAATATTCACACATAAATATTTTAAATACTGACAAATATGCTGCCTTCACTCAGAATTCAGTGAGTGCCAATGAATGAAAGCCAATCTTAATTCAAGATAATCTTTCAAAATGTTACTTTATCATATAGCATTATAGTGGCACGCAATAAAGAATTTTAAAATAATATATGGATATTTTTTAGGAATTTCCCAAGGAAGTGAATTTTCTTCCCCTCCATCATATTTTCCCTCATTACTTGTACTCCCACATAAAAACAGTAGAATAGACAGCAAAGTCAACAAGCATAAAAGGGAATTTCCATGTGCTGCCAAGTGGCACAAACAGATGACAAAACATCGGTTGGGCTGAATGAACACGAGCATGTCAAACCTTATTCTGGATATTTCCAACTGTCTTTGCTTTATCCTGACAATTTACCTGTTTATAGAAGTTGTCTTATTATTATGAATAAATGATAAATTAATGCTGACAAAAGGAAAAAAACATTGCTTGTTTGCAATGTAAACCTGATGACTAATGTTAAGAATACACACTGTCTCTTAGTGCATTTGTGTATTCCAGTAACTCTTTATGCAGCCTTTCCAAAGTATTTATTGCAATTAAGAATCAGACAGAAATTTAAATTTTAAATTTAGACCTACAGCATGGTAACAGGCCATTTTAGCCCATGAGTTTGTGCCACCCAATTTACACCCAATTAATCTATATCCCCTGTACATTTTGAATGATGGGAGGAAACCGAAGCCCTCAAGGAAAACCCACGCAGACACAGGGAGAATGTACAAACTCCTTAAAGGGATTCAAACCCCAGTCCAGATCGCTGGTGCTGTAAAGGCATTGCACTAACCACTACATCAAATGTGCCAACTATGCAAGAAGAGTTTTAATTAAAATTGGGAATCACGTTTGAAGCGGATTCTTGGGCTGATGAACCCATTTCTGTGTCATACTTTTCTGTGTTCTCATCCAGTTGTGTCGTGCAGGAAAAACAATTTTTCTCTCAATGTCAGCAAGATAATGGAATCAATTGTGGTTATTAGACTGGGGTGGGGGCAAAGGACGAATCACTCTTCTTCATTGGCATTGGAGATGGTTAGAACCTTCAGGTTCCTTGGTGCCTACTTTTCAGAAGAGTTCTCTGGCAGCCAGCACTTCAAAGCAACCATGAAACAGGAACACCAATGCCTCTACTTTATAAAGGAGGTTTGGAACGTCATTGAATAACTATCAAAAGTGTTGCACTCTCGAAAATATACTACTGACTGGTTGCATCTTAGTTTGGTTTGGAAACTTACATGCCCTTGAGCACAGAAGGCTGCAGAAAATAGGACATCTAGGCAAGTCTATCAAGGGTACTGACCTCCTGTCCACTGAAGACATCTGAATGAGATGCTGCCTCAAGAAGGCAACATTATAAATCAGTGGTTTTCTAACTTTTTCTTTCCACTCACTTACCACCTTAAGTCATCCCTATGCCATGATACTCTGTGATTAGTAAGGGATAACTTAAGGTGGCGCATCACTGTTTTAATCGTACCTAATTGACTTGTTATGTGCACAGCTTCATAACCCCAGAGGAAAATGGCCCAATGACAACTTTTCTCAAGCAAAATATTTCGCTCTTTCCCTCCGATGGCTCCAAAGGCGAAGAAGGAAGTTGCCCCTGCCAAGACTGAAGCTAAATCAAAAGCCTTGAAGGCGAAGAAGGCTGTTTTGAAAGGCGTGCACAGTCACAGGCGGAAGAAAATTAGGACATCGCCTACCTTCAGGAGACCGAAGACACTCAGGCTGAGGAGGCAGCCCAAGTATCCCAGAAAGAGTGCTCCCAGAAGGAACAAGTTGGATCATTATACTATCATTAAATTCCCCCTCACCACTGAGTCTACTATGAAGAAAATCGAAGACAATAATACCTTGGTATTTATTGTTGACATTAAAGCCAATAAGCATCAAATCAAACATGCTGTTAAAAAACTCTATGATATTGATGTGGCTAAAGTCAACACTTTGATCAGGCCTGATGGTGAGAAGAAAGCTTATGTCCGCCTGGCCCCAGACTACGATGCATTGGATGTTGCTAATAAGATTGGCATGATCTAAACTGTGTACAAGAACTGTATAAATAAAACAATAAAATTTAAAGAGAAAAAAAAGCAAAATATTTCAGTGACAATTGGGTCTCAAGCAGTGGTTCTTCACTTGCATGTTGTTATGTGGTGTCCAAAGTCTGGAGAAGGGACTATACATCAGGTACCGAATGGATGGCTCTCTTTTTGAACTTTGCTGCTTGAATGCAATGCCTCAACAGTCATTCAAGAAACCCTTTTTTGCTGATGACTGTGCTCTTGGCGCACAAAGATAGTGATCTACAGTTAATGATGAACAAATTCTCAGATGCTGCTACGCTCTTTGGCCGAACCATCAGCCTGAACAAGACTGAAGTACTCCATCAGTCCATACTAACACCAAAACTATAGAACCAAAATCATGTTGACGACACCCAGCTGACAAATGTAAACAGCTTCAAATACTTGGGGAGCATCATCTCGAGTAATGGACAAAGAAATGGACTCCAAAATCAGCAAGGCCAGCCAGGCTCTGGGGAGGCTGTGTGCCAGAGTCCTCAATCAACACAATATCTGTATCTCCACAGAGCTGTAGTCATCTCTCCTATACGGATGTGAGACCTGGACTCTGTACTGACGTCACATCAAACAACTTGAGATATTCCACATGCGCGACATCCGTTCCATCCTTAGCCTCTGTTAGCAAGACTGTGTCTCCAATCTGGAGGTCTTGGGTCACGTCAAGTCCACCAGCATTAAGTTCCTGATCATCAGAGCCCAGATGCAATGGGTGGGACACGTCATTGGAACAGATGACCACCGTATGCCTCACTAGCTGCTCGATAGTGAACTGAAGACAGGAAGGAAATCTCAAGGTCATCTACATAAATGCTATAAAGATGCTGTGAAGGAAACCCTACACTACTAAGGGAATTAAGGGATATGTGAAAAATGCAGGTCAGCGGAGAGGAGCCCATCATAATAACATTGAATGACAGAGCAAGCTCATGAGCCAGATGGCCTACTCTTGTTCATATTTCTTATGTACCTTAATCATAACACTGTTCCAGGACCATCAACAATCTGTCTGTACTATTGGAACATCATACATAACTGCAACTGTGAATATTTAACTATCCTTTTGTATGTTTTTTCCCCTCTCACATGGCTATTTATATGTTAGTGTATTTTGCTTAACCATGTAGCTGCAGCAAGCAAGAATTTCAGTGCATCTCTACATTGTACTTGTGTATGAGAAAATAAAATCTCATCATCACCACCACCCCTCAGTCTTGTTCAATCCCTACAATCTAATCTTTCTCCACATCCCACACCTCCAATCAAGGCAACTCCATGCTGAATCCCCTCTGCATTCTCTCCCATGCAACCACATCTTTTCTATGGTGTGGCAACTCGAACTGCACACAATACTCCAAATCTAACCAGTATTTTGTAAACTTGCTACATCAGGTGTCATTCTTTATATTCTTTGAGGAATTAGTATTGCCATGCTACAGTATCCAACTTCATCACCACCCTCTTTCCCCGTGTAGCAACTTTCAGGGAACTATGGACTTAAATCTCAAGATCCTACTGTCCATCAACATTCCTCAGCATTCTATTTTTCACTGAATGTGTCCTACCCTAATTGACTTCCCAAGAAGAATTACCTTCTACTTGTCAGATTTAAATTGTGATGTGCTTTTGAAAGCTATTAAAAGCAACTTACATGGGCAGATTTGGAAATTTGTATCGTCACTGTGGGTTAAGTTATCATGCAGTGAACAGAACATGATATCACTCTCAGTACAGCAATGAATGTCTTTCCAGGTTGTATGCATGGGTTCATTAGGGTTTGTATGTTTTTATTATTTCTTTTATTCATTCTCATGATCTTAGCATTGCTGACAGGGCCATCATTTATTTACGATTTCTATTTGCCACTGATAAGATGACAATGAGACATCACCTTGAATAGCTTTAGGCCTTTTAGCAAAGGTACTCACACAAGGGTTTAGATCCAGTAATGACTTTCTCCACTGACTACTCACCTTTGACATTTAAACGTATGATCTCAGAGTCACCCACCACCAATATCCTAGAGCCGGGGATGACTTAGAAAAACTCAACTTGACCAACCACCAAAATACGATATTTAAAAGAGCAGGTCAGAGTCGGAATCCTGCAGTTTGTGACCCAACTCTTAGGAAGCTAAGGCCTTTCTGTCATCAGCAGGTCATAATTTGGGTGCATAATGATACATTTTCAGGTCAGGACAATGTGTGACAGAGACAGGATCCAGCAGCTGGAGAAGTTCCCATACAACTGCTTGCTGGTAGAAGTCAGGGGATTGAGATAAGGTGTTGAGAGTAATTACAATGCATGTTCAAAATTATCCACACCACAGCTACTGTGCATAGGTGATGGTGAATGTTTATGGTGGTAGATGGTTCAACAGTCAAGTAGACTGATTTGTCCTGATTGGTGTGGAGTTCCATGAGAGTTGTTGATACTGTACTCATCAAGACAAGTGGAGAGTATTCCATCACGCTCACTATTGGTGACTTCCAGGTGACAGAAAGGCTTTGGTTTCCTCGGAACGAATCACTCATTACAGGATATGCAGCCTCTGACAAACAGTATTTATGGAGTTGATCAAGTTGAGTTTCATTGGTGACAGGATATTGGTGCCATTAAAAGTCAAGGATACAGTTAGCATAGTGGTTAGGGGTGGCACAGTTAGCACATTGCTATTACAGTGCCAGCAACCAGTTTGAATCCGCCACAGTACATTCTCCCCATGGGTTTCCACTGGGTGTCCCAGTTTTCTCCCATCATCCAAAAACATACAGGGTTTGTAAGTTAATTGGTGATTTGGGGCAGCACAGCCTCGAGCCAGAAGGGCCCATTAACATGCTGTATCTCTAAAAAGAAATGTAACACAGTTAGTCTCTTGTTGAAGGTGGTCAGGGCCTGGCACTTATCAGCCCATGCCCAAAAAAAAATCTCTAGGTCTAGTTGCAGGCATGTGTACAGTTTCATTTGCTAAGGAGTTGCCACAGTGGGCCCAAAGACACTGTCCCAAGAAACTCCTGGAGTAGCATCCTGTGTCTGCAAAGATTCACCCCTGAAAATTAAACTATCTTCATTTGTGTGGGACAGGACTCCAACTATTGGAGTATTGGATGCCTATCAGTTTCACTGGGAGTCCCTGATGAAACAATCAAAAGTTGCTTTGATGCCAGACTGTCACTCTGGCCTCACCTCCAGAATTCAGCTCTTCAGTCCATGATTAGAGCATGGCTGATGTGGTCAGTTTGTGGAACGTTGGTGCGCATGTGCTGTTTGATAGCAATGATTGAGCACTCTCTTGTCACTTTGTTATTGAACAAAGTAACTCGATTGTATGTCTTGTTTTATGTGAACAGGATACCTGGATAATTTTCCACATTGCTCGTGGTAGTGTGATGCCCACCTAGTGGGAAAAATACTTTGTGTTAGGTAGGAAGATCACAAAACATTTCAAGGTCTCAGAACTGAAATGTTAAATGTTTTTCTTTACACAGATGCATCCTGGCACAGATAATTGCAGTGTGTTCCGCTGTTTCTGTTTATTACTTAGAAGCCTAATAGCCTGAATACACCAGAGATTGTCTAATCTCGGAAGCTAAGCAGACTCAGGCCTGGTCAGTACTTGGAGGAGAGACCTCCCAGAAACACCAGATGCTGTAGGTTTTTGTGAGGGGCGCTGGACAAAGTGGCGACTCTGTCTGCTTACGGTAGGCAAAGATTAAAGAATTTCATGTACGTTACATTCTAAATGTAGTATTACATTACAATAATGGAACATTTATCTTTGTTCAACGCAAGTAGACCCCTCACCTTACCTTGAAAGTAACTCAATTATGACATCGGAAGTTATCAGTTTATGATGTGTGTGGATAATGTGAACTTGCATTCATGATTGATGCTCTTCACCATAGTTTTGAAACTTAAGACCAGGTACGGTGGGCTCTTGAGGACTTGAGCATTTAGTTGAGGTGTGGCCTTTTCAACTGGAAGCAAAGCTTACTCAAATAGGCTGCTATAGGATGGTAAAGGGCAGTCACATCAAGGACCAAGTTGGGGATGAGGTGATCTTTCAAGTGTTCTTCCCGGTGGGTGTTTTACTGTCTCACTCCCTAACAAGTTCACCACTATTCCTTGACTCTTAATGGAATAAACTGCTGTATTTGGCCTAATCTATGCGGATACTGACTCATACCTGTCAAGTTGCTGAGGTTTCTGCATTCCCTCCATCCATCATCTATTATTTATGTCCTAGGGTTTCTGCTAGAGCTCTGCTTTTGGGTGCCTTTAGAGGGGGTTCTTTTTCCTTGAACAAAGAAAAAGCTTGCAATCCAGGAATGCTTTACCTTTGCCATTAATTAGCTCCTCAATCTTCTGCATTCTCAATACCAATCCTGGTATTTCCTGATGGAGAAAATAAAAATCTCATCTCAGTTTCCAATTATGGTGGATTTAATGGAATCATAAGATGAAATTTGGAAACTCTGGGTCTTGCAACCTGGGACTTGATGGGTTGTCTTTGAGGAGCTGTCAGAAAAGAGCCAAATTTTGCAATATTTGTGAGCTCTGACATTGATCATCATTTTAAAGCCAGTATGATTGAGATAATTAGCCAGCAACTCATTGACATCTATGAAGGTGTGAGGAATGCATCCATCTTTATGAATACACACTCAGATGGTAATATAATCTAACAGATACCTGTGCTTAGACAGCTTGTGGTGTGGGGGATTGTTGCCATGAAGTCTTGTGCTTTTCCTGGTGAAACAGGATACTGGTTACAAGGCTAAGCATTTTGTCAAGAGGAAACTATTGGAGTTACCCTGCCCTACACCTACTGTACCTTCCTGACTGATTATACCTTGTCAACAGCCTGTGTCTCTTCCAGTCCTGATGTTTAAGTTTACTAGGAGGATCAGCTCATCTAGCTTTGGGATGTGGTAATATGCGGAGCTTCAAGATTGGAGTAAAAATCCTCTGACTTTCATCTAAACTTTCCAGAGTTAGGGCATATACATGGATGAGCAAGGCACGTTGGTTCCATATCAAACATAGTCAAAGAATGTTCACCACATTGCAGGGTGGGTGTTGGTTACTTATTCTTAATGACAAAGTTCACTCCATTAAGATGAGGTTCTCTTCCAGTTTACCTCTCTTTAAGCTGTACCATTACCTTGTTCATTAAATTGGCAGTCTTCTACTCAACAATCTCACTCAATGCAGCAATTGTGATGTTAAAATATAGGTACACAATCCTTTATCCGGCGGGCGAGGGGTGGGAGACTGGCCGCGCGAGTCGGGCGGGCGGGCGAGGAGTGGGCAATCGGCCGTGCGAGTCGGGCGGGCGAGGGGTGGGGGAGCGGCCGCGCGAGTCGGGCGGGCGAGGGGTGGGGGAGCGGCCGCGCGAGTCGGGCGGGCGAGGGGTGGGGGAGCGGCCGCGCGAGTCGGGCGGGCGAGGGGTGGGGGAGCGGCCGCGCGAGTCGGGCGGGCGAGGGGTGGGGGAGCGGCCGCGCGAGTCGGGCGGGCGAGGGTTGGGGGACCGGCCGCGCGAGTCGGGCGGGCGAGGGGTGGGGGACCGGCCGCGCGAGTCGGGCGGGCGAGGGGTGGGGGACCGGCCGCGCGAGTCGGGCGGGCGAGGGGTGGGGGACCGGCCGCGTGAGTCGGGCGGGCGAGGGGTGGGGGACCGGCCGCGCGAGTCGGGCGGGCGAGGGGTGGGGGACCGGCCGCGCGAGTGAGGGGTGGGGGACCGGCCGCGCGAGTCGGGTGGGCGGGGAGACATCGGCGCAATTGGAACGGGGTGGGGGTGGATACGGCAGCACAATTCAGGTGGGCTTAAATTTGGCTTTCCGAAATCCGGAAAAATCTGAAATCCGGAAAAATCTGAAATCCGGAAAAATCTGAAATCCGGAACACAGTGTCCCCCAAGGGTTCTGGATAAAGGATTGTGTACCTGTATCTAAATTCCTGACTCGTGTTAGCAGAGCAGCGTTCTGTCATTGTTGGAATTCACCACACGAACCCTAGTTCAGGTCCAAAAACTCTTACTCAATATGTACTTGCCCACATACAACTTTTAATACGGGATCATTGTTGCGCATCAGGGGTTCATGGGGTTCACAGGACAAAATCTTGATACAGTGACAAGGATTTACAGTTGCCATAGTTGGAATCTGGAAACCAAACTCTTATGGGGGTACCAAAACTCAAACATGAGGGCAAAACACAGGAGCCACCTGGCACACACTTACATGTAGACTTCACATCTTATTGCTCAACACCAAACTGTTACTTTATAGACAAGATTGTATGGAATGTACATTATACGGAATGCAAGCTTTTAAACAATAAATCTCTTCAGATAAAATACCAAAAGGGATCCCATATGAAGAGATAACAATTTAAGTGATGCAAGTTTACCAAATTGGAAAAATGTGTTATCTTGTTTATGTACATGACACTATTTTGACACTAACACAGGATGCTGGAAATAAAACAAATTGCTGGAGATACTCTGCCGGTCACGCAGCATCTATGAAGAGAGCAATGAGGTTTCTGGTCAGTACGTCAGAGCTCAGATGGGTGAGCGGAGCCAAAGAGGGGATCAACTTTTTCACGGTTCATACAAAAACACATAATTTTTAGATCATAAAAGAGGTCAACTATTTCAAGGTATCAACAATTACCTGATATGTTAGATTACTGCAAAATTTACTCTGCCCTGAATTTTTTGGTTTCAAATCACCAATGCCATTAAAGTGCATCACAAAGGAATTCCAAAATACCATTTTTACAAATGTGTTTGACCCAACTACACTTGAATCAATGGTAGAACAATTATTGTTTCAGCTTATAGTACGTATAGTTACTGAAAATTGCTTTAAACCTCAATTTAACTTTAATTTGAAGTGTGTTCGAGAATATACTTAAATATTTTTAATCAAATATTTATTTTTCAATGAAGGCCATTAATTAATCTGCATTCATGCAGGTGATTAATATGGACAAAAATTAACAATATTTCCACATGCTAATCTTAAAAAGAAATACAATTTAAAGAATGCTTTTCAACTGTTTCAGTGTTAACGAAGTAGGTTGATTCATGGGAGAATGAGCAGGAGGGAGGGTTTTGGGCAAATGGGAAATAGATAGGTCAAGGGAGAGCAGGAGAGGTGGAGGAAGGCTTGAACAGGATGCATGAACAAAAGAATGATGTAGCAAAGGCTAGACTCCCACTCCATCCTACCCCCCCCCCCTCTTCAAAGCTTATATTTGACCTCTGGTGCTCTGACTCAGTCCTTAATGCTTACTGAATGCTCGTGGTGAGTTTGATTTGCCTGCTGTTATCCAGCCATTGATCCAAGAGCAGCACCTGCGTTTCTAGTCACTCTTCCAACACCCTGAACTGTTGAAAGCTACTTTCACTCTGGGTTTGCAGTTCTAAATCACATCCATGGTTGACTTGTACTCTTCACATTGTCCTAAAACTGCTTCTGGTTCATTTCAGGCATCAACATCCAGAACAAGTTAAAAATGGGGGATGGGGACAGGGGTCATATCAAAACAATCCAGCAGAACTATCACTCGCCTAACAAAGTGCTGGAAGATGAATTAGTATCAAAATGAACTAGACCTAGAGGCATGGGATAGGGTTATTAACAAACTGGATCAGAATAGGACCTGGCCAGGAAAGTTTTCTTGCTCTCCTATCCTCAAAATGGTTATCTGGAATTCCCAGTTGTAAGTCACTTCAATTTCCCTGCTCACTGTCACATCAACTTGTCTGTCCTCAGCCTCTTCCACTGCCAATGGGAGACCAAACTCAAAACGACCTCCTATTCCATCTGGGTGGTCGACAACCCAATGGGATGAACAATGAATTCTCCAGTTTCAGGTAATCTCCTCCTCTTCTGATTTTTTTTTCCTATTTCTGAAATGTAGCCTTCTTTATTCATCCCAAAGCACCTGTTTGCCAGCTTTGTTTCCCCCACCCCCACCACTCCACCTGCCATCACTGAAAACTTCCTATTGGATCCCCAATCCCCTCCCCAATGCTCACATCTGGCAAACATCTCATTTGGTTCCAATCTTCACCTTATCAGATTCCATAATCTGCAACTCTGTTGTCTCCACTTATCACCTTCCAATCTAACTCCTACTTTTCTTCCCCCACTTGACTACACGTCAATGTCCCTCACCTTGCTGCACCTATCAGTTGCCAGTACTAACCCACCCCTCCTCTTCACTTTTTTATATAGTGGTATTTCCCCTCTATTTTTTTCAATCCAGATTTAATTTAATTCACAGATTTTACACAGAAACAGGTCCTAACCTTTCCCTCTCCATAAATATTTTGCCTGGCCTGCCAAGTATCTTCAGAGATTGTAAAGCAAAACACTTTCTACTGGCTGATGTAAATTTGCAGACAAAATATCACTGTTAACAGCATAATTAAAAATTCAATCTCTTTGCAACTAAATTTTCTTTGCAATCTTTTTGGGCATCTGTTTCACAGGTTTCGGGTTACTTAGTTTCAGGTACTGATGCAGCGTTGATGTACTCACTCATTGCCCATCATTCTCTACACTCTGAAACAGAGAAACTGTTATCAAGATCACTGCCAGAAAGCAGCAGAACTACATCAAGCAAATTTTTAAATATCCAATAAATATCTAGGACAGAAATTTACTTTTAGATTGTGGAACTACATCTTTATTATCTTCGCAGGAAACATGTTTTACATTTGCAACTCCAAGACCATAAATTTAGTCCAATCCTCCAGCATATCCATCAAACCATTTATAGTTCCCATATTAACACTTGATCTATTATAGCTACTTTTGGATTCATAATATTTTCATTGCAACACCCAAAAAAATCATCTTCTCTCATACCTCTCCAATTTGTAAATTGAAGGAAATCATTTATTCAAGTCAATTTTTAGAAAAAAATTTGTAGGTTTGACTGGCATTACTCTGAAGTTTAGCTCCTTCAACTGCAAGTTTTTCTAACCAAAACAATCTAGAAATAAACTAAATTTCTAATTTGCAAAAATATGGCACCAAAAACAATGTTAATACATTGTTTTAATTAACATCAATTTTAGGCAATTATACAATTCCTCAATTAATTTTACCAGATGCAGCTGAAACAATGAAATGAACAAATAAATAAGTGCAATAGGAAAAATACAATGCTTTAAAACTGACAGATGTCAGATTTATTGTCTTGCTCAAAACTTGCATCTTACATCGAAAACTTACTCAGAGATTTTTGAACATCCTAGATGGTTTAATGGATGGATAACAGTCCTTAAAAACTGTAACTATCAATAATTTGAAACTATCGCATTTAAAGCACCAACACATTATTAATAAATGCATTTGCCAGTCAATGACAAGTTACACAAAATTTGAACACAAGTTCAGTGAAAGTATTATAGCATCAGTTTTCCTGCTCTACCCACAGTTCAATGGAGCAGCAGTTTAATAACTACCGCAAAAGGAGAAAGCATCATCTGCAATCTGCCTTCACGCAAACTTGGGTAAAAAATTACTAAGTATTTGTGATATATGAATTCGGGAACAAACCATTTATCAATAAGCTGGTTTACCTCTTCAGCCTGGTCCCTCAAGCCAAGAGCCATGTCATTCCCCTTTGACTGATTAATTAACCAATCACAAGACATTTTTCACAGGGAGCAGGATCGTTTATTTCATCTAATGTTCAGTCTCTAATGGTGACACGTTACAGCCAACTCTGCTTTCTGGTCGAATAAACTGACGCAACAAAGGACTGCCGATAAATCAAAGCCTCTCCTTTCAGCTCTGCAATGGAGCTAAACAAAGCCCTAAGGAACAAGCAACCTGGGGCAAATTTCTGCCAAAAAACTGCCACAACTGTCCGATTAAGAGTGGGTTATTCGTAGATTTTCAAATGTAGATCCAACATCCACTGTGAATAATTGCTACAGTATAAAATAGAAATCAAGAAAAAGTCCAGATTTGTCTTTTCATGCCATGAACAGAGTCAGAGTCAAATACTTCAGTGTTTACCAATGTCATACTGCTGAGCGAAAGGTTGTTGACCATTGCAGCAAGATTTGTGGGGGGGGAAAATCGATGTCACTACCTCAATGAAACAGTTCTGGCAAGAAATGCTACTGGTATACAAGCAACAGCTGGACCACTACTGGAGCACTGGATGCAGAAGATTCACAAGTGAAATGCTTCACTTGGAAGGAATGTTTGAGGGAGGAGGTGTGGGCACAAGAAGAGAGTCTCCTATGGTCACAGGGGAAGGTGCCAAGGGGACAATTAGTAAGGAGTGAGAAGCAGACAAGGGAATCACAGAAGCAGGAGTCCCTGCAGAAGGGGGAAGAGGGGAATTATGTGTCTGCTGATGAGACCACATAGTAGGTGGAGGAAATGGCAAAGGGGGATCATGTTGATGTTGCCTCCTTGGAAACTGCTGTCTCCATGACCTCCCACACAGGACTCTAACCTAGACCCAGGACCAAGCTCCTAATGCGGGTCTCCACTTTAGCCCCAGCGACACACAGGACTGAGCCTCCGTCACAATCTCCCACCTTGACCTCAGTGACCTACAGGACAGAGCCCTAACATGAACTCTCACTCTGAACCCAATGGCCCTGAGCTTCAGACACTGGTTTCCACTTTGGCCATTGTAATCTACAGGGCTGAGCCTCCGCCGCGAACTCCTACCCAGATCCTGGGCCCACGGGGCCCTTCCCCAACTCTCCACCTCCTGATCCACCCTATCTTCAACTCTCTACCTCCTGATCCACCCTACCCTCCTCCTCTTCCCAACACCCTCCATTCCAATGATCCTCCTCCTGCCTGGACTTCACCATACCCCCTTTCCCCTCTGGAAATGGAACACTCTGTCCTCAGTCGAGGCCTCACCTTCGTCCACCTTCATTCATAGCTTAATGAGTTCTGTGCACGCCACTGGCTCCGTCTCCATGCTCTCTACCACAACCAGGATTCTCCGCCAACCACTACAGACCCCTTTTCCCACTTTAAACCTTCTTCCTCCCTTGGACACCTTGTTCCAGTCTTCTCCCTGCTCTGAAACTTTAGAATCTCCAACAGCCGCTGAGACAACAATCATACCGACTTCAGTGCTCCCTCACTCATTCCAATCTCACCCCCTCGGAACACCTGGCCTCCACTCTCTCAGCACCAATCCCAACCTCACCATCAAACCCGCAGACAAGGGTGGTGCTATTATAGTCTGGTGCAGTAATCTCTATCTGGCCGAAGCCAGACAACAACTCTCAGACACATTTTACTTACCCCTCCAACAGGGTCCCACCAAGACTCATCAAACCACTGTATCTCACACAATCTCTGAACTCATCTCTTCTGGTCTTCTCCCTAACACAGACTCCGACTCCAACCTTACCACTTACCTCAACTCCATTTTGAATCACCCTGATCAACTCCCTCCCCACCTACATCCCCATGCAAGGGCTTCCTAAATATTCTGCAATCCACTTCTTTTAAATTACTGCATATATGGCAATTCTAAAATTGAAGGAACATATTTTGTGTTTGAATTCTATTAAGAAGCAATCTAAAATTATTAACAAAATATCTATATGGATTACAATTTGGGAAAAAAACACTTTTTTTTGCATAACCAGTTGTAATACATGTTTAATCACCTTTCTCCTGTCCATAAATAAAGAGTGAACGATTTAGTTCATAACCAGAGATTAAAACACAATGGATAAAAGATACTGCTATTGTTTTCCTCTTCAACTGGGACACATACTGTATTTGATATCGGAAAAGACCAATTCAAAAGTGAAATCTTTTCTGGGGGGGGCGGGGTGGGGGGAAATAGCAGTCACTGCAAAATCAGTTGACGCTTGCGAGTGGATTCGCAAATCCAAATGGAGAGGGGAGATGTGGTTGTCCGACAAGTGATAAAGGACAACTCAGGAGGGGAAGGGGAGATTGGGGATAAATAAGATAGAAATAGGAGAATAAGGAAAATGTTGGATGTTGTAGGAATGTTGTCTTATAAAGAGTTGAAAATAAGAAAACAGAAATGGAAAAGGAGGAAAGGTAATGATGGAAAAACGGAAAGAGAAGATAAACAAAATATAAAAGGGCTACGCTGAACTATATGACTTTAAATATTAATGGAATACATAACCAAATTAAAAGGAAGAAACTACTAAATTTAAATGAATAAATGTATTCCATTAGAAAAAAATAACATATAGGTTAAGAAATAATATTGAAATATTCGAACAAGTATAGGAGCCTTACATTAAATACAATAGCGAAAACCTACCGGGGACAAACATTACCTAAGTTGATGGAAGGAGAAGGAAAGAAAAGAATGGACTCAGTAGAATTTCTGGTGTATTTTTGTTGAATGACAACGTTGTCTGACTGGCTTAATGCAACCTAGATTGTATACCTAAAATGGATGAGGGGGGGGGGGGTGGGGGGGTGGCTTGGGAGGAGGGAGGGGGGGGGAGAAAAAGTCACTGTATATGTGTGAAAAAGAAATAGTGTATATCATGGCTAATGTGATTTATGGTGTGAAAAATAAAAAATTTAAAAAAAAAGAAAAGACCAATCCAAGAGCCAGTTCTGTCAAAACTATTTTGTTCCAGGTCCTCCTTCCGTGTGTTCTGAACTGCTAATAAAATTGAAACAAGTTCACCATCAGGCTGTTCACGAAATTACTCTTTAGCTGTATGTTCACAAACCAGCAGCTAAACACAATGGTGCCCATGCACTATCCATTTAATATTTATCAAAGTTCTGTACTAGAAATAAAAAGCAAAACATAGAACGATGCAGACAAATAAACAATCTTCATTCAACCTTGATAAATGTGATCTGTCAAACTATATAATTTGCAGTTGGAATGGCAAATAGTGTTGGCCACTCAAAAACATTTGTTCAAAATTTGAATTTACACTTTACATTACCACAAAATGCAGGCCATTACCACAAAAAAAAACTTAATTACATGCAGATCTCTTAACTAAAGATCATTTGACAATCTTCCATATAACCATATATAACCATTTACAGAGCGGAAACAGGCCATGTTGGCCTTTCGAGTCCGCACCGGTTCACTGATTTTGTGCACCCTCACATCAATTTCAAAAAAAATTTTGTTTGTGAAGTCGGTAGAAATGCAAAAGAACTTTACTGCTTCACAGGGAAGGGAGCCCGTAAACTTTGAGCAGAGTTTGTGCAGAACGATTAGGGGTTTGCTATTATAGCAGTCAAAATTATTCTGTCCACAATGGCCATAGCCACCCTGAGCTCCCATATGCATGCCATTTCAAGTCTCCTTCCCAGTCCCAAACCATATCCTCTACCTGTTCCATTGCCAAGATACAGCTCAAAGCGAAATATAGGAACAACACTTCATATTCCTTCTCTTAGTCCACAACCCAATGGAAGGAATGTTGAATTTTCAAATTTGTGGCAACCATTATCTCTGTGTTCTGCTCTCCATTTCTCTCCTTCCAATCCAACTACTATGCTCCCTTTTTTTGTCTCCGTTCCCATTTTTCCCCTTTCCATCCTGGTTCCATCAGCCCACAACTCACACTTTTCATCCACAAGATTGCCTCCCATTCTTTTTCCATTTGCTCTTCTTTAATGATTCTATTATTACCATATTAGATTCCAGCACTGGTTGCCTTTGTGTTCATGCTTGGAGCCCTTTAGCAACTGTTTCCACCTTTACCCTCCCCTCCCTCACCAGGTTCTATCTACCTTTTTTCCTCTTTATCTGCTTCCACCCATCATCCATTTGCATTCATCCTCCACATCTACCCCTCCCTCACCTGCCCAATATCATTCATCTCTCCTCAGTCCATTACCCCTCTCCTTTTTATTCCATCTCCCCTCTTTACTGTCAGTTCTGTTGCAGTCTCCTTACCCAAAATTTCCTCCAACAGATGTTGCTCAACCCAGACTTCAAGAATTTATTTAAAATGTTCAGTGAAAATGTATATGCCAATCATATTCTCCACTTACATCACAAAACATTTAATTTGAACTGAGCTGGTTTTATTGCTCATTTATACAAGTACTTCCTGATCATTTTGAATATTTAATTAGCTTATCTTGATTTCAAATGACTCCATGCACCAGGAAGCTGATTATTATACAGAAAAAATAACTTGAAAAATGGAAAGTACTGTAAAACAAAAATATGAATAATTTTGCTCATGTACAAATATCAACTTGATTGGAAGATGTCCTATTATATTGGGGCAGGCATGGTTGGCATAATGGTTAGCGCAACGCCTTTATCGGGACCAGGGTTCAAATCCCATGCTGTAAGGAATGTGTACTTTCTCCCAGTGTCTGCATGGGTTTTCCCTGGGGGCTTCAGTTTCCTCCCTGCAGCGTATCAAATGACTCGAAGACTTGTTAACTCAAACCAAGGCTTTAATCAGCAAAAGACTGGAGCATATTACACCAAGGTCGACCAGTCCAGACTGACCTGGGTCTGGTTAGGAGCAGCCCTTTATGACCTGCCAGTAGGCGTGGCTACATCTTTCAGCCAATCACAACAGCTATATGCAAATATATACAAATATACATTGGTGATAGTATTCTGTACTATCACACTCCCACCATTCAAAATGTACCAAAGGTATAGGTTAATTGGATGTAAAATGGGTGACACAGACTCATGGCCAAAATGGCCTGCTACCATGTTGTATGTCTAAAATATAATTTTTTTTTAAATTAAACCTAAAAAACAGAAATGGTTTGTGCAGACTTAGGAATATCCCATACTATCATTGGTCAGTATTTCACATATCAAGGACATGAAATAGTAGATCCCAAAGTTTAAAATCAATTTTGCTTCATTGACAGAATAATGTTTTCCACAATGTCCTGGGCATGATGAATTCTTAATTGTTTGATGACTACTGGAGCATTTCTATAGTTTTAAGACAGTTTGAAACAAACATTTATGCTTTAATTTGTTAATTAATGCCACCCCTACAATAGTAGTTTATTTAATTATAATAATGACATCTTATGAAGTGTTGCAGGATCACCAATATTCATAGCATCAAGCTAATGAAACTTCCATTTCTACAAACCCAAGCATCTTAAAGACGTGAACAAAAGTAGGGACTTGCATCTTCTGAGATCCAGCTTCCTGAGAAATAAATACTTGCAATGCTGAACGTTTCAAAAGATGAAACAGAGATCAACAAACTACACACTGGTGATTAGAAAATTGCACAGCAAATTAGAAAGATCACCCTGCTGCATCTGCATGAACAAGCTGAGTATCTCTATAAAAATGAGGGGCTGTCGTGGAGTGGTCATTGGTCAGAGTGGACCGAGTTAGAGTGGTAAGGCTTTCACTCAACAGGCTTCGGTAAAAACAGGTAAGAGGTGAGGGATAAGAGTTGGAACTAAGAAAGGGCCACCCTATTTCAGGAACAAAAAGGATTCAGCAAATGGCACAGGTTTTATACATCATACATCTTGTTCCTCTAGTCATAAACAGAGGAAATGGCAGCCAAACCAGGGGAATGCTCCTCTTGCAGAATGTGGGTGGTCAGGGAAGCCATCAATATCCCTGACGACTTCATCTTCAAGAAGTGCACCCAGCTGCAGCTCCTGATAGGCTGAGTTAAGGAATTGGGAGCTGGAGTTGTGTGAACTCTGGATCATTCAGGAGGAAGAGGGGGTGATAGACAGGAGTTAAAGAGACATTATAACATCAAAGAGGCAGGTGGAGCATAGATGGATGACAGTCAGGAGAAGGAAAGGGAACAAGAAGGCAGTGCAGGGTACCTCTTTGGCTGTTCCCCTCAATAGGTACAGATAATCCCGAACTTACAACCTACTCTACTTTTGTCCATCCGCACATGACCAAATTTTTTAAAAATAAGAAAAAATATAAAATTTACACAGTTTATGTTGTATTTGACAAATTATAAAAGGATTACAGGGCGTGCGAGAGCCAAAATGTGCGTACTTACCTTGTTAGTCAACGTTCTGGGGTCCATAGGCTGGGCACAGCCATCTTGATTCCTGTGCACATACGCCAGTCTTTGGTTGGTGCATGTGCGGTGGGTTTGCCTACTAGAGTTCAGTTGGCACATGGATGAGAGTCAAGTGCCCTGAAGATATTGAATTTTCCCCCTCAACAAACATGTTAAGACAATTCCTATGGAATTTTAAAGTTCCCAGAGTATCTATGGGAAAATAACCATGGAGTTATAGATCAAGGGGCCTCCGATTACCCAGTTTTAAAAATTATTATTTGGCAGCTCAAATGTAATTTATTTCATCTTTTTTTGAGGGCAATGGTGTCCCCTCCTGGATACAAATCGGATTGCACTCCCTGAAAGAAAAGGAGGTCAGTGATTTTACTCATAATTGGAACTCCAGGATTATATCCAACAGGACAGACAATCAGATTTTAAAGCATTTGATAAAATATGGTGTGAGCCTCAGTGAAGTCTTGGATAAAAACACTGAGACAAAATGAACTCATACCCATGACTCAAAACAACAAGATTCTGGAGACTTGGTATTATAAAGGGATCCAACATTTCGAAGACTGTTTCAAAAATTAACTTTTCATGTCCTTTGAACAATTGAAGAAGAAATATGACTTGTCCAGCAAAACCTTCTTCTGTTACCTTTAGTTAAGATATTTTCTTAAAACTAACCTGGGCCCTGAAATGTCTTTACCTGTACTTACTGATGTGGAGAAACTGCTTAATCAGGGAAATGTATGCAAATTAATTTCTAAATTATATTCCGTACTGCAGAACGAAGGCCCAAAGCCAGTTTGCACAAGTCTCAAGTGAGATGGAAATTATATCTGAACAATTGATGAACAGCTCCCGTCAGATTTAAGTCAAAGCAGTTTGTCAGCTACCATTAATGCTCAGTACAAACTGGTTCACTACAATTTCCTCACCCCACAGAAACTACATAGATCCAAACCTGAATTGTCAGAAATGTGCTTCAGATGTGGTATAGAGGGTGGCTCGTTGCTGAAATCTACCTGGCTTTGTACAAAGGTGAGACCCTTTTGGTACAACGTATGTGACACCTTGACCAAGATCATTGGAATCACCTTCCCATTAGATCCTGAGCTTTGCTTATTGGGGAATTTCACGAGTGTCAGCAGATCTTTAATCAATTCCCAAATTAAGTTTATAGAAATCACATTATGTGTGGCCAGGAAATACATAACAATGACATGAAAATCTGATTCCCTTCTCATTGATTGATGGTCTTTGGAAATTAACCATTGTAATCCTCTTGAATAGATCACATATAGTCTTAGAAAAGGATACAGCACCTTTCTGGAAATTTGGCAGCCTTACCAAGAATATATAGGCACTTCACTGATGCCAGAAGGCCTCTTTAAAGGATAGAAATGCTTTGTTAGTACAGTGTCTCTGTATTTCACTGTATGCAGTGGTTTTTTTTCTTTTTATTGGGATTATTTAGGAAGAGTAGGGAAGTAGGGTTTCTTTGGTATTTTGTGATAGTTGTTAAAATAAGTTTGAAAAAGAAAAGAAAATATAAAAAATTGAAATTGCAGTGGCTCTGGCAAAAATACCACATATTTCGGCGTACATATCGAGTCGTGAAACCCTAAAAAAAATCTCACGTTGGGGGGGGGGGGGGTCGACTTATACGCCAAATATACTTTTGAGACCTTAGATTCTCCAAATAAACCAGATTGATATCAATTCAGCATACAATTCGATGCTGGAAGTACCTCCCCTCCACCAAGTAGTGGATGACTTCTACTCAGTCTGGAGGCCTGTAACTAGTGATATGCCTTAGGATCATTGCTGGGACCATTGTTGTTTGTTATCTATAGCAATGATCTGGATGATAACGTGGTAAATTGGATCAGCAAGTTTGCAAATGACACTAAGATTAGATGCATTTTGGACAGCAAAGAAGGTTTTCAAAGTTTGCAGATGGATCTGGATCAGTTGGAAAAATGGGCTGAAAAATGAGAGATGGAATGCAATGCAAACAAGTGTGAGATGTTGCATTTTGGAAAGACAAACCAAGAAAGGACATATCTGGTAAATGGTGGGGCACTGAAGAATGTGGTAGAACAAAGGGATTTGGGAATATAGATATATAATTCTCTAAAAGTGGTGTTACACCTGTAACGAACTTTTGCAATATTGGCCTTCATAAATCAAAGTATTGAGTAAAGGAGTTGGGATGTTATGGTAAAGTTGTATAAAACATTGGTAAGGCCAAATTTGGAGTACTGTGTGCAGTTTTGATCACCTAACTACAGGAAAGATATCAATAAGATCGAAAGAGCGCAGAAGATTTTCTAGGATGTGGCCCTGACTCCAGGAACTGAGTTACAGAGAAACGTTAAACAGATTTATTCCCTGGACCTTAGAAGAATGAGGGGAGATTGGATAGAGATATTTAAAATTATGAGAGGGAGGTGGGATACAAACCGGAGGATGAGGGTTAAGAGTGAAAGGGGAAAGGTTTAGGGAGAACTTCTTCACACAGAGTGGTGAGAGTGTGGAATGAGCTGCCAGCTGAGGTGGTGAATGCTGGCTCAATTTTAACATTTAAGGAGAATTTAGATAGGTATATGGATGGGAGAGGTATGGAGCACTATGTACTAGGTGCAGGACAGTGGAACTAAGCAAAGAAAAAAATGGTTCAGTACAGAATAGAAGGGCCAAAGGGGCCCATTTCTGTGTTGTAGTGTTCCATGATTCAAACTTGTTTATCTCAATTGCAGCCAAGCCGATCCAAAGACCAATAAGCAGGAATGAATTAAAAATGAGAGAAAAGAAGGAGGTACAATTCAAGGGAAAGAGTATTTTGCAGCTTTTTGTATTTAGTCCAAGGTAGGTAAAAAGTTTTATCAGAACACTAATGAGAAGCACAGAACTTTCATGATTCAATCTGGTTTCTGCAAGTTTAACAAAACTGATTCCTTACAAATTCCATTTCAGCCCTCATGCTCCAAGTGATTTTTTTCACTTGAAACTGAAAAAGAGCTTTGTAGCAGGAGAAACAATGTGAAACTATTTTAGACCACTGCACCACAGTGAGACAGCAATGTTTGCCTTTTTGTATAACCCCAGTAGATGACACACAGCTGCCACTCCTTAAAATAGCAGACAAGGAATGGCTTAGAGGAAAAATGCATCTTAATTTCTTACAAATCAAATCTGTTAATGATCAAAGAGCAAGTGGAACATAAAAATTGCTATAACTATTTAGTTAAGAAGCATAAATGTTTAATATAAACAACAGTCAAGTAAATGGAAAAAGTATTTTAGAATATCAAAGTTTCTGTATTCATCATTAGAGAAATCAAATTCAATTTTTTAAAATTTCATGGAATTTTCTGATAACTTACTTATTCCATTGATTTTCCATTTTCCCATAGAAACTAAATGGTTGGCCATAATAATTATTTCATCTACAATAAATAGGAAACAAGCATAACCTTTTGTAAGAATACACAGCTGAATTCCTCACATTTCTTGTATAGAAATTATAAATAAAAACATAACACTTCATAACATTACTCCTTGCTTCCTTGTTTCCTTTTGTTTCAATTCAACGTGTTATTGAATTTGAAAATCCCTGCAAGGATATCACATACAATTTAAAGGGGATGTCTATTTGAATAAGGTGCAGATTTATTTGTCAAATATTTGGCAATTTACTTCAATAACAATGGTTAAAGTGGAGACTTCCTGCAGTCCCATTTTTAAACAGCTCACTGTAATGTTTCTCCAACATCATTTTGGTGAACATCTGTATATTTCACATTAACTGCACAATCAAAATGAAAATGTCTTGCAAATTTAAATGTATTAATTTAGACATACAGCATGATAAAAGGCCCTTTAGTCCCACAAGCTAGGGCCGCCCAACTACACCCAATTAACCTACAACCCCCAAGGAAAACCCACAGACACAGGGAGAACATACAAACTTTACAGACAACACAGGATTAGAACGCCAGTCCTGATCACTGGTGCTGTAATAGCATTGTGCTAACTGCTACACTAACAAAACCAAGATTGTTTTTTACTTCAACAGAAGATATTTCTGATTTTACTCAGGCTTTGGTTGAGTTTAATCATCACAGTAAGGGATAAAAAGGAAAAAGGTTAAAATACCCAACTAAATACTACATGATGGAATGTGGAAATGCAGAGTGCATTCCTCTGAAGAAAATCATGTACAACCTAAGGAAGAAACACGACACATTCAATGGAATATGGAAACCTTATTTAAGAAATAATCAGCACCCAAATGGACTAGTTTCCCCCCCTCCTTCTTCTAAGGATTGAGGTACTGTAATAATTAGTCCCAGAGGAAAAGGAGTGGGACTAATGAAAAATATGATGCAGGCAATGTGCTCTTTTTTTTCCTCTTTCTTGTTTAGATTTGTTGGGGTCAAAGGCCCCAGTGATGTGCGTATTACTGTATTAACACAAGTTATTTGATGGCATGTTACATTATATGTGAGGGGATAAATATAGAATCCGTATATGTGCATGTATAGAAGTTTAGCGAGGCTGTGAAAATCAAAAATATTCAAAAAAAGATTAAAATACTCTGTGCATGTTCCTGATGTAGAGAAGTGAAAAAAAAGTCAAGCTGAAACACCCATCAGTTGTCATTCTCAGTAAAACCACAGAAATGCTGAAGGAACCCAGCAGGTCTCGCAGCATTCATAGGAGATAAAGATATATAACTGACATTTCAGGCCTGAGCACTTCATCAGGGTATGAGCATAAAGCAGGCAAGCACTTGAAACTAAAGGCTGAGGAGAGGGAAGAACGGACAGGGGAATGTCCAGAGATCTAGATTACTATAGATCAGTGGTTCTCAACCTTTTTTTTCCCCACTCACATATCACTCAGTATATTCCCTGTGCCATGGGTGCTCTGTGATTAGTAAGGAATTGCTTAAGGTGGTCTGTGGGTGGCAAGAAAAAGTTTGAAAACCACTGTTTTAATCGTACCTAATTGACTCATTATGTGCAGAGTTTCATATCTCCAAAGGAAATGGGCCAATGACAATTTTTCTCAAGTAAAATATTTCAGTAACAATTGGGTCTAGAGCAGTGATTCTCAACCTTCCCTTCCCTTTCCACATACCACCTTAGGCAATCCCTTACTAATCACAGAGCACTTATGACATAGGAATTATTTAAAGTGGTGTGTGAGAGGAAAGAAAGGGGTTAAGAATCACAGTTATAGAAGGAATAGGTATCACCTACAGAAAGCCACCTCCCAGGTGAAGTGGAGTTTCTGGATGAAATTGAAAACAACAAAGGATACTTGACAGTTGTGGAAGAGCCTTAATGATATAACCAGTGACAAAACCTAATCCAGTGCAGTAGGAGATGGCAAAGCTTCACTCCCAGATGAAGTTAATGCCTTCTATGCTCGATTCAACCACAAAAACAAGGAAGAACCACCAATGCACACCCCCATTACCCCTGATAATCCTCTCCTGTCCTTATGAGAGGCTGCCTTCGAGAGAGCAAATTTGAGGAAAGCATCCAGTCTGGAAAGAGGACCTGGCCAAGTATAAAAAACCCAGGCCGACCAACTTGCCAACGAATTCATGGATTTCCTCAATATCACACTCTGACACAGCATGGTACCCACCTGTTTCAAACAGGCATCAATCGTACCAGAGCTTAAGAACAGCGCGGTAACCTGCCATAAAGGCTATCGACCAGTGGCAGTCACATTAACAATGATGAAATGTTTTTAAAGGCTGGTGTTAAAACATATAAGCTCTTGTCTGAGCAGCTACATGGATCCATTCCAATTCACCTAGCATAGAACAGGTCTATGGCAGATGCCATCTCACTGGCTCAGCACAAAGCCCTGGAACACCTGGACAACAAAGATGCATATATTAGGATGATCTTTATTGTTAAACATTCGGTATTTAACACCATCATCCCCTCAAAATTGATTAGCAGTCTCCAAAATCTGGGACTCAACATCCCACTGTGGAATTGGATCCTGGATTTCCTCACCTTCAGACCACAATCAGTGAAGAGTAAGAGCATCACCTCCACAATCTCTATCAGTACTGGAGCACCACAGGGCTGCATTTTTAGCCCCCCTGCTCTCCTTGTTATTCACCTATGACTGTGTGGCTCAGAACAACAACAATAACTTTACAAATTTGCTGAAGATACCACAGTAGTGGGTTGTATAACAAGGGTCAGCATACAGGAGAGAGATTGAAAATTTGGCTGAATAGTGCACCAGCCACAACCTTGCACACAATGCTATCAAAACAAAAATTGTGGACTTCAGAAAAGGAAAACCGGAGGCGTATGATCCAGTGATCATTGGGGAATCAGTGGTGGAGAGGATGAGCAAATTTAAATTCTTGAGAGTCACTATCTTGGAGGATCTTTACTTGATCCAAACCACTAATGGCATTGTGAAGAAAGTACGTCAACGTCTCTACTTCTTCAGAAGTTTGTGGAGGTTTGGTATGGCATCAGAAACCCTCAAATTTCGAGAGGAGTCACGTGATGGAGTAGTGGCCGGACGGTGAACTCCAGCCCTCTCCAGAAAAGTCGGGAAAAACAAAAGAAAATACAAAGGCACAGAAATAAAAGTTACAGAAAAGTGAGTATAAAGGTGGAAAGAAGATGGCGACAAAAAAAGAAAAATCGAAAGCAACGGTAAGAAGAGAGGAAGAGAAGACAAAGGAGGAAAAAGGTGAAGGCCTTACCTGTCCGAAGAGGCCCGCTGCGGAGAGAGAAACCCGCTCCCTCAGGTCGGTAAATAATGGACTACAAAAATGGCTCGCAGAGCCGAGTAAAAGTGCGCAACCGCGCATGCGCGAAGTATCGCGCATGCGCGATGCGAATGAAAAAAAACACACCGACGGGAGGGGGGACCAGCTGGGGAGTCGATCTCCACAGCCAGCAACGACAGCTGCAGAACACCTGCAGCAAGAAGAGACCAAAGAAGACAATAGAAACAAGAAAGAAGAGGAGGAAAGGGCACCAAAGAAACAACAGATGGTCAACCCAGAGGAAGAAGAGGAAGAGTACAGTGAAATAGAAGAAGAAAAGAAAGGCAAGGTAAAGGATATACTTGCTCTTATTAAAGGATACATGGAGTCATTTAAAGAATGGCAAACACAGGAATTTAAGGATTTAAGAAAAAGAATAAACAACACAGAAGAGAAAATAAATAAAATGGAGATGACCTTAACAGAAATGGGAAAGAAAATGGACAAGATGGAAGAGCGGGCAGTAGCAGCAGAAATGGAGGTAGAAGACTTAAAAAAGAAATTGGAGAAATCTAATAAAAAAACTAAAGAGACACAAGAACTACTAGCTCAAAAAATAGATACAATGGAAAACCATAACAGAAGAAATAACATAAAGATAGTGGGCCTTAAGGAAGATGAAGAAGGCAAGAATATGAGGGAGTTTATAAAAGAGTGGATCCCTAAGACCCTAGGATGTCCAGAACTACAGCAAGAAATGGAAATAGAAAGGGCACATAGAGTATTGGCCTCTAAACCACAACCACAACAAAAACCAAGATCTATTGTAGTAAAATTCCTAAGATATACTACAAGAGAAAAGGTACTGGAGAAGACAATGGAAAAAGTAAGAGAGGGCAACAAACCACTGGAGTATAAAGGGCAAAAAATCTTCATTTATCCAGATATAAGTTTTGAACTCCTAAAGAAGAGAAAAGAGTTCAATACAGCAAAGGCGATTTTATGGAAGAAAGGGTATAAATTTATACTAAAGCATCCAGCGGTATTGAAAATATTTATTCCAGGACAACAAAACAGACTATTCTCGGATCCAGAAGAAGCACGAAAATTTGCAGAACAATTACAAAAATAGACTGAGGGAGGAAGACAGGTAATGAGAGTTAAAATGATCACGATTGATATGTATGTGGGTAAAGACAAAAATAGACTGAGGGATGAAGACGGGTAATGAGAGTAAAAATGATCACGATTGATATGTATGCGGGTAAAGAGGTATAAGAGTGAATAGAGACAATGAGCATACATGAATGTATCTGTACTTAGAGGAAAATATAGATAGTATAGACAAGAATTAATAAGGGAAGGTAATGGAATAGAGAGAATAAGGAGGGAATTAAAAGAGTGACCTTTGTGACATATGAAAAGTGAAATCTTTTCTGGGGGAGGCGGGGTGGGGGGAAATAGCGGTCACTGCAAAATCAGTTGACGCTTGCGAGTGGATTCGCAAATCCAAATGGAGAGGGGAGATGTGGTTGTCCGACAAGGGATAAAGGACAACTCAGGAGGTGAAGGGGAGATTGGGGATAAATAAGATAGAAATAGGAGAATAAGGAAAATGTTGGATGTTGTAGGAATGTTGTCTTATAAAGAGTTGAAAATAAGAAAACAGAAATGGAAAAGGAGGAAAGGTAATGATGGAAAAACGGAAAGAGAAGATAAACAAAATATAAAAGAACTATATGTCTTTAAATATTAATGGAATACATAACCAAATTAAAAGGAAGAAACTACTAAATTTAAATGAATAAATGTATTCCATTCGAAAAAATAACATATAGGTTAAAAAATAATATTGAAATATTCGAACAAGTATAGGAGCCTTACATTAAATATAATAGCGAAAACCTACCGGGGACAAACATTACCTAATTTGATGGAAGGAGAAGGAAAGAAAAGAATGGACTCAGTAGAATTTCTGGTGTAATTTTGTTGAATGACAACATTGTCTGACTGGCTTAATGCAACCTAGATTGTATACCTAAAATGGATGAGGGGGGGGGGGTGGGGGGGTGGTTTGGGAGGAAATGGGTGGGGGGAGAAAAAGTCACTGTATATGTGTGAAAAAGAAATAGTGTATATCATGGCTAATGTGATTTATGGTGTGAAAAAAAAAAAAAAAAAGAAACCCTCAAATTTCTACATGGGTGTTGAAAAGTGTGCTGACTGGCTGCACCATGGTCTGGTATGGGGACACCAATACCCCTAAACATAATCCCCATCAGTATCAGAGCACCATAGGGCTGTGCTCTTAGTCCGCTGCTCTACTCACTTGACTATGTTACTCGGTACGACAATAACACCATCTACAAATTTGCCGATGATACCACGATACTGGGTTGAATCGCATACAAGAGGGAGACTGAAGACAATAGCCTCGCACTCAATGCCACAAAACCAAGGAGCTGATTGTTGACTTCAGGAAGGGAAAACAAGAGGTAGACAATCCTGTGAGTTTAAGTTTTTGTGAGTCACTATCTCAGAGGATCTTTCCTGGACCCAACACACTAATGGCATCATGAAGAAAGCACGTCAGTGCCTCTACTTCCACAGGAGTTTGTGGAGATAAGAAACAATATGACACAAGAAACCTTCTCAAATTTCTACAGATCTGTAGTGTAAAGTGTGCTGACCGACCACATCACGGTGTGGTATGGGGACACCAATACCCTCTAATGAAAAGCCCTACAAAAGGTAGTGGACACAGCTCAGGACATCACAGGTAAAACCTTCCCCACCCTCAAGAACATCTTCAGGGAATGCTGCAGTTGGACAGCAGCAGCAATTTTCAAGGATCCACACCACCCAGCATATGCAAGGTTCTTGCTGCTGCCACCATCAGGAAAGAAGTATAGGTACCACAAAGCTCACACCGCCAGGCTCAAAAACAGCTGCTACCCCTCCAACAGACTCCTCAACAATAAACTCAATCAAGGACTCATTTAAGGACTCTTACTTTTGTACTTTATTGATTTTTTTTCCCCTCTCTGCATTGCACAGCTCAGCTTGCTTACATGTATATGTTGAGTACAGGTTTTTCTGCACTACCAAAAAGTACAGGTACACAATCCTTTACCAGGAACCCTTGGGGGACAGTGTGTTCCGAATTTCAGATTTTTCCGGATTTTGGAAAGCCCACTTGAATTGTGCTGCTGTATCCACCCCCACCCCATTCTAGTCACCTGGCCGTCTCCCCCAAATGCCAGTCCCTCAGCCACCTCCCCCAAGCGTCAACCCCCCAGCCGCTTCCCCCAAGCGCCGGCCGCCTCTCTCCCCACTTACCGGATTTTGGAGCTTTCCGGATTTTAGATGTTCGGATAAAGGATCGTGTACCTGTAGTAATTCTGCCTCCTTGGCAGGAAAAAGTATTTCAGGGATATATGTGATGTCATGCAAGTACTCTGACAATAAATCTGAACTTTTGAGGAGTACAAACCAATCAGTGTTAATAAGAGGAAAAATGAGAATTGATTGGGGGAGGGAGTGTTTTTGGCTCTCTAAAAGCAGAGCTGGGGGGTGGGGAAGGAGACAGAGGAAAAGGGAAGAGACAGAGGGAAAGAACAAGAGGAAATAAGGGAAAAATTGGGGGCGGGGAGGTTAACAGAAACCATCCGGTTGGAGGGTGCCCAGACAGAAAACAAGGTCCTGATCCTCCAATTTGCAGGTGGCCTCAGTCTGGCAGTGCACAAGACCACAAACAGACTTGCGAATGGGGCAGGAATTGAAATGGGGGCCTCTGGGAGATCCCCAATATTGCAGTGGACAAGCAGAGGTCACCTCCCATTTTGTACCCAGTCTCTCTGAGACAGGAGCACTGGATGTAGTGGATTATCCCTGCAGATTTATGAGAATGTTAGCTTCACTTGGAAGGGCTGTTTGGGGCCCCAAATGGTGGGAAGGGAGGAGGTGTCGATGTAAATAGAACACCTCCTACAGTCACAGGGGTAGGTGCCATGGGTATGATTGTTGGGAAGGGAGGAATGGATGAGAGAGTCACGGAGGGAGCAGTCCCTGAGGATAATGGAAAGGGTAGGAGAAGGGAAGATGTTTCTGGCGGTGGGATCATATAATAAGATGTAGAAGCTGGTGGCATGGCAGGCAAGAGGAATCCTGTCCTCATGATGCGTGGCAGCAAAGGAGGCTTGTGCAGATGTGTGGGTAATGGAGGATAAGGGTTGAGGGCTAAGTTGATGGTAAAACACAAATGCTGGAGGAACTCAAAAATTTGTCATTCTCAATCTTTTGGCTGAAGACATTGCTGACTCGGATACAAACTTTGTCAATTTGCAGTGATAACTTTGGGACTGCACATAGGATTAAAAAAAAGCTTCAACTTACTGCTGAGGGAAGCAGTTAAAAGAAAATCTCAAACTGATTGAAACAAGATTAAAAAAATATATAGGTTTGCTAAATTCAACAATAGTTCAGCTTTTTCAGATCAACACAAAACATACAAATGAAACCACATCCAACGTAAAACTAAGTGCAACATTTTAAAGCATGAATATTTAAACTGAGATGAGATAAATATACACTTCTAAGAAATGTATTTTTATTCTCTTAATACAGTACTGTGGCAGAACAGAGTTGCTAAAACAAAGTTTTATCCAAGTAGCCAATGAATTTTTTTTTCATGGAAATAGAGTGTTGATGAAGCAAGTGCAAAAGACACTGAACACAGTGTTTCAAAAGTAATTTAATATAGTCCTACAAGGAGACATTTGGAAAATAAATACTGCATCATGATAACATGAATTGTCCGAGGGATAAGACAATCAAGGTAAATGAGTGCCGTTGGGACAGGAAAGAAGTATACAATTGTGTCTCCAAAGGTTTGGTATTAGGACATTCTTTCTTATTAAAACTAACCTGGATTTTGGTATTATAGGGGTATGATTTGAGTATGATACAAATAGTGAAAAGATATTGTCAGTTCTCAAGAAATAACTAGGCATGTGACAGTCTACAACAAAATTAGAATTAGCTCGAAGTAATAGTCTTTAAAAGAAACCAAGAGGCAGCAGCATTAACTTAAGTCGTACTAGTAGGGGTACAAGGAAAATCCCAAATACATTTTTAGTGTTTAGACACAAAAATAAGGCCAGACTGATACCGCCTGCAAATTGGAGGAACACCACTTTGTATTCTGTTGGGGCACCCTCCAACCAGATGGCATTAACTAAACTTCTCTGCATATTATTCTATTAATCAATATTAGCAATTTACATAGAAATGACTGCATAACAAGTTATGTATGAGCAGAGTACGGCCAGGAACATGACAACAATCACTAAGAAATAGCAACACAAACAAACATTGAAAAATTAGAAATTCTGTTGTTCAAGGTGCAAAAAAAATCCTGACATCCAAAAAAGAGAAAAATGATTCAAGTTGTCAAAAATGAATAACAGAAGGTCAAGCCAATAAAGATTCATATTTCAGTTTTCATTGATCAGTCAACTGATTTTAAACTAACCAATAGATGAAAAGGTTTATCTCACAATTTTTTTTTAAAAACCAGGACAAGTTTGCACTGAGCTACATTGCCTTTGCAAATAGCATCTCCAGATTCACAAAAAAAGGTGCTTATGGGACAAAGCCCCAAGCACCTTTAAACCCTCCCTGTTGAATTGCTTTTTTGCTATCAATTAAAGGAAGAAATACCCAAATCAGAAGATGGAGTGATATAGATTGTGCGCAAACAGTACAGATTTAGTTTAATGCAGGGGTGTCAAACTCAAATTCACGGAGGGCCAAAATTAAAAACTTGGACTAAGTTGAGGGCCGACCTAAATATTTATTGAAAATTTTCAACAACATCTGCATGTTTTCTCTTCTTTCAACATATGTAATGTTAAACTTTAGGATATAACTTTAGGAGGATAATGTTACAGGTCAGGAGTAGGTAGCTCAAGTTCCACCTTTGCTTGACCGGAGGGAAACATATTTGGTCCCTGTGGAGATGTAGTCAGCATTCACAGGCTGTGTCCATTTTGGCCTGCATCAGGACTCAGCATTTCCTGCTCACTCCTCAAGCTCTAGGCCTCTATTCACCCTCGACCCACCATCCCTCTACCTGACCAGTCCTTTACCCAACCTCTACTCACCCCTCACTCCACTCGCTCTGCCTCTACCCACCCCATCCTACACACGCCCCTCTACTGCCTCTCCCCTCAACCTGTTCCTCCCTCAACCCGTCTCTCACCCTCTAATCACCCCTCCCCTACTCGCCCTGCCCCTCCCCTTTCCCCTTTTACCTCTTTCCTATCCACCCCTCCTTCTACTCATCCCTCCCCCTAACTGCCCCTTGCACCACCATAACTTCCCCTGCCCATTACTCCTCATCTACACCCTCTGCCCACCCCTGCTTACCCACCCACTCAGGCCCAGCGCGCTGCCGATCAGCCTTTGCGGACAGCCACCATCTCTCTCTTCACGTGCAGGGCCGAACCAGCCGTCCCTGGGGTCCGCACCAGCCGTCCCTGGGGTCCGCACCAGCCGTCCCTGGGGTCCGCACCAGCCGTCCCTGGGGTCCGCACCAGCCGTCCCTGGGGTCCGCACCAGCCGTCCCTGGGGTCCGCACCAGCCGTCCCTGGGGTCCGCACCAGCCGTCCCTGGGGTCCGCACCAGCCGTCCCTGGGGTCCGCGCGGGTGCAAGCGCCGAAGGCCGTGGCGACCGGGAGAAGTGCGCTCGCGCTGTGGAAGGGCCGTCCTGTGCCAGTCGCATGGGGCTCGCGCTGCCCGGGGGCCGTGCGCAGCCTGCCATGCCTGTCACGCCGACAGGAAATCACAGGCGCTCGCCCATCCGCCGCACCGCTCGACAGGTGGGAGAAGTGACTGGTTGTGCGGGGAGCCTTCCAACTGGCTTGCCGGCGGATGACATCGACAGACTTCTCGTGTTACAATTTCTCGTGTTTCAATGGGGAAGGATGTGCAATGAAGGGGGAGGATGGTGGGGGTGACATGACCAAAAAACAGCATCGGCTCTCGCTGCAGGGCGGGCCACCTCTAATACACTTTTGAAATGATCTCGCGGGCCAAATATAATTTTTGGCCCGTGGGCCAAATATAATTTTTGGCCCGTGGGCCAAATATAATTTTTGGCCCGCGGGCCAGAGTTTGACATGTGTGGTTTAATGTGTTTAGTGCAAACACATTTTTTGGAATATTTTGTACAAAATAGAATTTGCAACTAAGCCCCTTTTCATTATTAGAGACTTGCATATAAATATTGCGGAGAACAAACAGCATACTATTATATAACAGATGAATAAAAATAAAACTGCAGCTTTAACCTCTTTACTCCAAATGAAAGATCTCCTTTGTGATTTCTGTGCAATTCTAACTATATCAGGTCAACAATTTCCATCTATTTATTTATTTTTAACACAAAACCACAATTAAACAATTTAAGCTGGCCAGAGCTAAAATTATGTTGTCACGCATACACTATGCAGTTGGATTTATAGAGATTGCAATTAAATTGCACTATCAACAGTATTTCATTTCAGCAGGAAATGTGCTAATGTTAGCAATATTGAGTGGACTACGGAAGAATTATTACAATCCAGGTTGCTTGATAAATTACACCATGATATCACAATCAAATAGTTTTAATCAAATGAACTCAGTGCACCCAAATCTGATATGTGAACTCATGCCTAGACTATTTTTTTTGCAGGAACATATTGTTTAGTTGTAAAGGTTGTGACTGTTCTATGCCAAGCTCCTGTCTATCCTATATCATTTTCTTCAGTGATAAGGCTACATCAGGAAACACAGCTTTAAGAGGAAGGAAACGGTGTCTGAACCATACAGGGGAAAAAAAAACCTGTGAGATCCAGGATGTTCAGTTTGATAGAAAGCAATTGGAAGCTGTGCTTTATTTTCTCGTTCTACACAAACATGTGAGCATCAAGAAAGTTTTAAAAAAAAAGGAGATATGGACTCAAATTTGAGTGCTGCGCATTTCAGGAGGTGCCACTATAACTTCAGTTCAATATTTTCACTATTTTTTTTTCAAAATCAACTTAAGAATGTCACAGATATTTCCAGAATCTGTGATAGTGCACAAGCATATTTAAATCCCAGAAGTCTTATTTATGTTTAACATAAAAATAAGCCTTGCTTAGATGAGCACCAGAGAAATCTAACTGCAGAGAGACAGGTCGCACACCCAATCTAATGGCTTGAAGGCCTGATAAAGCAGCATTGTTTTGTTTTATTAAAAATACATCCTGCAACCATGGAGGTCTGTGTTAAAGATGGTGGTGCTATGCTGGACAGCATACCATGAGGGGTTGCAGACGGAGAACAGCGAAACGGTGCAGGGTACCAGAAACCGGAGAGGCTTAGGAAATAATCCTGCAGGAAGGTGACCAGGGCAGCAGACAAATGAGGGGCTCAGCGGCTGAAGGACCCACACAGGTTGCAAGCTGTTCATGATTTGCAGTCAAAGGACTCACACAGGGTTGTGGGCTGCTGGAGACTGGCTCACAGGGACCAGGTATCAGATCAGAGTTTCAAAAGGGTGCTGAGGGAATTAAGAACTCTCAAAGGGACTCGGAACTGAAAGATTCTTGATCTTATCAGATTTTTTGGATCTGGAGTTGCCAAAGGATTGAACAGGAGTCTGGGAAGCTGCATTGGAAGCAAATCCATGGACAATTAGTTTTCTGAAGTAACTTTTTTTGCTTCTCTTTTCTTATTTTTAGGGGCAGCAGGTAATGCTCATGTCAACTCTATTTGCCATCAAGACAGCCAACATGACAATAAAAGGAACCTTTTTACCACTTTTCCAACATGCAAAGCATCTAGTCTAATGACACTGGTCTTTGACACCCACACATTTTAATTTGATGATCTCAAATAATCGTTCTCTGAAAGAATTCAAATGCACTGAATTAACGTGTTTGTTACAGAATTCTGCACATTAACTACACTCAACAAAAGATCATTTCTAGTTCAAGTTCCCTTCTTTATAATCCTAAAAGCTATGCAATTCTCATTTCACCCTCTTTCAAACTATTGCATGTTTCATAACTGATTTCCTTCTTCAACATGCACTTCTGGATACATGCACTTAAATCTGGAGTGAACTCCAAGTACCATGTGACCGCAACTTATTTTTCAAAGAGAGTGATAGAAAAATGGAAAGAATTCTATCATTTTGTATTTTACTTCAACTGTACAATCAACAAATAAACATACAATCCTTACCTCTATTGCCCTTTTTTCATCAATGGATCCTTTACTCAGCTTGATTCGTTTTCCAAATACACAGGCAAGATCTGTAGCACTCCGAGAAGAAAGATCTTTTCCTGCAATCCAATTGCAAATAAAAAGGTGTTAATTTGAAATGTTACAGAAATTGTTCTAACTCTACTGAATTAACCGGATTTGTACCAAAAAAAAAAACAGGCATAATCACCTTGAGAATAATCCCAGATTAATATAACATGGGTACATTCTACATTTTTAGTTCCAGAAATAATAATTTTGTTGTATAGGAGTTATAATTTTATAAAAGCCCATACCATGGCACTGAAGTGTAATTTGAATTGCTAGATCACAGGTCTTTAAGGGCAAGGTATCATTTTTGTCCTAACATTTAAGTCTCTGCTCTTGATATTGGAATTGGAGGAAACGTGTTCATTAGGATATTGTTCTGCATACTTGAAAGGCTCACTGAAACACTGACATGAAAGGCAATCTGACAAACCACAGAAAAACAATACACAATGACAAACTCTGAGATACTAATCTAACTAATAATTTTAAATTATCAAAAAGGAAGTTTTTATATTTACTTTCACCCTCCTCTTGATTTATCAAAAATTTAGGCCATCTTTTGAAAATGAGTTTCATGGTTCTCCAACAAACTTCTGAAAGCAGCAGATTGGGAAGGAGAGCTACTCATTCCATAACATGTGTTAAACATTAAGCAGATACATGGGACTTCAAATGCTGTAATCTGGATCAAAACCAAACTGCGAGAGGAATTCGGTTAGTGAGGCAACATTTAGAGGCAAAGGGATGCTTAACATTTCAGGTTGACACCATACATCACCTCTAGATATGCTGCCTGAACTGCTTACTTTCTCTAGCAGTTTACTTATTTTTAAAAAATGATCGTGCTATTAGCAGCATTTGGTAGAGATGAACAGCAGATCCAAAACATTGCACGTTAAGGAGAGCAATGAGGCATCAAAAATGGAGAAATAAGCAAGAATGCAAAAAAATGCACTTGACCACACAAATTATAGTTTTACATTGCACATACGATTTTACATTACTATTACAGATGACCATCCTTTATTTATTTTCTCAACTTATGAGAAACAAGAGAGACCTGGTGGTGCCCTGGGAAATTTAACAAATGCCAACATTCTCTTTTGTTTCCAAACTGTAGCCAGGAATCTGCTTTAGCCCATAATAATGAACAAAACACTGGGACTTGATGCAAAGGAATAAATTTATTCCTTTAAGCATTTTATACAAAAGTTCAAAATTCCCATTCCCCAAGATGAAATTAAACCCTCTAGTACAGTTAGCATTGTAGAAAACACTACCACTTGCGAGTAAGCTGCTCAATAGTTTTGATATAGTACTTCTTACCACAGATCCATCCTTAGCACAAATACTGTACTACAATTCAACACAACATTAAGCAGTGAGATTTAAAGCTACGCCAAATTTGGCAAACAAGTGGGCAATTAAAAAGGAACTGGTTGAACTTTAGCCTATAAAAACATTATTTTCATTTGGCAATCTAGATAAAGTTACATTTTATGCCAATCATAATTCCCTCAATGAAGAATTGCTAACTTTATTTCAGTCAATAGAGACGCAAACCATTTAGAATCAAGTTAATTTTTTTTTGGGGGGGTGGAGAGGAGGGACCCCTTCCCACAGATGTTAGTGAACCAGCTATTTCACTTAAAACAAGAATATAAGCCTGAATCTTTTTTTCAAGTTGCCATTTCACAAATAGATATATCATTTTAAAAATCATAATTTGGCATGCACACCTCTAGGATTTTAGTCCAGATCAAGACAACTATCCTGTATCCATCAAATGTAATGGATACATATTTAGGAGTCATTAGTTAATAGTAATTTTTCCAGGTAGGAGTGTCAAGAACATTTATAAAAGTAATTAACTGATTATATATCTAGATGTAGTAATAATTCTCAAATGATAGTGAAACTTTCAACTTTAAGATATTTTTAAAACCATCAGGAATCAGAAACTGTGTTTGAAAAATAAAAAAAAATAACTAAGCCAGAAAGGAACAGTCATTGACAACAAACTAACCAATTGCTTTCTTCCATCAGGTTATGTAATTAAGGGCATCTTTTGATTGCTCCTGGTTTGAAAAAAAATAACTAATTCATTTGAACTCAGGTTTAATGACACGCAACCTGTCAGGTTAAAGAGCAGTGGAGGCTGAGGGGGTAGAGATGGTAGGGTGGTGTACTCAACTGCCTCCTACTTGTAATCATGGTATACCTGCATGTGAACATAAGACTAAAATGATTCATTGTCTTAATTCTAATTAGTTCTTAAAAAAACTCATTCCGGGCAGCGTAAACTTTAATAGGAGTAAACAACAGACCCACTAAGAAATATCCTTGCATTCTAATATACATGGTCAAGGGAACTCTCAGAACAATGAGATCAAACAGACCTCAGCAACTTTTTCCATCTTAATCCAACTGGTGCAAAGCAGAGGGAGACTAATGGCACATCAATCTAACTATAATTTTCTAACCAACCATAGACAATCTCCAACTTGAAGTTAATATTTCTAGAGCTGACTAGTCCATTGTTGGGGACATTCCCTTGAGGGGAAACTGGAAATATAGATCCCCATTGGCACAGCAGTACCAAGGAGTTTTGACTTATTAGTTGGATTGAATGAATGATTTGATTTTTCTTGTTGAGATTCCAGCTGAGGACAAAATAGCAATAGAAAACCATAGATAGTATGAAATGATTTATCGGTCTCAGAAGCATAAGGGCAGCTTCTTCTGAGACTATATCACCATTTTCATGTCAAACTATATATTTATGAAATACACTATGTAGTTATTTATAACTTATGTCCATCAGATTCCTGCTAATTAAACTTCAAACTGCAGATAACTGAAGAAAATTGCTTCAGAAATCACATATTTAGTATGAAAGTTTGTAAGGCTTTACATTTCCTCGGAAAACTGGTGCGAGATTGCAACATTCTTTAATAGGGTAGTGCCCCTTGGAAGAATGTCTATTCTGATTTTTTTTCTTCTTCGCTGCTTTCAGTTAAAAGTAACTGAGATTCCAATTCGCACAAGATGTATGCATTTAAATACAAATTGTTTAGATTTTAGCTATTTGTTGCGCTTTGTTTTAAATTTATCCAACATAGAGAGTCATTCTATTCAAAATAGATTTGATATGAACACAATTTGGAATTTTGAAACCTTATTCTTAATTACACTAGAGGACACGTGTTTAAGGTGGGGAGCTGAAGTTTAAAAGGAGATGCGCGGGGCAAAAGCTTTTTTTTTTAAATATACACAAAGTGATAGGTGCCTAAATGGGCTGTCAGGAAGCAGATAAAACAATGAAATTTAAAAGGCTTCCATATAGACATGAATATGAAGGGAATGGAAATATATAGATTATGTGCACACAGAAGAGATGGAGCATCATGTTCAGTGCAGACATCATGGGCCAAAGTGGCTGTTTCTTTAATGTTGACGTGTTACTTTGACTGTGAAATTATAAGATGCCACAAGTCACATGTGAAATGCAGTTTCACACAAGTTCTGGGGTGTAGGAGGAAAAGATAGAGTAGAAAGGTGTCTCAAGTAAAAGGTCTTTCCAAACATTTCAAAGGTAATAAGCTACCTATGATTATAGGTATCCTCTTACAACAAATAAAAATAATCTCGTTTCCTTAACATACACTAATGCAAATCATCGGTCACAGATTACACTACAAATCATCAACCTACATAGAACATGCCTTGCATAAATATAGATATCAATGTTTAAACTGCAAATGTCAAAATTTGGATAAATAAATATCAAATACACAATACTAGAAAGTGCTACACCTCACCTTTGGTGTATTTCTGATAATGGACTCGTTTCTTGGAAGATTTAGATTTCTCTTCAAGGCTGAACATGGTTTTATCCTCAGTTGATGTTGAGCCTGTTAAAAATAAAAGCTCATAACGTTTAGTTAAGAATAAGGTAATTTAATGTAGCTAATTGACACCAAAATTGTGGTATTACTCAAGGGAAAACTCAGAAATTTTATCTACTGGATTTAACTCTCATACACAATGGTCAACTAACCAACCAGCATGTACATTTTGGGTTACAGGAGGAAACCCACACAATCATGGGGAGAGCATGCACATTTCACAGACAAGGCTAGAATTCACTGGAATTGCAAGAAAGTAGCTCTACCAGCTGCATCATCTTGGTGACCCCAACTAATTTTTGATGAGAAAAGACAAAGTTGATTCATATGTTAACCTTTTATAGGAGCAGCAAAAAGTAGTCTCCACAAATTTTAAAGCACTGCTCTTGAGCAATACACAAAACGTGCTAGAGAAACTCAACAGGTCATTCAGCATCCATAGGAAGTAAAGGGCAACCAAGATTTTGGGCCTAGACCCTTCAAATGTAAGCAAAAGCAGGCAGACTGAATACAAGTGGGGGAGGAGAGGAAGAGGCAGAGGGAGGAGCTCAGGCTAACAAGCAAGAGGCCATATATAGGTGGACAGTAGATGGTAGAAAAGAAAGGCAAGGTTACATGGGATGGTCGAGAGTAGCTCTTTGACAGAAGGGGTAGGGAACTGGAGGAAATGAGAGAGGGATAGGGAAAGAGAGATTCAGGTAAGGGGATTATCAGCAATTAGAAACATCAATGTTTATGCCATCTAATTGGAGACTGCCAAGATGGTGTTGTTCCTCTAATTTGTACGTAGCCTCAGTCTGGCAGTGTACAAGGCCATGGACAGACCCATTGGTGTGGTAATTGTGTGTAGAATTGAAATGGTTGGCCAAGGGAGGTCCTTGCTGTTGCACAACCCTTCTACCTGTACCAATCTATGACCTCCTTCCTAACTGTTAGCCTGTGCTCCTCCTCCTGCCCCTTCCTCTTCTCTCCACCTTTTTATTCAGGTGGCTGTCTGTTTTTGCTTATTCCTAATGAAAGTCCCAGGCCCAAAACTTTGGTTACCTTTTACTTTCTATGAATGCTGCAAGATCTGCTGAGTTTTTCTATAACTTTCATGTATTGCACTCAACACCAATGTGCAGACTTTCTTGTTTAAAGGCTTGTCTTGCCAGGTCAGGAAAGATTCAGATTTATTGTCAAGACATCACATACAACATTGAAATTCTTTTTTCTGCGGGCAAGGCAGGATAACTAGATATTGGTAGTGCAATAACTCTACTCAATGTACATATGTAAACAAAAAAAAACTGACTTGGTAATACAGAGAGAAAAAAGTCAATAAAATGGAAAAGTAAGACCCCTGATTGAGTTTGTTGTTGAGGAGTCAGATAGTGGAGGGGTAGTAACTGTTCTTGAACCTGCTGGTGTAAGTCTTGCAGCACCCATACCTCTTCCTTGATGGTAGCAGCAAGAAAGAGATGAATGCAATCCTGATTTCATCAGAATAACCCACACAGTTCAAAATTTCACTTTACAATCAGTTTCCACTTGATCCAGTCTACTTAACCTCTGAGAAATATAATTGCACCAGTGCCAATTTTTAATCACATTAGAAAATTCCCTTTGATTTAGAAGTTGTATTCTGAAGTCTTCCCAAAGTAATGGCTTAATATAAAATGTAGCATTGGGTTTCCATAGAACACCAACTTGTACAAAATGTCTAAATGCCAGTTAGTCAGAAGATAATGAAATAGCCATGCTTTCCACTGGCTGTCAATAAAAATTATGTGGTGGAATGCACAAGTATTATGGGAGTATCCACTTGAGTTGCCATCACAACACTTGCCATAACATGTAGCTAAGTTCACTCCAAAGTGCAATGTCATAGTGACCGAAAATGCATTAATAGTTGGCCTAGATTGAAAAGAGAGGTGAAAGCCAAACGCAAAGGGGAGGTGGTAATGGAAACATCAGAAATAAAATATGACCCACAGCACATTCAGCTCAATACATGGTGAACTCTATTATTTCAACATTTATCCCTTGGAGTTAGCCATCTTCAATGACCAATATCTCAGGTAGCAAAAATGAGAAGTACACAATATCAAGATCACAATAAAGGAACAGAAGTAGGCCATTTGGGCCATCGAGTCTGCTCTATAACTCCACCCTGAGCTACCAAGTTCCAAATTCCAGCCCTTTCCCCCACATCGCTCGATACCCTGACTAATTAGATACATATCAATCTCCTCCTTAAACTCTCCCAATGATTGAGCGTCCACAGCTGTATGTGGCAACAAATACCACAAATCCATGACCCTCTGGCTAAAGAAATTTCTCCTCATCTGTTTTAAATGGGTACCGTCTAATTCTAAGACTGTGCCCTCTTGTCTTGGATTCACCCACCAAAGGAAACATGTTATTCACATCTATTCTGTCCAATCCTTTCAGCATTCAAAAACACCTCTCATTCTTCTATTCTCCAATGAATACAGTCCAAGAGCCGCTAAACAATCCTCATAGGTCAGCCCTTGCATTCCAGAAATCATCCTGGAAAATCTTCTCTATACTCTCTCCAACATTATTACATCCCTTCTAAGGGGCCCAAAACTGCATATAGTCCTCCAAAAAAAATTCTCACCAGTCCCGCATAGAGCCTCATCAACACCTCTTTACTCTTGTACAGGTTCACGATCCTTTATCTGGACACCTAAAATCCGGAAAGCACCAAAATCCAGCAAGTGGGGACCTGCGGTTGGGGGAGGCGGCCAAGGGACCGGCGGCCAAGTGGGGGGGGGGGGGGGGAGAGGCGGCCAAGGGACCGGCGGCCAAGTGGGGGGGGGGGGGGGGGGGGGGGAGAGGCGGCCAAGGGACCGGCGGCCAAGTGGGGGGGGGGGGGGAGAGGCGGCCAAGGGACCGGCGGCCAAGTGGGGGGGGGGGGGGGGGAGAGGCGGCCAAGGGACCGGCGGCTGGGGGGGGGGAGACGGCCGTTGGGAGAGACGGCCGTTGGGAGAGACGGCCGTTGGGAGAGACGGCCGTTGGGAGAGACGGCCGTTGGGAGAGACGGCCGTTGGGAGAGACGGCCGTTGGGAGAGACGGCCGTTGGGAGAGACGGCCGTTGGGAGAGACGGCCGTTGGGAGAGACGGCCGTTGGGAGAGACGGCCGTTGGGAGAGACGGCCGTTGGGAGAGACGGCCGTTGGGAGAGACGGCCGTTGGGAGAGACGGCCGTTGGGAGAGACGGCCGTTGGGAGAGACGGCCGTTGGGAGAGACGGCCGTTGGGAGAGACGGCCGTTGGGAGAGACGGCCGTTGGGAGAGACGGCCGTTGGGAGAGACGGCCGTTGGGAGAGACGGCCGTTGGGAGAGACGGCCGTTGGGAGAGACGGCCGTTGGGAGAGACGGCCGTTGGGAGAGACGGCCGTTGGGAGAGACGGCCGTTGGGAGAGACGGCCGTTGGGAGAGACGGCCGTTGGGAGAGACGGCCGTTGGGAGAGACGGCCGTTGGGAGAGACGGCCGTTGGGAGAGACGGCCGTTGGGAGAGACGGCCGTTGGGAGAGACGGCCGTTGGGAGAGACGGCCGTTGGGAGAGACGGCCGTTGGGAGAGACGGCCGTTGGGAGAGACGGCCGTTGGGAGAGACGGCCGTTGGGAGAGACGGCCGTTGGGAGAGACGGCCGTTGGGAGAGACGGCCGTTGGGAGAGACGGCCGTTGGGAGAGACGGCCGTTGGGAGAGACGGCCGTTGGGAGAGACGGCCGTTGGGAGAGACGGCCGTTGGGAGAGACGGCCGTTGGGAGAGACGGCCGTTGGGAGAGACGGCCGTTGGGAGAGACGGCCGTTGGGAGAGACGGCCGTTGGGAGAGACGGCCGTTGGGAGAGACGGCCGTTGGGAGAGACGGCCGTTGGGAGAGACGGCCGTTGGGAGAGACGGCCGTTGGGAGAGACGGCCGTTGGGAGAGACGGCCGTTGGGAGAGACGGCCGTTGGGAGAGACGGCCGTTGGGAGAGACGGCCGTTGGGAGAGACGGCCGTTGGGAGAGACGGCCGTTGGGAGAGACGGCCGTTGGGAGAGACGGCCGTTGGGAGAGACGGCCGTTGGGAGAGACGGCCGTTGGGAGAGACGGCCGTTGGGAGAGACGGCCGTTGGGAGAGACGGCCGTTGGGAGAGACGGCCGTTGGGAGAGACGGCCGTTGGGAGAGACGGCCGTTGGGAGAGACGGCCGTTGGGAGAGACGGCCGTTGGGAGAGACGGCCGTTGGGAGAGACGGCCGTTGGGAGAGACGGCCGTTGGGAGAGACGGCCGTTGGGAGAGACGGCCGGGCGACTGGAAGGGGGTGGGGGTGGATAGGCAGCACAATTCAGCTGGGCTTTCTGAAATCCAGAAAAATCCAAAATTCAGAACACATTGTCCCCCAAGGGTTCCGGATAAAGGATCGTGTACCTGTACACTATTCCTCTTGAAATGAATGCCAACATAGCATTCATTTTCTTTACTGCCGATCCCACCTGGTAGTTAATCTTTTGGCTATCCTGCACAAGGACTCCCAAGTCCCTTTGCACTTCTGAATTTTCTTCCCAAATAATCTAATTGTTTATTTCCTCTTCCAAAATGTACAACTGCACATTTCTCAACATTGTATCTCAACTGCCATTTCTTTGCCCACTCTCCCAACCTGACCAAGTCTCTCTGCAACTTTTCAGTTTATTTAACACTTCCTCCTCCACCACCTATCTTGGTGTCATCTAAAAACTTTGCCACAAAATCATTTAATCCATAATCTAAATCATAAACATACATTGTAAAAAGAAGCGGCCCCAACACCAACCCCTGCCGAAAACCACTAGTAACCAGCAACCAACCAGATCAGGATCCCTTTATTCCCACCCTTTGCTTTCTAGCAGCCAATGGTCCACCCAATAGAATATCTTTCCTGTACTTCCATGGGCTCTCACCTTATTTAGCAGCCTCTTAAGCAGCACCTTATCAAAGGCCTTTTGAAAATCCATCATCAACAGCCTCTCCTTTGTCCATCCTACTTGAGATTTCCTCAATAAATTCCATTAGGTTGGTCAGACAGGATCTTGCCTTCATCATGCTCACTTGGACCTATCATATCATGCACATCAAGGCATTTCATATCCTCGTCCTTGAGGATCAACTCCAATAACTTCCCAAATACCAATTTCAGACTAATATGTTTATAATTTCCTTTTTTCTGTCTCCCTCCTTTCTTAAACAGCAGAACTACATTTGTAATCTTCCAATCCTTTGGAACCATGCTTGAGTCTATTGATTTCTGGAAAATCAATTCCAATGCCTTCACAATCTCCAAAGCTGCCACCTTCAAAGCTCATGGTGCACCTCATCCAGTCTGGGAGACTTATCTATCTTTAATCCATTCATTTTACTTAGCACTCTCCCTCTAGTAATCCTGACTGTACTTAATTCTATTCCCTGAGATTTCTGACTATCAGATATATTGTTATGGTCTTCTTCAGTGTAGACTGACGCAAAATACTCATTTAGTTCCTCTGCCATCTCTTTGTTAACCATTACAATTACAATTTCTCCAATTGGTCCTATATCTACTCAGGTCTCTCTTTTACTCTATATATCTTTTTAAAAATTCAGTATCCTTTTGAATGTTATTTGCCAAATTCCTTTCATAATTCACCTTTTTCTGTCCTAATGATTTTCTTTGTCTCTTTCTATAAGTTTTAAGTTTCCCAGATCTGTTTTTCCACTTATTTTTTGTTTCTTTGTATGCCCTCCCTTTTGCTTTTGTTAGCCTTAAACTCTCTTGTTAGCCACATTTGTGCCATTTTTCCATTCATAATTTTATTTTTTATGTATATATAGATATCCTGCACTTTCTTGTAGAAATATTCTCCAATTCTGCTCTGGCGTCCCTCCATCCAGCTTACTTTTCTAGTCAACTTGGGCCAGTTCTTTTCTCATACCACTGTAATCTCCTTTCTTCCACTGAAATACTGACACCTGATATCAGTTTTTCCTTTTCAAATTTGAAAATGAACTCAATCATGTTATGATCACTACTTCTTAAGGGATCCATTACCTTTAATTCTCTAATCATCTCGGGTTCTTTACATATCACCCAATCCAAAACCGCCGATCCCCAATGGGCTTATTGACAAGTTGCTCTTAAATGCCATCCCTAAGGCATTCTACAAACTCTCTCTCCTGAGATCCAGTACCTTCTTGACTTTCCCCAATTTCCTTTCATGTTAAAATCTTTAATTATTCTGACAATTTCCTTCTGTCACACTATCTATTTACAGTTGTAACTCTTAGTCCACTTCCCGACTGCTGCTTGGGAAACTTGACATAACTGCCAATGGGGTTCTTTTACCCTTGCCATTTTTTTTTTTAAAACTCAACCCAAAAGGATTCCACCTCTTCTGACCTTATGACCCTTCTTTCTAGTGATTAATATCATTACTTACCATCAGGCGAACGCCACACCCTCTACCTACCTAAATTTTCCAATACACTGGACATTCAGCTCCCAAGCAAATAATAGTTATTTTCTGGAATCAATTTAAATGTTATCCACAACATAAAATCTATAGGTGGTAATTCCATTTCCATCTCATTTTTCATTTTGCCCTGCAAAAGTCATAATAGATTTCCCCAGGACTGTACATTTCAGTCAGCATGTTCTAAGGTCTTTCTGACCCATGGCTGATTGTCCACACATCCATTTTACATTTGGATGAAGGACAGATGTAATAAACTAAGCTTCAATAATTTATTTCTACCATTCAATGATAATGAATATTGGAGAAAACATTACCAAGATGCAATATGAAGCATCTAATTCCAATTGTTGAGAATATAAAAAAAAAGGTCTTGGCCTGAGCAAAAATGCCCATATTCCATCACTTATTTTCTAACCCTTCAATGCCTATGTTGGTGGTGGTTAGTCAATTTCTAAAAACATTGCAATATTTTCTTTTGATGGCGCACTCATTGTGCTGTTAGTTGAGAACCAGAATTTAGATCCAGCATATGCCTCATCAGGGAACTTGCAATTGGCGCTATTCTAAAGTGAGAATGAGGCACCATGGCTGACTAGGAAAGCTTTTAAAAGCCAACAGAAGGGAACTGAAAAAGCAATAAGAAAAGACAAAATATTGTAAATTATCCAATAATAAGAGAATACCAAAAGGTTTCTTCAGATTTATAAAGAATAAGACTGGCCTCGGACCATGGAAATATGACACGAATCAATTGGTAATGGGGCACAAAGAAAAGGCAGATGAAATGAACAGGAATTTTACACAGTCTTCAAAGTCAAAGTTCAGATTTATTGTCAAGAGTACATACTTGACCTCACATACAACCATGAGATTCTTTTTCCTGTGGTCAGGAAGAATTTTTACTTATTAGCGCAAAAAACCGTACTCAACAAAAGGAGAGAAACAAACAAATAAAAAGTGGTAACAAAGTGTGCAATGCAGAAAATAAATTTTCAGTAATAAATACAGTACGTTTCCAATTATCCAAAATGCTTGTGATCGGACGTGTATCAGTTAACTGCATTTTTCGGATAACTGAGAAATGGCTTTAAGCAGCCCAGTAATGTCAGCAGAATCAGATGTTTAAGTCTATCCCCAAAAATCGCAATGCCTGAGATGTTGGGCATTTGTTGGCATACAAGTTGACCCCCAAAAATTGCGAAGATTGATCTGCTGGCCGTTGGCTGGAGGTAACTGTTATCATGAATGCTCTATCAAAAAAGACAAAAGTATGAAGTGAGTTTTAAAGTAAAAGTTGTAGAACTTACCAAGAAAACCAAAAGCTGCGCTGCTGCAAGAAAATTTGATAATATAGAAGTTGATACAGTAAGAGACTGGATGAAGAAAGAGACATTAAGAAAAATGCCAAAAAACAATGTTCAATGAGAAGAGGAATCACTCATTGGCCAGAGTTTGAAAATCACATTGCAGAATGGGTAGATGAACAGAGGCAAGATTGCTACATAGTCACTCGAAATAAAATGAGAACATTTGCACTGAAATGGGCAAAGTCGCATCCAGACCTCAGTAAAGATTTTGAGGCTACAGTAGGCTGGTAGAACCATTTCATGAACAAGAAAAATCTGGTATTGCAACAAAAAAAATGCTCAGAAACACCAGTTTGCATTGGCAAATATTGGAAACATGGATGAAACCCCCATAAACTTCGACTTGACAGGCAATAGAACAGTGGAATGTAAAGGGGTGAAAACTGTGCAAACCAGAAGAACAGGCCACGAAAGACCAGGTTTACGGTGGTGTTATCATGCATAACTGATAGAATGAAGATAATTTTCAAATGCAAAAAATAAATGTAAAATAAAATTCCCAGCAGATATTTTTGTATATTTTCATGAAAAAAGATGGATGGATGAAAATGGTTTAAAACTATGGATAGACAATGTGTGGAACAGGCAGTTTATGCAAGAAACAGAGTTTGCTGGTCTGGGGTATGTTTTGTAGCCACTTAACTGAGAAAACTAAAAGTAGATTAGACAAAGTAACACTTACATTGCAGTTATCCCAGGTGTTTGACGTCTCTATCACAACCTCTCAATGTCTACTTGAACAAGCCATTCAAAGACCATGTGCATGAGGAATAGAATACATGGATGACGAGTGCAGAGTGCAGTTTACAAAAGGCAGCGCAATGTGTGATGAACTCGAGGTGCTGCGTGACTTTGTGCTCAAAGCATGGGACAAAGTGAAAGTAGAGACTAATAAAGTAGTTTAAAAGTGCGGTATCTCTTGTGCAATTGATGACATGGTAGATGATTTATTTGGGACACTGACAACAAAGCTGAAGTTGCCTCATCAGATGCAGACTGGGACTCATATGATGACTGTTAAAACAGTGCTTGCCATGATCTTTGCCTCAGATAGTGATAGTAATTTTGAAGGATTTTAAGTGTGTTGCTCAATAAAAATTTTGTTCAATAAAATTTTCAATGAAAATTTGTTGTAGTAATGTTTTTTTTTGTTTTTCAAGGGTCGACATATGCAGAATCGGCAACCAGTATTTATGAGCTGAATTTAAGGTCTCAAAAGTAGTAATATAAAAGGTATTAAAATTAATTTATTTACAGATGATGTTTTGATTTATTTAACAGAACCAAAAGAATCTTAGATTTTTTTTATGATTGGAACAATATGGAGTAATATCTGGCTATAAAATTAATTGGGAAAAAAGTGAAATTATGCCATTAATTGAAGATGATTATTACCTTTGTAAGAAATTTAAATGGTCAGATCAAATTAAATATTTGGGTATTGAAGTTGATAAAGATTTTATTCATTAATATGAATTGAATTATTTACCTTTATTGTATAAAATTAAGAATTATTTAAATTGATGGAAGATTTACTGCTAATGCAGAGTTAACTGCATTAAAATGAATATTTTTCCTAGGTTACAATTTTTTTTCAGTCTATTCCTTGTAAAGTTCCTCAAAAAAAAATTTAAGGATTTAAATTTTATAGTTAGGAAGTTTTTAAATGGAAAGATAAAATGTCAAGAGCAATTTTGCAAAAATTAATATTATGATCTAGGAGGTTTACAACTTCCAAATTTTCAAAATGATATAAGGCAGCACATTTAAAGTTTATTAATAGAATGTTTGGTTTGAAAACTTGATTGGTATTGGTATGGTCAGATATTGAATTAAATCGAATTAATGAGAATAGAGGGACCAATTTGTATATAAATAGAATTTGAAGTTGTTACGCAAATATAATTCACCAATTTTGATGCACTTGATGGAAATAGGGAATAAAATAAATGAAGATAGGTACATGTGAAGACACCTTTGTATCAGAATAAACATTTTCCTTTAACGGTTAATAATTAATTTTTGATAATATGGGATCAAAAAGGAATTATATTTGCTCAGGATTGTTGTGAAGCAGGTTATTTTATTACATTTCAAAGATTGAAGGAAAAGTATGAAATACCATTGAATACTTTTTTGTTATTATCAAGTTGGAGCTTTGTTGATGGATCAATTTGAGAATACTATGTGGTCGCTAAGACAGACACGTCATGAAATTTTGATTACTGATGGTAGGAAAAAAGATTTATATCACAAATGTATGGATTATTACAGAATAAAATGTTTTAGACAGATTTATAAAAATCTAGGTTAAAATGAGAAAAAGATTTAGGAATACAAATTAATTAGAGAAATTTGTGCAAAGTTATTAAAAAAATAGTGAATAGTGAATGTAAGATGTAGATTAGTTCATTATAATTTTATCCATCAATTCTATTTAACTCCTGAGAAATTAATGAGACATAATTTACTTTCTATCGATTTATGTTTTAGATGCTGGAAAGAAAAAGGAACGTTTTTACATTCAACATTTTTGGATGCAGTTTAAGGAACTTTTACAAAACATTTTTAAAGTTAAATTCCCAAAGGACCCATCAATATTTTTGTTAAGTAACATTAAAAATATTTGTTTGGAATGAAGATTAAATAAATTTCAAATAGCATTTTTGAGATTAGCATTAGCAGTTGCGAGAAAACGTATTTCTATTTCTTGGAAAAATTATATAGATTTGTATTTACTTTGATATCATATAGAATTGAGATTTTGCATACTATTGGAAAAAAAACATAATTTACGAGATAATTATGTTTGTCCTGATTGTAAAGTTTGGAGCCTTATTTGGATTATATGGGTTTAAAACTTTGAATACTTCTGCCTTGGTGTGGTGTAATGTCTCAATCCACGATATTTATCTATGTCATTATAGTCTACATTGTAGCGGGCCGAGTGGGAGTGGCAACGCGAATTGTCGCCGGCGCGGTTCTTTGGACATGGAGAACCATAATACAGGTGCTACATATGATATAGCGGCTGTGTAGCGGGTGCACAACGCAGCAATGCAAACTGTTGCTGGCAGACTTCTGCAGGTGTGTGGAACCCTAATGCGGACGTCTGCCTACTCACCTAATGGACCGCACGCGAGGGATACTGAGTGCCGAGGAATGGCACGTTGAGCTGTTGAGTTTCTTGCCGGAAGGCACGGAACACTTACAAGGCTAGATTTAAACCTGCCAGATCCGTGGATCGGCAGCAATCTCATAGTGACATCCCACCTTGTCCCGTGAAGCCCGGGACACACAGTATGTAAAAGAAGCCTGTAAACCCTGAATAAATAAGTCTTCAGTTGACTAATCTGGCGTGTCTTTGCATTTCTTTAGTAGCTCTTCTGTAGTAGCCACTACAACATCTCCTTTCTTCTTTTTCTTCCTTTTAGAAGGGGTAGTTAAGGGAGAGTTTCGGAGTGGTTTTAGGTAAGGGGTATGCAAAGGGGGAGGGGGTTTTTTTAGTAAGGGGGGGGGTTAGAGGAGTTTCTGTTATATGCCATGTATACTTATTAATATTTTATAATTTGTATTAAGTTCATTAAATCAAAGGTCTCAAAAGCATATCCGGCATAAAAGTCAACCCCATTTTTTGAGATTTTTTATGGTTTCAAGACTCAACATATGCCGAAATATACGGTAAATACAAGTCAAGTCCCCTTATCCAAAATGCATGGGACCAGAAATGTTTCAGATTTTATTTTCGGATTTTGGAACAATGAGTTTAAATATGTGAATAATGTACTTAGCAAAAAAAAAAACTTAATCCCTGCTTACAAAAGATAAATGCAGCACCAAATACTAGAAATTCTGCTAGATGGCAAAAAGCACAGTGAGTAATGTCTAGTGGTGATGGTGGTCAGCGCTCAAAAGGTTTTGGATTTGGAACTTCAGATAAGGGGTATTCGACTTGTATATAAAAAGTTTGCACCAGTTCTTGCTCAAAGGTGTAATTATACAGTGCATGCACAATTTCCAGCATAAAGAAAATTACTTTAGTACCGTTTTCCCAGGTCACTTCTTCTGTTCTGCATGTTTCAAGATTTGCAAGAACCATAGGTTGAATCTCTTTTGGCAACTAACTTCCAGTCGTAGAATTATATTGCACAAGTACTTTTTGACTTTTTGGTGAACTTCCAATCCTACCATGACTGAAAATGAATCGATATATGAGTCAATGTCAGAATTGACAAGAATTTCTGTGCAGGAAAATTTCAGAGTTTGTTGATAATTTTCTTATTATTCCAAATAAAACCTAATGGATATTTCTAGGCAAAGATGTAAAACCAAGAAACCCAAAGTTTTGAAACTTTGAAAAGAAAGAAATGGGATGCTGCCAAGCTTGCCTTAGAGGTGAAGTGTCCAATGTGGCACTTGGTACATTTTTTTCCTGAATATTTTTCTAGATTGTTGATGCTGTTCATCAATTACAACTCAAGCTGCAATCCCCAATAATCCAGATGTGGTCAAAACAGCATTATACATGATTGTACCACATATTCTATCACTTGCACTGCAGTCCTTTAGTGGTTCCATCAAGACTATGTACAAGTAATCATTCAAACGAAAAAAACAACTGCAGATAATAGCAATCTAAAATTAAATTCATAAAATTGAATAAAGGCTTTGGTCATGCCACATCTGTGGGAAGAAAAGCCAATCAAGTGAACGCCCTTCTGACTACGTCCATACACGATCTGACAAACGCCACTCATCTTGTGTCACCAGCAAACTTGTACAAGTGACCGATTTTCCCATCATCCAGGTTATTCATTACTATTGTAAAGAGACACAGCCCCACACTGATTCTTGCAGAACATCTTGTGACAGATTATGTTAGGTTTTATATTGTATATGGGTATGTTTTTGGAAGATCAATTGTGGCAGATTTTTTTAGTGTTGGTCACAGATCTCATTTAAAATACTGGAGCTCTGCTCAAGCTAGACAGTCCAGCTCTGAGTGCCTTTGCAAAAGCTTTGGGAGATGCCAAAAGAGACTTCACTAATGGATTGCTGTTTCAAAAGCAACAAATGAATGAACTCGGAGGATTAGGTTCGGAGCTGCAGGCTAACTGAGTGCAGTCAGCTGTTCTAAGAGAATCATGTGGTTTTCCGTGCGTGCATGCATAAGAGAGACAGAGAGGAAAAAAATGAGAATTCAGTTCAGCAGCAGCAGCTGGGATTGGAACCCGACAAGCTGGCAAACTTGTGGAAAAACCCTACGGGTTGTGAGTGTTTAGTTCAACCTAGTCAAAGCCCTTGTGGTCCATACAAGAGGAGAGGACTGGTTGCTCAATGTTTCACTTGGAATAAGAGAAACAAAAAAGTGCTCTGTGGTGACCTGAAAGAAAGAGGTCATCATCTGGAGAACCCTGAAGAGGCAAGTTTCATCAGCAAGACACTGAAGTGACTGATGGAATTAGATCAGTTGTGGATGTCCTGGAAAAACAAACCTCTCTCTGAAACCTGACAAGAGCTTTACTGAGCAGTAACCATTTACCTTTCAAGCACCAAAGCCTGTTGTACTTTATAAATATTAAATTCTGTGCACAGTATAAGAATTGCCTTCAACCAGTGAACTTGGAGGGGGGTGTGGCAAGATGGCATAAGGAATAGACATGCCTTCCAGTCCTCTCCCGACTCTTTGGTGTTGTTTTGTCTTTAAATGCCCGTTAAAATCTTTTCAAGGTTAGATATAGTTAGAGCTGTTAAACTAGTTTCCAATGGTACAATTGTTGAAAAAAAGCAAGAAAAAATGGCAACAGATTGTTAAGAAATTACATTTTCCGAAGATATCAGAGCCTACTTGTTTACAAGAAGCCAGGACTCAGCGTGGAATGGATCCGGGAGGAGAAGCACAGGAATCAGCAGCGGAGCTCCGTTCTCTGCCGGTAGGGCTCTTTAAAAATGGCACCCGGCAGCCCTTAGAACAAAGGGCTAGCCGGGTGCGTGTATTTCAGTCAATGCCCGCTATAAGCGCCGCTTTTGACAGCTGAAACAGCTGGGAAGCTGCCAGCTGAAGGCTTGCAGTTAAAGGGACGTCCACTGACTGATGTAGTGGTGGTGCTGCAAAGTGCACCACCTGAAATGAAGATTCCTATAGATCTCGATGTGTCGGAGATGCTTGACAGAATATGGCTTGGGGATAACCCTCGCCATCAACCTCCAAATATTACTGGGGAGGTTATGGCGGGGGTTTCTACACGAAGTCACACTGCAAGAAAAGCAGTTAAATTAAGGGAGGGAATACAAGACCTTTTGGCTATTCAGAAACAACTGGACCCTACTGTGTCTGAATCTACTTCAGTGGATAAGTTTCTTAAGAATCTTGAATCTAAGTTAACTGCTATATTGAAAGAATTTGTTAAAGCTTAAGATCAACTTGATACTAAACTTAATACCTTGGTGGATATTAATACTCAACAGATGGCTGATTATGGAGCTTTTAAGCTTAAAACGAGTGAAAGACTTGATTTTTGTGACCAAGGTTTAGTTGAGGTACAAGATCAATTACAAGGTGTCAATAAAACAATTGAAACTTTACAAATTCAGAATAAAAATTTAATGAAAAAGGTTGATTATTTGGAGAATCAATCCAGGCGGAATAACATAAAAATTGTTGGTTTACCAGAAGATATGGAAGGATCAGATCCAAGAAAATTCTTTACTGAGTGGATTCCACAAGTATTAGGACAAGTTCCCGGAAGGCTTAATACTGGAACGTGCGGGGGGCGTGGCAAGATGGCGTAAGCATCAGACGTGCCTTCCAGTCTTCTCCTGACTCTATCTTATTGTTTTGTCTAGAAATGCCCGTTAAAATTCTTTAAAAGTTTAGATAACTTCAGTGCTGTTAATTTAACTTATGATGGTACAATTGGTGGAAAAGAGCAAAAAAAAAATGACAACAGATCATCAAAAAACTACATTTTCCAAAAGTTCAAGTTTTGGAGCCTACCTACAGGAAAGATACCGGGACTCAGCCTGAAATGGATCCCAGGAGAGAGGTACAGCTTTCGGATGTAGAGATCAATGTTACATTGGTAGAGCCCTCTAAAGAGGGCGCCAAACAGCCTTTAGAACAAAGAGTTACTCAGGTTCGCACATGTGCAGTAGCATCTGACGGCAATGTTATGAATGAACCACTTGTAGTAACATCAGTTGAAGTACCGGCTGGGGAAAGGCATTTGTCAACTGTAGCGGTGGCACTGCAAACTGCACCTCTTGAGATAAAAGAACATATACAACTGGAAGAAATTAATACATTATGGACTGGGGAAAATCCGGCCAGCGTCCTCCAGTCACTGCTGGAAAGGCTGTGGCTGGGGTTTCCACACGCAGCTATACTACAAGGAAGGCAACCAGAATGAAGGAAGCAACAGAAGACCCTTTGGTTATGCAGAAGAAGCAGGAATCTGTTGAGCCAGAATCTCTTCCAATTGAAAAGATTCTTGTGAATCTTGAATCTAAATTATCTTATACAATGCAGGGATTATCTAAGATTATGACTGAACTTGGTACTAGGTTCAATACTCTGATGGAAATAAATTCTCAACAGATGGCTGAGTTTGGAGCTTTTAAGCTTGAAGTGAGAGATAAATTTAATTCGTGTGAAGAAGATATAGACGAAATACGAGATCAAGTTTCAGATATGACCAAAATGGTCGAAGATTTACAAACTCAAAATAAAAATTTGGTGAAAAAGATTGATTATTTGGAAAACCAATCCAGACGGAACAATATAAAGATTATTGGTTTGCCGGAAGGAATGGAAGGACCAGATCCAAGAAAATTTTTTACTGAATGGATTCCGCAGGTGCTGGGTCAAGAACATTTCCCGGAAGGTATAATACTGGAACGTGCTCATAGAGCCTTGCGTAGAAGACCTATTTCAGGTCAAAGTCCAAGACCTGTTTTGGTTCGTTGCTTGAATTATTACGACAGAGAAATAATTTTACGAGTGGCTATTAGAAATGCACAATAGAGAAAATCACCCTTGATGATTCAAAGTAATCAAATTTTCTTCTATTTGAGTCAAGAAGTTATGTTCCAATGACGGGAATTCAATTCTGCTAAAGAGTTGTTGTGGAAGAAAGGTTATAAGGCAACCTTTAGATATCCAGCTGTTTTGAAGGTTTTTCAAGATGGTTCGCAACCAAAGTTCTTTGATTCTCCAAAGGAAGCTATAGCATTTGCTCAAGAGCCGCCAATTGCTCAGTTTCAACAGAGGCGTAGTCCGCCGCGATCTCTAAGGAGACAAGAGATGGAAGAAAAGAAGGAATGGTTGTAATGGTGACTCGGCAGTTGGAGTTGATTAAAAGAAAAGTTGTTCTTTTTTTTTTCTAATGTTTTTGTTAAAAAAAGGAATATTAAATAATGATGATGTTAATTTAAGATGAAGTGAGAGTTGTGGGAGAGAACTGGATAGGCACCATTTCCTGAAAGTCATCTGCTACGTGTGAGTTATCTCACACCCATTTTTTTTTGGGAGTTACTGCATTGCGCGGTTTAGACGGGAGGGGGTATTTTTAACCTCCTACCCGTTTTTTTTTCCTTTTTTTGTATTATTAGATTAAAGAGTGAAGGGTTTTTTTTTGTTTATAAAAAAAGTATGAAAGTATTTGATTGTTTAAAAAACTAAAAATTGATGTGGTTTTTTTTGTAAAGTTTATTCAGTAGATAAGGAATATTTGAAATTTAAATGTGAATGGGATAGATAAGTTTTTTTAATATTTTTTCTTTAACTTTAAGGTGAAAGGAGTGGTAATTCTGGTGTATATTATTTTGCTATTTTAGTTATAGAATGAAGGGAATAATGGTGAAAGTTATAAATTGAATTGTACAATTCTTAATGAGGCTTGAATTTTGTTTGTGGTTTATGCTCCATTTGTTGAAGATATAGATTTTGTTGTAGATGTGTTTTTATTATTTGGATATCTGAATTTTAACGTAATGATTGGGGATATTTAAATGTGGTATTGGAGCTTTTATTGGATAATTATTCAAGAGTAAAAGGGAAAAATGGTGGAAGAGTACTAAAATTGAATTGTACAATGCTTAATGAGGTTTGAATTTTGTTTTAAGATGGTGGTTTATGTGACTAATATGATGATAGATGTGAAGTTAGTTGATATTTGGTGAAGGTTTATTTTTATGGAGAAAGTTTTTTTTTAATCTTTTTTTCCTCATGCTACAATTCTTTTTTAAGAATTGATTATTGTTTAATGTTTTTGGTTTTTTTTGTAAGTGGGTTTTTTTCCTCTTACATATATTACTAATCTTATTAATCCTTCACTCTTTATTGTGGGGGGGAGAAGGAGGGGGGGGTTGGATTAATTTGAGTCGGTTTATTAATGTTGTGTAATAATTATTGGGGGGGCATAGTTTGTTTAGATTATTGATGTTGTATTGTAATTTCATTATTTTATTTTTAATTTTTTTTAATGTAATCTTATATCTTATTCATGTTATAAAATCTTAAATAAAGTTTTTTAAAAAAAAACCAGTGAAGGAGGAGTGAGAAGTGAGATTGGACTGTGAATCAAATAACTTTTCTACACTAACACACACATTACATACATGTGCTTAGAATTAGAAGGCGGTTAAGTTAGGTTAAATAAATGAATAGTAATGTTAGAGTTTGATCCTGTTTTCATGTTTAAAGATCATTAAAAGCATCTTTTATTAAGTAACCATTTGACTTGGTGAAGATCTATTGCTGCTGGGATTTGGGGTCCTCTGGGTTCGGAACAACCTTTATTCACATCCTGTAATAGTGGGTCGCTAGCTGTTCTTCTCATTCTCTATCTCTAGCTGTTCTGACAATTTCTTGTCCAGCTGGCAAATTTCATTCAATTCCATTGGCATTCCTGCATTTCAACCAAATCTCTAATACATACTTAAAAGTAAGCTTTCAGGAAATCCATATCAAGTCTTCTGGAAATTCAACCAGGCTCATCAGGCCATTTCAAATTTTTGTTGGCTTTTTCCACTTCGCTGTAATGTTTCAAGATTTATTATTCTCTCCTTGCTTTCGGTCTCTATTAATTTTCCAACAAACAAAACACAATTCAAGGACTAGCTCTTGAGCCCAAGACGTCTGCAAACACAATGCCCACATTAAATTAAAATTCTGCTGCTTCCACATGGCTCTACTCCAGGCATATTCATTGGCTTATTTTGGCACCTCTTAAACACCGCTAATGTATCTGCACTCCTAGTCCTGGCAGCCATTCCAGGCACCAACCCCTCTGTGTGTAAAAAAAAACTGGTCTTGAACATTTCTTTTAAACTCCACCCATCCTCACCTTTCATGCATTTTTTCTTATTCATGACATTTTTACCCAGGGACAAAGATTCTGACAGTCGACTATTCCCGACTATTCCTCAATTTCTGTCAACTTTTATCATCTCCCCAAAGCCTCCAAAATTCCAGAGAAGGTACCCCAAGTTGTCCAATTTCTCCCCAGTTCACAAATGTTCTAATCCAGGCACATCAACATGGATAGGTTTTTTTTAAATAAAAAGTACAGGTACACTACATACTTGTGACTGTTCAGACTCCAGGATCAAAACTACTATAACCAATCCAAGCTCTTCAGGGTAAGTTAAGTGGAGAATCAGTATATTCCATCTGCCAAATCACCTGTCCATACTTTGTGTGAGATTCAAATTTGCCACAGTATTGAGCAACTTGTAGATTTTGTACAATATATTGACAGAGTTGAGCACAAAATTCTCTTCCATCTAAACAGGTGGAAAAGGGTACATAGTACAGCCCACCAATTAAACCAGTACAGTATATGATCTTGGAAATTATAAAATATTCCATTTTATTTGGCATGCACTAAAAAACTGACAATGCATGCAGGCATTGCAGTTCTCTTTAACAACACAAATTACTTCCATTACATAGTAATTTTTCTGATACACCAGAAGCAAGATGTATTGAAATTACAAGTCACATTACTATTTATTCACCTTCGAGAGAAAAGGCTTTGAGGAAGCAAATAAAAAATACACTTGCTTTTAGAGGATATTTTTGGTGAACTGACCAAATAAAGGCAAAGAAATCCAGAGATAAGACCAGTGGTTCTCAACCTTTTTCTTTCCACTCACATACCACTTTAAGTATGCCCTATGCCATAGGTGCTCTGTGATTAGAAAGGGATTGCTTAAGGTGGTATGTGGGTGGAAAGAAAATGATTTGAAAGCCACTGTTTTAATCGTATCTAATGAACTCGTTATGTGCATGGTTTCATAACTCCAAAAGAAATGGGCCAATGACAATTTTTCTCAAGCAAAATATTTCAGTAATAATTGGGTCTAGAGCAGTGATTCTCAACCTTCTCTTCCTACTCACATCCCACCTTAAGCAATCTCTTACTAATCTAAGACCACTGATGAAATAGGGAATATTTAAAGTGGGTATGTGAGTGGAAAAAGGTCGAGAACCACTGGATTAGACACAACATATTTTAGACACTAAAAATAAAAATCACACAAATTAATTACATCTGTCAAGTTTGTTCACAATAAAATGACAATAATTATAATCAATCTTGAGTTTGAGGAGTCGAGCAACTAAAAGGATGGCATGTTTCATTTCTCAATGAAAGTATCAGAATTCTGCAGATTATGCTTGTTCAAAAAACACTTTCAAAAAGTTATGAAAGTTTAAAATCATTGAAAGCAATGAAAGTTAAACAACAGTGCCCTCTAGTGACAAATACATTTTTTATTATTGTCACTAGACCACAACCACATGCATTTTTGTGAAAATAAAGTATGCCTTCTGTTTCACTAGTTACATGCATATTTCAATACTTTTTAAGTGACTACCAAAAATTTGCCAGTACTGCAATTAAAAAGATATCCTGCTGGGTAAATAGTACCTGAAGTATATTCTGGCACCAAGAAATTAATGGAAATGGTAGAAATGAGTCAGTGACAAATACTGAAAACAAGGAAGCGTATACAATATAAAGAATGATCAGATTCATCTGCATATAGGAGATTCATCCCCTACTCATATGCAATGGTTATATGATGTAATGTCCTATTTAAGTTTAGAGAAAATCGGATGTAATATTAAAGATGGAAAGTTTCAATTTATGAAATTATGGGGCCCATTCTTAGAATTTTTTTTATAATTGGAAGAATCAATAGTTATTATACATTCTGGTAATTCTTTGTTCTCCAGGGGTCGCCCCTGATTCAACATCATTATTGATTTTTTTCTCATTATAAAAATAATATTAATTCGAGGGAGGGGATAGATTAGTTTAGTTCATTAGTTTTTTTTAAATATTTAAGTCCATTGAATGGGTCTGACATGGTTGCATGCTTTGTTTATCACTAGATTGAATTATTACAACTATAAATGTAGTTATGCATATTCTATTATTCACCTAATATTTTTTTCTCCCTTTTGTATGTATTTACTTATATACAAATGATTTATTACGTAATTATCATTTATTATATATGGTCAAATATATGCTCTGTGAAATCATCAACTATCAGCTAAACCTTAATATGGAATTCAATGGCATGTTGTGCTCAATTATATAGAAAAACAGCCTGACCAAACAAAAGACTACATGTCAAAATATATACAGTGCCCTCCATAATGTTTGGATCAGAAACTTTTTTTTTATTTGCCCCTGTGCTCCAGTTTTAAATTTGTAATCAAACAATTCACGTGATTAAAGTGCACATTCCAGATTTTATTAAAGGAGGTTTATGTACATTTTGGTTTGACCATGTAGAAATTACAAAACTTTTTAAGTACATAGTCCCCTCATTTCAGGGCACCATAATTTGTGGTTTCACCACCTAATAAGAGGCCCTTCATGGTGCATGGCATCGCTAATTAGTGCAATTATCACTTTATAAGAGCAACTCCACATCGGGTATAGTTACTGATGAGTGCGATTGTTACTTGTAAAAGCTCCTCCCTATTGAGCTTCATCACCACCCACTCACCACTACCAATCAGAAACCTCTGGGAAGGCTATGAACATGGCAGAGAGCTGCAGAGTCCCCCATGGGTAGAAGTGAGATGCAGAAAAGCAAGCGCCTTTTATTATCGATTGCTCAGAAGTTGGAGCATTTTCTGCATTTGCACTATTTGATAATTTTTTTTAAAAACATGCTAGTGATATTATGGTCTTTATTTATCTAAACTCATTTAACACCCCACGCCCTCTGTTTTGTGCGATTTTGAAACATCACATTTGCTTAAAGGGACCGCCATTTTAAAATGATTCCAAAATCCAGATTCCGAACAACAGCAGGTGCACAGTCCTGACGATCCCAAATAAAAGGTTAGGCAGGTGTACTCACAAATAACTGTGAAGGCAAATGTCCCAAACATTATGATGCCCTGAAATGAGGGGACTATGAACATTACTCTGTCTACACCCCTCAATTTTATAAATCTGTCAAATCTCCACTCATTCTTCTACACTCCATGGAATAAAGTCCTAACCTGTTTAATCTTTCCCTGTAACTCAACTCCTGAAGACTGGCAACATCCTAGTAAATCTTCTCTGCACTCTTGCAATCTTACTGATCTCCTTCCTGACGTTTGGCGACCAGAACTTCACACAATATTCCAAATTTGGCCTCAACTTCACCATAACATCCCAACTCCTGTACTCCGTACTTTGATTTATGAAGGCCAAGATGCCAAAAGCTTTCTTTACAACCCTGTCTACCTGTGACACCACTTTCAGGGAATTATGTATCTGTATTTCCAGATCCCTCTGTTCTACCACACTCCTCAGTGCCCTACCATTTACTATGCATGTCCTACCTTGGTTTGTCCTTCCAAAATCCAACACCTCAACATGTCTGCATTAAATTCCATCTGCCATTTTCTGGCCCATTTTTCCAGTTGGTCCAGATCCCTCTGAAAGGTTTAAAAGCCTTCTTCACTGTCCACAACGCCTGCGATCTTAGTGTCATCAGCAAACCTGCTGATCCAATTTACCATATCATCCAAATCACTGACATACACAACAACAAAAAAATGGTCCCAGCACCAATCCCTGAGGCACACCACTATTCACAGGCCTCCAGTCTAAGAGGCAATCATCCATTACCACTCTTTCTTCTCCCATTCAGCCAATTTCAAATCCAGTTTACAACCTCTCCATAGATACCTAGTGTCTGAATTAACCTCCCATGTGGGACCTTGTCAAAGACCTTACTAAAGTCCATGTAGACAACATCCACAGCCTTTCCTTCATCTACTTTCTGGGAAACACTCAAAAAAAACTCTAAGATTCATTAAACACAATCTACCATGCAGAAAGCCACACTGACTATCCTTAATCACCTCTTGGGTATCCAAATACATGTATCCGATCTCTCAGAACATCCTCCAATAATTTACCCACGACTGACGATGGGCTCTCCGCCCTGTAGCTATGGGGATGACCAGAGAATTAAAGGAGCCAGGACGATCAGGGCTAAGGTTCAAAATGTGAATGCAAGAGTTACAGAAAGACATGCAAGAAAGTATGCACAAATGTAATACAAGTACATGCCTGATTTTCAAATTCTCTGCAGTAACAAAGCTGGAGCAGAGGCAAAGCAGATCCATCAACAGATTCGGAGTATGATCAAATATATAAAGTGCTAGTATGTGTCACTCATGACTGAAAAAATAGTGCTTCTCTTCAGTGATGATGTTTTCCTGTGATTTTGGCATAAATTAAACAAAGAAAACATGAAACTCAACACCACTGTACTTACCATTCTGTCCATGGCAGTCATTCAGTTTAGACAAGAGCTCATTAAACTCATCTTGGTGTGCAATCCAGTTATCCTAATTGAAAGTAAAAGATCATCAGTTAAACATTTTTCATTTACAAATTAAATACAGAGATGATAGCAGGAATGTGAAATGCAGCTGAATTCATATGCTAAAATAGAAAGATGATAATATTTCAGCTGGTACATTTCATTAATACCTGGATCTAAAAGCAAAATATTTCTGCATAGAATCAAATAATAGTTCCAGCACCCAAGAGGTGTTTTTGGCCCATGGAATTTGTACTGGTTCTTCATAGATCCAACTAATCAGTACCATTCCATTGCTTGAACAGAGACATTTTGAATGACCTATTGATCCTAGCATTGGACAAAGATTCAAGTTAACTGCAAATAGAAGTCAAAACTCATTGCACAAAAAAGAGTGATGGAGGTAAATACTCTTATCATTCTTAACAAGTGGCTGAATGAGCACTGGAGCCATATAACATAACATAATTACAGCACGGAAACAGGACATTAGGCCCTTCTAGTCCGCACCGAACCAAACACTCCTCTCTAGTCCCACCTACCTGCACAATGACCATAACCCTCCACCTTCTTCTCATCCATATAACTGTCCAGCTTTTTCTTAAATAATAAAATTGACTCTGCCGCCACAATTTCTCCCGGAAGTTCATTCCACACCGCTACCACTCTCTGAGTAAAGAAGTTCCCCCTCATGTTACCTCTAAACCTCTGCCCCTTAACTCTTAACTCATGTCCTCTTGTTTCAATCTCTCCTACTCTTAACGGAAATAGTCTATCCACATCCACTCTGTCTATCCTTTTCATAATCTTAAATACTTCTATCAAATCCCCTCTCAACCTTCTACGCTCCAAAGAATAAAGACCTAATCTGCCCAATCTCTCCCTGTACTCTAGATGCTTAAACCCAGGTAACATTCTGGTAAATCTTCTCTGCACTCTCTTCACTCTGTTTATACCCTTCCTATAATTAGGTGACCAGAACTGCACACAGAACTCTAAATTAGGCCGCACCAACACCTTATACAATCTCAACATCACTTCCCAACTCCTATATTCAATGTAATGATTGATAAAGACCAGCATACTAAAAGCCTTCTTCACCACCCTATTCACATGAGTTTCTACCTTCAGGGAACGATGTACCGTTACTCCTAAATCCTTCTGCTCTTCTGTATTCATCAATGCTCTCCCATTTATTACGCAAGTCCTGTTCTGATTCTTCTTACCAAAATGAAGCACCTCACACTTATCAGCATTAAATTCCATCTGCCATTTTTCAGCCCACTTTTCCAAGCAGCTCAAATCCCTCTGCAATCCTTGAAAACCTTCTTCATTATCCACTATTCCACCTATCTTAGTATCGCCTGCATATTTACTAATCCAATTCACCACCCCATCATCTAGATCATTAATGTATATAACGAACAACAATGGGCCCAATACAGATCCTTGAGGCACACCACTGGTCACCGGCCTCCAACCTGACAGACAATTTTCCACTACCACTCTCTGGCCTCTCCCTTTCAGCCAATGTTCAATCCATCAGCCAATGTTCAATCCAACAAAGGCCAAGGGCAGAGAAGTGGGATTAACTTTAAATTTATTTCTGCTCAAATTATTTTCTGGAATCTCTATTAGCAATTTCACTTGGTTTAATTTCAGATACAGGTTATGCTATCTAGCATTTTTTTTTAATTCTTTAATATTTATGGCTCATATAACATTTATATTTTTAATATTTAAAATTTGTGTTGCTACTTTGTTACATTTTTATACCACTCTGTAAAATGTCTGTAAGTTTATTTTAAAATGTGCCCTTTGCTTCCTGGTATGTAGGAGAAGTTTCTTAATACAACTGGCTGCTCAGCAATTTGATAACATCACAGCCGCTGGCATCAGGAAGCTAACAAGAGACAAAAAAGTAGAAGTTCTCACTACTGAGCTTGCTAGATCTTTAAAGGGAGCTCTCTTTAATATCAACCATGAACTTCATCACTGACTAAAATTTCCTGGACTATTTACATTTCTTCTGAACTCCCATGCTGAATCACAGTTTATCGGATTATACCTATTATAGTGAAGAAGGATAGCAGTAGCTAGCTTGCTGAGCACTGACTTCCCTAGAGCCAAAGAATATTCCAAACATACATTGTTTTCAAGAACAGTCTAAAACAAATCAGAATTTGGACTTTATATTTCTCCTTGTCAGAATATTTTCATCAATAAAGTTGACAACTCCCCCTCCCCCACCCTAATCCACACACGTGCACTTCTAGAAACTTCATTTTAACATCTACCCACGATTATCATGTAGCTGCCGGCTTCATAGATTTTTTCCCCCCTACAAAGTCCTCATCATTGTGTCAATGGTCTCAAAGGATTGTAACCATAGTTTGCCGAATGCATCTCTAATACCACTAATGATAACATATTATGTGCTAATGTCGATATAAAATTCTGAGTTTCTTTAATTTGCTTTCTCAATGCTATAATCGAGAACCTCGTTATCAGTATGGTTAGCAGAGACCAATCAGATATCTTGGGCACTCTCCAGATTCAAAAAATAAATGACCACTTAAAAGTTGATAGCAGTAACACCAATCACTTGAAAATTCAAGTTCTTCAATTAAACACTCAAATCTAGTAGCAGTCTATATCAATGCTCAATACTGAAATATGATTTTACAGCATGTCAGTAGAACTAGCTGCTAAAGCATTGGAGGCAATTTTTCCCCATTTTAGATTGGAAGCAAAATTGCACATCAAATAATGGAATATTCAAGATATTTATATACTTGGGTATCACCTCATTCAAAATTCATGATATATCATCTCATGCATTCAAAAATTGGAGCAAATCTGTGTAACATCTGAAGACTTACTTCATGATTCTTGGTTGCTCCGAGACCCACAGTATTGTTCTTGATTTGGACTTTAATGTTTTCAGTTGTACCCTGTTCATGGGCTCCAAGTCCCTAGAAAATAAAAACTATATCAGTTTTTTTTTCCATAACAAATTTATCATAAATCTGCATTTAACTTCAATTGATGTTTTGGTTTATAAATACACAAAATACTTTCAATATTAATATTTATAGAAGCTGCTAATAAAATAAGGATATTTCCGTGAGTACAATAGTTTCTCAAAGTACCATTAAAATTTCCAGGATTCTCTTCATTAACTTTCTTAAACAAGGAGATTACATTTACCATTCTCCAATCCCTCTCCTGTGACCAGGAAGACCCAATGATCATTGCCAACACCCCAGCAATCTCTTCCCTCACTTCCTGTAGTCACCTGGGGTATATTGCTTCTGGTCCTGGAGACTTAGCTATTTGCTCACCAGGGTATCGGCAGTGATGCATAACCTGAGATGATAAGGGAATTAAAGGTAATGGGGACCATAATATGATTAAGTTTCAAATTTGTGTCAATATTTTAGTGGAACAAAGCAGATTACATTGGTATGAGAGAGGAACTGGCCCAGGTTGATGGAGGAGAAGCAAGAAATAAAGAAAAAGTGCAGATAAACATATTCTGAAAAGGAAAGAAAATTATGAATGGAAAAATGGAACAAATGTAGCCAACAAGAGAGGTTAAGGCTAAAATAAAAGCAAAATGGAGGACATACAAGGAAACAAAAATTAGTGGAAAAACAGAGAACTGGGAAACATTTAAAAACTTACAGAAAGTCAACGAGTCATAGGAAAGAAAAGGTGAATTATGAAAGGAAATTGACAAATAACATAAACAAGGATATTGAGTTTAAAAAAAAATATAGAGTAAAGGAGAGACACGGGTAGATATAGGACCGATTGAAGATTGGAGAAATTATAATGGGTAACAAAGAGATGGGAGAGGAACTAAATGAGTATTTTGCGTCAGTCTGCACTAAGGAAGACCTGATAGTCAGAAATCTCAGGGAATAGAATTAAGTACAGATTACTAGAGATAGTGCTTAGTAAACTGAATGGACTAAAGATAGATAAGTCTCCCAGACCAGATGAGGTGCACCATGGGTTTTGAAGGAAGTGGCTTTGGAAATTGTGGAAGCATTAGATATTAATTTTCAGAAATTAATAGACTCAAGCATGGTTTTGAAGGATTGGAAGGTTGCAAATGTAGGGAGGCAGAAAAAAGGAAATTATAGGCCTATTAGTCTGACCATAGTAGTTAGAAAGTTATGCAAGGACAAGGCTATGAAATACCTCAAGGTGCATGACATGATGGATCCAAGCCAGCCTAGTGTAATGAAGTGAAGTTCCTGCCTGACCAACCGATTGGAATTTTTTGAGGTAATTTCAAGTAGTATGGACAAGGGAGAAGCTGTGGATGTTGTGTATTTGGATTTTCAAAAAGCCTTCGATAAGGTGCCGTGTAGAGGCTGTTTAATAAGACGAGAGTCCATGGAATTACAGGAAAGGTATTAGATTGGGTGGAGCATCGGCTGATAGGCAGAAAGCAAAGGGTGGGAATAAAAGGATTTTGTTCTGATCAGTTGCTGGTTACTAGTGGTGCTCCATGGGGGTTGGTGTTGGGGCCACGTCTTTTTACAATATATATTGATGATTTAGATTATGGATTGAATGGTTTTGTGGCTAAGTTTGCAGATGACACCAAGATAGGTGGTGGTGTAGGAAGTGCTGAATAAACCAAAAGGTTACAGAAAGATTTAGACAGCCAAGGAGAATGGGCAAAGAAGTGACAGATAGGATACAATGTTGTGAAATGCACAAATGTATATTTTGGAAGGGGCAATAAACAGGCAGATTATTATTTGAATGGGGATAAAATTCAAAATGCAGAAGTGCAAAGGGACTTGGGGGTCTTTGTGCAGGATAGCCTAAAGGTTAATCACCAGGTTGGATTGGCAGTAAAGAAAGCCAATGCTATGTTGGCATTCATTTCAAGAGGAATAGTGTATAAGAGTAAAGAGGTGTTGATGAGGCTCTTTGGGGCACTAGTGAGACCTTATTTGGAGTACTGTGTGCAGTTTTGGGCCCCTAATCTTCGAAGGGATGTAATGATGTTGGAGAGAGTACAGAGATTTACCAGGGTGATTCCTGGAATTCAAGGGCTATCATATGAGGAACATATCCATTTAAAAGAGATGAGGAAAATTTTTTTTAGCCAGAGGTTCGTGGATTTATGGAATTCATTGCCACATATAGCTGTGAAGGCACGATCATTGAGGGAGTTTAAGGAAGATATTGATAGGTATCTAATTAGTCAAGGTATCAAGGGATATGGGGAAAAGGCCAAAATTTGGAACTAGATGTGAAAACAGTTTAGTTCAGGGTGGAGATTCAGCATTTCCTCTTTCTTAAGTTCAACATACTCAAGCACATTAGTCTGTACTATACAGACCTCACATTCACCAGGGTCCCTCTCTCTGGTGAACACTTGAAAACTATTCATTTAGCAGCACCTCCAGGCACATATTGCCCCTTTATCCCTAATCAGCCTACCTTCACTCTAATCATTCTTACCATTCCTGTATAGTGTCTTAGGATTTTATTAAACCTTCCTGCCAAGAACTTCTCTTCTAGCTCAGAGGGACAAACTATCCAGACCCTCACCCAAGTGGTCCCAAAACATTCTCCACATTTCAGCTATTAATTTCATAAATAACATCTGTCCCAATTTTTATTCCTGCCATTCCAATTGAAATTAGCCCTTCCACACAGAGACCCTTTCCCATTTTGTCGACTTGTATCCTTGTTCATAGCTATACGAAAGGTCCGAGAGTTGTGGTCACTGTCTTTGAAATGCTCAGCCACCAAGAGGTCTGTCCATGTTCATTCACCAGTACTAGATTCAGAACGGTCTCTCCTCTGGTTGGTCTGTCCAGATACTAGGTCAGGAATCCTATTTGGACGCACCTGACAAATTCTGCCCCATCTGAAGCTTTTGTACTAAGGAGATGCCACTCAATATTAGGGAAGCTGAAGTTCACATAACAACAACCCTGTTAATTTTGCACCTTTTCAAAACCTGTCTACTTATCTGCTCCTCTGTAATCCAGTGGCTATTTGGAGGCCTATAAAATATTCCTAATAGAGTTTTCACTCCCTTCCTGTTTCTACCTTTGATCAACACTATTTAAGGAGATGATCTTTCCTTCCTGCAGCTGAGATACTATCAGGGGTGTATTTAAGGTATGGCAGGCATGGCTCGTGCCCAGGGCGCTACTTGAAGGCGCCCCCCGCCACCAGCCCAGACATACAAGGAACACACACCTGCTCGGTATGCTCGTCCTCCTTCCTCATCCTCAATTATACAAAGCCAAATACAACATGGCGACCACCAAGACCAACTCTCACGAGACCTCCTTGTCACCATGTATTTCACGCATTGGCCACACCTGCCATAGGCGCCATTTTGTGTAGATACACCGCTGGACACTATCCCTGATTAGTAATACCACTCCATTCCCTTTATCTCTTTCCTATCCCTTTGAAACTCCAGAACAAGCATCAGCCAATCCTTTCCTTTCATTATACCAAGTCTCTGTAATGGCCACATCACAACTCCATGCTCTTCCATTCAACCAATTGTATACTCCAGCCACAGCCTATCCTTCCTCAGTTTTACTATACTTTACAACCACTTTTCCACTAACTGCTCCATCACATTGGTTCCCATCCGCCTGCCTTGATAGTTTAACCCTCCTCAAAAGCTCTAATGAACCTGCTTGCAAGAATATTGGTCCCTATCAAGTTCAACACATCGCTTTTGTACAGGTCATACCTTCCCCACAAGAGATCCCAACAATCAATAAATCTGAATGTCTGCCCAACTCTGCAGACACCATTCATCTGCCATAACTTCCTATTCTTGCCTTCTCTGGCACATAACACAGGCAACAATCCAAAGATTACCACCTTTGAGGTCCTGCTTTCTATCTTCCTTCCCAACTCCATATATCACTCTTCAGGACCTCATCCCTTTTCCTATTTACGTCATTGGTAACATTGTTTACCATGAAATCTGGGTGCTTACCCACTCTCGCAAGAATTTTATGGACATGATCAGAGACATCTCTGACCCTGGCAATTGAGAAAGAACATACCATCCAAGAGTCTCAATCTTTTCCATAGATTTTTCTATGCCCCTAACCAATCATCATCACTCTCTTGCTCGCTACCTCTCTGAGAGAAAGAGCCAGATTCTGTGCTAGAGACTTGGTTGCTGTGACTTTTCCTTAGTAGGGCACTCGCCCCCAATAGCAACTAAAACAATGTGTTATCAAGGGAAACAGCCACATGGGTACATTGTACTGACTGCCTATTCTATCCCTCTCCTGACAGTCAATCTACCAGTTTCCAGCCTCCTAGGTGCAACTATCTCTCTGTAAATCAGCCCCTCAGCCTCCTGAATGATCCAGACTTCATCTAGCTCCAGTTTTCCAAATGTCAGTAAAGGAGCTGTAGTTGGATACAATTCTCTTAACTCACACATTGCTCATACAATTTATATATTTCATTCTCCTTTAGAGACAAAATAATCACCTTTCCCTTCGACCATCCCATTTTTTCCAACATCTTCAATCCAAATCTGGATTCATCATTCTTCCAGTTGTTGTTCCTTGGATCTACAGACCACTTCTGCTTTCTACGGGCTAAAAAGAAAATATTTGGGAAACTTGTACAAGAAATTTTAAATAACTCGTTATTCAGTCACCAAACACAAAAAAAAATGTCAATGCTGCCAGAGCTGTGGTAATGGCACTGCTGGTGCAGATCCGGGAGTGCGGAGACATAGCACTCCGAAGGTTATTGCACAAATCTAATGCCAGCAGCTCTGTACAGGCTTTAAATAGCCTGTTAAAGAAACCAACGTTATTAGTAAATAAAGTCCTGCAAACACAGAGGTCTGCACCCAAAGTGCAGCATCTGTCAATAGCAGTGGCCATGAGGAGTTGCAGACTGCAGGGGAACAGCGGACCGGCACAGGGCACCAAAAACAGTGAGTACCATGGGAGGAAACTGGATCCCCCGGGAAAACCCATGCTGTCACAGGAAGAATGTATCAACTCCTTACATTGCAGGTTCAAACCTTGGTCCCGATTGCTGGCACTGTAATGGCATTGTACTAACCACTACGCCAACCATGCTGCCCCCAAATAATATTTCCAAAGTTAAAATATATTGACTGCTGAAATGATAAAGTTTATATTTATTTTTCAGAATATAATGTTTTATTGTGATTAGTAGTAATTAGCTGATACCCCACTCACAACGCCAAATGTGAAAGTCCCCGCTTCGGACACAAAAAAATTTTCCAAGACCACTGTAAATTAGGTCAAATATCTTTATTGCCTTGCAAAGCCTGAGCACACCATTGTAACAAGAGGCACTGCAAGCAGCTAGTCCTGCTCCAAGACAGTCTATCTTGCCTCCAAAGTACAGCAGTATTTACATCTTCAGGGTATGTGACAAGTAGTTTATTTTTCAATCTTTTCAATTTACCTTGCCTTTGACTTAACACAATTACCTTTTACACAAAACAATGATCTTCACCTGTGAGACTCTCAGGACCTTAGGGTCTCTGCTGATCACTTTAAATGTTGATCATCTTAAAACAGGCAGACCACATGTTAATCATTTTATATTTGAAAACATTTTTAAAAATGTCTCCTGGCCTCAAGTACAACCATTGATAGCCTTCACCAGTGATCCCGACACGAGTATTTGTTAATCACTTTTGGGACTGATTACATCAAACATGCTTCCTGGCCTTAAGAGACAACAGAAGTCCGAATGCGAGAGCAATAACTAACAAAATAAGGAATCCTTTCTCAAACCATTGCAATCAGTGCATACCAAACACTGAGCAATGGGGTCCATGTAGCATTGGTGCAGGTCTGCCCCATCTTCTTTAAACTGTCAACATGTTGTCTCATGTGCTTCGCCAGTTGGGCTTTTGTCTCACGGGCAAAGATCATTGATTGTTTTGCATAAAAATTAATTGTGTTAAGTCAAAAACAACGTAAATTGCAAGGGTCAAAAAATAAGCCAGTTGTCACGTACCATGAAGATACAAATACTGCTGTACTTTGGACAGAAGACAGACTCCCTTAGAGCAGGACTAGCTGCTAGGCAGTGCCTCTTGCTTCAACAGTGTGCTCAGGCTTTGCAAAGCAAAAAAGGTGTGTTACCTGATTAATGGTAGTTCTGTAAATTTGTTCTGTGTCCAAAGCAGGGACTTTCACATTAAGGCCTGGACAGAGTAGATATGGAATAGTTGTTTCCTATAGTAGAGGAGTCTAGTACAAGAAGGCACAACTTCAGGATCTTCTGGCTATCCATCCCATAGGATGATGATCCATCCCATAGGATGGTTCCTTTCAGTCAGTTTGGTTTGAGAAAGGATTCCTTATTTTGTTAGTTATTGCTCTCGCATTCGGACTTCTGTTGCCTCTGTTGCCTCCAAGTTTGTTCTCAGCAGCGTCAACACCTTTTCTGATGGCATCCCTCCACTGTGAGTGATCTTGAGCCAGATCCTCCCATGCTGATGGGGCAATGTCAGCTATTTTGAGGCTCCTGTGCAAAACATCCTTGTACCGTAGCTGGCCTCCTAGTTTTCAGGTATCATTGGACAGTTGGCCGTACAAGATGTCCTTGGGCAGTCTTCCATAAGACATTCTGACATCATGTCCTGCCCAGCACAGATGGACTGACATCAAAACTGCTGGCATTCCTGCTCAAGAAAGGACCTCAACAGTGGAGACCTTGCCTCGTCAGGTGATCTTCATCAGAGAACGTAGGTCACACTGTTGCAGTTGGTCAAGCACGCACAAGTGACTGATATGAGCACCATGACACACATCCACATATCAAGGCTGATATGACAACGGCCCTGTACATCTTGCACTTGGTAGCCAACCTGTTGTCCTGTGACCAAACCCAATCTTTCAGCTGACCAAAAGCAAAGCAGGCCTTTCTGGTTCTTGACTCAATCGCTACATCTAAAGGAGCGGAGGATGTTACTGTGCTGCCCATGTAGCAAAATTTGCTGACAGCATTGAGTCGAGTGTCATCAATAAGGACAGTTGGTTCTTCGTAACTTGAGCTATAGGCCAGTTGATACAAAACATCCGTCTTTTTCAGGTTAACTGTCAATCCGTAGCTCTTGACAGCACTGGCAAAGTGATTGGTGACCTCCTGCAAGTCTTCAGGAGAGTGGGCAAACAGTGCACAGTCATCAGCCAACTGTAGCTCATGCACCACAATGTCCCTGACTTTGGTTTTTGCTCTCAGTCTTGCGAGGTTGAGGAGCCCATAATCAGCACTCATTTGTAGGAAGACCCCAAACTTCAGGTCTGATATGGCATCCTGAAGAAAAGCAGCGAAGAATAGTCAAAACCATAGATGCTAAAGGTGGGGCGTAGGAATATTTGGGGAAATAATTAAAAAGTTGGTTTGAAAAAACAAAAACAGTGAGTACCATAGGAGGAAACTGGATCCCCGGGGAAAACCCATGCTGTCACAGGAAGAATGTATCAACTCCTTACATGTGTGAAAGATGCGACTTGGCAACACTCAATACGACAATTGTGGTAACTTCCAAGTAAAATCACTTTGTTCTTTTTATTTTCATAAAATGTTTTTGCCCTTCCAATGTTTCTCTGTTATTTCTCCATTGTTTCTTTTATTTTTAAACTGTTGTTATCCTTGGATAACATTATAATTATATTTTTTTCTGACCAGTCTGATCATATATTTCAAATTATCTCAACAATCATGTCCCTTTTTTCAATTCAGTAGTGAGTGAAACCAGATTCTGTATGTATCATTGTGCACAAGTTTATTGACGGGGGTTTGGGGCGAGCACCAGCCTGGGGTGGGGGGGGGGGGGGGGAATACACCAAAACTGGAGAAAAAATAGGGACCCCAGAAAGTAAAGCACAAAGCTAGTGCAGTTTTGATGCACTCTCTGTTGGAAAAAAGTCAGAAACCATGCGAATGTTTAAAAACCTTTTTTTTTAAAGGATCAATATTCTCTTGATTCAATCATTACTTTTATTACATTTTTATATTCTAAGACATAATAAAATATTGATTAATCTGTTTCAAGGAGCTCACACAGTTGTATATTCAAAATAAGCAGACCAAGCAAGAAAAAGTTTGTCAATATTCAGTGGAGATCTTAAAGTTTGGGTTTATACCTGCTGTACATGACAAACATACACCTTTTTGCCTATTATGCCAAAAGATTTGACAAATAAATCAATGAAAGCAGGCCGCCTTGAAGCTCATTTGAGGGTAAAGCATCCAAGCATGTCGATTCGAAATTGGAATATTTTAAAATATATTTTAAAAAATCACTTCATTGTTCACTGCGCGAACTACAGTTCTGAATTGCACCCTTGAAGCTAGCCATGAAATTTCTCTGCTGATAGCAAAACATGAGAAGAATCACATAAATGGGGAGGAACTGATTAAACGCATAATATTGTTTCTCAAAACAGTTCTGCAAAAGGATGACAAAGATGTCCGAGAATGTCACTGAGTAATAGTACTGTCTGCAACAGAATAGATAACATGGGTTAAGATGTTGTAAAACAGCTTATTGAGAAGCTAAAATCACAAAAGTTCTCAATGCAACTGAATGAATCTACTGTACAGGACAATGAAGCTCTGTTATTGGCATACGTGAGATGTATCGATCAGGAAGAGTTTCAATGTTGTTTTGTGAATCATTAGAAACAACCACTATGCAGTTGATATCTACAGCAAGCTCAAAAATAATTTGGATGAAAATGAAATATCAAAAGGAAACATTGTATCTTGTCCTGCAGATAGTGCACCTGCTAAGATGGGTTTAAAAAAACAGGATGTTTAAAATTAATGAAGGATGAAAATCCAAACATGTTGGTTGTGTATTGCGTTATCCACTGAGAAAACTTAATTGCCAAGTTTCCCCTGTTCTATACGAGATACTGCATTCTGTGATCAAGTGTATCAATGCCATCATAGCTAATGCCAAATGTGAATGTTTGTTTAAGCAGTTGTGCATCAATAAAAATGTGATTATTGCTTCACATTGAAGTAAGGTGGTTGTCAAAGGGAAACTGGTTCAAAAGATTTATGGAACTGTTGGATCACCTCAGTGAGTTTTTGAAGGACAAACCTGAAGTGAAGCTCTTGCTTACAGATGGAAAGCTTATGAGAGTTACTTGACGGACATTTTTGAGAAACTAAGTACATTGAACAAGCAACTCCAAGTAGCAAATACAATGCTTGTTGATGCAAAAACAAAGATGTTTGGATTCATGACACCTCTAAAATTATGACAAAGGAATATTTCTTCAAGAAATTTCAATCAATTCCATTGCTTGAACAAGTACGAGGAAACTAATATTTCTATCAAAACCAAACAATTGTTTAAGTATATATATAATACAATATTTTTCAATACAAGATGATACAAAAAATGTTATACATTTTCACCCCAATATACCCCTCCCCCCAAGAATGGAAAGAAAAAGAAAAGGAAAACACCTAAACTATATATTAATCACTAATCTTATTCTCTTAATATAACTATTGTATCTCCTAATTAATTAATGATTGAGAAGAATGGGTGATATGGATGGGCCTTTATTAACAAATTCCATATATAGTTCCCAAATCTTATAATTTAAGGAATCAGATTGGGAATTTTTATGTATTATTTTCTAATGGTATACAACTTTGTATTTCAGTGTTCCATCTGTCCATCATTATAAAATTTTCTGTTTACCACATCACTGCAACACAATTTTGCTACCGCTATTGCAATTTAATAATTTTTTCTTGATTTTTATCCAACTTCAATTTCATATCTTCTTCATATATTACCAAGTAAAATATTCTCAGATCCTTTTTTATTTGTATCTTCATAATTTGTTCCCTAACCACTTAGTTCTCAAACCGTCATTCGGAGGTTTGAGCTCTTGCAAGAGTGGGTGCCTGGCATACGATGGGGTCAGGGCAGTGGACTGGTAGCATGAGCCTGGACAGTTGTTTTTCCTCTCTCTGATCGGCAGGTTGGCTCGCATTTTTGACTGTGGATACGACATTTGAACTGAACTGTTTGAATCGAATTGTTAAACAACCCACAAACGACTACAATATTAACCCCAGACAACACCCCGAAGACAGCTCTCACCACCCCATTCGGGCTCTTTGAGTTCCTGCACTTGCCCTTCTGCCTCAAGAATGCTACCCAAAGGTTTATGGACACGGTAGGCCATGGCTTGACTTTGTGTTCATCTCCCTTGACGACATCGTCAGCCACTCTCGCCAGGAACACCACACACACAAACCTCTGACAGCTCCAACAGAGGCTCGAGGAGTATGGCCTGGCGATCAACCTTGCCAAGTATAGTTTGGCCTCACTTCCATCAACTTCCTCGTTGACACATCAACTAGCATGGAGCAGTCCTGCTTCTGTCCAAGGTCGAGGCCATTCGCAAGTTTCCCAAACCCTCGACTGTAAAGGGACTCCCAAGTTTGACAGCATGGTCAACTTCTACCGTTGTTCCGTGGCAGCAGCAGCCAGGATAACGCAACCACCAACAAGCCGAAAGAGCTCATTTAGAACGATGTGGCCAAGACTGGATTTGACAACGTCAAGGAAGCACTGGCAAAAGCAACTGCTGATGCATCCACAGTTGACGCATATGACACAGCCATTGGTTGAGTGCTGGAGCAACTGATCAATGGTAGCTGACAGCCCATTGCCTTTTTCAGTCATTACCTGAGAATCCCCAAATAGTAATACAGCGCTTTTGACCAGGAATCCCTCTCTCTACCTCGCCATCTGGCATTTCCACTACTTTCTCAAGGGCAGAGGTTTCACAGGTTTCATGGTTACCTTTGCCAACGTGTCTGATCCTTGGTCAGCCCAAAAGCAGCGCCAACTGACCTACTTCTCAGAATACATGACTTCTGTCCAGCACATTGCAGGCAAGAGCAGCCAGGTTGCAAATGCGTTATCCCATAGGGCCATCAATGCCATCCATACTCTTGCCCTAGATATCGACTACACAGCCACGGCCATTGCCCAGTGAGAAGTTGAAGAGATGCTTGCCTGCCGCACTGCCATCTCAAACCTGAAGTTAGAGGATGTGAGATTTTGGCCTGCTGACACCACACTCCTCTGCAATGTGTCTACGGGACAGCTAAGACCCATCATCCCTGCTTCCTGGTGACACCGGATCTTTAACATGGTTCACGGCCCAGCTAACCCTTCTATTGGGGCAACAAAGAAACATATTGCAACCATGTTCATGTGCCATGGGTTGTTCAAACAGGTTGGCAACTGGGCCAGAACATGCATCCCCTGACAAACTGCCAAGATTCAGTGACACATCAAGGTGCCACTGCAGAACTTTGCCCTGAAACACCAACGTTTCGACCACATCCACATCGACAGTGTCACCCACCCTTTCCCTATTGTGGACAGATTCACAAGATGGCCTGAGGCCATCCCACCGTCAGACATCTCCACTGCGATCTGTGCACATGCCCTCACCACACACTGGATAGCCCGTTTGGCTTGCCGGCATGCATCTCCTCCGACAGAAGTGGCCCGGCTACTTAACACTAAGCTCCACCACACAATGGTTTACCACCCACAAGCAAACAGCATAGTGTAACGTTTTCACTGGCACATGAAGGCATCCCTCAAGGCACAGCTCCCAGGTCCAGACTGGATGGACAAATTGCCATGGGTCCTGCTAGGAATACGCACTGCCCCAAAGGAGACCCTGGCAACTTCAGCTGAGTTGGTGTATGGTGCCATGTTTACTTTAACAAGGACTTCATCCCGGCAGTGCGCAGACATCAAGAACTGCCCACCACCATGCTGACGCACTTCCGTGAGAAGGTGGGCATGCTTTCTCCAATGTCCTGACATGGTCTGACAACCACATGTGTCTCACCAGACCTCCGGGACTGCCAGTACATTTTCCTTCACTGAAATTCCTACCGTACACCTCTATAAAAGCCATACGAATAGCCCTTCAGAGTACTAGAAAACGATGCCACAGTTTTCATCGTTGACATGGGCAGCAGACTCGAGACTGTGGACGGTCTCAAGTAGCACACTTGGACACTGACCAACCAATGCAGGTGGTACAACCCTGCTGCAGAGGGCATACACTATCACGAGCAAACCCATCCTCAATTTGGGGGGAGGAGGGAGGAGGAGGGGGAGGGGGAGGGGGGAGGAGGGGGAGGAGGGGGAGGGGGAGGAGGAGGGGGAGGGGGAGGGGGGAGGAGGGGGAGGGGGAGGAGGGGGAGGGGGGAGGGGGGAGGAGGGGGAGGGGGGAGGGGGGAGGGGGGAGGGGGGAGGGGGGAGGGGGGAGGGGGGAGGAGGGGGAGGGGGGAGGGGGGGAGGAGGGGGAGGGGGGAGGGGGAGGGGGAGGGGGGAGGGGGAGGGGGAGGGGGGAGGGGGAGGGGGAGGGGGAGGGGGGAGGGGGAGGGGGGAGGAGGAGGGGGAGGGGGGAGGAGGGGGAGGGGGAGGGGGGAGGAGGGGGAGGGGGAGGGGGGAGGAGGGAGGAGGGGGGTGAAACACGAAAGCCTGCAGTGCTGTGATTTGCAGTAAAAACACAAACAAGCTGGAGGCCACACAGCGTCCAACATTTTTTTTTGTGCTGCGCATTCCGGCATTTTAATAAGAGGCCCCTAACAAAGTGCTGCTGCTCCACGCACCGGAGACCCAGCATCAAAGGCCCATGAGCGCTGGGCAGCATCTGCGGCTCCTCGCCGGGCCGGAAACGCCGGAGAGCCTGCGGCAGCCACGAGGCGTCCGTGGAGGGGCAACCCGCTCAACGTTGCCGCTCCCTGGTGCTGGAGGCGAAGCGCCAGCTGATGCCCACCCACCAGGCTCGGCGGCCGCGGGTCCCAGCCCCTCCCAGCAGGCCCCGCCCGCGCACATGGCGCCTCCGACTCACGCTCCGCCAGCATCGCCATTCTGCACCCGAAGTCGTCCTCGCTCTTGTTCGACGCGAATCCCAGAGAAGACCAGCCAACGGAGTTTCGCCCCGGCTGAAACTGACTTCGAAAAGCGCCGGAGCTGGCCGACTTAATTCATTCTCGACCGAGCGTGGCCCGGCCCTCAGGTGTGCGCATGAGCCGAAGGGGGCAGGGTGCAAAATGAATGCGCATGCGTCAACCTTGTCCTGCTTGGGAGGATGGTTTTTGGATCGTTTCAGATTTATTGCAAGACGACATTCATGACTTCAAGTACAACCCTGAAGCAGAATGACTCCTAACGAGTAGTGCAAAACAAAACTGTACTCAACGTACCCATGGACACAAATAAAGAAACAAATGCAGAGAGAGAAAAAAAAACAATAAAATCAAGAGTGCTTAAACGAGTCCCAGATTGAGTTTGATGTTGAGGAGTCTGATGGTGGGCAGGGGGCGTGTGGTTGGAAAGCAGATGTTCCTAAACCTGGTGGTGCAAGTCTTGTGGGACCTATACCTCTTTCCTGCTGGTAGTAGCAAGAACAGAACGTGTGCTGGGTTATGGGGATCCTTGATGATTGCCGCTGCTCCCCAACGGCAGCAATTCCCTTTCCATGTTCTCGATGGTGGGGAGGGTTTTGCTGTGATGTCCTCGGCTGTGCACAGTACTTTTTGTAAGGATTTATGCTCAGGGTATTGATGTCCCCATACCAGACTGTGATGCAGCCGATCACCACACTTTCCACCACATAGCTGTAGAAATTAGCGAGGGTGTCAGATGCTATACCAAAGTTCTGCAAACTCCTGAGGAACAAGAGACATTGACGTGCTTTCTTCACAATTCCATTAGTGTATTGGCTCCAGGAAAGAACCTCCAAGGTAGGGATTACCAAGAACTTAAGTTTGCTCACCCTCTCCACCTGATTCCCCAATGATTGTACAGCTCTGATTTTTGCTTCCTGAAGTCAACAATCAGCTCCTTGGTTTTGATGACATTGAATGCAATGTTGCTGTTGGTGCACCATTCAGCCACGTTTTCAATCTCCATCACGCATGCAAATTCATCAACCCTTTTTATACAAACTACTGTCATGGTATGCAGGTAAGAGCAGGTACTTTGACCAACTGTGAATCATAGTGAATCGTAATTTGGAAAATATTGAAGCATCCTTGAATTCTTATGCAATGTTGCTCAGGAAGGCAAGTTACCAGGACAGAGTTTCTAAGTAAACCTTCCTGATAAAATATAAGTAACTCAAGCTAAGTTTCCTTTTAATACCTTCCAATGATGAGAAACATCCCTGTAATCAGATTGTGTATATTTCAGGTAAGGGCAGGAGTTTTAATGGGAAGTAATTTTTTCATCTGGGGATAGTTGACCTAACCAGGTGGAGGGGTAGGTAAACCATAATATTTAAGAATATTAAGATCCCAGGGGTATTAAAATTGCAGAACTGGAATGTTTTGAGGATATAGTTGCTGTGAACTGGGATTTACTGGTAGTGTGTTGCGCTGATGGCTCCACCACCTGGCTTTGCCCCCATCTTCTCACATATAACCCTGGTTTCCCACCTAAACCCATAACCCTTCTGAAAACTACTGTGAAGCCCTACCCTTAGTTATAAGCTTTAAAAAAAGTGTTTGTTCTCCCTTCAGTCGTGAGAGCTTTTATTCACACTACAATTTTATTAGCTTATTCCCTAAACGATGCAAGCGCTACTCAAGCCAGGTATGCTGCTGATAAGACCCTCTGTCCCCCCGACGTGGCTGAGGAGTTCACATACTGGCTAGACTGCTTCCAGGCCTTCCTGAATGCGACCAGAGACATCTTCCACACCGACGAACTCAGGAGGTCCGCACTCATTTCGAGGGTAGGAACAAAAGAGTATGCAGTCATCAGGGACTGCACTACTTACGACGCTACCATCGAGGCATTGAAGGCTCGGTACCTGAAGTCACAAAACAAGGTCCTAGCACTGGCTCGCTCTATGTTGCCAATGGCCAGGAGAGACCATCGATGACTACCTGCTGGACCTGTGGATGCTTGCCAAGAAGTGCAGGGACAAAGCGGATTTGGGCCACAATCATGACGAAGGACAGATCTGGGACACTAGTCACGGGAGTACACTTGAGATACACGAGGCAGCAACTGCTCAAGTCAGGAAAGAAGGACATAGCTAGCCATGTTGAACTGGGCAAATTGTTGAAACAGACCAAGATCAAGAATGACGACCTCAACCCCTTCCAAGGACCAGCTGCTCCCACTTCTTCTTTGGCTTGGCTTCGCGGACGAAGATTTATGGAGGGGGTAAAATGTCCACGTCAGCTGCAGGCTCGTTTGTGGCTGACAAGTCCGATGCGGGACAGGCAGACACGTTGCAGCGGTAGCAAGAGAAAATTGGTGGGTTGGGGTTGGGTGTTGGGTTTTTCCTCCTTTGTCTTTTGTTAGTGAGGTGGGCTCTGCGGTCTTCTTCAAAGGAGGTTGCTGCCCGCCGAACTGTGAGGCGCCTAGATGGTTTGAGGCGATATCAGCCCACTGGCGGTGGTCAATGTGGCAGGGACCAAGAGATTTCTTTAGGCAGTCCTTGTACCTCTTCTTTGGTGCACCTCTGTCATGGTGGCCAGTGGAGAGCTCGCCATATAACACGATCTTGGGAAGGCGATGGTCCTCCATTCTGGAGACGTGACCTACCCAGCGCAGTTGGATCTTCAGCAGCGTGGATTCGATGCTGTCGGCCTCTGCCATCTCGAGTACTTCGATGTTAGAGATGAAATCGCTCCAATGAATGTTGAGGATGGAGCGGAGACAATGCTGGTGGAAGCGTTCTAGGAGCCGTAGGAGATGCCGGTAGAGGACACATGATTCAGAGCCGAACAGGAGTGTGGGTATGACAATGACTCTGTATACGCTTATCTTTGTGAGGTTTTTCAGTTGGTTGTTTTTCCAGAGTCTTTTGTGTAGTCTTCCAAAGGCGCTATTTGCCTTGGTGAGTCTGTTGTCTATCTCATTGTCGATCCTTGCATCTGATGAAATGGTGCAGCCGAGATAGGTAAACTGGTTGACTGTTTTGAGTTTTGTGTGCCCGATGGAGATGTGGGGGGGCTGGTAGTCATGGTGGGGAGCTGGCTGATGGAGGACCTCAGTTTTCTTCAGGCTGACTTCCAGGCCAAACATTTTGGCAGTTTCCGCAAAACAGGACGTCAAGCGCTGAATGGGCAACTAAAGCGGCATCGTCTGCAAAGAGTAGTTCACGGAGAAGTTGCTCTTGTGTCTTGGTGTGAGCTTGCAGGCGCCTCAGATTGAAGAGACTGCCATCCGTGCGGTACCGGATGTAAACAGCGTCTTCATTGTTGAGGTCTTTCATGGCTTGGTTCAGCATCGTGCTGAAGAAGATTGAAAAGAGGGTTGGTGCGAGAACGCAGCCTTGCTTCACGCCATTGTTAATGGAGAAGGGTTTAGAGAGCTCATTGCTGTATCTGACCCGACCTTGTTGGTTTTCGTGCAGTTGGATAACCATGTTGAGGAACTTTGGGGGGCATCTGAGGCGCTCTAGTATTTGCCAAAGCCCTTTCCTGCTCACGGTGTCGAAGGCTTTGGTGAGGTCAACAAAGGTGATGTAGAGTCCTTTGTTTTATTCTCTGCACTTTTCTTGGAGCTGTCTGAGGGCAAAGACCATGTCAGTAGTTCCTCTGTTTGCGCGAAAGCCGCACTGAGATTCTGGGAGAACATTCTCGGCGACACTAGGTATTATTCTATTTAGGAGAATCCTAGCGAAGATTTTGCCTGCAATGGAGAGCAGCGTGATTCCCCTGTAGTTTGAGCAGTCTGATTTCTCGCCTGTTTTTGTACAGGGTGATGATGATGGCATCACGAAGGTCCTGAGGCAGTTTTCCTTGGTCCCAACAAAGTTTGAAAAACTCATGCAGTTTGACATGCAGAGTTTTGCCGCCAGCCTTCCAGACCTCTGGGGGGATTCCATCTATACCTGCTGCTTTGCCACTTTTCAGTTGTTCAATAGCCTTATATGTCTCTTCCCGGGTGAGGACCTCATCCAGCTCTAGCCTTAGGGGCTGTTGAGGGAGCTGGAGCAGGGCGGAATCTTGGACTGAGCGGTTGGCACTGAAAAGAGATTGGAAGTGTTCTGACCATCGGTTGAGGATGGAGATCTTGTCGCTAAGGAGGAATTTGCCGTCTGAGCTGCGCAGCGGCCTTTGGACTTGGGGTGAGGGGCCGTACACAGCCTTTAGAGCCTCTTAAAAACCCCTGAAGTCACCAATGTCCGCGCTGAGCTGGGTTCGCTTGCCGAGTCTAGTCCACCACTCATTTTGGATCTCCCGGAGTTTGCGACGGAAGACTTCTTTCTTCTCTGGCCAGGACGGCTTTGTAAGGTGAGCCTGGTGGGCAGTTCGCTTCTTTGCCAGCAGCTCATGGATTTCCTGGCTGTTTTCGTCGAACCAGTCCTTGTTTTTCCTGGAGGAGAAGCCCAGTACCTCTTCAGTGGATTGCAGTATGGTAGTCTTCAGCTGATCCCAGAGGGTTTCAGGGGACGAGTCCTTGAGGCAGATTGCATCCTCGAGCTTTGCTTTGAGGTTTGTCTGGAAGTTTCCTCTCACTTCGTCTGACTGCAGGTTTCCAACATTGAACCTCTTTCTGGGGGCTTTACTGTTCCTGGGCTTTGGCTTGAAGGTTGAGCTTGCAGCGAACCAGCCGGTGGTCAGTGTGGCATTCCGCGCTGGGCATGACCCTGGTGTGGAGCACATCTCGTTTGTCTCTTTCTCGCACCAGGACGTAGTCCAGGAGGTGCCAGTGTTTGGATCGGGGATGCAACCAGGTAGTCTTCAGGCTGTCCCTCTGCTGAAAAAGGGTGTTTGTAATGACAAGCCGCTGTTCTGCGCAGAGCTCCAACAGGAGGCGCCCATTGTCGTTGCACTTGCCGACACCATGCTTGCCCAGGATTCCTGGCCAGGTTTCTGAGTCTTTGCCGACGCGAGCGTTGAAGTCACCAAGGATGACAACCTTGTCGGCTGTAGGGGTGCGTTGAATGAGGTTGCGCAGGTCAGTGTAGAACTTGTCCTTTTCTGCTGGTTCCGCCTGGAGGGTTGGAGCATAGACACTGATGAGGGTGATGCAACGCTTGTTTTGAAGGGGGAGTCGCATGGATATGATCCGGTCCGAGTGGCCTGTTGGGATGTTTTCGAGTTTGGTGGCAATGGAGTTCTTGACCATGAAGCCTACACCAGATAGGCGTAGTTCATCCATAGGCTTGCCAGACCAGTAGAGTGTGTAGCCCGCACCGTGTTCTTGGAGGCTGCCTACATCTGCAAGGTGGACTTCACTGAGAGCGGCTATGTCGATGTCAAGTCTGAGGAGTTCATGTGCAATGAGGGCAGACTGACGTTCAGGTCGGTCAGCCTTGTCTAGCATGGTTCTGATGTTCCAGCATGCTAGCTTGAGTTTGTGAGTATCTTTTGAGGGGGAGGACGTGGAGGGGGAGGACGTGGAGGGGGAGGACGTGGACCTGTCCTCGGGCCTGCGCAAAGGAGCTTTTAGGTGGAGTGCAGTGCGCGCAGTACTGGCCCCACCCTTTACACCCATGGTTCGTGTGCCATGGCCAAGCAAGCTGGGACGTGGCAGCGAGGTCCTTGGGTCGTAGGTTTTATATCGGAGTGGCCTTCTCCTATGCAGGTTTCTTACTCGGGCTGGAGGGGTCTGCCTCCCCTCCTAGGTCGGTCCATACTGCCCGGACCGTGGCCGAGGCTGCCGCTGCTTTCCCTGTGTCCGGACCGGGGCCGCCATCTCCTACTTTCTGCCCGGACCGGGGCCTCCGCCAGCCTCACTTGACCGAGGCCAGGGCCGCCGCCTCCCCTTAGCTCTTGCCCAGATCGGGACACATTACTCCTGCCCTAACAGCTGCCACTTCCCGTGCTAGGGAGTGCTTTTTCTGCAGCAAGAGTCAGCTTCCCTAATCTCATTGCCTGGCTAAAGACTCAGTGTGTTCCAGCTATGGCAAGAAAGGGCACTGGGTGAGGGTTTGTCATGCGAGGGAAAACCAGGGGAAGTTTGCAGCCTGCACCACTCCCAAATTCGATTCCAGCCCCAAGCCATCTGCACTGAATTCACCCAAGCCCACTTGCTGCACTATATGCCGATGGAGGGTGTCAGTGAGGAAATGGCACAAAAAGGCTCAGTGGCCATCTTCTTGTGCCACGAGGTTGACTCCATCTTACCCATGCAAGGCAACCCAGGATGGTGGGGGACACTCGAGTGAGGAGTATGGAGTCTCCGGGGACCTAGCCTCGATGGTGCTAGATCAGGACAGACCTCACCAGCTCACCTACTCCATAGTGACTGTGAAGGTAAACAGACATTCCACTAAATGCCTAATCGACATGGGCTCTACTGAAAGCTTCATAGAATCACGGACTGTGCAAGAGTACAATCTAAAGATGTATACTTCCAATAAATACAAATTCCTTGCATCTCATTCACATTCTACACATATTTAACAACATCGTATAATACATCTGTTGTTTGAAGGGGGGAATTCTGTAATTTTTTCCTGTATATACTTGATAAATTGTGTGCTCTAATGTTGTTGGGTCTGGACTTCCTGTGTCACCTTAAAACCCCTTCCCCCATAATGGTTTGTGGAAAGGAGGGCCCCTAAAATCAGAACCCACATGCAGCCTCTCCACACTGAATACTGACACCCCCCCACCACCACCTCTCTTCCCGAATCTGTTCTTGGACTGCAAACCTATTGCTACCAAGAGCAGGAGGTACAGTACAGCAGACCGAGATCTGAGACACAACATCTGCTCAATGAAGGTATCATTGAACCTAGCACCAGCCCATGGAGAGTGTAAGTGGTAGTGCTAAAAGGGGAAAACAAGTCCAGGATTGTAATTGACTATAGCCAAACTATTAATCAGTACACACTCCTGGATGCATACCCCCTCCCTCGAATTTCGGACATGGTGAATGATATTGCGCACTATTGGGCTCATTTGACCATTGACCTTAAAGCTACTTATCACCAGCTGCCAATCCATTCTGAGGACCATCCATGTATGGCATTTGAGGCTAACTGTCATCTTTATCAATTCCAAAGGGTCCTTTTCGGTATCACTGACGGGGTTTCTATCTTCCAGAGGCAGATGGACAGAATGGTGGACAGGTATGGGTTGAAGGCTTCCTTCCCCTTTCTTGATAATGTCTCCATCTGTGGCCACACCTTGGAAGACCATGATGCCAACCTCCAGAGTTTTCTCCATGTGGCTAAAGCCCTGAACCTCACTTATAACTCTGACAAGTGTGTGTTCAGGACTAAACGTCTGGCTGTCCTTGGTTACATGGCCCCAATCCCGGTTAGAGCTCCCCATCCCCAGGACCACAAAGGCTTTGAGGAGATGCCTGGGGTTTTCTCATATTACGCCCAGTGGATCCCTCAATTCACTGATAAGGTTCACCCTCTCTTAAAAGCCACTAATTTCCACCTCTCAGCTGAAGCCCAAACAGACTTTAATTACCTCCGGATCCACATTGTGAAAGCCTCCATGCATGCAGTGGACGAGAATGTACCTTTCCAAGGGGAAAGTGATGCTTTGGACGTAGCCCTGGTCACTACCCTCAACCAGGCGGGCATGCCAGTTGCATTTTTTCCCCTCGGACTTTACAAGGCCACTATCTCCAGAACCCCTCTGTGGAAAAGGAGGCTCAAGCCATTGTAGATGCTATGAGGCACTGGAAACACTATCTGGCTGGTAGAAGATTTACACTCCTCACTGACCAGTGCTCTGTCACATCCATGTTGAATAATGTCAAGAGGGGCAAAATCAAGAATGACAAGATTGCTAGGTGGAGGATAAAGCTCTCCACCTACAATTATGACATTGCCTTGCGGCCAGGAGCCCTTAATGACCCTCCAGATGCCTTATCCAGGGGAAGCTGTGCCTCTGCACACACTGGCCAACTGCGGTCTCTGCATAATGAGTTCTGCCATCCAGGGGTCACCTGTGTGGCTCATTTTGTCAAGGCGCGCAATCTGCCCTACTCCGTAGAAGACATCAGGGAAATGAATAGGTCTTGCCAGGTCTGTGTGGAGTGCAAGCTGCACTTCTACCGCCCCGAAAAGCCGTACCTGATCAAATCATCCAGGCTCAACGATGATTTTAAGGGACCTCTCCCCTCCACGGACGGAAAACCTTCTTCATTTCTATCATTAATGAGTACTCCTGCTTCCCATTCACCATTCCATGTCCAGACATTTCCACTTCATCAGTCCTAAAGGCCATAGATTCCATTTTCACCATGTTCTGGTATCCCGGCTATATTCATAGCGACTGGAACTCATCCTTTATTGAGTGACGAGCTGCGTCAGTACCAGCTGATGAGAGGCATCGCGTCCATTAGGACTACTAGCTGCAACTCCCAGGGGAATGGGCAGGTTGAAAAGGAGAATGCCATGGTCTGGAAGGCTGTCAAACTGGCCCTGAAGTCAAAAGGCCTTCCAGACTCACACCAGCATCTTTTGACTTGACACTCCCAGTTTAGCTCACCACTCCTGCTTCTGTCCTTCTCAGGAAGCACGTGAGAAGGAAGAGTGGCCCCTGGTGGAAAGGGTGAAACTGCTCCATGCCAATCCCACGTAAGCCTATGTGGAGTACCCAGATGGCAGGGAGGACATCGTCTCCATCAGGGACCTGGCACCCACTGGAACAGAAGATCCATTGCCTCAAGGGCCCGGCGAGCCACAGAGCACATGTTCGCCACCCCCAGTCAGGGCCTCAGGGGATCTGGTTCAGGAGGAAAGTGCATCCTCCTCCACCTTTGAGACGGAGACCCAGCCTGCCTCTCCTCCCTCACAAGGGGACCAGGAGACCCAAGGAGTCCAAGGCCCCCCGGTGCTGAGGCGCTCCACTAGGATCTCCAAACCCCTGGTCCGCTTAAATCTGTAAATTTGTAAATAACTGTATATATTTTAAACTTTTTTTTTCTGAACCCATATCTCGGTCTTCATTCACAGACCCTAAATTCTACAGGAAGGGGTGAATGCAGTGAACTATGATTCACTAGTAGTGTGTTGTGCTGATGGCTGGCCCCGCTTGCCGGTCCAACCCCATCTGCTCACTTCCCTCCAGTCGTGAGAGCTTTTATTCGCGCTACAATAGTATGTAGAGATAGAAACAGAAAATCTTAGAAATAGTTTGCAGATCAGTTTGTTCTAATGGAGAAGAAAACAAAATTAATGTATGAGCTCAATGTACTTGTATTAAGTAGTCGTTTCTCTCTGAACAGAAATAACCATATAACCATTTACGGAGCGGAAACAGGCCATATTGGCCTTTCGAGTCCACACCGGTTCACTAGAACAACTCCACTAGCTCAAACCTCCCGCTCACCGCCAATGACCCTCCAACCCCCTCACCTCCAAGTTCACATCCAACCTTCTCTTAAATGACAGAAAGGACCCTGACGCAACTATCTCATTCTGAAGTTCATTCCATTCTGCCACCACTCGCTGAGTGAAAAAGCCACTTCTAATATTTCTCCTAAAGTGTTGCCCCCTTACGCTTAACTCATGGCCTTTTGTTCCAACCTCCCCTGCCCTCAGGGGAAAGAGTCTGGGTTTTTTTTTTAATATTTTCGGGAAAGAGTCTGTTTATGTCAGGTCTATCTATTCCTTTCATAATTTTAAATACCTCAATCAAGTCCTCTCTTAGTCAACTATGTTCCAATGAATAAAGATCCAGTCTCCTTAATCTCTCCCTGTAATCCAGATGCTGTAAACCGGGCAACATCCTTGTAAACCCTCTCTGCACCCTCTCCACCTTATCTATGGAGTAAATTCCTGTTTTTTTCTGCTCATGTTTGTTAGAGTTAGGAGAGTTATCAATTAATTTACCAGTGTTTCCCCGGAGACTGAGATATTGTAATATGGAGCAACAAACAATCTGCTCAAGGGTTCTGGCCCAAAATATTGACCATTCTTTTTCTCCCCATGAACTCCTGATCCTTGCTGAATTTCTCCAGCAGATTGTTTATTGCGATTGATTAGTTTAAAAGTATCTCTGAAATGATTGGCACACACCTTTAACATCATTCATTTTAAAGATGTATCAGTCAATTTAATTTTAGCAGTTCTGATAATAACTTTTGTATATCCATCATATTTTTGAAAATGTTGTGTGGAACAGGCAGCCAGAGAAAGCAGGGGAACTGGGGACATTTGTAAAATTCAAAAAGGATTTAGACATGTACATGGATAGGAAAACTTTCGAGGGATATGGGCCATCTGAAGGCAAAATGTCAAGCTTCCATAGATAACTTAAATGGCATGAACATGTTGGGTCAAATGGCCTGTTTTCATGTTGTAAAATTGTGACTATTTCCAGCAATGCCAATATTTTTTTGGATATGCTGTGGTGTCCCTTTGCAGCTCCCCCACGGGGCCTCACAAAATTAAAGATGAACATGAAGATCCAGCAGGCTGCACGGGTCCCACAGCGCTCCCCTCCAATTGGCTACAACCAAGAGTTTAACTGGCCTATCAGGGAAAGTGGATCACAAACACACCAATCAGTGCTGAGAGAGTTTTGACCACGCCCCCTCCCCTTGAGAATAAAAGCAGGGCTGTGAGCCCAATAAAGCTGAGCGCTAACTACACTCAACTGGGTTCGTGATGTTCTTTCTGAGCTAACCTGCATGCAGCTCTAACTTCTGTGCGATAAGCTTTGCAGAGCCATAGCTGGTTAACAATGTCAAGTCAAAAGATGCTGTGGTGTCTCTCTTATTTGGCAATTGTTTTTGCACTGCTTTTGATGTTCTCTCTCTGCACAGTGGTTTTACCTTTGTGCATTTGTTATTACCAGTCTTTGCCATTTATTCTTACTGTTATTTGGTTTACGTTGTTTTTCATTTTGGGTGGGTTGTATGGATTGAATGGGAAGAAAGCTGTTGTGTTCATAGCATCAGATTCCTAAATAATCAATGAACCAAAGACACTGTCTTACTTTTTTGTGCATTCTTATTTTTACTTTTTATCGTAATGTTGTAAGATGGATATAAATATGAATAATTGCTCTCTGACGCTGCTGCAAACACCGAATTTCATAACTTGTTCATGACAATAAATTCTGATTCTGAACTAGGAGGTGCTTTTCACTTGTTTCAGCTTGGGTGCCCTTGGGCACCCATACACTATGCTCCTCTCAGCTCTGTTACCATTACCAATTGTCTTCAAGACTCTAGCATCTTTGAGACATTTCCTGAACTGTTCTTGTTTACTACTATAATTAATTCTCCTTTTAACCCACATGCTTGTGCTTTAGAACATGCATGTGTGTGACATCAAGGTTAGGGTTTGTATTGTGGGACATAGTAGAACCATTTTAGATTAAATAAAGAACACAAAGGATTAACCACATCTCGTGTGAGGGTGTTATACAGTGTGAAGAATATACAACAAATTCACAATGAGGATAAAAATAAATGTTATCCCACACTCCAAATGGCCTATGGTATCCAATGCGGGCAATAACAGCAGAAAAAACAATTCAGAGACTAAGGAGTATTTTAACAAAGTAGTTTGCCAGTAGAACTGGTCTCTAACAATGGACCACAATTTGTGTCTGATGCTTTCAATTAGTTCCTGAAAAAAAACAACATAAGATACATCATACTGGTGCCCTGTCATCCAATTACCAATGGAGAAGCAGAATGCTTTATATAGACTTTTAAAAAAGCTGTGAATGCCCAGAAGTCACCGAACATAACATGGTATCACAGGATCGCAAATTTTTTGTTATCATACAGGACAACCCCGCACTCTATAACAAAACGCATACCAGCAGAACTGATGCTTGGATGCAAATTGAGAACCCAAACATAGGGCTTCGTATCCAGCAATCAACATCTCTTGGCAAACCAACCAGAACTCTAAAAGTTGAACAAAAAGTACTGGTGAAAGATTACCAAGGGAATAAAGAAAAATGAATGAGGAGTGTTCCTGAAAAAATTGAGCCTTTGTTCATATTCTGTACTGGTGAGAGAAATTATATGGAAACGACACATTAACCAATTGAGAGCAATAGATACTCCAGGGTTCATTTCTGATGTGACACACCAGATCCAGGGAGGGTTTGCCAACAAGGGCACATTGGATCCGACCCCATTACTGGTTCCAGAGATACCCTCGCCATTGGGTACCCGGGAGAGTGATGAGCTGCCACCGGACGACTCAACAGTAACTAACCAATCTTTTGGGTCAGCCAATGAGGACCGCTAGTTACCCTGGAAAGACCAAAAGGTTCTTCTGAGAAGACAAAAAGTCCTCCTAGTCTTCCATCGCTGAGGAGATCTAAACATGAGAAGTGCCTTATTACATTTGAAGGACTACGTCCCATGATTGATTGAGATGACCATGCTTGGTAGTTTACTTGTCATCATTGACTTATATTGTTGGTATTCTTAATTTAGTTTTAGTTTTTTTCTTTTTGTTTGTTTTTTGGTGGGCAAAGAGAGTTATGGAACACACATGCGAGTGATGCCAGTTAACAGCTTTGTATTGTGGGACACAATAGAACCATTTTAGATTAAATAAAGAACATAAAGAATTAATCACATCTCGTGTGAGTGTGTTCTACAGTGGGAAGAATATACAACAGTTTGTTTGTTACTTCAGTAGGCCATGTCACATAATGATGTCTTCCTACACTACAGCTCAATGGTTCCTTTTTTTAAAACCTTTGGGCAAGGTTGTGTATTCTCTCATTCCCTTATTCCTACTAAAACTATTTTAATGTAATCTGCTCTTGTCATCTCTTCAGTGAAACCAGAAACATTTGAGGGAACACACAATATTGCAAAGTCTTGAAAATATTTTGCATCTTGTAACATTGTTGAAATGCCTTAATGACATGCACCAACTAATTTGTTAGAGTGAAAATGTATAATTGAGTAAAGCAGTTATCGGATGGGGTAATCTGATCACGGAAGGAAAAGATTAAGACTCTTCTGTTATCTATTAGATATATTGTACATTCATCTTAAATATAATAGCAAAATAATAACATGAACTTATCTTGCATGCAAAGCAACTGAGCACTTAAAAAAATATTAAACATAAGCATTCACTGAATCCTCATCAATTTACACAGATCCCTGATTATTCTGTGAAATCTGCTGGTTGAGAACCAAATTCTTGTTTGCTTATGTGATATTTTTGTTTCCAAATAGGATAATGACTTGGACAAAAGTTTCTGAATATTCACTGAACTCAGTTTTAATTAAAGAGCATAATTCATGTGCTGCTTTAAAAATTTCTTTCCAAAACTTTATTGTCTGACATTGTCTTCAAGTATGTGTGAGGGTTGGCAGGTTGACAGGAGGGTGATTTTAGTACTCCTACTCTAATCATTACACTATCACTCGTTAGGGTAGTTAGTTATATACAGGAACAAGACAAATGATAAGGAGGTAAGTTCATCCACTTCCTATTGCCTACAACACACAATCCTCTCACAACTTACCCAGTTGGACCATCATTATAATGGATTCAGTGCAGCAATTTGCTTCTAGAGCTTGTGGAACTCGTAATCAAACCTTGCACCTTCTGGCTCAGCTAAAACCTGATTTGTTTACCTCCATCAGGTACTATGGGTTTGGATCCTTTGCTCTCAGTCAACGTGGGGTAACTGCCTATATCTGCCAGTGGGATGAGAAGAACACACCAGATTTATTGTCAGAGTACATACATGACATCACATACAACCCTGAGATTCTTTCTCCTGAGGATGGGGCAGAATTACCACTTATTGGTAATGCAAAAAAAAATACAATGTACACAATGTAAATAAATGAAGAAATGTAAACAAACTGGGCAATAAAAAAAGCAAAAAAAATCAATAAAGTGCAAAAATAAGTGTCGTTAAACGAGTCACTGAATGAGTCTATTGTTGAGGAGTCTAATGGTGAAGGGTTTTCAGCTGTTCTTGAACCTGGTGGTGCAAGTCTTGTGGCACCTCCACCTCTTTCCTGACAGTAGCAGCGAGAACAGAGCATGTGCTGGGTCAAGTGGATCCTTGATGATTGCTGCAGCTCTCCAATGGCAGCGTGCCATGTAGATGTTGGGGAGGGTTTTGCCTGTATAATCCTGAGCTGTGTCCTTTTCCTTTTGCAGGGCTTTACACTCAGGGGTATTGGTGTCCCCATTACCAGATAGTGATGCAGCTGGTCAGCACATTTTCTACCACTCAGGACTGAGGCTGCTGTTTCTCTTGCTATTGTGACGAACAAAAGCAGCAATTCACAATGAAGGCACAAGGTTCTTCAGTAAGGAAATCCAAAAGCCACATAAAATAAAGGATGAAATCCATTATCTATCATATGGTTTCTTAATGCATGTCCTAAACAAATTTCCTTTCAAGAAATGAAAAACAATATTTCAAATGATATTAAAGTGAAGCAGAACTGTTTAGATACTGATTGTATTTTGGGGTTTATAACAATCCTGAGTTCTAAAGGCCTTACCTCACTTAATTGAACCATAAGGAGTTAGGAGTACAAGACTCCCAGATTATAGATGCAGAAAATGCAGAATATCAAGATATCATTTATCAGGCATCCAGAATTACTACATTATTTAAATCAAAAGTATGGATATTATTGTCTGTAACCTCTGTGAATTAATCCATGTATCATACAGTTATTTCCATTTTATAAGTAATTACTGGAATGCCTTTTGACTCCAGTAACTGTTAATGATATAATTGGCAATTAAGTAGCTGCAGCAGGTTATTTTGTTGAGGTAAACAATATTCTGGATTTGTCAGGAAAGATAGACTGGTTATGGGGTAGGGTGGGTTTAGTATTTTTTTAAGGAATATATAGGTCAGCACAACATAAAGGGCCAAAGGGCCTGTACTGTGCTGCAGTGTTCCATGTTCACTGCTGTGGTTGAATTGCAATATTGAATTACATGCCTACTATCTCTGACCTTTAGCTATTGGATCTCTCTTTGACATAAATCTGCTATGGGAATCTTTCATGAGGCTCAAAACAAAATTACTCACATTTTTATTTTGATATTTGCTACATAAATGTAATTTGCCTATTAAAATACACAAAATAGTTGATATTTTTAAGTAAACTATCAAATGATTTGTGTTGTGATCATTCTAAAATAACGTGCATCATGGAAAACTGAATATTTTGACTGCTCATGAATAGCCAACGTCTGTACCGTCCATGTGGCTCGTGCAATCACAAGCGGAGAACACTGTCCTCCCCCTTGCATATTGGCTGTCAGTTGATCTTAGTAATTTGAACCAAGGAAAACTAGTGGTATCATGGACTTGAGTGAATGAGTCTAAAATTATCTTCCATTAGACCGTAGAGAGAACCTGAATCAAATCTCCCCACAAACATAATAAATAAATGGTGAGAAACTGAATGCAAATTTGTCTTTAAAGGCTTTAGGTTCTGAATTATGATTGGCCAGACACAACCTTGAAACATACACAGCTGTACAGCTGCTCCCACAGTAGGAATAATGAATGATTTGCAGATCACTACTGTTGCTGTGATCTCGTGTTTGGTCATTTCTAAAGTTGTTTTAGTTTGCCAATGTCTACCAGGACTAGAATGGTGGGGCTGAAGGATTGTATGCTTAATTTGAAGCTTTAGCACAAATAAGTCATGAGTGCATTTGTAAGTAAAACTGTTGGAATACAACATGATCGGAAACATGAGTAGAAAACAAACGGACAAAACAAAATTGACTGCTGAAAATTAACAGATTAGGTCTGTTAGAAAGCTTTTCAACAGGAGCCAGGTGAATGTGAGCAAAATGTTGACATTTAAGAAAAATTTGGATAGGTTCATGGATTGGAAGGGTATGGCGATGGGGGGGGGGGCTATGCTCTGTGTGCAGGTCATTGGGACTGGACGGAATAATAATTTGGCACAGACTAGAGGTGCTGATGGTCCTGTTTCCATGCTGTAGTCTTCTCTGTTTCTAATTGCATGATTAATAAGTATTTGGATCTGGAATACAATATTCAGCAAAAAGAGTTAAATAGCATCAATGGAAACAAAGAAAGTTTCGGGCCTGAGCCCTTCCTCAAGTTATGAGCAAAAAGCAGGTAGGTGCCTGAATAAAAAGGTGGGGGAAGGAGAGGGGCAAGGGGAGGAGTACGGGGGAACAGGTAAGAGGTCATAGGTTATATAGGTGGGAAGATAGAAAAGGAAAAAGCTATAAAATGATGGAGTGGGAAGGGAAGCAGGTAGGGAGCTGGGAGATAGGGACAGAGACTTGGTGGAAGGGTTTAATGGAAACAGAAGAGGTCCATGTTAATACTATCTGGTTGGAACATGCCCCCAGACAAAATATTAGGTGTTATTCCTCCAATTTGTGGGTAGTGTCAGTTTGGCAGTGCAGGAGGCCGTGGATAGATATATCAGTGTGTGAATGGAGTGTGAAATTGAAATGATTGGCCTCTGGGAGGTCAGTGTTATTGCAACAGACAGAGTGAAGTTACCTAACGAAACAATCTCCAGTTAGCTTCCAGACTCACTAATGTAGAGGAATTCAGAATGGGAACACTGGATTCACAAGTATTGTTTCACTTGAAATGACTGTTTGGGGCCCGAATGGTGGAAGGGAGTAGGGGTGGGTACATGTAGCATTTTGTGCTGTCCCATGGGTAGGTACTGAGGCGGGAATTAGTGGGAAAGGATGAATGGACGAGGAAGTTCCAGAGGGAGCGTTCTTGGCAGAAAACAGAAAGGGGGAGATGTGTTTGATTATATTGTAGGTGGTGGAAATTGCAATATGTTGCATCCAACAATGTTGGATGCAGCGATAGGTAGGGTAGTGGTTGAGAACAAGGGGAATCTTGTCCTCATAGGGTCTTGATGTGGAGGGGCCAGGGCACATGCGCGTAAAATAGGAGAGATGTGGGTATGGGCTAAGTTGATGGCAGTAGAGGGGAAATCATGTTTTTTGAAGAAGGATGTCTTGGATGTGCACTTTGGTGTGGGGAATTCTACATCAGGGCTGTGAGTGCAGAAAAAAGATGTCCTGGAGATCCATGCCAGGTAAGTGACAACTCCATAACATTTTTTTCCATTATTTCACCACGATGAATTCAAAGCCCAGCTGCTATTCATAATTTTTCAATTTTATTTGTGGATATGAATTTTTTTAACCCAGGATAAGATTGGTATGATGCTTGATGTTCCTTTCTCGGATGCAACTCAATGTAAAATACCTTCCAGAATCATTCTCCAATGTTTGGGTCTGTGTAACTATGCTTCTCCCAGAGATTATAAGCTAAAACCAATTCCTAGAAATGGACTTAAATAGAGAAGTCTGCAGACACTGCGTATGATGACATGATCAATTCCCTTCTTTCAGTGTGACTACTGCAGGACGATTCCTTTGTTAAAAGTATGTTATTTTAAATGCCTGCTTTTCCAGTTGATGCAAGTCTTATAGATTTGTACATTTCAGAAACAGGCTTTCTATGATGGAAAGAACTGGACTTGAATTTAGTGGTGTGTGACCTCGTATTCATGATTCTTCCTCCTGATGTGGGGGGTGAGTGGGAATCAGTGAAGAGGTAGCCAGGGTAGGATGAATCTTTTAATTTATTGGCTGCTTTTCCATGGCAAATAAATTATTAATGGAGTCAATGGGGATATGTGTGATGACCTGACCATGGTTACAACCATCTGCTGTTTCTTGCAGTCTTGGATGGGGCAGTTCCAGTACCAAACAATGATGGTCCAGGTAAGATGCATTCAATGGTGCAGCTGTATAAGTAGCTAACAGAGGCTGGTGACACACCAAATTTCCTCAGGCTTCTGAGAAAGTCGAGGAATTGGTGCACTTTCTTGGCCATTGCATCAACATGGGTGGACCAGGGAAAAAAAAATCACTGGAGATGTTGACATCATGGAAGTTACAGCTGTCCACCATTTATATGGACTGAGCTCAACTCCTCTTTTGGAAATATATAATCAGCTCTTTGGTCCTGTAGACATTTTGGGAGAGATTGTTGACCTGACGCCAACCCATAAGTCCTTCTGTCTCTCATCTTGAGTGTTAGAGATCCTGCCAATGAGTGATGACATTCCCAAATTTATAGATGGAGTTGAATATTTGATTGGTCACACATATCTGGGTGTACAGGGAGTAGTGTAGAGGTGCTACTGTCACCAATCCTCTTTCCTACTGACAGGAAAGTTATGGATTCAATTGCAGGGAGGGAAGAGAGAAATGGCATGAAGAGGCTGAGGTGGTAGTGCAGGAGTTGAGGTAAGATAGCCCTATAGAGGAACAAAAGGATTCAGCAAGAGGCACGCTAAGGGCAGGTTTTTCTTTTGTATTTCATTGGCAGTAGAAACAGGATCCAGTGCAGGGATATGCTCCTCTGGCAGCATGTGGATAGTCAGGGAAACCAACTATCTCTGGTGATTTCATCTGTGAGAAGTGCATCTAGCTGCAGCTCCTGTGTAAGGGAACTGTAGCTGGATGAACTCCAAATCATTCAGAAGGCTCAGAAGCTAATAGACAGGAGCTACCGGGAAAGAATCACACCTTTGAGGCAGGGGGAAGGTCGCTGGATGAAAACAGGCAGTCAGCACAGGGTGCACCTGTGGCCATTCCACTAAATAACAAGTATACCATGGAAGGGGATGACCAGAGACAAGCCACCGTGGTCAGGGCTCTGGCACAGAGTCAGGCCTTGTGGCAAAGAAGGGAAGGGAGAGAGGCGAGCTGTAGTTATAGATTTAATTGTGAGGATAATAAATAAAAGGTTCTGTGGGAGAAAGAATCCCAGATAGTATTTGCCTCCCAAGTGCCAGTGTATCAGATCGAGTTCACGGGTGAGCAGCCACTTGTCATGATCCATGTAGGGACCAGCGATGTGGGTAGGAAAGGCGACAAGGTCCTGCAAAGGAGTTTGACACTAATTTTAAGGACAGGATCTCCAGGGACATGATCTCAAGGTGGGACCAGTGGGACAGTTCGCACCTGAACCAGAGAGAGATTAATATCCTTGCGGGAAGGTTTGTTAGTGATGCTCCAGGGGATTTAAACGAGATTTGCAGGGGCTTGGAAACCAGAGCACTGGAGAAAATAGTGGAGTGGGAGAAGAAAAAGATCCTTAAGACTGCATACAAAGACAGGAATTAAAATGTTGTGCATGGTTGGAATAATGTTCTGAGGTTTATCTTTTTTTAATTCAAGGAGTAATGTAGGAAGGCAGGGTGAGCTGAGAAAGTGAATTAGCACATGGAATTATGACGTTATGGCCACCAATGAAACTTAAATAGAGGAGGGGCAGGGCTGGCATTTCAATGTTCCGGGGTTCCAGTGTTGCAGTTGTGATAAAAGGGGAGGGGTGGCATTTCTATTCAGGGAAAATGTCACAGGAGTGGTTAGATAGGACAGCTAGAGGACTTGACAACTGAAGCTATATGGGAAGAACTGAGGAACGGGAAAAGCACCATTATATTAATGGGATTATTTTATAGACCACTCAACAGTTAGCAAGAATTAGAAGAGTCAATTTGCAGAGAAATAGGAAACAGCTGCAAGAAACGAAGATGTGATAGGTGACTTTAATTTCCCACAAATTGATTGGGACTCCCATACTATAAAAGGACTGGATGGGTTGGAGTTTGTCAAATGTGTTCAGGAAAGTTTTCTAAATCAATACTTACTGGTACCAACTAGAGAGAGCACAACACTGGATCTCCCATTAGAGAATGAGACAGGACAGGTGACAGAAGTATGTGTAGGGTAACATTTGGATCTCATGATCATCATGCCATTAGCTTCAAGATAATTTGGATAAGGATTGATATGGTTCTCTGGTTGAGATTCTCAATTGGACAAAGGCTAATTTTGAGGAAATGAGAAAGGGTAAGGCATGGATTGGGCAGGTTCTTTTCTGGCAAGGACGTGTTTGGTAAATGGGAGGACTTCAAAGTTGAAATTATGAGAGCACAAGAGTTTGTATGTTCTTGTCAGGATTAAAGGCAAAATTAACAGGAACAAGGAACCGTGGTTTTTGAGGGATATTGGGGATCTGGTTAAGAAACAAGGGACAAATTAGGTACTTGAGGAGTATAAAAATGTAAGAAAAAAAACTTGAAAGAAATCAGGAGGGCTAAAAGAAAACACTAGGTTGCTTTGACAGACAAGGTGAGGGAAAATCCTAAGGGCTTCTACTGATATCTTTGTCTTTGGCTTGGCTTCGCGGACGAAGATTTATGGAGGGGGTAAAAAGTCCACGTCAGCTGCAGACTCTTTTGTGGCTGACAAGTCCGATGCGGGACAGGCAGACACGATTGCAGCGGTTGCAGGGGAAAATTGGTTGGTTGGGGATGGGTGTTGGGTTTTTCCTCCTTTGCCTTTTGTCAGTGAGGTAGGCTCTGCGGTCTTCTTCAAAGGAGGTTGCTGCCCGCCAAACTGTGAGGCGCCAAGATGCACAGTTTGAGGCGATATCAGCCCACTGGCGGTGGTCAATGTGGCAGGCACCAAGAGATTTCTTTAGGCAGTCCTTGTACCTTTTCTTTGGTGCACCTCTGTCACGGTGGCCAGTGGAGAGCTCGCCATATAACACGATCTTGGGAAGGCGATGGTCCTCCATTCTGGAGACGTGACCCATCCAGCGCAGCTGGATCTTCAGCAGCGTGGACTCGATGCTGTCGACCTCTGCCATCTCGAGTACTTCGACGTTAGGGATGTAAGCGCTCCAATGGATGTTGAGGATGGAGCGGAGACAACGCTGGTGGAAGCGTTCTAGGAGCCGTAGGTGGTGCCGGTAGAGGACCCATGATTCGGAGCCGAACAGGAGTGTGGGTATGACAACGGCTCTGTATACGCTTATCTTTGTGAGGTTTTTCAGTTGGTTGTTTTTCCAGACTCAAAACGGTCAACCAGTTTACCTATCTAGGCTGCACCATTTCATCAGATGCAAGGATCGACAATGAGATAGACAACAGACTCGCCAAGGCAAATAGCGCCTTTGGAAGACTACACAAAAGAGTCTGGAAAAACAACCAACTTCTACTGATATATTAAGGTTAGAAAGGGTCAAAATTGGTCTACTTGAAGATCAGAGTGGCTGGCTATGTATGGAGTCAAAACTATGCATGGGAGTATTTTTAAATTTAAAAAAATCTGTATTTACTCAGGAAACTGGGACAATCTATGGAAGAGAGGCAAACAAGTAGTGAGGTCATGGAACCTAGACTGATAAACTATGAGAGGTGGAGATGCTTTCTGTCTTAAGGCAAATAAGGGTGGATACATCCCCAGGGTCTGACAAGATATTTCCTCACACCTTGAGGCTAGAGTAGAAATTGCAAGGGCTCATATTTGACATGTTCTTAGCCACAGGTGGAATGCTGGAGGATTGAAGGGTACCTCGTGCTGTTCTGTTGTTTAAAAAAGGTTCTAAATTTCCAGGAAAATTATGTCAGTAGTGGGCAAGTTACTGGAAGGTGTTCTGGCAGAACAGATAGACAAGTATTTGATTAGACAGGGACTGATTAGGGCTTTATGCATGGTAGTGTTTAAACAATCTTAATGGAGTTTGTTGGGGAGGTTACCAGGAAAGTTGATAAAAAGGAAGGCACTGGATGTTGTTCACATGGACTTTCATGTGATGAGTGGTCTCCAAAACAGCAGATGGAATTTAATGCAGACAAACATGAGGTGTTGCATTTTTGAAGGACAAAGCAAGATAGGACATGCACTGTAAATGGTGGGACATTGAGGAATTCAGTAGAACAGAGGGATCTGAGAATATAGAATCATAGTTCCCTGAAAGTGGCATCATGGGTGGATCAGGTTGTAAAGAGAGCTTTTGGCATAATGGCCTTCATAAATCAAAATATTGAGTATAGGAGTTGGGATGTTACAGAGAAGCCAAATTTGGAGTATTGTGTGCAGTTTTGATCACCAAACTACAGGATGAGATCAATAACATTGAAAGAGTGCATGGGAGACTTACAAGGATGTTGCCAGGACTTCAAGAATTGAGTTAACAGGAAAAGGCTAAATAGGTTGACTTTATTCCTTGGAGCGCAGGAAGAATGAGGGGAGATTTGAGAGATATATAAAATTATGATGGGTAATATATGCAAGCAGGCTTTTTCCAATGAGGTTAGGAAAGATAAACCAGATGTCCCATGGGTTCAGGGTGAAAGGAGAAAAGTTTAAAAGGAACGTCATGCAGTGATGGGAGCATGGAATAAGCTGCCAGCCAAATTGGTAAATGCCAGTTCAATTTTGACATTGATGAGGGGTTCGTGGGACCAGGCAGAAAAATAGTTTGCCACAGGCTAAAAGAGCTGAAGCATCTTTTTCTGTGCTGCAGTGTTTTATGGATAATGAGATCAAGGTCACTAGCTTAGGGATTCATTTGCTTGATACTATTTTGAAGAAAGCAGAACTATTATTGATAGTAGGCATTAATGTCCACATGTTCTAGAACTGAGTGTTGGCCAGGGAGATGCCACCTGCTGTGGACTTGCTTCAGCAGTATGCAAATTGGAGTGGGTCAAGGGTAGCTGGAAGGCTGGAGTTAATATAAGCCATGACCATTTTCTCTAAGCACTTCATGATAGTGGATGTCAAAACTGCCTTTAAAACTGACTTGCCACCTTAATCCTTTGCTCTTGTTCCACACCTTGATGAAGGGCTCAAGGCCAAATCATCAGTTATGTATCTTTATCTTTGCTATATAAAGTACACTGTTTGACCTACTGTGTTTCTCCAGCATTGTGTTTTTACACAACCAGTATTTGCAGACTTTCACGTTTGACTTCCTTTTTTTTTACATCCTTATCATGAGAAAAACATTTTGACTACCCACTATGCTTCCATATCTACTTTTCTTCAATATATCACTCCAAGGAAAACAAGCTCGGCCTTTCGAATCTCTGCCCATAACCGAAATCTATGCAATCAGAAATGGGCACAACTTCTAACTTCTGTTTGTCAAGTTCCAATGTAACATCTCAACTCTTATATTCTGTGTCATGACCCATGAAATTAAGCAAGTCATATGCCTTCACCATCTTTTCTACCCAAGTTACCAATTTTGAGGAACTATGAACTTGAATTCCTAAATCTCTCTGTTCATCAACATTTTACCAAACCCCAGGTTTGATAAATATAATGTAGCCTCAGAACAAGGCTTCAATGAATACCTCCAGCTCCTGCATCAGAAGGTGTTAGAGCTACCAGAAGAAATTTGCAGGTTTCACCTTCCAACCTACTGTATAATCTTAAGGTTCCATGGGTGATCTCAGAGCTATGTGAGCAAATGCTACAAGGTTGGTAGCAATGCTTATCCAGCTCATGCAGAATAAAGACTGTGTGGCGGTGCACATCTCTCGTGGTGAACCGGCCCCTGCTTGTATCACTGTGCAGCAGGGCAGCCACAGGAAGATGGCGCTGTCGGGGGTATCTCAGTACCTCGTGACTTAGATCACAGCATGCCTCAGACAATGTGATGACATTAAAGGGCACACCACGAAGTTCAAATAAATCAATTCAACTGAAACCCCTCAGCGTCCTGTGATGTGTTTCAGAGTTTGTAGCTGCCACTAGAACTTGATATTTATTCCTTACATTAATTGCTCCAAAATACGATAGTTCATCCTGCACCACTTACTTGATTTTTAGAACCATAGAACAGAACAGCCCAGAAGACGACCCTTCAAGTCTGTGCTGAAACATTATTCCACTAGTCCCACTGACCTCTACCCATTCCATATTTCAGACCTCTCCCATCCATGTATCTATCCAATTTATTCTTAAAAATTAAGAGTGAGTCTGCATTTACCAGCTCAATCTACACATCCACCACTCTTAGAGTGAAGTTCCCCTTAAACATTTCCCCCTTCACCAAAAGCCATGTCCCCTCATATTTATCTCTTCTAAATGGAAAGTGCCACTTGTACTTTTGTAAACCTCTATCAAATCTCCTTTCTTTCTTCTGTCCTAACCAGTTTAATCTTTCCCTGTTACTCAACTCCTGAAGACCTGGCAACATCCTAGTAAATCTCCTCTGCACTCTTGCAATCTTGCTGACATCCTTCCTGTAATTTGGCAAACAGAACTACACATAATACTCCAAATTTGGCCTCACTATTGTCTTATACAACCTCATCTTAACATCCCAACTCTTGTACTCATGATTTATGAAGGTCAAGATGCCAAAAGCTTTATTTACAACCTTGTCTACCTGTGAATTATGTATCTGTATTCCCAGATCCTTGTGTCCTTTCGCACTCCTCAGTGCCCTATTTACTATGCATGTCCTATTTTGATTTGTCCTTTCAAAATGCAACACCTCATTACACTCCATCTGCCATTTTCTAACCTATTTTTCCAGTTGGTCCAGATCTCTCTTCAAGCTTTGAAAGCCTTCTTCACTGTCCACAATGCCTCCAATCTTAATGTCATCAGCAAACCTGCTGATCCAATTTACCACATTATCATCCAGATCATTGACATAGATAACAAAAAAACAATGGTCCCAGCACTGATCCCTGAGGCACACCATTAATCACAGGCCTCCAGTCTGAGAAGCAGTCATCCACTACCACTCTCGTCTTCTCCCATTCAGCCAATTTTGAATCTAGTTTACAACCTCTCCATGGATACCCAGTGTCTGAACCAACCTCCCACGTGGGACCTTGTCAAAGGTCTTACTATAAAGTTAACGTAGACAACATCCACAGCCTTTTTCACCTGCTTTTTGGAAACCTCCTACCACGACCTACCACACAGAATTAATCAGCCCTTAGCTGTCCTAATATTTGTATATCTGATCATTCAGAACACCCTCCAATAATTTACCTATACTGATGTCAGTCTCACTGGCCTGTAATTTCCTATTTTACTTTTGGGGCCTTTTTAAAACTATGGAACAACATGAGCCACCCTCCAATTCTCCAGCACCTCATCTATGGCTAAGGACATTTTAAATATACATCTCTGCCAGTGCTCCTGCAATTTCTATACTAGTCTCCTCATCGTCCGAGAGAATATCATGTTAGGCCTGGCGGAATTCCTACCTTTATTTGCTGTAAGTCTGCAAGCACCTTCTCCTCTTTAATCTCTAAATGTTCCATGCCACCACTACTCGTTTCCCTTCCTTCCTTCTACACTATGCCAGTTTCCTGAGTGAATACAGATGCACACAGACAACCACTCTGATCTTCAAGGGGACCAATTTTGTCCCTTACTATCCCTTTTACTCAATATATTTGTAGAAAACCTTCAGGTTTACTTTAATTTTTATCTGTCAAAGCAACCTCATGTCTTCTTTTTGCCTTCCTTATTTCTTTCTTAAGTATTTTCTTACATTTTATATAATCTTCTGGTACCTCAATTGCTCCTGGTTACCTTTACTTGCTATTCAACACTCTCTTCCACTTAACCAGATTGCTGATATCCCTCGTTCCCATTAATTTTGTGTTTAATCCTGAATGGAACAGGCAAACTCTGCTCTCAAAATTTCACTTTGAAGGCTTTCCACAGACTGAACACATTCTTACCTGTAAACAACTTATCCCAATCCACTCTTTCTAGATCCTTTCTCATTTCCACAGAATTGGCCTTTCTCCAGTTTAGAATCTTATCTCGAGCACCAGACCTATCCTTATCCATAATTAACTTGAAACTAACGAAATTAATGATTACTGGACCCAAAATGTTTGCCAACACTACATCTGTCACCTGACCTGTCTGGTTCCCTAATAGGAGATCCAGTATTGCAACAGGTCTCGTTGGTACCTCTATATATTGATTTAGAAAACTTTCCTGAACACATTTAACAAATTCCAAGCCATGTTAAAATCTCTTAATCACAACTTTTTGTTTCTTACATCGATCTGCTATCTCTCTACAACATTCTCTATTAGGCAGTCTATAATACAACACTATCAGTGCGGTCACACCTTTCTTGTTCCTCAGCTCCACCCATATGGCCTCTGGAGACAAGCTCTCTGGACTGTCCTGCCTATTCCCTGAATAGTAGTGCCATTCCTCCCCCTTTCATCTCTCTCCCTCCATCACGTTTCAATTGCTAAGGCCTCTTCAACATCCCAAATAAAACTACTGGACTTAGCTGATAGTACATCATCTATGAAAGTGAACAGGGTGGTCAACAGTCTTGATTAAGTGTCTTCACTCATCATTGATGACCCCTTTGAATCCACTGCTGAATTCCTCCTGCAGTTTGTTCTTGTTTCAGATTTCAACAGATGAAGTATTTTGCATTGCTTCTCTTAAATAACCCCTTTGAAATGTACAACCTGTGCCATTTATAATGACGACAAGGAGATGAACTTGCATGTAATAGTTCTCGTAAGGTAAACAACATTCTAAAGTTAAAACTAATGTTCTTTAATTGTGGTTAAGTAATGAATGTTGTCCTGTCCAATTAAGCCCACATCCAGGACATACATTCACAAATATAGTACTTTATTTTCTCAGAATATCCTTTACTCTCTCTGATGTACCATAATTTTTCTTGCATCATCTCTCCTCTGTCCAGACCACACCTTCTCTTGATTATCCTAAACTGTGGATTGTGACCCTCTTCTCCCCATAAGGCAACAGTTTAACTCAACTTCTTTAGAACATAATGATGATTTGCCCTTGATTTAGTCCTTTACAGTGCAATGTTATCCTAATTTCTCTTATTTTGTACTGTTCTCAAACCCAGCAATGTTGTACATTTTGTTGACAGAAATTCAACTCATGGATCGAAGTCAATTATTTTCTGGATATTTATAGAGCAGAAAAGAATTGTTCACAAAATAGCAAATCTAGTAAACCATGAAACTCAAAATAACAAATCTGAAATTTTATACAGATATCTTTTATTAATTTCTTGCAAAATGATGCCTAATTTTCATTTTGCAATGAAGCTGACAACCATGTACTCTTTAACGTTAGAAATGAAATCCATAGACGAGTATTGGATCTTCATTTTTACCATGGTTTATCCATCACTACTTTATATTAAAGTAAAACCAAAACACTAGATAAACTCACGCATAACCACGCCAAGTTATATCAGAAGTCATTACAAAGACAGTTGGTTATGAAGTGTAATTGCAGAAGAAAATAAAATCACAACTGCAACATATATTCAGAAGCATGTACACGACCTGCTACATTTCTTCAGCAATCATTCATCACTGAAGTGGATAATACCACAATTCTTAAGTCAGACTTCAAATATTCTATCAAATTATCAATTTGAATATTAAAAATAATATTTTTGAAACCATGCAATTTGTAATAAAATCTTACAGGGTAAAATAAATAAACCGCAACCAAAGTAATCAAAAATAAATTGATGGCTCAATCAACTCTTGAAGTATGTGGGTTTTTTGTTAATGAAAGTAAAACTCTTGTACTTTGAGAGTGGATCTTCACTTTCCCTTACCAGCACTCCGCTATATTATATATACTTTACCCCAGAGGAAAATATAACCAAACTGAATATTTAGAAATGTCCTGATTGTTGACTGACTTTTGGTAACAGCACTATCTACACCAGACACCGGTCTTCAGAAATCTTGATTAATTTTGAATCCTTCAAGTCAGTTTACCAACATTAATTAGCTGAATTCTCTTTCCACTAGATGCACATGAAATCATCAGTATCAGGCAAGTTCAAGTACAGTCAAACAGAGTATTTACAAAGTGATCCAAGTTTTACAAATTAATTAGCACAGGAACTTCTATGTACATTAGATCCTTTAAGATTCTGGTCTTTCAACATTTTCACTCTTCCTCTTCTAATTTGTTTGTATCAGCTGTCTGTCAGTGGTGGTAAAATTTAGCATTGTGAATACCAGCTCAGGAAGATCGTATTCATGCTTCCATCCCCAATCTTGCCGAGCGCTGTGATCATCAAATTCCATTGGCCAGCTATCAGCTAAGAGAAATGGCTTTCATTATTTTTAATATTCATTGCCACGACTAATAAAAAATTTACAGCAAAATTATGATAGTCATCTCAATGAGATAAATCTTTTAAGCCAAATGCACTTTTTAAAAAAAAGTATTTTTGAAGCATAGTGCTGGTAAGCTGTTGTTAAAAGTTCAAAAACCCTTAGAGATGCCAATAAGTGTTCTGGAACTATTTTTCGTTGAATACTATATACAGGTAGTCCCTGACTTATGACCATAATGGGGACCGAAGGATTGGTTTTAATTCAGGTTGATCACAAGTCAGGGAGCGTAGACCTTGGGCTGCACTGGGGAACAGGGACCACTATATACAGTACTTTTAAATACAAAATGTACTTGTACAGTAGTTTATAAAAAAAATTAAAAACATTTTGCTTGTATCTGCAGGTGGACGTAACTTGCTTAGGTTGGAAGTCAAGGACTACCTGTACTCAGTCAGACTTAATTAGGAACAAACTAAAAAGAAAACTAATTTGTTGCAAGTCACTGATCTAAAACAAATGATAACTGGCCAAGATTTTACAATAAAAGTAATGGTGAACATAAAAGCACTGTTACCATGCAGTTTATTATGTGACACTTCAAAAATGGGTAAAAGAACAGTTAAATACCTAAACATAAAGCTCCAGTTGTCCTGCTAGGCTATGATCATTCTGCCAGTAGACTTACCAATCTCCTGGCGTGCGTTATCAACTTTGTAAGTAACCTTAAGGTCAGACAGGTGCTTTTGGACTTCAGCCGCAAGATCTTCAGGAGTAAAACTCATGGCACTGATGTTATAAGTTCTCATTCTCAGCTGCTCTGCTGGTGCTTCTAGAATTTCCAGTGTTGCGCGCAAACAGTCATCAATGTACATCATAGGGAGCTTTGTGTCAGGTCTCAAATAGCATTCAAATTTCCCTGCTTTTACAGCATCATGAAAAATTTGAACTGCATAGTCTGAAAAATAAACATCCAGTAATTGAACAAAACCAGCAAGCTTTCACTCTTAAGTTCATCTGTAAAACATTTTCACTCATAGATTATCAGATGGCTTTTAATCTTTGATAAAAGTTGACCATTACAATTGCTCTAGTATTAAAATTCAGCTATAATTTTTTTATAAACATGAATTCAAGCAAGTTTCCAAATATCTCCAAGATTGAACTTGGAGATACTTTAAAACTTTCTTGGATTCATACATCCCAAGAACAGGTCTTTTGGTCTACCAAGTTCACATTAACCATTAAGTGCTCATCTATTTTAATCCTGCTTTCCATCACCTGGGCCATGGCTTTGGTGATTTAAGTACTTGTCCAGTTTTGTATGATTACTTGTCTCTACTGCCTGCTCCTCAGGAAGAGCATTCTGGATTTCAACCAGAATTAAATTTTGAAGGAAAAAAAATCCTCAAATCCTTTCTACTCATCTTCTAACCTGAGCTTTCTAGGCTTTAGGTACCACTGCAAAGGGGGAATGTTACTAACATTAATTTTATGTACCTTTATCAGGAAACCTCTGCCTCATCAATGTAAATAAAACAATCTAGCCAGTCACTCCTCAGAACTAAAGAGCTCCAAGCCAGGCAACATCCCAACAAATCTCCTTGATAACCTTCCCATTGTCATCACATTCTTTTTACAGTGGGGCAAACAGAACTGCAGTAAAACCTCCGTTATACGGAATTCAAACAAGCGGCAGTCTCAAGCATCTGGCAAAAGAGTAGCGAAAAATATATAGGTAAAAAAAATTTGCAAGTTTAAAATTGGTGCACCTTGTCATTAGTTCGCCAATCACACAACACAATCTCAAACAACCAGAAAATTCACTTATCCGGCATCTACCAATCCTCATCAATATCGGATACAAGGGGTTTTACTCTACATTCAATTTAATAAGTGACCTAATGATTTATAAAGTTCTACAATGATTTCTTCCTCCCACATTCATAGTCCAGGATAATGATGGCATTATGCACTTTTCAATACATTTTCTACCTGTGTGGCCACCTTCCAGGAACCTTGAAGTTATATACCAATGACTTCTATTTGTCCATACTCTTATAGACCCTACTTTTTATTCCCAAACAGCATTACCTCACACCAGGTTAAATCTCATCTACCAATGATCTGGTCATCTTACCAACTGAACTGTCTAACAATCTCCTCATTAATCTATGACATAAGCAATTTTTTTTGTATGTGTGAGCTTACTACATTGACTTCCAATTTGTTATATCTAATTGGTCACAACTTTCCAATCAGAAAAACAATATTCTACCATCACCCTCTGCCTCCCAATCTTAAAGATCAGAAAGATTTTTGACAAATCAATCACAAATTTGAGATAAAAATGTATATATACAAAACAAATGCTGTTTTGCAAAAATGAAAACAGTAAAATAGAATTTTAATTAAAAATCCAAAAATATAATCAACCAGTCCTAATGTCCAGAAGTTCCAAATGAGAATTAAACTTTCAAGGGTATCAGGTGGTGCAAAGAGATAGGATGGTAAGGGGAGGTGGAGTTGAACTCTTAATCAAAGATGAGCTCCAGGCAGTAGTGAGGGATGATATAGAGATAAGTGAGGCATGTAATAATGATATGGCAGTAGTCATGGGGGACTTTAACTTCCACATAGATTGGGAAAATCAAGTTGGTCGTGGGAGTCTGGAAGAGGACTTCATAGAATGCATCTGAGATAGCTTTCTTGAGCAGCATGTTAAGGAACCAACAAGAGGAAATGCTCTCCTGGATCTAGTGTTGTGCAATGAGATAGGTAGAGTAAATGATGTAATAGTCAGAGACCATCTGGGAAATAGCGATCATAGTATGATTGAATTTCTCATTCAGATGGAAGAGGAAATAGTTAGATCTAAAACCAATATATTATGCTTAAACAGGGGTGACTACCATAGGATGAGGGAGGAATTGGGCAGAGTGGACTGGGAGCACAGGCTAATTGATGAAACAGTTGAGGATCAGTGGAAGATTTTCAAAGAAATATTTTGTAATGCTCAACAAAAATATATGCGGTCAGGAAAAAGGGCAGCAAGGGAGGGAAATAAAGGAGAGAATAAAATTGAAGGTGCAGGTGTACAAAGCTGCAAAGAGCAGTGGGAAACTGGAAGATTGGGAAAACTTTAAGAGACAACAAGGGGTTACAAAGCAGGTCACAAGATATGGGGAAAAAGGATTATGGGAAAACTTTAAGAGACAACAAGGGGTTACAAAGCAGGTCACAAGATGTGGGGAAAAAGGATTATGAAAGTAAATTGGCACAAAATATAAAAACAGAAAGCAAAAAATTTTATAAATATATAAAACGGAAGAGGGTGGCCAGAGTTAACATAGGACCCTTGGAGGATGAGAAAGGAAAACTGGTAGCAAAAAATGAGGAAATAGCCAAGGCATTGAACAAATATTTTGTGTCAGTCTTCACGGTGGAAGAAACGTCCAGCATGCCCAAGTGCGGAGTTAGGGATGCGAATGTTGGGGAGGGCCTTGATAAAATAGTTGTTACAAAGGAAGTAGTGATGGAGAAACTAATGGGACTAAAGCCAGACAAATCACCTGGTTCTGATGATATGCATCCAAAGGTTATGAAGGAAATGGCAGAAGTTATAGTTGATGCATTGGTGGTCATATACCAAAATTCCTTGGATTTTGGGCAGGTCCCGGCAGACTGGAAGACAGCAAATGTCACACCACTTTTTAAGAAGGGATGTAGGCAGAAGACTGGAAATTATCGGCCAATTAGCTTGATGTCTGTAGTTGGAAAAATGCTTGAAGCCATCATTAAAGATGAAATAGTGAAACTTTTGGAACGTAAGGGTTCAATCAGGCAGACGCAGCATGGTTTTAGAAAGGGAATATCTTGTTTGACAAACTTGTTAGGATTCTTTGAGGATATAATGGGTGCGGAGGATAGAGGGGAACAGGTTGATGTTGTATATTTGGATTTCCAGAAAGCATTTGATAAGGTGCCGCACAAGAGACTTATCAGTAAGTTACAGGAAAGTGGTGTCCGGGGAAGTATATTGGCCTGGATTGAAAATTGGTTGTCTGACAGGAAGCAGAGACTTGGGATAAATGGGAGTTTTTTTAGGTTGGCAGAGAGTGGTAAGTGGAGTGCCGCAGGGGTCAGTGTTAGGCCCACAACTGTTCATCATTTACATTGATGACTTGGAGGAGGGGACAAAATGTGGTGTAGCCAAGTTTGCGGATGACACCAAATTGAGTGGAAGAGCAAATTGTAATGAGGATGTGGATATAGTTAAGCTGGATGAGTGGGCAAAGGTCTGGCAGATGGAGTTCAATGTTAGTAAGTGTGAGGTTATCCACCTTGGCAAGAAAAATAAAAGAGCTGAATATTATTTAAAGGGTGAAAAACTACAGCATGCTGTTGTGCAGAGGGACTTGGGAGTGCTTGTGCATGAATCGCAAAAAGTTAGGTTGCAGGTGCAGCAGGTTATTAAGAAGGCAAATGGAATGTTGGCCTTCAGTGCTAGAGGAACTGAATTCAGGAGTATGGAGGTAATGTTGCAACTGTATAAGGTACTGGTGAGACCACACCTGGAGTACTGTGTCTAGTTCTGGTCTCCATATTTGAGGAAAAATATACTGGCTTTGGAGACAGTCCAGAGGAGGTTTACTAGGTTGATCCCTGGGATGAAGGGGTTGACTTATGATGAAAGATTAAATCGTCTAGGGTTGTATTCGCTCGAGTTCAGAAGAATGAGAGGAGATCTTATAGAAACATAGGATTATGAAGGGTATGAATATGATAAATGGAGGAAGGTTTTTTGAACTGGCTGGGGAAACTAAAACGAGAGGACACAGTCTCAAGATTCAGGGGAGTAGATTTAGGACAGAGATGAGGATGTTTTTTCCCCCAGAGAGTAGTGAATGTTTGGAATTCTCTAACCAGGGAAGTGGTTGAGGCTGCTTCATTAAACATATTTAAAATTCAGTTAGATCAATTTTTACATGATAGAGGAATTAGGGGATATGGGGAGAAGGCAGGTAGGTGGAGTTAGGTCATAAATTAGATCAGCCATGATCGTATTGATTGGCAGAGCAGGCTCAATGGGCCATTTTTGGACTACTCCTGTTCCTACTTCCTATGTTTGCTTTCAGGCTCTTAGATCTTTGCTTTCCTGTGACCTGAATAATGGATGGTAATTAAAAGTGGAAAAATATGTTTACTCTAAATTATGGCACTCTACAAACTTCAACACCTTTTTTCCTAAAAGCTCCTATAAATTTAATGTTTTAAAATTCAAAGATAACTTTCTACAGTGTTCATTCTTTAATACTGTGAGAGATGGGAAAACTGATCTAAAATTATGAACATGAAGGAAACTAAAATTCATACATCAGTTAATGGCTGTAACCAGTACAAACAGGATGAGCTTGGGGGATTAGGATGCAGGAAAGCAGAGTCAGCACGATTAACATAAAATCTTCTACTCTTTGTGACAAGACCATAAGACTAAGATAAGGAGTGGTAAGGAACAATAGAATGTAGGAAGATGAGGTAGTCTGGATCAGATAAGGGTCTCCTAGCCCTGGACAGAAGTACCAAGTCCTACATATCTAATTAGCTAACCTTACACAGATTTATACATATTAAATTAGCCAACCCTAGACAGGATGAGCCAACTCTGCATACCAAGAGACTGTAGAGAATCAGGAAGGTGTGAATAAGGACAATAACATGAAGGGACACGACAGGATACCCCCTGGTCCTCCAAGTATACTGAAATTGCACGTAGGCAGGCAGGATTGCCTAATGCCAAACCTTTCCAGCAGGAGGCAGAAGAATGTAAGGGGGAGGGTATTCCTATACTGAAATCAACTGTATAAAAGTTGGGTGAGCCCCAGTGTATGTGTGTATTCCCAGGGTAAGGGGAAGCACCCAACTTTGCATTGTTGTAAAATAAATGTTCTTTGTTCTCAATTTTTGTCTCGAGCAATTTCTTTAAAGGTACTTCTATTTCTAACAATACTACCCATCTAACAATTCCTTCTTGTAATTATTATGGGTACTTAATGCATCAAACTGCTTGATGCCCTAGGAATTAAAATATTCCTAGAGATACAAAACAGGAGAGTCTGGGATACTGTCTATAAACAATACTAGATTAGGTACAGTTAGGTTCTGTAATCTGTATCATGGGGAAAGAAGGAGCCTGATTACCTACTTGTGACTGCTGTAAGTTCAACATCCCGAAATTCCTGCTTCATTGATATGATTTTGATATCTATATTTGAATATCTACTCACAATTAGGATCAATAGTGGAATGACTGTCAAATACGCAAGTGGACAAGAAAGTTTCAAGATAATGAGAAGATGGAAAGACAAAATATATACAGATGCTTCAGGGATGGTTTTTTGAAGTTACGATGTCAATACCAGAGTTTCTCAATAGAAACAGAAGACATTTTACACCTTCTGAGCTGAACTCTAGGTTCAGCTATTGTAACAGCCAGCTCAAAGACTCCACTGTAATGTATTTTATATAGATTTTATTTTTGTTAAATACAAGTGACACCTACGACATGTCGGTTAATATCTGTCAAATTCTCATCAGCTGTTTTACAAGTTTGAACTTTATCAAAATAAAGTATAAAATATAACCTGACAACTGAGTACAGATCAATACTTGTGTCCTTTGACATGAAGCAGACAAGTAAGTGGTTTACCACCACTTGTGGATCTCCAAGCAAATAAATAGAAAATCACAACACTCAGTGTTGACACTGGAAATGTTTTGCTGTTCACAAACAGAGGTCGTTGGTGATATGGGCTTTATTATCTATTTCATTTAAAGCCTACAATTTAAATCAACGAGGTTGCAAATTCTGAGTGGGAATGAAAGCTGTCTTAATCGTGTACTTTAATCAACCGAAGGCAGTACCACCCAAACCTGGTACTGTACATTACCCACTCTTTTCCGTCTTTTTCCACTTATGATGGGGGTGGTGTCAGAACACAACCCCATCGTAAGTAGAGAAGTACCAGCAATTGAAAACAGGTGGTTCTGATAAAATGATTTAAAATTAAATTCTTTCACATGCTCTGTAATCTTTTGAAGAACCTTAAGAAAATAAGGATAAGGCCAAATTTCCCTGCTGTCAAACTACCCAGAATGCAGAAAAACATGAGGTTTCTGCAATCAAAATGTTTGGTAAATGGTCCACAACACATGCACTGCTTCATGTGAACTTGAAATTAGGTAGTAATTTTAAATTTGCAGCATGTTGTATGTCCTCAAATAAATTAGTCACTCATTAAATGGATAAACAAAACCTACTGTCCTATAAAACCTATCAAAGTCTACTGTTTGCTGACAAGACGAATGCAGTTTTATATGTACTCTCAATATATTTATGAAGTTCAGTACTAAAATTAGATCATTATAATACTGAAAACCCATTCAAATAGCTTTTTCATTGAAACTTAAACTATAAAATATTAGTAACTATGGCTACAGTCACAAGTTGATAGTGAAGGACAATCCTGCACTCAGCACCTGTGAGAACCAAATATTATTGATCGGGGCAAAATAAGTAAGACAAATAAGATAGACTACTTAAAGAGTAGATTAGAAGCAGTGACTTAAGTATATTTGCAAAAACAATAGATGCAATTTTTTTGAAAGGGGGAAAAAAAAGATGCCTTCACAAAATATTTTGCATTGTGTGCTTCTGGTGTGTTCACTGTTTTGAAGGAAATCTTGCAGAAAAACGATTCACCTCAAGCAGGATTTTAAAAATATAAAGCTTTATATAATGGCAATCCAACATAAGTAGCAAGCAGATAGAAAAGCATACAAGTAAACATGGATAGTAGATACTGTATTTTTGGGATCATTTGCAATGTACTGCAAAGGTCAATGCAGCTGAAACTGAGTTAACCAAATTTCTTCCTAAATCAGAAATATTCTTTATTCTCCACTCTGATTTGAGTTTTGCTTAGCATTATGATGCTGTATCACCTTGCTCAATCAAGCACAAAATATTGCGAACATTGGAAATCAGAAATAGGAAAAATACTTGAATAGAAAATAGAAAAAATGTTTGACAGGTCAGATAGCATTTATCCCTTTAGCTCAAGTATTGCTATATTTTTTTTTCCCATTTGATCTCATTTAACTCTTCATGATGCATAAGGTGAGCATTGACATTCCACAATATAGTAATTTATAAACAAAAAAATTAACAAACCTGTTGTACCCCCTCCGGGTTGGGTATCTGCAGAAATTATACCAGGATACCTTAGGCATCGGAAGTCCATGCCATACTTATGGTGGTAGTACTAACAAGCAAAAAATACATGATAGTTTGAGTACACAACCTGGCCAAAGAAGAATGTTAAACTAGCATTAAAACTATCCACTTAAAAATTGTTTGTAGCCAAAATTTTGCTGCATTTGACCAAAGTGTCTGACTGAACAATTGATTATTCCAGTTTCTGTGTCTTAAGTCTATGCAGCTAATCAAGTTTATCTTCTGTGTATTGTAAAAAATCTGAGCCTTGAGCCAATTAATATGTAATTTTAGCTAGGAGTAAATGTGATAAAGTTAAATGTTAGATTAAAAATATAGTAGAATCCCTATTATCCAGAATCCAATCAAATGGAAACCCAAACCACCGGCAATAAAAATCAGGGAAATTAACAAACAAGTAAAATTTAAGATAAATAAAATTTTAAATAAAAGTTTAAAATTGTAAATGTTCTCCGAAGCAACACACAACCCCTTGGTGAAGATGTGAGTAAATATTCAGCCAGTGGAGCGCCCTCAGTCATTCTCCACCTGCATCAGCTGTTTGAATAAAATGGTGGCACCAAGAGCCAGCCGATGCCACTTGCTGCTGGGGCGATGCTCCCAAAGTATCTCCAGATCCCTGCTTAATAACAATCTTTATTCATATTAGGTATATTGGTACAGTTTTATCTGTAAACTTGGGGGAGGGTGAGCTATTTATGACGGCAACACAGTTAACGTAGCGGCTAGTGCAATGCTGTTACAGTGCCAGCCAGCAACTGGGGTTCCAATTTGAATTTTTTAAGTTACAGGAAGTACCTGATTAAAGTGAACTTTATATAATTAAATACTACTAAATGAATTCTTTTTAAAAATAACTTTACATTTTGAACTTTCTTTTGTCTTTTAAACTATATATTCTTAATGCAGGTGCATTAGTTAGGGCTTGTAACAGTATGTCTCAGTCAACCAGAAAACTCACACATGTGGTATCCATGATCCCCATGGGTGCTGGATAATGGGGATTCAGCTAGAACTTAAAATCAAGAGAATGAACCAATGGATATAGTATAGAATGAAAGCTAACATTTGGCCATTCTGTTACACTTTCCATAATCCACACACAAATCTTGGTTATTTCAGATTGTGTTGAATTTAAATAGATTGTGTATGCAAAATAAACAATTAAGTTCTTACTCCTAAGCAAAAACAAAATAAGTGAATTTCAGAATTCGTATTGAATTTTTTTTAAGGAAATGTTCCATACAACATACAACTTCCTTTTTAATCTTTTACTTATGAGGAAAACTACTGTATATATGTGTGTAATAGATGATCGGACTTGTCAGCCACAAACGAGCCTGCAGCTGACGTGGACTTTTTACCCCCTCCATAAATCTTCGTCCGCGAAGCCAAGCCAAAGAAAGAAGATGATACTGTGTAAAAGTCAACCCCTCATCTTCCACCCAAAAATCTGGTATTTTCCATATATCACATGTATATAAAACCTATCAAAGTCTACTGTTTGCTGACAAGACGAATGCAGTTTTATATGTACTCTCAATGTATTTATGAAGTTCAGTACTAAAATTAGATCATTATAATACTGAAAACCCATTCTCATCCATTCAAATAGCTTTTTCATTGAAACTTAAACTATAAAATATTAGTTAACTATGGCTACAGTGAAGGACAAACCTGCACTCAGCACCTGCGAGAACCAAATATTATTAATTGGGGCAAAATAAATAAGACAAATAAGATAGACTACTTAAGAGTAGATTAGAAGCAGTGACAAGTATATTTGTATAGATGAAATTTTTTTGTTGACCCCTCTTTTGTTGACCCTCACCTCCTAGACCAGGCTCTCTGCTCACTGGTTCCCAATGCCCCAAACCCTTGCCTTGGTCACCTGCCCACCAGAGCTCCCAACTCCATGACTGCGAACTCTCGCCTCAACCATCCATCCATCCAAGCTCCCTACACCTCGCCTGGCCCGCCCATTCGAGCTCCTGACCCCTTGAATGACAGAGGTATTTACCACAGTCAAAAATACTATGGATTTAATAGCTGATCCTCTAAATTTTACTCGAAAAATTGCTCCACAAAATTCAACAATTACACATATATTATTCACCTGCAATATAGGTTCTTACCATCCTCCACTTTCCTCCCCTAACTTGCATTAGTTGAAGAGTAACCACATATTTTTCTTGTGCTCCATTTGCTATTGTACTTCTAAATTGGTCAGTATGCGATATTAATTCTTGGGTGTGTTCAAAGCTTCCTTGAAGTGTAAAATCCTGACCAACTCCTGGGAATCTCTAGTCCATAACTACTCAAATATAGAAGTAGCAAACCAGAGACATTGAGAATATACCCCATGTATTGAAAGGAGCATACCATTTCACAAACTACCCAACTTTCTACCCACTTATTGAAAGCCTGCAATTCCAATTTTTGTCTTGTTAGTCACCCATCAAAGTAAAAACAAATCATCCTGAATAATGAAGACCATCTGAGAGGAAGAATTTCATTAGCCTTTTTATTTTCAAGAGTTCAATGTGAAACATTTCAGCAAGTCCTGCCTGAAAACCCAAGCAGAAATGCAATGGCATCCCCATTAACTAATTACTTGCACATAAATGATCAGAAATCAAATCCTTAATAACAATGTAATTTATGCTTCATCCATAGAATCCCATTGAAATTAGGCAACTGAATGCTTTGAAGGAAAAGATGAAAGAAGATAATGGAGAAAGAGATATACAAAAGATCAACTAGTCAATAAAGATTTGTACTGTTTTAGTTCCAATTAGAATAAAGTTGAACAATGACTTCTGAACCAGAGTCAACAATATATGAGCAAGATATATTGAAATAGAATCCAATTTTTTTATTAATTTACTTAATTGTTCTGTCCATAGGAATTTCTCCAAACCAGCAGACAGTTATTTTTAAATTTAATCTTGAAATGCCACATACCTCGCCCATCAACTCGGCATGAACCTTTGAGACTCCGTAGATTGTTCTAGGTCTCTGTACGCAGAGATCAGGAGTTGGATTTCTTGGAGAAGTTGGTCCAAAGGCACCAATTGTGCTGGGAACAAACAGTCGAAGATTATGTTCAGCTGCAATATCTAAGACATTATGTAGACCTGCAAACAAAGGTATTTGTATTTAAAATTTCAACAGCACAATTGATACAAGTATTTTTGTTGTGCTTGAGAAGTCCAGAGTTACAAACATTGGTTAAGTTACTCTGAAGCTTTAATATTTTTCACCCCAGTAAAAATACTATTTTAATAGTACAGTAGGTTTCCAATTATCCAAAAACCACTTAACTGAAATTCTGTTATATCCGAAAAAAATGTTGGTGGCATATGATGTCACAAGTTGAACATTTTATTTTCACCCGACGTACTAATGTGGGGCTCTGACGTGTTGTTAATGTCAGTTTGGTAATATCAGTGAGCTTTTGGAGGAAGTCAGGCAGAGCATGGAGAGATTGTCCTCATTTCAGATAACTCCCTTCCTCTCACTTTTCATTTATTCTTTACCCTCCACTGCATTTGGTTCTCTGTTGTCCCCAGAGTCAGTGTCAGAACAAATCTAATCGGGGAGGGCATTGGGGTAACCATGAAGGTGGATGAGGACTGATTTTTCAGCAGTGTTGGGCTTCCAAGTAGGATTGGCGATGGCGGTGGGGAGGTGTCAAAGATTGGTGACAGCTGATACAGTATTCTGCTGATGCTACTGGGCTGCTTGTAACCATTTCTCAGTTATCCAGAAAATGCAGTTAACTGAATACCTGACTGATCCAAAGCATTTCAGATAATCAGAAACATAATGTATTACACAAAAGTACTGGAGGTCCTCAGCAGATCACACAATTGTCTATTGAAAGCAAAGCAAAATAACAATGTTTCAAGCCTGCAGGCAGACACTTGAATAAAAAGGTGAAAGGGAGAAGGTTCATGCAGGGTTGATGGGCAAGGTACATGGCATTTTGAGATTACATGCATTGCCAAAACTGTGGCTACCCACAAGTTGGAGGAAGAACACAATATTCTGTCTGGGCACTTTCCATCCAGATGGCATTAACATCTGATTTCTGTTAGTTCACTCCCCTGTCTCTCTCCATTTCCTCCAGATCTCAACCCCCTTCTCACTCCATTCAGAGCTACCCCAATCCCCCTATCATTTCTCAGCTTTTTCCTCTTCTGCCCTCCAATCCTTATCTACTTATGGCCTCTTCCTACATTTTTTATTCAGCCACCTGCCTGTTTTCTGCTCACACCTTGACAAAGGGCTCAGGCCCAAAACATTGGTTATATCCCTTTTCTTCCCATACGTGCTGCATGACCTGCTTATATTCTCCAGCCCTTTTGTGTGTGGCAACCAGAGAAATGGAAAGTTTGCAGAAACCACAAATGTCACATACTCCTCCTCACCTGTTATATTGACACTGCGTGCCAGAGGTACATTTGCTTCGCCAACAGCACTCAGCAAGGCACTATAGTGGATCAGCCATGTAATACGATTATTAACAACAATTTCACGTAGATTCTTGTAGTCCAATATATCAGAATATATAAATGGCCCTGAAGAAGGAAGACAAAGATTCCTGAGTGACTACACTATCTTTTCAATGCTGAAAAAAATTTAAAAATTATTTTTTCAATTATTGAGGCTTACCACTGTGATACACGTGATCTGGGGGCTTCCTGATGTCAGAGAGTATTACGTTGTTTTTACCAAAATGTTTCCTGTGGAAAGAATGTAATTTGTTTTAAAAAAACAAAAATTCAGCAAAATAAAAAAAACTTTGCTTAATTCATCCAAAATCCCTTCCTCCACCTTAACCCAGGTGATCTGGGCTGAAGATTTTGAAGTTTTGTATCAACAGGATCATAGTATCCTTTGAATACTAATGTTTACAAGCTCAAGGAATACTGATACGAACCCAGAGGAACCAAAACCCAGCAGCAATAGAAATTCACCAAGACAATGGTTACTTAAATAAAAGTTGCTTTTAATGTTCTTTAAACCTAACCACAGGGTCAATTTTTAAACTTATTGCTATTAACTTAACAACCTAACTTAAAGCCCTTCACATTACATACATGTGTATGTAATGTCTATACGATCAGCAAAGTTCTGTTACACTGTCCAATCATTCACTTTGCACTTCTCCAAGTTCACTGGTATCAGGCAATATTTATACTGTGCACAGAATTTAACATTTATGAATCTTCACCAGGCTCTAGTGCTTCAAGTTAAATGGTTACTGCTCAAGCTGTAAGAATTGTTTCAACATTTTATCCAGTTTTCTTTACACCAACATGACCATCCAAAGTGTACTATAGGCCAAATTAAATTTCATTCCAGTAAATTCTAGGAATGACCACTTGATGAATCACCGCCCACTCTTCATTTCCAGGAACATCATGAGGTCTCCATTTTCTCATTAACAATTCACCCTTCGAATAAAGCACCAACAGTAGCTTTAGACGCAGAGAAGGCCTTTGACAGAGTAGAATGGAATTATTTGTTTAAAGTATTGCAAAAATTCAGTTTACCGGAGAAGTATATTAATTGGATTAAAGCATTATATAAGGGACCATTAGCGAAAGTGACAGTAAATGGACATGTATCAAAGCAATTTAACTTAAGCAGGTCAACACGACAGGGATGCCCACTATCACCTTTATTGTTTGCGTTAGCTATAGAACCACTAGCAGAATTGATAAGAACAGAAAATAATACAAAAGGGATAAAAATAAAAGACAAGGAATATAAAATCAGTTTATTTGCGGATGATGTTATAGTATACTTAACAGAACCAGAACTATCAATAAAAGAATTATATAAGAAATTGAAGGAATATGGAGAAGTGTCGGGTTACAAGATCAACGTAAATAAAAGTGAAGCAATGCCTATGAATGATGCGGATTTCTCAAAATTTAAGAAGGAATCACCATTTAGATGGCAAATGCAAGCAATAAGATACCTAGGTGTACAAATAAACAAAAATCTCGGCCAATTATATAAACTCAATTATTATCCACTAATGAAAAAATTACAGGACGATTTAGAGCATTGGAAAGATTTACCATTAACACTAATAGGAAGGATAAACTGTATTAAAATGAAAATTTTTCCAAGGATATTATACCTATTTCAGGCATTGCCAATACAACTGACAGAGAAATTCTTCAAGGAGTTAAAGAAAATAATATGGAAATTTTTATGGAAAGGGGGGAAACCGAGGATAGCACTAGATAAATTAACAGAATGGTATAAACAAGGAGGCTTACAACTGCCAAACTTGAAAAATTATTATAGAGCCGCACAATTAAGATACCTATCAGATTTTTATCAAACAAGGGAAAAGCCAGATTGGACTAGATTAGAATTAGATAAAATAGGGGAAAAGACACCTGAACACATATTATATAAATGGGATGAAAAATTGGTACAACATAGAAGTTCTCCAGTGTTACATCATCTACTCAATATTTGGAAGAAGATTCATGTAGAAAGAAATAAAACAAATTATCAATTACCAAAACTAATATTGACACAAAACAAGTTACTCCCTTTTACAATAGATAACCTTTCCTTTAGAGAATGGGAGAAAAAAGGGATTAAAAGAATAGAAAATTGTTTTTCAGGAAATAGATTATTTTCCTTTGAACAAATGAAAAATAAATACAATATAACTCAAGATACAGCGCTGGCATATTACCAATTGAGATCCTACTTGAAGGATAAATTAGGAAGCAGTTTGAGTTTGCCAGAGGGAAGTAACTTTGAATATGTGATTACAGATACAATGATAATCAAAAGATTTATAACAAATATGTATATTAAACTGCAAGAAAAGGAGAATGAGGAAACAAATGGTAAAACTAAACAAAAATGGGAACAGGATTTAAATATAAAGATAAAAAAGGAAACATGGGAGAAGTTATGCTCTGGAACGATGAGAAATACAATAAATACGAGGTTACGTATGATACAATATAACTGGATACACAGGCTATACATTACACCTCAAAAGTTAAATAAATGGGACCCAACAGTATCTGATAGATGTTTTCGATGTAAAAAAGAAATGGGAACAACAATTCATGCAATCTGGACGTGAGAAAGTAGAAAAATTTTGGGAAGATCTCAATCAGATATTAAATAAAATAACAGAAAACAATATACCAAAGAATCCAGAGATCTTTCTCCTAAGTAACATAAAAAACAAAGAATTTGGAATTGATTTGGAGGATGCACAAAAAAGATTTGTTAAGATAGCCCTAGCCGTAGCAAAAAAATGTATTATGTCAACCTGGAAATTGGAAGATAATTTGAAAATACAACAATGGTATATAGAAATGAATAAATGTATTCCATTAGAAAAAATAACATAGTTTAAGAAATAATATTGAAATATTCGAACAAATATGGGAGCCTTACATTAAACACAATAGTGAAAACCTACCGGGGACAATCACTACCTAAGTTAACGGAAGGAAAAGGAAATGAAAAGAATGGACTCAGTGGAATTTCTGGTGTATTTTTATTGAATGACAACATTGTCTGACTGGTTTAATGTATCTTAGATTTATACCTTAAATGGACGGGAGGGGGGAGGTGGGGAGGGTGGGAGTGGAGAAAATGACATTGTATATGTGTGAAAAGGAAAAAAATGTGTATCATGGTTAATGTGATTTATGGTGTGAAAAATAAAAAATTATAAAAAAAAAACAATTCACCCTTCCAGTAACCACAGTGCATTTCTTTAATCTCTTCTTCATTCACAGCTTTCTCCCTCAAGTCAACAAGATCAGAATGGTCTTTTGCTGCTAAGTTAACTCTTTCCTTGACAAAGACAAATCCTGACTCTCACATTTAACTTACTCCTCTGAACTTTTTCAAAGTACTGGGCAAGTCTCTATCAACCAGATCTTCCTCTGCTCTTATAATTTTCTTAGACAAAGACCTTGTAACAGCATATGCCGGATATATCTCACAATCTTTGTCAACCTCATCCTTACAAGGCTGATTTGTTAATCTCAAAACTGACCCAATTTCAGGTTTACTAGTCTGCTCCACGTTAACCCTCTGAAAAGACGTACTATTCTGAAATTTGTTTTTAAAAATCAGGACATATCCATCTGCTAACCTAGTCGTTTGTTGCCATGTCTTTTTCATCCAGGTACAATTTGATCTCATTGGGAACACACCTTTTAATTTCCTCAATTAATATCAATTCTCTTAATCTGTTGAAATCATTATTTATTCCTTTTGAGGTGCACCAACGGTCAAAATATACAGATTTTCCAGACCAAATACAAGATTGGTTCCATGTTTTCACCAAACTCCGATATTTTTGTCTATATGCTTCTGGAACCAACTCATTAGCTTTCAATACTGCTTGTTCAACAGTCTCAATTTGCCACTTGCTCTGTAGTCAACTAGAGGATGCAATTTGTGCTTTTCCTTTCAATACACTTTGGAGCATAACAGACCATTTTTCTTTTGACCATCTTGAGTTCTAAGCAACCTTTTCAAAAAGCTGAAAATATGTATCTCTATCTCGCTCATTGAAAGGAAGAACTAGATTTAACTTTCCCCAGCAGTTATAGGCGCACTTCTCTTATCCCTCCCCTTCTCTAATTCAAACCATCTGTCCCTTTCAATTTGTTCAAAGTTATATTTTCTTTGTCTTTCAAATTATATATCCTCCATTTTTAAGTTTCCTCTGCCTTATATTATCTTTGCTTTTCAGCTTCCTCATATTTTTGTTTCTGTAATTCAAACTCCCATTTTGCTCTTTCTTCTCTCACCCTCAATTTCTCTAATTCCAATTGCAATTCAAAAGATCAATCCTCTGGAAAATTGTCTAAGCCTTTCTCAATAAATTTTCCCTCACCTATATAATATTTTCCTATAATCCTCTGTATTTGTATTTTCTTCATCCAACGCTGGACTTCAACCAGCTTTAATTCCTTATCATTGACCATCACTTCCTCTTCTTTTTCTCTGCAGCTCCCCAGGTGATGGGTGTAACAAAAATGTATTAACATCCATTGCTGCTGTTTTTCCACACACACAAGCTTTAAATTAGCTTGGAAAAACCAATTAACTAATAAATCACAAAAACTCCAAAAGTTTAAGATCCCAAAACTCTAAATATTTCAATCGGAAACGGACAAAACCTCACTTGTTACGAGCCGATAGGACTACAAAACCCAGCAGCAATAAAAATTCAGAAAGACAATGGTTACTTAAACACAAGTTGCTTTTAATTTTTTTTTAAAACATAATAACAGGATCAATCTTTCACCCCCTTCTAATTCTAAGCGCACGTGTATGTAACGTGTATATGTTCAGCAAAGTTCAGTTTCACTGTCCAATCATTCACTTTTCACTTCTCCAAGTTCACTGGTATCAGGCAATTCTTATATTGTGCACAGAAGTTAACATTTATGAATCTTCACCAGGCTCTGGTGCTTAAAGTTAAATGGTTACCACTCAGGAAAGTTCTTGTTGGTTTCAGAGAGAAATTTGTTGCTCATTGGACACACATAAACTGATTTCCTCAAATCAGTTACTTCAGTGTCTTGCCAAAGAAACTTGCCCCATCATGGGTTTTCTAAATGATGACTTCTTTTTCCAGCTCACCACAAAATTCCACTCATTTCTCTTATTTCAGGAGAAACACTCTGACCAGCCATTTCCTCTTGGGAGGAAACTCTCAGGGATTTGAACAGGCTGAACTCAGAACTTACAACCAGTCTTCAAAATAGGGTCTTTCAACAAATTTTGCAGCCTCAACTGCCACAGTAGAACTGACATTTCTCTCTCCAAAAGACAATCACTTGTTTGTTTTTTCCTCTCTCTGCTTATTAAAACCAAATGACTTATTACAGGGATCCAAACACAACCTTGGAAAGATCTTATTAGTAACGGAGTCTGGACTTTGTTCCATTTGCACCTCCTTGTGAAGTTCTTAGCAAAGCAGTTTTATTATCTCTGCAAAGTCACTGGTGATACAATGTCTCACTTCAGCAAAGCTCTTGCATTTTAAATGAGACGTCTTTTGTGAAGTGTAACCTAAACACCCACAATCTATCTCTTTTAAAGACACATTTTACCCATAACTATTCTAACACATCCTGTAACAATACATTGTAAAATTAAGTCATTGTACTTTAATACACATCATGAAAGTAACAAAATATTATTTACACAACTTGTGTTGGGTCTTTAAAAAAGTTACTTTTTCTGTAAACTTGCAGTCTTGAAACTTAAGAAAGCTTACAATGTTTCAGTGATGAAACACATTATTTATTAAGTAAAAATCATTTGAGCCCTTATCCTGCAAATTTAATACTATCACATACCTCAGTAATTTTGCAAGCCCCACGCCCAGCTGACCTAGCCCACCTGAAAAACAGAATTTATTATGAGTTACAAACTAAAAAATATTGCACTCTTTTCCACAGTGAAATGCAAATACCACAAATCCAATCCTGATTGCTGCATATTAGTAAGAAAAAAAAACAGCAAAACAGCTTCAGATGATACCAATGAGTACATGCAAATCTCAACATCTTGATAGGATAAAATGCAAAAACATGAGCTTAGAAACTATTGATACATCAATTGTTCATAAAATGGAAATATTGTATTTGCCTAGTAATGCAGATAATGCATCAGATCAAATAATATCATTGAATTTTGCTCTGAACATTTCACGTGTCAAATGCAAATGAATTACTTGAATTTTAAAAGGGGCTAATGTGGCAGTACGCCATTAGGCAGCCGGCCAAAATGGCGCCGTCGGGGGTTTCCTCCCGACCTCGGCACCAGGCTCAGAAGCCCTCGCTGGGGACCCACGTGACACCCTGGTGATGTCAGGGCCCCCCAGCACGGTTCTCAGCCAGGTCCGGGCTGGGAGTACAAGACCAGCCAGGCAGCCTGCAATAAATCATCACTGAACTCAACCCGTCTGGTTGTGCGATCCTTCAGTTAGCAGTGTAGCTGCTGCAATTGGTGACCCCGACAGATTCAAACGTCTTTGAACCCAACATGAATGGCCTTTCGATCAACACTATAGCCATCAAGCTTCCTGACTTCTGGGTTCAGGAGCCGGAGACCTGCTTCAGCCAGGCAGAGGCTCAATTTCAGCTCTGCCTGATTTCATCGGATTTGGCCAAGTTTTACCATGTGGTTGCCGCCCTGGGCCAGGCCACCGCAAAACAAGTGCTGCACCTTGTTCAGCACCCACCCACGGAAGACAAGTACGGAACCATCAAGTGAGTGCTCACCAGCTCCCTTGACCTCTCCAGGCACCAGCATGCCGCTCGGATGCTGCGCCTCGACACCTTAGGGGACAGAACTCCCATCGAGTTGATGGACGAGATGCTTGCGCTCAAGGATGATCACCTTGCAATAAATTACCTACAACTGACATCAGGCTCATCAGTCTATCCAGGATTACTTTTTGAAACCTTTTTTTAAACAATGGAATAACTGAGCTACCCTCTCTGGCACCACACCTGTGGCTAAGGACATTATAAATATTTCTGCCAGAGCCCCTGCAATTTCTACACTAGCCTCCCTCAAGGTCCAAGGGAATATCTTGTCATGCCCTAGGAATTTATCCACCCTTATTTGCTTTAAGACAGCAAGCACTTCCTCCTCTTTAATGACCTCACTGCTCAACTTCCTTACTTCCCACGACTCTGTGCCAGTTTCTTGAGTAAACACTGAGGGAGGGGGAAAAAAAAAACAATTTAAGATCTCTCCCATCATTTTTGGCTCCATAAAAAGCCGACCACTTTCATCTTCAAGGGACCAATTTTGTTCCTTACAACCCCAACCAACCAATTTTCCCCTGCAGCCGCTGCAACCGTGTCTGCCTGTCCCGCATCGGACTTGTCAGCCACAAACGAGCCTGCAGCTGACGTGGACTTTTACCCCCTCCGTAAATCTTCGTCTGCGAAGCCAAGCCAAAGAAAGAAGACATTGATTTAGAAAACTTTCCTGAACACATTTGACAAACTCCAAGCCATCTAGCCCTTCTACAGTATGGGATTCACAGTCAATCTCCTACTATAACAACCTTGTGTTTCCTGCAGCTGTCTGCTTTCTCGCTACAGATTTGCTCCTCCAATTCTCATTGACTATTGGGTGGTCTATAATACAACCCCATTAGTCTGGTCATACCTTTACCAGTCCTCAGGTCACCCACAGCCTGGTCTAAACAAGTAATCTTTGTAAAGAGTTTACATAGTCTCACTAGTTTGTCAGAAAAGGCACAAATGATCAGGGAAATCTCACATCTTTGTTCAGAATTTGCAGCTACAAACTTTTATCCAACTTGTCTTAAATTAGGAAACAAATCTGAATTGTTTATAACAAAAATATACACAATACATGTTGTTGCTGTAATGTTAATCCTAAGCATCAAACTTGTTCATAATGAATGTGTCGTACTTTGTAACTGTTACATTTTAAATTTGAAACATGCATTGAGTTTTACAGCACAGAAACAGGCGTTTTGGCTCAACTTGATCACATCGAAACAAGTAAATGGGAGAACCACCACCTCCTTCTAGCTGGGTCCATCATTTAATAGGAAAGTGGCTTAAATTGAAATATACTTTGGAAGCAACTCTCATTTTTTGAAATATTGGTAACAGTATTGGTCAGTGCTGTTAAAGTTACAGATATATAGAATGAAGACAATAGTCATTTCCTGATTAAAAATTGTACATTTGATCACTCATCTATACGACTTTAGCCATCTCTTGTTTAGGTTGGCAAACAGGCTCATGAAACTGTTCCAGAGTGTCACCGGGACAGGCTTAAAAATGTTAGTCAAGCTTTGGCCTCTCTTATCCTTTGATTCCTGCTAGGGATGCTGACGCAGATTTAACACATCAACATTCGCAAGTGGCTATGCAATACACTCCATTCAAATGTAAAAATGACATTTGTAGCATAATTCATACTTGAACACAACTTGGCCAAGTTGTCAGAGGGTGCTTGCTATCAGAAGAAATGAGTAAAAATGAATAGAAATGAACAAAAAAAAAAATCATTTAAAATTTTGATATAAATTTAGTTCCTGTTTTCTGACAACCACATTATTTGATTTGGAAGTGCTTTGTAAATTACTTTCCTACAAAGACATAACATCACGTAAAATAAACTAGCGTCTAATTTTGGTAAACAAGAAAGAGGGCAGATGCTGGAAAATTGGAACAACACAAAATGTTGAAGAAATAGGTAGTCGACGGATCAGAGCAAAACCCGTTATCAGCAACAGTACTAGGGCAGACGTGTGAATCATAGGTTGGGAAGGGAGAAGGAACTTGGGCTGGCATGTGATGATCAAATACAGATGGAAGGGAGAAGAAATTATGGAAAAAGAAATGAGGAGGGAGAGGGCTGAAGATGCACTCGGATAGGACAAATGGAAGGTAGTGGGGAGCTGGAGGAAGGAAAGTGTGAGTGATGGGCAAATGGAGAGGGCAGGGAAGGCAAAGGAAACCGGATCAGAGAGATTAAGGAAAGCAGGGGAAAGGGTATGAAAACCCCTGCAGAGGTTACCAGAAATTAGAGGTCAATATTTATGGTGTCAGGTTGGAGACTGCCAAGACAGAATAAAGTGGTGCTGTGCTGTTCCTCAAATTTGTGTGTTGCCTCAACTTCAAGTCCACCTTTTAAGTCACCATACCATGCTCGCACGGTAAAGACAAGATAGCATTTCTCCAGGATAATGGAGCATATTTACATAAATAAAAGTTAGAATAGGAGTTAAATACATTGAAATATTAAAATATTAAGATGTATACGGTACGTCCTCAGTACACTATCCACATATGTTCTGGGAATTCAGGAGCTCGATGGCTTGGGAGAAAAAAAACTGTTGCTCAATCTTGGCAGTACAGTAGACCATGGACAGACATGTCAGTATGGGAATGGTAAACAGAATTGAATTGAAATGGCTGGCCATTGGGGGGATCTTGGCTGTTTGACAGAGCCAGGGTACTCAACAAAGCAATTCCCCAATCTGCATATGATCTCCTTGATGTACTGTGAAAGTGTCTGATTTGCGATGAAGACATTTTACACCCCGTAAATCCCATAATTTATCAAAAGATTGAAGATACATACCAGTGATAAGAACGCGGGGGTGATCGGATTCAGCAAAAGATACGGAGTGAAAGCTAACATCTGCATTTAGTTGTCTGGGGCTCCAGCTCATAAGCCTGAAAGTCACAGTAGGAGTCTGGCAAATACAACCATTGCTCAGCAGTGCCTGTTTGGTAATCTTGGTCAAATTCCTAAAAAGTGTCATAATTCACACCTAAGCAAGAAATTAAGTAAATGTTAGATAAGAGGAATTGGATAGTACATTTAAAATAGGTTCACTAAATTATAAAAATACCTTTATCAGCACAATCGTGATTGAATCTACAATCTGAGCAACTAATTCACGACCAATGGTTTGTGTCAGTGTTCCTGATCGTCAGCAACCTTTCATCCATTATTGTATCCTTCCATGCCATTCCCAACAAAAACTTACATGCACTCCCTCCAGTAACATTTATTACTACTCTCTTCAACCACTCCTTGTAATATTACTTTCTTGCGCCTTGAGTAAAATTAATTTCTCACGAATTCCACTAGGTTAGCATTCTCATTAACCTAACTTATGTCCTGACTATGCTTTTAAATCCAAATGTTACTTTTCATCAATACAAACGTTATTCGAGACACTGTACTTTTCTTCATTAAAAATGCTATTCCTTCACCTGTTCATTTCAGCTGTGATCAAAGCAAATCTTATGTGCCTGTGCATACAAGTCTGACATGCCTGTGCAGTTAGAGAAAAATGTACATCTTTCTTAACCCTGCACTTACTTAATGCCACAAGATGCTATTTACTACAACACACAGGTTTCAATAAGCTGTCAATAATGCCTATATGCACACTGTCCATCAGGATTATGAAAAAACACATTTAATGGTCTGGGGGGAAAAAAATCCAAAACATTAATGATAAAATCATAATTCAAAGTGAGAAGAAGTCAATGAGTGATTATTGTAAGGGTTGAACACTCACTTTGCACCCAACCGATATCAGTGAGGCTCTCCTGGCCATTCTGAATGGTTAACTTCAAATTATTTCCTGATGTAATGCGATTTCAGTTAGTCACGGAGCAAAACCAAAATAAGCTGATCAAACCATGTCACTAACAAGCTTTTATTTTTAAAAAATGCACCTCATACAGCCATATTCAATATTGATTTTTTCCTAAACTGCTTCCCCATCACAAAAAGTTAGATCGTTTGAAATAATTAGCAACAATTTGCCTGCATCCTTTCAATGACATAACCACAGTAAATGAGGCAATACGAAGCATGCACGTTTAACATCATCACACCGACATTCTTTCTGCACAATCTTTCAGCAAAACAAATGTATTCATACCGAAAGATGTTCAGAAACTGCAGATGAAACACCATAGAAAGATGTGGTTTGAAAACTTTTTAAACTATCAGGAGTGCAGAAGGGATCAACTCAGAATGAAGCATCTGACATTTTTAAAGATCATTTTACTGCTCTTCCAAAAAAAGTTTCACTGGAAGGGTGAGTTTGCATTCATACTTAAGTAAACTTATCCAAATGAAAAATCGCAAAGCTGGGTATCTAGAAAATTTGAAATGAAACTGAACATGCCGGAAGTAACAGCGTGCGCAAAAGAAAGACGGTGTTTCAGATTAATGGCCTTTCCTCAGATTTGTCATCATCCTGTCTCTCTCTCTCTCTCTTCACGTTTGGTGCTTCCCTGCCGACTATTCCGTCTACTTTCTGATGTTCCAAAGGGAGAAAGGAACCAGACTTTGCTGCCGACCTCCCGACATTTTTGTCAAGCTCCACTCGGAGGGAGGTCTCTGTCTCCCCGCGTTCTTTATTCTGCTTCCAGGTGTAATTATGACGGTGGAAGTTACGTTCAGAAAGTCACCTCAAAACGATCCCCTTCCCCAACCTGGCTCATTCCGTGGACCCTGAGCGCCAGTGCCTTAAATCAACAAGGACAAAATGACGGGACTAGACAAAAGAAGACAGGGAAGAGAAGCCCGATCACCAGCGAGTGCCGGCAGAGCCTCGCTCACTTCGGCGTCGTGCAAGGTCCAGCCCACATCCCGGCAAAGTTAGCAGAGAGCCGGGCCCCACTCCATCCCAGCCCCCACCCGGCGCCCCAGAAATCTGCCGTGTCATGCCGTGTTGAGCAGCCAGGGCAGGTTCTCAAGAAAGCTCAAGGACGCCGCCCGACGATGCTGCGCCCAGCCCCCTTTATTCACCCTCCCACACGGCAGCGGGCCCTTCTGGCCCAAATGCACCGCAATCCACGCCCGCAGGAAACCCAACTCCGCACAGCTACGATCCCGATTCGCTGGCGCTGGAAGCGCGTCGCGATGTGGCCGTGTTTAATTTTGGTCTTTCCATCCATTGCAGACAACCGCATCCCATTGGGGAAGGAATTGCGTCCAATGGATGCCAGTGTGCCCAACCCACCGCCCGAGAGTCCGTTGTACCTGAGCCGCAGCTTCGCCTCGCCGCCGTCCCCACACGCTGCGATTAGATTGCATCAGCCGCCTCACGCGTCTTTATTCCGAAGAACCTGGCGCCTCTCTGACCTATGATTGGCTACTTTACCAAAGCCTCGACGCCCATTGGCGCCGAATACCAGCGCCTTCAATCCGCCCTCAGTGTCCTAGCAACCCTGGTTCAGGGTCGCACGTGGCGCTGCTTGGATGCTTTGCATGACATTTTCCACGCTGCTTTCGTGCGGTATCAGATGATGGGGCCCTGGCTGCTGGACGAGGAAATTGCTTTGTACCGTGGAGCAGAACCTGGTAAATCTGACTTTGAGCAGATGCAATGAAGAAAGTCAATTGGAGGCGATATTATAGCCTAGAAAAATAATTCACTCATTTTATTGGCAAGTTATTCTGCTCGTGTGAGAGTGAAAAGAACATTTTATTTACACTCTCATCAAATAATACAAACGTGTCATACTAAAACACATAAAGCGAGTTCAACATATTCACTCAGCGGCTGCCTTGCTGAAAGATTCCAGCCTCAAACATTGTGAAAGAAACAAGAAAGTGCACAGACTCTGATTTAGCCAAAGCACTGCATTAAGCATTGTTCTCCAACTGATGTGGTTTCCACTCAGACTTCCTCCAAAAGATTGCTTGTTGCTCGAGCTTCCAACATTTGCAGTCTTCTGTGTCTCATTGCCCTTGCAGAAACCAATAACTTCGTTTCCTCTGAATTTAAGGTTACTCTTTATATTCCATCTCAGAGGTGTCCAGCTAGACGGCGTCAATCTTGACGTCTCTAATTTCCATTAGCCCCTCTGCTGATTCCTCAACCCTTCATCTCCTTTCTCCAGCTCTCCACCCACTTCTCTTCATTCTCCTATCAGAGAGCTACTCTTCTTAGCCCTCAGCCCTCTGCCCTTATTACTTCTCAGCTTCTTTCTCTTCTACCATCCCACTTGCATCTCTCACCTGTCAGCCCCCTCCAGCACCTTTTTATTCGGGTGCCTGTTTTTCCAGATTTGTGACAAATGGCTCAGGTCCAAAATGTTGCCCTTTTACTCCCTGTTGAGTTTCTCCAACACTGCATTGTACAGAAACAGAGCCTTTGATTCAACTCATCCACACCTATTAAATTTTCTAATGAGTTACTCCCATATCCCTCCAACTCCTTCTCCAAGTTCTCAACCTCAATAAGATGATCATTAACTGCGGGAGAGGAAGAGACTGCATAACCCCCTCCCCTCCCCATCAATGGTACTGAAGTCAAAGGAATAGATAGCTTTTAGTTCTAAGGAATAAATATCTTCATTGACATGAACTGGCATGAGCAGATTGACATAACAGCCAAGAGCACATCACCACACCTCTAGTTTCCGAGGATATTCAACACTTTTCCTTGTCCCTGAACAACTCCAATGGGTGCAACATTGAAACCATATTTGCTGAATGCATTATATCATGGAATGGGAACTATTCTGCTCAATCTCAGAAGCTACAGAAGTTCTGAAAACAGTACAAACTTCTGTTCCCTCCCTCCCTTGGACTCTATTAAGCCTTCCATTGCCTTGGTGCTCTTCTACTTTACGTAGCTGTATGAATATTAGAGCTGACCTGTTAAGATTGCTCGCAGAAGACTGTTACTTTATTTTCCATATTATACTGAGTAAACCTCATCTGCCAAAATATATTTTCAACATTGTAATTGTACCCACTCTAAAGCTTCCATTGGTAATTTGTTCCATGCACATACTGTATATATTCTTCTTTGGCTTGGCTTCGCGGACGAAGATTTATGGAGGGGGTAAAAAGTCCACGTCAGCTGCAGGCTCGTTTGTGGCTGACAAGTCCGACGCGGGACAGGCAGACACGGTTGCAGCGGCTGCAGGGGAAAATTGGTTGGTTGGGGTTGGGTGTTGGGTTTTCTTACACTCACACACACCATACACAGGTACCCCTTATCTGAAATGCTCCAAAATCTGAAACGTTTTGAGTGCCAGCATAAAGCCACAAGTGGAAAATTCTACGACCTCACTTGACACATGTGGGGCTTTGATGCTCTGTTAGAGCCAGTTTGTTATCAACCATTGTCACCGCCAGACAAAAACCATTGTTAATAAGGCAGATGACACTGAAGGATACATTTCTTGATATGTAATATAATCATGCTGTACAAGTTGGGGTTTTTTCTGCCCTGTTCTACCTCAGCCAAATATCACCTCTCCCTTTGTTAGTCCTGTTTAGCATTAAAAAGGTTGATGAGCCTGTAATGGAGGATTTAGACCAGTTTATGCAAGAAGGGATGCAGTTGAATAGGAAGACATAATCTCTAATTTACACCATGAGGCCAAGGATGCATATGAATTAGTAGACACATCTAAATTCCACCATGGGGCCCAGAAGATGCAGTTGCCTTTTGTTGGTTGCAGACTGTCAGGAGACCTTGAAGATAACTAAATCATTTATTCAATGAGATAAGCTACGAGTAAACAATTTTTGGGTAATATAAGCCATGGTCCCACTGCTGAAGTTTGAGACTCTCCTAGAGGTGGCAACATCTCTCAGCAAGAACTTCTAGAGTCTAGCCAACATCCCGGTCGGGGGAGGTGGAGGATCTGCTACCGGCGCCCCGACAACCTACTACAAGTGTGCAGTCGTTGCCTCACCTCGGCAGTTGGGACCAGTCCAGGCATTGATAAGTATAATTGGGAAGGGCTTGCATATTGTAGTTTGAAATCAGCTTTTGAGAGCCACAGATAAACTCTGTTTTTGATCAATTTTATTTGGGTGGATATGACCAGATTAAAGTAATCCATTGCAGTGCTTGTTATTTATTTTCAAGATGTAAAGTTCAGATGATTAAAAAAAAATCAACTTCTTTTCATGCAATGTCTGTCTTTCTACCACTTGCATCCTTGCTGAATTACATTTGTTCTAAGTCCACCAACTTTATTTTGAAGCCTTATTTGAATTTAAAGAGTGTATTCTGGAATTTTGACCTTCTGACCTGAGCATGTTTCTTGCTCATCTGCATTATCATGGGGTTGAATTTATGCTTGATCTGACCTGTTGCCCACATTCACTCCCCACTCTAAACTCCTGATTATTTGCCACCTGATCCATCAACCATCCACAACCCTTGATGGTCCCTGATTGGAAGATGAGTGTTTTCAAGCTTCAGAGGAGTTTTAATGGTACAGCGATAGAAAACAGAAGTGAGAGTGGGATGGAGAATTCAAGTAACAGGCAACTTGATGGCAAGAAAAGAAACCTCAGCATATTTATTTGTATGGGAGATCATGTCTTACAAATTGATGGCCTTTTGAAGAGATAACAAAGTGGATTGATGAAGGCAAGTCACTGAATGACATCCATATGGACTTTAGGAAAGGGTTTGACAAGATGCTCCATGGCCTGTTTGTTCATAAGGTTTGATCACATGGGATCAAGGGGAAGCAAGCTAACTGGATTCAAAATTAGCTTGTGAAAGGAGTTGGAGGGTGGTGCTTGTTTTGGTAAACTTGTACCTCTCACTTTGTTTTAGATTGGTCACAGTGTTTGAGCTACCGAAAGAAATCAGAGACACATGCTGAGAGCACTTCAGTTTATACAAATCTTTATTACAAAATTTTAAGCTGATTTCAAACTGCAATATGCAAGCCCTTCCCAATTATACTTATCAATGCCTGGACTGCTCCCAACTGCCGAAGCGAGGCAACGACCGCACACTTGTAGTAGGTTGTCGGGGCGCCGGTAGCAGCTTCTCCACCTCCGCCTACCGGGATGTTGGTTGGACTCTAGAAGTTCTTCTTCTTGCTGAGAGATGTTTCCACGCGGGACCATGGCTTATATTACCCAATATTTGTTTACTCGTAGCCCATCACCCTGAATAAATTGTTTACTTCTTAGCTTCAAGGTCTCCTGACAGTGTGCGACCAACAAAAGACAACTGCATCTCTGGGCCTCATGGTGTAAATTAGATTATGTCTGCTGATTCACATGCATCTCTGGGCCCCATGGTGGAATTTAGATTATGCATACATTATTTTCAAAGTAGGTTCCTGATACTCTGCCTTGCATAAGCAAAAGCATGGTCTAAATCCTCCATTACAGTGCTAGTGGTAGAAAGAGCTGGGTGATAGTGGAAGGAGTTGGGTGGTGGCAGCGCTGAAAGGTGTCAGAGGCGAGAGCAGCAGTGCTGAAGGGAGTTGGAGGGTGGCGGCGCTGGAGGGAGTCGGATGGCAGTGGTGAAGGGTTTCAAACACAGGGTTCCAGTGTGGTCATCTCAAAGTGAACAATCATGCAAGATTGAAAATAATTAAAACTGACTTTAAAATTACAATATTCTGATAACCAAACCTGAAGAACAAGTTAGTCACTCCCCTAAAGATAAAATATTGCAGATACAGCATGTCTGAAAATAAAAGAGTACCAGCTGACTTGTCCAAACAAATATCTTCAACATCTTACTCAAGCAGTCCATTGTCCCTGCAAGATTCAAAAGAGCTAACATTATCCCAGTGCCCGAGAGCAACGGTAGCTGGACTGGCACTGACCTCCACTATCATGAAGTGCTCATCAAAGCATACTATCAGTGACAACGGAAGTAATTTGCCTATTGACAAAACTGATCAACAGCCCTGACCCTCCATTCTGCCCTGACCCAATTAAAGTATGATGCCTCATACGCCAGGCTGTTGTTCATCAACTTCAGCTTGGCATTCAGCTCAATCATACCTCAGAGGCTAGTAGATAACTGTCCTCATTAGGACTCTGTACCTCTCTCTGGAACTGGATCCTGGACTTCTTGATTGAAAGACCACAGTCTGTCCAAGTTGGCAGCAAAATGTCAATCTCCATCACACTGAGCACTGGCACACCTGAGGGCTGCATGCTCAGCCTGCTACTATCCATTCTGCTAACTCACAACTGTACTGCCAGGTTCAGCTCCAATAGATTCATCGTTTGCGGATGACACGACAGTAGTTGGCCTCATCAGTAAATACTTATCAGAGTGGAGGTTTAAAGGGGTGTACAATGGTGCAAGAACAATAACATGAGTCTCAATATGGACAAGACAAAGGAGATGAGAAATTGGGGAGCAATTAACTTGGAGTTAATTTAAAGCACAACCTATGCTGGACCTACACCTTCTCATTAGTCAGAAAGGTGCAGTAGTGCCTACATTTGCTAAGGAGGTTGTGGAGGGCAAGGTTACCAGAACAATGTTCTGCAGAACAATAGTGTGCATCCTGGGTGGCTGCATCACATTGTAGTATGGTAGCTACAAAACATCAGATTGGAGGTCAGTATGGAGGGTGATTAAAACTGCTGAGATGACTAGCATCTCCCTTCCTTCTATTAATGAAATCTGCAGGAAGAGGTGCTTAAAGAGAGCTCATAATAATCATTGAGGAACCTTACCATCCAGCCTGAAGTACCTTCAAGGAACAGATACAGGAACATAAAAATCAGGACTGCCAGGCTGGGAAACTGCTTCTTCCTGCAGGCGGTGAGACTGATGAACAATACTCAAAACCTGCAAATTATTTTTATATATATTTATCTTGGAACCCTATATATATTATATATATATCTGTAGGATGATGTGTGTGTGGGGGCGCGTGCACTATGGTCCGAAGATGCAATGTTTCATTGAGTTATATATGTACCATCAGATGACAATAAACGAACCTGAAATAAAAATCCAATAATATCTTCAGAAGATATGTTAACATTTCAGATCAATGTGGTGTCACAACGCTATCTTCTTCTGGAACTCCTCTCTAGCAGTCAGGTTTCAAAGGGCTGTTCTTTATTAATATTCTCATTTAAGGGTAGAGGCACAGAGTTCCATAATGTCTATCATCTCTCAGAGATGGTTGAAAATTATATTACAGACTAATTCTTGAAACTTGACAGTGACAAGGATTTAGATCATCTTGATGTCTCCTGATAATTAGTCACTCAGATAAACAAGTTATCCGGAGGGCTGGGGACAAACATGGGATTTTGAACACTCACTCAACAGTCAGAATATGGAAGACATTATTGGAAAATATATCATGCTTCATTAGTTTTATTTTTTTGGAGATACAGGATGGTAAGAGATCCACACCAAAACAACACACATACCTCACAATTAACCCTCCAGCGTTGCCAACAGATCACAACCTTAGGGTAACCTAAACAAAAAGCACGAGTCCTACACTTGCTCATTTTAATATATCTGGGCTAGAAGTCAGCACAGGTTATTAACTCGTGTGTTTTCAGGTGTTATCTGTGGGCAGATCTGATATTTATGGACATTGGGGTGGCAGAGTACTGTTCAATCCATTTCCTGTCCAAACAGTGAAATGACCCTCCATATTACATTTTACCCCTTGAAAGTCACAATACTGTGCTGTTCTTTGACAGGCTAGTGTAAAAATGGGGACATCCTATTAAATTGCACACACAGCAGAATAGAATTATACCAGGTATTACAAGGCTGATGGTTCTTGATCAATACATTATAATGGCTCACCAACTTCCTACTGCCCTAAAAGTCCACCATGTCCCCCATGAGATGTCCTGATTAAGGATCTATCCCCGATTTGTTTGGATTACAAGTGCAGAACTCCTTACCAATGATAGCACAGGGAGGACTGTTGGTTGTGAGCAGGCAGTCCAGGGCCATGCAATTTTGCAAGGCGATCATCTGAACAGTCAACAGTTCAGCTGCCACTCCAGTCAATGTTTCCTTGGTCCGTTGGAGTGCCTCAGTGGTCTTGACTGCCTGTTCTCCATCATGGTGATCAGAACAATTGGGCAGTGCCATACTGCAGGGCAGAGGGGAGTGTGTGTATGTGTGTAGGGGAGGGGGAGGCCACCATCCAGACAATCTCTGCCTCAGTAGCTACCCTCTTTGCATGTCATTTGCTGAAGGCTGGGTGCTCCCCAAGTTGTCGAGTTGGTGTCTGTATGATACTAGCCCAGACAGTAAAAACCATACTATTCCATAGAGATGCGTAGCCTGGTAGCCACATACCCGCCTGCACTGGATAGTTGGATGAGGACGCAGTTGTTTCTGCATACAGTTCCTGTTAGCATTCGCTATGTCCCAGCAGCTGGTCAGACCAATTATACCGTCTGCAAAATCATTCCTTGCCCTTACTCACCAGCCAGGGAAAAATCATTGAGCATCATGACTTTTGTGTTGGCAAAATTGTATGCAGTGAAATAACAGCCCTCAAAATACCCATCCCACCAAAGGTCACGGAGTTTGATATTTATATTATAGGACAAAGTTGATTGGGGCCACGACCTTTCAGCCTCCCCCAAAACATCACATGAAAACCCAAGAAACTGGACAATTTCTATCTGTCAAAATAAATGTCAGCAGCAAGGACAGGAATCCTCATAAATCCAGCAACCTGATGTACTGACTGATGACGTACTTCTGCGCTACTCTCAGGAAGGTTTTGTAGGATCCCCCGCTGCAAACCAACGCCATCATCACTCTGCCAGTGTCCACCGATTTATCATCCAGTGATGCAAAGAGTCATGAATCCACTCTTTCTGGGTTAGTAATTGTGTGTTCAGGCCGGTTACTCTCCATTCCCATGGTAAGGCTTCCCCAGTCCGCGTGCTACAACCTCTCTTCCCCTTGCTCAATGGCCTGTGGATATTGCATCACATTTTCAGATTCCTCTGCCAGCTCCACTGCTGTGAGTCCAACACTGCCAAGTACTTCAACAATGGGGGACCCACCCAAACTGGTCGGTCAGGAATTCAGGTAGTGCACTGCCTACTGTAGGGTGTGGGTGGGCATCAATGACCAGACCTGCTGTTCCAGCATCCCATTTATCTGTACAATCAACAACTATGGTATGTGGAGCAGCTGCTAAACTCTGCAGCCCAATTCTGGATCTTAGTTCCTGTGAAATTGGAGCCCTAATCAGATTGGACTGAGCTACCAGCCATTTTATGACACACAAAGAGAGTGATTCCTGGCACATACGCTCATTTTTATACATCTGGGGGCTACAAGTTGGCCCAGGTATCAAACTGGGTAACTTCAGCTTAGCAGGATGACCAACTGGAAGATGGTGTCAGCTGTGGACAGATCTGATATTCATAGAAATGGGGGGAAGTGGTCTCTCACCTATTTCCTGGCCAACCAATGAGGTGAGCCTGAAAGTATATTAAAATCTTCCCATTTCTGATTTGCCAACATTGGGCAGGATGAGTTAATAATAAAGTTAATTATAACGTTTATTCTGAGCTGTCACTGTTACCCATTACTAGGCAGGAACAACATTCAAGGACATGCTCTGTGTCCTCAAAGTAATACACACAACTCATGAAATCTATAGCAAATTAGTACCTAAAGTGTAGGAACATTGGGAACATCAGAAGCACACAGAGGTCCTGAGCATAGAGCAGAAGCAGCAGACCACTCATAAATTACCCATCTGGCACCAGCTGCCCAATCTGTGAAAGAGTCACACATTGGTTTTGTAGATTTCAAGGTGCTTGATGTGGCCAGAGTGGAATTAAGTCCTACCTGTTAAGTCCTCTGATTCCATAAATCCTACAGTAAAGAGATTATCACTGTTTTTATTCAAAATATTTTTTGGAAAATTTCATACCAGATTATGCAGCCATCGACATTAAAAAAACAGTTCACTTCAGTTGGAAAACAACTTGTATACGCTCCAAAAGATTTGATTACAATCTCTGAAAACACTTAACAGCATAAACATTTCCAACACATTTAACTTCTCGGAAAGGAAAAGATTCTTCTAAATAAATAGTGCTTCGTGAATGACGTGCAATACTGGTTCGTTGGTTCTTGTAGAAGAACAAGCTGAATCAGGTATCTTTGCTTTTGTAGGGCCATCAAGTTGAAATTACATAATCACATTTACAGATCTTAATGCAACAATTTAGAGTTTATCTAACAATGATGTAGTCACATTTAAAAGAAACTTTTTCCAAACAAAGGTAATAGTGAGAATACAAGGTACAATTATAAATAGTATTGAAAACATGGCTTTGAGACCCATAAATGCCAGTTAAGAAGTTATGGGGTCCAAACACCACTGTGGATATGATGGTCTGCTCTGAGCTCTTCAATTTCACTTTAATCATTCATAATAATTTCAATAGCATTATTTGTTAAGCTAATAAAATGAACAATTCCAAGCAAGATTTAAACAAAAGCAACTCCTGATAATAATTTTAATATTTATTTCAAAAGGTCAAATTAAAATAAAGCAAAGAAGATTTGGTTGAACACAAGTATGAAATAATACAGAATAAATGGTCACATGTACTTTAAAATATTTAAATGTCCAATAAGTACTTTAAGTCAATGTATGCATTGCATGATTTGGATGGCATATAACCAATGAAAACAGATCACAGAGCACAGCTTGCTTTGTTTTTAAAGTATATTTTATCCCCTTATTCAAATTTTTTTTTTAAAACACACAAGTGTTATTTGAAGAAAATATGAATTAAGTTTAAATAAGTACATCACATACAAATTATCTGGTTCACATAATCAGATTAAATTCAGCTGTTTCACATACATGTACTACTCTGACCATACAATACCACAAAATGATTTAACTGGATTACTAAACTTAACATAAAATGCTTCAAATATAAATATTCACAAAACATTTTTACTGCTAATTACTCTTGTCCATTAGAAATTAATTACTAAAAATAAATTACATCCTTTAAAGATTCCCAATTGACACTGAAAAGCTTCAACAATAGCAGAAGGCTAAAGGGGCAACCATCAGAACAGCAAGCAAATAGTTTACTGAAGCAATCCAAAAGAATCAGCACTCATTATCAGTTTCAAAATAATGTGGTCATCTTTAATTGATTACAAATGGAGAACTTGACAGGATCTAGTGAAAGACTTAATGAGGTTCTTCACAAAATTATATCAACAAAAATCACATTAAATTTTATAAGTTACCTCAAAGAGGACTGTTTGTGTTTGCCAAACTGGAATCAATTGAACAGGTTCCCTCCCATGCCACAATTGGATTCAATCTTTCTGGAACTACTCAAGCATTTATTAATTATCCAATTCAGAAAGTTTAAAACCAGTTTATATACAGGACAAAACAATGAAAAACTCCAAGGATCTGGACTGAGTGTTACCTTACAAAGTACATATAGGGATACATTGAATAACACAGTTAATATGTTCCAAAAATGTTCCCTGTTGTGGAGAACTGCACTGTTTGAAGCATTATTAAAATGTACTTTAAAGTAATACGCTGTAATCCTATAATTATTTATTCTTTTACCTAGAACTCTTATGCAAACATATGCATAAAATATTAAAAATGGATATATAAAACAGAAAAATTACAAAGATCTTTATTGGCAATAAGTGAACATTGTTTATTTAATAAAATATTTGTCTGATGTAGTTTCCCCTTCTTTAGTCAATCTGTCTTTCAAAACTTTATAACCTGGTTGAGATTTTTTTTCTGCTTAATGGAATTCTTTTCTGGTTGCAATCTTCAATCCAGATCATTAAAAGGCGTTCCATATTTTCCATTGCAGAACTTCTATTTTAGTCATACAAGAGGCTGTTGCCATTCCATGTTCTTTAACTTTATCTTTATTCAGTTCAAACAGACGATTCATTCATACCTTTGTCTCATGTTATTTTACCAAATGATGTGCCATCTTCATGTTGCTTAATAATTTCCAGTTTCTTTTCCATTGTTAGCCATTTACATTTATTATGTTTATCACCTTCACTGCATTTCCTTTTTCTGCTCATATTGTTTGCAAGGGTGCAGTTTTATTCAACACAATTAAAATATTACAGAGCAGCCATTGTCTTCCTGCTCAGAATCTAGAGTTACAGAGTTCTGTGTTGTGTATTGGCCTATATGTTGTGTGGTTTTATGTTAAAAAGTGACAGTTTGCCTTAGAGAACCAAAGTGAAGGTGGACTGCTGAGAGAGTGGGAGACGGACTGAGCATGTGCAGAAAATGCTGGTCTTGGATGATAAACCACCACTGGGTGGTGCTGTGGAGTGTAAGAAGGCCCAGAGCATGAGTCATGGTCTGGAGGACAGTTTAGAATGTTTGGATTTCAAAAAGGATGAATATTCCAAAGGCAGCCAGAAGGATCCGGACCAAGCCAGTTGTTCCTCTCTCTGAAAGCAACACAAGACAACTTTGAATTTTGTGCTCTCTCTCTCTCTCTCTCAAAGATCTTTTGGCTTCAGTTTACCAAACAAACTGAATTTTGTTTATGATCTTTGCTTCGGTTGAGATCAAAGTTTTGTGAGTCTTGTGTGTTTTGTGTCTAAGTTTTTCTGTGGGCTGGTTGGAAGTGTAGCTTAGACTTTGATTATGTATATTATATTTAGGCTGGGGAATTTATTAGTTTTACACTGTTATAGAGATTTGCATAGTAACCAGTTGGCATTGTTATAAAAGGGGGGATTCTGAATTAAAGTTTGAAGGTGAATTTTTTGTTAATAAGGTAATTGTTCATCATTACCCCTGTGTGATATGCCTTCTTTGTGGTTGGTGGTTGCTGCCTCTTTGTGGTTGCTGGTTTGATCTTGTAACAGCAATAATGAAGTTGAATGAACTTGTAACAGCAATAATGAAGTTGAATGCGGCGAGCATTGTTGCTGACTCATTCAATTATTGCGCCACTGTTGGTAATGCAATATTAATAAAATTTAACAATTTTTGGTTATTACTATACAGCATTAAAATTATAAACCAGATTACACTGTATATCAAAACCCACTCTGTTCAAAACTGTGTTATACAAGGTATCCCTGAACTTTTTAAAAAGCTGCCATGATTATTTTAATGATCAACAAAAGAGCCAAGCATGTGCAGAGATAAGGAAAATGTCTTATTAATTTCATACATTAATCTTTGTGTTTTTTGGGCAACAATAAAAGATCATTTCAAATGTTAATTTTTACAGGAACAACACCAACAGGCAAGAAATACATACAATACAAGTTCAGTAAGGATCTTTCTCTTAGATAGATAAAGTGCTAGACCAAATAAAGACTGGAAATAATTGTTGGAAGTGGGCATGGAGTGCATTTTAAAATTCACTTAACACCAGCCCCTTTATCGATAGCAACAATCTTGAATTGTGCAACTCAGTGATTTAAATTTTATTTACAGCACAGTCGAAGCCATTTAAATCTGTGCCACCCAAATTAACCAACAACCCTATAAATTTTGGAAGGTGGGAGGAAACCAGAGCAAAACCCATAGAGACATAGGGAGAATGTACAAACTCTTTACAGACACCAGATTTGAACCTGGGTCACTGGTGCTGTAATAGCATCACACTAACCACTAAGTTAAACTCTGCCATGTAACAAATAAGCCATCACTAAATCTTATGAATGTATTCTACTGAAGTTATAATTTCTTGGAATTCATTTAACATTTCAGGGGTTGATTTCACAGAGAATTACCAAATGACAATTATATGATTAAACTACATTCTTGATAAAGTGCAAACAATGGTATCACAATCTAGAAATTGATGTGTTTTGCTCATTTGAAAAACAGCACAATGTTTTTGGGAGGTCCCTTTTCTGTATAATTTTAATGATCTTTGGTGAAAATTCCATCTTAATGCTAGCTTGGGCTTGCATTTCAAAATAAGATTATTTCACTTTATTTTATTATAAATGCATCTAATATTCATTTATATTGTTTAATTGAATCTAAAAAAATCTTATTTGCTATTGAATAGAATCAGAATAGAGGTCATCAATGCCTCGGATTTCCTCCACATTTCAAATATAATAAGCATTAGGACAAGGACAAGTGCCTCTGCAGCTTCTAACGATGACAAATAGGCCTGCACATCTATTAATAGCAATCTGGTAAAGTTAGCAGTAGTCATTACTTATGACATGTGCAATGTTTCTGCATGACAAAATTTCAGTAGCTACTCATCAAATCATAATTTCCAAGAAAAACCATTTTTTTCCAGCCCAAATACAAATACATCAAAGTGTATGTACTGATGGCAATCTTTAACTAGAATTACCTGGTAGTCATTTCCTCTGCAGCTACAAAAAATTAAGTCCTTAAAATACATTAATCTACATTAAAAGTTATCCTCCACTATTTTGACAGATGTATTTTCTCACAATGTAACATATCTCCGAAAAAGATACTTGGTCTGAATATTAATTTCTAAATTATACAATAGTATACTGACAAATTCTCTGTGATAAGAAATTCAATAAATGCTTCAATAATTCAGTATAACTTCTGAATAATTGGATTATTTAATTCAGTGATTTGTTCACACTTACCATAAGCATGAAGCTTAGTAAACAGAAACAAAAAAGTAATAAGGTGGGGAAATGGAGAAACAGAGGCAAGGTTATTTAAGAAATTACCTTTCAATATTTGACTGATTAATGTCCTGAAACTGTATGGTTAACAGATTAATCTGTAGCTTCCACTTTGAAACAGTACTGAAAAATATTCCTCCACAAAAGCAGTTTTCAGAGGATCTGAATTTTTACCATGTAACTAAGAGCTAGGGTTAATCAAAATTTCCTCTTACTGTGGAGAACTTGATGTTCAGATATACTTAAGAATTAACACAGGCAGAGCATCATATACAGTGTTACTTTTTCAATGGCGTGTTATTTTTTTTCTTAAATATACATTTGTAATATTTTTCAAGGACTTTCAAGTTCTCCATTTGTTTGGAGTTCAGCTAGCTGACGCCGAAGTCCATTTACCTTTGCTTGTAAATCCTTATTGTACTCAATAATATTAATTATTTTATCCCAGGCCTCATCCAAGTATTTTGATGAACGATTCCATCGGAGAAATATCCCTGTAATTACAAAATGCAAAAAATTAACCTTGAAGATATCCTAAACCTCCTTGACAATCTTTACCCCAAGCATCTACTGCAAATACATTGGGAAAGCACACACAAAAACTGAGTTAAACAGAAACGTCTGCAGACGCCGAGATGATAGGGCAAACACAAAAGTGCTGGAGAAACTCAGCAAGTCATGCAGCATTTATAGGAAGGGTAACCAGGCCTGAAATGTTGGTTCTCTTTTACTTCTTATGGATGCTACATGACCTGCTGAGTTTTTCACTTTTGTGTATTGCAAAAAAATCCGACTTAAAAAAAATATAATCTGGATAGTGCATTTTCTGCCTTTGGTAAGAAACTAACCAACATCCATCCCCATCTACTCTGTGTAATGTCAGTACTATTGCTAAGTGGTGCATACTTCATCCAATCATGTGGAATGAAAAGGTCAAGGTGCTTCATGGGAGCATTAAAACAATGAACAGCCAGAGACAATAAAAGACTATTTAGTCAGCATTTCATGGAAAAATTAAGGCTGCCACAGGTGCAGTCTTGAGCAAGTGTGTAGCGGAATATTTGGTTGATGGTCATCTGACAGCTCTAGCACATACTGAATGAAACAGCTTTTACAAAACTGTGGCAGGTGACCAATGCCTTTTTAAAAAAATATTTAAAAATGGTAAAAGGTGAAGTAGTTAAGGAAAATAATTTCAGAATTAAGGGTTTAGTTGCTGTAAGCTGAAGAACAAAAGATGAAATGTGGTCTGACCTGCAACACATCAAGCCTTAACATTACATCCTTGCCTTTACATTCTAGTCCTTTCAAAATGAATGTAACATTGCGTTTACCTTTCTTACTTCAGACTCAATCTACAACATTTAGGGAATTCTGCACAAGAACTCTTTGGACCTCCTCCTTCTAAACACTCTCTACATTTAGAAAATGGTGTACTTCTTTATTCCTTCTGCTAATGGGCATGACCATACTCTGCCATATGCTGTTTTTCATCTGCCACTTGTTTGTCTATTCCCCTAGCCTATCCAAATCCCTCTGCAACTCCCTTCTTCCTTCATAATTTTCAATTTTCTACCCATCTTCATCTCATTCATAAACTTGGCCACAATTCCATCATCCACATTAAACATGAAAAATCAAGGGCCCAACGACTCTTGCGGCAACACAACTAGTCACTGGTAGTCAGCCAGAAAAGGCCCCCTTTATTCCCATAACTTGCCTCTGATCAGTCAGCTAATCCCTAGTGTCCTTGGGATAAATAAGTTATCCAATTTACCCCTTCACAGTAATTATTTTTGATAGCCTCACAACTTCTACTACAACATCAATTTGGCAGTAAACACAAGGCTGGTGCATTTTGGAAAAGTAACAGAGCACTAAAACAGATGCTTCAAAAAAATGTGGCTTCCCCTCTTTCACCATCAATCCAGACCTTACCTGTATATCCTCCATTTCCCGCATATCTGCCTGGCCTCCTCTGCCCCTGGATGCAACAAAAGCAGGATTCCCCTCATCTTCACCTACCACCCCACCAGCCTCATCAACACATTATATTTTGCAATTTCCGTTACTCAAAGCATAATCCCCCCCCCACCCACCAGACACATCTTCCACTCTCTGCCTTCTGTAGGGATCGCTTCCTCATCCACGCATCGCTTTCCACTAATCATCTCCTTGGCACGTGCCACATTTGTGCCCACAACTCCCCACTCACCATCAGTCCTTTCAAGTGAAGCATCGTTTCAGCTGTAAATCTATGGGAATTGTCTATTGCATCTGGTGGTCCTGTTATGGCCTTCTCTCTGCCGGAGAGACTGGATGCGGAGTCAGAGATCGCTTCGCTGACCACCTTCACTCCAACTGTATCAATGACAGGAACCTCCTAATGGCCAACCATTTCAAGTTCACATCCCACTATTGCCCCGACACGTCTGTCCATGGCCTCAAACACTGCCAAACAAAGGACCCCTGTAAATTGGTGGAGCAACACCTAATATTCTGTCTGGGCACTCTCCAACTGGATGGCATCATCATCAACTTCTCCAGTTCTCTTCCCTATCCCTCTCTTTACTTTCCTCCAGCTCTCCACCCCCTTCTCTCTCCATTCACAGAGCCATCCCCCTTCCCTGTTGGATGTGCCTTCCCTCCCTTATCCACCCATGGCCTCTTGCCTGCGGGTCTATGCTCCTCCCCCCACCATTTTATTCAGGCCCCTGCCCACATTTTGCTCATACTTTGATGAAGGGCTCAAGCTTGAAATAAATGGCTATAGATCTTTATATTTTCTATACAAAAAAAGCTGTTTGATCTGCTGAGTTTCTCCAGCATTGTGCTTTTACTTCAATCATGGCATCTGCAGACTTTAGTCTTTTACTCCACTAAAACAGCCCCTTCACCTCACTAAATCTGCACTGATCATTTCTATACTATTTTTATACTATTCCTGCTTTTACCCATTTTATTCTCCAAATGTTCCCAACAGGATTCTACTCACATGCCAGTGTATTTTGGCTACCTGTCATCATTTAGATAATAACCAATTTATTCCTAATTGCATATTCAGTGCTTTGGATCAACATGCATTATGTTAAATGTGCTGAATTAATAAACTACTACCTACACACTTGGGGCAAGTTACAATGGTCAACTAAGCTACCAACGTGTACATTTTTAGAATGCAGGACAAAACCCATACAATTATGGGGAGAAAATGAAAACTTCACATTGGTGCAGAAGTCAGGAATGAACCCAGGTTGCTGGAACTGCAAGGAAGCAGCTCTATTATCTGTATTATCTTGGTGACCCTAATTTTGACGTATGTCATAAAGCCTATTAAAATGTTAAGCCTTTGTAGCAGCAGCAAAACTTTAGAAAAAGTAGTCTCCTCAAATTTTAAGCCACTGCTCTTGCCAAGACTGAAGCAATGAATGCAGACATGATTTATCCTTTGAAAGAAGCAAATAATTTAATCAGAATAGCCCATGCAGTTCAAAAATTCAATTTACATTTATATTAGATTTGATCCCATAAACATTGCATACCTGCAATTATCATCGACAGTCTAATTATCCTCTATGAGAAATACTTATTGCAACAGTGCCAATTTTTAATCACATTAGAAAATTCCTGTGATTTAGAAGCTGTACTCTGAAGTCTTCCCAAAGTAATGGCTAATATAAAATGTAGCATTGGGTTCCCAGAGAGCACTGATTTTTGCACAATGCCCAAATAACAGATAACCAGTAGATAATGGAACAGCCACCTTTCAACAGTTTTCAAATGCTTTTCCACTGGCTGTCGTTAAAATATATTTGGTGGAATGCACAATTATTATGAGAGTATCCACTTCAATTGGAATCACAGGATTTGCCAGAACATGTAACTAAGTTCACTCCAACGAGCAATTTCACAGTACTAAAATGCATCAACAATTAACAGAGATTAAAAAGAAAGGAGAAATCCAAATGTAGTGGGGAGGTGACAATACAAACACCAGGCAGTAAAAGATATAACCCACAACACAGACAGCTTAATTCATTGTCCCTGTTATTTAATTGATTATAACCATATAACAATTACAGCATAGAAACAGGGCAACTTGGCCCTTCTAGTCCATGCCGAACACTTTCTCCCACCTAACCCCACTGACCTACACTCAACCCATAAACCTCCATTGCTTTCCCATCCATATAGATAACCAATAAGTATGTCATATCCACCAAATTAAATAACCAGAAATGGCTTTAAATTAAATTAATCAATTGAAAAAGTATGGACAAAGCTAGAGAGAAGGATAGCACATATCCCCATACTTAATTATCTGGTAGTCAGCCAATCTTCATTCTATGATAGTATCCTTCCTGTAATACCATGGACTCCCTATCTTGTTCACCAGTCTCATGTGCTGTGCTGGACTCTTCCATGTTATTTTACATCCTCTACCTTGTCAAAGACCTTCTGAAATTCCAAGTTACCACAATCCTCTGATTCTCTTTTTGTCTGTCCTGCTCATTACTTCCTCAAAGAATTCCAACAGATTTGTCAGGCAAAGATTCCCCTTTGGGAAACCATTCTGACTTTGATCTATTTTTCTTGTTCTTCCAAGTACCCCAAAACATCGTTCATAATTGACTCCATTATCTTGTCAACCACTTATGTTAAGATAACTGGCCTACAATTTCCTTTCTTTTGTCTCTCTCCCTTCTTCAGGTGATCTAACATTTGCAATTTTCCAGTCCTCTGCTACTATTCCTGACTCTCTAGAGATACTAAAAAAAAAATCACTTCTAATGCATTTGCAATCTCTTCAGCTCGCTCTTTCAGAATTCTGGGGTGTTACCTTCAGACCCTGAGCTTCCCAAGCACCTTTGCTCAAATAATAAGAGACAACACTCTCACTTCTGCCCTTTGACACATCGTTGGTGTCTTCAACAGTGAAGACTGATGCACAATGCCTCCTCAGTTCATCCACCATTTCTTTTTGCCCCGTTACCACTTTTCTATTGTCATTTTTCAGCAGTCCATCACCCACTCTTGCCTCTATTACTCTTTAGACATCAGAAAAAACTTTTGGTATCTTTATATTATTGGCTTGCTTACCTTCATATTTTACCTTTGCTCTCCTCATTGCACTTTTGTGGGTTTTTAAAAGCTACCAAACCCTCTGTATATCTTTGGAAATACAGTATTGTGGCAATACACATTGTGACGTAGGCGAACCGACTCCGTGTTTATCACAGCAGAGGAGCAGCTGCATCAAGATGGCGCCGCTGGGTTTTGCTTCCCTCGTGGGCATGCATACTCGGCTCCATCATCACATCACTGCCAAAGCAGAGGCAGGACTTGATGGCTGCTTTATTAGGCGCAACATGGGCTTTTTCAAATAAACCAATGGAAACGAAACTGACTCCAGCATGTAGTCTCTGTTCTCATTTCCCCCTCAAAGCTGCCGCTACAGTTGGTGACCCCGACGAGCCAAGACAATTCTGGACTCTATATCATGGACTCTGCAGCAGTCAACACAGTGGCTATAAAATTACTGCCCTTCTGGATGCTTTGCCTACGCACTTGGTTCAGGCAAGCGGAAGCACAATTTCACTTCTGGCAGATTACCTCCGATTCAACAATGTTCTACCATGTTGTCAGCGCCCTCGACCAGCTTTCAAGAAGCTCCTCTTAAGTACTTTCGGCCTGTCCAGGCGCCAGTGCGCCGCCAGGCTCATGCATCTAGACGACCTAGGAGACAGAGCACCATCCGCCCTCATGGACAAAATGCTCACACTGGCAGAGGGCCACAAGCCATGCCTCAAGTTTGAGCAGGCTTTCCTGGAGCAGATGTCAGATGACATACAGCTGCTGTTAGCAGATGAAGATTTCTTGGACCCATGCAAGGTCACGACCAGAGCAGACATCCTGTGGTGCATGCAACATGAAAACAAGTCTGCCATGAACCAGGTATCATGCCCCAACTCAAACTGGGCTCAACTGTGCCCCAGCAAGCCGGCAGAGGCACCAAACACTAACTGGTGCTTTTTATCACCTATGCTGGGGGACACAGGCACAAAAATTCAGGCAACCCTGCTTTTTCCAGAAAACATCCAGGCCAGCCACTGCTAATGGCTACTGCGGCTGGCCACATCAATAGCCTTCTGCATGTCACTGATAAAGTTAGTGGCCGACGGTATCTGGTTGACACGGGTGTCGAACTTAGTGTCATCCCACCAACCACTGGAGACACAAACGTGACCACAGACCCCACGCAAACAACACTACTATCAGAACCTTTGGCACGCGCAACATGCAAATACAGCTCGGCAACGAGAATTTCATGCAAGCTGCGGTGGGCATATCGCTCTTCGGTGTTGTTTTCCTTTGGGTGCACAGCCTGCTAGTGGACATGAAAGCCAAGCGACTATGGCATACCCGGATTTTCCAAACCGTCCAACTCGAAGCTACCGTCACCCGCAACCCAGGCATAGCCATGGTAAGCATCCCTAAGGATGAGAATAGCCACATCCTGGATGAATTCCCGGCTAGCCTCAGGCCGCAATTCACTTCCACCATGCTACAGCACGGGGTGCTACACCACATACTGACACAGGAGCCCCTGTTCCATGCCAAAGCCAGGAGACTTCCCCTACACAAACTGCAGTTGGCCAAAGAGGAATTTTCCCGGATGCAAGAGTTAGTCCGCGGGTTCAACAGTCCGTGGGCATCCCTACTACACATGGTCCGCAAGAACTCAGGCGGTTGGTGGGCCTGTGGGGATTACCGCCTCCTTAATGACTCCACCACACCCAATCGCTACCCAGTCCCACACATACAGGACTTCACTGCTAACCTTCATAGCGCGAAGTTGTTCTCAAAAGTCGATTTACTACGTGACTATCACCAAACCCCAGTCCACCCAGTTGACATTGGCAAGACAGCTATTATCATCCCCTTTGGACTTTTCCAATTTTTCTGCATGCTTTTTGGTGTCAAGAACAAACCTTTCAGCACTTGATGGATGTGGTGGGAAGAGAGTTGGACTTTGTGTTCATCTACGATGACATACGCATCGCAAACAAGGATCAAGGGGAGCACAAGGATCATCTCCGCAAACTTTTCGCTCGCCTATCAAAGTTTGGACTCGTGGTCAACGTGGCAAAGGGCCAATTTGGGAAAGACTCCATGCAGTTCTTGAGCCGCACTATCACCGCAAATGGGGCGGCACCATCGGCAGAAAAGGTTGTAGCCATACTACTGAGATCAGGCTCACCAACCTATAATTTTTTTCTTTTTAAAATATTTTTATTGAGTTAAATATAGTAATCTCATATACACGTTGCATTGACATATCAGAGAAAATATTAAAATGTATACATAATATATAACTGGTAAAAATGCCGTTTTAGTTGCCCATTCAGAGCCAGCTCTTCAGCGCTTGACGTCCTGTTTTGCGGAAACTGCCAAAATGTTTGGCCTGGAAGTCAGCCTGAAGAAAACTGAGGTCCTCCATCAGCCAGCTCCCCACCATGACTACCAGCCCCCCCACATCTCCATCAGGCATACAAAACTCAAAACGGTCAACCAGTTTACCTATCTCGGCTGCACCATTTCATCGGATGCAAGGATCGACAACAAGATAGACAACAGACTCGCCAAGGCAAATAGCGCTTTTGGAAGACTACACAAAAGAGTCTGGAAAAACAACCAACTGAAAAACCTCACAAAGATTAGCGTATACAGTGCCGTTGTCATACCCACACTCCTGTTCGGCTCCGAATCATGGGTCCTCTACCGGCATCTCCTACGGCTCCTAGAACGCTTCCACCAGCGTTGTCTCCGCTCCAACCTCAATATTCATTGGAGCGACTTTATCCCTAACATCGAAGTACTCGAGATGGCAGAGGCCGACAGCATCGAATCCACGCTGCTGAAGATCCAACTGCGCTGGGTAGGTCACGTCTCCAGAATGGAGGACCATTACCTTCCCAAGATTGTGTTATATGGCGACCGTGACAGAGGTGCACCAAAGAAGAGGTACAAGGACTGCCTAAATAAATCTCTTGGTGCCTGCCACATTGACCATCACCAGTGGGCTGATATCGCCTCAAACCGTGCATCTTGGCGCCTCACAGTTCAGCGGGCAGCAACCTCCTTTGAAGAAGACTGCAGAGCCCACCTCACTGACAAAAGACAAAGGAGGAAAAACCCAACACCCAACCCCAACCAACCAATTTTCCCCTGCAACCGTGTCTGCCTGTCCCGCATCGGACTTGTCAGCCACAAACGAGCCTGCAGCTGACGTGGACATTTACCCCTCCATAAATCTTCGTCTGTGAAGCCAAGCCAAAGAAAGAAAAATGTTCTAATTAACAGTTTCCCATTTTTGTTATTAATTGTTAATTAACGTTATTAAGATTAAAAAGGAAAATCACATGAATTACTTTATAAGCAATTTGTTCATAACTTGGTAAAATATCAAATAATATTAATATTGTAGTCTAAGACCCAGCTTACAATTTCCAGGGTTGCCTTTGGAGCCTTTTTTAAACAACAGTGTGATGTGAGCTAACTTTCAGTCCTCCAGCACCTCACCTGTGGCTTAGGACATTTTAACTATTTCTGCAATTTCTACACTAGCCTCCCTCAGGGTCCAAGGGAATATCTTGTCAGGCTTTGGGGATTTATCCACCCTTATTTGCTTTAAGACAACAAGCATTTCCTCCTCTTTAATCTGTATAGATTCCATGACCTCGTTGCTTGTTTTCCTTACTTCCCACGACTCTGCCCATTTCCTGAGTGAATACTGACGAAGAAAAACATTTAAAGATCTCCCTTAGTTTGGTTTGTTGTTCTTTTATTTTAACTCCTGCTGTTTTTCATACAAATGAATATCTTGCAACACAAATGTGGTGGTAAAGAGGGGTCCAGAGTTAGACTGAACCAAAGCAAAGCAGTGGGATTCCTGGTGTAGAGCTGAAGGACTATGAAGCCTAGCTGATGGAGGTCCAAACGGATGACTTCAGCATCTCACTGCAGCAACCTACTGTCCCCACAGGATTCAAGGTAGCCACTATTAACCGAATGCCCAAGAAAGTGATGGTTACTGGACTAAATGACTATTGCCCAGTGGCACCAAAGTCTATGAGTGAGAAGCAATGGAATGCATAAAATCACATCTTCCAGAGATATTGGTCCCATTCCAGTTTTCCTACCATCCAAACCAGTCCACAGATATGGCTGTCGCGTTGACTGTCCACTCCATCCAGATTCACCAAGAGAATGATGCCTCAATTCAACACCCAAATAACAGAGGCTGGTGGATAAACCATTCTCGCAAGGACTCAAAATACTCTCTGCAGATGGATTTTAGCCTTTTTAACCAAAAGACCATAGTCAGTCTAGGTTGGCAGCAAAGCCTTAAGCCCCATCACTCTGAGCACCAGCAGTCAGGGCTGTCTGCTCAGCCTGCTTCTCTTCACCCTGCTGACTTATGAATGCCCTGCCAGATTTAGTTCAAATAAAACCATCAAATTTGTAGATGGTAGAACAGTAGTTGGCCTCATTAGCAACAATGATGAATTGGCTTACAGAGAGGAAGTTGGTTTGTAAAGTGGTGCAAGAACAACATCACAAATCTCAACATGGACAAGACAAAGGAGATGTTTGTGAATTTAGGAGGACGAAGGTTGACCATTCTTCACTATGCATCAATGGTTCTATTGTGGAGAAAGTGGAGAGCATAAAGTTCTTTGGTGTGAAAATAAAGGACGACCTATCCTGGACCCACAACATCTCCTTATTCAGGAAGTTGCAGCAGCACCCAGAATTCCTAAGGTGGTCAAGGAGGGCAAGGCCCTGAACTTGATATTTTACAGGAGCAGAATTGAAAATGTCCTGTTTGACTGCATTATTGCATGGTATAGTAGATGCAGAACATCAATCCAAAAGGATCATCAAAATGCCTGAGAAGATCACTGGGATCTCCCTTTCCTCGACTGACATTTACAGTAAGCGTTGCTTAAAAAGAACTCAAAGAACACCCTTTCTAACTATAAGTGTGTGTGTGTGTGTGTGTGTGTGTGTGTGTGTATGTGAGAGAGTACGTAAGTGAGAAAGAGAGAGTGTGAATGAGTGAGTGGGATAGCGTGCGAGAGAGCACAGGTGCAAGTGCTTGTGTATGCGTAGCGATGAACGTGAGTATGTGATTATTATGTGTACTGTGTTTTGTATATGCACATGCACAGTGGTCTGGAGAAATGGAGTTATGTCAGGTTGTCTTTTTATAGCCAGATGATAATAAACTTGAACATAGATCAGACCAGATAAGTTTGGCAGGTTTCTTTCCTGTTAGAGTATAAATGAATCAGTTTAATTTTACAATAATATAGTAGGTATTTGATTATAGTTATTGATATAAAAAATGGTGGAAACATTGAATTCAGGCCTCTTCTGAGTTAACTGTTCTCTTTCCCCACAAATGCTGCCCGACCCGTTGATAGATTCCACCATTTTCCTTTTATTTCAACTTTTCAACATCATCATTTTTCATTATTTTACCATTAGTAAAAACTAATTGGGATTTTTGAAAAATATATGTAGCTGAGAACCTGAATATAGAATCTATGGTGGGAGCTGAATTTGTGTTGCTAGACTGATATTCCAGGCTTCCAGTTTACCAGACATGTAATTGAGCATAAGCACCACCAATCAAAAAAAAATTAAATCTGGCATGAAATTCCTTGCAAATCTGCTTAAGCTGTATTACACTTGTAAATATCAAGCAAATTTATTTCCATATCCCGTTAAATCCAAAATGCATGCAATATATACCAACTGCAAAATAATTTGGAGCATGAAGAAATCAGTAACTCTGTTTAAATGCACAAGCCCATAACAAAAATATAAAGTAACACTATTTTGAAAACAATAATATTAGTGTGTAAACTAAAAGAATATAAGATAGGCAACTGCACCCAATCCTTATAAACAGTCAAAATAGAAAGAAAAAAAATCATAATTGCTAGTTTAACAAAAATCACCTTCCCAAAGCTGTAAACTTTGTGGTGCCACTGAAGGCCAGATGACTAGACTGTTTGCTTCATAGAGTGGGTTAAGGTACTTTTCCAGTTCTTTTGGTCTATTCAGCCAAGACCATAGAGAGACAGTCTTCTGTTGAAACTTTAGTTTTTGCCTGGAAATAAAGAAAAGTAAATGCCATAATTTTGTCTTTAAAAGTGATCAAGTCAAATAAATTCATATTCACCAGATTTCCACTCATATCTTAACATTTTACATCAGGTATCTGAAAATGTTCTCTGCCACACTAAATAGTGGCTCTTACAGTTGAGTGCTTATTAGTTTCAATGGGCATTGGCCCAAAAAGCAGAGGAGAAGCAGCACAGGAAATCTTAAAAAGCAGCCATTACAGGAGTATATTAAGGCAGACAGGTTTTAGTGGAGTAGTCAGTTTTTAAAATGGCTGCCATGAAGTCTACTACTGATGGCTTCAGTGATAAATGAACTTGAGTGAAGACACCAAGGATCACCAAGACAAGGTACAAGGCCCGATTTTACCTTTATTCTCCCCAAGGACATCGAAGGTAGTGAGAGGTATCTTCCTCCTATTAATTGTAGAAAATCAGGGAAAGGTCAGATACCCCTGTTGAGTTCATTTCCAGTGTGTCCCGCTGAAGTTCTTCTCAGACCACATGGATTGATTGATGCAGCATTTGGACTCACCAATAAGCATACAAAAATCAGAGGGTTGTAGACCAGTGTTTCAGTGAAGTAGTCACACGAATGACTCAGTCAAGCAGATGGGTGACTGCCAAAAGAGGCAGGAAGATAGGTAAGAGTTTCCTTGGATCTCCCCCTCTGCAACAAGTATATTCTTCTGGATACCAGTGGAAAAAAACAATCTCAGAGGAAAATGGCACCAGCACTCTGACCTATGGGACCAACACTCCGGCTATGCTGCAAACTAGGGGAGATTAAGGACCAGCAAATAAATGACAGTGGACTTATTAGTCAGGAAGACAGACAGGTGTTTTTATGGTCAAAAGTGAGCAAGTTCACAACATTGTGAAAGAGAAGAGCAAGCAGCCAAGGGTCATGGTCCATATTGCTACCAACAACATAGGCAGGAAGAGAGCCAAGGCCCCACATTGAGAATTTAGAGAGCTTGGTTGCAAGTTAAAAGACTGGACTTCTAGGGTTGTAATCTCAGTATTACTCAGTGCTGCAAGCTTGCATGGCAAGGAATAGAAAGATAGCACAGTTAACTATGTGGCTAAGGGACGTGCAAGATGAAGGGCTTCAGATTCTTGGACTATTCTGGGGAAGGTGGGACCTGTGCAAGAGGGAAATGTTGCACCTAAACTGGAATGGCATCAGTATCCTTGAGATTTGAAAGTGCAATCCTGGTAGGGTTGAACTAGTCTGCCAAGGGGAAGGGGTTGGACCCAAAGCATCAGTACAGCAGATGCAGCTCATTAAGATGCTGAAGTGGCAAGTTCAGACAGTGGCAAGTCTGAGTATAGGAAGTTGATAGGCCATGGATTGGTAGGTAGGACTAGGATATTATGGCCAATACAGAAACATGCCTAAGAGTGGTGTAGGACTGGCAGCTCAATGTTCCAGGGTATAGATGCTACAGGCAACATGGACGAAGTAGAGAGGAGGTGGGATTAAATATTTGATTGGAACATCATAGCAGTACTTAGGTTATTTTAGGGGATTACGTCGTGAGTCCACATGGTGAAAGAAGAGGATGTTCACATTTGATACGGGCTTCAGTGAATCCAAGGCATTGGTCTTAAAATTAGAAAGAGTTCACTGCCCAATATGTACAACTAAGGTAAAAAATGCTTCTTTCAGATGACTGTTGGATTATCAGTTAAGGATCAATTTCCTACAATTCAATGCAATATTTTTCATAACAAAATCATGAGAATTTCAGGTAAATTCTTCAGGACCCTCTGGAAAATTAGTTTTATAAAAACTTTAAAATCTCAATCAATCCCTCTGGTGGGAGGAAATGATTACATTTTTTCCCACCATTCTGATTAACTTCAAAACCTACAACTTTAATAGAAAACTTAGTGTTGTAAATGCTAATATTTACATTCTTTCTCTACATCTTTAAATTCACTGACAACACTGGTGTTGTCAACACAATATCAAATAACCATGAGAGCATGCAGAAAGGAGACAGTCTATTGGGCTCCTGCCAACATAAAGTCTCTCTCAATGTCTGCACCATAAAGGAGCTGATTATAGACTACAGGATGGGGGGTGGGGTAGACCCCACTCCTCTGTGGACATCCATGCTGCTGACGTGGAGACAGTCAAAAGCTTCAAATTTTTGGGAGTAAATATTTCTAGTGACCTGACCTGCACCAACCATATCAACATGATGGTCAAAAAAATATACAATCACCTCTACTTCCATGGAAGGCTGAGGAAGTTCAACATGTCCCTCACATCCTTTAACATCATCAAATGCATCCTATCTGGATGCATCGCAGCTCAGTATGGGACAAGATCTACTCAAGATCAGATGGTAGTGAACACAACTCAGAACATCACAAAAATTTCCCTCCTCACCATTTACACTTCCCACTGCCCTGGAATGGTCAGCAACAAACTGAAGGACCCATCCCACTCACCACTACTCTGTTCTCTCACCGTTCATCAGAGAGAAGACTCATGAATATGAAATTACATACCAGATTTAAAAAACATTTTTTTCTCCAGAGGCATCAGACTTCTGAATGAACCACTTAAATAATAATAATTTCCAATAAGTGGCGATTCTAACTTGCACATAGGAAAAAGAATCTCAGGGTTGTATATATGTACAATAAATCTGAAATTATTTCATGCTGCCCTTTCACTACACATAGTAAAGTGTTGCTCTTATCTGGCGCTCTGTGGTCCGACAATTCCCGTGGTCTGGCATGTTTAGATAAGCACTGCTTAACGTCTGTTCGGACAATATCCAAACACATACATGTCCATGGTCCTATAATTATTCAGTTGCCACAAGCAAGTCCGCAGCAATTTATAAAAAGCGATTGCTAGCTATAGGAAATTGTATACTGTTTACAAAAACTGATCTGACTGCCCCGCTCTCTCCCCACTGGCCTGTATCAGTCCCCACACTGATCCCACTGTCCCACTCTCTGCCCACAGTCCCGTGTCAGTCCCCACACTGATCCCACTGCCCCGCTCTCTGCCCACAGTCCCGTGTCAGTCCCCACACTGATCCCACTGCCCCGCTCTCTCCCCACTGGCCTGTATCAGTCCCCACACTGATCCCACTGTCCCACTCTCTGCCCACAGTCCCGTGTCAGTCCCCACACTATCCACTGCCCTGTTCTCTCCCCACATTCCCATGTCGGCCCCCACATTAATCCTACTGCCCCGGTCTCTCCCCACAGCCCAGCTCTCTTCCCACACTGATTCCTACTTATAAATAAACTTTATAGGTACACTACAGTATCCCATACAGATTTGCTAAGTATATAATATGGTGTTTGCACAATGTCAACATCGCTTGACACCCAATTTCATTGAACGTATCGTCGATGTTAAGCGGTGCATACCTCATACAAATTCCTTACAAAGAGCACAGGACTCGAACCCCAGTTCCAATGGTTGGCACTGTAAAGTTGAATCTTCCGCCGTCAGTACAAACTCCATATAGAAAGTGTGAAACTCGAACCTACAGCCGTCAGTACAAACTCCATATAAAAGTGTGAAACTCGAACTTGAACCTACAGCTGGTGCTGTAAAGGCATTGAGCTAACTGCTATGCTAAGCGTGCCACTCCACTGTATTATTTCCTGTTTTAAGCTTTGTTCTACCTTTGATATGTTTACATATGGGGTTCCCTTCAGGGTCAATTTCTGGATCTTCTTAGCCTGCTTCATCTGGTTTTAAGTGACCAACTCTGGACAAGTTAATCCAAAGAATGACAAATATTCTGGAAAAAAAAGCATCCACATAATCTTCTGGATCTGTGATGCATTAGATTTTCCAAATCTCAGACTTTACCTCATTAATCTTAAATTGAAGTTGCAGATGTTATGCAGGAATTCAAGAGGCTTCCATCAACTCTCACTTACCATAGCTGCAAAAAAATATCTGCCTCACCCTGTCTGTCTTTAAATATTAATTTGTTACAGCCACCTTTGTCTTTCCCTCGTCAAAATTCTCACTCTATGACACTATATTCAAGGGGTGATGTACTAAAAACGTACTTGTCTAAAAGAAGGCATCTTCTCCTGCATGGGATTATAATTCAACTCCTGCACAAACTTCAAATTCTGATTTAAAAAAATGTTACCAATTTATCTGCCACTCATACCTTTTACAACTTTGGGTACACTTAAAAAAAAAGACAAAAATTGCTTACTATTAAGAATATTCTAACCTTGGGACAACTTTAGAAATCCATACACTACATTAACAATTATATACACACAAGTAAAAATAGTCTTTGGCAAGCCCATTGATAGAATATCATTCAAGACTGTTTCCGTGCTGTAAACGGTTATATGGTGAAGAGTGAATCCTCAACCAAACGGTAATTTTGACATGAGACAATCACTTTTGATACATTTTAAAGGAATGGATGATGTCAGGCACACCTCAAGGTAAAATCAAGGATCTGCAATGCTCACAAGCCACAAATAAAATTAAAGAAGAACAAAAGGAACCCTTAAAGCTAAACTTACTCTATAAATGTATATTGACCATTGGCTACATATAACATGGAGAAGTTCTTGTTCTCATAGCTACAAAAGAATATGAAAATTAAAGGCAGAAAATGATTCAAGATTGAGGGAAAAACGAGGAGTCACGTGATGGAGTAGTGGCCGGACGGTGAACTCCAGCCCTCTCCAGAAAAGTCGGGAAAAACAAAGGAAAACACAAAGCCACAGAAATAAAAGTTACAGAAAAGTGAGTATAAAGGTGGAAAGAAGATGGCGACAAAAAAAGAAAAATCGAAAGCAACGGTAAGAAGAGAGGAAGAGAAGACAAAGGAGGAAAAAGGTGAAGGCCTTACCTGTCCGAAGAGGCCCGCTGCGGAGAGAGAAACCCGCTCCCTCAGGTCGGTAAATAATGGACTACAAAAATGGCTCGCAGAGCCGAGTAAAAGTGCGCAACCGCGCATGCGCGATACTTCGCGCATGCGCGATGCGAATGAAAAAAAAAACACCGACGGGAGGAGGGACCAGCTGGGGAGTCGATCTCCACAGCCGGCAACGACAGCTGCAGAACACCTGCAGCAAGAAGAGACCACAGAAGACAATAGAAACAAGAAAGAAGAGGAGGAAAGGGCACCAAAGAAACAACAGATGGTCAACCCAGAGGAAGAAGAAGAGGAAGAGGAAGAGTACAGGGAAATAGAAGAAGAAAAGAAAGGCAAGGTAAAGGATATACTTGCTCTTATTAAAGGATACATGGAGTCATTTAAAGAATGGCAAACACAGGAATTTAAGGATTTAAGAAAAAGAATAAACAACACAGAAGAGAAAATAAATAAAATGGAGATGACCTTAACAGAAATGGGAAAGAAAATGGACAAGATGGAAGAGCGGGCAGTAGCAGCAGAAATGGAGGTAGAAGACTTAAAAAAGAAATTGGAGAAATCTAATAAAAAAACTAAAGAGACACAAGAACTACTAGCTCAAAAAATAGATACAATGGAAAACCATAACAGAAGAAATAACATAAAGATAGTGGGCCTTAAGGAAGATGAAGAAGGCAAGAATATGAGGGAGTTTATAAAAGAATGGATCCCTAAGACCCTAGGATGTCCAGAACTACAGCAAGAAATGGAAATAGAAAGGGCACATAGAGTATTGGCCTCTAAACCACAACCACAACAAAAACCAAGATCTATTGTAGTAAAATTCCTAAGATATACTACAAGAGAAAAGGTACTGGAGAAGACAATGGAAAAAGTAAGAGAGGGCAACAAACCACTGAAGTACAAAGGGCAAAAAATCTTAATTTATCCAGATATAAGTTTTGAACTCCTAAAGAAGAGAAAAGAGTTCAATACAGCAAAGGCGATTTTATGGAAGAAAGGGTATAAATTTATACTAAAGCATCCAGCGGTATTGAAAATATTTATTCCAGGACAACAAAACAGACTATTCTCGGATCCAGAAGAAGCACGAAAATTTGCAGAACAATTACAAAAATAGACTGAGGGAGGAAGACGGGTAATGAGAGTTAAAATGATCACGATTGATATGTATGTGGGTAAAGACAAAAATAGACTGAGGGATGAAGACGGGTAATGAGAGTAAAAATGATCACGATTGATATGTATGCGGGTAAAGAGGTATAAGAGTGAATAGAGACAATGAGCATACATGAATGTATCTGTGCTTAGAGGAAAATATAGATAGTATAGACAAGAATTAAATAAGGGAAGGTAATGGAATAGAGAGAATAAGGAGGGAATTAAAAGAGTGACCTTTGTGACATATGAAAAGTGAAATCTTTTCTGGGGGAGGCGGGGTGGGGGGAAATAGCGGTCACTGCAAAATCAGTTGACGCTTGCGAGTGGATTCGTAAATCCAAATGGAGAGGGGAGATGTGGTTGTCCGACAAGGGATAAAGGACAACTCAGGAGGTGAAGGGGAGATTGGGGATAAATAAGATAGAAATAGGAGAATAAGGAAAATGTTGGATGTTGTAGGAATGTTGTCTTATAAAGAGTTGAAAATAAGAAAACAGAAATGGAAAAGGAGGAAAGGTAATGATGGAAAAACGGAAAGAGAAGATAAACAAAATATAAAAGGGCTACGCTGAACTATATGTCTTTAAATATTAATGGAATACATAACCAAATTAAAAGGAAGAAACTACTAAATTTAAATGAATAAATGTATTCCATTAGAAAAAATAACATATAGGTTAAAAAATAATATTGAAATATTCGAACAAGTATAGGAGCCTTACATTAAATACAATAGCGAAAACCTACCGGGGACAAACATTACCTAAGTTGATGGAAGGAGAAGGAAAGAAAAGAATGGACTCAGTAGAATTTCTGGTGTAATTTTGTTGAATGACAACATTGTCTGACTGGCTTAATGCAACCTAGATTGTATACCTAAAATGGATGAGAGGGGGGGGTGGGGGGGTGGTTTGGGAGGAAAGGGGGGGGAAGAAAAAGTCACTGTATATGTGTGAAAAAGAAATAGTGTATATCATGGCTAATGTGATTTATGGTGTGAAAAATAAAAAATTTTAAAAAAAAAAGATTGAGGGAAAAACTACTCATCATGTTACAGAGGAACCCTACAATGTCACAAAGTATTTCTATTCCAATTACCACTTACCTTTCATTTTCATTATTGCCCAAGAAGGTCCCAAATTGAGAGGCATAAGCATGTTCAAACAACACGATTAGGAACTGTTCATTAAACTCAAATGAACATGGAAATTGGCGCTGAATTTGCCAGCAACAATCCAAAAAGAGAAGAAATGTAGGAGCTTCATTCTTCTGCTTGGAATTAGAATAGGCTGACTGAGCACATCGCTGCTGGAATGGATGGCCGGCCTAGAACAAATTTGCAAAATAAATGCAATATTTTCAGTTTTTAAAATTTTCCATACAATGCAGAAGGGCTAATGACATCAAGCAACCAATATTCATGACAATTAAAAAAAATAGCACTTCACGATCCTCAAACTAGCATTGATTTTTAATAAGATCATGGATAACCTAATTAAGGCCTTAACTCCATAACCTTCAATCCCACAGTAGACAAAAATATCTCCATTTCAAATTTTAACATATTCAGTGATTCAGCCGTCACGTTTCTTGGTGGGGATAGAGAATTTTTTAAAGATTTACAATCTTCAAAAATTCCTCAGATGTGTCTCAAAAGGACAACCTTTTATCCTGAAACTATGCTGCTAGTTCGAGATTCATGCATCAAGAAGAATCCTCTCAAATGGAATAACTTTATAGTTGAGATTTCTACATCATAATCAAAGTAAAATTACTGGCCTCTCTTTCCTCCCACATTCCATCCCAATATTAAGCCTCTCATCCTTACCATATTTTAACTTCTTAACTTGGCAGCCGTTGCCTTGGTAAAATGTTGCAATAAGAAATTAAACTGGTGGATCTATCATGCAAAGATGGCGAAAAGACAACAAGAGTGACAATAAAAGGAATGTTGAACCTTGGCATTACATCTTCCACCAGCAAACTTTTAATGTAAAAGTAGCAAGTAATCAGAAAGCTGTTGTTGACTCAAGGCAAGGAGTCCATGAAGGCTCCAGGAGACTGGCACAAGTCTAGCTGAAAGGGTACCACATTTTGGAACCGGGATTCAAGAGGGAGTCGAGGGCGCTGAGAGCATCCTGATAGTGTTGGAGGTTTGGATCTGGAGTTCAGGTTGCCGATGATTTGGAATGAAAGCTGTGGAAGCACTGGAGGTGAGTCTACAACTCTGGGGGGCAATGTCTTTTGCTTCTCTCTTAATGTAGAGGGAACCGATAATAAATCTTTGTCTGCTTTACAGTAGATGAAAGAAAATTTCATGTAATATCACATTTTCTGTTTTATTACATGACAGTAAAAGAATATTGAAGTTTGATGGTTAATTAATTTTCCTCACGTTTTTAAACTGTTACCCAATCCATTACAACAATACTGATTAAAATTCAAATAATGGTTACATCTTTTAAAAGGACAATTTCAGTAGCAAAAGCCGCCACATTCGATCCATTATACCTGCAACCATTCATGCTCTATTAAGGCCTCAAATCCATTAATTGTTCTTGATTGAGGATCTAGGATGATGTGGGCAAGAGAGGTGACTTGCAAAGTGGAGTCAATCCCTTCACTGCCGTGAACCAATACAGATGCACCTTCCCTAAAACAGGAAAAACAGAATGCATGTTGGTAAAGAAGAAAGATTGAATTACCTCAAGAAAAGCATAATATTGAAGTATGGGAAAAGTTATGTTCTGGAACTATAAAGAATACAATAAACACAAGGTTACGCATGATACAGTATAATTGGTTACACAGGGTATATATTACTCATCAAAAAAAATTTTTAAATAGGATTCAACATTATCAGATAGATGTTTTCGCTGTAAGAAGGAAATAGGAACAAGATTACATGCAACTTGGGCATATAAAAAAGTGAATACATTTTGGGAAGAACTAAATAAGATACTAAATAAAATTACAAAAAATAACATACCAAAAAAACCAGAGATATCTCTTTTAAGTAACATAAGAAGTAGAGAATTAGGCCTCAAATTGGATAAAGTGCAAAAAAAATTCATTATGACAGCCTTAGCTATAGCAAAAAAATGTATAATGCCAACTTGGAAAATGGAAGAGAGCCTGAGTATACAGTAATGGAACAAGGAAATGAATAAATGTATTCCATTGGAAAAAAAAACATAATTTAAAAAATGAAGTCACAATGTTTGAACAAATTTGGGAACCATACATGGAACATATCAGAGAGAGCTTGCCTACGACCTCCATCCCCTAGAATGAGAAAGAAAATTATAAGAAGACAAAACGACTAGATTCATATTCAGTGTGTAATAAATAGATGATGCATTTTTCTTGTTTATTTTCCTTTGTGAAGATATTGTTTTATGGTTTTATTATATTGTATATGTTGAATATTTATGGGTTTTGGAGGGGGGTGGATATAGGGGAGGGAGGGAAAGGGAGAAAAAAAAGGGAGAAAAGATCACTGTGTAAATTTAATGAGAAACATTTGTACATATTTTGGTTGATATGGTTCATAGTGTGAAAAATAAAAAATTATTTTAAAAAAAGAAAAGCATAATGTTGAACACACAGTTTAACAATCACTGAGCCTAATAAACACCAAATTATTTCTCCCCAATGATTGATATGAAACACAGTTAGCAAAGCAGTTAGCCAACACTATTAAAGCGCCAGCAACCGGGGTTTGATTCAGCGGAATCTGTAAGGAGTTTGTACATTTGCCCAGTATCTGTGTGGGCTTCATTTGGGTGCTTTGGTTTCCTCCCACCCTCCAAAATGTATGGTTAATTGGGTGACATGGGTTTAAGTGGGTGGAATCAGCTTCTAACTTGTTCTAAATTTTTTTAAAAATTAAAACAAAATCTTGCAGATCCAAATAAAAAGTTGCCAGGGACTATATTTGCTGGAATTGAGAATAACAGGGGATCTTATTGAAACGTACAAAATTATGAAAGGGATAGATAATACAGAAGCAAAACAGTTCTTTCCACTGTTAGGCAAGGTTAAATCTTGGTGACACAACCTCAAGATTCAGAGTAGTAGATTTAGGCCAGTGGTGAGGAGGTATTACTTTTCCTAGAGAGTAGCAAATCTGTGGAATTCACTGCCCAAGCAAGGAGTAGATGCTGTCTCATTAAAGATGCTTAAAACACAGTTCCCCTAGAATGCATGAAATATATCTAAGTGTTATGGGGAAAAAGAAAACAATAAATGAAAATCAAAAAATGCAAACTCTGGAAATCTGAAACATCAGAAAACATTGGAAAAACTCATGTCAAATGGAAAGAGAAACAGTTAATGTTTGGCTATATGACTCTTTGGCAGAACTGGAAAATTGAGATACATCCAACAATCTGCTGGAGGGACTCAGCAGGTTGAGCAGCATCATTGGGAGAAGAAGAATTGTTGAAATTTTGGGCCAGACCCTTCATCAAATCTTGATCCCAGTAACCCAAATCTCGATGAAGAGTTTTGGTCCAAAATATTGACAATTCTTTTTGTCCCACTGATGGTCCTCAACCCACAGATCCTCCAGCAAATTGCTTGTGGCTCTCAATTCCTGTATCCTGTGTGACTCGTTCAAGTTTATTATCATTAGATTGTACATACACAACCTAATAAAATAGCATCTCTCAATATAGTGTGCACACATACAACTACAAAAGAGATGCACATTAGTTTCAGTAGGAGAGGTGAGGAGGAATGTGTTGAACCAGTGCAATAGGATGAATCAAAATAGCTTATCAACACATATTACCAGTACATTAAGCTTCTTTGTCTGTACAGTGAATGGTTATATGGTTAAATGGGATGATCTGTCTGGCAGGATGAATTTAACAAGTAGGACAAGAAAAATTGAGTCCATGTGATAAAACAAAAGCAGAAGGTGAAAAATGCTGGAAAAAATAAGTACCGTATATTTGGGCTTATAGGTCAACCCCCATTTAATTTGATTATTTTTGAGGGCTTTACGACTCGACCTACGCCAAAATATACGGTAGGTTAGACACCATCTATGGAAAGATAGAGTTGACATTTTAGAGAAAAAGGAACCCTCATCAGACCTCAGAGGAAAAAAAAAAGGTTTGTTTAGCTCATAGCAAAATGGATTAAACAAAGAGAATGAAGACATATGGCAGAAGAGACAAGGTCAAACTACTATTGTTGTGTAATTTGTTAATGGCATAATTCTGATGGAGTGGAATGGACCTACCAGGTCAGATTACTCTCGGGAAAGAAAAAAAGGATGGAGGACTCTTTTGTCAAGAAGAAATATCTTGTTATTTGAAGTTACAGAATCTAATGTTAAGTCTAGAATGCTGCAACATGTCAAAAGAGATGAGATGTTGTTGTGGACAGAAACAGTAAAATGGAAGAGAAAAGTACATAGGCTAATTTGGAAAGTTTGCAGATAACACAAAAGTCATCAACAATGGGGCAAATAATAGACATGGGGAGTGTTTGCTGAAAAGGCACATGACAAGAAACTTAGCATAGAAGAAGTGTGTCGTATTAGGAAGAATGATGAATCAACACTTCAACAATACAATGTGGGGGCAGGAGGGGAAAGAGGATTTGCTCAGAAATCCTCAAAGAATTTTAATCCAAAATTCATTGTTAGAAAAAGTCGTCGAAACACATTCAAGAGAATTAATGGTTGAAAGTACTCCATCAGATTAACTGGACAGGATGATCCAAGAGTATTTCCTAGAACGATGCTCCATTATGAAACAAGATCTTACCTGTCAATACATTGTGCAGCTAGGCAAGCAGTGGTTAATATTTCTTTTATGTGGGTCAACCAGCTAGAAGCCTCCAGTTTGCTCAGCCATCTATCCATATTGTGGGATTGGTCATTTGAAGCTTCGACCAGTTTAATTAAACTCTCCTGAAGAATGTGGTACCTGATGAAATAAAAACACACAAAATGCAACCATGCAAGTTTCTTATACTTAGGGTAGACAGCAGCAATACACAAAACACTTAAGGATCAGTGGGACAGTATTTTTGCCCAACAATCAAATCACTATACTTGCCTGATATTTTATGCAATCATCCTATTATAGCATTTACCAGGGCAAAACAACTACCATACTGTATTGTAGACATTAAGTTTTCCACCTTTTCCTTTGAGCACATTTAAAATAATACACAATTTTAGCCAGTTTACAAGGCAATGAATGATACTGGAGTCTCAGCCTTCACATTTGCAAAATTTAAAATTTCAACCATAACCTTTTTCTGACAGACACTTGAGATATATATGTGGCTAGAGGCTCAAATATTTACGATATCAAGTTTCAATACTACAGACTCAATGCAAATAGATTTTGTTTAAAATGTAAGCACCCTTTGAACTGGAGATAATATTTTTGTTTGGAATAAATACAGTAAAACTCTGATTATCCACGATCTGACCATTTGGCAATCTCAATTGTTCAGATGGCAATTTTGCTTCACTCAACCAAGACTCACTTGGGACCAGTTCCTGAACTCACCTGAATAATGCTGAATAACATACTTAAAACCTGACTAAAAGTCTTTTCAGGAATGACATTCAATAGGTCAGAAAATTCACCAGTTCATCATGCTGATGAGGGTCTATTTGAGTTATGGATTCCTTGCCAATTTATAGCGGAACTGTTATTTCAACCACGTTATTTACATTTTTATGTCATTACTTTCATGTTGAAAGACAAGTTTTTTCTATTATGCTTTAAGCATTCTGACAAACCTTCACTTCCACTGACCTTATTTCTCCCATTAGCCCAAATATAAAAGTAAGCTTTTAGTTTTATGAAAAAATCAAATGAGAATAATGTTTGCATGGTTTTAAATAATGACATTGAAGAACTAAAAACTACAATTACACCAATTGGGCAATTTTATCTTTCCACATTTTAATCATTGCTGTCAAATTTATTTATTTTACACATTTATAACAAAATAATACATATCAGTGAAATTTATAAAATCAAAATGCATAGTGGACAATAGGTGTAATAAGAGAATGGTCATGTGTACTACAGTAAAACTATGATAATCTGATACCTTAGTATTCAGAAATCCCAATGGTTCATCTTTTGGCTCATCAGGGCCCTATTCTCACACTCATTTTATTTTTGTTCCCATTCTACTTTTTGAACACAGTTTTGTTTTCCCACACATGTTTGAAACTCACTTTGTACACTGGGAAATGTATCATACAAATGAGAAAAATCTTAAAAAGGCCAAATTCAAAGAGTGTTGGAACAGTGTCTCATAGTTTGTAAAATCTGCTTGGTTGACACGAAATTCCTAAAAGGTGCCAGATTATCTGAGTTTTACTGTTCTACACTTGTTGCCCAGAGTTACATCCTTCTAAAATTGCCACGTGCTTTGTCATCTCTCATATGAACAAGTGTCTTGGTTGTGATATGGTTATATTCCAAGCAGTCCATCATCAAATGGTCTCTATTAAAACTATCTCTCTTTACACCTTCCTGTCAATTTCATCTATTCAGAGGTTTGCATTCTTTCTGATTCTGGCATTTATGTCACCCATGAAGATTGGTGCTGGACTCCTTCCTAGATGCAGGTCAGATCTTTTAGAAGAAGTGCTTTCTTGGCCTCATCAGCAGTTCAGATGGTTCAGCACAAGCACCTGGTAAACTACTGCGTTTATTTCAATTAGAGCAAGCTGGACTGTCATATTTGCATATCACATTGAGTATATTTTTAAAAAAAAGATATTGGACTAGCTCATTCACAATTCTAAATCCTTGAGGTAGCGTTTTTTTGTCTAGTTTGCTATTATTCAAGATGTATCCGACATCCCGTCTTTTGATCTGGCCATTTCCCACTGGTCATGTTTCACTCAGGTTATCACCATTTGTTAAATTACATTTTTTTAAAAAATCTTACTTTATTACTTAAAATGGGAGATAAGAAAGGAGGGCACCATTTACTGCATGATAGTTTTATGATGACATATTACTTTCCTCACAAATAATGTGGACATTAAAAAGCTCAAGTATGGTTTATAAATCATAAAATGTATTCAATGTATCGTATGGAATGAACCAAATTGTTGTTCTCCTTTCATGACAATTTGGATGATCCTAAGCGTGCATTTCTGTCAGTAATGTTACTCCAAAAAACTTCATTTTGCATCCATGAACAGATACTTATCAAAAGCAGCACAAATTCAACAGCTGTGATTTTTATTTACCTCTCAATGGACTTGTGAATTCGTCTCCACTGAGGGTAATGTGCTTCCTGTTCAAAGCCACCTCCTTTAGTTCTGGCTTGCTGAGCAGCAGTAATTGATCTGGTATCAATTATATAACCACGTTTCCCAGGCCGTAAAGTGGCATTAATCAATCTTTCATCTTCCTTGCACCGTCTTCCATTGGTTCCAGTCAAAGGTTGCGCACTGTGCATCATTACCTTAAAATGTTTCATTATTAAATTGAATTTTTTTTTAATGGCTATGGTTAAATAAATAACGTCATTATAAGATAATCAATCAGAAGTAATACCATAAATTTGATTCCGTTTAAATATTTGTCTGTCCCAGTGTTTCAGAAGCAATTTTTTTTTGCTTGCTTATTACTTAATGAATTGGGATTTTATAATCCCATTGTGAGTAGTGAAGCTCACTGTCGACTTTGACGTAAACTTCCCAGCGAGTGCAAGCTACAATCTATCCTATTGGTTGTGTAGCTCATCAATAGAGTTTTTTCACAGACAACCAGTAAGTACTAAATTTTAAATGACAACTTTATCTAATCCAGAGCAAAATGAAATAATATCGACAAACAAGATTAAGGTAGAATCTTAAGTGTCAAGTTTTTTTAAAAAAGATATGCAAAGTAAATAGTTTAACAATAAACTGAGGGAGTTACAGTCACAATTTTCTTCAAGGCTTTTAGGGCCAGAATGGAGATTATGCCATAATTATGAACAATGCTTTTACCATAATTATGAATTGTTTGCCATTAAAAAACAATGTTACTTCACATTCAGATGGTTTTCCTCCATTGCATTCAACAGCAGGAATATTTCATGAATTGTTCAAGTTTGTCAGTTTTCCTCAACCACACTGAATTTGCTTACAACACTAGATCCTGGAAAGCAGCAAGGAATTGCTCATAACAATTTCTGGATTCTAAAGCAACAGGAGCATATAAAAACTCGATTATTAGGCTTTTGTGGCCTCTATTAATGTCACTTAAAATTCCAGACCATATTAGAGTACTCCAATGTTTCTTTTAATATGTGTTGCTTCTAATTTTTTTTAAAGTTTAATGAAGAAAACTTCTACCAGCAAACCCAAGCAATATTAGAAATGTTCAAGTACTTGAAATTTGAATTAAACCATCTTGGTGATGCATACTTATTCCCAGATTTTTGGATGCAGATTGCTATTTAATGTGGTTCATCATTTCAAGCAGCACCAAAACCTCCATTCCAATACCAAAACATCTTTTTAGGAAATTGGGACTTCCTTAATGCCATACATTAGCAGAGTATACTGATACAGATCAAATCCTTCAGTCACACTTTACATTTTCTTCCATTAAAAAAAAAGCAAAGAAAAAGAGTGAACAGAGACATGACAACACATTTTCAAGTTGGGTTTTCAAAAGGCTGCCTTACAAATTCCCCAGATTTCTGTTTTCTTCCTACTTCTATTGTCAATTTATGTAAACTTCTGAGGAAAATGTTAATTTCATTAGCTCATAATGCTTCTCAGAAATTAGTGAGGTTGACCATACAGCAATCTACCATAATCCTCACCCCAATACCATGATCAACAGTTCTTAAAGTATGATTAGCATCACAAGTTTCCTAGATGAAAAAGAAAGCAGACTTTAACTAACTGCCACTCCATAGTGATTGAGCAACCTTTTCCATGAAAATGCTCCATCTTTCACACCTGTCTTTCATAGTCAGGTCTTACAGCTGGTAACATTGCTGGTTTCAGTCAATGTCAGGTATTTTCATTTTGCCAAGTTGCTCCTTGCCTGAAGCCCACTAGAGGTGTTATATTTTATGCCCTATGGCGAGGAGGTCTATGACAGGTTGAACTAAAACATATTTATTTTATTTATTGTATTAGGCAATTTAAAAACTCAATAATAATTTTGAAAATGATCTGCCATCTTTTTCCTGATGTTTAGCAAGTTTAGCATTTAGGTGAACAGATGTAGCTAAAAACTAAGTATTGCATTCCTAAAATTCCATTAACACTAGTGCACCATTTACAATTAAAAATCAACAGTTTGAAGAGGCTGCAAAGCCTGCTACTGACCCATTCGCTTGCATATACTGAGAGGCAATTCTTTTTTTTTTTAAATTTAATTTTTTTATTTTTCACACCATAAATCACATTAGCCATGATATACACAATTTCTTTTTCACACATATACAGTGACTTTTTCTCCACCCCCCCCTTTCCTCCCAAACCACCCCCCCACCCCCCCCTCTCATCCATTTTAGGTATACAATCTAGGTTGCATTAATCCAGTCAGACAATGTTGTCATTCAACAAAATTACACCAGAAATTCTACTGGGTCCATTCTTTTCTTTCCTTCTCCTTCCATCAACTTAGGTAATGTTTGTCCCCGGTAGGTTTTCGCTATTGTATTTAATGTAAGGCTCCTATACTTGTTCGAATATTTCAATATTATTTCTTAACCAATATGTTATTTTTTCTAATGGAATACATTTATTCATTTAAATTTGGTAGTTTATTCCTTTTAATTTGGTTATGTATTCCATTAATATTTAAAGACATATAGTTCAGCGTAGCCCTTTTATATTTTGTTTATCTTCTCTTTCCGTTTTTCCATCATTACCTTTCCTCCTTTTCCATTTCTGTTTTCTTATTTTCAACTCTTTATAAGACAACATTCCTACAACATCCAACATTTTCCTTATTCTCCTATTTCTATCTTATTTATCCCCAATCTCCCATTCACCTCCTGAGTTGTCCTTTATCCCTTGTCGGACAACCACATCTCCCCTCTCCATTTGGATTTGCGAATCCACTCGCAAGCGTCAACTGATTTTGCAGTGACCGCTATTTCCCCCCACCCCGCCTCCCCCAGAAAAGATTTCACTTTTCATATGTCACAAAGGTCACTCTTTTAATTCCCTCCTATTCTCTCTATTCCATTACCTTCCCTTATTAATTCTTGTCTATACTATCTATATTTTCCTCTAAGTACAGATACATTCACGTATGCTCCTTGTCTCTATTCACTCTTATACCTCTTTACCCGCATACATATCAATCGTGATCATTTTTACTCTCATTACCCGTCTTCATCCCTCAGTCTATTTTTGTCTTTACCCACATACATATCAATCATGATCATTTTAACTCTCATTACCCGTCTTCATCCCTCAGTCTATTTTTGTAATTGTTCTGCAAATTTTCGTGCTTCTTCTGGATCCGAGAATAGTCTGTTTTGTTGTCCTGGAATAAATATTTTCAATACCGCTGGATGCTTTAGTATAAATTTATACCCTTTCTTCCATAAAATCGCCTTTGCTGTATTGAACTCTTTTCTCTTCTTTAGGAGTTCAAAACTTATATCTGGATAAATGAAGATTTTTTGCCCTTTATACTCCAGTGGTTTGTTGCCCTCTCTTACTTTTTCCATTGTCTTCTCCAGTACCTTTTCTCTTGTAGTATATCTTAGGAATTTTACTACAATAGATCTTGGTTTTTGTTGTGGTTGTGGTTTAGAGGCCAATACTCTATGTGCCCTTTCTATTTCCAATTCTTGCTGTAGTTCTGGACATCCTAGGGTCTTAGGGATCCACTCTTTTATAAACTCCCTCATATTCTTGCCTTCTTCATCTTCCTTAAGGCCCACTATCTTTATGTTATTTCTTCTGTTATGGTTTTCCATTGTATCTATTTTTTGAGCTAGTAGTTCTTGTGTCTCTTTAGTTTTTTTATTAGATTTCTCCAATTTCTTTTTTAAGTCTTCTACCTCCATTTCTGCTGCTACTGCCCGCTCTTCCATCTTGTCCATTTTCTTTCCCATTTCTGTTAAGGTCATCTCCATTTTATTTATTTTCTCTTCTGTGTTGTTTATTCTTTTTCTTAAATCCTTAAATTCCTGTGTTTGCCATTCTTTAAATGACTCCATGTATCCTCTAATAAGAGCAAGTATATCCTTTACCTTGCCTTTCTTTTCTTCTTCTATTTCACCATACTCTTCCTCTTCTTCTTCCTCTGGGTTGGCCATCTGTTGTTTCTTTGCTGCCCTTTCCTCCTCTTCTTTCTTGTTTCCATTGTCTTCTGTGGTCTCTTCTTGCTGCAGGTGTTCTGCAGCTGTCGTTGCCGGCTGTGGAGATCGACTCCCCAGCTGGTCCCCCCTCCCGTCGGTGTGTTTTTTTTCATTCGCATCGCGCACTTTTACTCGGCTCTGCGAGCCATTTTTGTAGTCCATTATTTACCGACCTGAGGGAGCGGGTTTCTCTCTCCGCAGCGGGCCTCTTCGGACAGGTAAGGCCTTCACCTTTTTCCTCCTTTGTCTTCTCTTCCTCTCTTCTTACCGTTGCTTTCGACTTTTCTTTTTTTGTCGCCATCTTCTTTCAACCTTTATACTCACTTTTCTGTAACTTTTATTTCTGTGCCTTTGTGTTTTCTCTTGTTTTTCCCGACTTTTCTGGAGAGGGCTGGAGTTCACCGTCCGGCCACTACTCCATCACGTGACTCCTCCCTACTGAGAGGCAATTCTTTAGGAAAACAAAATGTAACTGCTTTGAAATGCAGACCAACAGGAAGTTCTTCTTTGATTGAAGTTCCTCCAACACAACTGGAGAGCTTTAACTTATTCTGAACTTTTAGAATGCAACTGGCATGATCCTGATGAGGCAGAACAATGGCACCATACATCCCCAGGAATGCCAATGACAAGTGCTGCTCAAAATAGCCTACAGATTCAGCTTCAGGTTAAGCATCTACTCAAGGAGCCTCATTAAGATGAAATTTATTAAGCCCTACAGCCATACTATTGGGACTGGATTTTCAATGGCAACCTTAACAGTATGACAATGGAGTACAATGGACCCCATCCACCCCTCATTGTCTGTTACCAAAAGTTCTTAAATCACCCACTGTGGTCCACCTACCCTTCATCCATTCCCCCCCCCACCCAAATCATACACAGCCAGTACCCAGTCACTCATTGTGCATGATCTGCAGACTCTCCACACTCAAAATCACTCTTCTACTGTTGTTCACCAATCTCACTCCCGAATGTAAACCCATCGTCGCCAAAAGTTGACAGATCAGTGCTGGGGACAGGGCCTTTATTCTACTCAACGAGGGGATCATTGAGGCCAGCACCAGCCTATCAAGTTTGCTCAACTTCAATCTACTGGAGTCATTGATGGGGCATCAATTTTATTCGCCATAGAATGAAGACACGTCCATGCTGCTCGACTATCCTGACCCTGCGTGCAAGAGAAAACCCAAATTATGCTTTTATTTTTTTTCTTGTAGAAATCTCATACTGCCACATTATTTCCACTTGAAAAGCTGGTTGGACTCACAGCACCAGCAATAAATAAAAAAATCCTTCAGAATTGAACCTCAATCACGACCGCACTCCAAATCACATTCTAATCTGCATTATCTATGGTATGAAAATTACACAATCATACATCTTCCACGCTGAAAAAAGACACAGAGACACAGCTATTATAGCAGAGATGGTCATCACCTCAGAAACATTGTCCATTCCTGCTTCCCTTCTGTCTCCTCTCTGGCTACCACCAACCTTCTTTTGAATTGCATCTTCCTATCATCATCCTATCTTTTCATTTCCTCTCGCCAATCCTTTTTCTACCCTTGGCTCTTACTGTTCCCAGTCCATCTCCTTTCCTTTAACAAGGAAAATTGCACAATTAAATGATTGACTGCAAATCTACAGATTTTAGAACGCATTCAATTTAAACTGTAATTTTAATGTAACTTACTATTATTAGGTTTAGTATTATTTTTATTACAATTAAACTTAGTAATCACACTACCAATTATGCCCTTGTTATATTGCAAATGTATTGACATGATTTTTTAATTCCCTACATTTACACCCACCTATCAATTCCTGCCATTGATTGCATTACAACATATTAAAATAGATTTGCCCCAGACTAAATAGCTGTACATCGATCACATAAAATTTATAAATTTATGACGTGCATAATTAAGCTGAGAATACTCAGTACTACAATAAATGAGAACGTGCCATAATATTTAAGCATTTTTATTTTCTTCATTGAAACATTTTGCTTCCTTAAATGCATTTTTAAAGTTTCTGTTTGAATCACCCCAAGAACTGATGTACTTCTTTGAATGCATCCTTTAGAACAGTTTCCTAATTGAGCATAATTCAGAACTCAAAAGGAATATATGGCCAAATTCTGCATTTTCTGGATTGTTTACATCTTAGTTTCATTAATTCAGGAATGTACTAATAATTAACAGATCAAAAGCAAGTAGAAATAGCATTTTTGAACTACCCAAATGCTTTGAATATTTTCATCAGTGACAACTATTATCTAAGATTTAATCTATGCACCAAGACAAATGAACATTTTTGGAAATGAATTACATATAGCTCAATGAGGGAAAATTTTAAGACTGAGCATTTGATATAATTGTTTTAAAATGGTAATCATCTATTTTTTTTTTAAATAAACCTGTTGAAATCAAAATGAATCTGTTGTTTTAAGACCGCATGAAATGCACGGCATTTTTAGTTACGAATACAATGAAAGATCTTAAATTATTAAGCAATTAATCTGCATACATTAAAATGTATTCTGAGATACTTCCTTTATTAGATGAGAGTTTACAAATATCTGAGCTTGGCTTAACATGTTACCACTCCAACACTGTCATCCTGCTTGTTCTTTCCATCCTTACCCTTTCTCGGCACCTAAAAATATTTTTAATTTTTCCAAGTTTTGATCAAAGGATAATCTTAACAAAGCTGCACACCTTTGCTCTGTCTGCTGCATGGCCCTGCCAGTGGCCAACCATTTCAATTCTATACCCATTGCCCCATGGACTAGAGTGCTGCCAAGTTGAGGCCTCTCATAAATTTGAGAAACAACGCCTTATATTCCATCTCAGCATTCTCCAACCAGACAGCATTAATATCAACTCTAATTTCCATTAACCCCCTTCCCCTCATCCATCTGTCTCCCCTTCTCTAGCTCCCCAGCCCTTTCCATTCCTTCTCTCATCAGAGAGCCATCTTTCTTAACCCCTTCCTCCAGTCACCTTTCTTTTCCCCCTCCAGTCACCTTTCTTTTCCCCCTCCCATCTGCACCAACTACTTCTTTTCCTTTCTCCCTGCACCCATCTTATTATTCAGATGTCTGTCTGATTTTTGGCACTCCTCAAAAGGGGCTCAACCTAAAAACACCGGCCACTGACTTGCTTTCTCTGGATCCTGTGATACCTACTGAGCTTCTCTAGCACGTGTACTGCACTGGACTGCAGCACCTGGAGATTTCTTGTTTATCATCTTAAACATTACTGTTGTTTCTCACTCCCACAAATGTTGTATACATGATTAGTATTCATCAATTTCCTCTTTTATTACAAGAGATATTTAAGACAGCAGACTACCAGCTTGGTTAAATAAACAAGATTTAAGGACCATCTCCTCTTGAAGATCAGATTGGTCTCCTTTGTATGGATCTAAAAGCGATGGCCAGGGGTGAGGGTGGGGTGGTGGTGGGGAGTTACCAAAGAAAAAGAACTAGAGGACATGGGTCCAAATGGAATAATAGTTTAACACGGATAAGTTGGGTTGAAGGGCCTGGGCCGTAGTGTTCTGAATATTAGTATTATACAAATATTATTAATATTACACAAAATTCAAAATTACAAACCTGATTTTACACAAGTGACAAACCTGTTGGAAGAAATTAAATTGCAGAATGGTCAATAGTCTGGAAAAGTATTGTGAAAGGGCACAGTTACATTTTCTCAAAAAAATTGAAATCATCGCCAGGATTTTGTACTGTGCTCTTGACTAATTTGAGCATCTCACCAACTGCAAATATCATTTACAAAGACAAATGTATCATTAGTTAAAACTTGATTAAGAAACACTTTTGATTTAGAATTCCATAAATAAATGTCTGGGACAATATATTTCAACATTATTCAATAACAGGTAAAAGTTCCAACGACTTAGGCTACGATAAATATTCAGCAGTAGTTTAAGAAAATTAAGTATAATTTTTCTACATTTGCCTTTGACACCATAGCTTAAAAAACTTCAGTAATTTTTGTCTAGCCCAAGTACATGGATAGATACAAGATGAGTACAGATAAATTTGGGAAATTACCTAGTGTGCATTCATGTCCACATTTCTATACAAAAGCCACATCATCTTAAATACTCACCATTCCATTTTTTTTATGATAGTAGCTGAGGACCGGGAAGCGACCACCTTGACGAAATGTAGCAACTTTTTTCAGGATCTCATCATCAATTGACTTTGGCACCGTGACAATGGGAGGATAAGATGGGCAGACAGTGAAATCTTTGTTAACGTAACTTAGTCGCCATTCATCTGTCTGATAAAAGGAATGCCAAAATTATTTTGATTTCAAAATACTTTCTTTCAAATCAAACAACTCAATTTTAACATTTAAAGATTTACATCAGAGTTTGTTTATTGTCATACAGCCGAACAAATACTTCTTAAAAAAAAAACAGAATAATTCAGCACAGAAACAGGGCCATCAACCATTCTAATCTGTGCCAACTATTATTGTCCCTTGGCTCACTGATCTGCACACCAACCATACCCATCCATACCCCTTCAATCCACGTACCTGTCCAAATTCTTCTTACAAATTAAAATTGAGCCTGTTTTCACCACTTCAGCTGGCAGCTCATTCCACACTCCCACCACCTTTCATCCTTTACCCATGTCCTCTAGGTTTGTATCTCATCTACCAACAGTGGAAAAAGCCTATTTATTCTATCTGGACTCCTCATAACTTTAAACACCTCTACCAAATCTCACCCCATTCTTCCACACTCCAGAGAATGAAACCCTAACCTGTTTAACCTATCCCTGTAACTCAGATCCTGAAGTCCAGGCAACAGACAAGTAAATTTTCTTTGCACACTTTCAATTTTATTGATATCTTTCCTGTAATTAGGTGACCAAAACTGTACACAATGCTCCAAATATGACCTTACCAACATATTTTCCGTAACATCCCAACTCCTGTATTCAATACTTTGATTTATGAAGACTAATATGCCAAAAGCTTTCTTTACAACTCTATCCACGTGCGACACCACTTTCAGAGAATTATGTACCTGTATTTCCAGATCTCTCCATTCTACCACACTGTTCAGTGCCCTACCATTTACTGTGTATGCCCTTTCTTGGTTTGTCCTTCCAAAATGCAATATGTCACACTTGTCTGCATTAAATACTTCAAAGCTGTCCACAATACCACCAATCTTTGTGTCATCTGCAAATTTGCTGATCCAATTTACCACATTATCATCCAGATCATTGATATAGATGACAAATTATAATAGTCCCAGCACTGAATCCCGAGGCACGCCAATAGTCACAGGCCGGTTTGATAAGTAATTATCCACTACCACTCTCTGGCTTCTCCCATCCAGTCAATGTCAAATCCAGTTGACATCTCCCCATGTATACGTAGCTCTGAACCTTCTTGACTAACCTCCTAAGTGGGACCTTGTCAAAGGCCTTACTAAAGACCATGTAGACAACATTCACAGCCTTTCCTTCATCAACGTTCCTGGTAACCTCCTCGAAAAACTAAGTTTGGTTAAACACAACCTATCACACACAAAGCCATGTTGACTATCCCTAATCAGTTCCTGGCTATCCAAATACTTGTATATCCGATCCCCAAGAACACATTCTAATAACTTACCTACTACTGACATCAGGCTCACCGGCCTCTAATTTGCAGGATTACTTTTGGAGCTCTTTTAAACCAGGGGTGTCAAACTCAAATTCACGGAGGGCCAAAATTAAAAACTTGGACTAAGTCGAGGGCCGAACTAAATATTTATTGAAAATTTTCAACAACATCTGCATGTTTTCTCTTCTTTCAACATATGTAATGTTAAACTTTTTCTTATTAAAATAAATGTTTAATAATAGTTTTGGATAAACTCTTTCCAGAAGCATTAACAAATGAGAAATAAAATATTCAATAAATAATATTTCTCTATAGAGGATTTGTCAAATGTTGCTAGTGTGCTGACGAATAGTAAAATCTGAGGGCTATTGAGAATGTGGGAGAATAACATGATTCCTGAAACAATCAAATGGGTGACTGATTGTGGGCATGAACTCTAGCAGGGTTATTTGCCATGCCCTTTTTCCATTGGTACAGATATCCTTTGATTTACACACTTTTCAAGTTTTATGCCTAATGAGCTTGTATCCAGGTGCAGGACCATTTTTAACCAGGAATATATTTATCACTGTGACATGAAACTATTGGAAGATCGTTTTATCTTGAGATTAAAGTTCATAATACTTACTCAGGCCTGTGTGCGGGAGAGCGGGGTTTGCGGGCGATCGGGTTGCACAACGACAGTGCGGGGCATCGGCTCTCGCTGCAGGGCGGCATCTCAGCGGATCAGCGGCCCCGTCACCGTGAGTCGCGGGTCGGCCTGTGGCAGGGAGGGGGAGTGGGCAACGGTCCTGGCGAGGTCAGGCCCGAGGCCTCCGATTCCGGGCGCTGGGAAGCGGTCTTGGCTTCCCCTGACACCGGCCAGGCCGCGCTGCGGTGGGGGGTCGGGCGGGGGGACACGACAGTGCGTGGGCATTGGCTCTCGCTGCAGGGCGGCATCTCGGCGGATCAGCGGCCCCGTCACCGTGAGTCGTGGGTCGGCCTACGGCAGGGAGGGGGAGTGGGCAACGGTCCTGGCGAGGTCAGGCCCGAGGCCTCCGGTTCCGGGCGCTGGGAAGCGGCCTTGGCTTCCCCTGACATCGGCCAGTCCCCAAAACCAGAGTCCACGGTGAGACCCTGCAACGTAAACAGAGGAGGTGGGGGCGATTAGCGGGCTGACGCCAATGCATTCTGGGATTTATAGTATTAGCTGTGCATGCGCTCTACTGGCGCAGCGGCCAGCGGGCCACCTCTAATACATTTTTGAAATGATCTTGCGGGCCAGAGTTTGACATGTGTGCTTTAAACAATGGAACAATGTGAGCTACCCTCCAATTCAGCGGCACAACACTTTTGGCTAAGGTCATTTTAACTATTTCTGCCAGAGGAGTCAAGTGATGGAGTAGTGGCCGGTAAGGGAACTCCAGCCCTCTCCAGAAAAGTTAAAAAAAAAATAGAGAAAAAACAAAGGCACAAACATAAAAACCATAACAAAGTGAAAGTAAAAGTGTGGAGAAAATGGCAGCGAAGAAAGAAAAACCAAAAACGGGAAGAAAAGAAGAAGGAAGGATGTCGGAAGAAGAAGGTGAAGGCCCACCGTGGAGAGAGAAGCCCGCTCCCTGAGGTCAGTGGAAGCCCCGAACTCGGGACTACAAAAATGGCTCACGGAGCCAAACGAAAGTGCGCGATCGCGCATGCGCAATGCGCAAGACAAAAATAACACTGACGGGAGGGGGGACCAGCTGAGGAGTAAATCTCCACAGCTGAAACAGACAACTACAACACAACAGCAAGACTCTCAACAGGAAAACATAGAAAATAACAAGAACAAGAAGGAAGAGAATAAAAATAAGAAATCAAAGAAACAACAGATGACCAACCCAGAGGAAGAAGACCAACACCAAGACACTTCTAATAAAAATAAGAAGACCAAAAATATCCAACAAAATGAAACAAACAACCCAACAAGAAAACCAGAAGAGACAGAGGTAAAGGACACAGATCCTAGAGTGGGCTCAGAAGAAGAGGAGGAAGAACACAGAGAAATGGAAGATGAAGGGAAGGGCAAGTACATGGATATATATTTTTTTTAAATATATGGAAACAGTAAAAGAATGGCAGTCACAAGAATTCAGTGAAATAAAAAGAAGAATAAAAAGTACAGAAGAAAAAGTGAATAGATTAGAGATGATCATGACAGATATAGGAAAAAGAGTAGACAAGGTGGAAGAATGAGAAACAGCCATAGAAATGGAAGTAGATGACTTAAAAAAGAAATTAGAAGAATCTGATTAAAAAGTTAAAAGATACACAGGAGCTGTTAGCTCAGAAGATAGATATAATGGAAAATTATAATAGAAGAAACAATATAAAGATAGTGGGCCTTAAGGAAGATGAAGAAGGCAAAAATATGAAAGAATTTATAAAAGAATGGATCCCCAGGGTCCTAGGAAGACCAGAATTACAGGAAGAAATGGAAATAGAAAGGGCACACAGAATATTAGCCCCTAAACCACAACCACAACAAAAACCAAGATCCATTCTAGTAAAATTCCTAAGATATACAACAAGAGAAAATATATTGGAGAAGGCAATGAAAAAAATAAGAGAAGACAAAGAAACCACTGGAATACAAGAGTCAAAGAATTTTTTTCTATCCAGATATAAGTTTTGAACTCCTGAAGAAGAGAAAGGAGTTCAATGCAGCAAAAACGACCCTATGGAAAAAAGGTTATAAATTTATGTTAAAATACCCAGCGGTACTTAAAATAGTTATTCCGGGGCAGCAAAACAAACTATTCTCGGATCCGGAAGAAACACCAAAATTTTCAGAACAACTACAAAAACAGACAGAGAGATGAAGAGATGTAACAAGAACAAAAATGACAACAAACTATATGTATGTGTGTATGTAGGTATATATATATATATATATGTATATGTGTGTATGTATATATGTATATGTGTATATATAAAAACTAGAGTATAGGTAAGAACTAAGAAGGGAAAGAAAGGGAAGAAAGGAAGTAAGGAGGGAATTAAGAGAGTGACCTTTGTTATACATGAAGATTAAAATCTTTTCTGGGGGGGGGTTGGGTGGGGAAGAATTACAGTCACTGCGAAATCAGTTGACGCTTGCGAGCGGATTTGCAAATCCAAATGGAGAGGGGAGATGTGGTTGCCCGACAAGGGACAAAGGGCAACTCAGAAAGGGGAGGGACTATTGGGGTTAAAGGAATTTTAGATATGAGAATAGTGGAAATATTTTATGTTTTAGAAATGTTGTCTTATAATGTGTTCAAAAAAAAAAGCAGAAATGGATAAGAAGGGAAGGTGGTGATGAGGAAACGGAAAGATAAACAAAGTATGAAATGGCTATGTTGAACTATATGACTTTAAATATTAATGGAATACATAACCAAATCAAAAGGAAGAAACTGTTAAATTTACTGAAAAAAGAAAAAATTGATATAGCATTCGTACAAGAAACACATCTCACAAGTGGAACACAAGAAATTAAAGAGAGATTGGATAGGACATGTAACAGCAGCATCATATAATTCAAAAGCCAGAGGAGTAGCTATATTAATCAATAAAAATGTACCAATCAAAATAGAAGAGGAAATAATAGATCCAGCAGGGAGATATGTAATGATAAAATGTCAGATATATTCCGAATTTTGGAATTTACTCAATCTATATTCACCTAATGAAGAAGATCAAAAATTTATGCAAGATATCTTTTTGAAGATAGCAGATACGCAACGGAACATACTAATAGGAGGGGATTTTAACCTTAATTTGGACTCAAACATGGATAAAACAGGAAAAAAAACTAACAGAAAGAACAAAGTAACCAAATTTATAATTAAATCGATGCTAGAAATGCAACTTTTGGATATATGGAGGAAACAACACCCAAAGGAAAAGGAATATTCATATTATTCGGGTAGACATAAAACATACTCAAGGATAGACCTATTCCTGTTATCAGCCCACATTCAAGGAGGAGTTAGGAAAACGGAATATAAAGCTAGACTATTATCGGACCACTCACCCCTATTATTGGCAATAGAGCTAGAGGACATCCCACCAAGAATGTATAGATGGAGATTAAACTCCATGCTACTTAAAAGACAGGATTTTAGAGAATTCATTGAATGACAAATTAAAATGTACTTTGAAATAAATACGGAATCAGTGAAAGACAAGTTTATACTATGGGACGCAATGAAAGTGTTCATCAGAGGGCAAATAATAAGTTATGTAACTAAGATGAAGAAGGACTACAATCGGGAAACAGAACAGTTGGAAAGGGAAATAACAAATATAGAAAAAGAATTAACAATAAAGGAAGATACAACTAAAAGAAGAGAATTGGCAGACAAAAAAATAAAATATGAAACACTAAAAACATATAAGGTGGATAAGAACATAATGAAGACAAAACAGAAATATTATGAGCTAGGAGAAAACAAACGCACAAAATTCTATCGTGGCAGCTTAAGACAGAATAAACTAAAAGAATGGTATTGGCATTAAGGAAAAAGGACAAACAAATTACATATAATCCAACGGAGATCAATGAAAACTTCAGGGAATTCTACGAACAACTAAATCAAACTGAAAACGAAGGGAAAGAAGACAAAATAGATGAATTTCTAACTAAAATTGAACTACCGAATTTACAAACAGAGGAGCAAAATAAATTAATAAAACCATTTGAAATAGAAGAATTACAGGAGATATAAAAAAACTACTGATCAATAAAACACCAGGAGAGGATGGATTCCCAATAGAATTCTATGAAACATTTAAAGACTTATTAATTCCTCCCCTCCTGGAAGTAATCAACCAGATTGATAAAACACAATGCGTACCAGATTCATACAAAACAGCAATAATTACAGTAATACCAAAGACAGGGAAAGATCCACTTGCACCAACGTCATATAGACCGATATCTCTATTTAACACAGATTATAAGATAATAGCTAAACTATTAGCAAACAGATTGGCCGACTATGTACCAAAAATAGTAAATCTAGACCAAACTTGATTTATTAAAAAAAGACGAACAACAGACAATATCTGTAAATTTATTAACTTAATTCATGCAGTAGAAGGAAATAAAACTCCAACAGTAGCGGTTGCTTTAGACGCAGAGAAGGCCTTTGACAGAGTAGAATGGAATTATTTATTCAAAGTACTAAAAAAATTCAGCCTACCAGAGAAATATATTAATTGGATTAAAGCATTATATAAGGGGCCATTGGCGAAAGTGACAGTAAATGGATATATATCAAAACAATTTAACTTAAGCAGATCAACAAGGCAGGGATATCCACTATCTCCCTCACTGTTCGCGTTAGCTATAGAACCACTAGCAGAACTGATAAGAACAGAAAATAAAATAAGAGGGATAAAAATAAAAGAGAAGGAATATAAAATCAGTCTATTTGCAGATGACGTTATAATATACTTAACAGAACCAGAAATATCAATAAAAGAATTACATAGGAAATTGAAGGAATATGGAGAAGCATCGGGGTACAAGATCAACGCAAATAAAAGTGAAGCAATGCCAATGAATAATGCGGATTTCACAAAGTTTAAGAAAGAATCGCCATTTAGATGGCAAACACAAGCAATGCGATACCTAGGTATACAACTAAATAAAAACCTTGGCCATCTATATAAACTCAATTACCATCCATTAATTTAAAAATTACAAGACGACTTAGAGCATTGGAAAGACTTACCACTAACACTGATAGGAAGGATAAAATGTATTAAAATGAATATTTTCCCAAGGATACAATACCTATTTCAGTCATTACCAATACACCTAACAGAGAAATTCTTCAAGGAGTTAAAGAAAATAATAAGGAAATTCTTATGGAAAGGGGGGAAACCGAGGATAGCACTAGGTAAATTAACAGAATGGTACAAACAAGGAGGCTTACAACTACCAAACTTTAAAAATTATTATAGAGCCACACAATTAAGATACCTATCAGATTTTTATCAAACAAGGGAAAAACCAGATTGGACCAGATTAGAACTAGATAAAATAGGGGAGAAGATACCTGAACATATACTATATAAATGGGATGAAAAATTGGTGCAACGTAGGAATTCACCGGTATTGCATCATCTGCTCAACATTTGGAAGAAGATTCACGTAGAAAGGAATAAAACAAATTACCAACTACCAAAACTAATATTGACGCAAAATCAGCTAATCCCTTTCCCAATAGATAACCTTTCCTTCAGAGAATGGGAGAGAAAAGGGATCAAAAGAATAGAAAATTGTTTTTCAGGAAATAAATTATTATCCTTTGAACAAATGAAGGATAAATATAATATAACTCACGATACAATGTTTGCATACCACCAACTGAAAACCTACTTGAAGGACAAATTGGGAAACAGTCTGAGGTTACCAGAAGGAAGGAATTTTGAATATGTGATTACAGACACAATGATAATTTAAAAATTTGTAAAAAACATGAACATCAAACTGCAAGAAAAGGAGAACGAGGAAACAAACGGTAAACCTTAACAAAAATGGGAACAAGATCTAAACATAAAGATAAAGAATGCAACATGGGAGATGCTATGCTCCAGAACTATGAGAAATACAATAAACACGAGGTTACGCATGATACAATATAACTGGATACACAGGCAAAACATCACACCTCAAAAGTTAAATAAATGGGACCCAACAGTATCAAACAGATGTTTTCGCTGTAAAAAGGAAATGGGAACAACAATTCATGCAATTTGGACATGTGAGAAAGTGGAAAAATTTTGGGAAGATCTAAACCAGATATTAAATAAAATCACAAAAAGCAATATACCAAAAAGCCCAGAGATCTTCCTCCTAAATAATATAAGAAACAAAGAATTTGGACTCGATTTGGATGGAGCACAAAAAAGATCTGTTATGATAGCCCTCGCTGTAGCAAAAAAATGTATTATGTCAACCTGGAAATTAGAAGACAACTTGAGAATACAACAATGGTACATAGAAATGAATAAATGTATTCCATTAGAAAAAATAACATATAATTTAAGAAATAACATTACAATATTCGAACAAATATGGGAGCCATACATGAAACACAATAGAGAAATCCTACCATGGACTTCCACCACCTAAAATGACGGAAGGAGAAGATAACGAAAAGAACTGACTCAGTAAAATTTCTTGTTTATTTTTATTAAGTGACAACATTGTTTAACGGGTTTAATGTATCTTATAGATTGAACTTCAAATAAATGGGGAAGGGGGTGAGGGGAGGGGGAAAAGGGGGAGAAAATGACACTGCATATATTTAAGAAAAATGTCTGTATGTATCTTGGTCAATATGGTTTATAGTGTGAAAAATAAAAAATTTAAAAAATAAAAAAAATTTCTGCCAGAACCCCTGCAATTTCTATATTAGCCTCCCTCAAGGACCAAGGGAATATCTTGTCAGGTCCTGGGGATTTATCCACTCTTATTTGCTGAAAGATAGATAAGATTTCAGATTTATTGTCAGAGTTCATACATGACATCACATGCATCCCTGAGATTCCCTTTTCCTGTGGGCATGGCAGAATTACCACTAATTGTAGGGCAAAAAAATAAACTGTACATAGTCTAAACATTTAAATAAAAGAACTGTAAGAGAGAACAAAAGAAAAAAAAATCAATAAAGTGCATAAGTAAGACTCTTAAATGAGTCTCTGATGGAGTTTGTCATTGAGTTTGATGGTGGAGGGGTAGCAGCTGTTCCTGTACCTGATGGTGTGAGTATTGTGGCACCTATACCTCTTTCCTGATGGCAGCAGCAAAAACAGAGAATGTGCTGGGTGGTGTGGGTCTTTGATGATTGATGCTCTACAATGGCAACGTTCCCTGTAGATTTACTCATTATTGGGAAAGTTTTGCATGTGATGTCTTGAGCTGTGTCAAGTATCTTTTGGAGGGCTTTATGCTCAAGGGAATTGGTGTTCCCATACCAGACCATGAAACAGCTGGTCAGCACACTTTCCACCACACCTCTGCAGAAATTTGCCAGCAAAGACAGCAAGCACCTCCTCCTCTTTAATCTGTATCGGTTTCATGACCTCTCTGCTGGTTTTCCTGACTTCCTTCGACTCAGTGCCTGGCTCCTGAGTAAAGGCTGATGCAAAAGCTCTAATTAAGATCTCCCCATCTCTTCTGGCTCCATGTATACCTGACCACGTTGATCTCAGGGAACCAACTTTGTCCCTTATGATCCTTTTGCTCTTAATATACCTGTAGAAACTCTTAAGATTTTCCTTCACGTTGTCTGCCAAAGCAACCTTCTTCTTTTAGCCTTCCCAATTTCTTTCTTGAGGATTTTCTTGCATTTTTATACTCCTCGAGTACCTCATTTGCTTCATTGACTTTACTTGCTTTACACCTCTCTCTTCTTCCGAACCAGATCTCCAATATCCAACAAAAAACAAGAATCCTTATGCCTGTTTACTTTTCCTTTTATCCTAACAAGAACATACAGACTCCGTACTCTCAAAATTTTTCCTTTGAAGGTCTTTCACGTACCTCACATATCCTTCCCAGAAAACAACTTCTCCCATTCTTTTATTCTTCTCCATAATTAACTTGAAACTAATGGCAATAGCAGTTATTGCAATGCCTTTCAGAATCCCACGCTGTCTGTAAGGATTTTGTACATTCTCCCCGTGTCTGCAAGGGTTTTCCCCCCGAAAACTCCAGCTTCCTCCCACCCTTCGAAATGTACCAGGGGTGTAGGTTAATTGGGTATAAATTGAACTGCATGGACTTGTGGGCCAAAATGGCCTGTTATCTTGCTGTATATCTAAATTTTGAAAAAATATGATCACCCAACCCTAATTATCCCCTACACATACTTCTGTCATCTGTCCTGCCTCGTTCCCTAATAGGAGATCCAGTATTGCACTCTCTCTCTCTTTAGTTGGTTCTTATATATATATATATATATATATATATTTAGAAAACTTTTTAAAAATATTTTATTTTCATTTTTTTTAAAGCCAAACATAATCAACAAGAAAAAAAGAGAATACTGAGAATATTTCAAATACAGAAAAGTCCTAGTGATCTATGATACATGATGACTATAGTCCCTCATCCCACTCAACTCTTCATCTCCCACCCTTCCAAAGAAAGGAAAAGAGAATTAGCGAAGAAAAAAGAAATCCCAAGGAAAAAAGAAAGTAAGAAAATAAGAAGAAAAAAAAGAAAGAAAGAATGAGGAATTGTTGGGGATCCGCCGTCTACTCCACAGGCTTCAAATTTCCATGACTTACCTAGACCTTCAGGAGATGTTGACACAAGTTTTGAGTGTGGGAGGAAAGGGGCACAGCTAAAGATTTGCACCCACATTTGTAAATATGGCTGCCAAATTTTTTAAAACATGCCATACTTATTTCTTTGGTTATGGGTAATCTTCCCAAGGGGAACCCAACTATGCATTTTCACATTCCACCGAGCTATACCTAGATGGGAATCAGAGTTCCAAGTAACCGCTATATATTTCCTGCCCACTGCCAATGCAATGTTCACAAATTCTGTTTGATATTTCAACAGTCTCATTTTAGGTCTTACACCCAGTAAAAAACGGTTCAGGGTTCTGTGAAAATTGAATTCCTATCACTTGCTCTGAGAAATTCCCTTGATCCACCCAGAAAGGCCTCACCTTGGGACACAACCAGATTGAATGTAAAAATGTTCCATTCTCCCTGCCGCATCTAAAACATTGATCTGAAATATCTGATTTTAATTGATTTTTGAACTGCGAGATACAACTGGTGCAAAAAATTATGTTTCACCAGTCTGTATCTTACATTTATTGTCTTTGTCAAACTGTCCCAACATAAATCGAACCGATTTCATTCACCAATTCTTATATTTAAGTCTGATTTCCATCTCTGTCAAGACATTTATGAGTTCCCATTTGAAGTAGGGGATACATTGCTGAAGTAAATTTCCTTGTGCTTCCCTTTCAGAGTCTCAATATCACCGCACTTTGCCAGAACTATTAGCCCCTCTCACACTTCCGTCCCACTAAAGTGGCCATTCGGTGTCCAGGGATAGGAATGGGGCTTTGGCTTTTCACACTTGACCTCTCCTAACTGGGACACTGAACACTTTCACACTTGCAAGGAGCCATCCCCAGGGTTAGGACTGTTTTACCTTCTACCGGTGACATCATGACACATCGAGTGATGGTGGACCTGTCCTTAAACCTAATCAATTTTTTATGATTTTATATTTGAACAAAATTAATCATGCCTAATTATTACAGATGGCAGTCTCTTCAATCTGAGGCGCCTGCAAGCTCACACCAAGACACAAGAGAAACTTGTCCGTGAACTACTCTTTGCAGACGATGCCGCTTTAGTTGCCCATTCAGAGCCAGCTCTTCAGCGCTTGACGTCCTGCTTTGCGGAAACTGCCAAAATGTTTGGCCTGGAAGTCAGCCTGAAGAAAACTGAGGTCCTCCATCAGCCAGCTCCCCACCATGATTACCAGCCCCCCCACATCTCCATCGGGCACACAAAACTCAAAACGGTCAACCAGTTTACCTATCTCGGCTGCACCATTTCATCAGATGCAAGGATCGACAATGAGATAGACAACAGACTTGCCAAGGCAAATAGCGCCTTTGGAAGACTACACAAAAGAGTCTGGAAAAACAACCAACTGAAAAACCTCACAAAGATAAGCGTATACAGAGCCGTTGTCATACCCACACTCCTGTTCGGCTCCGAATCATGGGTCCTCTACCGGCACCACCTACGGCTCCTAGAACGCTTCCACCAGCGTTGTCTCCGCTCCATCCTCAACATCCATTGGAGCGCTTACATCCCTAACGTCGAAGTACTCGAGATGGCAGAGGTCGACAGCATCGAGTCCACGCTGCTGAAGATCCAGCTGCGATGGATGGGTCACGTCTCCAGAATGGAGGACCATCGCCTTCCCAAGATCGTGTTATATGGCGAGCTCTCCACTGGCCACCGTGACAGAGGTGCACCAAAGAAAAGGTACAAGGACTGCCTAAAGAAATCTCTTGGTGCCTGCCACATTGACCACCGCCAGTGGGCTGATAACGCCTCAAACCGTGCATCTTGGCGCCTCACAGTTTGGCGGGCAGCAACCTCCTTTGAAGAAGACCGCAGAGCCCACCTCACTGACAAAAGGCAAAGGAGGAAAAACCCAACACCCAACCCCAACCAACCAATTTTCCCCTGCAACCGCTGCAATCGTGTCTGCCTGTCCCGCATCGGACTTGTCAGCCACAAACGAGCCTGCAGCTGACGTGGACTTTTTACCCCCTCCATAAATCTTCGTCCGCGAAGCCAAGCCAAAGAAGAAAGAAAATTTATGTACAGCACTGAATGAATCTTTTGGTCCCTGTTGTTGTGGTGCCAGTCTATATAAATCTTTATAAGGGACCTTGGGAAAGTGCAAGCAATAGCAGACAATTTTTAAACAGGGTGGGAAAATAGGTAGCGCTACAGCACTCAATTTATATAACATGGGTAAAAAGTTGGTTGAACTATCACACACAATTTATAAATACCATGGGAAAAGTGATGGCAAATCTGCCTTCCCAGTATTCCATGCTGCCGAGAAAGGGCTGTATGCTTGGCTGCATGCACGGAGCATTCATGGAGAGGGTTTCTCTGCCACAAGGCATTCTGGGAAGTCAGGTCCACCATTGCTTTTTCTCAGTCTTTATAAATTGTGCGCTATAGCGCTACCCATTTTCCCACGCTGCTTAAAAATTGTCTGCTATTGCTATTTACTCCTACTGCAACATTACCAAAGCAAAGTTTATACCTTCATTTTAATCTTTTCTTCCTTCACGTTTCTACACTCATGCAAAAAACTTGGGTCATTTCAATTCCACAATCCAACTGCCAGTTTCACACTTGCATGGCTGCAATGCCGGCATCTGCAGATGCCGGGGATTGTACTAAGGGTCGAGGCCATCAATCCCCGGGATGAGATGTTATCTGACGCCGGTGTTGAGCTGATTTTGCTTTCACACTAAACACTTTAAAGGCCGATTGGCCGTTAATTCCTGGGATCACTTGTAAATGTGAAAGGGGTTTGTTAGGCCCAATTTGTTCCTTAAATAAGCTCTTTACTGAAAATTATTACTTTTTTTAGAAAACTTTCTTCAACACATATGACAAACTCCAAGCCATCCAGCCCTTTAACAGTAAAGAAGCCCCACTCAATATGTAAAAAATTAAAATTTCCTATCACAACTTTATGTTTCCTGCAGCTGTCTACTATCTTTCTACAGATTTGCTCTTCCAATTCTTGCTGACTATTGGGTGGTCTGTAATACAATCCCAAGAATGTGGTCATACCTTTCCCATTCCTCAGTCCACCCATATAGCCTCAGTGGAAAAACCCTCTGGTCTGCCCTGCTTGAGCACAGCTATGGCATTTTCCCTGATGAGCAATGCCACTCCTCCTCCTTTCATTCCCACTTTTTGTCGCATCTGAAACAATGGAAGTCCCGAACACTGAGCTGCCAGTCCTGCCCCTCCTGAAGTTACACTGATGGCCACAGTGTCTTAGTTCCATGCACCAATCCATGCTCTAAGCCAGTCTATCTTTCCTACAATACTTACAGCATTGAAATAGGTGCACTGGAGAAAACTGTAACCACTTACAACCTGTTGACTTCAACAGTGCATGCAATTTTCACATCATCTTTTCCCTCCTCCACTTCTCTATCTGCTTTGGCATTCTGGTTCCCATTTCCATGCAAATCTAGTTTAAATCCCCCATCCCCAGAGCAGTGCTAGCAAACCCCAGAAGGATATTAGTCCCCCTCCAGTTCAGATGCAAACCTTCCCATCGGAGTAGGACCCATTTTCCCTGGGAGAGAGCAGTGATCCAGAAACCTGAAGCCCTTCCTCCTGCACCATCTCTTTAGTTACATGTTAAGTTACATAATCCTCATTTCTAGCATGTGGCACTGGGGACAATCCTGGAATCACACCCCTGGAGGTCTTCAACCTAGTGTCCAACTCCCTGATCTCTCCCTGCAAGACCTCCTCACCCTTCCTACCCACATCCCTACATGGACCACATCAACTGGCTGCTCACCTCCCCCCCCGACCCGAGAATAACGTGAACCCAATCTGAGATATCTTGGATCCTGGCACCAGGAAGGCAATATACCATCCAGGATACTCAATCTCTTCCATAGAACCTCTTATCTGTCCCCCTAACTATGGAACTCCCATCATTACATCTGGCCTCTTCTTCCTCCTTCTTAGCCACAAGGCCAAACTCCATGCCAGAGACCTGACCGCTGTAGCTTATGCCTGGTAGGTGATTCCCCCCAACAATATCCAAAATGGTATACTTGTTATTGAGGGAAACAGCCACATGGGAGCCCTGCACTGCCTGCCTGTTCCCTTTCCCTCTCTTGACTGTCACCCTGCTTTCTAGGTGTGACAGTGTCCCTATAACTCCTGTCTATCACCCCTTCAGTGTCCTGAATGATCCAGAGTTCAGCCAACTCCAGCTTCAGTTCCCTAACTCGGTTTGTATGGAGCTGCAGTTGGATGCACTTCTCACAGATGAAATCATCAAAGATGCTGTGACTTCTCTAACATCCACATCCTGCAACTGAATTAAGAGACAATTAATAAACAAGGCAGATACAGGTATAGTACCCTGTATCCAAATACCTAAAATCTGAAACTTTTTCATCTGTTGTCCCATAAGGCAATGTGTAATAGAGTTCAGAAATCCCAATTGGAGAATGGGACATAGTGGATGCAAGTAGTGCATCATTGTATAAATTTTTCAGTAATTCTACTTCAGTTAATTTGTGCATATGTAAATATTTATATTGTAGTGTTATAAGGGGAGGATCAAAAGTCTGATCACTGTTGGAAAGAAACTGTTCTTGAATCTAGAGGTGCTGGTTTTGAGGCTTCTGTACCCTCTGCCCCAAGGTAGCAATGAGAAGAGGTTGTGACCAGGGTAGTGTAAATCTTTTACGATGTTTGCTGCCATCTCAAGCCAGCACCTCAGATAGATGTCTACAACGGATGAGAGGTCAGTGCCTGTGACAGATTTGACTATGTTTTCTACCTTCTGCATTTATGGACACTTGAATTGCCAAACCTTGGTGCAATGTAACCAGTACACCTGCAGAAGTTTGATAGTCTATCTGGCGACGTGCCAAAATCTCACAGACCCTTTTGAAAGTAGAGGCATTAATGCATCCTCTTTATGGTTACCTCGATATATTGACTCCAGGAAAGATCTCCAAATTATGTACTCCCAGGGATGGGAAGTTTCTGAATCTCTCATCCTCCTTCCCTACACATAGAAATGTGTATCCCCTCAGCCTCTCCTTCCTAAATCAAAAGTTAGATCCTTGGTCTTGATGTTGAGAACAATATTATTGTTCTTGCATCACCCAGCCACATTCTCAAACTCAATCTTGTATTTCGACTCATCATTTCCAGTTATTTGATCAACTACTTTATGTTTCTGAAATATTTTATGTTTTACACCAGTGATTTTTTTTGGAGAATGCATGTTTGCGAAGAAAAAGCTTTAAATCCTTGCCAAATAAATCGAATATTTTATTTCCAAAATATTACACAGACTTTTCCTGAATTGAAATTTGGTAAAAATAATCTTTTTGTTAATATGTTAAACCTCATTTAGACAATTCAACAAAGAGAAGTACAAAGAGAATATTTATTTTAAAAAAACACATTTCATAAATAACTGTTTATAATAGCACGCTGGTGGCAAGCAAAAGTTTAAAAATGTCATATGTTTTCAAGAGATAGCAAACCTTGATCATTTTGAGGCAAACAGAACAGGTGACAGAAATATTTCCTTCCCATATTTGACAGCAAATGTTTTACACCACAGCACAATTTAACAATTCTGGGTGCACCTAGTTTGTCCATGCTAAAAAACCAGGTAAATGTTGATCACAACCACCTGCATTTTTCTTCTCAATGTATTATGCACATTTCTTAATTCACCCACATACATAGCTTTGGACAATTACTGAAACAGCAGCAGCCATTTTGTCTCCTGAATAAGTTGCTCTCATCCCTTCAGAGGCAAACTTTCACAACCATTTCCACATTCAGCCAATTATGGTCCATTATCTCATTTAGCTGACTCTCTACCCTGCTCTATTGTGTAGCCAGACTAGTGACCTCTCCCATGGGAGCCTAAAGCCCAAGAATTCAGTCCACCATGATTCACAATGTCTTTATCAATTTTCATTTACCACTGTGGACCAACTTCCTGTATGAGCTTTCCTATACTACTTCTGCATCCTTTACTGCCCTTCTCATTTGTGGATTCTTTGCCTGAGTTCTTCACATAGATATTTGATTCCCCACTACAGGCTTGAACAGAATGTACAACCAAAGGTTAGTATAATTTATTATAGGATTTTCTTGTATTTTTCCTGATAGTGGCTCAAAACTCACATCTTCTATTGGTGAAAGATAAATGGGCGGCATGGTTGGCGTAGCAGTTAGCACAATGCCTATACAGTGCCAGTGATTAAACCAGGGTTTGAATCTGCGCTGTCTGTAAGGAGTTTGTACGTTTTCCCTGTGTCTGCGTGGGTTTCCTCCCAATGTTTGAAATGTACCAGGGCTTGTAGGTTAATTGGGTATAAATTGGGCGGCATGGACTCATGGGCCAAAATGGTCTGTTACTGTGTTCTCTGTCTAAATTTTTAAAATAAAATTAAAACTAAAATAAGTTAAGGATTTCTTCAGATTTTTTCATGTTGTAATAATATAAAAGCCAGCTAGCAACACAGAGAATAATAAACAACATTTGATTAGTCATTTATACCATAACCTTTCAAGTGACTGAAGGGTCAGTTTCTGTTCCCTGTTATCTAACAGCACTTCTGCAGTTCCTAAACATACTGATGAGTTTTGGAATCAAGTATTTGACAATATAAGATAAATAAAGTTAGAAAATGAACATTAATCATACAACATATTAAACATAACATTCCAACATTGTGATGTTAATTTTCAATAGTAAATTCAATCAAAGAACAATCCTGCAAAGTTTTCAACAGAATATCTTTACAAGTTTCATTGAAGTTTACACCTGATTAGAAAACCCAAAGCTACAGAAAATGCACATGCTAAATTTTCAGCCTACTTTCTTTTGAAAGTGTGGACTCACCATTACAGAAAGCAAAGTGAATTTGTGCTCTGGAAGGAAGGAGTGCCATCCATCTTCTAAGACCTCAAACATCGGCCGATAAAAGAAAGGATACATTAATGTGGTGGAGTTCAAAGTGGACAATACCTGAACAAGGGAAAACCAGGAAAAATTCAATTGGCAGATAATTCCACAATTTTTTTTTTTGTTTAAATGTTCAACAGTTGTAAACAAAGTCTACAATTGGCAAAAAAAGTCTCCTTCAGCTTGAGTCAATCATTTTGGATTGGGCCAATATGAACATAAAAAAATAGGACCAGAAGGTTGCAAGGCCCCTCGACACTGCTTCATCATTAAATAAGATAAAGGCTGATCTTATCTTGGCTCAGTTCCACTTTGCTGCCTGATTCCCATAACCCTAGACTCCTGCACTGAATAAAAATGCCTATTCAGTCTTAAATACCGTCAATCAATCACCCTCTCCAGCACTTGGGGATAGAGATTTCAAAGATTCAGTACCCTCAGAAGCAATGCCTCCTCTTGTTCATCCTAAAAGGACATTCAAACTGTTATTCCTAGTTCAACTATCCTAAAGGAAACACCCTCTCAGAAACTATTCTGTCAAACCCCTTTGAAACCCTAGCCACTTCAAAAAAAAATCTTATTTTTCCAAACTGAAACAAGTACATCAAATATTCAAACTTTCTTCATTAGCCAATCACTTTACCTCAGGAATCTCAGATAACCTCCTCTGAACTGTCTCTAGTGCAATAAATCTATCCTTAAAAAGGAGACTAAAACTGCATATAGGTATGGTCTGCTTAATATTTTGTACAACAGCTGTAAACTTCAATTTTCATACTCCATCCCCCCCCTTGCAAAAAAAAGCCAACAACCTAGGTCATCGTATTACTGTATCACTACACTAGCTTCCTGCATTATTTGTCCAAGGAAGACACTATCTATCAACACTAGCATTCAAAACCTCACTTTTTAAACAATAATCAGCTTTTCTATATTACATATCAAAGAATTGCATATTCCACCTGCCAACTCACTTATCCTATTTATCTCTTTGAAGTCTATGTCTTCCCATTACAAGGGACTGAAGGGGTTGAAGGTGTTTGGAAAGAAAGGGATCTGAGAGGAACTGGGTGGATCAAAAGGAGAAAAGAAACAGAGGAATTGCATCTATCTGAAATTGGAGGATATTCATAGATCAAAGTATAAGTGATGAGGACTGTAGAACATAACAGCACAGTACAGGCACTACGGCCCAAGATGTTGTGGTGACCTACATATAGCTACCCTTCTTTACAAAGCAAATACTTCAGATCTGGAATGGAATGCCTGAGATATAGTGTTCCACAGGTAGCTGAATTATTGTCAGAAAGAAAATAAGCAAGGCAAGACCATGTGGATCAGGAATGGGGATGCTACCCTTATATGGATACCAAACAGACTACATGATAAAAGGAAATCATTCTGGTATCACAAGGCAGTCACCATCTATGGTAATTTTCCCTTTTCAAATTTGCAATTTTGATCAATTTGCATCAGCTTCAGCAAATGAAATAAAAATATTCAATGATCCAAAAATCCTATAATTCTAAATATAACATATATTAAAGTATTTAAAATCACGTAGAACCAAAACATTGCTAATTTAATGAAAACATATCAATTTTCACCAAATCTTTGAAAGCAGTACCTATTTAGTCCTCTTCTACATTGCTCAACATTTTCCTTCAAGATATATTTGCTCCATTCCTTTTTAAAACTATCATAGACTTTGCTTCTATGGAGGTGCGCAACCATGGATGAATGATCCACACCAAATAATATTTCTATTGCTTTGTTGTTCACATGTAAAAGGAAAGTTAATTGATTTTTTTTCATCTATGCAAATGTCAAAAATGTACTGTTCCTTTCCAGCCAAAATGAACTTCATCACAAACCAATAAATTGTGGCTTCTCCTCTAGTGCTATTAATTCAGCTCTTATCCACATCACTTCTATTTCCCACAGATGTGCCCTGGCCACTTCCTTTCTCAGACTTAATAAGGATAGGATTCCCCTTGCCCTCACCTACCACCCCACCAGTCTTTGCAAACAACAAATCTTTCTCAATTTCTATCTTCATAAACATGATCCCACCACCACCTCCTGGTTTTCCATAGTGATCCTTCATCCACTCATCCTTTCTCAGGTCGATGACCTGGACTGTACCACTGTGATCACACAAGAAATGCGAAACTTGGACCTACACCTCCTCCCTCACCACCATTTGGGGCCCCAAACAGTCCTTCCAAGTAAGCAATGTTTCATTTCGAAATCTGTTGTGGTCACCAACTGCAGCAGGTACTTCCAGTGCAGTAGCCTCGACATCTGGGATACGATGCAGATTGGAGGAATTGCCTTGTTGGGCACCTTTGCTCTCTCAACTTCAACAGCAAGGACCTTCCTGTGCCCAGCCACTTCAACCCCACATCCCATTTTCACACTGACATGTGCTGCTAGGTTGATACCACATGAAAAATGGAAGATCAACACCTTATATTTTGTCTTAATAGTCTCCAAGCAGATGGCATCAATATTGACTTGGCTTGCACGAGACAGCAACGTACAGATTTGCAACCCTTTATCATTATTCAGTTATATGAGAATTCTATAATTTGTGTATTTTGGAGGCAGATTAAGTATTAGAGGAAGGTTAGATTACATCCTGTGGTGAAGACTTGCTGTGACAATTTGAAGCAATGCAATGGTTGCATTGATCCTGCAAGTCCTGATGTGACATTGGGCTTCTACCAGTTTGAAATAATCCAACTATTTATCTATGCAATATAAAAAAAGATGAATTTTAAAATACTACATTTAATGAACATATTCACAATCTCAGTAAGTACCGGAACATGACAGGGTTGCATTCTTAGCCCCTTCCTCTGATTACTTACACCTACGATTGTATTGATAAATACAACGACACCATCAACAAATTGTTGATGATATCATAGAAGGGACGATGAGTTAGCATACAAGGAGATCGAAAACTCTGCCGAATGGTGTTCTAAAAACAAGCTCACACTCAATGTCACCAAACAAAGGAATTGATTGTGGACTTTAGGAGGGGATAACCAGAGGTGTACAACTCAGTGATTATTGGGGATCAGAGATGGAGAGGGTGAGCAAATGTAAATTCCTGGGTGTCACAATCTCTGAGCACTTGATTGAGCAGTTGAGTTCAAGTTCAAGTCAAAAGAACTCAGCAGATAGCAGTTGAAGGACAATTGAGGTCAGGTGACACAAACATCACTATAAAAGTGAGGCACTGCAGAGGGGAGATAGAGGGAGCAGCCATTATTGGAGTGGGATGAGTCAGAGTGGTAAGGCTTTGGCACAAGGGCTTCTACGAGAAGAGGCTGAGGTGGTGGTGCAGGACTTGAAGCAAGAAGGGCCACCTGATTCAAGGAACAAAAAGGAATCAGCAGGTAGGCACAGGGTAAGGGCAGGTTTTAGATATTTTTTTTTCTCTTTAGTCAGAAACAATGGGAATAGCAACCAAGGCAGGGGAATGCTTCTCTTGCACAGTGTGAGTTGTCAGGGAAGCCAGCAGCATCCCTGATAACTTCATCTGTGAGAAGTACATCCAACTATAGCTCCTGACAACAGGAGTTAAAAAAATTGGAGTTGGAGTTGGATGAACTCCAGATCATTTGGGAGGCAGAGGGGGTGATAGACAGGAGTTACAAGGACATTATCTCACCTTGGAGGTAGGAGTAGGAAAGATGGGTGACAGTCAGGAGAAGGAAAGGGAACAGGCAGGCAGTGCAGGGCAGGGCACCCTGTGGCTGTTCCCCTCAATAACAAGTATACCATTTTGGATATTGTTTGGGGGGGGGGTAATGACCTACCAGGGAAAACCTAGATGATCAGGTCTCTGGCACAGAATCTATCCTGTGACTAAGAAGAGAAGGGAAGAGAAAAGGCGAGCTGCAGCAATAGGTGATTCCAGAGTTAGGGGAACGTATGAAATGTTGCCTCCCTTGTGCCAGGGTCCGAGATATCTCAGATCGAGATCATGCCATTCTCAGGAGGGAAGGTGAGCAGCCAGATGATGTGGTCTATGTAGGGATATGGGTAGGAAGGATGAGGAAGTCCTGCAAGGAGAGTTCAGGGAGTTAGGCACTAGGTTGATGAACAAGACCCAGGACTGTAATCCCAGGATTGTTCCCAGTGCCAAATTCTAGTGAGGTTAGAAATAAAAGGATTATGCAACTTAACCTGTGGCTAAAGACATAGTGCAGGAGGGAGGGCTTCAGGTTTCTAGATCATTGAGCTCTCTTCCAGGGAAGATGAGACCTGTTTTGACAGCATGCTTTGCATCTGAACTGGAGGGGGAACAGATATTCTTGTGGAAAAGTTTGGTAGTGGTGCTCTGGTGGGTTTAAACTAGATTTTCAGGGGGTGGGAACCAGAGTAGATAGAAGAGTGGAGGAGGGAAAAGATAATGTGAAAATTCCATGCATCGTTAGAAGTCAACTGGTTGTACATGGTGGAAATTTTCTATTTCAAAACAAGGAGCATTGCAGGGAAGGCAGTCAATCTTAGAAAGAGGATTTGCACATGGAATTATGATATTGTGGGATCTGTGAAACTTGGTTGCAGGAGGGCCAGGACTGGCAGCTCAATGTACCAGGCTTCCATTCCTTTAAATGCAATAGAACAGGGGGATGAAAGGGGGAGGAGTAGCTTTGCTCATCAAGGAAAATATCATAGCTGTGCTCAGGCAGGACAGACCAAAGGGCTCCTCTACTGGGGCTATCTGGGTGGAGCTGAGGAAGAGGAAAGGTTATGGCCACATTGATGGGGTTGTATCATAGATTACCCAATAGTCAATGAGAATTGGAGGAGCAAATTTGTAGAGAGATAGCAGGTAGTTACAGGAAATGAAGATGTGATAATATATTTTAACTTTCCACATATTGACTGTCAAATGTGTTCAGGAAAGTTTTCTAAGTCAATATTTTGAGGTACCAACTGGAGAGGGAGCAATACTGGATCTCCTATCAGCGAACAAGACAGGACGGGTGACAGAAGTATGTGTAGGGGAACATTTTGAGTCAAGTAATCATAATGCCATTAGTTTCAAGTTAATTATGGAGGATAGGTCTGGGCCTCAGGTTGAGATTCTGAAATGGAGAAAGGCCAATTTTGAGGAAATGAAAAAGGATCTAGAATGTGTGGATTGGGACAAGTTGTTTTTGGGCAAGGATGTGTGAGGTTAGCAAAGGGCTTTCAAAGGTGAAATTTTGTGAGTACCAATTGTTCCTGTCAGGTTTAAAGGCAAGGATAGCAGGCATAGGGAACCTTATTTTTTGAAGGATATTGGAGATCTGATTCAGTAGAAGAGAAAGGTGTAAAGCAGGTATAGGAAACATGGAGCAATGAGGTACTTGAGTGGTATACAAAAGAAAAACAGGAAAAATCACAAGATTTTTGTAAAAGAAGACATGATATTGTTTTGGAAGACAATGTTAAGGGCTTCTGAAGGTAATTAAGAGCAAAAGGATTGTAAGAAACAAAATTGGCCCCCTTGAAGATCAGAGTGGTTTGCTTTGTATGGAGCCAAAAGATATAGGGGGAGATCTTAAATGTTCTTTTTCCACTCAGGAAAATGGCACAGAGTCATGGGAAAGTAAGTATAACAAGCAGTGAGGTCATGGAACTTGTACAGATTAAAAAGGAAACAGGGCTTGCTGTCTTAAAACAAATAAGGATGGATAAATCCCCAGGGTCTGACTAAATATTCCCTCAGGCCTTGAGGAAAGCTAGTGTTGAAATTACAGGGGTTCTGGCAGGAATGTTTAAAATATCCTTAGCGACAGGCATAGCATCAGAGAATTGGAGGGTAGCTCACATTGTTCTGTTGTTTAAATAAATGGCTCCAAAAGTAATAGGCCAATGAACCTGACATCAGTAGTAGATAAATTATTGGAAGGTGTTCTAAGGGATCGTATATACAATTATTTGGATAGCCAAAAGGGATTATGGATAGTCAACATGGCTTTGTGTGTAGTAGGTCGTGTTTAACCAATCTTGTAGAAATTTTCAAAGAGATTACCAGGAAAATTGATGAAGGAAAGGCTGTGGATGTTGCCTACAGAGACTTGAATAAGGCCTTTGACAAGGTCCCACATGGGAGGTTAATCAGGAAGGGTCCGATGAGGGGTATTCATCGTGAAGTAGTTAGCTGAATTTGACAACAGTTAGACAGAAGAAGCCAGAATGGTGGTCAATGATTGTTTCTCAGACTGGAGGCCTGTGACCAGTCGTGTGCCTCAGGGATCAGTGTTGGATCTATTGTTATTTGTCACCTATATCAATGATCTGATAATGCAGTAAATTGGATCAGCAAATTTGCAGATGACACTAAGATTGGAGGTACTGTGGACAGCGATGAAAGCTTTCAAAGCTTGCAGAGGAATCTGGTCCAACTGGAAAAAGGGGATGAAAAATTGCAGATGGAATTTAATGCTGACAAGTGTGACTTTGCATTTTGGAAGGACAAACCAAGAAAGGACATACACGGTAAATGGCAGGACACTGAGGAGTGCAGTAGAACAGAGGGATCTGGGAATACAGATACATAATTCTCTGAAAGTGGTGTCACAGGTGGATAGGGTTGTAAAGAAAGCTTTTGGCATATTGGTCTTCATAAATCAAAGTATTGAGTACAGGAGCTGGAATGTTAAGGTAAACTTGTATAAGACATTGGTGAGGCCAAATATTGAGTATTGTGTGCAGTTTTGGTCACCTACAGGAAAAAATATCAATAAGATAGAAAGAGTGCAAAGAAGATTTACTAGGATGTTGCCTGGACTTCAGGAACTGAGTTACAGGAAAAGTTTAAACAGGATAAGACTTTATTCCCCGGAACATAGAATAATGAGGGGACATTTGATAGAGGTATTTAAAATTATGAGGGGGACAGAGCGAGAAAATGTTAATAGACTTTTTCAAGTGCAATACAAACCAGAGAACATCGTTCAGAGTACATACATGACATCACATACAACCCTGTGATTCCTTTCTCCTATGGGAGTAAAATTACTGCTAATTGGTACTGCAAAAATAAACTGAACACAGAAGGGTGAAAGTGGAAAAGTTTAAGGGGAACATGAGGGGGAACTTCACACAGAGAGTGGTGGGAATATGGAATGAGCTGCCAGCTGAAATGGTAGATGCAGGCTCAATTGTAACATTTAAGGGAAATTTGGACAGGTACATGGATGGGAGAGCTATAGAGGGCTATGGACTGAGTGCAGGTCAGTGGGACTAGGCGGCAAAAAAAAATGGTTCAACATAGACTAGAGGGGCCTGTTTCTGTGGTGTAAAGTTCTATGGAAGTCCTTTCCTGGACCTCACATGTAAATGTCATTGTAAAGAAAGCACATCAGTGCCTCTACTTCTCCACTCCACTACTTGCCTGAGGTCTCCCGATCAGGAAGTCAAGAATCCAATTGCAAAGAGGTGTTTAGGCCCAAAAGGCTCAACCTCAGGTACTGAGGTTTGATTGTGTTGAATGCCAATCTGAAGTCAATAAACAGCATTCAAACATGTGTGTCCTTATTTTCCAGATGGATGAGGGCTAGATTGAGGAAGGTGGCAATGGCATCGTCCGTAGAGCAGTTGGATCTATACGTGAACTGTAGGGGGTCCAGTGACAGGGGCAGCAGGAGCTTTATGTGCCCCATGTCTAGACTCTCAAAACACTTCATGATGGTAGACATAAGTGTGACAGGGCAGTAGTCACTGAGGCAGGACACTGACCACTTCTTCAGCAAAGGGACAATGGTGGCAGCTTTGAAGCATGTTGGAACCACAGAGCTGCTCAGGGAGATGTAAAAGATGTCTGTGAGAACAACTTCCATCTGAGCCGCACATCCCCCAAGCAGTCTGTTGGAATGTTATCCGGACCAGCAGCTTTCCATGGGTTGACCTTGCCTAATGCTCTCCTCACATCTGCCACTGTAAGACACAGCACCTGATCATTTGGAGGAGAAGTAGTCTTCTTCGCTGCCACATCATTTTTCACTCAAAAAGCACATAGAAGTTGTCAGTGCATCTGGTTGGAGATATCTTAAATGCCTTTCCATATGGGTCGCGTGTCCTTGGTGTCCTGAAAGTGACAATGAATTCACTGGGCATGTGCATACTTTGCCTTCCTGATGGCCTTAGACAGCTTGGCTCTCGAAATAGCTAGGGCTACCTTGTCACCCATTCTGAAGTCAGAGTCTTGGCACCTCAGAAGTCCATGCACCTCCGCAGTCATCCATAGCTTCTGCTTAGAGCGAGTAATGATGGTCTTGGGCACAGTGAAGTCGTCAGTACACTTACCAATATCATGAGTCACTGATGCTGTATACTTCTCCAGGTTGATGCAGTCACCTTCAATTGCTGCTTCCTTGAACATGTGCCAGTCAGAATGCTCAAAGAAGTCCTGAAGTGCATGAATGGCTCTTGCTGGTCAGATTTTATCCTGCTTCAGAACTGGTCTAGACCATCTGATGAGTGGTCTGTATGCTGGGGTTAGCATTACAGAGATGTAGTCTGAGAATCTGAGGTGGGGGCAGGGCTCCGCATTGGAAATGTTCGTAAACACAAGATCCAACGCATTTGCCCCTCTTGTAACAAAGTTCACATACTGATGAAATTTTGGTAGCACTGACTTGAGATTCGACTGACTCGAGGTTCACCTGGTAGAAATCCCTAGTGATATTAGACAGTCCATCAGGGTGTGTGGTCTGCAGTTCACTTATAGCCCCATACATATCCCAAAATGCCTCCTTATCATTAGCGCTGGGGGTGGGGTGGGGAGAATCTACACTCCAATTAGGAGGACTGGGTTAAACTCCCACTGTACATAAAATGGTCAACATCTGACAGTCACAAATTCCACAGTGCTGAGCAGTGACTGGAGACTAGTACAGCGTCCTTACACTATACTGCATTGATGTAAACACACTAGCCACTGCCACGGACTTTACCAGACAGAGCAGCACCTCTCTCACCCCTAAATAAAAGGAGCCCATTCAGCTGAATGGTGGCATCCGGGGCTATGTCGCTGAGCCACGTTTCAGTGAAGACCAAAACACAGCAGGCCCTGTACTCGCTGTGCAGACCTCTGGAGTCTGATATGGGTCATGTATGATCTCTGACAATATATCTGAACTTGGAACATCATTATTTTCTGGCATATTCTACTAGTATATCTTTATTCCCCATTATTATCAGCATTATCATTCCACTGAAATGAACACAGTCCAACTTAGTATTATCAAGTAGAACTTGAAACTTAAATTCTACCAAAATCTAAAGTATCTAGGCCTCAAATCTTAAATGAAAACCTTTTCACTTTCCCAGATTAAACAAGCAGTCTGCAGATGCTACAGAACTGTAACAATACACAAGTCCTGCCAGGAGGAGGCCTCACATACAATGTCCTCCAAAATGTTTGGGACAAACCACTTTTTTTCCTTTATTTGCCCCTGTGCTCCACAGTTTTAAATTTGTAATCAAACAATTGACATAATTAAAGTGCACACTTTTTTTATAGTCCTCTCATTTGAGGGCACCAAAATGTTTGGGAAATTTGGCTTCACAGCTCTTCGTGATTACTCTGTTATGTTTAATTGCTTCATTGATGCAGATATAAGAGCTTGGCTTGCTTCTAAGCTTTTATTCACTTTTGGAGTCTGTAATTGCCATTTTTCAACACGAGGACCAGAGTTGTGTCAGTGAAAGTCAAATAAGCCATTATGAGGCTGACAAACAAGATAAAACAGTAAAAGACATCATCCAAACCTCAAGATTACCAAAATCAACAGTTTGTAACATCATTAAGAAAAAGAGTGTACTGGTGAGCTCAGTAATCACAAAGGGACTGGTGTTTCAAGGAAGACCTCCACTACTGATGACAGAAGAATTCTCATCATATGAAGAAAAATCCCCAAACGCATGTCTGACAGATCAGAAACACTCTACAGGAGGCAGGTGAGGTTGTATTAATGACTTTTGTCCGCAGAAGGCTTCATGAAAAGAAATTCTGAGGCTCCACTGCAAGTTGGAAACCATGGCAAAGGTGGTATGCTTTGGATCTTGGGCAGTTCCTTTACACCTCCACACTCTGATACAGGTTAATCTTGGTCTCATCTGTTCACAAGAGTTTTTTTTCCAGAATTCTGCAGGCTCTTTTAAATACTTCTTGGCGAACTGTAACCTGGCCATCCTTTCTATGACTAACTAGTGGTTTGCATCTTGCACTGTCACCTCTGTATTTCTTTTTATTAAGTATTCTGCAGACAGTGGTCATCAACACATCCACACCCACCCCCTGAAGAATGTTTCTGATTTGTCATACATACATTTGGGATTTTTCTTCATTATGAAGATAATTCTTCTGTCATCAGCAGTGGAGATCTCCCATGGAATATCAGTCCTTTTGTGATGACTGAGCTCATCAGTATGCTCTTTCTTCTTAATGTTGTTCCAAACTTTTGATTTTGGTAATCCTAAGGTTTGGGCGATGTCTCTTACTGTTTTATTCTTGTTTTTCAGCCTCATAATAGCTCTTTGACTTTCATTATCACAACTCTGGTCCTCAAGTTAAAAATGACAACTACAGTCTCCAAAGGTGATCAAAAGCTTAAAAAACAAGCCTAGGTGGCTTATACCTGCACCAGTGATCCAATTAAATATGCTCACAAACATCCGTGAAGCCAGATGGCCCAAACATTATGGTGCCTTGAAATTGGGGGGGGGGGTGTTCTATGTATATAAAGTGCTGTAATTTCTACCTCGTCAAACCAAAATGTATACAAATAACCTTAAATAAAATCTGTGCACTTTAATTACATGGGAATTGTTTGATTACAAATTTTAAACTGTAGAGCACAGGGCAAACAAAGGAAAGAAGTGTCTTTGTCCCAAATATTATGGTGGACAGTGTAAATTTAAGGAATGGTACCTAATATTCCATCTCACAGTCTCCAACCAGATGACCTCAATATTTTCACAGTAAGCCTGTGCTCCTTCCCCTTCCAACTTCTTATTTGGCTGTTTGCTCAATCTTTGGCATCCTGAAAGTGTTCAAGCCTGAAACATGAAATGATTGCTTTCCATCGATGCTGCATGGCCTGCTGAGTTCCTCTAACACTTTTGTGTATTGTTTCATCCTTCCTAATTCAAGATTATTTAATCGTCATGTAATAAAACAGAAAATGTGATATTACACAAAATTTCCTTTAGTAAAGCAGGCAAAGGTTCACTATCAGCAAAGATTAACCAGTGCCCCTTATACCCAAAGAAAGAAAAGGGAAAGTCATGGAATGTCCATGGCTTTGCTTCCAGCTTCCACAACCATACAGCTTTCAGTCCGAACAATCAGCAACCCGAGCTCAGATGCACACTTCTGACATGATCAGAAAGCCTCCTGCATCCTCTTGTTCCCAGTTCCAATACATGATACCCTTTCAGCTTCTCTCGAGCTAGTCTCTTTCAAGTCTGCAGCCTGGTGTGAGTCCATTGATTGCAATTGGCTGGAATCTACATGGGTACCTCGCCCCGAGTCACCAACAGCCCACCCGCAGCCTGTGTTTTCTTCAGCCTCAGAGCCCCTCATTGGTTTGCCAGTAAGGTCCCCACCACCCATTTTTCAAACACTTCTTTGGTCTGTACAAAATGTAATCCAAGCTTTAAAACAAAACCCTGATATGTGCGTGGCCTGAAATTAAACTACAGCTAAACTTTGGCCAAAATAGAGTAATATTCATTCTTCATCAAATCCATATTACATCAATCAGCACCAAAACTAATCCTTTATCTTCTGTAATATTGAAGAAGTACAGTTTCAATAAAGTTTGGAACACAGCAATAAAAACAAGTCTCACCTCAATAGAACTGGCAATGTTTAAACATTCATCCATACCAGGAATGTCCAGTTGAATGATACGTAGATCTTTACATTTAATCGTAATCATACCCAATGTGCCCACAAACCTAAAGTTAAAACAAACACATCAAGGTAGTAATAGTTTATTGTAAAATATCAAGTCTCTTAATTGAAGTACTTTTGGCTAACATGTCTTACTAACATTAAGAATGCTTTACTCCAAATGCTCGTGTGTATTTTGGTCAGTATGGTTCATAATGTGAAAAATAAAAAAATAATTAAAAAAAAAGAATGCTTTACTCCAGAATTGAAGATTGCCAATCAGATTTATCTTAAACTATTGTTCATCCCACTGTTTAGCAGCATCATTTATCATTCTGCCCTTTGAGGGAATTTGCTGTGCACAATTTGCATCACAGGAACTATGACAGACAATAATTATTGCAGGTGAGGGCTATAAAGGCCTGAATTAAAATTAGATGCTGCAAAGAAATTGGTTCTATAAAAGGAGCAAGACATCATTTATTGAGCACTACCAAAACATACATTCTCTTCAGGAGGAAATGAGTTTTATCATTGTTTTTTAAGAGATTGTGAAAGAGGCACTCTGATTTACTGACTATCTCCAAATGTTTCAATATTGCAGCAAACCATCCTTTTGGGTTTTTTTTAAAACATTACTGTATGCAGTGAAAGAACTCCATCAGTGCAATAAAGTTCATTAGAATCAAAGATAAAGGCACAGTAAACACTTCCAAATCAGTAAGGATGGAAATATACTTGTTAGTTATTTTCTTCACACATGCATGACCCTTGCTATTCCAAAAGGGTGATGTGGTGCAGGCAAAGACATGTTGGTGAATTGCCCTAATGCATTTTATATATAATGTAAACACATAAATGATCACCACGAGGACATCAATCAAAGAAGTTACTTTCTCCTGGCTGGTGGCAAGTTTTAAATTATTTTTATATTCCACCGCATTTATGTCTTGTTCCAGCACAGTACAGGCCCTCCGGCCCATGATGTTGTGCTGACCTATACAAGCCCACTAGAAATAGTGAACCTTCCCTATCCCATAACCCTCTATTTTTTCTTGCATTTATGTGTCTCTCTAAGAGACTCGTAAATGCCCTTAATGTTGCAACCTCCACCACCACTCACGCCAACATATTCCAGGCACCTACAACTCTGTAAAAAGCTTACCCCTGACATCTCCCTGAAACCACCCCCCCCTCATCTTGCACAGATGTCCTCTGTTGTTTGCTACTCTCACCTTAGGGAAAAAGTGCCAGCTATCCACCCTATCTATGCCTCTTGTAACCTTGTAGATCTTTATTAAGTCACCTCATCCTTCTCCACTCCAAAGAGAAAAGGCCGAGCTCTACTAACTGCCTCATTAGACAAGTCCTTCGATCCAGGCAAATCTGGTAAATGTCCTCTGCACCCTCCCTAAAGTTTCCACATCGTTTTTATCACGAGGGGCCGGACTGAATATAATATTCCAGATGTAGTGTAACCAGAAATTGATGGAGCTGCAAGATTACTTCTTGACTCTGGAACTCAATCCCCTGACTAATGAAGCCCAGCACACAATTGGCCTTCTTAACTATCCTATCAACCTGCACAGCAACCTTGAGAGATCTATGGATTTGGACCCCTCTCTTCTTCCACACTTTTCTTCCCCACAGAATCCTGTCACTAACCATGTAAAAAAAAAGTACCAGGGGTGTTGTTCAATCAGGTGTAATTGGGCAGCACGGGCTCGTGGGCCAAATGGGTCACTGTGCTGTATGTCTAATTTAAAAGTACTCTGCCTTGAAGTTGTACCTTCCAAAATTCATCACTTCACTTATCCAGACTAAATGCCATCTGCCATGTTTCCACCCAACTCTTTATTTTATCTCTAACCTGTTGAATTTCATACAACTCAAAAAAAATTACCTTCCAATCCCCTTTAAAATTTCTACCTCTCAAATGAACATATGCTCTTGTTTTTCATAGATCCACCATAGGAACAATGTCATCAATTTTCTATGCATGCCAAGAGCCAGTTACTGGCAGCAAGGGCAAATGTTGTCTCCAGACTGCACTTAAACAGGAATGCTGCTGCATCTAAACGTCTCCGAGGTGGAACCGTTCTTTTTGCCACTGGTCACCAAAGATAAAGGAATAATAATGGCAATATCAGGAGGCAAGGAGCCCACCAGATATTTACCCAAATAGTGGCAATAGGGCAGTTAAATTATTTACAAAAAGAAGGCAACAAAACAAAACTACTTTTGGAACAAAAGCAGGGGGGGGGGGGGGCGGGAAATGAACCTCTCGCCTTCGTTGGGTTAGTCATACGATCGAGATTAATCTGGAACCTAACTCCATATTTCGAGCACCTGTGAGGGGAAAAAAAAGACAAATGTTTCGGGCTGGAATCCAGCATCAAGACTGAAAGTTTATATCTTTATAAAGGGCTCCAGGCCGAAACGTTGACAGTTCTCTCTCTCCCACTGGTGCTACTCGACTTCTCCAATAGGTTGTGTGTTGTTCCAGATGCCAAGAGTCTCTCGTGTGTCTCAACTCCATAAGTATTTAGTTAACAAAATACCAACCACAGATTTACTCTGAACAACTCGCCTTGCGAGAGAAAAAGTCCTTATTTCTTGCATCTCCTGGTGTATTTTCTACCTTCACTCTGAAGCAAGGGGAGGCGGCAACGTTCAGACACCAGACAGACACCAGGGTGGCGGCTTGGAAGGGACCAAAGGACAAACCTCTTCTCGATGGCGTCAATGTTGCTGTGCAGCAGCCAGAGCTCCTCACTGTTGTCCTGGCGGGATGACAGGATCAGATGATGGCCGGTCAGACATAACGTGCCCTCCACCCTGGGCAAGAAGGGTCGGTGAAGGGTCGCACCATCCACCCGTGGAGTCTTGATTAGCTCCGCAAACTCCATCCCTGTCGGCCACCAGAAAGAGCGCCCGACCGGATCCAAACAAGACGCGAACCACTCAGAAATGGTGGTTGGTGCAACACCCCCGGCAGCTCCCTCAACGGCGCGATCTGGGAGAATTGTTCCGCCCAGCACTTGGTGATCTAATCTGATCAGAGACTGTCAGCCATCTGATAATCATGAGCACTGTCTGCGAGCTGCTTGAACGTGAGCTGATTTTTACTATTATATTTGTCGTGCACTCCCATTTATATGTAAAATAAACAGAAGAAGGCATAAGATGAAATAACATTGAACAGAATGGCTCTTTTAATGTTTTTTTTTAAGTAATAAAGAAACTTGGGTTCTTTTGGTATTAATAATATTTTATTACCAATTCACAACCTTGTGGTGCAGCCATTTTCTTCATAACCCGAACGCCAGTGGTCAAGAGTATCACTAATACTCTATCACCACATCCCCTTTCCTTAAGATGTTCAATCTAGCAACATGACACACTAATGCAGTATTCGTTTCAATTTAAAGTTACACACAACATAAACACAAACATCAGCAGCACAAACTTTTAAAAATGCAGTTCTTTTTCTTGTAGCGATTCATTTGCTTTGATGGATCTTCTTGGCACAGGTGCCTGTCTTGGCTCTGCTGGTCTACTATTGTCTAACACTGGTGGTGTTTCCTCTGTGGCTGTGTAGGCCAGATCTTCTTCATTTGTCTGTTCTTGCTGTGTCTCTTGCATTTTCAGCAGGCTCTTTTGATCCTTCCTCACTATTTGACCACCCTCTGTTCTGATAGTGTAGGATCTTGGATTTAGTTTCTCAACAATGGCCTTCTTGACCCAGGTGTTGGAATCTCTGAGACTCATTGTGTCATGTTGTTCCAGTGGTCCTAAACTTCTCGCTGACTTGTCATAGTTTGCCTTTGTCTCCTTTGCAGAAGCTTTTGTTTCTGATGGACATCTCTGTTCTTGTTTGAGTCTGCAGAGTAGAGAATTGCTGTGCAAAGTCTACATCCCATCAGGAGGTCAGTGGGAGACATGCCATGTTCAAGTGGTGAAGCTCAGCAACTCAACAGAGCTAAATAAGGATCTGAGCTACTGTCTTGAGCTTTCTTGAGCAGCTATTTAACTATGTGAACACCTTTCTCTGCTTTACTATTTGACTGCATATGCAGAGGATTTGAAGTCACATGTTGAAAATCATACTCTTCAACAAAGTTCTGAAATTCTCTACAACTGTAGCATGGCCCATTGCCACTGTGAACAATTTGAGGAATTCCATGTCTTGCAAAGATCGATATCATATATTTGATCACACAAGGTAAAATGTCATTTGATGAACAAGGCTTTTGGTATGCTGGCCTTTATAAATCAAAGCATAGAATACAAGAGTTGGGAAGTGATGTTGAGACTGTTCAAGGCATTGGTGAGGCCACATTTAGAGTTCTGGTCACCGAATGATAGGAAGGATATCAACAAGGTAGAGAGAGTGCAGATAAGATTTACAAAAATGTTACCTGGGTTCCAGAATCTAGATTACAAAGAAAGGTTGAACAATTAGGTCTTCATTCTTTGGAGCATAGAAGGTTGAGAGGGCATTTGATAGAGGTATTTAAGATTATGAGTGGGATAGATAGAATTGATGTGGATAGGCTTTTTCTATTGAGAGTAGGAGAGATTGAAACAAGAGGTCATGAGTTAAGAGATAAGGGGCAAAAGTTTAGAAGTAACATGAGGGGGAACTTCTTTACTCTGAGAATGGTGGCTGTGTAGAATGAGCTTTCGGGATAAGTAGTGGCGACAGGGTCAATTTTGTTTCCGTGCTGTAATTGTTATATGGTTATACATGTTAGGAAGCAGCGCAATCTCCAGATAGTTTGATCAATAGTCAATAACCTGCATGTGTAATTCTTTCCATCCATGTGGACAGATCAGTCCCAACTTTCTGCCATGGTTCCACTGGTAAATAGGTTATGATCATGGATTCCTTTGTCTGCTTTGTGTGATGTTTCAAACAGGTCTCACAGTTTGAAACCATCCTGACAGTGACAGCATTTATCCCTGGCCAATAAACAGCAGTTCTGGCCCTCCTCTTTCATTTTTTCATTGCAAGATACCTTTTATGCAACCTTTTCAGTATCTCTTGTGATTGAGGAATGATAATTCTGCTCTGTCTGAATAGAAGCCCATTGATAACACTCAGCTCAGTATGGCTGACATTCACCTCTAGGCCATCCTTCATTCATATTTTTGATGACCTTCTGTAGAACTGTGTCCTTTTCTGTTTCAACTGTGATTTTCTTGGATTTCATGTCAGATGTGGGAAGATATTCAGAGATCAGATTCCCGTAGAGATTCACACTTGTCTCTGTGGAACTCTCATTGTGTTCTTTACTCTGTGTCATTGCCCTGGATAATGCATCAGCCACCACAATAAATTTCCCTGGTGTGTACACCTATTAAAAGTCATAATGTTGTAGCTTCATCATCAGTCTTTGGATTTTCAGTGATATCTCACTGAGATTTTTTTTCATTATGGCTAATAATGGCTTGTAGTCAGTCTCTGCCATGAATGTTGGTAGACCATACAACATTACCGTGGAATTTCTCGAGTCCATAGACATTCTTTCTCTGTCTGTACATATCGACATTCAGATGTTGTCATCGTCCTTGATGTATATGCTACTGGCCTCTAATCTTCTCCCACAGCCTGAAGTAGTATAGCACCTATTCCATCTTTTGAAGCATCTGTGGATATTTTTGTCTTTCTGGATGCATCAAAGAACATCAAAACCATTAGTTCTGTAATTAGAATGGCCTTTAGTTGTCCCCATTCTTCCTCATGGTTGGCTGTCTAATTAACATTTTTTGTACATTGTTTTGGAAGACTAGTTTGGAATAAATTTACCAATTAAATTGATCATTCCCAGCACTCCCAATATACCTTTTTTGTCATTGGGTCTAGGGATCTCTGGAATTGCTTTCACCTTGCTCTTATCTGGCTCCACATCTGCCGTCTACAGCTTATCTCCCATAAAGGTAATTTCCTTCACACCAAACTGACAGTTTGCTCTGTTTAGATTTAATCCATACTTCTGGATATATTGTAGCACATTGATGAGCCTCTTATTGTGTTGTTCCTGTGTGGATTCCCATAGGATCATATCATCCATGTACACGTGTACCCCATTTATGCCTTCCATGATGCATTCCATTGTCCTGTGGTTCACTTCTGGAGCTGAGGAAATTCTAAACAGCATTCTCAGATGGAATTATTGGCCAAATGGTGTTAAATGTAGAGTTTTTTGTGCTATCTTCATACAGTTTTATTTGCCAGAAACCTTGGGATGCATCCAAATTAGTGAAAAACTTTGCACCGCCCAATTCACTTGTGATTTCATCCCTGGTTGGAATCTGATAATATTCACTCTTTGTATTGGCATTCAAGTCTTTTGGGTCTATGCACACACATAGGTCACCATTCTTTTTAACACACACCATTGAATTCACCAATTCTGTGGGCTCCTCCACTTTCTTTATGACCCATAGTGATGCCATTCACTTGAATTCCTGCTTGAGCTTTTAGTGGTACTGGAACCCACATTGGGGCATGGCTGTGCATCCTCCTTTAACTGTATCTTATAGGTGAAACTCCAAACCCCTTGAAGGTGTCTGTAAATTGATCCAGTATTTCCTATACACTGTTCCATATATCACCACTGTTAATGCGGTACACCCTCTTGACTAGGCTTAAGTTTCACATGCTTTGTCACCAAGCAGCAATTCATGTCCATCTGGGAGAAACATGAGGTTGTGCACTTTATCTTTAACTTTCACCTTTAGTCTACATGTACCTTTTGTGTCAATAGGCTTTCCATAGGCTTTTGCACTCTCACCGAAATTTTTTGCATGCTGCAGAGCTAATTCACAGGTGTATCATATCTTCACAGCTCCAGTTAAGGTAAGCTCTGTCTCTCATAGCAACCTCTCTCTCATTTTCTTATCAATAATTCTAAACACAATTTGTTCACAGATCATTGAATCTTGCAGCAATCCAAAAGCATGTTCTTGCTTTTAGTTTTAAGCCCATTATAGAAGTATCAAAGCTCTCTGCCATTAGCTGCATGGATGTGTGCGCATGAAATACATACCTCTTGAATGTTTTCTTTTTTCTTTGGTGAACTGTGTTCATTAAACATTTCAATAACCTTGTCGAACTTGCCTGGTCATCTGCCTTGGAAAAAACAAATATGTTGAAACCCTCCAGTGCTTGATGACCTGCCACAGTAAGTAGCAGTGCCATCTTCCATATTTTTGATTTACTATTGAGTCTAGTGGCTTGCAGATACAGCATGAATCATTGTTTGAACAACCACCACTCGTGGTTGACATTCCCAATCCAATTCAAAGCATCAGGAACCTTTACACTTCCCAGTTTTTCTGCTCATAGTGATTAATACACACTCCTGGTACCATGAGATGTTTATTTTAAGTAATAAAGAAATTTGGGTTCTTTTGGTATTAACTTTGCCTTTTCCTTCTCTCCCCATAATTCTTCCTTCAAATTGCAAGCCAGCAACTGGATCAATTTCCATGTCATCAGCAGCAGGCTATCCTACTACTGTAAACATTGTTATGCACCTGGGCAATGTATTTAGTCTAAAGTTAAAAACAAGAAAGTCTGCAGATGCTGTGATTGTAGTAAAACACACTGAAGTACTGGAGGAACTCAGCCAGTCTTTCAGTGTCCATAGAATTTGACAAAGATGTATTGCTGACATTTTGGGCCTAAGCTCTTCTTCAAGGAATAAGTAGAATGACCCAAGATCAGGAAATGTCAAAATTCAGACAATTCTGGCTGGGGAGGAATCCACACCATCAAAGGGTGTTAATTGTATATGATAAGAGGAGAGGTGAGAATTTATTATGTCTGTGCAAAAGGAGACAGGGAAGAGGGAGAGACAGATCTGGGGGAAGGTGATTGGGGGGAGGATGGTTTAATGAAAGCCAGAGAAGTCAATATTAATGCCATCTGGTTGGAGGGTACTCAGGCAAAAGTTGGGGTGTTCTTCCTCCAATTTGCAGTGATCTCAATCTGGCAGTGCATGAGACATGGACAGACATGTCATCAAGGGAATGGGATGGGGAATTGCAATGGATGGCCACTGGGAGATCCATGCTATTGCAGAAGCCAGAACTGAGGTGCTTAACAAAGTGTTCTCTCAGTCTGTGCCCAGTTTCTCCTTTGCGGGAAGACCATTTATTTAATATTTACTCTGTATTTAGTTTATCTCCTTCAGAAGGGTAACAGAATTGGCCTCTTAGAAGCTGATGGGCCATTTCAGGGTTCAATTCCAGTCAGTGTTCTTACAATAAATTAGTTTTTTTTAAAATTAAATGTATTGGCATAATTTAGAAAAAATGTAGAACCTCAAACTAAATCTAGTAGTGTCTTGACCCTGTCAGCATTCTATTGCAGACCTCCCAAAACTCAAGAAATCAGATAGAGAATCAGGTAAATATTGGTCATGAAGACAGACACATAAAGGGGCATGAAAAGATTGATACTTTTAGGATATTTTTCCACTTGGGGCAATGCAGAATTAGGACTCTCCATTTCAGAATAAGGGGCTGTCATTTAAGATGAAGATGATGACTAATTCATTTTCTCAACAGTTACGAAATTTTGAAATTTTCATCCCAACTAAGAGACCAATTCACTAAATATATTAAAGGCAAGAAAGTTGGATTTTTAGCCTCTAGGGTTGACACAGTTTGTGGGTATTGGGTAGGAAAGTGAATTTGGGATGAAAATCTGATCAGCCGTGATCCCATTGAATGGTAGAGTTGGCTTACGAAGCCAAGTAACTGATTCCTGCTCTGATTTCTTATGTATTACAAATTCAGATATAATGTGTTGGTCATGAAAATCTTTCATTATTATTAGAACAATATTTCTCAATTCACTATCCTTTATCAAACTGAACATTTTTCAAATACTTAGCCATTATTTGAATGATAATGATAATGTCAGATGCATTATACAATGCAAACATACACCAAAATTATTACTCCATGAAACTGAATAGATAATTTAAAATTAAAACAAATGCATGCTAAATTGAATTAAAACAACAACAAATGAACAAAAAATAGACAGATAATAGCTCTTCACAGTTATCTGTGCAGAATAAAGTGATTTACCAATGGTGCAGATGGTCCTTTTGTAATGTTTGTGCAATCTATGATAAGTGAGACAAGTAGAGGTTCAAGAGTTTGCTGGATGTTGAAACCAAACTGTTCTTGAAGCTAGAGGTGCTAATCTTTAGGCTTTTGTACCTTGTATCCAAAGGTAGCAGTGAGAAGGAGTTGCCAGGGTGATGTGGGGTCCTTTATGATGTTGGCTGCCTTCTTGAGACAGCACCTCACATAGATACATTCAATGGATAGATCTGGCTGTATTTGTTTCCTTCTAAAGATTTCAGTGTTCCTGGGATTCCCAAACGAGGCTAATGATGCAACCAGTCAGTGTACTTTCCACAGTACACCCATAGTTTGATGGAATATTTGTTCTAACACACTCCATCAATGTAAACTAGTGTGTCGACCCTTGGCCTCTCCTTGCTTAATTCAACAATAAACTCCTTGTGTGACAGAGTATATAGATATGTTTTTGGGAGATAAATTGGGGCAAGGTTTGTTAGTGTAGGTCACATACAAAAACTTTAAAACAGATCTTATTTGAAATACTGGTGCTCTGCTAATGCTAGACATATTGGCCCCACAGTCTTTGCAAGATCTTTGGAGAGTGCCCAAGAGACTTCACTAATGGATTGTGGTTTACAAAAAGGCAACAGGTGAAAGAGCTTGTCGGAGCTGTCTTCTGTCTGGAGGGGAACTTGCTGTTCTAAGAGGGTCATGTGTTTTTGCAAGCAGAGAAAATCAAACAGGCTTTCTCTCAGAGGAAGAGAGAAAGAGAGAGACAGAGATCACTTAACAGTCAGCAACAACAGCTGGGACTGGAACAGGACAAGCTGGCAAGCTTGTGGAAAACCCCATTTGGAAGACGGGTTGTGAGTTCTTAGTTTAGCCTGGTCAAAGCCCTTGTGGTTCATGCAAGAGGAGAGGACTGGCTGTCTAATATTTCTCTTGGAATAAGAGAAACAAAAAGGAACTCTGTGGTGACCTGAAAGAAAGAGGTTATCATCTGGAGAACCCTGAGGAGCAAGTTTCTTTGGCAAGACTCTGAAGTGGCTGATTAAAAAGGAATCAGTTGTGGATGTCCTGGAACAACAAATCTCTCTCTGAAAACCGACAAGAACCTTCCTGAGTGGTAACCATTTACCTTTCAAGCACTAAAGCCTGGTGAACTTATAAATGTTAAATTCTGTGCACCAACCAGTGAACTTGGAGGAATGAGAAGTGAGATTAGACTGTGAATCAAATAACTTTTCTGAACTTACACACACACACATTACATGCACGTGCACTTAGAATTAGAAGGGAGTTAAGCTAGGTTAGTTAAGTCAATTGTGACAAGTTAAAGTGTGATTCTGTTTTCATGTTTAAAGACAATTAAAAGTTTAAGTAACCATTTGTCATGGTGAATATCTATTGCTGCTGGGTTTTGGGGTCCTTTGGGCTCATAACACTTGGTCTTTGTGACACTGAGAACAAAATTGTTGTTCTATCCCTACCCATCCAGATTCTCAAGCTCCATCCTGTATTCTGACTCATCATTTTCAATTATTCAGCCAACAATGGTCATGTCATCAGAGAATTTGTAGGTTTGATTTGGAGCTGAACCTGACAACTCACACATCCTTAAGGTATGATTCACACTAAATCAGTTTGATGATTGATGAATTTTTTTGAATATTTTATTTAAAAATTTCCATCCATGTAAGTATATATTGTAGAATCAATACTTAGTTAAATTTATAATGGCATTGTGTACATAGTATTAACCCCTCCCCCTTACCTGCCCTCCCCTTCCTCTTACCTCCCTCACTATAAAAGTTATAATGATATAGATATATTTAGTTGTATAAAATAATTATATTTTAAAAAGTACAAAGAAAAGATAATATGAGTCAAGATTGCTCAAAGGATTAGCTCACACTCTGGGATCTTTCAGTATTTATATTAAACGACTTTAGGGAAGAAGATTTTTACAGGTCTTAAGAGACCAGAAGTACATTTTTTACATTTTTATCCCTAAACTTTGCATATTTAAGCTCCAAACCTGTACAAAAGTTAAATATTTATTTCTCAAATGATATGTTATTTTCTCCAAAGATATCCAACTATGAATTTTTGAATGCCATCTTTCCATATCTAAATATGCTTCAATTTCCGCTTCCTTGCCACCACTAAAGCTATTTTGATAAATCTGATTTGATAAAATGATAGTTTTAATTCAGTTCTTGTTCTTTCTATATTCCTCAACAAAACTAAATCTGGATTTTGTGGAATAACAATGCCAATAACCTGTTCTAAAAACTTTCCTAAATCTCTCCAAAAAGTTCTAACTTTAGAACATGACCAAGTAGAGTGCAAAAAAGTTTCTATTTCTTCACCACATCGAAAACATTTATCTGATAAATCCAATTTTATTTTGTGCAATTTTTGCAGTGTTAAATATAATTGATGTAAATAATTATATTGAACTAAACTACAGCTAACTTTATAATGTTTGTCATACATTCTTGACAGAGTTCTGCCGATCTTTTCTCATAAATTGTAATATTTAAATTAACCTCCCATTTTTGTCCAGATTGATGTATTCCCTTTTTCATAATGCCTGCTTGGAGTAAAGGATATATTGCATAAATAAATTTCTTAGTATAACCTCTAGCTCACTATAAGATGGCAAGTGCATTGTTGAACCTAATTTTTCCCGCAAATATTCCCTCAATAGAAGAGAGGAAACAAGTGTATTTCATGTAATTCCATATTTATTTCTTAACTGTTGAAGCAACATCAATTGATCTCGTTCATAACAATCTTCAACATTTTTAATACCATTGTGAAACCAAATATTTAAAAAATGATTATCTTCAGTAAAAGGTATAAGATTATTTTGAATCAGAGGTGTTTTTGGTGATATACTTTCTTTTGTTTTTATTTCATTATTTATCTTGTTCCAAATAGTAATCAAATGTTGAAGCAAAGGTACCTCCTTCACACCAGTTATTAACTTTGAATTTCATTTATAAATAAATTCCTCTGCTGATTTCTTTCCTATTTTATCCATCTCTATTTTGACTCATGATGAATATGAACTTGAGGATCCAGTTGCAGAATCCCAACACCTTCAGTTTGGCCATGAGTTTTGCTGGTATGATGGTGGTGTACACTGAGCTGTAGTCAATGAACAACAGCCTGATGTGGGTGTTCCTGTGGTCCAGATGATTTCATGGAGAGTGGAGGGCGAGCAAGATGGCAATTGCCATTCTGCAAATAGAAGTGGCCCTTGAGGTGTAAGTCGTCCAGGGCTTTGAAAGTTATGCAAGGGCAGGAATCACCATTGCCTGGTAGACCACAGGTTTTGTGCCATGTCTGAGGTCCTAATTTTCAAATACCACCTTCTTCAATTAGACAAAGGCAGATGCTAATGCTGAAATTCACCATCACCTTCACTATGCTAGCATTTTATCTCTATTCAATAGTCAATGATGTCTCTCATCTCTTTATTCCAATCTGGTAAAAAAGTATAGAAAAAGCCAAAATAACTAATTTGATGTGTTGTGATGTGATAGACTGTACCTAACGAATCGGATTCAGGCAAAGATACTGGAATGAACAGAACACACAGAGAAAGCACTTGCTTGTTTTGTATTCTGTGCAATGCATGTCATACCTCAGACTCAGAGATTTCAACATTTATTATTTAAGCATGATCACTACTGTGCCTTAATTTAAAAACGTTTTTAATTTCCAAAGCACAGAATATGTTTACATAGGTGTCAACAAACCTGACATGTGAGGGTAGATTTTAACTTCCAAGTGGGCAGCCAGGGGGAGCCAAAGATCTTCTCCAGCCAGCCTCGAAGAGAGTAAAAGAATCAGGATTTATTGTCGTGAACAAATCATGATTCAGAGTTTTGCGGCAGCATCACAGTGCAAACATACATATTATAACCATCTTACGACATTACTATTAAAAAAAATTAAAATAATAACAATAATTGTGCATGAAAAGTAAGGCCGTGTCTTTGGTTCAGTGACTATTCAGGAATCTGATGGCAGTGGGGGAAGAACCTGTCCTTGTGCCGCTGAGTGCTCATCTTTAGCCTCCTGTACCGTTTTCCCGATGGTAGTGAAGAGGACATGGCCTGGGTGGTGGGGGTCTTTGAGGATAGAGGCTGCTTTTTATGACACCTCTTCATATAGATGTCCTCGATGGAATGAAGTTTGATGTCTGTGATGTCGCAGGCCAAGTTAACAACCTCTGGAGTTTATTCTTGTCCTGAGAGTTGGCGCATTCATACTATGCAGTGATGCAACCAGCCAGAATGCTCTCCACAGTACAGCTGTAGAAGTTTACGAGAGACTTCGATTACATGCTGAATCTCCTCAGATGCCTCACAAGGTATAGCCACTGGCGAGCCTTTGTAATTTTTTTGGAATTTTTTTTGTTTTCCGTCAATAAACAAGGAAATAACATCACAAACTGCTTCAAAATGTACAGCTATCTCCCGGCAATCTATGTACATGTGATGTTCTCCCCTCCCCCTTTTTGTTTGAATATTTTATTTATATTTACACACAAGCCTGTACAGACAATATACAGTGTCATGCTAACAATGGTGTAATGAAAGTGATCATGGTTACAATGCAACTAGCAATGCCTTACCATTTGATTAGACTTGGCTGCCAGCAGGGGGCTGACACACAGAGCAGGAGAGACAGTATGTTATCTGCAATGAAGACTTGCAACCTCATGGCCTGCCTCATGTGCTGTTCAGATCAACTTTAAAGTAAAGAACCTTTTCCTTCATCCATATGTTGCTTAAGAACTCACACATATGAATACAAGATGAAACAAATGACAGTTCACATTCAAATACATATATATTTATTTTCTTTATGACTATATATACAAACCTGTGTCTCTACCAACTGCAACTCCCCCCACTCATAAAACACTCACTCAAACTTCAACCAGCAACAACAAAACTTTAACACCAGGAAAATAAATAATAAAAAGGGGCAGGGATTGTCGCAGCTCAGTGGGCGGCCTCTAAGCAAATATTCATTCCTGACTTTCCTTGATTGGGATCAGTGCGAGGGAGAGGAAGCCACAGCAAGGAACGGGGAAACCAATCACTGCCATGCGCCTATGTAGTGCATGTATGGCTGCCAGATCTTATGAAAGGTACTGTATTTGTTTCTCAGGTTATAAGTTATTTTCTCCAGGGAAACGCAGCCTGTATTTCCTTGTTCCATCATTCGATACTAAGAATAGAGTCAGACTTCCAAGTCACTGCAATGTACTTCCTGGCCACTGCCAATGTGATTAACACAAATTGGATTTGAAATTTGGACAGGTTCATTGTAAGCCTTTTATCTATTATGTTTCCCAGCAGGAACAACTCTCGGTCCTGTGGAAATCGCTTGCCTATAATTTTCTACCCAAAAGGACCTCACCTTGGCTCATGACCAGGTTGCGTGGATGAACGTCCCAGTCGCCACACCACATCTGAAACATTGGTCTGAGAATTCCAGTTTTGACCTGTTTATTTTCCGCGGCGTTAGATACAGCTGGTGCAAAAGATTATACTGCACCAGCCTCTACCTTACATAGATGACCGTGGTCATGCTTTCCCAGCACAAGTCGGACCAGCATCTCTCATTAATTGCAATGCCCAAGTCTGACTCCCATCTTTCACTCGACCTATGAAGGCTCAGTTTGGGACCCTCCAATTGGAACAAGTAATACATTACCGAAATAAATTTCTTACCGTTCCCCCTTCGAATCAAGATCTCTATGTTACTACATTGAGGTAGGGCCATACTTGAACCCAATACATCCTGTAGAAAATACCTTATTTGAAGATAGCAGAGGAATGTCTGATTTGGCAAAGCATATTTATTTTTTAGCTGCTCAAAAGACATTAGTTGCCCATGCTCATAACAGTCTTCTATGCATCTGATGCCATTACAGCACCAGGTGTCCAGGATCTTGTTACAGACCGTTAATGGTATTAATTTATTAAGAGTCAGGGGTGTTTTTGGTGACAGCTCCTCTTTAGCATTCAGATACTGGTTAATTTTGGTCCAGATACTAATCACTTGTTTTAGTATGGGCTACCCTTCTTCCCTGACAGCATTTTGGCGTCCCATTTGTAAATGAAATCCTCTGCTATCTTCTCGCCCACCAAGTGCAGATCAATTTGTGCCCAGGATGGTACCTCCCCTCCCTGAAAGAGAGAGGCGATGTATCTTGACTGATCTGCCCAATAATATTTTTTGAAGTCTGGCATTCTCAATCCACCTAGACTATAGTCTCATGTTAATTATTCCATAGAGACCCTTGGCACTTTACCACTCCAGAGAACCTTATGTAACAGCTGTTTAAAGAAACCCCGGGGCAATGGTCAGGCAAAATTTGAAAAAGATACTGGAATCTTGGCAACACATTCATTTTGATGCAGTTAACCCAGCCCACCAATAATATGGGCAGGAACATCCACGTCTTTAGGTCCTTCTCGACTCTCCAGCAAGGGGGCGTTAACTTGTTTAGGCTATTCAAGTTACCGTCAATATTAACTCTCAGGTATTTGATCCCCTTCTATGGCTACCTTAAATTACTATTTTCTTTAAATTGACTATAATTACCCGACCTCTTCATGCTGACGCGCCCCTCTCCATGATGCTCTGCTCATCTGTACTGTGGTCTTTGTACCCGCTGGGACAGCTGCTCGGATCATGCGAGTGTCGCTCTTCTCAAGGTCAGGTTCAGCAACAGCCTTCCCTGACCTCTTCGCATGCCAACTCATGTACTTTCCTGTGGTGCTCCGCTCCCCCGACCCATGATCTTCACCCGCGCTGGGACTGCCGCTCCGCTCCCGCGCTCCACTGGGCCACTTGCTCCAACACCTGCACTGTGGGAGTGGGGAGAATACTGGATCTCTCTCTTCTTCCATCACTTAATCCAGGGCTGCCTGCTGCAGTCTGACAGACTGGGACAACATTTTCTTCCAGGAGTGAGTCCTCCTGGACAACAGAGCATCCTTTAGAAGGGGACGCTCTATCAGCGGTCCTCAATTTTCTTTGCCACAAGGCATCTTCACACCAGGTCCAGGCTTCAAAGGCTCTTTTCTCCCATTTTTCGACATAGACTTCCCTTTTTTTTGACATATTTATATTTTGCATGAGTTCCCATGCCCTCTAATGGTATTTGGGTGATTCTTCTGAAGTTTTCTTTTGCTAATTTTCATCCTGGCTTGGGAGCTCCGAAATTCCACCTCCTACTCCCTCCACATCATGTGACCCTCTCCGTGCCTTCTTTGTAATTGCATCAATGTGGAGGTTCGAGGACAGATCCTCGGAGTGTTAACACCCAAGAATTTAAAGTTCTTGACCTTCTCCACTACTGAGTCCTCAGTGAGTCATGTTCCCCAGACTTCCTCCTGATGTCCACAACCTTGAGCGCAAGGTTGTTGTCATTACACCATTCAATGAGCTGATCTATCTCCCTCCCACTTCCTCATTGCTGTTTGTGATTCTGCCAACAACTTTGGTGTTATCAGCAAACTTGGAGATGGCATTAGAATTATGCCTGGCCACACAGTCATGGGTGTATGAGTAGAGCAGTGAGCTAAGCACGCATCCTTGGGGTGCACCTGTGTTGATAATCAGTGAGGAAGAAGATGTTTCCAATTCGTACTGATTGTGGTCTTCCAATGAGAAAGTCAAGGATCCAGTTACGGAGTGCGGTATACAGGCCTGGAGTTTGTAGCTTCTTGACCTGCATTGAGGGAATAATGGTATTGAAGGCCAAGTTGTGGTCTATGAATAGCAGCCGTATGTATGAATTGCTGTTTTCAAGGTGATCCAGAGCTGTGTGGAGAGCCAGAGATATTGTATCTGCCATGGAGTGATTGTGACGATAGACAAATTGCAGTGGGTCAAGATCTTTACTTGGGTACGTGTTATTTCTGGCCATGATCAACCTCTCAAAGCATTTAATCACAGTAGAAGTTAGTAAAAATACACAAGCTGGAGAAACTCAGCAGGTCAAGCAATGTCCTTTATATAGCAAAGGTAAAAATACATAACCGTTGTTTCGGGCTTGAGTCCTTTATCAAGGTATGGTAAAATGTTGGTAAGCATCCAAACAAAAGAGTGGGGGGTGGGTGGAGAGAGAGGGGTGGTCACAAAGTCAGGAGGTGATAGGTGGAGAAGGGAGGGAGAGGACAGTAGAGATCAAAGGGAGGAGGAATGGCTAGGTGAAGGGAGGAGAACTGGAAATGGGAAGGGAAGGTTGGGGGGAGGGGTTGGAGGGAGAAGACAAAGCAGATTAGCATAAACCAGAAAAGTCAGAGGGAGTCACCTGATGGAGTACTGGCCGGTAGGGGAATTCCAGCCCTCTCCAGAAAAGTTTAAAAAAAAGGTAGAGAAAAAACAAAGAATATATGGAAACAGTAAAAGAATGGCAGACACAAGAATTCAGTGAAATAAAAAGAAGAATAAAAAGTACAGAAGAAAAAGTGAATAGATTAGAGATGATCATGACAGAAATAGGAAAAAGAGTAGACAAGGTGGAAGAACGAGAAACAGCCATAGAAATGGAGGTAGATGACTTAAAAAAGAAATTAGAAGAATCTGATTAAAAAGTTAAAAGATACACAGGAGCTGTTAGCTCAGAAGATAGATATAATGGAAAATTATAATAGAAGAAACAATATAAAGATAGTGGATCTTAAGGAAGATGAAGAAGGCAAAAATATGAAAGAATTTATAAAAGAATGGATCCCCAGGGTCCTAGGAAGACCAGAATTACAGGAAGAAATTGAAATAGAAAGGGCACACAGAACATTAGCCCCTAAACCACAACCACAACAAAAACCAAGATCCATTCTAGTAAAATTCCTAAGATATACAACAAGAGAAAATATATTGGAGAAGGCAATGAAAAAAATAAGAGAAGACAAAAAACCACTGGAATACAAGGGTCAAAAATTTTTTTTCTATCCAGATATAAGTTTTGAACTCCTGAAGAAGAGGAAGGAATTTAATGCAGCAAAAATGACCCTATGGAAAAAAGGTTATAAATTTATGTTAAATTGCCCAGTGGTACTTAAAATAGTTATCCCAAGGCAGCAAAGCAAACTATTCTCGGATCTGGAAAAAGCACGAAAATTTGCAAAACAACTAACAAGAACAAAAATGACAACAAACTATATATATATATATATATATAAAAAATAGAGTATAAGTAAGAACTAAGAAGGGAAAGAAAGGGAAGAAAGGAAGTAAGGAGGGAATTAAGAGAGTGACCTTTGTTATATATGAAGATTAAAATCTTTTCTGGGTGGGCTGGGTGGGGAAGAATAACAGTCAATGCGAAATCAGTTGACGCTTGCGAGCAGATTCGCAAATCCAAATGGAGAGGGGAGATGTGGTTGCCCAACAAGGGACAAAGGGCAACTCAGAAAGGGGAGGGACTATTGGGGTTAAAGGAATTTTAGATATGAGAATAGTGGAAATATTTTATGTTTTAGAAATGTTGTATTATAATGTGTTCAAAAAAAGAAAGCAGAAATGGATAAGAAGGGAAGGGGGTGATGAGGAAACGGAAAGGAAAGATAAACAAAGTATGAAATGACTATGTTGAACTATATGACTTTAAATATTAATGGAATACATAACCAAATCAAAAGGAAGAAACTGTTAAATTTACTGAAAAAAGAAAAAATTGATATAGCATTCATACAAGAAACACATCTAACTGAAGTGGAACACAAGAAATTAAAGAGAGATTGGATAGGACATGTAACAGCAGCATCATATAATTCAAAAGCCAGAGGAGTAGCTATATTAATCAATAAAAATGTACCAATCAAAATAGAAGAGGAAATAATAGATCCAGCAGGGAGATACGTAATGATAAAATGTCAGATATATTCAGAATTTTGGAATTTACTCAATGAATACTCACCTAATGAAGAAGATCAAAATTTATGCAAGATATCTTTTTGAAGATAGCAGATACGCAAGGGAACATACTAATAGGAGGGGATTTTAACCTTAATTTGGACTCAAACATGGATAAAACAGGAAAAAAAACTAACAGAAAGAACAAAGTAACCAAGTTTATAATTAAATCGATGCAAGAAATGCAACTTTTGGATATATGGAGGAAACAACACCCAAAGGAAAAGGAATATTCATATTATTCGGGTAGACACAAAACATACTCAAGGATAGACCTATTTCCTGTTATCAGCCCACATTCAAGGGAGAGTTAGGAAAACGGAATATAAAGCTAGACTATTATCGGACCACTCACCCCTGTTATTGGCAATAGAGCTAGAGAACATCCCACCAAGAATGTATAGATGGAGATTAAACTCCATGCTACTTAAAAGACAGGATTTTAGAGAATTAATTGAATGACAAATTAAAATGTACTTTGAAATAAATACGGAATCAGTGAAAGATAAGTTTATACTATGGGACGCAATGAAAGCATTCATCATAGGGCAAATAATAAGTTATGTAACTAAGATGAAGAAGGACTACAATAGGGAAATAGAACAGTTGGAAAGGGAAATAACAAATACAGAAAAAGAATCAACAATAAAGGAAGATTCAACTAAAAGAAGAGAATTGGCAGACAAAAAAATAAAATATGAAACACTAAAAACATATAAGGTGGATAAGAACATAATGAAGACAAAACAGAAATATTATGAGCTAGGAGAAAAAACGCACAAAATTCTAGCGTGGCAGCTTAAGACAGAACAAACTAAAAGAATGGTATTGGCATTAAGGAAAAAGGACAAACAAATTACATATAATCCAACGGAGATCAATGAAAACTTCAGGGAATTCTACGAACAACTATATCAAATTGAAAACGAAGGAAAAGAAGACAAAATAGATGAATTTCTAACTAAAATTGAACTACCGAATTTACAAACAGAGGAGCAAAATAAATTAATAAAACCATTTGAAATAGAAGAATTACAGGAGATATAAAAAAACTACTGATCAATAAAACACCAGGAGAGGATGGATTCCCAATAGAATTCTATGAAACATTTAAAGACTTATTAATTCCTCCCCTCCTGGAAGTAATCAACCAGATTGATAAAACACAATGCGTACCAGATTCATGCAAAACAGCAATAATTACAGTAATACCAAAGACAGGGAAAGATCCACTTGCACCAGCGTCATATAGACCGATATCTCTATTTAACACAGATTATAAGATAATAGCTAAACTATTAGCAAACAGATTGGCCGACTATGTACCAAAAATAGTAAATCTAGACCAAACTGGATTTATTAAAAAAAGATGAACAATGGACAATATCTGTAAATTTATTAACTTAATTCATGCAGTGGAAGGAAATAAAACTCCATCAGTAGCGGTTGCTTTAGACACAGAGAAGGCCTTTGACAGAGTAGAATGGAATTATTTATTCAAAGTACTACAAAAATTCTGCCTACCAGAGAAATATATTAATTGGATTAAAGCATTATATAAGGGGCCATCGGCGAAAGTGACAGTAAATAGATATATATCAAAACAATTTAACTTAAGCAGATCAACAAGGCAGGGATGTCCACTATCTCCCTCACTGTTTGCGTTAGCTATAGAACCATTAGCAGAATTGATAAGAACAGAAAATAAAATAAGAGGGATAAAAATAAAAGAGAAGGAATATAAAATCAGTCTATTTGCAGATGACATTATAATATACTTAACAGAACCAGAAATATCAATAAAAGAATTACATAGGAAATTGAAGGAATGTGGAGAAGTATCGGGGTACAAGATCAACGCAAATAAAAGTGAAGCAATGCCAATGAATAATGCAGATTTCACAAAGTTTAAGAAAGAATAGCCATTTAGATGGCAAACACAAGCAATGCGAAACCTAGGTATACAACTAAATAAAAATCTCGGCCATCTAAATAAACTAAATTATCATCCATTAATGAAAAAATTACAAGACGACTTAGAGCATTGGAAAGACTTACCACTAACACTGATAGGAAGGATAAACTGTATTAAAATGAACATTTTCCCAAGGATACAATACCTATTTCAGTCATTACCAATTCACCTAACAGAGAAATTCTTCAAGGAGCTAAAGAAAAAATAAGGAAATTCTTATGGAAAGGGGGGAAACCGAGGATAGCACTAGATAAATTAACAGAATGGTACAAACAAGGAGGCTTACAACTACCAAACTTTAAGAATTATTATAGAGCCGCACAATTAAGATACCTATCAGATTTTTATCAAACAAGGGAAAAACCAGATTGGACCAGATTAGAACTAGATAAAATAGGGGAGAAGATACCTGAACATATACTATATAAATGGGATGAAAAATTGGTGCAACGTAGGAATTCACTGGTATTGCATCATCTGCTCAACATTTGGAAGAAGATTCACGTAGAAAGGAATAAAACAAATTACCAACTACCAAAACTAATATTGACACAAAATCAACTAATCCCTTTCACAATAGATAACCTTTCCTTCAGAGAATGGAAGAGAAAAGGGATCAAAAGAATAGAAAAATGTTTTTCGGGAAATAAATTATTATCCTTTAAACAAACGAAGGATAAATATAATATAACTCACGATACAATGTTTGCATACCACCAAATGAAAACCTACTTGAAGGACAAATTGGGAAACAGTCTGAGGTTACCAGAAGGAAGCAATTTTGAATATGTGATTACAGACACAATGATAATTTAAAAATTTATAACAAACATGTACATCAAACTGCAAGAAAAGGAGAATGAGGAAACAAATGGTAAACCTAAACAAAAATGGGAACAAGATCTAAACATAAAGATAAAGAATGAAACATGGGAAAAGCTATGCTTTGGAACTATGAGAAATTCAATAAATACAGCCCTAGCTGTAGCTGTAGCAAAAAAATGTATTATGTCAACCTGGAAATTAGAAGACAACTTGAGAATACAACAATGGTACATAGAAATGAATAAATGTATTCCATTAGAAAAAATAACATATAATTTAAGAAATAACATCACAATATTCGAGGAAATATGGGAGCCATACATGAAATACAATAGAGAAATCCTACCATGGTCTTCCACCATCTAAAATTACAGAAGGAGAAGACAACAAAAAGAACTGACTCAGTGAAATTTCTTGTTTATTTTTATTGAGTGACAACATTGTTTAACGGGTTTAATGTATCTTACAGATTGAACTTCGGATAAATGGGAAAGGGGGTGAGGGAGGGAGGGAAGGGAGGGGGGAAAAGGGGGAAAAAATGACACTACATATATTCAAGAGAAAAAATGTCTGTATGTATCTTGGTCAATATGGTTTATAGTGTGAAAAATAAAAAATTTTTTAAAAAACCAGAAAAGTCAAATGTTAATGCCATCTAGTTGGAGAATCCCCAGACAAGAGATAAGGTCTTGTTACTCCAATTTTCAAACCCTTTCCAGTTCTCCCCCCTTCCTTCACGAAGCCCTTCCTCCTCCCCTTGAAATCTGCTGCCCCCTCCCTCCCGTCTCCACCTATCAACTCCTGCATTGTGATCACCCTTCTCCCTCCCCCCCCCACCCCAACTCTACTGTTTGGACACCGTCTCTCATTTTCCAATACCTTGATGAAGGGCTCAAGCCTGAAACATTGGTTATGTATTTTTACCTTTGCTACATAAAGGACACTGTTTAATCTGCTGAGTTTCTCCAGCTTTGTGTGTTTTTACTCCAACATGATGTCTGCAGATTTTCATGGTTTACTCCCAGTCTCTGAGAGAGACCTTGGCCAATGTTAATTATAAAGATTCATTTACATCTGAATGTCAAGCTACCTATGTGAAGCAGGTGGAAAGAAATGCAGTAACTAATTTCATGCAACTAAAATCATGTTGCTCAGATAAAATAATTGTTGTTCCTTCTTGGTATCCCTGGTGCCTTTGTCTCTTGACTCCAGCAATTGGTTTACTCTTGATTTTTTCTTTCATTAATTTGCTCTCTTTCTTGGTGGTTCTGATTACAATTTGCTTTATTGGTCCTTAGAGGTCCATGTTGGACTATACACACTAGCTAATACTCTGCTCATTTTATTTGAATATTTTATTTAAAAGTTTTTCCATACGTAATTAATAAATCATTATACAATACGAGCATTTAAATTGAGGAGAGTTTCATGATGGTTATATCCCCTCACCTTTCCTCCCTATCCCAATCCCCACACCACCACCCCCCCCCCCCCCACATTATAAAAGAAGAATATACACACAAAAAAAATATATATGGTTATATATACCAAAAGGAAGAAAGAGGTAATAAAAGGAAAGAAATAGTATGGTATCTTGGATTGCCTGGAGCATCACAATACAACACATTAGAATTAAACAGATCTTATATAGTACTTTCATTTTAAAGAAAAAGGTTAACACAGGACTCAAGAGGTTGGAAGAACACTTCTACATATTTATACCTAATATTTGCATATATGGGCTTCAAATTTGCAAAAATATGAGATATTTATTTCTTAAAATTTATGTAATTTTCTCTAAAGGGATACAATTTCGTTTTTTTGTATTCCATCTTCCCATTCCTAAATGTTAATCTGATTTCCAAGACACTGCAATACTATTGCTAAAGCTATTTTAACAAGTTTAATTTGATAAATTGATAATTTAAGCTTGGGTGTTGTTCTTTCTATATTCTCCAGTAAGAATAAGTCTGGGTGTAATGGAAATATTACACATGTAACTTGTTCTAAAAATTCCCCTAAGTCTACCCAAAAGGGTTTTACATTAGAACATGACCAAGTTGAGTGTAAAAAAAGAACCCATCTCTTCACCACACCTAAAACATTGATTTGATAAATCTGATTTAATTCTATTCAATTTTTGTGGAGCTAAATATAATTAATGTAAGAAATTATATTGAACCAATCTATATCTTACATTAATAGTATTTGTCATGCTATCTTGACAGAAATCAAACGATCTTTGCTCATCAAGTGTGATGTTCAGGTCCAGCTCCTATTTCTGTCTAGATGTATGCAGTCCTTGCTTAATAGTTCCTTTTTGCAGTAAAAGATATACAACTGATGTAAATTTCTTTGTGTTTCCTTTACTAATGAGAGTTTCCACCTCACTACGAATAGGTAACCACATCTCTGAATTTTCCCTTATGAATGCTCTCAGTTGGAAATAACAAAATAATGTATTATTAGGTATTCCATATTTGTTCCTCAATTGTTCAAATAACATCAATTGGTCTTGTTCATAACAATTTTCAATATTTTTAATGCTCCTTATTGGACCAAATGATTAAAAACAAATGATCTTTTGAAAAAGGAACAAGCTGGTTTTGAATCAAAGGCAATTTAGGTGATATACTTCTTGTTCCAATTTCATCATTTATTTTATTCCAAATAGTAATCAAATATTTCAACAATAGTCTCTCTTTAGCTCCAATTAATAATTTTGAATCCCATTTGTATAGGAATTCCTCTGCTAACCTCTCTCCTATTTTTTCTAGTTCTATTTTATCCCATGCCATCTTTTCTGCTTCTTCAAAGAAAGATGCAAGGAATCTCATTTGAGCCACTTGATAATTAATTCTTAAAGTTAGGGAGTTGTAAACCTCCCTGTTCATATTTCCATGTTAGTTTTTTTTTATATAGAGACTCTTGACATTTTACCTTTCCAAAGATATTTCCTTACATATTTATTTAATTCTTGGAAAAAATGTTGTGGATGTAATGTAGGTAATGTTTGAAAAAGATATTGAATTATTGGAAATATTTTCATCTTTATATAATTAACTCTTCCTATTAATGTTATAGGCAGAGTCATCTATTTTTTAAAATCATCGTCAACTTTTTAAAGTAATGTAAAGTAGTTCAATTTGTATTCATTTTTAAAATTATTATCCACACAAATCCCTAAATATTTAATCCCATCTTTTAGCCATTTAAATTGAGTATTTCTCTGATAAAGAGTACAATTTCCTTCTGTAAGAGGCATAATTTCACTTTCATCCCAATTTATTTTATAACCAGAAATATTATCATATTCTTCTAAATTCACTTGTTATTTCCTTAAAGATATATTAACACATCATCTGCAAACAAACTAATTTTGTACTCTTCTTGACCAACCTTAAATCCTTTAATTTCCAAATCACATTTAATTACTTTTGCTAATGGCTCTATAGCTAATATAAACAAAGTTGGAGATAAAGGGCATTCCTATCTACTTGATCTCATCAGTTGAAATGAAATATATATCTGACCATTGGTTGCTACTTTTGCTTTAGGGTCATTATATAGTGCCTTAATCCAATTTATAAAAGTTTGTCCTCATCCAAATTTATCCAGAGCTTCAAACAAAAAAATCCCATTCCAATCTATCAAAAGCTTTTTCTGCATCTAAGGCCACAGTGACACTTGGGACTTTTCTTTTTTGTGCTAAATGTATAATGGTGAGTAATTTAGCCACATTATCTGTTGACTGTCTCTTTTTAACAAAGTCTGTTTGGTCCATATTAATTAATTTAGGTAATAATTTATTCATCCTATTTGCCAGTACTTCAGAGAGTATCTTATAATCTGCATTCAGTAATGAGATATGTCTGTATTATCAAGGTTTCAAAGTATCTCTATCTTTTTTGGTATCACTGTAATTATTGCTGTTGAAAATAATTCTGGAAGTGATGTTTCTTGATGCTTGATCAAGCTTTTCCTTAAAAATAGGAAAACAAAGAAAAAAATAGGAATCAATAAATCTTTAAATTCTTTATAAAATTCAGTGCTTTATTACTTTGTAAAGAACTAATTGCTTCTTTCACTTCTAATTGTGTAAAACTAGTGCTTAATTCTGATTGTTCTACCATGTTCAGTGTAGGTAAATGTATCCAAGATAGGTGTCTATCTATTTTATTCTCATCTCATAAAGACTTTGAACTATACAATTTAGAATATAATTTCTTAAATGATTCATTTATTTCTTTGAGGTTTGTAATTAATAACATTTAAATCATTTTTAATTGCATTAATCATTCTTGATAACTGTTCTGCTTTCAATTGCCATGCAAGTTTTTATGTGATCTTTCATCAAACTCATAATACTTGTGTTAGGTTCTTGTGATAGCCTTTTCTGATCTGTAGGTTTGTAGTGTGTTATATTGTAATTTTTTTATTAATTAATTGTCTGTTTTTTCCAAGAATGTTATTTCTTGTTCTAATCGATCTACCTCTTTCATGTAATTCTTTTTGATGTAAAACTTATAATTTGACTTCTCAGATATGCTTTCAAAGTGCCCCATATTACACATTTGTCAATCACACAGTTCAGATTTGTATCACAAAAAAAGTTATATTTGTTCTCTAATAAAATCTTTGAAATCTTATCTTTTTAATAATGGTGAATTCAATCTTCATCTATAAACTGATTTCTCTTTGTCTGGCATTGTAATCGTCATTAGTAAAGGCGAATGATCAGATAAAATTGTTGCTTTATATTCTGCATCTAATATCCTACCCTGTAGCTGTGCTGTAATTAGAAATAAATTAATTCTGGAATATGAGTCATATCTATTTGAATAAAAAGAGTAATTTCTTTCTCTAGGATGAATTCTTCTCCACACATTTATTAAGTTCAAATCTCTCACCAATATACTCTGCTCCTTTGAACAGTCTCAGATTAGCCTCTCATAGCAACACAGAGTTACATATTAACTGATGACTGCCATTATCACATTCGTGCATGGATGTAGAATATTCCCCACAATCCTCAGCACAAGATCTTCCTTTGGCTTGCCAGGATTTCAAACTTTATGTATTTCAATTCAATTCTCTCTCCATTGATTTGGGTTTCTGATGGCATCAGAGTGGTCTAATCTCTGAAATATCCCTGACAAGTAGCCCAGTTGTCAACAGTCTGCAGTCCACTGACCTGATGTAAGCTGTATTTTATGTTATATGCTCCTCAGTTCTGTGTCGGACTTACGGCATTCTTTAATTTCCAGGACCTTGTATTAAACTTGCCTTGTAATAAAAATGGAACACTTGTTATATTCTAGTAATTATATATTTATTCATTTTGCATTCACTCAGTAACCAGTAAAATTCACTCATTGGAAAGAAAACTAATTTATTCTTAATGTCAAGTAAAGCTCCTTTAGATAAAATTAATAGAGCATGGGAACAGGACTTGTATTTTTCTATATCAAAAGAGAGTTGGGTTTTTATCTTTAAATTGGTTAATACCTCATCATTATGTGCTTACCATTCTCTCTTACAATTGAAACTAGTCCATAGAGATCACATATCCAAAGATAGACTTTCTCATTTCTACTCGAATATGAGCCCTCATTGTGACAGATGAAACAAAGGGGATGTTACTTACATTAATTCATATGTTTTGGACTTGTTTGATCCTTAGAAGATACTGGACAGAAGTTTTTGAGACTTTTATCAATAATTCTTGACTTAAACATAGAGCCTAATCCTTTAGTTGCTCTTTTCGGCACTACTGGAGAGAATGGCATGACTTTAATGCCAACTAAATGTCAAGTAATATCTTTTACTTCCCTTATGGAGGAAGGATGCTGCTCCACCACTCATGCTCAATGGTTATATGAAATCACGTTTTGCCTTAATTTAGAGAAAATCTGATGCTCTGTAACTGATACAAATATGAATTTTCAAAATATGTAGGGATCATTTGTGAATTATTTTCAGAACTTTTAGAACAATGACAATGTTGATGATAATTTTATGTTCTTTTATCATGCTTTTTCTGAAGCAGAGTACTAATCTTTTCACCATACCACTCAAGTCTAGGTAGTGAGGATAGATATTATAATAAAATATTTCATATCATTCCTTAATTTAGTGTTTAGAAGTGTTTAGTGATATGGGTACTAATTATTCTAGTTTTGTATAAAGTGTTGTGTTACTTTCTGTACTTACTATGTATTCCATATACACTATGCATTTATATGTTTTATTATTATAAAATCAATAAGATTGAAAAAAAAGCAAGTAGGAACATCAACCATTCCCAGAGCAGTAAAGCAGCATTATTTCAGAGTCACTTAGTTATTTTTACTGCGCAGATATAATTTTTTAGAAGTTCACTGCAGACTGCTATTTATTTCTGCCATTTAATTCTTGGTTTTTCTATCAGGGTTGTGTGTGTACTTATTTTTTAATTAAGCTGCTTTTATGTATGAACTGTATTCAAAGAAACATTGGTACATATAAGTGTACCAGCCATGCAATTAGCAGTAAATGCCTTGCATTGAAAAGGGAAAATTACCAGTAGCACAGACATGTAATTGGGAAACAAATTTCTAATCTACTATTAAATCTGTCAACAAGAATGCTGCAGAGGCCACCTTCTGTGCCTTTAGATGACAACATAGCTGCAATTGCTCAGTGTAATCAATTGCTTTTATTGTGGCTAGAAACCTATTCCATTCACTAACTACCCTCTCTAAGCTGAAGAGTCACTGGTCCTCCATGTTAAATGGAGAAGAAACACTAAAGTTAGGGATAGGATTGAATGTCATCTGGCCTGGGATAGAATGGAATTTATTTCAACCATCATAACTAACTCATCATAACAATTCATTGTGTTGGCCAAGATCTATAGTACAGCTGTCATGTTGAGGAATGGTGGGCCGGGTGTTCATGCAGAGAATGGTCCCTTTGGAAATAAGAAAGGGAGGTAGAAAAGATGAAATGTATTGGGACTCTGCTGCAGTTGGTGGAAATGGCAAAGGACGATACACTGCATGCAGAAGCTTGTGGGATGAAATGTGAAATGTGCAAGGAGCTGTTGTGCATTGGTACTTGGGAGAGCTTGTGCATGAATTATAAAAGGTTGGGTTGCAGGCGCAACAGGTAATCAAAAAGGTAAATGAAACACTAGCTTTCATTGCTAGATTGATTGAATACAAAAGCATGGCTGTTCTGCTGTATCTTTACGGGATACTGTGAGGCAAAACCTGGAATATTGTGCATGGTTCTGGACTCCTTACTTGAGAAAGGAAATACTGGCCTTGGAAGCATGGGGGTTCACTGGGATAATTCTGGAGATGATGAACCTATGATAAGAGGTGAAACTATCTGCCACAATGCTCACTAGAGTTTAAAAGAAAGAGAGGGAAACTTATGTAAAGAATGGATAATATAGAAGCAGGGACATTGTTTCCACCAGTAGGTGAGCTTAAAACTAGGAGACATAGCCTCAAGATTCAGAAAAATAGATTTATGACAGAGATGAGGAGGAGCTGTTTCTCACAGAGAATGATGAATCTGAGGAATTCTCTGCCCAAGGATCGAATGCTTTTTCTGCATCCAGGGAGATTGTTATACTTGGATTCAGCTTTGATTTTGCCTTATGTATTATGTTTAATAGTCTGTCCAGACTATTTGAAGAGTGTCTCCCTTTAACAAATCCCACCTGATCAGTATGTATTAATTTTGGCAGATAATGTCCCAAACTATTGGCTAGCACCTTTGCTAATATCTTATAGTCAGCATTCAAAAGTACTATAGGTCTACATGATGAGGTTTTTAAGAGTCTCTATTTTTCTTCGGTAGCACCGTAATTATAGCAGTTGAAAAATATTCTGGGAGAGTCTGGGTCTCCACTGCCTGGTCCAGTACATCCATCATAAATCTTTAAATTGTCTATAGAACTTGGGTGGGAACCCATCTTCCCCTGGGGACCTATTAGCTTGTAAAGTGCCCAAAGCCTTCTCGATTTCTTCTCTTCTGAAAGGGGGATCTAAATTGATCTTTTCTCTATCCTCTAGTTTTGAAAGTTTAACATTCACTAAAAATTCGTCCATCACATTTTTGTCTCCTAGTAATTCTGATTTGTATACTTTTGTATTGCATTGTCAAAAAATATTATTTATTTATTTTTGACTATATGTTAAAATATTAGCCTCTGATCTGATTTCATTTATCATTCTTAATGACTCCTCTGCCTTTACTTGCCAAGATAAGATTTTGTGTCCTCGTTCTCCTAATTCATAATATTTTTGCTAGTTTTTAATATAGTGTTTTTCATTTCATACATTTGTAATGTGTTATATCTAAGCTTTTTACTCTCCAATAGTCTATACTTTTCTTGCAACCCTGTTCTTTCATATTCTTTTTCCACTTTTGTTTTATCTTTCTCAGACCGTCCAATTCTGTAGTATATAGTAAATCTTTTTTGAGATTTTTTTGTACAAGAAAGCTTTAAGCGTGCCCCATATTAAAAAACTATTATCAGTGGAAGGGAGATTAGTTTCACAAAACAGTCCTATCTGTCTCCTAATAAGCTCACAGAAGTCTTTCCTTCTTATCAATGTGGCATTTGGATGCCATCTATACATACTTTCTTGTATTTTCATTATCGCAATAGTTAACATTAATGGCGAGTGATCTGATAGAAGTCTCGCCAAATATTTCGTCTTTACCACTCTACTTTTTAACTGTGCAGACATTAAAAACAAATCAATCCTTGTATGTGAATCATGCATCCTTGAGTAGATGAATAGACTCTTTCTACAGGGTTAAGTTGCCTCCATATATCAATCGAATTTAAATACTTCATAAACTATAATGTTGTTTTTGCAATTTTTGTCATTGTTACTGTTCTTGCTGACTTATCCAGTATTGGATCCTAACAAAAATTAAAATCTCCCCCAACCAATATATTTTGTCTTCGCTCTGCTGCTTTTAAAACAATATCCTTCATAAAAGCTTCATCGTCATAATTTGGTGCATTAATATTCATAAATGTTCATAATTCTGCATAAAATTTCCAATGTACCATTACAAATCTTACAGTATGGCCAATTGATGTATCTTCTATTCTATTATTCTCATTAATTAAAATCTCGACTCTTTCCTTTGAGCCAAATGAAGTCAATATTACTTGTCCCACCCATCCTCTTTTTAATTTAGCATGTTCTGATTTGGTAAGGTGTGTTTCTGGTTGAAAGACTACATCTGCCTTTAATTTTTTAAAGTGTGACAAGACACGCTTCCTTTTCACCATTCTTTTTAGTCCATTAACATTAAGACTAATACACTTTAACATCAGAATCAGGATTTATTGTCATGAACAAGTCATAAAATATGATGTTTTGCAGCAGCATCAGAGAGCAAACGTTCCTGTTATAATCATCTTATGACATTACTATAAAAAATAAAATAAAATAAAAATAATAATAATAGTGCACGAAAAAGTAAGGCAATGTCTTTGGCTCATTAATTATTTAGGAATCTGATGGCAGCGGGGAAGAAACTGTCCTGTGCCACTGAGTTCTTGTCTTTAGGCTCTTGTACCATTTTCCTGATGGTAGAAGAGTGAAGAGGGCATGACAGAGGGCTGGGGGTCTTTGAGGATAGAGGCTGCCTTTTTAAGACACCACCCCTTGTAGATGTCCCTAATAGAGTGAAGTCTGGTGCCTGTGATGTCACAGGCCGAATTATTCTTGTCTTGAGAGTTGGCGCCTCCATACGAGGTAATGATGCAACCAGCCAGAATGTTCTCCATAGTACTCCATAGTTGCTGAGAGTTTTGTGTGACCTATCAATCTCCTCAGACACCTCATAAGTATAGCCTTCTTTGTAATTGCATCAATGTGGAAGTTCCAGGACAAATCCTCAGAGATTTTAACCCCCCCCCCCCCCAGGAATTTGAAATTCTCGACCCTATCCGCTGCTGAAACCTCGATGAGGACTGGGTCATTTTCCCCTGACTTCCTCCTGAAGTCCACAATCATCTCCTTGGTTTTGCTGATGTTGAGCGCAAGGTTGTTGTCGGTAAACCATTCAATGAGCTGATCTCCCTCCTGTACACTTCCTCATTGATGTTTGTGATTCTGCCGACAACTTTGGTGTCATAGGCAAACTTTGAGATGGCACTGGAATTATGCCTGGCCACACAGTCGTGGGTGTATGAGTAGGGCAGTGGGCTAAACATGCATCTTTGGGGTGTGTCTGTGTTGATAATCAGTGAGGGAGGAGATGTTTGATATTCTTTTGATGGTCTTTCAATGATAAAGTCAAGGATCCAGTTGCAGTGGTGGGTACAGAGGCCTTGAGTTTGAGGCTTCTTGACCAGCACTGAGGGAATAATGGTATTGAAGGTCGAGCTGTAGTCTATGAATTGCTGTTTTCAAGGTGATACAGAGCTGTGTGGAGAGCCAGCGATATTGTATCTGCTGTGGAGTGATTGTGACGATAGATGAATTGCAGTAGGTCCAGATCATTACTTAGGTACATGTTAATTCTGGCCATGACCAGCCTCTTGAAGCATTTCATTCACAATAGAAGTTAGTGCCACTGGGCAGTAGTCATTGAGGTAGCCCAAAATATTCTTCTTGAGTACTGGGATGATTGATGCCCTTTTGAAACTGGTGGGAACCTCTGACTGCCATAGTGAGAGTTTGAAATGTCCATGAACACTCTGGCTAGTTGGTTGGCACAGATTTTCAGTACCCTGCTAGGTACACTGTCAGGGCCTGACTCCTTGCAAGGGTTCACCCATTTGAATGATGTTTTTACATCACCCTTAGATCAGGGTCTTCAGCCTTTTCAAGGATTCTAGTAGACCTTGTTTGATTCTTCTTCTCAAAGTGGGCATAGAAGATGTTCAGCTCATCAGGTAATGAAGCATCACAGCCATCTAAAGTGTTTGCCTTCACTTTGTAGGCTGTAATGGCTTGCACTCCCTGCCATAGCTGGAATGTATCTGTGTTTGTCTCTGGGTTCCTCCAATATTGCCATTTTGCTTCGGAGATGGCCTTCCACAGGTCGCACATGGACTTCTTGTAAAGATCTTATTCCCTGGCCTTGAGTGCTTTTGTTCTCTCCCTCAGCAGGTTGCAGATTTTCTGATTCATCCAGGGTTTCTGGTTGGGGAACGCTTGGTATTTGCGCATGGGCACACACTCATCCACACAGGTCATGATGAACACCTGTTGCATATTCATTCAAATTTATGGACTTCTTGAATATGTTCCAGTCCACTGATTCAAAGCAGTCCTGTAGATGCTCCTTCACCTCTCTCGACAATTCCTTTGCCGTATTCACCACTGATGCTGTGATCTTCAGTCTCTGCTTGTATGCCTGGAGTAGAAATACACCCAGATGATCAGTCTTACTGAAGTGTGGTTGTGCTATGGCTCGGTATGTGTTTTTCATGGTGGTGTAGCAGTGGTTGAATGTGTTGGTTCCCCTGGTCTCAGATGTGAGGTGTTGGTGATAGTTTGTCAGAGACTTCTTCATTCTAACCATACCAATTTTTAAACAAATATTCTTTTGCAGTGAAACCTTTTTTTGTTTGCTTAAATAATAGTGATATTTCACCTTTAAGAAGCACATCCATGCCCTGACAGTGACGTAAACAGAAAATCTTGAAAAAGCCTGCAGAATCTTCCGAGGAAGAAGAGCCCCTCTCTTTAACGCCATCTTGTAAAAATGGTCCTCTCCTGGCCTTTATCTCCCTTAGACCCGAGTCTCTACCCTGCTGCTAAGTTTCCACTCTTTTTCTTGAGCTCTCCGTGAACATTTCAATAATATTTCCTTTCTAACAATAAATACAAGATGATGCAAAAATATAATTTTTACTTAGTCCCATTGTAAACATTTTTCTCATTCTCCTTTTTGAAATGTTAATCTTATCATAATCTTCATTAAAATCTTCCACCTCATTCTTAGTCTTGAAAAATCACTGATTACCTTCTGCTACTTTGACCCTCAGAGACGCAGGGTATATCATTGAGTATTTCAAATTTTTAAGAATGCAGTTGTCTTTTTACATCGCCTAACTTCTTCCTTTGTTTAATCAAAATAGGACTAAAATTTTGAAAGAATAGCACTTTTTCATGGTAAATCTTGGGCAGACCACTGTTTTGTTTAGAGTATTCATAAGCTGCTCCCAGAATTGTCTCCCGTTCCTGGTAACTCAAAAGTCTTAACCAGAACCAGTCGTGGTTGCTGATCGTCGGCTCTTCTGAGTCCAAGGGTCTGGTGAGCCCTTTCTATCTTTAATTTTTCTTTGAATTTATTTTCTCCCAGTACTTGTGGGATCCATGTTTCAAAGAAGTTCACCAGGTCTCTCCCTTTAATCCATTCTTTCAACCCAATAATTTGGACATTGTTACATCTGCTGATATTCTCATGTGGTTGATCTCATCCAGCATACCTTGTCTGTCCAAATCCCATTTCTTCACATCTTATTGCATAGCTTTAACTTTTCTTGTGATTTCTCCAAGTCAATTTCTACTTGGGTCATTTGCTACATTAAATCTTCAACAATTTCTTTAATTTCAGTCATTCTCTCTGACATGTCTCTCATTGCAATTTCACCTCTATAAAGCGATTACACAAATTTTCCATTTTTTCCAGAATAATATTTAGGTCTTGTCCTGACTCCCCAGTGCTCCCGGGCATCTGCCAGTTCCAAGGCCACTCTTGTGCCACTCCTTTTCTTGCTTTTGCTCGAAGCTCCTGGCTGAGTAGAAGCTTCCTTGGTTTTTGTTTTTGGCTGCCGTGGTCCCTTAGTACTTGCTTTATCCATTTTTGGTGAAAAGATTTTTGATTTTGAGATTTTAACTGTCTTTTTGATACTCTTCATAGAGAGCTCAACCAAAACACGTCTGTCTAAGTCCTCACATGGCCATGCCCCCCTAGAGGACAACCTTTAGCGTATCCTGCATGAGGACTCCCAAATCCCTTTGCACCTTGGAATTTTTAATTTTCTCCCCATCTAAATAATAGGCTGCTTGTCTTTCTTGTACCAAAGTGCCTGACCATACACTTTTCAACATTGTATTTCATCTGCTACCTCTTTGCTCATTCTCTTAATCCATCCAAGTCTTTCTGCTGCTTTTCAGTATCCTCAGCACAACCGCCCCCCCGCATACTTATTTTGGTATCATCTGCAAATGTAGTCACAAAGCTGTCTATTCCATAATCCAAATCATTTATATACAAAGTAAAGAGAAGCAGCCCCAACACTGATCCCTGTGGAATTCCACTGGAATAGGATCCCTTTATTCCTACTCTCTGTTTCCTGTTGACCAGCCTCTGCTCTATCCATGCAAGTATCCTTCCTGTAATTCTATGGACTCTCATCTTGTTTCACAGCCTTATGTATGGCACCCTGTCAAATGCCTTTTGAAAGTTCAAATACGCAACATCCACTGCATCTCCTCTGTCTCTCTTATTTGTGATCGCTTCAAAAAATTGCAATAGATTTTTCAGGCATAATTTTCCTTTAAGAAAACCATGCTGACTTGGGCCTATCTTTACATGCACCTTGAGGTATTCCATAATCTTATCCTTGACAATCAACTCCAACACCAATGTTAGGCTAATAGGTCTATAATTTCCTTTCTACTGCCTCACTCCCTTCTTAAACAGCAGAGTGACCTTTGCGATTCTCCAGTCGACTGGAACCAAGCCAGACTCCATTAATTACTCGATTATTACCAATGTCTCCACAATCTCTATAGTTGTCTCCTTCAGAACCTGAGGGTGTGTTCCATCTGGTCTGGGAGACTTATCTACCCTTGGACCATTTAGCTTCCCAAGTACCTTCTCTCGTGATCTTGACCACACTTTCTTCTCTCCTGAGGAGATATGAGAGTCTGGTATGCTACTAATATCTTCCACAGTGAAGACTGATCCAAAATATTCATTTATTTCCTCTGTCATCTCCTTGTCTCCAATTACAATTTCTCCAGCATAATTTTCTATTTGTCCTATGTCTACTTTTATTCTTTATCTATTTAAAAAAGCTTTTAGTATCATCTTTGATATTACTTGCTAACCTTTCATAATTCCTCTTTTCCGTCCAATCTTTTTTGCCTTCAGCAGATTGTGTTTAGCTTCAGATTCCAGCATCTGCAAATTCCTGTATGTTCCCATTACTCATACTTCCACTATAGCTAATTAATTTATTTAGATCCCATTTGGTAGGATTCCACAGCTCCTTCCGACTGAATAAGCAAGAAAAATCAGTTCCAATACTTGCTGATTTATGAAATCCTTCAGCCACACTGTTGTTTAGCACACTAGTCATTAGCCAATCCATTTTCTTTCACTATGATGGAAAAAAACTATTTCACAGATTAATTATTATCTCTTCTGCAAATTTACACTGAAGTAAACATTTCACTATCTCTAAACAGATAAAGTCCAGGGATACAGAGAACATCTGTAAGTTCTGAACCAGGATTTGATAGTTTTAATTTGTCTGAAAAATGTAGATGTTTATGAACTGAATGGACTTTCCATTGAGACAACAAATGCATTGAGTGAGAGATAAAAGGAAGCACAATAAGCTGTGGGCAAGTATAAAACTATACTGGTATAAGACAAGAACTAGCTCAAGTTAATTGGAACAGGTTGTTTGAAGGAAGAGGGATGTTAGGAAAATGGATGTTTTTAAAAGTGTATTGACAAGAGTCTAGGATATACATGTTGCTGTTGGAGTTAAGGGTCAAAAATGCAAGTGTGGGGTAGCTTGAGAATAATTCAGGTTCTGATCAAGAGTAAAAAAGGAGGCATGGAGCAGGTATAATCAGTTGGGATCAAGGGAACTGGAGGAATTTTTGGAACTGATGGACAAGCCTAAAAAGGAAATCAGGAGGATAAATAGGGCACAGGATCTCAACAAGATAAAATCTCTTGGGATTATTGTTGATAAGTTTATAAATGGAAAAGGGGTAACCAGGGGAAAAGAATGGGACCCCCCCAGGACTCAATGTAGTCAACATTGTGTGGAGCCACAGGGGATAGGCAATGTCCTCAATGAGTAATTCTCCTCTGATTTTACTGTGGAGAAAGACAGAAGGATTGGGGAGTCAATGGTAGTGGCTTGAAAACAGTCAGTATTACTGTTGAGGAGGTGTCAAAGATCCTAATGTGTATGGAAGTTGAAAAATCTGGGCACCTGATCAGATATATCTGAGGACACTATGGTAAGCTAGAGAGGAAATTGCACATGCCCTGGCTGAGATTTATGAGTTGTCATTAAGTACAGGTGAGGAGCCAGAAGATTGGAGAGTGGAAAATATTCAAGAAGGCTGCAGGAAAATGTCTCGGAACTACAGATCAGTGAGCGTAGGCTGTTATGGTTAATCTTGTTAACATTTTTATTTGTATTTAATTAATTAATAATTAATAAATAATGTGATTGTTAATCTGTTGTTGTTACTAGACAGTATTCTGAGGAAGAAGATGTACTGATTAGGAATAGTCAGCACAGATCTTTACGTGGGAGGTTGTTATACTGTATCTCACAAATCTAATTGAGTTATTTGAAGATGTGACCAAAAACATTCATGAGGGCAGAGCTGTAGACATTTTATATATCAAGGCATTCGTGTGTGTATATATATATACATCTATCTCAAGGCATTTTATAAAATTCCACATGGTAGGCTGCAACATTATTTTAGTGCCTGTAAGGAGTTTGTATGATTTAAATTTAAATTTAAAAATTTTAAACAATTTTTTAAAATTTAGATATTCAGACATACAGCACACTAACAGGCCATTTCAGCCCATGAGTCTGTGCGGCCCAATTTACACCCAATTAATCTACACCCCTAGTGTGTTTCAAACGGTGGGAGGAAACTGGAGCCCCTGGGGAAAACCCACACAGACTTGGGGAGAACGTACGAACTCCTTACACTGTGGGATTCGAACCCTGGTCCCAATCACTGGTGCTGTAAGGGCGTTGCGCTAATCGCTATGCCAACCATGCCACCTATGTCAGTGTTGGTTTCCTCCATGGGCTCCAATTTCCTCCCATGTTCCAAAAATGTACAGGATTAGTAGGTTAATTGTCATGTGGTGTTTTTGGACAGTGTGGACTCATGGGCCAGAATTGCCTGTTACTGCACTGTATTTCTAAATTAAAATTAAATTAAACTTTAAAAATTGGCTTTTAAAAAATTTTAAAAAGGAGAGGGTGATGTTAGAATGTTATTTTTCAGAATGGAGGCCTCTGGTGTGCCACAGCGAACCTTGCTGGGTCCATTGCTCTTTGTCATCTACATCAATGCTTTGGATGAAAACATAAAAGGCATGGCAAGCAGGTTTGAGGATAACACTAAAGGGTCTGGTATTGTAGATAGTGAAGACTGTTGCCAAAAATTTCAGCAGGAATCTTGATTGTTTGGACAGGTGAATGGTTGATAGATCTTAATACAGAGAAATGTGAGGTGTTGCATTTTGGGAAGTCTAACATGTTGCATTTTGGGTAGGGTCTACACAGTGAATGGTAGGGGTCTGCAAAGTGTTGATGAGCAGTGGGATCTAGGAGCACAGGTATATAGAATCTTGAACTTTGAGTCACAGGTAAATACAGTGGTAAAATATGCTTTCATCACCTCGGCCTTCATCAATCAATTATATAAAAGTTGAGAGGTCATGTTGCAGTTGTATAAGGCCCCTTGTTGAGTTTATATTGTTGAGAGGTCATGTTGCAGTTGTATAAGGCCCCTTGTTGAGTTTGGTTACTGTGCAACAGAAAAGATGACAAGCTGAAGAGGGTGCAGAGAAGATTTACAAGGATGTTGCCATGACTCAGAGGCCTGAGCTATAGGGAGAGGTTGAGCAAGCAAAGGCTTTATTCCTTGGAGTTTAGGAGGATGAGGGGTGATCTCACAGAGGGATACAAAATCATGAGAGGAATAGATTGGGTGAACGCAGAGTTTCTTTTTGTCTCTGTAGGGGAAATCAGTAACCAAAGGACGTAGATTTAAGGTAAGGGGTTAGGGATTTAATAGGAACCTTTGGGGTAACCTTTTTTTAGACAGAGGGTAATGGGTGGATGGATCAGACTGCATGTGGACATGGTTGAAGCAGATACTGAGGGCAGCTGTAGAAGGATATGGGCCAAATGAAAGAAGGTGGCACTACTGAAGTGTGGGCATTTTGGTCGCCAAGGGCAGATTAGGCTGTTTCCATGATGTGTGACTATTCTGATGCGATATGCATTTAAGGATTGATTTCTGATCCATGTGATTAACAGACACACAGTGGTGGATCCTGCAAGAGATCATGTTTGTGTAATGGAATGTATTAGAACTAATCATCTGAAATAGGATAGAATTTAAGGGATAATGGGATATAAAGATAATAGTATAATAGATTTTTCTTTGGCTTGGCTTCGCGGATGAAGATTTATGGAGGGGTAATGTCCATGTCAGCTGCAGGCTCGTTTGTGGCTGACAAGTACGATGCGGGACAGGCAGACATGGTTGCAGCGGTTGCAGGGGAAAATTGGTTGGTTGGGGTTGGGTGTTGGGTTTTTCCTCCTTTGTCTTTTGTCAGTGAGGTGGGCTCTGCGTTCTTCAACCTCCTTTGTAATAGATTGAAATGTGGGCATAATGATGAGTAACATTAGGATGAAAGGGTATTAATGCGAATGAATAGAGTGTGAGATAATGATGTAATGGGATATGGTGTAAGGGTGATGATGAAGTAATGGAGTACAGTTAATTGTGGTGAAAGGGATGGAGTAATGATGTAATCAGGTGTGGTGCAGTGAGGTGTAAGGGGTAATAGTATAATAGGATGCATTGTGAAGTTTAAAACGGTGTAATGTATGGGTTGTAATAGGGTAGGAATGAGGTGTAATGTTACATCATGAGATTGAGTGCAAAGAGTAATAGTGTAATAGAATATAGTGTGAGGATAATGATGAAAATGTAAAAGGATAAGGTAGCAAGGAGTAATGAAAGTGTAATGGTGGTCAGAAGTAATAAGTGTGTAGTGCGGTGATGAAGTGCAATAATGGTGTAAAGAGGTAGGGTAGTGAGAAAAAAACAATGGTGCAATGGAATAATGGTAAAATGGAATAGGGTGACAGTAAGGAGTAATAATGGTGCAATTGGCTGAGGTGGTGAGGGGGTAATAACATTCTTTGTTCTTTGATCAGATCGATAGGAAAGATGATACCCAGCTCCCTTTCTTCACTGCAACTTCAACTTGTGCTGAGAATCATGTTGGTTTATAGGTTCTGTGATTCAGGTAAATATCTTTATTACATTTCACACCATACCATTAATTGTGATCAAACATGTAGTTTTCCTGTTCACAATGCAGGCTCAAATATGAAGACATGGTTTATATATTCTACTTCCTTTTTAACTTCAACCAAAATAAATATTGGGAGAGATGTTAATTTAAAAAAAAGGAAATGTTATGGACAGATTCAGCTGCTCAAGAAGAACAGGGAATACCGTTAACATTTGATATCAATGTCCTTTTGTTAGAACTAGCAAAAAGATCAAACATATTTTAAGTAACACAAAAATAAAGGGATGGCAGGTGGAGAGCACATAAAAGAGAACTGGCCAGTTCTGATATACCTTTAACAACCTGTAAAATCTCTCCTCACTGAATTGCTGGATATTTCTAGCAATATCACTTACCGTAACAAGTATTCAGCACCTTATCTCAGCTGGCACCATCACGACATGTATCATGAAGCCTCTCTTGATCTCCATCATATCACAGACATTCTCCACTCCCTCTCTTTCTCTGCATCCTAAAATATTATTGATTACAGACTCTGGACAAACAATGAGAAGATGATTGCATTCAGTAGGATAGTCAGCACACATGGAGAGAAATGGCCTTAAAACTTTACTGTATCACTCACAGAAGAAAGCTACTGCAGACATGAAGCAAGAACCACAAAAAAAAATTAGATTTACACCCAATTCACCAACAACCCCTGTACATTTTGAACAGTGCAAGAAATCAGGACTCCCCAGGGAAAACCCACACAGATATGGGGAGAGTGTACAAACTCCTCACTGACAGAGAGGAATTTGAACCCTGGTCCCAAGAGATCGTGCTGTAATAGCGTTGCGCTAATTGCGCCGCCTCAGTACACACCCTTCTCAAGGGTCCTGTCCCAAAATGTTAACCAATGGTGTCCCTCTATGATGTTGCCTGATCTGCTGGGGCACTCCAATTTCATTGTGTTTGCTCAAGATACTAGGATCTGCAGTTCTCATATTTCTGCTTTCAAACTTTGCTTTGTTCTGATGAAAGTGATAGACCTGAATTGTTCATCCTTCAAAGATGAGGTGGGACCTACTGAGTATTTGGAGCATTTTCTGTGGGTTTTTTTTTTACAGATTTCCAGCAATTACATATTTTGATTTGAAATGGGAAACAAACTGCTTTCACTTTTCATCAATTTCCCACAATTATAGAAAATCAACTTTAATGAGAAAGACTAGTAATGCTGCAAAAAGACTTGGTCCCAATACCCTGCAGAAATATCTTGGGTATGCTGTATGAATTGATCACATAAAATGATTGTAACATTACAATGTTACTGTAACACACATCAAAGAAATTTATTGCAGACATGATTCAGTGACAACAAAAACCAGATGGGGTAACTTTCGACTGAAAAATTCTCATGAGCCATTATGAAGGGAAGAAGACTAGATAATGGTTGAAATGGAGAGAGACAAATGTACTAGTATTCCTAAAGATTTACTCTCTGTCCCAGTGTACTTATGGATGATTAATGATATTTTCCTCATTTTGTATCAATACCTGTCCTATTATTAATAAAACACTAAATTGTGACAAATTCCCAGGATCTAATAGCTTCAGTCACAAATATTTTGTTATTGTTGATTCCATCAGTAGCGTTATAAAATTGCATGGGTTTGGGAACCATTTCTTCAGCTCATTGTTCCACTATTTAGGAAAGATGATGGAAGAAAATCAGAAAATTGTAGACTACTTACCCCAACATCTGTTGATAACAATTTATTGATGTCAATCTCTTGTTCTGGGTTTTAATTGAGAGCATTAACTCTGTTTTTGGTTTGGACTCAGGTGCCAAGCTGTCTGGAAATGTTGTAAACTGTGACTGTTTTCACCCTTTTCCAACCCCCAAAGCAACACTCACTAAAAAATACAACAGAATTTTGCAAAGGTAAATGTGTGACCATCCACTTTTAACCTAAAATAATTTAGAAGAAAGTACTTCATGAACTGTGGAAAAACTTGAAATAGTGGCGTGCTTAAAGAAACCTTGTGGACCATGACTACTAAAATCACATGGTCAGGTTCAAGTAGTAAAAAAAGTTGCATCCTTACTTTTATGTCTCGAGGATTACAATACAGAGATTAAGAGTAGTTTATATGAAGTCAAAATTAAGTAGATTAGGAGGACTGCAGTCAGTTCACTGTTACCCACTGTTCAAGGATAAATTGTCCAAAGTCAAAGTTTAGATAGCTGATCACCAGGATTAAAATAATAGATTACACATAGTTAAAATAAATTCCATGAACATCAAAAAGTTTAAGGTATTTCACTGTTTAGAAACAGTCAGAACTAAAATAGCCATTGATCCAAGGCCAATTGTTCATTTTAAATCAGATTGAACTTTATGAGACAAAGATATTGAGAAATTCAAAGCAAGCATGAGGAAATAGATCTTGGTTACAGATAAGCCCTGATCTGGTTGAACAGGTTGAGTGAAGGGGTAGGAGAGGGGGATGGTGGGAGATGGGTTAGTTCTATTCCTGTAGATGAAAGCAAAATATTGCAGAGCTGAAAATTTCAAATAGAAGCAGAAAATGCTGGAAGTACTCGGCAGATCAGGATCTGTAGAGAGAGTAATTTAATGCTTCCATTATAATGTGTACTGTGATGTTAATGATTTTTACTTACAGTTCTATCATATCTGTGGTGTTCACATGAAATCTACCTTTTGTCTCATTTTAGTCATTGTGAAGCTGTTAATGACTTTTATCCTTGGCCCTAATGTACCTGAAGCTATGTTGTTTTTGCTATTATGCGCCATGTATCTGATGTATTAATGTTGATTTTTAATGGTAGTTTAAGAATACTTTTAGTGGAATTAATGATTACCATAGTCTTCTTTTTCTTTGGCTTGGCTTCGCGGACGAAGATTTATGGAGGGGGTAAAAAAAGTCCACGTCAGCTGCAGGCTCGTTTGTGGCTGACCAGTCCGATGCGGGACAGGCAGACACGATTGCAGCGGTTGCAAGGGAAAATTGGTTGGTTGGGGTTGGGTGTTGGGTTTTTCCTCCTTTGCCTTTTGTCAGTGAGGTGGGCTCTGCGGTCTTCTTCAAAGGAGGCTGCTGCCCGCCAAACTGTGAGGCGCCAAGATGCACGGTTTGAGGCGTTATCAGCCCACTGGCGGTGGTCAATGTGGCAGGCACCAAGAGATTTCTTTAGGCAGTCCTTGTACCTTTTCTTTGGTGCACCTCTGTCACGGTGGCCAGTGGAGAGCTCGCCATATAATACGATCTTGGGAAGGCGATGGTCCTCCATTCTGGAGACGTGACCCATCCAGCGCAGCTGGATCTACAGCAGCGTGGACTCGATGCTGTCGACCTCTGCCATCTCGAGTACCTCGACGTTAGGGGTGTGAGCGCTCCAATGGATGTTGAGGATGGAGCGGAGACAACGCTGGTGGAAGCGTTCTAGGAGCCGTAGGTGGTGCCGGTAGAGGACCCATGATTCGGAGCCGAACAGGAGTGTGGGTATGACAACGGCTCTGTATACGCTTATCTTTGTGAGGTTTTTCAGTTGGTTGTTTTTCCAGACTCTTTTGTGTAGTCTTCCAAAGGCGCTATTTGCCTTGGCGAGTCTGTTGTCTATCTCATTGTCGATCCTTGCATCTGATGAAATGGTGCAGCCGAGATAGGTAAACTGGTTGACCGTTTTGAGTTTTGTGTGCCCGATGGAGATGTGGGGGGGCTGGTAGTCATGGTGGGGAGCTGGCTGATGGAGGACCTCAGTTTTCTTCAGGCTGACTTCCAGGCCAAACATTTTGGCAGTTTCCGCAAAGCAGGACGTCAAGCGCTGAAGAGCTGGCTCTGAATGGGCAACTAAAGCGGCATCGTCTGCAAAGAGTAGTTCACGGACAAGTTTCTCTTGTGTCTTGGTGTGAGCTTGCAGGCGCCTCAGATTGAAGAGACTGCCATCCGTGCGGTACCGGATGTAAACAGCGTCTTCATTGTTGGGGTCTTTCATGGCTTGGTTCAGCATCATGCTGAAGAAGATTGAAAAGAGGGTTGGTGCGAGAACACAGCCTTGCTTCACGCCATTGTTAATGGAGAAGGGTTCAGAGAGCTCATTGCTGTATCTGACCCGACCTTGTTGGTTTTCGTGCAGTTGGATAATCATGTTGAGGAACTTTGGGGGACATCCGATGCGCTCTAGTATTTGCCAAAGCCCTTTCCTGCTCACGGTGTCGAAGGCTTTGGTGAGGTCAACAAAGGTGATGTAGAGTCCTTTGTTTTGTTCTCTGCACTTTTCTTGGAGCTGTCTGAGGGCAAAGACCATGTCAGTGGTTCCTCTGTTTGCGCGAAAGCCGCACTGTGATTCTGGGAGAATATTCTCAGCGACACTAGGTATTATTCTATTTAGTAGAATCCTAGCGAAGATTTTGCCTGCAATGGAGAGCAACGTGATTCCCCTGTAGTTTGAGCAGTCTGATTTAACTAAATATTTCACTGTATTAATCATTATAGTAAACGCTGATGTGATCTACCAAGATCATTGTCTGAAGATGGTGCATAAAATCATTGAGGACCCCAGCACACAGCGTCTTTCAGCTGCTCCTGTCGGGAACAGCAGTGAGAATGCTGAACAAGCAAAGAAACTGCTCACACCGAGACTCTCATATTCATGAAACAATATTTATTTGTATAGATGAATACTTGTCCTGCATACAGTATGCATTGTTTGTTTGTATGTGTGTTATGGCTGGTGTTTTGCACCGAGGACTGGAGAACGTTGCTTTGTCAGATTGTACTTGACTTGATTAAAAATTCTTAACATTTATTGTCATTTTGCAGTGATGTCACAGTGCAGGATTCTCAGATGCAATTCACAGTTTGTTTCTGCTACATCACATCTTGACGATTCTCTGAATGAAGACTTCTGTATTGCTTTACGGTTTTACTCACAGTGTACTCAGAGATCTTCTTGGTTCTGCCGAGGAGACCTGGCCTACCATTCTGCTGTGCAAGGAATTGAGGATTTAATGATCAAGCATAACTGCTCAAAGGATGGAGAAGTCTCATTACCGAGACAGCGGGTGCCAGCTGACAATCAAGAAAATCCACACCTGCCAGACACTTGCAAATATGAGAATAGTTTTTACTTTAAACAGCAGCAGAAACCAACCTACCTTCACTGTGGCATCTTTGGGAACCTCCATATCCGAACATTTTACAATGATTTTCAGACTTGCCAAGTTCAGGGCGCATGGCCAGTGATTGACAACAATTATTTATCCCTGCAATTGACAAATGCACCAATCTCACCACATCATAACATTTCAGCAATCAGCAAGGTGATTTCCTTCAAATAGCTGGTGGATTTTGTGGCCAGACATTCTCACTGCTGGTATAGTACACTGGAAAGTTGGCTTATTTAATTGGCTTCAAATTTAATGCTCATAAATTGGTATTAACACTCAGTAACAGAATAGTAAATATGCAGACGATACTAAGATAGGTGGAATACTGGATAATGAAGAAGGTTTTCAAGGATTGCAGAGGGATTTGGGCTGCTTAGAAAAGTGGGCTGAAAAATGGCAGATGGAATTTAATGCTGATAAGTGTGAGGTGCTTCATTTTGGTAAGAAGAATCAGAATAGGACATACGTGGTAAATGGGAGAGCATTGAGGAATACAGAAGAGCAGAAAGATTTAGGAGTAACGGTACATCGTTCCCTGAAGGTAGAAACTCACGTGAATAGGGTGGTGAAGAAGGCTTTTAGTATGCTGGCCTTTATCAATCATTGCATGGAATATAGGAGTTGGGAGGTGATGTTGAGATTGTATAAGACGTTGGTGCGGCCTAATTTGGAGTTCTGTGTGCAGTTCTGGTCGTCTAATTATAGGAAGGATATAAACAGAGTGGAGAGAGTGCAGAGAAGGTTTACCAGAATGTTACCTGGGTTTAAGCATCTAGAGTATAGGGAGAGATTGGACAGATTAGGTCTTTATTCTTTGGAGCGTAGAAGGTTGAGAGGGGATTTGATAAAAGTATTTAAGATTATGAAAGGGATAGACAAAGTGGATGTGGATAGACTATTTCCGTTAAGAGGAGGAAAGATTAAAACAAGAGGACATGAGTTAAGAATTAAGGGGCAGAGGTTTAGAGGTAACATGAGGGGGAACTTCTTTACTCAGAGAGTGGTAGCCGTGTGGAATGAGCTTCCGGGAGAAATAGTGGCGGCGGAGTCAATTGTATTATTTAAGAAAAGGTTGGACAGGTATATGGATGAGAAGAAGATGGAGGGTTATGGGCATTGTGCAGGGAGGTGGGACTAGAAAGGGGTGTTTGGTTCAGTGCGGACTAGAAGGGCCTAATGACCTGTTTCCGTGCTGTAATTGTTATGTTAGTCATTGAAAGAATAGAATTATGTTAATTTCCACTGATGTTATATTAATGATGATAATCAGAATGATTTTTTTTCCCCCAACAGAATGGCTGTAGTGTTCACCACTGACATATGCAGTAGAAGAAGAATAATCTTGTCTGTTACAAATTCTCCAAATTCAACTTGGTCATAAATACCATAAATACCACCCTAAATGACAAGGTCCTGTGTGTGGCATGTGGGCAAGGAAGAACAGGCCGTCCCTTTGAAATTGCTTTCCCAGTTTGTAAAGCCAAGCAGCAGGCATTGCTGGCTAGCTATGAAAAGACAAAAAGCCTTTGAATACTTCCAAATATTCCTGGTTAGATTTGAAAATAAAAAGGGTCAGGAAGAGCCCAAAACTGGCAACATAGCTAGATTTCTAGAAAAATTCAATTCCATTTCTACCTAAACAGGATGATCATCTACACTATCAAAATATAATAACAATAATAAATTTCATATATTAACTGCCCAATAATAATATCTAAAGTTTGGAAGAGACAGACCTCCCTCCATTCCTTTTGATTCTTTGAACTATCAGTTTTATTTATGTGAGGCTGTTTGCCTTCCCATATATATGAATAAATAATCAAAGCTAATGAATCAAATTAAGTTTTATGAATAAAAATTGATATAGATTGGAACAGAAACAAAAATTTAGATGAACTATTCATTCTAATTGCAATAATTCATCCAATTATCATTATACACAGAGGTATCCATCATGACAGTGATTCTTTAGTATGTTTAATTAAACCTAAAAAAATGATTTTAATAAATTCTTACAAGTCTTTATAATTGTAATTCCCAAACATTTGAACTGGTCTTTCACTATTTTGAAAGGGAAAGTGACATAAACTGCTAAAGATCCTTTAATGACGAACAATTAATTCTTAAGAAAATTTATTTTGTACCCTGAAAACTGACTAAATTGAGCAAATAAGGATAATTTAGTTGGTAGTGAAGTTTCAGGGTTGCAAATAAACAACAAAAGATCATCTGCATACAAGGAAATTTTATATTCAATTCCCTTTATAAAAATACCACTAAATTCTCTACTATCCCACAAAGCTGTCACTAGAAGTTCCAAACTAAGATCGAAAAACAAAGGGCTTAATGGGCAACCTTGCCGAATTCCCCTATAAAGCCTAAAAAAATGTGATTGTTGCGCATTTGAGCGTATTGAAGCACTTTGACATAAATACATTAGTTTAATCCACTTTATAAAAATTGGACCAAAGTTGAATGTCTTTAAAACTGCAAACGCACCTTTCCATTCAACTCAGTCAAATGCTTTTTCGACATCCTGCAATAAAACACATTCATTATTGGGTTGGAAGGAAAGTATTATATTCAATAACTGAAGATTATGATCACACAAGTAATGGTTTTTGATAAAACATGTCTGGTCAGTATTGATAATTAATGGTAAAATATTCTCTATTCTATGGACAAATTTTAGATAAAATCATATCTACGTTAGGTAATGGTCTATAAGAGGAACATTCAGTTGGTTCCTTCCTTTTCTTCAAGATAAGGGATATATTCACATCATTAAAAGAGAAGGGAAGTTTCCCATCCTTAAATGAATCATCCAACACAGAACTTAGATATGGTACCAGAGATTTAGAAAAAGATTTCTAAAATTCAACAAATAACCATCTGGTCCTGGGGCTTTACCAGATTGCAATGAAGAAATGGCTACAATTAATTCATCTTGAGAAATAGGAGCTTTAAGACTTGTGTGTTTATCTTGTGAAATAGTTGGTAAATTCAAATGATCTAATAAATCCGACATAGAGGTAATATTGAATTCTGAAATATAAAGTTTAGAGTAAAATTCCTTTAAAATTCCTTTAAAATCTAATTTATTTCAGAATTATCTCTAGTCATTGTACCATCATCTCTCCTAATCTCAGGGACATCCCAGTGGCTAACCATTTCAATTATGCACCACAGTCCCACACTGAGTCTGGCCTTGTACACTGCCAAACTGAGGCCACCACAAATTGGAGGAACAATACTTAATGGGCACTCTCCAACCAGATGACATTAACATTGACTTTTCCAGTTTCCATTAGGCCCTTCCCCTGTCTCTCCCTCTTCCCCTATCCCTCTGTCTTCATTCCTCCAGTGCCCCACCCCCTTCCTTCTCTATTCAGTGAGTTACACCCCTCCCCCATCATCTCAGTTATTTTTTCTTCCACCTTTGCACGGTGCTCCTCCACCCAACTTTTTGCTGCCTACTTTTTGCTCATACTTTGATTAAGGGCTCAAGCCTGAAACATTGGTCATAGATCTTTGCTTCCTACGGATGCTGCATAACCTGCTGAATTTCTCCAGCAGTTTTGTGTATTAAACTACAATCACAGCAACTGCAGACTTTCTTGTTTAACATTAATTCAACTTGCCACATATCTGTGTCCTTCTCAACCATTCCTCTCCATTCCATAGAACAGGCATGTAACTCCTACACCAATTTGAACTTTCTCTTATTCAACAAGTGAATTTCCTAGCATAATCAGTGTAATTGGTTCTCATCCTTTCTCAGTGCAAAGTAATAGTGAATAAGATTAGACTGTTTCAGAGAATGAGAGTGGCAAAGAATTTAAAATTAAGAGGCAAATTATTTTTCTTTCATTGGTTTACAGGTTACAGCTATTTTTAAGAACTCTAAGGAATGCATTGATCAGAAAGTGTATCAAGCCGAAATTGATAATGTTCCTGCTGCATTTGTTGATGGTTCTGTAAATGGTGGTGAAAGAAATGGAGCAAACAGTCTGGTTATAAAGAAAAAGATGAATGCTAGCCACGTGGAGATCCAAGCGAGTTACATTGGCACAACTTTGATAGTGCGCCAGGTGGGTCATCACTTGAGCTTTGCCATCCTCATGCCAGAGGAAGTGGCAAGTTCACATATGGAGGAGTGGGACCTGCAACTCTGCTTATCAGGTTGCCCTTTTGAGAAAAGGCTGTCCTGGAATGCTCACCTCCACAATGTACAAAGGGCCAAAGCAAAATGCAAAGAGGGACTGCCAATAGAAGATGCTTACTTTGAGTGTTGTGTCTTTGATATTCTGGTGACTGGTAATCCTAATGTTTCACTATCAACATTCAGAGCTGTGGAAGATGCAAAAATGTTATACCCAGATAAGGAGTTGGTTCATGTGTTCAGGAACTATGTGCCTCGTGGACCAACCCCTTGCTGCCTTCCATTGTTGACTTCTGTGCTATGGATACTCTTTTGCAACAAGGATATTCTCTTTTAAATCCTGGGCGTCTAAAAACTGAATCCAAATCTGAAGTTACAAAGGATGTTGTTGAATTTACCAATAATGAACACCACATGAGAACTCCACCCTGCCTTGTCATCTTTTACACTTAATTCATGGTTTTGAGATCAAGTTGCTACTTCAGTCATTCAGCCGCCACACTGAGATCCTTTGAGTATCTAATTCTTAACACACAAACAATGATTCTAGCTCCAGTTTCAGACTTATATTGTCACCAATGTGGAAATGATCATAATTATCTGAGTTTATATTTACAATTAAGCTCAGCTAATTATGTACATTGCATTTTTGTAGTCAACAAAATGTTGCCTACTCTATTCACTTTTCTGTCTTGTCAGATATCTACAATGCACAGTACAATCCAGAAGCTTCAGTCAAACAATCAGCCACAGAGAAACAGAAACTACAGATGCTGGAATCTTGAACAAACAATAGAGGAGCTCAGTGGGTCAGACAGCATTCATGGGTAGAAATGGTCAGTCAACATTTTGAGTATCATGTATATCAAAGGGAAAAAAAAAGCAGGGTGGGGGGGCCAAGAGGTGATAGGGCATTGAACAGGGTGGAGGGTGAAGTGGAGTGACAGGTAGAGGGAGAGACCACTGAGGGGGAATGGAGGGAGGGGGGGTTTAGAGAGAAAGTATGAACTGGAATAGGTAAAAAGATGGAAACAATGGAACCAGAAAGAGGTGAGGGTTACCAAAATCAGAAAAAAAAAGTTCATGCCACTGGGTTTAGGGCTTTTCTGGAGAAATATGAGTAGTTTTTCCTCAAATTTACATTTGGCCTCACTCTAGCAACGGATGTGATTGAGGACAGACATGTCTATGTGGGAATGTTGAGGGGACTTGAAATGATAAGGCCAAATGTAAACTTGAGGAACCAACAGACTCCCCATAAGAGTCAAGAAATTGCCTTATTTATACTATAAATAGTACTAACATAAGGCAATGTTAGGGCTGCTATTCCATAAGACTTTGTTAATCAGTAGTTTATGTCATTGCTGACCTTTTACTTCAGCAAGTAATTAATGATAATTGTTCTGTGCAAGCCACAAAATCCACAATCCAGATACAAGATTGGTTAACGATAAAAGCGAGTAAATTTTTCCACACGGTTTGGTGAGAAAGCAGTTAACTGAAATTCATTCCGATCTGAAATATGGATTTGCTAAACAATTCCTTTCACAAGGTCTGAATACCTGTAAACATTTTCTACTGGCACCCCCTACCCTTTCTGTTAGCAACTGGCATTACATTCTGTGTGACCAAACCTTGTTATAATGCACAAATTGGGTACTATTGCTCAAAAGATACATAGAAATGGTCAGTTAAATTCCTACCAAAGAAGAAAAGATGTACAAAACTGCTTTTCGCTTGGAGTAAAAGGATGTTCTGCTGCTTCTTGCATGAGAATCCCTGAGCAGTGTCGGTGGCTTGTCTCACCTTCATTAATGTGAGTTACAGTCTGGGTAGGTTTGCTGCCGGATGTCTATCAAACAATGTCTGGTATTAATTTCCTTTGGAAAGACTTGCAACTCTAAGTGTGTAAAATAACAGCATGTTTATGCTTGGTTTCACTGTGCTTCCCAGTTATATCTGTGGAGTAATGTGGAGTATATATTGGATCTATTCAAGTAAATATCTAAAAATGATCAGTTAGCTAAGAATATATTATAGATATAAGGATAAATTATAGCACCCTACATGATGTCAATGAGGTGCTAAACTGGGCAATAAATTATATTTTACATCTAGTTGTGAATAGGAATATTCACACAGATAACCAAAGAGATAGATATTAAGTAGCATCAAAGCAGAAAGAGGTATCCAGACACAGTTGGTTAGGGTGTGAATACGATAGTTTAGGGCAGTGGTTCTCAACCCTCTTTTGCCTAGGTTTCATTTTAATTTACAAAAAAAACATACGCCCCACCATTAATGGAAAAGTTATATATTCAAAATAAGTTTTAATTAAATAATTTACTGCAAGTGTATTTCAATGCAATTAAGGTCAGGAATACACTCAAACACATATTTCATATTCATCTTCTACTTCAATATGTCAACCATCTCAAATACAGACTCCCCGACTTATGTCCATCTCCACATATGGCTGAAATTTTTTTTGAAAACTGTACAGGTCATATTCTCCCTTGTTCCTGCCAGGAGCCCAATGTGCCCGCTCCTGCCGGGAGGCTGATGACCCCACTCCTGCTAGGAGCCCAATGTTCCTGCTCCTGCAGGGAGCCCGAGGTGATGCCAGGTAACTGGGGCAGTGGCATCACCTCATAAACTACATTGTGATTTGGAATGCATGCGCAGATTGCTGTTTGTTCTCTCTGCCTCTTCAATCTCTCTCATTCCCCAGAGAAGGAAATCTGCATAATTAAAAAAAAATGCTGTTGGGTCCTTCAAAGCACGTTTCCTTGACATCACTAGAGGAGGAGTTCTGAAATGAAAATTTACACGATTACAGTGAAAATTGGACTTATCCGTGGAAAATAATGCCTCTTGCAAGAGCTGGGTGGTGACCAATCTCTCATGAGAACTGGCCTTGGTGGCCACTATGTTGTATTTAACAAACTATAGCAGGAATAGAGGGCAATTCTGATATATGTCCATTCTGAGATATGACTGCCGGCCAGAACGGAACATGAATGTACGGTGGAAGTACCTGTAATTACAAGTGGCTGGTCATCTGCGGGTGATTGTACAGATGGAGAGGGGTAGCCAAAGACTGATTTGAAAACATGATAGATAACACTGAACAACAAAGATTTTACTTCCAGAACACCTTTAGGTGTATTTTATGTAATTTGCTGAAAAATTGTCTTAAAATTTCTTATCACATACCATTCTTTAGATGTAACCTATTTTGTAATTTCCTGTCATATTTTAAGTCTACTAGTATATTGCCCACAAGAAAGCTGTTCTGGTCAGTCCAAGCATCCCTGGGCATGCATCCAATGCAGGTGTTTTGCAAATGTTGTCTTAGCCCTGGGCATGCTCAGCCAGGATAGATGCAGACAGGCTTTAAAAGCATCTCACCTCGACAGATGCTGTGCATTGCATTGATATAGATTGCACACATATTGATGCACATATTCTTCAGGAAATAGCATAGTGAGTGCAATTAATAATATCTTTAATTGACCAGGAAGATTCAATACAGCAGAAATGTTTCATCAATGTTGCAACAGCTGCAATACATTCTTTTGTGGCAAGTAGATGCTTAAGGCTCAAAGACGCAGCATGACTGCACATTAAGAAAGCCTATGAGCTCTACTTCAGTTGTAAAATTGGTGACCAAGACAAACCTTGGGCTCCTCACATTTGTTGTGCAACATGTGGAGCTGATCTGAGAGCTTGGCTCAGCATCATTATGTGATTAAACATGTTAAATCCAATAAAAATTAATATTTCTCCAACTTCCTATATGATACAGAAAATCTGAAATTATCTTTGTGTTCAGTTTGAACAGGAAGCAAACCTTTTGAAAAAGCGTGTTGTCCAGTCTAATCCAGACAATGATTCAAGAATTGCTCCTTCAATTTCTACTTGTCTTTCACTTCACAACAGCCACAGTATTATCCTTTTCAAAGCTGTTATGTAATTTCCATGCACAGCTGCAGATTACACCCATTTTCCAGGGATTAATGCCAGTCACTGCTAACTTTCTATGCAAATATTCCGATCCAGCAAAATTATTTGGAAATGTTCTCCAGACCTTAGGTTGGAAAACAAACTTCTTTCATAAAAGCACAGCCATTCAAAATGTTCATTTTCTCACTCCCCTAATTTCATCATTCTATATAGGAATTCCACTATTGAATTTTGAAAAATCACAGGTTTTAAATGTTGAGATATTAATAACTAAACTGCATCACCCCATAGATTATGATCTAACTGAACATCTCTAATTATTAATCCTTAATTGCATGACTTCCAGAGTGTGGAATATCATCAGTGTCCTGACACAATCTTCATCCATTTGAGTAAAAAGGTGTTTAAAGATCAAGGATGCAACACAAAAGTTTGCAGATGCTGTGATTTTAATAAAAACACACTGTCAGTCAATTCGATAATGAGACATAAGCTGAGAATATGGGCACAATTTAGGAAATTCTTTGGCTATCTCAATGTTTCTCTTGCTAGCCCTATTATAAAGAATCATCTTTTTCAACCGTCTATCTTGGATTCAGTTTTCAAGGAGTGTGTTAGATTGGGTACAGTTTTTGGGATCTGTATATTTGAGGTAATTTTGCTTCATTTGAACAACTAACAGTTAAATTCAACTTTCTTTACAGGCATTTTTTTTAGATACCTACAAATTCGGCATTTTGCTCAGTCCAAACTTCCTAATTTTCCTCGAATTTCTGAAACCAATATCCTTGATTTATTTTTTGATCCAAGAATATGTTCTGGGAGCGGGATCAAGAATGAATGGGAGCATGATTTAAATATATTGATTCCACGTGAAGACTGGGATACCACACTTGATCTGATTAAAGATACTTCTTTCTGTGCATGACATTGTTTACTATAAAGTCATACATAGGATACATATGTCCAAAGTTAAACTGAGTTATTTTTATTCTGAAGCTGATTCACATTGTGATAAATCTTTGAGGCTTTTCTCATTCATATGTTTTGAGAATGTCCAAAACTAAAAGAATTTTGAGAACAATTCTTCCAAACTTTATCAGAGATTCTTAGGATTAAACTCAAACTGTGCCCTTGTATTGCTTTGTTTGGTTATTCTCAAGAGGAGAATATTTCCTTGAAATTACGTTTAAAAATAGTAACTTTAACTGAATTGATAGCCAGTCAAGAAAATTTGATGAAATGGAAAGATAGCTTAGCACCAACTCATATGTAATGGGTACAGGACATTATGTCTTGCTTGAGTTTGGAAATAAAAATAGATATAACATTAAAGAGATCAAGGTTGAACTTGACAAGATATTGGCTCCATTCATGTACACTATCATAATTTGAATAGATAGGCGGGGTGCTCTGGGGGGGTTTCCTGTCCGATGTCCAGGAGCTGAGACTCAATTCTTTATATATTATTTGCTGGTGACTGTGTTTAGAGGGAGGGGTAGGATAAGAATGGGGGGGGGGGGAAATTCTTCTTTTCTTTCTACTTTCCTTTATAAGTAGAAGAGATTAGTCCAATTAGATAACCAACAATGAATATATCATAATATTAGAATATGAGGTGAAGTTTTCATGAGAATTTCCATTTTATTCGAGCATTGTGTACAAGACAATGTATAACTTATCATTCATATTCCGTATTGCATTATATAAAAGTTATGTAACTAATATGTAGACAATATATAACATAATATTTCTCTCTACCAAATCAATAAAAATATTTTTAAAAGAAAAGCACAAAAATGCTGGAGGAACTCAACAGGTCACGCAGCATGCATAAGAGGTAAGGATTACATAACCAACATTTTGGGCCAGTGCCCTTGCTCAAGGTAACTTTAACCCCTATGGACACTGCAAGACTGCTGAGTTCCTCCAGCATTTGTGTTCTTACTATGTTTAAAGATCAAAATCTCAACTTCATTAAATAAACTTATGGTTCTGCCCTCATATGTGCTTCTACAACTTAAGCCAACCTACAGGAGATAATTCAAGGCACTGGAGCAATACCAACAATGCAATCTCCAGAAAATATAATGGAGGATAAGGAAACCAACATCAATATTCTACCCTAGGCAACATCCCCATCACCAAGGGTCCAATTACACCTCAGTTTCTGTTGGGGTAGCCACATTTTTAATGCCAGACATTTGACTCCCAAAAAATAAATTTTGAAATTTGTCACAGGAGGACAGTATGAGAAGAATGGAGGAAAAGATTTAAAGATGTTTTCAATTCCCTTGAAAGCAAAGCAAAATACCTGGCCAATAGCCACTCAAAATGGTAAAGAAGAATTTAGAATGACACAAAGAACTTCAAGCCCATGTAATGGGAGCACATAGAAGCTTGACATGAACTGGAGAAGGAATACAAAAAAGATTGCCTTTTGGTCCTCCTCCATCTGTAGTGGAGTCATTAGTCAACATCAAACTCACAGCACTAGGGAGTCAGCAAGATATCCTGAAGGACTGGACAAGTAGAAAAGGACAATTGCATAATTAGGATTGAAATCAAATTCTTTTCTATTTTCCTTGTTTTTAAATTTAAAACTGAATATTCTTCCTTTTCTCAGCAGAATTATCCATGCTCAAGGTACAAAGGGGAATTTAAAATAACACAAAGCTGGAGAAACTCAGCAGGGCAAGCAGCGTCCTTTATATAGCAAAGGTAAAAATATACAACTGACGTTTTGGGCTTGAGCCCTTCATCAAGGTATGGAAGGAAATATCAGCAAATGTCTGAACAAAAGAGTGGTCGCAAAGGCAGGAGGTGATAGGTGGAGCAGTGAGGGAGGGGATAGCACTGTTTAAGGAGAGAAGGGATGGCTAGGGGAAGTAATGAGGAAGGGAGGGAGGAGAACTGGAAAGCTGAAAAGAAGAGGAGGGGATAGAGGAGAGCAGGTTAGCAGAAACTGGAGAAGTCAATGTTAATACCATCTAGTTGGAGAGTGCTTTGCTGAGCACCTTCACTCCATCCGCACCAATGACAAAGAGCTCCCAGTAGCAAACCATTTCAGTTCTGTATCACAATCCCACACTCACATGTCTGTCCATAGTCCCACCAAGACCACCCACAAATTGGAGGAACGTCTCCTGATTTTCTGTCTGGACACTCTCCAGCCAGATGGCATTAATGTTGACTTTTCCATTTTCTGCTAACCTGCTCTCTTCCCCCTCCCCCTTCCCATCCTCTTTCCAGTTCTCCTCCTTCCATTTCTCTCCCTTCATCTCGACATCCCTCCTCTCCTTGATCCCTGCTGTCCCCTCCTTCCCTTCTCCACCTATCACCTCCTGCCATTGTGACCACCCCTACCCCCCATACTCTTTTGTTTGGATGCCTGCCGACATTTTCCATACTTTGATGAAGGGCTCAAGCCCAAAACATGGGGTAGTTTTACCTTTGCTATATAAAGGAAACTGCTTGACCTGCTGAGTTTCTCCAGCTTTCTGTTTTTACTTCATCCATAGTATCTGCAGATTTTCATGTTTTGCTTCTTACAAAGGAAGAAAGGAATAGTTGGGTCAAATGGCATGTTCCTATCTGTATAATAAATATAATCTTGTGTGAGCTCCATTGAGCATATTTTTTTAACTGTGGAATGATTGTCTGACTGTTCTTTAACAAGATCTTGAACACAATTACAATTGCACATTGACAAATTTCAGACTTCTCAACTAGTGATATCGTACACTGAAAAGACAAATGCTGGAAATGCACAGCAGTTCAATCTCAAAATATCTAAAAGGAACAGGTGCATTGATGTACAAATATTTCAAATTTTAAGCACTAAGCAACATTTTGCAGAAAATCAGTGATCACATTTATCAGTATACTGAATTAAAGCAAATGTAGTAAACATGCATTGAAATTTTTACATCAACACTTGTAAAAGCAGCTGATGCGACCCACTGCTTTCAGACTTTAAGGTAATGTGGGTTGCAAGCATATTTGTTGCAGAGCAAATAACCAGTTTTAAAATACAAATACTGCATAGCATGTTAATCATTTTTTGTAACAAGATAATGCAGAGTAGAAGTAAAATTGAAACAAGAAGCAAATCTGTAGCATATTGTCATTCAAATTACAGTACTTTGTATTTTCTCTGCAGTATGTATTCAAGTCAAGTTTTATTAAAGAAAGTGCAGTACTGTAATTGTTTACTATTTAGTTTATTTTTCAATGTGATCTTTTGCTTTATAGACAATGTATTCTAAAGAGCAACAGCATTGATGGAAAAATGGCAACTTTAAAATATTAATTGTTGCACTATTGGCTGCTTAATTACAATCAGCTGATAATTACAAATATAACAAAATACCTTTCAATTATTCTTGTATTTATTCTTTCAATTATTTAATAAGAGGCACTTTGACAAATTCTGCTTTGCTAATGGAAATATGACAGGAATATAAGCTCTATTGTGAAGAATACTCTGCCAACCTTTTGCAGGGAGGTATATCGATGTAATAACATGGGTATTATGAATGACATACTACTCAACTTCAAGATGTCAGTGATAGAGAAGACTAGTCTATCTCACAATGAGATAGATATCATCAATACAATCAACCTATAATTCCAAAATAAAAATTGTTAAAGTTTACAAGTACCTTTCAAATAAATAAGAATTCATGAGGTAACAGCTCTGTTTTTCTATAGTATAATCTCAAACCTCTGTGCATTTCATGTCATCTCAACAAATTTAAAAATGCCCTGCTGAAATGCAAGCAGCTATCCAGTGCTATCTGAAAGGAGTTTATGTGATCTCCCCATGTCTGGGTTAGTGTTCCCTGGGTGTTCCGGTTTCCTCCCACCCTCCAAATCGTACAGGCTTGTTGGGTGCAATTGGGTGCATGGATTTAATGGCTGGATTCAACTTCTATCAGGCTGTAAATAACATTTAAATTTCTGATCGTTTTCTTTTCAGAGAAGTGCAGTAGCAATATGAACAAATAAGACTTACACATTCACTTAATTCAATAGGGTTATCCATTTCTGAATCATCTCAGACCTGATTCAAGTTCACCTGGCCCTCATAAATCAAATGTATGGATTTATATGCAAGATCAACCATAAGACACAAACATTTCTGCACAAAATTTTCATATTTATTTTGAATGTAATGATGGGTATACATCTTGTATATCAGCAACACTTATTCAGACCAAATAGATTAATATTTTCCATTTCCTGGTTAATGTTCATGTCCCCCCCCCCCCCCCCCATTATTTTAGAAAGAGAATGACCATTTGTTTCTCAGTTACAAGCAAAAAAGCTGCATTTCAATGCCAATTTGCCTTAAAGTTTGCGTAATGGTAATTAAGTTAGATTTTTTTCCCCACACCTAAGGGCATCAGGGGTTACAGGGAGAAAGCTGGGGAGTGGGGTTGAGTGGGTTGATGGATCAACTCATGATTAGAATGGTGGAGCAGACTCAATAGGCCAATGGGTCTACTTCTGCTCCTGCACCTTGCAATCTTGTGATATCATTAAGATAAATCTGATTACACCTTAATTTTTTGGCCAATAGTTATGTTCTGATTTGCTCTACAATGAGTTATTTGTACCCACCATGAATGGACTCCATTCCTTCCATCATGCTTGCATTGATGACATTCTGCACAGGTGTCTCCAGAATGTCTTCCCTCTTCCTGAATCATGGCTTCCACTCAACCTGTATTTCATTTATTTCCCCACACCAATGCTCCAACCCTCGAAACTGTTCTGCTGCTCTTTATGTTCCACCCTTCCCGACTACACATTCAACAGTTCATCCTTTACAATTTTCACCAACTCTTACAAGATTCATCACCAGACACATTATTTCCCCTCCTCATTCAGCATTTCAGTGTGATTCATTCCCTTCATATATCCCTGGTCTGCCCTCTTGTATCCACCAATCACTTCTATCTAACAACATTTTCCCATGCATGCACAGGAGATATAACACCTGTCCTCTTTTTCCATTATCCTGGAATCTTAACAGTATTTTTCAGGTGAGGCCATTTATGCTTCTTCCAATAGTTAAAGTCGAGCTCCTGTCAAGATACAAAAAGTACAACCAAACCACACAGACTTTATTCGAATTACGCTAGCGGGAATGAGCAGTTTGTAGTGTTGGGTAGACAAGGTCTCATTCAAAGAACACAGTCACAGGGTACAATATTTAAGGCATTTACCTCCATACAAATTGAATAACATTTCTTTGAAGGTATTGCTACAGCTTGTTTTACATTTTGCATATCTCCTTCCTAAAGACAGGGAAATGATATGTTGTTGGTCATTTGATCTCATGTACCAGTTATAATTAAGAACATTCTTCTGGTATACAAAAAAAATCAACAGAGGTCTGGAAGAGTTGCTCACAGTATCTATTCTCTGGCACCCTGATTTCTGGTTTCCAATTTACACATGTAAATGGCTAATTTCATAGTAATCTTCGTGCATCCTGCAGGAGTGGATCCCAGCCTGAAGACTCACCTTTCAGGTGGCAGCTCTAAAAGGCTGCTGCAGCCCACCTGAAAGGGCCTGTTTTTCCAGAGTGCCTCCGCATCTGAAGGAGGCGGGTCACCTGGTGCCAACCATCATAAATATGCAGCATAGCAATGGCCGTCTTCCCGACCCATAATCCCCCACGCAGGTGGAACTGCTCTGTGTTTCTCACACAGTTCCAGCTGGGTGGGGGTTTATGGGTCGGGAAAACCGCCATTACTATGGTGCATTTTGAGCAGCGGAGAGTGGCCCCAGTAAAGGAGTGGCCAGCCGGGTTGTGACAGCCTGCACCGGCCACCCCCGATAACCCCCACCGGCCGCCCCTGCCTCGCTGCCTGAAGCCCCCCGCCCCGCTGCCCGACAGACTCTGCGGTGGGGGACGTCGGGGCAGGGGCGGTCGACAGGGGATGTCAGGGCAGGGGCGACGGATAGGGGGGCTGTCAGGTCGTGCGGCGGGGGGCTGTCAGGCAGCAGGGAGTTGGGTCGCCGGCTGTTAGTGTCATCAGCTCTCCCTTTAGATTCTTGAAGTTCAGCACTGAAACAAAGCCATTCGGGGACTGAGTGGTGCTGGACGCTAATTGCAGCCTTTAGATCGCGTCAGTTAGCTCTATTGTGTTAAAGGTCAGGCAGGCATTAGGAAATGACTCAGTAGAAGAGGTGAGAATTGATTCCTGTCTGGAATGTCCTTGGTTGCTTTTTCTCTCCCATCTTACTGGCAAAGTCTGTGTGATAATTTCTTCATCATAATTCCCTAGATATTCTATAGCTAATATTCTACACAATCTCAAGTACTCCATTTATTGTTCACAATGTAGACTCCTCCACAATGGAGATCTGTTAATCATTTTGCAGAGCACCTGACTCAGTCTGCAGAGTGGAACCCCAAGTTTAAATATGCCTGCCACTTTCATTCATTATCCCTTCCATGGCCTTTTGTAACAAGGGCCAACACAGGCTTGAGGAACATCTAATCTTCTGCCGTGGTACACTGGAGCCAAGAGAACTTGATATGAGGTAATAATAATTTTTCTTACTGTATTAGAATGTGTCACTTCTACCCATCATCATTTTGGCTCAGTGCCCCTTCTATTTGTCTAGTCTGGTCAGCACGTTATACTGACAAAGCACCACAGTCTGATCCCAACAGCCACAATGAAGTTCTTTGACCATGATAACAAGTTTATTGTCATGTTCATATGCACAAAATTCTTACTTGCTGAAGCCAAACAGGCTTTTGTTTAAAAAGTCCAATAGCATACATTAAAATAAAGTCACTGAATAAAAAATAAATAAATATTCGAGTACCACAGTGAAGGAAAAAAACGGAGGTTTTACAACAGTGTAGACAGACCTTTCTGTGGCATTGGAGCAGTCCGAGTGATTAGCTGTTGGAAAGAAACAGATCTCGAGGTATTTTTCTTCGGGCTTCTCTACCTTCTACCCTAGTGGGATGTTCTGTGCCCTCCCCCACTTCTCTGCTACTGAAAACAAATTTCTTGTCGCTTGTTCAAAGTTCTGTTGAAAAGTTCCCCTGAAACATTAACGATTCTCCTTTCAACAGATGCTACCTAACTTGCCGAGTGTTTCGAGTAAATGCTGTTTGATTGCATTGTGGAACATTTGGCGCATGATATCTACGAATATACTCTGCTGTTATTCACATCCATATTCCTTCCCATGGTTCTTAAATCAACCGTCTGCTTATTTTAATAGTAGTCTCTCAATATTTTCCCCCACCGTTTTCAATTATTTCTAATCTGGAGTCCACTAAATTACTAAACATGCACATTCACACAAAATCTTCCCAGTAAGAGTCCTGATTTAATCTGAAAGGTTGCCTGCATTTACAAAGACCATTGATCATAATCCAGTCGTCATGGGACACGGTTCTCAGTGGGGACATTATCGGGACGCCTTGGATGCGGCGGCCACCCAGATCGCCAACTCCCCACAGAGACAGTAAGTGGGAGTGAAAAGTCGAGCTCAGCATATATTTGATAGGCATTGGGGGAAGTTCCAATAATACTCCCAATAAGAAGCAACAACTTTATCATTGTTCTTCTCTTGAAACCAAATTTCAAGCAGGTTTTGCGTCTGGATTTGCAGTGATCCGATATCCGCGATATTGTCTGCCCCGACAACGGATCCGCCACTTGGAAGGACGTTCGGAGCCAAGTCTCTGAGCTCGCTGGAGTCCGGGTGAGAACAAGCCCCGCTTTTGCTGTTCTACAAAGGTATCAAGTTTGGCAACACTTCTGACTCCCGTCGTTTTACAAAGGGAATTCAAATGATTATTAGAGATAGAAAACGAATCATAAAAATACTTTGAAAAATCAAACTAAAAGCAATAATATTTAAAAATTCTAGCGGCTTATTCGTGTCTTCATCTCAAGTATAAAATGTCCATTCAAATGAATTGATTCATGGATCCTGCGATGGGTCTAACCTGGTACAAGGTGCATGAACGAACCCCCAGCGTTATTGTCGGATTAACTCCTGGTACCGAGCGGCCAGCAAACCGCAAGCTGAATTTGATCGGTAGGTTCAAGAGATCCGCAATTGCAAGAATGTGCTTCATCCAACTCTCAGTGAACCTTGGCTCTCCTCGAAACCCCGGCGTTTGTTGTTGTTGGACCAAGCGCTGGCATCGTGTAGCCACAAGGGGGAGGACTGCTGAGGGATTTCATCCATGAGACCTTGTGCCTGCCATGCATTTGGGCAGAATTGCTCACGGCCATGCTGTCCATTCATACTTGTCACAATCCTGCCTTCCAGACTTCGACTCGGATTTCGAGCACGGCCCCGGAACAGCTTCGCCGTTCCACCTGTCTGCGCCGAACGTTTTGAAATTTTCAAATAATCTTGGGTTCAGAAATGGGCTCATCGTTTTGTTGTTGCACTTTTCTCCTCAATTGTTATTAATACGGATAAACGGTGTTAATGCAAAATACTGGTTGTGATTTATTTTCCAGTAGATCCAAGACCATTAATCTGAAGCAGAAATGTACAGTGTAAAATTCCGTAGTTGAGAAATCAATCAAGTGAAATTGACTTGATCCAGCCTTAACATTAATAATAACATGAATAATTTGGAGATGTGTGGCCATGCCGTTGAAATAAAGTCGAAGTGTTTAACATGTAATATTTCACCAGTTCTTGAATTCAGGTGCTGAACTGGCTCAATGGGTGAATATGGATCATTCTTCTTCCTGCGTGTCGAAGGACCACTAAGTTTAATTAAACCTGGACATCTCTGTGGTTTCTTGGTGCCCCGCAGAACAAATACAATTCTGACTCTTTAACTTGTCCCACCTGTTCATTTTGAAACGAAACAAAAATTGGTGCCGTTACATTTGGATTGGCCCATTTGCCTACCTCACTGAGAAACAGGGACTGCATTGGATGCAAAAATCTAATGTTTAACATAATTTCAATTTTAGTTGATAAGGATTGCTGAGTATGAAAAATGTTTTTGTAGTTTCACCAACAACAAAAACTTACCACTGCAGTTACAGGGTCTTTAATGTTATTCACCTTGTAAAATATGATACAAAATCGAGTACTGCCACATAAAATAACTAGAGAATGCCATAATTCAGAAGCAATCTTAAAAATACAGTAATCAATTCTATTGATCTAGTTCTGTTACCCATTTTGATACAGAAAATCAAACATGAGAATTAAATGATACTGCATATTAATTATTTCTAATGTTGCATTGGTACACCTGGTTCATTACAGTAGGAAAGATAAGAATAAATCCTTTTACTGTTTGTACAGCTGTATCTGCTGCAAGTCCTAGTGCCAACATTTTAGATGGGAATTCCAGCTTGGTGTCTGCTCCCATAACAAGAAAGAGCAAATATGCATTTAACCCAGTCATTATTTTGTTAAAGATTATGTAAAAAGTTAATCACATTTCATAGTGGTTTTTAGTATCATTGGGATTATTCCCTTTATTATCCTGACCGTGACAAGTTAAAATCATAAACCAAAATGTCCTTGAATACTGAATGTTCCAGGTTAATGCCATTGTCAATAGCCTCAAAATACACTCTAAGAATTTTCTAAATTATGGAAAAAATTTGTTCCAGGTACAGATGCATTTATGTATTTAAATGTGTTGTTGCATTTGTGGAATTTATTGTATTAATTGTTCATATGTGCTACAAATCACAGGAAAGACTCAGTAGTCTCATTTCAAAAAGGAGATTTTTAAATATTTCTCAGCAAACTCATGTTAAACAATGTTATTACTGTCAAATGTTTCTGCCTCACATGCATGTGAGTTTGCTGGAATCATGCAACAAGGTAACAGTATTATGACCATAATGAAGACTCCAAGATATTTGGTATAATTACTGCATGTTACAATATAATTCTGGACTAATTATATATGAGGGAACTTTCAAACAATTATTTTCAATTTGCAGCCATTAAAAGTTCTATTCCCCCAATGAAAATTCCAGACATTTCTCGAAAAGTAAAAATGTTGCACAGTTAACAATATAGATAGTTCAAAATATTTTTCTAAATATTTCAAGTAACATATCAGTTTATTTTGCAAGATCTGTCAATTATTCAATCTGTCATTTTTTTTCAGTTTTGCATTATTAACATTAATTCCATGATCTTTGAAAGAGGAATAGCTTATGGCATCACAGTTTATGCTTTGTTCATTTTATTCAAAAAATAGAACTGGTTACAAGAATTATGCAGTGATACTAAGAAAAAATGCATTTCTTCGGAGAAATACATCAGGTTAGAAAAAACGCAGCACAATACTGTCTGCAATTCTGGTCACCCCATACAGAGGCTATTTAAGATTTATAGATAAGAGGGTATGAACTATAAGGAGAGGGTGGACAAACACAAGTTGCTTTCTGTGGAATAAGGGAAAACCTGATAGAAGATAAAATTATGGGATGTATAGATGGGATAGAATTAGAATCTTTTTCCATGGTAAAAATGTTCAAATACTAGAGGACATACATTTAAGGTGAGAGGGGAAATGTTTAAAAGTGATGTATGGGGCAAGTTTTAACACAGAAAGTGGTTGGTGCCTGGAATGGCTGCCAGGGGTAGTAGTGTGAAGCCAAAACAATAGCAGTGTTTGAGGCTTTTTCATACACAAATATCCAGGGAATAGAGGGATATGGGTCATCTAAAGGCAGAAGAGATTGAGTTTAAATTGGTATTGTGTTTGGCAAAGGCATCATTGACTGAAGGGTCTGTTCATATGAAGTATTGTCTATTTTCAAACAAATGGAAAGTTCCAAAAGATTTCAATATCCAATAATATCCATCACTTCATTTATTTAGATAGGTACTATGTTTAAAGATAAGTCTGGTATTAATAATTCAAATATTCATCGTGTTGATAGGAGCATTTGGGAAAAGTTAATCGATTCAACAAATAAACTGTCACTATATTGAACCAAAACCAACGTGTGTATTGAAACTACTTGCTTGGCCAATGAGTTGGAACAAGGCAGGAATTTGTGGTTGGAACTCCTGGCAAATAATCTTTTCCAGTGAACCATGTGCATTTCCTCAGCAAACAAAATCTATATGAACAGCCGAATACAGCAATAGAGCTTCATCAAATTAGAGATTACTGCCAACAATGTTGACATAAGAGACTAGCTGGAATCTGCAGCATAAACAAACAAATAGGTGCATCTGTGGAGGCAAAGGGATAATCAATATTTTGGGTCAACAATGAGAGGGTAGAGGGGAGATAGCCAGTCGAAAGAGATGAAAGGCAGTGGTGAGGGAAGTGCCAGTGATCGGGACCGGGTTTGAATCCCGTGCTATCTGTAAGGAGTTTGTACGTTCTCCCCGTGACTGTGTGGGTTTTCCTGGGAGCTCCTGTTTTCTCCCACCGTTCAAAACATATGGACTGAAATGGTCTGTTACCATGTTATATGTCTAAATTTTAAATTTTTTTAAAGGTGATAGTGGAAGCAGGTGAGGAGTGAGATATCAGGTAAATTAAGCCAGATAGGGAGAAAGGGAAGTGCTGGATTTGGGAGACAGTGGCAATTGGATTTTTGCACCGGTAGAAATGACATTTAAAATAATGGGAACTACAATAAATGACATAATACAAGGTGATTGCTTACCAATTTAAAAATAATCCTAATCACTGATTTGATGCTATTCTTGGGCATTGTTAGAACACAAGAAATAGAAGAGGAAGCCATTCAGCCCTCATACTTGCTCCATCACTCAATTAAATTATGGTTGATCTTTTGCCTTAAATTTCACCTGATCTTTAACTGCACTAACCTCATCATTGTTGATTCCATTAAGATCTAAATATTGATTCTATGCCAAATATATTCACTGCCTAAGCTCCCAGCATTCTCTTGGGTGGAGAATTCAAAAGATTCTCCACTATCCGAGTGACATTTTTACATTTTTCCACGAAAGTATGTTACTTCATAGTTTTCTAAAATCTATATTTCATCTGCCATGTCCTTTCCATTCACTTAGTAAACTCTTCATAATCCACATTCGGAAATCAGCTCTCATCAGCAAACCCCAGCATGATCCCTGTGGAATCCACTGTTCATTATCTGAAAATGATCTTTCAATTCTCTATTTCTGTCCATTAACCAATTCTCAATCTACAACTAGTTATTACTCCTATTATTGCATACACTAATTTTTAGTGGTATCTTGTCTGAAAGTGCAAATATACCACATCAAATGATATACCCTTATCTATTCTGCTGAATACAATTTCAAAATAACAACAAATCTATGTGGACATTGTGCAGTCCTATTATTATTAATTGTCATGTACCTTAGAATTTCTCATGATTTCCCTTGGCCTGAATTCAGGCTAACTGAAGATTACCCAATCACCTACTGGCAATATATGCTCAAGGTCAAATGGTGCGAGACTTGGAAGTGAGATTGCTTAATTGTGCCAGCTGCCTTCTGCACAGGTAGGCAAGATGATGTTGAAAGAATATGAGAGGGTGGAAAACTCCATTTTGAAAACCATGTGCAATAATGGTGGAGGGAGTGAATTCTTCGAGTGGTGGTTGGAATACTAATCAAGCAGGCTGTGTTGTCTCAATGGTGCTGAGCTCCATGAGTGTAACAGGAGCTGCAATGATGCAGGCAAGTTGCGATTATTCCATCATACTTCTGACTCGTCACCTACAGATGGATGTACATCTTTGAGAATTCAGACGGTAAGTTACTTGCCACAAAATACCCAGCTGTTGACATGTTCTATTTATTGTAATATACAGTGCCCTCTATATGTTTGGGGCAAAGACACTTTTTTCCTTTATTTGCCTTTGCGCTCCACAATTTTAAATATATTAAAAATTCACGTGTGATTAAAGTGACATTCGAGATTTTATTCAAGGTTATTTGTATCCATTTTGACCACGTAGAAATTACAGCACTTTTTATACATAGTCCTCTCATTTCAGGGAACCGTGTTTGGGACATATGGCTTCACAGGTGTTTATGAGTACTCAGGTATGTTTAATTGCTTCATTGGTGCAGATATATGAGAGCTTGGCTTGCAGTTCAGCTTTTGATCACCTTTGGAGTTTGTGGTTGCCATTTTTCAAATGAGGACCAGAGTTGTGTCAATGAAAGTCAAATAAACCATTATGAGGCTGAAAAACAAGAATAAAACAGTGAGAGATGTTGCCCAAACCTGAGGATTACCAAAATCAAGTTCAGAACATCATTAATAAGAAAGAGCGTAATAGTGAGCTCTGTAATCGCAAAGGGGCTGATATTTCAAGGAAGATCTCCACTGCTGATGACAGAAAAATTCTCATCGTAATGAAGAAAAATCCCAAATGTATGTACAATAGATCAGAAACACTCTACAGGGGCAGGTGTGGATATATCAATGACCACTGTCTGCAGAAGATTTCATGAACAGAAATAGAAGCTACACTTCAAGGCCCAAACCACTAGTTAGCCACAGAAAAATGATCACAATATAGTTGGGCAAGAGTTATTTAAAAGAGCCTACAATGTTATGGAATAAGGTCTTGTGGACATATGAGACCAAGATTAACAAATATCAGAGTGATAGCAAGAGCAAAGTGTGGAGGTGTAAAGGAACTGCCCAAGATCCAAAGCATACTACTTTTGCCATGGTTTCCAATTTGCAGTGTAGCCTCAGAACTTCTTTTCATGAAGCCTTCTGTGAACAAAAGCCATTAATACAACCGTACCTGCCTCCTGTAGAGTTTTTCTGATCTGTCAGACATGTGTTTGGAGATTTTTCTTCATTATGATGAAAATTCATCTGTCATCAGTAGTGGAGGACTTCCTTGGAATACCCGTCCCTTTGTGATTACTGAGCTCACCAGTACACTCTTTCTTCTGAACAATGTTCCAAACTGTTGATTTTGGTAATAGTAAGGTTTGGGCAATGTCCCTTACTGTTTTATTCCTGTTTTTCAGCCTCATAATGGCTTTTTGACTTTCATTGGGACTTTCATCATATTGAAAATTGGCAACCACAGACTCCAAAGGTGATTAAAAGCTTAGAAGCAAGCCAAGCTCTCTTATACTTGCACCAATGAAGCAATTAAACATACCTGAGTAATCACAAACACCTGTGAAGCCAAATGTCCCAAACATGGTGCCCTGAAATGAGGGGACTATGTGTAAAAATTGCTGTTATTTCTACATGGTCAAACCAAAATGTATACAAATAACTTTGAATAAAATCTGAAATCCTTAATTACATGTAAATTGTTTGATTAAAAATTAAAACTGGAGCACAAAGGCAAATAAAGGAAAAAAAAGTGTCTTTGTTCCAAACATTATTGAGGGCACTTAATGTATGGGAAGTTCAATTCAATTTATGGTTATCTGTGATCCTTCCAAAATCATTGATAGTGCCAAGGAAATCAACGGGATGTGGATAAACTATCTTGTGCTCTATTGTTAGAGAATGCCAAAGGTGGCACTTGCGACACAAATATTACTTGAAACTTATCACCTCATGTATTCTTCAAGTAAATTGTTTCATGAGTAGTTCTCAGCGATGGAAGAGGAAGGTTTGTTCTGTTCAGCAGTAGGTGCCAGTGATATTTTAAAACTGAGAGTTTATCCATGAAATTGGAATTAATTGTCACAGTCAAATGAGAATTTGTGAATATATTCAATATTTAGTATTCCAAAGAAAATATTAGTGCCAAATTATTCTTAAAAGTCAACATTCAGATTAGCAAGCTTCCATGGTGATCCATCTGCTCCCATTTCTCACATGTGCCTTTTCTTGGCACAGTTTTCTGTTTGTGTTCTCAGCTTTTGCCTCACATTTTGTTAATGTCTGCAAGTTAACTCCATTTCTCATTTTACAGCCAATTGCTGTTTCCATATGTAAATAAAACATTACACATTAACAAATTGGAGAAAACACGGATCCTTTTCTGATCAAATTGATGCAATATCCTGCAGCATCAATCCTCTATTTATTTCTGTAACAAAACTATTTAGATCACTGTTTTTTTTCTCCCTATGTGTTTTGAATTAACAGATAGACTGCTCAGCTTTTAAAAACTATTTAAAGTAACAACTTATTGATTTGTAAATTGTTTCATAATCTATTAGGGTTAGAGGTAAATTCAGCAATAAACTAGTACAGTAAGTGTTGATGTACAGTACAATAGGTGCCTCCGTGTTGATACAATCACAAAGAAGGCTCACCAGAGGCTATACCTTGCGAGGTGTCTGAAGAGATTTGGTACGTCACCGAAAACTCTCATAAACTTCTATAGGTGTATTGTGGAGAGCATTCTGGCTGGTTGCATCACTGCCTGATATGGAAGTGCCAACTCTCAGGACAAGAATTAACTCCAGAGGGTTGTTAACTCAGTGATATCGCAGGCACCAGCCATCACTCCATTGAGGACATCTACATGAGGCGTGGTCTTAAAAAAGCAGCCTCTAACCTCAATGACCCCCTCCTCCCAGGCATCTTCAAGACCCGACCACCCACCCTTTTCTCTCTGCTACCATCAGGAGAAAGGTCCAGGAGCCTAAAGATGAGCACAAGGACAGCTTCTTCCCCACTTCCCTCAGATTCCTGAATAATCAATGAACCAAAGACTCTGCCTTACTTTTCATGCACTTTTAAAAAAATATATAGTAATGTTATAGTAAGTTGGTTATAATATGCATGTTTGTACTGTGATGCTGCCACAAAAACACTGAATTTCATGACGATATATTCTGATTCTGATATGGGAGTGATAGCTTTCTCATCATTAATCAATGATGTCAGATTGATCAACAAATTCCCTTTATACTGGAAATGTATCAGAAAAATGTCATACCAAGGCAGTTTAAAAGATAAAGTGGAATAGTGAAATCTAAGACGAAATTGTGAAAAGCATCTAAATGCTTATTAAAGGTAAACTGTTTTAAGGAGTTTCAGAAAACAGTGAATGGCAAAGAACAAATTCAGAGCATTGGGCAAACCTAAAAATAATTGACTGCAATATATTGTTCACAGGTATTACAATCAAGTCTTTTGTTTCATATATTTAATCTTAAAACAATGGAGATGCACAAGATGATGTACTGAAATGATTGATCAGAAGTTGCAGGGAAGGAAGAGACAATAAAGATAGGGAAGTTCCATTTGATGATGGATAAATTTAAATATATGATTAAGATTTTGAAGTTGAGGCTTTGGGTGACAATTTTGCACGACTGGGATTGGAATGATGCAAGACTAAAAATACTTAGTAAAATACAGCTGTCACACAATGATCTTAGATTGCAGAGCAGTGTACAGGAAGGGAGATGGGTCTGGATTCTCTAAAAGTCAAATTGGACAAGGGTTTGACGAGGATGACATTATTGTGGGAGATCTCAGGAAAGGTGAAATTAAATGACCTTTAAGTACTTTTGGTTATGAATGTAATCATTTGTTTTTAACCAGCTAAAACCAATTCTGTTTGATGAGATGATGAGGCGTTTGTAAGATAACAGTAAATGCTGGGAATGTCAGTGAGCAGCTGAAATGAAAAAAAAAGTGAAGGTGCAATTGCTCTGACTAAGGGATGATCTGCAGCATGTCAATGAAGTGATTCTGTAAGCCCGTATTTCTTTTCTCTTCACAGATATGATGCACTTCAGCATTTTCTGTTTTTCTTGATTTCTTGCACTCAGTATTTTGCATTTATATATTTCTAGCCCTTGCGTTTTTGTGTGATTCATAACTGTGCTGCTGATCATTTCAGAAACAAGGGTTGGAATCAGTTGAGAAGAGCAGAACAAAAAATAGACGATATGGCAGTAAAAACGTAGAAAAAGTAATCGAGAGATCCGCGTAAAGTTCCGCCTTATTTTATGTCCTTGTTCTCCACTTTTCATAGGTTATACTAGTTCAGTTATTGTGTAACAAACTGCAAGACATGGGAACGAAGATCAGAAAATGCGTGCGAAAATCTTAGCGTGTATTATCGGCAATTACAATAGAGGTAATCGAGAAATCTATAGATTCTGGGGTGACCTGCCTTTTGCTTCCAATGAATGGTGCAGGAATGCCGACTTTCTCCAGCATTTCTGTGAACGGCCGTTAATGGTTATATTTTTAGGAAGACATCATGATATTTGATCCCCCTTCTCCCCACCTCTCTCTTCTCAATTAATGTGATTCAGTTTCAACCTTCTTGTGTTGAGGGACGGGGTGTTTTAACTATTCCAAATGAAAGTTAAGTGATTTATTGTCATTCCTTGAAGGTTACGACTGCAATGTATCGTTCACAGGAATTACTATCAACTCTATTGAACTGAATGAGCAGAACCCACTGGCAATGGGCTTCAGTCCTTTTTAGGACCGTATTTACCCGGGTGTTGTTGCAGAAACTCTCGAGCTTGGAGTGGACGACAAGTTGATGAGCTGCAAATGATGTGCTGCGGCAGGCGATCTGTCACTGTCCGGACTGGGCAACTTGACCATTCAGGAGTGCAAGGGTGGATGGTGGGGCCCCCCGGTGATCCTTGCAGGTGTGGGCGGCCTCTGCTCCTTCCCCCGACCCTGGGCACCACCCCGATGGGTGCACATGCCAAGCGGCGTCACTGGAGGCCGGGGCTCCACAAACCGCACCCCTCCTCACTCTCTCCCGCCTCTCTTCTCTCTGCCCTGCTCCGCCTCCTCCCCGCAGCATCCAGGAAGTGAGGTCAGCATCACCAGTTCTCTGCGTTCAACACCCCCCCCCCTCTCCGCCCGCCCCTTGTTGCTCCATTCCATTCACCCCTCCCTTCATCACCAACTCCCTCCCCCCCCCCCCCCAATATTTCCGCGCGGCCGCCGTAACCCCGGAAGCTGAGCGTGCCAGGTACCCGCCAAGATGGCCGCGAAATCTGACGGCGTTGGGGTTACCGGTTTCGCCCAGCTCCACAACCTGGACGAATCGGTGACCGAAGGGGGCGACGAGCAGCAACAGCTGGACGGGGGGCCCGAGGCGAGCAGCTCTTTCCACATCTGCCACTGCTGCAACACCTCCTCGTGTTATTGGGGCTGCCGGAGCGCCTGCCTGAGGAGATCGCTGTGCAGCCTGAAGGGGGGCGACCATCCGGTGCTCGACTGCCTTTGGATCGTGATCGCGCTGCTCATCTTCTTCTCGGACGTGGGCACCGACCTCTGGCTGGCGGCCGACTACTACCTGAAGCAGGACTACTGGTGGTTCGGCTTGACGCTCTTCTTCGTGCTCGTGCCATCCGTGCTGGTGCAGATTCTCAGCTTCAGGTGGTTCATGCAGGATTACGCCGGCGGGGGGCTCGGGGGTGTGGAGGGTCTCAGCAGCAGGCGGCCCGGCGTCACCGGCTACAATCGCTGCTGCAGGGCCTCGGTATGGATCTGGCAGTCGGTCATTCACATCCTGCAGCTGGGACAAGTGTGGAGGTATTTCGTGTGAGTGAGTGTGTGCGTGAGTGAGCGCGTGGGTGTGTGTGCGCGCCGGCGGGCGAGAGCGAGGGGCAAATCAAAAGAGACCCCCTTCCCTCACCCTGCTCATTCCTTGGGTCTTGGATCATCATCTCCCAACAAAATCGGAATCCAGATGGCCTGCAATTGGAGCAGGTGTCTGCATACGGTGAAAGATGACTTTTTAAAAATAAATGTGTGTTCCTTCCTGCAAAGCTGTTTGAAGGAGCCGGTCTGCGAATCCATTGGGCATCGGAAATTCTATTCGAGTTGGTAGTTGATCTGCTCTCACTACAGGTGTTGTGGGGTCTGCAGAGAGTAGAAAAATGGCGCAGCGGTGAGAATGAGCCATACAAAACGATTCGCTGCTCCCGTCCCCGCTTTTGGAGTAGTATGGGTGACCTCCATTCAGCAAGGCTCATTGATCTGTGCAATTTGAATGGAGTTTACCGTGAGTGGGTGATTATAAATCCTGCAGGGGTGACGAATGGCAGCCCAATGTAAAGATGTAAAACCATGTTGGTCTACGCCTTTTATAAAATGGAGCGACCCGACTCGATGTATTAGATTAAAATAGGAACAGCTATTTTGTAGACCATTTGGATAGATGCCTTAAAATAAGTGATCATTGCTAATGCATTTTGTTGTTATAATTACAGTGCATTATTGGCAGTGATCGGTGACAACATGTTATTAAGGCAAGAATAGCTATCTGAAAATTATGACTTGTTCGGGGAGTCGTAATACTGAAATATGTACATTGTTCGCAGAAATTACAGCAGGTTTGATGAAAGTCTGTTGATTGTATTAATTTGGATTCCTCTTTTGGAATATGTGGGTGGCATAGATAGCGAAAATAAACGAAAGAGCACTGTTGTCATGTTCTTAAAAAAACATTTGCGGAAGAATTTTTGGTAAATGACAATTTTTTTGGAAAAGTCAAGGTCACATTTTTGGATGAAAACGGAGAGCTGCTTGTCAAGTTACAATTATAATATCTAGTGAGTTTAAAAAAAAAAGCACTGGTACAAATATTTAAGTTGTCAGGCCTCTTCCAGAATTAATGGTTCATTTTTGTGCCAGGAAACAGTAACAGACATTATCGACGTATAAAACAAATGTATATTTCTGAAATAAAGTTGTCTTTACTGAATGATGTGATATTGTCATTCTGTGTATATAAAAAAAAAGAGTTTGATTATGATTCCATATATTTTCATAGAATAACTACTGCACATTAAAAGTAATGCTTTCAGGCTGATTTTAGCGGCAAGAACGTTGACTCCTTTTCTCCGTTGGATGGTTGAAATGACTGTGATTATCATTCTGTCGCCATTCCAGACTTTCTGTGTCAATCACAGAAAATCCCTTGGAATCTTTGATCAATTTAAAATAAAAAAACAAAGCATACAATTGTCATTTTTATATACTGTCATTTCTGTTGGCACTGGAAGAAATTTGACTCTATAACATTCTCACAAATACTGTTGAAAGCCATTTAAATGGAATCCTTGTTTTTGCCAATTCTGTATGATTTATAGGGCTGTTGGAAGGTGATATAATGGTTATTAATACATCCATTCATGTTATTCTTTCCAAGTATTTTTTTGGGTTCATGGTATAGTTCAGGATGCATCGAGTCCATAATTCTTCACCCATGTCTTTTCAAACCATAATCTTTGTCACAATATAACTTTTTATAGTAGCATATTGATTTCATGCTGATGAATCATGATAACTGCTTGAAGGTCAGTTGAGAAATATTCTAAGTTAATTGGTAGAGTAAGACTATGATTCTTGAAAGGAATTCCTTGGGCTTTTCGACTCTCCCTTCATGAATTTTGGTGCTGAGTGCAATGCAAAGTCACTCAATGTGACTGTCAAGTTACTTTCACTTGGATTCATCACTCTTCTTTGCTCTATGTTGAAATTTTTACAAATCATAAACATTTATATTTCAAATATAAATCTATTGCCATAGATATAATGTATGTATGCACTGAAATTCTTGCTGCTGTCAAACAGGAACTCTCTGCAAAAAATAACCTTTAATATTATGCATTAAATAACCCTGTACAGAAAGAGATAATAAAGATAAAAGATAGATAAATATTCAGTGCAAGAAAAAAAGTGGCATTTGACTAGTCCAGATAGATCTTTTTGTACCCCCAAAATAGTTTATGGTTAAGGTAGCAAGAGCTTAATAGCCATTGTAGGAAAACAACTGTTCTCAAATCAAGAGGTGCTGGATTTCAGGCTTCTGTAAATTCTTCCCAAAGGTAGCAGTGAGAAGGTATTGTGACCTTTTATGATGTTGGCAGTTTTCTTCAATAGATGGAAGGTTGGAGGCTATGATGTATGTGGGAATGTTTGTTGCTTTCTGCCTTCTGGGTACTTGAATTACCAAACCAGGCTCTGCTGCACCAGTCAGTATATTTTCCACAGTGCACAGTGTAGAAATTTGATAGAGTATTTGATGACATGATAAATTTCAAATTTCTTAGAAAATATAGGCGGTGGGTTGTCTTCTTCATGGTTGCTTGATGTGATAGATCCAGGAGAGATCCTCTGATTATGTGAACTCTCAGGAACTTATTTTGGAGTGGTCATTTTGACATGGGCTTCTGACTTGTTCAAGTGCTGCTGGTTATCTAAATGTGGTTTGAGTCAGTGGTAAGGAAAGGAAATGCCATGGTAGCATTTATTGCCAGAGGACTAGAATATAAAAGCAAAGATGTAATGCTGAGGCTTTATAGGGCGTTAGTCAGTCCACATTGGAGCATCGAAAGCATTTCGTGTCCCACATCTAAGCGATGATGTATTGGCATTGGAGAGGACCAGAGGAGGTTTTATAAGAATGATCCCAGGGATTAAAGGGTTCATGTTTGAGCTGTGTTTGGTGGCTTTGGGCTTGCTCTTGAGTTTAGAAGGATGTGGGGGGAATCTCATCGAAACATATTGAAAGGGCCGGATAGAATGGATGTGGAGATGTATCCCATAGTGGGAGAGTCTAGGACCAGAGGGCACAGCCTCAGAATAAAATATAGGGAGGCCTTCATCCAGCCAAAGGTGGTGAATCTGTGGAATACATTGCCACAGAAAGCTGTGGGTAAATTTAAAGTGGAGAATGATAGGTTCTTGATTAATAAGGATGTCAAAAGTTATGTGGAGAAGGCAGGAAAATGGGATTGAAATCAGCCATGATTTGAACGGTAGATGAGCCAAATGGCCTAATTCTGTCCCTATCTCTTGTCTTGTGGGATTGCATGGTAGGGGGAAAGAACAGGAGCTTCTATGGCTACAAACTAGAGTCCTATTTGATGTGTTTGTTCTAGGGATTTCTTAGAATGGTTGCAAGGCATTCTGAAAGTGGACAGTAACAGCCAGTTGTTCTTGTTGTGCATGTAGGTACCAATGAAATGTGATTTAAAAAGTGGGATGACATCTTGCAAGCTGAATTTGGGGAACTAGAAGATAAATGTAAAAGATTACTTAAAGAAAGTAATCTCAGAATTACTATTAATCTCAGTGCTAGTCAGAGTAAGAGTGCAGAATATTTAGGATGAATATGTGGCTTGAGTATTGGTACAGGCTTTCAGATTCTTGGGGCATTGGAATTGGTTCTGGAGCAGTGAGACAAGTACAAACTGAACAGTCTGCACTTGGGCAGGACTGAGATTAATTTCTTAGGAGACTGTTTGCTAGTGCTTTTGGGGAGAGTTTAAACTAGTGCAGCAGGAGGATAGGAATCTAGGCAGAAAGATGGAGGGAAGCAATCCAGAGACCAAAGGAAAAGTTAGAAAAGAGAATAGTAAGAGTTGAGTAGGAAGGTCAAATGGAATAGATGCAAAGATGACTAGATTTTAAAAGGACTTGTTGGACAAAGTCAGTGAACTTTGTGAGACAAATCAGAAAGGGGTAACCACAGAAACGTTGCAGAGTGGAGATAATTGAGGATTAAATATCAAAGAGTATTGGGTAATGCAGAATGATAAGCAGGAAGTAATGAGGTAGGGCTATCATTTAAGGATGAGATCTGGGGATAGTGAGAAACAATATAATATCTAAGGAGCAGAATGTTGAATCATTCTGGGTAGAGACTAGGAATAATAAAGGGAAAACAATCCCTGGTGGAGTTGTTTATATGCTGCCAAAAAAATTATATTGGCACAGGAAATAAACCATGATGCTTGTAAGAATGGAATGTCACTTGTAATGGAGGATTTAGACTTGCACATTGATGAGTGAATCAAGTTGGTTGAGACAGTCTTGAGGATGACTTCATAGAATGCATAGATGATGACTTTCTTGAACGGTATGTTACTGAACCTACAAAAGTACATGCTAGCTTAGATCTGATCCCGTGCAATGACATGAGTAAAATGAATGGTCTTGCAGTTCGCACTACTCTTGCAAAGAGGGATCACAGTATAATTGAATTTTTCATACAAATAGAGGATGCAATCGCTCATTTTAAAAGTAGTGCCTTGTGCCTAAACAAGTGAGACTACAACACTGTGAGGTAGGAGTTGGCCAGAGTAGGCCAGCAACATAAATTACATGGTGGGACAATGGAAACAATGGAAGACTTTCAAAGAGATTTTTCACAATGCTCAACAAATGTTTAAAAATAAGAACAGTAAGGATGGGGAGAGACAGCCTTGAATAGCTAAGGAAATAAAGGAGGGCATCAAACTCAATCTGCATCCTTACAAAGTGCAAGACTGGGAAAACTTTGAAAAGCAACAAAGAAAACAGCTAGATTATGAAAGTAAACTAGCACAAAATGTAAACCAGATAGTAAAAATTATTTATAATAATATAAAATGGAAAAGGGTGGTTGAAGTGAATGGCGATCCCTTGGAAGATGAAAAAGGGAATTAATGTTGGTAGAGCAAAAATGGCTGAGCCTTTGAATTCTATTTTCTGTTGGTTGGCCATGTTTAATGAATCTTGTAGAGTATTTTTGAGGATGTTTCCAAGAAAGTAGATGAAGGAAAGGCTGTGGATGTTGTCTACATGGACTTTAATAAGGCCTTTGACAAGGTCCTACATAGGAAGTTAGTTCAGAAGGTTCAGACACTAGGTATCCATGGAGAGGTTATAAACTGGATTCAAAATTGGCTGAATGGGAGAAGACAGAGTGGTTGTAGATTATTGCTTCTCAGACTGGGGGCCTGTGATTAGTGGTGTGCCTCAGGGATCAGTGCAAGGATCATTGTTGTCTATATCAATGATCTGGATGATAATGTGGTAAATTGAATCAACAGGTTTGCTGATGACACTAAGATTAGAGGCATTGTGGACAGTGAGGAAGGTTTTCAAAGCTTGCAGAGGGATCTGGACCAACTGGAAAAATGGGCCAGAAAATGACTGATGGAATTTAATGCAGACCAGTGTGAGGTGTTGCATTTTGGAAGGACAAACCAAGGTAGGACATGCATAGTAAATGGTAGGTGATTGAGGAGTGTGGAGGAATAAAGGGATATTGGAATACAGATCCATAATTCCCTGAAAGCAGTGTCACAGGTAGACAGGTTTGTAAAGAAAGCTTTTGGATCTTGACCTTCATAAATCAAAGTATTGAGCACAAGAGTTCGGATGTTATGGTGAGGCCAAATTTGGAGATTTGTGTGCAGTTCTGGATGCCAAACTACAGGAAGGATGTCAGTAAGATTGAAAGAGTGTATAGAGGATTTACTTGGATGTTGCCGTGTCTTCAGTAGTTGAGTTACAGGGAAAGATTAAACAGTTTTGGACTTTATTCCTTGGAGCATAGAAGAATGAGGGGAGATTTGATAGTGTACAAAATTATGAGGTGTATAGACAGAGTAAATGCGAGTAGGCTCTTTCCACAGATTAGGAGAGATAAATACAAGAGGACATGGCTTTAGGGTGAAAGGGGAAAAGTTGAAGGGAGACATTAGGAGGAACGTTTTCACTCAGAGTGGTGGGCATGTGAAACGAGCTGCCATCTGATGTGATAAATCCGGGCTCACTCATAAGTTTTAATTGGATAGATACATGGATGGAAGAGGTCTGGAATATTACAGAATGGGTACAGGTCAGTGGGACGAATGGAATGACGTTTTAGCACCGACTAGAAGGGCCACATGGCTTGTTTTCTGTGCTGTAGTGTTCTATGGTTATGGAGAGATTGAGAAGGGAGGCCTCGATGTACTTGCTATTACTAAAGTGGTAATGCTAAGATAGTGGGCTTAAAGGTAGATTGGTGCTATGCATCTGTTGTGTTGGGAAAAGTATCAGGTTCTGTGGATTCACAGAGAGACAAGTCTGGACACACAAGTTTAAATGAGACATGGGAGACAAACAGGGGAGAATGTTAAACAGTACTTGACTACTATTTCACTTATTCATCCCAGACCTAGGTTGGACTCTGACAATGGTGAACCTATACTTGACATGCTTACTCACTTGAGTACATACACTATAAACAGGGACTCTTACACATACCTGGTACCCTGTACCAACAAGAGTGTGGTTCTCTGCAAGTATTGATCTATCGCAATACTACGGCTCAGCTTCAGTGCAGTGCATGCGACACTTCCAGCGATATCCACAGTAGTGACCTGGTGTGGAGCGACGTCTGGGCCTTGGACCATGGGGCAGAGAGAGAGAAAGTGCTGTGCATTGGTGTTATATACAGTGCTAATCTGTGCTTCTAACCAATAATGACCGTAGGTAATTTAATTAGCCAGTGGCAAGGTGTGCACTAATGGGTGGCCGAAGTCCAACCTTGATTGGCAGGTGATGTGACTTCCAAATAAGTTTCAGACAGGGAAGACATGACCACCTGCAATTCACGCATTCCAGACAGGCTAGGAAGGCCACATTTCCTCCACACACATTATCCCAGGATGCCGAAAGAAATGATGGAAGTTAAAGTAGAAGTGTTGGTGATAATTTATCAAACTTCTCTGGACTCATAGCAGGTTCTGACTGATTGGAAGACACTAAGTGTAATGCCATTGTTTTTTTAAAAAAGTAAGCAAAAGGCAAGTTACTATAAGCACAATTAGCTTAACGTCCACTGACAGGGAAAATGTTTCACCTGTCATTAAGGAAGAAATAGGGAGATATTTGGAAATTGTTTCATCAGGCAGTTGAGGAGAGATTGAGTAGCTTGAGATCATGCTCACTGGAAGTCAGAAGATGAGAGGGAATCTTACAGAAACATCTATTCCCTTTCATAATTTGATAACATAGATATAGGAAAGTTGTTTCCTCCAGTAGATGAGACCAGAACGGCAGGGCATTGCCTCAAAATTCAGGGGAGTAGCAGGAACTGTTTTTCCCAGAGAGTAGTAGGTCCTGAATTCTCTGCCCAAGGAAGCCATAGAGGCTGCCTCATTAAATATATTTAAGACACACAGATGAAATTTTTCATAATGGGGGATTTGAGGGTTATGGGGAAAAGGCAGGTTGGTGGAGCTGAGTCCAAGGCCATATCAGCCATGATCTTATTAAATTAGCAGAGCAGGCTCAACAGGTCAGATGCCCAACTCCTTCTATTTATAATGTTCTTATGAAGTTACTAAACCACTTCACTGCCATCCTAATCATGCAGTGAAGAGTATTTCCTTGCCCTCCCTTTCCACAGTAGACTCCATGGTTTTGTTCACATTGAGACCAAGATTGTTGTTTTGGTACCACCAAAACCGATTCTCAATCTCCATCCTGTGTTCTGACTCATCATTTCCTGTCATTTGGCCATCAGCAATGGTGTCATCAGTAAATTCAGTTATTGTGTTGGAGCTGAACTTGGCTGCGCAATCAGAAGTATAGAGGCAGTGGTTTTAAAACTTTTACTTTCCACCCACATCTATGGCATAATGATTACTTAAGGTAGTATGTGAGTGGAAAGAAAAAGTTTGAAAACCACTGGTATATAGGGAATGGAGCAGGGGACTCCGTGTTGAGATGTCCCGGTGTTGAGGGTTAGCAAGGAAGATGCTCTTGGTCATGTACATTTTCTTTTAAAACTACTTCTCAAGCCATTTATTTTCCCACCTTTCAGAGTTGAAGAAATATAGAGATGCAGTACAACTCCGATTATCCAAAATAGTTGGGTCTGTGCCTATGTCGGATAAACTGTTTTCAGAGAGCTGGTCATTTTTTAAAAACCGGCCAGTAGCAACAGCAAATCACTTGTATTAATGTTGAAACAAAAACAAACAACAAGGGAAGGTTTTTTAAAGCACTAAAATAATGTTTAATTCTCACCAAAAAAAATGCTGGCTGCAATCAGTGCTGCTGCTGATCACTGAGACCTCCCAGCTGCTGCTGCTGATCTCCGACACATTCCCACTGCTGCCGTTAATCCCTGAGGAGGCTTCCTGGATCAATGGAACACTCAATGGCGAGTCAACGGGCTTCTATCTCCCTGGTCACTGGAGCTCCCGACACCCAAGTCCCGACTCTGAATCCTTCCAAGGCGTATATGGGTGTGCAGTAGTAGGCTGAGGCGAAGGGTTGGCATCGGGAGCTCCGGTGTGCCGAGGAGGAAAGGGGGGGGTGAACGCCACTGAGCCTGAGGTCCCGCTCCTGCCTGGGAGGCCACTCTCCTTGATGACGCCTGGACAAGCTTGTGGCTGGGAGTTTGGGAGGGAGAGTTAGAGAGAAAAGTCAAATAGGGGAAGGTAAAGAAGAAATGGAAAGAGAGAGAGGAGGGACTTAACAAAACAAGGACAATATTCTAATTGATAAGGATTTCTGAATTGTTTCGGACATCCTCATTGATCTGAAACTTTAAAAATAATTTCAGATCAATGAGGATTTTGGAGAATCCAATTTTGGATAATCTGAGTTGAACACTCTGTGGAGGGAAATTCACATTGTGACTCTGGATCAAAATGTCCAGTGGCATATTTTTCTTCAGCCAACCATCTGCCCCAACTCCCTGATATTTGCAATTGCTGTTCTTTACTCCATCTTCACTTGTAGCTATTGAAAATTAGGAAGTAGAATGCCTATGCCCTGTGCAGAGTGATTGTGTAGTATCTGAACAGTTTTGTATTACAATGTTTTCAAAACCAATACTTTTAAAATAGCCATTTTCTTGAGTAAATCCAATGAGATTATTATTATCTGTTTAATGTTCAACATACTCCATTTTGATATTTGTACAAATTTGACAATTCATCTTATCCACTCTAGCATAAACAGATTTTGGCTTAATATGTCTATTTATAAAATCATATCTGCATATGTTGAGGGTTGATCAGTTTTTGAGTTGCCTTCGATATGTAAAGTGTACTTTTCTAACGTTTTAATGAGAGATATGTGACTCAATCTGATGAAAAATTCTTGCAACACAAGGATATATTGGGTGAGTAACTAAAAATGTGGCATTTAAACATGTTTTATTAAAGTTCCAAAGAAGGAATGATGTCTGATGTTCAGTTTGGGCAATTTAGAAGTTGTCTGCAGAAATAATTAAAGTCAACAAAGGGGAAACTTGCCAGTGGTCCATGTTGAGCTCATGGGGAGCTGTAGAAATGAAGAAAATTTGTAGCAATAAGGTGAACTATGAAAGTAAATAATTTAAAACAAAATACGAATAAAATTTTAAATTGAGACTTGCTTGTTGGTTTTCCCAGTATATAATTGAATGAATGCTTGGCTGATTTAGAGGCTATGATTGGATAAATAAGAATTGAACTACGTTAAGTGAGGATCATTCAATGCAATGTGGAGATCAATGAATGAGGATGAAGATTGCATCAGGAAGAATGATTTTGATCTGGATGCTTAAATACTATGGCAGGATTTAAACCTCATCGAAGAGTTTTCATGGTTTGGGTAAAATGTGACACTAATTTGAGAGGCAGAATTACACCCAAGAAATGTTGATCTGAGGTTTTAAGATAATCCAGACCTTCTTGTTGTAGCTAAATGAACAGATTTTTGATGCAGTTGATCACCAGCAATTGAGTTCCTTGCTTTTCTTTATATATTTAAGAGCTCAATAAATTGGTGTAGAAGTAACATTTTCTAATCCATGGTAGGATGTATGTTTATCCTTATCATTGTTTGAGGAGAACCTCCTGCTTGCAGTTGTGATGTTTTGATGAGAATACATATTGTGGAGATAATTTCCCATAATAAAGGGGAAACAGCAAGTGCATCCCCTTGAATAAGTTGAGAATTTTCCATCTTGAGCTATCCTTACGTATTCATTGATATCTTTATTTCTCCCGTTTTGACCTCAAGCACATGTCCTGTGTATGTTACTTTACATTTGGCAGTTACATCTTCAGCCAGCAAGTCTCTATACTCTGGAATTTTCTCTCTAAACCTTTTCTTCTTTAGTGATGTTCCTTTATAACCAATTATTTTGCTGTTTGTAGTATTTCTTGTAGTAGCTCATTTTGTGGCCTGGTTTGATTTGTATACTGATGTTCCTGTAAATCATGAGATGACATTAAAGGAATGCTAGTGGCTACATTGTGCTTTTTTTATTAGCATATAGCAGTGAAATGATGAGCCTTCTCTGTCATTGTAATTTGTTTTGTCACGAGTATTCTGCTTGAAGCAGTCTTATGCAGTCTATTCTTGCCTTGGGCTTAAAATTGTACATGTTCCATTACAGGATCTTGTGAGTCACTATTACCTTTTTCTTTAACTGCCAAGTTCACCCCAGGCTTAACTTCGAAGGCTGTGGAAGTTGTCTCAGGTTTTGGTGTCAATATGCTGACAAATGTAGTAATGTCAAAAAGAGTTATCTACATTCACATATTATATTGATATTTAAGCCAAATATATAGTAGTGTTGAAGATGGTATTTTCAGAAATACATTCCTAGGCATTACTGTAAATTTTAAAACTAAATACATTTAAGGTCATATACCTTAGAAGGTATACGGGATAATTTTCTAACCCAGTATGTTGAAGAACCAACAAGGGAACAGGCCATTCCAGACTGGGTTCTGAGTAATGAGGAAGGGTTAGTTCACAGTCTTGTTGTGCGAAGCCCTTTGGACAAGAGTGACCACAATATGGTGGAATTTTACATTAGGATGGAAAGTGACAGGGTTAATTCTGTAACTCAGGTTCTGAACTTAAAGAAGGGTGACTTTGAGGGTATGAAACGCAAATTGATTAAGTTAGATTGGCAAATGTTACTTAAAGGATTAACTGTAGAAAGGCAATGGCAAGCATTTAAGGATCACCTGGATGAAATACAGCGTTTGTTCATCCTGGTTTTGAAAAAGAATAACTCAAGGAGGGTAGTACATCCTTGGATAACAAGGGAAATCAGGGAGAGTATCAAGTGTAAAGAGGAAGCGTGTAGACTAATCAGGAAAGACAGAATACCAGAGGATTGGGAGAAATTCAGAGTTCTACAGAGGAAGACAAGGGGATTAATCAGGAAAGGGAAAAGAGATTATGAGAGAAGATTGGTAGGGAACATAAAAATTGACTGCAAAAGTTTTTTATAGATATGTAAAAAGAAAGAGACTAGTAAAGACAAATGTGGGTCCCTTGCAGTCAGAAACAGGTGAATTGGTAATGGGGAACAAGGACATGGCAGACCAATTAAATAACTACTTTAGTTTGGTCTTCATTAGGGAAAATATGAATAATCTTCAGGAAATAATAGGGGACCATGGCTAATGTGATGGAAGGACTGGGGAAAATAAGTGTAAGTTATGAGGTTGTGTTGGATAAACTGAAGGGATTAAAGGCAGACAAGTCCCCAGGGCCAGATGGTCTGCATCCCAGAGTGCTAAAGGAAGTAGCCCATGAAATAGTGGATGCATTGTTGATATTTTTTCAAAACTCTTTAGATTCTGGAGTAGTTCCTGAGGACTGGAGGGTGGGTAATGTAACTCCACTTTTTAAAACGAGAGGGAAAGAGAAATCAGGGAATTTTAGACCGATTCAAGTTCAGGAGCAGAGAGGTATTGATGCAGTTGTATAAGGCCTTGGTGAGCCCTCACCTGGAGTATTGTGTTCAGTTTTGGTCTCCTTATGTGAGGAAGGACATAATTGCCATGGAGAGAGTGCAGAAAAGGTTCACCAGATTGATACCAGGGATGGCGGGACTTGCATATAAAGAAAGTCTAGAACGACTGGGCTTGTACTCGCTGGAGTTTAGACGATTAAGAGGAGATTTAATAAAATGTTCAAAATTCTTGAGGGATTTGACTGGCTAGATGCAGGAAGATTGTTCCCAATGTTGAGCAATTCTAGAACTAGGGGTCACAGTTTAAGGATAAAGGGGAAGTCCTTTAGGACTGAAATGAGGAAGAATTTTTTCACTCAGAGGATGATGAATTTATGGAATTCTCTGCCACAGGAAGTGATTGAGGCCAGTTTCATACCTATATTTAAGAGAGAGTTAGATTTAGTACTTGTGACTGGGGGATCGGGGTATGGAGAGAGAGCTGGAACAGGGTACTGAGTGGATGATCGCCAATGATCAAAATGAATGGCGGTGTAGGCTTGAAGGGCCAAATGGCCTACTCCTACACCTATTTTCTATGCTGTGACAGGCTTCTACTACTGTAAAACAAGAAAATCTGCAGATGCTGTGATTGTAGTGTATACAAAAATGGTGGAGAAACTGAGCAAGTTCATGCAGCATTTTTTGTGTAGAAAAGATAAAGATTTATAACTAACAATTTGGGCAGATATGAGCACTAACAATTTGGGCAGATATGAGCACAATCAGTGAAGATTGGTAAGAACAACTCCACAATCTTCATCAGTATCGGAGCACCACAGGGCTGTGTTCTTCGCCCCCTGCTCAACTCACTTTTCACTTACAACTGTGTAGCTCTGTATGACACTAACACCATCTATAGATTTGCCGATGAATCCATGGCAATGGGTTGTATAAAGGCAGGGTTGAGTCAGCATACATGATGGAGATTGAAAACTTGGCTGAATGATGAACCAACAACAACCTTGCACTCATAGTCACCAAAACTAAGGAACTGATTGTTGACTTCAGGAAAGGAAGCCAGAGATGTACAATCCAGTGATCATTGAGGGATCAGAGGTGAAGAGGGTGTGCAAATTTAAGTTATTGGGAGTAACTATCTCAGAAGATCTTTCCTGGGCCCAACACACCAATGACAACGTGAAGAAAGCACATCAGTGCCTCTACTTTCTCAGGAGTTAGCAGAGGTTTGGTATGACACCAGAAACCCTGGCAAATTTCTGCAGAGGTATGGTGGAAAGTGCGCTGAACAGTTGCATCATGGTCTGGTATGTAGACACCGATACCCCTAAGTGTAAAGCCCTGCAAAAGGTAGTGGACGCAGCCCAGGACATCACAGGCAAAACCCTCCCCATTATTGAGAACATCTACAGGGAACGCTGCCGTTGGAGAGCAGCAGCAATTATCAAAGACCCACACCATCCAGTGTATGCTCTGTTCTCACTGCTACCATCAGGAAAGAGGTATAAGTGCCACAAGACTCATGCCATCAGGTTCAGGAACAGCTGCTAACCCTCCACCATCAGACTTCTCAATGACAAACTCAATCAGAGACTCATTTAAGGACACTTATTTGTGCACTTTATTGATTTTCTTTTTCATTCTCTTTGTATTGCATAGTCAGTTTGTTTACAATTGTTATCTGTTTACGGTTCTTTATTTGTTTATATATGTTGTGAAAGTTTTTTTTGCTCTACCAGTTAGTGATAATTCTCCTGTCCCCACAGGAAAAAGAATCTCTGAGTTGCATGTGATGTCATGTATGTTCTCCGACAATAAATCTGAGCAAAAAGCAGACAGGTGCCAGAATAAAATAGTGGAAGGAGGGGCAGGGGAGGAGCACAGGCAAGAGGCCATAGATGAATGTGGGAGGGCACAAGAGAAAAAGGCGAGAAGTGATAGGAGTGTAATGTATGCAAATGATATATGCATCTGATGTCATTATGTGAGTTTTTAGTATGTGTCAAAGGCTGCAAGCTGCACACAGAGTCTAATAAGCATCCCGTTTGAACCTTCCTACGATTGAATATGTGAGTTACTGTATACCAACGTACTCAACACTAGCGATGAATATGGGATGGATGCTGCTGGACTGCATTTTTGAACATGAAGGTGAAGTTTGCAGCGGTGAGTTCGCGCTGATTTTTTTCTCTCCGCTACTGTGTCAGCATACTGTAAAGCTATGGTCTGGTCAACACTACGCCTCACCTGTTCATTGGCTGGCAGAGGAAGTATAGAAGAGAAGAAAAAGCAAGTTTGTGCTTTTTATTTGGGTAAAAGAAACAACCAGAGAGGACCATTAGGATGTGAAGATCGCCTGATACTGCATACTACTGAGATATTAGTCACATGTCGGAATGTTAGTTTGAAGAGAATTTCAACTTTAATTGGACATTGGATATGCGTACAGGACAATCACAGTGTTGATGATAGAGTGGCAGCAGGTTCGGATTTTTGAATAGTTTAAACCTCAGGAAGGGAACATGGATTCCTACATCGATAGACTAGAGCAGTTTCTTGTTGCTTTGGATATATATGATTCCAAGCGCAATGCATCTAAACGTTGAATCTTTTTACTGAGTAGTGTTGGGAACAAGCCTTATCCCAATGTTGCGAGATTTGGTAGTTCCGGACAAACCAATTAATAAGAGTTTTGGTGAACTGTGGACATTGCTAAGAGAGCATTATTGTCTCGAGATTAGCAGTGACTGAGAGATTTAAGTTTTATAATACAGCACAGACTCCTGATCAGAGTATATCATAGTATGTTTTGCATTTGAAGAAAATGACGTCGCATTGCGAGTTTTCAGGTGTGCAATTGACAGAGGGGCTGTGGAATTGATTTGTTGGTTGCTTGGCATCTGTCACCATTCAGAAGAAACTTCTGGCCAAGAACTATTCATTTTCACAAGCATTGGAAAGGGTGTTGGCTGATTAAGCAGCGGTCCTTAATGCTAAGGACGTGGCAAGGAACGATGACAAACCAGTTAACCAGTTGTCCAAGGGATCAAAAAGTAGTCAACCCAGTTCTTCAGGATGGGTGAAGAAGAGATGCAATCGCTGTGATATGTCAAATCCTAAACAGGATCAGTGTTGAAACAAGAATGGAACTTGTTATCGATGTCAGAATATGGGGCATCTTCGATCAGAATGTCATGCTAAACCTGCTGATCAAGCTCAGTCCGGGGCAAGACTTCTTCAATTAGGACGACAAGGCAAGGTGGTACCAGGGCAACAAAAAGGAAATGGATCCATCAAGCAAGTTGATGAAAGTGGTTTTGTGGAGAGTTTAACATTGATTGGAAGTCATTAGCCACAGCATTCAAGGTGGTGTTGCAAGTGAATGGACAGGACTTGGAGATGGAACTTGATACGGGGGCAGTGGTGTCTATCATCAGTTTCTGAGATTATAAGGAGAAATTCAAGCATTGTCCTCTTGAACAAAGGAGAAGTTTACTCCACACATATATGGTTAATCAATTGGAAGTAGTAGGAGAAATTTTAGCCAATGTATGCATCAAGGGACAGAAGAAGGTCCTTCCTCTGGTGGTAGTCTAGGCTGACAGAGACTCACCTGCTTTGTTAGGATGCTCGTGGTTAGCTGAGCTCCAGTTAGAATGGTCAAAGATCTTTTCACAAGGACAGTAAGCTATCAGCATAGATGTTGGATCAATGCTACAAGAGAAGTATATGTAGACGTATTCAGGCAAGAGTTGGGTACAGTGAAGGAATTCAAGGCAACACTCATGTTAAGGAGAACGTGGTTCCTGTTTTCCATAAGGCCCACAAGGTACCGCATGCTTTACGACCCACTGTTGAAAAGGAATTGGACCACATGCAATATGAAGGGGTAATTCTTCTGGTTGAATTCAGTGAATGGTAGTGTGCATTCCTAATGTGGATGGACAAGTTGGATTGTGTGGTGATTACAAGGTATCCATCAACAAGAACATTCATTGTGATAGGTACCTGATTCCCACTCCAACAGAAGTGTTCAACAAGTTGGTACGAGGGAAGAAGTTCTCGAAGACTGATTTCAAGTGTGCCTATCAGCAGATTCTGCTGGATAAGAAATCACAACGGTTCGTGACCATCAACATTCATTGGGGGTTGTTCTCATACACCAGGCTTCTGTTTGGGATCTCATCCAGCCCTTCAATATGACAACCTTTCATTGAGCAAGTGTTGGCAGGATTAGAGGGTGTCTGAGCAATCATGGATGATGTGCTCATCACAGGAGCTGATGATGAGGAGCGCTTGCAGAACCTAGACATACTGTTTGCACGATTCTCCAAGTACCATCTTACTGTCATGCATGGGAAGTGCTTGTTCATGCAAGATGAAGTAATCTACATGGGAAGGAAGCTATCAGCAAAGGGGATCCAGCCAATACAGGACAAGGTTGACGCCATTCGCCGGGCTGCTGCACCCAAGGGCGTAACAGAGTTGAGGTCATGACTAGGGATGGTAACTTCCAAAATTTGTTTCTCCACATTTGTCCACAATGTGACATCCACTGAACACACTACTGGGTGATGCACCATGGAAATGGACGGATAAGTATGAGGAGTTGTTCAATGCTGTGAAGAAAGCGATCAGTTCAGACACACTGCTGACTCACTACGACCCTTCAAAGGTGGTGGAGCTGAGTACAGATGCCTCTCCCTATGGCATAGGAGCAGTCATTTGCCATATTAATGACAAAGGAAGACACTTACTGATTGCCTATACATTGAGAAGTTTGAACAAACGTGAAAAAGGTTGCGTGCAACTCGACAAGGAGGCGTTGGCTATCACGTTCGGAGTACAACATTTCTGAAGTTATTTGTATGGATAAAAAATTGTCATTCACACAGATCATAAACCACTGGAAAGGATTTTGGGTTCAAAGCCATCAATTCCAGCACTGGCTGCTCAGACACTGCAGCAATGGGCTATCATACTGTCTGCTTTTGACTATGAGTTGAAGTTTGTGATTGGGAAGGACAACGTAGTAGCCGATGCTCTTGTCACATCTCCCACTACCTGAGACAGGGACAGCAGATGATGTCTTGTATATTATTGTGATACGTCGTTTTCAAAATGTACCATTTATGAGTGACAATGTGAGGAGGAGGACATGCACAGACCTGATATTGTCACAAGTGCTCGGATGGGTCAAGTCTGGGAATTGGCCTAATGATGTCCACAATGAGCAGTTGAAGCCATTTCATCCATCGATGTCATGAGTTAACAGTGGAGCAAGATTGCATCCTCTGGGGATACAGGGTAGTCACTCCCCAACGGCTCCAAGAAGGCATGCTGTTGGAACTATGCATATTAGATGCAGGAATAGTATGGATGAAAGAAATTGCGAGGAGTCACATGTAGTGGCTGAAGATTGACAGGGACATTGAGGGACTAGTGAAACAATGTGTAACCTGTCACTGGACTCGGAAAGTTCCAACAGTGGCACCATCGACACCATGGGTTTGGCCAAGAAGTCCATGGAGTCATATCTACATTAATTTCTCCCAGAAGGAGAAACAAGACTTTCTAGTCATTGTGGATGCACATTCAAAATGGCCAGAAATCATCATCATGTCTCTAACAACAGCAAGTGCAACCATCAGAGGGCTGATGGACCTGTTTGCCAAGTACGGCATACCAAATCAAGTAGTGAGTAATAATGGACCACTGTTTTGCGGTGAAGAGTTTCAACAATTCCTGAAAATGAACGGTGTGAAGCAAGTGCGAGTTGCACCTTACCTTGCTGCAAGGTATGGGGTAGCAGAGCGAATGGTCCAATCATTCAAGCGTTCGTTGAATGCCAGCAAAAGCACAAGTTGCAGCACACAGCAGTGTATGGACAGCTTTCTGCAGTCATATCGATCAACGAAGCACCCAACCACAGGACAAACTCCATCCAGTTTGTTCCTGAGATGCGAACTTCGCACGGGATTGTCCCTGATTTAAACCCAGCATGGAAACTACAGTAGAAGTCAAGAGGAATGATCAGAAGTGATACCACGACAAGAGGCAGAATTTGCAAGAATTCTACCCAGGTGATCAAATATTGGTGAAAGACTTCATGGTGGAAGATACCTGGCCTAGGGGTACAATCACTGAGCGCACAGTGCCCAAGCCATACATTGTCAGCATGGATGATGGCCATGTGTGGAAATGCCACATTGACCAGATGAGAAGCGCGGATTTCGACTTGCCTTCTGCACACAATGTGCAGATAATTAAGGAACAAGTCCGCATTGAACCATCTACTGCTGAAACCACTGTGGCAAGATGATCAAGAAGCAGGAGAGCTATCTTCTGAACCTGGAGAAGAGATATGATCACCACTGTCACAGCCAGATGGAGAGGAGATTGCAGAATTTGAGATGCCAGAACCTGAGAAGACTTTTTTTTTCTAAACATTTTATTTATGAGTATCTTCATACATTACAAATTAACTTGCTATAACATTGCAAAATAGATACTAAATAATTTTCAATTTTCATCCCCTCCCCAGCCCCCCACCAGATACCTTGCAGATAAGAAAAATAGATAGAAGAAAAGAGAGAACATATTCATCGTAATAATCTTCTCTTTGGCTTGGCTTCGCGGACGAAAACTTATGGAGGGTTAATGTCCACGTCAGCTGCAGGCTCATTTGTGGCTGACAAGTCCGATGCGGTTGCAAGTCAGACATGGTTGCAGCGGTTGCAAGGGAAAATTGGTTGGTTGGGGTTGGGTGTTGGGTTTTTCCTCCTTTGTCTTTTGTCAGTGAGGTGGGCTCTGCGGTCTTCTTCAAAGGAGGTTGCTGCCCGCCGAACTGTGAGGCGCCAAGATGCACGGTTTGAGGCGATATCAGCCCACTGGCGGTGGTCAATGTGGCAGGCACCAAGAGATTTCTTTAGGCAGTCCTTGTACCTCTTCTTTGGTGCACCTCTGTCTCGGTGGTCAGTGGAGAACTCGCCATATAACACGATCTAGGGAAGGCGATGGTCCTCCATTCTGGAGACGTGACCTACCCAGTGCAGTTTGATCTTCAGCAGCGTGGATTTGATGCTGTTGGCCTCTGCCATCTCGAGTACTTCGATGTTGGAGATGAAGTCACTCCAATGAATGTTGAGGATGGAGCGGGGACAACGCTAGTGGAAGCGTTCTAGGAGCCGTAGGTGATGCCGGCAGAGGACCCATGATTCGGAGCCGAACAGGAGTGTGGGTATGACAACGGCTCTGTGTACGCTAATCTTTGTGAGGTTTTTCAGTTGGTTGTTTTTCCAGACTCTTTTGTGTAGTCTTCCAAAGGCGCGATTTGCCTTGGCGAGTCTGTTTATCTCGTTGTCGATCCTTGCATCCGATGAAATGGTGCAACTTAGATAGGTAAACTGGTTGACCGTTTTGAGTTTTGTGTGCCCGATGGAGATGTGGGGGGGCTGGTAGTCATGGTGGGGAGCTGGCTGATGGAGGACCTCAGTTTTCTTCAGGCTGACTTCCAAGCCAAACATTTTGGCAATTTCCGCAAAACAAGGCGTCAAGCGCTGAAGAGCTGGCTCTGAATGGGCAACTAAAGCGGCATCGTCTGCAAAGAGTAGTTCACGGACAAGTTTCTCTTGTGTCTTGGTGTGAGCTTGCAGGTGCCATCCTTGCGGTATTGGATGTAAACAGCGTCTTCATTGTTGAGGTCTTTCATGGCTTGTTTCAGCATCATGCTGAAGAAGATTGAAAAGAGGGTTGGTGCAAGAATGCAGCCCTGCTTCACGCCATTATTAATGGAGAAGGGTTCAGAGAGCTCATTGCTGTATCTGACCCGACCTTGTTGGTTTTCGTGCAGTTGGATAACCATGTTGAGGAACTTTGGGGGGCATCCGAGGTGCTCTAGTATTTGCCAAATCCCTTTCCTACTCACGGTGTCGAAGGCTTTGGTGAGGTCAACAAAGGTGATGTAGAGTCCTTTGTTTTGTTCTCTGCACTTTTCTTGGAGCTGTCTGAGGGCAAAGACCATGTCAGTAGTTCCTCTGTTTGCGCGAAAGCAACACTGTGAATCTGGGAGAACATTTTCAGTGACACTAGGTATTATTCTATTTAGGAGAATCCTAGCGAAGATTTTGCTTGCAATGGAGAGCAGCGTGATTCCCCTGTAGTTTGAGCAGTCTGATTTCTCGCCTTTGTTTTTGTATAGGGTGATGATGATGGCATCACGAAGGTCCTGAGGCAGCTTTCCTTGGTCCCAGCAGAGCTTGAAAAACTCATGCAGTTTGGCAATAACCACATTAATAATACCATAACAATTCTTAACGAAACTACCACATTTTCAGGGGAGGATTGGATTAGAAGGTCTGGATTTATCTATATTCATAAATCTCATATAAGGCTCTCATATTTGACAAACTTTATCATAATCATCAGTCATTTTATAAGTAATTTTTTCTAATGGGAAATAATATTTTATTTCATTAAACCATTCTTCTATTTTAACATTTTCCAATTTCCACGTTTTAGCTATATACTTTTTCGCTATTGCCTTTGCTAGACTCAGAAATCTTGTTATATTTATCTAATTCCAACTTAAGATCTTCATCATTTATATTGCCCAACAAAAAATTCTTTGATCTAATTTAACCATCACTTTTAATATCTTCTTAAAATAACACAGTTCTTTCCAAAAATTACCGTCTTTTTTTTAACATATAAAACATTGAGCAGAGAAATTAAAATTAAATTTATTCAACTTGTATGGTGTATAATACATTTGATGTGAAAAAATTATATTGAACCATTTGATATCTAGCATTAATTGTATTAGTTACACTATCGCAGCACAATTTCTTCCATATTTCTTCTTGAATTTGTATATTTAAATCCTGTTTCTACTTCAATTTAGTTTTATACAAATCCCTCTTTTCCTTTATTTTTGTAATTTATTATACATAGTAGTTATATCTTCAACTAATAACATATTCAAATTGTCTACTCTGAAAGTCTCAAGTTCATTCCTATTTTTTCCCTTCAAATATGACCGTAATTGATAATATGCAAATATTGTATTATGTAATATCCAATATTTCTCCTTTAATTGATCAAATGTCATAAACAATGAACCTCCAAAATAATCTCATATTTTCTGTATACCTTTTTCATACCAATTGTCAAATAAAGACTTATTCATTGCAAACAGAAGTTGATTCTGTTTTAAAGTCAATTGAGCCAACTGATAATTCCTTGTATCTCTTTCCACATGTATCCCGTTCCATATTCGAAGCAAATGCCTTAAAATTGGTATTTATTTTCTACCTTTAAAAAAAAAATAAATTATAATTCTGTTTACAATATTGGGTCTGGACTTTCTTCACCAATTTTATTCATCTCAATATCTACCCAATATACCTTTTCTTCCCTTTGATACCAAGAAGACAAAATTCTCAATTGAGCTGCCTTATAATGTTTAAAATGTGGTTATCTGAAACCCCCCCCCCCTGATCTTTATTCCATGTCGACTTCTCCATACTTATGTTTTTAATTAATCGTCTATATATATATAAAAAAAAAATCAGGTACCTGAATTGGAAATGTTTGAATTAAGTATTGAATTCTGGGAAAAAATATTCATTTTAACACAATTCACCTGTCCTATTAACATTATTGGTAATTCCTTCCATCTTTTTAAATCTTCCTCTAATCTTCTTAAAAGTTATATATAACTCAATTCATACAAATTATTTAATTGATTACTTATCATTCTCCCAAAATGTTCAACCCCCTCATTTTGCCATTTAAATTTTACTAATTTTTTGCATTATGTGTAATCTGCATTTACCAACTGCATCATTTTACTTTTATCCACATTGCCCTTATATCCTGAAACTAATCCACATTCTGTAAATCTTTCATTTAATCTATTCAATGAAATTTCAGGTTTAGTCAAATATACTATAACATCTGCAAAAAGACTAATTTTATGAATCCTGTCCCCATATTAATATCTGTAATTTTTTCATCCCTTCAAATTATTTCAGCTAATGGTTTTATTCCCAATACAAATAAAAATGGTATAAGTGGGCAACCCTGTTTAGAAGACTTTCCTAATCTAATCAAGCCCAACATTTGACCATTTATTATTACTTTCGCCTTTGGTTCTGAATATAATGCTTTAATTCCTCTTATAAATGTCTCAGGTAATCCAATCTTATACAATACCTTAAATAGAAAGTCCCATTCTAATCTATTAAATGCTTTTTCTGCATCTAAAGTAATTGCCATCGGTGGAATTTTCCTTTTTTCTGACACATTTATCAAACTCTAAAATCTCACTGTATTATCTGCTGCCTTTCTTTTTGTAATAAACCCCATCTGGGCCATATTAATCAATTTTGGAAGCATCTTAAACAAATGATTAGCCCACAATTTGGATGCAATTTTATAATCTACATTGAACAAAGATATTGGTCTAAAAGAAGCTGTTTGTAATGGATATTTTTAGGTATTACCATTATCAGTGCCATTTTAAAGGATACTGGTGTATCATTTACTTATCTTATTTGATCTCGTATCTCTTTAAAAATGGGTACCAACAATTCCTTAAATTCCTTCTAAAATTCTACTGGAAAACCATCTTCTCCTGGCACTTTATTTTGCACTGTTTTCAGAACCTCATATATTTCTGCTTCTGTAAATGAATTAGATAATTCTTTCCTCTCCTCTTCACATAATTTTGTTATTAAATTTGTTGCAAATATTGCTCAATTTTAATTTTATCTTGTCGTAATTCAGACATATAACTTCTCATAAAATTCTCTAAAATTTTTATTTATTTCCTTCAACTTATAAATCATCTGACCATTCTTGTCTTTCATTGCTACTATGGTTCAAGATAACTGTTCTTTTTTTAACTGCCATGCCAACTCTTTCTCCCAATTCTCTGTTTAGTTCGCAAAATATCTTTTTTGTCTCTATATGTTTGTATCATATTAAGCTTGACCTTTTTTCTTTCCATTAATTTCTTCATTTCCTCATTTGGACTAATCTGTATTGTTTTCTCTAAATCAGTAATTTCCTTTCTAATTGATCTACTTCCTTTAAATCCTTTTTTAATTTTACCATATAAACTAATAATTTGTCCTTTTAAATAGGCCTTTAAGACATTCCCATATAACAAATTTATTCTTTACCTATTCTTTATTATTTTCCATAAAAAACTTAATTTGTTTTCTTACAAAATCACATAAATCTTTCCTTTTCATTAATACCTTATTTAATCTCCACCTATATCCACTAATTTTATCTTCCTCAGATACTATTGACAATAACAGAGGAATGGTATGAAATAGTATGTGCCAAATATTCCACCTGTTGTACTCTCGATTGAACATGAGCAGTCAGTAAAAACATGTCAATTCATGAATGTCTTATGCTGAAAATAATAAAATGAATAATCTCTTTCATTTATATACATTTTCCTCCAAATATCTATCAAATCCTATATCTACCATTAATTATTTTATTTCTTTAAGACACTTTACTATCTCCTGCATATTTTCCCTATCCATTTTTGAATTTAAAGTCAAATTAAAATCTTCTCCCATCAAAATTTTAACATTGGCATTTGATAATTTCCAAAAAATGTCTTGCATAAATTTATTATCTTCTATATTTGGAGCATATAAATTTAACAAGATCCAATTTTCTTGAGTATATCTGACATTCTATCATTACATACTTTTCTGCCACACCTTTTTCTACATTTAAAATTTTTACTGGTAGATTTTTATTTATCACTATTGCAACTCCTTGAGCCTTTGAATTAAATGAGGCTGCACTACTTTACCCACCTAATTTCTTTGTAATTTATCAAATGCCTTCTCCACTAAATCCGTTTCTTGTTTAAAAAAAAAAAAGCTATATCTACATATTTTTCTCATAAATACAGGTACACAATTCTTTATCCAGACATCTAAAATCCTGAAAACTCCAAAAACCGGCATTTTTTTCCTGGTGCTGGTACAGCAGAGGGAGATGGAGAGGGAAATGGAGAGGGAGAGGGAAAGAGCAGCACGACTTGAGTAGGTGAGGGGGAGAGAGGCGGCAGCGTAACTTGGGTGGGGAAGGGGGGGAGAGATATGGCACGCGACTTGGGCAGGTGGTGGGGAGAGAGACGGCAGCGCGACTCGGCAGGGCGAGTAGAGAGAGACGGCAGCGCGACTTGGGTAGGCGAGGGGGAGAGAAAGACGCCAGCGTGACTGGAAGTGGGTGGATACATCAGTACAACTCAGGTGGTCTTAAATCTGGGGCAGCTGGCTTTTGTTCTGAAATCCAGAAAAATCCGAAATTTGGAACACACTGTCCCCCAAGAGTTCCAGATAAAGGATTGTGTACCTGTACATGTATCTTTTTGCGTTTTATTTGATTTTGTATCTCATTAACATAAAAACTCATAAAATTAATCTTCCCAATCATTTTCAATCCTCTACTCATCCAGCCTTCATCCTCCAAATCCTCCTTTAACATAACAAAGGCATTATTCTTCATTAGATCTATTATACCAATAAATGTGTGGAAAAAAAAGTTAAGAAATAAGAAACGATGGAATCCCTAAAAAAAAGTGAATGTAAAAAAACATACCCTTTTTATCACCCTTATTTATAGGAGTGGTAGTTCAGCCTACACCTGCACACATGATTCAGTGGCAGCCAGCAAACATTCCCTTTGCCATCCACCCCCCCCGAATCTTATGCTGACCAGTCTTTACAAATATCATCAGTTACTTAACTATCCATTAATATTATCTTAACTCCCTACCCTTATAATTAAAGAAAAGTTAAATAAACACAATTTTACCCTCAAACCAAACAGTATACCTCCTCACCCCTTACTGCCCATCTTTGCAGGTTATCCCTTCCCATCTTAACAGGTAAAGATTCAGCAAAAACTTTGGCTTCATCAGGATCTGAAAAACTTTTATGCTCATCAAGAAACATTTTCAATACAGGAGGATATCTCAAAACAAATGCATATCCTTTCTTCCTCAAAACATTTCTTAACTACATTAAATTCTTTTCTCTTTTTCAGCAGTTCAAAACTTATATCTGGATAGAAGAAGATCTTGCTTCCATTATAAATCAGTGGGGCTTGTCTTGCCTTCACTTGCTTTGCTCCTAGTTCCAACACCACCTCTCTCACCTCATAGCAAAGGAAATTCACTAGTATTGGATGAGGATTTTGACCTTCTTGCGGTTTTGGTCTTTAAGCTCAATGGTCTCTTTGAATTTCAGTGTCTCCTTTAAATTCTTCCATTCCCAGTACTTGTGTTATCTAACCATATAACCATATAACCATTTACGGAGTGGAAACAGGCCACATCGGCCTTTCGAGTCCACACCGGTTCACTAGAACAACTCTACTACCTCAAATCTCCTGCTCACTGCCAATAACCCTCCAACCCCCTCACCTCCATGTACACCTTCTCTTAAATAACAGAAAGAACCCTGACTCAACGATCTCATTCGGAAGTTCATTCCATTCTGCCACCACTTGCTGAGCTTTGTAAAAATTTCTTCAAGTCCAGACCTTCATCACCTTCTTTCAGCCCCACACTCTTGATGTTATTTCTTCTACTATAATTTTCCAGTGTCCATCTTCTGGCTAAAATAATCCTTCATTATTTTTGATTCTGCTTGCAAATTTTTCACCTGGTCTTTTAGTTGTTGTATTTTCAATTCATTTCCTTTCATTCTTTCTTCCATAACTTCTGACTTCCTGTTCATTTGCTTTACAGTATTCTGCACTTGACTAGCCATATCTCTGATTTCTGTCATTTTATCAGATAGGACTTTAAGAGTCTGTTGCAATGATTCTTCCAGAGACCACTGCAGATTACCCAGATACATTTTGTCCTCCAAAGCCAATAATAAAGTTTCTTTACCAACCTCTCTGAGTCCATATTCTGTGTACGATTCAACTTCTAACTCTATTAGCTCTTCACTCTTTTTTAAAAAAAAAAGTCCTTTTTTTTCTTCTCTGTGCATGCGTGACTGCTCGCACCTGTGCAGTAAATGTTCTTCTTCAGTTACCAGTGGTCATTGTCGGGGGAGACCCTGAGCGAAAGAACTCTAGGTCTCTCCAACTCTCTGGTGTTTACTGCAGAGGACAAACCTATGAACAGGTCCAGGCTCCTTCTTTGAAGTAGGCCTTGTTTCTTTCTCCTTGTCTTGTTCTTTTTCCAGTTCCAGCATTGTAACAACAGGTTTTTCCTTTGGTGACATCCTGTTCTTTTCTCCAACTCTTCCAATGGTGTCTTTCACTGTCCTTTAAACTTTTTTTAACTTTTTAAAAAACTTCAGGGAGAGTAGGGATTATGTTACTAACTCCACGTATCATGTGACATGCCCCCAGAACCTGAGAGACTTGACAAAAATTCAGTAAATTCTGTGCTCCAGGCTACCCAGACGTTCTGGTAGGATAAGGATAAAACCAGCAAGGCTTATTGTAGAGATATAATAAACAGCTAAAGATTGTAAATGTAGATAAGTTACTCTTACAATGTAATGTTCTGGGTTTTTAAAAAATGTAAATGGGTAATGTGTAACACAAGTAGGTGGATAGTTAATCTAGTTTCCTATAAAAGGGGGGAGGGGATGAAACATTCCTATTCTGTCATAGGACAAGAAAGCTTAGGAGGGAGGAGTGTAATGTACATAAATGATATGTGTGTGATGTCATTACGTGAAGTTTTGGTACATGTCGAAGGCCCTCCATGGCTGTAAGCTGCACACTTACAAGTCTAATGAGCATCCTGTTTGAACCTTCCTACGATTGAACGTGTGAGTTATTGTATACCAACAAAGAGGGGGTAACTTTCTGAATGGAGAGGGAAGGGGGTGGAGAGCTGGAGGAAAGGAGACGGGGATGATGAAGAGATGGAGTTAGGGGAGTGGCCTAACGGATTTAGAGAAGTCATTGTTAATGCGATCCATTTGGAGAGTGGCCAGACGAATAAGTGTTGCTCCTCCATTTTACAGTTGGCCTCGTTTTTACAATGCATGAGGCCATAGACAGACATGTCACTGCTGCAGACAGTGTGAAGGTGCTCAATGATCTCCCAGTGGCCATCCATTCAATGAGTGTTTCTATTTTACTGATTAGCCATTTTTGGATTTTTCTGTTTAGTGATAATTTTTTGAATAATTGATTGATACAGAATTACCATTTGGTATTGATTAGTTTGTTGTTGATAATGAAATGATATCATTTTTGTTTTCACTTTCCATGAATGTTTAAACTTGTCTTGATTCTCTATGATGTGCTCTTTTAATGCTTGTTTCTGTATTTCTAATAGACAGGGTGTTGGGTGAATTTCTGCATCTTTTATCATTTGGGGAAAATTAGAACATAAAACAGTGTAGCACAGTTGGGGCCCATTGTCCCACAATGTTGTGTAGACCTATATAAACCTACTCCATAATCAATCTAACCCTTCTGTCTCTCGTCTCATTATGCTCCATTTTTATTTTGCAGTCATGTGGCTATCTAAAAGTATTTTAATTGCCACTATTGGACCAAGGTTTTCCAAAACTCCCAACACTGCATTCTAGGTACTCACCACTCTCCTTGTTTTTTAAAAACCTATCTCCACTCAATTTAAACAGATGTCTTCAGGTATTGGTCATTGCCACCCTGGAAAAGGGTGCAGGCTGCCTATCCCATTTATGCCCATCATGATATTATATATCTCCATTAAGTGGCCTCTCATCCTTTGTTGCTCCAAAGAGAAAAGCCCAAGGTTGCTCAACCTTTCTTCATGAGACATGTTCTCTAACCCAGCAGCATTTGGGTAAATCTCTGCACTCCCTCTGATGATCCTATAATGAGACAATCAGAACTGAATACGATACTCTAAATGTGGTCCAGCCAAAGTTTTGTAGAACTGCAATATTACCTTGCAGGTCTTGAACTTCATCCCCAATGAATGAAGGCTAGCACGCCATTTGCCTTCTTAACTACCCTATGTTCTATCTTCTGTGTTTGAGTAATGATATTTGATGTACCCTCTTAAGCAGATCTTATTGATTTCTGTAGTACATCTTCATCTCATCCACCGGGACATGGTATTCTGAGTGAGTTTGGACCTTGTGGTAAATCCTGTATCTAATTTTATATGTCAGGTTTTGGGGATTTCCCCCTCTATTCCAGAATAAATCTGCAAATAAGCTATGTTTTAATTTCTAACCAAAATGATTAAGTTGATGACTTTGTTCACTATTCCTAGTTTCTTATTATCTGGTGTGAATTTCTTGTAGAATGGGGAAAAACATTGGTCTTCATTTTGAGATAATTATCTACTGTCCAAGCTTTTGTGAGATACTTTGGTATACACATGATGGCATCATAAACATGATAAATTTTAAATGGATGATCCTATTAATTTATATGTCCCAAGCAGTAAGCAGGCTCAGATTTGACTTTAATTAATTTTTTTAAATTTAGAGATGCAGCACTTCTAATCCATGGGCCTGTGCCAACCAAAGTCACCAATTAACCTACAAACTCTAAGTTTTTGGATACATTTGCTCCATGATTTTGGTTTTGGAATCTTTAGTCACTTTGGTGCTAATTCTGGAACTTGTTCTTTTTGCTACTTTCTCTGCCTTTTAGAACTTCAGGTGTATGTTCTTGGAGATGCTTGTATTTCCTTCACTATCTTTCCTGATGAAGGGTTGTGACCCTAAATGTTGATTCTATATTGCTTTCCATGCATACTACTTGACCTGTTGAGTTTGTCAAGCATTTTGAGTGATGCTCCAGTTTTTCAGCATCTGTATTTTTCTTTCATTATTCGATTCCTTATGAAATGTACGACTTTTTGATGTTAATGATATTATGCAAATTAAAATGGTTATATAAACTGGATTAAATTAATTGGCTGAATTACTCATAAGGACCCTAGTTTGTCAACTTTATTATTGAGAATTTATTGCAGGAATGTGGTGGATGTGTTTGCTCTGTGATCAAATTAATTTTGCCAGTACATCACCGAAATTCCACTTTGTGAACTGATGTATGTGGAAAGTAATGTATGCAATTTCATTAAAAGTATCAGAAATGTAGTCACCAAAAGTGTTAATTGCTGGTGTTTAAGGTTAATTTTAATTCTCTATTTTTGCAATTTTTGTATGATTGAAACATCTACATATCTACAACGAGCCAGTTTAGTAAAATGCTTTGGTTGCAGAAATGCATGTAGAAAAAAGCTACTGTACATTTGTTACTGCTGAGCTGATTTAATAAAAGTACAAAGTGAAACTTTTCAGAATCTTTATACTGATGCCGCTTCAAATGTTCCTTTGTGCAAAGAATTGCCAACCTTTATATCAATGCCTAAGATTTCAAAATAGGAATATAGACACACTTATGCAATTGGTCTCATTAAGCTTGGTGCACCGTTCGTTGCAATTATGGTCGTTCTGACTTTCTACCACCTTGTGGGTGCGTATTTATTTATAACCTTGTCTAGTAAAATTCTACAATATTATCTATGTTAGATTTTAGATAATTAATTAAGATAGGATTTAAGGCCTTTTTTGTGAGGAAACACTGATTAATTCTTTTTTCTTTGGCTTGGCTTCATGGACGAAGATTTATGGAGGGGTAATGTCCACGTCAGCTGCAGGCTCGTTTGTGGCTGACAAGTCCGATGCGAGACAGGCAGACACGGTTGCAAGGGAAAATTGGTTGGTTGGGGTTGGGTGTTGGGTTTTTCCTCCTTTGTTTTTTGTCAGTGAGGTGGGCTCTGTGGTCTTCTTCAAAGGAGGTTGCTGCCCCCCGAACTGTGAGGCGCCAAGATGCACGGTTTATGGTGATATCAGCCTACTGGCGGTGGTCAATGTGGCAGGCACCAAGAGATTTCTTTAGGCAGTCCTTGTACCTCTTCTTTGGTGCACCTCTATCACGGTGGCCAGTGGAGAGCTCGCCATATAACACGATCTTGGGAAGGCGATGGTCCTCCACTCTGGAGACGTGACCTACCCAGCGCAGTTGGATCTTCAGCAGCGTGGATTCAATGCTGTCGGCCTCTGCCATCTCTTCCCTAACTGATTAATTACCCTTTGCCTAAAAGAACTTCATGGCCTTGCTGATTGTAAAGTTATATTCCTTTATCTAGACTTGTCTCCAGAAATCCTAACTTATAAATGAATTCCTTTCAAAATTTGTAAAACAAAAGTACGGTAAATAAAATAATCTGTTGTCCACAGAATCGTAAATTTCAAGTATACAATAAAAGTAGCATAATTTGTTGTATCACTGGTGAATTTGGACACTAATGTGTCCATTGTGTTATCCAAATCAGACAATGAACCCCCATCACAGATCTTGATGTGGGATGATGCTAGACAATTTATTTATCTCTCTCTCTCACACACACACACACACACACACACACACACACACACACACACACACACACACACACACACACACACACACACACACACACACACACATATTCCTATTGCCTCCAAATAAATCTCTAATTTGCACTGAGTCCTTTATGCTGTGTGAAATGTTTTCTGAAAATCCACATAAACTCCATTCATGCTTATCTCTCTCTGTCTGCAATTTAGTTACTTTATATTTATTAATTGACACAGACTAGAAGGGCTGAATGGCCTGTTTTCTCTGCTGTAGCGTTCTATAGTCCTGACCTATCCTTGTTAAATCTATATTGCCTAGCTCTAATTAATTTAATTTTCTCCAGAGCTAAATTATTTGGTTATATATTTTAATAACTTCCCCACAATAGATTTTAGACCATCAGTTCCCCCCTCTCCCCAATTTTTCTTAAATATTGGGGTTATATCTGCAGTTTTCTCATCAGTAGGAACATTTCCTGAACCAAGTGAGTTTGGAAAGTCACTCTCTCTAAAGATCCACAGTTTCTTCACCTCGTACTTCTGAAAATAAGAGTACCAGCCATCAGGTCCTGGAATTTTGTCACTTGAATATTTCAGTTTTTGAACTTGTTTTCTTGCTTATATTAGCTGTGATTTGTTCTGTTCTTGATTCAATAGTGAATTCTCTGTGGGCACTTGAGTATATTGTAAGAAGTGGACCATTGAGAAGGCGAGCAAGAGGCTGTTACCAAATTGGTTATATTTAAAATGAAAGATTGGTTCTTTTTCTTTCTTCTTTCTTTGGCTTGGCTTCGCGGACGAAGATTTATGGAGGGGGTAAAAGTCCACGTCAGCTGCAGGCTCGTTTGTGGCTGACAAGTAGTTTGAGATGAGGTGATGACAATTTCAGAAGTTAAGAAAATTGTGGACTTTGTGAGGAAAGAATGAATGAAGGATGAAGATTTGTACTTTCACAAGTCCTGGTGTAAAATACAAAGAAAAGGCAGGAAATGAGTTTTGAGCAGCACAAGGGAAACCATGCTAAGTGTGCAATACACAAATGTGCTGGAGAAACTCAGCTGGTTATGGAGCTTCTATAGGATGCAGATATTTTGGACTTCAGCCCTTTGTCAGGATATGAGCAGAAAGCTGGCAGACAGCTGAATAAAAAGATGGGGGAGGAGAGGTGGGAAGAAGGGGTGGGGAGAGGTGTAGAGATCACAGGTAGATATGGGTGGGAGTGCAGAAGAGAAAAAAGTTGCGATAATAGGGGAGGGGGATAGCTCTGAATGGAAAGGGAAGGGGGTGGGTAGCTGGAGGAAAGGAGACAGAGGAATTGGAAAAGAGGGGGAGGGGCCTATCAGAAACTGGAGGTTAATGCCATCTGGTTGGAGAATGCCCAGATGGAATGTTAGGTACTGTTCCTCTAATTTGTGCATTTGGAAGTGCATGAGGTCATAGACAGACATGTTGATGTGTGAATGGAGTGTGGCCACTGGAAGGTCCCCGCTATTGCAGCAGACAGAACTAAGGTGCTCAATGAAACGATGTAGAAGTGGTGACAGAGGGAGCACTGGACGCAGTAGATGATCCCTGCAGATTCACAAGTCAAGTGTTGCTTCATGTGTAAGGAATGTTAGTGCCCCAAATGGTGGTGAGGGAGGAGGTAAGGGTGCAAGTGTAGCATTTCCTGTGGTCACAGGGGTAGGTACCAAGTGGCAGGCCAAATTAAGGATTTGAACTTAAGAATTGATTAATTAGTAAATCACTGAAAACCTTTTTATTGCTATCAGTTATAGGTTTGCCCTTTGGCTTTGAGACCAGAGCTATAAAGTTGGCAGTGAGAAGTGCATTCTTTTAGGATGCAAATATGACTGAGAAGATTAATAGTTTTTGATAAGTAAGGAATTTCAGAATGTCTGTATTGTATTACATGAGCAAGTATGGTGGGAGTCACTGAAAAGATACTGTATATATCATCAAACCTGAGAGATTTTTAAAAAAAATCCCTTGCCTTGGTGCAACTTGCCACCAAGTCTTAGTTGCTTAATTTGGTTTTGGTTGCTGAGTATAGCTAAATTAGTCTTCAGAAGCCAGAGGAATTATTTAAGGAGGGTGTTTAAATGGCATTTTGGGAAGTATGTTGAACTTTTGCCGGAGCCAACAGTTGAATCACAGTTCTAAACCTTGGAGAAGCTTCAGATGGATACATTTCTTTGCATGTTCTGAACTCTGAACATTTCAAAAAGAGGTGATAGGTAACCTTGATTCTGGTTGATCTTTAGATTTGATGATTGAATCTGTTAAATTGACAGTTTTGTTTTGTACAGCTGGTGCCTGTTATAATAACTACCTTTATTGTTACCTGATTGTACATGTTCAACCTGACAAAACAGTGTCTCTCTCGGGCTAGGCCATGGTGCACACACAAAAAATGCACACTACACAGTGAATAATGATCCCATAAATAATCAAAATGAATAAATAAAAATATTGGGGATGATTTACTCAATTACAGGATATTATTCATCAGTCTCAGAGCCTGTGGGAAGAAGCTGTTACCCAGCCTGGCAGTCCTGACTTTGATGCTCCTGTAGCTTCTTCTTGATGGTAGTATGCTTAAGATACTGCATCCTGGTTGGAAAGTGTCTTCTATAATTTCTTGAGCACTAAATAGGCAACACTGCCAGTAAATGTTTTCAGAAGAGGAAAGGACCACCCCAGTTATCCTCTCAGCTGTTTTAACACTCCTCTGTCCAGACTTCTGGTCTGATGTTTTGCAGTTACCATACCAAACAATGATGGAACCTGATAAGACACGCTGTAACAGGTTGTCAAGATGGAGAGTTTTGCCCTCCGTGTGAAGTGTAGCTTCTGCTGCGCCTTGCTGTCTAATGTGGAGGTATTGTTCATCCAGGAAAAGTTGTCCTTTATATGCATGCCAAGGAACTTTGTGCTCTCCACTCTCCATGACAGAACCATGGAACTGCAGTGGAGAATGGTTGACCTTTGTCATCCTGAAGTCCATAATCCATTTGGCAATCCTTTGACAACTTTTAATCAGCTGCAACAGCCAAACTATACTTGAGTTATATATTGCTCTGGTTGCTGATAATTTGCTGATGTGTCTGCAGATAAATTGCTTTATAGAAATGTTGAGAAATAAGAGCAGGTTTAGGATGTTCACTCCTTTTGAAGTTGCTTCTCTGTTCAGTACCATCATGGCTCTTGTCATATGTATTGAAATATTTTTTGAAAAAGTGGTTTGGGTGAATGACTGATTCATGATGTAAATATAAACAAATCAAAACTAGAGAGTTGGGATCAATGCATGTTTCGCTGGTTGGCAATCAGTTGTTGGTAGGGTGCCATTATGAATTGGTGCTGTTCTAAATATGGGATAATGTACATAAGTTATTTGGAGGAGGGGACCACATAATTAAATTATCAGCAAAGGTGAAAAGGGTAGATACCAAGAGGGTGATTGGTGGGAAGGGATATGTGGTCAAGGAAGTCACAGAAGGAGTGGTTCCTGTGGAAGGCTGAGAAGGGAAGATGTGCCTGGTGGTAGGATCGAGTTGTATGTGGCAGAAATGTGTTGGATGCAGAGGTTGGTGGAGTGGAAGGTATGGTCAAAGGGAATTCTGTTCTTGTTGTGTTTGGGGGTTGTGGGAGGGCCGGGGGTGGTGGGGGGTTGTAGAGCAGAGCAGATATGTGGGAAAAGGAGGATGTGCAGGTGAGGGATGAGTTGATCGTGGTAGAGAGGAAGCCATGTTGTTTGAAGAAGGATGACATTTCAGATGATCTTGCGTGGAAGATCTCGTCCTGGGAACAGATGTGATGGAGGAATTGTGAGATAGGAATAGAATCCATACAGGGGGCAGGATGTGAAGTGGTGTAGTCGAGGCAGCTGTGAGAGTTGATGGGGTCTTGGAAAATGTCTGAGAGTTTGTCTCCTGTGATGGTGACAAAGATTGAGAAGGGGGAGTGTGTTGCTTGAGATGGAGCAAGTAAATTTGACATCAGGGTAGAAGTTGATGAGCTCATCACAGATGCATGAGGCAGCACCAATGTCATAGAGGTAGAATTGAGGAGCCTTAACTATGTAGTCTTGAAGCATTAATTGTTCCATGTAGCAAAGAAAAAGGCAGGCATAACTGAAAGGCAGGTGTAACTGATCCCCATGGCTACTCTTTCGATTTGCAGAAAGTGAGATGAGTCAAAGGAGAAGTTATTGAGGGTGAACAGAAGCCAAACAAAGAGTCACCATTAGCATTGCTGGTGCTCCTTTCAGTAAAATAAATAAAAGCAAAAGAAAGTCTCTTCAGAGAAGCTGAGTATTCGTGTATTTGCCTCCAGCACTCCCGCAGCCTATGCAGTTGCTCAGATCCCTGTTCGATCCATTGGCAACCTAAACTCCAGATCCAAACCTGTGATACAATCAGGAACCTTTCCATGCACGAGGCCCTTTTGGAGCCTAAGTGGGTTCTTCGACTGCAGGTTGCCAACAGCTTGCAGCCTTTGTGGATTCTTCAGCAGCTGAGCCCCTCGCTAGTCCATTACTGTTTCAACTGGCCTCTAGGGCTATCTCGTATGGTTTCCCCATTTCTGGTGACCTCGACCGCTCTACTGCTCCCAGTTACCTTGACTACACACCACTACTAGCTCTCACAGTTACCTTGACTAAATCTATTCACACCCTTTCACGATTCTATTCCTTTCTTGCAAATCCTCCATTGCATCTGCTGCCACAATGAGGTCTTCCATTCCAGAAATCGGAGATATCCCCATTCTTCAAAAAATGTGGTTTCCCCTCTACTACCATCAACTTGGCCTTCGCCTGCATATCTTTCATTTCCCACACATCTGCCCTGGCTACCTCAGCCCCCAGACGCACCAAGGATAGTTCCCCCTGTCCTTGTATACCACTCCACTAGTGTCCACACACAACAAATATCATCCTCCGCAACTTTTGCCACCTTCAACGTGATCACACTCCCAGATACATCTTCCCCTCTGCTCCCTTCTCTGCCGTCCACAGGAACCCTTCACACCATGACTCCCTTGTCCACTCATCCCTTCCCATCAATCAGCTGCTTGGTTCTTACCCCTGGGACCGCAGGAAATATTACACTTCCTACCAAAACCTCCTCCGCCATTACCTTACGGGGCCCCAAACAGTCCTTCCAAGTGAAGCAACACTTCACTTGTGAATCTGCAGGGGTCATTGACTGCATCTGGTGTTTTTGTTTTGGCCTCTACATCGGGGAGACTGGACATAGATTGGGTGACTGCTTCCTTGAGCACCTTTGCTCTATCTGCTGCTGTAGTGGGAATTTCCCAGTGGTAACATCTTTCAATTCCCAGCCCTATTCCTATGCAGACAAGGTGTCATGCACTGGCAAACTGAGACCACCTCCAAATTGGAGGAACAACACCTCGTATTCCATCTGAGCACCCTCCAACCAGCTGGCATTAATATCAACCTCCCATTTCTGTGAGTCCTGGGCCTAGGGAAGGGGTCTTTTCTCCTTCTCTATCCCCTATTCCGATACCTTTTTCCTCCAGCTGCTCACTCCCTGTCTCTCTCTCTCACTATCCCTATGGCTCCTTTCCTTCAGCTCTGCATTAACACAGCTCCCCTGATCAGTTCTCGGCTTTTCTCTCCTGCTTTCTTATATATCCATCTGTGGCCTCTTAGCTGTTGGCTGTGCTCCTCCCCCTGCTCCTACTTCCCTGTCTTTTCAATCAGGCGCCTACCTGCTTTTAAAAAAAATATTTTAACTTTGATTTTCAAAGACTTGTATAAATTCAAACACAATACAATCTCTTTCAACCCCAATATGACATACATAGTCCGTTTTTAACCACCCCCCCCACTCTTCTCACCCCGCTTGCCCCAATGCAACTAAGAACAAAGTTATATAACTTTTCAACAGATATGAAAAACACAAATACCAGTGGAGTCAATGACCCCTACAGAAACCTAGGATTTAGAAAAAAAACAACCGAGATGACCGAGAAACCAAAGGTATGGAATAAAAGGGAAAAAAACAACTAATAGAGCACGTCTTCTGCACCACATCCCACTTCATTGATCCCAATAGTTTCCATACCCTTGTTCCGAAGGGGGATAGTCATATCTCCATACTGATATGTGTTATATTTCCTCCTTAAATTGTACGTGGTTTTCTCCAGGGGAATGCAACTTTGCATTTCCATATTCCTCCATGTAATATTTAGTTGGGAGTCAGACCTCCACATGGGTGTTATACATATCCTGGCTATCACCAAGGCGATTGTCACAAACTAAACTTGATACTTGGACAGTTTAAAACTCGAGTCCATAATGTTTCTCAGAAGGTACAATTCTGGATCCTGTGGAAAATCCACCTTTGTAATTTTTTTTTCAGAATGGCCCCAGGTCCTCCCAGAAGGATCTCACCTTTGTACACAGCCAGGTTGAATGGATAAAGGTTCCTATCTCCACACTTAAAGCTCATTTCTGAGATTTCTTGTTTAGATTTATGTAGGTTTTGAGGTGTGAGATATAGTTGATGCAGGAAATTGTATTGCACTAATCTATACCTGGTATTAATAACTGCTGTCCTGACACAGGTCTGACCAGCACCACTCATGGATTGTTGTGCCCAAGAGTGATTCCTAACTTTCCCTCGACCTGTGTAAGCCCAGTTTCTGGTCCTCACTTTGGAATATGAAATATATCATAGAAATAAACTTGTGCACATTCCCTCTTCGAATTAGAATCTCCATGTCACTACACACACACAGGGTCATACATGGTCCCAATTTGTCCTTTAAAAATGATTTTAGTGCAGATAACAGAAGAATGTTCAATTAGACAAATCGTATTTATTCCTCAATTGCTTGACTGACATGCGCTGCACTCACTTGTAACAATCTTCGATATCCCTGACCCCTTCTGGTACCAGGTGTTCAGTATCTTATTGTCTAGTCATGGGCATTAAGTTGTTTTAAATCAAGGGTGTTTTGGAAGATATCCCCACCTTCAATCCAATACATTGATTTATTCTTTGCCATGCCTGAAGTACATGCTTTAATATGGGGTTATCTGTTTATTTTGAAATTAATTTGTATCCCATTTATATATAAACTCTCCTGCTATCTTTTCACCTACCACATGTAGTCCAATTTGTGCCCAGGAGTTGGGGGGGGGGGGGGAGATGATGGAGCCCCCTTTCTCAAAGAGTGAGGCAATAAACCTCGCCTGGACAGCCCACATTTTTTTTTGAAATCTGGCAATTTAAAATCCCCCAGTTTGTAATCCCAGGTCAACTTTTCCATGGAGATTCTAGCCATGTCATAGAGGACGCAACACACCTTCACATCTCCCGGAGGAATTACCAAAAAACGTGCTAATTGAATAAAGTTTAACTCATCAAAAATACTTTAAAGTTGATCTAAAGTTACTGTTGACAAGAAAACAATGCCACCGTACAAAGAAAGATACTTGAAGATCACATTAAAAGAAAAACACGAAGGAAGAAAGGAAAAAGAACTTGGGCCTACCTCATCTACAAAGCCGGCTGCTGAAGTACCTACCTGGACCGCTGGAGACAGCCCTGGTGAGGGACCATCTCAAAGAGCCACCTCTGCGTCTTTTTGCAAAGATGGTGCCTTTTCAAAAACTGGATCTACACTGCGCATGCACGAAGAAGTCACACATGTGCGCTGAGGAGACCAAAAAACAAGCAAAAAAAAAAAAATCTCCAACACTTTTAAAAGGCCAGTCTAGCATCCCAGTTGTGGAACAAGAAGAAGAAGATTTTCCAGATATAGAAGAGGATTCTAACAATTCTACAAAGGAATAAGATTTGAGTACAGAAGAGGAAGAATTTAAAGGCAAGGCCAAGTTCTTTAAGAAAAAATGAATAAAATTGACAAACTTACAAGAGCAATGGAAAATAATTTCAAATTTCTAACTGGGGAATTACAACAAGTTAAAATGGATTTGACTAAATCAATAAATAATGTTTCACAAAGGGTCGATAAGTTAGAAGATGATCGTGAAGAGGTTCAGTGTATTACAGAAAGAGCGAACGTTAATGAAGATTCTGTTACTGCTTTGGTCTCTATGAATGAAAAGTAACTGGAGAAAGTTGACATCTTGGAGAATTATAGCAGAAGAAATAACCTTAAAATTGTAGGGATGTCCAAAGGTAAAGAAGGTCAGGATGTAATTCATTTTTTTTCAGAATTGGATACCTGACATGAGTACATAGAGCTCTTCAACTAAAGCCGGGACCGAATCCGAGACCTCAGTCTATATTGATCAGATTTATTAACTATCAGGATAGGGAGAAGATACTTGGATTGGCAATGCAAAGAGCTGGAGAACGTGGACATTTGAATTATGAAGGTAATAAGATTTTCTTTTATCTGGATTTGAGTCGAGCTCTTTTGAAGAAAAGGAAAGAGTTTAACCCAGTTAAGAAAGCTCTATATGATAAAGGCTATAGAGTTGTACTTAGTTATCCAGCTATGTTGAAAATATTAATTCCAGATCAGAAGAGTGTTTTCTTCACCAGTTATATTCAATCTGAAGACTATGTTAAAGATTTCTCTGAGGCTCGGCATAAAGAGGACTTGTTGAAATGACTTGTGGATGAATGGGGGGAGGAATCTCTCCTTTTCCTTTTGTTAGTCTTGATATTTTGATGACAAGAAAATTCCTTTTTCCCCTGGGGGTTGGGCATGTTTCTCTTTGACATCTGCATGTGCTTTCATTGTTGACAATGACCTGTATAATGGAGGGTGGCAATGCCGGCTTATCTGCCATTTTAGGAGCGAGGGATTTACTATTTTTTGTTGTTATTTCAGTTTTAAATGAAATTACTGTTATTGGATTGCAGGTGATGATGCCAGGACCTATTTTGATTTATGGGAATTTTTCCAGGACAGGAACGAGAGATATTTATTTGTTGGAATATATATATTTATATTTATGTATATACAACAATGATGGGTAAAGCAGACAAGATATTGAGTTTTAATATTAATGGGATTAATGGCCCCATAAAAAGGAAGAAGGTTTTGTCATATATTAAAAAAAATTAAGAGTGGATAATTTTTTTTAACAAGAGACCTATTTGATGGACATTGAACATTTAAAATTGAAAAGGGACTGAATAGGTCAAGTAGCTTTTTCTACATTTAACGCGAAAGCTAGGGGAGTGGCAATTTTAATAAAAAATTACGTTAAAATTCAGGATGTAATTACAGACTCAGTGGGAAGATATCTTATTGCCAAATATTTTCTGAAGAATGGACCTTATTGAATATTTATGCACCCAATTTGGATGATCAGAAATTTATTCAGGATTTTTTTTAAAATTTGGGGAATGTATTTGAAAATATTTTGGTAGGTGGTGACTTTAAATGGTTTGGAACCTGTATTGGATAAATCTTCGTAAACTATAATTAAGTCAAAGGCATTGTTGTCTTTGAAAGATTTTAATTTAATTGATGTATGGAGAAGAATGCATCCTAAGGACAGGGATTATTCTTTTTATTCTAGCAGGTTTGATACATATTCTAGAATGATTTCTTTTTGCTTTCTGCCTATAATCAATCAAGAGTGATTGGTGTGGATTATAAATCCAGATTAATATCTGACCATTCTCCTCTTTTGATTGAGTTGGAGTTTTTAGAAAGACAACCTTCAGTTTATAGATGGAGATTGATTTGCGTTTATTTATATGACAATAAATTCGATTGTTTTGTGATATTAATTTACATTCAACCAAAGATATGTTTGTTATTTGGGATGCGTTGAAAGCTTATTTAAGACGACATATTATGTTATTCTTCAAAACTTAAAAAGGACTACATGAAAGGTATAGATAAATTGGAAAAAGACATAACTTTATTGGAAAAAGAAATTCAAAAATCATCTTCCAAGGATAAGCTTAGAACTTTAGTTAAAATAAAACAAATTACAACACAATACAATGTTAATGTACAGAACAGAGAAAATGATATTACGTTCTAAAGAAAACTATTATAAAATTGGGGAACAATCACATCAGGTTTTGGCTTGGGAATTAAAAGCGGAACAATCAATGCAATTGTGGTGAATTTCTGCTAAGCTGTCAGTCTTCCTTTTGGTTAGCCTTGACTTACTGACATTGGCCATGCATTATCTCTACCATTAAAGACACTCATCTTGGGTATATGCACCCATTGTCTTTCATTATTGTACCATTAGTTTCTGCTAATAGAAGCCATGATTATTGTTTGACTACATCATCTTTGTCTACTTCATTAACTGACGCTCCAATTTTATTAGCAGAAATGCAGCACTCAAGCCAGAGCGGCTGACAATCGACCAGTCTCCCCCGAGGGCTAGAGAAATTTTCAACCACTGGATTGCTTGTTTCGATTACTACATGGCCCGAAACAATGTGGTCGATGAGGCGATACAGTGGGGCCACCTGAATTCCCTGCTGGGTGAGGTCCCTTTTGCCGTAACGCAAGGAGCTACCACTCTGGCTATAGCCCAGGAACGTATGACCGCTTGATATGTGGTGCCACGGAACGTGGTGGTTGCTCGACACCAGTTGCTGACTAGGCACCAGAAACCTGGGAAAAGTGATGCTGCCTATGCACTAGCCCTTGTCTCACTGGCAAACGAATGTGATGTCAGGGCAGTCAATGTGCAACAACACCGCAATGCCTTGAAGCTGGATGCTTTTGTCAACGGAATCGACTCCAGTTACATCCGTCAGAGGCTACTGGAGATGGAGCTCTAAACCTATGACCGGGCAGTCACTCTAGCCAAAACTTTGAGAAGTGCCACATGGTCCTGTGAAATGCTAGAAACCAAAAGGGAAACATCCAGGAGTGCTGGAACCCTGAAGGAAAGAAAAGGGCGAACCCCTGGCAAATGCTGCTTATGTGATAAGAGCTGGCACCCCAGACAGAAGTGCCCGGCTCGATTTGCTACCTGCAGCTATTGTGGGAAACTCGGCAACTTTGCTAAAGTGTGTAAGGCAAAAAGTACTCCCACTGAAAAGAAGAAGAAGGGCTAAGAAAATTCATCCTGGAGCTGCGGGAATGGAAGACAACTATGAAAAGGAGGAATTTCAGACAAACCGGCTGAATCTAGTTCAAGAGACGGCGAGGTGAAATCCCCTGTGTTAGCTCAATTGACTGTAAAGCTTGGGGGTTGTTACAGACTGGAACGGTTGACTATGAAGGGGGAAGTGAATGGTGAGACTCTCGATTGCTTAATAGACTCGGAGAGTACTGACAGCTACATCCACGAGAAGGTCGCCGAAGCCTTAAATTTGCAGAGATATCCAGCGAACCGAAAGATATCGATGGCTTGTAGTGAATTTACAAAAACTGTACGGGAAAAGTGTAAAGTTACTTTGAACTTGCAGGGACATTGTCTTGCTGATGTTGGGCTTTTTGTAATGTCTGATCTCTGTGCTCCTGTTACTGGGGTTGGATATTCAATCTCAGATGAAAAGTGTAGTGTTAAATTTCGATGGGCCACTACCCACACTTACCATCCCCCGCATTAGTTACTGCAGTTTGTCCACATTAAAGATCAAAGCTCCCTCTCTGTTCAGTAATCTGTCTCCCGAGTGTCGGCCGATTGTCACAAAGAGCAGTTCTTACAGCAAAGAGGGTCGTGAGTTTATTAAAGCTGAGAGGGAGTGATTGAACCCAGTAAGAGTCCGTGGCGAGTCCAGGTAGATGTTCTGAAAAATCACACTAAGAAACGACTGGCTATTGACTACAGCCAGACAATCAACCTTATGCTTACCTGGATGCCAACCCACTGCCACGCATCAATGAAATGATTAATCAGATAGCACAATACAAGGTGTAATCGATTATCGACCTCAAAGCAGCTTACCACCAAATCCCCATTTTAAAAAAAAGGGAACGACTCTATATGGCCTTTGAGGCTGATTGGGTGGTGGGGGGGGGTTATACCAGTTTAAAAGGGTACCCTTTGGAGTCACTAATGGTGTGTCAGTGTTTCAGAGGGAAATGGATAAGATCGTTAGAACATATAAGTTACAAGGTACGTTTTCCTATCTGGATAATGTCACTATCTGTGGGAGACCCAGACTGAACACAACAGCAACTTAAAGAAATTCCTAGCAACAGCTAAAGAACTCAATCTTACATTTACATTGTTTTCAACGCAACAGAGCTACCCATTCTGGGCTACATTGTTCGCAAGGGTGAAATCCGCCCCGATCCTGAAAGAATGGGTTCCCTTAAGAAGTTACCACCCGGAGACTCAGCAAAGGCCCTTAAAAGGTGTATGGGATTCTTTTCCTACTACCGCAAATGGGTACATGACTACGCTACGAAAGCACGCCCTCTGTTTGACACAAAATCTTTCCCTCTACAATAGCTTTGAAAGCTTGCGAGAGAATAAAGCTGATATTGCCAAAGCTGCACTCTCGTCCATTGACGAGGATGTCCTGTTCTAAGTGGAAATTGATGCCTCAGATTGTGCTTTGGCAGGAACCCTTAATCAAAAGGGCAGACCGGTGGCATTCTTCTCCCACACGTTACGCGGACCTGAACTTAAACATCCTGCCATTGAAAAAGAAGCCCAGGCTATCATTGAAGCTGTTCGCTACTGGAGACGCTTTCTAGCCAGCAGGAAGTTTACCTTGGTCACTGATCAGAAATCTGTAGCCTACATGTTTAGTACTAAACACAAAAGATTCTTCCACTACATAAGGGCTAACAACCTTCCTTACTCCCTGGAAGAAGTCAGAAAACTGACTAGAAGCTGTCCTGTTTGCGCAGAATGGAAACCACAATACTTTAAAGCTCCGGGGGCCACTCTCATCAAGGCAACCCGACCTTTTGAGAGGATTAGCTTAGATTTTAAAGGGCCATTACCTTCCAATAACAATATATATTTCCTTACTGTAATCGATGAATATTCAAGGCTTCCCTTCGCAATACCCTGCCCTGACGTCTTGGCAGTGTCTGTCATTAAGGCACTTGATAGAATTTTCAGTATTTTTGGTTTTCCCAGTTACATTCATACAGACAGGCTCAGCATTCATGAGCGCTGAACTGCGCCAAGCCCTGCTACGAAAGGGGATTGCCACCAGTTGTACCACGAGCTACAACCCACAGGGCAATGGGCTGGTCGAAAGGGCTAACGCTACAGTCTAGAAGACTGTTAACCTTGCGTTAAAGACACATGGTTACCCTGTTACCCGGTGGCAGGAGGTGCTGCCTGAGGTGCTACATTCTATTCGGTCTTTATTGTGTACTGCAACAAATCAAACACCTCATGAACGTATGTTTGCTTTTCCTAGGAAATCAGGAACTGTGATGGACTGGCCAGCCTGTTTATCTGAGCCTGGAACCGTACTGCTGAAGAGCCATGCTCGGACGCGTAAAACGGACCCTCTAGTCCAACCAGTTCAACTACTGCACACTAACCCCAATTATGGTCATGTTAAATTCCCAGATGGGAGCACGGACACTGTACCCCCAAGAGATTTGGCCCCACCTGGTTCACCTCTTCCTCACACCCCTACTCAGAATGATCCTGAGAGGTTGGGCTCACCTCCCCCCTCCAAGCCTGTGACCCCTAGTAAGCATTCAGATGGCTATGCTGAGGCTCCACTGCCTCACGCTGGCGATTCTGGAGCGGGTCCAGAAGTCTGACCTTCCCACATTACAGATCCAGGAATTGTACCAGCACCGCCAGCTCCCAAGGTTGCAAAGCCTGCACCTGTCCCAATTAGAAAATCAACTTGTTTCCGTAAACAACCCGAGGCGCTCCAGTATTCATAAACATCTAATTATATTCCGATTGCTCTGCTAGATACTGGCGTGTTTTGGCTGTTAGTGAGTTCTCAATGCCATTTATGGTATCAATGAATTGCTTACTTAAATTTTTACCGAGCAGCTGTCCCTTTGATTTTAACCTTTCTTCTGCCGGGGGAGACTGTGGTGAATCTCTGCTAAGCTGTCAGTCTTCCTTTCGGTTAGCCTTGCCTTACTGACATTGGCCGTGTATTATCTCTACCATTAGAGACACTCACCTTGGGTATAACTGTATGCACCCATTGTCTTTCATTATTGTACTATTAGTTTCTGCTAATAAAAGCCATGATTATTGTTTGACTACATCGTCTTTGTCTACTTCATTAACTGGCACTCCAGCAATACAACAGGATAATGATCGAGTGACTTACAAACCTCACAAAATTAATGATGTATTTAGGAAATTTTATGAAAAGTTCTATACTTCTGAATTATTGCATGATAAAGATGCTATAGATCAGGGGTTGCCAAACCGCAGCTCGCAAGCCACATGTGGCTCTTTGATATGTAATGTGTGGCTTGCAGAAAAGGTAGGTGTTGGCAGCGGGGAGGGTGGCTGTCAGTGGGTCACCAACCCGCTGTTGGGCACCTGAAAGCTGCTAGCCATCTTTGCCTTGCTGCTTTCAGGTGCCTAGGGGGAGCACTCAGAAGCAGAGAATATACCTCCCTGAGGTGGGTTGAGTAAGTACACCTCGGGGACAGGTTCTCCGCTTTCAGGTGGCCTCCCAACAGCCGCATTCGGGTATTTTGGGCGGCTTTGCCTTCGGGAATTATGGTGACCTGAAAGGGGCTGTTAACAATGGTGTTAGTGGGTGTGGCTTGCAATTGCGTGATTCCTATGGCTCTCAAATATCTGGTTTATGGTATGCGGCTCTTATGTTAAGCAAGTTTGGCCATCCCTGCTATAGATGATTACTTTTAACAACTGTTATTACCAAGCTTAACTCAAGAAGGTAAGGATGAATTAGATAGTTCTTTTACTGAACAGGAGGTATTTGATGCGCTTTCTAGTTGACAAAATAATCAATCTTCAGATGAAGATGGGTTCTCATTTGAATTTTATAAAGAGTTTAAAGATTTATTGGTTTCATTATTCATGAAGGTAATAGCACAAGCTTTTGAACAACATTATCTTCCAGAAACCTTTTCCATGGCAATTATTACGGTTATTCCTAAAAAAGATAGAGATCCATTAAACTCAACTTCTTATAGACATATATCTTTATTGAATGTAGATTATAAAATTGTAGCAAAATTATTAGCGCATAGAATTAATGAATTTCTTCTTGATTTAATAAATAAAGATCAGGTGGGTTTTGTTAGAAATAGACAAACCAGAAAATATAGTAAGGTTATTAAGTATAATTCCTTTAGCTCAGCCAAAAGACTTGAGCCTTATTGTAGTTTTAGATGTGGAAAAGGCCTTTGATAGGTTAGAATGGGATTTTTTGTTTAAGGTGCTCAGTAAATTTGGTTTTAATGTAAACTTTATAAATTGGGTTAAGTCCTAAAGCTAAAGTAACTACAAATGAAGAGATGTTCCAATTTTTAAATTTGAATAGACCTAGTAGACAGGAATATTCATTATCACCTTCTCTGTTTGCTTTAGCCATAGAACCATTGGGACAAAGGATTAGGGATGATCAACAATTAAGGGGATTTGAGAGAGAACAGACCCAGTGTAAAATTAGTTTATTTGCGGATGATGTATTAGTTTATTTAACTCAACCACAAATGTCATTACCAAGACTTTATCAACAATTATTAGTCTGTGGGAAACTTTCAGGATATCAAATAAATTGGGATAAAAGTGAGGTGACGGAACTAGTTAAAGGAGATTATTCACTTTGTAGAGAAATAGTTCATTTTAGGGGGACTGATAAGATTAAATATTTGGGTATACGTATTGTTACTAATCTGAAAAAATTATATAAATTAAATTACATCCCAATATTTTTTAAGAAAGGAAGATTTGGGTCAATTTACCAATTATGTTAATAGGGAGAATCAATTGTATTAAGATGAATGTCTTTCCAAGAATTCAATATTTATTTCAAACTTTGCCTATACCTTTACCTCAAAATTTTTTCCTAGATTTAAATAAATAGCTTTCTTTGGAAAGGGAAAATAATAAGAAAGTCATTAGAGAAATTAACATGGAAATATGAACAAGGAGGGTTGCAACTTCCTAATTTTAAGAATTATTATAGAGCAACTCAATTAAGTTTTTTAGCTTGTATGTTTGTTAAATCTAGACCATCATGGGTAGACATTGAGTTAACTAAGATAGAAGTTATGCCAGATGAATTTATTTATAAATGGGAATCTAAATCTAGTACAATAGAAAAGTAAGTCCCAATATTAAGACATTTGTTGAATATTTGGAATAAAATAAAATAAAATTAGAAATTGATGGAAACATTATTTCATTAAAAACGCCATTAATCAATCTTCTCTTACTTTTTCCAAAGGATAATCCTTTTTTAAACATGGTGTGATAAGGGAATTTCAAAATTAGGAGATTGTTATGATAATAATAGATTGATGTCTTTTGATCAGCTAATGCTTAAATATAATATTCCTCATCATATATTATTTCGTTATTTTCAGTTGAGGGCTTATCTAAGAGACAAATTAGGACCAGAAATTATTTTAAAAGACATAAGATTTGGAAAAAAATATGGTTGATGGAATGATTAAAAAGTTTATTTTAATTGCAAGAACAGATGCCCAAAGTAGGTTTGTTCATTTTAAAAAAAATGGGAATGAGATTTAGATATCACCATAGAACAAGAAGACTGGCAACATTTGTGTAAAGAAGTTATGACATATACTATTAATGTAAAATTTAGATTACTTCATTATAATTTTTTTTTTACATCAATTGTATATTACTCCTCAGAAATTAAATAGATGGAAACTGAATTTATTGGATCAATGTTTTAGATGTGGAATAGAAATTGAAACTTTTTTCATTCTACGTGGTCTTGGTTTCTATTCATAAATTTTTACAATGGATAATGGGGGTGAATTTTCATTTAAATCCTGAATTATTTTTGTTAGTTAATTTTGAAAGTGTCACCCTGAATTATCGTCAGATTCTGAATTGAAATTTGTTAAGTTGGCAAGGGAATGTGTTGCTGTAACATGGAAATCTGATGTGTCATGAACTTTAGAGAGATGGCATGCTTAAATTCAAAGTTGCATTCTATTGGAGAAAATTACATATAATTTGAGGAATAAATACTCTTTATTTTTTTCAAATTTGGGGTCTGTACGCTAGATTTATGAAGTTAAAATAATAATTTATATTTACTTTTATATTTTCCCTGTTGCACAAAGTTTCCCCTGAAGAAATAAAATAATGACTGTGTGAAGTTTCTGAGGTTTCTGAATGTCACCTGATGCAATCCAAATTAATTAATTAGTTAATTACTTAGTCAATTGTGATTGTTTTTTATGAAATATTTTGTTTTTAGTTCTGGGACTACTATAGTTTTTTTTGGTGGGAGGAGTTTTAAGTTTATATTTGTTAACATTCCATTATGTAACTTGGTATATTCTCATTATTTGATCTTATAAATGTTGATTAAATAAAATATTAAAAAAGGGATTCTAGCCACTTTACCTTTCCACAAAACTTTATGACGGATCCATTGAGCATCTTAAAAAAAGCCCTGGGGCAACGGAATGGGTAACAACTGAAATAGATATTGTAGCCTCGGCATGACATTCATTTTAACACAGTTAACTCTGTCTACCAAAGTTATGGGCAGAGTTCTCCATCTGCTGAGGTCCTCCTCAGTCTTCTGGAGCAAAGGTAGATAATTGAGTTTGTATAAGTTGCGAAAATCCATGTCTACTTTTAATCCCAGATACTTAATGCCTTCTTGCGGCCATGTGAATGGACTTCCCTTTTGGCATTGTCTATAACCCCCCCTTCATCAAAGGAATGATCTTGCTCTTGTCCAGATTTACCTTGTACTTACTCTGAGACCTTCCCATAATCCTCCAGAATGGTCCTAAGCCTGGCCAATGACCCCTTTCCCCCCCCCCTCCCCAGAGTGTGTCAAATATACTAATACATCATCACCTTGAACCTTTATGTCTGGATCCTGCCAAATGGCTTCTGCCAGCAGCTCAGTGGCCTGTATGAACAATGCTAGGGACAATGGACAGCTCTGCCTACTGGACCTACTCAATGGAAACACTGAACACATTTTAGCTTGGGGTTTATAGTAGTGTCTTAATGCAATTACTAAATGTTTGTCCCAGTCTAAATTTCTCCAGTACCTCGAACAAAAAGTTCCACTCCAATCTGTTGAAGGCCTTCTCTACATCCACAGCTATGGCCACTCCTGGATCCATCACTGGTTGTGCTAGATGTACTATATTAAGCAGCTAGCTATGTTGTTTGCTGATTGCCTCTTCTACAAATTCAGCTTGATCTGGGTTATTAATCTCAGCAAATATACCGCCAACCTATTGGCCAATGCTTTTGCTATGATTTTGTAATCAGCATTCAATAACAAGATGGCCGTAAAAGAGGAGGAATTCAATGGGTCCCTGTCTTTTTTATCAGGATTAACATGATGATTGCTGTTGAGAAAGACTCCATGAGTGTAGGTATCTCCATCGCCTGATCCACCACCTTCATAAGAAGGGGTATTAGGAGATCCTTGAACTCTTTATAAAATTTCACAGGGAAATCATCCAACCCCTGGTGATTTATTATCCTGCAATGAGCCAAAGGTTTTTTCAATCTCCTCCCTAGAGAAGGGGGCATTCAGCCCCTCACGATCTTCCTGATCCAAATGTAAGCAAGAAATCATCAATTTTAGTGGGGACCCCCCCAACTCTGATTTATACAGAACTTTCTAAATGTTTTGTTAATTGCCCACTTGCTTTTTGCTCATACCTTGACAAAGGGCTCTGTCCTGAAACATTGTCTATTTATTTTTGCCACCTGTAGATGCTGCAGGACCTGCTGAGTTTCTCCAGCACTTTTGTGTATTAACGACATTCACAGTGCCTGGTTTTGGTTGTTCCTCAGAAGAGAATTCTATTCATGTAATTATCATGCCAAAATTGAATTGTATGTGCATCTGCAACCTCCTGTTGCCTTTACATTGAGCTGAAAAGGAAAATTGTTTCCATGTTCCCCATGATAATCCTTTAAGATCTCATTACACTGGAGTTCCCTGGTTATCATTGGTTTTTCTCTACATTCTTCAAAAGCTACCTTATGCATACTGACACCAAAGGATAGGCTCAGTCAACTGTAGTGTGTTCAACTTACAAATTGTGGCTAAGTGTCACATGACCTAATCCAGGAATCTGACTAATGTTAAAGAAACACAAAAGCTACATCTGCTAGAATCTACAAGACCATAAAACCTTGGAGCAGAAATGGGCTATTAAGCCCAATGAGTCTGTCCTGCCATTTTCACACAAACTGATCCATTTTTCCACTCTGCCCCTCTGCCTGTCCTTTTCCTCATAGACTTTGATACCCTGGCTAATCAAGAACCTATTAATACTTGGCCTTCACAACCACCTGTAGCAACAAATTTCACAGATTCACCACCCTCTGGCTTTGGACCTGAAATGTTGACTGATTATTTCTACCCATGAATGCAATCTGACCTGCCTAGTACCTCCAGCAAATTTTTATCTGCTTGGATGTCCAATGATAGTTTACAAAAATGGAATGTATTCTGTGAATAACATTATGCATTACGGCCAAAGGAACTGCTTATACTAACTATCCGAGACTCTCATTTGTACAAAACAAAATTTATTTATTTTTATAGATATAATGTGTCCTGCATGTGTGTAATGTCTGATGGTGTGTCTGCATATTTTTGCACCAAGGTCTGGAGAACCCTCTTTCATCAAGTTGTATTTGAAAAATCAAATGACAATAAACTTGACTTGAATAGACTGTTAATTTTATTGCGACTTTCACATCAATGTTGAAATCTTAATTTCTTTTACAGAACATTCATTCTTTTATGTCATAACACATTGATTCTGAATCAATCTTGGAGCTTGAATACCATCAATTTAGCGAAGAAATACTGCTATGACTAAAATGTGAACATCACTAACCAGGAATAATAGGTTTTATCTTTGATGTGAGTTAGGTGGAGGAGAAATGAATATAAAAGTTCAAGTAAAAGCAAGATATTTTCACACTCCAAAGTAAGCAATTACTTGGGCTTTATCTTGATGTGAGTTATGTGGAGTTGAAATGAAAATACAAGTTCAAGTAAATCCAAGGTATTTTTACATTCTGAAGTCAGCAATTATTTCTACAGCATGTTTTGTAACAATTCAATGTCATGTCATATGGGGGTCATGTCAACAAAGGTTATTCTTGTATGCAAATGCTGAAAGAATTTTTTAGTATTACTGCAATTAGTTTTAATTACAGTAATTATGTGAATTGGGCTGCTCATGACAAATATCGGTGTTGTGGTAAATAACACATTTTAAGTTGTTCTTTGTTTCTTTATTGCATCTATTATTCCTTTCAGCTTTTTCCACATGCAGAATTGTGGCCTTGTATTGCTGAATATGATACAGGACTTTTGTTAAGGGAGGAAAAATGTCTGAAATTTTTTTATCAATAAAATAAAAAGTTATTTTATTCTATTTTTTTTTGTTTCTGATTTTTTTTTCTTTTTTAGGTAACATTTTAACTTTACAGGAAATAATATGAATCGATTGGACAAGCAGAAAGACGATGAATTTTTTCACTTTGCCTTTTGTTCCGCTCAATATTTTGGAGAATATAATAGAAACAAGCTTCCTGATAATAAAACAAGTGTTCATATTCTGTGTTTTAATTGCTCTGGATTGTTCTGGGTGTTTTAATGACCCTTCAAGAAATACAAACTATTCAAGCACAATTCTGAATGATTTCACACATCAAGCAAACCTATTGATATCTCTAATTGCATTAATTTATACATGAAATACTTTTTGTAATCGAGGTGTTTCTAATTTTAGTCCATTTGAGTTTGCACTTTGCATTATTAAAAATCCTCTCCAGTCAGCTCTAGTAACTGTGCATTACTAACTTATCAAGCTGCTGTCGTGAAAACGATCAGAAGATTGGTCCTTGAAACACTTTTGCCTTGCTACAACTCAGTGAGGTGGCATATGCAAAGAGGATGCCTGGCTGCATATCTGAGTGGGTTTGTTTTTAAGGATCTTTTTGTTCCATGGAAGCTTAAGCTGGTCACTCTGTCAGATGTATATTGGAATAGAAACACAAAGTAGCAATTTGCTAGTCTGTCTTTGGTCACCTTCATAATTCTTGCCTGTGATTATGTCCTTTCGAGGCCAGAAGATTAAGAGTTGCTCTAGTTAAAGGCATTGAACAAGAATTTGATGGTGAAGTTATTTCTTCTGAAGTTCAGAGTGAGGGAATGGCAGCTGGGAAAGTTTAAAATCTGCTGTCTGTCTGTATACTGTGTTAATTTTATTGCGACTTTCACATCAATGTTGAAATCTTAATTTCTTTTACAGAACATTCATTCTTTTATGTCATAACACATTGATTCTGAATCAATCTTGGAGCTTGAATACCATCAATTTAGCGAATGATAACCAGCTTATCTTGAAAAGGAATGGGACTTGCTTTTACAAGGAGGTGTGTGACCCTTGGACTGGCGCATATAGTGTATGGAGTTCAATTTTGTGCTTTTGGTTTACAACACGATTACCCCTTCTTTATTTCTCAGTTTGTGTGGAATTAAAGATAGGCAAAAGACATCCCTAGAAGGAACCCTTGCTCTCTGTAAATTGGCCCCATAAGAAAATCTGATTAAGTCACAGCCCATCTGTATTGTTCAATATATTGTTGCGGGTGTTTTAGAAACTAAACCACCCGTATATTTCAGCATACAAGTTGACTGGCAGATTTCGGACCCTCCCCACCCTGCTTTTTTCAGCCTCATTTTAAGGGTTTTATTTTATATTGAGCACATAAGTCTACCTCCAAAAATCACGATGCTTGAAATGTTGGGTGTTTGTTGACATATCAGTCCACACACACACACACACACACACACACACACACACACACACACACACACACACACACACACCCTCCCCCCCACACACAAACACCTCCCCAGACACACCCCCACCAAATCACGATGATTGATCTGTTTATCATGAAGGCTCCATCAAAACGAAGGGTATGAAAGCGAGTGTTAAAGTAAAAGTGATAGAAATGGCCAAGAAAACCCACAACTACACTGCTGCAAGAAAATTCGATATAAGTTGGTAAGAGATTGGAGGAAGAAAGAAGAGACTAAGAAAAATATCAAAAAGGCAATGTTCGATCAGAAGAAGAATCACTTGTTGGCCAGAATTGGAAAATTATGATGCAGAATTGACACGGGAACAGAGGCAAGATTGCTACACAATCGCTTGAAATAAAATAAGAACATTTCCACTGCAGTGGGCAAAGTCGCATCCAGAACTCACTTAAGATTTTGAAGTTACAGGAGACTGGTGCAACCATTTCATGAACAGGAAATATCTGGTATTACTACAAAAAAAATTGCTCAGAAACTACCAAAAGATCTTGATCAGAAAGTTGTAGATATTCACCAGTTTATTATATGTAACTGGCAGAAACACAAGTTTGCATTGGCAAACATTGGAAACATGGACGAAACCTTCATGAATTTCAACATGATGGGGAATAGAAGAGTGGAATGGAAAGGTGTGAAAACTGCAAACCAGAAGTACAACCCATGAAAGGACCAGGTTTACTGTGGTGTTATCGTGCATGGCCGGTGGGACGAAGTTAAGACCCATGGTAATCTTCAAATGCAAAATTAAACATACTGAAAAATGGTAGAAAATGTGTGGAACATGTACAAGGAATGGAGTTTGCTTGTCTGGGATATGTTTCGTAGCCACTTAATAAAGAACACTAAAAGTAGATTAGCATTACATTACTTGAAAAAAGCACACAAATGCTGGAGAAATTCAGCAGGTCAAACAGTGCCTTTACATAGCAAAGGTAAAGATACATCACCAATGTTTCGGGCTTGAGCCCTTCATCAAAGTGTGGGGGAACTTGAGAGATGTCCAAACAAATGGGGGAGGGTGGGTGGTGAGGGTGGGAGATGATAGGTGGGGGGGAGGACTGCAGGGAGGGGGGAGGAGTCTAGGCTAGGTAGAGAGAGAAAGGAAGTAGGAATAAGAATGACTATTTAGTGGAATGAAGTGAACTCAATGTTCATGCCATGTGGCTGGAGTGTGCCCAGACGAAAAATGAGGTGTTGTTCTTCCAATCTGCAGGTGGTCAGGATGGGGTAGTGTGAAAGGACATGAACAGACATGTGAGCTTGAGCGCGTGACTCAGAATTGAAGTGGTTGGCCACGGGGAGGTCGCTTTTGTTGCGGATGGAGAGAAGGTACTGGACGAAGCAATCTCCTAATCTGCGACCGGTCTCTCCAATGTAGAGAAGACCACAGTGGGTGCACTGGATGCAGTAAATGAGTTATTTGGAGGTACAGGTGAAGTGTTGCTTCACCCGAAAGGTCTGTTTGGGACCTCGGACCGTGGTGAGGGAGGAGGTGTGGGTATTACATCTCCTTCGACCACAGTGGAAGGTGCCGGGGGGGGTGGGGGGGATGTGTGGGAAGGGAAGAGTGCACAAGGGAGTCATGGAGTGAGTGGTTCCCACGGAAGGTTGAGAGGGGTGGAGAAGGAAAAATGTGTCTGGTGGTGGGGTCCTGTAGTAAGAACCGGACATTCCTTTCCCCCTTTTGTTCGGACATCTCTCATGTTTCCCCACACCTTGATGAAGGGCTCGATCCCGAAATGTTGGTGATGTATCTTTACCTTTGCTACATAAAGGCACTGATTGACTGCTGAGTTTCTCCAGCATTTGTGTGTTTTTTCACTTAACCATGGTGTCAACAGAATCCTGTGTTTTACCTCAGCATTACAATATTTGCATGGCAGTTATCCCAGGTGGTTTGATGTCTCTTTTGCAACCTCTCGATGTCTGCTGAGCAAGCCATTCAAAGACGATATGCATAAGGAATGGAATACACATATGTCAAGTACAGAAAAATTATTCACAAAAGGTGGGGCAATACGCACTTTATTGCTTGATGTGCTGTGTGACTTTGTGCTCAAGGCATGGGACAAAGTTAAAATAGAGACTCTAATAAAATCATTTTAAAAGTGTGGTGTCTCTTGTGCAATTGATGGCACGGAAGATAATTTATTTTGTGACACTGAAGACGAAGCTGAAGCCACCATATGAGATACAGACTGGGACCGTATGATGACTGTATTTAAACAGTGAAAATATTGATGTGCTTGCCGCGATCTTTGCCTCAGACGATGATAGTGATTTTGAAGGGTTCGAAATGTGTTGTTGTTTTCAATAAAAGTTTCTTTTTTTGGTCTTTCAAGGGCCAACCTATATGCCAAATTGTTTTTTCAAGGACCGACTTGTACGCCGAATCAACGAGGAACGGTTTTTGAGCTGATTTTAAGGTCTCAAAAGAATATCCGGCATATAAGTCAAACCCCCCCCTCCCCATTTTTGAGAGACCTTTTTAGGGTTTCACGACTCAAGTTATATGCCGAAATATACGGTATTTATTGCAGCTTTGATTGCACAACATTCAGCAACAGAAAAACAATAGCATTTGTCTTTGTATATGTTTTAAAGTTGCAATTTTTTTGTGTTGGCTATTAGTATTTCTAATGTATAGATTGTAAAATATTACAAAATAAATTGCTCTGCAGCCAATGTACTTTTCTTTCTGTCAAAGTATTCAAATTTTATAAGCAGTGCCTCAAATTGCATCTTCCATTTTTCCTGTACACAACAAAACTCTGAGCATATAGTCCTAATGTATTGGTCAAATTACTTCAGGGACAAGCAAGATTTAAAAAAAAAAGTCCTTGTGCATTAATTGCAGTTTAAGGGAATAAAATGTAAGATAGATTAGCATTTATGTATGATTTTTGTGCGATGTCAAATCCTCCCAAAGTGCTTGGTAACTTTTGAAGTGCAATTACCTTTACTGTGTAAAATGGTTAGCCACATTTACAGGTAACATTGTTTTAGTAATAACTGAGTGCTTAACATAGAGAACAAAGTACTCTATTTTTAGCTATTTGAGAGTGAATATTGGAATCATATCTTCAAATTGGAAGAATTAGATTCAAGAAGATGGCTATGAATGAGCTGTCACAGGAAACTGTAGAAACAAGCATAGTTTCAAAAAAACATTTGGACAAATGGACAGATGGGAATGACTTAGAAGGCAAATGGGATGAGCCTGAAATGCCACCTTGCTTAGTGTGGATGAAGAGACTGTTCTGTGCTTTATAATTCTGTAATCATAAAGTTCAGCTACTGCAGTGTGTGCAGATGGGGGCTGGGGGAGGGGGCAAGTTGTCCGAGGATTATTTGCCCCCATGTGTTAGGACACACTGGCTGTGGATTCATTTAAAGAAGTCATAAAACATGTTATAAAATCTTTATCCTGAATTACCATTACAAGATATCTTGATCATGTAAATTTATCACTTTGTGTAATTCTGATATTAAATCTTAAGAAAACAAGGTTGTTAATTTTCATACATTACCATATTTTCCTCTTGAACTGAAATATTTCTCCAGTACTGAAATTTCTACAGTCCAAAATAAAAGTTAAACCGGTAGGGTATAAAATGTTCAGGAAGGACAGGAAAGAGAAGATGAGAGTTTGTTGTCATATACATAAGTACAATGTACAGAATGGTTCCTGGGATGAGGGTTTGCAATTAAAATGATGGATTAGCGAGGCTGAGGCTATTTTCTTTGGATAGAGAGTAAGCTGAAGGGAGATTTAGTAGAAATAGAGTAGTCTGAACAGAATAAATAGGAGACTATTCCCTTTTATTTTCGTACTTCTCATAAGAAAGGAAAATAAAATAAATAACTTTTATACACCTGCACATTTGGTAGAGGGATATATTTGACTTTGAAAAAGATGGCTAAAGACATGGTGCAGGAGTGAGGGCTTCGGGTTTCTGGATCATTGGGCTCTCTTGCAGCAAAGATGGTGCCTGTTCCAACAGGACGGTTTGAATCTGAATCGGAGGGGGATTAATATCCATGTGGGAAGGTTTGCTTGTGTTGCTCCGGGAAAGGTTTAAATTAGATTTGCAGGGAGATGGGATCCAGAGCAGATAGAGGAATGGAGGAGGGAAAAGATTATGTGAACATTACATGTAATGTTAGAAATCAATGTGGTGGACATGTTCTCAGGTATATTGTAGGGAAGGCAGATGAGCTTAAAGAGTGGATTGGCACATGGAATTCTGACATTATGGCTATTAGAGAAATTTGATTTCAGGAGGGGCAGGACTGGCAGCTCAATGTTCTGGGTTTCCGTTGCTTCAGATGTGATAGAACGGGGAGATGAAAGGTGGAGGAGTGGGATTGCTCGTCTGGGACAATATCATAGCTATGCTCAGACAGGTTAGACCAGAGGGCTCATCCCCTGAGGCTATATGGGTGGTGCTGATGGACGGGAAATTCATGACCATGCTCATGGGGTTGTGTTATAGACACAAGAATTGGAGGAGCAAATCTGTAGAGAGATAGGAGACAGCTGAAGAAACACAAGGGTGTGATAGTAGGAGATTTAAATTTTCCACATATTGATTGGGTCTCCCATACTGTAAAAGGGCTGGATGGCTCAGAGTTTGTCTAATGTTTCCTAAATCAATGTAGAGATATCAACTAGAGATAATGCAATACTGGATCTCCAATAAGGGAATGAGGCAGGACGGGTGACAGAAGTATGTGTTGGGGAGGTTTTGGGTCTAGTAATCATAATGCCATTAGGTTCAAGTTAATTATGGAGAAGGATAGGTCTGGGCCTTGGGTTGAGATTCTAAATTGGAGAAAGGCAATTTTGAGGAAATGAGACGATCAAGAATGCGTGGATTAGGATAAGTTGTTTTGGGGCAAGGATGTTCGAGGGAAGAAAAAGACCTTCAAATTTTGAGAGTACAGAGTTTGTTCTTATCAGGATTAAAGGCAAAGTTAACAGCCGTGGGGAACCTTGGTTTTCAAAGGATATTGGGGATCTAGTTTGGAAGAGGAGAAGTATATAGCTGGTTTAGGCAACAAAGAGCAAATGAGGTACTTGAGTTTAAAAAAAATTCTAGAAAAACCTCAAGAAGAAAAAAACCCAGGAAAGCTAAAAGAAGACAATGAGGTTGCTTTTGTGAAGGAAAATCTTAAGGTTTTCTGCAGGTGTATTAAGAACAAAAGGAGAGTAAGGGACAAAATTGATTCCCTCAAAGATTAGAGTGGCAGCTTTGTATGGAGCCAGAAGAGATGGGGGAAATCTTAAATGTTTTTTTTTTCATGAGTATTAACTCAGGAAACTGGCATAGAGTTGAAGGAAGTAAGGAAAACAAGTAGTGAGGTCATGGAACCTGTACAGATTAAAGAGGAGGAGGTGCTTGCTGTTTTAAAGCAAATATGGGTGGGTAAATCCCCAGAGCCTGAGAAGATACTCCTTCAGACCTTGAGGGAGGCTAGTGTAGAAATTGCAGGAACTCTGGCAGAAAAATTTAAATGTCCTTAGTCATGATGTGGAGGGAAAGTAATGTTATTCTGTTGTTTAAAGGCTCCAGAAGTAACCCTGGAAATTATAGGCTGGTGAGTGTAATGCCAGTAATGGATAAATAATTGGAAGAGATCAGATACACAAGTATTTGAATAGCCAGGGACTGATTAGGGATAGTCAAAATGGCTTTGTGTGTTTTAGGTCATTTTTAATTTTTTTCGAGGAGGTTAGTTGACAAAGGAAAGGCTGTGGAAAGTTGTGTACATGGACTTTAGTAAGGTCATTGGCAAGGTCCCACATGGGAGGTTAGTCAGGAAGGTTCAGCCGCTTAGTATTCATGGTGAAGTCGTAAACTGGGTTCGACATTGGCTGGACAGGAGAAGACAAAGGCCCTTTTTCCCTTGGCATCCCCGTTAATTGGCCGTGAAGTGTCCCAGGATAGGAAGCCATTTGTGCTGTTTCCACTGGGCCACTTTTAACTAGGTCACTGACTGCTTTTCACTTGAACACAACACATCCCTGAGGATTGGAGAGTCTCCCTTCAAATGGAATGGATGGAAGTTGTCCTTTTTCCACTGGTTAAATCAGCTTGGTGGCATCAGCTGACATCAGGGATATGATGAGGGGTAGAGGCCATCAATCTCCAGTGTGATTTGATGCTGGCATGCTGATTGTTTTCTTTTTCCACTGGACCCTTAACCTGTTAATTCCTGGGACAAGGTGTCAGTGGAAAAGAGGCTAATGAATAGTGGTGGATGATTGCTTCTCAGACTGGAGGCCTGTGACTAGTGATATGCCTCAGAGATTAGTGTTGGGACCATTGTTGTTTATCATTCAGATCATTGATGTAGATGCAATGTGGTAAATTGGATCAGTAAGTTTGCAGATGATACTAAGATTGGAGGCGTAGTGGATAGTGAAGAAGGTTTTCAAAGCTTGCAGAGGGATCTAGACCATCTAGAAAAATGGGCTGAGAAATGGTAGATGAAAGGTAATACATTCAAGGATGAGGTATTGCATTTTAGAAGGACAAACCAAGAAGGGACATGTATAATAAATGGTAGTTGTAAATGGTAGGGTTGTAAAGAGAGCTTTTGGCACATTGACCTTCATAAATTGAGTATTGAGTATAGGAGTTGGGATGTTATGGTATAACATTGGTGAGATAGAAAGAGTGCAGAGAAGATTTACTAGGATGTTGCGGGGGCATCAGGAACTGAGTTACAGGGAAAGTTTAAACAGGTTAGGACTTTATTCCCTGGAGCATAGAAGAATGAGGGGAGATTTGATTGCAACATTTAAAATTATGGGGGCAATAGTCAGAGTAAATATAGGTTGGCTTTTTCCACTGAGAATAGATGTGATACAAACCAGAGGATATGAATTAAGGGTGAAAGAAGAAAAGTTTAGGGGGAACATGAAGGGGAACTTCACACAGTGGGAGTGTGGAATGAACTGCTGGCTGAAGTGATGAATGTGGGCTCAATTTTAACATTTAAGAAGAATTTGGACAGGTACATGGATGGGAGGGGAATGGAGTGCTATGGACTTGGTGCAATTTAGTGGGCCAAGGCAAAAAAAAATAGTTTGGCATGGACTAGATGGGCTGAAGTGGCCCGTTTCTGTGCTGTAATTTTCTGTGGTTCTATATTGAATTAAAAAATGATCTCTAACCATAATTCAAGTGAACATGAAAGCCAGTTGAGGTCTGTATTTCAAAGCATTTTGGAGTTTTGTTCTAATTATTATCCTGGTGTTGGGTAGAGGAGTGGGTCATAGGCTGGTAATGTTGGGATGCAAAGGGGAAAATCTCAGAGATTTGTATGTCATGGGGTTATATAGTTTGGTTAAAAGTGATCATTTGAAATAAAGATGTCAGTTTTTAATTCAAGTGCAAGCCAGGTGTATGTAAAGGACTAATTCGTACAGGTGTTCCAAAAACATTTCATGACCAGTGAATTTTGAATTGTACTCACTGTAAGATGTTGTGAAAGTTATCACAAGAATGTCTTTTTTCTCAAAAAAGAATTTAAAAAAAATGTTCCTTTTGGTGAAGGTTGAATGAGGACATTTTTTTTCTGATTAACTGGGGAAATGTCCAGCCTTCCATTTAATTGTATTATGAGATTTTGTGTATTCAATCAAATTAATTTTGTGTATCCATTCAGTGCTTTATTGAAAATATATTGTTTCTAGCAATGTAGTTGCCCTGAAACAGCCATGGAAGTTATTGCACCGAAATAGCCATGGAAGTTATATGTGATAATGTTTGGAATATATGTTAATGGGAGTAGTAGAAGAAGAACCAAATGGCATGAGAGCAATTTCAGTAGAAGTTTTATGTGAGAGATTGGGTTTTAAGGTGGTGACTGACTATTCATAGGAAAGGATCAGGTCTGGCTGCTTGAGCTATGAATGTGCAGGAGAATTTGCTGTTGGGGAAAAGTACAAAAATAACAATGTGGAGACATGAATGACACGTTTGGTATGAATGGCGGGGATGCTTCAGGACCCCTCATTAGTTTTAGTGTACAGGTAAAAGTGATATTTGTCGGTTCATTTTCAGTTTAATTCAGGAAGGATAAACTGGTAACTGCCGAGTTATGTGGGGGTTGTGTTCATAGAATGTGATTCACATCTTGTTTATCTTTAACATGATGCTGTGTCATCTGTGCATGGATTAAGAAAGTCGAGTTGAACAAGAATGTTTGTATTTATTTATATATTTCCCGGTTTTGAAAAATGTGAGAACTAATTCTATATTTCAGTGATATCTCAAATGATTTATGAATGGCTTTAATGCCTGTATATGTTACTGTAACTTCACTAGCTTCACATTGCTTCAGGATGTAATGAAGTTGTGAAAAATTCTTTGGTGTATAAGGATATTGGGTAATTTTCAGGAACATTGATTTATGATGACTTGGTCTAATTTTGTTCTTTCAAATTACTCAAGTTTGACAACAACAGACTATCATGAAGTGTGACACAAAATAATGTGCAGCATTTGCAGATTTACATCAATGGATTTATTATGGCATTTTTCATGGTAGGTTGAAAGGATATAGTTTTTTTAAACTTGTCTGTCATCCTCCTATTGCAGGTTTTTGAATTCTGCTCTGTCTCTTTCTTGCTCTTTCCATTTTTGTTGCTCCTAATTAAAAAGGAATATTCAAACCTAAACGTCATGTGGCTTAAAGAGAAGTTGTTGAACTTTCAAGAAATGATTTTCTTGTGAAGGTTATGCAACTGTACCCTGCAGTTTATCACACTTCCTTAATTGCCCAAACACTGTCTTTTATTAGAATTAGTTTCAAACAGTTCCTTTGGTCTTGTATCACTTCGTTGCTGCCTGGAGCACTTACTGTATGTTCTGAAGTGCTTTATTCATGACAGTGCCTTCCTTTGTTGCTACTGTATGTCTTTTGCCAAATAACTTTCTTTTGGCTATGTTTTGAAGGAAGGTGAGTAGAAGTTGTTTTGTTCATCCCCCGTCGTCGTCCCCCTCGTCGTTCCGCCCCTGCTGCTTCTTATTCTTTGAACAAAACATCATAAACCTGTTATTTCTTTGGCAGAATTAAATCTACACTTTCCCTTTCTCTTTCCTCTGGCTGATTCTGTTGCTTTCATGCCAACATTTTTTTCATGTGCTTACCTTTGGCATATTTTTAAAAAAAAAAGTGTATTTGCATCATGATTCCATTATTGAATGTCCTTTCTCTTACCACAGTCCGATTTGGCTGACAAATTCTATGCCTCCAGTGGTCTTTTTTACAGATCATGCATCAGGGAGCTTCCTTGGGTAATGTTAGAAATCAAATACAGGTACTAAAGAACAAAAATATGCAGGTACATCACAGAGTAACATTCTCTCAGTGTAGTTGCACTTTACAACACAAAATGCACATATTATCTAGATTCTTTGACTTGGAAAGCACAATTGATGTTATAAATGTGTCACTTGTTCCTCCTAAATGATTATAAACTGAGTTTGACTCTATTCTTGCTGTTACCTTTTAATACAAGTAATTGTAAGGCAACAGAAGGGATCATTAAAAAAGGCAGCAATTTTCTACTTCTTTCTAATAGTGTGTTTTGGTCTCTGAATTCAGTGATAAATGATATGTTTAGCGTATTTGTATGTAGACTTTGTATAGTGAATTGGTAGAGTTAAATTGAAGGCATAATGGAAGGGACTTGTTCTGTTTTTCTTTTTCAATCTTTCTTTATTTTTTATAATAAATACAGTACAATGAAGAAAAAGGAATGAAACCTCACTGGAAGTAGCAAAAGACACCAACGTGTGTGTGTGTGTGTTGTAAAATATATTATACATATATATATATATATATAAAACCACCTAACCTACTCTATTTAAATAAAAGAAAACTAACAAAAAAAAAACCCCATCTGAGCAGTTTATCCTGAAGGTTACCTATACAGGTACACAGTCCTTTATCCGGAACCCTTGCGGGACAGTGCGTCCCAATTTCAAATTTTTCCGGATTTCAGAAAGCCCACATGAATTGTGCTGCTGTATCCACCCCCAACCTCTTCCAGTTGCCCTGCCATCTCCCCCAACCCCCCTTCGCCTGCCCGACTCGCGCTGCCAGTTTCCCCCCCCCTGCCGTCCCCGCCTGACTCGCGCCGCCAGTCTCACCCCCTTGCCCGCCCCCGCCCGACTTGCACAGCCAATCTCCCAGCAGTCCAACTCGTGCTGCCAGTTTCTCGCCCGCCGGACTTGTGCTGCCAGTCTCTCAGCTGTCTGACTCACGCTGCCGGTCTCTGGCCTGTTGGACTCGTGCTGCCGGTCTCTCGCCCGCCGGACTCGCGCTCCCGGTCTCTTCCCCCGCCCCGCCCAACCGACTCGCCTGCCGGTCTCTCCCCCCACCCAACCGACTTGCCTGCCGGTCTCCCCCTCTGCCTGCCCAACTCATGCTGCTGGTCTCTTCCTGCTGGTCTCTCGACTCGAGCTGTCGCCTCTCTCCCCACTTGCCGGATTTTGGAGCTTTCCGGATTTTAGATGTCTGGATAAAGGATCATGTACCTGTATTTTGTAGCTTTTGATTCATACCATGAATCAAAAAACAAAAGTGAGAATATATCTCATCTGGAAGAGTGAGTACATCTAATCACATTAAAAAACATTTAGATCAAATGGAAATAAGACATAAAAGGTCACCATTTATCTTCAAATTTCACCAATGAATCAAATATATATCTAATTTTTTCTAAACTGAAACAGGACATAATATGAGTGAACCATTGAAACACTGTTGGAGGTTTAGGGTCTTTCCATTTGAATAAGATGGCACTTATAGCCAACAAAGTTCTGTGTCATCCATCTCTGAAGTCCCTTTCACACTTGCATTTGAAAGTGGGAATTAACTGGCAATTTACCGGGTCACCTGGTATGTTGGGTCCAAATCGATCCGGGAATTAACCACCGAGGGAGGTAGTATCAAAGTTCATTCGTTTAAAATTGGCTCCAATGTGAAGAGACGACCTGGTTTGCTGGGTCCCATTAGTGATGTACTGATGGTGTCCTTCCATAGTGTTAGAATGACTACAAACAGTCCTCATGCTGTTCAGAAATTTGAACATTGGAGTTTAAAAAAATTCAGTTACTTCCAGCATTTCTGATGGTTGGTTGGGTGGTTGGTTATGTGTGCGATTCATTGCCGGTGCGATTATTTTTCCCATGCTTGCTATAAATTGTGCGCATATGCTTCATTACAAGTGCATCTTTCCCACAACTTGTATGTGTTTTATTCCTGCTACCACTTTGCCATGCTCGCATATGCTGTGCATATGTGTGTTATCCCCATTACCCTTTTCCCACACCTGTCTTTTGTAAATAAAATCATTTACTAAAAAATGGCATTCAGTGTCCTTGCTTTTGAGACCCATCGAATAACACCCACACACGCACCCTCCACCCAGAGAGTGAGGGATTGGAGTGAGGTGTGGGTAATCTCCTTATAGAACAAAGACTTCACTACCTACAAGTTCATAATACATCACTCAGTAGGTTGGACTCCCCTTAGCTCCATGATACTGGGTTGGAAATGTGAAAGGGTGCAGGAACTGTTTTTTCTTGGGTCTAGTGTGAACAGCCCTACTTGTATAAAAAATGGGTCATTTGCATGCCACAGAGGTCAGCAGAATCACAAATGGTAATGAGGAAGCATACAGCAGGAAAATAGATCAGCTTGTTGAGTGGTGTAATGACAACAACCTTGCGCTCATCATCAGCAAAACCAAGGAGATGATTGTGGACTTCAGGAGGAAGTCAGGGGAATACGACACAGTCCTCAATGAGGGCTCAGTTGTGGGAAGGGTCAAGAATTTCAAATTCCTGGGTGTTCACATCTCCAAGGATCTTTTCTGGAGCCTCCATGTTGATGAAATCACAAAGAAGGCTCACCAGAAACTACTTTGTGAGGTGTCTGAGGAGATTCAGTAGGTCACCGAAGGCTCTCGAAAACTTCTACAGGTGTACTGTGGAGAGCATTCTGGCTGGTTGCATCACTGCCTGGTATGGAGGTGCCAACTCTCAAGACAAGAATAAACTCTAAAGGGTTGTTAACTTGGTCTGCGACATCACAAGCACCAGACTTCACTCTACAAGAGGCGGTGTCTTAAAAAAGCAGCCTCTATCCTCAAAGACCCTCACCCACCCAGGCTGCTACCTTTGGGGGAGGGGGGGGAGGTTCAGGAGCCTAAAAATGAGCACTCAATGGCACAAGGACAGTTTCTTTCCCATTGCCATGATTCTTGCATAATCAATGAACCAAAGACACTGTCTTACTTGTCGTGCACTATTTTTTTATATATAATAATGTTGTAAGATGGTTGTAATATGAATGTTTGCTCTATGATGCTTCCGCAAAACACCAAATTTCATGACTTGTTCATGACAATAAATTTTGATTCAATTTAGTGGGCAGCCAATGTGAAAAAGCCTTGAGACTCAAATCTCAAGAGTGTATTTTTCATAAGATTGTGTCATCTTTACCTATTCTCCTTCTGGGAAAAGGAAAATCCATATCTCTTTAATTGTTGCAAAGGGTCCAGATGAGGAAGGTAATTGCATTTCAATGGAAAAAAATATAAATATTAAATGGATTGAAGATGTATAAGTAGATGGGGACATTTTTATTTGATCTTTATGGGATTCACAGCTCTATAGGCAATGCCACAGAAACCAGCAGGTCTGTGTTATTCTGTGGAGTTATGACGGTTTTCTTGCAGCTACTCTCAGCAGGTACCTCCTCACATATCTTTGCTTTTGACTGCAAGGCTCCTGTAAAGAGCATTTTTGAGTTGCCTGCTGAGATTCTGTGTTTCTTTTTCCCTGCTCTGCAGCCCCAACCCTGGCAGTGATGAAGATCAGCTGCTCATTTTGTCTGAGTTATTATGTTCTTGATAGCTCTGATGTTTCATAGCATTTCAGGTTTATCCTCATTCTCATTAGAATATTTGTACTAAAGACAGATTTGAAGCATTTGAAACTGTGTTCAACTATCGGTGCCAAGTAGATAATACAGCTTGCCTTCCATTTGAGATTCCCACTCTTGCATATTTGATGAATACCTTATAATATCAAGAAACATTTCAGAGTACTGAAAATGGAAAAGGCTTTGGAAACAGACATAATCTCATCTGTTGTACTGAAGATCTGTTTTCAGATTGAGTTGCACTTGTAGCCAAACTACTATTTCAAATATGAGACAAAGAAGCTGAACTTCAAGGAAGAGGTGAGAGTGACTAAAATTTGACAAATTTGGCATCTTGCTTTTCCATTTCAATATTGATCTTCATCACTGGGAATCCCAATTAAAACTAGAGGGACAACAGCTCATATTCTGACTGTATAGTCTCTAAACCAATGGTTTGAACCTGGAATTTTCTAATTTCAGGTAACCCTTCCTTCCTGTGTTTCCCCTCTCTCCTTCTCCTTTCAATCTACTCTTTCCCAAATGGCCCCCACTTTTAAATCTACATAAAGCCTTCTCATCCCTCCCCTTCCTGGATTTTGTTAATAGTCCGCATTATCACCTTTACTGATCAGCCACAGCAGTTGTCTCCACCTTCACCCACCTGGCTCCATCTGTCCTTATCTTTTCTGCTTCCACTTATCACCCATCTGCCTCTGTCCCTGAATTCCACCCTTCTTTCTACCTCACCTGGCTCCTTCATTCTTCTTCAATCTACATCATCTACTGCCTCCTATCTCATCCCTCTTCCCATCAAACTTTCCTCTGTCTATTGTCGAAATGCAGGTTCTTGAGCTAAAAAATCAACCATTCCTTCCTCCGACTAAGACTCAACTCTCTGAGTTTCTCCAGGAGTTATTTTTAAACACAGAATTGGGAGCAACAGACCAGTGCATAGCACCCAAGTGGAAGAACGCCCTCCAGGCAAGAAGGAGAAGCCTGGGAGAAGACCCTGCAGGGGTAGGAGATGCAGGACTTGGCAGCTGAAGGACTTGCACCAGACTGCAGGCTATCTGTGGACACTGGCTTATGAGAGCCGGGTACAGGGACCTGGATTTAAGAGCAATGATCACGTAAGGTTCCAAAAGGGCTGGCGCCTTGGAGCTCAGATTTACTGCTGGATCTGACTGGTGGTTGTGGGTGTACAGTAGGTAGTGGCAACTGAAGGAGATGCTGGGATCCATGGACACGATGTCTCTGAAGGGACTCTCTTTGTTTCTTTTTCTCATCTTGGTTGTGGCATCTGTTATGTAGTGTCTCTTGTGTGTCTTTATGGGTAAACAAATTTTGTATATTAATGTACATTTCAATAAAGGAACCTGAACTGTGGTCTAATTAGGGTTACATAGAACGAAAGTGTGGTCTAACGAGAGTTTTATAGAGCTGCAACATTACCTCTTGGCTCTTGAGCAAAACGTTCCAGGCACCCTCTGCTCTCTTTTTAAAAAAAAAACTTATCCATGATTTCTCCCATAAACTTTCCTTCTCTTACCTTCTACAGATGTTCTCTGGTGTTTGCTGCTGTCACCCTAGGAACAAAGTGCTGGCTGTCCACCCTCAATGTTTGTTTCTCACAATCTTGTAGAACTCTCATCTTTCTTCGCTCCAAAGAAAAAAAGCTCCAGCTGTGTTAACTTTGCCTCATAAGACACATTCTCCAATCCATGGAAAATCCTAGTAAATTTCCTTTGTATTCTATCTAAAAATTCCATATCCTTCCTGTAACGAGGTGACCAGAACTAAACACAATATTCCGAGTGTAGTCTAACCAGAGTTTGAAAGAGCTGAAACTCTTGAGGCTCTTGAACTCAATCCCCTGGACTAGTGAAGGCCAGCATACCATAAGATTTTGTAGCTAATCTATCAACCTGTGAGGCAATTTTGAAAGATCTGTGGCACTGGACCCCAAAGTCCCTCTTCTTCCACACTAATAAGGATCCTACCATTAACCATATACTCCACCTTCAAGTTCAACCTTCTAAACTGTAACACTTCATACATTCCTGAATCAAACTCCTCTGCTGCTTCTCCACCCAAATCTGGATCCTATGCATAATGTGATGGTATGATGAGGAGAGTGTATCCCTTCCCTGCTCTAAGAGTTGTAGTTTGGATAGATTGAAAATTAAGTATTAAGAAAAAGAAAGCAATTAAACTTGATTTTTGTTGTATTTTGCTCGTCTCATTTCAGTGTATTGTGGATGCTGTAGTTATTTCCCTCCTTTGCTGTTTGATAACTTCGTGTGGGTCATTTGTGGCAAGAATTCAGAGAAATTATTTAAAAAAAACTGGTTATATTGTCAGATTCTGAAATATTGAGGGATATAGATGGACATCTATTTTCTACTGGTACTGGCATTTGATCTTTGATGTAGTCTGCACACAATCATTTGAGTTAGGTTTAAAACAATTGTCAATCTAATTCTGTAAACAATAATCCAAAATACAACCCATGATTTCTTCTCATTCCTCAGAGAATTTTGGGCATATTTTGGGTCACTGAGACACCTTTGGACAGACCTTAGCATTTGATGAGCATTATGTTAGAATTTAATTTTGAGTTTAGTTTGTTGGATTGCCAATTGTAAAGGAATGTAAAGGAATAAACCAATGGCCCTAGAATGACTGAAGTACAAAATATGTTCACAACTGACAGTGTAGTCAGGTGTATGTTAACATGATCTAAGAATTTCCATTTTATTGAGGTTTTAAGCCGTTTTGTTGAAATAAAGCTTGTGCCAAGGAACATTTTGCTGAGTATTCAGTGAAAGAAAGCTGAAGTTAGTGGAAATCTGTAATCAAGCCTGTTGACCTGAAACATTTACTTTCTCCAGAGATGCTTCTGACCTGTTGAGTGCTTGCGGTATTTCATGCTGCCACTTGCTGAGTTACTTTTGTTGAACTTTTAGTTGCTAAGTTTCAAGAAAACAGAAAAGAACAACTGTTTAAAGGGAGAGGGGGTTAGTTTGGATGTTGGATCGTGAGCATGCTAGAGGATTACAAGATTTTGAAATTTGTACACATTAATGCTTTGAGATAGGCTAAAAATGTGCTTTGCCATTGCTAAGTCATCTACATTTTAAAGGCATTGTTACTAAAATTACTTTTGGTGCAAATTGTGTAGGGCCATTTTTCTGATTATCCCATTTTCAAATTTTGGTGTAACACAAGGTTATTTAGAACTTATTTCAAATTTTGATGTAGTAATAATAGCTCACCAAATAGTTGGTTTAAATGTTGGCGGATATTTGAGTGGGTGGATGTAGATGCTGAAGGAAATTTGAAATTCTCTGTTTGCCCTGAGGCACCTCCTTCATGGATCTCCCTTTCCTGTGTTTACTTGATTTACAGAATAATGAACATTGCTACAAATGTGAAGAAGAATACTGCCTTCTTGTTTGATGTTTTACCACATATATGGAGCAGAACATCCATTTTTCTTTTACAACCCAATTTGGTTTTTAAGTTTTTCATGATTATTGACAGTATTTTAAATTAGATTAAACTAAGAGGAACATTTATTAATTTGATCAAAAGATTTTGGTATTTCCAGCTCTGTCAACAAAGATCCAATTCCATCTCTTCCTCCCTGATCCACTTAATCTATCTTGCCTTCCCCACTTGGGACTGATGAGACTTATGAAATGTTGGTATAATTTCACAAGATAATGTATGAATTCAAACCTTACTTTGTGTTTGAGTGTCATAACACAAAGGAATACCATTTCTAACCTTGGGGAAAGGCAATAAGAGTATAAACTTAATGATGCCTCAAAAGGGGTAAGTGTGTTGAATTGATTGAAATATCATAAACATATACCTGTAGTGTGAAAACAATTAAGAGAAAGTAACATCTATTTGAGATGTGGCCATTGTCATTGACTGCTATCTCTCTATTATTCTGAGCCTTTTCATTTTAAACATGCTTATTTTTTATCTCTGGGTATTTGAAATACTCTAGATCAGTGGTGTCAAACTCAAATTCACGGAGGGCCAAAATTAAAAACTTGGACTAAGTCGAGGGCCGAACTAAATATTTATTGAAAATTTTCAACAACATCTGCATGTTTTCTCTTCTTTCAACATATGTAATGTTAAACTTTAGGATATAACTTTAGGAGGATAATGTTACAGGTCAGGAGTAGGTAGCTCAAGTTCACCCTTTGCTTGACCGGAGGGAAACATATTTGGTCCCTGTGGAGATGTAGTCAGCATTCAAAGGCTGTGTCCATTTTGGCCTGCATCAGGACTCAGCATTTCCTGCGCACTCCTCAGGCTCTCGGCCTCTACTCACCCTCGACCCACCATCCCTCTACCTGACCAGTCCTTTACCCAACCTCTACTCACCCCTCACTCCACTCGCTCTGCCTCTACCCACCCCATCCTATACACGCCCCTCTACTGCCTCTCCCCTCAACCTGTTCCTCCCTCTACCCATCTCTCACCCTCTAATCACCCCTCCCCTACTCGCCCTGCCCCTCCCCTTTTACCTCTTCCCTATCCACCCCTCCTTCTACTCATCCCTCCCTCTAACTGCCCCTCGCACCATCATTACTTCCCCTGCCCATTACTCCTCACCTACACCCTCTGCCCACCCCTGCTTACCCACCCACTCAGGCCCAGCTCGCTGCCGATCAGCCTTTGCGGAACAGCGGGGGCCGTGCACAGCCTGCCATGTCCGTCGCGCCGACAGGAAATCACAGGCGCTCGCCAATCTGCCGCACCGCTCGACAGGTGGGAGAAGTGACTGGTTGTGCGGGGAGCCTTCCAACTGGCTTGCCGGCTGATGACATCGACAGACTTCTCGTGTTACAATTTTGTTTTCCCCGTTCTCAAAGTTTGCACGGTCAACGTGCAACACTCTTGCTCCCTCCGTGTCCCGTGGATCTGATGCCCGGGTGTTGTTAGGATTCCCAGCAGAAGGTTTGTGGAACTTTAGCATTCTGGATTTCTTTTTGAGAATATTCTGGCCATCTTTTAAGGGAGTGGTTTTAGGGGGGGAGGGGATAGTTAGGGGGTGGGGAAGGATGTGCAATGAAGGGGGAGGATGATGGGGGTGACATTACCAAAAAACAGCATCGGCTCTCGCTGCAGGGCGGGCCACCTCTAATACATTTTTGAAATGATCTTGCGGGCCAAATATTATTATATCACGGGCCAAATTTGGCCCGCAGGCCAGAGTTTGACATGTGTGCTTTAGATGCTCAGTGGACTGACCTAGAGCATTAACTCTGTTTTATTTTATACAGATGCTGCACAACTTGAGGATGCCAACATTTTCCGATTAGTTATAATGCTGTTTATTAAATAAATCCTTTCACTTTCAATACCTTATCATTTGATTAGATTGAAATTTATGTTTATTATTTTTTTCTTCCCCCTTCTCATTTCTGCAAAATGATTGCAATTTTGCTGATTTGTAGAATCTATGTTAAGGAAGTGTAAGTAGACTCCAACATTTGATAGTCTACCATTGAGGATACTAAAAAAACTTTTGGTGAAATGTCACTGGAGGTAACCCTATAGAAAGTATTGAGACTCACATTGGATCCAAGATGCTGTTGATTTCAATGGGAATTGTGAGGTTGTGGATCAGAAGGCAAAGGTGAAAAGAAGCTGTTTTATTTTAAAAAAATTATTTTCTATTTTAATTAACCCCATTATTCTTTGTTGTAATATTTTTAATTTTGTACCTCATTTTTAACAGTGTCTCCAAAGTGCTAGCTTTCAAGGTTGTTAGTGATATTTTATGGACATTGCTGTTCCTGTAACCAGACTGTTGAAGGTTGGGACATTTTGGGTCTCCACATTCATACCAGGGTAAGAATGGAAATGCCAGGTCTCCTGTAATTATTCTGAATGTGGAGAAGAATAGGATCTGTTTAACAAGGTCCAATTGATTGAAATTGCTCTATTTGTTTTCTGCCGTGAAATCTTTAAATGTTTAACTTTTCATGAATCAGGGTGCAGAGTTCTGCAATGCATGGACTTAGGAAGCATCTGTATTGCAGGCAAATGACTATGTCCTTTCTACCTGCAGTTATGGACTGATGGAAAAGTTTATGCTTTTAGAATGGCATTTGACAAGATCCCCCATGGTAGCCTTGCTCAGAAAGTCATGTGGCATGGGACCCTCATGACTTTCTGGCTGTGTGGATTCAGAATTGGCCTGTATGCAGAAGACAGAGGGTAGTAGTAAATGGAACGTATTTTGACTGGAGGTCAGTGACTAGTGGAGTTCTGCAGGGATTTGTTCTGGGACCCCTGCTCTTAGTGATTTTTATAAATGATCTGGACAAAAAAGTAGAGGGATGGGTTAGTAAGTTTGCAGATGTCATGAATGTTGGCGGTGTTGTGCATACAGTTGAAGGCTGTCGTAGGTTACAACAGGATATAGATAGGATGCATTGTTAGGCAGAGAAGTGGCAGATGTAGTTCAATCGGATAAGTGTGAAGTGATACATTTTAGAAGATAGAACTTGAAGGTGGAGTACATGATAAATGGCAGCATTTTTAGCAGTGTATAAGAGCATAGGAACTTGGAGTCCAATCCATAGATTTCTCAAGGTTGCTGCGCAAGTTGAAAGGGGAGTTATGAAAGCTTCTGGTATGTTGGTCTTCATTAGTCAGGGGATTGAGTTCAAGAGCTGTGATGTAATGTTGCAGCTCTATATAATTCTGGTTAGACCACACTTGGAATATTGTGTTCAATTCTGGTTGCTTCATTACAAGAAGTATGTGGAGGGTGCAGAGGAGATTTACCAGGATGCTGCCTGGATTATAGAATGTGGATTCTGAGACAAGGTTAACAGAGCTAGTACTTTTCTCTTTGGAGCAAAGAAGGATGAGAGATCACAAGATTATGAAGTCAAAGATAGGGTGGACTGCCAGCATCTTTTTCCCAGAGCAACAAAGGCATAGACCAAGGTACATCTATATAAAGTTAGGGGAGATGTCAGGAGTATTTTTTATTTTTATTTTTTACACAGAGTCCTAGCTCGGGGTAGTGGTGGAGCTGGCACAATAGGGACATTGTAAGGACTCTTTGACAAGTCCATGGATGCAAGAAAAATAGAGGTGTGAGGTGGGAAGGTTGAATAGGTTTATCTTGACCGGCACAACATTGTGGGCTGTAATGTTCTATGTTCTCTCCATGAATGTGGGGTTTAGGTGTCTTTGCATTCTGTGAGATGCAACGGAGGTCTTCTGTAGCAAACGTAATTACACGAGGATAGGAAGCAGAGACTGTTCGTGACCATGACATCAATGAGCAAAACAGCCAAAGCATTCTTGTGGTTGTTATAGGTCAGAAATTAGGACATGAAACACAGTTTGTACATTGGCTCTTGAAGTAGCACAGTTTTAAGAGAAATGATGGTATTGAATGATTATGCATGAATTATTCTTTATCAGCACAGCATCACTTTTGAAAAAAAACTTTCAATAATGCTTTATAATTGATTAATACGTAGAAAAATGGATAGATGTCAGCTTCCAAAACACTTGTGACCTGAAATTCTATGCTGCAACAATGAAATTTCATGTGTTCAGTTATCAAATGTGAGGGCCACTGAATTTATCTACAAAAATGAATGGTCCACAATGAATGCTTTCCTGACTCATTGCCAACAAGACTTTGAGAGATTCACACTTGATGTAGTGGTTGAAGTATAAATCAAGACTGAAGTTGGAGGAGGTGGCTGACTGGCTTGTGAGTAAAAACCAAAAATAATCTTCCAAGAGAAATTTCACTGCTCTTGATTTCAGAAACTGTTTGGTTCTATGAAATTAGAACAGTTTCATGCTGTGGTAACATATCATTCTATGATATTCTATGATTGAGTCCCACTCAACTCCACTGCCTGGCCTTCTCCCAGTGATTTTTGATCCCCTGGCAAATCAAGAACCTCTGCCTTAAATGTTCTTAATGACTTGGCCTCCACAACTGCTTGTAGCAACAAATTCCACAAATTTACCACCCTCTAGGTAAAGAAATTCCTCTGTATTTCTTTCTGTTCTAAGCAGATGCCATTCAATCCAGGAGTTGTGCCCTCTTTTCCAAGACTCTCCCACCATGAGAAACATCTATTTTTTCCATGCCTTTCAACATTCAAATGTTTAATTCTCTTAAATTCCAATGAGTACAGTCCAAGAGCTGACAAATGCTCCTCACGTCATATCTCTTTCAACCAGGAATCATCCTTGTTAACCTCCTTTGAACCCTCTCCAATGTCAGCATAACCTTTCTTAAATGAGGAGCCTAAATCTGCTCACAATGCTCCAAGCCAGAGGTCCCCAAACTTTTTAAATCGTCAATCTCTTCAAGGACTATGTGGTCCCTCATTGAACCCCAGGCATGGAATCCTGGCACTGGACGGGGTGGAGGGTGAGCAGGGGTGTGATGCTGGGTAGGGTGGCCAAACATTATGTTTTACACTGGACGGTCTGGGTTTTGACTCATCTGTTCTCCATCCAGTGCTACCTCGAGCTGGACGCTAATTAGTTCTCCATTTTGGGGTGTTGTAGACACCCCACCACATGACCCCCTGGTTGGTCCCATTGATCACTTTGGAGACCCCTACTCCAAGCGGTCTTACGGGTACCCTAAAAAATGTCAACATTTTTTGCTTCATGAGCTGCCTCAGACTCCACAAGATTCTCCAAACCTACTGAAAGTATAAACCAACTAACCTCAGTGGTTGTCTCCCAGGCCAATATCCTCAGCATTAAAGGCTATTATTACAATTGGTTTTGATGAACCTGCAATGCTGTTTTCATCCCTGACACCAGTCTGAAGGGTCAGCACATCCTTTCATAAATGAGGAGCCCAAAACTGCTCACAATACTCTGGTGCCTTATAAAGCCTCAACTTCACTTTCCTGCTTTTGTATTCTATTCCTCTTGAAATGAATGTCAGCGCTACATTTACCTTGTTCACCACTAACTCAACCTTCAGGCTGAGGACTCCCATTTGCATCTGGGTATTTTTAATTTCCATTTAGAAAATTGTCTGTTATCTTTAGCCCCCTTCACACTTGCAAGTGGTCCCAGGAATTAACAGCCGATCAGCCTTTAAAAGGTGTAGTGTGAAAGGAAAATTGTCTCAATGCTAGCGTCAGATAACGTTATCTCATGTCGGGGATTGACAGCCTCAACCCTTAGTACAATCCCTGGCATCTGTAGACACCAACATTGTAATCAGGCAAGTGTAGAATGGGCAATTGCATTGTGGGATTGAAATTATCCAAGTTTTTGTGTGAGTGCAGGAATATGAAGGAAGAAGAGATTAAAATGAAGATATAAACTTTGCTGTGGGAAAGTTGCAGTGGGGTGGGGGGAGAGAGAGGAAATAAATACTAATAGTGGACAATTTTTAAAGTGTGGTGAAAGTTGGTAGCTCTGTTGCGCACAATTTATAAAGACTGTGGAAAAAAAACGATGACAAATCTGACTTCCCAGAATGCTGTGCGTCAGAGAAACCCACCATGAGTGCTCCTTGCATGCAGCCGTGCAAACAGCCCTTTCTCTGCCGCATGGAATTCTGGGAGGGCAAGTCCAGCATCGCTTTTTCCCCATGGTATTTCTCTATTGTGCCAGATAGTGCTACCAACTTTTCTACATTGTTTAAATTGTGTGCAATAGTGCTACTAACTTTCCCATGGTCTTTATAAATTGTGCGCTACTGTGCTAACAACTTTCTCATGCTGCTTAAAAATTGTCTATTGCTATTTATTGCTAGCATTTTCCCACGGTCACTTATAAAGGTTTATATAGGTTGGCACAACAACAACAGAGGCTGAAGGGCTCATACTGAGCTGTACATAAAGCATTATTATGTTATAATTAGGCATGATTAATTTTGTTTGAATATAAAATCATAATACATTGATCAGGATTTAGGGCAGGTCGATCATCACTCGATGCATCATGACGCCACTGGTAGAAGGTAAACAGTCCCAACCCCGGGGATGGCTCATTGCAAGTGTGAAAGTGCTCAGTGTCCCAGTTAGGAGTGGTCAAAGTGTGAAAAGCCAAATCCCCATTCCTATCCTGGGACACCGAACTGCCTAATTAGTGGGACGCAAGTGTGAAAGCAGCTTATTTCTCCTACCAGAGTGCTTGACTGTCCACTTTCTGGCATATTTCATTGCCACTTTTCTGCCCATTCTCCTAATTCATCTAAGTCTTTCGGCAGCCTCCCTGATTCCTCAACACTACCTGCTCCTTGTTAGTGTGTGCAATCTTGGCCACAAAGCCACTCATTCCATAATCTAAATCACTATTATACAACACAAAAAGAAGTGGCTGCAACCCTGACCCTTGTGGAACCCCTGTTTAAATGGCAGCCAACCAGAATATTTTCCCTGTATTCCAACTCTCTGTGTGTTGTGAAATGAATCCTATTTTGATCAGAAGATTTTGTTATAGAGGTATGCCGTCCATTGATTTGAAGATTCAATTTTATGAAAACTTGCATATGACTTCCTTACACACCTATTGTAACATGAATCCATGATTAATAATGTTTGGTTAATTAAATTGTAAAATACAATTAGCTATTTTTATTGACATTGTAAATATGCTCTTTGTATTTTGTTATTTTTAAAATTCTGCCCTGCTTAATTTGCTATTGTATTTGTCCTTTATGTATGTGGTTAAATCTTGCTACGTGTTTGATAATGCAAGTTTAAATATGATCAGATTCATTTCAGAAATAGTAGAAGAAATGTAGAAATAGGCGATGAGTCAGCATACAGGAGGGAGATTGAAAATTTGGCTGAATGGCTCACCAACAACCTCGCACTCAATGTCACTAAAACCAAGGAGCTGATTGTTGACTTCAGAAAGGGAAAGCCAGAGGTATACAATCCAGTGACCATTGGGGAATCAGAGGATCTTTACTGGACCCAACATACTAATGTCATTGTGAAGAAAACACGTCAGTGCCTCTACTTCCTCAGGAGTCTGTGGAGGTTTCGTATGACATTGAAAACCTTGGCAAATTTCTACAAATGTGTAGCAGAAAATGTGCTGAGTGGCTGCATCACAATCTGGTATGGGGATACTAATATCCCTGAGCCTAAAGCCCTGCAAAAGGTAGTGTATACAGCCTCGGACATCACAGGCAAAACCTATTGAGAACATCTACTGCCATCAGAAAGCAGCAGCAATCATCAAGGATTCACATCACCAAACACACTATCTGTTCTTGCTGCTACCATCAGGAAAGAGGTATCAGTGCCATAGGACTCTTACTTTTGCACCTTACTTCATTTTCTTTACATTTCTTTATTTGTTTACATGTGGACATAGCTTCTTGAGTATAGTTTTTTGCACTACAAATAAGTGGTAATTTTGCCTTACCGGCAGGAAAAAAAGACTCTCAGGATTGTATGTGATGTTATGCATATGCTCAGACAATCTGAACTTTGAAATATCATAAATTCTGCATTTTTAAAGGGGAGAACCTAGTTTTGGAGGAATTTTGTTGGGATTCAAAGTTCAAATATTAGTGGTTGTGATTTTTCAGTTCATTATGCAAAGGTCTATTACCTTCATTAAATTTAATTACTGAAACTGACTAGCTTTGTTGGTAGAGTGAAGCAAAGGAGGAAAAACCCAACACCCAACCCCAACCAACAAATTTTCCCCTGCAACCGCTGCAACCGTGTCTGCCTGTCCCGCATCGGACTTGTCAGCTGACGTGGACATTTACTCCTCCGTAAATCTTCGTCCGTGAAGCCAAGCCAAGAATTATATGTACATAAATCAGTGGGGCCATCTCTATATGAGCAATAAGGCTTCTTTGATTATTTCTTGGAGTTTTTGTAAAGTTTTGTAAAAGTCTGACAGTATCCAGTGAGAAAATGAGATATAAATATTGCTTTACAACCACTGTGCTATAATTTAACTTTGAATTGATTGTAATAACCTTCGATAATATTTCCAAATATAATAGATTTAATCATTTTATTTTGGAGTTCAGCACACTGTAAAAATCTTACCTTTTGTTTGCTTTCACGGTTTGTTCTCTGAGGATAGATACTTCAGTGGGATTAAGCATTCAGCCATCTTGATGCTGAATGCATGGAATTCCCTTGAAATAATTTTTACAACCTGAGAAACCGGGTCAGGAAAAAGGAAGTCCACATGTCAGTGATCTCCTTGACCATTGCAGATAGTTTTCTATGAGGTGGTGATAATTATTATTGCTTGGCCACTGACCAAGAAATGAAGACTTTTGTCAGTTTGTGCAGTGATTTTTAGCTGTCTATTGATATTGAAGCTCCTATCTAATTATTGAAATTGTTGCAAGGTTTAGCTTGGAAATGTGCCAATACACTGAGTCTCTGAAATCTTGTTTCCATCACTAATTATTTTGTTTAAGTTGGTGCACTGTTTTAACATAGAACCATAGAACACTAAAGCACAGAAAACAGACTATTCGGCCCTTCTAGTCTGTGCCAAAACATTATTCCACTAGTTCCACTGAACTCCACCCATTCCATTACCCTCTAGACCTCTCCCATCCATGTATCTATACAGTTTATACTTAAAACTCAAGAGTGAGCCCGCATTTACTATATCAGATGGCAGCTCCTTCCACACTCCCACCACTCTCTGAATAAGTTCCCCCTGAAACTTCCCCCTTTCACCCTAAAGCCATGTCCTCTTGTATTTCTCTCTCCTAATCTGTGGAAAGAGCCTAATCACATTTACTCTGTCTATGCCCCTCATAATTTTGTAAAGCTCTATCAAATATACCCTCATTCTTCTATGCTCCAAGGAATAAAGTCCTAACTTGTTTAATCTTTCCCTGTAACTCAAGACCCATCAACACTAAATCTTCTCTGCACTTTCACTCTTACTGATATCCTTCCTGTAGTTTGGCGACCTGAACTGCATGCAATATTCCAAATTTGGCCTCAACAATGTCTTGTACAACCTCACCATAACATCCCAACTCTTGTACTTAATACTTTGATTTATGAAGGCCAAGATACCGAAAGCTTTCTTTGCAACCCTGTCTACCTGTGAGGCCACTTTCAGGGAATTATGTATCTGCATTCCCAGGTCCCTTTATTCTTCTGCACTCCTCATTGCCCTACCATTTACTGTGTATGTCCTACCTGGGTTTCTCCTTTCAAAGTGCATCACCTCACACTTTTCTGCATTAAATTCCATCTGCCATTTTCTGGCCCATTTTTCTAGTTGGTACAGATCCTGCTGAAAGCTTGGAAAGCCTTTCTCTCTGTCCACAATGCCTCCAATCTTAGTGTCATCAGCAAACTTGTTGATCCAATTTACCACATTTACTGGAATATTGCTGCTTGAAATTCTTCTTGTCGGTTACACATTTTTTCCACCTCTTTAATCTTAATGATGTTTTAACATTTTGTTTCTGAGTCAGTTACTTCAGATTCCTGTGGAGTCATAGCTTTTTAGGTGCAAAATGTAATCTTAAAGTAACAGATGTTTCTGGTACCTGTACTTTTGATATTTTATATATTTGCCTTGTATTACAATATTTTCAAACTGCTCAGATATAAGTGATTAAAGAATAAAGCATAAATAAATTATTATTTTTCCCATTTAATTTAAAGTTCATTAGCAAGATGTTGGATATTTCTGTTTGCATCTAGACAAAATGGTACTGCTACAAATATACAGCTAGTCAGCACTGAATTGCCAACTTTTGATAACAAATAAGGCAAGCTTTCTGAGGGATGTGCATTATAGCAGAAGCTGTATTATTGTTGAATGTTATAGTGAGAGCCTCTGTGTTATTAGGAGATGTGATTAAGTGGTGTCATAATTCATCCATTTGTTTTTCTACAGTAGCTCATCAGAGGAATGATGGCAACGATTATAATGGTCAGTGTCTGTAGTCTAAAAGAAGCTGAAGTCTAGCAGTCTCTGAGATGCCCAGAAGTGGGAGATGAACTCGACAGTATGAATGGTAATGGAGAAAATGCTAAGAACTCCTGACCAACACGTGACATTTTTCTCATCTCCTGGCTCTCTCACACCCCTGTGCTTGGCTTATCCAGTTTCTCATTTCAATACTATTTTAAATTTAACCTCCACAATAGTTTATTAATTTAAAATATGAATTCACTCCACTGGTGGCTAGTTCAGCTTTGTAACATAAGCTGGATTTTGTTCTTGTCGGGTGACATGCTTTGAGGATAGCAGCGCATCACATTCTGTATTAGGGTGCTGAAGTAGGTTTTGGGGGAGATGGGGTAGGAAAACACAGACTTGTTTCAGCTGCATTAGGTGCATGTTTTAATATGGATGATTATGATGTGACGATGTCAGTAAAACTTTAGCCCTTGCATGTCTTGCTCGATTAGATTACCTGGAGTGTGGAAAAGAGGGGAGTGATTAAATTTAGTGAATAGAAAGATTAGTTTTCACCTTTATGTGTGCCTATGGGATATTTGTGTAAATAAATAACTTAGTAGTCATTAAATTATCCATTTTAAGTTGGTTACTAATTTTTATAAAGATGGGCCCTTGTATTAAGTGGAATTGAAAGCTGAAAGCACTGATCTTGCTTTCTTTTTTTAAAGACAAAGTAGCATAACTTTATTTCAGCATCAAATAAATATATGGATAATGCTAACAGGGAATGGCTAGTCAATAAATGTTTTTAATTCTTAAGAAATAAAATTGGTTCCATGAGAAACATTAAATAACTGAAATATATTCATTCATAAATTTTAATTTTAACATTAATTTGTTTACTTTTGTTTTAAAGTCATCTTTTGTTTCTCTGTGCTGAATTCATTTTTATTAATGCTTTTGTTTTTCCTTTTATCTCCTTTTAGGTTTTACAGAATTTCAGTGATGTCCCCTCATAAGAACATGATGGCTATATTTATTTTAAAAGTACAAGTATTATAAATTCTGATTAAAATTATAATATTTCATTGAAACATGAATATTTATTGCTTGTGCAATGTAAAAATTGAATAATCAGAAATTGTATTATTTTACATTCTACCAACAAATGTAACAATCCTTGCATGAATAACAAGTTTTAGTCTATTAATTTAGAGATATAAAGATCAATGTTTCATGTAGCTATTTCAATTTTTTAACATTACTAATTTGATTTTGCCTTTTGACCACACCTAAAGGCGTTTTAAAAGTACTGGCACCAGTCAAAACCACTTTATTGTCGACTGCAAATCTGTACAAACCTATCCCTGCTTTCAACGTGGTAGCTCTGAGTATTAGAGAATGGTGGCGCCAGCATTGTATAATCAATTAAATGTTCAGAACTTAAATTCAAAACCTTTCCAGTTTGATACTGCAAATTGGATTCTGATTTCTGTTCCCAGCCTCACCTGTATGCCCTCAATTCTTCCTGTTTCATTTTTAAAAACTGTAGACTCAAAAGAAAGGGAGAACAAGAGCTTGGGTGTGTAGTATGAAGGCACATGGTTGAAGAGCCATAACTAATGCAAGGGAACAATGTTTTGCAGGCCAGTGAGCATTGTGTCAGTGACAGGGAAATTATTGGAGAAAGCTCCAAAGGATAGAATTTATGTACATTGGGAAAAGCAGGGGCTGATTCAGCAATACCATGGTATTGATTGTGGGAAACCTAGTCTCCTAAATTTGATTTCAGGAGGAAACTAAGAAGATTATTGAAGGCAGGCTGATAGACATTATGAACTTCAGAAAGGAATTTACCAAAGTTTCACTTGGTGACCTAGTACAGAAGGTTAAGACATGTCGGTAACCTTGTACTTGTCAGAATTAGATTCCATCTGCCACCAATCTGTCCAACTATGTGCTTTACCCTTCTGGATTAGGCCACCATGTGAAACTTTGGTAAATTCCTTTCCAAAGCTGCAATTTGTGAAGTTAAATAGCGGTAAAGCATATACAGTAAATATTAGGGTGCTAAGGAATGTTGACCTTGGAGTTCAAGTTCATAGTTTCTTTAAAGTGGCAACACAGACATGCTTGCCTTCATAGTTTGGAGCATAGAATGATATGTTACAACTTTACAAAATGTCAGTTTGGTTGCATTTGGAGTATTGTGAACAGCTCTGCTCATTACTCCATGGGCAGAATGTCTTTGCAGGGGAGAGAGTGCTGGGAAGATTGACTGGAATGTTGGCTACTTGGAAGACTTTAGTTATGGGTAGAGATTGGATAGTCTGGGCTTGATTTCTTTGGAACAAAGAGGTGACCTGAGATCAAGTTCTATAAAAATATACAAAGCAGGGAGATGGTCATAATCTTTTTCACATGGTAGTGGTATCGAAAGCAAGAAAACCTAGGTTTAAGGTGAGAGGAAGGAGTTTTAAAGCAGTGGTTCTCAACCTTTTTCTTTCCACTCACATACCAATTTAAGTAATCCCAATGCCATCGGTGCTCTGAAATTAGTAAGGGATTGATTAAGGTGGTTGTGAGTGGGAAGGGAAAGTTGAGAATTACTGCTCTAGACCCAACTGTTACTGAAATATTTTGCTTGAGAAAAATTGTCATTGGCCCATTTCCTTTGGAGTTATGAAATTGTGCACATAATGCGTCAATTAGGTATGATTAAAACAGTGGATTTCAACCTTTTTCTTTCCACTCACCTTAAGCAATCCCTTGCTAATCACAGAACACCTATGGCATAGGGAATACTGAAAGTGGTATGTGAGTGGAAGGAAAAAGTTTGAGAACCACTGTTTTAAAATGAATTTGAGGGGAAAATTGTTTTACATTGTTGTTGATATCTGCTGCTCGCAGCCAGAAGAGGAGGTGGAATTGGATACAATCACTATGTTTAAGAGATATTTAGACAGACACTTGAACAAGCAAGACATAAAAGGACACAGATCTAATGGGGGAAAATTGGCTTATTGTAGATGGGCAAAAAGATCAGCAATGATTTAGTGAGCTAAAGAGCAGTGCTGTGCACTCTGAGTAAGCAATTTGGGTTTGAAATACACTGAAGTTGTATGCATCTGAAATAAAATTAGAAGGTATGGTAACCGAATTACTGTTTCATGGAGTCCATACTGACTTGTTGGTAATTGACTTTCTTCCATGCTCTAGTGATTCTGTGATTTAGCTTGGTAGCTTAGTTGATCAGAAGTTTTTAGTTTCCAATTTTGGAAATTACTTGGATGGCAAGTTTTAATTTGAAATGTGATTATTAAGTAGATTTCTTTCCTTACATAGAGCTCCCTTATTAAAAGTTCAGATAGTTTTTGACAATTTTGCAGTTGATAATAAAGAAATGTTGATTGGTTAAAATTTTAAAATATTTCTTTAAAAGGAAAAAAACATTGGTTCATTTTCTTTGCTTTAATGATCATAAGTCAATCTTATAAGGGGGAAGAAGAGTAGACAAATTAAAGCACTGGTTGGCCAAAAAAAAAGCACAACAAAGTATATGACTGATGCTAGGTTGGTTGACAATGCAATTAAGAACCAGGGTCATTCAACAAAGTTCAGAGGCTAAGTTATAAAAGGCAAAGAGTAAGTAGTAGATTAGCAGCGAAAGAAAAAAAGTGAATGACAATATTCTATAGCCATTTTACAGGAAAAGAGTTCTAAGGGTAAAGGTATGATTGATCAAAAAGGCCATAAAAAGAAATTTTGTTCATGGAGTTAGCATAAATGAGGTACTAAACTAAATAAGGATTTTGTATTGAGGTTGAGATTTGTATGCTGCTGGTTGAGACATAGTTGAGATTCTGTATTGACTAACTGCATTTGTTGACTATATCATCTGGTTTAGAGAGAGACATCTGAAGGAAATAAGGGAATAAATTACAGAAATGCTGATCATCAATGGATTCTGGGTGCCTAATGATTGAATTTGCAAATGACTCCCACTCTCCTTGTTCAAAAAGCATGCATAGATATACCCAGACTCGTCAAAATTAATCAATGACCGGACAAGTTCCAGAAGCAATAATTGGAGGAAAAATAAGCAATCGTATGGACAAGTGGATTAATTCAAGAAAATGAGGATGATTTTTTTTTAAAAGGTAAATTGTGACTGACTAACTTGATTGTCTTTTGCTGAAGTAGCTGAGGAGGCTGATGAAGAAAATAGAATTTGTGTGATACATTTGGATTTACAAAAAGCATTTATAAGGTGACAATGGTGGGCTAGTCACCAAAATTGAAGATCATTGAATAAGAGGGTAGCACCATAAAAAAGATTGACTAAGTTACAGTTGTGAAGGTCAGACTGGAGTGTAGTGCATCACAGACTTCCCGAGAACTGAGTCCCAGGATTGCTGTATTAATTAGAAACTCGAAAACTGCTGCTGCTGGAATTTTTGGAGAATCTGAACAGGTCAGACGGCATCCATTGTTAGAAATGATCAGTCAGTGATCAGTCTTAACTTGAAAGACTTGATCAAAACTAAGATAAAAAGTTAAAATGGATTTATTGAGTGGAAAAAAAGTTGGGGAGGAGCCCAGTGGAGATAAGACGGGTGTGAGAGGGACCACTCATACCTTGAATAAGGACTCGGGCCCGAAATGTCGGTTATATATCTTTATCTCCAGTGGACATTGCGAGACTTGCTGAGTTCTTCCAGCATTTCTGTGCTTTTACTATAATCACAGTGCCTGCAGACTTTCATGCTTCATCGAGAGATGGAGAGACAAGTAGAGGAAAAAAAAACTTTTGGGGAAGGGAAAGGTTGGAGAGAGAAAAAAAATTACAGAAGAGTTGGTAAAGAAGAGATTGAAACAGTGGAATCAGATAGGGTGGGGGTAAAACTAAAATTAGAAATATCAATGTTCATGCCACTAAATTTAATGGTGACTGGGAGGAAGATGATGTGTTGTTCATCAAGTGTATGTTTGCCCTTGTTCTGACAATGGATGAGGCCAAAGACAGACATGCCATTGTAGAATTGTTTAGAGCACTACAGCACAGTTCAGGGCTTGTGGCCCTTGATGTATACTGACCCATATATTTCTTTTGAGAAAGTACTAAACTCACCCTAACCCATAACACTCTACTTTTCTTTCATCCATGTGCCTGTCTAAAAGCCTCTTAAATGTCCTTAATGTTTCAGCAGCCACCATCATTCCTGGCAAGGCATTCCAGACATTCACAATTCTCTGCAAATATAAAAAAAAACTTAACCCATTCCTGCCTGGGAAACAGGAGCTGGTTGTCCACTCTATCTCTGCCTCTCATAATCTTGAAGACTTCTATCGAGTCTCCTCTCATCCTTCTCTTCTCTAAAAAAGTACCAGTTCAACTAAACTTCCAATCCAGGCAACATCCTGGTAAATCTCCTCTGCACCCTCTATGTAGCTTTCACATCCTTCCCATAATGAGGTGACCAGAACTAAACACAATATTCGAAGTATGGTCTTACCAGAGATTTGTAATGTGGCCTCTCTGCTCCTGAATTTAATCCCCCATTAATGAAGCCCATCTTACCATAAGCCTTCTTAACTATCCTATCAACCTGTGTGGAAACCTTGAGGGATGGATGGATTTGAACCTTGAGGTCCCTCTGTTCATCCAAACTCATAAGTAACTGACCATTATCCTGAAATCTGCTTTCTGTTTTGTCCTTCCAAAATCTATCAACTCACACTTATACAGATTGAACTCCATCTGCTACTTTTCTGCCCAACTCTGCATCCTGTCTATATCCTCTTATAACCTTCAACAACCTACAGCTCCATCCACAACTCCTCCAACCTTCATGCCATCCGCAAACTTACTGACCCATCCTTCTGCCTCTTCATCCAGGTAATTTATAAAAATCACAAAGAGCAGGGGCCCCAGAACAGATCCTTGTGGCACTGCACTAGTCACTGACCTTCCACTACTACTCTCTGCTTTCTTCTTGCAAGCCAGTTTTTTAAATCCACACAGCCAAGGTCCATTGATCCCATACCTCATGACTTTCTGGATGAGTCTCTCGTGGGGGAGCTTGTCAAATGCCTTGCTGATTAAAAATACATGTGGACCACATTCACCACCCTATCCTCATCAATTTCTTTTGTTATCTCCTCAAAAAAACTCAATTAGGCTTGTGAGGCCCGACCTTCCCTTCATAAAGCTCTGCTGACTATCCTTGAGTAGACTGTACTTCTCCAAACGCTTGAAGATCCTAACCTTAAGAATCCTCTCCAGTAGTTTGTACACAACTGGCGCAAGACTCACTGGTCTATAATTCCCAGGATTCTCCCTATTACCTTTTTTAAACAAGGGGACTACATTTGCCATTTTCCAATCCTCCAGCACCTCTCCTGTGGCCAAAGAGGATTTATTGATCATAGATACTGTCCCAGCTATCTCTTCTCTCACTTCCCACAGCAACCTGGGGTATATCACATCCAGCCCCAGGGACTTATCAATTTTGATGTTCTTGGGAAGATCCAACACTTCTTCCTTAATCTCCACATTGTCCAGCACACAGTCCTTTCTATTTCGACCTCCCCAACCTCCTCTGCCTCTAGGTACGTTGCCTCCTTTATCCTTTAGCGGCCCTATCTTCATTTGTGTCTTCCTCCTATTGATCACATACACATAGAACGACTTGGGTTCTCCTTAATCCTACAGGCCAGGCCTTCTCATGCCCCCTTGGAGCTCTTCTAAGTCCTTTCTTGAGCTCCTTCCTGTTTACCATACATTTCTCATGAGCCCTTCCTGTTTCCTGCTTCCTATATCTAACATAGGCTTCCTTCTTCCTCGCCAGTTGCCTCATCGGTTTCGTCAGCCATGGTTACCTTTTCTTCCCATTTTTTCCTTGTCGCAGGGGGATAAACCTATCCTGAACCAAGCAAGTGGTCCCTAAACTTCCTCTATATTACTTCTGTGCCTTCGCCCTTGAACATATATTTCCAATTTACCCTCATTACTTCCTGCCTCATCCTTCATAATTAGCCTTTCTCTCGTTAAGCACTTTCCCATTTTGTCTATTTTAATCTTTTTCCATAGCTATATTGAAGCTAAGGGAGTTGTGGTCACTCTCACCAAAATGCTCCCCCACTGAGAGGTTACCACCTGATCAAGTTCATTACCCAAAACTAGATCCAGTATGTCTCTCCTCTCATTGGCTGGTCCACATACTGTGTTAGGAATCCTCCCTGAAGACACCTGACAAACTCAGCCCCATCCATCCCTTTTGCAGTCATGAGGTGCTAGTCAATATTAGGAACGTTGAAGTCACTCATAACTACAACCCTGTATTTCCTGCACCAGTTGGGATCAGTCACTTAATTGAAGAAATGGTTGGGGTCAGACATGTCATCATAGGAATCTGCATCTGCAGAACGTGCAAAGCTTGGCCTTACATTTCCTCCTCCAACTTCATCCAAGGCCACAAAGAGACCTTCTCAGTGAATATATGCAATGATTAAAGTTCCTCTAGCCTTCACGTTCCACCCCACTCATCTCTGCATTCTATATAGTAATCTCTGAGACTTCTGTGATTCCACTACCAGCCACATTTTCCCCTATCTGCTTTTCACAGGGTTAGGTCTCTGTTCCTACATTCACCTCCTTTACTTTTATCCAGGGCAAAAACACCTTCAGAGCTTTACCTGCTCATTGTCCAACCCAGTAGTTTTCAAACCCCCCCAAAAAAAAACCTCACAGACCACCTCAAGCAATCCCTGTGATTGGGAAGGCTGAGAACACTGCTCTAGACACTGTTGTTACTGAAATATTTTGCATGAGAACATTTGTCATTGGCCCATTGATAACAAGTCATTGAGGTACGATTAAAACAGTGGTTTTCAACCCTTTTCTTTCCACTCATGTGGCACCTTGAGCAATCCTTATTTAAGGTGGAATGTGAGTTTAAGGCCACAGTTTGAAAACCACTGGTCCAACCTAATTAGTATTTGGTGAGGTCAAACATGTACACAGTTTTTGGATCTTCCTTTAGCTTCTTGAGTTTCTTATAACCAATCATTTTAATCCCCCCCCAGCCATTCCTACAATGACCAGTGTGTCCTTGGCTTCATTTGTTGTAAGGATAAGGCTAAAAGTAAAGTCGAGGAATAATACATATTATTCCTTCTGAACAGCCTTAAACCAAATGATGTAGACATTGAGTTTTCTAATTTTAGCTAATCCCAACCTCATCTGATTCAACTATTTCCACGTCTTCTTTACCTACTCCTGTACTCATTTTCTCTCTCTTCCTTCCCCCACCCACCCTCTTTTATGGTTTATCTCTCTACCTGTCTCCACCTCTCACATTGTCGTTTGGGGCTCCTTCTCCAGCTTCTTTCTTTCCTTTATAGATTTTATGTTTTTTATCTTGGTCTTGAAAAAGTGTTTGATTCAAAACATTGACTAATGATTCCTACCTCTGGATGCTATCTTCCCTGCTGAGTTCCTCCAGCAAATTTATTTGGCTGCCTTGGTTTAATGATTTGGTCTTGGGTGTATGGAGCACAATTTCCTAACTTGCAGTAAACACAAAATTGGAAACACAGTGAAGTGTTGGAATAAAACTGATTATGGGTGGAATGGGCAGATAAACGTTAGAGCAAATTTAATGAAGAAGTGTAAATTTTTACATTTTGATAGAAAGTATGAAAAGAGGCAATGTAACTCAACTCCAGAAAAATACAAGACTAGAGACATTATGGTTCTTTGAAATGATTGGGCAGATTGAGAAAGTGGTTGAAAAAGTATACAAGATCATTGGCTTTAGAAGAGATGAAGACTCTGGAGTGGAAATGGAAGTGATTTACCAAGAATGGTTCCAGGGTGCTAATAAAATGGAAAGGTTGGATTGCTCTCCTTGGAACAGAGATGGGTAGGGGAAGAACTAACACAAATATTTAAAATTAATAAAGGTACAGAGAAGAGAAAGAAAGCAAGCTCTCCCATTAATGGAAGGGCTCAAGAACTGAGGGGACATAGACCAAAGCTAACTAGTGAAACAACCAAAAATGACACAAGGAAAAATTAATCAACACAAGTTATGGGTTGGAATACATTACTAGGGGTGGCAAGAAAGGCAGATTCAATTCTAGCATTCAAAATAAAGCTGGGTAACCATCTAAAAGGAAATAATATTTTGGTCCATGGGGAGTGGACTAAAGAATGGGATTTAACTTGGTTGTTTTAATGTTGAGGCAGAATGAACTTGGGGGCTGAACAGTTGTAACAATTCTATGATTCTGAGCACAAATTGAAGTTATTTGTAGTTGTGGTTTACTTGACAACTGTTGTAAAATTATTTTAATTATTTCATCAGTCATTTGTTAGAGGCAATTGTCTTGGATTTCATCTGATCATATTTTATATTGTTGGAATTTAGCTGCAAGACTATGGGGTATGGGGATTTTGAAATGCCTTTAAGTTGAATCACTAGTTCTGAAAGACATTGTTACTTACAGAATTAACTCTAAACATTATCAAAACTGTTTTTGTCAATAAAAATAATGAAATACTGTAGGGATTTAGCTTGAATAATAGACATGTAGCCACATCAGAAGAGAAAGTTTTTGTCTGTTGGTGCAATGTACAACTTAGCTGTTTTTACTAAGTTGTTGGCAATCATAAGAAAAATGATGAAAGAATTGGAAGCTGATTGCTGCTGAAGAAACGTGATTGGATGCTGTTCTCCTACATGACTTAGATTTGTATCTAATTTAATTGAATCACCAGCCATATTACTCTTGTTGAATAGTTTCATTAATTTAAAAATATGTTATGTTTCAGAGTATGTACTTCCCATTCCATCTCAACTGCTATAACTGAATGCTTGCATTGAATCTTGAATGCAGAGATCTCTGTTTTGGTTAGTTGGTAATACATCTGGTGTTTTCCGTATGTTATAAATATTAGTTGGGAGATGTATTTGTACAGAAAAATGTTAACTTGTTTGTATACTTTTCTGAATTTTGGTAAAAGCATACTTTAAACTATTTTTTATGGACATTAACTTAGTTTTAGATATGTTTGACATTTGCTATACCTTCACAAATGTTTTTATGTATATTAAAGATAAATCAATAAAGATGATAATTCTCCTTAAAATGTAAGGGTGTTGACCTGATCACATAAATATTAGAATTTCAATTTCACACAATTAGTATCAATAGTTTGTCTCCAAGGCTACTTTCCACATTATCTGATGCATTGTATAGTTGACAGTGAATGAATTATTATTTTAGCTTTGTACACCGTTGTAGTTCAAAATAGCATTATTCTAGCTTTTAACATCCTCAATTATATTGTTTGAATCCTTTAATAGGTTATGCAATGCTGGATTCCTGTGGTGTCCTTTGCTTTTAGTAACTGCACTATTTAACACATTATATCCAATTCTCTTTGTTTTTTTTTGTATTTGCTCTTGCTCAGTTTTTTAGCTATGCTACTTGTCACATCCTTTACCAACTAAACTTCCTATTAATGGTTGTTCCTTCATTATTCTTCAGCTACTGTCTGATTTGATGGCCGCACAAATATTTTGTAAAAAGACACACACTTTCTTTCACTGTTGAGGGATTGTACCACACGTACATAGTTCAACCCAATTAGTCAATGTTGGTATTTGAGTATCCTCTTCTTTCTTCACATCAATCCATTAATCTATAATCTTTTATTCTCTTATCTATCTTCTTCTCAAATACATTTGTTTAATTTGCCTCAATAATAGGAGTTCTGCATTTTCTCACTTGTGACTGTTGTACACTTTGACCCCTTGTATTGTTCCCTTCTAAATGGAAATATTTTGTGTTCCCTGTTAAAAGACTGCTGGATTTTCAAGATCTTTTTTTTGAGATCATCCTTCATGTTCCAAGAAAGAGGCAACCTGTTTAGTCTTTCCTGATAGTATAATGTAACTTTGGTCTTTAGTTCTCTCTCCTCAGGGCAACAGAGCTTTGCCTTCATTACCTTATTAACCCATTTTATTATACTTGGTACTTTATGAGCCACTAAATCATTTTATCCTTCATCTCATTTAGACTATTCTTCTATCACTTACCTATATTGATTTCAATTTGCTAACAACAGTTCTATAAATTTCATAAAGATCATTTGTATTTGGTGGCAATCTTGAATTTTATCTATATCTCTCACCACTTCTCTAATTTGGGTGATTTGATTAATTTTAAAATAAGTATTTTTGAATTTGTCATATACTGTACATAAATTGAAGATATTTAATCCTGACGTCAATCATGTGAAATACTGTAGTAATTTCTGGTTTTGAATCTGAACATCTACTCTTTTAAAAATCTATTCTAATTTGTTTTGCTGGCATGTTTTACATTCTGCCTTACATATTCCCTTACTCCACGTGCTTTGACTGTCTATTTACAACAATATGTGATTCCTTACTCAGGGTTTTTTAAACAGCTGGATATCTGCATTTCCTGTACTTTGTTGTCTTAGTCTTTCTGTTCTTTAATCAAAATAATTTTGAAGATTTATCATCTTTTAAGATTCAATTGTTTTCTCTTTTTGCTAACCAATATACTGCTTTATCTCAATTGCTAAATAAAATTATAACATGTGTGCCACATCTCTGACTATATCGTTTTTTATTATTTCATTAATCATTTTTTAGCATCTGGACATTGCTGGCAATGCCACTATTTATTCCCCTTGAGAAGGTGAACTGCTGCAGTTCACTGGATGAAGTACCCAAGTGTACTGATAGGTAGGGAGTTCTTGGAGTAATGATTGCTACCAATATCCCAGTTTATTTTCATTTATGAACATATTTTTAAAAAATTTGATTAGTTTATCAACTAATCCTCCAATTTTTCTCATTTCCACAATGGAGTCCATACTAGAGCAAACTTTACAATGTTTTGTGTGCAACTGGGGACTGGTTCTGATTGAGACTTAATGCACCTCACATTTGGGATCACAATTACTTGCAACAATTTTTTTTAAAAAGATCGTTTTTTCATCTCACCACTAGTCTTATGGCATTAACATTAAATTTATGATTTTGGACTGTTCTGCAAATGGGAAGATGTTCTTTCTATTTATTACAAATCTGTTCTCATTATTTTCTGCTCCAATGCTAACACATGCATTTCTTTTTGTTATTTTATCATTGTAAGTGAAACATCTCATCCCAGGAACCATTCTAGTCATTCTTTTTAGCCTCCCCTCTATTGCTTCCACTGTAGTGAAGTATTCTATATTGAGCTACTCTAGATGTCGATATACATGTTGTGGAATCACTGTACATGTTGTTGAGTTGATGTATACGCTGTGGAGTCTAATACAAGACTGACACCTCCAGGCTTGCATGCTGGGCTTATATACATCATTGCTTCTGTCACATGGAGAGGAAGTAATGTCATCAATGTCAACAGCCCAGATAAAAAAAACCTGTGTTGGATGCAGGTCAGTTTCCCACCATTTCCACAGCACGTCCGCATTTTGGGAGCTTGTTTGCTTGCTGGTAAGTGGGTCACCACATCACCACCCCTCTTCCCCCCCCAGAACCGGCAATCCTGCTGCGGACTCCTAAAGTTCATATCTTCTTTGTTTGGGTCCCTTCCTCTCCACCAAGGTACCTGAACCTCTACTGGTCTCTCTAGATCCAGATGGGCAGGTTTGAGGTGGTCAATTGCAAAAGCTTCCTCTTTACCTCATGCGCTTTCATGATATCCAAAACTTGTGTCAAACTAATGCATCTTAGTACCTTGAAGGGACCCTTATACAGACACTGGAATGGTGTTTGGTGTGCTCCTTTCAGTATGAAAACGTACTTTCAGTTCTGCAAGTTCTGGGATACATAGGACCTGGCCTGACCATGTGGAGATGTCAGTATGGGTGTGAAAGAACTGAGTTTCTCACGGAGCTTGCTTAGATGCTAAGGGCATCTTCTTCCATCCTTGTGAGTCTGATACAGTTTCTCCTGGAACCATCAGGAGCATGCCGTAGACCAGCTCTGCCAATGAGGAACCTATATCGTCCTTAAGTACTGTTCATATGCCCAAGAGTACCCTCGGCAATTCTTCAACCCAGTTAGGTCCCTGCAGACATACCACAAATGCTGATTTCTAATGCCTGTAGAACCTTTCTACTAGTCCATTGGATTGTGGGTAGTATGCAGTTGTGTGATGCAACTTGGTTCAAAGCAGGGTGGCCATTGCTGACCACAGGCTTGATATGAAATGGGCACCCTGTCAGATATGATGTGTGCTGGCAGACCAAAACGTGCTATCCTGGTGGAAATGAGGGCTCTGGTGCAGGTGTCAGTAGTCATGTCTGCCAGTGGAACTGCCTCTGGCCTCTTCGTGGCCCGATCCACTATAGTGAGAAGAAAACTGGAACCACATGACACCAGCAGGGGGCCAACAATGTCCATGTGTACATGGTCAAACCTCTGATACGTCAACTCAAAATGTTGTAGTGGGGCTTTCGTGTGTTGCTGGACTTTGGATGTCTGGCAATGAGTGCAATTCTTCACCCAATTGCTAACCTGTTTTCGAAGGCTGTCACACAAATCTGTTGGCTACCATCCAAACGGTCATTCTGACCAATGGATGTGCCAACCTGTACCACATCAAATATCTGCCACCTCTAGGCCACCAGAACGATTGAGCGAGGACGACCTGTAGTTTGAGCTCCTCCAGGCCTATTGGAATTTCTTCCAGCTGCAGGTTCAAGTCTCCTGTTCTATAATGCAGAATTTCTTCATCTGCCTGTTGTGCTTTCATGAGCGCAACATAGACCACCCCTTGGGCTAAGATCTGCATGGATTGTAGGGCCAGGTGAGACAGCACATCTGCCATACATTGGCCTTTCCTGAGAGGTGTTTGATGGCCATCGTGCACTCAGAAATATATGATAAATGCCTCTGTTGATGAGCCAACCATGGATCTGATACCTGAGTGAAGTCAAATGTAAGCAGCTTGTGGTCTGTAAAAGCCGTGAAATGTCTCTTCTAGAAAGTACCTGAAATGTTTGATAGCTAGGTACTCAATCAAAACCACAATTCTCAATCAAAAGCACTGTACTAGAGTTCTGGTGATCTTAGGTGCTTGCTAAAGAAAGCCATTGGTTTTCAATGCCTATCAATGAACTGTTCAAGTACCTCTCCGACTACATGACTGGATGCACCCACTGTCAGGGCTGTCGGGACATCCATTCTTGAGTGGACCAGCAATGTAGCATTAGCCAGTGCTTCCTTGGCATTCTTGAATGCTGCCGACAATTCTTCATCCAAAGTGATATTGTAACAGAATATTTGGAGATGTTTTTGGGAGATAAATTGGGAAAAGTAGGGTAGGTGACATACATGAACACACCTTAAAGCAGATCTTATTTGAAATACTTGAGATTTCATATCCACAGTACTTAGCAGAAACTGCAGAATGTCTATGGATTTCACAAGTGGGTGTTTAATAGAATTGACATCATGAATTAATCGACTATTGTCTTTGAAGCCACAGAAAGCAGACAGGCTATCTACTGATACCTTTTTGCAAGGCTTTTGACAATATTGCTCAGAGGTTATTGAAGGGTTCTAGTTTACCTAAAAACAACAGATGAACCCAAAGATTAACTCCTATTGTTTGCTGGGGAGGGTCAATGGTTATGAAGGTGTGAGAGAGAGAAGGACACAGGTTTCCTGGCAGTCAGAGTCTCAGAGAGAGAGAGAGAGAGATAGAGAGAGAGAGAAAGGCAGAAGGGAGTCTTTGTGTGTGACACAGAAAGCTGTAACAAGCCAGGAGAAGCTTGTTGGAACTGAAACAGAAGCTCCAGAGTGGCGGATGGCTGGAAGTGCTATCTGTCTGATGTTTCTCTTGGAATAAGAGGAACAGAAAGGAACTCTGAGATAGCCTGAAAGAAAGAGGTTATCATCTGGAGAACCCTGATGGGGCATGTTTCATCATCAAGAAGTTGAGGTGACTAATGGTGGTACCACAGTTGTGGAAATCCTGGAACATCTCATCTCTCTCTGCAAACCTACAAGAGTCTTCCTGAGTAGTAACTATTTTCCTGGTGAACTTTATACATGTTAAATTCTGTATAAGAATTGCCTGCAACCAGAGAACTTGGAAGAATGAGAAATGAGATTGGACTCTGAACCAAAGAACATTCTTAAATTTACACACACATTACATACATGTGCGCTTAGAATTAGAAGGGGGTTAAGTTAGGTTAGTTAAGCTAATAGCAATAAGTTAAAGTTTGATTCTGTTTTCATGTTTAAAGATAATTAAAAACAACTTTTGTTTAAGTAACCATTTGTCATGGTGAATATTGCTGCTGGGTTTTGGGGTCCACTGGGCTCATAACAATATTGCTTGCCTTACCTGACACCAGAGTGAAGAGGGAGCACTTGATTCAAGTGGTGATAAAAATTCACCATTCCAATGAACTCCTGGAGACCTTTAACTATGCTTAGCTAATGCCTGGATTGCCTTGACCTTTGCCAGTAATGTTTGTCAAATTCTATGACCCAGAAAGTTGATGGTCGCTAACCCGAATTGACACTTAGCCGGTTTGATGGTCAGCCTAAACTCATTCAAATGAGTGAAAAGCTTGCACAGGTGGGAAAAATATTCCTGAAGATTGCAGCTAGTGATAAATATGTCATCTGGGTATATGAAGGTAAAGTCGAGATCGTGTCCCATTCTGTCCATTAAATGTCGGAAAGTCTGTGTGGCATTCTTGAGCCCAAAAAGCATCCTTCAGAACTCAAATAGTCCAAAAGGTGTAATTATAGCACTTTTTGGAATGTCATCCGTGTAGAATGCGATCTCATGATACCCCCTGGTCCAGGTTCACCTGCAGGTTGGATACAAAGTCTTGTAAATGCGGTACTGGATAGTGATCCAGTGTGGTAACCTAATTCAACCTGTGGTAATCACCACAGGGTCTCCATCACCTTGGGTATCATGTGGAGTGGGGATACCCAGGAACGATCAGACTGTTGTACCATACCCATGTCCTCCATCCTTTCAAACAACTCTTTGGCCAGACAAAATTTATTTGGAGGGAGCCTGCAAGCATGGGCATGCAGTGGTGGCTCTTCATTTGTTATGTGGTGCTGTACCTCATGTCATGACATCACTGAGGTGAATTACATCATAATTACTGTGCTGAATTCATTCTTTGAAAGAGCAACAAAGTTTAAATGCGGGATTGGCAGCCTGACCTCACCTAGGATGAAAGTCTGGAAAGTGTTGGCTTGAACAACCCTTTGTCCTCTAGATCAACCAGGAGGCCATGTACTCTGAGAAAATCAGATTCTAGTAGCAGTTGTGAGACTGCAGCCAATGTGAACATCCATGTGAAATTAGTATCACCGAACTGAAGCAGGATTCTACCTGTGTCAAATGTCTGGATAGTACTGCAGTTTGCTGATTTCAATGATGGCCTGGGTTTTCTGTTATGTATCACACTCCAAAGGGGGAACCACACTGATCTCAGTCCCTGTATCCACCAAGAAATGCAGGCCAGAATGCTAATCCCAGATATCTAGAAGGCCACAGCCACTAACAATGGCTGGCACTGGTGTTTCCCTGAAATTCCTAGGGAGGTCAACAGTGGCAAGCTCTGAACCCCATCATTGATTGTAGAAACACCAATAGGTGCTATCTACATTCCATTGTCTCCTAGCCAACTGGTGGTCTGACAACAGATTTGATCAACCCTGCTGCTGGTCTAATATTGGAGTTGCAAGGTCCTGATCCTGTGAGTGGGATCTGGTGACCTGCCCCAAGGATGCCACACTTCCTAGCTTAGCCTACCATAGAATGTCAGCATGGGTCACAACTCTCCGTGGGTAAATGAAATCCTCATCAACCAGCATCATATGGATATCTTCTGACAACTGCTCCAAGAAATACTGCTCAAATATGCTAGTGCGAGCATTTCATTCCTAAGCCATCCAAGTGAAGTAAACAGGCTGCTTGCTCATGTCGGGAGAGGCCAAAGGTCTGGACGAGCAGACTCTTGTGTCATCTACTTGCCCTCCTCTAGAAGCAGCTGCATAAAATCAGAAACTTAGCATGCCTAAGTAAGTGATCCAGAGCACTTATCTCATAGACTGCATAGAATCTGATGTTACCTGCCTCAACTGGAATTGGGCTTCTGCTTGGTCAAACCATACACATGGTTGTGAGTGAAGACCAAAACATTGGCAATTTCAGAGCCACACCATGCATCAAAGAAATATTTTCCATGTTTCAGTATTCTATACTGAGCTACTATAGACAACAGTGTACACATTACCAAGTTGCTGTTTACACTGGTTTACATGCTGGGCTTATATACATCACTGTTCCTGTCACATGGACAGGAAGTGATGTCATCAGCCCAGATAAAAACCTGTGTTGGATGCAGGTTAGTTTCTTGCATTTTCCACAGTATGCCCACCATTTTGGGAGCCGGTAAGCTTGCTGGTAAGTGGGTCAGCACACCACAACACTTTCCCAATGTGTGGTCACAAGAACTGAATTCAGTACCCAAGCTGAAACTTAATCAGTATTTTACATGGTTCAAAATAACCTCTTTATACTCTCATTCTCTTTATGAAGCCCAGGATGACATGCACTCTATGAAATGCTTTGCATGCCTTCTCTAAAGATGTGCACTCAGATCTCTCTTCTGTCATTGCTTCAGTATTTTACTGTTGAGTACCTTCTCTCTTGTTCTTCAAATGTACCAAGCACTCTACTTTTTCCTGCTTTGTATTATTTCCACACATGAATTTGTGAAGATTGTTAAGACTTAATTTATTTAATCTTAATTTTTTTGATAATTCAATTCAACCTTCTTGCTCTATCTTTCTTTGGCTTGGCTTCGCGGATGAAGATTTATGGAGGGGTATGTCCACGTCTGCTGCAGGCTCGTTGGTGACTGACAAGTCCGATGCGGGACAGGCAGGCACGGTTGCAGTGGTTGCAAAGGAAAATTGGTTGGTTGGGGTTGGCTCTATATGTTATATCAATTAAATCTCGGGATCTCGAACAGAACTTCCACAAATGCTAAACTGAGATGAGAACAAGTGGGAAGAAAAATATTGTAAGTTTTAAAATAATAAGTGGATTCTAGGTATCATTTTTGAGAAGTTTCTGGAGTCATAATATGAAGAAATTTAAAACATAATGGGGATAAGGGAGGGATTAAAACTGAATTATTTAAAATTCAGCATCTAAACATATTTAGTTTTTAAGGATGAAATTTCTCTGAACAAATGTCAAGTGTGGAGGTTCACATGGATAGATTTATGAGGGAAATACAAAGTTATTTGAAGACCAAAATTCCATATGTACTGGCATGTTATCAAATCAGACTTGTTTATCAAATATACCAAGAAATATTCATTCAGAGCAAGGTATTAGAGGGAAAGAACAGTGAATTTTTTTCCATTTTGGGTGTATTTTAATAGATTTTAAGATTCTTTTGAATAAATTACATGTTGTTTCATTGCTTTTATTGAGTTAAAAAAACTCAGTTGTGTTTTAAAAAAAATATCAGGAGCTAAAACAGGCTGGTAAGCTATTAAAAATCAAAATATACATGGAAAAAAAAGTAGACGAAGTGCAGGATTTATGATAAATGGTCTACAATGGACTTTAATTTGTTCTTCCCAAATCTCATATATAAATTGTTTCTGAATAATGATGCATGTCAATATAAAGATTTCTTAGTTTTTTATTCTGCTAAATAGGAAAAAAAACTTACTGATTAAAATAATGTAAAATAACTCAGATAATTCTATTCATTGTGTTGCATTTGTGCAATGGAACTTTTTAATTTCCCTTTTTTTGGAAGGAATCATTTGTGTTTCACCCTTAACCACTAAAACCTAATAACCATCTCCTGTAGCTGCGGGCTACTCAAAAGAAGATGCCCTCACGCACCCGCATTGTAATCAGGTTAAGCTCTGAGTTTATTAGGGCACAGGCCCAACTTTTATACTTGCACTGTTCCAGCCATGACCCCCCCTTGACTGACGTCACAACATACATAACAAAAGTGGGTTTCCTGCTCTCAGGTACTGTCCTGCAATGCCTTTCTTCCCCACACGTTGTCCCTGTCTGTTGGCTGTCCAGCAAGGCCAGTGCCATGTTGGGCCATGTTGGCCTTTAAGCTGCCCTTGACATTCATCTGTCAGTTTGCTTGTTGGGGTCAGTGCTGCTGCATGGGCTGCTGGCCTTTGCTTGCGCTCACTGCACAGAGCGTCAACTTGATCACCACAGCGGCTGGCTGCCACACTCTAATCTTGTGAACTATAAATTAGTTTCATTTATTGTTTGAAAATTGATGTAATGGTTTTGAGTTCAATTGTCAAGTCAAGTTTATTGTCATCTGATTGCACAAGTACAACTTGATGAAACAGCAGTGTCAAGTCCTTGGAACAAAACACACAACCAGACATAACACACAAACAAACAAACAATGCATATGCAGGACAAAAATTCTTATAAATAGATAGAAAGATAGATAAATATTGTTCCTTAAATATGAGAGTCTCAAATGGTTAGTGTGAATGGTTCCTTTGGTTGTTCAGCATTTGGCCACCCTGCCTGTGGGAAGAAGCTGTTCCTCAGCCTGGTAGTGCTAGCTGATACTCCTGTATCTCTTTCCCGATGGGAACAGCTGAAAGATGTCAGTGGGTTGCAGAGGGTCCCTCTTCAGACAACGTTCCCGGTAGATCATGTTGATGGTGGTGGGGGAGGGGGAGGGAGACTCCAATGATCCTCTCAGCCACTCATGGTCCTGTGGATTGACCTCCGAACCACAATAGACAATAGGAACTGGAGTAGGCCCTTCGGCCCGTCGAGGCAGCACCGCCATTTTACAGATCATGGCTGATCACGACCATCAGTACCCCTTTCTAGCCTTATCCCCATTACCCTTAACTCCCTTGCCCACTAGAGTCTTATCTAACTCTCTTTTGAACATAATCAGCGAATCTGCCTCTACCACCCTCTGTGGCAGCAACCATACCACACTGATGCAGCTGGCCAAGAGGCTTGAGAGATAGCTCCTAAAAAAGGTTGATGTATAACATATTCCAAAATCTGAAGAAATGGAAAAGAAATAATACCCTTGTATCTATATTACATTTGTATGCAGTTTGAAACACAAAGATGCCAGCTGTTATGCCACTCATTTTCTTGTTTGCGTTTCATTTTGTTTCTCTAATTCCTAATCCTGATTCTTAAAATTTCTCACGTTTAATCATGAACAGATTAAATTTGTGTTAATTGAGCTTGACTGTAGTTAGTTATATTCCAGTTGGTCTCAATATCTTCGGCTTTCTAGGGAAGATATGAGATTACCAGTTCTGTCTCTGTATCAAAACTTGCTTGGGGCAGAATACAGTAATTTGTTACTAATCACATATTACCAATTTTTAAAATATTTTTAATTCTGTTATAATGATGAAAAGAGATATTTTGAAACTTTTGAAATGGTTATTTTAGTATGAGCTGTTGGAAATACCATTATACTTAGGAGTGTGGTTGAACAGAGGGACCTTGGGGTTCAAATTCATACATCCCTCAAGGTCGTTGCGCAGGGTGATTGGCAAGGGCCAATGGGATTTCATTCATAGGGGGATTGAGCTGGAGTCGAGGTCATATTGCAACTCTACAACTCTCTAGTGAGACCACACTATTGTGTTCAGTTCTGGTCATCTCATTAGAGGAAGGATGTGGAAGCTATGGTGAGGGTGCAGAAATTACCAGGATGTTGCCTGGATTGGAAAATAAGTCTTATGACGCAAAGTTAGCAGAGCTGGAACTTTTCTCTTTGGAACATAGAAGGATGAGAAGAGATAATAGAGTTCTACAAAATTATGAGAGGCATAGATAGGATGGACAGATGGCACATTTTTCCCAGGGCAGGATTAGCAAACATCAGAGGACTTATGTACAAAGTGAGGAGAGGGAAATTTAGGGGAGTTATAAGAGGTAAGTTTTTTTTTATACAAGAGTTGTGAGTGGCTGGAATGCCTTGCCAAGGGTGATGGTGGATGCTGAAACATTAGGGGCAATGAAGAGACTCTTAGTCAAGCACATGGATGGAAGGAAAATCTAGGGTTACAAGATGGGGAGAGTTTAGTATTTTATTAATGAATATATAGACCGGCACAACATCAAGGGCTGAAGAGCCTGAACCGTGCTGTAAATTGTGCCAACAGTTTTTCATGAAGGTTTTGTAATTTTTTTGGCCCATGCAATTTTATTTGAAAGAGTTGGTTGAAATTTAAAATTTGGTGATATGTATAATATTTACTTTGGCCAGTATTTCTTGGAGTAGTAATTTGGACCAATGTGTTGTAATAAACTTCAGAACTTATCTGAAGATTATAATTCCAAACAATGTATTGCTCTCAGTCAATTGCATTGTGGAATTTAAAGATGAGAAGCAGTGCCTGCATTTGAGTTGATATTTGAATTGAATTGTTTATTGTCATGTGCACAAAGACACAGTGAAAAAGTTTGTTTTGCCCTGCAATCTGGAGGTTTGTATTTTCAAGCTTGTCTATCTTCTGCCAGACAGAAGTGGGGGAGGAGTGAGTATGACCAAGGTTAGATGGATCCTTTAATGTATTGGCAGGTTTCCCAAGAAAAAGAAGGTATGTTCAGAGTCGTTGGAGGGGAGGTTGATTTGTGTGAGAGATTAAACTGAGTTCACAACTGTCTGCAGTTTCTTTCTTTTTTTTTGTGCACTATTATTTTAATTTTTTTATTTATTATTGTTGTAAGATGTTTATAATATGAATATTTTCACTATGATACTGCGACAAAACACTGAATTTCATGCAATAAATTCTGATTCTGATTCTCTACTATATGTGGTGATACAACCACTACACCGGCTGCCCTCCTACCGGCCTCCTGCAGGGGGCAACCACTGTACCTGCAGGTAGGTAACCTGGGAGGCTGGCCCCACCTGCCCGCGCTGTCAATCACCGACCCGTATAAAGACTCGAGCCGACCCCTTTGGAAGCAGCCAGGCACGTGGAGCCAGGGGCTACAGAGACCTGGTGTGTGCAAGTTTACACTGATTTTTAAAAAAAAAATTTATTTTTCACACCATAAATCACATTAACCATGGTACACACTTTTTCCTTTTCACACATATACAGTGCCATTTTCTCCCTCCCCTCCCTCCTCCCATCCCACCCTCCCTACCTCCCCCCTCCTGTCCATTTAAGGTATACAATCTAGGATACATTAAACCAGTCAGACAATGTTGTCATTCAATAAAAATACACCAGAAATTCTACTGAGTCCATTCTTTTCATTTCCTTTTCCTTCCGTTAACTTAGGTAATGATTGTCCCCGGTAGGTTTTCGCTGTTGTATTTAATGTAAGGCTCCCATATTTGTTCGAATATTTCAATATTATTTCATAAACTATATGTTATTTTTTCTAATGGAATACATTTATTCATTTCTATATACCATTGTTGTATTTTCAAATTATCTTCCAATTTCCAGGTTGACATAATACATTTTTTTGCTACGGCTAGAGCTATCTTAACAAATCTTTTTTGTGCATCCTCCAAATCAATTCCAAATTCTTTGTTTTTTTTGTTACTTAGGAGGAAGATCTCTGGATTCTTTGGTATATTGTTTTCTGATATTTTATTTAATATCTGATTTAGATCTTCCCAAAATTTTTTTATTTTCTCACATGTCCAGATTGCATGAATTGTTGTTCCCATTTCTTTTTTACATCGAAAACATCTATCAGATACTGTTGGGTCCCATTTATTTAACTTTTGAGGTGTAATGTATAGCCTGTGTATCCAGTTATATTGTATCATATGTAACCTCGTATTTATTGTATTTCTCATCGTTCCGGAGCATAGCTTCTCCCATGTTTCCTTTTTTATCTTTATATTTAAAACTTGTTCCCATTTTTGTTTAATTTTACCATTTGTTTCCTCATTCTCCTTTTCTTGCAGTTTAATATACATATTTGTTATAAATCTTTTGATTAACATTGTATCTGTAATCACATATTCAAGGTTACTTCCCTCTGGCAAACTCAAACTGCTTCCTAATTTATCCTTCAAGTAGGATCTCAATTGGTAATATGCCAGCGCTGTATCTTGAGTTATATTGTACTTATCTTTCATTTGTTCAAAGGATAAGAATCTATTTCCTGAAAAACAATTTTCTATTCTTTTAATCCCTTTTTTTCCCCATTCTCTAAAGGAAAGGTTATCTATTGTAAAAGGGAGTAACTTGTTTTGCGTCAACATTAGTTTTGGTAATTGATAATTTGTTTTATTTCTTTCGACATGAATCTTCTTCCAAATATTGAGGAGATGATGTAATACTGGAGAACTTCTATGTTGTACCAATTTTTCATCCCATTTATATAATGTGTGTTCAGGTATCTTTTCCCCTATTTCATCTAATTCTAATCTCGTCCAATCTGGCTTTTCCCTTGTTTGATAAAAATCTGATAGGTATCTTAATTGTGCGGCTCTATAATAATTTTTAAAATTTGGCAGTTGTAAGCCTCCTTGTTTATACCATTCTGTTAATTTATCTAGTGCTATCCTCGGATTCCCCCCTTTCCATAAAAATTTCCTTATTATTTTCTTTAACTCCTTGAAGAATTTCTCTGTCAGTTGTATTGGCAATGCCTGAAATAAGTATAATATCCTTGGAAAAATGTTCATTTTAATACAGTTTATCCTTCCTATTAGTGTTAGTGGTAAATCTTTCCAATGCTCTAAATCGTCCTGTAATTTTTTCATTAGTGGATAATAATTGAGTTTATATAGTTGGCCGAGATTTTTGTTTATTTGTACACCTAGGTATCTTATTGCTTGCATTTGCCATCTAAATGGTGATTCCTTCTTAAATTTTGAGAAATCCGCATTATTCATAGGCATTGCTTCACTTTTATTTACGTTTATCTTGTAACCCGACACTTCTCCATATTCCTTCAGTTTCTTATATAATTCTTTTATTGATAGTTCTGGTTCTGTTAAGTACACTATAACATCATCCGCAAATAAACTGATTTTATATTCCTTGTCTTTTATTTTTATTCCTTTTATATTATTATCTGTTCTTATCAATTCTGCTAGTGGTTCTATAGCTAACGCAAACAATAAAGGTGATAGTGGGCATCCCTGCCGTGTTGACCTGCTTAAGTTAAATTGCTTTGATACATGTCCATTTACTGTCACTTTCGCTAAAGGTCCCTTATATAATGCTTTAATCCAATTAATATACTTCTCCGGTAAACTGAATTTTTGCAATACTTTGAACAAATAATTCCATTCTACTCTGTCAAAGGCCTTCTCTGCGTCTAAAGCAACTGCTACTGTAGGTACTTTATTCCCTTCTACTGCATGAATTAAGTTAATAAATTTACAAATATTGTCTGTTGTGCATTTTTTTTTGATAAATCCAGTTTGGTCTAAATTTACCATTTTCGGTACATACTCTGCTAATCTGTTTGCTAATAGTTTAGCTATTATCTTATAATCTGTGTTAAGTAAAGATATTGGTCTATATGACGCTGGTGAGAGTGGATCTTTCCCTTGCTTTAGTATTACTGTAATTATTGCTGTTTTACATGAATCTGGTAAGCTTTGTGTTTTATCAATCTGGTTGATTACTTCCAGGAGGGGCGGAATTAATAAGTCTTTAAATGTTTTGTAGAATTCTATTGGGAATCCATCCTCTCCTGGTGTCTTATTATTTGGTAATTTTTTTATTTTCTCTTGTATTTCTACTATTCCAAATGGCTCTGTTAATTTATTTTGTTCCTCTATTTGTAGTTTTGGTAGTTCAATTTTAGTCAGAAATTCATCTATTTTCCCTTCTTTCCCTTCGTTTTCAGTTCTGTATAATTGTTCATAGAATTCTCTAAAGTTTTCCTTAATTTCTTTTGGATTATATGTAATTTGTTTGTCTTTTTTCCTTGATGTCAATACCATTTTCTTAGCTTGTTCTGTCTTAAGCTGCCATGCTAGGATTTTGTGTGTTTTTTCACCTAGTTCATAATATTTCTGTTTTGTCTTCATTATATTCTTCTCCACCTTATATGTTTGTAGTGTTTCATATTTTATTTTTTTATCCGCCAATTCTCTTCTTTTAGTTGTATCTTCCTTCATTGCTAATTCTTTTTCTATATTTACTATTTCCCTTTCCAACTGCTCTGTTTCCTGATTATAGTCCTTCTTCATCTTGGTTACATAACTTATTATTTGCCCTCTAATGAATGCTTTCATTGCATCCCATAGTATAAACTTATCTTCCACTGATTCCGTATTTATTTCAAAATACGTTTTTATTTGTTTTTCAATAAATTCTCTAAAATCCTGCCTTTTAAGTAACATGGGGTTTAATCTCCATCTATACATTCTGGAGGGATGTCCTCTAACTTTACTGTCAATATTAAGGGTGAATGGTCCGATAGTATTCTAGCTTTATATTCTGTTTTTCTTACTCTATCTTGCATACGAGCTGATAACAAAAATAGGTCTATTCTTGAGTATGTTTTATGTCTAGCCGAGTAATATGAATATTCCTTTTCCTTTGGGTGTTGTTTCCTCCATATATCCAAAAGTTGCATTTCTTCCATCGATTTAATTATAAATTTGGTTACTTTGTTCTTTCTGTTAATTTTTTTCCCAGTTTTGTCCATATTTGAATCCAAATTCACGTTGAAATCCCCTCCTATTAATATGTTCCCTTGCGTATCTGCTACTTTCAAAAAGATATCTTGCATAAACTTTTGATCTTCTTCGTTAGGTGAATATACATTGAGTAGATTCCAAAACTCCGAATATATCTGACATTTTATCATTACATATCTCCCTGCTGGATCTATTATTTCCTCTTCTATTTTAAATGGCACATTTTTACTAATTAATATAGCTACTCCTCTTGCTTTTGAATTATACGATGCTGCTGTTACGTGTCCTACCCAATCTCTCTTTAATTTCTTGTGCTCCAATTCAGTTAAATGTGTTTCTTGCACAAATGCTATATCAATTTTTTCTTTTTTCAGTAAATTTAGCAGTTTCTTCCTTTTAATTTGGTTATGTATTCCATTAATATTTAAAGTCATATAGTTCAACGTAGCCATTTTATACTTTCTTTATCTTCCCTTTCCGTTTCTCCATCATTATCTTTCCTTCTTATCCATTTCTGTTTTCTTGTTTTAAACCCTTTATAAGACAACATTCCTAAAACATCAAACATTTTCCTTATTCTCCTATTTAAAACATCTTTAGCCCCAATCTCCCCTTCCCCTCCTGAGTTGTCCTTTATCCCTTGTCGGACAACTACATCTCCCCTCTCCATTTGGATTTGCGAATTCACTCGCAAGCGTCAGCTGATTTTGCAGTGACCGCAACTCCTCCCCACCCAGCACCCCCCAGAAAAGATTTCACTTTTCATATGTAACAAAGGTCACTCTTTTAGTTCCCTCCTTATTCCCTCTATTCCATTTCCTTCCCTTATTAATTCTTGTCTATACTATCTATATTTTCCTCTAAATACGGATACATTCATGTATGCACATTATACATATACACACATATACCTCTTTACCCACATACATATAAATCGTGGTCATTTTCACTCTTATTACATATCTTCATCTCTCTGGTTGTTTTGTAGTTGTTCTGCAAATTTCCTTGCTTCCTCTGGATCCGAGAATAGTTTTTTTTTCCATAAGATCATTTTCGATGTATTGAACTCCTTTCTCTTCTTCAGGAGTTCAAAACTTGTATGTCTTTTTAGTTCTCAGTCTTTTGTACTCTCGTTACACGTCTTCATCCCTCAGTCTATTTTGTAATTGTTCTGTAAATTTTCGTGCTTCCTCTGGATCCGAGAATAGTCTGTTTTGTTGTCCTGGAATAAATATTTTCAATACCGCTGGATGCTTTAGTATAAATTTATACCCTTTCTTCCATAAAATCGCCTTTGCTGTATTGAACTCCTTTCTCTTCTTCAGGAGTTCAAAACTTATATCTGGATAAATGAAGATTTTTTGCCCTTTGTACTCCAGTGGCTTGTTGCCCTCTCTTACTTTTTCCATTGTCTTCTCCAGTACCTTTTCTCTTGTAGTATATCTTAGGAATTTTACTAAAATAGATCTTGGCTTTTGTTGTGGTTGTGGTTTAAAGGCCAATGCTCTATGTGCCCTTTCTATTTCCATTTCTTGCTGTAGTTCTGGACATCCTAGGATCCTGGGGATCCAATCTTTTATAAACTCTCTCATATTCTTGCCTTCTTCATCTTCCTTAAGGCCCACTATCTTTGTTATTTCTTCTGTTATAATTTTCCATTATATCTATTTTCTGAGCTAACAGTTCTTTTGTCTCTATAACTTTTTTATTAGATTCCTCTAATTTCTTTTTTAAGTCCTCTACCTCCATTTCTACTGCTGCTTCCCGCTCTTCCATCTTGTCCATTCTCTTTCCCATTTCTGTTAATGTCATATCTATTTTATTAATTTTCTCTTCTGTATTGTTTATTCTTCTTCTTAAATCATTAAATTCTTGCGCTTGCCATTCTTTAAATGACTCCATGTATTCTTTAATAAGAGAAAGTATATCCTTTATCTTGCCTTTCCCTTCTTCTATTTCACTGTACTCTTCCTCTTCCTCTTCTTCTTCCTCTGGGTTGGCCATCTGTTGTTTCTTTGTTGCCCTTTTCTTCTCTTCTTTCTTGTTTTCGTTGTCTTCTATGTTCTCCTCTTGCTGCAGGTGTTCTGCAGTTGTCATTGCCGGCTGTGGAGATCGACTCCCCAGCTGGTTACCCCTCCTGTCGGTGTGTTTTTATGCATGCGCATCGCGCATGCGCGGTTGCGCACTTTTACTCGGCTCAGCGAGCCATTTTTGTAGTCCACTTTCTACCGACCTGAGGGAGCGGGTTTCTCTCTCCACCGCGGGCCTCTTCGAACAGGTAAGGCCTTCTCCTTCTTCTTCCGTTGTCTTCTCTTCCTCTCTTCTTACCGTTGATTTCGATTTTTCTTTTTTCGTCGCCATCTTCTTTCCACCTTTATACTCACTTTTCTTTAATTTTTATTTTTGTGCCTTTGTGTTTTCCTTTGTTTTTTCCGACTTTTCTGGAGAGGGCTGGAGTTCACCGTCCGGCCACTACTCCATCACGTGACTCCTCGTCTGCAGTTTCTTGATGTCTTGGGCAAAAGAATTCCTGTAGCAAGCTGTGATTCATCAGGAAAAGATACTTTCAATGGTGCATAAGTAAAAATTGGTAAAAGACCTTGGGGATGTCAAATTTCCTTAGGCTTCAAAGGAAGTAGAGTTATTGGTCTGTTTTCTTGATCATAGATGGATGTGGTTGGACCAGGGCAGGTTGTTGGATATACTTCGAAGAAATTAAAGCTCTCCACCATTGATATATATGTGATACACATGCACACACACACACAGCCCCTCCCTGCAAATTTTGCCTCCCCCCCTCCCATCCACAACCATTTTCTCAACAGTGACCATTTCTTTTGTTTTGCTGATATTTCGGGTCAGGTGTTATGCTGATACTATGCCACTCAGCTCTCTATCCTTTACTTGTACTTCATCTTGTCATATTTTGCGATCTGATTTGTAGATGGAGTTAGAGAAGTATTTTCAGAAAATTTTAATTTTAGGTTATTGTATAGTATTTGATGGGATGCCATTTTAAACAGGAGGAGAAAAATTATATTGTGGTAAATGAAATATGCAGGTTGCAGCTTGATGAGAATGCAATTATTAATTGTGACCTTGTGGAAGGTTTTTGTTAGTTCTCAAGAAATATTATGAACGTTGTTGCTTTATGCCTGATGCTCAATTTATTCAATGCCAGATATCCTACTAACTTTTCCACTAAGGAAACTCATTGAGTCTCTTTAAACTACTGTGTATCTCTATTTGGTTCTGTTTGTAATTGGAATTCTTGTTTTTCCTTGACATTTATTTCCTTTCAGTAGTTTCTTATTATGTTTAAAATGTCACTTCCTCATTGTTCTTTCTTCATAAAATGACTTCATAATTCCTTATCTGTACTTGTAGTGTATGGTTTTGTATTCCAATGTGCATAGTTAACTTGAGCATAAGTTACAAATGTTTCATTGCATTTATGCAACTGGACCTATTTCAATATATAATTACAAATGCATTTATAATAACTGCTTAAAAAAATGCCATTCATGTCTTACCTCTGTGTGAGGCTTAACTTCCTGATGTGGCTTGCAGCATGCTTCGTGTTTTGAGACTCTTATCTTCCAAGTTCTTGAAAGATAACTGTAGGACTTCCTTGTATTTGCAGTATTAGTTACCACCATCTGCCATGTTACCTTAACTTCCAAAGCAGGACTGTATCTTTGACATCTAATTGCCTTTGGTGAGATTGTATTTTGGGATATTTTAATGAGTTTCTTTTTACAACCGTTTTGGCTCACTTCATATCAGCAGATCCTGTTTCTGCCACAAACTCGAAGTGCAGCACAATGATTTTCCACTCTTATTGTAATGTTTGTGCCCTCAGGACATACATGCTCTCAATTTGTGGCATGGTTAGTAAGTGGGTTGGAATCTGGCACAGTCTTTGAGGAGTTTGGACATTCTCTCTGAAAATGTCAGTTGCTTCTGATTGCTCTAGTTTCTTCCCACCCTCCAAAATTCATATGGAGTTTGTGGGTTAATTAGTGTATTTGAGCAGCACAGGATTCTGGGTATGCAGAGCCTGTTTCTCTGCTGTATCTATAAAATAAAAAAAATATCAGCCAGGAAATAATAGTAGTAACGTGGCTCTCACCTACTCATGGATAGGTGGTCTTCAGAGATGAACGGCTGCATCCCACTTGAAAAGGTCACATACAATTTCAGGAAGAGATATAACACCTTCCTAAAAATCTGACAGCCTTATTTAAAGCATATACGTACCTCATTGGTGCCAATCGCTGCTGGCTAGCCAGTAAACCTCTATAAAGGTTTTAGGAGAAGGCCACTCCGATATAAAACCTACGACCCAAGGACCTCGCTGCCACGTCCCAGCTTGCTTGGCCACGGCACACGAACCATGGGTGTAAAGGGTGGGGCCAGTACTGCGCGCACTGCACTCCACCTAAAAGCTCCTTTGCGCAGGCCCGAGGACAGGTCCACGTCCTCCCCCTCAACGTCCTCCCCCTCCACGTCCTCCCCCTCCACGTCCTCCCCCACAAAAGATGCTCACAAACTCAAGCTAGCATGCTGGAACATCAGAACCATGCTAGATAAGACTGACAGCCATCGACCTGAACGTCGGTCTGCCCTCATTGCACATGAACTCCTCAGACTTGACATCGACATAGCCGCTCTCAGTGAAGTCCGCCTGGCAGATGTAGGCAGCTTCCAAGAACGCGGCGCGGGCTACACACTCTACTGGTCTGGCAAGCCTTCGGATGAACGACGCCTATCTGGTGTAGGCTTCATGGTCAAGAGCTTCATTGCCTCCAAACTCGAAAACCTTCCGACAGGCCTCTCGGACCGAATCATGTCCATGCGACTCCCACTTCAAAACAAGCGTCACATCACCCTCATCAGTGTCTATGCTCCAACCCTCCAGGCGGAACCAGCAGAAAAGAACAAGTTCTACACCGACCTGCGCAACCTCATCCAACGTACCCCTACAGCCGACAAGGTTGTCATCCTGGGCGACTTCAACGCTCGTGTCGGCAAAGACTCAGAAACCTGGCCAGGAATCCTGGGCAAGCATGGCGTCGGCAAGTGCAACGACAATGGGCGCCTCCTGTTGGAGCTCTGCGCAGAACAGCGGCTTGTCATTACAAACACCCTTTTTCAGCAGAGGGACAGCCTTAAGACCACCTGGATGCATCCCCGATCCAAACACTGGCACCTCCTGGACTACATCCTGGTGCGAGAAAGTGACAAACGAGATGTGCTCCACACCAGGGTCATGCCTAGCGCGGAATGCCACACTGACCACCGGCTGGTTCGCTGCAAGCTCAACCTTCACTTCAAGCCAAAGCCCAGGAACAATAAAGCCCCCAGAAAGAGGTTCAATGTTGGAAAACTGCAGTCAGACGAAGCGAGAGGAAACTTCCAGGCAAACCTCAAAGCAAAGCTCGACGTTGCAACCCGCCTCACGGACCCGTCCCCTGAAACCTTCTGGGATCAGTTGAAGACTACCATACTGCAATCCACTGAAGAGGTACTGGGCTTCTCCTCCAGGAAAAACAAGGACTGGTTTGACGAAAACAGCCAGGAAATCCAGGAGCTGCTGGCAAAGAAGCGAGCTGCCCACCAGGCTCACCTTACAAAGCCGTCCTGTCCAGAGAAGAAACAAGCCTTCCGTCGCGCATGCAGCCATCTTCAGCGCAAACTCCGGGAGATCCAAAATGAGTGGTGGACTAGCCTCGCCAAACGAACACAGCTCAGCGCGGACATTGGCGACTTCAGGGGTTTCTACGAGGCTCTAAAGGCTGTGTACGGCCCCTCACCCCAAGTCCAAAGCCCGCTGCGCAGCTCAGACGGCAAAGTCCTCCTCAGCGACAAGATCTCCATCCTCAACCGATGGTCAGAACACTTCCAATCTCTTTTCAGTACCAACCGCTCAGTCCAAGATTCCGCCCTGCTCCAGCTCCCTCAACAGCCCCTAAGGCTAGAGCTGGATGAGGTTCCCACCCTGGATGAGACATATAAGGCAATCGAACAACTGAAAAGTGGCAAAGCAGCAGGTATGGATGGAATCCCCCCAGAAGTCTGGAAGGCTGGCGGCAAAACTCTGCATGCCAAACTGCATGAGTTTTTCAAGCTTTGTTGGGACCAAGGTAAACTGCCTCAGGATCTTCGTGATGCCACCATCATCACCCTGTACAAAAACAAAGGCGAGAAATCAGACTGCTCAAACTACAGGGGAATCACGTTGCTCTCCATTGCAGGCAAAATCTTCGCTAGGATTCTACTAAATAGAATAATACCTAGTGTCGCTGAGAATATTCTCCCAGAATCACAGTGCGGCTTTCGCGCTAACAGAGGAACCACTGACATGGTCTTTGCCCTCAGACAGCTCCAAGAAAAGTGTAGAGAACAAAACAAAGGACTCTACATCACCTTTGTTGACCTCACCAAAGCCTTCGACACCGTGAGCAGGAAAGGGCTTTGGCAAATACTAGAGCGCATCGGATGTCCCCCAAAGTTCCTCAACATGATTATCCAACTGCACGAAAACCAACAAGGTCGGGTCAGATACAGCAATGAGCTCTCTGAACCCTTCTCCATTAACAATGGCGTGAAGCAAGGCTGTGTTCTCGCACCAACCCTCTTTTCAATCTTCTTCAGCATGATGCTGAACCAAGCCATGAAAGACCCCAACAATGAAGACGCTGTTTACATCCGGTACCGCACGGATGGCAGTCTCTTCAATCTGAGGCGCCTGCAAGCTCACACCAAGACACAAGAGAAACTTGTCCGTGAACTACTCTTTGCAGATGATGCCGCTTTAGTTGCCCATTCAGAGCCAGCTCTTCAGCGCTTGACGTCCTGCTTTGCGGAAACTGCCAAAATGTTTGGCCTGGAAGTCAGCCTGAAGAAAACTGAGGTCCTCCATCAGCCAGCTCCCCACCATGACTACCAGCCCCCCCACATCTCCATCGGGCACACAAAACTCAAAACGGTCAACCAGTTTACCTATCTCGGCTGCACCATTTCATCAGATGCAAGGATCGACAATGAGATAGACAACAGACTCGCCAAGGCAAATAGCGCCTTTGGAAGACTACGCAAAAGAGTCTGGAAAAACAACCAACTGAAAAACCTCACAAAGATAAGCGTATACAGAGACGTTGTCATACCCACACTCCTGTTCGGCTCCAAATCATGGGTCCTCTACCGGCACCACCTACGGCTCCTAGAACGCTTCCACCAGCATTGTCTCCGCTCCATCCTCAACATCCATTGGAGCGCTCACACCCCTAACGTCGAGGTACTCGAGATGGCAGAGGTCGACAGCATCGAGTCCACGCTGCTGAAGATCCAGCTGCGCTGGATGGGTCACGTCTCCAGAATGGAGGACCATCGCCTTCCCAAGATCGTATTATATGGCGAGCTCTCCACTGGCCACCGTGACAGAGGTGCACCAAAGAAAAGGTACAAGGACTGCCTAAAGAAATCTCTTGGTGCCTGCCACATTGACCACCGCCAGTGGGCTGATAACGCCTCAAACCGTGCATCTTGGCGCCTCACAGTTTGGCGGGCAGCAGCCTCCTTTGAAGAAGACCGCAGAGCCCACCTCACTGACAAAAGGCAAAGGAGGAAAAACCCAACACCCAACCCCAACCAACCAATTTTCCCTTGCAACCGCTGCAATCGTGTCTGCCTGTCCCGCATCGGACTGGTCAGCCACAAACGAGCCTGCAGCTGACGTGGACTTTTTACCCCCTCCATAAATCTTCGTCCGCGAAGCCAAGCCAAAGAGAAATTATTGTGTTTCCATATGTTTTACTGTAGGCACTGACAATGGGGTGATTTTTTTTGTTTCTTTTTCTTTGTATTTTCCCTGTTTAATAGGACTTGTATAGAGGGGAGGGGTGGAGGGATGGAGGGATGGGTTCTCTTGATGTTTTGTATTTGGTATGATTGTTGATTTAAAATGATAAATAAAATATTGCAAAAAAAAACTATTTTAACTGTACTTGCATCTCTAGAAGACAATTCAGAAGAGGTATTATTCACACAAAGCACTTGATCTTGGCTGAGATTCCAAATGAACTAACAGGATTTATTTTCAATATTTTAAGTAGATGGCTACAGAATGACAAGCTACGATGCAATAACTGGAATGCAAGACATAATTTAAATCTATCCTTTGTCCTTCATGACAAAGTACTCTCAAGGATTCAGATTTTGTCAAATTTTCTCCCGTAATAACTTGTCATTCTTTTGTCATTTTTTTCTTGCACAAGTTTAAGTAACTCCTTTGTGTTTCAATGGCCTTGATTGTATATTCAATAGCTTAATATTTTCTTTTGAATCTGCATTCATTGGCAAGCATGAATGCTTTCTTTCTGTTTGGAGATGAAGACAGTTTTTGGTTGTTGCTAATCTCATTGCATCATGCACATCTTTGAAATTTTTCATGTTTGCATAACAGTTTCCCCCCCCCCCCACCCCCCAACACCCCCAAGTATCACAAGTATACATTCAGACAATAAAACTCCTCCTCCTCCAAAATAGGGCAATGTCAATACTATAAAAACAACCATTAATTCACAACTGTTAACAAAAAAAGTCCCATGATACATAGTGTTGTATTTACAGACATAATTTAATAACAATACATAAACAGATATTGGGATAGCCAGGCCTGCTTTAGAAGGAAAGTTGAAGAAAGCATTATGGAAACACTTCGGAAATTTGTCGTTTTAATGTGATCTGTGTCAGACTCTAAAATATCTATCCATATGTTTGTACTTCTGCATCATTTCTGATTATTATAGCGTTTCCCTTTCAATATTGTTACGAGCCCAGAGGACCCCAAAACCCAGCAGCAATAGATATTCACCAAGACAAATGGTTACTTAAACAAAAGTTTCTTTTAATTATCTTTAAATATGAAAACAGAATCACACTTTCATTTATCACTATTGACTTAACTAATCCAACTTAACCCCCTTCTTAATTCTAAGCGCATGTGTAGGTAATGTGTGTGTAAGTTCAGAAAAGTTATTTGATTCATAGTCCAATCTCACTTCTCATGCCTCCGTTCATTGGTTGCAGGCAATTCTTGTACTGTGCATAGAATTTAACATTTATAAAGTTCACCAGGCTTTGGTGCTTGAAAGGTAATAGTTACCGCTTAGAAAGGTTCTTGTCAGTTTTCAGAGATAGATTTGTTGTACGCTGGACACCCACAACTAATTTTCTAAATCAGCCACTTCAGTGTCTTGCCGAAGAAACTTGCCCCCTCAGGGTTCTCCAGATGATAACCTCTTTCTTTCAGGTCATTACAGAGTTCCTTTTAATTTCTCTTATTTCAAGCAAAACATTAGGCAGCCAGTCCTCTCCACTTGCATGAACCAGGCTTTGACCAGGCTGAATCAAGCACTCACAACCTGTCTTCCAAATGGGGTTTTCAACAAGCTTACCAGCTTGTCCTGTTCCAGTCCAAGTTGCTGCTGCTGACTGTAGAAATGATCTCATCTCTCTCTCTCTCTCTCTCTCTCTCTCTCTCTCTCTCTCTTTCTCTCTTTCTCTCTTTCTTTCTCTCTTTCTCTCTCTCTCTCTCTAAAACCACATCCCCCTCCTAGAACAGCAAGTTCCTCTCCAGATAGAATGTACTTCCAACAAGTTCTTTCATCTGTTGCCTTTTTGTAAATAACAATCCATTAGTGAAGTCTCTTGGTCACTCTCCAAAACTTTTGCAAAGATTGTTGGCCCCAACATCTCTAATATGAGCAGAGCTCCAGTATTTTAAATAAGATCTGTTTTAAAGTGTTTGTATGTGATCTACACTAACAAACTTGCCCCAGTTTATCTCCTAAAAACATATCTGTATTCTGTCACAATATATCTGTAAAAATGGCTTGGACAATTTTTAAATAGAATTTAGCGACACAGCATGGTTATAGACCTTTCTGGTTCACAAGCCTGCTACCCAAATACATCCATGTGACTAACTAAACCACAACCCCATGCGCCTTTAGATTATGGAGGAAAACTTGAGCATCCTGAAGAAACCCACTTGGACACAGAGAAAATGTACAAACTCTTTATAAACAGTAGTGGATTCAAACCCAGGTCGCTGGCACACTAATATCATTGTGCCCACTGCTATGTTAACCATGCTTCCCCTCAACAATGTGCCCTGAGTAAATAAGGAGTGAGCTGTGGATTCATCTTTGGATTGTCAATATTGCAAATCACTAAATTCATTAGAATAGGTCGATGCTGGAATTTGAGTTCTGAATACTTTTATTTCAGTTCTAGAATGAGGTACAGTAGATATTCATGTAGATTTAATATCACCAAATGAATTCAGTGTTTCATTTTTACCCTACTGCTGAAATGTTACTATGGTTTTTTATGACCACAGTGTCATAATTATTTTTTAAAAATGTTGCAGTTCCTTTGTTTAGTAATTACTTCAGAAATTAAATTTCACCAGCTACTTTTTAAGATGTTTCTTGTCCAAATATGTGCTAAAAGCAGGTGTAAGGAATGTCACAATTCTTATGATCATGGCTTCAAATAATTAAAATCTATTCACAATGATGAATACCAATAGGCATTATTGAAAACCAGTTAAGAAATGGACTGAATATGATAGAAGTTGGGTAGATGAAAGCAAAGATGCGTGTGGAGAATAATTTAGTAAAGTCTCTGATTAATGTATATTTTAATTTGTTCAAATACAGACGTCACTATTTGGCAATATAATGGCAAGGCTAGTTTATGGAAACTAGATTACAGGGAAAACATTTTGAGACAGTGAGTCTGATCGATGAATCATTGCAGCCTAGATGCCCCAAAATATGCTATAAGAAAAAAAAATTGCATTGTCATCATTTATACTACATCACCCTTGAATATAAAGTCCAATTATACTGAAGGAAGTTTGAAATCAAAATAAATCAAAATATTGTTGTTCAGTTAACTATGAGGGATTGAAATGTTCCTGGGAATTCTATTACATTTTATTGTTTTCATTGTGGAAAAAATCTCCCCCCCCCCCACCCCCTCCCCAACGAAGCTTCCCTCTCACATTCACACATGAAAGCTTGGATTGTCAGTAACATCCTTTTGGGAAGGAAATAGGTTGACTTAAGTCACATACAAATTGGCTGTTTAAGATTGATAAGAATATGGCTGAAACCCCAATTCCCACTGAAATGAAATCGAATTCTAACTTCACATAATAAAAGAAAAAAGACAGACTATTGCATTTTGGGTGCAGAATCCTATAAAGTCCTCCCTGCAAACATCAGATGATTTGAGCCTAGATTGGGAGAATTGTCACTCCATCACGACTGTTTTGATATGTCTTGTCTCACTTGCAAGCTACCACCAATTGATGTAGCACAGTAGTATTGTGATGGAAGGGACTGAGCCTGGGATTGTTTAATGTTGAGCCCAAAGCCTATGAAGTTTCATGGCAACAGTAAAAACATAAGAATATCAGTGCCTATACTTCCTCAGGAGTTTGCAGACGTTTGGTATGACATCGAAAACCTTGGTAAAACTTCTATAGATATGTTGAGGAAATTGTGCTGACCAGCTGCATCATTAACTGGTAAAGTGGGCACCAACTCCTCTGAGTGGAAAGCCCTCCAAAAGGTCATGGACACAGCCCAGTACATCACAGACAAAATTCAAGATTTCATGTAATAAAGACAGTGCACTATTACATGGAATTTGCTTTTGTCTGCCATAAGGCAGACAGATTTGCCATCAGCAGAAATTGCCTGAAGTGCCTCTTGCAGTCAGAGAAAGTGAAGCAAAAGAGAGTCCCTGAGTGTCTGTGGGTTTGCCTCCAGTGCTGCCACAGCCACACAGAGTCCAGTCCAAGCCAACAGCAGCCCGAGCTCCAGATCCAAATCTTTGATGCTCAGTAAACCTGAACCCTTGGCAACCTCTCGCATCCTGGTTCCAATACCTGGTACCACTTCAACCAGTCTCGAGCCAGTATCATCCGTTGCCTTGCCTGCAATCACTAGCAGCCCGCAGCCTGTATGGATTCCTCACCTTGAGTCACCAGCAGCCTGTGTGTTTTTCAGCTGCAAAGCCCCTCACTGCTAGTCACCGAGGTCACCATCCTGTGGGTCATCTCTTTTGCTTCTCCTTTTAAATGGGGTTCCCTGTGCTAGCCCTTTGCTTCCCTAGAGTCTGCAACCTCTTGTGGCTGATGCTGATCATAGGTGCTACCATCTTGGGCGCAGATCCTGCGGTCGCAGAATTTTTTAATAAAACCACAGTCAGTTCCATTAACAGGCCATTTAAAGCCTGTATGGAGTTGATCCCACAGTAGAGTTTTGCGTCTCTGCTCTTCGCTCTCCGCAGGTCTGTACCAGCGGCAGCATTGGTGTTACAGTAGCTCCAGCATTTTCAGAAATCTCTACCCACCATTGAGAAAATCTACATGGAATGCTGCCATCGGAAAGCAGCAGCCATCATCAAGGATCCATATCACCTAGATCGTGCTCTGTTCTCGCTGCTGCCATCAGGTATAGGTGCCACAAGGGTCGCACCACCAGGATCAGGAACAGTTGCTCCCCCTTCACCATTAACTTCCTAAACAACAAACTCAATCAGAGACTCATTTAAGGGCTCTTACTTTGCACGTTATTTATTATAGAATATTAATTTTCTGTATTGCACAGACAATTTGTTTACATTTCTTTCTTTACATTTCTCTCTTTTGTAGAATTTTTTTTCTTGCGTGCAGTGTAAAGTTACTGATAAGTAGAAATTCTGCGTGGCCCACAGAAAAAAGAATCTCAGGTTTGTATGTGATGTCATGTATGTATGCTGACAATAAATCTAAACTTTGAATAAGCAAGGTAACCTGCTGTTTGTGATTGAAGATTAAACTGTCTACATCAATTGAAACATATTTTTGGGTGAGGTCTTTGATGCTTTCAAGAAGCTCTGGAAGCTCCTGATAAGGTGCTGAAAATTTGTGCCTCAAAACGAATTGTGCCTCAAATGGTCCCATGCAACTAAAAAACCATAATCTCATGGAGAATGTGGACATTTGCACAGATTTGTCCTGCTCACAAAAAAAAACAGAAGAAAAGAATAACTCCTCTCAATCCTCTTAATATTATTGCTGATGTTCAACTGACATGTATGCTTTTTTGTGGATACTCTTCTCATTGACATTCACATTTCTCCTCTCACCTACATTTCAATAAAGTCATATTTCTGCAATGGTGCTAATTGAACCGGTTTGTTTCCAAGATGATTGAAGTTTGAACTTGCTGCAACTGACATTCCCAAGGGGGAACGATTTGACTTTACAAATGGGCTCTGGGCAGCAAAGTGAAGTGGAATTGGACAATGCCCATAAACTATACCGTAATTTAACTTGGTCTATGGAGAACTTTGGGCAACTTAAATGAAATATTGTTTACACTCTAAATCCTGTTCAGTCCTCCTTGTAGTACTCCACTAATATTTATGTTGTGGTTAGAAAGTACAGCTTAGAAACAGGTTATCTGTGTTGTACCAGCCATTATGTTCCAAATCAGTTATTTTCCACCTTCTCTGCTACTTAAAACCAGTCCAGGTGGGGAGTTTTCAGTTGATGCATGATCTCTGGTTCCCTCCAAAAATGTGGTCCGACTTTCTGAACATTTTCTGTAATAGAGAACGTATGAAACGACAAATACTGGAATCTGAAAATGAAACAGAAATGCAAGAAGAACTTAAATAGTCAGGTAGCATCTGATCTGGAAAGAAGACCCGGTAAACATATTTAAGCAACAATCCTTAAGAAGTGTGGGAAGGATGGGGGGTAAAAGTTAACAAGTTACAGTTTTTCTGTTCCTTCATTTTCCTCTGATCTCGTAATTTCTCTCAGCTCCAACCCCCTGTTGGTGTCTCACAGTCCTCCTTAATTTCTCTCTCTCTGACACCAGCATATCTCACCTCACCATGTTTCCAGTATGTTCTGTTTTTGTGTTTCTGTGTTGTGTGCTTCTATTTTAATATTCTATTAGTGACTGACTTGTATTCGTGACTGACTTGTATTTATGTTCTCAAGTTTTGATGCCTTCAAAAGTAGAAACATCTTTTCTATTTTATATCATCCATTTACTTAGACTAATAAGCTGAAGGAATTTTTGGGTAACATTAAAATACAGTGGTGGGCTGTGATGGATGGACTGCCGACTGTATTGAGGAAGTCTAAATTCAAAGTTGAGAAATGAGAAGATGATACTATAGTGGCCCACGCCTTGGGCCAACACCGGAAATGGCCATCGAATGCAACAACTGGCAAGACCTCGCATGGGCTGAGACACCCATTTCTATAGGTCGCCTTTGGAATGGCGAAACTGGCCAACCACCATTGGTGGATCGCAGGGGGCCCAATTGGGGCCCGGATGCTGGAATTGACCAATTGGTGGCTGGCTCGCTCAAGCAATGCCCCGATGGAGACGAGGCCAAACTCACTATAAAAGGTAAAGCTGCCCCTGAATAAACGTAGTGTTGAATACACTCTACCAGTGTGTGTGTCTTCTTTCCTCTGCAATTTTTGAGCTACAACCCAGGAGCTATAGCTGTGAGCTGTAACCTGGCTGTAGCAGTAGCGACCCCGCAACAGTGGTGACCCCGACCAGTCCAAATGGCATTTTGGACTTAACAATGGAGCAACAACCCAAGATCAATGCCATAGCATTGAAATTGCCCTGCTTCTGGACTGCCCAACCATGGGTGTAGTTCCAGCAAGCCAAGGCACAGTTCGTCATTCGAAGGACTGCTACTACTACGTGGTCAGCACCCTTGACCAGGACATGGCAGCTCGGATTATCAATGTCTTCCATCAGCTCCCGGAACAAGGAAGGTATGTGGCCATCAAAGATCTGATACCTGCACTTTCAGGCTCTAAAAGTGTGATCGTGCTGCCCAACTGCTGCATTTCAACGGTTTGGGGGATAGGGCCCCATCCACCCTCATGAGTGACAATGCTCGCTCTCTGTGATGGCCACACCTGCCCACTTTTCCAGCAAATATTCCTGGAGAGGCTGCCTGAGGACATCTGGCTGCTCATCATGGAGGAAGATTTCGAGGATCCCAAAAAGGCGACTGCCCGAGCAGACAATGTATGGGTGGCGAAGACGGACACCTGTGCTTTGATCGACAGGTGATGACACCATGTCAACAGCGCCTGGCCACGAGGAACACTGACCTGCCATCGGATTGACTGTCTGACCGACCATCCGACCGACTGAACAAAACACCCCATTGGTGAGCTGTACTGTTATTATCATCAGCAATGGGGCCCCAATGCCCGGCGATGCTGCTCCCCTTGCACGTTCCAGGGAAATGCCCAGACTGGCCATCATTAATGGCTGCGTCAACCAGCCAAATGGATAGCCTCCTAGATATCCAGGACTCGCTGTCGGACTGACGCTTCTTAGTGGACACTGGGGCACAATACAGCATCATCCTCCCTGACCAGCCTCGAGGCTCAGTGCAGCAAAATGGGTCAAGAACTAAATGGAAAACGGCTCCAGTATCCAAACTTTCAGCACCCGTTCCATGCCCCTCCACTTGGGGGACCACCAATTCAACTGAAAGTTCACCATGGCAGGCGTGCAGCAACAACTTTTAGGTGCCGACTTCCTGGGGTTCCACTTCCACCTGGTGGACATCAAGGGCCGGTGACTGGTACACGCTCAGACATTTCGATCGCTCTCCCTCAATGACACGGAAGTGCCAGTTGATGAAGTCGACAAAGACGATGTGGTCAAACAATAATCATGGCTTTTATTAGCAGAAACTCATGGTACAATAATGAAAGACAATAGGTGCACACACAGTTATACCCAAGGGGAGAGTCCTTAACAGTAGAGATAATGCACAGCCAATGTTAGTACAGCAAGGCTCGCCAGAGGGGAGACAGGCAGCTTGGGAGACATTCACCACAGTCTCTCCCCAGCAGAAGAAGCGTTAAAATCAAAAGGACAGCTGCTAGGAAAGACTGAAGCCATGGTAACGTGGATACCATGTTTGGCATTGAGAATAGTCTAACAGCCAAAATACACCAGTATCTAGCAAGCAATCAAAATATAATGAGATGTTGTTTACGAATTCTGATGCTTCTTCTCAAAACAGGTGGCTCCTTTGCAACCTTGGGAACTGGTACAGTCCCTAGGTCTGTAGTATGGGAAGGACTGACTCCTGGACCTGCTCCAGAATCGCCAGCGTGAGGCAGTGGAGCCTCAGCCTGGCCATCTGAAAGCTTACTAGGTGTCACAGGCTGGGGTGTGGGGGGTGAGCCCAATCTCTGAGGCTCACTCTGAGTATGGGTGTGAGGAAGGGATGAACCAGGCAAGGCCTGATGTCTTAGGGGTATAGTGTCAGTACTCCCGACTGGGAATTTAACATGAGCGTAGTTGGGGTTGGTATGCAGTAGCTGAAATGATTGGACTTGGGGGTCTGTTTTACGCACCTGAGCATGGCTCTTCAGCCAGCACGGTTCCAGGCTCAGATAAACAGGCTGGTCAGTCTATCGCATCACAGTTCCTGATTTCCTAGGAAAGGCAAGCATAAGTTCATGAGGTATTTGATTTGTTGCAGTACACAATAATGACCAAATAGAATATAGCGCCTCAGGCAACATCTCCTGCCACTGGGTAACAGGATAACCGTGTGTTTTTAAAGCAAGATTAACAGTCTTCCAGACTGTAGCATTAGCCCTTTCGACCTGCCCATTGCCCTGCGGGTTGTAGCTCGTGGTACAGCTGGTGGCAATCTCCTTCTGAAGCAGGGCTCGCCACAGTTCAGCGCTCTTGAATGCTGAGCCCCTATCGGTATGAAGGTAATTGGGAAAACCAAAAATGCTGAAAATTCTGTCAAGTGATTTAATGACAGACACTGACGAGACGTCAGGGCAGGGTATCGCAAAGGGAAACCTGGAATATTCGTCAGTTACAGTAAGGAAATATACATTTTTGTTGTTAGAAGGTAACGGTCCTTTAAAATATAAGCTAATCCTCTCAAAAGGTTGGGTTGCCTTGATGAGAGTGGCCTCCGGAGCTTTGAACTATTGGTTTGCATTCTGCACAAACGGGACAGCTTTTAGTCAGTTTCCTGACTTCTTCCAGAGAGTAAAGAAGGTTGTTAGCCCTTGTGTCGTGGAAGAACCTTGTGACTCCTGGGTGGCACAGTCTGCTATGGATCTCTTTTAGCCCCTCCAGCTGAACACCAGCAGCAAATCGTGACAATGCGTCAGAGGGATCATTTAACCTGTCCGGACTGTACTGGATCTCATAATTATAAGTTGAGAGTTCTATTCGCCAGCATGCCATCTTATCGTTCTTGATTTTACTTTTGTGTTTAGTACTGAACATGTAGGCTACAGATTTCTGATCAGTGACAAGAGTAAATTTTCTGCTGGCTAGAAAGTGTCTCCAGTAGCGAACAGCTTCAAGAAGCCTGGGCTTCTTTTTCAATGGCAGGATGTTTAAGTTCAGGTCTGCGTAACGTGCAGGTCTGCCCTTTTGATTAAGGCTTCCTGCCAAGGCACAATCTGAGGCATCAGTTTTCACTTGGAATCAGACATCCTCGTCAATGGACGAGAGTGCAGCTTTGGCAATATCAGCTTTAATTCTCTCGAAAGCCTTCAAGCCCATTAGAGAGAGAGGAAAAGATTTAGTGTCAAACAGAGGGCGTGCTTTCATGGCACACTCCTGAACCCATTTGCAGTAGTAAGAAAAGAATCCCATACACTTTCAAAGGGTTTTTGCTGAGTCTGGGGGTGGTAACTTCTTAAGGGGGGCCATTCTTTCTTCAGTGATTTTGCCCTTGCAGACAATGTAGCCCAGAATGGGTAGCTCTGTTGCGTTGAGCACACATTTGCCCTCGTTAAATGTAAGGTTGAGTTCTTTAGCTGTTGCTAAAAATTTCTTTAAGTTGTTGTCGTGCTCAGCCTGTGTTTTCCCACAGATAGTGACATTATCCAGATTGGGAAATGTACCCTGTAACTCGTATGTCGTAACATAGAAACATAGAAACATAGAAGATAGGAGCAGGAGTAGGTCATTTGGCCCTTGGTGCCTGCTCTGCCATTCAATGAGATCATGGCTGATCTTAAAGATCAGTACCCCGTCCCCGCCTTCTCTCCGTAACCCCTAATTCCCTTATACTGAAGAAATATGTCTAATTCCTTCTTAAATATATTCAATGAACCTGCCTCTACTGCTCTCTGTGGCAATGAATTCCACAGATTCACTACCCTTTGGGTAAAGAAATTCCTCCTCATCTAAATGGTTTGCCTATTATCCTCGAACCATGGCCCCAGGCTCTGGATTCCCCCACCATTGGAAATATCCCTTCCGCATCCATTCTGTCCACCTACCAGAATTTTCTATGTCTCTATGAGATCCCCTCTCAATCTTATAAACTCCAGCAAGTACAATCCCAATTTGCGCAATCTTTCCTCATAAGTCATTCCTGCCATTCCAGGTATCAGCCTGGTGAATCGCCTCTGCACTCCCTCCATTACAAGAACATCCTTCCTCAGATAAGGTGACCAAAACTGCACACAATACTCCAGGTGGGGTCTCACCAAGGCTCTGTACAGCTGCAGTAAGGTATCCTTATTCCTATACTCAAACCCTCTTGATATGAAGGCCAACATACCATTTGCCTTTTTAACCGCCTGATGTACCTGCATGCTCGCCTTCAGTGACTGGTGCACAAGAATCCCTAGGTCTCTCTGCACTGCCCTATCTCCCAATCTATTGCCATTCAAATCGTAATCTGCCCTCCAGTTTGTATTACCAAAGTGGATAACCTCACATTTATCCAAATCACACTGGAGCTTCCTGACCCCCTCTTCAGTGCACACAACCCCTCCAAGCTTAGTGTCGTCTGGAAATTTGGAGATATTACATCCAATCCCCTCATCTAGATCATTAATGTAAATTGTGAACAGTTGGGGTCCCAGTACAGATCCCTGTGGCACCCCACTGGTCACCGCCTGCCACTCAGAAAACGAGCCGTTTATCCCAACTCTCTGTCTTCTATCTGCCAGCCAGTTCTCAATCCACATTAATACCTTGCCCCCAATCCCATGAGCCTTGATTTTGCATGCCAGTCGTTTATGAGGGACCTTATCAAAAGCCTTTTGGAAATCCAGATATACCACATCCACTGGCTCTCCCCCATCTATTTTACCTGTCACCATCTCAAAGAATTCCAATAGATCTGTCAACCACGATTTACCTTTTGTAAATCCATGTTGACTCTGTCTGATCCCTTCTCTGCTAGTCATATGCTCCGCTATTACATCCTTAATAATGGATTCCATCATTTTGCCCACTACTGATGTAAGGCTCACCGGCCTATAATTCCCTGCTTTTTCTCTACCTCCCTTTTTAAATAGTGGGGTAATATTAGCTACCCTCCAATCCATGGGTACTGATCCTGAGTCTATCAAGTTCTGGAAAATAATTCTTAAAGCATCTGCTATCTGAATGTCCACTTCTTTAAGTACCCTAGGATGTAGATTATCAGGCCCTTGGGATTTATTGGCCTTCAATCTCTTCAATTTCCCCAAGACCATGACCTTGGAGATACTGATTTCTTTCAGCTCCTCCCTTGCATTAGTCTCTATGTGTCCCATCATCCTTGGGAGGTTATTTGTATCCTCTCTTGTGAAAACAGAACTAAAGTAAGAATTTAATTGGTCTGCCATTTCCTTATTCCCCATTATATATTCCCTTGATTCTGACTGCAAGAGACCTGCTCTGGATTTCACCAATCTTTTCCTCTTGACACATCTGTAAAAGCTTTTGCAGTTGGTTTTTATGTTTGCCGCAAGCTTACTTTCGAAATTTATTTTTGCCTTCTTGATTAATCCCTTTGTCCTCCTTTGCTGCATCTAGAACTGTCCCCAGTCTTTGGATTTGGTACTTTTTTTGGCCAATTGATATGCTCTCTCTTTGGACCTAATGCTGTCTCTAATTTCCCTTGTTATCCACGGTTGAGTCACCTTTTTTGGTTTATTTTTATGCCAAACCAGTATAAACAATTTCTGCAATTCTTCCATTAGATCTTTGAATGCTTTCCATTGTCTATCCACCATCAACCCCCCCATAAACACCACCCATCAATCTTACTCAACTCCCGTCTCATACCATCATAATTCCCTTTATTTAAATTCAGGACCTTCGTCTCGGTTTTAATTTCTTCACTCTCCATGTCAAGTGAGAATTCAATCATATTGTGATTGCTCCTACCCAAAGGGCCTCGTACAACAAGATTGCTGATTAGCCCCTTTTCATTGCATAATACCCAGTCTAAAATGGCCTGCTCTTGAGTTGGTTCCTCGACATATTGGTCTAGATAACCGTCCCGTAAACATTCAAGGAATTCCTCCTCCTCAGTACTTTTACTAATTTGGCTAGTCCAATCTATATGTAAATTAAAGTCTCCCATGATGACAGCTGTTCCCTTATTGCACGCTTCTCTAATTTCTCTTTTTATGCCTTCCCACACCTCTACATTACTATTTGGAGGCCTATATACCACCCCCACTAACGTTTTCTGCCCCTTGCTATTCCTCAGTTCTACCCATATAGATTCCGCATCTTCTGAGTTAGTATCCTTCCTGTCAATCGTGTCGGTCCCTTCTCTCACCATCAATGCTACCCCACCCACTTTTCTTTCTTGCCGATCGGTCCTAAATATTGTATACCCTGGGATGTTAAGTTGCCCACCTTGCAGCCATGTTTCTGTCATCCCAATCAAATCATATTTGTTTGTCTCAATTTCCATAGCCATTTCATCTACCTTGTTCCGAATGCTTCTTGCATTAAGATATAAAGCCTTCAGATTTGCTTTTTTCACCCTCCTTGCCCTTTCTGAGTTTTTACTTTCGCTGCCGAACCTAACATTTCCTATTTTATCTTTCCTGTCCTTTGCCCTATCATACATGTTCCCATCCCCCTGCCAAATTAGTTTAAACCGCATCCGACAGCTGTACCAAACCTAGATGCCAATATATTGACCCCTTTTGGGTTTAGGTGTAACCCATCCTTCTTGTAAAGTCATGCCTTCCCCAAAAGAGATCCCAATGGTCCAAGAAGCCAAAACCCTGTCTTTTACACCAGCCCCTCAGCCACACATTAATTTGTCTTAACTTTCCATTTTTGTCCTCAGTTGCACTTGGCACAGGTAGCAATCCAGAGATCATCACCATGGCGGTCCTGTTTCTTAGCTTCTGTCCTAGCTCGCTGTAATCCTTTTTTAGTACCTCCTCCCTCTTTTTATCTACGTCATTGGTACCCACATGTACCAAGACATTAGGCTGCTCGCCCTCTCCTTTCAGAATACTCTGGACCTGATTTGAGATATCCTGTACCCTTGCACCAAGGAGGCAGCACACCATGCGGGTATACCTATCTGGCTCACAGAATCTCTTGTCTGTACCTCTGACAATGGAGTCCCCAATGACCATTGCATTCCTCCTTACCTTTTGTACCACCGTGCCAGGCTCAGTGCCAGCTTCTGTCAGGTCATTTCCCTCAACAGCATCCAACACAATATACCTGTTGCTGAGAGGGGTAGCCACAGGTGTGCTCTCCATTTTCCAGGCATTTTTGTTCCCTCCCCTGACAGTTACCCACTTACCTGACACATCTGGTCTTGAGGTAACTATCTCCCTGAAAGTTGAATCTATTAACTCCTCACTCTCTCTTACCAGCCGCAGGTCCTTGAGCTGCAGCTCCAGATCCCCAACTCAGTCCTTAAGGAACTGCATCTCGGTGCACCTGACACAGATATGGCTATCTGGGAGGGTGGTACTCACCCATGGCTCCCACATCTGACACCCAGTACAAAGCACTAAGCCCATAGGCATGACTGAGTTAAAATAATGCCGCTTACCTTTCTCCTTGCCTGCTTTTGCCTAAGCCTGTTGAGCCAAAGCCTGGAAGTCCCACTCCTTCGCTGCGCCGCTCGCCGGGCCGCTCGCCGGGCCGCTCGCCGGGCCGCTCGCCGGGCCGCTCGCCGGGCCGCTCGCCGGGCCGCTCGCCGGGCCGCTCGCCGGGCCGCTCGCCGGGCCGCTCGCCGGGCCGCTCGCCGGGCCGCTCGCCGGGCCGCTCGCCGGGCCGCTCGCCGGGCCGCTCGCCGGGCCGCTCGCCGGGCCGCTCGCCGGGCCGCTCGCCGGGCCGCTCGCCGGGCCGCTCGCCGGGCCGCTCGCCACTCGAGGGCTTCTCTAAGATAACAGTCTTATCTATTTCCCTCTGAAACACGGACACACCATTAGTCACCCCAAAAGGTACCCTTTTCAACTGGTATAACCCACCATCAGCCTTAAAAGCCGTATAGGGTCGTTCCATTTTCTTAATGGGAATTTGGTGATAAGCTGTTTTGAAGTCTATAGTGGAGTACACTTTGTATTGCGCAATCTGATTAATCATTTAGTGTAACGGTTGATTGTCTGGCTGTCGTCAATAGCCAGTTGTCTCTTGGTATGATTTTTTATGACTACCACTTGGGCCCGCCACGGACTCTTACTAGGCTCAATTACTCCCTCTTTAAGCAGTCGCTGGGTCTCTGCTTTGATAAACTCACGATCCTCTTTGCTGTAAGAACGGCTCTTAGTGACAATCGGCTGACACTCGGGATAAATCACTGAAAAGGGAAGGAACTTTGATCTTTAATGGCAGACAGATTGCAGTAACTAGTGCGGGGGATGGTAAATGTGGGTAGTGGCCCACCAAAATTTAACACTACACTGTTCTTCTGAGATTGAATATCTAACTCCAGTAACATGGGGGCGCAGAGCTCCGGCATAATAAAGAGCCAAACATCAGCAAGGCAGTGTCCCTGCAAATTTAAAGTAACTTTACACTTGTCCCATACAGTTTTTGTAAGTTCACTACAAGCCATCGATATCTTTTGGTTCGCTGGATATCTCCTCAAATTTAAGGCTCTGGAACTTTCTCGTAGATGTAGCTGTCAGTACTCCCCAAGTCTATTAGACAATCAAGAGTCTCACCATTCACCTCCCCCTTCATAATTGACCGTTCCAGTCTGTAACATCCCCCAAGCTTTACAGTCAATTGAGCTATCACAAGGGATCTCACCTCGCCATCACTTGAAGTCGATTCAGCCTGCTCGTCTAAAGATTCCCCCTTTTCACAGTTGTCTTCCATTCCTGCAGCTCCAGGGTGCATTTTCTTGGAGCTTCTCTTCTTCTTATCAGTGGGAGTACTTTTTGCCTTACACGCTTTAGTGAAGTTGCTGAGTTTCCCACAATAGCTACAGGTAGAAAATTGAGTCGGGCATTTTTCAGGGGTTCGCCCTTTTCTTTCTTTCGGGGTTCCAGCACTCTTGGATGTTTCCTTTTCGGTTTCTAGCATTTCACTGGACCGCATGGCACATGCGGTTATCAAAATCACACTAGAGTGACTGTCTGGTTGTAGGTTAAGGGCTCCGTCTCCAGCAGCCTCTGTCAGGTGTAACTGGAGTCAATCCCATTGACAAAAGCATCCAGCTTCAAGGCATTGCAGTGTTGTTGCACATTGACTGCCCTGACATCACATTTGAATGCCAGCAAGTCGAGAGCCAGTGCATAGGCAGCATCACTTTCCCCGGGTTTCTGGCATCTAGTCTGCAACTGGTGTCGAGCAGGCATCACGTTCTGTGGCGCCGCATAGTAAGCAGTCAGACTTTCCCGGGCTATAGCCAGAGTGGTAGCTCCTTGCATTATGACGAAAAGGATCTCACCCAGCAGAGAATTCGGATGGCCCCACTGTATCCCCTCATCGATCCAGTGGTTGAAAACTTCTCTGGCCCTCGGGGCAGACTGGTCGATTGTCAGCCGCTCTGGCTTGAGTGCTGCATCCATTTCTGGTAATAAAATTGAAATGCCAGTTGATGAAGTAGACAAAGACGATGTGGTCAAACAATAATCATGCCTTTTATTAGCAGAAACTCATGGTACAATAATGAAAGACAATAGGTGCATATACAGTTATACCCAAGGGGAGTGTCCTTAACAGTAGAGATAATGCACAGCCAATGTTAGTATGGCAAGGCTCGCTAGAGGGGAGACAGGCAGCTTGGCAGACATTCACGACAGACACTAAGCTCACCAACCCCCACCTCCACTCGATGAGTACTCTACCAATGAGTTCATCAAGATCCTGACAGATTTCCCCACCATCACCACACCTCACTTCCATTCAGCAGGATCCAAACATGGAGAGAACCACTAGATCATGACTGAGGGCCCTCCCCTCCATGTCAAGGGCCGCTGGTTCCCCCAAAAGTTTAATTTGGTCAGGGATGAATTTTTTAAAATGGAGGAATTGGGCATCGTGCAGTGCTCCGTTTGCCACTGGGCTTCCCTCCTCCACATGGTCCCCATGTCAGCAGGTGGCTGGAGGCTGTGTGGTGACTACTGCCACCTCAATAAGGCCACTGTTCCAGACAGGTATCCTGTGCTCAATATTCAAGACTTTACTGCGAACCTACAGAGGGCATGAAGTTAGACCTCATCAGGGGCTATTACCAGATCCAGGTGACATCCCAAAAACCAACATCATAACCCACTTTGGATTATTTGAATTCCTCTGCATGTCCTTTGGGTTTAAAAAATGTGGCTCAGGGTTTCCAGAGGTTGATGGACTCAGTTTGCATTTGTCTACCTTGGTGACATTCTAATCGCCAGCCACACCCACACCGTGCACACCACCCACTTATGGAAACTGTTCTCCAAGTTGAGTGATTTTGGCCTCACCATCAACCTGGCCAAGTGCCAATTTGGCCAAGAGGCTATTGACTTCCTGGGCCATCGGATCGATCGTCACGGGGCCAGACCATTGCCAGTGAAGGTGGAAGCTATCCGTTGTTTCCCTATGCCTTCAATAGTGAAGGGACTACAGGAGTTTGCAGGTATGGCCAACTTCTATTGCTGCTTCACACCTGCAGAGGCCCACATAATAAGTTCACTCTTTTCCCTCATGGCAGGAACCAATAAAAGCTTACAATTGACCCAAGAGGCCACCGAGGCCTTCCAGGCCACTAAGAACACCCTAGCCAATTCCGCCCTCCTCGTGCACCCTAGAACAGATGCCCCACCACAGATGCCTCTAGCACAGCGGTCGAGAGAGTTCTTGAGCAGCTTGTTGATGGACATTGGCAACTGTTCGCCTTTTTCAGAAAACACCTCAGGCCACCAGAGCTCAAGTACAGTGCCTTTGACGGTTAGCTTTACACCTGGCAATTTGGCACTTTTGATACTTCTTAGAGGGCAAGAAGTTAAAAGTTTACATGGACCACAAACCCCTTACATTTGCCTTCCGTAAGGTGTCCGACCTGTAGTCAGCCAGGCAACATAGTCCTACATCTCTGAATTTACTATAGACATTGAGCATATAGCTAGTAAATCCAACGTAGTGGCTGATGCCCTACCTGGCCAGCTATCTCGGTGGTGCACGACCTTAAACCTGGCATCTACTATATGACCCTGGCATACTGGACAGTGCTCACCTGCTTACATCTGGAGGACGTCCAGATCACCCCTGGCAATCGCACGCTGCTCTGTGACACCTTTTTTTTTTTTTAAATTTTTTATTTTTCACACCATAAATCACAATAGCCATGATATACACTTTTTCTTTTCCACACATTTACAGTGACTTTTTCTCCCTCCCCCCTCCCTCCTCCCAAGCCACCCCCCCACCCCCCCCTCTCATCCATTTTAGGTATACAATCTAGGTTGCATTAATTCAGTTAGACAATGTTGTCATTCAACCGAAATACACCAGAAATTCTACTGAGTCCATTCTTTTCTTTTCTTCTCCTTCCATCAACTTAGGTAATGTTTGTTCCCGGTAGGTTTTCGCTATTGTATTTAATGTAAGGCTCCCATACTTGTTCGAATATTTCAATATTATTTCTTAAACTATATGTTATTTTTTCTAATGGAATACATTTATTCATTTCTATATACCATTGTTGTATTTTCAAATTATCTTCCAATTTCCAGGTTGACATAATACATTTTTTTGCTACGGCTAGGGCTATCTTGACAAATCTTTTTTGTGCATCTTCCAAGTCAATTCCAAATTCTTTATTTTTTATGTTACTTAGGAGAAAGATCTCTGGATTCTTTGGTATATTGTTTTCTGTTATTTTATTTAATATCTGATTGAGATCATCCCAAAATTTTTCTACTCTCTCACATGTCCAGATTGCATGAATTGTTGTTCCCCTTTCTTTTTTACATCGAAAACATCTATCAGATACTGTTGGGTCCCATTTATTTAACTTTTGCGGTGTAATGTTTAGTCTGTGTAACCAATTATATTGTATCATACGCAGCCTCGTATTTATTGTATTTCTCATCGTTCCAGAGCATAACTTCTCCCATGTTTCCTTTTTTATCTTTATATTTAAATCTTGTTCCCATTTTTGTTTAGTTTTACCATTTGTTTCCTCATTCTCCTTTTCTTGCAGTTTAATATACATATTTTTTATAAATCTTTTGATTAACATTGTATCTGTAATCACATATTCAAGGTTACTTCCCTCTGGTAAACTCAAGTTGTTTCCTAATTTATCTTTCAAGTAGGATCTCAGTTGGTAATATGCCAGCGCTGTATCTCCAGTTATATTGTACTTATCTCTCATTTGTTCAAAGGATAAGAATCTACTTCCTGAAAAACAATTTTCTATTCTTTTAATCCCTTTTTTTTCCCATTTTCTAAAGGCAAGGTTGTCTATTGTAAAAGGGAGTAGCTTATTTTGCGTCAATATTAGTTTTGGTATTTGGTAATTTATTTTATTTCTTTCTACATGAATCTTCTTCCATATATTGAGGAGATGGTGTAATACTGGAGAAGTTCTATGTTGTACCAATTTTTCGTCCCATTTATATAATATGTGTTCAGGTATCTTTTCCCCTATTTTATCTAATTCTAGTCTCGTCCAGTCTGGTTTTTCCCTTGTTTGATAAAAATCTGATAGGTACCTTAATTGTGCGGCTCTATAATAATTTTTGAAGTTTGGCAATTGTAAGCCTCCTTGTTTATACCATTCTGTTAATTTATCTAGTGCTATCCTCGGTTTCCCCCCTCTCCATAAAAATCTCCTTATTATTTTCTTTAACTCTTTGAAGAATTTTTCTGTCAGTTGTATTGGCAATGCCTGAAATAAGTATAGTATCCTTGGAAAAATGTTCATTTTAATACAGTTTATCCTTCCTATCAGTGTTAGTGGTAGCTCTTTCCAATGCTCTAAATCGTCCTGTAATTTTTTCATTAGTGGATTGTAATTGAGTTTATATAATTGGCCTAGATTTTTGTTTATTTGCACACCTAGGTATCTTATTGCCTGCGTTTGCCATCTGAATGGGGATTCCTCCTTAAATTTTGAGAAATCCGCGTTATTCATAGGCATTGCTTCACTTTTATTTACGTTTATCTTGTATCCCGACACTTCTCCATATTCCTTCAATTTCTTATATAGTTCTTTTATTGATAGTTCTGGTTCTGTTAAGTACACTATCACATCATCCGCAAACAGACTGATTTTATATTCCCTGTCTTTTATTTTTATTCCTTTTATATTATTATCTCTTCTTATCGATTCTGCTAGTGGTTCTATAGCTAGCGCAAACAATAATGGTGATAGTGGGCATCCCTGCCGCGTTGACCTGCTTAAGTTAAATTGCTTTGATACATGTCCATTTACTGTCACTTTCGCTAACGGTCCCTTATATAATGCTTTAATCCAATTAATATACTTCTCCGGTAAACTGAATTTTTGCAATACTTTGAACAAGTAATTCCATTCTACTCTGTCGAAGGCCTTCTCTCTCTGTGACACCTTGATGGGTAAACCTTGCCCTGTTGTTCCAGCTGGATGGAGGAGGCGAGTGTTCGACTCAGTCCATTTCTTGGCTCACCCCGCCATCAGGACTACTGTTAAGATAGTGGTGAGTAGGTATGTCTGGCACGGCCTCCGCAAAGAGGTCACTCTACAGGCCAGGACTTGTACTCATTGCCAGTCATCCAAAATTCAGACCCACATCAAGCACCCCCCCCCCCCCAAACAGACATTTGAGTGTGTAAGTCACTGGTTCAGCCACTTGCACGTTGACATTGTGGATGTCCAGAGGTACATCCTACTTCCTCACACTGGTCGAGCAGGTGAATGTCTGCCAAGCTGCCTGTCTCCCCTCTGGCAAGCCTTGCTGTACTAACATTGGCTGTGCATTATCTCTACTATTAAGGATGCTCCAAACTTGGGTATTACTGTATATGCACCTATTGTCTTTCATTATTGAACCATGAGTTTCTGCTAATAAAAGGCATGATTATTGTTTGACCACATCATCTTTGTCTACTTCATCACCCCCTCCCCCACAACAGACATTTGAGCCTGTATGTAACTGGTTCAGCCACGTGCATGTTGACATGGGGCCCCTACCAGTGTCCAGAGGCACACACTACTTTCTCACACTGGATGACCAGGTGACCAGATGGCCTGAGGTGGTGCTACTATTGGAGGCTTCCACAGATGTATCTGCATGGGTCCTACTCAACACTTGGGTAGCGCATTTTGGGGTCCCCGAACACCTCACTTCAGACAGAGGGGCCCAATTCACTTCTAGCCTGTGGACAGCCTTAGCCCACGCCCTAGGGACCCAACTTCATGGCATATCATCCACAGGCCAACGGGATGTTGGGGAGGTTCCACAGACACCGCAAGGCTGACTGGACCTAACTGGGCTGACAAGCTTCTCTGGGTTCTGTTGGGAATTCAAGCTGCACCCAGGGAGGACCTCGTGGCATCCTCTGCTGAGTTGCTCTATGGTGCACCCCTGGTCATACCAGGCAAATTTGTAACAACCCCTGAGGACTTAGGGGAGCCCACACTGTCCCGGTTTCGCAAGTGCCTAGACACCCTGGCCCCCACCAAGCCCAGACTTCATGGCCAGCCTGACATGTACATCCCCAACAACCTGACCAATTGTAAATATGTATTTGTTCGGCACGGGACACACCGGCTAGCTTTCCAGAGACCTTATGAGGGTCTATACCGCCTCATAAGAAACAATGGCTCCACCTGTGTTCTGGACATTAGTGGCAGAGAGGATACTTTTACAATCGACCAGTTGAAACTGGCCTACTTGGACTCTGACCAGCCCATCACTCATCTGACCCCACAGCGCAGGGGTCGTCCTCCTAAGAATTCTGTCCTGATCACAGGAAATGACTGTCAAATGTGGCGACAGGCAAGACCTCGCACGGGGTGAGACGCCCGTTTCCATAGGCCACCAGCAGAACGGTGAAACTGACCAACCACTTCCGGCAGATCTCAGGTGCCCAGTCTGTGCCCGAATGCTGGAACAGACCAATTGGTGGCCGGCCCACTCAAGCCACGCCCCAACGGTGACGCAGCCGAGCTCACTATAAAAGGCAGAGCTGCCCCTGAATAAACTCAATTTCGAATACACACTACAGGCATGCTGTCTCCTTTCCTTGCGAGCTGCAGCCCAGGAGCTATAACTGTGAGCTGTAACCTGGCTGTAGCAGTAGTGACCCCACTACAATACCTCAGAGGTTAGAAGGAAAATTATGGTGAGGGAATATGGAGTTCTGGATAAGAGTAAATATGTAATTGAAGGGTGTTTAGTGACAGGAATGTGATGTGAAACTTGTATTTCCTAGTTTTAGTCTGATTATTATGCAATTGGGTTTATAAATTGTGCCCTGCCAAGGACAGTTGAACTCAAAGAATTGAACTGCCAAGTGGAGGGGAATGGACTGAGATAGAATTGTTTCCGAATGAAAGTATAAGGAGTATAAAGGATGACCCCTGACTTGTCAGGGTGGAGAAAAAGAACACTGATGTTAGTGAGCATTGAGGCAAAGGTGAAAGGGCTTCGGGGTATAAGTGAAGGCAAAATAAGCAGGTAATTATTTAATAATGGGACTTTCTAAATTCAAATTTAATAATGGGAAAGGCAATAAACATTGTGAAGGACTCCACACACCCCTCAAGTAAACTGTTCTCCCTTCTTCCATCTGGTAGGAGGTATTGCAGCACTAGGGCCCTTATGTTAAGATTGGGAAAGAGCATTTCTCCCCCAAGCCATCAGACTCCTCAACTCCCAGAACATTTGGGGATTGGGTATGTGGAATATTAATGTATAAGTCTTAATATTTTAAGTGTGTTGAACTTCTATTCTAACCTATATTTATGTAAATATACTCTGTGGTCTTGGAGAAACGCTATCTTGTCATTACCGTGCAAGCGGTATGAATGACAAATAAAGGTGACTTGACTTGCATGTAAAGGAGGGATTAGAAGGGAAGATTTCCTGCTGTGAATTTATCCATTGTCCAATTTAATATTTAATTTTCCTTTGGTGCAAATATTTAATTAGGGCATGTTTAAACAATGCAGTGACTGCATGGTACTTTTACTTCATGAATGAGAAAAGCTTTGAAAAGTTTCAAATTCAGTGAATAATCTCCATTCAGTGATACAAAAATTGGTTAAAATGCTGTTTAATTTGAATTTGGCTTTTCAATTCATTTACAATTAAATATGTTCAGTAAATATAATAAGTGATCAGAGAATCATTTCATTCCGACGGTAAAACTTGCAGCATATTTACCTCTGATTACCTTGAACATTACAGCTTTCACTGAGTTAGTTTTGAAGTTTTCAGGGGTAAATGTTACATTGCACTGCAGATGAAGTTAATAATAAAACCTGTAAAAAAAACCTTCCAATTTTAGCTCCCATTCAAGCTTTATTTCTCATCTACCAATTGACTCCTAAAATATCTTTCATCATTGTCATTTTCATTAATATCTGTGAAGGGCTCATGAGTCCACAAAAATCATCAGTTGAGTTGCTATTGTTCAGAATCAGAATTTATTGACATGAACAATTCATAAAATTTGGTGTTTTGGGGCAGCATCATAGTCCAAACATTGATATTATAACCATCTTTCAACATTACTATTTTTATTTTTTTTATTTATAGTAGTACATGAAAAGTTTGGCAGTGTCTTTGGTTCATTGATTATTCAGGAATCTGATGGCATCAGGGAAGAATCTGTCCTTGTGCCGCTGAGTGCTCGACTTTAGGCTCCTATACCTTTTTTCCTGATGGTAGCAGAAAGAAGAGGGTGTGGCCTGGGCGGTGAGGGTCTTTGAGGATAGAGGCTGCTTTTTTAAGACTCTGCCTCATGTAGATATCCTCGATGGAGTGAAGTCTGGTGCCTGTGATGTCGTAGGCTGAGTTAACAACCCTCTGGAGTTTATTCTTGTCCTGAGAGTTGGCAGTGATGTAATCAGCCAGAATGCTCTCCACGGTACACCTGTGGAAGTTTACGAGATCTTCAGTGACATACCAAATCTCCTCAGACACCTCACAAAGTATAGCCGCTGGCAAGCCTTCTTTGTGATTGCGTCAACATGGAGGCTTCAGGGCAGATCCTTGGAGACGTTGACACCCAGGAATTTGAAGTTCTTGACCTTTCTCCACTACTGATTCCTTGATGAGGACTGGGTCGTGTTTCCCTGACTTCCTCCTGAAGTCCACAATCATGTCCTTGGTTTTGCTGACGTTGAACATAAGGTTGTTGTTATTACACCATTCAACGAGCTGACCCATCTCCCTCCTGTCCACTTCCTCATTGCTGTTTGTGATTCTGCCGACAATTGTGGTGTCATCTGAAAACTTGTAGTTAGCATTGGAATTGTGCCTGGCCACACAGTCATGGGTGAAGAGCAGTGGGCTAAGCACACATCCTTGGTGTGCGCCTGTGTTGATAATCAGTGAGGAGGAGATGTTGTTTCCAATTCGTACTGACTGTGGTCTTCCGATGAGAAAGTCAAGGATCCAGTTGCAGAGTTTGTAACTTCTTGACCAGCACTGAGGGAACAATGGTATTGATGTCCAAGCTGTAGTTGATGAAGAGCAACTGTATATAAGTTGCTGTTTTCAAGGTGATCCAGAGCTGAGTGGAGACCCAGCGATATTGCATCTGCTATGGAGCGATTGTGACGATAGGCAAATTGCAGTGGGTCCATATCTTTACTTGGGTATGTGTTATTTCTGGCCATGATCAGCCTCTCAAAGCATTTCATCACAGTAGTAGTTAGTGCTACTGGGCAGTAGCCATTGAGGCAGCTCCTGCTACTCTTCTTGGGTACTGGGATGATTGATGCCCTTCTGAAGCAGGTGGGAACTGCAGCAATGAGAGGTTGAAAATGTCCGTGAACGTTCCAGCTTCCTCGGAGTGTTATTGCTTCCCCATTTCTCTTATACATTTAGAAAAGCCCTTTAATGTGCTTCCAAATTCATTGCTTTCTTGAATTTCATGTTTGAATCTTTCCTCCAAGTTAAGAAACTAACTTAATCAAGGTATCAAAATATTTTGTGATTCCAGGGAGGGCCAAGACTTTCCCTTATCATTCTCTGCAGCCATAGAATTAAGAAGTACTCAAAAATTCTCTTTCATCTATTAGTCCTGCTCTTTTTTTTACTTAATTTGGATCCATTTTCTCTCATGTCTGAAGACAGTTCTCAAAACTTGTTTTGGTTTGATTTTAGTCTCTTAGCTACAGAAGCAAAACCATTATCTTTCAATGGCTTTCCTCCCAGTGGCAAAGCTCTTATGTGATTCCACTCTGATGAATCCAGTTCACTGCAGCACTTCCAGAAGTGGATCTTCTTCTTCCCTCGACAGCATTACTTTTTATATCTCAGAATAATTTGTCTTTGACTCCTTGCTCTTTATTAATTGTGTATGTCCTTATCAGTAGGGTTGGGAAATGTGTTCCACTTGTACTCTAATTCCCCTAAACATCTGGTTCTGCCTTTGTGTAACGTTAACCTTTCCACTGTTTCTGCATTGTTAAGACATGTAAGAATTCAGACATGTATGAGATGTTGTTCCTTCAATTAAGTTGTGTAATTCTTTTGGCTTCCAACATAAATATTATACTTATTAATGGATTCCGTATTTCTGATTGTACCAGTGATTATTAACATCTTACTGAGCATCTAATTCTCTGTCTTATCCTAATCAACGGCTAATAACTTTCTCTTCCATAATTTCACTTACTGACTTGCTACCTTGTCTGAATGGAGATGATTCCAGTGATTGGCCACTTTCACTTTTCACAGAGCTAAAGAAGCTGGGCTATTTGAAATTCTCCTCCACTCTTCCTTCATTCCTATTTCAGTTCATTTCATCTGGCTGCAATTTTTTAATAGCTAACATTTTCTTAAAATTTATTTTTGGGTTATTCTGACTCTTTCCGTGGAATGGAAGTCTTCCTATGTACGTCTTTGTCCCACTTTGGTTTGGAAGAATAAATTAATTCTATCCATTTTCTAGATCATATATCAGAGAATGACCATTCTGCTCATCAAGCTTGAGATGACTTTTGTGGAACTTACCCAATTAGTCCTCAACCAAGACTATTTACTCATAGCCTTGCAAATCTGAAAGGACTTGCATTGTTTATTTAAGTCCTGATATTGGACCTTGACTTGAAATGTTGACCTTTGCTCCCACAGATGCTGTGTGACCCACCTAGTTCTTTCAGGTGTTTGGTTTTCACTCCAGATTTCAGCATCTGCAGGCTCTTGATTACAATCTTGCTTGCCAAATATTGATTCCCAATTGAAGCAGACCAAACCTTTTCTCACCTCACTGAAACACTCCTTCTTCTATGGACTATTTTGTTGACCTTAATATGGTCAATATTCATTCCCATAACTATTTTACACTTTAAATTATAATCTAAAAGTGAACTTGACCTGTTTCATTTCTTACAAACAATTCCAGCAATGCCTCCTTCCACACTGGGGAAGAAGCATTTATCTCACATATCAAATAATCTTTTCTCCTCCTTTACCTCTTGCTATTTCCTCACATAGCTCTGAATACAAGAATACATTCCTGCCCTTTTGTTTATCTTGCTTTATGTTATTGCCATAAAGTTATAATTCCACATTGATAATTGCATCTGATATTCTTCTTGTGCTTCTTGTTTTTTTTTTTCCCTTTGTCTGGTTTGTCTGCAGAGCTTCTCTTGTAATAAATATTTCTGGCCCTGTTTAATGTTCCTACTACTTTGTGCATCTTGGTTCTTCTCTTCATAACTATTTTCCTGTGCCTCACTTCCCTCCCAAATTAGTTTCAACTTCGCAGTACGGCAAATGCTAAATTCCCTGTGTGGACATTGTTGCAGGCTGTATAGAAATGCAAACTGACAGCGTGAACATATCCCACCTCCCACAAGACACTTGCCTAAAGAATCCAACATTTTCCCTTCACACCAGGTATGCTATATATCCTGTATCTTGGCACAGGGAATATTTTGTAGATTATCACTTTTGAGATTCTATTTGTAAATCTTATTTCTTAGCTCATTAAAATGTACCTGCCAATGTCATTTTTTTTCATCTACGTCATTGATGTCAATGTGGACCATGACTTCTTGCTGCACACTCTACTTTCTCGAATTCCTGCACCCATTTTGTCATATCCTGACCCCTGGCTCTAGTGAAGCAACCTGCCATTCTGGAATAACCATATAAACACCGATCTGTTTCCCTAATTGTAAAATCACCTACAAGAATTATGATCTTCATGCATCTTCCCTTGCATTTGAACTCAGTCATTCATGTTGCTACAAAATATTGAACTGCCCTTGAAACTTGCTCCCATGAAACCCTCCTCAACATGGGATGGGCCATAGTAATATCAGCTGCTGCTTGAACTCCAAAAATGAATCTCCAGTTAATAACACCTGGACCCATTACTGTTTACAGGGCATGTACTCCCAATGCCTGAATGAATTGAATAAAAAAAATTAATATATGGTAACTATTATTCAACTCTTACTTACTGCATCACATATGGTGATTTAAAAAAAATATTTCATTGTTCTGTTTTAGATGCTTCCTTACGTCACTCAGCCTGTTTCCCAGACTTTCTCATTGGGCTTTCGTTTTCACTCTCCTTTAATTTATTGTGTGTCTTGTGTTTTTACTGAGATAGTTTCTCATGTCCTTGTACTCACAGTGACCTTAGATTTCAAGTGCAGAATCAGAATCTGTTTATTGTCATGAACTTGTGTCACAAAATCTGTTGTTTTGTAGTAGCAGTATTATGCAGATCAAGGTGCAAAATTACTATAAAATACAATTCAATAAATACAAGATTTACAAAAAGTGAGGTCCATTCAGAAATAGACAATAGACAATAGGAGCTGGAGTAGGCCCTTCGGCCTGTCGAGCCAGCACCGCCATTTTACAGATCATGGCTGATCACTACCATCAGTACCCCTTTCCAGCCTTATCCCCATAACCCTTAACTCCTTTGCCCACTAGAGTCTTATCTAACTCTCTTTTGAACATAATCAACGAATCTGCCTCTACCACCCTCTGTGGCAGAGCATTCCACAGATTCACACTTCTCTGGGTAAAAAAATGTTTTCTCATCTCCGTCCTAAAGGGCCTACCCTGTATTCTTAAACTATGCCCACTAGTCCTCGTCTCCTCCATCATTGGGAACAAATAATCCGACTTCACCCTGTCTATCCCCCTGATAATTTAGTATACCTCAAAGAAGCTGTTTTTGTAACAATGAGTGTGTGTCTTTAGGCTCCTGTACCTCCTTCCTGATGGTAGTAGTGAGAAAGGGTGATGATAGAAGCTGCTTTCTTGAGACATCGACTCTTATTGATGTCCTGAATGGAATGAAAACAAATGTCCATGATGACGCTGGCTGTGTTAACAACACTCTGTAGCCTTTCCTGTGCATTGGAACCTCCTTACAAGACAGTGATGGATGGGAGCCACCGAGGTCGGGGAGCTGCGGGAAGCGACCGGGAGCGAGATAGACTTACCGCACTAGGGCCCAAAGCTTTGGACTTGAGTAGGTCGCAATGCCTTGAGAGTGCGGAGCGGTAGGTGAGCCGACGCCTACGGGGAGCTGAAGGGAGCAACTGGCAGGGAGCTGACAGTAACCGTTGGAAGCAGGGCGAGGGAAGCACATGGAAGAGGAGACGATGCAAGAGGAGGAGGAAGTGGGGTAACCAAGCAGGGGTACATGCTAGGCTGAGAGAAAATCCCTATCCACAAGCTCTCCCATCCATCCTACTTACCAGCATGTGCTCCCTGAACATCTGTCTCCAGAGATCTGCCCAGCTAGAGTACAGGGACTCATCAAAACGTGGCATGGTGACAGGATCCTGGACACCACCATTCAGCTGAATGGCCTCGCTTTGTTTCGGGTGGTCAGGGACCCTGTGCTATGTGGCAAAACCTGCTGCGGGGGATTGTACGTTTACATCAATACAGAATGGTGTAAGGACACCGTTGCAGTTACTACTCACTGTTCACTGCTCATGGACTTGTGGCTGTCAGATGTAGACCATTCAATCTATTGTGGGAATTCACCATGGTGCATATAGTCGGCGTGTACATCTACCTCCCCCCCTCTTCCCCCAAGTGCAAATGCCAAAGAAGTGCTCACTGAACTGTATGGGGCCATGAATGAATGACAGACTGCACACCCTGATGGTCTGTTCATTGCGACTGGTGGATTTCAACCATGCAAACCTCAAAACCGCACTGCCAAAATTCCTGCAGTATATGGACTTTGCCATGAGAGAGGCAAGCATGCTGGACCTTGTGTACAAGTCATCCACGGGCAGAGTGCCACCCCCACCACTCAGACCACATCTCTGTAATGCTAATCCCAGCGTATAGACCACTCGTCAGATGCTCCAGACCAGCCACAAAGCAGGTCCAGACATGGCCGGCAGGAACCATCTCTGCCCTTCAGGGCTGCTTTGAGAGAACTGACTGACACATGTTTAAGGAGGCAGCAATGGACAGGGATCACATCATGTTAGAGAAGTACACGGTATCAGTGATCAGCTACATTAGCAAGTGCACAGATGATGTCACCCTGCCCAAGTCCGTTACTACTTGCTCCAACCAGAAGCCATGATGACTGCAGAGGTGTGCATGCTGTTGAAAAACCACATCATTGCCTTCAGAGCGGGTGACAAGACAATCTTGGCGAACTCTCAAGCCAAGCTGTCCAAGGCCATCAGGGAAGCAAAGAGGACTCATGGCTGGAAGGTTCACAGTCACTTCTGGGACAGCGGCGACACACCTTGCATGTGGGAGGGCATCTGTGCCATCACCAATCATAAAGCGCACACCAGCTGCCTGTGCCAGGAATGCCTCCCTCCCAGATGCTTTGAATGACTTCTATGCACACTTCGAGGTGAAAAATGACTTGGTGGTGAGTAAGTCAACACCTTCCCCACACAAACAGGAACTGCACCTCACAGGGGCTGAATTGAGAAGGATGCTTCTCAATGTCAACCCTTGTAATGCTGTGGGACCAGATAACACCACTGGCTGCGGGCTCAGAGGATGTGTGGACCAATTAGCTGACGTCCTCACAGACATCTTCAATATCTCTCTGAGCAGTGCCATTGTACCAACATGCTTCAGTGTGGCCACCATCATCACTGTGCAGTAGAAGCCCATAGAGTCCTGTCTTAACGACTACCGTCTTGTTGCACTTACGTCCACCGTCATGAAGTGCTTCGAGAGGTTAGTCATGGAGCACATCAAGACTCAGCTGCCCCTCTCGTTGGACCCCCTGCAGTTTCCATACCGACCCAACTGATCTACAGATGATGTCAATGCCACCAGGCTTCACCTAGCCCTCACCCACTTGGTGTTCATAGACTTCAGCTCAGCTTTCAACACAATCATCCCGCAGCACCTGATTAGGAAGTTGAACTTGCTGGGCCTAAACACCTTTAGCTGTAACTGGATGCTCGACTTCCTGGCCGGAAGACCTCAGTCAGTCTGGATAGTAAACAGCATGTCCATCACCACACTGAGCATGGAGGCCCCCCAGGGCTGTGTGCTCAGCTCCCTGCTGTTTACTCTGCTGACCCATGTTTGTGCAGCGAGATACAGATCTTATCACTTCAAGTTCACTGACAACATAATGTAGTGGGGCTCTTAAGCAAGAACAATGAGTCAGCTTACAGAAAAGAGGTGCCAACACTGGACTGGTGCAGAGACAACAACCTACACCTGAACGTCAACAAAGCAAAGGAGATGGTGGTTGACTTCAGGAGAGCCAGGTGGTGGGGGAAGGGGGGGGCTTAATCCCCACTGACCATCAATGGCTCCACCGTTTAGGTAGTCAAGAACACCAAATTCCTTGCTGGGCCCCTGGCGGAGAATCTCTCCTGGTTCCCCAACACCAGATCCATTGCCAAGAAGGCCCAACAACGCCTTTACTTCCTGAGGAGGTTGAGGGAAGTCTAGCTTCCACCCTCCACCCTCACTACATTCTACAGGGGATGTATTGAAAGCATCCTATGTAACTGCATCACCGCCTGGTTGGGGAGCTGCACCATCCCAGAATGCAAGTCCCTGCAGCGGGTAGTAAAGACTGCTGAGGGGATTATTGGGGTCTCTCTCCCTCCCATGATGGACATTTATAATGGCTGTTGTTTGCGGAAAGCCATAAAAATTGTGAAAAACTTGACACACCCCTCTTGTAATCTGTTCTCCCTCCTGCCATCTGGGAAGTGGTACCGAAGCATTCGGGTCCTCATGACCAGATTGTGAAAACTTTTTTCCCCCAAGCCGTGAGGCTTCTGAACTCTGGGGGCACAGGGCTAGCATATGTAACATGATATTTATAAGTGATATGTTTGTTTTTTAAAAAAAAAGTTACTGATGTAATTTAACCATGTAAATAATCAGCTCCACAATCTGGAGAAATGCTATCTCGTTTTCACTGAACATTGCAATGATTTTGGTATGAATGACCAATAAATGTGACTTGACTTGATGCAACTGATCAGAATACTCTCCACAGGACACCTGTAGAAATTTGCAGGAACCTGTGGTGACATACCAAATCCTGATGAAATATAACTGCTGACATGCCTTCTTCATTATTGTATCAACATGATGGTCCCAGGATAGATCTTCAGAGATCCTGACACCCAGAAATTTGAAGTTTCTTACCCTCTCCACTGCTGGCTCTTTGATGAGGACTGATTTTGTTCTCCTGGTTTCCTCCTCCTAAGTCCACAATCAGTTTCTTCGTTTTGTTGATGTTGAGGACAAGGTTGATGTTGAGGACAAGGTTGATGTTGAGGACAAGGTTGATGTTGAGGACAAGGTTGATGTTGAGGACAAGGTTGATGTTGAGGACAAGGTTGATGTTGAGGACAAGGTTGATGTTGAGGACAAGGTTGATGTTGAGGACAAGGTTGATGTTGAGGACAAGGTTGATGTTGAGGACAAGGTTGATGTTGAGGACAAGGTTGATGTTGAGGACAAGGTTGATGTTGAGGACAAGGTTGATGTTGTGACACCATTCAACTCACTGATCCGTCTTACGCCTGTACTTCTATTCCATCTGTGATTCTGCTGATGACTGTGGTGTCCTCAGCAAATTTATTGATGGCATTTGAATTATGCCTCGCCATATAGTCATGTGGAGAGAGAGTAGAGCAGTGGGGTAAGCACACACCTTTGAGGTGTGCCTGTGTTGATTGTCAGTGAAGAGGGAATGTTACCATTTGAATTCAAATTTATTGTCAGAGTGCATACATGACATCACATGCAGGCAGAATTTCTACTTGTTAGTGTAAACTGCATTTAAAAAAAAGATAGTTTACCAAAGAAAGAAATGTAAACAAGCTGTGCAAATGCAGAAACAACAAATATTTATTCATAAATTATGTGCAAAGTAAGAGTTCTTAAATAAGCTTCTGATTGAGTCTTTTGTTTAGGATTCTAATGGTGGAGGGGTACCAAACCTGGTGATATTTTGTGGCACTTGTACCTCTTTCCCAATGGTAGCAGCAAGATCAAAGCACATCCTATGTGGAGTGGACCCTTGATGATTGCTGCTGCTCTCCTACAGCCATGTTAGGTGGTGAGAGTTATGCCTGTGATGGACTGAGATGGTCCACTTGCTTTTCTGCTCAGAGATATTGGTACCTCCATACCAGGCCGAGATGCCACCAGACAGCACACCATTCACTATTCATCTGTAGAAGTTTGCCAAGGTTTACGATGTCATACTGAACCTCGGCATATACGGAGAAAGTATAGGCACTGACGTGCCTTCTTCCTGATTATATTAGTATGTTAATCCCAGGAAATGTCCTCCAAGATAGTGACTCCCTGAAATTTAAATTTGTTCACCCTCTCCACCTCTGATTCCTGGATTTTACATCTCTGGTTTTCCCCTTTAAAAGTCCACAATCAGTATGGTACGATCAATGACCACTCGCAGACACGAAGCTAGTAGTCTAAGGCTTTATTGATCAGAAGACCCATATGTACCTCTACATGCTGCTGGCTCACGTCCAAGGCAAGTATGAGGGAGGAGACTAGGGCTCTCAGCCTTTATTAGGGGATCTTATGGGGTGGGGCTACAGATACAGAAAGCGGGCCAGCCTGGTGTGGACATGCTCGCAGTACTGTGTTCCACCACAATCATCTCCTCTGTTTTAGTGACATTGAGTGCAAGGTTGTTAGTACATTATTCAGCCAAGTTTTCAATCTCCCTCCTGTGCACTGACTCATCACCCCTTTTTATACAACCCACTACCATGGTATTGTCAGCAAATTTGTAAATGGTGTTTACATACTGAGTCACACAGTCATAGGTGTAGAGCAGGGGGCTAAGTATGTATCTCTGTGATGCTCTGGTTCTGATGGAGATTGTGGAGATGTTCTTGCCAATCAGCACTAAATAGGATCAAGAGGTGAGGAAATCCAGGATCCAATTACACTGTGGGGTGTTGAGGCCCAGGTCTTGAAGTTTGCTGATCAGTTTTGAGGGCCATTAGATACAATTTGGGTCTCAGTTTCCTGTGTGCTTTTTGGACCAACTAGGATTCTACCTGAAGGGCCAATCCTCAATTAAATTGATAATAATTTTTGCTGTTTCTGGTGGTATCTGTATGATTTCAACAAAAGTTTTGACACAATAGCTCACTGCAATTAACTAAAAATAATTGCTCTTGACCAGGAGACTCCCAGAAGAAAGCAAATCTAAATTCTAAGTAAAAGGCTATTTGTAGTATTGATGTTTAGATTTTTTAAATAAAATCTACCTGTTGTAAAACAGCTGTGTTATACATCAGTCACATTCAATGTATTCAATTGTGAGCTTTTTAACACAGTAAAACTACTGGTATTCAGCACCGATGGGGACTGGTAGATGTCGGATAAACAGGTTTTCTGGTTGCTTGAGACTCATTCTTACAATGCCTAACTAATTCACCTGCATTAAGAATAAAAATTTAAAATACAAAAATACTATACCTTACTTATATTGAACAGTCTTCAGTTGCATGAATATATACACCTTAAAGCATTTTACTTTATTTTCAGTCACATTCTTTGAAAATATTTAACCATCACTGCATCTGTAGGTCCCTCTCCTTCCTTGGAGTCACCTGAAAGATGAACAATAACATTATAGATAACCCACTCTCCCCCAAGTTTACAGATAAAACCTTGCTAATATACTTAATAATATACTAAAAACATAGACTTTTACTAAGCAGGGATAAGGAGACACTTTGAGAGTCACCCCAATGGTGAATGGCATCAACCAGCTCTTTATCTTGGGTGACGCCATTTAATTCAAATAACTTTATTCAAACATCTGCTATGACCAAGGTACTTCACTGGCTGAATACTTGCTTCCATCTTCACCAAAGGTTTGTGTTACTTGAGAGAACACTTAGTTTTACAATTTTAATCTTTTATTTAAATGTTTATTTATTCCTATTTACTTTAAAATATTTATTTATTTTCTTTTTTTTTGCCATTTGCTTGAGGTTTCCAGTGGCTTGAATTCCGGATAACAGGTTTTACTGTAATGAATATTTGGCTTCTCGTGGCAAGCAAACTTTGTGTAATCTTCCCAGAAATGGGGGCCAAGTCGAAGAAGAACACAAGTTTTGAACTATTTCTTATATTGGTACTGTTGTAAATAGTTAACTGCAATACCAAGATGTATTTTATAACTTTATCAAGAATTTTAAATGGTCAAAAAAACTTATTTTTTAAAACATTGTTTATATTTATACAACACAAATGTGGACAATTTTCTGGGCAATATTCATTGCATCATGAAGGAAGCAAAGTGAATATGAATTGGCGTTTTAACCAAAAGCTGTTGTTTTTTTAAGTTTCATCAGACACAAAAATATGAATTGGCATTTTAACCAAAAGCTGTTGTTTTTTTAAGTTTCATCAGACACCATTGGTTAGTCTTTCCAATTTTCTTGAATTCCAACTAGTGTTGAAGAAATCATGAGGCACTTTTACACAGCCACTGAGAAGCAGAAAATTCGTGGCATATTTTCTGCTCTGCAGGTAGTGTAAAAATGTCCTGATGAAATTTATTTGCTAAATTTCATCCCATAATTTTTCCACCACAACCCCTACACATTTTGATGGTGGCTGCATTGTAAATTGACCGTAGGCACTCTGTAAGATGTCATGAGATCAGTGAATCCCATATACCACCAGCATTAGAAATACACGAAAGCAATGGTTCCTTCAACAAAATTAGTTTAATTCTCGGAGTATAGAACAAGATCAACATTTAACTTATCAACACAAAGTTATTTACACAATCCTTCCCCCAACTTAATCTAAGCGAAAGTGTGTATAATGTGTTTTCAAGAAAGTCCTTAATATGGGCCACTCTTCTGTTGTCCATGTTCCCAAGGCTATAGTTTCCAGTAATCTTCATCCTGTGCACAGAATTAAACAGTCATTACATTCAAGCAAATTTCAGTGCTTTACTTAGAAACAAAGTTGTGGAGGGTTACAGAGAGATGATTGTTGTTTGTTGGACACCCCAAACAGGTGTATCTTCCAGAAGAAACTTGTCTTCTTTCCAGGTTCTTCTCAGAGTTCTTCTCCTCTTCGCCACACTGGGAAGACTAGCCGCCACTCCTGATTTCCACAGAGAGTACACTCAGGCTACCATATTAGAACTCTGCCCAGTCTTGTAAAAAAGGAGCCTTTACAGCAGTCTCCTCTTCTGACCAACCTTTTCTCAGACTGCCTTTTGCTCACTGGCTTCTCTCTTCCTGATGTTCCATGGATTGTTTTTTCTTTTGGTTTCAGTTTGCAAATGTTGCTAAAACCCAGAACCTTCTGTTTGCAGCTGCCCTTGCAACTTTGCAAGGCTGTTCTGTCTGTGAAATGTATGCGACCTAACAGCTAACCCAATTCTAATCCCCTTTATAAGCATATATTTAATTAACCCATTACATTCACAAATATGACTCTCACCTCCGACAAACTCAGCAACACAGGGAGGCAGTGTAAAAGTGCTTAGAAAAAGTGCTGTGTAAACAACCGCTCCAGAGATAAGTGTGCAAATTTTTTTACAGAATTTTTCCTTTATTTCTGTGTAAAAATCATAATTGTTTCAGATGGCTGCCACTTTCAACCAGCTTGGGTCACTGCTAGCTTCTAAAGGGTGCAGTATTCCAAAATGCCAAATCACTGTTGGCTATTTACTGTAAACCAGTCTTGGAGAGAAATCCTCAAGGCTACAAATGTTGAGCTTATTTGCATGATAAAGGACATTTCCTGTTATAGAACAATAACTTTTGTTAGCCTTTGCCAAAATACTAGAGTGCACTTCCTGCTCATAAATAATTTGTCTGCTTTATTCTTCCTAGTCCGATTTGCAAGGCAACATACTGCTAGAAAAGTGATGGAAGCAGATATGTTAGCAATGTTTGAGAGGCATTTAGACAGACCCATGCACATGTAAAGGCAGGGGATAGAGGGATGTAGAATCCTTGCAAGAAACTGTGCAGTTTATATTAGCATCATGGCCAGCACACCAAAGGGACGGACTATTCCTGTGTTGCACCTTTCTATATATAACATAATAGTTCTGATATAATTGCTTTTCAATAATCAAATAATAGCTGACCTAAAGTTACATCTTTAAGTGAGTCTAAGTATTTGTATGAAGTATTTATTCAGTATTGATATTGGGTCGCTAGTTTATAGTTACATATATTTATCCCTTGAACTGCGGAGTTGTTTCACTTTGAAAGAAATGTGATCAGCTTCTGCTTTTTTCTCTGATATACCTTAGTATTCTAAATACAATAAACGTCTCGTATTTGGAATTCAAGCAGCCAGCAGCCTCAAACAATTGGCAAAAAATTGAGGAAAATAAAATTTAAAAAATTAAAATAAATAAGAATGAAATAATAGGTAAAATGTATTCATTTAAATTGTAAAAGTAAATACAAGATTCAATTTATTATCATAGTAATAAAACAGAGTCCTATTACATGAAATTTCTTTTTGCCTGCTGCAAGGCGGACAGATTTGCCACTGGCAGAAATTGCCTAAGCACCTCTTACATTTCTTACAGTCAGAGAAAGGGAAGCAAAAGAAAGATCCCCCCCCACTGAGTCACCGAGTGTCTGTAGATTCACCTCCGATGTTCCCTGAAGTAACACGTAAATAAACCTTTGAAGATGGGAGCCAGTCGTGTCCCTTGGTCGTGCTTTGCTCATAGCAGCTGTTTGAATAAAGTCTGTGAAACAACAATGGCGTTATCCAGGATGAAGAGCTGGTTGATGCCGCTCGCTGTTGGGATGACTCACTTAAGGTGTCTCTTTATCCCTGCATAGTAAAAGTTGACCCAGTGAAAGGGGTGTGGGCGGTGGGGGGGGGGTGGGGGGAGGTTAATTATTTATAATGTAATTATTTGTCTTTCGGGCAGCTCCATGGAGGGGAGGAACCTGCAGATGCAGTGACAATTAAATATTTTCAAAGAATCTGATTGAAAATAAATGAAAATGCTTTAAAGTTTATATATTCATTCGTGAAATTTGTTCAATGTAAGTACAGTATTTTTGTCTTTTGAACTGTTTATTCTTAATGCAAGTGTATAGTTAGGTGTTGTAAGAGTAAGTCTCAAGCAACTAGAAAATATACTTCTCTGGCATCTGCCAATCCCCATATATGTTGGATACCAGGGGTTTTACAAGACATCAGAGTTGAGAGCATTTTCTACACCTTTTTCAAAGTTGTGTTAGCTATGGTTATCCTAACACTGTAGCACGTTCTCTTCTACTCTATCTTTACCTTTATCACTCTTGTTATGAGCCCAAAGGACCCATTAACCCAGCAGCAATAGATATTCACCAAGACAAATGGTTACTTAAACAAATGTTGCTTTTAATTATCTTTAAACATGAAAACAGAATCAAACTTTAAATTATCACTATTGACTTATTAACCTCCTAATTCTAAGCGGACATGTATGTAATGTGTGTATAAGTTCAGAAAAGTTTTTTGGTTCACAGTCCAATCTCACTTCTCATTCCTCCATGTTCACTAGTTGCAGACAATTCTTATACAGTGCACAGAATTTAACATTTATAAAGTTCACCAGGTTTTGGTGCTTGAAAAGTAAATAGTTACCGCTCAGGAAGGTTCTTGTCGGTTTTCAGAGAGAGATTTGTTGTTCCAGGACATCCACAAACTGATGTACTTCCATCAGTCATTTAGTGTCTTGCTGATGAAACTTTCCCCTTTCAGGGTTCTCCAGATGATAACCTTTTTCTTTCAGGTCATCACAGAGATCCATTTTGTTTCTCTTATTTCAAGTGAAACATTAGACAGCCATCCTCTCCTCTTGCATTAACCACAAGGGCTTTGATGAGGCTCTCTTTCAAAATTGAGCTTTCCACAAGCTTGTCCTGTTCCAGTCCCAGCTGCTTCTGCTGGCTGTAACACTGTAGAATTATCTCTCTCTTTTTCTGAGAGAAAGCCTGTTTGACCCTCTCTGCTTGCAAAACCACATGACCCTCTTAGAACAACAAGTTCTCTTCCAGGCAATCTGTGGCTCCAACAAGATCTTTCATTGTTATAGGAAGAATGTGGAAGCTATGGTGGGCCTTCAGAGGAAATTTACCAGGATGTTGCCTGGATAGGAAAATAAGTCTTTCAAGGCCAGGTTAGCAGAGCTGGAACCGTAGAAGCGTAGCAGGATGAGAGGAGACAATAGAATTCTACAAGATTATGAGAGTTGTGGATAGGATGGACAGCCAGCACCTGTTTCTCAGGGCAGGAATAGCAAACACCAGAGGACATATGTACAAAGTGAAAGGAGGGAAGTTTAGGAGAGACATCAGGGGTAAATTCTTTTTTACATAGAGAGTTGAGGGTACTTGGAATGGCTTGCCAGGGATGGTGGTGGAGGCTGAAACATTAAGGGGATTTAAGAAATTCCTAGACAGGCACACAGGTGGAACAAAAATAGAGGGTTATAGGGTAGGGAGGGTTTAGTATTTTTTTAAGGAATATATGGGTTGGTACAACATTGAGGGCCAAAGGGTCAGTACTGTGTGTAGTGTTCTATGTTCTATCCATATAAAGTAAATAGAAGAATTTTAATGAGAGCACATGTTTCAAAACACTGAAATTGATAAAGCAAATTAATGGAAACCCTTTTTTTATTGAAATGTGGGTATACTAAATCTTTTTAAAATGTCTTGTCTTGGTTGGAGAAATGTGGTCAGATTTGGATACTGGGCCTTCCGTATCCAAGACCTTCCAGAGGATGCAGAAGAAATTTACTGCAATTTTACTGAGCATGCATTACTTGGTTTAATGAGAGAAGCTGTAGATCCTGTTGTAGTGATGAAGTTCAAGAGATGAGGGTTTTGATGGAATTACTAAAGAGAAAGTACATTCCAGTGGGAGGAAAATTGTTGACTACTGGAGACTGATGTAAAGTGATTGTCAAAAAAAGCTGGAGGAGCCATGGCAAATCTTTTTTTTTACAAGTTGTGTTCTTTTTCATAGTTTGAAATTCAGCTGTACCCTATAGGGATCGAGAGATGAGTGGGAGGAAAAGACAGTTATGGAAATGATCAGTGTAATAGAACTAAATGGCTTGTCCTTTAGAAAGTACAAATGCCAGAAATCTCAAACAAAAAATGAAAAAGCCAGTATTTTCATATTTTGTTTAGGCCCTGAAGAGTGTGATGGATCAGGTTGATCCCCCTTCTGTTGCATACCCATAATATCCATGATACATTTCATATTCTTTTACTATCTTTTGGCACGTGCCTTTACTTTCCTTTAGCACCCATTTATTTTATATCACTGTGGTCACCGTGGAGGGCCAAATTTACTTTTTCACTTGGTTAATATTGGAGCATATCAACAATCAGCTCTTGTTTGAATATTTTCCATATTTTTCTTCCATTTTCTGATCTGTGAATTTATCCAAACTTCTTTTTATACTCTGATATTATGTGATTGTAATTGTCAAACTTTGACAGATTTATATTTCAGTGCTTATTATAATATTTATGGCCTTCATTTCTCTTACAATGTTTGTTTAACCTATCTATTTCCTAATCTTCACCAAGTACAAAAATCTTCCTTTTTAAAATTTTTCACACTATGAACCATATTAATCAAAATACACAAAAACATTTCCCTCTTGAATATACACAGTGTCATTTTCTCCCCTTTTCCCCCCTCCCTTCCCTCCCTCCTTCCCACCCCCCTCCAAACCCATTAAACGTTCAACAAATACAATACAATAAACCCATTAGACAATGTCATCACACAATGAAAATTACAAAAATCTTTCTTGACGAATGATAACTACTCATTCAGAAAACAGTATCATAAACACTTCCTTCCATTGGCACTTACTTTAACCTTAACATATGACTACTTAAAATTATTTGTTATTATTGATCGATCCAAATTGCAATTTTTTTTACCCAGCTATCTTGTCACTCATTTCCTTTTCCTTATTTAAAATGCAATGTCTCCTTTTGATTTCCTAACTCTATCTAAAAGACTTGCTGATTTATTTCTTTTACTTCCTGTGTTCTGTCATTCTTGGATTCAAATGCAGGAATGTACATTCTCATTGCCACCTTCCTCTTTCATTTGGTTGTGAGGCATTTCTAAAATGTTGGGTGCAGGAAAAGTCACCCTCGCCGTGACATCACTGTGTTGCCTTGGTCTTCTTACTTTTGTTCTTTTTGTCTTTCTTCTTCAAGCCATCCATGTGTGCCCGCAGCAGATTTGAGTACGCCATCTGAAACCGGTTCACTTCCTTGGAGCATTCACTCCTCCACTAACCTAAACTGTATTTCTGCTGTTAGTTATACATTTCCATAAATATTTGTTCCACTAGCCCATTAATTTTAGACATTATGTTTGGTGCACTCTCATATATTCAGCTCAGACTTGGCCTTCCTTCCTGAAGAAAACTAAATGCTTCATGAATTTCTTTTCTTCACCATCTTTCTAACCATATATCCAATGGAGCTAAAACCGTTTGTATTCTAGTTGATAGCTGCTATCAGGCTTGCCCTTTGGTCTGCCTTTTTACATCTGAAAATCTGTTTTTGCAAGATTTCAATTCAACACCTGACAATGTTATTGGCTCCAACCTTGATCTCACTTTGATTGTTTCCCTTCCCTCCCCAATATTTAAATCTTGACTTGTTTTCTTTGCTCTGTTAATTTGGAGACTACATACAATTCTGGATTTTCGCCAATTGCTTCAAAAGTTCTTGATTTCTCACTGACTGGGGCACTTCTACTCCCAGTCCATTCCTATGCCAACAAGGGAACTATTTTGGTCTCCTTACAAAATACTTGGCTAAATGAAATGTTAATCAGGGTGTAAGATGCAGAGACAAACCTGTGGCCCATGTCCCATTCATTTTCCAATCTTTTCATTGTCATTTCTGAGTAAGATCATAAAATTAGTGCCAATCTTATGCTGCTGTGACCCTGTAGTGATGACTTCGACCTGGACCTGTTCTGAATTCTGATTCGAGGCTGGGGGTTGGTGAATTTGAGCTTGGTGCCAGCATTTCTGACAGTTTCTTGTGGGAGATAGTGAGAACTAAGAGTCATTTTAAACTGCAAGAAATACAAAGATAGAAATAAGAAAAATAAAATTGAGCTACAGGAAGGCAAAGATGTGAATGGTTGGTTGAAATCAGCACAAGATGAGAAGGTCCTGGTAGTTTGTGGCAGTTATCAATATTCAGCTCAATTTAACATTCCGGTGGAAAAAGCTCTAAATTGGGGGAAAGCCAGTTTTATTGGGCTGAGTTGTGATTTAAAAAAATATTGACTGGAAAAAAGGTACTTGATTATAAATCAGTCTCCAATCACTGGGGGCTTTCAAGGAGTTTAGAAGAAACATGTTTCTACAAAGGCAGTAATTTCTGTGGTTGATGCATCACTGCGGCAAACTCTAGATTTAAAATCTCCTCTGAATTTTCTCCTTCCTACTTGTCCATTAGAACTACCTAGGTCTTGGCTTGAACTGCACATCTTGTGCAAAGTGGAGCAACAAAATACTGGAGGGACTTGATGGGTCAGGCAGCATCCATGGAAGGCTTACATGTTGGACCAAACACTTCATCAGGAAATGGGTAGACAATAGAATAAAAGAATGGGATGGAGGGGAGGGGGAGGAGCAAAGATTGTCAGGTGATCGGTGAATATAGGAGGGAGGGGAAAACAAGTGGGGGAAAAGGTTAGATGGTGATTGGAGGAATGCGCCAGGGACTGATGAAAGTGCACTCTGATAGGAGGAAGGGTAAGAGGTGAGGGGCAGGAAGAAAGAAGGTGTGGGTGATGGCAGGTAGAGAGGGCAGGGAGGTGAAAGAGTAAGGAATGGGCCTAAAGAGATGAAGGAAAGCAAATGTGGGGTTTGGTGGAAAAAGCAAGAAAGGTGATTACGAGAAATTGAGAGGTTGATGCTGTCTGGTTGGTATGCAAAAGCTCTCCCTTGTCTATATTCAGAATCAAACAATGCATAGAGCAAAGGACAATAAATAAATAACATTTAGAATAAAGCAGTCTGTGTAATTGCCATACATTCAATACTCACCCCACTGGACTTTCATTGCATCACTATGGGTGCATGGTGGTTGCACCATGTCCCAGCTATTCTACAAAACGCACTACTGCTCACTAATGGGGCCTCTTCAATATTACCTCCCAGAACCATGACTGAACATGGCATCTCCACCATGCTGCTCTGAGCTACGACATTCCAAATCATTGCTGTTGCCTCATTATAATGTTGGCACTTCCACCTCAACTTTGGTAGTGCCTACCTAGACGTTTAATGAAAGCAGGTGGTGATAGGCAATAAATACTAGATACTCCCCAGCGCCTGTATCCTAAAAATAAAAAGTGACATGAAAATAAAAATAAAAGGAAAAAAATGTTCGTCATGGATCTGAAATGTGAAGATATGAAAGAAATATATATATATATATATTTCTCAAGAAATTTTGTATTTTTGTTTTGAAACCTTTTGACCTTTGATATTTTCGTGATGATTAATGATTGGTTATCCCAAAGCACAGGCCAGTAACAGCTGTATTGTAAAGGAAGTACATTATGTTTAATTGTAATGTTTTATTTCAAAATGTGCTCTGATCATTGATAGACACAGAGAAAAATAGCCAACATTCTGAGACATCTGGTCCAATTAAAAAGATGGGCTAAGCAACACAAATAAATTTTAATTTTTAATCCAAACGTAGGAAAATGAGCTTCAGAACAGGAAATGTGTATGTGATAAAGGAAAATCCATTAACAAAGATGAGAAGGATTTGAGTATGATTATAAATCTATGTACAATATGTTTTTATGCTGTTCAGTATTTACCAAAGAAGTGGTTATTGTTGGCAATTTCAACTTCCCCACCATTGACCAAAATGTTGGGGGATTGGATGGGTGAATTTTGTTAGGCACTGTTAAACATTGTACTGGTGAATGAAGTTGGCCAGGTAACTGAGGTATTGAGAAGTGCAGTGAACACAAATCTGTCAGCTTTAAAATGGTAATGGAAAAGGATAAAACTGGTCCTCAAATTAAAACCCTAAAATGGTGCAAGACAATTTCAACTAAGTTAGGCAGGAGTTAGCAATAGTTGACTGGACACAATTTTAGAGAGTAAAAGCATTGCCAAAAAAACTGCCAAGTGGGAGGCGTTTGCGGGGGTAATAATGAAGGTCCAGAACAGACATGTTCCTTGTAGGTAAAGGCCAGGGATGTTAAGGTAAAGGAATCCTAGTTAATGAGGGATTTAGAGGCACAGATCAAAAGGGAAAAGGGAGGCATATATCAGATACAGGCAGACAGGTTCAAAGGAGCACAGTGAAGTGGAGAATAAGGAGGGCTAAAATAAGTTATGATTTGACTTTTGTTGACAATGTAAGGGAGAATCTGAAAAGATTTTATCAATACATTAAGGACAAATGTTTCACAAGTGAAAGACTAGGTCTTCAAAAGGATCAGGAGTGATAACTATGTGTAGGACCAGAGGAAATGGGGAAGATCTTAAATGAATATGTTCTGAATGTATTTACTGTTGATCAGGATAAGCAGGAGTGGGGTGGGGGTTGGGGGCAATGAGGTAACTAAATATAGCTGAGGACATGTCCGCATCAGTAACGAAGAGATGTTAACAATCTTAGATCATGTCAGTGAATAAACCTTCAGGCCCAGACCAGGTGGATCCCAGAACTTTGTGGGAAGGCAGAAGGGAAATTCTTGGGGTCTTGACAGATTTTAACTCATTGCTGAGAACAGAAGTTCTGGAGGATTGGAGGATGGCAAATGCAGTGCCATTATTTAATAAGGGCTGTATGGATAATCCAGGTAACAACAGACCTGTTTGTCAATAATAGGGAAACTGCTAGAGAAAATTATGAGAGAGCTGCCCTGAAATCCACAAACACTAGATCCACTGCTCTAATTTAATCAGTTTCCTTTGTCATCCCTTCAACAAACTCAATTTGACTCATGAGGCATGACCTGCCCTTCACAAAGTGATGCTATCTCTGAGAAGACTATGCTTCTCTAAATGTCTATAAATCACGTCTGTTGTGTTAATTGGGTTTACAGAGAGACTAGTCTGGGAAATTTAGGGAGAGCCAGAATGGATTTATTTGGGGTGGAGAGGTGGGGGGGAAATTGTCGCAAACTTGGTTGAATTTTTTTGGAGAGGTATCAATGAGAGCAAAGCACTTGACGTGGTTTATATGTTGTTGATTTATATGGATTTTAGTGACGTGCTTGAAAAAGTCCTAAATGGTAGGTTGGTATGGAAGGTTAGGGACAGGAGGCCAACAAGTCAACTGGATAGAATAATACCTGGCTTAGTGATAGGAGTTAGAAAGTGGTTGTAGAGGGCAGTTTTTCAGAGTGGAGAACCATGTTGAGTGGAGTGCCTAAGGGTTTGCTTCTTGTATGTTTGCTTTTTGTAAATATATAATTGATTTATGACAAGTTAAGTTTGCTGATGATATGAAAATATCGTAGTGGACCGTGGTTACCTAGGTTTCCAATGGGATCTAGATCAGATGGGGATCTGGACTCGGGAATGGTAGATGCAGTTCAACTTGGAGAAGTGCAAGATGTAACATTTGTGTAAGGCAGAACTTCTGTTAATGGCAGTGCCTCAAAGAGTATTATGGAACTGAAGGACCTGGAGGTGCAGGTACATAGCTGTTTAAAGATAGAGGTAGACAGAGCAGTGAAGAAAGCCTTCAACATTTGGGGCATGGAAAAATGAGTATTGGAACGTCATGTTGAAGAGATACAAGACATGGGTGAGGCTGTACCACAGTTTACAAACAGATACACTCACCTGTTTCTTTCAGCACATTATGAAGTTGATTTTCTTTTATTATTCACTAGACACAACACTGCATTCTCCAACTCCCCAAACATCATCCAGCTAAACTCCTCTGACCTTCTCATTGGCTCACAGCCATACGGATGATCCTGAAAACTCTCACTCTCTTCCTCCTGCATACGAGATTTATTAACTGTATACTGATGCGTAACACACCCGTGCATGCATGCTATTACCCCTATGCATCACTTTGCTTACATCATCAGTGATGGCCAACACCACTCCCGATGAAGTTAAGTACATGAGGCTACAATCCCACCCCCACCAGCCTACGAGCCATGCAAGGAGGTGACTGATTGGAACTGTCCCACTACATAATGGTTCAGAGGGTAGATGGTTCAGCCAGGCCATGTTCGATGGATAGTGCAAGACAGGCAATGCACAGTGCAACTGGTCCTCTGGCTCTGATGCAGAACATGGACTGTCGATATACGCTGACTTCAACATGTCGATGGAAAACCTATCAGCTTTTTCATTCCTGTCGATCACAAAAGCCTTTGGGCAGCATCGTAAGACCTGAAAAAGGCCATCGTAAATGGGCTAAAGTGGTTTGCAAACAGCATCATGCCAGAGGAACTTGAGTTCAGCATTATAAATCATTCGGCACAATCTCTGCAAGTTACATTTGCTGCTTAGGAGAAGGTTGGAGTAAACTCATGTTTTCTTGAAGACGATCAACATAACTAAAGCGTTGTGCTTGGACTTGGTTTTACAAACTCACCTGGCAAGGTTAACATATACGAGCTCTGCCACTGAACATCCAAGATCTGCCTTAACAGCAGTACACATTCCAAGGAGAACCATGGGCAAACACTTGCTCCATGTAGATGCATCACCACCTGCTGTTAATGCTGCCTTCATTTGTCAATGGAAATGTTCAACAAGGCCATTGGCTTGTGGATGGTAAGCTGTAGTGTGAATATGGGCAGTGCCCAGAAGATCAGTGAGAGCTTGGAACGACGCCAACTCGAACTGAGACACTCGATCCGTTGTAATAATAACTGGAATACCAAAAGATGGAAGCTAACATTCCATGAAAGCCTTAGCGACCGTCTTCTCAGAGTTGCCAGTTGCTGCGGAGTTGCAGGCACCATTTGCTGGGTAGGAACCCAGCATTTCTGCACATCTTCCCTGAGCAGCTTCAATCAGAGACTGGGTCAAGTTGAGCAGAGCTGGGAGGACTGAGCAGCCTCACTCGCCCAATCAGTGAGTCAGTGGGGTTAGCTGGTGCTGCTCTTTCTGTGCCTGTGAAGTCTTCCATCACCAAGTGTGATCCTGTCCCAAACCTGGTTTTTGTTCATTTCTTACTTATGGACAGGCCTCAGGAATAGAGCCCTGTCATAACCTGGGGATTTCCAATGTAGAAATTGGAGGATAGTGCAGATAAATGACTGCTGAAGAGATGGTACTTGAGGGAAGTGTCTTGGATTATTGGGGCAAAGTGATCTGTACCAGAAAAAAGGTGATCCATACGATTCTGATGGAGTGCTCCTTTAAAAAACTGTAAACATTCTCATGGGGAGTATTGGAAGGACAGAGGATATTAGTAGGGGCAGTGTGAAGTGAACTAATTTGTCAGCGACACTTGTGAAAAAAAGCGAAGGATTCAGAGAGATAAATGGCATTAACTCCAGGTGTAGAAAGATTTCAAATCAAACCAACTGGAGTGATAGTACAAGAAAATCTAAGATAGGTTCCTGTAAGAAGTGCATTCAACAAGATTGCTGAACTGCAGGGAAAAGCTCACAAAATTGTGTTGTTGTGCTTGAATAAACAAACGGAAAAGTATTCTAAATGTTCCAGGAATATAGGGAGAGGGAAAATGGGGCTGGAGTGGCAGTATTGATTTAGGTGCATATTGCAGCGGAGAGACAGGATGTCTTGAAAAAAATCAAGGGCAAAATCTACCCGTTTCAAGTTAGGAAACAGCAGAGATTCAATTACACTGCTGGGGCTGTTGTCTTGGCAGCCAACCACTGGGAAAGAGTGAATATTCAAAGAAATTGCAGAGATGCACATATATAAGTAGGAAATGGTGTGTGTTTCATTATCCAAATGTAGAAAGAGGGTGGAAGGATAGAAGTAATATTAGAAGCAAAGAAAAGAACCATTTACTTTTGTGTGTTCAGGAATACTTTTTTGATCACTTTGCTTCTGCCCCCATTGAGGAAAGAGACCTTGCTGTACTGGGAAATTAAGCAGGTCAAGTGGAGCAAGTGCTCGTGGAGAAATATCTAGGTAGCAAATAGGAGACAAAGAACAGACATGAAATAAAAATTGGTAGCAAATATAAAAGAAAATTCAAAAATATTTTGTAGGCATGTGAATAGGAAAAGGTTTTAAAAGGAGACATGATGTCAAATGAATACCCAAAGGAGATATGCTTATGGAAGTAGAAGGCATAGCTGAGCTTTTACGTGAGTGTTTCACACTTTTCTTCTTCAGGGAAGAAAATGCTTCTGGAGGCCCAGCAAAGGGAGATGTGGTTGAAATTCTGGATCGCCTGATGACAAATAAGTACTAGAGAGGGTAGTTGCACATAATGTTGATAAATCACCTGGTCAAGATCACATTAATCCTAGTTTATGGAAGGATATAAAGTTAACCTGACATCAACTGTTTCGCTTTCCACCACTTCTGCCTGATCTGCTGAGTGTTTCCAGCATTTTGTCTTTTTATTTCAGAGTTACTGTGTCAGCATTTGTTGTGATTTTCAATATGTGCTGCTCTCCTTGGTTGTCAGATCACAACCCACAATCAAAGCGTATAGAACAGTACCATATGCCTTGAATGCTAAATTGTAATCACTTGAGCATAATTACAAAAAAGACATTATTCACCATGCTGAATCATTCAGAGCAATTGTGTGTCTTTATCCATGCAATTATAAACCAAGGAAAAAAAGATTCTTGCAAATTATGCACATATGAGATTATGTTCTATTATGCTGGCATTTTCCAAATCAGATGAAGATGATAGATTTAACAACCATTTCTTGCTGACACAAATTGATATTTTTGGCAGCTAAATATTCTTAGCTTGACTCAGTGGTTTATTTCTGTCTCTGAAAGCTCTAGTGCTCTCCAAGCCTTGAAACATTGTGAGGAAGAGTTTTCACTTTGAGGATAATTGGAAAGCTGGAATCAAATTGCCCTGCAAATTTCTGCCCAGATCAATTTGCATAAGCACAGATGGAAATTCTTCATGGTAATTTTATTGGAATGAGATTGTTTATTTTCTCTTTGCATTATAACTTTGAATTTTGAAGTCCAAGTCTGTGCTGCCCAATTTACATTCCATTAACCTGCACCCTGGTATGTTTTTGAATGATGAGAGGAAACTGGAGCCCATGGAGAAAACCTATGCAAACTCCAGGCAAACATACAAACTCATTACAGTGTGGGATTCGAACCCAGGTCTGGTCCCCATCGCTGGCACTGTAAAGGTGTTGCTCTAACTACCAACTGTGCCACCCATAATTATCATAAATAACTTATCATTGATGCATTTAGCATCAGAACATTTTTATTATTTCAGTTGAAGATTTCTTAAAAGAATTAAGCATTTTATTATTTGTGAAACCTTCGTCTGTATTTTTATTTTAAATGACTAAAAAAATTACTGGAGCTCGGCTGAGCTATTTATCAAATAGTTTAACATGTAAAAATGTATAAGCATGCCTCTCTGTTCCTATGTCCTTTAAAATTATGCAGACACTTCATTAAAGGTGAAAAACTAGAATTTCTTTTTCTTTCCATTTTAATACATCTTTTAAAAGGAAATAATTCCTAAATCAAGAGAACATAAGATTAAGTAACACAATAACTGGATTGGAATTGGATCCAAGATATCTTTAATAAATCAATAGCAAATATTTCTCTGTACCTATTTAATCCTTTCTCAAATAATCTTTTTTGCTTCCAAACCCTTTGTACACCTCTGTCTGGACACTATAGTTATTCACACAATACAAGTATATAGGTGTTAACTAAGGATCCAAATATACTGGGTTATGAGTAGGCTGTCATGTCGAATTATGGAGACCTCCTTGAAGTTATAGCCCTTGGTAATTTCCCACAGGTTGTTATTCCCAAGAGATAATATTTCAAGCTCCTGTTTTATTTAGTGAGTGTCACTTTGGGTGTTGGTGCAGGCTACAACCATTCATATTTTTCACAACATTTATAGACTGCTTGGTCCAAACTATAAACAAGGTTGATGCTCTCAACTAAGACCAAGAACAATTCAGGGAAAACAGATGGTGAGAGAGGGTCATGTGAATGGGACACCTTGTCAGGGGAATTATTGAACCACCATGACCAATGTAATAATAATTTTGATTGACCCATATCTGGGTAAAGGAAGCAGGTGAATTCCTGCATTGGCTCGTGATCATTCTGATGGTCATTTCAACTGCTTGGGATTTTGAAGCATCTTGGAAGTCACACATTTTGTTTCCCCTGCGCAAGGAAAAGGGGAGTTGTGGCAATCAATTGTATGAAAGAACATTTCTCTGGAAGCAACTCGACAAAGTTTTCGGTTGTCTGATTACTCAGTCTCTCACCTCCTTCGTAATTACTTCTGAGCATCAGTTTAAAAGTCTGAGTTTCAATGCAGGATTTCTAAGACTGAAATTTGAATTGACTTTCCAGAATCGAGCCCAAGCTGTAATGGTTTTGATGATCCACACATACTCATGGGTATATTTGTGCATAGTTGGGGAAGGTTTAAGTAAAATATTATATTATTAGTGATTATTAATAACTTCTTTTCTTTCTTTGGCTTGGCTTCGCAGATGAAGATTTATGGAGGGGGTAAATGTCCACATCAGCTGCAGGCTCGTTTGTGGCTGACAAGTCCGATGCGGGACAGACAGACATGGTTGCAGCGGTTGCAGGGGAAAATTGGTTGGTTGGGGTTGGGTGTTGGGTTTTTCCTCCTTTGTCTTTTGTCAGTGAGGTGGGCTCTGTGGTCTTCTTCAAAGGAGGTTGCTGCCCACCGAACTGTGAGGCACCAAGATGCACGGTTTGAGGCGATATCAGCCCACTGGCGGTGGTCAATGTGGCAGGCACCAAGAGATTTCTTTAGAATTTCTATTGCTACTGTTCTGCGATGTAACAATAATGAACCATCAGCTTTAATATGAAAGGACTGAAGGATAAGAACAATGAATATTGGAAAGAAATGTTGTGTATAAAATCAAGACATAAGTTTTTTGTTGTTACGCTCAATTAATAATGTCTTGCGGCCTTTCATACTTCCCATTATCATTTTCCATTTAGTTGTCAAGAGGCTGCAGTGATGGAGTGTGTACATTACATTTTAGGGAGCTTTGTTTTATTGGTGTTTTTGTGCATTGTTTCATTTCTGTGTCAGCCATGTAGGATCTGTGAATATTGACAGTTCAATGTGCTTAGGGGCAATCATGGCAAGGAAGTTGTCATGGTTACAGCTGGCACTCATGCAGGGTTGAGAATGAGCACACAGCTGTTTCACTAGACTCAGAAACATTTCTGATCAGTTTGTTCTATTGCAGATATAAAATAAATGTACATACAAAAGCAGTAAATATTGAAAATGTTCAACAGGTCAGGCAACATCCGTGGAAAGAGAAAAATAAAGTTAACAATTCAGGTTGTTGATCTTTCATTTACTGTGTGTTATTAGAAAGTAGTCAAAATCAAATACTTTCACTATAATAGATACTGAAATGCCAAAAAAAAAACCCATTTCTGGGATCCCTCGAAGGTCCTGTTCACCAAACTTAAAAGTGGCAAGCATTCTACTCCCGGAGTGAAAAGTGCAAGTGGGGAAATACAAGCTGCTAGAGGAGCTCAGTGGGTAATGCAACAGGGAAATAGAGAGTTAACATTTCAAGTTGAAACCCTGCTCAAGGGTGTGATGTTTTGGATCTTAAGCCTTGCCTCAAGTCATCCTATCTGTATGTTGCCTGATTTGCTGAGGTCCTCCAGCAGTTGGTTATTCTTTTTCCTCTGGATTCCAGTATCTCCAATCTCTTGTTTTCATATTTGATTTTTACTCCTTTTTTTAATGATTCATCTTACCTAATGAGTGATTTAAGGATTTGTGTTATGCAAAATTGAAATCTCGCTTAGATTTGCATGCAAAAGTGCAAAAAAAGTGAACTGATTCCTTTCACCTCAAAATAATCCCACAATTTGTAGAAATCAGTGCATTTTTGTTTTGAACTAAACAACTACTGCCTGGATTTAAATGACTGTCCAACTCCTCCATCTTGTACATTTTCATCTATTAGTGAATTTGTGGTTTTCTGCCTCATGGTGGAGTGTTACAATTGAATCAACCTAAGTAAAAGTGCAAACAAGAAAGAATGAAGAAAATATGGCTGTGAATTTATAGAGCAATGATAACTAACATGCATTCAAAATGCTTCTTCGCTGAACATTAATTGAGCAAAATTTCAGATTGCCTTTGCATCCTCCAAAACAAAATTCCATTCATTCCAATACTTGATAATGTATTGTGACAGAGTATATAGATATGTTTTTGCAAGATAAATTGGGAAAGGTTTGTTAGAATAGGTTACATAAAAACACTTTAAAACAGATCTTATTTAAAATACTGGAGCTCTGCCCCAGGCTAGACATACAAACTCCACAGCTTTTGCAAGAGCTTTGAATAGTACTCAAAAGATTTTACTAATGTATTATTGTTTACAAAAGGCAACAGATGAAAGATCTTGTTGGAGCCGCAGATTGTCTGGAAGAGAACTTGTTGTTCTAAGAGGGTCATGTGGTTTTGCAAACAGAGGGAGTCAAACAGGCTTTCTCTCAGAGAGAGAGAGAGATCATTCTACAGTATTACAGCCAGCAGAGGCAGCTGGAACTGGAACAGGACAAGCTGGCAAGCTTGTGGAAAGCTCCATTTTGGAAGAGAGCCTGGTTAAAGCCCTTGTGGTTCATGCAAGAGGAGAGGACTGGCTGTTTAATGTTTCTCTCAAAATAAGAGAAACAAAAAAGAACTTTGTGGTGACCTGAAAGAAAGAGGTTATCATCTGGATAACTGAAGGGGCAAGTTTTGTCAGCAAGACACTGGAGTGGCTGATTAAAAAGGAATCTGTTGTGGATGTCCTGGAACAACAAATCTCTCTCTCTAAAAACCGACAAGAACCTTCCTGAGTGGTAACTATTTACCTTTCAAGCACCAAAGCCTGGTGAACTTTATAAATGTTACATTCTGTGCACAGTATAAGAATTGCCTGCAACCAGTGAACTTGGAGGAATGTAAAGTGAGATTGGACTGTGAACCAAAAAACTTTTCTGAACTTACACACACATTACATACACATGCACTTAGAATTAGAAGAGGGTTAAGTAAGTCAATAGTGATTTTATTTTCATGTTTAAAGATAATTAAATGAAACTTTTGTTTAAGTAACCATTTGTTTTGGTGAATATCTATTGCTGCTGGGTTTTGGGGGTCCTCTGGCTCATAACAATATATTTGCATTGATGATAAAGTGATATCTAGTTATGACTGGAGTTGAAAAAATCATGCAATTGAATGGCAAGAATATTGTCAATCTTCATTAGCACATCATACAACATAGAACAATGCAGCATAGGAACATGTCGGCTGAATACGATGCCCAACTTAAACTAAAACTTTGCTGCTTGCACTTTACATATCCCTCTGTTCCATGCGTAATCGTGTCTTTATCTAGAAACATCTTAAATTCTGCTGTTGTATTTGCTTCCACCAATATTCCTGACAAGCCCATTCCAGACACCACTCTCTGTGGGGGAAAAAAAACTTGCCCTGTATATCTGAAGTTAAGAATAAAATATTAGATCCATATTTCTGCCCAGCATTTATTGTCATGGATGTTGACTGTTCTTTGTGTTGTTTTGTAAAAAAAAAATCACATGTGAGTATAGACCAATAAATGTCACTTGGACAGTAATCAGTCTTGATTTGATTCTTGTGCGATGTTTAAACATGCTCTCAGTGGTAGGGTTAATGAACTGTAATCAAGTATGAGTATGGACAGTGATTGCCAGGGAAGAATCTTGATCGTTTTCTTTTATGGTGAGTCCTTTACTGATATTTTCCAACAGAGTTACTGCACAATAATGGGGATTAGTAGCTATGGTGAAAATGTCGAGCTGATAACAGAAAAAAAATGGTGGTGCTACTGTCGGTGCAAATCCATGGGAACCGGAGACATCGTGCTCCCCTGCAGGGTCTAATCATGCAGTCCGATTGCTGTTGTCTCCATTCAGGCTTTAAACAGCCCTTTAAAGGAGCCAATGGTGGTTTATTTTAAAATCCTATGACCGTGGAATTTGAGCCAACATGGCAGCATCTTTGATCAGCAAGGGGTTGCAGACTCTGGGGAGGCAGAGCATTGGAACAGGGCACCAGAAAATGAGGAGACCACTCCCCATTTGAGAAGGAGAAGCAGAAATGACCCACAGGACGGTAACCACAGTGGTGGACTATTAAAGGGCTCTGAGGCTAAAGAACACACAGGCTGTTGGTGACTAGAGGAGAGCAACCCTCACAGGCTGCAGACTGCTGGTGACTGTGATAAAGGGACTTGCTCCAGGCTGTAAACTGCTGGGGACTGGCTCGAGACTAGCTGAAGGTGTACCAGGTATCGGAATTAAGATGCAAGAGGGTGCTGAGGCAGGGGCGTAGCCAGGTTCTAACGTTGGGAGAGTGAGCACATTAAAAAGGTACCACGACACATACTAGATGGTGAGTCAGTGGTCGAATGACAGGCCGTACTGATTTTTTGGTGGTGTTGGGGGGGTGGGGGGAGTTGCCTCGTCCACGATTCATCCCAAATAATTTTTAATTGTTTATGCATTTATAAAAATTTTACTCTTCCAACATCATATTATTTTTAGTGCAGTTACACCTTTTATCACGAACTTATTATACTTTTGAAAGCCAAGGCAAAATAAATACCTTCGGAGCTATTTCTCTCCAGATGCTAGCGGCCAGATTTGAAGCTCAGGTTGCCGATGGTTTGGATTGAAGACTGTGGAGGCTGCAGGAGCATTGGATGCAAATCCACGGACATTCAGTAACTCTGGAGGGACTCTCTTTTGCTTCTCTATCTCTGACTGTAAAGGGGCACCGGGCAATTTGTGCTGATGGCGGATTTTTGTCTACCTAAAGGACAATTTGTGTAACATCACATTTTTTGTTTTATTACATGACAATGAAATAATCTTGAATCTTGAACACCTTTCATACTCCAACTAACTCACCATATATGATCACCTTGATGAAGGGCTCAAGCCCGAAACGTTGCTGATGTATCTTTACCTTTGCTACATAAAAGCACTGTTTGACCTGCTGAGTTTCTCCAGCATTTGTGTGTTTTTTTCAAATTCAATAATCTGATCTTTACAGGTCGTGTAAATCACATTTAACTGCCTAAACATTAGAGGCAGATCAGGTATTTTAGATTAAGATGCATTTGGCTATTCAGTGCTCAGTATATTGCACATTAGTTTCCCACTGAAAGTACATGGATTCTGAAAAGTTGAATAAGAAGCTCTGATCTAGAAAGAGAAAGAACAGGACATATTTATTTGAGTTATTTATACATGATACAGTTATGTTTAAAAGATTATGTACTGCAGTTTTATTCCTTAGGGTGACTAAGTTGTAATATACGAGACAAATATGGATATACACAAATCAAAGTGATACATCTCCTGACAATTCAAATTGTTTAATGTACTGCTGTTGTCTTTCCTGTGAGGTTCTATCCCAATACACCAAATGTCTCTAAATAATAATGTTATTTTGAAGAACGTAGTTTACTTTACAGTAAATAGATTTAAAATAAGGTTGATTCTCTGCAATCCAATTATGAATTATTTTGTAATTTTGTCTGTTCACACACCAATACCAAGCTCTGACTGATGGGCCCAATTTCACCTTATTGAGACAAGAAAGAAGCAAAGTCATAAAATTGAGATCAAAATTATAGCTGCCAAAAGTTTATGATGCTAACTTGTTTTTGATCCTGTTTTTTTTTTAGATCAAAACATGCTGTATATTATAAAAATATAAAATGCTGGAGAAACCTAGCTCCTTTTCACTCTCTTGACTTGCTAAGTCTTCCCAGCATTTTCTTTTTTTATTTCAATGTTCTATCTGTTGAAAAGTTGTTTTGCTTTTCTGTTAATTTGCTATGTTTACTACATGACCAACTGATAGTTTCATATGTTTGTCTGTCCCCATGATTATTTAATTAAAACATGGGTGAATGAGAGCCATAATAATTTTGTTAAGAATTATGATAATATGAAGTGAATGCTGAGGGAGTCCTTTATGATGTTGGCTGCCTTCTTGAGGCAGCCCTTCACATAGGTGCATTCAATGGATGGAAGGTCAGAGCCAGTGATGTACTTGGCAATGTTTGCTATCTTCTGCAGCTGTCTGAATTCCTGGACATTTGAATTCCAAATCAAGCTGTGATGCAACTAGTAAGTATACTTTCCACAGTGCACTTGTAGAAGTTTGATAGAGTATCTGATGACGTGCCGCATCTCTCACCTTCCTTAGAAAGTAGAGTCGTTGGGTGTCTTCATGGTTGCCTCAATGTGGTATCTCCAGGAGAGGACTTCTGAAAGATGGATTTCCAGGAACTTGACAGTACTAACCCTCTCTACCTCCATCCCATCAATGTGTTCAGGTGTGCAGTCCCTAGGTATTGTATGGGGAAGAGTATCAGGTTTGGTGGGTTCACAGAAAGATAAGTCTGGACACATTTTAAAATTATACGTAACTTTAAATTAACACACAGGAAACAAATAGGGAAGAATGTTAAATGATTACTATTTCATTTAAGCAATGATATAGACATTCACCTTGGACCTAGGTTGGACTCCAACAATAGTGAACCTATACTTGACATGGTCACACACTTGAGTATGTAAACTACAAAGACCGAACTTCCCCTCAGCACTGCAATCTTGAGTGGGTGCTCCCCGCTCCATGTACTCCTCCAGGAAAGTAATGGTTTCCTGGACATTTTTCCTGGTTGTAGCATCATGAGGGGCAAGACCACCCGTCTAAGGTTGGTGTGTCCAGTGGTGACTAAATAGTCCACCAAGGCACCAATAACCTCCATGCTCCTGGGAAGTGGTCCTTGCAGGCACCCTGTAGCTATCCAAGATCAGTGACCAAACCCTAACAACCTGTGTCCCCACACCAATGGTATGCCACTGCGGCGGCCCCATTCTAGGGGGGCAGGGAACCTGGTCCGGACCACAGTCATAATCCATTCTCATTAAGTAGTGACATTGAGGGCCCCTCGTCTCACAGCCGTGCCACTGGTGTAGTTTGATGTTCACCTGGCCACTCGTAGTATTGGTCCCCTAGCCCGGTTAGCTCATTGGCAGAGTAGTCCTGGGTCTCCATTATCTCATAGTGACCACATACATGCCCACCCGAGGTCCCCCCATTTTTGGCTACCTCCCCATTTTGGAGGATTAGCAGTGCCTGCGTGGCAGAACTGGGGCCACGTGGTCACTGGTAGGACTTGCAAAGGCTCAGGCACAGAGGGAGGAGGACTTGTGTCATAGGACTCCGTTTCTTCATGGTCATCGCATACCCATCCCCCAACCACATCTCGATCCCTTCCCCCCATTGGACAATGGCTTGAACTTTGCCAGGGTCAAGCTGCCAGCCAGATCAGTGAGTTGATTACAGATGCTGAGTTTCAATCAGCTTGGAAGCTTAGAAGGTTGGTCACACACTTATGAAGTCTGCACTGCCTCCTGTAGTGCACCACAGTAATGTTGCAGGGTTCAATCTCCCTATATTTCTTGGTGCCTTGATCACTTAAATCTGATGTGATACCCAACTGGTGTCTAAGTAGGGATATCAGTAGCCATAGAGCTCACCCACAACTCCCCCTGGCCCCAGGAAACCCTGATTCCTCCAGGAGGGTAATCACATGGTGCTATATCTTCTCTCCATGGGGGTCCAACCTGTTGACCCAGTCAACCAGCATGGCATGGCTTACCAGCCACACTGTCGAACGACGGTCAGCCTGGGGATTTTATATGCCGATCCTGGGATTGCTTTACTAGCTGTGGGTCACCTCCAACTGCCCCCATATGCTTGCACCCGACAGGACACACACATACACTCGTGAGCACAATCTACCATATGGTTAAGACTCCACGTGTGTCCATCTGAAACTGAACCCTTCTTGCGGCACCAATTGTCGTTTTGGGAAGAGTATAAGGTCCTGTTGGTACTCAGAAAGTAGAGTCAGAGAGAAAGAACGTGTTATATTGGTGTTATATAAAGTGTTAATATTGTGCTTTTAGCCAATAATAACCCTAGGTGATTTAAATTAGCCAATGTCAAGGTGTGTACTAATGGGTAGCTGGAGTCCAATCTTGAATGGCAGGTGATGTGACTTCAGAATAAGTTTCAGACCACAAGGACATATGACCACTCACAATACACACATTCCAGATAGACTGGGAGGCCACGTTTCCTTCACACACAACACTAGGACTCCCTTTTTATAAAGTCAACAAGAAGCTGCTTGGTTTTGATGGTGTAAAGAGTATAATTGTTGATCTGGCACCATCCAGCCAGATTCTCGACCTCCATCCTGATTGTTGACTCCTCACGTCCAGTTATTTGACCAACAGCAGTGGTGTCCTCAGCAAATTTGTTGAATTGAGTTGGAGCCAAACTTGGCTACTCAGTCATGTGTGCTTTTAATACAGTAGGGGAGTTTGAAACTATTGGGTCTCCACAATATCCTCCAAATTCATTGTGAGGGCATTGTCTCCAGGGTACTGATCACATTTAACTAGTTCCAGTATGTGTGCGATTTCTGGAGAATGGAGTAAATGCTACAAAAATGTTTTCAAGGTCTCCTTGAAAAAATGTGACATCTTCATTGATACTTGAAAAATTCCTGAGCCGTTACAACTTTGAATGGAGAAGGAACATCCAGGAAGCTACTGGGCACCTCAAGTGTCTGTGACAAGAACGCACAGAGGTCATTTACAGATAGTAGAAGGAGTGCACAACACTTCAAATAGCCTATTTATCTGATGAAAGGTCTTCAGCCTGAAGTGTTAACTCTATTTCTCTTTCCACAGAAGATGCCCAATCTAGTTATACCACAATGTAGATCATTTGGCAGACATTTCTATTTTAATACCACTGAATGTTTATATCTGTTGAAAGTTCACAGTGGGTACCTTTAATCAGGTAGTACAGTAGCACAGCTGGTAAAGCTTTGTCTCACAACCTCAGCAACCCAGGTTCAGCACTGACTCCTGTGCTGCTTTGTGGTTTGCATTTGTTTCTCTTGGGTTTCCTGGAGATGCTCCACTTTCCTCTTGTATCCCAAAAATATGCAGCATATGGCCACTGTAAATTACCCCTAATAGGTTAGTGAGGGGTAGAATCTGGGAGGGGGTGGGGTAGGGTAGGATTAATATAAGTGGGTGTATGATGGTCAGCATGGACAGTGGGGCGTGGGGGAGGGGGCTATTTTCATGCTGCAACTCCCAATGACTAATACACGACAGTATATTTGTGGGCTAATAAATTCAACCAATGAGTTTTGGTTTGTTTATCAGCAGTGAACTTCAAGAATCAATTAATGTATTAGGGCTGTGCTTTGATTTTGCTGTTTAATCACTTTCCTTTGCCAACAAACTCGGCCCCTTTCAAACTGAGAGCTGACAGTTGATTTTCTAAGTCAAATTTTCAGTGAGGTGAGATTTTATTTACTTCCATTTTTCAGGAAGACATGTCTTGGCTAACCCACAGTGACTTGCCTGATAGGTGAGTGCACATTATGTATCTTGTCAGGAAAATAAACCATGCATTCATGCTGAACTTCTATCATTTTGCACACAAGTACGCATGGTTGGGAAGATTAGGATGAATGAATTTAGTGTTACAAGGGATTAAGTATGCAATGCTAACAAAAGACAGCAGTTATATTTAAGGAGAAGAAACCCAACCAGAAAATTAACATGTATGATTGTCTGGAATCCAAAGACAGTAGTATGCCTATGAATCTTTCACCAGCTGAATGTGGGAGAAAAAAATAAAATACCTTTGTGAAACTGAAAGCAACCAAGATATATGGAACGTGTTGTGGAAAAGAGCTACAATAATGATAAAAGGGAATTGTTTGCCTTTTTGTGTACAGTATTGACTACCATCTCAGCATCTGCAAACTTTGTTGTTTCACTCCATTTGGTTTTGAGATGGGATCAAAATGAAAGAAGCATCACATTTTCCAAGAGCCACTGATGAATGCAAAGCAAAAGTAATGAAATGGAAGATACAAGAGAGTGTAGATGCTGGAATCTGGAGCAAATAAAAAAAACTCCTGGAGAAAGTCTGGGTCAGGAAGCATCTGTGGAGACAAAGGATTAGTTGACATTTCAGGCTGCATCTGGACTAGAATTTTGTAATTCTTAATTTATATACTTTTATTCACAGGAACAATGTTCCATTTATCAGATTAATAATTTTAAATTGATTCATCTCGGTGTAATCTGAGGAGATTTGAGAGTCCTGCGGTGTAGGGCATCTATTCTGTTCTGTTGGAAAGACCAGGGAAGTTCCACAAGGAAAGTGCAAACTTGACTTGAGCTGTTTCTGTGGAGCTTCTATACTCATCCTTTGAAGTTGGAGTGGATGACTGACAGATAAATGCTTTAATTGTCATTATGGAACAAAATGATAAAGCTTTGAAGAGCTGAGTCAGTTAACTGTTACCAAACAGCAGTGATTTGAACTGAGGCCTCCAGATCAGAATGCTGGTTCAGGACTCGAGATGCATTCAGTAGCTTGAGCATGTGCTACTATACCCTTGGCAAGAATACAACTTTCCTTGTAAAAATAATGCAACTCTCAATTTGGGAAGGTAGGTCCTTTTCCATTTCTGATTTTTTTTTTTGCTTTTATTCATCTGTTTTCTCCTATTCCATGTTGTGGAATATTCTGAGGATATAATGCCACATTTTGCTTGTTGCTGGTTTGTGTCTGGAACTTTGCCAGAATGTGCATTATTTTTGTGACAGTCTGGGCAGTGAATGTGGACATGCTCATTGGAATCATGGAACCATGGTCTTTTGTTATTCAATCATTATTTCAAAGATTGGGGAATGTGACTGTGAGCAGGTTGATGCAGAACAAGTCTGAAAGGGAGTGTGTGACTGATCTGTTCAGACCAAGTGAGACAATTATTAACTGCTCCTTTCAAAATAAATCATCATTTTATAATAATGGCAGTGACAAAGTTCAATGATACTTCAATATATATTAGATTAGATACTCTTTATTGTTATGTAATAAAATAGAAAAGTAATATTACAAAGAATTGCCTTGAGTCTGCCATAAGTCACTGAATGTTCATCAATTTGCTTCCTGTGCTCCTGTAACCTTTGCGACCACATTTCAAACCATTGACAACCCAGGCCCAGATCCAAAGCTCTGATACAAAGAGGAAGCTTTCAGTGCCCATGGGCCTTCAAGAGTCCTCCTTGTCCTCAGCATCCTCTCGACTCCTGGCCCTGACACCAGCTCCCATGAGCTGGGTTCCAGTAGCCCACAGCTTGGTGTGAGTCCCTTAAATCACCAGCAGGCCACAACCTGTGGAGGTTCCTTGCCTATAAGTCCCCAGCAGCTCACCACATTTGTGTGTCGTTTAGCCGCAGTCCCCCTTGCTGGTCTGCCTCCTTGGTCACCATCCTTAGAGTTGACTCCTCCACTTCTCCTTTTCCATGGCAGGGGGGGGGGGGTACCCTTCCCCAATCCAGTGCTCCCTAGAAGTCTGCAAACCCTTGAGGCCACTGCTGAACATAGAGGCCGCCATCTTAGGCCCAGACCCCGTGATAGCAGGATTTTAAATTATACACATTGGCTTCTTTATTGATCCATTTAAAGCCTGTACAGAGCTGTTGATGGTAGGACAGGGCAGTAGGACCCCACGGGGGAGCACTGAATCTGTTTCCAGCTCTCCCTGGGTCTGCACCAGCAATAGTGCTGCAGATACAGCAGTCCCAGCAGCGCTGCTATTGTATTTTTGTACTATATACAGGCAGACACTTATGCACTGTTGTAAATAAATTCTCAGAGAATATTCAAAAGATTGTTGGACGATTTGAACATTGATTGAAGAAATATCCAGGTATTTTCTGCAGAGGTAATGCTTTAATTGGTTCGTGGAAAATATCCACGTTTTCCTCCTCAAGTTGAGGCGCACATTCAGCAGTCTTTCTCTTGTAGACGACTGCTACAAAGAAACACACACACTCGCAGTGTGGGAGGTTAGGATCTGAGATTTACTGAGGCTGGAAAGGCTCCTTTTATACAGTTGGAGTTCCTGCCGTTTGTTTGATTGGCTGACACATCAGCTGTATGAACCATACCAGGCGGAACATTCCTGCATGTGAATACCCTTCTTCCCCACCCTGTTATTGATTTATTAGCTGGGCAGCTTAGCCAGCACCATTGTCGGGCTGTTGGTCTTGTACTGCTCCAGCTTTCAACCGCGCCGGTTCGCTGTGTTAAGGGGCGTGTTAGAGTGTGTTATGCTACTGTTTACTACTGCGCGATGTGCCAGCTCGATCTCCGCGGTGGCGGGCCACCACACTCTGATGTTAAACCACACACTGAGCTTAAGAATAGTGAATGGTACCTCCACCAATACTTTATTCAAAATATTTTGGAAATATGACCACACGAGCACAATAACACACAGAGAGGGTGAAGGAAGGTGCATTTTAATATTTGGAAAGTATACTGACTGGTTACATTAGTGGCTGGTTTGGGAATGCAGCTGCTCAGGAAGCAAAAGACTGCAGAAGGTAACAAACAGCTAGGTCCATCACAGGCTTTCACCTCTGATCCATTGTTAATATCTACTGTATGTGAGGCGCTGCCTCAAGAAGGCAGTCACCATGATGAAAAGACCCCCATCACCCTGTCCTCACAATGTCTTCTCACTGCACCCTTAGGGTGGAATGTACAGAAGGCTGAAAACCAGCACCTCGAGGTTTAATAAAAGTTACTTTCCAACAGCAATCTGAAACTTGAACCTCCCTTTGTTACACTCATTGAGGACTGCACTGACAGCATAAAAAGGGTGTCTGCACTATTGCAAATCACTTTATTTTCCATTAAGATTGCAGTGAATATTTATATCTAGCTTAGGTATTTATGGCCTCTTAATTTAATTCAATAAGTATACTATGAATTTGGCTACCAGTTCAGCTACAGCAAGTAAGAATTTCAGTGGCACATATATATATTGTAGATTGTGTAAGACAATAAACTTATCATCATCTCATCAGCAAATATTTGTTTCCATGAAACTATTTTTGATTTCTCGTTAAGAAAAATAGTGCAAAGGTTTAACTATCATTACCTATACTGATACAAGTGTATGCTTATGACAAATGAAGACGACTGTCTTATTATTCATTTAATTATACTTGATTACAACTTTGGACAGATTATAAATTGTATAAAAAAATATTCCTTTCCATGCAAATGGGAGAGCACTTCATTAGCATGGGCTAAAATATCTGGCCATGTTTGAAAATGAGTGGAAAAAATATCTTTGCTAAATGCTTGTCATAAATGCTCCATAATGGTACAATAGACTTGTGTTCCTTTTAAAACCGTTCGATTCTCTGACAGGAAGATATGAGCGTTACTGGATATGTCTGAGCAGCAGCTCTGTCTGCTTTCTCTTGCTAAGTGTGCTCTCGGATGTTAATAAATTATTCATGAAGATTATTTTTCTCATGAATGAAATCTATCCCTGCCGTAGAGTTTTCATTAAATCTAAATTCAGATTAAGGAAGAGTAAGACCAAATCTTGTATAATTTGTTAACCTCATAATCACAGGTGTCTGGCTTTAAAGTGGCTGACACCACGTTATTAAGTTTGCAGACACAGAGAATAAAATGTTAATCCTGTTGCATATGTGTGATAAAATAGGATATATTTTTCTATCCCTTTCCAAGAGGTTTCATGAAGCCCAGCAGGTCATGCAGCATCCATATGCAACTGACATTTCCCTCCCCATTTTTTTCTGATTCCTGTCTGCTTTTTACTCATACTTTGATGAAGGGCTCAGGCCAGAAATGTTGGTTATCTTTGCTTCCTATGGATGCTCCATGACTTGGCGAGTTTCTCCAGCACATCAATCACAGCACCTGCAGACTTTTCTGTTTAACTTCATGACGTCAGTTAATTTTGTAGACTGAAATCCCAATGGAATCCTAAATTTTAGGGATGGAGATTTTTATATAATTTATTATTTAGAGATGTAACACAGTAACAGGCCCATGCCACCCAATTACACCCATGTATCCAATTAACCATCGAACCCACGACATCTTTGGAAGGTGAGAGGAAGCTGGAGCACCAGGAGGAAACTGAGGTGGGCACAAGGAGAATATAGAAACTCCTTACAAAGAGCAGCAGATTTGAATTTTAATAACTTCTAAGCACGTTGCCCTCTAAGCTGTGCACGTGCGCGCACACACGCTTTGCCACCAGGGCACGAAGGAAATTCATGCGCACACAAAGGGTGAGTAACCTAAAATAATGTAGCAATTAATAATGATATTTATTGACATTGTCTTTCTTGCACCTATGTGAGTGAGGTTTGAGCCTAATGAATCAACTCAAAAACAAGCTGAGAAACTGTTTAGGAAACTGTCATTTGAATGGTAATCATTCAGTGCGCACATACTTTTGTCACAGGAAAAAAAAATTGCAACAAATAAGATTTTTGCGCACACTGACTACTAAAAATTGGAGGGAACATTGCTCCTAAGCTATGTTCAGTGAAGTTCAGACTGTGCTGTTCATTGGCGTGTTATCCCAGATTTCATTCACAAATCTACTAAACCAGGTTCTGTGGCTGCAGGAATTAACAGGATAGGTGGACAAGAATCAAAAAGCAGGGCTTATTCACATCGACAACATTTTATCAAAACCTTGAGACATTAAATGAAGAGAGCTTTAAAAATCTATAAAAAAATGTCTTGTCAGGATGCTTCCAAAAGCAGTTCTGTTGTGTAAAACAAGAATAAGTGGAAACCAGGAACTATTGATGTAGCATGGAATAATGTGACATTGCAGTGTTATTGTTTCAGTATATTTCTGGCATTTGTTGCTGTGTCTACAGAGATTCTCTTAAACCTTGCTCCTATTTGGATTCATAAATGTACTGATGAGCTATCCTCATTTGCATTTCATCCCTATTTAATTGGATAATGCATTTTGTCTTACTATTCTCCTTCAGTTCATTGAACCTGTCCTAGTACTGACTATGTGGATCAGCTAACATAGTTCCTTCCCTCATCATCCTCCAGAATGTCCAATCACCTGAAAAGGCCGCTTGGCTGCTATGCGCGTGTTATGGATGAGCAAAGGTGTGATGGGCAGCAGCAATCATCAAGGATCCACACCACCCAGCACATGTTTTGTTCTCGTTGCTGCCATTAGGAAAAGGTATAGGTGCCACAAGACTTATTTCTTCATTTGATATATGTATATGCATCTTAAGTACAGTTTTTTACATTACCAATAAGTGGTAATTCTGCCTTGCCTGCAGTAAAAAGATTCTTAGGGTTGTATGTGATGTCATGTATGTACTCCAACAATAAATCTGTACTTTGAACTTTGACAATCAATAAAATGTCTCTGCTTGCCCACACCTTTCTGCAGTTGTCCTGCTCAGACCACCATTAAGGTAGAGTGGGTTGGTCTGCCTCTTGATGCCACGCTGAGCAGTTATTCTAACTTCATGTTTGGAATTCATCTCTGGTTAATGTTTGGGCCAAGGCTGTGATGAGGGGTTGTAGCAAAGTGATCCTGGTGAAATCCATAGTGGACATTAGTGAGTAAGTGCTGCTAAATAATGAGGACAGTTTCCTTCACTTTGCTAATTATTGGGGTCAGGATGAATGGACGATAATTCATTGAAATGAATTAGTACTGCTTTTTGACTACAGGATATATGTTGGCAGTTTTCCAAATTTTTGGTTAGTTCACAACCACCCTATCCTTAATTTTTACCTACATGTTAGGTCTCTACCTTGATTGTTCCAATCAATGAAAGGCCATTTCCTAACATTTCCTTACATCACCTCCCCTTCCACCTTTTTCCTTCAATCTCTATCTTCTTCTCATGGATACTTCTGGATAAAAGTTTTCTTGCAACTAATTTACAGCTACTCTTTCAAAATCCCTGCATTTAGACATCACCCTCTATATAACCATATCACATGCAGCTAACTGATTAGAACCACAAACTCATTTCCATCTTTGATAATTTAGTCCCCATTAAAATAATTAGTTCTGTCACATTGGTCTTTCCTCTACTCATTCTGAGTCAAAAGGATGCAATCTTGAATGGATATGATGGGCATTTGGTTTTATCTGACACTGCTGGATCACTTCACCGCCCCATGTCAGGTTGAGAATCTCCATGTAACAATTAAGTTCCTACAAGCTGCCTCTCACTTTCTTTCCTTTCTAAGCTCATGGTCTCAACTTGAATTCCTCTTGTTTTTATCTTCTATTTATTTCCTTTCATGTCTATCCCCTTCATGCTCTTAGTCAGCTTTTCCATATGGCAATCTAGTCCTGGACTCTATTTTCATTGAGCTGCTTGAGCTCTTTCCTGTTTGAATTTACCCCCATATGGTTGCTTGTCAATTGCAAACCTGTGATAGTTGTTATCAGAGTTACAAATGACATCCTTCATGAATACAACAAAGATAACAATTAATCTTCTTTCAATAGTTTTAACTGAGTCAGTTCGCTTTAACATTATTGATCAGACTGTTCATTTCTAATGTTTCACTAAGATCCAGTTGCATGTCACAATGCCTGCCTGGTTATTTTCTTATAATTAGTTCCAATGAACAACCTGAAGCAGTAAGTCTTGTTTCTCTCTCCATGGATGCTGCCCAAACTGCTGATTACTTCCAGTACATTTTGTTTGTGTTACAGATTTACAACATCTGAAGTCCTCTGCTTTTCCATTCTTCTCCATCTACTAGTAGTCAATCTCTTGGACTGCTTTTGGTTCCTACTACCACATTGTTAACTCTGCCACCCTCATCCTACTTCATGTCTACCACTCTTTCCATGTCCTAGATTGCACACAATCAACCCAGTGCATAATGATTTACATTTAAACTATAGTTTGAAGTGAAAGTTTTCAGCGCTCATTTTCAAAATCCCTCAATTGCCTCATCATTCTTTATCATCAAAATCTTCTCCAAGCAATTTTCCCCTGCTGTAATAATCTCTTACTTATCCCAGACTATAATTGCTGCACCTTTGGAGGTAATGTTCTTCAGTTGCCAGAGATGTGAATTCTGGAATGCCTTCTCCAAACCTATCTTCACTCTCTTCTATGCAGACACATTAAAACCTATCACTTACGATCAAACATTTGGTCATTTGCCCTGACTTTTCCTTGTGTGATTTAATAACCAATTACATTTGGGAAGACTCTTGTGAGACTCGATAGGGTATTTTATTATGTTAAGGGCACAATTACATTCAAGTTTTAGTTACACCAAATAAATTGATTTTTCAATGAACAGAGCACCTCTTTTCTCAAATGTACTTTCCCGTAATTATTTGGAATTATTTTGCATAAATTATTTACATGCAACTGGAATATCTTAAACCTGGCTTCTTGATTATAATCCTGATGTTTGTGAAAACTGTATTCTGATTGGCTTGGTGCCTCCTGTATCTTTTTCCTCAATGGAATGAAACAATTGGCTGCTTGCCAGATAGTAGGTGTTTTTGAGCTTTTATCAATTGGTCTGTTGTTTTTTGGTTGATTGTTTGATGAAGTCACTGAAAGATCAGATTGCATTCAGTTAATGTAATTTATCGAAGAAGTCATCCAGGAATGCACACAGCTCTCAATTCTTAAACCTGAGCAAGTATTGTTTGACACTCTGAAATTTGCCTTCCTCTCTCTTGGGACCTTGTTAGGAGAGTGCTATATTTCCACTGAAATCTTGGAGAACATTTATTTTTGTTTTATTTTACAGAAAGCATGCATGTGTATGCACTTTTGCATTTGAGAACTATTGGTTAGCATTGCAGTGCATTGCAGGGTTTGTATGTGGGGTGATTGAGTAAACTGCCTGGATTCTCTGGAGTTTGGAAGTGTGAGAGGTGATCTCACAGAAAATTCTTGAGGAGATCAACAAAATGAATGCAAGGAGGACGTCTTCCATGGATGAGGAAACTGGAGTCACAGCCATGAATCGGGAATGGACTGTTTTACGATTAAGATGTGGAGAAAGACCGGTGAATATTTAGAATCCTATAACCCAGAGGTTTGTGAAGCCTCAATCATTGAATCTATTTGAAACAGAGATTTACAGATTTCTGGATATTAGGGGAATAAAGTTGATAAGACTATTAAACCAGAAGAGATAGGAGGAGAAATAGGCCATTCTGCCATTCCATTATGATCTTGATTAATTATAGAACAGATAAGACTCCTAATTTTTACATTGAGCTACTGACTGAAGCTAGTGCAAGTAGAACTGAAGTCAATAAGTTTCTGTTCGTGCAAATCACCCTTCCACTTTTGTGCTCGCATTGGGGAACTGTGCTTGCTGAGCTTGCTGATTTATATGCAAGATTTTTTTTCTCTCAAACATTAATGATCAACAAGTTGTGCAGTGAATACTGGAATTTCTGACTTGGTTTTGGGTGTATTGTTAAAATATATCAAATCATAAAACAAAATATTGCAGTTTGTATGTTACTTCCAATTCTACATCTGCAATCTCTTGTATCTCTATTCTTCAGTTCCAATCAATATAACATGATATCATGGATTAATTTTAAGAGTGAGATTCAGGATTTTTTTAAGGTCATTGCTTCTCTAGACACATTGATATCTCTGCTCTGTAACCATTCCCAGATTTCTATAATTCTAACCTTTGACCTTCATTGTACAGAGCTCTTCATAATGTTTGAGACAAAGACATTTTTCCTTTATTTGCCCCAGTGCTCCACTGTTTTAAATTTCTAATCAAACAATTCATATGCGATTAAAGTGCACATTCCAGATTTTATTCAAGGTTATTTGTTTACATTTTGATTTGACCATGTAGAAATTACAATGTTTTTCCTTCAGAGTCCCTTCATTTCAGGGCACCATAATGTTTGGTCATTTGGCTTCACAGGTGTTTGTGAGTACTCAGGTATGTTTAACTGCTTCACTGGTGCAGGTATAAGAGAGCTAGGTTTGCTTCTAAGCTTTTGATCACCTTTGGAGTTGCCATTTTTCAACACGAGGACCAGAGTTGTGCCAATGAAAATAAAAGAAGCCATTATGAGGCTGAAAAACAAGAATAAAACAATAAAAGGCATCGTCCAAACCTTAGGGTTATCATTAAGAAGAAAGAGTGTACTGGTGAACTGTATAATTGCAGAGGGACTGATAGGCCAAGAAAGACCTCAACTACTGATGATAGAAGAATTCTCATCATAATGAAGAAAAATCCCCAAATGCCTGTCTGACAATCAGAAATACTCTTCAGGAGCCAGGTCTGGATGTGTCAATGACTACTGTCCACAGAAGATTTCATGAACAGAATTACAGAGGCTACACTGCAAGATGTAAACTACTAGAAACAGGATGGCCAGATTATAGCTTGCCACAAAGTATTTAAAAGTGGAAGTAGTCTTATGGAGAGATGAAACCAAGATTAACCTGTATCAGAGCGATGGCAAGACCAAAGTGTGGAGGCATAAAGGAACTCCCCAAGATGCAAAGTATACCACCTCATCTGTGGGGGTGTTATACCCTGGGCATGTTTGGGTGCAATAGGTACTGGCACAATTATCTTTATTGGTGATGTAATTGCTGATGGGGGTAGCAAAAAGAATTCTGAGGTGTAAAGAAACATCTTATCTGCTCAAGTTTCAGCAAATGCCTCCAAACTCATTGGACGGTGCTTCATCCTACAGCAAAACAATGATCCCAAATATACTGTTAAAGCAACAAAAGAGTTTTACAAAGCTAAAAACTGGAAAATTCTTGAATGGCCAAGTCAGTCACTCGATCTAAATCCAATAGAGTCTGCCTTATATTTGCTGAAGAAAAAACTTAAGAGGACAACCCCTGACACATTCAGGAGCTGAAGAGAGCATCACCAGAGAAGTTACTTAGTACCTGGTGATGTCTTTGATTCAAGTAGTTATTGCATGCAAGTGATGTACAACAAAGTGTGAAACATGGCTAGTTTGATATGTGTACCATTGCTATGCCCCAAATATTATGGTGCCCTGAAATGAGGGGACTATTTATAAAAAGTGCTGTATTTTCTACATGGTCAAACCAAAGTGAATACAAATACCCTGAATAAAATCTGGAATGTGCACTTTAATCACATATGAATTATTTGATTACAAATTTAAAACAGTGGGCCACAGGGCTAAATAAAAGAAATAAGTTTCTTTGTCCCAAACACTATGGAGGGCATTGCATATTCAACATTTTGTAAATATAGCACATTTAAATCATTTTGAAGCTGTCCTGTTGTAAATGTGTGTGATGGCTGAAAGGTATCGGACAACCCCCAACTGGATATTTTCAAAGATAAAGTTGTTGGGCCTGCAGAAACAATTCACATCCTCAGTCCACCTCTGGATGAAAATAATTTATCTTTATCTTTAGCCAAGTACCTTCCCATGAATAAAGTTACTGTATAACTCTGATTTCACTGAAATCCTCATTTATCCAAAATTTTTTTTTTAATGGGTATGTTGGGCTGTAGGCGGCAGTGGGGATGTCAGGCTGCAGGTGGCAGTGGGGTCCTCAGTGGGGAGGTGTCAGTGATTGGCAGCGGCCAGGGTTTTTGGTAAAAAATAAACATTAATGCTTAAAAAGCCCCCCCTTGTAGTTTGCTGTTATTTAAATACTGGTAGAAGTGATTTGCTGTTGCTCCTCGGTGGTTTTTGAAAAATGACCAGTTCTTCGAAAGAAAACATTTATCCAAAATAGGCCTGGTCTGAACCATTTTGGATAATTGGAATTGTACTGTACTTTCAGGCTGTTAGATTTAATATTTCTGAAGTGACTTCAAGTTCAGCTTGAAAAGCACAACTGTCAAGCAAAGATAAGTTACATCAATAGGGAAAGAGATCAAACTTGGGAAACTTAAATAAAACTTGAAGATGCTGGGGAAGTTCGGATGAACCATTGTCAGAAATACAGACAGGAGATTCTGTGAGCCAGATAGGTATGCCCGCATGGTGTGCTGTCTCTCTGGTGCAAGGGTGCGGGATATCTCAAATCGGGTCCAGGGTATTCTAAAAGGGGAAGGCGAACAGCCTGATCTTTTGGTACATGTGGGTACCAATGACATAGATAAAAAGAAGGAGGAAGTACTGAAAAAGGATTACAGAGAGCTAGGACAGAAACTAAGAAATAGGACAGCCAGGGTGGTGATCTCTGGTTTGCTACCTGTGCCAAGTGCAACTGAGGACAAAAATGGAAGGTTAAGAAAAATGAATGTGTGGCTGAGGGGCTGGTGTAAAGGACAAGGTTTTGGCTTCTTGGATCATTGGGATCTCTTTTGGGGAAGGCATGACCTCTACAAGAAGGATGGGTTACACCTAAACCCAAAAGGGGTCAATATATTGGTAGCAAGGTTTGGTACAGCCGTCGGGTGCGGTTTAAACTAATTTGGCAGGGGGATGGGAACCTGTATGATAGGGCAAAGGACAGAAAAGATAAAACAGGAAAAGTTAGGTTAGGCAGCGAAAGTAAAAAATAAGAAAGAGCAAGGAGGGTGAAAAAAGCAAATCTGAAGGCTTTATATCTTAATACAAGAAGCATTTGGAACAAGGTAGATGAATTAGCTGTGGAAATTGAGATAAACAAATATGATTTGATTGGGATTACAGAAACATGGCTGCAGGGTGGGCAAGCCTGGGAACTTAACATCCCGGGGTATACGATATTTAGGAGGGATCGGCAAGAAAGAAAAGCGGGTGGGGTAGTATTGATGGTGAGAGAAGGGACCAACACGATTGACAGAAAGGATACTAACTCAGAAGATGCGGAATCTATATGGGTAGAACTGAGGAATAGCAAGGGGCAGAAAACATTAGTGGGGGTGGTATATAGGACTCCAAATAGTAGTGTAGAGGTGAGGGAAGGCATTAAAAGAGAAATTAGAAAAGCGTGCAATAAGGGAACAGCTGTCATCATGGGAGACTTAAATTTGCATATAGATTGGACTAGCCACATTAGTAAAATTACTGAGGAGGAGGAATTCCTTGAATGTTTACGGGACGGTTATCTAGACCAATATGTTGAGGAACCAACTTGGGAGCAGGCCATGTTTGATTGGGTATTATGGAACGATAAGGGGCTAATCAACAATCTTGTTGTACGAGGCCCTTTGGGTAGGAGCGATCACAATATGATCAAATTCTCACTCGACATGGAGAGTGATGAAATTAAAACTGAGACTAAGGTCCTGAATTTAAATAAAGGGAATTATGATGGTATGAGACGGGAGTTGAGTAAGATTGATTGGGTGGTGTTTATGGGGGAGTTGACTGTGGATAGACAATGGAAAGCATTCACAGATCTAATGGAGAAATTGCAAAAATTGTTTATACCGGTTTGGCATAAAAATAAACCAAAAAAGGTGACTCAACTGTGGATAACAAGGGAAATTAGAGATGGCATTAGGTCCAAAGAAAGTACCACAACTGAAGACTGGGAGCAGTTCAAGATGCACCAAAGGAGGACAAAGGGATTAATCAAGAGAGCAAAAATAAATTACGAAAGTAAGCTTGCGGCAAATATAAAAATCAACTGCAACAGCTTTTACAGATGTGTCAAGAGGAAAAGATTGGTGAAATCCAGAGTAGGTCCTTTGCAGTTGGAATCAGGGGAATATATAATGGGGAATAAGGAAATGGCAGACCAATTAAATTCTTACTTTAGTTCTGTTTTTACAAGAGAGGATACAAATAACCTCCCAAGGATGTTGGGAAACATAGAGACTAATGCAAGGGAGGAACTGAAAGAAATCATTATCTCTAAGGACATGGTCTTGGAGAAATTGATGGGATTGAAGGCAGATAAATCCCAAGGGCCTAATAATCTACATCCTCGGGTACTTAAGGAAGTGGACATTCAGATAGCAGATGCTTTAAGAATTATTTTCCAGAACTCGATAGACTCAGGATCAATACCCATGGATTGGAGGGTAGCTAATGTTACCCCACTATTTAAAAAGGGGGGTAGAGAAAAAGCGGGGAATTATAGGCTGGTGAGCCTTACATCAGTAGTGGGCAAAATGATGGAATCCATTATTAAGGATGTAATAGCGGAGCATATGACTAACAGAGAAGGGATCGAACGGAGTCAACATGGGTTTACAAAAGGTAAATCGTGCTTGACAAATCTATTAGAATTCTTTGAGATGGTGACAGGTAAAATAGATGGGGGAGAGCCAGTGGATGTGGTGTACCTGGACTTCCAAAAGGCCTTCGATAAGGTCCCGCATAAACGACTGGCTTACAAAATCAAGGCTTATGGGATTGGGGGCAAAGTATTGATGTGGATTGAGAACTGGCCGGCAGGTAGAAGACAGAGAGTTGGGATAAATGGCTCATTTTCTGAGTGGCAGGCGGTGACCAGTGGGGTGCCACAGGGATCTGTACTGGGATCCCAACTGTTCACAATTTACATTAATTATCTAGATGAGGGGATTGGATGTAATATCTCCAAATTTGCAGATGACACTAAGCTAGGAGGGGTTGTGTGCACGGAAGAGGGGGTCAGGAAGCTCCAGTGTGATTTGGATAAATTGAGGGACTGGGCAGATACATGGCAAATGCACTACAATGTGGATAAATGTGAGGTTATCCACTTTGGTAATACAAACCGGAGGGCAGATTACTATTTGAATGGCAATAGATTAAGAGATGGGGAAGTGCAGAGAGACCTAGGGGTACTTGTACACCAGTCTCTGAAGGCGGTTAAAAAGGCAAATGGTATGTTGGCCTTCATATCAAGAGGGTTTGAGTATAGGAACAAGGATACCTTACTGCAGCTGTACAGGGCCTTGGTGAGACCACACCTGGAGTATTGTGTGCAGTTTTGGTCGCCTTATCTGAGGAAGGATGTTCTTGTAATGGAGGGAGTGCAGAGGCGATTCACCAGGCTGATACCTGGAATGGCAGGAATGACTTATGAGGAAAGATTGCGCAAATTGGGATTGTACTCGCTGGAGTTTAGAAGATTGAGAGGGGATCTCATAGAGACATAGAAAATTCTGGCAGGACTGGACAGAATGGATGCAGATGGGATGTTTCCAATGATGGGAAAATCCAGAACCCGGGGCCATGGTTTGAGGATAATAGGCAAACCATTTAGGACCGAGATGAGGAGGAATTTCTTTACCCAGAGGGTGGTGAATCTGTGGAATTCATTGCCACAGAGGGCAGTAGAGGCAGGTTCATTAAATATATTTAAGAGGGAATTAGATATATTTCTTCAGTTTAAGGGTATTAAAGGTTACAGAGAGAAGGCAGGGACGGGGTACTGAACTTTAAGATCAGCCATGATCTCGTTGAATGGCGGAGCAGGCTCAAAGGGTCGAATGACCTACTCCTGCTCCTATCTTCTATGTTTAAAAATGTTTCCATGACAGAACATTGACCTGAAACTTTATCTGTAATTTTTTTTTAGGCTGCAATGTCAGGAAAATTAACATAATTATTGACCGTGTGGTTGTTCACACTGAGTGCATTTTCAGTCTGCAAATACCTGAGTGGTTGGACATGCTGTAGAATGAATGACCAACAACGTATTTTTCCGGTATGAATAACACTGTAGGCTTCCTCCAAAAAGTTGTAGGGGTCCTGCAGGATAAATTGCGGTGCAGGAATTGGCTCAAAGTTCCTGTACGTTCCTCCTTAGATGGCCTGTGTTGCAGCAAAATTCCTGTTGCATGCCTGCAGTCTAAAAACCTTTAGTGTTTCTCTTCACAACCACTTCTTGATCTGCTGAATAACCCTAGCATTTCCTGTTTTATTTCAGAGTTCCAGCATGTGAAGTCATTTGTCTTTTCAATTACTTTGGAAATCCTTGAGTTTCCTGAAGCAATAATCCTTTATTGTATGCTTCCTTTGTGGCTGACTTCCACATTTACAATTTGTTGCACAGATGCCAGACAGTAATGAGGAAGAGTGGCCAATGAATGTTTCAGTAATTGAAACTGACAAGAACTGAACAGCGCTGGCAACTTCGAACTTCATATCCCACTGCTCATATCTTATACACTGGAAGGAAATGAGTCACTTCTCTGTCATTTATCTCTGAAAAGTGCACACTGCAGGAAAAGATACATTTATGTAGTGCCCCTTTTGACCTTGGTACTCCAAAGCACTTTACAGTGGCTTCAGAGATTCTACATTGGCAGTAACATGGAACAGACAGTCTTAAAAGCTTTCTAGTGGAAGCTTCTCTGCATTCTTCCTGCAATATTAACAACTGCATTGAACTTGAACAACTATTAGCTGTTTTGTGGTTACAAATCCACATTTAACAAGTTGAAATAAAAAATGTAAAGGATGGAATTTAGGAATGCAATCCATTCATCGTTGATTCATGCTAATGCAGGAAATTTAGAATTTGTATACATATTGTCAATAAAATATATACTAAAAATATGATTTAGTTGTTAGATCTTTGGAAAAAACTTCAGAGTGGTTTGAAATAAACTCAAATATAAATTTGAGGATGCCACAAGTTTTGAGCGGTGATTTCAGTAAATAGTCCAAGGCGGGCTTGCTTGCTGAGAATACACTGAAAATTGTGGATAACTTCAACTGTTTAATACAAGGATGGGAAATCATGGCTAGCACAATCTGGATTCCAAAGTTTTGCATATCCTGGTTGAGGCTTCTTTCCAGGATGTCATGGGATTACCCCTGAAGAAATGGTGACATTGAGTTTTCATGACCACTGTTCAAAAGAGCAGTGCAAAGAAGAATGAGGTGGAAATTCATGTGGAGACACCGAGGAGATTGCAGACGCAGGAATCTGAAGATGAAACAATCTGCTCGAGGAACTCGGCAGGTTGAGCAAAATCAGTAAGAGAAAAAGGATGAGCTACATTTTGAACCAAAACCATTTATTGAGACTTGCCACAGAATCATAGAAAGTAAAGCCTGGAGCTGTGGGAAAGAACTAGAAAGTGTTGACAGAGGCCAGTGATTATGCAGTATAGGTTACTGAGGGGGACCATTGGGAGTGGAGGTGAATGAAGAAAACAGCATAGAACAAAACAGTACAGAACAGAATGGGCTCTTAGGCCTATGATGTTATACTGACTAATATAAACATTCCTCCATCAATATAACCCTTCCCAACGTCATAGCACATAACCCTCTATTTTTCAGACATCAATGTGCCGATTTAAGATTCTTAGATGCTCCTAATGTACCAGACTCCATCACCTCCCCCAGGCAATGTATTCCAGGAACCCACCACTCTCTGTTTAATCGTACCTTTGACATCTCTCTCTCTCTCTCTCTCTCTCTCTTCCTCTTCCCCCCCCACCCCCTTTCTCCCTCTCCTCTCATTCTTCATTGCTCTAAAGAGAAACACCCTAATTCAGTCAATGTTTAATCTTAAGGCATATTCTCCAATCCAGGAAACATCCTGGTAATTCTCCTCTGGACCCTCTTTAAAGCTTCCACAACCTGCCTATAATGAGGCAATCAGAACTAAATGCAATACTCTAAGTAGACTATATATACTGGATATCTTGGCTGGAACCAAACTGGGAAGCCTGGAAATGGACTGTAAGGATTTTGTACATTTTCCAAATATGTGTGTGTGTGTTTCGTCCCACCTTTGAAAATGTACAGGGTGGGTTTGGGGGGGGGGGGGAAGTTGTAGGTCAAATGGGTGTCATGGGCCCGTTGACTTGAAGGGCCTGTTACTGTGCTGTATGTCTCAATTCAAAATGTAAAGAAATACAAAGCATGTGGGAACATTAGTGAGAATGTTTGCAGGTCCACAGCTCTGGGTCTCCAGCCCTCCTTGGAGATCTCTGGGAATATTCTCGAGGACTGTGCAACATCAGTGCTGTCAACTGATGATGCCAGAGGATGACATGGCTTAAAATTTAAAAATTTTTATTTAATTAAATTTAAATTAAATTTTAAATTAAATTTAGACATATAGCATGGTAACAAGCCATTTCAGCTCATGAGTCCGTGCTGTTCAATTCCACCCAATTAACCTACACCCCCAGTACGTTTTTGAATGATGGGAGGATACCGGAGCTTCTGGGGAAAACCCACACAGACAAGGGGAGAACGTACAAACTCCTTACAGTTTGGAATTCGAACCTCGGTCCCAATTGCTGGCACTGCAACAGTGTGGCGCTAACTGTGCCATGGCTTTTGAGTTTGGAAGAGCATTTCCTACTCTAGTCCCATTTCTCTCCAGCAAAGTTCAAAGCTTGTCTATTTTGAGGAGAGCTCAGAATAAATGGGTTCTACATGTAGTGTCTGGCTCTTTGATACAGAGATTCAGCCTACACAAGCTTTAGACGTTAAAAAAAAGCGGACACCACCACCACCACAGCCTTTAACTTAGCAGCATTTACATTTCTCCATTGTTTTCAGTATCTTGGGATGCACCTGGGATATTTTAGTCTTGGGGTATGACTTTTTTTTAAACTGTGGTTTTGTTACACCAAATTTGGAAGAATACATCGAACAGCCATGTCTATTTCATTAGTAATACTGTTTATATGCGTTGTTCAAGAGCTGAGTGCAGAAAACACCACTCTGAATCGCACTGGTACCAAGATGAAGAAATGTAGTTATGGTTTGCTGCTTTTGCTTTTGCTTGCCCTTCCTGCTTGACCTATGAATAAAAGTGACAGTGGTGTTACTGGATTAGTGTTGAAAAGCATGGATACATATTGATCCAGAGACAATCTTTTCAATTCTGCCATGGCCCCTAAGTATATAACTAGATAATAATCTAGGCCATCTATACAAACTAAATTATCAGCCATTAATGAAGAAATTACAAGACGACTTAGAACATTGGAAAGATTGACCACTAACACTGATAGGAAGGGTAAATTGCATTAAAATGAGTATCTTCCCAAGGATACAATACCTATTTCAATCGTTATCAATTCACCTAACAGAGAAATTCTTCAAGGAGCTAAAGAAAATAATAAGGAGATTCTCATGGAAAGGGGAGGGGGGGGGAAAACTGAGGATAGCGCTAGATAAATTAACAGAATGGTACAAACAAGGGGGCTTACAGCTACCAAACTTTAATAATTATTATAGAGCAGTACAATTAAGATACCTATCAGATTTTTATCAAACAAGGGAAAAACCAGATTGGACCAGGTTAGAGCTAGATAAAATAGGGGAGAAGGTACCTGAACATATACTGTATAAGTAGGATGAAAAGCTGGTGCAACATAGGAATTCACCAGTACTGCACCATCTGCTCAACATTTGGAAGAAGATTCACGTAGAAAGGAATAAAACAAATTATCAACTACCAAAATTAATATTGATGCAAAATCAACTAATCCCTTTCACAATAGATAACCTTTCCTTTAGAGAATGGGAGAGAAAAGGGATCAAAAGAATAGAAAATTGTTTTTTGGGAAATAAATTATTATCTTTTGAATAAATGAAGGACAAATATGGTATTACTCATGGTACAATGTTTGCATACCACCAACTGTAAACCTACTTGAAGGACAAATTGGGAAGCAGGCTGAGGTTACCAGAAGGAAGCAGCTTTGAATATGTGATTACAGACACAATGATAATTAAAAGATTTATAACAAACATGTACATCAAACTGCAAGAGAAAGAGAATGAGGAAACAAGCTGTAAACCCAAACAAAAATGGGAACAAGATCTAAACATAAAGATAAAGAATGAAACATGGGAAAAACTGTGCTCCAGATCTATGAGAAACAAAATAAACACGAGGTTACGCATGATACAACGTAATTGGTTACACAGGCTATACACCATGCCCCAAAAGTTAAATAATGGGACCCAACAGTATCAGACAGATGTTTTCAGTGTAAGAGGGAAACGGGAACAACAGTACATGCAATTTGGGCATGTGAGAAAGTGGAAAAGTTTTGGGAAGATCTAAACCAGGTATTAAATAAAATCTCAAAAAGCAACATACCAAAAAATCCAGAGATCCTTCTTCTAAGTAATATAAGAAGTAAAGAACTTGGACTCGATTTGGATGGAGCACAAAAAAGATTTATTATGATAGCCTTAGCTGTGGCAAAAAAATGTATTATGTCAACCTGGAAATTAGAAGATAGCCTGAGAATACAGCAATGGTACATAGAAATGAATAAATTTATTCCAGTGGAAAAAATAACATATAATTTAAGAAATAATATCACAGTATTCAAACAAATTTGGCAACTGTACATGGAACACAACAGAGAAGTCCTAACACGGACCTCCACCGCCTAAAATGACAGAAGGAGAAGAAGACGAAATGAACTGACCCAGTATGTAAAAGTAGAAGACACAAATTTCTTGTTTATTTTCATTGTGTGATGGCATTGTTTAATGGGTTTAATGTTGAACGTTGAGTGGGTGAGGAGGGGGGGTGAAGAAGGGAGGGAAGGGAGGGGGAAAAAGGGAGAAAATGACACTGTGTATATTCAAGAGGAAAATGTTTGTGTGTATTTTGGTCAGTATGGTTCATAGTGTGAAAAATAAAAAAAATAATTTAAAAAAATTTCTGCTCTGGCCACTGGGAAATAAAATTTACGTAACCAAATAATTGTGGATTATATCAGTAATTATTTGCTTAGTTATAAATAAGAACAGTTTTGGTTCGCAAATGTCCTGCTATCCTTGGGAGTTTGACACCAGAATTATCTTTGTGGTTGACTCTTAGCATTCCCTTGAAGTGGACCAGCATTTCGAAGGCAATTAGACAACAGTAGATGCTCGTGATGTTCACATCTGTGAACAAATAAGTAACTGAAAAAAAATGGAAGATGTCATTGATTGTAAAGAGCAAAGTGCTTTCCATTTTGTACTAACACCATTTCTAACCACAATAAATTTAATTAGTACATGTCTTATGGAAATTTCCAGATCATTGCACCAATTAACTTTATTGCGTTTCATTTGAGAATTTGCTCCCAAAATTAATTTGTGTGACTGATAACAGCATTTCAGTGAAGTACTTCTGTCAGCAATGAGAGAAATTACTGTGTTCTAAAGTTTGTGAAGCGATTGTTGTATGGTGTATAAACTGTCCTTTGGTGTTTTCATTTTGCATTGAACATGTGAATGTGTCTTTAATTTACAGTAAAATCCCTGGTGTCTGACACCTATGGGGATTGGTAGATGCCATATAAGTATATTTTCCAGTTGCTTGAGACTTACTTTAACAATGCCTATCTAATACATCTTCATTAAAGACAAGTTTAAAGGACAGAAATGCAATGTTATACTTGCACTGAACAAACTTCACTTGCATGAACATATAAAGCTTAAAGCATTTTGCTATATTTTCAGTCACATTCTTTGAAAGCATTTAACCGTCGCTGCATCTGTAGGTTCTTCCCCCTCCATGGAGCCGCCCAAATGATGAACAATACGTTATAAAAAATTAACCCAAGTTTACAGATGAAGTCACTGACTAGGGTGATTCTTTCTAAGCAGGGATAAGGAGACACTTTAAGAAAATCATCCACATCACTGAGTGGCATCAACCAGTTCTTCACCCTGGGCACCGCCATTACTCTTTCACACTTTATTCCAACAGCTGCTCCAAGCAAAGCACGACCAAGGCACTCTCTCTGTTGGCAGAATATTTGCTCCCATCTTCACCACGGTTCATGTGTTACTTCAGAGAACATATACTTTTACAATTTTAAACATAGGCAATTTTTAACTATAATTTTATTCTTATTTATTTTAATTTTGAAAATGTATTTTCCATGATTTTTTTTGCTGGTTACTTGAGGCTGCTGGTTGATTCAATTCCGGATACCAGGGGTTTTACTGTATTAATATTTAGATGAGCATTGATCACTCCAGTTTTCATATTCAGGACTGGTATTTGTATTCAAATCCATTGAGGCAGGATGGAGAATCAAGCTGCATTAATTTGAAGAGTTTAAGAAAAACCAAAAACTGGAGATTAAATCAGCTTTTGAAGTTCATCACATGCAGAATGTTGGTAACCAACGATGAGATCCTGTAGCAATAGCATCCACATATGGATCTCCACTGCAGCTGAAAGGAAGAATTCCTCTTGAATTATCTCTTCAAATTCAGCATATGCTGTTCTGCTATTATTTTATTGTCTGGCATACAAATTTATTTTTTCTTCAAAGAAATGACAATCAGTAATGACAATCAACATGTTTAACAGAATTTGAAACTAAATTCAGAAACTGTTTATCCTCCTTCGAAGGTTCTTGAATATCTTTGCAACTTTCCGGGAAATCAATTTTAAACTGTTGATCCATAGATCATTAAGTTTGACAACTGAAATTCTGTTGACATTTACGTTTGATAACTCTTGATCATTATTCATTTTTTCCTCCTAATGGTCCATTAATTGTCCATCCAAGCAATGTTCTCACAGCATAAGATCCATCATTTTGACTCCTTATTACTTCTAGAGGTATCAATCTTGGGTCAGCAAACGTCTTTTAGATGAGCCCGCTGTTTAATATCATCCTTATAGAGAATATTCTCTTTATTTACAAGCATAGTCTTCTGAGTATATACACTTGGAAGATTGCAAAATTCATTGCTATTCAATCAAACAATCTGTAAACTTGAATCTATGTTAGTTTCAATGTTCCTTTCATCATTCATTGTCTTCAACAAGATTTGTGATCTTTTACCATGAAGATTAAGTTTATTCATCAATTCAACAGTACAAAACTTCCTGGATCAAGAAATGTGTAAGACTTCAGTATGAAGCTTCCTTTTTTAACTTTAACCTGCACAGGAGCTATTGAGAGCTTTGTCTCTGGCCCCAGTAAGACTGTTTGTCTGAACTGAAGCTGAGGCATTTTCTTTGACTGCGTTTTTATTCTTGGATTCAGATTGTTTGACTTCCTTCTTAACTTTACTTCATTGAGTATGCAGTAACTTGGGATGATTTAAACTGCATATATCACAACTGAGTCACTTATTACAAGTTTTACTGATGTGTCCTTTACACAAGCAACTGAAACATATTCCATTCTTCTTTAAAAAGGTTAATTTCTCGTCATACAACTTTTTCTCCAATCGTGAACATTTTTCTAAAGCATGTTTATCTTTGCAATATGAACAGCTTTCCTGAACAGTCTGATCTTCTTTTTCCTTTGTTTCCTTGTTCTTTCTTGTGCTTGTATCTGACACAACGGTAACAAAGGTACTTCCCTTTGGTTTCTGTTGAGACGATGATTTAGACTTCTTTACATCTTTAGGAACTATTGAAGTATCCTTAATATTTCCAAATACTGGTATGTTGTTAACATGCACATGCCATTCCAAAAATTGTACCACATCCCCAAAGGTAGCATCCCTTCCGGGAATCATTTTGAGCTCTGCAACTGTGGTTCTCCAGAAGTCCCTCAGCTCATAAGGTAATTTGTTGATAATAATTGATAAATTAGCAAGCAAATTCAGCTCTTGCAAATATACATTACTTCATATTGCATTACAACATCCTCTCTGAAAGAGTGCAAATGCCTGTAAAGCCTTTGCATCCTTTGATTTTATTGTTGACCAAGAAAGAATCTTGTCCAAATGGGCCCTTGCGATTTTATGTTCATCGCTATAATGGTGATGCAATAATTCTTCTGCCCTTTTAAAACCTTGGTCTGGATCCATATATTGGCAATTTTGGACTAGTTCCTGCACCTGTCCTCCAGTATACTGTTCTAGATAATACAGACGATCTTTGGCGTTTTTAATATTACTTTCAATGTGACGTTCAAAGGAATTTATGAACATAGGATATTGTAATGGATCTCCATTAAAAACTGGAATTTCCTTCTTAGGTAAACCTTATGAACTTTGTTGCTGAGCTAACATAGGAGAAATTTCATTTTGTTTTGCAATGAGTGATAATATATTGTCCACCATGACTTCTGTAGAAAGCGTCGAAAGAACCAAAGCCTTGTTTTTTAAAAATTTTTTTTATTTTTCACACTATAAACCACATTGATTTGTTGATCCAAACTAAGGCTTTTATTAACTAAAAGACTGGAGCATATCACGTGTAGGTCGACCAGTCCAGAATGACCTGGTCTGGCTAGGAGTAATCCCAGTAGGTGTGGCTACACTCTCAGCCAATCACAGTCATTCTACACTACAATCTGTACATATACACATTGGTGATAGAATCTACTATCACATTTTCACCCCTTCTTTGAGAACTGACCCCAGGGTGGATGGAGGGGTGTAAAAAAATAGAAGAAAGAAAAGAAAGAGAAAGGGCCCAGTGGAGGTTAGGGGCTGTACCGGTCAGGGGACCTGACCATCCGGCGTGACCACCGTGGTGCCAGAATTGGGGTCGCTGGAGTTGTGTCACCGGCAGGCTCGTAGGGTGCGGCCACTGCTTTGCTCAATTTCCCAACGGTGTTGTCGACAGTCTGGACTGAGCTGGTGGTGCGGTGCTGGTCCCTCTGTTCAAGCACATGACTTGGGGAAGAAGGAATTGGGGGAGGTTGGGTTAAAGGTACTGCTGTGCCTGATCTGGCTTGGGCTAGGTCCCTTACCGAGACTGTGTCCTCCCACCCATCCGGGTACTCAATGTAGGCATAACGTGGGTTCGCATGGAGCAGAGTCACTTGGTCAACCAAGAGGTTGTTCTTTGAGTACCGGATGTGGCGTCGTAAAAGGACTGGACTGGGAACCATGAGCTATGCCAGTATGGTTGTTCCCGATTCGGATTTCCTCGGGAAAGAGAACATCCTTTCATGGGGAGTGGCATTGGTCGCGGTGAATAGGAGGGAGCGGATGGAGTGCAGGGCACTAGTGAGCACGTCTTGCCAGCGAGAGGTGGGGAGACCTTTGGACCAGAGGGCAAGCATAACCGCTTTCCAGACGGTGGCATTCTCTCTTTCGACTTGCCCATTACCGTGTGGGTTATAGCTGGTGGTCCTGCTTGAACCAATAACACTGCCGCAGCTCTGCACTCATAAATGAGGGCTCTCTGTCACTGTGGATATAACTGGGGTACCCGAAGATGCTGTGGAGGGCCTCTATGACTGAGGAGGCAGTCATGTCCGAGCAGGGCACAGCGAAGGGGAAGCGGGAGTACTCGTCGATGGCCATAAGGATGTAGGTATTTTGGTTGGTCAACGGTAGGGGCCCCTTGAAGTCTACGTTGAGATGCTCAAAGGGGCGGGTGGCTTTGATGACGTGGGTATTCTCCAGATGGAAGAAGTGGGGCTTGGACTCAGCGCACACCAGGCAGGCTCGGGTCATGGAGCGAATCTCCTCGACCGCAAGCCTTGACAAAGTGTGCGAATCTAGTGACCCCTGGATGACAGAGCTCCTCGTGGAGTCTCTGCAGCTTGTCCAGTTGTATGTTGGCGCAAGTCCCCCAGAAGAGCGCATCTGGCGGGTTGTTGAGTTTACCCGGCCGATACAGTATGTCATAATTAAAGGTGGAGAGCTCGATTCTCCATCTGGTGAATTTTGTCATTCTTGATCTTACCTCTCTGGGTATTGCTAAACATAAAGGAGATCCCGCATTGGTTGGTCAGCAGTGTAAAGTGCCTGCCAGTGAGGTAGTGTCTCCAACGTCGTACTGCTTCTTTGCTTCCTTCTAGAAAGACGAGTGTCAGCTCTCAGGACCCTGAAAGTTTCTGGAGAAGAAGGCTACCGGCCAGCCAGCCTGGTTCAAAGTGGCTGCCAGTGCAAAGTCAGACAGAGTGCTCTTGACTTGGAACAGGATGGACTCGTCGATGGCGTGCAGCGTTGCAGCAGCAATGTCTGATTTGATGCAGTCGAAGGCTGCTCTGGCTTCGGTTGACAGGGGGAAGGAGGTGGTCTTGGTGAGTGACTGTGCCTTGTCGGCATAGTAGGAGAAAAAGCCCAGGCAGCATCTGAGTACCTTCTGGGTGTGTGGGAGGGGTGGGGTGGGTGGAGGTATCCATGAGGGGACGCATGCGGTCAGGGTCCGGCATGACCACCCCGTTCTCCACCCTGTTCTCCACCACACAACCTAGAATTGCGAGCTGAGTGGTCTGGAAGACACACTTGTGGAAATTGTAGGTCAAGTTCAGCTGAATTGCAGTCTGAAAAAATTTATCAAGGTTGGCATCATGATCCTCCGTGTCATGGCCACAGATGGTGACATTGTCCAGATAAGGGAAAGTAGCAGTCAGTCCGTTCTGGTTCACCATCCGGTCCATTTCCCGCTGGAAGATCGCGACACCATTTGTGACCCCAAAGGGTACCCTGAGGAATTGATACAGCCGCCCATTCGCTTCGAAGGCCATGAAAGGTTGGTCTTCTCGGCAGATCGGGAGCTGATGATAGGCTGAACTTAAGTCAATGGTGGAAAATACGCGGTATTGGGCGGTCTGATTCACCACATCTGTGATCCGTGGAAGGGGGTATGCATCCAGAAGCATGAAGCGGTTGATTGTCTGGCTGTAGTCAACCACCATCCGCGGCTTCTCCCCGTTTTTAACAACCACCACCTGGGCCGTCCAGGGACTTGAGTTAGGTTCGATAATGCCCTCGTCCAGCAGTCTGCGGACCTCGCTTGTGATAAATATCCTGTGTTCATAACTATATTGATGGCTTTTGGTGGCCACAGGCTTCCAGCCAGGGGTGAGGTTTGCGAAGAGTGCTGGCGGAGCAACTCGGAGGGTGGAGAAACTACAGGTGAGGCCCCGGGGCCCGGGGACGGGTGGCTCGGGCTGGCGTTGGTAGGAGGCTTCCGGGTTGGAGTGGTTACAGACAGAAATGGAGCATGAGGCCCCCAAAAGTGCAGGGAAATGGTTTGAAACTGGCACTGAAAATCCAGTCCCAGCAGCGCAGGGGCGCATAATTGGGGAAGGACTAATAGTTTGAAGTCTGTGACTGTGATGCCCTGGACTATCAGGGTCGCCACGCGATACCCCTTTACCCCAGTTGAGTGTGATTTGGTCGCCAATTAAATCCTCTGGGCAGTGGGGAGAATAGCCAGTCTGCAACCGTGGGCCAGGTCTGGGTGGATAAAACTGTCAGTTGACCCAAGTCAAATAAGCAATTGGTTTAGTGACCATGCACTTTAATCAGTTCCATTGCTTTTGTGAGGGGATGGGGGAAGTCCTGGTCTCGGGTTACTGATGCAGAGACTTGTAATGTAGACAGTGGGGACCTAGGTGATGACGTCACACAACGTGTGCGTGATGATGTCACACAAACAGTGGGCCTGAAGAGACAGCGTCGAGGAGTTGGTGTTGCTGCCTGCAGCCTGCTGAGGGTGTCGGCCAGCCAACAGTGAGTGTTGGGGGTCGCTGCTTGCTGTCGGCAGTGGGGTGGTCAGTCGGGCGGACGTTGGCGGTGGTTACCGGGTCGGTAGCGTCGGGTTCTCGGTCGGCAGCGTCAGTGGGTACCGGGTCGGTCACGTCAGTCGCAGCTGCGGGAACCTGTTCAGCTGCCTCGGTGGTGGTGGGTCCCCAGTCAGGGTGGGTCCCCAGTCAGTAGCGACTGTGGGTGTGGCATGTCCCTGGTCGGCAGGGGCGGTGGGTCCCTGGTCGGCAGCGGTGGCGGCCGTTGAGGTCGGGGCTGGTGCCTGGTTGGACATTGCTTCGTGAGGGAGGGTAGACGTCATTGTGACAAGGGTGGGTTGTACCTTCTGCACTCTATGTCTGCCCCATGACGTCAGGCGCTGCTGCGTGGCGGACCCTTCGCTCTCATTGGACGAGAGCTCAGAGGAAGAAGTGTTTGATTGGGAGGGTGGCGATTGGGCTTCACACGAGGCACTACATTTGACGGTGGCCATTTTGGAGCGACAGACTACAGCAAAGTGACTGTTTTTAAGGCACTTCTGGCACCTGGCTTTTCTCGCCGGGTACTAGGACCTGCTGTGCTTGTTCCTCCCGCAGAAATAACACTTTGGGGTTGCATTGGGCAGTGTAGTGGCAGCTGACAGGCCATTGGTGTGCCTGAGATAGTAGGGTAGAGGGAGGGCATCCTGCTCACATCAGAGTGTGGGGTCCAGCCCTGAGAGTACACAACCATACTTAAGACCGTAGCCTCCATCATCTCTGCGATCCGGATCACGTCCTCTAGGTTTACTCCCCCATGATCTAGTAGGCGCTGCCTCACCTCATTCGATCAAACCCCGGCCACATAGGCATCCCGAATGAGATCGTCTGTGGACTCCGCAGCAGTTCTGTCTGTGCAGGCACAGTCCCTGCCTATTGCCCTTAGTGCCCGAATATAAGCTCTACAGGACTCACCGGGCTGTTGCCTCCTTGTTGCAAGTTTGTACCGAGCATCGACCCTGTTCACCGGACGCTCGTAGAGCCCTTTCAGCACCTTCATGGCTGTGGCGTAAGTGGTCGCATCCTGGATGCTCTGGTAGACTCTTGGGGACACCATAGTCATCAGTATTAGTAGTCGACGGCTGTCCTCTATCATGGCAGGGTCAGAGAGCTGTAAGTATGTTTCGAAGCATCTCACCCAGTGCTTAAAGTCATTCAAGGATGTAGCTGACTGTGGGTCGATGTCGAGGCGTTCCAGCTGTAGCATACTCTCCAAGCCAGACCAGGTCATTCTGGACTAGTCGACCTACATGTGATATACTCCAGTCTTTTAGTTAATAAAATTGTAGAGCGCGTTGAAAGAACCAAAGACTTGTTGATCCAAACCAAGGCTTTTATTAACTAAAAGACTGGAGCATATCACATGTAGGTCGACCAGTCCAGAATGACCTGGTCTGGATAGGAGCAATCCTTTAAAGACTTGCCAGTAGGTGTGGCTATGCTCTCTATCACAGTCATTCTACACTACAATCTGTACATATACACATTGGTGATAGAATCTGTACTATCACAGCTTGCGACTGGTTGTCTTGTGAATGAGGCATGTGGAATTTGAACTGGTGCCATAGGTGTAGGACCTTGAATTGTAGCTGATGGCATTGGTGGAGATCCTTGACTTGTCGGTGGTTCTTCAGCACACAAAGAGATGTCAGTGGTTGAGTATGACCAACTCACATGGTTGAACCTTTTGAAATACTCTCCTTTCGGGAAGATTCATAGATTGTGCGCTCAGAAGAGATTGAATATTTCTTGATCTTTCCACAGGGTTAGTCATTGACATTCGAGCACTAGCAGTGCCACCCAGAGCTCCTTGCTTGAGTAACTCGATTCTTGTGGCTGCGATACCCATTGATCTGCTGGAATGTGAGGTGCAAGCCTTTGGTATTTCACTTTGAGTGATAGATCTTGCAGAAGCCTGATCTCATGCTTTTACTTTGGCCATCTTCATAGCATACTGTTCCTCTTTTCTTTTCTCTCTTCAACAATCTTTTTTTGTTTTTCTTGCTGAATCTTTATTTCAGCTTCCATATCTTCTAAATCACATCTTTTCTCCAACCACTCACGTTGTGTCTCGATAGTAGCCAAGTCTGCTTGTGCCTTAGCATGCCCTGATATGCTTGAAGCACACAAAGCTGTACTTGCTCTAGATGCCTTTGAAGACTTTGAAGATCTTCCTACACTCATAACCTTGGAAACACTATCATCAGGATTCACATCTGAACTTTCAGATACTGCTGATTGAGTCTCTATCTTCAGGATTTCACTCAGTACAGCATATAATCATCTATTTCAGTTCCACTAACATTTAAGTCAGCAAATGAGGCCTGCAGTTCCTTATCAAAGTCTTCTTCTTGCTTGGTAGTTAAAGCCACCTCTTCAATGGTGGCTGGCTCCAATCTCCTTCCAAGCATTGTTGGTCTGCCTTGCTGGGTCAGCTCACGATCAACAGCTCTTTGAGAGGAGCTGTTTGCTTGATGTCTTTAGCCTGATGAGACTTCTCCTTATCCATCTTGGGTTCTTCACACTGCAGCCTTAGTTCTCCTGGCTTAACCTGGTTCATGGGAACTGTTAACAAATTTGTATCTTGCTTGGTCCCTTGAAGAGGATTTCTCTGGCTGAATTGTCTTGAATTTGTGGTAATTCACACAAGCTGGTATATCAGGTGTTTTTATAACTTTTCAAAACATTCTTCTGGATTTCCTGCCAAATTCTGGCTGCCAGCAGTGGCCTATCTTTTTCAAGGTTACAGGTGTTTTTCAAGGCTTCAGCTCAATTTAAACTGTGCAATCAGACAAACATACACATTCTCACAGAAAATTGCACTTCTTGGTAAAGCTTAAATGCTTTTAACATTTCGTTCTTTCAGACAAATTTTACGAGCCTTTCTTTCAAACAAAGTTCATAGTTATAACTTTTCTTTGAATCTAATTATAGATGACACTTTCCAAGTTCTAATATTTCCCAATTTCAAAACATGTCATCTTCAAGGTAACGTGTGCAATGATATTCCAAATCAATGCAATAAACCAAATGTTGTAGTTGCAGCTTTATGTAGCTTTAATTCGTTGATGAAACAGATAAATATTATGCATAACTTTGCATTGAGATTTTCATAACGATGAATAAACAAAGCATATGGTATAATGATATTCAACCTTAATCAGATATAAAAAGAAATAGACACAATTAAGGCAAAATAAGATGAATTCAAAGAAAAGTATCTTGACCTTACATCCCCTTCATAATTCTTCGAAGAATGAGACGCAAACTCTTGTTCCACGCTAATATTATGACATAAGATGTGATGGTCTCTATAGTAACACTACAAACAATAATTTTTCTTAAAGGGATAGGCATAAAATTAACTATGAATCAAAAACACAAGATTTTAACCTTTACGTCTATACCAGATGGTGTATCTGGCTGGGTCCTTAAAACTTGTGTGAATCATCTAGCTGGAATGTTTGCTGACATTTTAAATCTTGTGCTGCTACAGTTTGACGTTTCCACCTGCTTCAAAAGGACATCCATCATTCCGGTGCCCAAGAAGGCCCAGGTGATGTGCCTCAGTGATCACTGACATCTATATAATAAAGTGCTTTGTGAAGTTGGTTATGGAGTGAATCAGCTCCCATCTCAGTAAGTATACAGACCTACTTCAATCTTTCTATCATCACAACAGGCTAATGGCAGGTGCTATTTTGTTGGTGTTTGATCACCTGGATCATATCTGGCTGCTGTTCATTGACTATATGTAGCTGTTTAACACCATCGTAACATAAAAACTTAAAATAAAACTCAGAGAGCTAGGGCTTTGTTCACTCTTTTGCAACTGTTTCCTTAACTTCATCAGCAGACCCCAATCAATGCAAATTGGCAATATTAGCTCCTCACTGACCATCATCACAGGAGCACAGGATTAGTACTGTCAAGTTTCTGGGTGTTGATATATTGGAGGACCTCTCCTTGACCCAGCTCATTGATGAAACCATGAAGAAAGCACATCAGTGCCTCTACTTTCTAAGAAGTCTGTGATGATCTGTCATATCCTTGAATAGTCTATCAAACTTCAAAAGGTGTACAGTGGAAAGTATACTGACTAGTTGCATCACAGTCTGGTTTTAGATTAGAATACCCAGGAAGGCAGAAGGCTGTGTAGGTAACATCACAGGCTCTGACCTTCCACCCTTTGAATGCATCCATCATTTTGAAGCTCAAAAAGGGCAATATGACACAGCTCAATGATTATTGGCTGGTGGCACTGACATCTCACGATGAAGTGCTTTGCGAATGGGCTATGGAGTGAATCAGCCATCAGAATCACTCAAGCAGGCAAGTAACATCATATAGGACCCCCATAACCTTGGCACACTTTTGCTATCTTTTGAGAAGGTACAGAAGCCTGAAGTCCACTGCCTCTCACTTCAAGAATGAATTTTTTTTGCAAAGGCTTTTGATTTCTTGAACCTCTCCTAATCATAAACTACTCTGACACCACAAAAGACCTGTCTGCCTGGTTGAAACACCACTTTCTTTTATTGCACTAACTATAACTGTGAATATTTATCTGTCCTTTTTTAAATCACTTTCTGCACAGTAAATTGAGGTATACTACTGAAATAGTTATTTGTACCCATTTGGCTGCAGCAAGAAAGAATTTTGGGCACTTGTATTTTGTACTTACATGTATGACAATAAGCTCATTATCAATGATCATTTATCTACATTTTAGTATTCAGTGACATGATTAAAGATATGTAAACTGTTTTGGACTCCAACATTTCCCAATCTCACACTAACTAAAACATACCAAATCACTCCAATGTAATGCCACATTTCTATTTACCATGATCACCAATCCCTTATGCAGGACTTTATTGAAAGTCTTTGGAAAATCCAAATATGCCACAGCTACTTGTTTCCTCTCATCTAGTCTACGCATTACATCCTCAGAACCCAATAGATAAGTAAAACATAATTTCCCTTTGATAATAATGTCTGCATGTCAAACATAACTTGTACAAAATCTGTCCAACACTGACAGTATTTTTGAGGGGTTAAAATAACATTCACTGGCAATAGCAGATTAAGAAATGTTCAAAATATTCGTCAGCAAGCTTTTCAAGATCTTGATGGAACAGAAATAATAGACAACGGTGTGCTCCAGGGAATATAATGCACAAACAATGCTCCTGCACACTGAACTTCAAAATCCAAAAATGGCATTTTGACCTTATCAAAAACTATTTGTGACCTTATCAAAAACATTCTGAAAATTCAAAACCTTCACATGGATTTGATCCTCCTCACCTACTGAACTAGATACATCCTCAAAAAAAAAATTCATCAGACATGATTTTCTTTTCAGAAACTCAATCCTGCTTTTGTTCTTTGATATTATATCCCTCATTTCAGACCAGTATTTTCCAAACCAGGGACTCCTTCAAATTCCATTAGATTATTCAAATATGATGTCTCTTTAACAACTCTATGCTGATTCAGTCTAAACCTATATTGTTCTTTATAGTTATCCTGTTGTATAATTTGTTGTAAATTCCTGCATTTTACATGCTCTGAACTGATTTAAAGATAACTGGTTAGTAGATCCCTGTTTTCTCTCTCCCCTTTTGAATAGTGGAGCCACATTTCCTATTGCCTGATATGCAGGAAATATTTTTGAAACTTAAGAATCATGTTAAAATTTGGGAATCTCCCTCATCAGGTCTGGGATTTCTCAGTTTTCAGTCTCATTAATTCTTTTGTATTTTATTTTCTCATGTGCACTGAACCCTTAGTTCTCCAGAATTTTTGGGAGGTTTTAGTTTTGTGAAGACAGGCACAATACATTAATTCATGTTTTCCAGAATTGATTGTTAAATGGTTTCATTGCATTCTTTAGCTCATTAAAAATCACTTGAGTACACTTTATTTGATGATAGGAACAGCAAAAAAATCAGTGTGACTTGCATTCTGGGGTAATCTTGTCACACACACACACACACCACACACACACACACACACACACACACACACACACACACACACACACACACACACACACACACACACACACACACACACACACACACACACCCCCAAATATTTGTTGGTAGATACAATGAATTAGAAAAATAGGCAAAAAACTATACATTCCAAAGCTCAAATCTAATAAGGGAATGCATCCTTTCCTCAAACGTGGTTCATGTAAACTCGATCAGAAGAAATTATATGCATGGATAATAAAATAAACATATCTTTTTGAGACCCCTCCGGCATAAAATATTGCAAATTGTACATGTGGGTATTCAAAGTACAGCTTGTATTTTCAAACAAGATTTATGACTGAGTCACTTGAAACTTTAGGATAAAATGTTGCTCACAGAGTGTTTAGAAGTTCATTCTAAAATGGGAAAAAGTGGAAATAAGGTGGCAAGGGTTAAGCAAGAAATTCAAGAGCCTCAGGGTTTTGGCAGCTGGAGGTGTGGTTGCCATTAAATTAAGGTGCCAGGATTGGAGGAAAGTACAATGCCAATTGTTATATAAGTGAGGATATGTAACACAGCATCAATTCAATATGATGTCCTTTGTTATCAGTTAAAGAACTGAACTTGAGCATTGAACTTTGAGATTGAATTCTGTGGACTGTTTTTTGGACTGACTTACTTCATTGAGACTGTCCTGAGGATTTTGGGGATTTTTCCTTCTTGAATATTGGGCACAGACTGTAATGGTGTGGGGTTTTCACATACACACTGTTTATAAAGATATGATATCTGTATATTTGCTATAAATATTTAGAATGGAGTTGATTTTGTTAAGAGATTACATTGTTAATAGTCATTAATAAATATAGAAGTAAACATTTAACTCTTTTGAATTGCATCTTCTGTTGTTGCTGGTTTGAGATGTAACAAAATAGAGAGAGTTTATTTTAAACAAAAACGTATCTGCTTGAATTATTTTGGATTTCCTGGGAGCAGCAAGCTGAGTGTATCCGTGTTCTTCCCAGTGGGACTGCCTTTAATCTGGTGATAATTTTAAAGTAATAACATCATCCACAAAACCAGTTCTGACTTCAAGCTGATGACTTCCAGCTGTAAATATCATCATTTGTTGGAGTGTAAACTAACCCTGCCCACCTGTACAGCTTACGAGACTGTGCCCCAAGCTGACCTAGCTTTTAAAAATCGATGCTGCCGAACCTGCTGAGTTTCTCCAGCACTTTCTGTGCATTAACTATAATTATAGTGACTGCAAAATTTCATGTTTTACATATTACAGTTGTAAAGCAGTTTTCATATATAACTGACATTAAAGTGTACTTAAAAACAAGTAAAAATATGGGTAACCAATGTTCAAATATTTTAAACAGAAACAAACAAAAGTAAAACACGAGAGTCTGCAGACACTCTGGTTGAAGTAAAAACACAATGTTGGAGAAACTCAGCAAATCAAACGGTGTCCTTTATATAGCAAAGTTGAAGATACATAACCAATGATTTGGCCTTGAGCCCTTCATCAAGGTAAATAAAACAAAAGATAAATTTAAATAAGACATATTTGTAAATATGATACGTTAAAAGTGCAATTTCCCCGAATACTTCTCCCCCTTGCAGATTTTCCCCTCCATCGAGGCCATTTCTGATCTGCCACAGATTTATCCAGCTTAAGTGCTGGGATACTAAAGGAAGTAAATGTTCTCCCAATGGATTTCATGAGGAGTCCAACCCGGGAGCACGTGTGAATTTCCCAGCGAGCACCAAACAGGAAGTCTGCGATTTTTGCATTCACTTGTGTTACACTCGCCAGCAGCAATTGGGAGGTACACAAACAAATGGGTTAAGTTTAACACAAAATTTATTAACAACAATAATAGAATTAATCCAATAAACTCAACACCCAAACACCAGCCTTAAACAACAGATTATTATATGGTGTATGTGGGAGGAAAGAAAACCCCAGACCATGACAGTCCAAGCTGAAATGCCTGAAAAAAGTCACCAAAATTCCCAAAACAAAACCCCCAAGTCAGCCAGTCAAGAAGGAACAGCTCACAGATCTGGTCTCCAGGCTTGGGATTATTTGTTTAGTTTGAGGCTGTATCCAGATGACTGTGGCCAAGTGAACACAAGACTGGCTTGAGTTTCGAATGTGACAACAAACACCTTTACTTTCTTCACCCAGGGAATTTTCACAGTGACACATTGGTGGAGAGACATTAACAGCTGCAAGCTCACTTTCCTGCGAGCCCACACATACTCTAGGTATCAGAGTTCACCAAACTGTTCTCAGAAAAACAATGCTGGCACCCGTGAACTAAGTAACCCAATCTTCCTTTTCCCTTGGAAACTACTGGGTGAGCACACTGACATACAGCTCCAGGTGGTAGTGCTAGCACCTGTGAACAAAGCAACTCAGCATATAGCTTCCTGAAGCTGCCAGGTGAGCATGCACAATCAGACCAGCTATCTGACTGCCTGTAGTCCAATCCATTGATTAACCTCTTCAAAAACCAGCCCGCTGGGCTTCTTAAACTGCCCAACGCATGCCTCCAGCTCTCCCCATTGGTGGAGAGAGGCTAATAGCCACAGGCTCGCTCTCCTGCAAGCCCATGGATTTCCAGTGCGTGGTTCCTGTGTTTTGACAGTTTCAAAGCTCCCTAGTTGTAGTCTAGTGTTATTCCCAACAGCTGTCAAACCCCCCCCTCCTCCTGCAGTAGTTTCAGTCCTGTCCTCAGTAAAAACTAAAATTGTCCAAGGTCCATAACACTCTTGTGTGAATTCTGTGTTTCTTCATAGATGCAGCAATAAAATGGTTCCATATTTATTATAATGGATTTCCCCACACCATCTCTTGTCACTGCTGCCTTCAGGCAGAAGATACAGAAACCTGATATCCAGACTCTCTTGGTTCAAGAACTGTCCTTTTCAACAGCTCTTAAGCCTCCCCCTACTACTTGTCCCAAACTTTCCTTTGCCTCCTGGCACATTGTTGGTTTAACTTGCAAACCTGTGTGGCTGCAGAAAGTGAGAATTTCGATGCGTCTGTATATTGTACTATATATATGAGAGTAACCACATATTGTATCACATTTCTCGAGTTAATTTGGGACAATATTTATCCTACATAAGTTTTTTATGAAAAGACATGCGTTTAATGGAAGATAAACTGGCAATTTTCAGCAGTTTTTAACTTCCTGAATGGCAAAAGTCATAATGGCTAAAAACTACTGGCTACATGATGCATTAAAGTGTTCCTATTTTGATACCTAACAGTAATTGGAAATTACTCTTTGCTTGTCCTGGTTAACTATTCACCTTTCTTTGTCTCAATTGATTTTTGAACAAATATAAGGCTGAATTACTGGTTGACTGAATGTCTTCCATTTTGAAAAGAGAATAGCTTTCATTTTGTATCCAAGCTGTTTAAATGAAATCCACAGGATTTTACTCATTAAACCCACCTCCTGATCCCTAAACTCTTTCTCAGAGGCATCCACCTCTTCAGAAATTGTTTCTTGATACGTTCATCTGAGGAACTCATTGAGACGTTTATGTTAATACAAATGTTGTTATGGTCTTTTATCATCTTAGTGCTGCAGATGATAATTGACTCGACCCCTAATTCTGCACAGTATCTTTCCCATTTTGCTTCTATATTGACGTGTACATAAAATATATTTAATTTCTTTTTACAAGGGCCTCCGTCTTAGGGTTAATTTAAAGCACCAGAGCCTAGTGAAGATCATAAATGTTACGTTCTGTGCACAGTATGAAAATTGCCTGATACCAGTGAACTAGGATGAATGAATGGACAGTGAAACAAAGAACTTTCCTGAACTTATACACATTACATACACGTGCGCTTAGAATTAGAAGGGGGTTAAGTTAGCTTAAGTTAATAGTAACAAGTTAAAGGTTGATCTTATTATTATGTTTGAAGAAAATTAAAAGCAACTTTTGTCTAAGTAACCATTGTCTTGGTGAATATCTATTGCTGCTGCTTTTTGGAGTCCTCTGGGCTCGTAACAATATTCTCTTGTCATGGACAACAATCCGTGTTACATATCTTCCCTTGGTTTCCACCCTATCATCGACATCCACTTTGTTCTTTCCATCTCTCTCCTTTCTCTCTAAAAGTCCAAAGATGCCTATTTACTAAAATGTCTTAGTTCTGATATCACTCTCCACAGATTTTCCCATCCTGCAGGGCATTTCCAACATTTTCTCTTTTTGATTTTTTTTCTTCCTTCCTACAGTTTTAATACTATGCAAGTTATGAATTGACTGTGATAGATTTAGTTTTGATCTGATCACAGGGGTTATTCAGTGACCCTATATTCTCTGAAGAGAAATGGACGATAGAATGAGAATGGGGTTGGAGTGGTCCTGATTATCACATCTAATCTCTTAGGTTTTAGGTTTAACCAGTGAAATCATTTAAACATCAAGAGTGAAGAATGGCTTTTATTGTACAAGTTTATTAAAAAAATAAATGTTTCTAGTTTTAAGCAAATCTTAAAAAAAAGAAAGTGATTTTAATATTTATACTTCTTAAAGGCCAGATAATGGCATTGTTTCACATTGATACCTCCTTCTGTTCTGTGGCACCAGTTGTTCCACTATCTGAACTCCACACCACTAATACCAGCACAAAATGCCCGATAAATATGTGGAACATGTGTGTTTCGTGGATGAATTCTTTTTCTCCTGACATGTCTTTGGGACTTGTTCAATTGAGCTTCCCAATCTTCACGACAAATACTGTACTAAAAAACGTTCAGATAAATATCCAGGGCAACTGTTAAAATACAAGGAGTGTAACTGATGTAATCATCTTTTATAACAAAACCTAACATGCCACGCTTTTCTCATTAGTTCCTTGTGTTGCTTGAATTAAACAATATAAATCTCCTCTACCCTCCTGCATTCTGCTTCTGTGCTTGGTGAAAATTTGGCCCACAGCAGTCTGCATTTAAAACAAACCAATTTGACTTCCAATAACTTTTTTCTCCTTGTGTTCATTGTACGATATCATCAAACATGTGTCACATGATCTGTTCCGGTTGTCATAACATGATAGTCTATTGGATCAAAATCACTTTGAAAGGAATGTCTTCAGCACCCCCTTAAAATCCAATACTGAAGTTGTTAGATGATGTCAGAGGCTGCAGTGAATGGAGGAAATTATATTGACATTTTAGCATTTTTTTATATCCCACATAGACTGCCAGCTATTTACTTTGCTGGAATCAGCTGTGTGAAGACAGTTCATGGCCTGGTCAGCATTGTATAGAAATACTGCTTTCATGGGAGGGTTAATGAACTACTAACTACACTTTCACTATTGAAATTATGAAAGGATTAGAAATGCTGCCTGCATGCTGAGTTCAGCTGTGTGTTGTCCCGATGGCAGTCATCAAAGAGTCCAATTTCTCAGCCCAGCTGTGTGACTGTTCTTTGTAAAATGATATTCTTCAACTTCATTGACTCCACAGCTCTCAGGTGTCTCGGCTGAGTTGGGATGCAGTAGTCATGTTAATCAACTGTAAACCAAAGATCTGGTTCAAGCAAGCTTAAGCTCAAATCCCACCATTGTTTGAGCAGACTAAGGGTTTGAATTGTTTGAAAGAAAGATTGTAAATTGCTGGATGTAAGTAAAGTTAAAAAAAAATGCTCTCTCTCCTTTAGGGAAATTACCCTTCTGCCCTTACCCATTTTGCCTTGTTTGTGAACATTAAATTTCTCCTTAATGAGAAAGTCATTAATTTGTACCATAACATTCTGTAGGCAATTATGCTGGACAATAAATGCTCGCCTTTAAATCCTGAGAATTATTAAAAGAATTAAAAGCTGTTTCTTGTTCATGTATCTTATTACTTGACATGTGATGTTGATTCCTCTCATGATCAATTAACACACAGTGGCCTTAATGGGGAAGCAATGCCACCGTTATCTTCATAGAAATTCACACATAAATGAGTTTCCTTTGCACTTGAAGTTCTACAGTCTTTAATGCTGAAATCATCCCTGATGTAGATCACTTACAGAGTTCAACCTTGTCTAAAGAGCGAAGGATCAGGTTTCTTGTTGGATATTCATTTGGTTCTCAAAATTATAAACGTGATAGAAGTTTTCACTGACAAATACTGATGTTTTGTTTAATAACGTTTCCCTGCCACAATTGGCTATGGAGATCTCAGCTGTACTGTTTTTAAGATACTCTTTTTTCATGCATGACGGATTTGCTTAAAGAGGGAACTTCCACAATTGTAGTTTTAAGCATGTTCAGCTGACTGTGCAGAAATGTTGCTTTGAATGCTTCAAGTATAATTTCTGTTCATCATTAAATTAGAGTGCAACTTTATTTCACAATGGCCAAGTCCCACTCCAGAGACTTGAGCACAGAAATCTAGGCTGATACTGGCATACAGTATGGAGGGAGTTCTGCACTGGGTCCAAGGCTTTGCTGCCTCTATCAGGTAGCATTGATTTTGAAAGGAAGGAGAGTTTTGTCTGGTAAAGCCTACAGAATGTTATGGTACAAATGAATGACTTTCTCATTAAGGAGAAATTTAATGTTCACAAACAAGGCAAAATGGGTAAGGGCAGAAGGGTAATTTCCCTAAAGGAGAGAGAACATTTTTTTTAACTTCACTTACATCCAGCAACTGAAATCTTAATGAACATCTATAAAACGAGTTGTTTGGACATTGTTGTCGAGCCGTTTGTGAATGTATAAAATTAATTACCATGTTTCCCACATTACGACATGTGCTGGATGGGAAGTGCTTTGGGAATCCTGATAGTAATGTGAATTCCACTATAAAAATATGATGTATTTTGTCATTAGTTTGAAATAATTTCTTCTTTCTCACTCATTCACACTTAACTCTTGAAATGTCGGCTCTGTGGATGGGTTTTACTTTACTGTTTGCATAAACTGAACATCATAACTAAATCCACTTGGATTAACCCAACCAACTTGGGTTACCTGTTTTTTATTATATATCTTTAAATAAACCTATACACATTTTCTGTTTAAAAAAAAAAGTCCAGAATCCAAGCAAATAAATTTGACAGCGCTACACTGGATACGGTGCTGGGAGTGTGATGACTCCTGGAATCACTATCATGTGCTAAATGAGCTTAACTCTCTGACTCTTTTCCACATGGTCCTGTCTCTGGTTGACCAATTTCAAGTTTATTCCTCATCTAAGTGCTAGTATATCCCTTCTAATTGATTCTGAAATCATTCTAGTTTCTGATGATAACTTCCTCATGTTAGCCAGACATTTTTTAAAGCCACTTTTTAAGGAAGCAATGATACTTCTCAATGGTTGATGTAACAAGCCACATTTCATTCTGGGAAGGCATTGGATCAGCAGTTACTTGTCAGAGTGTGGGCACCTTTCCCTTCATGATTCACATGGCTTTTCATTCACAATTTCTGATGTTAAAAATGTGATGTCACTTCCATCATTTTGAGAAGGTTCAGACTCACCACCTGTGCTGAAGGGCTATTTATATTTTCATTTTGTTGGTACAGATTCAGCCAAACTGAACTTGATAGACTATCATGGTGTTGCCAAAAGTATTTGCTGCTGTTTAATATAATTTCAACAATAAGTAGAGAAAAAAACTGAGGCTAATTTGGAGTAATGATGTCATTGGAAATTAATTTCCAGGAGTGATTGTCTTTCCTTTATAGAGGTTGTGTCCGTGTATGTGCGCATTCCAAGAAAGAGCCGTTAATTATAATACCACTCATCAGGTCAGAACCCACATGTTCAGAGGTAACTTTTCATCAAAACTTGAATCATGAGAAAAGTTTTAGATGTATGTTCTTGTTTGAAGCGATTGTGTTCAATCTTAAATGTTTTATTTCTTTAAATGCTTGTTCTATAGTAGGCAGCTCTACTATAATAGAAAAATCTGAAAATTAAAATACTTCTGTAGTGCTTTGAAAACTGTTTGTCATTTAAGTAAAGTTTACTATTGCAGCAATCTGCCAAGACTACTTTGATATCAGTTGCCACCTTGTTGCCTCTTCACGCAAAGAAGAAATACCATGGAACTATTATCAGTCCAAAATTCTCCTCCAAGTAAGTATTCCTTACTCAAATATACTGGATGTTTCTTTATTAGTCCTGATGTTGAATCTTGGAGTTTCTTAGATAATTTCAGTCCAGGAGTTCCATCACATTTGAGCATCTGGCAATTCAAAGAAAATATCCTCCATTTATACTGTGTAAATAGAAAGCTGAAACCTAATCTGAACCCAACCCCAGCCTGAGCACTTATAATTCTGACATGAACTGGAGATAACTTGCAAAAAAGATGAAGAAATGCCTTGCTTTGCTGCAGATACATCAGTGTTCATCAGGAACAGAGGAAGTATTGCACTGGACTGGCATGGGATTGTTTAATTTGACATAACCGAAATGCTTTATCACAGCATACACCATACATGACCTTTACATGATGCATATCATGAAGTTCCAAGAGGTTCAGGCCAAGTAACCAGGCTGTATAGCACAAGCTTATATGAGAAGCCAGAAGTGTCAATAAAAATATAAGATTCAAGATTCCTTTATTGTCATTATTACACAAAATTGCCTTCTGCCAGCTGGAAGGCAGACAGTTGCCAGGTGTCACCCATCTCCCCTTACAGTACGAAAGAAAGAGAAGCAAAAGGGAGTCCCTTCAGAGTTAGAATGTCTGCGGATTTGCCTCCAGTGCTCCCGCAGTCTCTGCATCTGTACAGACTCATCGGCAATCTCAGTTCCAGATTGAAACCTCCCATATGATCAGGAAGCCTTCAGTGCCCGAGGCCCGTCAGGAGCCCTTCTAGTCCCAGTTCCAATGCCTAGTTCCCATGAACCAGTCTCCAGCAGCCTGCAGCCCATGCAGATCCTCCAACCGTGTGGATCTTTCTGCTGCTGAGCCCCTCTTTGGTTTGCCGTTGTTCACCAACTTGTAGGCCTCTCTCCTCTGATTCTGCTTCTCCACTGGAGTGGGGGGTTGGGGGTGGTGGTGGTCTTCTCCCTGCTTCTGGTGTCCTGAATGGATCTACTGCTTACTTGGATTATGCAATTCTACATGCTACTACCGAATACAAGTACCGCCATCTTTGGCACAGACCTCCACAGTTGCAAGATTTTAGTTTAAAACCACTGTTGGCTCCTTTAACAGGCCATTTAATGTCTGAACAGATCTATCTGCCAAACTGTTCAGAGCAACACTGTGTCTCAGCTCCCCCAGATTCCCACCAGCGACGTAAGTAGATTTGCAAGATAAATCCTGTTGCCCTGATCTTGGTCCAAAGCTTTTAACTTGAAAATCTTCTTCAAGGAAATATTTAAATGTTGTAAAACTTTCTACCTCCACCACTTGCTGGTTAGGCGAAATAAAATCCTCAAATTTATTGGGATGTAGGATATATCCTGTGAAGTGAAGAGAAATTTGCTCGCAGGAGCTTAAGAGTGAATGGAGGTCTCAATGAAATGTCTAAGATTTGGAAAGTGATTGTCAGGTCAGATGCTGAGGGGCCCTTTTCTCTGACTGGAGAGTGGAAATATGTGAGCCTGGTATCAGGATAACAGGGGAGCCATTGAGGACCATCAAGAGAAAATTTCTTTGTGCAGAGAGGTGTAAAGGCTTTAGGAATTCTCCACCTCCAAGGGCAACGGAAACTCAGTTTTGAGCATATTCAAGCTGTGATCAAGGGAATCAGAAGGTATGAAGATCAGTGTTGAAGTGGTTTGGTGAAGGGTCCTTGATTTCTCTGGGGTCCTTCCTGCTTATCATGTCATTACCTTTCAAATCTTGACATTTATGTTTGAAGGAAACAATCCCAACATATATCAAAATTCTCATGATATCAAAAATTCACCAGCCCTGACTTTTGTCCTAAGTCTCCTTTCTGGAATTGGTGACCACAACTAAATAGGGAACTCTAGTTCCATTTCAATTCTGGTTTGATCTCAGGATATTAATATTTTATGAATTGGCCAGTAAAGACTTTGTATGCCTTTTCATCCATATCTCAGGGCAGACAAGACTTAAGGATCCCTCTGCTCCTTTATGCTGTTATTGCCAGTTCTCAATCTCCTCGTGGGCAATGCTTCACAAGTGTTGATATGAATACCTCTTGGCACTTTCTTCCCCATAAATCCTCACTGGCTGCAATGTTTTTCCACAGTCAATCACCAAGTTAATTTTTGATAATTAGCAATCTTTTTAATCTTAGATTCCAACCATGCTCAATTCCATGATTTTTACACATTGGCTTTCCTGTTATTAAGTTTTTCAACCTGCTTTAAAGCACTATTGTTACTTCTGGAGTTATTCCTTGGTTCACTTCCTTGAATATTAAAAATAGAATAAAGATGATTAATATCTCATACTTTTGGCTTCTAGCAAAATATTGAAGGTTAGTGTGTCTTATTCACTTTCTCTGCTCTCATTTTCATTGATACTGAGACTCTACAGTAATGATATGAAAGCCTCTCTGAGATCAGTTCACTGTCAGTGAATTTCTCCTTATAATGGGGCTGCCTGGCCTAGTAACCTACTTAAGCCCCAGTGAAACTATCTATCTCACATATGCTTTATTGGTAAGGTCATTTGATACAAGCAGTAAAACAATACTGTCCTTATATTGAAGAAGTGTCATATAAACTCAGTGGAATTGTATATTAATCTATCTACTAATACCCATTTAGTGAAACTCCTGTCTATAGAGTGCATTCCCCAGAATGCTTTCTATGCTATTTTTGTTATCCTATTTTTGTCTCCTATGCTGTAATGTTTAAAACTGTAACCTTCTATTACATTCACTTATCTCAAATTTGAGTCTGCTCAGCTCCCAATTTAAGGTTCTATATCAGGTAATTATGTGCTCTGCAGTAACAATTTGAAGTGAATGGAAAACAGATGAGTCATCCTTATTGATGATGATTCACATTGTGTATGTGATAATAATGGTTCACATCCCAGAGATATTTCATCACATACTAGACTTGACCAGGAGGTGAATGGAAAATTTGGCCACTCACTTACAGGAATGCATCTGCAGCAACACTTATTCCAGGATGAAGTGTAACTCACTATTGTTGTATCTAATCTCCTCCAGCACTACGTGGCTATAGAATGCTGCCTTCGGAATGTACAGCAGCAAACCTTGACAATATTTTTGTGCCCCTGATGCATGATTACACAGAAGAGGACGTATATGAACCCTGGCATCACCAAAGTTGCAAACCACCTACCTATCTTTTGTGTTAAAGTCTAGGAATTTCCCAGCTAATATCATTATGGGTGCCTGCTTCACATCAGTTTTGAAAGCCTCAGGTGCTTTTTGACAATAACAGATCATCAAGATTTTGCCTTGACTGGTTTACATTTATTAATTGCTGTCATGAACACACTGATGAGGTATGTCCCATTAATTCAGCATCTCAAACAGCAATATCTTACAATTTTCTGAATTGTTTTGGTGTAGTGGACATCTTTTTGTGGTTTGGAACCATTCTTTTTAATATTATTGTGATTACTTATGGTCAGGAAGAATCTAAATCATCTCGAATGGCCTGCGATGAGAAGGGGTGTTGGCAGTTTCTGAGGAGGTGCCACCAAATTCTGATGTGTTCACACTAGTAAAATAATGCTACCTTTGCTCTGCTTGAACTGATCTCACTTTGTAACTCTGCATTCTGTACTGTGTTTTTAATGCTGTAATGTGCATTGATTCGCTGGACTACTTGCAAAATGAAGTTTCTCACTATACCTCAGTACCTGTGACTATACACTTGAACTTGGTGTGTGTGTGTGTGTGCGTGTGCGTGCGGTGCGTGCGTGTGTGTGTGTGTGTGTGTGTGTGTGTGTGTGTGTGTGTGTGCGTGTGTGTGTGTGTGTGTGTGTGTGTGTGTGTACATGTATGTGTGCGTGTCCTCTGATCCAGCAGTGGAGAGTCGGGTTGTGGTAATTTTATTTCAGAGATTTTCAAATTCATTAAAAGTAATCAGCGGTTTGAGAGCCTCCTTGACTGGAGGCCATCACCAGCTTCAAAGCTACTTTAAGCCATTTGGTGGGAATATATTTGAGTAAAGTCCTTCTGCCATGTGGGGCCTTGCTAATGAAGATCTGGCTGGCACTTTGAAGGAAAATGAAGCGGAGGAATCTGCTAAAGATATTTGGGTTTAGCACATGGGCCAGCTCCAAGCACAGGAGGCTCAGCATTGGCAGAATCTCCAGGGCTTTTCTATCTGCATGGCTTTAATCTCCAACAAAAAATAAAGTCCTTCAAAAATTCTTCATGAAGCATCTCATATATATATGATCACTGTAGATGTGGCTTTATACAAATGAAAAATGTTTTTATAATTTGCTGTTACTGTAAATTAAAATGGAATCCTTCAAGGAGTCAAAATGGTAGATGGGGGATACGAGATCAGGGTAAAGAAGTAGGTCAGAAGCGCAGCAAAGACAAACCTTAATATGGGAACCTCAAGGGAAGTGACAGCACCTGAGGCTTTCAAAACTATTTTATAATCCAAATGGACCACTTTTAACTTGAACTCAATCTGTCATGCCTTCACATAACTAATTGTATTCCAGTGCAACATTAATATAAACATTCTTTTAGCCAGTATCAGGAAGACTTTATTCATGTTCATGAATGTAGTAATTTTCTTATGTAAAGAACACTTGAAAACAATCCAATGGCAATAATGAGCATAAAATGCTTATATGATGTTACAGTATTCTGTTTTTAATTTGTCAAGTGATTTCAAATGATCACAGTTGAACTGTATGTTTCCTTACTGTTCAGTGCCATTTCTCTGCTTAGATACATCTTCTATGAAAATGTTAACCAGCCAATGTACATTAGTTACTCTGCTGTTCAGAGCATGAGTCAGAAAAATATTGAATATAGACTTGGAGGGTTCCAGATTTGGTTCTTAATTTGATTATGAATTTTCTGTTTATGGCCAAGGGCATGGAAAATGACTCCTTATTTTCTGAGTTAGAATGAGGAAAATTATCCCAAACTCCTACTCTTGAATGTTCTTCAGCTCTTGATAAGGTGTGGATGGATCAGGCTCTAATATGGTGTCTTTATGGTGAAAAGGCCTTTTGTTACCTGTGATAGTACAGATTCTATCACCAATGTGGATATGAACAGATGGTAGTGTAGGATGACTGTGATTGGCTGAGAGTGTAGCCACACCTACTGGCAGGTCTTAAAGGATTGCTCCTAGCCAGACCAGGTCATTCTGGACTGGTTGACCTACTTGTGATATGCTCCAGTCTTTTAGTTAATAAAAGCCTTGGTTTGGATCAACAAGTCTTTGGTTCTTTCGACGCGGTCTACATTACCGATTATGCAATTTTAGCACTTTCACAGATTGATCACTTTGGCATAAAATGCTGAGGGATCTGAGGAGTTGTATCATGGCACTTTCAAATAAAAAGCAACATATCTGATGGGGCATCAAAGTAATTAGGATGAAATATTCAGGGCATTGCTACCATATTTTTCAGAACATGAACAATTTTTGAAATTTCCCTAATATCATCTGTTATAGATTTAAACAAGTGTAGAAGATTAATTTTACAGTTGTTCTGTGTCATTCTGAGGTTGAGGCAGGTGTGGACATATGACAATGTCTGAATGTTATCTATCCAAGAGGATATATTCTAATATATTGTTCTCTGCAAGAATATGAGTACTGCTTGAAAATGGTGAATAATGTTGGAAATTTTATTGTTCTACTTGTTGATGATCTCCATAATGCAACATTGGTCATCCCCAAAATGTGTCATCAGCTTTTGGACTGTGTTTACAAAGATTATAAGGAAATTGAATTTATTCTAAATACCAAATACAAAGAACCAGTTAATTTCACATCTGTAATTCTCCTTCTTTTCCCTGATAGATTGTTACTTCTGGAAGGAGTTCCAAGCTAATGATTTTTTTTTTAACTGAAGAAAATCAATTATTTTACCATACACCCGAGCAATAAAGAAAAAGCACTCTATTTATTTGTCTTAGTGTAGTGGATGGATGGGGGGGGGGGGGGGGGGGGGGGCGGGGGGTGGAGTAGGAATTGTAAAAATAAGATTGGTGTGGATGAAACCTGCAAAAGGGGATGGTATTAGTTGAGTAAATGGCTCTCTCAGGGGGGATGCAGCTTTGGATAAAGAGTGCCATAGTGAGAAATTATGCACCACAGTGTGTGAGAGCCAAGGCATCTCCATTCACTAAATAATACAAGTCCATTGAAGCTGCTGTGTTCATATTAGAGCATTCCTTATCTACTGCTATTTATTAATGTCTACACCTCCAGAATGAATGCACGGAAATAAACAGTTTTGAGCTGTGTTCTCTGTAAAGTGCTGTTTTGCCATTACAATGGTACATTCTGACTCTGATGGATATATTGCCAAGGAGTGTAAGGCGTGACTGGAATAGAAATCATCAGTAATTTGTCAGCTGACGTGGGCCTGAAGCCAGAGGAAAAGCATTTTGTCCAACAACACAGCAGAGTCTTTGATTGTTACTTGGTACTGATATTACACACCTTTTCAAATATCTTGGAGGATCTACTATATTTAGGAGCTTACAAATAATCAGTGAAATCCACTGCATTAAACTTTTACCCTCAAGGCATAACTTTCATTTGTGTAGTGTAAAGGTTTAAGCTTAAAGAGTTCACATTTTGGAGAGGTGTTTTTATTATGATAGTTCAGTGGGACTACCTGCAGCTCAAGAAACACAGCTTACCAGGGTCAACTTCTGACTCGTTCTTATTTTAAACAATCGCGCGCCTCATCAAGGGGGGGGTGATGTCAGAATGCCTCATCAAGGGGAGTGACGTCAGCGGGCCTCATCAAGGGGAGTGATGTCAGCGGGCCTCATAAAGTGGAGTGATGTTAGTGCACCTCATAAAGGGGAGTGATGTCAGCGGGCCTCATAAAGGGGAGTGATGTCAGCGCGCCTCCTAAAGGGGAGTGATGTCAGCAGGCCTCATAAAGGGGAGTGATGTCAGCGCGCCTCAGAAAAGGGAATGACATCAGAGCACCTCATAAAGGGGAGTGACGTCAGCGCGTCTCACAAAGGGGAGTGACGTCAGCGCGTCTCACAAAGGGGAGTGACATCAGCGCACCTCACAAAGGGGAGTGACGCCAGCACACGTCACAAAAGGGAGTGACGCCAGTGTGCCTCACAAAGGGGAATGATGTCAGCACACCTCACCAAGGGGAGTGATGTCAGTGGGCTTCATAAAGGGGAGTGATGTCAGTGCACTTCATAAAAGGGAGTGATGTTAGCGTGCAGCGGAGTGATTGTCTCTCTGGCATCATGCCAGCAGGGAAGCAATGTGCTCCGTCAACCCATGCAGGTCTGCAACTGCAGGCTTCTCCTGGGCAAAGAAGGGGAGACCACACCATTCTGTGCTGGTTGCTCATTGTAGCAATTCTGCCTGTCCAGCTGTGCAGCCACTTGGTCCACCACATCACTCCCACTAGAATCATTGCACGGCTGCAATGTCACAGCTTTGGGTATTTTTGGAGGGTGTCTCCAGCATTTGGGAGGTGGGACATACACAGGTTCAGCAATGTCCATGTGTTCAGGCTTCAGTCTGCCTCGTAAAATGTTCTGGTCGACCACCAATGTCCAATAGCACCGTAAATCCATTGTGCAGCATCACTTTATAAGGCCCCTCGTAAGGTTGCTGCAGGAGTGTAGTGTGGGATGGACATTGAACAAAGACGTAAGAGGAAGACTCGAGAGCAGCAGGAATGTATGAAGGTGGTGATCCATGACGAGTTACTGGAACTGGAGCGAGGGAACCCATCTTGTTTCTTAGTTCTTGTAATTCCTCTGTAACCGAGGATCTATTTTTGGCTGGAGAAGAAGTGATGTCTGCCGCTACTAGGAGTGGAGCACTGTGAACTAATTGTGCTGAAGAGGTCTCCAGGTCATCCTTAGGTGCCGTTCTAATACCCAACAGCACCCATGGTAACTCATCTGCCCACTGAGGCCCGTTAAATCTTACCCGCAAGGCTTGTTTCAGATGCTGGTGGAAACGTTCCACTAGCCCATTAGCCTGTGGGTAGAATGGTGTAATTGTGTACCGCAAAGTCTCACAAGGTTTGGCCACAAGGTTGAAGCAAACTGAGTTCCCCTGTCAGAGCAACCCAGGTCGAGAGAAAAGTCCAAGCACACGTTTCAGTCATGATGTCCATCATTGGTGTAGCATCCGGCCAGCAGGTAAAATGGTCATTCATTGTTAGTATATACCATTGACCTCTGGACATGAGCAACGGGCCCACAATGTCTATGTGTACATGCTGAAACCTTTGAGTCGTAGGTGGAAATTGTTGAAGCGGTGCTTAGGTGTGCTGTTGGACCTTAGCTGCCTGGCAGGAGAGGCATGTTCGTGCCCAGTGAGTGACCTGCTTCCTTAAGCCCTGCCAGTCATATTTTGAGGACATAAGCTTGACGGTTATGCAGACAGATGTATGGGACAGACCATGAATATGGTCGAAGTTTCCTCTGGCAAGACAGTGAGATGATCAGTCATGGGTGGCTGGATGAAGTATCACAAAGTATGTTTACCTGGTCGGGGCCAAATGGAACACTGGCTAAGAGCAGATCCGTAATAGCTGTATGGAAAGCTTGTACCTCCTGGTTTGCTTTGTGATAACCCGGACATCCAGCCCTCCTGTAATTGCATTGATCTCTGTCTTGAACAAGGCTTCAGCTACGACATTATGTTTACCAGACAAATGCCGCACATCAGAGGTAAATTCAGAAATATAGGCTAGGTGCCTATGTTAATGTGCAAACCAGGGATCCGTAATCTTGGCAAGGGCAAGCATTAGAGGCTTATGGTCAATAAACACAGTAAAATGCATGCCCTCAGGAAAATATCTGGTATGTTTGATGGCCAGATAAAGCGCTAACGACTCCCGGTCAAAAATGCTATACTTTAATTTGGATGGGTGTAGGAGGAGCTGAAAAATGCCTGGGGTTGCCAGTGACCGTTGGTTTTGTTCAAGGAACATCCCCATGGTGATGTCTGATGCATCTGATGTGAGCGCAAGTTGGGCATGCATATGGGGGTGGGCCAACATGGTTACCTTTTAATGCGCCTCTTTTGCTTTGTCAAATGCTTCTGTGGCCTTTGTAGTCCAGAGCAGTTTTTTTAGGTTTGCCGGTGAGGATATGGAACAAGGGCTTTATGATCCTGGTAGCTCCTGGGATGAACGTGTAATAAAAGTTAACAATTCCCAGGAATTCTTGTAGCCCTTTAATTGTAGTGGGCTTTGGGTAGGCCCAAATGGCTGATACTTTGTCTGGAAGCGGGGTTGGACCTGCGTTCTAAATCCTGTGTTCCAAAAAGTTAATTGTGTTTGCCAAATGCACACTTCGCAAGGTTGATAGAAAGGCCAAAATTCTGAAGCCTCTGGAACAATTGTCGCAGGTGTTGTCTGTGCTCTTGTGTCAACTCGTTGGCCACTAAGATGTCATTGAGGTAGACAAAAAGGAAAGGAAAATCCCTCATGATGGTATCTATTAAACATTAGGACATCTGAGCTGTGTTCTTAAGGCCAAAAGGCATCCTCAGAAACTCAAATAGACTAAATGGAGTAATAATGGCCGTTTTAGGGATGTCCTCTGGGTGGGCAGGGATTTGGTGATAACCTTTTACTAAGCCTTCCTTCGAGAAGATACGTTTGCCATGGAGATTGGCGGTGAATTTGAATGTGCCATAACTGCTAATTGTAGTGCCATTGGCGGCATGCAAGTCATCTTGAAGCTCTCGAGATTCCTGCTCATAAGAGGATGGCAGGAAGATACTGAGCTGAGCTCCGGTGTCGACTAGCAGTTTTCATCCCGTATACTGATCAGTAGTATATAACAGACCGGTCTGGTCGCCAATCACCGAGGCCATCAGTGGCGGTTGGTGTCGTTTCCCTGGGAGCCAACCACCTAACTGCATGGTGGCACACAGTGGCATGCATTCTTGCTCCACTTTCTGTGGTAGAAACACCATTCACTGTTCTCCAATGGCTTTCTCTTCCTTGGTAGCTTGTGAAGTGCGGCTGCATTGACTTGACTGTCCAAGGTGACTTGTTGAAACTTTTCCACAGGAGCCTGCGGTGCCCTGTGAAGTTTGTCTGCCTCCCTCACCACTTCCCTTGGTTTGGAGAAGTTAGCAGAAGAACGCAGCAGGGTGATGTCATGAGGGAGCCGTTCCAAGAAGGCTGCCTTGAACATTAAGCAATTGAAATGGCTGTTTGATAATGCAAGCATTTCATTCATCATTTCTGACAGCTTCTCTCCCCAAATTGTCAAGGTGGAGTAAGCGTGTGCCTCTTTCCAAGTAAGACATGCCAAAAGTTGTGAGGAGGTGTGCCTTAAAACCACTGTATTGATCCTCCTTGGGCAGGTTGTTGATAAAATCATCTACCTTGGCAGCAGAATCTTCATCTAATGAGGCGACTACATGCCAGAATTTGGTGTCTTCATTTGTTATGTTCCTAATGTAGAACTGAGCCTCAGCCTACTGGAACCATGGATGTGCTCTGTGAGGCCAGAAGGTGGGCAGTTTCACAGCCACCGTGTGCAGTGCAGTAGTGGCATCATTCTCCAGGCTTTCTCATTACGTTTCATTGATGGGGCTCAAAAGACGTTGAGCACCCATCAGGGTCACCAGTTTAGTGTGACTAACTCCAGAGCTCAAGAAACACAACTTACCAAAGAAGAGTCAACTACCAACTGGTTTTTATTTTAAACCATTGCGCACCTCATAAAGAGAAGTGATGTCAGCGTGCCTAACAAAAGGGGAGTGATGCCAGCGGGCCTCACAAAGGGGAGTGATGTCAGCGCTACAGAGTCATTGTTTATCTGGCAACGTGCCAGCAGGGAAGCCACATGCTTCGTCAACCCACACGGTTCTGCAACCTTAGGCTTCTCCTGGGCAGAGAAAGGGAGTCCGCACCATTGTGGCGATTCTGCCTGTCCAGCTGTGCAGCCACTTGGCCTGCCACAATAGGTATTTAAGTTTGGCTGCATGTTAAATCTTTTTAACATTGTACAAAGTTTCATGCTCTGTCATGTTCAGCCAGAGGAATTAATGTTTGGATATAGTTAACTTTTACTTTTTTCATGATGTTAACTTAACTGAACTACCAAACATCGCTTCAAAAATGTGAATTTTAAAATGTGGTTACTCTATATCGCTTATGAAAGAATTCTGAACTTTTCACTGATTTCAAATATAGGCCGAAGCAAAACTGAATTTTTTAATCACATCAAGCTGTGAAATAAATGCTAATATCTGAGGCATGTTGGGATTTATTAAGCCAGAGAGTTTGGAATTGTGCAGAAAAACAACATCTAGGCTAATGCTAATTCCATGTCACTTGCATCATTTTTCCTTCTAGAGTAACTCAGGAAATATAATGGGGTGGCATGGTTAGTTCCGTGGTTTTATTACAGCGCCTGTGACTCAGCTTCGAATCTGGTGCTGTCTGTAAGAAGTCTGTACGTTCTCCATGTGTCCATGTGGTTTTCCTCCAGGTGCTCCAGTTTCCTCCCACCTGCCAAAAATGCATGGGGTTTGTGGGTTAATTGGTGTATTTTGGCATCATGGGCTCATGGGCTGGAAGGGCCTGATACAATTCTGTATGTTTAAATTAGAAAAAAATTAAATTGCCACGGGCCTTGCTCACAGAGGTCAATGTGCACATCCTCACCATTCCATTCAAACTTTCCTGTGCAGATACAAATAACAAAACTTGATGCTCCACAGTGTCCTCGACACCATGGTTGAGAACTAAAGGTTGAAGGATCCTAAACAGTCTAGTGAAGTAGAGCTGGTCCCAAACTGAACTGTGCAGTTTTGACAACTGCAAAGTTCCACTTCTAACTCTATTGTCATTGCTTTTACATTTTCCTCTGAAGTTCAGAAAGATTTTGATCTCATTAAAATTAGAATGAAGAGGTTAAAGAAACACATATATATTTTAAACATTTTTAAAATTAAATGAATTGGAATCAAAAGATGAAGTTTTCAGATAGTTTAAAAAAAAAGCAAGACAAGTAACTTTTAAAAAGAATTTACCTTTTTTATATTTGTAGCAGATTGTCTTCTCTTTTCCCAACAGCCCACCAACCCCCCAGTGAAATTGAGTCACAGATGTTAGGCAGGTTTAACCCAGTGCAAGATCTGAGAGGCAGTTTCCCAGTGATATTGTTGGGAAGTCTCAGCAAGATGAAACTCTGCCTCCGAATTCCAGGGGAAATGTGACAACAAAGGATATTGCTACATTCACTGCCAGATTACAATTGGGATTTCCATGTTGGACAACTCCCTCATGGACATCCTGGATTTGCTGACAAAACTGATAAATGTTTGTAGCTCTGAATAGAACCAACAGTATTTATGAATAAAATCCAAATCATTGTTTAATTAAAATTAATTTTTTAAAATCCAGATATTAGAAATTGGAAGTAAAATTCATAAAACGCTCAACAAGTCAGGCAGCTATTGTGGAGAGAGATACAGGGTTGATACTACTGGAGAATTTTTTTAATATGAACTTGCATAATTTAGGTAAGCAGTACTTATTCAGGACCTTGCACACTACCTTTTCTGTGGTTACTTCCTCTTGCTTTCAGTATGATTCAAATAAGGTAGGTGAAGAATAGCTGGACTCTGGATTAGGGTTGTTTTCAGCCAAACAGGGCCAATTTTTGGACATGTACATCAAAGTTTCTTTGCCTTTATATGTGAAATTCCAGGGACAGGGAAAATTAAATAGGGAGTGTCATTGAGTAGAATCTGAAGGAATTTAGAAAAATGCTCAAGAGGCTCTCATTCCAAGAGCAATCCTTGCCAAGATTACCATGCATTAATAGAGATAAACAATGGGATAAGAAGCTTAATCTTTGGAATCTGGCAAGCAGCTGAGCTGGTTGATCCTGGGTTATGCCTTCCCAAGTTTCATGCCAATGGTAACTGACTTTAAAGGGGATGGCCTGATTCTAGTAACAGAAAGAACAGCAATGATGGCACATTCGATTTGTGGGATCTTGGCAGGTACAATAAAAAAACACACAATGCTGGAGAAGCTCAACAGGTCAAACAGTGTCCTTTATGTCGACATAATTTTGTGCTTTACTTGGCAGGTACAATGGTTAGGCAATGTTAACTGATGGTTGTCATGCAGGTAAGCATCTTTTCATGTAGCATTATGTAAGTTGTGGGCTAGTATATATTAAAAAAATGATCTAGCCTGAAAGTTAGTCACATCCTTGTGAACAGCAATTTCACTAAAACAGCACCACCTTCGAGTTCCCAAGAAATAACATCATTCAGCCATTAGCACTGTCCCAAAATCAGTAATTGTATATCAAAAAGCATAAAAAGAGTATTACCATTCAACTAACAGCAGAACTTCTGTAAGAGAGTCTCTGACCAACTTCTTAGGGGATTAGATCGAAGCAATGCACATGAGTTTTTGATCTAATCCCCAAAGAAGTTGATCGTAGACTCTCTTACAGAAGTTCTGCAGTTTGTTATCTTCAAACAAAAGTAATAAAATCTGTTAGTGCAATCCACCTTAAGTTACCTTAATATGTGGAACGAGCTGTATCTATACTCAGAGAAAATGTATCTCAACCTGAATGGGACCCTTTTCTTATTCCTCCATTAATTGCAGGAAAAAGCCGCTTTCAGGTGGAATCGCCTGGAGATAGCGGCTCTGGAGCAGGCTGCGGGTGTCTGTGAAGTGGCATTCAGGTGGCAGCACTGAAGGAGGTGTTCTGCCACCTGAAAGGTCTGAAGCAGGGAGAGGGGCCGCAGAGCAAAAGCCGGCTCCTGAGTCCAGGCAGGGGCAGCCGTCTGACAGTTTGAAGCATCTGGAACATTGCGTTAATTTTTACTTGATGTTGTGGTTTGAAAGAAAGCTTTTACACTCCCATTTTTAAATTTATTGATAATGCTGAAAATATGCTAGCCTTTAAACTTGTAGAGATTCCTTCCTATGCATGATCACTATTGTTATGAACTGCATTAGTAGAGTGACCTTATACGATACATCAATGTTCCTACAATCTGCGCTCCAATTTCAAGTATGTTCATTCACAGCGACTAACACCGGTGTGTGCAACGATATTAGTCTTGAGAGTTACCGCCACGGACTGCTCTGTTTGGTTCACCACTGCTTTCACACTCGATCGCTTTATCGCAATATGTAGTTGGCTGCTGCGGGAACGATGCTGCAACAAGAGAACAGCAGCTGTCGTGAGGGTGATCAGGAGCTGTGCACAGTGTGTTCCCTTTTACTTTACCGTGGTATTATTCTTGATGTCTGTCAAAATAATTAAGTGTTTTGAGAAAGCTCTCCGCAGCGGGGAGGGTAGGTGTCGGCAGCGGGGAAGGTGGCTGTCAGCGGGTCGCCAGCTGACTGTCAACAGCCTGCCCGCTGCTAGTCACCTGAAAGCTGCTATCAGCTTTGCCTGAGCTGCTTTCAGGTGCAACGGGGGATGCTCAGAGCAGGATATTATACCTACAGGAGAAAGGTTGGGTTGGTAAACCTCCTGGCTGGGTTCTCCACTTTCAGGTGGCCACCCAACAGCCTCTTAGGGGTACAACAGGCTGCTTTACAGTCGGGTATTGTGACCACCTGAAAGTGGCTAAATCTGCTGTTGCTGTAATGACCTAATATAGAAGATGCTTCATGTGGGATCTGACTTTGCACAGCAGCTTGACTTACAGGAAATGGAACTTAATGCTAACGTGCCAAGAATTGGCTTGCACAGGGCTTTGGGATCAAAAAGATCTGTGTTTGCAGCCTATTCTTCATTCTGTCCCTTGTTGCTTTAAATAGTGGTTGGCAAGCTGACTTTGAAGATTCTTTTAAACTTTTTGAAAAAGCATTATCTTCTTTTGATCACATTATTGTACAGGTTTTCAAATCCTGTGAAGTACTGAAAATATAAAATGAATGGAATTTACAGTTAACTCATTTCTATATCTACAGTTACCTCTATAAGTATGGAATAAACCCATTCGTTTATCATTTCAGGAAGATTATACACTATTGAGAAACCACATCATAAAACAAGGATTCAAATGGTAATAGCATCTTAAATAAAGATGTCATTAAATATAAATGAATAGTGATGAGATAAAGGTCAGGTAGACTAAAATACTGAAGGTTGCTTCATATAGTTAGTATCTCTTTGTACTGGTTAGTGCAATGCTGTTACAACACCAGTGGCCTGGGTTCGAATCCAGTTGCTATCTGTAAAGACTTTGTACATTCTCGCTGTGTCTGCATGCCTTTCCTCCAGGTGCTCCGGTTTTCTCCCACCCATCTAAATTTACGACGGGAGTCGGTTAATTGGGTGTAATTGGGCAGTTCAGACTCAAAGGCCGGAAGTGCTGCACAGTATGTCTAAATAAGAATTTGTAAAGGAGTTTCCTATTTAGTGAGGAAACCTATAAATTGTTGGTACCTTGCAGTGATCTGTGTGTCTTTGTACAAAGAATAAACAAGCATTTTACATTCCGAAGGTAATTAGAAAGGCAAATATTGAACTTTTTGCAAAGGGATTGAGTATAAAGGTAAGAATACCTTGCTTCTCTTCAACTACAGCTAGTCTGATCTCCTTAGTTCAAAAAGAATGTACTTGCCTTGGAGGTAGTTTAAAGATTTCTAAGATGGTGGTTATTTTATGAAAAAAGATTGAGCATATTTTTCACACAGTGGGTGCCTGGAATGCATTGATGGGGTGGTGGTAGAGGCTGATATAATAGGGGCATTTAAAATAGATAATCACATAGATGTAAGAAAAATAAGGTTATGGGTGTGTGGTGGACAAAGGTTAGATTGTTATGGAGTTAGTTTAAATAGGTCGACACAGCATGGTGGACCAAAGGGCTTGCTCTGTGCTATGGACTTCTGGAGGACCAGGAATGACCACCTTTCACAACACATTAATAACTCATTAGTGGAGACAGTAGTGAGCACCAAGTTCTTTGTTATCCACTAAACTAATGACCTATCCTGGACACAACATCTCACTTGTGAGGAAGGCACAACAGCAACGGCTCTTCCTTGGAAGACTGAAGCGGGCAAGGCTACTGGCCACCATCATGACAACTTTCAACAGGATCATCGAGACCTTCCTGGTGGGTGCTAAGGTTGCTGTGGAGAATTGGATCAGAGGTCAATCACATAGGACTATAATAGTAGCAGGGAGGATCACTGAAGTTTCCCTCCCCCAATCATCTACTGAGATAATTATCTGAGGTGGCTGCGCAAAGTTGCTGAGGACCCCTACCACCCCGCATATAGCATCTATCACCTACTCCCATTCGGGAAGTGATACAGGAGTATCAGAGCCAACACCACCAGGCTGAGAATTAGCTTTTTCCCATGGGCAGTAAGACTGCTGAACAACTAAAAGAACTGGTCACACTAATCAGCTGAGACTATTATTTATCAAAATGTAGCGAGAGGTGCAGTGAATAAAGCACCACAGAAATTGTCTGTGAGCTGAACCAACAGAACTGTTTATTGGGATCCGCCAGAGTTTAAATAATTACAGTTGCCGCACATCACAATAACCCGACCTCTGAAGTCGCGTGCCTCCCAGAGTTCTTTGTGCCCACTCCTGATCCTGTGGGGGCCTGCATCTACAGATGGCGGTTTAATAATGGAGTGATGCGGTTCACCACATCACCCACCCTCCAAGAACCAGAACCTGAGTTTGGAGGTGACCTCAGTCTCACCCATACAGCCAGAACGGGCCAGTGGCATGCTCTATGTGCCGAGAGCATGCCACCCGTACCAGCAAATCTACCTTAAGGCAATTTACCGAAACTGTTTCTTGCCTGCTGCCAATGTCTATAACAAACATGGAGGTGTCATTTTGTACCACCTTGAAAGGATCTTCATATGACGGCTTCAGCAGCATCCTGTGCACATCCCTGCACAGGAATGCATAAAGCCAGTCCTGAGATCAGGCGGAATGTATGAAGTTGTAGACCCATGCTAGGTGGCAGAGATAGATGTCAGTTACCCACCTTCTCCTTTAAGCATGTGGGAGATTCCTGCTGCCAATGTGCGGCCGGAATGAAATCTCCTGGGCCTGTTAGGGGGGAATCCAAAAACCAATCCTGCGGAGGAGGAAGCTAGATCTTCCTTCGGTGCAGTATGGATACCTAGAAGTACCTTATTTATCCAATCCGGTCCCTTAAGAAATGATGGTGAAAACATTCACTAAGCCATTGGACTGGAGATGATAGGCTATCGATTGATGCAGTTGCGTGTCCAGCAACTGCGCGATTGTGGATCATAACCCAGATGAAAACTGAGCTCCTCTGTTGGAGGAGATATGCATGGTTAGTCAAAAATGCACTATCCAATCGATGGTGAGGGCTCTCGCACAAGCTGAGGCGGAGGTGTCGGAGAGCAGGACAACCTCTGGGCATTTCGTGAATCTGTCTACTATTATGAAGAATTGAGTTGTGGCCTTGAATGGGGGCAACAAGCCAATGATATCCACGTGGATGTGATGAAATCTGCGCTGCATTGATCCAAAAACCTGTAGTGGGGCTTTGGTGTGGCGCTGAACTTTTGAAGTCTGGCACCGGATGGATGTCCTTGCCCAAGTGCCGACTTGCTTGTGCAGGCCATGCCACACGAATTTGCCTCCCTCAAGCCTTGTTGTAGTCCTATTTGAAGGGTGAGCCAAACTTTGTATTGAATTAAACACCCAATGTTGCATGCAGCAGGTACAATGTGCCTTGTCACAAATTAGGGAGGCATTTGCTGGACCAAAATGTATATCCTCCAATTTCAGTCCTGAGATGACAGTGAGATACACGGCCCCATCTCTTCATCTCCCTGCTGAGCTGCTGCCAAAGCCATGTAGTCTATACCAGGAGCAGGTGAATGGAGGGAAGTGATGGTGGTGCGGGATAACATGTCGGTGACTAGATTGTTCTTCCTGGCAATGTGTTTTATCGTAGTTGTAAACTCTGAAATGTAGGAGAGTTGTCATTGATATCGTGCTGACCATGGATCTGACATCTTGGCAAAGGCGAAAGTCAATGACTTGTGATCTGTGTAGACCGTAAACCCTCTGTCCTCTCGATAATACCAAACATGCTGTAAGGCCAAGTACAGGGCAAGGACCTCCCTGTCAAAGCACTGTACCTTTGCTCCGGTGGTCTCAAATGACAACTAAATGAAAGGCAGGGATTTCCAGATGCCGTTGATGAGCTGGTCCAGGACCTCGCCTACCACAGAGCTTGATGCATCCACCATCCAAGCCGTTGGCACATCAACTCTTGGGTGCACAAGTATAGTGGATCTCGCTAGTGCTCCTTTGACAGTCTCAAATGCAGCCGTAGTCTCGTCATTCCATTTCAGTTCCTTGGGATGTCCGGACAAGAGTTTGAAAAATGGCTGCATAACTTTAGCTGCAGCTGACATGAAATGATGGTAAACGTTAAACATGTCAACAAACTCCTGCAGGCCTTTAATGGTAGAGGGTCTTGGAAATGTGCAAATAGCCTCGACCTTGAAAGGTAGTGGAACCGCTCCGTGCTGACTGATGCAGTAGCCAAGGTAATTGATCAATGAGGCTACTGGCCACCATCATGACAACTTTTAACAGTTGCCAAACGGGCATTTGACCAGGTTGATCGCTAGCCTGTGGTCATCTAGCCACTGAGATAGTTGACGGAGATGGGCCCGATGCTGCTGCCGCGAGTGGCTGGTGATAGGATGTCGTCCAAGTAAATTAATATGAAATCCAGGTCCCAGGTAATTGTGTCCATGTGGTGTCTGGGCCGCATTTTTTAAACAAAAGGCATACAGAGGAATTCAAATAGCCCAAATGGGGTAATCAAGGCAGTCTTAGGAATGTTGTGTGGTTGAACTGGGATCTGATATAACCCTCGCACCAGGTTTATTATGGAGAAAATCTAGCACTGTGAAGGGTTGCAGAGAAATCCTATATTTGGGGAACGTGATAGTGATCTGCCGCAGTGATGTTGTTCAGATGCTGATAGTCCCCACAGGGTCTCCACTCTCCTTAGGCACCATATGCAGCGGTGATGCCCAAGGGCTGTCGGAGTGGTGAACAATCCCCATTTCCTCCATGTGTTGGAATTCATCTTTACCCATTCACAATTTATCCGGAGCTAGCCTGTGTGCTCGAGCATGCAGGGGAAGTCCATGAGTCAGAATGTGGTGCTGTACTCCATGTTTTGGTTGGACCTTTGAGAATTGAGGAGTAATAATGCTGGGGAATTCTGCTAGGATTCTGGTGTATTCATTGGCTGAGAGCATCACCGAGTCAAGGCAAAGTGCGGACAATGCCGTGGGGTGCAAGGCCAGGGACTCAAATGTCTTAGAATTAACTAGGTGGTGACCTTTGAGATCTACAAGAAAAGAGGATGCTCACAAAAAAAATCAGCTCCCAGGAGTGGTTATGATACATCAGCCATGGTGAAGGACCAGCTGAACTGCAACGAGCCAAAATTGAGTGGTATTATCTATGACCCTGTACCAGTGATGCAACGACAGAAGTACTTCATTGCGTCAATGGTAATCTGGTATAGATGGAACTGGGCCTTGGCCTGCTCAAACAAGTCCTGTGGCTTCAAGGTCCAAAATACTGGAAGTTTGAGTGCAACGGCTTTCTGCCCATTCACAGTGAACTTCAAAATGTCGTTTAGACCATCGGGTCACCAATGTAATGAATGGTGAAGTGAATAAAGCACAGCAGAAGATGTCTGTGAGCTAATCCAACAGAAATGTTTAATGGAAACTTCATAGAAGTTTAAATAATTACAGTTGGTGCACTATCACAATAACCTGACCTTTGAAGTCACGCACCTCCAAGAGTTCTTTATTCCCCTAGCCTGATCCTGTGGGGGCCCGCAACTACGGATGCCAGTTTGATAATGGAGTTGCTTAGTTCGCCACTTAACAATATGTATGCATTGTTTATTTACTTATTTGTCCTGCATTTGTTTTGCTTGTGTGTTATGTCTGGTTATGTGTTTGCATGTTTTGCACTGAGGATTGGAGAAAGCGGATTCGTCAGGTTGTACTTGTGTAATCGGGTGGTAAATAAACTTGAACTTATAAACTTGATAATGTTCTACCAGATCTTATCAAAACATATAGAGTTTTGATGGCTTGGCATATTGATTACTGAGAAGATATTTCTCCTTGGCAGGGATATAGAAATAGGAAGATAATTTCAAGATTATGGGTTCTATGGGAAGACATTTCTTAAGCATGTTGGGCAGCATGGTTGGTTTAGCGGTTAGCACAACGCTGTTACAGCTCCAGCAATTTGGACCAGGGTTCGAATCCTGTACTGTCTGTAAGGAGTTTGTACTTTCTCCCCGTCTCTGTGTAGATTTTCCCTAGGTTCTCCGGTTTCCTTCCACCATTCAAAATGTCATGGGGGTATAGGCTAATTGGGTGTAACTGGACAGCACGGGCTCGTGGGCTGAAAGGCCTGTTACCGTGCTGCATATTACTGAATGATTGCAGCTTGAGGTGGTGATTTGTTCTTATTTCCCATATTTATGCATAGTGTAACATGCAAGGGAGTTTATACTAATGTGTAAGACATCTGCATCCAGTGATGCTCAAGCTAATAGATTTTTTCCTCATGCTAAAATACCTTCCTTAGATGTCTCTGAAATTGTGGATGTCAGGCTGACTGCAGATTTTCAGTGTAGAGGGTGGGGGGGGGGGGGGGGGCAGGATGTGGTAGTTGAGGGAGGCCCAGAGAGAGTTATTGGCAGGATTGGATCTGGGCATGATAGTTGAGATATTGGATATGGTAACATTGTGAGAAAGGAAATTGATGGAAGAGATATCAGAACATGTTGGTGAGGGATGGGGTGTCGGAGGATGGTTAGAACCCAAACAACATTAGCTCTGAGATGGGTTTGACTGGTTGTAGGTGGAGGGGGGTGGGGTGGGAGTAGTTGGATGGAGAGGAGGAGGAGTTCTGTACAAATGATAAGAAAAATTGTAAAAGATGTCCAACCTGATGGATGACTAACACCTCAATTTACTTGGCAGTGATGCTGGCTCCTTTAAATAGTGCAGCAACAGGCCATAAATTGCTGGTTCAGGTTTTGATGAATGGCTCACATCTTCTGCGAACCATGAAAACATACATTTATTTTGTGTGAGTAATACCAAATTCAGCTCTGCGTTGGATGTTGCAGCAAATGCCTCCTGTGTTCATCTAGTGGCCTCTGAATGTGGGTGTTTCATAGATGTGGAAGAAATATCAGAAAATGCACTACTTGCACGCACAGACTCAGCAACATTTAATGACATCTTCCTTGAACTCTTTTCTGACCAGCACAAAATGTCAAAGAATTTCTTCTCCACAATTTTTTGTTGCGACCTGTATTGCATTTATAAATATAGTCCGTCTGTTTAAAATATCATGTTTTGTCATATTGTAAGAATGTTTTACATTTGATTTTTCACGATTTGTAGTCCATTTTAACAATAAAACTCAGGAGATGCATCTCAGACATCATTTTAAATGTCAACTGGTATCTTGGAGTCGTCTGGCTCTGAGGTATTGTGGGATGTTCCTGTCTCCAGTGTAACTTCACTGGGAGACCAATGAAAGCAGAGGAACAGAAGTGAAATTGCAATGGAAGTTTTTTTTATTATCAGGGTGTGGATTTCATACTTTTTGGCATTGTGTATTGATGTTATATAGTCAAGATAATGTGAACTATTTTGTCACTGCGTAAGAATACACCCTTCTCACTGTAGTGTGTAGTGCATCACTGTGGGGCGTATGTGAGTGTGTGAACAGCTTCTTGGTATCAGTATGTAAAGTTTCTTTTGCATCTCTGTTATTTAAGAAATCTCCCAAGTAACACAGAGGCATAACATGGTGGCAGCGGTGGGAAATTATGCATTTTCAGAAGTTAAATCAGGGCAGGAAATGCATTGTTCCTGAACAGTAAGTTTAAATGTTACAGATACTTAGTTCGGTATAAGAGAACAAAAATAAAGCCATACAATTGATTGTAAGCCAGTGAAATATGAAGGGGAAGAAGAGAAAAAATTACTGAGAAAAATGGCTGGAGCTACAGCAGTTCACCCAGTGATGGACTGGGAGGCTGAAGACATTGTTGAATCGTTTAAAAGGTTTCAGCAGAAGTGCAATGTAGCATTCAAAAGCTATTTTAAAAATGCAACAACAGAGGAGAAGGTCAGTTATATACTTCTCTGGACAGGGGAGCAAGGCCTTGACTTATTTAATAGCTGGGAACTTACAGAGGTGTAGAAAAATGATCCAGATCTGATATTTGCAAAGTTTGCTTCTCATGTTGAACTAAGGGCTAATCATAGAATTAAACGCTATGAATTTCAAGGCTTAATGCAAGAGACTGATGAAACTGTTGATAACTTCCTCACTAGATTAAAATTCGTTGCTGCAAAATGCAGATTTAAGGATATAGAGGAAAGATTAGTTGATTAACTAATATGGGGGAGTGGCCATCCCGAAGTGCAAAAGTCTCTGAAAGGGAAGGATAGCTTGAAGTTTTGGCTGAAGCTATAGACACAGCCAGAGCATTCGAAGCCACGAGGACACAAATGAAATCCCTATCTATGTAGACCCACCCACAGCAAAGAGATGCTATAAAGAACACAATCAGAAAGGTGCAAACCTCCAAAACCTGCTGGAAAAGCGGAAGACAACACCCCTTTGTTGACCAAAAAAAAAACCCTGCACATAGTTCGGAATGTAGAGCCTGTGGTAAAGCAAACCACTGGGCAAAGATGTGTAAGTTTTGTATGAAGAAAACAGTAATACCAGTGAAGAAAAAAGACAAGAAGAAGATCCACCACATAAAAGGTAACATCATTGAGGACTCTGACACCCAGAGACTGGACATAGAATCCATACACCTTCACGAGATTTCAGATGAGATGAAAGAAAGAAGCAAGTTGCACACAAAAATCCTAATACAGAGAATAATCCAGAACAAGCCTATGATATTTAACCTAAAGGTGAAGCTGGATCTTGAAGCAATGTCCTTTCACTCAAAATCTACTACCAGATGTTCCCAGAGAACATAAAAGGGAAAAAACAAATGTCACATTAATGGCCTTTGGTGGACTCATGATCAAGTAGCTTGGAGAGCTAAGATGAATGGCTGCCATAAGGGAAAGAACATCCTCTATACTTTCTATGTGGTCGATGCAGACAGACCAGCAATTCTAGGTCTGGATAGCTGCCGGGAGTTACAGTTGATCTCTGAATTATGAGATTCAGACGAAGAAGATATCCAAAATGATCAACAGAAACACAACAAAGAGGAAATTATTTCCTTAGAAGTACTTTCCAGGCCATGGCACACAGTGGGACCAGACTTGTTCACTGAGAATGAAGAGTGGTATTTAATTGTAGCCTGTTACTACTCTAAGTTTCCATTTTTCAAAAAGGTGAAAGACCTGAGAGCGTCAACTATCATCTCAGAAATGAAAGTGCTCCTTGTTGAACAAGGAATACCCGAGTAAGTAATATATGACAATGGAACACAGTTCACGCCACAAGAATTCAGAAAGCTGGCTGCAGAGTCTAGGTTTGCTATCACTTTTTTTCTTTCTTTGGCTTGGCTTCGCGGACGAAGATTTATGGAGGGGGTAAAAAGTCCACGTCAGCTGCAGGCTCGTTTGTGGCTGACCAGTCCGATGCGGGACAGGCAGACACGATTGCAGCGGTTGCAAGGGAAAATTGGTTGGTTGGGGTTGGGTGTTGGGTTTTTCCTCCTTTGCCTTTTGTCAGTGAGGTGGGCTCTGCGGTCTTCTTCAAAGGAGGCTGCGGCCCGCCAAACTGTGAGGCGCCAAGATGCACGGTTTGAGGCGTTATCAGCCCACTGGCGGTGGTCAATGTGGCAGGCACCAAGAGATTTCTTTAGGCAGTCCTTGTACCTTTTCTTTGGTGCACCTCTGTCTCGGTGGCCAGTGGAGAGCTCGCCATATAATACGATCTTGGGAAGGCGATGGTCCTCCATTCTGGAGACGTGACCCATCCAGCGCAGCTGGATCTTCAGCAGCGTGGACTCGATGCTGTCGACCTCTGCCATCACGAGTACCTCGACGTTAGGGGTGTGAGCGCTCCAATGGATGTTGAGGATGGAGCGGAGACAACGCTGGTGGAAGCGTTCTAGGAGCCGTAGGTGGTGCCGGTAGAGGACCCATGATTCGGAGCCGAACAGGAGTGTGGGTATGACAACGGCTCTGTATACGCTTATCTTTGTGAGGTTTTTCAGTTGGTTGTTTTTCCAGACTCTTTTGTGTAGTCTTCCAAAGGCGCTATTTGCCTTGGCGAGTCTGTTGTCTATCTCATTGTCGATCCTTGCATCTGATGAAATGGTGCAGCCGAGATAGGTAAACTGGTTGACCGTTTTGAGTTTTGTGTGCCCGATGGAGATGTTGGGGGGCTGGTAGTCATGGTGGGGAGCTGGCTGATGGAGGACCTCAGTTTTCTTCAGGCTGACTTCCAGGCCAAACATTTTGGCAGTTTCCGCAAAGCAGGACGTCAAGCGCTGAAGAGCTGGCTCTGAATGGGCAACTAAAGCGGCATCATCTGCAAAGAGTAGTTCACGGACAAGTTTCTCTTGTGTCTTGGTGTGAGCTTGCAGGCGCCTCAGATTGAAGAGACTGCCATCCGTGCGGTACCGGATGTAAACAGCGTCTTCATTGTTGGGGTCTTTCATGGCTTGGTTCAGCATCATGCTGAAGAAGATTGAAAAGAGGGTTGGTGCGAGAACACAGCCTTGCTTCACGCCATTGTTAATGGAGAAGGGTTCAGAGAGCTCATTGCTGTATCTGACCCGACCTTGTTGGTTCCCATATTCCCCCAAAGGTCATGGGTTCATTGAAAGACAAGTGCAAACTGTGAAACACACACTAGCTCAGTGTCGCAAAACAAAAGATGACCCATCCCTAGCTCTTCTATCATTACGAGCAGCATCTTTAAGGGCTGACATGAAGTCCCTGGCAGAACTTTTAAATGGCAGGAGATATAAAACAATTCTGCCAAGCAAAATACATCCTTCAGAAGACCAGGAGGAAACCAGAAGAAGACTGCCTAACTGTTCTGGTTCACTTACTAATTTTCTTTTAACTTGCTGGGACAATATTTTGCTTACTTCAGTAGAATTGTTTTGTCATAGTTCCAACTTTAATGAGATCTCTTTCTCCTCCCCTGATGGAAGATCACCATAACATGCATACTTAGCTCATCTCTCATGTGGAATAGTGACTGATTTACATTTAATTTCTTTAAATGTTTGGATGTCTATTGAATTTTGCAGTGACTGTAATTTAAAGGATGCATTATTTGGTCAAACTATATCTCCTTATTCTTGGAAAATGTGGAATTCCTTTGATTATTTAGAGCTTCAGCAGGTCATAGAAAGGTTTGTACTTCATGGTCCATCCGTAATTGAGTTGGTTCTGCTACAGGATCCTCCAACGGCTTATTATAATCAAGCATGAGTGTGATCTTTTATTTGCAACAACCGCATTGTTTTGCAATTTGAAGAGGTTTCTCACTGGATCCTGGATATTTTGAAAATGAGCCATTCCTTTTGACTTCAGGCACTGCTAAATTTCCAAAACTAAAAATCCTTTTTTTTAAATAACCTTATTTGTGAATCTGATAAATATTACTTTTCAATCTGGTAAAGTTTATTCTTAAGAGTGGAAATATATGTCACCACATGATGTAATTTCTAGGCCTGTCAATGGGAGAAAATCTGCTTTTGAAAATCATATGAAAGCTATCAAGAAACGGAAGATCCAAAAGGTCTGTTGGTAATCTAAAGATTAGAGATCCAGTCAATCAGTACTACAGATCAGAATGTGATGAAGGGGCGGAACATGAGTTCAGTGGTGCCCGTGGCCTAAGGCAATGAATGCCATACAACAACCATTTTACATGTGTACACCAGTACACTACAATGTTTAGGCTAAGGATGTTTGTGACCTTTTATCTTAATCCCCTCTGCAATAATCTTTTCATCAGAAATAGTAACACAAGTGGTTTTAGGATCAGCTTCAAAGTCGATTCTGGAAATCTTTTCAAGGTCAATAATTTAAAATGTTCACATTAAGTCTGTTCCGTGACTCCACCCTGAGCTAAACTATTCTCACACCCAGTTCCAAATTCTGGCCTTTTGACTATATGCCCTGATACCCTGACTAATTAGATACCAATTAATTTCCTCCTTAAACTCCCCCAATGATTAGGCCTTCACAGCTGTGACAATGAATTTCACTAGTCCACAACCCTCTGGCTAAAGAAATTTCTCCTCATCTCTGTTTTAACTGGGCACCTTCTAACTAAAACTGTGCCCTCTTGTCCTGGATTCACCCATCAAGGGAAACATCCTATTCACATCTACTTTGTCCAATGTTCTGTTTCTCGTCTCATAGTCTTGATAAGATGTCATGCACTGACTTGCAGCACTGTAGCTTCATATCACCATTTCAGAATTTGGATTCTGTTGCTACATTTTGTTGCTCTTGAAGATTCCCATAAAATTATTAGTCTAATGCCTCACAATGCCTCTTCCAAACAGCTTTCTAATTGGTTTTGTGCACATTTATATGTTAAGATATTGCATTTCTCTTTTGTTGCTTGCTATTTCTGTTTTGAAGTGTGCCTCTCATGCCTCCCATTTTCTAAGATTCTAGTCCTGCTGCAGTTAAGTGTGAAACTGACATCCTGTACTTTGACCTTGTTGGCTTGAACTTATTTGTTCTCGTTCAGCTTCATATTATTCTTACTCACTGTGTAACTTTCTCAAGATATCATATATCACATCTTAGTCTTTAATGTCACCCAATATGTTTGACTTCTTAAATTTAGACAATCATAAAGGATAGTCTAAAAGATTCATTAAATATGCACAATTTTACACAGTTATACCTTTTACCAGCGACAGTTTATATCATTTTTGGCATTTAAAATCTTCGCCCACGATGCAAAATTAATTAGGTTGGCTTTGTGCAGCTAATGTCATACTAATACATACTTACGTCATTGTGAAGAAAGCACGTCAGTGTCTTTACTTCCTCAGGAGTTTGCGGAGGTTCAATATGACTTTGGAAACCTTGGCAAACTTTTACAGATGTGTAGTGGAAAATGTGCTGACTGGCTGAATTATGGCCTGGTGTGGGGTACCAAAACTTATGAATGGAAAGCCCTGCAAAAGTGCTCACAGCCTAATACATCACAGGCAAAACTCCACCCACCATCGGGAAAATCTACATGGAATGCTGCCATCGGAGAGCACCAGCAATCATCAAGGATCCATACCATCCAGGACATGCTCTGTTCTCACTGCTGTCATCAGGAATGATGCATAGGTGCCACAAGACTCATCACTCCAAGTTCAGGAAAGGTTTTTACCCTTTCACCATCAGACTCCTAAACCACAGACTCACTCAGAGACTCATTTATGGACTCTTTCCACATTATTTATTAATTCATTTTTTTTTTCTGTTGTACAGTTTGTTTACATTTCTTGTTTACATTTTTCTCCTTTGTGTGCATGCCTTTTTTCTTGTGTACAGTTTACAGTTACTGATAAGTAGAAATTCTGCCTGGCCAGTGAAAAAAGAATCTCAGGGTTGTATGTAATGTTATGTATGTACTCTGACAATAAATTTGAACTTTGGACTTTATTTATGCATTTATTGTTGCTTGTTCACTGATTTCACTTTATTCCTTGTTGGCCTGACTTGCTTTTTAACTTTTTTTCATTCCACCTTTAATTAACCCCATAGAATGTGCACAGAGCCATGTTGCAACTTGATATAGAACACGGTTAATATTCTCAAGTTATACATTCTCTGGAGAAGTATTGCAATACACAGCTGAGTGAAGCTCAAGGTTGGCACTGATTTTGTTTGATCTATTCAGGAGCTCAGAGCTCAAGGAAAAGGGGAATAGACAGAAGGAGGAAAGATAACTTGGAGGAATGGGAGTATAGAGGAGGATATGAGTCCAAGGATGCATTTGTTCAAGCACCTTGTGATTTGTCCACCTTAATGTGCTCCAAAGTCACCAACACCCCATCCCTAGTAATTTGTATATATAGTAAAACACCTGCTATCCAGAATTCAAGCAACTGGCAACAAAAGAATTGCAGATATATATAGGTTAAAAATATGGGTTTAAAATTGGCATTCTTTATTGTTAGTTCACACAATTTCAATTATCTGGGAAATTCACTTATCTGGTATCTACCAATTCTCAGGTGCTGGATACCATGGGTTTTACGGTAATATAAATTTTAGAATGATCCTGGAGATTAGGGGATTAATGTATGAGGAGCATTTGATGCTTGCTGGAGTTTAGAAGGATGCAAAGGATCGCATTGAAACTTACAGAATATTGAAAGGGCAGAATAGAGTGGACTTGGAGAAGATGTTTCCAGTTGTGGGAGTCAAGGACCAGAAGGCCCAGCCTCAGAATAAAAGGGTGTCTCAGTAGAATTGAGATGAGGAGACATTTCTTCAGCCAAAGGATGGTGAATCTGTGAAATTTGTTGCCACAGTCAGCAGTCGAGTCCAAGTGCTATTTAAAGTGGAGGAATTGAGATGAAAATTACATTAGCCATGATTTGAATGGCAGAGCAGACACAATGAGCTGAAGGGCCTAATTCTGCTCCTACACTTTATGGCCTTGTTCTTATGATCATATTCTTATGATCTTGTCATCATGATTGTTTAAGTCCTGGTAATCACAAAATCATAAGAGAAAGGGACAGAAGCAGGCCACTAGGCCCATCGAGTCTATTCTGTAAATCTACACTGAGCTACTCTACACTAGTTCCAATTTCCGGTCTTTTCCCCATATCCCTTGATGTCCTCATTAATGAGATACTTGTCTATTTCTTGTTTAAGTACTCCCAGTGATCTGGCTTCCACTGCTGTATGCAGCAGCGAGTTACACAGATCCATGACCCTATGGCTAAAGAAGTTCTTCCTAATCTCTGTTTTATATGGATAACCTTAGTCTTTCTGACTATGACCCCTTGTCCTCTACTCACCCACCAAGGGAAACATCTTACCCGTATCCACCCTATCTAAACATTTCAAAATATGAAATACCTCTATGAGATCTCCTCTCATTCTCCTATACTCCAATGAATACACCCAAGAGCTGCCAAATGCTCCTCATACATTAACCCTTGCATTCTAGGAATCATTCAAGTAAATCTCCTCTGCACCCTCTCCAACAATATCACATCCTTTCTAAGACAGGGGACCCAAAACTACACACAGTACTCCATATGAGGTCTCACCAGTGCCCCATAGAGCCTCATCAACACTCCTTTACTCTTGTACACTATTCCTCTTGAAATGAATGCCAACATAGCATTCGCTTTCTTCACTACCAATTTCACCTAGTCATTAACTTTTAGGTTTCCTTGCACTAGGAGACCCAGATCCCTTTGCGCATCGGAGGTCTGAATTTTCACCTCATCCAAATAGTATTCTGCCTGTTTATTTCCACTGCCAAAATGTACATTTCTCTATGTTAAATCTCATCTGCCATAATTTTGCCCAGTCTCCTAATCTGTCTATATCCTTCTGCAACTTTACGGTTTCTACTACACTTCCAACTCCGCCACCTATCTTGGTGTCATCCGCAAATTTGGCCACAACACCTTTTATACCACAATCCAAATTATTAATATAAATTGTAGACAGCAGCGGCCCCAATACCGAACCCTGTGGAACACCACAGGCAGCCATCCAGAACGAGAACCCTTAATTTCAACCCCTTGCTTCCTGCCTATCAGCCACTTTTCTATCCAGTTTAATAACTTCCTTGTAATTCCATGGGCCTTCATCTTATTTAGCAGCCTAATATGCGGCACCTTATCGAAAGCTTTTTGAAAATCTAAATAGATAACATCCACAGCCTCTCCTTTGTCTATCCTACTTGAGATTTCTTCAGGCAGGATCAACCCTTTAAAAAACCATGCTGACTTGGACCTATCCTGTCATGAATCTCTAGGTGTTTCATCACCTCATCCTTGAGGGTCGACTCTAATATCATCCCAACCACCGACGTCAGACTAATCGGCCTATAGTTTATTTTTTTCTGTCTCCCACCTTTCTTAGACAGCAGAACCACATTTGCAACCTTCCAATCCTCAGAAATCTCTCCAGAGTCTATTGATTTCTAGAAGATCATTGCCAATGGATCTACAATCTCCAAAGCCACCTCTTTCAAAACCCATGGGTGCACCTCATCCAGCTTGGGAGATTTATCAATCTTTAATCCATTTAGTTTGCCTAGCACAATTTCTCTAGTAACCCTAACTGAATCTAACTCTACTCCCTGAAGCCTCTGACCATCTGGGATCTTCCTAATGTCTTGCACAGTGAAGACATGCAAAATATTGATTAACTTCCTCTGCAATCTCTTTATAACCCATAACAATTTTCCCAGCATCATTTTTATCGGTCCTATGTCAACACGTGCCTCTCTTTTATTTCTTATACATTTGAAAAAATTCTTTGTATCGTTTTTAATATTGTTAGCTAATCTCCTTTCATTGCTCATCTTTTCTTTCCAAATGACTTTCTTTGTCTCTTTCTGTAAGTGTCGAAAGGAATCCCAGTCCTCTGATTTCCCACTAATTTTTAGCTTCCTTGTATGCCCTCTCCTTTGCTTTTATCTTTGCCTTCACCTCTTTTGTTAGGTACAATGTTACCATCTTTCCTTGGAATATCTGCACCTACCCACTTCTGTGGTCAATATATCTTCAACTGTGATGGCATAAAATCTTACAAATGCTGGAAATCTGAATTAAAATCACAAAATGTTGAAAAAGCTTGCAAGGCTTGGGAGCAGAGATTAGTCATTCCACTATGAGCACATTGCCCCAGAGAGAACCTGACTTGAGCTCTCCCCTACGAAGTACCAGTTTTCCATTTTAAGCTCCATCTCAAGATAAAGCCAACATTTTGTAGTTGTTGGCTAGCTTTTGGTGAAAACAGTAGCAGAGTGATTAAGTTGTTGAACCACCCCAGGGAGTTGGATTGTTAATTTCAAATTTGAATTAAATCAGGGCATCTGAGGGATTGAAGGTCAAGAAGTCAAAAACATCAGAAATAAAAAGCTGCAATCAGAAATTGTGACCTCAAAACTACTGCCAAATCCAGTCACAAATGCCCATCTGATTCAGAGTCCACACGGCCACAAAAATACTATGACCATACTGCCTTCTGAAAAGCCCAAGCAAGTTCTGTTCAGAGGTAATAAAGGAAGCAACTCACGAGAAATACTAACATCTTGAATACAAAAATTGTATGTTCAAAGTCTAAATCCTCTACAACTCCTTTAATGGATCGAGTTCTCTGTCTGATATCCACTTACAGTGTCCTCATTGAGCTCCAACTGTCATAGACTTGCCCACTTACATTGTCCAATTATACCTCTTCGTAACTCTGGTTCAATTAATCTGCTTCAAATAGTCAACCTTGGAAAAAGGAAATAACAATGAATAGATAAGACATATTCTCAAGGTGTTCCAACCCTGTTCACATCTTGCAATGAGGAAGTGGAACAGTCAATTTGAGTAGAGTAAATTCCACAAGCAACAAGGAGATAATGACCCAATAGAGTAATGTAATTTGCCGACACTGGTTGAGCGATAAATATTTAAGCTCTCAGAGAAAGCTTCTCCAGCCTTCTCTAATGACGTCCTGAGGTATGCAGCACAGGTGGATAAAGATCAGCAATTATTTAGTTGAAAAATGGGAGAGACTTGAAGGATGAATTGCTCACCTCTGATCCAGACATGCCTTTAGTTGAAAGATGATCGCTCCAGAAGTTTCAGTTAACTTCAAGTGCTCGAGTCCCTGGAGAGGGATTAGTACCTTTTAGGCGATCCCATCAGATTTGAGGCTAAGATGAAATCTTTCCTGAGAGCTTTCACTTTGGTTAAACCCCTTTTGGGAAGTCTGATTTCCCTGGCCTCTTACAGAAATCATAATTTGCCAAATGGAATGAATGAAGTTGGAAGTTTATCATGCAAAACAAAATCAAAAGGAAATAACAGTTGAATTTCTAAATGTTTCTCCCCTCTCCACATTTAGGATTTAGGCAGAGATTTACTCCAAAATGTTTCTTGGCAAGAGTTATCGAGAAAGCATCCAATGAATGAATAAGAGTTTGTCAAAGGGATAGAAGTAAGATTTGGGTAACATTAAAAGAAAAAATGTTCTAGATGCTGAAAATCAAGAATAAAACTTCATACTGTTAAGCAAGTCAGCATTTGTGGTTGGAGAAAGTGTTGGGTGAGTGAGTGGGGGTGGGGGAATTGTCTTGTTCTCAGCCTGCTGCCTGAGCTCAGTGCCTAGTCGCATGGACCTCTGCACTCAACCATCCTGCTAGGTGGAGCAGGCTCTGAGCAGCCCATCTCAGAGGTCCCTCTCTCTGCCTGTCAGGACATTGCATGACAAAGGCTTTCAAATTGATTTTAGTCAGAGATATTTAAAATGTATTGGCATAGATTTAAATAATTCAGTAAATAAAATGACATTTATTGAAACACCTCAAATTTTAATAAATGGTTAAAATTAAACAAAACAATTCAAATTCTTATCTTATTCAAGAAATTTGGTGACCAAGTTTGCATTTGTTGGTGTAAAGCTGAATTAACATCTGCCCTTCCTTGGCACATCTATACTCCAAAGCTGGACTCAATAGAGAGTTCACCGGCACCTGATCTCCAGCATTTTAGATATCGCCATTTTGCCAGGTTTGCACACAGACAAAATATGCTAAGGCCCAGGTGTATGGGGGAAATTGAAAACTGGGAGGTGGGAAGCAGATTTCTCAGCCACCAATCTAAGTGAAAGGAAATTGTGGCGAAGAAAATACGTGTGAAAAACTGAAAAGAAGTGACTGATCCATCAGCTCTCACACTGTCATCCAAGGTACAGAAGTCTGGAAAATTCACAAACAAAAGATAAATTTTGTTTCAACCAATATAAGGAAAGGCTTTACATTTTTTAAATTTAAATTTTTTTTAGCTATAAGATATGGTAACAGGCCCATGAGCCCTTGCCACCCAATTACACCTGATTGACCTACTCTCCAGTAAGTTTTGAAGGGTGGGAGGAAACCAGAGTCCCTGTAGAAAACCCATGCAAACACAGGAAGAATGTACAAATTCCTTAACAGACAGCATGGGATTTGAACCCTAGTCCCATTCACTGGCACTGTAAGAGCTTTACGCTAACCATCCCATATTCTAGGAAGTTCTTTTGTAATTACCAGAGACCATGATGCAGGAGTCCATAATAATGAAAAATATGTCTATTCTAGACTAATAATTAGGCCACACTATTGCAAGCAATGCTATTTGTGTAAGAATGATACACTGTAGAAAGTTGCCGCTCCAGATCATTGCGCTATTTTATTTCTTCATTCCATCCATCCAGTTAAAAATTCCCATGGTCTTTCCCCATAGCCCTGAAAGCATATTTCATCAATTATTTACCCAGTTCCCATTTGAGTATTACAACTAACTCTGCATCTTCATCCTTTCAAACATGACCTCAAAGCTCCTTGCTTGTGTTATCTGCCGTTGTTCAGTCAATCGACAACTCTGTATTTCTGGTCACTGATTCTTGGCAGGAATTCAAGAAGTAGGAACGGTTTCTCCTTTTAACTTGCTGATGCCCATTTTGAATACAGCTAACCACTCTTCTCTGAACATTCTGTGCCACAAGCAGAAGAGCTTCAGCATTTCCATTTTACACACAACTGTTGCCGAGCTACCTACAGTACTCTGCACCTCTACTGTGGCTTTCACATCTTGCAGAAGCTTGGTGCTCAGGATTGAACATGCCATTGCTGAGACCTGGACGATGCTCAATACTGGTTTTAACCCCATGATGTGAGGACTGCAGAGGTAGCGTCAAGCTCCAAACAGTCCCTCAAGGTCGTACTCAGTATTACCAGATGGTGATTGGATTTCCTGCAGACTAGAATTTCCATTTCTCAGCTTTATTGGCAATTTTTTTTTGTTTTATTCACATATGATCATCTAAATAGATCAAAGCTTTATGTATAGGGAAAAACTAAGAGAATAAGACAAAAGGGTGAACTTCAGTTGGAATAGTCTTGGTTTCACATATTCGGAACTTTACCCATTCTGTGTTGTGCCAGATGTTTTATTTTCCTGAACTGTTTTTTTTTTATTCTCTCCTTGATCCTATCATTGACGTTTTTGCCATTATTTGCCTCTATTTGCCTCTATTCTTTCAAATTGTCTCCCCACAACACCTCCTGCCTCTGCCACACCAATGCTTTCCCCACTGGCTGCTGGTCAGCAGCTTGAATATCAATCGTAGCTGCAGAAATTCTACCAAAATCCAGCTCCCATTTTGAAAAAAAAAATAGAGCCAACAACAATGCAATATTATGACATTGGCTGCCTTTTCCTGGACTTGCATCAGGAACCCTCACAGATCTGAAAATATTGTGCATGACCCTTGGCCATTTTGTAAGTTGTGGCTCTCAGAGATAATTTCATAATGCTGGAACAAGCTAATTGCCTGCAGTGAAACTGGGAATGCAAGCCTGTGTGGCAATTGTGCTTAATAAAAAATCATATTGAAGAACATCAGTTAAATGTCATGCCATGGTGTGTTACAGTATATGGTGATATCATTTGACTCTCTGCTAAAAATATTTGGCTAAATTTTATTTTTCATGTTCAAGTGAAAAGCAGTGTTTTGCTGACTGAAACATACAGGAGGTTGTGCCATCAAAATAATATTCTTCTCAATTTAAGTTTATTTACTGCATTTTTTTTCTGCCATTGAAATTATGTTACAATGGTTGGAAGCAAAGCCACCAAATTATTTAGATCTCTCAAGGTGCTTCTTCCTCTCCACCACCCCCCTCCCCCTCACTCCGCCACCTGGCGCTCCACTGCAACAGCGAGTGTTGGAAGTAATCATTTGTAATTTCTTAAAATGTTGTGTTTGAAAATGATGATCTATTTTTGATGTGCTCCTCTTACATTTCTTTAAAAAATTCCCCTTGCCCTTGGCTAATCACCAATTCTATGGCAACTTCTCGCTCTCTGCAGTGCATTTTCCCGATCTTGATTCTACAGTTGCTCTGTTGTCTGGCTTTTAAAGAGGGTATTTAAACTGTGAGTGTAGCTTGGCATGAAATGACATTAATGTTGCCATGGTGACTGGGTACTGCATAGCAGTACAATAGTTCGGCACAGGCAGATGGTTAGCAGAAAGTCAGTGCCTGTGTTTGTCAAATCAGTTTCTCCAGGCTCTGCCTGCAGGTCTGTTTCTGTTTCCTCCCTTTCAGCCCTTCACCTGAATACCCACCTCTCTTCCTCCTGCTGCTGCTCCAAGCTTTAAGCACTGCTGCATACTCTGAGTTGGAAAATCTTTTACAATCAACAACTATGTTGCATCGTTTGGAGCATCACTTACTATCCTGGACAGCAGGAGGTAGAAATTGAAAGTGGCACTGAGTAGAGGATGAGGAACAGCGCTAGAGGCCAACAATGGGAGAGATGAGAAGAAAGCCTTTGTGCAGTATTTTAAATAGTTGTCAGCAAGTCTATCCACTTCACCCTGTCAACATTGGACAGAAAAGGCAGAGACTCCATGCGATAATTGTCTCTTGTGCAGTATTCCTCTGATTCTATGAAGATATTTACTTTACTTGGAAGGGAGGGATTTAGAGATGTATGCTGTAATAGATTGAGGATGTAGAGGGAGAGGAGTTGTGGGTTAGTTGGAAGAGGGGACGATCCAGCACTAACCAGAATTTTGGGGGAAAAAAGCACCTCAAAGTGCAGGGAGATAAGAGCAAAGATGAATGGTCAACAAGAAGGGGGAGAGAATTGACTGCTTGCTTTGCAGATGAAAGTGAAAAGTTGTAGACTGGCCACTTTTGGTAGTTTTCTACTGATGTTTTGCCCACTTCTCTCAAATGTGCCAGACTCTCCCTGTGAGGAGTGGTCAAAATGAAAAGATTAATTCTCCAGAATCCCTGCTTTTGAGTTAGGTCCCTTTGGTGAAAATTACCCAGGCTCTGGGTTATTAGAGTAAGAAAGGTCCATAGTTGCATGCAATGAACATTTCCCCAGTGAATCATGTCCTTCTACCTCAGAAGAAGCTAATGTAGGAAACTCAAGGGTGTTATTTGTTCAAGTCTTTGTTTTCTCTCATCATTCCAGAAAGGACAAGCAACCTCTGCAGCAGCTGTGAGTATGATGGGCTTTGTAGGCAGGAACTGAATACCCACTTCTTGTGGTTCTGACCTCTGAGCCAGTGTATGCTATGCTGTTCCAAAAACTAAGGCCAGTTTGCAAATAGCAAGATTATCAATGTTTCTAGATATATGCTGGTTTCCTCAGGAGTAATACAAGTTTTTAATCAATCCCAGAGTATCTTCACATATGTTTTACAACATGTCATATATACAGAACAAGAGAGATAGAAGCTTATTTATAAGGTGAGTTTTCAGGCCCCTGCTCTGTGTCACATTATTAAAAAGCAGGCATGCCACATGGTTGCTTCTGATTGCTGAGTTGCTTCAGTTTCTCATTGTTTGCATCTCATGGGTTTCCCGTCCAACAGCTTCACAATATATTCATGTCCTGAAATATATAGAATGCTGTGTATCCATGCATATAGTCTCTTCCATTTTTATGAACATCCCTTTTCCACTTTTAATATTATATTGATGACACTTGTATTGAAGTAACATCAGTATAAATAATTCACACAATTATGATTGGTGTTCTCTTTAAATGAATAAACAGTTTAGTTACTTGTTTTTGGAGCTCTGGGTTCTTATCTCCAGTTTATTTGTGCTTCACATGTTAAGTGGATTAAGAACAAAGCAATGCTTGTTATGCTTGAACTTGTATTCCCTATGATTAGGGTGGTGGTGATCTTTTACGTCAGCTACTGTTCAATTTTGGAAACAGTTTGGTTAAACAAGGCTTAAGCATGTTTTCAATCTTCCCTTCAACAAGGTTTCTGCTTCAGTAAACCCCATCATGGAGTGCAGGATTCAGCACGAGCAGGAGGTTAGTCAAGCGAGGGTTCATTTTGAGATGTGAATATTCCTGTGACACTTATTTCTTGAGCATTCCTTAACTATTCTGACTGACCACTTGGCTTCTTTATTTGTGGCTGGATGAGATGAAGGTCTCACAATTAAAGTTTGATCCCATTCCATTACACAAAGTTTGTGACGAGACTCATTCAAACAAGGAACTATTGTTGGAAACTTTTCAGGTAGGCACATTTAGACTTCAGCTAATTTAAACAAAATTCATCAACAGCACATGAGCCCACAGGTTTCGCCTTACTCCAATTTGAGGGACAATTGATCAATGCAAAGAAATAATTGTATCCTTTTTTTCACAAATTCTCAAGAAGACAGGTTTCACGTGCAATGACCTTGGCTGCAAAGGATTTTTTGATAACTTGTCAATACTGCGTTGCTTACCTTGGTGGCATTTTTTTGTTGTTGCAATTGTTGGATATTCAGTGAGAAGTTTGGCTGTCATTTTATGTTTTTTCATTCCCTTCATATTCAGAATCAGAATCACGAACAAGTCACAATATTCGATGTTTTGTGGCAGCATCGTTAGTACAAACATAAAAATATAACCACTTTTACAACAATAAATTTTAAAAATACTAGAGCACAAAAAGTAAGGCAGTGTCTTTGGTTCATTGATTATTCAGGAATCTGATGGCAGCGGGGAAGAAGCTGTCCTTGTGCCATTGAGTGATCATCTTTAGGCTCCTGTACATTTTGTCATGATGGCAGCAGAGTGAAGAGGGCATAGTGGGGGTCTTTGAGGATAGAGGTTGCTTTATTAAGACACCGCCTCATGTAGAGGTCCTCGATGGAGTGAAGTCTGGTGCCTGTGATGTCACAGGCCAAGTTAACAACCCTGTGGAATTTTTTCTTGTCCAGAGAGTTGGTGCCTCCATACCAGACAGTGATGCAACTAGCAAGAATGCTCTCCATGGTACACCTGTAGAAGTTTACTAGAGTCTTCAGTGGCATACTGAATCTCCTCAAACACCTCACAAAGTATAGCCTTCTTCATGATTGCATTGACATGGAGGCTCCAGGACAGATCCTCGGAGATGTTGACGCCCAGGAATTTGAAGTTCTTGACTCCCTTCACTACTGAGCCCTCAATGACTCAATGAGGATAGGGTCATGTTCCCCTGACTTCCTCCATAATCATCTCCTTGCTGATGTTGAGGCAAGGTTGTTGTCATTACACCACTCAACAAGCTGATCTATCTCACTCCTGTTCGCTTCCTCATTGCCATTTGAGATTCTGCCAATAAACGTGGTGTCATCAGTAAATTTGTAGATAGCATTGGAATTATATATTGCATTGGGATTGGATAGCATAATTCCAATGCAGTCATGGTGTATACCGAGTAGAGCAATGGGCTAAGCATGCATACTTGAGGTGCACCTATGTTGATAATCAGTAAAGAGGACACATTGTTTCCAATTCATACTGACTGCGGTCTTCCGATGAAGAAATCAAGGATCCATTTGCAAAGTGGGGTGCAGACACCCAGAGTTTGTAGTTTCTTGACCAGTACTGAGAGAATAATGGTGTTGAAGCCTACGCTGTAGTCGATGAAGAGCAGCGTATCATGTATCTTTTGAATAGCATCTTAAATGCTACTGTTTCATTTGCTTACACCATTACTCTGACAACCTGTTCCAAGCATCTATCATACTCTGTGTAAAATATTTGCCCCACCTATCTTACTTAAGCTTCCTTCCCTTCACCTTAAATCCATGTCCTCTAGCGTGTGATGCTTTTGCCCTGGGGAAAAAAAATTCTGCCTGTCCATCCTATCAGACACTCATAGGCTTAATAAAAAACAGATGGATTTTGTTTGAACTAACACTACTCAAATAGCTTTATGCATTGTTTTTCTTCATTCCTTCGCTGATATACCTACCCCATATCTTACCTCATAATCTGCCAACTTCAATTTACATGGAGTACTGTATCAAGCAAGGACAGTTCTTACTAAGCTTTTCTTATATTCATTGTGAATACTTTGTTGCTCCTTGGTTCACATTCATTTCACATCCTTTTTCAACAAGTGACTGAGGTGGGGTTGGAAGAGAAAAAATAGAACATTACAGCACAGAACTGGCCCTTCAGCCCTCAGTGCAGACCTATATATTCCAACCAAAAAATACCATTTGTATATCCACCAGATTTAGTTTGATAATATTTTTCAATTGAATCCCTCTCATAAAGGGTTAATTAGAATTGAATATGATAGATTATTAAAATGATTTCCATTACTTCATGATAAGATTAAAAAGGCTTGGGAACTAGAACTTGCAAGACCCTTATCTGAGGATCTATAGGAACCAAAAAATAAGGCATCCATATAACCCTCAGGACAAACTGGTAAATACCTCTTCTATATGTACCTGACATTCATTAATCCAATTCAAAGTGGTGCATCGTGTTCACATGTCCAAAGATAAATTGCCTTGTATTTTTTTCTAACATTAACCCTTTGGTGACAGATGCAAATCTGAAATTGCTACATTGATATATGTTTTGGATTTGTTCATCCTTAGAAAGCTATTGGAAAGAAATTTTTAGCATCTTTTCAACTGTACTCCAGGTGGGAGCTATGACCCAATCCAAAACTGCTCTTTCGGGCTTATTGGCCCAGACATAGGGAGTTTTTTTGTACCTGTTCAACGGGCTGTGGCCTTCTCTATATTGTTGGCCAGAAGAGCCAACGTATTCAAATGGAAAGACACTAGACCTCCAACAGTGTTTCAATGGTTTCACATGTTATGTCATGTTTAAGTTTAGAAAAAATTAGATATCATGTATTTGATTCATCAGTGAAATTTGAAGATACATGACGAGTTTTTATGTCTTATTTTCATATGATGTAAATTTTTCTAATGTGATTAGATGTATCACATCTAGGACAAACCAATCTGGGACAAACCAATCCAGAACCCCACACAAGTGGTTACTATACAGGTATAGTTTTACCTTTTTTTTGATTTCCGGTTGGAACCAAAAACAAAGGAATCCATGTAACCCTCAGGATAAGCTGCTCAGCTGTTTTTTGTTAGTTTTTTTATTAGAGTGGGTAGGTGGGGTTTTTTATACAATACTTCTGAATTTTTTTTCATTTTTCACCCAGTGTAGTGGAGGGGGGGGGGGATTGAGCTTATACTGTTTGAAGTTTTATATTAATATATAGACTCATTTGGTACTGTATTTTCAGTTTTGTTTCTTTTCCTTAATTGTATATTTCTCATTAAAAACCAATAAAAAAGATTGAAAAAGAAAGGAAAAAATACCAAACCCTTCCTACCTCATAATCCTCAACTTTTCTTTCATCCATGGACCTAAGAGTCTCTTAAATGCCCCTAATGTTTCAGCATTCCAGGCACCCGCAACTCTCTGTGTAAATAATTTACCACTGATGTCTCCCCTAAACATTCCACCCTTCACTTTGTACAGATGTTTGTTATTCCTGGCCTGGGAAATAGGCATTGGCTGTCCACCTTATCTATGCCTCTCAGGATCTTGTAGACCTATATTGTTTTCCCTCATCCTTCACTCCAAATAGAAAAGTCCAAGTTCTGCTAACCTTGCCTCATAAAACTTTTTCCAATCCAGATCACATCCTGGTTAATCTTCTCTGCACACTCTCCATAGCTTCCACATCCTACCTATAATGTCACCAGAACTGAACAACAATACTCTGTGTGGTCTCGTCAGAGATTTGTAGAGTTCCAATATGACCCCTCCTCTCTTGAACTCAATCTACATTTTTATGAAGCCCAGCATCCCATAGGTCTTTTTAACTATTCTATCAACCTTGAGCAATGTAAGGGTTCCTCCACACTGTTATGTATCTGACTATTAACCCTCAGCCTTCTGGTTTAACCTTCCAAAATGCATAATATCACACTTATCTGGATTGAATGTCATCTGCCACTTTTCCACCCAACTCTGAATCCTGTCAATATCCTCTTGTAACCTATAACAACGTTCAGCACTATTTACAACTCCTCCAACCTTCATATCATCCCCAAACTTACTGACCCATCCTTCTGCTTCTTTATCTAGGTCATTTATAAAAATGACAAAGAGCTGGGGTCCCACACAAATCCCTATGGAACTCCTAGTCACTGACATCCAGGCAGAATACTTTCCGTCCACTACTATTCTCTGCTTTCTATATGCAAGCTCATTTTTAACTGCCACAGTTCCATGAATCCCATGCCTCGTGATTTTCTGAATGAGTCTGTCATGGGACCTTATGAAATGCATTAGTAAAATCCATATAGATCACATGTACCGCCTTACCTTCATCAATTTCTTTTGTTATCTCCTCAAAAGCTCAATTAGGCTCATGTGGCATGAGCTTCCTGTTACAAAGCTATACTGACTATCCCTGAGTAGATTGTACTTCTCCAAATGCTCATAAATTCTATCCTTAAGAATCTTTTCCAATAGTTTGGACATCACTGATATGACTCACTTGTCTGTAATTCCAAGGATTCTCCCTATTACCATTTTTAAACAAGGGGACCACATTTGCTATTCTCCAATCCTCTGACATCTCCCTTGTGGCCAAGGACGACTTAAAGATCATAGCCAATGCCTCAACTATCACTCGCCAATGCCTTCTCATGCTCTCTTTGAGCCCTCCTAAGTTCTTTCTTCAGTCCCTTCCTGGCTTCTACATAATTTTCATGAGCTCTTTCTGTTTCCTGCTTCCTCAATATAATGTATGCTTCCTTCTTCCTCTTAACCAGCTGCCTCACCTGTTTTGGTTCCCTTTTCCTACCATTTTTTCCCTGTCTCTGGGACAAACCAATCCAGAACCCCACACAAGTGGTTACTAAACATTCTCCACATTACTTCTGTTCTTTTTTTTGAGAACATGTGTTCCCAATTTACTCTCCCTCGTTCCTGCCTAATCCCATCATAGTTAGCTTTTCTCCAATTAAATGGTTTATAATTTTGTCTGCTTTTATCCTTGTCTGCAGCTATGCTAAAGCTCAGAAAATTGTAGTCACTGTCACCAAAATGTTCCCTCATCGAGCGGTCTATTACCTGACCAGGTTCATTACCCAGTATTAGATCCAGTATGGCCTCTCCTCTTGTTGGCTGTTCCGCATACTGTCTGAAATCCTTCTTGGACACACGTGACAAATTCAGCCCAATTTATCCCTCTTGCGCTCAGGAGGTGTCAGTGAAAATTAGGGAAGTTGAAGTCTCCCATAACAACAGCCCTGTAATTACACTATTCCAAAATCTGCCCATTTATCCATTTCTCAGTGTCCTGAGAGCTATTTGGGGGCCTATAGACTACTACAAATTCAGTGATTGCTCCCTTCCTATTTCTGACTTCCACCCACACCGATTGAGTCGACACTTCCTCTACAACCTCTTCCCTTTCTACAGCCGAGATACTATCCCTGACCAGCAATGCTACCTCTCCCCAACTGTTACCTCCCATCCTATTTCATTTAAAACTCCTAAACCCAGTGTCTGCACCAGCCAATCCTGTCCTTTCACCAGCCAAGTCTCTGTAACAGCCACAACGTCGTAATTCCAGGTACTGGTCTATGCTCTAAGTTCATCTCCTTTATTTCTAATACTCCTTACATTGAAATATACACATTTAAAATCCTCTAACTGACAACATTTATGCTTCCTCCCCTGCCTCGTAAATTCACAACACATTGCATCATGCTTTTCCCCTTCTGGCCTATTCTCTGCACTCATATTCTGGTTCCTATCCCCCCTACAAAACTAGTTTAAACCCTCCCCACACCTCCAGCAAACCACCCTGCCAGGTGCAGTACAGTACAGATGCAGCCTGTCCTTTTTTACAGGTCATGCCTTCCCCAGAAGAGATCCCAAAGATCCACAAATCTGATCTACTGCCCCCTGCACCAACTCTTCAACCACACATTCATCAAACACAATTTCCTATTCCTACCTTCACTTGATCAGAGTCGCCCCTGACCCTGGCACTTAGAAGGCCACATACCATCCAGTGATCTCAATCTCATTCTCAGAACCTCCTATCTGTTCACCTAACTAGTGAATGCCCAAATCACCATAACTCTCCTCTTCTCCTCCCTTCCCTTCTGAGCTGATGGACCACCCTTTGTGCCAGAGATGTGACGACCATGTCTTGTCCCTGGTCGATCATCACCCTTAGAAAGAGCCTGACTTCAAGCTTAAGCTTCAGGTCAAGGTACACCACCTTTTGTTGCATAACCATTAATTTGCTTTGGTTCATCTTCACAATGGATTCATGTAATCTCCTGAACATTTCCTGTGAGAGAAAATATTTTCTTCTCTTTTTGCCAAAGGCAATCAACCGATCATCTTGGCAATGTAATGAATGATCCATTCCTTGCAAGTTTTTACATATTATGGAAAAAGGTTTGACTCCAAAGGATGATCTTGTTTCTGAGTAGTGGTTCTTTATGCTTATTGATACTCAGGTCCTGCTGATTATCATTACCAATATTAATTTGTACAGGCATGGGGTTGTAGTGAACTGGGATTCACTAGAAGTGTGCTGGACTGACCACTGGTCCCACCTCCTGGCTCCTCCCCCGGGGGCCCGAATATAATCCTGGTTTTCCGCCTAACCCCAGAACCCTTCTGACCCTACCTGTGTTGTAAGCTAATAAAAGTGTTAGTTCTCCCTCCATTCGAGTGTGAGCTTTTATCTACATTACAGGGGTGGTCCAGTTTTATGAATTCAATTTATCTTGATGACTTTGCATATGAGTCTCTTGGTATGTATTGTTCACACAGCCATACTGTTATGTCTGCCTGAAGATGCAACGCAATTGAAGTGACCTGATCAGTTTTTGTCCCATTTTGTTCTAACAGTTCCTACAGCAAACAGAACAGGTCTGGCCTGAAATTGGCCTTTTTTTCCAACCTGATGCAAATTTATACAATGCACCATTTTATGCCAGTGAAATTGTTTCTGAACATTTCATCACATATTTCCAACAAAGTGTCAAGGTTCAATTTTAAATCATCATTGCTGAAAACATTCTTCCAATCTACTACTGATTGTAGTATATATTTTGTCCAAATTAAGTTCCACCTTATCAAGATGGACTTCCAATTTGTTTCAAATTGTCATTGAGGTTGTCTTTTGTTAATTTGTCTTATCCTTCAATATGCAGGCTGCCAAAATGTGATCTTTCTCTTTGTACTCAAGTACTTGGCAGCTCCATTTTCATAATTCTATAATGAGTGATGCAACAGTAGCAACTACTTGAATTAATCTCACAATTACATTGTAGCATTTTTTAAATATGCAGTTACTCTGCTACTGCTCTCTAACTGTGGACTGTAAGTTTACCTGCCACGTGTTGTGGGTGGTATTTGTGGGCATTCCAACATGCCAGTTCCATCAATGACTAAATTACTCTCTTATGATCACTGCTAGTGTGTTGTTGTTCACAATTTTCATTAATTCATTAGACTCTGGAATACAGAAAATAACTTCTCCGACAGTATGTATTAAATTGTTGGGGGTTCAACAGGGACCTGTGATGTTAGTCATAGGATTGCAACACATTCAGGATATGTTGAGTGAGAGAATAGTTGTTGGATGTGAGGTTTAGGGCTTACTTTGAAATGTTGGACTTGCCTGTGACGTGACGAATGTCCGTAGAATTCTCAGAAAAGTAGGAGAGGTGTCATTGTTGCCTCGCCGACCATGGGTCTGAGACCTTCGTGAATGCATGAGTCAGTGGCTTGTGGTCTGTGTAGGCGACAAAAACCCTTCCTTCTAATATGTCGTATTGGCAGGTTCAAGGCCAACAGCTCACAGTTGAACGCACTGTATTTGAGTTCTAGTGCACACATGTCAAACTCTGGCCCGTGGGCCAAATTTGGCCCGCGATATAATTATATTTGGCCCGCAAGATCATTTCAAAAATGTATTAGAGGTGGCCCGCCCTGCAGCGAGAGCCGATGCTGTTTTTTTGGTAATGTCACCCCCACCATCCTCCCCCTTCATTGCACATCCTTCCCCATTGTAACATGAGAAATTGTAACACGAGAAGTCTGTCGATGTCATCAGCCGGCAAGCCGGTTGGAAGGCTCCCCGCACAACCAGTCACTTCTCCCACCTGTCGAGCGGTGCGGCGGATGGGCGAGCGCCTGTGATTTCCTGTCGGCGCGACGGACATGGCAGGCTGCGCACGGCCCCTGCTGTTCCGCAAAGGCTGATCGGCAGCGCGCTGGGCCTGAGTGGGTGGGTAAGCAGGGGTGGGCAGAGGGTGTAGGTGAGGAGTAATGGGCAGGGGAAGTTATGGTGGTGCAAGGGGCAGTTAGAGGGAGGGATGAGTAGAAGGAGGTGTGGATAGGGAAGAGGTAAAAGGGCGGGGCAGGGCGCGTAGGGGAGGGGTGATTAGAGGGTGAGAGATGGGTAGAGGGAGGAACAGGTTGAGGGGAGAGGCAGTAGAGGGGCGTGTATAGGATGGGGTGGGTAGAGGCAGAGCGAGTGGAGTGAGGGGTGAGTAGAGGTTGGGTAAAGGACTGGTCAGGTAGAGGGATGGTGGGTCGAGGCCTAGAGCCTGAGGAGTGAGCAGGAAATGCTGAGTCCTGATGCAGGCCAAAATGGACACAGCCTGTGAATGCTGACTACATCTCCACAGGGACCAAATAGGTTTCCCTCAGGTCAAGCAAAGGGTGAACTTGAGCTACCTACTCCTGACCTGTAACATTATCCTCCTAAAGTTATATCCTAAAGTTTAACATTACATATGTTGAAAGAAGAGAAAACATGCAGATGTTGTTGAAAATTTTCAATAAATATTTAGTTCGGCCCTCGACTTAGTCCAAGTTTTTAATTTTGGCCCTCCGAAAATTTGAGTTTGACACCCCTGTTCTAGTGTCTGGAGATGTTTGCTAAAGAACCACATTGGCAACCTTCCAATCCTCTGGAATCTCTCCAGAGTCTATCAATTTCTGGAAGATCATCGCCAATGGATCTACAATCTCCAATGGATCTACAATCTCCAACGGGTGGAGTTGTTCAAGTGAACCGGTACGGACTTGAAGGGCCGACATGGCCTGTTTCCGTGCTGTAAACGGTTATATGGTCATATGGTTATATGTGAGTGCAAATGGATCTCAGAGTATAAGTGCAATTACCAAATGTTGTGCCAAAGGTTTACAAGTCAAACTTCGCACTTTGGTTTATCTCAAGAATGAAACAATTGAACATTAGGGAAGTTGTGGTAATCTGTTTTGAACCATGCTAATGCTACAATTGGAATGCTGCATATCATTCTGGTTGCCAGAGTATAACCTGGCTACAGAGGTGATTGAGACGATCAAAAGAAGATTCACAAGAATAATATCAGAAATATAAGGGTGCATACACAGGAAAGGACAGACTAGGTAACACAAGGAACACAGCAGATGCTAGACTCTGGCCAGATTTTTTTGAACAGATTAGGTGTCCACTGTCTTGATTAAGGAAAGGCTGAGGATGAACAAATAGAAACCACTGGAGCCATGAAGTGGGAGAAGGCAGGAGAGGCTGAGGATAATCACAGATGCAGCATTGGTGGACAGATCCTATTGAAATTAACAGCAGGACCTTGTTTCTGTTCTTTTTATGTTGTGTCCTTTCCCATACATGCTTTCCACATTGACAACCTGGCAAGACGTTGTCAAGTGTCAAGTTGTTGCAGCCAAGGGCCCTTAAAAATGATCGGCAACTCTTTGGAGAGTGGAGCAGGAAGGGCTGGCAATCAGGACCAGTGGTGGGCAAGAGAGGGAGCAGGGCCTGGGGGAGGGGAGGGGGAGAGAGGTGGATGGGAATGAATGGGCTGGGGGGGGGCGGTGGTGAGGGTGCAAGGCTGCAGTTGGTGGCTGGTGGTCCCTTTGAAAGACATCAGATCACTTTGGTCCTTATGCCTCACATAGAAAATGCCTCACATAGCCCCTCAGAGCATTTCTCTGTCTGGCACACAAGGACATAAAATACTAGTTGAAGAAATTGTTTCTTTCTCCCCTCTCCTGTTTCTGCTCCTGCTTGTTGTCAATTATTTCCTGGTGGGACTGGCAATGAGTTTGAATCACCCTGGGCTTTTATTTGGATTAGAAGGCCAAGACATTGATATTTTTGGCTGCTTCATCTTTTGTCATGGAAAGAGTAGTGAAAGAAATGCAAGAACTGTGAATAAAAATCCTGCTGAGGAGGACTTCTAAAACTGAGGTGGTTTATTTCAATTGAAGAGTTTATTTTAAAGTTCTGTACATCTTCAGCTGTGCAAAATACAGGCTGCTGAAGAACTAAACGCTTAATTAAGACAATTTACCCAGTGTTTTTGGGATCCCATGGAGCCAGTAAGTGTTCTAATTATGTAATAAGCCTGGTACAAAGTGAAGTGACAAGACTGCAATTTTGTCTTTACTTACTGTTTAGTTGTATGCAAACAAGCAGCTGCAGCTCTGTTGTATTTACCCAGTGCAGCCTCGCTTCTTTATCAAGCTATAGAGGACATGGCCTTCTGAAAGACTAATCAGGCATGGAGTGAATGGTGTGCTGTCCCAATTATTGGTTGCATAAGCAGACTACCTTCACTGTCAGCACTTCTTCACTTTATCCTCTTTTCTTTCCCATAATATTAAACACTGCTGTCCAGTGTCCCTGAGTTTGGTCAGAAGTTTTGTTGGTATGTTGGTGCTGAACACTGAGCTAATGCCAATGGACCTGGCATTGGTGTTTCTGTGGTTGAGGTGACCTAATGCAGAGTGGAGGGCCTGCGAGATGGCATGTCCTGTTGACGTGTTGTGACAACAGGTGAATAGAAGGGGGTTCAATCCTTCCTGAGATGGAGTTGATTGGCTCTATAACCAACCTCTCAGAGATATAAATGAGAGACAGTAGATATAAATGCCATCAGCCAATAGTTGGTAAGTATGTCACTTTACTCTTCATGGGCATGTGACTGAGACTTTGAAGGTGAAAGTTTGGCAATGTTTCTGTGTATGAGCTTTGAATCCAAATGATCATTTGTGTCCTTAGGAATGTGCCATTGGGTTGTCATTTTTAGCTATGGACTGAAACGGACAACCATATTATGATCATAAGATGGGTCAAACTGTAATATTTTGGATTGAGAGAGGAAGATTGAAAAATCAACTTGTGGTTAGAGGTTAGAATTGAACCATCTTTCCATTGTTGGAGGAATGGATTCAACATCTTAAGGTCATGAAATGAATGGTATAGTGTTCTGGTCATAGAAGGAGAATCATAATCCTTTCCTGTGACTGTGTAGGTTTTTCTTTGAATTCCTCTCATCTTGGTAGTTGGAATATTCTTGTGAGCAGTGAAAATTTGGTGGATAGCAGTAAAAGATGAATAGAAAATTATTCTTCTGGTCATGGTTGAGAAACAATTAAACAGTTTTCTTAAACTTGGAGGAGAAACGATGCAATCTTCTTGTCATTGTGCTGGGTAATCACACATTTTTCTGTTGTGTGAGGTCAGGGGCAATATCATGGATATTTAAATTTTTAAAAAAAGTTTAGACTGACAGCACAGTAACAGGCCATTTTGGCCCATGAGTCTGTGGTGCTAAATTTACACCCCATTAACTTAAACCCCCAGTATAATTTTGGAACAGTGGGAGGAAACTGGAGCCCCTGGAGAACCTACAAATTCCTTACAGACAGCCCAGGAATGTTCTAATGATCTGAAAGTGAAATCAGTGCTTGGTGGGTGAGGGCGGAGAAGGTTGAACTATTTATTTGGGTTAGAATTGTACAATTGTTTCATGATGTGTCTTTGTGATGTCGTTTGCTTTGCAGGAACATCACTTGGGAAAGGAAATCAGGAAGTCTTCCTATGGTTGGGTAGGGGATTCGTTTTGAGGTTGTGAGGTGAAATCATGTGTTACGGGTTTGAAACATTTACATCTCTCCTGGTCAGAGAAGGTAAATGAGCAATATTGGGATGAACCTTCTAGTAGTTGAGGTATTCAGACAATCTACTTGTGCTTTGAATGAGACAACCTTCCTGTGGTTGGACTGGGAAAATGGGCCAAATGTTCTTGTTGTCAGATGGAATTGTAATGCTTTTATGTGGACAGAGTTGGGCAGGGAGTGGGATGGAGGGTATGCAGGAAGGGTGGGGGAAGCTATGTGCAGAGCTATGGAGATGCAATTGGACCAACATTCTTGTGGTCATCTGTGAGAAAATGACGGTATCTTGGTGGGTCGGTACAGGAATCAGATGAGTCTGAGGTCAGTTGGAGGGATGGAGTGGAAAGAACTGAATTTTGACCCAATGGTTGGTAGATTGGTAGAGAAATATGGACAACCTCATCAAGGCTCTTACAGCACCAGCTATCTGAGTTTGAATCTGGTGCTGACCATAAGGAGCTTGTATGTTCTCTCCGTGCCCAAAATAAATTTTCTCCAGGTGCTCCAGTTTCCTCTCATGCTCCAAAACATACAGGCTTGGTAAATTCATTGGGTGTAATTGGGCAGCATGGGTTTTTCAGGCAAGAAGGACCTACTGCCTTCCTATATTTGTAAAATTGGAAAAAACAAGTGAAACTGGACACACTATTTATGCTCCTAGCAGAGAAACCTTTGTGGATCCTTATAATTGAAGGCCGATATCATAGAGAATGATATGGTTGGATAGGAACATTGGTCAATTTTCTAGCAGTTGTAGGATTGAATTAGTATTCTTGTGGCAGGGTGTAGAATTGGACAATCTTGTGATCGAATGGGGAAGTTGGAAAAGCCACCCTTCTTTCAGGTGGGGTTTGGACTCACCAGTCACCCTGGCAAGGATGAGAGGTGGTAAGTCTTCCTGTGGTCTTTGAGGGAATTGGAGCAATGCTGTTTTGGTCTGGAGAAATCAGGCCACCTTCTTGCAGTTCAGGCTTGAATTGAATGCTCTTCTTGCAGTCATTTTTCTCATGGATGAGGGAGGGTAGTTGTTCTGCTAACTTGCAGAGTTCCCAGGACCAGATGGAGATGAGGATATGGGTTGTTTTGGGGTAAGTTCAAAGACCCAGTCTACTAGCAATGGTGAACGTAGACTGGGAGATTTAAATAGTCCTTTTGCAGTGGGAGGTGGAATTAGGATGGTCTTTTTGTGGTTGTGCTGGGTCAGGTGGTGTCCAACAATTATCTTGTGGTTAAAGGATTAATTTGAGAATCTTCTTTTTAACTTTTATTTCCATATTCAGTTATAACATGTGAACATCCAAACAAAATGCATAGATCACATAACAGTTGCATATAGCGCATCAATCTATCCTATTCAAGTTCTGTTCATAGAAACATCACAGATTTAGACATACAATTAACTTCATTCTAACCAATATGCAGTCACCTACATATTTAATCATACACTTCTTCATAAGATCATTGTGACATTTTTGAGATTAAAGAGGAGCAGGTCAGAGTAAATCTTATTGAAATTATCACTGAGTCATCACTATATATGCACTTGTATACAATCACAATCTCATCTGGGTACATTATTCCAATTACATGTAGAGTGCACCAGTCGAACTCCTCCCCACCACTGAGATTACAGAGAGATTATATCCTTAATCTCTGTAACTGAAAACATCAGTCCTTTGATGGAGTTTAGCTGTTATGCTTTACAATAAATATACACTTTTTAAATCTTCCCCTCCATTGTTGGACAGTTGGTGGTTTTACATTTCTCCGTAATAATGTAATCATCTTCTTTGCGATCCACAGCAACACCCCAAGTGAACATAGCTGGTTTTTGATATTTATAACCTCTGGAGTCACCCCCAATGTAAAATATGCTGGCTCTAAAGGTAGGTCTACTCCCATGATTTGCTTAATTTCCACCTGAATCTCTCCAATATTGATGCAGTACGGGACAGTTCCAAATAATATGGGTACGATCACCAATCTTTCTGCCTTCTCTCCAGCATAATTCTGAGGTCCTACTGTATCTCGTCAAAATCTAAGGAGTCTTAAATACTCTCATATTAATTTTGCATTCAAATTCCCTCCAGGTAGGGGTACTTGTTAACTTGTGACTATCAAGGCATGTCTTTTCCCACATTTCATCTGTAATACAAATATTCATTTTTAATTCCAATTTCTGTTTTATTTCCATAGTGTTTCCTGTTACATTATCTTGAAGCCATCTGTATAAGTGAGCTATCAGGTTCTTCTTTATCACTCCCTCCATAGTCTGCATGAAACTTTTTTCTAGCATCGATGGTATTTTACATATCTGCTCCCAATCTGCATGTGTCCGTAGGCGTAGGTGTATAGTGATTCTTTGGTTAAGGGGGGGGCAGAGGAGTTGATTTGCCCAAAATTATACACAGATAAAAAGTCTTATCAATTGACAATACAAAGTTAGCACAAATAACACAACATGCAACTTAAAAAGAAATATTGTTTTCTGCTTTTTCTTAGCAGCAAATATATCAATTATTTGGTGAACATTTTTGCCAACAGACATGTTGCACGATGGCTCCCCTTGCCACAGGTGCCAACTGCGTGATCATTCATGCCTCTGGAGCGAGTTCTCAGCAAGGTATCCAGACCAGAAAAATCTCCATCAGGCAGGCCTGGTGCCAGACTATTTTGTGCCCTAGTCAAGGTCAATTATTTGCATCCTCTCCCACAGAAAATTGCCACTTCGATTTTTAAAAACAATGTTTTGTAGAAAAAATGAAAAGCATAAAACTTGAAACTGCTAGATTTACTTTAAATTGCAAGAATAGGTATAAGGGCAAAGGCAACATAATGTACTTTTTAAGCTTTCTTGGTGTTACCAACCCACCATGTTAGGACAATATTTTGTCAGACAGAGAAACAAACAAAAAACAGTCAAACTGCTCATTAAGTGTTTTTGTAATCAGTGCTAAATGCATATGATTTATGTATGGGTCAGTAATTTTGCTTCCACCCTCTGATCAATAGATTATATAATATTGGTAGTAATATTTTGATATTATTCAATAAAACAGGAATCACAAAAGTTCTAGGATTAGAATTACAACCAAATGTATTAACAGCTATTTTTGGAATCATGCCAGCAGGGACTGTCTCCACACAGCGAATAATTGGCTTTTCAACATTATTGGCTAGAAAAGTCATATTACTTAAATGGAAGGATCCTAACCCACCTACTCTACTTCAATGGCTCTCTACTATCATGTCATGTTTAACTTTGGAGAAAATTAGGAGTAGGACATTTGATATATCTTTTAAATTTGGAAAAGTTTGGTGACTGTCTATTCAATATTTCCATATAGTTTAAGAATCATAATTTTAAATTGAACTTGGGTGTGGTGATTTCAGAAAGAAGCTGATCAGACTGGTGTAAGAACAGCATGACATCAATTATAAATGGAAGATATGGACTGGTTCAGTATAATTTTTACACCAATTACATCTTACCCAACAAAAGTTATACAGATCAAAGGCCAAAATTTCAGAGATGTGTTTCAGATGTGGGATTGAGACAGGAACTTTTCTATTTGCCACATGGTTGTCTGTGAATATGAGGCCATTTTGGCAAGAAATTGCAGAAAAATTAACCAGGATAACAGGAACGGCCCTCACGGGCGACCCAGAGCTATATTTACAAGGTAATTTCATGGAAATAAATGACAAATTGACCAAATCTCATTTATAAAAACAGCACTGGCGGTAGCAAAAAATTGTATCATGCTCACTTGGAAGTCCACTTCCTCTACTTATAGCACAATGGACTGCGAAAATGAACAGCTGGATACCTATGGAAAAAAAATCACATACAACTTAAAGAATAAATATGACACTTTTGTAAAGGTCTGGCAGCCATATCTGGACCACATAGGGGCCCAAATACAGTAATAAAATGGAACAGAAAGATATAAAAGTAAATATTATATATACAAAAATATAGTTTCCCCAACTGTACTCTATATACTTAAAATATATGTAAGCTCTGACGATGAATGCATCTGTATGTAAGGGAGGGAGGGAAGGACTGTTTTATTATTGTTGTGTTCGCGATAAAAAGTTCAATATATATTTTATATTTAAAATGTTACTATGTATAATTTTTGAAAAAAAAACAAAATAAAATATTCCAAACAAATTATAATCTTACACTGGATTCTCTCCTAGTTCCTTATGGTAAATTTGATTTTAACCAGGAAACCCTTTGTTTTCCTACTTTAAGAATGGACTGCCCAGTCCCTCTTCCTTCTATTTTTTAAAGATTATTTAGAGGGGATTTTACAATAAAAATTAATTTTTTTTGCTCTCTTTTTTCTTTTGGTTTTATAAGAGGAGAATATATTTATAGTTAATATTTATTGTTTAAATACTAATATGTTATTTTTCTTTCACACTTGTAATTACATGAATGTAATGTAATTCTCTTGACACAAGAGAAACTTGTCCGTGAACTACTCTTTGCAGACGATGCCGCTTTAGTTGCCCATTCAGAGCCAGCTCTTCAGCGCTTGACGTCCTGCTTTGCGGAAACTGCCAAAATGTTTGGCCTGGAAGTCAGCCTGAAGAAAACTGAGGTCCTCCATCAGCCAGCTCCCCACCATGACTACCAGCCCCCCCACATCTCCATCGGGCACACAAAACTCAAAACGGTCAACCAGTTTACCTATCTCGGCTGCACCATTTCATCAGATGCAAGGATTGACAATGAGATAGACAACAGACTCGCCAAGGCAAATAGCGCCTTTGGAAGACTACACAAAAAAGTCTGGAAAAACAACCAACTGAAAAACCTCACAAAGATAAGCGTATACAGAGCCGTTGTCCTACCCACACTCCTGTTCGGATCATAATCATGGGTCCTCTACCGGCACCACCTACGGCTCCTAGAACGCTTCCACCAGCGTTGTCTCCGCTCCATCCTCAACATCCATTGGAGCGCTTTCATCCCTAACGTCGAAGTACTCGAGATGGCAGAGGTCGACAGCATCGAGTCCACGCTGCTGAAGATCCAGCTGCGCTGGATGGGTCACGTCTCCAGAATGGAGGACCATCGCCTTCCCAAGATCGTGTTATATGGCGAGCTCTCCACTGGCCACCGTGACAGAGGTGCACCAAAGAAAAGGTACAAAGACTGCCTAAAGAAATCTCTTGGTGCCTGCCACATTGACCACCGCCAGTGGGCTGATAACGCCTCAAACCGTGCATCTTGGCGCCTCACAGTTTGGCGGGCAGCAACCTCCTTTGAAGAAGACTGCAGAGCCCACCTCACTGACAAAAGGCAAAGGAGGAAAAACCCAACACCCAACCCCAACCAACCAATTTTCCCCTGCAACCGCTGCAACCGTGTCTGCCTGTCACGCATCGGACTTGTCAGCCACAAACGAGCCTGCAGCTGACGTGGACTTTTTACCCCCTCCATAAATCTTCGTCCGCGAAGCCAAGCCAAAGAGAAAAGAAGAACTCAATAAACAGATTGGAGAATAAAAACAAGAATCAATGTAAGTGTGCAATATTTTGTTCCTTAATTTAGTTTGACATTGGTTATAAATAAAATATTACTACCAATATTGAAAAGTCTCTCCCTCTCTGTTCTGGCCTCTTCTGTGCCCCACCCCCCTTACCCCCAACTCTGTCTTGCATCACTTTTTCTGCAGAGAAGACAACACTCCTATTGACTAAGATGGCCACCCCTCTCCTTTTCCCGTAGGAGCACTAAATACCTGGCCCACTCACTCTCTCTTGAGCTTTTTATGCTCAACGTCCACCAGATGGATTTTCGATATCATTGCCAGCCCACATCCAAGACTTATAAGTTGGCTTTGAATTTTTCTCCTCTTTATTGGGTGATTTAGTCCATGAAAATTATAGCTTATTATCTTTAAATGAATCATTATCCAACTTAGTGTATTCTAAAATTAACTCTATGTGCCATTTATGTTTCTTGTTTTAGTTGGCCTGTATATGACTCCGATACCTCAGACAAAATTTGTAGGACCATGTTGCTGTGATATTGCTCCATCTATAAGAAAATACTTGCAAAACAAGCTAATGTAAGAAAAAAAGAAAAAAAGGGTTTCCTACCTAACCCACCCAACTGGACACCCTGAGAAAATTGGTGAGCCAGCTCCTTGTACAGAGAAGAGCTGTAACTAGATTTCTCCTGGATGAACCCATTTTTTGTGTGGTTGCAACTAAATGAAGTTTCTCAAAATCCCTCTTTGTGAATCCTAACAGTTATAAAGAAAGTATCAGGTATAATCCCCTTCTCTGAGAAAACCCTCTCCAGTCCCTCTCTTAGATATTGCTTATTAGTAAAATACAGAAATAAAATACATAACCAGCTTCAATATGTATTGTTAAACATGGCATTGCCAACTTTCTGCTCAATAATGACAATAGCCTTTTATTTCATATTCCATTTGACCCTCATTTTTGTATTTGTTTCAAACCTGTCTATAGTTCTTCTGTGGTGCCAAGAAAAACACAAAGACCTTCCTCTAACAGAGTTGATGGTCCTCTCTGCCCCTAGTTCCTCTACTGACAACTGACTAGTGATCCTGTAGCAGTTCTCTATTCAGCTTCTCTCTGGGATCCGTTCCGATGAAGATCTCTATCTTCTCCAGTGTGGGCGCTGCCTCAGTCAGTGTCTTGAAAGACTTGACTCCAGAGTCTAGAAAAGTTCTGATCTGCGCTGGGAATGGAAACTTGGTTTTGATGTTTTTCTCCTGCAGTTGTTTAATCACCTGTTGTACCTCCTTGCACTTTCTCTGAATTTCTGGAGAGTAGTCTTGGTCAAAATACACTCTGTCCCCTTCATATGTTACCTGCCGCTGTTTCCAAGCCTGCTGCAACATGCCATTTTCCGTGTAATAGTCTAAAAATCTGACTACAATAGATCATGGTGGGGCTTGCTCCACTCTTGGTTTGTCAGCAAGGGACTGATGTGCTTTCTCTATACCAATATTTAGGTCTTCTCGAGTTTGAGTGATTTCCTTAACATACCATCTTGTCATTTTTTTTCCCTCTGCAACCCCGTAAATCCGCAGGTTCTTCTACCTCACCCTATTTTCCAGGTCTGAACATTTCTCCGCCAGCTTTGACTCTCTGTCACATAACCCTCTCATGTCACATTCCTCTGCCTCCTGTTGAGATTACTCTGTCCTCCATTTCCTCCATCTTTTCACTTTGAGCACTTAAATCTTTCATATTATCCTCCACCCTGGCCAGCTTCTGTTTATTATCTCCTGAGGCCACTTGGAGTTCTCTTCTCAGTTAATTCCTCCTTCTCAGACTCACCGCCGTCACTTGGGGGACAGTGGGCTGCCTTCTCTGTCCATCCCCTCCCCTTTCCTCCACGTTCATTAGCCCTACATCAATTCATCACGCACAATTAATCATTAATTTGATACATGGCTGGTTTAAAGAGTTTCTTGATGAGCAAATTGACCATCCAGCTGCTGCTTTCATCGTGTAACCGGAAGTTCATTTGGAGAATCTTCTTTGCAGAAACTCGATGGGTCAAGCAACATGAGTTGGAAGTAAAGAATGATCAATGTTTTGAGCCAAAGCCCTTTATTGAGACTGGAAAAGTGTAGGGAAACTCACTGTAAAGGGACGGAGCGAGGGACAAGGGTTTCAGGAGGGGTTGGTGGAAGTGAAGCAGAGGCAGTAGATTGACAGATGCCAGACGAAAGGCTAGGGAGGCAAGAAAAGCAAAGGCATCAACTAGAGGAATGGTGGAGTGGGTCTTCGTGGCCGACTTCATGCTTACAGCACCTTATGTGCTTTTATGGTCAAGTAGTTGCGAGATTAGCTATGTGCAAGTGACATGGGCCCTCTTGACTAACATTATTGATAACCTACTATCTATGTTATTATATGGCGAGCTCTCCACTGGCCACCGTGACAGAGGTGCACCAAAGAAAAGGTACAAGGACTGCCTAAAGAAATCTCTTGGTGCCTGCCACATTGACCACCGCCAGTGGGCTGATAACGCCTCAAACCGTGCATCTTGGCGCCTCACAGTTTGGCGGGCAGCAGCCTCCTTTGAAGAAGACCGCAGAGCCCACCTCACTGACAAAAGGCAAAGGAGGAAAAACCCAACACCCAACCCCAACCAACCAATTTTCCCTTGCAACCGCTGCAATCGTGTCTGCCTGTCCCGCATCGGACTGGTCAGCCACAAACGAGCCTGCAGCTGACGTGGACTTTTTTACCCCCTCCATAAATCTTCGTCCGCGAAGCCAAGCCAAAGAAGAAGATGTTATCAAATTATGCATTTCCACTTTCTGGATGCTTTTGCTTTGTAGAGGTATTGAAATGACTCAATCACTGTTATTTCTTTGGTTGTATTTTTTTTGAATTTGAAGGATTCTCCATGAAGAAAATTCAACTTATTTTGAATAAAAATCTTATTCTAAAAAATACTTCAGTAATGTAAACAGTGTTTTGTAAATGAAAGAATGCTGCCTTTCACAACTTCAGGATTGTCCAAGGACAGCCAAGGATGAAAAGCATTATCCCTTTTGATAATGTAGGAAACAGATGTACATAACAAGGTTTGGGCTACATGGTGACTCTCCAACATCTCAGTGACAGGGAGTGATTAGCAGCAGATGCTAGCCTTGCCAACAATGCCTGTAAATGAACAAACCTGAGTTGTTAAATTAAAAAGTTCTGGAATTGTGCTTATCATGTTGCGGGGACTGTGTGGATTCCGGAATCTCCAACAGGGTAATTAGCAGCATGAGAACAACTTTTCACATGAAGCAGAGTGACTTCAAAAGGAGCCATAACTGCTGACCTGGTGCTGTTCTATGAAATATTTCTATTGTAAAGGTTTCAAGGAATCTTTTGAGTTACACATGTGCTTGTCAGAGTGTGGGAGATTCAGGTAACACTTCTGCAAGTGAATTATGACTCTTGACCATGTGTATGAAAGTATACCAAGGAAAACTCAGAGACTGCAAAACATGGTGTGGTGCATTTTGCCTTATATCTCATCCTCATTTTCCAAAGTTCTGATAGTTTACTCATGAATAAGTGGACATTGCTTGAGTCCCTCTGAATAATTTATGGTGAGCAGAAACTAATATTTTCTTCAGGTTGGAAGATCTGCTTCAAATCCCACAATGTGCCAGGGCCCGGGAGTTTCACTGTGGTGAGATTGTGGCATACAGTATGTCCAACGTAGTAATTCCTTCACACATACAAGAAATCCAAAACATTTTTCTGAAGTCAATGTCATTTGAATTTTCAAGTTGGACTCCTCATCCATCACAGGGGAAGCCATCTGCGAATAGGGGGAATTTCTTTGAGATGTTATATTGTGTACTGTGGTCACAGTCTTTGTGTCATTGTTGAAACATTTAAGTTTAAAAATAAATGCAATTTTAGCCAATGCAGCCAATGGCCAATTCAACTATAAGAGTGGGCATATGGATGTGGGTTGCTGTTCCATATTATATCATTATATCAAAGCCCCTTTGCCTTTATAAATGTTGATACCTTCAGTCAAGGCAGAGTAACCATCTTCAGGCATCTCCTGTATTGTCACCATTGTTTCTTCCATGCATATGTTGTCCATGTCAGGCTCAGATCAGATGATTTATTGTAGCTGATGAAGTGCAAGAGAAATTGATAGGAGAGCCAGGAGCTGGTGAAGCCATTTCTGCTTCCATTTGCTGGAATTGAGCATGTGGCCAACTGAACACGAGGGCAAAATCTTGGACCTGAGGCACACATTGACAACTCAGTGTAAATTATGATAACTCAAATGTTTCTTGTGCTGCATGGAATATATTGCAATATTGTAATTATACTCTATAGGGAACATTTTTATGAATATGTTGTTCCAGTGGTTTCTCAATCTTATATCATGAATTCCATCCCTGAATCCAAAACTTTTTTAACAGTGTCACTTAAATCAAAATTGACATTCAGAGTTGAATTCTTCGCATTAGAGATGGCAGGGTGTGGATTTGAACTGAGGGCAGCGGGATACTTCAGTGTGCTTGATATTGTGGTGGCAGGGGAAATGGGATGTGAGCTCCATTAATACTATGGTTCAATTACTGGTATCTAGTTGATATTAGGAATTTCAGTGCAGGAGGAGACAATTAAACCTGTTGTGGAAGTGCTAACTCCAGTGCCCTCGACTCGGCTTCACCCGTCATTACTCTCCCTTATTCCAGTAAGTCTATTCAGGATAATATCTTCTTGTCTCATTTTCTGCATTTTAAATATTGATCTTAAATTTATGTTTGCGATATTAATACTCCTGCCAGTGGAAATAATCTTCTCGTAATTATACTCTCATATCCTTTCAAAGCTGAAACTCTTCTATTAGATCCGTATTGTCCTTCCCTGATCTGATAAATAGCTCGGAATAGCTTCGGAAAATAAGTTTTATGCTGATGAAAGACTTTTATTGTAATAATTTGTTATAATCCCCTTTTAACCCATATTCTGTCATCTCCATAGTTTTATTGTGTTTCTTGGAATGAGCAAGCAAAACTGCATCCAGCTCTTGTAGATTATTTTATAACCAGTGATTTGAAATAATTGACATTACCTTGCTCTTTTTAAATTCAATATCCCTATATATAGAATGCAGTAGCTCTTGTTTCTGGTTTTTTTTTCAAGATGTTTTTTCCCTGCCAATAAGGATCTGTATGTAGGTACTGTTCTCTATAAAGTCATAATGTGTTCTGGATGTTTAGGATCACTCCAAGGAATAGGTTTAAGTTTCTGGTGGGGAGGATTAATTGATTGTTCACCAAGAGAAATTCAGATAAGAAATGACAACGTGACTCTTGTTAGACAATGCTGGTGTGGATATCCAACAAAGAGAGGTTCTGTTACATTGGCATTATTACTGAGATACCCAGTTAATAGGGTTACAGATCAGTAGGGAACATGCATTTTGCAACCAGCACACAAAGGAAATTAATGTGCACACCAAAGGTCAGTTACCTAAAATTATGTAGTAATTAATTATTATAGTAGTTCAAAGTAGAGAATAAAATCTTAACTAAATACATTACTTCATAGAATACAGTTTTATTAGCTAGGCTGTGCCAAAATGATCTTGAAACGATTTCAAATTTACATTTGCAACAGCATTCAGTGCGCACATACTTGCGTTGCATGAAAAAAAATTTGCACAGCTTAAGATTTTTGTGCACACTGATGACTAAAAATGAGAGGGAACATTGGCAGTGCTTCTACAGTTCCAAAACTGCGAGAAGGATCTGCATCAGAGAACAGAGAGGTTGTTACTATAGGATGTGGCTTCAAGAATGTAGGTGAAAAACTTCATAGATCAGAAGCAAAATCTTTGCATTCAGTGGGTGGTGGTGGCTTTTTTACAACTCACAGCCTTAATGTATTTAAAATGCAGCTGGATGATCACTTGATAGGGATTAACCTGAGGGCTAGACCTGGAAATGGAAAGTAGAATTAGTTGTTACAGCTCTGTCAACCAGCAAGGGCTCAACAGGCTGAAAGGCCTCACTTCCTCTGTGCTGTAAGTTTCTATGTTCCTTATCTTATCCATAATATAACAATGCAAGTCAGAGTTCAGGGTAAAAATAGGTGAGTGCAAAGATCCTCAGGCCAAAATTTCTACGGATGACAAATAGAATATTTATAGAATATAAAGCACAGTACAGCTCCTTTGTCCCATGATATTGTGGCAACCTATGTAAACCTTCTCCACAACAATCTAATTGTTCCCTACTCACACTCATAACCTATTTTTCTTACATCTATGTACCAATCTAAAAGTCTTTTAAATTTCCCCATTGTACCAGTGTTCAACACCACCCCTGGGTACCCACCACTCTCTATGTGAAAACACTTACCTCTGACATCTCCCCTTAACTTTTCTCTTCTCACTTTATCCTGATGTCCTCTGATATTGGCCTCAACATCCTGGTAAATCTCCTCTGCAACCCCTCTAAAGGATCTACATCTTCCCTGTAGTGAGTCCATCAGAACTGAACACAATATTGTTTGGTCTCACCAAGTTTTATAGAGCTTCAACATTACCTCATGTTGAACTCAATCTCCAAACTAATGAAGGCTAGCGCACCATACACCTTCTTAATCACCCTTTCAACTTGTGTGGCAACTTTGAAGGATTTATGGACCTGGACCCCCAAATCCCTCTCTTCCTTTTGACTCTTAAGAATCCTACTGCTAACCTTCAAGTTTGACCTTTCAAAGCACATCACTTTAAATGTATCCAGATTGAACTCTTCCACTTCATCTCCAACTTTTGCAACAGCTTCAAAACTCTCCACTTCTTGAGCCAAATCATTTATAAAAATCACAAAGAGCAGAGGTCCCAGCACAGATCCCTATGGAATGCCACTAGTCATCGACCAGGCAGAATACATACCATTTACTACCATACTCTGCCTTCAACAGGCAAGTCAATTCAGAATCAGAGCAGGAAAAGTTCAATGGATCCCTTACCTCATGATTTTTTGGATGACTCAACCCTGGGCGTCTTTGTCAAACAAATGGTTTTCTTTTGGGAAAATTTTGGTGAAATGTTCACTTGCCTTCAGCCTCGTGTGGTTTTGCTGTGATTTATCACAGACTAGTTTGGACAGAAAATGGGTTCTGAAACATAGTCATTGGAATGACTCCTTGTCCTGTGTTTATTTATTTATTTGGACATACAGCATGGTAACAGGCTCTTCTCGGAATCCAACCTGTGTTGCCCAAATATACCAATTCACCTGCACACCCTGTATGTTTTTAGAGGGTAGAAAGAAATCAGAGCACCTGAAGAAAATCCACGTTGTCATAGGGATAACATGGGGACATGGGGAAATCTCCTTACAGATAGTGCCAGATTCGAACCCGGTCACTGGTGCTGTAATAGCATTGTGTGAACCGTTAGACTAGCTGTGCCACCCTAATGGGATGGAACATCTCTAATACTGATGTCAAAATCTTGCTACTCTGCTTCTTTGAAATTTCAGGCCTGTTTGTAAATTTTGACACCGAATGCCCCAAAGTCTGTAAGTGTTGTCTTCAGGAAAGTATTTAGGATCTGCAGAGCTGTCATAACCTCATATGGGACATCCCTACCTGAAGGTAATTGAAATGCACAATTGTGCCATAACTTGCAGAAGCTATGCACCTCAACAATTCACTTAACACGGGATCCAAGGCAGGTTAATACTTTTTAAACACATCCAAAAGCACATTAATCTTGCAGAGCTCTCTCCCAGTTAGAGTTATCTATCTTCCTCTCACAATTTTCTGTTGTCATCACCTTCCCATAGTTTTCATTTACTGAGAAGCATGTTGCATTCTGTAAACATTCAAGTGTTATATAACAGTACTGGGTGAAGCATCTGGCACAACCCATTATCAGTGAACTCAGGCCTGCAAAGGATTTCACAGCTCCATTCCATTTATTTTCATTTGAAAGCAAAGTGATTTCACAAGAAGACATAACATCTGCTGCATCTGTGCTGTCTTTCTATACTTCAGTAGTTGTGATAGGTTTATATGTCCAGTGTTTAACTCTTAGCTGTCATGCTTCTGACTGCCTCCACCAGAACAGGTTCAATCATACCCTGACCATGTGCAGTCGTTCATCATTGGACAAAGGATAGTTATTTCACAGTCTTGATCTCTTTCTTACCTTCTACTTACTAAAATCTTTCCAGTGACCGCAGAAGAATAAGATGGGAGGCAAAATAACTTTCAATTTGAACAGCAGTTCCTATGCATGGATATATCAGGGGGAACTGGATGGAAGTTCCGTCTTCTGCCTCCTTCTCATGTCATTGCAGGTGTATCAACTCACAACTTGGCTGCTGACAACAGCAGTGTCTTATCAAGATTCCTTTTGTTGTCATGTAATAAATACACAAATTCTGTTAACTTTGCTTGCTGTAAAGGCACGCAAAGAGGGCCCACTAGCTTAGACCAGCGGCCCAATCATTAAAAGGCAAAAGAGAGTTCATTCAGACATTGAATGTTTGAGGATTTGCTTCCTGCATTCTCGTAGCCCCTGCAGCTGCATGGCCTCTTGTCCGATCCACCAGTAAACTTGAGCTCCCAGATCTGAACCTTTGATATGATCAGGAATTTTTCATGGAGTGCGATGTTAGGATTAGACTGACTTTGTAGAAATGTGCTTCATAACAAAAGGGTGAGTAAATGAAACTATTTTTGATGAGAAGTAGGAAAATATTGAATTGGAAATGTCATATGGGCCCAGGACCTCATGGAAACAGACTATTGAGTCCATGTCCATGACAGGATTTATGGTCCTTTGTCCTCCCTTCTCAGCATAGCCCTCCATTTCCTTCACCCTGACTACATGCTTCGACCACTCACTTTGGTAATGGGCTTCACATTCTCACCACACTTTCCCTGTGGAAATTGCAGGTGACCTTGGATGTGTGATTTCTGGTTAGATTCTACACCAGAAATGAAAACATTTTCTCTGATTTTGCTCCTAATATTTAAAGAGCTCTGATAGGTCATTCCGCACCCTTCTGCTATCAATGTAAAAGAGACTAAGTCTGTCTATTGTTTTCCAATATGTGGGTCTTGGAACTTCTGACATCATCCACGTAAATCTTCTCTGCACCTTCTCTCATGCTTCTTATTCTTCTTTGTAACATGGTGACCTGTATTGTAAGCAGTATAATAAAAGTAGAGTGTATCCAAAATTTGGTATTGGTTTAGCCACCTATCTATTCTAACCTGCTGGATGTAATCCCAGTGTTTGGCTTGTTTTCTTTATGGTCTTCTCATCTTTGATGAACTTGATTGCTGTATTTCAACTCCAAGATCCATCTGTTCCTTTAGCCTTCCTAGACTTATCTAGCCTTCCAAATAACAAGCAACCTCTCTATTCTTTCTTTTTATATAGACAGCTTCTTTTGTTTCCTTATATCAGAACTTGCATAAGTTACTGCAAGTCCTCCCAACAATTCACCTGGTCTTACAGCTTAACGTGGAGATACTTTTGTATCTCATGACACAGTAAAGTATTAACCATATGCATCAATTACTAGGGGTCTTTTTGGCTTTTCAGGCCCTTTGTGATCCAAGAATTTCTCCCTTGTGGCTTTCTACAATTATACGAAGAAAGCCTCTACTTCCTCAGGAGTTTACGGAGGATCTAGTGGAGTTCAAGTGAACCAGTACGGACTTGAAGGGCCGACATGGCCTGTTTCCGTGCTGTAAATGGTTATATGGTTAAAACATGCTACCTCACATTTAATTGTGTTACAATTCATTTGCTAAATTTTGCCAATTCTGCAAGTCCTCCTGTCATTTGCTGCAGTCATTGTTGGTTTCAATTTTCACATTGCCTCTGTCTCCCCCCTCTTTTCCAGTTTGGTACCAGCTGCAAATTTGGAAGTTGCAATGTTGATTGGAAAGGTAGCTATACATTAAAATTCTGGCGGGGTGATGGAGAGGCACAAAATGAAGTAGATAGCAGCCTGCAACTCCATACATCATTGATGTTGAGGCTGACGTTCTGATCGGTGAAGTGGATGATGACAGCAGTATTTCCTGCCTGCAGGGAGCTGGCTGATAATCTGTACACCATATACAGTAAAAGCATCTGAATGTCCCAGTCCAGCTCTTGATCTTGGCAGGATGTATTTTGATTGATGAAGTTGGCTTTTACTTGCCACCATTCAGTAGCTTGGCTGGTGAATTCCTGTCAGCCTTGAGAGGTACAGCTCTCTCTCTGATAGATTTGGATTTTCTTGATGTTGGATATGTCTCTCTATAAATGCATGTTCTCTTTAATAATATGGAGATGGTATCACAGTGAATCCCTTTGCTCTGCGAATACCAAAGTTTTATTTTAAATCAATTGGTTTATTACTTCTGATAAATGGGAATGAAGCAGCAATCTACAACCAGGGGTTTAGTGTGAACAAATTAACTTCTATGGTACGCAGAGATCTTGGCAGGATGTTGGTGCCATCATCTCACTGACTTCTGCTATATTGTTCATGTCAGCACCTTTTCTACATCTCTAATACACAGCTACTCTCACTCTCAGCTAACATTTCCCTACATCCACAGGGCTTTCATGGATCTTTAGAAATTTTCCTCCGTGCATCATTTTTTGGATATGCTGATTCCTTATCTAGCTAGTATGATATGATATATAATACCAAGCTTGTATGATGACCTTGAGATGCATCTCTGATTTACTAATCATTTTTTATTTATTTTTGGTGTTGTTTTATCATTTCAGGCCTTGCCAGAATCACTTGTTGAGAAGTCTTGTAACTCTGTCTTCTCTCAGATTTTATTCAGCTTCATTGGCGTCTCGTGTCTTTAGCAGTGAATTTTCAGATCTAATCTCCAATCTAGTGCAGTAGTCGAGATACTGCTTCTAGTAACATTTCTTTTCCTGGTTTGTATATCTCTGCAAAATGATAACGCTGAAGCCTTATGAGTAACCTTTGAACATCTTGCTGGCATCTACATCAGCTATTTTTGTAGAGATTGGATGGCGCAGCATTTAGAATTGCAGCCTCACAGCTGCAGCGACACATGTTGCATGTTGATCTCTGTTGCTGTCTCTGTCAAGCTTGCATCTTCTCTTTGTGGCTGCTTGGGTTTCCTCCTTTTAACCTTGTTTTCTTCCCTCCTAAATGGAATAATGTGACTGGTGATATTGTCCTGAGAGTTGCAGAAACTCGATGGGCTGAATGGCTTCCTTCTGCATTGCACGGAAATATGAGAGAAGTTGCTTCAAATGATTGTGCTCAACAACCATCAACAAAATCTCAGGAGACTGCTCTGGAGTTCCTCAGATCCATACAAGACTGGAGTTTCTCAGATCCATACAAGACTGGAGTTCCTCAGATCCATACAAGACTGGAGTTCCTCAGATCCATACAAGACTGGAGTTCCTCAGATCCATACAAGACTGGAGTTCCTCAGATCCATACAAGACTGGAGTTCCTCAGATCCATACAAGACTGGAGTTCCTCAGATCCATACAAGACTGGAGTTCCTCAGATCCATACAAGACTGGAGTTCCTCAGATCCATACAAGACTGGAGTTCCTCAGATCCATACAAGACTGGGAATACTTCTCTGCTGGCGAATCTCATTTGTGCTCCTGCAAATATGTTCAGTTTGCTATTGTTAGAATAGAAGCATTAAACTTGCAACAGGTCATGTTTTATCCATGTTGAATCATGACAGGTTTGTTTCAGTGTCACTTTTCCTGTAGTTTCTTGAAACTTGCATCGTGGTATTGCAACTGTTGTATTCCGCATTTTCTTTCATTGGTGTCATGTGTGCCATTTGTCCTGATGTGTGAGGAATGCAAGAATTTCTGCATTATTTCTTTCTTATCTTTTGCTGCTTCCATATTAACCACTGCCATGACTATTTTTGGAATTGGCTCCTCCCCACCCCATACCCCCCCCCTCCAAAACATTGTGTGAGTATACCATCTATTCTTTAGGACCATCAAACATTACAGCAAGAAACAAGCCCCTTCAGCCCTTCTAATCTGTGACAAAACATTTTTTGTCTAGTCCCATTGATCTGCACCCAATCCATAGCCCTTCATACTTCTCCCATCCATGTACCTGTCCAAATTCTTTTTAAACATTAAAATTGAGCCCACTTCAGCTGGAAGCTCATTCCACATTCTCACCACTCTCTGTGTGAAGAAGTTCCTCCTAAACTTTACCCTTTCACTCTTAACCAATGTCCTCTGGTTTGTATCTCACCTACCCTCAGTAGAAAAGCCTATCTACATTTACTCTGTCTATCCCCCACCCCCAATAAATCTGATACCTCTGCCAAACCTCCCCTCATTCCTCTATGCTCCAGGGAATAAAGTCCTAACTTGTTTAATCTTTCCCTGTAACTCGGTTCCTGAAGTCTACGCAACATCCTAGTAAATCTTCTCTGCTCTCTTTCTATCTTATTAATATCTTTCCTGTAGTTAGGTGACCACAACTGCACACAACACTCCATATTTGGCCTCACCAATGTCTTATACAATTTTACTATAACATTCCAACTCCTATACTTAATACTTTGATTGATGAAGGCCAATACGCCGAAAGCTTTCTTCACAACCCTGTCTACCTGTGACACAACTTTCAAGGAAATATCTATCTGCAGATTTACTAATCCATTTTACTACATTATCATCCAGATCATTGAATAGATGATAAACAACAATGTTCCCAGTACCGATCCTTGAGCACACAACTAGTCACAGATTTCCAGTCTGAGAAACCATCATCCACCACTAGTCTCCGGCTTCTCCTGTCCAGCCATTGTCGAATCCAGTTCATTACCTCACCATGAATACCTAGTTCTGTGGTTCTCAAACTTTTTCTTTTCACCCACATACCACATTAAGAAATCCCTTACTAATCACAGAGCACCTTTGGCATAGGGAATACTTAAAGTAGTATGTGAGTGGAAAGAAAAAAGATTGAGGACCACTGACCTAGTGTCTGAACCTTCTTGAATAGCCTCTCATGTGGGACCTTGTCAAAGGCCTTACTAAAGTCCATGCAGACAATGTCATCAGGCTTTCCTGGTTACCTCCTTGAAAAACTCTATTAAATTGGTTAAACACAATCTACCATGCACAAAACCATGTTCACTCTCCTGGCTATCTAAATACTTGTAAGTCCGATCTCTTAGAATACTTTCATTAACTTACCTCCCACTGAAGTCAAGCCCACCACCCTATAATTTCCAGGGTTACTTTTGCAGCCTTTTTTAAACAATGGAACCATGTGAGCTACCCTCCGACACTGCACCTGTGGGGATATTTTAAATATTTCTGCAAGAGTCCCTGCAATATCTACACTAGCTGCAAATGTGGAGGTTCCCTCAAAGTCTGAGGGAATGTCTTTGTCAGGCCCTGGGGATTTATCCACCCTTATTTGCTTTAAGACAGCAAACACTTCCTTCTCTTTAACCTGTGTAGGTTCCATGACCTCGCTGCTTGTTTTCCTTACTTCCCACGACTCTGTCCCCATTTCCTGAGTGAATACTGATGGAAAAAAAAGCATTTAAGGTCTCACCCATCTCTTTTGGCTCCATACAAAGCCAACCACTCTGATCTTCAAGGGGACCAATTTTATCCCTGACTATCTTTTGCTCCAGGCAACAACAAAAAAATGGTTTGGCGCTGACTAGAAGGGCTGAAAAGGCCTATTTCTGTGCTGTAATGTTCTATGGTTCCATGGTTCTATGAAGATTCAACAAGTAGGTTAACTTTATTTCTCTCCACCAACTGCTTCAGCTGTTTAATTTATGCAGTCCACGATTTTGCTTTTGGCTTTAATGGCCCCTTAACTGGACTGATGTTTAAAATGTGATATTGGTTAGGAAGGCTGATAATTCAGTCATTTCTGAGGAATGCTTCAGCTGTTTTACTTTTATGTACAGTTAAATGAAAAAGAGTGAACATTGAAAGTGCATGTGATTTTGGAAGTTTGTATTTCTATGTTACTTTTACTCGAGATGAAGCATTCCTCGATTACTCATTATCATACTATCTCAGACAGCTCAGCTTCTGAAGCAAGGGGTTTTGAATTTCGCAGCCAGATGAGTGTATATCATGGAGACTAGGGCCTGCACATAATGTTAAAATTGATAACTGGTATGAATCTTAAGTTGCTAATGCAAACGTGCCCCTGAATTTACCTGTCAGTGAGGCATCAAAACCAAAGCATTTTTTTTTCCTGCAGTTGAAGTCTCCCAAGTTTCAAATAGACTCAGGAATTAAAGATATTTAAGTGCAAGAATGATGGTGTGGTTCAGATTGTGCTTTCATGGGGCTGCAATTGCTGTAGGACTGTAGAAGTCACTGGTTTTGGAAAAGAAAGATGGGTTGTTTATTGCAAAGACATTTTTACCGATAGAAATGGAGTGTGTGGAGGAAGGTATTGTAAAACAGGAAAGTCTGCAGGTATCGTGGTTGAAGTAAAAACACAATGCTGGAAAAACTCAGCATGTCAAACAGTACTTTACAGAGCAAAGATGATGATACATAACCAACGTCCCATTGGCTTTGTATCTTTGAGTCCTTCATCAAGGTGTGGAGAAAATGTGGGTAGGTATCCGATTAAAATTTTGGGTGGGGGGGAGATGCAGGGGGAGAGCACAGGCAGGAAGTGCTAGGTGGATAAAGGAGGGAGAGCACACCAGCAAACAGGGGGGCGGGGAATGGCTCTGTGAATGGACAGGGAAGAGAGTGGAGTTGGAGGAAAGAAGACAGAGGGATGGAGAAAAGAGAGGAAAAAATGGGGAGTAGTCTAGCAGAAACAGGAGAAGTCGATGTTAATGCCATCCAGCTGGAGAGTGTCGAGACCGAAAATTACCGCATATTTCAGCATATAAGTCGACTGGCAGATAGGTGGACTCCCATTTTTTGGGCTGTCCGGGCCTCCCAGGAACAAACCAAAATTATTTGTAAACACCCAAATCTCAAGTAACAAAGCTGTAAATTAAGTAAGTAAAAAAACACCTAAGCATACCAGGCAGTAGCGGTGATGGCCCACGGAGCTGGTGGTGACATTGTGCTCCCAGTGGGAGCAGAAACCTTAGCCTACCAGGCAATGACCATGACTCAGAGTCCCAGGGGTTATGGCGATGCACAATGGTGGGGAGTGGCGACGCCGGCGGTGAGGAGGTACTTCCAACATTGACACATATGCTGAATCAACATTAATCTGTTTTATATTTTTGGTGAATTTAAGATCTCAAAAGTATATCTGGCATATAAGTTGACCCTCCCATTTTTGAGACTTTTTTTAGGGTTTCACAACTCGACTTTTATGGCGAAATATGTGGTAGATATTGCGCCTCCAGTTTACAGGTGGTCTTGGTTTGTCAGTACATGAGGCAGTGGACAGACATGCAATGTGGTAGTGGGGTACAGAATTAAAATGGTTGGCCACTGGGAGATCCCTGTCACTGATGCAGACAGAACAAATGTGCTCAGTGAAACAATCTCCCAATCTACATCCGCTCTCTCTGATGTAGAGAAGGCCACAATGAGAGCACAGATGCAGTAAATAACGCCTGTGGATACACAACTTAAGTGTTGCTTCTTTTGAAAGGACTGTTGAGTGCTCCAAATGATGCTGAGGGAGGTATGGGCACAAGTGTGGGATTTTCTACAGCCGCAGGGGAAGGTGCCAAGGGGGCGATTAACAGGAAGGGATGAGAGGACAATGGAGCATTGAAGAAGCAGTCCTGACACAAGGCACAGAGGGGAGGAGAGGGAACGATGTGTCTGATGTTGGGATCATGTTGTAGGTGGTGGAAATTGCAAAACGTAATATGTTGGATGTGGAGGCTGATGGGTGATAGGTGAGGAGAAGGGGAATCCTGTTTTTGTTGCGTCTTCGGGCAGAAAGGGCCAGGGCAGATGAATGGGAAATGGAGGAGATGCGGATAAGGGCTAAGTTGGTGGTGGTAGTGGAGGGGAAGTCACCTTTTTGGAAGAAGGAAGACATTTTGGATGATTTGGACTGGAAGACCTCATCTTGGGAACATATTAAATATATACTTTGCTGAATATATAGATTGTGAAAGAAAATGCAACTCTTTTACAACCTGCCCCAATGTGATCTCACAATCTATATGTCAAATGTACTGACAAGAGTGAATCTTGATGCTTTTCTTGAGTGAGAAAGTAAATGAAATTTGTTCCAAAGTACAGTCTTCTGGAGAAATTCAGTGGGTTGAACAGTATCAGTGGTAGAAAAAGAATGGTCAATGTTTTGAGCAGAAATCCTTCATCAAGACTTGAGTTCCTCCAGCAGATTGTTTTTTACTGCAGATTCCAGCACCCCGCAGGCCTTTAACTCCAACTGAAATTTGTTGTTGCTTGTCAATTGTCAATATTGTCAATTGAACTTATCATGACTTTACAATTATTCAGAAGACAGTGGATGCTAGCTGATTATTTGTACATTCTCCATTTTTTTTGTCCCCTTATAGATAATTGGTGTAACAATCACAAGATTCAGATTCTCTCTCAAACACAAAGGCATGTTTATTCAAAGAGGATGAATTACATAAAAACACTGAAAGCAGGATACGAACAGAAAATCAACCCCTCGAGCCTGTTCTGCTTTTAAGTTAGATTTAAACCTCGCCTCCATATGCCTGCCTTTGATCTATCCCTTGACACCATTGCCTAATTAAACTCTTTCATTCTCAACTCAAAAGTTTCAATTGAGCCAGTATCCACAATGTTGACTTTGCTTTTAAGTAGCCTAGTTCTAGATTAAGTTTCTAACCTTCTGTGCTGGCTTGCTGCTTTAGATGAAATAGCCAATTCTGCATCTATTTAATTAAATACCTTTGCTATTTCAGATATTCTAATTTGGTGTTGTTCATTCTCTTGCACGCTCTATCCCAAACATGTCTACTTTATCAAACCACTGAATCTCTCACTCCTTTCAGGGGTGGCCAAACTTGCTTAACATAAGAGCCACATATGATAAACATTGTGCATGTGTCAGTGAAGGTTCATCTTTCCATTTCATTTAAAGCTCTGGCTTCCACTATTTTTTTTGCCTGTGATGTACCTCTTCCCACTCCCAAGCTCTTCAATGTCCATCCTTATACCTATCCTCTTTCTCACCCTCATGTTATCTCATGTTAATATCATCTGAAAACACAATGTCAGTTTCTATATTTATTCTTGCCACCCAGTGTAACCTCACCTCTTCATCTCTCACACCACAACTATATTATCAGTCTGACAAGCCAATATTTAGAACTAGAAAAGTAGACATGTCAACTACCCATGTACTCAGTTGACTGTCTTTTGTTCCTGAACATTGTTCCCTCGTCATCATTATTTTTTTCCTAGTGCTTGTCCAACTCTCAACCATACTATTTGCATGACTGAGTTTGTATTGAACTCTATAGTGAAATTTGGGCAGCGTGTCTTTCCTATTACTAAGGTGGTCGGTTCCCATATCTGTGAATCTATGCCAGTTTTAGTTCTTCTGCTAGTGGAATTCTTATCCATGTGTTACAGCAACTTGGCTTGGCTATTCCACCACATTCCTGGCTGGCTTCCCTCATTCAACAATCCATAAATTTGAGTTCATCTGCAACTGTAGTTCTGGTGAATTGACTTGCACTGTGGGAATGGTTTTGGTATATTATTTCCAAATGTTTAAATGACACCAATCTTGAAAGTATAGTGAATATTGAAAAATAAGATGGCTGAATGAGCAGGCAAGTGACAAATGAAATTTAATGCAGAGCAATGTGAAGTGATACACTTTAACCAAAGTAACAAGGTGAGATAAGTAGGCTAGGTGGTATAGTTCTAAAGAGAGTAGAGCAGTGGTTTTCAAACTTCCCCCTAAACTCGCATTCCACCTTAAGCAATCCCTATGCCATAAGTGCTCTGTGATAAGTAAGGGATTGCTTAAGATGGTATGTGAGTGGGAAGGGAAGGTGGAGAACCACTGCTCTGGACCCAATTGTTACTGAAAAATTTTCCTTGAGAAAAATTGTCATTGGCCCATTTCCTTTGGAGTTATGAATCTGTGCACATAACGAGTCAATTAGGTACAATTAAAACATTGCTTTTCAAACTTTTTCTTCCCACTCACGAACCACCTTAAGCAATCCCTTACTATGGCATAGGGATTGCTTAAGATGGAATGTGAGTTTAGAGGGGCAGTTTGAAAACTACTGGTGCAGAGTAACAGAGAGTCTTGGGAGCCTGTGCATGTTGATTCTTGAAAGGGCAAGGTGTGCCGAGAGGGTGTTTAATGAATCATGTGGGATCCTGAAATTCATAAATGGAGGGAGAGGGAATTTATATGGAACCTGTGCAAAAGCTTGTTCTGCCATGACTGGCATATTGGCTCCCTTTCTAGTCACCACATCTTCAGAATTATGTGCATTCCTGGAGATGGTGCAGACAAGGCTGACCAGGATGGTTTAGGGATGAGAAATTTCTGCTCCAGATTGAAAACTTTTTTTTCTCCTTGGGGCAAGAATTTTGGTTGAGGTATAGAAATGCCATTATAGGGTCAACGCAGTTAACCCATTCCAATCAATGAATTACTCAGAGAGCAAGGGACACAGATTTAAATAGTTGACAAGGGTTAGACAAGTAGTTGGACAAGGGGTATGTGAAGAGCACTTCTTGCCAGAGAGATTTTTGGAATATGTTGAAGAGATGGGGAAAAAGAGCAGGGGAATGGGACCAACAGGATTGTTTTGCTTAGAACCAGCATAAACCTGATGAACTAAGTGATAGTCTCCTTCCATGCTATCAGAAGTTATGGTTTTGCCCATCACCCCAATGCTAGTTTACCTATATTTACTCCCTGTTGATTTTAAACTTCTTTAGGGTTCCAAATTCCTCCATTACATTGTTCCTTCTTCTTTCAGACTCCCTCCCCAGTCCATGCTCTTTGTGTGATCCCTCATTTTGATTGCTGGATGGTTGGCTGTCCCTTCCTCTGACAAGACCCTTGGCACATGAATTTCCTCTGTTAACCAATATATCCCCCTGTAAAGTTGCTCTGAGCAAGAATTTATTCTCGTATATAGAACAGTTCAGGCCCTTTTTTGGCCCACAATGTTGTACCAACCAAGTCAGTTTTGCTTTTCAGAAGTGTATTCTCAAGAAATGAACACCTGCTTTAAAGGACAAAACAAATTAGAAGCACAAGGAGAGAGGCAAAATTCCTTTTACATTTTATAGAGTTAAATTAACTGGTGCTCTTTACATTTGAAGAAAGGGTAACCCTCTCTGGATGCCCATTGACACAGGGCAGCTCAGTCTAGGAAACTGCAAGCCCACAGACATTGAGTCCATTACTATGAGTGTCACTCCTCACGGGGTAGGTGGATCCATGGAATCACTTCTTATTTAATGTCAGAGAACTTGAACCGTGGTTACCTCAATCTTGTTTAACGGCATTTGATTTCTATTTGGGGGCTGGGGGGCTCCAGCCACCTATTACTTCAGCTTAAACATAAACAGAAAAAGTTATAAAACTCTCTAATCCTTTGTACAAAGTTCAATGACATTTGATCTGAGCCAGAAATTATTAAAGGTGAAAGGTTTTTAAACTGGTGGAAAGCTGGGGAAAATGAAAAAGTGAGAGGCATGGTTACCGTAGTGGTTAGCATGTCGCTATTGACCCAGGTTCAAATCCAGTGCTGTCTGTAAGGAGTTTGTACATTCTCCCCATGACTTGCATGGGTTATCCCCGGATGCTCCAGTTTCTTTCCACCCTCCAACATGTGAGGTTGGAAGGTCAGTTGGCGAGCAGTTTTCCTGGACCAGAAAGGCCTTCTATCATGCTGTATTGTTGAAATAAAAAGTAAAAAAAAGATTCAATTTATTGTCATGTAATAAAACTGTAATAAATCACGTAATAAGTTAGATGCGCCATCAACAGAAATTGCCTGAAGCACATCTTACAGTCAAAGAAAGAGAAGCAAAAGAGAGTCCTCCTCCCCCCAAAGTAACTGAGTGTCAGTAGATTCGTCTCTTGCACTTTTGCAGCCTCTGCAGCTACACAGAGTCCAGTCCAAACCATTGGCAAGTCGAGCTCCAGATCTGAACCTCCAACACAATCGGGAATCCTTCAGTACCTTCGGCACCCCCTCGCATCCCGGTTCCGATACCTAGTACCCCTTCAGCCAGTTTCAAGCCAATCTCCAACAGTCCACAGCCTGGCACAAGTCCCCCAACAGCAATCTCCAGCAACCCACAGCTCCACAATAGGGTGGAAGTTAAGAAAGATTAAAAGGTAAAAGGAATGTTGGTTCAAGGAAAGTAATGGACAAGAAAAGAAGGATGTGAGAGGTACAATGTAACTGTGATTGGCAATTGCAGATTAACGAAGTAGGGGAGCTTGGATGATGGAGAAAAGTAGAGATCAGTGAGGCATTGACTGTTCTATCGGCCAGCACATAACTGTTCTCTTTCTAAACGCGGGAAGGCTGAACCTGAAACACTAAATCTGGTTCTTCCTTCGCAGATAACACGTGGGTTTGTGGGTACTTCCAGCATTTTTGATTTCATTTCTGTTTTTAACGCTTAAACGTTGGAGAGCTCAAAATATTTTGTTTGGAAATGAATTTTATGCTGTGAAACACAGTGATGACCATTTCTGGCTCATTCATATCACTTTATAAATGTGACGGGATACTTCTGGGGCAATTTACCTGGCGTAATTTCCATGTTAGGTCATGCACGGAATGGTACCTTTTCCAGAAATGCTCCTTTTGGAGCTTGGTGGGTATCTTTTGTTGCCCCAGGAACCACCATTGTTTAGTACCCCTAGATAATGAGATTTCACAGTGTAGTGCCATTCAGCCAGTGAGTCTGAACCATCATTCAATACGATCATGGCTGAACATGTAACTTAAGTACCCTATGTGGTGAAAGACATTTGTATAGATATAAGGACTGGCCAGTCTGACCTACCTGACTTTCCCCTTGGCTTCTCACCGGATTTCCCAACAAAAGCTGGTATGCCGGAACTTGCCCCCTCTTGCTCCTGGACCTGGAACCTGGCCAAATAGTGTATCAGTAATGCTCAGGATTTTGGTAATTAAAGCTGTTTAATCACTCCATCATGTCGATGTGATTATTGTGTTCACCATACCCCTTGATTAGCTATAACCATAAGGGACACATCCAACTCCTTTGTGAATATATCTAGTGAACTGGCCTCAATGACTTTCTATGGCTGGGAGTTCCACAAGTTCACAACTCTATGGCTGAAGAAGTTTCTCCTTATCTCAGTCCTAAATGGCTTACCCTGTTGATTGTGACCCCTTGGTCTGGCTTCCCCAATGATGGGAACATTCTTCCTGTATCTAACCTGGCTAGTTCTGTCAGAATTTTGTCCCAATGAGGTCCCCTCTCATTCTTCTAAATTCCAATGAGTATATTCCTTGTAATATTCATATGTCAGTCTGGCCATTGCAGAAATAAGTCTGGTGAACATTCAATAGCAAGAATCTTCTTCCTCAGACTAGGAAACCAAAACTTTACACAATACTCAAGCTGTGGCCTCGCCGAGGCCCTATAAATCGCAATAAGACCTCCCTGCTTCTATATTCTAAACCTTATATTAAAGGCTAACATATAATTTGCTTTCTTCACCACTGTACCTGCATTCCAACCTTCAATGGATGCTGCACCCAGGCCTTCTTTCAGCTCCCTTTTCCTAATTTGTCACCATTCAGAAAACAACCTGCCTTCTTTTTATTGCCATCAGAGTGGATATCCTCACAATTATCTATGTGATACACCCATTCTCCTGATCTGTCCAAGTTTCTTGGACTTCCTCATAGCTCTCGCTACCACCAAGCTTTGTGCCATATCCAAACTTGGAGATATTATATTCAATTCCTTTGTCTTGATCATTAATACAAGTTGTAATTAGCAGGGGTCCAAGCACTGAACCTTGTGTTACCCAACTAGAGTCTGAAACAGACCAATTAATTACCATTCTCTTCTTCCTGTCTGCCCATCAGTTTTCTAGCTATGTCAATAGATTTTCTCCCATACCATGTTTTCTAATTTGCCACACCAATTTTCTGTGTGGGACCTTATCAAAAACCTTTTAAAAGTCCCAATGCACCACATCAGTGATTCACCTTTATGCTCTCCACTGGTCTCATTCTCAAAAGGTTCTAGGATTCACATAGCAAAGGGTCTCTTAGACCCTGACCATCAGCTCCTGATTCTCCTATGTCCCTGAGGCTCAAATGTCACCCCTGACCAATGGTCAACTTCTCCCCATCCACAGTACCTCTCAACCCAGACAATGCCCTCCTTTCTCAATTAGATCCTCTCTCCATCTACCCATCTCACACTCCCTCCTGGCTTACTACTCCAAATCTCAAGCTATGACTGCAAGCTCACTCATTTCCCAAGCCCTTGGACCTAAAACCAAATCTTAGACCCAGTCACCTCCCCTCTCCCTCTCTTTCTGGACCTGGTTCTGATCTTTGGCCTCAGACGAGCTCACCCTTGTTCCCAGAGGGACCTTTTCAAATAGGTAAACATGCAACACCCTTTCAGTAGTGCGAGCACGTCAATACAGTGGCATCTTGTTCACATTCAAGGGATTTAGAATTTCAAGGCACGAATAAATGAAAATTCTACATGATTCCTGTCAAAATGTTATACTGCTGTAATTTCAGTGATTATCGCTTCCTTATTATATGTGGCAGTATTTCATATTGTCATTGATTAATCACTTAATTGAATAACAGCCAAATTAGTTCAGTTCTTAGCGCTTGGCTCCAATTACTATGCATTAATTATAGGAAGGAATTGTGCTGAAACTGATCAGGCACTGGGAAGGAATTCTCTTGTCCTTAAGTACAACCAAGTCTCAAATAAAGGGTTACTAATATTGCAAAATTCACACAACAAAGTGGTTAATCAAAGTGATTAACCTACCAAAATGTTACACTTTGAAAGATGAAACAAGGGTAGGATTAACACAGTGAATGCAACTACTCTACATTAGAGAGACTGGACGCAAACTGGGAGATCGCTTCATTGAGCATCTCTGCTTTGTCCACTGCAATAAGGTTGATCACCTAGTGGTTACTCATTTCAATTTTCCACCCCAATCCTTTGCCGACATGTCTGTCCATGGTTTCATATTCTGCAGACTGAGACCACTGACAAATTGGAGGAACAACACCCCATTTCTGTCTGGGCACCATCTGGATGGCATTAACCTCAACTACTCTGGTTTCTGTTAGCTTCCACCCACTCGTCTTTTCCTATGTCTCCTTTCTTCTAGCACTCTCTCTCTCTCTCTCTTCCCTTTTCCCTCTGTCTCCTTTCACAGAGCCAAAAACTGCCCCCCTCCCCCAATCAATTCTCCTCTTTCCTCTCTTCTATCCTCATCATATCTAATTAAGACCTTTTGTCTACTCTCCAACTGCCCCCCCCCACCATTCTTCCCTTTTCACCAGCTTCTTAAGAAAGGGCCCTGCATGCTTTTTACTCACACCTTGAGGAAGAGCTCAGGCCTGAAATGTTGATAACATATCTTAACCTACTATGTTTGCTGTGAGGCCCGCTGAGTTCCTCTGGTATTTCTGTGTTTTTACACAGCGAATAGTTGGGCCCTGAAGAGTAGCATAGAACAGTATGATTTAGGGGTACAGATATAGTTACACGTAAGTGGTTACACAGGTAGGGTGGTGAGGAAGGCATTTAGCACACTTACCTTCATTGGTCAGGGCATTAAGTTGGGATGTCACGTTACAAGACATTGGTGACACCACACCCGGATGATTGTGCACTGCTATAGAACAAGAAGGTAAAGGACTAGATAGTCTGGGTCTTTTCTTCCTGCAGCATAGGAGGCTGAGGATGAAATTAGAGGTTTATAAAATCATGAGGGCACAAGTAGATAAATAGTCACACTCTTTTTCCCAGGGTAGAGGAATTTCAAAGTAGAGGGTATAGATTTAAGTGATAGGAAAGACTTCAAATGGACCTGAGGTAGGTAGATGGAACAAGCTTCTAGAGGAAGAAGCAGGTGTAAAAGACATTGAGACAGATACATGGGTTTAGAGAATTTGGACCAAATGTAGGTTAATGGGACTAGCTTTGGTAGATGACTTCTTTGGTATGGACAAGTGAGCCAAGGGCCCTTTTCTGTGCTGTAAACTCTTTGAGTTAATCATATTATGTCGAACAATATGCCAATCAGACAGGCCAGATAAGCATTGTCGGCTAACTTAATCCATACAGTACAAGGAAATAAGACGTCAACAGTGGCGGTTACTTTAGACCAGGGGTGTCAAACTCAAATTCACGGAGGGCCAAAATTAAAAACTTGGACTAAGTCGTGGGCCGAACTAAATATTTATTGAAAATTTTCAACATCTGCATGTTTTCTCTTCTTTCAACATAAGTAATGTTAAACTTTTTCTTATTAAAATAAATGTTTAATAATAGTTTTGGATAAACTCTTTCCAGAAACATTAACAAATGAGAAATAAAATATTCAATAAATAGTATTTCTCTATAGAGGATTTGTCAAATGTTGCTAGTGTGCTGTCGAATAGTAAAATCTGAGGGCTATTGAGAATGTGGGAGAATAACATGATTCCTGAAACAATCAAATGGGTTACTGATTGTGGGCATGAACTCTAGCAGGGTTATTTGCCATGCCCTTTTTCCATTGGTACAGATATCCTTTGATTTACACACTTTTCAAGTTTTATGCCTAATGAGCTTGTATCCAGGTGCAGGACCATTTTTAACCAGGAATATATTTATCACTGTGACATGAAACTATTGGAAGATCGTTTTATCCTGAGATTAAAGTTCATAATCCTTACTCAGGCCTGTGTGCGGGAGGGTGGGGTTTGCGGGCGATCGGGTTGGACAACGACAGTCCGGGGACATCGGCTCTCGCTGCAGGGCGGCATCTCGGCGGATCAGTGGCCCCATCACCGTGAGTCGCGGGTCGGCCTGCGGCAGGGAGGGGGAGTGGGCAATGGTCCTGGCGAGGCCAGGCCCCCTCTGAGTTCCTACTGGACCCCCCTTGACCTGCTGAGTTTCTCCCGGACCCCCCTTGACCTGCTGAGTTTCTGCCGGACCCCCCTTGACCTGCTGAGTTTCTCCCGGACCCCCATTGACCTGCTGAGTTTCTCCCGGACCCCCCCTGACCTGCTGAGTTTCTCCCGGAACCCCTCCACTTGACCTTCTGAGTTTCTCCCGGACCCCTCCCCCTTGACCTGCTGAGTTTCTCTCAGACCCCCCTTTGACCTGCTGAGTTTCTCCTGGATCCCCCTTTGACCTGCTGAGATTCTCCCGGACCCGCTTTGACCTGCTGAGTTTCTCCCTTCTGGTGTCTTTACGAGAACCACAGACTTTCGCTCATACATTGATGAGGGGGATCAAGGGCCAAACATTGTCAGGTACCTCTCTGCTGGATAAAGGATACGGTTTAACCCGCTGAGTTTCTCCAGTATTGGGTTTTCACGAGGTAGAGTCAAAGGGCCGAAGGGCCTGTTTCTGATCTGTAATGTTCTTCGGACCCTGCTCTTCTTTCCGTGCCGGTGTCCCAGGACCTTTCCAGGGCAGTCTCCGCGCTCAGGACCGCGCTGGGATCCCAGTCAGCGGTGGAGGAGCAGGTGAGCGTGGCTAATCCCGATCCAGCCCACGCCACTCCCGAGATTGGCGGGGGGTTCCACCCTACCTGCCCGACCAGCCTCACTCTCCACGTGTACTCCAGGCACCCACCGCTGGTCCGGTGGGAAGGCGCAGGGCGGCAGGCGCCCGGCACCCCCATCGCCCGGCGGGGAGCCCCAATCTTCCCTCCGGCGTCCCGACTCCATCTGCAGCTCCAAGAAACGCTGTGCCACTGGGGTTCCGGGCGCTGGGAAGGGGCCTTGGCTTCCCCTGACACCAGCCAGGCCGCGCTGCGGTGGGGGGTGGGCGGGGGGACACGACAGCGTGTTTATAAAACCACCCACCACTACTTTTCAAGGACCAGGATTTTTCTCTCTCTCTCTCTCACCCTGGGACACAGCGGTTACTGTGCATGCGCTATACTGGTGCGGCAGCCAGCGGGCCACCTCTAATACATTTTTGATATGATCTTGCGGGCCAAATATAGGGCCAGAGTTTGACATGTGTGCTTTAGACGCAGAGAAAGCCTTTGACAGGGTAGAATGGAATTATTTATTCAAAGTACTACAGAGGTTCAACCTACCAGAGAAATATATTAATTGGATTAAAACATTATATAAGGGACTATTGGCGAAGGTGACAGTAAATGGATATATATCGAACCAATTTAAATTAAACAGGTCACCTAGGCAGGGATCTCCACTATCTCCCTCACTGTTCGCTTTAGTTATAGAACCCTTGGCAGAACTGATAGAACAGAAAATAAAATAAAAGGGATAAAAATAAAAGAGAAGGAATATAAAATCAGTCTATTTGCAGATGATGTCATAGTATACTTAACAGAACCAGAATTATGAGGAGTCACGTGATGGAGTAGTGGCCGGACGGTGAACTCCAGCCCTCTCCAGAAAAGTCAGAAAAACAAAGCAAAACACAAAGGCACAGAAATAAAAATCAAAGTAAAGTGAATATAAAGGTGGAAGGAAGATGGCGACGAAAAAAGAAAAGTCGAAACCAATGGTAAGAAGAGAGGAAGAGAAGACAACGGAAGATGAAGGAAAAGGCCTTACCTGTTCGAAGAGGCCCGCGGTGGAGAGAGAAACCCGCTCCCTCAGGTCGGTAGAATATGGACTACAAAAATGGCTCGCTGAGCCGAGTAAAAGTGCGCAACCTCGCGCATGTGCGATGCGCATGAAAAGATACACACCGATGGGAGGGGTGACCAGCTGGGGAGTCGATCTCCACAGCCGGCAACGACAGCTGCAGAACACCTGCAGCAAGAGGAGAACATAGAAGACAACGAAAACAAGAAAGAAGAGAAGAAAAGGGCAACAAAGAAACAACAGATGGCCAACCCAGAGGAAGAAGAAGAGGAAGAGTACAGTGAAATAGAAGAAGAAGGGAAAGGCAAGATAAAGGATATACTTTCTCTTATTAAAGAATACATGGAGTCATTTAAAGAATGGCAAGCGCAAGAATTTGATGATTTAAGAAGAAGAATAAACAATACAGAAGAGAAAATGAATAAAATAGATATGACCTTATCAGAAATGGGAAAAAGAATGGACAAGGTGCAAGAACGAGAAGCAGCAGTAGAAATGGAGGTAGAGGACTTAAAAAAGAAATTAGAGGAATCTAATAAAAAAGTTAAAGAGACACAAGAACTGTTAGCTCAGAAAATAGATATAATGGAAAATTATAACAGAAGAAATAATATAAAGATAGTGGGCCTTAAGGAAGATGAAGAAGGCAAGAATATGAGAGAGTTTATAAAAGATTGGATCCCTAGGATCCTAGGATGTCCAGAACTACAGCAAGAAATGGAAATAGAAAGGGCACATAGAGCATTGGCCTTTAAACCACAGTCACAACAAAAGCCAAGACCTGTTTTAGTAAAATTCCTAAGATATACTACAAGAGAAAAGGTACTGGAGAAAACAATGGAAAAAGTAAGAGAGGACAATAAGCCACTGGAGTACAAAGGGCAAAAAAATCTTCATTTATCCAGATATAAGTTTTGAACTCCTGAAGAAGAGAAAGGAGTTCAATACAGCAAAGGCGATTTTATGGAAGAAAGGGTATAAATTTATACTAAAGCATCCAGCGGTATTGAAAATATTTATTCCAGGACAACAAAACAGACTATTCTCGGATCCAGAGGAAGCACGAAAATTTGCAGAACAATTACAAAATAGACTGAGAGATGAAGACGTGTAACGAGAGTACAAAAGACTGCAAACAGAACCAGAATTATCAATGAAAGAATTACATAAGAAATTGAAGGAATATGGAGAAGTATCGGGGTACAAGATCAACACAAATAAAAGTGAAGTGATGCCAATGAATAATGTGGATTTCACAAAGTTTATGAAAGAATCACCATTTAAATGGCAAACACAAGCAATCCGATACCTAGTCCGTGAACTACTCTTTGCAGACGATGCCACTTTAGTTGCCCATTCAGAGCCAGCTCTTCAGCGCTTGACGTCCTGTTTTGTGGAAACTGCCAAAATGTTTGGCCTGGAAGTCAACCTGAAGAAAACTGAGGTCCTCCATCAGCCAGCTCCCCACCATGACTACCAGCCCCCCCACATCTCCATCGGGCACACAAAACTCAAAACGGTCAACCAGTTTACCTATCTCGGCTGCACCATTTCATCAGATGCAAGGATCGACAACGAGATAGACAACAGACTCGCCAAGGCAAATAGCGCCTTTGGAAGACTACACAAAAGAGTCTGGAAAAACAACCAACTGAAAAACCTCACAAAGATAAGCGTATACAGAGCCGTTGTCATACCCACTCTCCTGTTCGGCTCCGAATCATGGGTCCTCTACCGGCATCACCTACGGCTCCTAGAACGCTTCCACCAGCGTTGTCTCTGCTCCATCCTCAACATTCAACATTCATTGGAGCGACTTCATCCCTAACTCGAGATGGCAGAGGCCGACAGCATCAAATCCACGCTGCTGAAGATCCAACTGCGCTGGGTAGGTCACGTCTCCAGAATGGAGGACCATCGCCTTCCCAAGATCGTGTTATATGGCGAGCTCTCCACTGGCCACCGTGACAGAGGTGCACCAAAGAAGAGGTACAAGGACTGCCTAAAGAAATCTCTTGGTGCCTGCCACATTGACCACCGCCAGTGGGCTGATATCGCCTCAAACCATGCATCTTGGCGCCTCACAGTTCGGCGGGCAGCAACCTCCTTTGAAGAAGACCACAGAGCCCACCTCACTGACAAAAGACAAAGGAGGAAAAACCCAACACCCAACCCCAACCAACCAATTTTCCCCTGCAACCGTGTCTTCCTGTCCCGCATCGGACTTGTCAGCCACAAACGAGCCTGCAGCTGACGTGGACATTTACCCCCTCCATAAATCTTCGTCCGCGAAGGCAAGCCAAAGAATCTAGGCCATCTATACAAATTAAATTATCAGCCATTAATGAAGAAATTACAAGATGACTTAGAACATTGGAAAGATTTACAACTAACACTGATAGGAAGGGTAAATTTCATTAAAATGAATATCTTCCCAAGGATACAATATCTATTTCAATCATTACCAATTCCCTTAACAGAGAAATTCTTCAATGAGCTAAAGAAAATAATAAGGAAATTCTTATGGAAAAGGGGGAAACCGAGGATAGCGCTAGATAAATTAACAGAATGGTACAAACAAGGGGGCTTACAGCTACCAAACTTTAAGAATTATTACAGAGCAGCACAATTAAGATATCTATCAGATTTTTATCAAACAAGGGAAAAACCAGATTGGACCAGGTTAGAGCTAGATAAAATAGGAGAGAAGGTACCAGAACATATACTTTATAAGTGGGATGAAACGCTGGTGCAACATAGAAGTTCATCAGTACTGCTCCATCTGCTCAACATTTGGAAGAAGGTTCACGTAGAAAGGAAAAAAAACAAATTACCAACTAGCAAAATTATTATTGACACAAAATCAACTAATCCCTTTCACAATAGATAACCTTTCCTTTAGAGAATGGGAGAGAAAAGGGATCAAAAGAATAGAGAATTGTTTTTTGGGAAATAATTTATTATCTTTTGAACAAATAAAGTACAAATATGGTATAACTCATGGTACAATGTTTGCATACCACCAACTGAAAACCTACTTGAAAGACAAATTGGGAAGCAGGCTGAGGTTATCAGAAGGAAGCAGCTTTGAATATGTGATTACAGACACAATGATAATTAAAAGATTTATAACAAACATGTTCATCAAACTACAAGAGAAAGAGAACGATGAAATAAGCTGTAAACCCAAACAAAAGTGGGAACACGATCTAAACATAAAGATAAAAAATAAAAAATGGGCGAAGCTATGCTCTGGAACTATGAGAAGTACAATAAACACGAGGTTATGCATGTTACAATATAATTGGTTACACAGGCTATACACCACACCCCAAAAGTTAAATAAATGGGACCCAACAATATCAGATAGATGTTTTCAGTGTAAGAAGGAAACGGGAACAACAGTACATGCAATTTTGGCATGTGAGAAAGTGGAAAAGTGTTGGGAAGAACTAAATCAGGTATTAAATAAAATCACAAAAAGCAACATACCAAAAAATCCAGAGATCTTTCTTCTAAGTAATATAAGAAGTTAAGAACTAAGCCTCAATTTGGATGAAGCACAAAAAAGATTTATTTTGATAGCCTTAGCTGTAGCAAAAAAATGTATTAATGTCAATCTGGAAAGCAGAAGAGAGCCTGAGAATACAGCAATGGTACATAGAAATGAATAAATGTATTCCATTGGAAAAAATAACATAATTTAAAAAATAATGTCATAGTTTTCGACAAATTTGGGAACCGTACATGGAACACAACAGAGAGGGCCTACCGCGGACCGCCACCCCCTAAAATGACAGAATGAGAAGAAGACGAAATTAACTGATCCAGTGCGTAAAAGTAGATGACACAATTTTCTTGTTTATTTTCATTGTGTGATTATATTGTTTAATGGGTTTATTGTATTGTATATGTTGAACGTTTAGTGGGTAGGGAGGGGGGTGGGAAGGAGGGAGGGGAGGGAGGGGGGAAAAAGGGGAGAAAATGACACTGTGTATATTCAAGAGGGAAATGTTTGTGTGTATTTTGTTTAATATGGTTTATAGTGTGAAAAATAAAAAATATTTAAAAAAAATAATATGATGGAGGGCCATGGCCACTGGTTAAACAATCCAGAGACCTAAGTGCGGATTGCACCACAACAGCTGTGGAAGTTAATAATCTGGGATTTTAAAAAAACCTTCTGCTCAGCGGTGATGAGGGACAAACAATACATACTGGCCTTGTCAATCATGCCCACATCCCCAAAATAATGCACTTCCTGTCAATTGCTATCCTTTAACTTTATTACTTTTTTGCAGATACCATTACATCACAGTATAATGATGTATTATTCACACAAAGTGTACTGGTGTATCCACTCTATTTGATGCAGTCTATTGTACCTAGATTATTGGTTCAGAAACAGAATAATAGGCTCCAGTTCACATTTTAACAGGTTGTAGACATTTGCAGACAAGTAAGAACTTGTTATATTTATGTCAGTTCATTGAAGGTTTAAGAAGTTAACTCTGAAAACGGAAAAAAGCACCTGATAGAATAAGCCTGCTGGTTCAAGGCCCATTTCCCACAGGAAGTGAGTCAGAACAAGTCCAAGATTGGATGATAAAAGAGTCATTATGGATGTGCTAAGACAAATTATGTCTGACTAACTTGAGTTATTGACAAGAGAGCAGAGAGAGTGGATGAGAAGTTGTTGCCTAAATGGGCATTCAAAAGAGCTATGCAAGGACTTGCGTACAAATAACCAGTTTTGCCAGAGGAATAGAGAATTCGATAACAGTTAATTAAGTACAAAATGGTACAAGTCTTCCTTAAGAATAGTATATCTCAACGCAAAACAAGATGGTTGAATTCATGACTTAAAATGAGATTAACAGTTTTGAATTGAGAGCCAAAAGACCAGAGTTCTATCTACGTGAAATACCAGGATGAAGCGTCATAATCATATTGTTGACTTCTTATGTGTTATGGTAATGCTGCATGGATGGGAGACTTTTATTGAGCCTGGGATTATGGAGCTCTATAGAACCTGGGACTTTTTTCTTGAATATAATGTTGAGCTCATTTATTTGAGAAAAAAAAACAGTAAAACACTAGTGGAGGGTATGACATGAGGTTTGAAGACAATGTTGAATCCACTGGGCCTCCTGAAAACTGGAAAGTTTGGGAGAAAACCGCCAAACAAAGTAAGGTCAGTGGTCAGAAAGTAGGATCAATAATAACAGAAACAAGAAATACAAAGAAGATAACACTAGTTGGGGTAGTTTATTGGCTTTCTAACTATAGCTGTATCACTGGATAGAGAATTCATTAAGAAATAAAAAATACTTGTAACAAAAGGAACATTGGGGGACTTTAATCTGAACAGATTAAAAAAAAAATTAAGTTTGCAAAGGCAGTCAAGAAGGTGAATTCATAGAATGAATTTGAGGCCGTTTCTTAGAATTTATCCAAACAAGAAGGTTAGCACAGTTAACACAGCGGTTAGTGCAACACTGTTAAAGTGCCAGTGACCGCAGTTCGAATCCGGCGCTGTCTGTAAAGAGTTTGTATGTTCTCCCCATGTCTGCTTGGGTTTCTTCTGGGTGTTCCAGTTTTCTCCTACCTTTAAAAATGTACCAGGGTTGATAGGTTTCCATGCTGAATGTCTAAAGTGAATGTAAAAGGTATTTTGGATCTTATTATTCATATAAGATAGGTGTTAATTGATCATGTCTTAGGAAAGAATCTTCTTGAAAAATTTTGATCATAACGTCATTGAGTTTAACATTAAATTTGATACACATTCTTAAATTAATAACTGGGGTTTAAAACTTAAATAAAGCCAATTACACTGGTAAGCAGAGAGCTGGCTCAGGTGGATCAGGAAATTAGATTAAAAAGCATAACTCTGGATGAGCAATTACATACATTAAAAAAACTGAAATTCTCCACTAATTTACAAATAACTTTGAATTAAATGCTACAAGGAAATAATTTTCTCTCCAAGGGTATTCCAATACTTAAATGAAAGATTTTTCTGCACCCAATACCATATGTTGGATAATCAAACAATTATGATATAGTGAAAGGTTCAAGAGGTGAGATAGATTTGGGTGTTGTCACACCTCATGTATAAATTGACACCATCTTTCCAGGTGCTGTTGCTGAGAGATAGCAAGTGAATGAGGAACCAGACTGGCCTTGGAATAGATCTGTGGAGAGATAGCAAAGTCTTGATCCTGAAGCTGGAAGAAATGCAATTACTGGTGACTAGATAAAGAGAGCACCATAGTTCCCCCACTGGATGATGGTACAGGGAAGATCTAGAAAGATAAAGTGGTCAAACATAATTAAGAAATGCAGATATGAGGGAAGGGAGGACAAACTGTTTATCACAGGATGAGTTTACTGTTGGTGATTGTGGTGTTGGTACAGCTTCAATCGTCTCAACCTTGTGCCACTCTGGACCTGTGAAATGTGGCTTTACTAGAAGAAATAGAGAATGAAAATAAAACACATAATAAAGTGTGGTCATTGTGAAAGTAGTTGATTCAGGTCCGTGGCATGAATGGTGTTGAAATCCCTAGCTTGCTTTTTAATCATTGAAAGTTACAATTCCAATACAATTGAGTGACATGTCTCTGGTGACTAACAGAGACACGTTTTATTCAGAACAAGATAAATACAGGAAACTGCCATTCAATATGCCCATTTCTTTTTGCTTTCTGATAATTATTTTTGCAGTGATATTGAGCACAAGGGTTTGTTTTTAAATATTAATATGGCTTGGCTTCGCAGATGAAGATTTATGGAGGGGTAATGTCCACGTCAGCTGCAGGCTCGTTGGTGGCTGACAAGTCCGATGCGGGACAGGCAGACACGGTTGCAGCGGTTGCAAGGGAAAATTGGTTGGTTGGGGTTGGGTGTTGGGTTTTTCCTCCTTTGTGGGCTCTGCGGTCTTCTTCAAAGGAGGTTGCTGCCCGCCGAACTGTGAGGCGCCAAGATGCACGGTTTGAGGCGATATCTGCCCACTGGCGGTAGTCAATGTAGGATTACAGCCTATAATTATATACCATATATGTTTCTTCTTTTGGCTTCAGCAAGTATATAAAGATCCACAGTGCTGAAAGAATTTAGTCACTTTCGCATTATGTCAAAAGACCCTGCATCAGATTACTATATCTTATCAGTGAGTCTTCTAAGAGTATAAACCTATACCCTCTTTGGGTTCTCAGTGTCCCGGTTCAGGGGAGAGCATTTGCAAAGAGCTAACCATAAATAGCAGGCATATAGATTGTGAATTTTGATATTTTAAGAGCCACAGCTGAGTACAAGAGAAAGGATAGGATTTCTTGTTCATCTGCAGTTGATTCTATGTAATCCCCTTTGCCTTCTTCACATGAAATTTGGCAGGAGACAGTTTTCAACAAATTAGATCTGTCACAGTGTATAAGATAAGCTAATTGTGGGTAAGAGAAGTCAACAATACGCATCAAGATACTATACATTGTGGATCATTGTCATGTCATCAAGTTAGTGTATTAGAAGCCTCAGTTTGACTATTAGATGAAGTGTTCATATGATTACACAACCATAATGCTAGGATGCAAGTGTGCATTTGGATAGCAAATAGTGATTTGTCTTGGATTAGAACAGATGTAAAGATAGCAACCAAAGAAAAGATGAAAGCAATTGTGAAGGCAAAAAAGCTGGAAACATTGTTCCACAGCTGTTTTTCTAGATTTTGTAACACTTTTGATGCCATTGCAGCAGTTACTTTAGAAAGACAAACAATTGAATTATGGCAAGAAAAAAAGCACTATATGTCTCTTAAAAGAAGTTCTGGAAAATGAGTCTTTGCTAGTTCACAACATAGTCATGGGAATTTAGGAGTCGGCGAAACTGTAAGTAAGATGGAAAACCAGTTGTGTTCACATCTTGAGCATTGACAAAGTGTGAGAGAAATGCTCTTGAAATTAAAAAGTTTAATCAATTCCTATGAGTAGAATTTTACTCTTTTAATATTTTTATTGATTTTACAAAAATAAACATACATGTGCAAAACATTTATGGAATGCACAATAATAATGACAAATTACATAACTCAACATACATAATACAAAAGTACATCAAAAAGAAAATTTTATCACGTTTAGGAGTGACTCTAAACCTTATCCCTAAACCAATGTTGTATGACTAAAGAAAAAATGTACTTTGTTCCCTAAATAAAATGGGAAAGTACTGAAATGTGGGATTAATATTGTGCCTAGAGGTTATGGAAATAATTGAGGAATGGTCCCCACAGCATTTGAAACCTTATATTTAAGTTATTAATTGTCTTTTCTACATTTAAACAGGATATAATGTCCCTCAGCCACTGAGCATGAGAAGGCAGGGTAGCATCCTTCCATCCAGACAATATCATACATCTGGCCAAAAGAGAGACAAAAGACAGTACAACATTTGATTGGAGTTAAAAGAACATAATTCTCTCCAGTTGTACCAAAAAGAGTAATCTACGGGCCATATGTACAACTTCCAATTGTAACAAACAATGATGGGCACATAAGGATATAGTTAGAATTCAGAATCAGAATTTATTATCAGGAATAAGTCATGAAATTCGGTGTTTGGCGGCTACATCATAGTGCAAACATTCATATTACAACCATCTTACAAGATTATTGTAAATAAAAAAAATAATAGTGCATGAAAAGTAAGGCAGTGTCTTTGGTTCAAGAAATCAGGAATCTGATGACAGAGGGGAAGAAGTTGTCCTTGTGCCATTGAGCCTTTAGGCTCCTGTTCCTTTTTCCCCATGGTAGCAAAGTGAAGAGGGCATGGCCTGGGTGGTGGGGTCCTTGAGGATAGAGGCTGCTTTTTTAAGATACCACTTCTTATAGATGTCCTCAATGGAATGAAGTCTGGTGCCTGTGATGTTGCAGGCCGAGTTCACAATCCTCTGGAGTTTATTCTTGTCCTGAAATTTGGCACTTCCATACCAGGCAGTGATGCAACCAGCCAGAATGCTCCCCATGGTACACCTGTAGAGGTTTCTGAGAGTTTTCAGGGACATATCGAATCTCCTCAGACACCTCACAATGTATAGCCACTGGCGAGCCTTCTTTGTGATTGCATCAACATGGAGACTCCAGGACAGATCCTCAGAGATGTTGCCATCCAGGAATTAGAAGTTCTTGACCCTCTCCACTGTTGAGCCCTTGATGAGGACTGGGTCATGTTCCCCTGACTTCCTTTGAAGTTCACAATCATCTTCTTGGTTTTTCTGTCGTTGAGTGCAAGGTTGTTGTTGTTACACCATTCAACAAGTTGGTCTATCTCCCTCTGATACACTTCCTCACTGTCGTTTATGATTCTGCCAACAACTGTGGTGTCATCGGCAAACTTATAGATAGCATTGGAATTGTGCCTGGCCACACAGTCATGGATGTATAACGAGTAGAGCAGTGGAGCAGTAGAGCACACATCCTTGGGTTATATCCGTGTTGATAATCAGTGAGGAAGAAATGTTGTTTCCAATTCATACTGACTATGGTCTTCCAATGAGTAAGTCAAGGATCCAGCTGTAGAAATGGATATAGAGGCCTAGAGTTTGTAGCTTCTTGACCAGCACTGAAGGAATAATGGTATTGAAGGCTGAGCTGTAGTCAATGAAGAGTAGCTGAATGTATGAATTTCTGTTTTCGAGGTGATCCAGAGCCGAGTGGAAAGCCAGCGATATTGCATCTGCTATGTAATGATTATGATGATAGGCGAATTGCAGTGGGACCATATCTTTGCTTAGCTACTGTGATGGTACACCATTGTAATAACTGTATATATTGGCCTGGACTGCCTCTTCCTTCCCTCTCACCTCTCCCAGGAGATTTCCTAATAAACATCCCGACCCAAGACCTTGACCCCAAATCACTTCCTGCTCGGATCCAGGCCAGATGCTCTCTGAGTCTCAGCTAACGTCTAAGCTAATAAAGGCCTTTTGACTCTGATCTACTGCTTCGTGGAGTCACTTGATTGCCCATCAGGTACGTGTTAATTCTGGCCATGACCAGCCTCTCAATGCATTTCATCACAGTAGAAGTTAATGCTACTGTGCGGTGGTCATTGAGGCAGCTCACTCTACTCTTCTTGGGGAGTGGGATGATTGATGCTCTTTTGAAGCAGGTGGAAACCTCTGACTGAAGCAAAAAGAAGTTGAAAATGTCCATGAACACTCCGGCTAGTTTGTTGGTGCAGATTTTCAGTACCCTGCCAAGTATGCTGTCAGGCCCTGATGCCTTGCGAGGGTTCACCGTCTTGAATGTTGTTCTGACATCGCCCTCAGAGACAGATGTCACAGGGTCCTCAGCCTTTTCAGAAATTCTAATAGGCACCATTTGGTTCTTCTTTTCAAAGCAGGCATAGAAGGTGTTCAGCTCATCGGGTAATGAAGAATTACAGCCATCTATGTGTTTGGCCTTGCTTTATCAGTTGTAGTGGCCTGTACTCCCTGCTATAGCTGGTGTGTATCTGTCTCTATCTCTAGCTTCTTGTGGAATTGCCACTTTCTTCAGACATGGCCTTCTGCAGGTCATACCTGGACTTCTTGTAAAGCTCTCAATCCCCAGCCTCAAACACCCTTGTTCTCGCCCTCAGCAACTTGCGAATTCTCTGATGCATCCAAGGTTTCTGGTTGGAGAGCACCCGATATGTGCACTTGGGCACACACTTATCTATGGACAGTTCTTGATAAAGTTGGTGACACGAGTTGCATATTCATTCAAATCTCTGGATGAGTTCTTGAATATGTTCCAGACCAATTATTCCAAGCAGTCCTGCATGCTCCTCTGCTTCCCTCACCATTCTTTTGCCATCTTCACCATTAGTGCTGTGGTCCTCAGTCTCTGCTTGTATGCCGGGAATAGAAGTACAGCCAGATGATAAGACTTGCCGAAGTCCAGTCATGGTATGGCTCAGTATGCGTTTTTCTGGTAATGTAGCAGTTGTCAAGTGTGTTGGTTCCCCTGGTCTTGCATGTGATCTGTTGGTGGTAGTTTGTCAGAGACTTCTTTGGGTTGGCCTGATTGAAGTCCTCTACAATGATCAGGAAGCCATTTGGATGTGCTAGCTCATCACTGTTAATCACAGTGCTCAGTTCCTCCAGTGCCAGCCTAACATTAGCCTGGGGCGGAATGTACACTGTGGCCAGGATGATGGCAGTTGTCATGATAATGAATATGTATGAGATGTACCGGAAGTCACGTGGTATGAGAGAGAGAGATAAGAACACAAGCAAGAGAACAAAGGAAACCAGAGAATAAAGACCCAGAGAAGTTTACCTGATAAACTTGTGTTTAATGTTTTATTAACTTCACATTTCGGGCCACAAATGTGACATTGGCGACGAGGATGAAAGAACCTTGAAGAAAATTAAAGACTAAACAAGATTACAGAGGATTACAGACAACTTCAAGGTGATAAGAATTTTCTCTTTGTCTCAGTACTTTTGGGGCTGGAATATTTCCTCATGGCTGGGGCAGACGGTAACTTTCTAACACATAGTGGAATTGCTCATTTTGACCCAACGGGTGATGCAAGCACTGTAAGTGTGAAGTGGAAGGCATGGCTGGAAGAATTTGAATCCTACGCCGATAGTCGTGGCCTATTTCTAGATACCGGTACAGTTGAACAAAAAGCGCAGAGAAGGGCGTTACTTCTTTTCAATGACTTTTGTTAACATATAACATAACATAACAATTACAGCACGGAAACAGGCCATTAGGCCCTTCTAGTCCGCACCGAACCAAACACCCCTTTCTAGTCCCACCTCCCTGCACAATGCCCATAACCCTCCATCTTCTTCTCATCCATATACCTGTCCAACCTTTTCTTAAATAATACAATTGACTCCGCCGCCACTATTTCTCCCGGAAGATGATTTCACACAGCTACCACTCTCTGAGTAAAGAAGTTCCCCCTCATGTTACCTCTAAACCTCTGCCCCTTAATTCTTAACTCATGTCCTCTTGTTTTAATCTTTCCTCCTCTTAACGGAAATAGTCTATCCACATCCATTCTGTCTATCCCTTTCATAATCTTAAATACTTCTATCAAATCCCCTCTCAACCTTCTACGCTCCAAAGAATAAAGACCCAATCTGTCCAATCTCTCCCCATACTCCAGATGCTTAAACCCAGGCAACATTCTGGTAAACCTTCTCTGCACTCTCTCCACTCTGTTTATATCCTTCCTATAATTAGGCGACCAGAACTGCACACAGAACTCCAAATTAGGCCGCACCAACGTCTTATACAATCTCAACATCACCTCCCAACTCCTATATTCCATGCAATGATTGATAAAGGCCAGCATACTAAAAGCCTTCTTCACCACCCTATTCACGTGAGTTTCTACCTTCAGGGAACGATGTACCGTTACTCCTAAATCTTTCTGCTCTTCTGTATTCCTCAATGCTCTCCCATTTACCACATATGTCCTATTCTGATTCTTCTTACCAAAATGAAGCACCTCACACTTATCAGCATTAAATTCCATCTGCCATTTTTCAGCCCACTTTTCTAAGCAGCTCAAATCCCTCTGCAATCCTTGAAAACCTTCTTCATTATCCACTATTCCACCTATCTTAGTATCGTCTGCATATTTACTAATCCAATTCACCACCCCATCATCTAGATCATTAATGTATATAACGAACAACAATGGGCCCAATACAGATCCTTGAGGCACACCACTGGTCACCGGCCTCCAACCTGACAGACAATTATCCACTACCACTCTCTGGCCTCTCCCTTTCAGCCAATGTTCAATCCATTTGACTATCTTAAAATTTAACTGCGGGACCTGCAGTTCGGGAAACATTTAAGACACTTTTGAAAACTGGAAGAAAGGATGAGTACCGGAAAGCGGTAGATGCATTAAATGCACACTATGTAGTGACACCGAATGCTACATTTCAATGCCATTTGTTTCGGAGAACGAGACAAGAAGATGGCCAGACAATTGCTCAGTACGTGACGAGACTACACCAGCTAGCTGTTGGATGCAATTACATGCCAGCTGATTTGGACAACCAATTATTTATTGGATCAAGTCGTACATCACTGCAGATCAGATAAACTCAGAAGACGTCTACTGGAAAGAGGTAGTGAGTTGGGACTCACCGATGCTTTAACCATTGCTGCTGCATTAGAGGCTGTTGAAGGGCAATTTCATACCATGACCCTGAAAGACAACTCAAGCCAGCAAATTAAGAGGCTCTCACATCGCTATAATCAGCCAAGATATACGCCGACACAGGACGTGGAGTGTTATCGATGTGGATACCGAGGTCACTTTGGAAAAGACCCATATTGCCCGGCCAAAGGCAAAGTTTGCAGAAAGTGTGGAGGTAAGGACCACTTTGCAAAGAAGTGCAAAAGCAAGTCCAATGCAGACCAGAAGAGGAAGAGTACAACTTCCAAAGGCAAAGCCTGGGGGAAAGGAAAGTATCCTGGAAAGAAAGATACCATTCGCCAGATAGACGGTGACGATGATGATACCCAGGAGGAACAGAGTTGTTACCAATTTACGTTGAATGAAGTACATCATGAGAAGGTCCCAGTGATCATTGATGGAGTGACAGTGCAGGTCATTGTAGACTCAGGCAGTGACAGTAATGTGATTGATCGACATTTATGGGAGAAGTTGAAAAGGAAAAAGATCATCTGTACCTCAAAGAAGTGTTCCAAGAAACTGTATCCATACACAGCAACCAAGCCATTGCAGACCACTGGATGTTTTACGGCAACTGTTGAAGCTGGAGATAAGTACACCGAAGCAGAGTTTATGGTCATAGAAGAGAGGGGAGAACCATTGCTGAGTAGAAGCACAGCGCAAGACCTGGCAATACTTCATATTGGAGCTTGTGTCAATTCAATTCAGTCATAGGAGGATATGAAGCAAGAATTCCCCGCAGTCTTCCAAGGAGTAGGAAAGCTGAAAGGTCGACAATTGAAGCTAGCGGTAGACGAAACGGTCAAACCCAAGGCACAACCAATGCGCCGAACTCCGTTTGAACTTCGTGGGAAAGTCAAAGCCAAAATTAAAGAATTGATCGAACAAGACATTATTGAACCTGTGGAACATTCGACACAATGGGTCAGTCCTGTAGTGATTGTGCCCAAACCAAAGGGTGACATAAGACTATGTGTTGACATGAGAATGGCCAATGAAGCTATAATTAGAGAACGACATCCTATACCAACAGTGGAGGAAATACTTCAAGAACTAACTACCAGCAAGGTATTCTCAAAAATTGATCTGAAATGGGGCTATCATCAATTAGAGCTGGATCCAGGTTCCCGAGATGTGACAACATTTGTGACTCACTGTGGATTGTATCGTTACAAGAGATTATCATTTGGAATTAATGCATCTTCGGAGATCTACCAGTATGAAATCCGTCGAGTGATTCAAGGCATTCCTGAGTTGCCAAAATTTCTGATGACATCATAGTCCATGCACCAACGAAGAAAGAGCATGACAAACGGTTGAGGCGTGTACTTTCTAAACTGCAGGAGGCAAGCCTTACCGTGAATGGAAACAAGTACCAGTTCGGTGTGTCAGAAATGGACTTCATGGGAGACAGACTTACACGGGAAGGACTAAACCCTGCAGAGGCCAAGGTGAAAGCTATTGAAGAGGCACGTGCACCTCAGAATGCAACAGAGGTGAGGAGTTTCCTGGGATTGGTTAATTTTTGTGCAAAGTTCATTCCTAATTTCGCTACAGTGGCAGAACCACTAAGGAAACTAACCAGGAAAGGAGTACCATTTCATTTTGGATCTGAGCAGAAGAAAGCGTTCACAGCGCTGAAGCAAAGCCTGACAGATGCAAAAACTCTTGGCTATTACGATCCGGCGGCATCAACCAAAGTCATAGCGGATGCCAGCCCAGTTGGTTTAGGAGCTGTGTTGGTCCAGATGCATGATGGAGGACCAAGAATCATTGCCTATGCCAGCAGATCATTATCAGATGTGGAAAGAAGATACTCTCAGACAGAGAAAGAAGCACTCGGACTTGTATGGGCCTGTGAGAGGTTCCATGCATATTTATACGGCATTGAATTTGAACTCATCACAGATCATAAGCCATTAGAGGTGATCTATGCATCTAGATCCAAACCATGTGCCAGAATAGAGAGATGGGTACTCAGACTACAACCCTACAAATATAAAGTAATCCACATTGCAGGGAAAGCAAACATTGCTGATCCGCTGTCCAGATTGGTGAAGGATGGAGGTCCACAATCCAAGTCAGAATTGGGAACAGAAACAGAGAGCTTTGTACGCTTCGTAGCTATTCAGGCGACACCGAAAGCTGTGACTACGAAGGAAGTCGAGAGAGAATCCGAACGTGATCCAGAACTCATGGAAGTAAGAGAATGCATACAGAGTGGACAATGGGACAAGTGTACTCACAAGGCTTACATTCCCATTAGAGACGAACTTTGTTGCATTGGACAGTGTGTATTGAGAGGTTGCAGATTGGTGATACCGCAAAGATTGAGACTGAAGATCGTATCTTTAGCGCATGAAGGACACCTAGGTATTGTTGGTACCAAGCAAAACCTCAGGACCAAGGTATGGTGGCCAGGTTGTGATAAAGACGCAGAGAGATTTGTTAAAACTTGTCATGGATGTAAAATCACAAGTAGGAGTAATCCGCCAGAACCGATCCGGAGTACGCAACTCCCGACAGGACCATGGATCGACGTAGCTGTTGATTTTCTTGGACCTTTACCGACGGGTGAATCAATTATGGTAGTGATAGATTACTACAACAGATACTATGAGTACATGGTGTTGAAGTCCACAACCACTGAAAAAACAATACAAGCGTTAGCAGAGATATTCGCAAGATATGGATTACCTGTTACATTATACTCTGACAATGGTCCACAATTCATTTCAGAGACATTTGCAGAATACATGAGGACCACAGGTATCCACCATCATAAAATAACTCCGAAATGGCCGCAAGCCAATGGAGAAGTAGAGAGACCTGATGATGTTCCAGAGGCAGTTACCAGCACTCCTGATGAAGTGTCTAGAGCGCCAGAAACACCCGAAGCCGTGGCGAGCAGTATTTCCGACGCTGAGAGTGAACAACCGAGAAGCGACGACAATATCGCAGGCAGGCCGAAACGAAACCAGAAAGTGCCCAAACGATACGAAGACTTTGTGCCATAGTTTTAATAAGAACTTTGGGACAGTATTTAATCTTATATCATAAAGTGCATGTATGAGTGCTGTAGGAAGTAAATTTTATGTAGTTGAGTTATAGTATTACCATTAGTTACGATGTTTGTAAGTTTCCGAGGGATATTGGTAAGTGAAGGTAAAGTTTATTTCTGATTAAAGGAGGGATGTCATGATAATGAATATGTATGAGATGTACCGGAAGTCACGTGGTATGAGAGAGAGAGATAAGAACACAAGAAAGAGAACAAAGGAAACCGGAGAATAAAGACCCAGAGAAGTTTACCTGATAAACTTGTGTTTAATGTTTTATTAACTTCAGATTTCGGGCCACAAATGTGACAGCAGTGAACTCCCTCATCAGGTAGAATGGATGACACTTGATCGCCAGATGTTCCAGGTCAGGGGAGCAGGACTGGGTCATGACCATTACATCTGTGCACCATGATGAATTGATGATGACATAATTGCTGCTTCCCCTGGTTTTTCCAGATGCCGGTGTTCAGACAGCGCAATGGAGGGTGCAGCCCTTAGACTGCATTGACTTGTCTGGCATATCCACGTTTAGCTATGTTTCTGTAAAGTACATCATGTAGCACTCTCTGGTGAATCTCTGATGTTGAAGTTTGACTTAGAGTTTATCAATTTTTTTCTCCAAGGATTGTCCATTGGACCGGAGGATGATAGGGAATGGAGGCCTCAGGTCCCTGCGCCTCAGTTTGACCTGTAGCCCCCTTCTGCTTCCATATGGTTGGATCTTCTTTAACTGGCTTATGGGTCCACTGCTGGTAGTTCCCATGGTGTTTAAATGGTCTGTGCGCTGTCCCTTTAAATCACCCACGATCTTTAAATGTGCTGAGGGCCTGCTGTTTGTAACTGTAGAGCTCGTCGAAAGAACCAAAGACTTGTTGATCCAAACCAAGGCTTTTATTAGCAAAAACCGGAGCTCTTCACAGGTGGCCGACCAGTCCGGAATGATCTGACCTGGCAAGGGACACAACCCTTTAAGGCCCAGACAATAGGTGTGGCTTAGCTCTCAGCCAATCGCTGTAAGCACAGTCTAGATACAGTACCTATATAAACTATGTACATTGGTGATAGATCTGTACTATCACATTCACCCCTTCTTGGAGAACTGACCCTGGGAAAAAAAAACAAAAACGAGGAAGAGAATGAAAGGAAGGGGTAGGTCAAGGACTGTAGCGGTCAGGGGGTCTGACCATCCGGCGTGATCGCCTTGGTGCCAGGATTGGGGTCACTGGAGTGGTGTCGCCAGTGGGCTCGTCGGGTGCGACTGCTCCGTCGCTCAATTCCCCAGTCGTGTTGTCGGCAGGGTGGCCCGGGTCATTGGGGTGCTGTTGGTCCTTCTGTTGCGGCACGGGGCCTGGAGAATAAAGAGTTGGGGAAGGTTGGGTTGGGGGGTTTGCTGGGTCTACCTCGTCCTGAGCTAGGTCCCGCACCAAAACAGTGTCCTCCCACCCGTCTGGGAACTCAACGTAGGCGTAATGTGGGTTCGCGTGGAGTAGAGTCACTCGGTCGACCAAGAGGTCGTTCTTTGAATGCCGGACGTGGCGTCGCAAAAGGACGGGGCCAGGGACGGTGAGCCATGCCGGTACAGTGGTTCCTGATTCGGATTTCCTCGGGAAAAGGAACATCCTTTCGTGGGGGGTGGCATTTGTTGCAGTACATAGGAGGGAGCGGATGGAGTGTAAGGCACTAGTGAGAACCTCCTGCCAGTGAGAGGTGGGGAGACCTTTAGACCGGAGAGCCAGTGTAACCGCTCTCCATATGGTGGCATTCTCCCTCTCGACCTGGCCGTTACCGCGTGGGTTATAGCTCGTGGTCCTGCTTGAAGCAATACCACACTCCAGAAGGTACTGTCGCAGCTCTGCGCTCATGAATGAGGACCCCCTATCACTGTGGATGGAATTGGGGTACCCAAAGATGGTGAAAATACTGTGAAGGGCCTGTATCACTGAGGTGGCAGTGGTGTCTGGGCAGGCCACAGCGAATGGGAAGTGGGAGTACTCGTCGATGGCTGTAAGGATGTAGGTTTTACGGTTGGTCAACGGTAGGGGCCCCTTAAAGTCTATGCTAAGATGCTCGAAGTGGCGGGTGGCTTTGATAACATGGGAGTTATCCGGTCGGAAGAAGTGGGGCTTGCATTCAGCGCACACCGAACAGGTTCGGGTCATGGAGCGGATCTCCTCGACTGTGTAGGGTAAGTTGCGCGCCTTGACAAAGTGAGCAAACCTAGTGACCCCTGGATGACAGAGCGCCTCATGGAGTTTCCGTAGTCTGTCCATCTGTATGCTGGTGCACGTCCCCCTGGAGAGCGCGTCAGGCGGGTCGTTGAGCTTACCAGGCTGGTACAGGATGTCATAGTTAAAGGTGGAGAGTTCGATTCTCCATCTGGCGATTTTGTCGTTTTTTATCTTACCACGCTGGGTGTTGCTGAACATGAAGGAGACCGCATGTTGATCAGTCAACAGTGTAAAGCGCCTCCCAGCGAGGTAATGTCTCCAACGATATACCGCTTCAACTATGGCCTGGGCCTCCTTCTCGATTGAGGAGTGTCTACTCTCCGGACCCTGGAGGGTTCTGGAGAAGAAGGCTACAGGCCGACCGGCCTGATTCAAGGTGGCTGCCAGGGCGAAGTCGGATGCATCGCTCTCGACTTGAAACGGGACAGACTCATCGATCGCGTGCAGCGTCACAGCAGCGATGTCAGATTTGATTCGATTGAAAGCCACTGTGGCTTCGGTCGAGAGGGGAAAGGAGGTGGTCTTGATAAGAGGACGCGCCTTGTCGGCATAGTGTGGAACCCATTGGGCGTAATACGAGAAAAGGCCCAGGCAACGTTTGAGAGCTTTCTGGGTATGTGGGTGGGGGGGGGGGGTAAGTCCATTAGGGGACGCATGCAGTCAGGATCTGGCATGACTATCCCGTTCTCCACCACACAACCTAGAATAGCGAGTCGTGTGGTCTGGAAGACACACTTGTCCAAATTGTAAGTCAGGTTCAGCCGATGGGCAGTTTGAAGAAATTTGTCTAGGTTGGCATCGTGGTCCTGCATGTCGTGGCCGCAGATGGTGATATTGTCCAGATACGGGAAGGTAGCAGTTAGCACATTCTGGTCCACCATCCTGTCCATTTCCCGCTGGAAGACCGCGACACCATTCGTGACCCCGAATGGTACCCTGAGAAATTGATATAGCCGCCCATTTGCTTCAAAGGCCATGAATGGTCGGACCTCGCAGCGGATCGGGAGCTGGTGGTAGGCCAAACGTAGGTCAATAGTGGAGAAAATGCGGTATTGGGTGATCTGCTTCACCACATCCGTGATGCGTGGCAGGGGGTACATATCCAGGAGCGTGAAGCGGTTAATGGTCTGGCTATAGTCGACCACCATCCGTAGTTTTTCCCCATTCTTGACAACCACCACCTGGGCTCTCCAGGGGCTTGAACTGGGTTCGATGATGCCCTCACCCAGCAATCTATGCACCTCACTCCTAATGAATTGCCTGTTTTCGTAACTATATTGCCGACTTTTGGTGGCCACAGGCTTCCAGCCAGGGATGAGGTTTGCGAAGAGTGCTGGCAGGGCAATCCGGAGTGTGGAAAGGCCGCAGGATTGGCCCCGGGGCACGGGGGCGGGTTGCTCGGGTGCTTCGGGGGTGGGGCGATGGCAGACCGAGAGGGGGGCGTGGGGTCCCCCAAAGTGTAGGGACACCATTTGGAACTGACACTGGAAGTCTAATCCCAGCAACACTGGGGCGCACAATTGGGGAAGGACGAATAATTTGAAGTGGGTGACCGTTACGCCCTGTACTTCCAGCGTGCCGATGCAATACCCCCTTATCCCAGTCGAGTGCGACCTCGTCGCTAATGAGATCCTCTGGGTAGTGGGAATAATGTCAAGTACCCAACGGAGAGCCAGATCTGGCTGGATAAAACTGTCAGTTGACCCAGAGTCAAATAAGCAATTGGTGTAGTGTCCATGCACTTTAATCAGTTCCATTGCTCTAGTGAGGGGATGAGAGCATTCCTGGTTTAGTGTTATTGAAGCAGTTGACAGGGGAGTTTTGCGCGATGATGTCATACAACGGGATGACGTCACGCAACGGGATGACGTAGTCAACGCTCGAGGAGCAGGTTGGAGGACCTCCCAGAAGTGCTGTTGTGGCGGCGTTGGCGGGTGAATGGTAAGTAGTGGGGTTTGTAGTTGCTCGCGATTGGCGGTGGGTAGGTCATTGGTCACAGCGGTCGGGCCCTGGCGGTCGTCAGCGATGGACGCTAGGGTGAGTAGCTGGTTGGCCGCGGGGGTGGCTGTGGCGGCGGCAGCAGCGGCGGTAGCGTCGGCCCCGGGGTTGTCTGTGGCAGCGGCAGCAGCGGCGGTAGCGGCGGCCCCGGGGGTGTCTGTGGCGGCGGCAGCAGCGGCGGTAGCGTCAGCCCCGGGGATGTCTGTGGCGGCGGCAGCAGCGGCGGTAGCGTCGGCCCCGGGGGCGTCTGTGGTGGCGGCAGCAGCGGCGGTAGCATCGAGTGTTCCATACGGGTGCGAGAGGCGGGCCAACACCATGGTTGCGAGGGTGGGCTGCCCCTTCCGGGTTCGGCGTCTCCGTGACGTCAGGCGTTGCCGTACAGGGGAGCCCTCGCTCTCATTGGACGAGAGCTCTGGGGAAGAAGAGTTTGAATGGGATAGTGGCGATTGGGCTTCACACAAGGCACTGTGTTTGCTGGTGGCCATTTTAGACCTACAGACTGCAGCAAAATGGCCCTTTTTAAGGCACTTCTGGCACCTGGCTTTTCTTGCTGGGCACTGGGACCTGCTGTGCTTGTCCCTCCCGCAGAAATAACATTTTGGGTTTGCACGGGGCAGGGTAGCAGCAGCCGACAGGCCGTCAGTATCTCGGGGGGTGGTCGGGTAGAAGGGCACTCTACTCACATCAGAATGAGGGGTCCAGTCCCTAGAGAGCTCGGTGGACTTTAAGGCTGCATCCTCCATTGTGATTGCAATCCGGGCCACGTCCTCTAGTTTTTCTACCCCTTGTTCGAGTAAGCGCAAGCCTCACTTCATTCGATCGGAGCCTGGCCACATAGGCATCCCGGACGAGATAATTTGTGATCTCGGCAGCAGTTTTGTCCACACAGTTACAGTCCTTGCCCAATGCCTTTAATACTTGTAAATATGCCCTGCTGGACTCGCTGGGCTGTTGCTTCCTCGAAGCAAGCACGAGCTGGGCATGAACTCTGTTCACCGGTTGATTATACAGTTCTTTCAGTACCTTTATGGCTGCGGTGTAAGTGGTCTCATCCTGGATGTTCTCGTAGACTCTTAAGGACACCATAGACAGCAATGCTGTTAGACGCTGGTTATCCTCCTCCACCTCAATGAATCTCAGGAAGTTTTCAAAGTTCAGCAGCCAGAAGTTAAAGGCTTTGAAGGCTGTAGCTGACTGTGGGTCGATATCAAGTTTTTCTGGCCGAGTTAAACGCTCCATCCCTTTAAAAAAAAATTATTTTTGCTAATAAAATTGTAGAGCTCGTCGAAAGAATCAAAGACTTGTTGATCCAAACCAAGGCTTTTATTAGCAAAAGACCGGAGCTCTTCACAGGTGGCCGACCAGTCCGGAATGATCCGACCTGGCTAGGGACACAACCCTTTAAGGCCCAGACAATAGGTGTGGCTTAGCTCTCAGCCAATCGCTGTAAGCACAGTCTAGATACAGTAACTATATACACTATGTACATTGGTGATAGATCTGTACTCTCACAGTAACTCCTGCAAAATTTATATATTCCAATTTCTGGCTGTTTAAAATTCCCTCGGTGCTGTACTTGCCTGAGCGTGGGCTGTTTAAAGATCCCATGGCCCAATGGAGACTGCCGAATCTGCCCATTCCGAGGTCTCCCAGCGATCTTAGGACGTCCATATTATCAGGTGAGTTTGATTTTAAGTTTCTGAGTTTGTGTTTGAGTTTTAGTAATTTTGAACGGGAATATTTGATAATTCACGTCAGAGCTGCACGCAGAGTCTCCACTGTAAGATGCCATCTTTTATTATTAGTATTAACCATTTTAAAAATTAAATCCCAAACCTCATCCAATAATGAAAGGTTTAAATCCTGTTCCCAGGCACTTTTGATTTTAACTAGAGGGGCATGTCTCAAATTCAACAAATTATCATAGATAATGGATATTAATCCTTTGCGAGTATGTTGTAAACTAAAAAATACATCAACAATGTTGGCATCAGGTGCCTCAGGAAAACCAGGTATGTGAGATTGAAGAAAATGCCTGACTTGCAAATATCTGGAAAAAAAACGAGTGTTTGGAAAAGTGAACTTCTCAGAAAGCTGTTCGAATGACGCAAAGTTGTTATCAATAAAAAGATCTTTGAAACTTTCAATACCCAATCTATGCCATTCATGAAAAACAAGATCATGCAAAGAATGTTGAAGAAGATAACTGGATAAAATAGGGCTTAAAAGGAAAAAAAACCATGAAGTCCAAAGTGTTTCTGAACTAGACCCACACTCACAGTGTGCCTGACAACAGAATTGTTAATTGATTTATTTAAAGGGAAGGGAAGTGAGGATCCAAGAGGTGCTAGTAGCAGAGTTAAAAAAACATTGCTACTCATACTCAGTTATGAAAATGTAACCAAAACATAAGGTTGCGTATAGTGATCACCCAGTAATAAAATCTGAAAGTAGGTAGTGCCATGCCTCCGTTCCTTTTAGATTTTTGAAGATAAACTGTGTTAAGACGAGGGCACATAGCCTTCCATATAAAAGATGATATAATTGAGTCGAGTGAATAAAAAAATGATTTTGGAATGAAAATTGGTATAGATTGAAAAAAATGTAGGTAGGATATTCATTTTAATAGAATTAATATGACCAACCAAGTGTATAGAAAGGGCAACCATTGTGTTAAAGGCTGTTTCACATGCTTTAATAATGTATGAAATTTTTCTTTAAAAAGGTACTTTTGATTCTTTGTAACCCTAATACCAAGATAATTAAATTGATTTTCCACTATTTAAAAGGAAGACTAGTGTACACCGAAAGGGAACAGTTCACTTTTATGCAGATTTAATCTATATCCTGAAAACTGACTTAATTAAGAAAGTATTAACATCATGGACAGTAAGGAAGCATTAGGGTTTGATAAGAAAAGCAGAAGGTCATCTGCAAAAAGGGAAACTTTATGTTCATTTCCCTTCCTAAAAATCCCTGAAATATCCTCGCACTCTTGAAGTGTGATCACTGATGGCCCTAAAGCTAAATCATAAAGTAATGGACTTGAGGACACCCTTAATGGGTTCCACATTGGAGATGGAAATGTTGCGACTGTTGAAAATTAGTGAGAATTGAAGCCATAGGGCATGAATACAGTAATTTAATCCATGTAATAAAATATGGTCCAAAATTGAATTTTTCTAAGATACATCCATTCAACAAAATCAAATGCTTTCTCTGCACCAAAGGAAAGAACACATTCAAGAAGCGCACTGAAAGTTAGGTACAAAATATCCAATGAGCAATATTTATTTAAAATAAGAGAATTTTTTTTTAAATAAAACCAGTCTGATCTTCAGAAATGATAGATGGTAAAATATTATCCAATCTACAGGCCAAAACTTTTGCCAAGATTTTTACATCAACATTTAATAAAGAAATTGGCCTGTAGGAGGAGCACTCAGTTGGATCTTTACCTTTCTTTTTGATGAGAGATATACACACTTCGTTGAATGAGGCCAGGAGATTACCCTGCCTAAATGAATCAAATAACACAGAACTTAACTGAGGTGAAAGCAATTGAGAAATGATTCCAAAAACCCAACAGGTCCTGGAGCTCTTCCAGAATGCAATGAAAAAATAGCAGTAGCTATTTCCTCTTGCAATATAGGCTCATCTAATCTTATTTGGACATTCAAAAAAAGTGTGGGAATATTTAAATGATCCAGGAAACTCTTCTTCGAACTGCTATCATTTGTGAATTCAGAAGTATAACGTCGGGAATAAAATTTCCTAAATGTACCATTTATCTCAGAATGATCTGTAGTAATGTTATGATCCTCTTTTTGAAATTTTGTTATTTGCTGCGACCTCTCAACTGATTAGTTAAAATCTTACCAGATTTATCACCATGAATATAAAACTGACTCTTACTCTTCAAAAATTGCTATTCAATCAGATATGTTGAAAGGAAATCAAATTTAGTATGTTACTCAGGGTTTTTAATTTGAGCGTATTGTTGATCTATTTGTTTAATTTGATTAACTAATTCTTATCTTTCTTATTGGCCTTTTTATATTCACGATATAAGAAATAATTTTTCCCTCAGAAAAGCTTTCAAAGCATCTTAATCAAACTAAAAGTTTATGACAAAGTATTTGCATCAAAGAAAAAAGTTGTCTGCTCCTCCATTAGTTTCATAAAGTCATCATCTTATAGTAAAGTCAAAATGAAACACCAGTGTCTTTATTTGAGGGAGGCCAGGAAGGGTCATAGATAATTCAAAAGGGAGATGATCTGATATTACTGTACTCTGATAATTACAAAAATGAATCAGTGGGATCATAAGAAAATAATCAATTTGCAAATAAGAATGATGAATGAATGCTCTCTTCTATTTGGATAAAGAAAACGACAAACATCAGAAATACCATAATTTGATAAAAGAATAAATTAATGGGGCAGATTTACTCATTGTGGTAGGGTTAAGAGATGAGCGATCCAAAGCAGGGTTTAATCGACAATTACAATTCCCACCAAGTACTAGAGAGTATAAACTCACGGTTGGTAAGAAAAAAAACATTAAAAAAACCTACATCATCTACATTAGGGGCATAAATATTAGCAAAAACTACTATTATAATTGCCATGAAACAACAACATAATGACCTTTTGTATCTGATACAACATCATAATGGATAAAAGGAATATTTTGATTAATAAGAATCAAACCCCCCCACCACCTGAAAGGAGGAATGATAATACTGCCCCCTCTACCTTGGCATGAGGTGAAAATTATCACAACTATGAATATGCATTTCTAGTAAAAATAAAATAGTAGGTTTAAGTTGTTTAATATGTGAAAACACTTTTCTTCTCTTAGCCTAATGATTCAAATCTTTTACCTTCCAACTAAGGAAATTAAGAAAACTAACAATACTTTTTCATACATTATGTAAGTTGATAAGTACAAATAATATCCAGACTTCTGGTGTCAACCTTAGGGCAAAAATATGAAACTAGTGATAAATTGTAAATAACCCTTATAAGGTCAAAACTTTTACAGATTCCTAAAGCCATAGCAACCTTGAGAAAACAACTCCACATGCTCGGCCCTCCAACTTCAAAGCCAGATAGTTGCTAAAAATGGCAGGCTCTTCAAAACAATCAATTTTGAACTCAAACAAATTTTCCTGGCTGACGTGTTATCTCTAGCTCCATTCTTGTTAATGTAAATATAATCAGCTCTTCCAAACAATAAAATGCTATTATGATTACAAACAAAAAATATCTAACTTTTTTTTGGAAAAATTTATTTAGAAGTTTTACAAAATACATACATACAAAATAATCTAACAAAAGAAGACCCCTATTACCCCCCTCCCCCACCTCCCAGCTAACCCACCCCCTATAACCCACCCCCCAGAGCCAGGTATTTAATGCTTGCTGCTTGGTGTGCCAACCCTTTACATCACAAATAAAAACATTTACTTAATATCGAAACCCATTCATTCCTAATATAAATTCCACATTTTAACAAAAAAAGGATAATTATTTCACAAATTTTAAGTTAACTTCTCCAAATAAAGACACGATTGTAATTCATTATGCCATCTCTGTACATTCAATTTAACATCATTTTTCCACATAATAGCTATACATTTCCTAGCTAGTGCCAACCCTAAACGTATAAATGCAATTTGGGATTTATCCAATCGTAATCCTGTCATTATAACCCAATAAACACACCAATGGGTCAAGCTGCAAATCTATCTTAAATAAATCTCACAAAAACTTAATTTTTTCCCAAAAATGTCTAACTTTTGTACATTCCCATACTGAATGTAAGAAAGTACCTGTCTGTTCTCCACATGGAAAACACAAATCTGATTAACAAAAACCATATTTTTTCAACTTTTCAGGGATTAAACACAATTGATGTAAGAAATTATAATTAACCAGACTATATCACACATTAATTAACTTCGTAACACTATCAACACTATCCTCCCAAGATAAGGTAATAGATAAATCCTTCTCCCATTTGTCCTTCATTTTATATACATCAAACTTAGTCATCTTTTCCTGTAGTAACATACATTTCCGAAATAGACCCCTTCTTTCCTTTTCAGCAATTAATATCTCAAATTTCGTTTGACCAGGTACACCAGTTCTTGTCCAAAACTTTCTAACAATAAATCTCGAACTTGATAATAAGCAAATAAAGAATTTGGTAAATATACCAAACTTCTCTCTAAATTTATTAAAAGAAAGAAACATGCCTGCTTCAAAACAGTCCTCCACTAATTTCACACCTTTCATTTCATAGGGATTATTTAGAGAAAAAGGAATGATCTTGTTCTGATATAATGGTGTCTTAGCTGAAATTTTACTTTTAGTTCCTATAATTTGATCCCACTTATACCATATACCCATTAAATGTCTCAATATTGGCAGTTTATACTTTTGCAAAAGAAAAGGGTTCCATTGATGTATTTTATTTTCAGAAATCTGGTCCAACTCCACCTTCATCCATACTGGAGATTGATCAATATCAAACAACCTATTGATAAACTTTAATTGTGCCGCCTCATAATAATTCTGGAAATATGGTAATTGAAGTCCACCTAAATCATACCTCCATGTCAACCTCTGCATGGACAGCCCTGTCTAGTTGATCTGGACAAATTAAATGCAGACGAAACCTGTCCATTTGTCACCACCTGAGCAGAAGGATTAGTATATAATGCCTTAACCCAACCAATAAAGTGTGGTCCAAATTTAAATCTTTCTAACACCTTAAATAAAACATTCCACTCAATACGGTCAAAAGCTTTTTCTGCATCTAGCGCCAATATCATTGGTTGATTGAGCTGCTGTCCTGAAGCATTAATTATTATAACCAATTTAACAATATTATCAGATGAATATCTATTCTTGAAAAAGCCTGCTTGGTCCACATGTACTAATTTTGGAGGAAAATTAGCCAATCTGTTTGTTAATGGAGCGCTTACATCCCTAACGTCGAAGTACTCGAGATGGCAGAGGTCGACAGCATCGAGTCCACGCTGCTGAAGATCCAGCTGCGCTGGATGGGTCACGTCTCCAGAATGGAGGACCATCGCCTTCCCAAGATCGTGTTATATGGCGAGCTCTCCACTGGCCACCGTGACAGAGGTGCACCAAAGAAAAGGTACAAGGACTGCCTAAAGAAATCTCTTGGTGCCTGCCACATTGACCACCGCCAGTGGGCTGATAACGCCTCAAACCGTGCATCTTGGCGCCTCACAGTTTGGCGGGCAGCAACCTCCTTTGAAGAAGACCGCAGAGCCCACCTCACTGACAAAAGGCAAAGGAGGAAAAACCCAACACCCAACCCCAACCAACCAATTTTCCCCTGCAACCGCTGCAATCGTGTCTGCCTGTCCCGCATCGGACTTGTCAGCCACAAACGAGCCTGCAGCTGACGTGGACTTTTTACCCCCTCCATAAATCTTCGTCCGCGAAGCCAAGCCAAAGAAAACAATCTTATAATCTGCATTCAATAAAGATATTGGTCTATATGAAGCCACTCTGTCCTTCTTTGGAACAACTGTTATTAATCCCATGAAAATTACCCTGGAAATTAACCTGTTTCTGTCGCTTGTTTAAGTACTTCTATATGTACAGGAAGTAACAAATCATAAAATTCTTTATAAAACTCCATTGTAAATCCATCTTCTCCAGGAGATTTCCCACTAGGCATGATTGAAATGCCTCCTTAAGCTCCAAATCAATAAATGGACCACCTAATTTCTTAATATCTGTTTCATTTAACCAAGGTAAATTTAAATTAGCCAAGGCAAATAATATGAAACCTTTTGGTTGTAAAATAAAGAACTAAATAGATGGAAGAAATGTAAAGTAAGCAGGAGCATCTGACTGCTGCTGTTATACCATACTGCAGCCAACAGGAAGTCCAGACTTTTTACTGTTAGCAGTTCTTAGTCCCAGTTGACCACAGTAACAATGATTGCATTAACGATACAACAGTGGGCTATTCCCTTGCTCAGATATCAGGAATTAAAGCAAATTTTCACACTGATAATTATTGATTTTCCATCTGCCACAATAACTGAGAAAGCACGTAAAGGTATTGTTTTAAAATAAGTACGCACAAAATCTTTAACAAGATAGACACCGATGCATGTCCAGGTGGAAAAATAAGAATGTACCAACACCGTTATTCATATCATATCAGTTGTTGATGGAGTTGTTATACCAAGTGTGTTGAAAAGAGATACTTAACACTTCATACTGAATATATTTTTTGTTCGCAAGAAAGCAAATAGAACATGGAAAATTACAGCCTAGTACAGGCCCTTTAGCCCACGATGTTGTGTCAAGTTCTATATACCTACAAAAAAAAGAAACTGTCCCTATCTCATAACCTTTTATTTTTCTTTCATCCATGTGCCTGTCTAAGACTCTCTTAAATCCTCTATTGTTCTGGTCTCCACCACCACCCCTAGCAATGCATTCCAGGCACCCACAACTCTTTGTGTTAAAAAACCTACCCTTGACGGCTCGCATAAACTTTCCTCCCTTCACTTTGTACAGATGTCCTCTGGTGTTTGCAAATCCTGCTCTGGGAAACAAAGTGCTGGCTGTTTACCTTATTATGCCTCTCATAATTTTGCAGATCTCTATTAAATAATCTTCTTTCACTCCAAAGAGAAAAGTCCTAGCTCTGCTAGTCATAAGACAAATTTACCAATCCAGGCAAATTTCTTCTGCACTCTCCTGTCTATATCCTGTAGTAACCTATGACAACCTTAAACTCTATCCACAAAACATCCAATCTTTGTACCATCTGCAAACTTACTGATCCATCCTTCTACTACTTAGTCAAGGCAATTCACAAAAATCACAAAGAGAAGGGGTATAAGAACAGATCCCTGCGGAACTCCGCTAGTCACTGACCTCCCAATAGAATATTTTCATCCACTACTACACTCTGCTTTCTACAGACAAGCCAATTCTGAATACAGACAGCCAAGGTTCCATTGATCCCATGCCCCTCATTACTTTCTGAATGAGTCTCCCATTCAGTACCTTTTTAAATGCCTTACTAAAATCCATATACACCACATCTATCACCCTACCTTCATCAATTTCTTTTGTTATCAATTAGGCTCATGTGACATGACCTTCCTGTCACAAACCCATGCTGACTATCCTTGAAAAGACTATACTTCTCTAAATGCTCATAAATCCTCCCTTAAGAATCTTCTCCAAGCGTTTGCCCACAATTGATGTAAGACCAACTGGTCTACAATTCCCAGGATTCTCCCCATTACCTTTTTTAAACAAGAGGACCAAATATGCCATTCTTCAATTGTCCAGCACCTCCCCTGTGACCAAGGAGGATACAAAAATCCTTACCAACACCCCAGAAATGCCTTTGCATAGCAACCTGAGGTAAATCCAGTCCCAGGTACTTTATCAATCTCGATATTTTAAAGAAGATCCAGCACTTCCTCTTTCTTAATCTCAAAATGGTCCAGCACAACACTTGTTTTATTCTGACCTCATCTTGATCAAGGTCTTTTTTTCTGGTGAATACTGAAGCAAAGTATTCATTTAGGATCTCCCCAACCTCCACCGCCTCCAGGCACATGTTATCCTTAAGAAGCCCCACCTTCACTCTCATCATCCTTCTGTTCTTCTCAAATGCATAGAACACCTTGGGGTTTTCCTTAATCCTACTTACCAAGGCCTTTTCATGCCTCCTTCTAGCTCTCCTAAGCCCTTTCTTCAGTTCCTTCCTGGCTATTATATAATTCTTATGAGCCCTTCCTGTTTCCTGCTTCCTATATCAAATATATGTTTCCTCTTCCACTTGTCTAGCTGCCTCACCTATTTTGTCAACCATGGTTCCCTTTTCCTACCATATTTTCCCTGTCTCAGTGGGTCAAACCTATCCAGAACCCTGCACAAGTGGTTCCTAAACATCCTCCACATTGCTTCTGTGTTTTCTCCTGAAAAAAATCTGTTCCCAATTTATTCTCCATAGTTCCTGCCTTGTCCCAACATAATTAGCCCTTCCCCAATAACTTTACTATTTTGTCTGAATTTACCTTATCAATTGCTATGCCAAAGCTTAGGGAGTTATGGTCGCTATCACCAAAATATACCTCCATTGAGAGGTCTGTCATTTGATCCAGTACTAGATCGAGTCTGGCCTCTCCTCTAGCATGGTCCTCATGCTGTGTCAGGGATCCTTCTTGGACATACCTGACAAATCTCTAACTCTTGCAGTAAGGAGATGCCAGTCAATATTTGGGAAGTTGAAGTCTCCATAACCTCAACCCTCTAATTTCTGCACCATTCTATAATCTACCTACTTAACAGTTCCTCAGTGTTCCAAGGGCTATTGGGAGCCTCCAGACTCCTCCCAATATAGTGATCACTCCCTTCCTATTTCTTACTTCCACTCACTTTGACCCAGTAGACACTCCCTCTATAGCATCCTCTCTTTCTGCAGCTGTGATACCATCCCTGACCAGTAATGTGACTCTCTCCCACATTTTTACTTCCCATCCTATCCCTTTTAAAACATTTAAGCCCCAGTACCTGCATCAACCAATCTTATCCTAACATTAGCTAAGTATTGTAATTCCAGGAACTGAGCCATGCTCTCAGTTCATCTCCTTTATTCCTAATACTCCTTACATTGAAATAGACACATTTCAAACCCTCCAACTGACTACATTTATGCTTCCTCCCCTGCCTGTCCTTCCTCACAAACCCACAACACATTGTGTCATCCTTCTCACCAACTGCTCTATTCTCTGCTGTCACAGTCTAATTCCATCCCCCTGCCAAACTACTTTAAACTCTCCCCAACAGCCCTTGCAAACTTGCCTGCTAGGATATTGGTCCCTCTCCAGGTCAGGTACTGCTCTTCCTTTCTATACAAATCATACCTTCCCCAGAATAATCCACAAATCTGAACCCTGCCCACTTCACCAACTCTTCAACCACGGATTCATCTGCCACAACTTCCTATTCCTACCCTCACTGGCACACGGCACAGGCAGCAATCCTGAGATTACCATCCTTGAGGTCCAGCTTTTCAGCTTCCTTCCTAATTCCCTACATTGCCTCTTCAGGCCCACATCCCTATTCCTATCTATGTCATTGGTAACAACATGGACCATGACATCTGGCTGCTCACCTTACCGCTTCAGTGTACTGTGGACTTAATCTGAGAATTCTCTGATGTTAGCACCTGGGAGGCAATATGCAATCTTGTTCACAGAACCTCCTATCTATTCACCTATCGAATCTCCAAACACCATAGCTCTCCTCTTCTCCCCCCTTGCCTCCTTAGCTGGAGGGCCAGACTCTGTGCCAGAGACCTGACCACTATGAATTGTCCCTGTTAGATTGTTCCTGCAAACAGTATCCAAGACAGTATACCTAGAATTGAGGAAAGCAGCCACAGAGGTGCTCTGCACCTACTGCCTATTCCCCTTCCCTCTCCTTATGGTCACCCAGTTACCTGCCTCTTGCCTGTTCGGTGTGACTGTCTCCTTATAGCTCTGTCTATCACCCCTCTGCCTCCCGAATGACCTGGAGCTCATCCAGCTCTTGTTCCCTAACATGGTCTATAAAGAGCTGCAGCTGGATGCACCTCTTGCAGGTGAAGTCATCAGGGACAATTGTGCTCTCCCAGATTTCCCACATCTGGCAAATGGAGCATTCCACTGTCCTAGTTGCCATCTCTACTATCCAATCTTTATTACTATTACCTGTTGTACATCCTGAGCCTCTGCTCACCAAAGCCACTAAATCCCCACTCATATACTGGGTTCTCAAGCAAAAGCCACTAAATCCCCACTCATGTACTGGGCTGCTTCACACTGGCCGCTCTTCATGAGCTTCCCTTCTTTTTATATGCTGCCAGCTATCTGTAACCCAGATGCCAACCAATCGTTGCTCCATTTATCTTTTAAATACTCCTGAAACAAAGCTCAACTCCCGGCAATCACCAGAGACCCAGCCCCCGCTTAATTACTCAATTATTTTGTTTTTTGGCTGGAGTTAGAATGATATTTTGAAAGACTGGTGTAAGCCATCAATAATGCCTTTGTGTGGTTGGAAACACCCAACAAAACATACTAATTATTGTGAGATTGATAACAGGGTAGTGCTTGAAATAGATTAAGAATGACACATTTTGGAATCAGTACTACAACAGAACATATTGTTAATGAACAGGTCCACTTTTTGAAGTTATGACTTTGTCTAAGAACTAGAGTCAGGTAACAATCCTCAGTTTTGTTCACTTTTATTTTGTGTGGTTTATTGATAAGAGATTGCTGAGCACACATATTTCACCAATCTCAATTATCAGTGATAATAACCAAAAGGGCTCACAACATACAGGTATAACTTGTATCTTTAAGTTTAACAATCAGATGTTTGATGAGCAATCCATATTGCTGAATTGCAGAATTGTGACTCATTCCACAAAAGATGAAACTCCTGCTGAGTAACTCATACTGTATATAGAAGGGTCAGAATGTGATTTACCTTAGTTTAGTCAAACCTTGAAGGGAGAGTGGAAGAGACAGAAAGTAAATTTTGACAAACCAAGGAAATGAAGAAGTAAAACAATGTGTGTTAATATAAATAATCTGACATTTAGGGAGGAATGAGGGACTGATGATTAGTCGGAAATACAAAGTCACATCTCATAAAAATTGGAGCTAAAGTCAGAAGTACTAATGTAAAACCCTTAATTCCAGCATGAAGTACACAAAAGAATACCGAAGAGCTATGTGATTGTGATGGCATTTCAAAAGTTGATAAGGTGCAGAGTGTGGAAGAACTGACAAAAGCTTTTATTGAACTGAGCCAAGAAATAGTATCAAGTCAAGAGGTGAATTCAAAACATGAAAACCTGAGTAAATGTTGCATTTATAAATAATGAGAGTGCAAGAATCACAGCTTTTTGAAAATGGAAGTATGACATATAATGTCTCTGCACAGCCATGGCGAATTTAGAGAGAGATAAATGAGTGAGATGACGGTGTACTCACTGTGTCTCTTCTTATTCCTAACATAATTTGCAAGTAGAATGAACAGTATGTGCATGCTCAGATATATTCCACAAAACACATTTTTAAATTGTCTCTGCCCTTCTGCTAATGCACATGTGGCTGGAGAGCTCTTCAGGTTCCATTGCCACCCCTTCTCCCAACTCATATAGTAGCAATGTGAACCTTCAAAAACCTTGTATAGAGGCCCTAGTGCACCAGAACCGATGGAAAAGTATACACCAAACAAGCAGATTTTGTGGTAGTTTTTTAAGCGAACCATAAAGCCTCAACGTCAGCTCAGAATGCCACCTGCATTCTCACTTTGGTGTCCTCTGTGTCCACAGACCTGGATAGACAGCAGAAAAGAAGTGCAGGTAAACTGGCTTCTCTGATGGAGATTGCTATTAAGCAGTGAATGAAAATGTTTACTTTGCAACTTAACTGCTCCTCGTTTATGCTGGATGAGAAAATTGTTAAGAAGGTCATCCTTTCATTTGGTGTAAGGATAAAGTGTAGGAGTATCACAAATCTAAGGCATTCCATCAAAACAAATTACAGAGCTATCAAATCAGTTATGATGAAAGTAAAGTTTGTTTTGTTAAAAAAGATTAAAGGTGCTTGTGTTCTGCACTGTAGAAGCATAAATACACCTGTGCCATAAAATATTAATTTCTCTATGGTTTATATTCATAATGGCATGTGTTTAATCTAATAGGGGAAAATAGACAATTATTTCATCACAAGCTGTCTATAGACATTGATTTATTTTGACATTTTATGGAGCCTCGTCAGAATCCAGCCTCCTCACGACAAAGTAGTTGGTTGTATGGATAGACCTATTGGCGAATTACTCAACAGGGAAGTTGGAGAGAAGCAGTTCTTTTAAATGGGCTTACAAAAATATATGTTCGAGGAAAATCATTTGATTGAATCTTAGTCTTTGAGAGCCCATATTAGCATGCAAAAAGACAATGTTAAGATCATATTTGTGTTGAAGTAAAATGTGGACTAAGAAACATTTAACTGGGCTAGCAATAAACCAATAAACTCCAATGTTATATAATTTATTATTATTCTCATTCAATAGACAATAGACAATAGACAATAGGAGCTGGAGTAGGCCCTTCGGCCCGTCGAGCCAGCACCGCCATTTTACAGATCATGGCTGATCACTACCATCAGTACCCCTTTCCAGCCTTATCCCCATAACCCTTAACATTAGGAATGGTTTAGATGACAAGTAAACAAAATGATTTTTGATCTGATACATTGCTGTTTCATGTTCACTTGCATTATGCAAAATGGAGCAGATTAACAAATTGTATCTGGCTTCTCCTCATTTAATTGTTTTCAATCTACCTTTGAAAATATTGCTGAAGGCATAGGCAAAAGTTAAAAGATCTCAGCAACAAGGTGCTTTTGTTAAAGCATGTATCAGGTATTTGTGATGAAGTAATTGGTGACAGTGCTTTTCTCCAGAAGTAAGACATAGGCCCCACCTCTTATGCTCAAGTCAACAAGATCTGAAACTAGAAGCAGCATATTGGTACTTATGCTTTCTGCCAAAGGGTTTGTCAAATATCTATGTAGTTGATTGATTTATATACATATGTATGAAAACATAGTCATTTAATAAAATTAAAAATGTTCCTGCTTATAGAGAAAGTGTTCATTCTCAACAAATGCAAATATAGGTTTATGGTACAGCTGATAATAGTCCCCAGGAGACCCAGTAGCAGCAGTAACTAAACTGAAGAAATTGACAGCGTGATTAGTCCTGAGAAAGCAGAATTATTTTGAAGGAAGTCTGACTGCCTGGATGCTCATAGTTGATGAATGAAAGATGCTGTGGTGACACCAAAGATTGCCATGGTAACTGCCTTCACTAGAAGTAGAGAGACTAAACAAAATGTCAACCAAACCAAAATCTTCATAATTTAACCCCAATATTAAATTTCTGTTTTAATGATGAGGTTATATTAAAGTCTACTGTGGGAGATAAAGGATGGATATGTTGATAGTTGGTGTTTTAATGGGTGACTTTAATTTCCCATTATTGACAGGGACTTCTTTGTGCAAGAAATTTAGACGAAGCAGAATTAGTTAGATACATCCAAAAGGACCTTGTATTGGAGAATGAGCCTGGCCAGGTGATTGAAGTTTCAGTGGGTGAGCATTTTGAGAACACTGATCAGAACTTCATAAATCTTAAAATAATTATTGATAAGGATAAATCTGGGCCTTGGAAGAAAGTAGTAAGATGAGGAAAAGCAAATTGTACATCATGAGGCAAAAATCTGGGGGGGAAAAGATTGGGAGCAAATATTATTGGATAAATCCATATCTGATATCTAGGAATCATTTAAGGGGCATCTGATTACAAATTCAGGACTGGCATCTTTCTATGATAAAAAAAAGACAGCTGGCAAGTTTCATGAAATTTGATTATGAGAGATGATATAAATTTAGTCAAAATGGAAAAGCAAGGTTTTGGACTGAAACCAGATTGGACCCTAAAGGAATAGTAAGGAAGCAAGAAATAAACAAGGAATCAGGGAGACCAAAAGAGTTATGAAAAAGCCTTGAACAGTAGGATTAAGGAAAATCCTGAAGCATTTTATATATAAAAAAACAAGAGGCTAGCCAAGAGAGGGAAGGCTCACTTATGGAGGGAATTTGAGCCAGGGGACATAGGAAGTGAGCCAGGTAATAAAATGAAGGGAAACACAAAGTCTACAGACACTGCGATTGTAGGAAAAGCAATCACCTTGAAGAAGGGCTCAGGCCCTAAATGTTGGTTTTATGTCTTTACCTCCTATGGCTGCTGTGAGACCTGCTGAGTTCCTTCAGCATTCATGTTCTTTCTGTGGTCTGATTTGGCTGTGTAATAGCCAGTGGTCATTTTGAAATGCAGATTATAAGTGGCCATTTTATACGATGTGTTATCATTTATTCAATACAGATTGAAGTAAATGCTATCTGAACATTGACATACTCCAGTCTTTTTTAACCAATTTGGATCACAAATCTACCAACCCATATAAATTACACAGATCTAAAACTGTCTTGAAATGGAAATGGATGTTTGCAAAGAATACACTGAAAATAAACAATGTGGACAACTTGCAATGCAACATGACTTCAGGCATTTTGTAATAAAATTTAGACCCATTGGAGCAGGAGGTATCATGTTTTGAAAATGTGTCCTTCCTCAACTTCTTCATTTGACTCAGTGTTTCCATTTACATTTGTTCCACAGAGAGTAGCTGAATAAGAGCATGAAATGATTTCTCCAAGTTGATTGATGGGGTTAAAACAGCAAAATGCATTTTAATAATAGTTACTGTGCAGTTTCAATGCTTTATTGAATTTTAAACTATACAGCACTTAAAATAGCTTTGTATATTTATATATAGTGTATATATATATTTATATATACAAGCATCGAATCCATGCTGCTGAAGACCCAACTGCGCTGGGTGGGTCATGTCTCCAGAATGGAGGACCATCGCCTTCCCAAGATCGTGTTATATGGTGAGCTCTCCACTGGCCACCGAGATAGAGGTGCACCAAAGAAGAGGTACAAGGACTGCCTAAAGAAATCTCTTGGTGCCTGCCACATTGACCACCGCCAGTGGGCTGATATCGCCTCCAACCGTGCATCTTGGCGCCTCACAGTTCGGCGGGCAGCAACCTCCTTTGAAGAAGACCGCAGAGCCCACCTCACTGACAAAAGACAAAGGAGGAAAAACCCAACACCCAACCCCAACCAACCAATTTTCCCTTGCAACTGCTGCAACTGTGCCTGCCTGTCCCGCATCGGACTTGTCAGTCACCAACAAGCCTGCAGGAGATGTGGACAGACCCCTCCATAAATCTTTATCCGTGAAGCCAAGCCAAAGAAGAAAAAGAAGAAGAAAAAAGAAGATATGTATGGCTGCACCATTTCATCTGATGCAAGGATCGACAAAGAGATAGACAACAGACTTGCCAAGGCAAATAGTGGCTTTGGAAGACTACACAAAAGAGTCAGGAGAAACAACCACCTGAAGAAACACACAAAGATCAGCGTGTACAGAGCCGTTGTCATACCCATGCTCTTGTTCGGCTCCGAATCATGGGTCCTCTACTGGCATCACCTACGGCTCCTAGAACGCTTCCATCAGCGCTGTCTCTGCTCCATCCTCAACATTCATTGGAATGACTTCATCACCAACATCGAAGTACTCGAGCTGGCAGAGTCCGCAAGCATCGAATCCATGCTGCTGAAGACCCAACTGCGCTAGGTGGGTCACGTCTCCAGAATGGAGGACCATTGCCTTCCCAAGATCGTGTTCTAAGGCGAGCTCTCCACTGGCCACCGAGACAGAGGTGCACCAAAGAAGAGGTACAAGGACTGCCTAAAGAAATCTCTTGGTGCCTGCCACATTGACCACTGCCAGTCATATTGCCTCCAACCGTGCATCTTGGCGCCTCACAGTTCGGCGGGCAGCAACCTCCTTTGAAGAAGACTGCAGAGCCCACCTCACTGACAAAAGACAAAGGAGGAAAAACCCAACACCCAGCCCCAACCCACCAATTTTCCCTTGCAACCGCTGCAACCATGCCTGCCTGTCCCGCATCGGACTTGTCAGTCACCAACGAGCCTGCAGCAGACATGGACATACCCCTCCATAAATCTTTGTCCGCGAAGCCAAGCCAAAGAAAAGAAAGAAATATGTATGGGACAAACACACTTTTTTTCTTTATTTGCCCGTGTTCCACAGTTTTGTATTTATAATCAAGCAATTGACATGTAATTGAAGTGCACATTCCAGAATTTATTCAAGGTTATTGCTATATATTTTGGTTTGACCACATAGAAATTACAGCATTTTTTATACAGGGTACGATAATGTTTGGGAATTTGGCTTCACTTATTTGTGAGTACTGAGGTATGTTTAATTGCTTAATTTATGTAGGTATAAGAGAGCTAAGCTTGCTTTGAAGTATTGTTCCCAGGCTATACTGTATTATAATCTATGATAGAGATCACCCACCTCATGCTTTATTGACTTATGATGGCTTCTTTAACTTTTATTGGCACAACTCTGGTCCTCATGGAGGAAATATAGCAATTAAAGATGCCAGAGGTGATCAAAAGCTTCGAAGCAAGCTTATACCCACATCGATGAAGCAATTAAACATACCTGATATAACTGGTATCTGTGAAGCCAAATATCCCAAACATTATGGTGTCCTGAAATAGGGCACCATGTATAAAAAGTGCTATAATTTCTACATGGTCAAAGCAAAATGTATACAAATAATCATGAATAAAATCTGGAATGTCCACTTCAATTACATGTGAATTGTTTGATTATAAATATAAAACTGTGGAACACAGGGGCAAATAAAGAAAAAAAGTGCCTTTTGTCCAAACATTATTTTGGGTACTGTGTATGTGTGTATATATATTACATTGACCACCGCCAGTGGGCTGATATCGCCTCAAACCGTGCATCTTGGCGCCTCACAGTTTGGCGGGCAGCAACCTCCTTTGAAGAAGACCGCAGAGCCCACCTCACTGACAAAAGGCAAAGGAGGAAAAACCCAACACCCAACCCCAACCAACCAATTTTCCCCTGCAGCCGCTGCCTGTCCCGCATCGGACTTGTCAGCCACAAACGAGCCTGCAGCTGACGTGGACATTTACCCCCTCCATAAATCTTCGTCCGCGAAGCCAAGCCAAAGAAGAAAGAAAGAGATATATACAGACACACACATATAGCTATTTTAAGTACTGGTAACTACAATATCAAATGTGAGGTGTTTTGTTTAATGCTGACAATTATGATCGATAGCAAGCTCATTATATATCCGGGAGGTCTTTGATGTGGAATCAGGTTAATGACAATAGACGTCTGAAGTTTGTGTGATAGCTTTTCTCAGTTTGACTGCCTCTTTGAAGAAAGGAGGGCCTGTTTTAATTTATGAGTATCACAACCGCTTGCAGTTTTGTTTAAGCATTTGAAAACAATTCACCCACCTAAGACTTGTATTGTATAAAGCCGTTGTTTTTTAGAAACTCTCAATTTAAAGCAGCAGGAGCCCAATGGATGTCATTACCCAGATACTTCCCCCTTTTCAACAAGGAAGTGTTATGACCAAATGTTCAATTAAGTAAGATTAGATCATACCAGGTCCAACTGCAACTATTACCTGTGGGAAATAAACTCAAAAATGACGGAGCTCAAATTTTGAGTGAATAAAGAAAGATGGGAGGGAATCAATGGGTCAGGTAGTATCAATAAAGACAAATGATCAGTCAACTTTAAAAGTAACCCCAACTCCAATCTGGACCAACTGTTTCTATCTTTCTGTTACCTGCTTTTCTTCCCATTTTTCTTCTCTAACCTTGCCCGTTTCGCCAACCACCATTGCCTCCACAATTTATTCTCCATACCTGTCTCTCCACCCCTCCCACTTTCTTTTCTTCAGTACCCTTTTATCTCTTGGTCCCTCCTCAGACCCTAGTGTTCCCCCTCTCTTTTATATACTTATATCTTCCCTTCCCTTTTACCCTTGATAAAGGACCTGGCCCAAAAGGTTACTGACCATTTCTCTCCATGGAGCTGCCAGACATGCTGGGCTTGTCCAGCCTCTCTTTGTTCTCACATGTAAGAACTAGGACTGAAGTAAACACAAAAATGTTGGAGGAATCAACATCCGTAGGAGGTAGATTTATATATAACCAACATTTCAGTCCAGAGCCCTTCTTCAAGGTACAAACGAAAAAGCCGGCAGACATCTGAATTAAAAGTAAGGGCAGGGGGAGGAGCACAGGCCAACAGACAAAAGGTGTTAGTGAGATAGGGAGAGGAGGTCAGGAGAGAGGAAAGGTGAGAATTGATTGGGGGAGGGGTTTGGTTTTGTGAATGCAGAGCTGGGATAAAGGAGACAGAGGGAAAATAAAAGAGAGAGAGATAGAGAGAGAGAGACAGCCAGAGAGCTAGAGGAAACTGTAAAAGTTGATGTTAATGCCACCCAGATGGAAAATGCCCAGATGGAATATGAGGGGCTGTTCCTTCATTTGTGGATGATCTCAGTCTGGCAGTACGTGAGGCCATGAACAGATATATCAGCAGGGAAATGAAAAGGGTGATTCCCCAATATTGCAGTAGACAGAGCTGAGATGCTCGACAAAGTGGTTTCCCAATCTGTGTCTGATTTCTCAGATATAGAGGAGACCACAATGGGAAAACTAGATGAAGTTGACCCTTGCAGATTCACAAGGGAAGGACTGTTGGGGGGCACCCGAATGGTGTGAGGGAGGAGGTGTGGGAGGAAGTCTAGCTTTTCCTGTGCTCACAAGGGTAGGTGTCAAGTGGGTGATTCATGGCAAGGGAAAGGTGGATGAGGGAGTCACCAAGGGGGAAGTTCCTGTGGAAGGAGGAGAGGGAGCCGCAGTGAAGATGTGTTTAGTGGTGGAATCACATAATATGTGGTGGAAATGGCAGAGAATGAAATGTTGGATGTGGAGGATGGTGGGGTAGTAGGTGTGGACAAGGGAAATCCTGTCTCGTTGCGTGTGAGGGTGGGGCAGATGCGTGGGTAATGAAGGATATGACTGCCAAATAACCAATGAATGTGTAATTAAACTTTCTTGGATCCAACGTTAATGTTGCCATAGTTGCTTGCAGTCTATCATTTCTGCAACAAATTAAATATATCCATTCTGGATCAGTACCTCTTGACATACACTTGGATGAAAAAAGTTTTACACTGGATCCACACTGAATTTATATCCCTTTTGTGTTGAAAGCTGCACTTGAAATAGATTTAAATATCTAATTTATTGCTTCTGCTCTTCTTTAGAGTTAAGCATTTTTTTCATTTGAGCTAAACGTTGGTGTTGGACTCAATTGCAAGCTAGAGCTAGAAAAAAGAAGAAAAGTGTTTTGGATAGGATTGGTTAACAGTTCACAGACCACAAATCCACATCTTCAAGGTTGAGATCTATATTTATTCAGGGATTACCATTTAATAATATATTTGGAAAAAAGGTAAGGACAGTGATAATAGGATGGTTTAAAGGAAGGAAAAGGAGAAGAGAATTGGCGGAACCAGAGAACACCATATTTCAGAAATGGGCCCTTCAGCCTATCTTGTCTATGTTGAACTATTATTCCATCGAGTGCCATTGACCTGCACCCAGACCGTAGCCCTCCATGCCACTCCCATACATTAACCTGATCATCTCTTGAAGGATGAAATCAAATCCACCCCTTCTGCTGGCAGCTCGTTCAACACTCTCACCACCATCTCAGTGAAGAAGCTCCCCCGAATGTTCCCCTTAATCATTTCATATTTTACTCCAAATTCGTGGCCTCCTGATGTTGTCTCAGCAAAGCTCAGTGAAAAAAGCTTGTGTGCATTGACCCTATCTCTATCCCTCTATCAAATTTTCCCTCATTCTCTGGCGCCTCATGGAATAAAATCATAACCTATTCAACCTCTCCCGATAACTCAGCTGCTTATTTCTGGCCACATCCTTGAAAATGATCTCTCTCAATTTTATTGATATCTTCCTGTCAGTAGGTGACCAAAGTTGCACACAATACAAATTTGGCATCACCAATTTCTTAGACAACTTCAAAAGAATAACCCAACTCCTGTACTCAATACTTTGATTTCTGAAGGCGATTGTGCAAAAAGCTCTCTTTATAATCCTATCTATCTATGATGCCATTTTCAGGAATTATTCATTTGTATTCCCAGATCCCTTTCTTCTACTGGATTCTGCAGTGCTCTCCCATATACCTCATGTCCTGCACTGGTTCATCCTCGCAAAGTGCCACAACTCACACTTGTCCGCATTAAATTCCATCTGCCATTTTGTAGCCAATTTTCCAACTGGTGTGGATTCTGCTGCAAGCTCTGAGAGTCGTTCTTGCTGCCCACTACACCCCAATCTTTCTGTCATCTCGTTGATACAAATGACTAACAACAGTGGACCCAGCACCAGTCCCTGAGGCACACCTCTAGTCACAGGCCTCCAGTTAGAAAGGCAATCATCTACTACCACTCTCTGGCTTCTCCCGCAAAACCAATGTCTCATCCAATTTACTGCCTCATCCTGAATATCGAGTGACTGAACCTTTTTAACTAACTTTCTATTCAGGCCTTACTAAAGTCCATGTAGACAACATCCACTGCCTTTCTATCATCAACCTTCCTGGTAGGTTCCTCAAAAAAACTCTATAAGATTGATTAGACATCATTCAACACACACAAAATCATTAGACTTCCCCTAATCATTCCCTGTCTATCCAAGTACTTATATATCAGTCTCATAGAATCAACGTACCCACTAGTGATGTCAGATTCACCGGCCTATAATTTCCCAGATTATAAACAGGAGAACATCATCCAATCCTCTGACACCACACCCATGGCTAAAGTTGTTTTAAACATCTTTGCTCGGGCCCCTGCAATAATTACACATTTACCTTGGGGATTTATCCATCTTTTTTTGGTCTCAAGACAGCAATCACCTCCTCCTCTATAATCTGTTCATGATATCACTGCTGTTTAGCCTCACTTCTATAGACTTTGCTTCCTTCATCTGAGTAAATATGGATGCAAAAAAATCCATTTAAAATCCATGCATAGGTGACTTCTCCAATCTTTAAGAGGAGCGATGTTGTCCCTTGCTGTTCCTTTGCTCTTAATATAAGTATAGAAGCCTTTGGGATTTTCCTTCACCTTATCAGACAGAATAACCTCATGCCTTCTTTTAGCTCGACTGATTTCCTTCTTAAGTGTTTTCTTGCATTTCTTATATTCATCAAGTATCTCATTTGTTCCTTGCTGCCAATGCCAGCCATTACTGAATATTCATTCATATGAGAAATTGTTTCACACAAAAGAAGCCTAGAGTAACAAGTATCTTGTGGTGAGACTTTAAACTTGATTCATTTGCAGCTTTCACCATGAAGAGAGTTTAAATTTAACATGTGAAATAGTAATGAATTTTAGGCCCATAACATTGGAGCAAATCGGTTTGCAAAGCCAATAAAGCTGGTAAAGAACACTGATACACATCATGAGAGTATGGAATTTATTGATGAGACAAATTAATACTGTGATGTGGCCATTTGCTCCAGATTGAAGACTTGTGATCCCGATAGTAGATGTCAGCTCATTTCAAAAGGAGAAGGGATATTGAAGGTAGGAGGAAGAGCGACATTCCACACAGGATAAGCATTATGATTTTTTTTATTACAAATATCTTAGGTGCCATGCCAAATTTTCTTCCAGTAGGAAAGCATAAAGCAATGCTTTATGATGCATTTGTGTCTAACCTTTTTTGTTATTACTTCAGCAACATTTTTTTATTGAGATGGTGTTTAGTTAATGAAACTTGGAAACTGCATAGAACACAGAAGGAAATATTGGAAGCCACAAAGTAGATCAGAAGTTGTCACCTGGGGAACCACAGCAGATTTAAGGCGAGGGCACAGACTTAAATCATAAAATACTTGTGTTTTTTATGTAGTCAGTAGGAGAGAAGTATGGGAGAAACCAACTAAACTTGACTGCTTCACAGGGAAGGGGGCCTATAGTCTAAGCAGAGCCCTAAGGAGGCCATAGTCAAAAAAAGGGTTGAGAATGGCTGATGTAGATTAATCGAGGAGGGAGATTCCACCTTAGGTTGATTCGTGAACAAAAGCGCGGAGAATCTAATTATCAACCTCACTGACTGGGAGGAGATCATGATTTGCTTGATGTAGAGTATCTCTATTTTCACTACTGTCATGATAATGAATATGTATGAGATGTACCGGAAGTCGCGTGGTATGAGAGAGAGATAAGGGCACAAGCAGGAGAACAAAGGAAATGGGAAAATAAAGCCACTGAGAAGTTTACCTGATAAAACTTGTGTTTAATGTTTTATTAACTTCACATTTCGGGCCACAAATGTGACATTGGCGACGAGGATGAAAGAACCTTGAAGAAAATTAAAGACTAAACAAGATTACAGAGGATTACAGACACCTTCAAGGTGATAAGAATTTTCTCTTTGGCTCAGTACTTTTGGGGCTTGAATATTTCCTCATGGCTGGGGCAGACGGTGACTTTCTAACACATAGTGGAATTGCTCATTTTGACCCAACGGGTGATGCAAGCACCGTAAGTGTGAAGTGGAAGGCATGGCTGGAAGAATTTGAATCCTACGCCGACAGTCGTGGCCTATTTTTAGATACCGGAACAGTTGAACAAAAAGCGCAGAGAAGGGCGTTTCTTCTTTTCACTGCGGGACCCGCTGTTCGGGAAACATTTAAGACACTTTTGAATACTGGAAGAAAGGATGAGTTCCGGAAAGCGGTAGATGCATCAAATGCACACTATGTAGTGACACCGAATGCTACATTTCAACGCCATTTGTTTCGGAGAACGAGACAAGAAGATGGCCAGACAATTGCTCAGTACATGACGAGACTACGCCAGCTAGCTGTTGGATGCAATTACATGCCAGCTGATTTGGACAACCAATTATTGGATCAAGTCATACAGCACTGCAGATCAGATAAACTCAGAAGACGTCTACTGGAAAGAGGGAGTGAGTTGGAACTCACCGATGCTTTAACCATTGCTGCTGCATTAGAGGCTGTTGAAGGGCAATTTCATACCATGACCCTGAAAGACAATTCAAGCCAGCAAATTAAGAGGCTCTCACATCGCCATAACCAGCCAAGATACACGTCGACACAGGACGTGGAGTGTTATCGATGTGGAAACCGAGGTCACTTTGGAAAAGACCCATATTGCCCGGCCAAAGGCAAAGTTTGCAGAAAGTGTGGAGGTAAGGACCACTTTGCAAAGAAGTGCAAAAGCAAGTCCAATGCAGACCAGAAGAGGAAGAGTACAACTTCCAAAGGCAAAGCCTGGGGGAAAGGAAAGTATCCTGGAAAGAAAGATACCATTCGCCAGATAGACGGTGACGATGATGATACCCAGGAGGAACAGAGTTGTTACCAATTTACGTTGAATGAAGTACATCATGAGAAGGTCCCAGTGATCATTGGTGGAGTGACAGTGCAGGTCATTGTAGACTCAGGCAGTGACAGTAATGTGATTGATCGACATTTATGGGAGAAGTTGAAAAGGAAAAAGATCATCTGTACCTCAAAGAAGTGTTCCAAGAAACTGTATCCATACACAGCAACCAAGCCATTGCAGACCATTGGATGCTTTACGGCAACTGTTGAAGCTGGAGATAAGTACACCGAAGCAGAGTTTATGGTCATAGAAGAGAGGGGAGAACCATTGCTGAGTAGAAGCAAGACCTGGCAATACTTCATATTGGAGCTTGTGTCAATTCAATTCAGTCATACGAGGATATGAAGCAAGAATTCCCCGCAGTCTTCCAAGGAGTAGGAAAGCTGAAAGGTCGACAATTGAAGCTAGCGGTAGACGAAACGGTCAAACCCAAAGCACAACCAATGCGCCGAACTCCGTTTGGACTTCGTGGGAAAGTCGAAACCAAAATTAAAGAATTGATCGAACAAGACATTATTGAACCTGTGGAACATTCGACACAATGTGTCAGTCCCATAGTGATTGTGCCCAAACCAAAGGGTGACACTAGACTATGTGTTGACATGAGAATGGCCAATAAATCCATAATTAGAGAATGACACCCTATACCAACAGTGGAGGAAATACTTCAAGAACTAACTACCAGCAAGGTATTCTCAAAAATTGATCTGAAATGGGGCTATCATCAATTAGAGCTGGATCCAGGTTCCCGAGATGTAACAACATTTGTGACTCACTGTGGATTGTATCATTACAAGAGACTATCATTTGGAATTAATGCAGCTTCGGAGATCTACCAATATGAAATCCATCGAGTGATTCAAGGCATTCCTGGAGTGGCCAACATTTCTGACGACATCATAATCCATGCACCAACGAAGGAAGAGCATGACAAACGGTTGAGGCGTGTACTATCTAGACTACAGGAGGCAGGCCTTACTGTGAATGGAAACAAGTGCCAGTTCGGTGTGTCAGAAATGGACTTCATGGGACACAGACTTACACGGGAAGGACTAAACCCTGCAGAGGCCAAGGTGAAAGCTATTGCAGAGGCACGTGCACCTCAGAACGCAACAGAGGTGAGGAGTTTCCTGGGATTGGTCAATTTTTGTGCAAAGTTCATTCCTAATTTCGCTACAGTGTCAGAACCACTAAGGAAACTAACCAGGAAAGGTGTACCATTTCATTTTGGATCTGAGCAGAAGAAAGCGTTCACAGCGCTGAAGCAAAGCCTGACAGATGCAAAAACTCTTGGATATTACGATCCGGTGGCATCAACCAAAGTCATAGCGGATGCCAGCCCGGTTGGTTTAGGAGCCATGTTGGTCCAGATGCATGATGGAGGACCAAGAATCATTGCCTATGCCAGCAGATCGTTATCAGATGTGGAAAGAAGATACTCTCAGACAGAGAAAGAAGCACTCGAACTTGTATGGGCCTGTGAGAGGTTCCATGCATATTTATACGGCATTGAATTTGAACTCATCACAGATCATAAGCCATTAGAGGTGATCTATGCACCTAGATCCAAACCATGTGCCAGAATAGAGAGATGGGTACTCAGACTACAACCCTACAAATGTAAAGTAATCCACATTGCAGGGAAAACAAACATTGCAGATCCGCTGTCCAGATTGGTGTAGGATGGTGGTCCACAATCCAAGTCAGAATTGGGAACAGAAACAGAGAGCTTTGTACGCTTCGTAGCTATTCAGTCGACACCGAAAGCTGTGACTACGAAGGAGGTCGAGAGAGAATCCGAACGTGATCCAGAACTCATGGAAGTAAGAGAATGCATACAGAGTGGACAATGGGACAAGTGTACTCACAAGGCTTACATTCCCATTAGAGTCGAACTTTGTTGCATCGGACAGTGTGTATTAAGAGGTTGCAGATTGGTGATACCGCAAAGATTGAGACCGAAGATCGTATCCTTAGCGCCTGAAGGACACCTAGGTATTGTTGGTACCAAGCAAAACCTCAGGACCAAGGTATGGTGGCCAGGTTGTGATAAAGACGCAGAGAAATTTGTTAAAACTTGTCACGGATGTCAAATCACAAGTAGGAGTAATCCGCCAGAACCGATCCGGAGTACGCAACTCCCGACAGGACCATGGATCGACGTAGCTGTTGATTTTCTTGGACCTTTACCGACGGGTGAATCAATTATGGTAGTGATAGATTACTACAGCAGATACTATGAGTACGTGGTGTTGAAGTCCACAACCACTGAAAAAACAATACAAGCGTTAGCAGAGATATTCACAAGATATGGATTACCTGTTACATTATACTCTGACAATGGTCCACAATTCATTTCAGAGACATTTGTGGAATACATGAGGACCACAGGTATCCACCATCATAAAGTAACTCCGAAATGGCCGCAAGCCAACGGAGAAGTAGAGAGACAAAATCAGTCCATTGAAAAACGATTGAGGATTGCACACGCAGAAGGACAAAATTGGCGAGAAGCACTGCTATCTTATGTGGCTGTCTATCAAGCAACGCCTCATGCAACCACTTGAAAAAGTCCTGCAGAAGCATTTTTTGGGAGAAAAATCCGCACAAAAATGCCAGAAATAAAGGAAATCCGAGACGACCAGGAGATGAGGGACCATGATGCTGAAAAGAAAGGTGCAGCAAAGCTGTACACAGATTCGAAACGTGGAGCCAAGTACTCAGACATCATGCCAGGAGATAATGTTCTAGTGAGGCATGAAACTGGTGGTAAGCTAGACACACCTTATTACCATCAACCCTATACTGTCGTATCCAGAAGTGGCAGTATGGTGACAGTCAAGCCTCCGACTGGAGTCCTGTATAAGAGAAATGTATCAGGTGTAAAAAGGTACCAGTCCAGAGATACATCGAGCGAAGAGGTTGAAAGGCCAATACGAGATGCTGAAACTGAGAGACCTGATGATGTTCCAGAGGCAGTTACCAGCACTCCTGATGAAGTGACTAGAGCGCCAGAAACACCCAAAGCCGTGGCGAGCAGTATTTCCGACGCTGAGAGTGAACAACCGAGAAGCGACGACAACATCGCAGGCAGGCCGAAACGAAACCGGAAAGCGCCCAAACGATACGAAGACTTTGTGCCATAGTTGTAATAAGAACTTTGGGACAGTATTTAATCTTATATCATAAAGTGCATGTATGAGTGCTGTAGGAAGTAAATTTTATGTAGTTGAGTTATAGTATTACCATTAGTTACGATGTTTGTAGGTTTCCGAGAGATATTGGTAAGTGAAGGTAAAGTTTATTTCTGATCAAAGGAGGGATGTCATGATAATGAATATGTATGAGATGTACCGGAAGTCACGTGGTATGAGAGAGAGATAAGAGCACAAGCAGGAGAACAAAGGAAACGGGAAAATAAAGCCACTGAGAAGTTTACCTGATAAAACTTGTGTTTAATATTTTATTAACTTCACATTTCAGGCCACAAATGTGACAACTACGTTACTTTTTTACAATGTAGATGGCTATTCAGTTCATTGAATCAATGCTGGCTGTCACAATGAACACCTTAATCCCATCCCTCCACTTATTTTCTACAATTTGTTCCCTATCAAAACCATCAAATGCAGTATTACCTTGCCATCCAATAAAAGTAGGGATAATTTACAGTCTCCATTTAGCCTACCAACCAGCACTTTTTTGGGAAACTTACTTGATCACAGGGACAAAGCACCTGGGGGAAACTCACTTGATCACAGAGACAAGGCACCTGGGGGAAACTTACTCGATCACAGGGACAAAGCACCTGGGGGAAACTTACTTGATCACAGAGACAAGGCACCTGGGGGAAACTTACTCGATCACAGGGACAAAGCACCTGGGGGAAACTTACTTGATCACAGGGACAAAGCACCTGGGGGCTCACGGGCACAAAGTGGGAACTTCCCACAAAGCATTGGCAGTCAGGATATCTGCATTACTCCTGTTCCACTGTACTGGGCTGAGTGGTAAAGTGGTTAAATTGGATGGGAAACCTGATGGATGTTGATCTTTGTATTTGAAGGGAATAGTCTCTCATGAGCACTAAGCATAATGTGGAAGTGAGAAAAGTGAAGTTATTGGACATCCTTTAGCTTTTAAGTTAATGATCACAAGCTTTAAAATGTTCATTCAGCAAAATTGTCAGCAGTTCAACTGCGAAAACAAAAAAAAAAAAAAAAATTGAGAATGTAATTCATGACCAAGAATGGGGAAATCTGGGGCTGATCCTTCAGCCGGTAAGGTCAACAATCATTGCTACTCCATCACATCTGACGTGAAAATTCAGGACATCATTGATTTATGATACTAAATTGGTAGAACAATTGTAATAAAACGTATAAACATTAGAAGAAATTTGTTTGCATTTTGGGCTTTGGTATTTGTACTTGAGGGTCAGCACTGTCTTTCACTGCACCAACTTGGTTTTACTTTGATCCTTTGCAGTACAAGAGGAAACTATCTTGGGAATTGGTCTGTTGTATCCAATTTCATGTTGGGAACTTGTACACTGGAGTGGGCAGATGGCATAGTGCCATCAACTAATCCCTTTGCCTCAGAGATTCTAAGGCCTTCTACTTCCTCATAGGAGATAGAGTTGCTTCTTTGTCACTTCAAACGATCATTTTTTTTAAATAAAGTTGCTACCATCAAAGGCAGGATATTGACCAGAGTATCTTAATTTTTATCAGGTACACTTATCCTGATGGAACTGCGGTTTATGGAGCCTAAATATGTCCTAAATAAGTCAGAAGAGATCAATGAAAATTATGCTCTGAATTGCTAATAATTCTCCAGCCAGTACAGATTCCTAATTTAAAGTCAGCTGGACAAACACGCTAAGGAGATTGAATACCAGCTCCTTGTCAGTTTCACTAAACTGCACACTGGCTGGAAATCTTACAAGGCAGTTTCCATTTTACCTTACAAGCCCTTATAGAGCCTCCAGGACTTGAAAGTTTGAATGAGTATTCATCGTACACAGTGTGAGTTACAGAGATTTCTCCAGGACTATTATCTGAATGGTTGGAATAGGATTTGGGGCAGGGCTACGAAGGGCATGGTCCTATCTTGAACTGAATAAGATAATGCAGGCAAATTCATGTCTGCCTTCAAAATGTAGGACAGAAAGGACAGAGTCAGGAAGGAAACAGTAAAGAAGAGGCCATTCAGCCCTTGCATCTGAGTTGGCTACTTTGGTGGTCCTCTTAAATAAAAAAAAAATACCTTTCAGATACTTGTACAATTCCTATCACACTTTTAAGTGGTGCATTCCAGATTATGGTGTTTATGTAAAAACATGTTCTTTTACCAATCACTTTGCATCTATACCTAATCACTTGACCACCGAAAGTTATTCTTATTTACTCTATTGGAACTGTTTGCAGTCTTTCAGATCTCAACAAGAAAAGTTCCCAACATGCCAGATACTGTTACAGTTAAAGAGCACCTTTGGATTGGTGATCAGAATAGCATAATGTTTAGATGGTTAAAGAGCAATAGACCATGGGTAATTTCAGAGAGGGTCTAGCTTTGGAAGAGGCAATTCAAGTGGATCCAATAATCATAAAAACAAATGGAATAACTGTGGTTTACAATGAGGTAGAAGATATAATGTTGAGAGAGAGCACAAATATGCACAACAATTTAAAATTGGTATTGGAATTATTTTTGGATTAAGTTATTGAATTGTATTTGGCTGTTACTTAAAGCTCTGTTAGGATTGTAGATAAGGAGATCAAATATACAGGAGTCAATGAAGGCTGTGGAAAGGAATGTCTTGAACTGCCTGATTTTGCACAATCATAATTCATTTGTATGTTCACTGTGAGAGCAAACACAGCCAATTTACGTCCACTTCCTCGATGAGCCTTTAAAGCAGCTGATCATTATGGCACGGTGATGCAAAAAAGCTCTTTACGGTCACTGATTGTGAGATTTCATGAAGCCTTCGACCTTGTTGCTACTGTGGACCCTGTAGGCCAAAATAATGTGTTAAACTCTGGAAGATTAAGGCTATGTGTTTTCCAGCCTACACTCGGTGGTAATTGAAAATGTTGGGACTAAACTTCTCCAAGTTTAGTGCAATTTCCCACTTGCCTGGAGCAACAGTTTGATAACAGAATGCCACAAGCTACGTCGTAGAAAAATGGATGTGAGATGCATTAAAATCCTGCTGCTATTGCCTTTTCCATATATATATAGATGGCAGAGGTCGACAGCATCGAGTCCACGCTGCTGAAGATCCAGCTGCGCTGGGTGGGTCACGTCTCCAGAATGGAGGACCATCGCCTTCCCAAGATCGTGTTATATGGCGAGCTCTCCACTGGCCACCGTGACAGAGGTGCACCAAAGAAAAGGTACAAGGACTGCCTAAAGAAATCTCTTGGTGCCTGCCACATTGACCACCGCCAGTGGGCTGATATCGCCTCAAACCGTGCATCTTGGCACCTCACAGTTCGGCGGGCAGCAACATCCTTTGAAGAAGACCGCAGAGCCCACCTCACTGACAAAAGGCAAAGGAGGAAAAACCCAACACCCAACCCCAACCAACCAATTTTCCCCTGCAACCACTGCAACCATGTCTGCCTGTCCCGCATCGGACTTGTCAGCCACAAACGAGCCTGCAGCTGATGTGGACATTTACCCCCTCCATAAATCTTCGTCCGCGAAGCCAAGCCAAAGAAGATATATATATAAAAACTTCTTTAAAGGTCAGAGCTACAGAGACTTCCCCTTCAGAGCAATTGCTGATGGCTCCCAAGAGACAGAATACTGTCCTGATTTTCCCAGCTTTTTTCACCAGGCATTTTAAACCCACCAAAATCCAAAAGAGACTTGGCTAAAATGACTATGGGAGCATCTTAAGAAAATCAAACTACTATCATCGAATAGTTCATCCAGAAGGGTTTTGACTCAACATACAAAGGAATTTCACATGGGACCTGAATGTCGGATTTTAATATAAATGTATACTTTTTGCAACAGAGAAGGAACGTGCATTCTTCCAGAAAAATGCACATAGTTTGTACTCTTTAATATTGACATTTGTGCATACTTAAATTGTAATAACCTCAGCATTAAAACCCACATGCAGTTTGCACTGTGATATTTGATTCTATTATGGAATTTTGCTGTATTTTGAAAGATTCTTTTGCTGTACTGAGCAATTTAGTTGTCTTTATGGAAAATTGTTTCCCAGACAACATTTAAATATACAAGAAAATCCAAATTGTTACTATTTGATTGGATTTTCAGCGAATATGCTTATTAATAAAGCTAACTGTTATATTTTATTATGTTTACATCACTGAAATATATATAAAAACACTTTTTGGAGATGCAATATGATTTGCTGTCTGGCACAATGTTACAATACATGTGGCAGGTGGAAGTACTCGCAATTGTAGAATATGGATTAATGTTTGTAATCAGGAAGGAAGGCAATGACCACAGATGTTTATAGGTGATTAATTACTTGCATTAACCACCCCCCCACCCATTTTCAGCCATTTCCACATTTCTAATGATCTCCCATGTGTTGCAGATAAATAATGTTATATTATGGTACTCGGTATATTTAGGTAGTAAATAAAATATTCTCAGTCTTTGTTGTGCTTCCGACACACCAGGCATCCCCAATGGATCTGTAATATAGATGAAGGGTAACATAAACATAGAAGATAGGAGCAGGAGTAGGTAATCTTTTCAAGTTCTAAAGATGAGACATGAGTACATGTGAATCCTTGACCAACCTGGAGCTGAATTCAGGCTCCCCCCCCGCCCCACCTCACTATGTATGTCCTGCTCCCCTCCTTCACCATCATCAATGTGGTTCTGAAAACACTTTGAGTTAGACATTCCAGCTACTGTCTTATCAGTTTGAATGAAAAATTAAAGGCAAAGTGCCATCCATTAAATTTCATTAAGGTTTTATGTGCGTGAGACACAGTGGAACCCGGAGGTTTGGTGACGGGCCAAGGTGAACAAATTTAGTGCCACTTCTACAACTTGAATATGTGTTAAAGGATTTGCAGGGAATGGAAAATGTATTGGCAGAAAGGGAGGAGCTTGCTTAATAATAAGTTAAAAACGTTGTTTGCGCTGGATTAGATTGAGGGACTGCCACCAGAGACAGCCATAGAATCCTCATTGCTAGACTAAACATCTCTGATGCCCTTGATGGGTGCAAGTGATTCCCTTGGATGTCTGCATGAGACTCCACCGTATCCAATTGTCTACTGGATCTGACTGTTCTTCCCACCGAGAATGTTTTGTGTGAACATTGTGCATGGCTGTGATTTTTGGAATCACCTCTGGATTCTTGGAGTAACTGTACTGAAGACCTGCTCCTTGCGATGCTTACATATGGTTTGCTATCTCTCCCATCTCCAGAGGAAACTACTCGGGTATCCTGCTCACTTCAGTGAAAACTTCTCCACCTATAGGAATTCCCAGGCCTTTATTTGTTATCAGCTCATTCAAAAAGCAGCTGAATGACCATCTTGATGACCAAATTGGGCCTTCCCTGCCCAGCATCTAGGTCAGGACCAGGCAACATTTTATCATGCGTGGGGCGGATGGTGTGTCAGTAGCTGAACAGTGGCCCCACTGATGCTACCATAAATGAAATAAATACTGAAACATAGATATTATACATAATTGAAGTTTTTGATTGTCTCTGCTTGAAGTATGTAATTTACAATGTATGAACATAACTGATGATAATTTATCATAAAACAATCCATAGAAAAAGTTCAAGCAATGAGATCAACCATATTTCTTCCAAAAGCTACGATGATGCATTTCAGGTCAGGGATAAATAAGAAATAAATAGATAGAACATCACAGCACAGCTCAAGCCCTTCAGCCCTCGACCTATATATTCCTATCAAAAAAAAGTACTAAACCCTTCCTACCTATTAGTATAACAACAGGCTGAAGACAACATTGGAGTTCATGAGGGGTGGGAATGAACCAGAGCGGGGTGCAGTGGTTACCACTCCCCCCCATCTCTGACCTCCGCCACATGATCCTGGAGCAGAATCACCCAGACTGTCTCCCCTCTGGCCCCCCCTCCCCCAGCCATGGCAGTTGTCAAACCAGCTGGGTACCTGAGGGTGGATGAAGGCCCGCCATCATTGCCACTCTCTGCGTCAAAGGGCTGCGCCAACCGACTGTTGTCTTCTAAATGGCTCGCACTGGGGAGAGGATGCTGCGCATGAGACAGGGCATGCTGGTGAGCGGATTCCGCATGTGAGGCAGCTCGCGCTGTGGTTGTGGGCCGTAGGTTTCCCACTCCCGTCTACGTGTTGTTCTCATCTCTTTGAGATAGCCATTATGACAGCAAATACAGCTGCTGTTTCCACACTTCCTTCTGAGGTTAACTCATTAAATTCACCTGATTAGAAAGAATGTCATGGAATTGGCATCAACTTAATGGCTATGGCAGGAAATTGTTAGTGGAACTTCATCTTTATAAGATATAGATGGACACATCTATGTGACACATAGCCATTTGTTTGACTGTTTTAAGTTATTTGGATTTGAAGTTATTGGTGCTCCCTGAAATTCAGGCAAACCTATACCATAAGGAAGTCTGGAAGTTTCAGTCTTGCTTAGTAAACATGGTAAAGCAGGTCCTGAAGAAAGGATCACTAAATAAAATGAAAATGTAGCAACTGCTTCAGGAGGAATGATGGCACTTTCTTGGAAGGTTCATTTAAATTAATTAGACATACAGCACGGTAAAAGGCCCTTTCGGCCCATGAGTCAGTGCCGCCCAATTATGCCTCAATGACCTACAACCCCACTGTTTTAGAATGATGGGAGGAAATGGCGAGCTCAAAGGAACCCCACATAGACATGGGGAGAAAGTACAAATTTGAAACCTAGTCATTGGTGTTGTAATATTGTTACACTAGCTGCTACGCTAACTGTGCCGGCCAAAAGGCTTGTAAAATGTCTCCGTTTTCACAAAACTAAGACTAGCTGAGTAAAAACCAAAGGTAAGGAAATCAATGTAAGGATTGAGAAAGGTCTGGATGGGCAAATGACATGCTAGTACTTTCAGGCCTCTGACTGCACTGCTCCAGGGGCAATTCAAGGTGACAATGGCTGATCCTCTGTCACTTGACAGGTTGTATGTGGGAACCAGGATCCATTTCCACAACTCTCAACAACTGTGAAGGATGGAGGAGAAAACAGTACATTTTTAAAGACAAGCAAATACCATGCATCAGGAGGTGAACATACTCTTGCAGTTTCCCTACTTATCCAGGCCATGCTCTCAAATACCTTCCAGCTCTTTTATTGCACCTAAGCTATATTTAAAAGTCATGAGTCTTGAAAGATAGTGTCCATTTTCCAAGAACCTCTCATGTAAAGCTATTTACCTTTGTTATGTTAATTATCAGTGCTCTGATGGGCTTGGAGTCCAGCTCACTAACAATGGCACAAGCCAAGGTCAGTCTTCTCAATGTTGTCTTGTTTCCTAGCTGAGCCAGTCTTTACATCAAAAATCATTCACTTACTGAGGGATAGGGAGTCTGTGGTACATGCCATCACCAGCTGCCGTCTTTCATTCCATAATCTTAAACTCAAATTAAGTGAACTGCTGCTTAATTTGGAGCCAAGTCTCTCACTTGAAGAAACTTGATATTTTCATAGGATTGGATAAATGAAGAACTCCCCTTCACTGCTTGTCTAGCAGCATAAAAGTGGCAAAGATCTCAGTGACATCACTATTTAATTGAGGAGATGTTTGTTTCCAGAATTAATGAGTAATCATGTGTAATTCAACTATCTAACTTTGGTTGCTTCAAATGGGAAATCACCCAAGTTTCCCAGAAGGAAACTGAAGTCAAGTACCTTTTCAGGCTGAATTCAGCATAGGTTTTAGCACTTCAGAACTCAATATAACTTTTAATCTTTAGTTATTCGGCATAAAACATGCTGCAGCTCAAGGCAAAAGAAGACATTGAATAAGGAGAATTGCACATCTTACAAATAAAAAGACACTTTCTGTCCAAGTGCATACACTGAGCAACTTTGTATTCTGTTAGCAATGCTTTCTATTCAAGCACTGAATATCCTCCCTTCTATTTGAGATTTTGACTTTGGCTATCCCTTCGTGAATATTGACTGCTGTTCTCCAGTTACCTCTTCCTTTCAGTTCGTCTGTTCAGTCAGTCACACCAATTGCACTCTCTACAAGAGTAGCAGGTCCATCAATTGCATCTCCAAAAATTTTCTGCCGTTGAACTTTGGAAAGCAGAGCAAGACATGCAGTCACTTCCACAGAAAGCACTGAAGACTATGTCTGAATTTCTGGAATTTTATTTCACCTTCCTTCTTGAGGTGGTAACCGTTCCATTGCATATTTGTATTTTCATTTTTGAGTTGTGGATTTTACAATTGTAGCTCCTTTTCTCTATTAAAATATCAATATTTTTGAGATAATCTATGATGAATTATATTTCAATTGGCATAAATAGTATGTCAGTAATGACTCAATATGGAGGATGACCATTTTGGAATATGTGGATATACCATGCCATTCATTATTTATATTTTCATAATCAGACTCCTTTCCTGAACTTGCAGAATTTGTGGTTAAGTGCATTTCTGGGGTTTTTTTTGTGCCTTGACAGAGCAACCTAAAACTGAAATCCAAGGAAATTTGGCAAGTTGGGATTAAGAGAGGAAGTTAAAGGAGGTTGAAAAATGCTAACTTGTTTATGAAAAAAACCAGTGAAACATACAGTAAATACATGAGAACGGCTAGATATTTCTGAAAGAGAGAAGGGAGGATTGAAGTTTAGTCCTAATGATTTTTAATTTTGCATTTCCACTGATGGTTTGGTTGTGAATTGACTGTCCATGAGTAATATTGAACTAGTTTGGCTCACTCAGTGTGGTTTATGTGCTTCAGGAACAGGAAAAGCCAGGGTTCCAGCTCATAATTGAATTCATCCCTCTTGCAGCTAACCCAGTTTGTTCGTATGCCAAATTAATATTATGCCACTCTTCCACAAAGCATAATTGTTTCAATGAGGTACCAGAGTGTTGCAAGGGACAACACTCTTCCCAAGATCTAAATAATAGAATCATAACTCTAAGCTTTAAATACTGCATTATTATATCACAAAGTTTGTTCTTGTTGAAATAAAAACTAATTCTATCATTTGACTTTACTAATTAAATCTTCATGATGAGCATGTTTCCAGAGTTGATCTTTTCAACTCTAATTAACAATAGGATATAAATGACCTGTACCTCTTTGCCACTCACCTAATCTAACCTCGGCTCTCCTTGAACGATCTGCTCTCCACTCACTCTGCACCAACCCCAACATTACTGTTAAATATGTAGACAAGAAAGACACAATTGTGGTCTGGCATACTGACCTCAACATTGCAAAGGCCCAACCAGCTCTTAGAAACCTCCTCATATCTGACCTTACATTAAGACCTCATGAGTTATCATCTCCTAGGCTATTACGGATCTTATCACTTCAAGGGATTTCCCCATTGCCGCCTCTAACGTGGTAGTTCCTCAGCTCTGCACCAACCATTTCTATCTCCTACCCAAAATTCTTAGCCTTAATAGACTCATTGTTTCTGCCTCCTCCAACCCTATTTAACATATCTCTTTGTACATCTTGAACCCCCTTGTCCAGTCCTTTCCCACCTACATCTGAGACACCACTCACATTCTCCATCTCTGAAAAATTCCAGTCCACTGTCCCCCACTACCATCTCTTCACCGAGGATGTATAATCCCTTTGCACACCCACTCCTCATCAGGAAGGCTTTAGGATTTTCTGATTCTTTCTTGAATACAGAGCCATTCAGTCCCCATCTCCAAACACTGTCTTCTGCTTGGAAGAACATGTTCTTGCCCTCAACAGCTTATCCTTTGACTCCTCCCATTTCCTTCAGATGCAGGGTGTAACCATGGGCACATGCATGGACTACAACTCCACCTGCCAGTTTATTGGATTTGTGGAGCAGACCTCATTCCCATTCTACTCGGGTACCACTCAGCAAATCTTCCTCTACAGTATTGATAACTGCATTGGTGCTACCTTCTGTATCCATACTCAGCAATTTCATAAAGTTCCCTGCCCATTTCTATCCTGTTCTGAACTGGTTGTAAAAACTCTCTCCACCTCCTGGACCTCTCTGTCTCATGAATTTCTATTACAAACCCACTACTCCCACAGCAGTGTGGATCATACCTTTTCCCATTCTCTCCCTTGTAAGGATACTATTGCTTTCTTCCAATTTCTCCATTGCGTCTATCCCAGGATGAGGCCTTCCACTCCATGATATCTGAAGTGTCCTCTTTCTTCCATGCCCTGAGCCATTTCCCACTGCATTCACAGAAAGTGCAAAACTTGTCCCTATATGTGGTAAACCACTGTAATGTGTAATTATCTAGTCAAGCATGCCTATTGGTCGGTTGTACCTGTGGCCCCTCCCCACAAGCTCCTGTATAAAGGTGGCTGTTGAATAACCCCCTGCAACTCAGTGCAGGACAACTGAACAGTAAGGATATGCTATGTTCTCAAGTGAATTAAAGCCTATTGGTTTCTGCACACTAGTCTCCTGAGTGATTTAATTCACTTGAAGTTTTCTACAATGGAGCAGATCCTCAAACCAGAAAAACTGGAAATCAACCCTCAATCTCCTAAGGCTTCTACCAGTTTCAAACTCTGGCTGCACTGTTTTGAGACATTCCTGCCGGCCTCCTCATCTACCATTGTGTGAACAGAGACCGACAAACTGCAAGTACTGCACTCTTGGGTTGGCACCCTGGTGTACTCCATGATCAGGGATGCCACAATGTACCAGGAGACAGTGGACCCTAAGATCAATGTTGTCTATGTTGGACACCTTCTAGTAACCAGAAAACAACAACCCAGTGAGTCAAACACCGAATATCTCTGGGCCCTGCGAGCACTCGGCATGGCCTGTGAATGCAAAGCCATTTCCGCCACAGAGTATACAGAGGACCTGATCCGGGACACTTACGTTGTGGGGATCAGATTGAATTACATACGACAGGGACTTTTGGAGCAAGGGGAACTCAGCCTGTGGAAAGCAGTCTGGCTGACAGGTACGCTGGAGGTGGCTCTCCAGTACATGGAGGCCTACTTGACTGACAACCTGGCCATTTCATGGTCACCCTGGTTGCAGCCATCCTGGGATGCACCACCACCCCTCCAGTGCACTAATGACCAGACTACAACAGCAGTGCTCTGCGAAACCATCCTGACGCTCTCAACCAGCTCTGGTAACGACCCAACCACAGCTGTGGTCTCTGACAACCCCCAAAGTGCTACTTCTGCGGCTTGGGCAAGCATCAGAGGAAACGCTGCCCAGCGAAGGGTTTAATTTGATCCAGCTGCAGAAAGAAGGGCCTCTATGCCAAAGTGTTTAAATCCAAACCCATTCTTAGCAGCGCCATGTGTGGTTCATGGGGATTGTCTTCAGCAACTCCGCCATCACCCGGGGCCAGCAGGGCCATGTGAAATCTGTGGGGGCCACCATCTTGGATGCCACCTTCAGGACCCAGCTGCACCACATGTGGGCTGTGGAAGCCACCATATTCCAGATCTGGCAACACTGTGTGCGGGCACTGGGAGGCCACCATCTTGGATCCAGCCACCTCTACTGTGGTAATGTGCAGTGTCCCAACCCTAGCCTCCATCACCCTCAACCAGGACAGTCCGCACCAACTCACCAGGTTGATGATGGACATTGAGGTAAACAGCCACGTGACGAGTTGCTTATTTGATAATGGGAGCACGGAGAATTTTATACATCGGACGTGGTGCAGAGCCTCTCCCTCACAGTACTGTCGGTGAACCAGAAGGTCTCCCTGGTCATTTACAGCGGACTTTCAAAGTTTCTGTATTGTGACTTTAATGGTGCGGGGTTCTGTATATGACAACTTTAGACTGATGGTAATGTCGCAGCTCTATGCTGCTGTCCAGTTGGGGCTTGATTTTCAACGTCACCTTAGGGAGACGATGGCATTTAATGGGCTCCGTCCACTGTTCACCATTCCTAATCAGTAATTCAATAGCCAACCCCCGTTCACCAATCTAACCACTCACCATGCACGACTTGCAGACTTTCCATACTTAAAGTCCCCCCTCCATCACTATTCACCAACCTCACCACTGACTGTAAACCCATCACCACTAAAAGCAGATAGTACAGCACCACGGACAGGGCCTTCATCTGGGTGGAGGAACAGTGCTTACTTAAGGAAGGGGTTATTGAAGCCAGCAATAGGCCTTAGAGAGTGCAAGTAGTGGTAGTGCAGAATGGGGAAAACAATAGAATGGTCATCGACTACAGTCAGATCACCAGTAGATACACTCAATTAGACGTATACCCCCTTCTGCGAATCACCGACATGGTCGTCTCGATCATCAACCTAAAGGTGGCATATCACCAGCTACCCATCCGCCCAGAGGACTGCCAGTATACGGCATTCAAGGCAGATGACCACCTCTACCACTTCCTGAAGGATCCCTTTAACATCATGAACGACATCTCGGTCTTCCAGCGGGAGATGGACCGTAAGGTGGATCAGTATGAGTTGCAGGCCACTTACCCGTATCTTGACAACATCACCATCTGTGGCCACAACCAGCAGGACCATGATGCCAATCTCCAGAGATTTTTTGAGACAGTCAAGCTCCTTAATCTGATGTGCAAGGCCAAGTGTGTGTTCCGCACAACTCGCCTGGCCATCCTTGGCTGTGTCATGGAGAATGGCATCATTGACCAAGACCCAGACTGCTTGCGACCACTCCTGCAACTTCCCCTTCTACACAGCCTCAAGGCCCTGGAGAGGTGCCTTGGGTTTTTCTCCTATTATGCTACCTTATCAAAGCTACGTCCTTTCCCCAGCAGAGGAGGCTCGTGCAGCCTTTGACTGCATCAAGTCCGACATCGCCAAGGCCGTAATGAATGCTGGGGACAAATCCACCCCTTTTCAGATGGAAAGTGACATGTCAGACTTCATCCTGCAGGGCCTCAAGATTCAACATTCATCAGTCGAAAAAGAGACACTGGCGCCATTACCTGGCCAGTAAGAGATTCACCTTGCTGACTGATTAACGCGCTGTCGCGTGCATGTTCTACAATCAACAGTGAGGAAAAATTAAAAACGATAAAATAATGCGGTGGAGAATAGAATTATCCCCCTATAATTATGACATCCTGTACCAGCCGGGGAAACTTAATGAGCCACCAGATGCCCTGTCCTGTGGAACTTTTGCCAGCACTCAGATCAACTGACTGCAAAACCTCCATAATGATCTCTGTCAACCCGGAGTCACCAGGTTCTTTCACTGTCAAAGCACTCAACCTGCTGACTCCATTGGCAAGATCTGGACCATGACAAAGAATTGCCAGGTCTGTACTGACTGTAAGCTGCATTTCTATTGGCCATCAGGGCACAACTTATTAAAACTACTTGCCCCTTCGAGTGACTCAGTGTTGACTTTAAAGAACCCCTGCCCTCCACTGAATGTAACATCATCGAGGAATACTCCTGCTTTCCATTTTCCATCCCCTGCTCGGACATGACTGTTGCCACAGTCACTAAGGCCCTGTGCAGCCTCTTCACTTTATTTGACTTACCCAGTTATATCCATAGTGACCAGGGGCCTTCCTTTATGAGTGACGAGCTGTGCCAGTACCTGTTGGCCAGAGGCATTGGCATGTTCAGGATTACTAGTTACAACCCCCGAGATAACGGGGAAGTGAAAAGGGCGAATGCTTTGGTCTGGAAGACAGTCCTCCTGGCCTTGTGGTCAAAGGGCCTCTCAGCCTCCCGCTGGCAGGAGACCCCTCATTCTATCAGGTCCCTGCTGTGCACCGCCACTAATGCTACAGCACACGAACATATGTTTCTCTTCCCCAGGCACTACCAGTATGGCTGATTTCCCTGAGGCCCATCCTTCTCTGGAGGCATGTGAGGGATCATAAGTCTGACCCATTGGTCGAAAGGGTCCACCTCCTCCATGCCAACCCCCAATATGCCTTCATGGCATATCCGGATGGAAATGAGGACATTGTTTCCATCAGGGACTTGGCTCCCTCAGGAGCCCTGGAGACCGCTGCTAATCCCCCATACCCTCCTCATTGTTGAATGCACATGATGCATCCAACTTCTAGTATCCTGCCTCTGCTCCAAGGGAGAATATATCAGGCATGGTGCCTATCAATCAGCACAATACTGATGAATACAAACAGGTGCCTGAGACTGTCCAGAATTCCACTGCTGCACCACAGCCACAACCGGTTCTACGACAGTCCCAGCGAATGATCAGACCACCTGATAGGCTGAACTTATGGCTTTTAAACTGTAAATGTTCCACTTCACCTCATGGAACTCTTTAAAATCAAGGGGTGAATATGATAAACCACTGTGATGTATAATTGTCTGGTTGAGCATACCTATTGGCTAGTTGTACCTGTGGCCCTGCCCCACAAGCTCCTGTATAAAGGTGGCTGTTTCACAGCCCCCTGCAACTTAGTGCAGGACAAGCTATTTTCTCAAGTGAATTAAAGCCTACTGGGTTCTCCTCAATAGTCTCCTGAGTGATTGATGGTGCCTCACCTACATCTCAGGCCACAAACAGACCTTCCAGGTAAGACAGAGCTTTACCTGCACATCGTCCAACCTAATCTACTTCATCCAGTGCACCCTGTGTGGGCTCCTCTACATCAGTGACACCAAGCACAGATTAGGCGACTGCTTCACTGAGTATCAGACCTCTGTCTAAGCTTGAACTTCCTGTACACAACCATTTCAATTCCCTTTACCATTCCCACTCTGATGTGTTTGTCCTTGGGCTAATCTATTATTAGGGTGATACTAAAATGCAAACTTGAAGAATGACGCATCATATTCCTCCCGAACTGTCTTAAACCCAATGGTGTGAACACCATTTTTTCTAAATTTAGGTGTGCCCCACCTCTATCTCATTCCACTAGTTTGATCTCTTCTTTACTGACTTGTTAGTTTTCTCTCTAATTCTCCTTCCCTCACCATGATCTCTCCCCTTCTCCCACCATTTGTCCACTACCCCCATCACCTTGGCCCCTCTCAGCTTCTTTTTCCCTTCATATCCACATGAATGACTGCATGCTGTTGTACCCATGGTTAGTGATGCTGAAGTCAGGCAGCCTTGCAATGGGTGAACCCCCATGGATTCCATCAGCCTCTCGCTATACAGTAAAGGCAGCCAATACTCTAAAAAACTAATCACACCACAGACTTGCTCTCGTCTCCCCCTTCCCAATAGGACTTAAAGACAGCTTCTTCCCCCTAGCCATCCATCTTTTGAATGAACCCCATACAGTGCACTCCTGCTGCTCTTGATTGATCTTCCTTTTCATTGTAATCCTGTGTTTGGTAAATTGTGCTCTTAACTCGAGTGTATGAATGTTACAGATAACTGTTAGGCAGTTTGCAGAATAATCTTTCTCACTATACTAGTTATTTTATGACAATTAAATTTATTAATCCCATTTTAGATCCGATAATGTGTTCCAATCCGAAACATTCTACCCATGAATGTGGCCTAACTTGCTGAGTCTTTGCAGCAAATCATTGTTTGCCTCAGACTTCAGCATCAGGTGTTTCCCAGTTCTATGCACAAACATTACTTAATTCCCATCATTGGTTTTATCATTGTTGTTAATAGATCAGCTGGTAAATATATCTCCCCAAATTAGTAAAGAACCACTTCAGAGTTGGAAGGTGTCTGTCCTTCACTGTTCTATCAAAGATGTAAGAAATGAGGTACTCCCAAATAAACCTGACAGGTACCTGATCCTGAATATTCAGCTGATCCCTTTTGAAGTGGCTTGTCCTCTAATGTAAGTCTTTCATGCAAGACAAGTGTTTATAAAGTGCATCATGTGGGTGATGAGGGGTTATTAACAAATCTATTGCTGTCAACAGTTTGGAATTTTGCCAGTCTGATGTTGTCTCTTTCAGTCTTTCCTTCTCAACATCCCAGATTTAAATGAACTTCAATTGAGAATGTCTGTATTGCTGGGACTGTCTGCACCTGGACATTGTTTGCCAAGTCCAGATGCACATGGAGCACATATTTATTCCTTATTGATTATTATGGATTTTCCATGGGATGAGATTAATTTTATATCCGTCTTTATCTGCATTAGTTTAAAGGATTTCAAATTTATTTTGTGTAATATTGTTACATTTATCTGCTAATCGAACATTCAATGAATTGTGTGGTTAAAAGCATAACATTGAAAACTGATATCAGAACATTTCCCTTTTTATGCAGCCTTGACACCATCACTAAAGTATGGGGAAAATAAACAGAAAATACTATTTAAGGATTTTCCAATTTTATTCAAGTATATTTACTAAGCATCATGCATTCATTTTATTTTTGTTAATGTATGCTTTATGTGTGCACCCTTTTGCTGAAGTGTTGTGCTTCATCTTTGTGCTAAATTCTAAAGCAACTCATAAGCAAAACACCAGTAGTACCAGAAAAACCTGTGCCTGGAATTTCTGCATGGGTTCTCCAGTGGAAGATTGGTGAGTCCCCTGGAGGAAGAGTATAAATAGCTAAAAATGTTCACATTCAAATATTCCAATCTTCACAGAGAATACAGGTTACTCCTTTAATTGGAAGGGACGTACTCGTTCCTGGGTCTGTGGAAGCCTCCGGCTCTAAACTGCCAAATCAAATTGATCTCGTGTTGATCATTCAGCTCTAATGCTATTAAAAGGCCCTAATGTCTGGATCACAGATATTTTCTCAGTTGCTTGAGCTTCCTTTCGATTTCTTCTCAAAAATAAACAGCTATCAGGGTTGCATTAAAACCTGCTACATTTGTTTTCTTCAGCCAAGACCCAGTTACAGAGTGGAAGCAGCCAATCATTTAAAGGTAGAAATGTATTATAACAAAGTGTTCATTCTGAGAGCTATGTCTGTATTGGAACTGGGCGTGGTTATCGTCCATGAAGTTACTGAGGCCACATGTGTCCTTCTGACTGTGAGTCACTTTCTTGAGGCAAAACTTTTCACTGATGCCTTTTTGTAAGGATGGGGGTTTGTATATTTTTACAAGGGTAGCAAAGACAGGGAGGGTTTAAGCCACATTAAGAGCTCTAAGAGGTGTAGCTCCAAGGAAACTTCCATTAAAATTTTTTCTCTATTGTATGACTACTTGGATTGGGTGATTAAAATCACATTACCGAATGCTGATATTTGGTCAATCAGAACATTTCCTTTCCTATGTATGTCATGGTATTATCAAAAACATTACAAATATGAGAAAATAAACTCAAAATATCATTTAAGGATTTTCCAATTTTATTCGTATTTTTCCTCAATATCAAAATATCTTGGAGTTGAGTTATGCTCTCCAGAACTATCAAGGCTGGGAAAAAAAAGGAATCAAACGTTTGTCCACTCCAACAAAAATAACACTCCAATAGTTCCATTCAGAGTGAGGCGTCAGACAAATAAAACTCAGTAAATCTTGATTCTGCAGAATCCTGTCAATTGGTGCATTTTCTCTAGATCCTGTATTTTTTTTCCATGTGATTAGGTTACAAGGAGAAAACGTTGATATCCAATGTCTTTCAGTTTGTTCTTGGTCCAGATCCTCTTGGATCTTCTACTGCCCAAATCTGTTGCCTGCAATGCCCACCTGTCTTCAAAAGAGCCAGCTGAGGCAGCCCTTTGTATCTGAGAGGTTTTATACAAAAAGGGGTTGTCTCCATACTGTGAATAGAACTCAGTTGTTGGCTCTGAAGCCCAACCCTCAATACACCTTGTCACTTTTGGAACTGTTTCTGAATGTCTCAGAGTTCCATTAATAACAAGACTTGAATAACACTGGGCAATGAACATTTTTCTTCTTGAACACTTTTGGATGTATTTTGCAGATTTTGGGCTGCTGCTCGTGAAAATCTCCTGAAAATTTTCCTATCATGTACTGTTTTCTTAGCTATAACCTATTTTGTGATTTCCTGTCATACTTTAAATCTACTTCAAGTATATAAAGTCACCAAGTGCAGCGTGCCATTGAAAATTCATTTTCTGCATTTGCATTTGGGCTGCTTCCCTGCTGATCTTGGTGCAGTCAGTGATGAACAAGGTGAAAGGTTTCAACCAGGAAATTGTGACCATGGAAAAGCGGTATCAGGGCAACTGGAATCTGTCAATGCTGACAGACTATTGTTGGACACTGACTTGAGAGGCATCAGATGCTGAGTACAAACCAAAATCAGCAGCAAAACATTTTTAGGTCGTTAAACTAACACAATGTGTCAGCGACATTTATTGAATTTAGCCTGTTTAAATGCATAAAGTTAATGTAATGCTTCTCCAACTTCCTGTGTGATACAGCAAATCTGAAATTATCTTTGTGTTCAGTTTGAAGTCGTCTATCATAATCCCCAATATTTTTTTTCAGGAAGCAAAGCTTTTCTTTTAAAAAAATAATTATTGTCCAGAGTAAAATTTTTTAAAAACTAGACCAATTAGTAAAAGTATTATGAAATTAAGAATGTAAGAACATAAAAAGCAGGAGTAGCCTCATGGCCCTTTGGGTCTGCTCCGCCATTTATTAAGGTCTATTTTGGTGTCATTTTTCTGAACTATTCCCATATCTTTTTATTCCCTGATGTCTACATCTATTTATTTTTCTTTTGAAAGAACACAATGACTGAGCTTCCACTGCTGTCTGAAATAGAGAATTCCATGGCTCACCACCTGTATGTGAAGAATAGTTCAAAATGAACTCTACCAATAATCAAACTGTACCCCAGTGGTTGTAGACTCTTTAGTCAGAGGAGACATTCTCCTTGTATCAACTCGAGTCTTTTAGGAATTGTGTAAGTTTTGATCTTTTTTAAAATTAACTCTAAAGAATAAAACCCTACTGTACTTGGTCGCTTCTCACACAGCAGACCTGATTCTCCCCTCACACCCACTCATTCATCTTGACACCATATTTCTTTAAATCCTTAAGGCACAGAAAGAGGCCATTTTGGCCAATTAAATATTTTCTGGCTCACTGATCAGACCAAGCCCACCATTTTCATAACTTCTTTTCTCCACATTCCCATTAATGCATCCCACTAATCTATACCAGAGCCAATTTTATAGTGTCCAATTAACCTCCTTATCTTTAAGATATAGGAGGAAACCAAAGCATCCAAAGGAAATCCATGTTATAGGGAGAACATCCAAATTGGACATAGACAGCACCGAAGTCAGGATTGAACCTATTAGCTGAACAACTGGGCCACTTACATCTGCATTTTCCTGTGTATTGGCAATTTCATGCAGTTTGGTATCATCAGTAAGTTAAGAAATGTCATCTAAATGGAGCCAAGCACCAGTGTGATTTCCCCATTTGTCACAGCCTGCCAAATGAGAATCTGTGTTGTCCAACTCTTTGCTTTTTGCTTTCTGTTGATAACCTGTTCTCAATTCATGTTAGGACATTACCCAAAATGCTGTGTTCCAACCTTGTTGATCAATTTCCTAAACAGGACCTTTTTGAAAGCCTTCCATATATTTAAATACACCATGTCCGCTCATTCTCCTTCATTTTTATACTAGTTTGATCCTCCATCACTCCAACAAGTTAGTCAATCACAAATAGATTATATTATCTTGACAAAAACTTGATATTCTCATTTTCTTTGACCCCCCCCCCCCCCCCCATGGAACACTGACTAATAGGTCTGGTGTAAAAAGTCACTACATGGTCTGAAAAATAATTTTGATTGGACATTTGTTGTAGTCAAAATAAAAATAGAGAATGAACATGGAGAATAAATCATGACATATTTAAAGCAGAAGTTGATAGGTTCCAAGGGGTCGATGGTTATGAGGGGAAGGTGGAAAATGGGTTTGAGAAGAAAATTACATCGGCCATGATTTGAATGCCAGAGTGGACCTGATGGGCCAAATGGCTTAATTTCCTCCTACATCTTATGGTTTTATGGTAAAATATAGGCAACTAAAGGCCCTGTGAATGATAATCACTATCCTCGTGCACAATTCTTGATTTTTGTTTAAATAAAAATGTATTTATGCCGCCAAAGGTAAACTGTTGGGAAGAACTCTGTGGATCGACCAGCATCTGTGGAGGCAAAGGGATGGCCAATGTTTTGAGTCAAGGTCCTGCATCAGGAATGAGAGGGCAGAGGGAAGGAAGGGTGAGAGGGAGGGGTGAGACAGAGGCTGGGCGATGATATTTGGAGCTTGGTGAAGGTAGTGAGTAGATGGAGCTCAATTCTTTTTCGTTCTTGTCAGTATCCACCTACTGCCCACCTGCCACCATCTGAAATTCCCTTCCCCCTTTCCCTGTCTGGCTCCATTCATCCAACATCCCTACTTCACCCGCTTCCATCTATTGCTGAGTACTCTGACCCTCACCCATATGTCTCTCTTGCTTTCCTAGCTGAAATTGCAAATTGGTCCCTGCTGTCATCATTTGATTCAATTCACAATTTAAATCGGGGCCTTTTCACTTTCTGTGGGTGTTGTGCTTAAAAGAAACAGATTAATATTGGGGAAAGAAAGGAGTGCTAGTGAGGACAATCTCCACCATTTTGCTCATAATTGAATAATTTACAAGGTGGAGATTTCTTATTGATGGACAGATCTCTCCCCAGTCTCAGTTTAGCATCCACAAGTGAGCTGGAGGAATATAGTAGGTCACGCAGTATCCATGGGAAGTAAAAGGTAACCAACATTTCAGGTCTGAGCCCTTGTTATAAATAACGATGGGGCCAAGCCCAAAATGTTGGTTACCTTTTGCTTCCTAGGGATGCTGTGTAATCTGCTGAGTTTTTCCAGTACGTTTGTGTTTTACACCTGACCCCAACATCTGCAGATTTTCTTCTTTAACTAGGTTTGACATCCTCTCCTTTACTGCTTAACATCTCCCTTTCTCACATATCAATATTAATACTGTCAGAGAGCTCACCATACATTCATTTCAGGTTATTGCTAACATTAGTCATCGGTTTGATTAGGTTTGCCCCATTAACTTGACCTTGCTGAACTCTCTATAACATATTTTTTTTAAATATCTTATTCATAGATTTTCAAATTCAATTTCCAGTAATCAGTCACAAGTAATGTTCAAGATTTGCTGTTGAGTCCATGACAAACCACAATTACATACAACATTCAAGACACCTACAACAAAGGTTTGAAACATATCAGGGGTTTGTCATGCGTGGACAACTGGCACCCAGGCTGTTACAGTTTTCTTGGCAACTTTATTGGGCTGAAATGGACTCCCTGCCCCTCCCTAAGTAAAAGGATAGATGGGGAAAGCAGGTCAGTGAGGCACACAGATCCATACTATAACTGTGGTCCTATAAAATTTAAATGTGGTTACCAAATTTTTAGTAAAAAGTTGTATTTTTTCCTTGAATTATAGATAATTTTCCCTAGGGGAACACGGCTTTGTATTTCCGCAGCACATTCCGCACAATGGCCAAGTGAGAGTCAGATTTCCAGGTAACCGCTATGCACTTCCTGATCACTGCCAAGGCGATCATTACAAATTTGATTTGAAATTTGGACAGCTTCATCTTAAGCCATGTCCATCATATTTCCCAATAAGAACAGCTCTGGGGCCTGTGGGAATTCTTTACCTATGACTTTTTTTCTAGAACTTGGCCTAGTTCCACCCAGAAGAGTCTCACCTTGGTACATATTCAGGTTGTGAACACAAAGGTTCCTGTCTCAACACTGCATCTAAAGCATTGGTCTTAAATTTATGGTTTAGCCTTATTCAATTTTTGTGGTGTCAAATATAGCTGGTGGAGAAAGTTATACTGTGCCAGCCTATACCATGCATTAATAATCGTGGTCATGCTGTTCTGACACAGATCTGACCAGCATCACTCATCAATGGTTGTTCCCAAGTCTGACTCCCACCTTTGCCTTGATTTGTGAAGGCTGGGTTTAGGGCTTGGAGTAAGAAATACATCACTGAGATGACCTTCCCTTTGTTTCACTTTCAAATTAGGGTCTCTATGTCACTGCATGTCAGAAAGATCATGGATGGACCTAATTTCCCCCTCAAAAAAGATCTTATCTGAAGTTAGCAGAGGAACGTCTTATTTGACAAGTCATATTTATTTCTGAGTTGCTCAAATGACATTAATTGTCTCTGCTCATAACAGTCCTCGACACACCTGACCCCCCGTTTTGGCACCAGGTGTCCAGGATCTTGTTGTCTATCAATGTGACTAATTTATTTGGAGTCAGGGGTATTTTGGGGGACAACCCCACTTTAGACCCTATGTATTGATTAATTTTGTTCCATGTAGAAATTTTGTGTTTTAACATGGGGGTTTTTTTTTTAAAAACCAGATAATAATTTGGTGTCCCATTTGTAAATAAAGTCATCGAGGGATTTAAGGTAGGCCAGGAGGAACACAAAAGCAATCTATTTGCAGATGATGGATGTGTTAGTATATCTGACAGACTAAGTAAACACTGGCAGTCTGCACTCAACTTTGGAAGACTATGGATATAAAGACTCTGGGTATAAAATCAATTGGGATAAGAGCAAAATTATTGCCACTTAATAAGGGGGATAATAGTCAATATCAAGAGAATAGTAATTTGAAGTGACCGCAAAATGGGATATATCTAGGTGTTAGGGTGGACAATAACCTAAATAATTTGTATAAGCTAAACTACACTCCCTTGCTTGGGACAATTGAAGAGGACTTAAATAGGTGGATGACCCTGCCTATCACGCTAGTGGGCAGGGTCAACTGTATAAAAATGAATGTACTGCTGAGGCTTCAATACCTCTTCCAAACTTTGCCTGTGGTGCTGCTCTGGGGATTCTTTCAGAACTTTCAATCACATGTTAGAAGGTTTTTGTGGAATGGCAAGGTAGTCAGGGTCTCTATGAGAAAAACTAACCTGGGACTCCAATCTGGGCATCTTAAGGTTACCAGACTTTAAGAAATATTATTGGGCAGCCCAGTTGCGGTACATCACCTCACTATTTTAGGGGGAAGCTGTTCCATCCTGGGCACAAATTGGTCTGCACACAGTGGGTGAAAAGATTGCTACAACATATGCACCCTAACTCACTCTTTAGTGGATCCTCCAACCTATAGAATTCCTCAGCATCCTGAAGGTTTCCTACTTCATATTCTGTTAAAGGTTTTAAAAACTTATTGTCACTCCACTATTTACTGATCTCTGGATATCTGTTATTCCATATGATGTGCTGTGTTTAAGCAAAAGTATTACAAAGCGGATTGCTATGATAAGGAAATTCAATTTAATTTTCAGAGCATGACTCCTGGGTATAACATGTATAGCAGAAAGGAGACATTCCTCTGGCATCCAACTCAGCAAAGTGATGGTCATGGTCTGGATTTGCAATCAGATAAGTCTGTGTTTCAGTCTCAAATCATCACTGAACTGTTAAGACTTAGCATTGTGGTGACTTATGAGATCTTGGGTTGAACTTTTGTGAGTAAGTGGGTTTGAGGTACATCGAAGATTAAATATGCTGAGAGCAAAAGGGCTTCAGGAAGCTGTCTCCAACCTGACAGTTATGCAATTAACCCGAGCACGTCCATCTGAGCAAACCCCTTGGGAGAGGCAGGTTGTCACTTTCGATATGTTAATCATACAATTCGAGTGATATCAGCATGGGTTTGTAAGGCTGGATACTCGCTACAGAAAGCAAGATGAGAACACAAGCAAGTCACTCAACAGCAATGTTCAAAGTTTACATTTATTGTCAGAGTTGCATGCAACCCTGAGATTCTTTTTCTGCAGACCATGCAGAGTTTCTAATTATTGGTAATTATAAATTATACTCAAAGAAATAGCTGTAAACAAACTGTGCAGATGTTTAATGCAGTACAAATAATTAGCAAATTACGAGTCCTTGAACACAGCTCTGTAAGTGTCTATTGTTCAGGAATCTGATCCTTGAGAGGTAGCAACTATTCTTGAACCTGGTGGGTACGAGTCCTGTGGCACCTGTACCTCCTCCCTGATGTCAGCGATGAGAACAAAGCATTATCCTGGGTGGTGTAGGTCCTTGATAATTGCTGCTGCTCTCTGATGGTAATGTTCAATGTAGATGTTCTCGATCGAGGATGATATCACAGCTGCTTCCTTGAATGAATTTGTTAAAGGCTGTTCAGAGAATTTAGCTCATGCTCAACTGGAGTTTAGTTTTTAAAGTTTGCAGTTTACTTTGGAGGCTAATCTGTGTGATCGTGTATTGGAACTCTAGTAGGAGAGTTACTGGTTTGGTCTTTAGATTAGAGAAAGATTACATTTATTTTGCATTTTAAAAACAATTTAGTCATACAGGATGGTAACAGGTCCTTCCAGCCTGTGAGCTTCTGTCACCCAAATACCCCAATTAATCTACAATGTTTTTGAAGGAGCAAGTAATAGAAGCAGGACCTGGAACTCCATAAAAAAATAGCAGTGTAGCTCACAAGAAGACAATGCTGCCACCTGGGGTGCTCAGGCAGAGGATAACCTTCCTGGACAAGTTAGAACACCAGAACCACAATTGTCAACAACCTCCTGTCAGTCAGAGGCAAATATCGGCAGCTAGGTGGGTAGGACCTCTTGTTTAATTGTCTGATGGCCACACAATACCAGTGGCACTGCTGCTTTGTTTTGGTGTTCTGCTGAGGGACTTCCAGAGACTTATGAACTGAACTTGTGTTCAGCTGTCTGAACACAAATAAATAAGGTGTGGTTAAAGAGTCATAGATTTGTACAGTGCAGAAACAGACCTGCAGCCCACATCTGTGACAATCTTTTTGTCCATCTACAGTAATCCCATTTACCTACATTAAGACCATAATCCTTCTATAGGGTGGATTATCTGGTGAAGCCATCAGTTTTACAAACCTTGATAAAACTGAGGTCACTTGGAATGGGTGGGTGTTCAGATTAATGTGGCTGGCTGGCTTCCTGTGGGTAATGACGGCTGAGGCATCCTCATTAATGTGATGTTCAATTAGGCTCCATAACTCATCCTGCTGACGTCCCGTTCCCAAATTCACTCTCCTCAGTTCTTCCCTCAGTACACAGTGGTCATAATAATCACAGTGCTTGCCTTTCACATTTCAAGGTCAATTGGCAGGAACTAACCAAGATGTGAAAGACTTGAATGTGGTGGAAGCAAATACTATCAACAAGTATAACAGAACAATCATACTCGAAGTTTGTTGCAACATAATTTTGCTTCTACAGATCTTTACCTTTTTAATTCTTCTTCCTCCCACTTTTGCATAACACAACCCTTGTGGCTTCAGCAGAGATAGAGACAAGGTGTTCAGATCCCTACTCTGAGTGCTGAGATGCTATAGGCCAGCTTCATCTTGTACCTTGAGTACTTTGCCTGAAAATGCCTCACCTGTGCATGACAGAGCTGACACTTGGAACACAAGGCCACTTTGTGGGATCTGTTGTGTTACAGGTAAAGGTGAGTGGCAGGAATGCAAGGTGACTGGTGGGGAAAAAAAACCAGTGCTTTGATTAGCTCCCTCACTTCTTTCCATCCTCCTTCTCTGGACTGGCACACTTTCCTGCAAACAATAACCTAGTGAACACTTTGGCTTATTGATGATGATTAACAGCCAATGTTATCCATCCCATCCTGATGCTGAATTCACAGTGAGTAAACTCCTGACTATACCTTTATTCACTCACTGGGCTTTTGATATTCCATGCAGACGGCCCCCTTTCCATGGTAAAAACCTTCAATAATATGCCAGCCATGCTTGAGAGATTCCTCTAATCTGTGCATGAATGCAGAGTGGGATTGGGAAGCTTTCCAGCCTCTCATACATTTTATCTTGTCGCTCAGGTATTCTCTTCATTGACCAATCCCTGGAGTGTATGTGGAACAGTTGGGGAGCGTTTGAACAGTTTCACACCCATTAACGTGTTTTCTGTTACTGCCCTGTTTTTGCAATCTGCTTTAACTTGCTTCTGATGTATGGGTTGCCTGATTTTAAAAAAAATCTGTATTATCAGTTTGCAGGACCCACCAACATGTAAGTACCTTAGCTTGTGCGTCTCTGCATGAATCAGTTAGTTATTCCTTCTCAGAATGTCTGACTCCATTTGAGGTATTAACATCATGGTTTCCTGCAGCACCATTGAACTAGTCTGAATGTAGGAAACAAAGTGCAATGCATTGCAGCTCCTACGTTACATATTGTGGACATGTAATTTTTACTATTGAGCTGGTGCATCCATACATTGTACTTGTGTAGCGTGCCCTCCATAATGTTTGAGACAAAGACACTTTTTCCTTTTTTTGCTCCACTGCTCTACAATTTTAAATTTGTAATCAAACAATGGACAAGAAGGGCCAAACTGGCCTGTTTCTGTGCTGTAATTATTATATGGTTATATGGTTATGGTTAATTCAAGGTTATTTGTATACATTTTGGTTTAACCATGTAGAAATTAAAGCACTTTTTATACATTCCTCATTTCAGAGCACCATAATATTTGGGTCATTGCAATGGTATGTACATTAAAGTTGACCTGTTTTATACTTTGCTGAATATCCCTTGCATGCAATGGGCTGTTTGAAGTCTGTGCTTTATTAGTATGTTTAGGATCATTGTCTTGCTGTAGCATATTGAATGTGTTACATAGCACGCTGTCCATTGTATTTGGAAGCATTTGCTCGAACTTGAGCAGATATTTCTTTACACCTCAGAATTCACTTTGTTACTGCCATCAACTGTTACACCATGAATAAAGATAAGTGTGCCAGTATCTGTGGCAGCCAAACATGCCCAGGCCATAACACTCCCACACCATGTTTCACAGATGAGGTGGTATGCTTTGGATCTTGGCAGTTCTTTTATGCCTCCACACTTTGCTCTTGCCATCACTCTGATACAGGTTTTTTTTCCTGAATGCTGCAGGCTCTTTTAAATACTTCTTGGCAAACTGTAACCTGGCCATCCGGTTTCTGTGGCTAACTAATGGTTTGCATCTTGCAGTGTAGCCTCTGTATTTCTGTTCATAAAGTCTCCTGCAGACAGTGGTCTTTGACACACCTGCACTTGCCTCCTGAAGAGCATTTCTGATCTGTTGAACAGGCATTTGGGGGATTTTTCTTCATCATGATGAGAATTCATCTGTCATCGGCAGTGGAGGTCTTCCTTGGAATACCAGTCCTTTTGTGATTACTGAGCTCACCAGTGTGCTCTTTCTTCTTAATTATGTCACAAATAGTTGATTTTGGGTGGTCTCTTACTGTTTTATTCTTGTTTTTCAGCCTCATATTGGCTTCTTTGACTTTCATGGCACAAATCTGGCTCTCATTTTGAAAAATGGCAACTACAAAAGTGATCAAGCAAGCCAAGCACTCTTATATCTGTACCAATGAAGCAATTAAACATACCTGAGTACTCACAAACACCTGTGAAGCCAAATGTCCCAAACATTATGGTGCCCAGGAATGGGGGAACTGTATATAAAAAGTGCTGTAATCTCTACACTGTCAAACCAAAATATTTACAAATAACCTTGAATAAAATCTGGAAAATGTGCACTTTAATCGTATCCAAAATATTTGATTACAAATTTAAAACTGTGGAACACAGGGGAAAATAAAGGGAAAAAGTGTCATCCCAAATATTATGGAGGACACTGTATATGATAATAAATTGACATTGATCTTGCCATTTAGCCCTGGCATCTAAGGATAAATTTCTAAAATATAAACAAAATGTTTGAAACATTCTAGAGGCCAGCCAGTAGCAGTGAAAAGAGAGGCAGAGGGCTAACAATTGGTGGAGAATTCCTAACCTTCCATGCTGGATTGCCAGCATTCACCCTATAGTTGTCCTCCAGTTCAGGATTCCTTGAAAATGTGAGAGTTCTGGACTGCTCATCAAGTTCCACTGGTGATTTCTCAACTTATTCCATAGGATGTGCAATGATTGAGTATGAACTGCTTTGGTCCCCGGGACTTAGTGCTCCAAAGCAGTGAAAATTCTCTCGCAGTCGGAAAAGCGGGAAGCGGGAATTTGCTGGCTGCCAGTGCTTTGGGTTGCTTGTGAGTAAGGCTCGTTGACCTCTGTATTACATTGGACAAGATGCTGCCACTGCTCAGGACCTCAGCATTTTGGATCTAGATTTCCCATTCTCCAATCTCAGTCACCTGCTGGTAACATCTCATTCTCCATGGATGCTGTGCAAACTGTTTACAGTATTTTAGAGATCCAGGTTTACAATATTTTGCTTTCTTTTGGGAGTTTGTTTTCCATTGAAAGGTATTACTCATAACAACTGACAATTGCAGATCAATGTTAATGACCATTGTACAAATTTATTATTTAGCTATGCTATAGGCATTTATGACCTCTTGCCTGTTAGTCTGTATTCCTCCCCCTGCTCCTTCCTTCCTCTTCTCCTCCCCCAACCTTTTTATTCAGGTGCCTGCCTCCTTTTTGCTCATACCTTGACAAAGGGCTCAGGCCCAAAATATTGCTTACCTTTTACTTGCTATGGATACTGCATGACCTACTGAGTTCCTCCAGAACTTTTGTGCATTGCTAAAAGGACCTTTGTTTTGAAGATCTTAAGTGCAAATTTCATCCTACATGCTGGGGAATGCAATGGAAATTGATTATTTTGCTCAAATGTCAAAATATATTTGAAGTTGGCTGTGAAAGGAACTGCTGAAACCAAAATGATACACCGTTTGAACTTTAAACCATAATACTTGAATTCGGTGTTCAGCTGAGATGTGTTAGCATTAATTAGGATGGGTTTTTTTTTAAAAAGAGTGGCTTGCAAGGCCTCGTGTGCGGAGATGAACTTTTTGCCCATGCATGCAATTCTACTGGCAGCAAAACATTCTCAAATGATAAGTTTCAAATTCCTTACTGAGGAAAAGAGGATGAGAACAGGTTATTTAGTTTCTGCAAACTTTTGTAATTTAACCATTTATACTAGACATCTATAGTAGAAAGAAGAACTGCCACAATCTATTAGAAAGGAGAATGGTCACAAATAGCAGCGTTAACCATTGGTTGAAAAAATTGATGTGTAAATGTGTAGATTCTGCTTTTGCTGAAATATTGGTTTTCTATGTTGAGGGCTTGTTTCTCATTTGCTGTTAAAGTGTTAATAATAATATATGATTATCAATCAAAAAATTCTAAACATACATTTTCTATGGCAACTTTATGAAAAATCATACAATTTAACTCTTTTCTATTGCTTCAAGTAATTAAATTGCCTCCTCACCACTGTAATAGAAGAAAGGTCTTTAAGCTGTGAAGTGAATGGGTAATATGTGGTTACCACTGAATGTCTGATTTTCCCTAATAGTCGCTAGGCTCTCTTTTCCAGATTTCCATTTGTGACTGCCTTTTCAATGGTTGCAGATATGCACATATTATCTGAGCACTCCATAACAACTGAATACTCAATGCCTGCAAATCCCAATATAACCAGACTTGTTCTTTTCCCATCATTACACCAGATCTCATAGCTACCATCCCCCAATATTTATGAAGCAACATCGATTAAATCCATAATGCACACTGAGCAAGACAGTTGATTGAGGATTCATAATCAGGATCTGATGTATACCATTAGAATGTTGTAATGAAGTGGAAGTTGTAAATAAAAATAATATATCTTTATTGATTTTACAAAATGAATGAACACATTATGTACTGAAACCAGAGAATATCGTAGCACACAGCAGGCCAGGCAGCATCTGTGGAGAGAAACTGAGTTTATATTTAAGGTCTCCAGTCAGTCAAAGGATCTACAATCTGAAATATGAATTTTGTTTCTCTTACTGCAGATGCTGATTGATCAGCTGAGTGTTTCCCACATTTTCTGTTTTTATTTTTGATGTCCAACTTTTGGAATGTTTTTAATACTCTACACTTTATCAATCTCTGCATTACAAATTGTAATCCAACTGAGTGGCAATAGATGATGTAAATATGTATAAAACAAATATATTGATCAATATAAAATATTAATTAAACAGTAAGAATTGCATCGACATGTCACTGCATACTTGGGATAACTTAAGTTGTGAAAATGGTCTTGTGAATGATGAAATCAAAAGATCTTTACAGTACACTTTTGATTGTTTTTATTTCAAGCCTGCTGCCAGTGTTCTGCAACCCCTTTCACATTTTAAAAGGGTCAGTTCCAACAGCAGATCTGAGAATCAAACTGGAACCAAGTGCAGCCAGAACACTGCAGATGGTGTAATTTACATTTCGGATGCCATTTTTATTGTGTGGCAGTTAAATGCTTGGCGTCTCTTTTAAAGTCTCTTTCAGAAAAGGCAGAGCTGCAGTCATTACCATATTTTATTTATAATATAGCCAACCTTTTGAGTATGTGAAGTCCAGGTTTTTGGGAAAATTCTTAAATTATTATTTTGAATTCATCCTTTCTTTGAGGGATTTTAATATGGAAATCACATACAACTTCTTTATTGCAATGGGTATCTTCACATTGTTTAAGAAATTATGATTGCAATTCCTCAAAATCATGCCCCATGCCTACATAAATTATTTAAACCAGTAATATAACACAAGAGGAGACATTAATTTTCTGTCTGATTCACAATTCTATTATATTTTACATTGTTTTTAAATGGTTATTATAACCTTTAGGATCCTTTCAGGTTTAGTGCCACGGATACCTCTCAGCTGCATCCTTTGTGATCTGGAGTTTATTTTAACTTGTCGTTTAACTCTGGATTGCACTGTTTCATAAATTATCTTATTTTGAGAATCTGGGGGCGGGGGGTGGGGGGAAGAGAGGCACCAATGTTAAGGACCATAGACTTAATATATAAGCTGGAGATTGCACAAGTCAGGAAATGACTTGGAGTCTTTTGAGCTGAAATTTATGTAAACCAGCTATGAGAGCCTACAATTATAATATCAGGCAAAACATATTTGCATGAAGATTTCAGGACTGAAAATCTTGATGTTTTACAGATGAAACAGTTACTCTTTGAGCTGAAGTGACAGCCAGCAGTTGGCTTTAGTTTGAGACAGGCTGGAAAGGGTGGAGAAGGGACCATACACAATGGTGTCCAAAAATAGTCATCCCTCCTTCTGACATGCCATAGATGTGAGACATTGTGATCCCTTGCCTTGTGTTTTTTTTTAGGAGTAGTATTTAGGCTGGACATTTCATTCCTGATATTAAATTCTGGCATTTATTTTTGGCTGAAGGGTGAATGAAATGAGAATAGAGTCAGGGACTATCCAAGTGTCCATAGTTGTAGGGGAAGCTGAAATCATTTCGATACTTGGATATCGATGCTTTAGATCCTGTGGTTTTCACTTGCCTTTCAATGTGAGAAAGGCAAAACTTTAGAAATTCTGCAGCTTGAAGATCTGTAAAGAAAACAAGGAAAGCAAATAGAAACAGAGCAGTAATAGGTTAGTGGTCGGAACAAAAATAATGTAAACTATTCAGCCATTGCTTGCATTCCTTGTCACAAATGGCACTCACTCTTTTCCAACATTAGTTCCAGAGTTGCTCTTTATAATTGCTGGATAAATGCATGAAGATGATGGAGAAAATACCTTCATGGCACCATTACATTGAACATTCAGTTATTGAGATTGCATTGTACAAATTAATATAAATAGCCATTGTTTGCTCATAATTTTAATTCCTTGTTGGTGAAAATGGCTGATGCAGTTATCTAAAGATTGACATAACTAAAAATCCTAATTTAACTTGCATCGATATTATACTTAATGTAGCCTCAGGGTTTCTGAGGAGGCTGCTTTATACCTGGTGAAATGTAGTGTGGAGAAACACATTTGGTTGTAGCTGTACCCTACAAACTGCAAAGTTATAATAACTAGATTATCTGTTTTAATGTACTGAGTTGGGATTTGTGCATCTCCATGGAGAAGCTTAATAAGTATATTTTGATTTTTTTTTTCACTGAGTTGATTCAAACAATAATTATTTAAACAGCATTCCAATCTTTAAAGTTGAAGCCAGTTTAAAACATGTCAGTTTATAGTTTTAGTCACATTTTTGCAAGTCTATAACAATGCAAATTTTCAAAAATTATATTTGGAGAGATGATCAGATCAACTTGCAGCAATACATTTCAAAGGATCAACTAAATCTAATTGTAACGTCTCATTAATTAGAAAAGAGTTTCAAAACGAAAGCAAAAACATTTCTGGTGAATGTTGAGAACCTGTGATCATAATAGAAAATACTGGAAATAGCAGGTTAGGCAGTTTCTGTGATGTTCATCAAGTGGAAATATTGACATTTTTTTTGTACCAGAGATGCTGCTTGACTAACTAGGAATTTTCATTATTTCTGTTTTATTTCAGATGTCAAGCCTTAATAGCATTTCCTTTTAGATCAACATAAAATGCACCACTATGCATTTTGATGTTGTTATCAGATTACCTTTTTGAGATGATCAACAAAATGAAATTTAAACTTGTTGATCACATGAGTATCGATGTGGGGTGTGGGGGGAGTATCAAATACTGCAAAATACTGTACCTACATTTTAGACATATTCATGATCTATATTTGGATGCCATTCCAAGGCACAGATGTCTTTCATGCCGGAGGCAAAGAACCATTTGGCAGAATGATGCTTTTCTCTGCATGTGAATGCCCTGTTAAAGAGACAGGCCATCTGAAAAATTTCCAAATTCTAAATCGTCCAAATTGATCCAAATTTGCATTGTGTTTACCTGAATGCTCAAACCTAGGCAAGGTTTCTTAGAAGGTCTGTGCCATCTGGCATTGTCTGCTGATAGGAAAACCAATTATGTATACTTTGATTTGCATGGATCTTCATTTGCATTCCTATTTAATCACAGTTTTTTGCCTGTAGATTTTCCTTCATTAACCTTGGCACTAATTTGTCAGCTCCTGTGCTTAGAGTTATTGGATCAGCCTAGCGATGCTAAGGGAAACTGACCTCCACTTAGCCTGCCCAATGGTTCTGTCCATTAATTAATGTGCAGAAATATTCAGTGTCTCTGGGTCATTGATCTGAAACATTATCTGCTTGTGTCCCACAGATGCAGCTCGACCTGCTGAGCATTTCCAATATTTTCTGCTTTGTTTCAGATCTCCAGCATCCACAATATTTCAATTTTTGTATCTGTGGAGTTTGATTTTTCAATAACCACAAGCAAATGAACAAGAAAAATTGCCTGCAGGTTTAGAAATACCCACAAACCTTCCAGCCTACTGCAAAAAAACTACTCTGCTAATTTCTTCAGGGTTTTCCTGTTCTACCTTTCAAATATTGGTAAAAGAACATGCTTAAAAACTGTCTCTACTGACTTTCTGTTGATGTTACCATAAGGGCAATTCTAAGGATACTACTGCTTTACATTTCCAAGTGACTTTTACATTTCAGCACTTTTTTGTGAACTTGCCCTCTGCTTTAACCTGTTTCTAATCAATATTTAGAGTGGCTCGAGGCAGCAAGGAAGATAATAAAATCATATTTTAGTCTCAGAAATTTGTAAGTGTCTAAATTCATTTTGAAAAGACCTTCATTAGACACCTCACAGCAAAATGATTAAAATGCAGAAAAGTTGCATATTGTTTAGTTTGGTTTCATTTCTCCCCACAGCTCATTTAAATTGAAAGGTAAATTGAAGTTATAATTTGGTTTATTTTAGAAATGCCTGGTTAATTTAATAAATATTATTTAATCTATTTATTATTCAGAGTCCAGTATGTCAGGTTAGCATTACGTCCATCCAAATTGATCATTCAAGGTGGTTCCACAACATAGCCTTAAACACTAGGAAAATAAATTGTCATAATATTTTCAACCTTTTCCAGTGCTGCATTTATTTGGATGATTGCAGTTTTGATATATACCCTCATGTTTAATTTCCTGATGTGCAGTTTTAAATGGTATTTAAAGTGATAGAAGACATTAGCCCCTTTCGCACTTGCAAGTGATCCCAGGAATCAAACGCCATTTGGGCTTTAAAGTGGAAAGTATGAAAGCAAAATCAGCTCGACGCCGGCATCGGATGACATCATCTTATGCCAAGGATTGACTGCCTCGACCCTTAGTACAATCCTGGTGTCTGCAGACACCAGTGTTGCAATCAGGCAAGTGTGAAAGGGGTAAGTGCATTGTGGGATTGAAATGACCCAAATTTTTGCATGAGTTTTAGAAGAAAAACTTTAAATTAAGGTATAAACTTTGCTATGAGAAAGTCGCAGTGGGAGAAAGAGAGGAAATAACTAGCAATAAATAGCAATAGCAGACAAATTTTAAACAGGGTGGGAAAATTGGTAGCACTATAGCGCTCAATTTATAAAGATCATGGGGACAAAAGTAATGGGGGACCTGACTTCCCAGAATGCTGTGCAGCAGAAAAATCCCTCTATGCTTCATGTATGTAGCTGGGAATACAGCCCTTTCTCTGCCACTTAGAATTCTGGGAGGTCAGGTCCACCATCGCTTTTTCCCATGGTATTTATAAATTATTTGCGAAAGCACTACCAACTTTTCCACCCTGTTTAAAAATTGTCCACTATTACTATTTATTACACGCACTTTCCCACGGTCCCTTATAAAGGTTTATATAGGTCAGCACAAAAACAACAGGAGCTGAAAGGCTCATACTGTGCTGTACATAAAGCTTAATTATGTTATAATTAGGCGTGATTAATTTTGTTCAAATATACAATCATAATACATTGATAAGGATTTTGGGTGGACCATCGCTCAATGCGTCATGATGTCACCAGTAGAAGGTAGAACAGTCCTAACCCCAGGGATGGCTCCTTGCAAGTAAGAAAGCATTCACTGTCCCAGTAAGGAGTGGTCAAATGTGAAAAGCCAAAGCCCCATTCCTATCCTGAGACACTGAATGGCCAATTTAGTGGGATGCAAGTGTGAAAAAGGCTAATGATGTAGTAGTCTTGCAAGTTACTGTGAGTACCATCAGCAAAAGCCTTGCAACATCTTTTACCAATGGGCATCTGGTCTTGATCTATAGAGGCATAGAGTTGTACAGCACAGAAACAGGCCCACAGGGTCAGTTTGTCCATGCCAAACTTTTTTTTTAGTGCCTATTGCCCTTAATCCCCTCCCATCTATGAAATTATGCATGTGTTTCTTAAAGGAAGCTCTAACTTGCCTGCCTCCACCACTTTGTCTGCCAGCACATTCAATATGCCCACCCCTCTGAATGAAGGATTGTCCTCTCACATCCCACCTAAGCACATAATATTCCAAGTGTGGCCTCACATGACTTCAACATGGCATCCCAATATTTGTGTTAAATGCCCTAACTAATAAAGGCCATGGAGTAGATGGAGTCAGAGTGGTAAGGCTTTGGCTCAACTGGCTTTTGCGAGAACAGGTGAGGGGCAGGGAATAGTTGGAGTTGAAGTCAAAAAGCGCCTCCCTGTTCAAGGAATAAAAAGGAATCAGCAGGTAGGCACAGGCATGGGCAAGTTTTTTTTTTAGATATTATACATATTGTTCATCTAGCCACAAACAGTGGGAATGGCAGCCAAGGCAGGGGAATGCTCTTCTTGCAAAATGCGGGTCATCAGGGAAGCCAGCAATATCCATGATGATTTCATCTGTGAGAAGTGCATCCAGCGGCAGCTCCTGTCAAGCATTAAGAAATTGGAGCTGGAGTTGAATGAATTGCAGATCATTTGGGAGGCAGGTAGGATAACAAACAGGAGAGACTATCACACCAAGGAGGCAGGAGGAGGATAGATGGGTGACAGTCAGGAGAGGGAAAGGGAACAGACAGGCAGTGCAGAATACCCTTGTAGCTGCCCCCCTCAATGACAAGTATATAATTTTTGATACTGTTGGGGGGGGGGGGTCGACCTAACAGGGACAAGCCACCGAGATCAAGTCTCTGCATGGAGTCTGGTCCTGTGGTTCTGAAGGGAAGGGAGGCGAAGAGGCAAGCTGCAGTGATAGGAGATTCCATAGTTAGGGGGACAGATGAGAAGTTCTGTGGAAGAGATTGAGTATTCCAACTGAAATGTTGCCTCCCTGGTGCCAGGGTCCAAGATGTTTCAGATTGAATTCATGGCAGTTTCAGGAGGGAGGGTGAGCAACCAGATGTTGTGGTCCATGTAGGGACCAATAATGTGGGTAGGAAGAGTAAAGAGGTCCTGCAAGGAGAGTTCAGGGAGTTAGCCATGTAATGATAGAGTGCTCGTGATAATCCTGACCACTAGAGGGAGTCAGAAAGGAGTTGTTGCAGCTTGGAGTAGATTCAAAATGGATACCTCCACGAGGTCATGAGTGAGAACTGTAGCTAATAAAGTATAGTTGTTATTAAAGGAACCCAAGTTTCTTTATTACAATAAAAGAAACATCACATGATATCAGGAGTGGAAGAAGCACCAGGAGTGTACAGAGTGAAATCAGTCAATAGCAGCAGAAAACATGGAAAGTATAAACATTCTGATGCTGTAAATTGGACTTGAAATGCTGACCATGAGAGGACGATTTATGCTATACCTACAAGACATTGGACTTGATAGCAAAACTGATGCATGGAAGATTGCACTGCTACTCACCATGGCAGGACCTCAAGCACTAGAGGTTTTCAACACATTTGTTTTTGAAAAAGCAGATGAGCAGGGAAAGTTTGACAAGGTTTTCAAGATGTTTGATGAACATCATTCACCAAAAAAATTGAAACATTCGAGAGGTACATGTTTCACTCGCATGCAGCTGTAGACAGGGAGTTTCTATAGTTTCTTAATCAACGTAAAGTTAAAAGGAAGGGCATGCAATTTTGGACTGCTGAAAGGGTCAATTATCTGTGATCAAATTGTGTTTGAGTTTATTGTAAGAAAGTGAGAGAGAGATTGCTGCGAGAGACGGAGCTTACCTAAGCTGGAGCTGAGAAGATATGCCATGCCAGTGAAATAGCTCCGCAGCATGTGAAAAAGTTTGGTGATAGTGTAAAAGCCAGTGAAAATAAAGGCATGGTCATAACCACAGTGCCTGGACACATACACAAACAAACACAAGATGTAGGAAATAAAAAGATGGAGAGATATTCAATTGTAAATGATGTGGCACTCAACATGCATCAAAAAAGTGCCCAGCCTATGGAAAAGTCTGTAATAATTGCAAAGGGCAGAATCACTATGCAAAGCAATGTTTTTCCAAAGGAAAATAAAGCAGAAGTGAAAGTATGCACACTGTACACACTATAGAAGAAACTGCCCTCAGTGATGCACTCTACATTACTGTAGTGCAGCAAGATTATAAACCAACAAACACTGAACAGCCAAGCATGAACAGAGTTGAGGATAAGTTGCCTGTGGTATTACATACAAATGGAACAAATATTCCTTTCAAACTAGACACAGGGCCAAAGGTCAATTGGTGAGCGCAACATCAGGGCAATGAAGATAAAGCCATACATCCATGAAAATCCTGTGCAGCTCAAAGCCTACAATGGACAGAACATCAACACAAAAGGAACATGTAAGTTCAAGATGAAGGTTAAAAATAACGAGCACCACCTCAGGTTCACAGTAGTCCCAGATGGACATGAATCACTGCTTGGTGACAAAGCATGTAAAAACTTGCACCTAATCAAGAGGGTGGACACACCAGGGAAACTTGTGTTAGCTGATACATTATCCAGGGCAATGACGCAGTGAAGCACACAATAAGAGTTCCACAGAGACAGATGTAAATCTCCACGTGAATCTGATCATTGAATCTCTTCCTGTATCTGACATGAAATCCAAACAAATCACAGCTGAAACAGAAATGGACATGGTTCTTAAGAAAGGTCATCAAGAATCTGAATGAAGAATGGCCTAGAGCTGAATGACAGCCATACTACAACATCAGAGCTGAGCTGAGTGTTGTCAATGGGTTTCTACTCAGAGCAGAATTGTCATTCCTCAATCACTGCAACAAGAGATGCTGAAAAGGTTGCACGAGGGGCACTTTGGAATGGAAAAATTCAAGACGAGGGCCAGAGCTGCATTTTATTGGCCAGGGATAAATGCTGACATTGACAGGATGGTTTCTAGCTGTGAGACCTCTTTAAAATATCACGTCAAGCAGACAAAGGAACCCATGATTATAACTGACATGACAGCAGAACCATGGCAGAAACTTTGGAATGATCTGTTCCACAAGGATGGAAAGAATTACTTGCTGGTTATGACTATCTAGTGAACTATCCAGAGATTGTACTGCTTCAGAACATGTCTGCTGCTTGTGTGATCAAATGTATGAAATTGATCTTTGCAAGTCATGGAATTCCTCAAATTGTCCCCAGTGACAATGGACCATGTTTCAGTTGTAGAGAGTTCCAGAACTCTGCAGAAGGGTATGATTTTTGACATGTAATTTCAAGTCCTCTGCATCAACAGTCAAATGGTAAAGCAGAGTAAAGAGTTCACTTAGTTAAACAGTTGCTCAAGAAAACACAAGACAGTGGCTCAGATCCCTATCTAGCTCTATTGAGTTACAGAGCTTCACCACTTGAACATGGCATGTCACCCACTGAGCTTCTGATGGGATGTAAACTATACACCACACTTCCCTACTCTGCAGACCCAAACAAGGACAGAGGTGTCAAAGGGAAACAAAAGTGTCTGCAATGGAGACAAAAAGCAAACTATGACAAGTCAGCAAGAAGCTTAGGGCCTCTGGCACAACATGACCCAGGGAGACGCAGAGATTCAAACATTTAGGATAAGAAGGCCACTGTTCTGTCAGGTCAAATGCTGAGGAGGAATTCAAAGAGCCTGCTGAAAGGGCAAGAGACACTTCAGGAACAGACAAATGTGGAGGGTTCAGCTTGCACGGCAACAGAGGAAACACCACCAGTACTGGACAGTAGTGGACCAGCAGAGCCGATACAATCACCTGTGTTAAGAAGATCTACACACATTATCAAAGCACCTGACTGCACACTTAAAAAGTTTGTGGTACTGATATTTGTGTTTACATGTGTGTTGAAATTTAAATGAAGACTATATTATGTGTGTCATGCTGTTATAATCCTGACTACTAGATGGAGTCAGATGAGTTGTTGCAGCTAGGAGTAGATTTAAAATGGATGCCTCCATAAATGGTTGAGTGAGTACTGAAGCTAATAAAGTATAGTTCTTATTAAAAGAACCCAAGTTTCTTTATTACAATAAAAGAAACATCACAAGGCACTAGGTTGAAGGACAGAACCTCCAGGGAAGTGACCTCAGGAATGCTACGCATGCCATGTGCTAGTGAAGTTAGAAATAGGAGGATAAGGAGCTTAACATATGGTAAGACATGGTGTAGGAGCAAGGGCTTCAGGTTTCTGGATCATCGGACTCTCTTCCAGGGAAGGTGGGATCTGTTCTGATGGGACCGTTTGCAACTGAACTGGAAGGGGACTAATATCTTTGAGGGATAGTTTGCTAGTGCTGCTGTGGTGGGTTTAAACTAGATTTGCAGGGGGAGGGGAACCAAAGTGCCAGAGCAGATAGAAGGGTGGAGGATGGAAAAGATGATATTAAAATTGCATACACTGTCAGGAGTTAATGGGTTGAACGTGGTGGAAATATTCTCAGATCCATCTATTTCAATGCAAGGAGTATTGTAGGAAAGGCAGATGAGCTTAGAGCGTGGATTGGCATGTGGACTTATGACATGTGGCCATTAGTGAAATTTGGTTTTAGAAGGGGCAAGACTGGCAGCTCAATGTTCTGGGGGTCAGATTCCTGAATAATCAATGAACCAAAGACACTGCCTTACTTTTGTGCACTATTATTTTTATTATTATTTTTTATAGTAATGTACTTCCATGGTTTGTTTGCACTTATGATGCACCTGCAAAACACCAAATTTCATGATTTGTTTAAGAGAATAAATCCTGATCCTAATCTTGATCCTGATTGAGCAATCCTCCTTTCATCCTTCCTGCTCTTCGAGGAAAGTATCACAGCGAAGTTCAGATAGAACTGACCAGAGGGATCATCTACTAAGGCTATATGGATGGAGCTGAGGAACTGGAAAGGTATGACCATATTAATGGGGTTGTATTATTGACCGCCCAATAGTCAGCGACAATTGGAGGAGCAAATCTGTAAAGTTTCAGGAACCATAAGGTTGTGATAGTGGGAGATTTTAACTTTCCATATATTGACTGGGACACTCATATTGCAAAAGGCCTGGATGGCTTGGATTTTGTCAAAAGTATTCAGGAACATTTTCTAAATCAATATATAGAGGTACCAACTAGAGAGAATGAAATACTGCATCTCCTATTAGGGAACAAGAATAGATGACAGAAGTATGTGTAGGGGAACATTTGGGTCCAGAGATCATAATGTCATTAGTTTCAAGATAATTTATGGAGAAGGATCGGTCTGGGCATCAGGCAGAGATTCTAAATTGGAGAAAGGCCAATTTTGAGGAAATGAGAAAGGCTCGAGAATGTGTGGATTGGCATGTTGTTTTCAGGGAAGGATATACCTTCAAAAGTGAAATACCTTCATAAGTGAAATTTTTGACAGTACAGAGTTTGTATGTTCCTGTCAGGATCAATGACAAGGTTAGAAGACATAGGAAACTTGGTTTTCGAGGGATATTGGGGATCTGGTTCAGAAGGTGTATAACAGGTACAGTATAGATAACAAGGAACAAATGAGGTACTTGAAGAGTATACAAATGCAAGAAAAACCGGAAGAAAGAATTCAGGAAGGCTAAAGGAAGACATAAGGTTGCTTTGGCAGACAATGTGAAGAAAAATCCTTAGGGTTTCTACAAGTATATTAAGAGCAAAAGGATAGTAAGGGGACAAAATTGGTCCCTTTGAAGATCAGAGTGGTTGGCTTTGTATGAAACCAAAAGAGATGGGAGAGATCTTTTTCATCAGTATTCACTCAGGAAAATGGCACAGAGTTATTGGGAAGTAAAGAAAACAGGCAGTGAGGTCATGGAACCTATACAGAATAAAGAGGAGGATGTGGTTACTGTCTTAAAGCAAATAAGGGTGGATAAATCCCAAGATCTGACAAGACATTCCCTCAGACTTTGAGGGAGGCAAGTGTAGAAATTGCAGAGGTTCTGGCAGAAATATTTAAATTGTCCTCAGCCATGGGTGTGGTGCCAGAGGATTGGAGGGTAGCTCATGTTGTTCCATTATTTAAAAAAGGCTCCAAAAGTAACACTAGAGATTGTAGGCCAGTGAGCCTATGTCATTAGTTGGTAAATTATTCGAAGGTGTTCTAAGAAATTGGATATACAATTATTTGGATAGCCAGAACCTGATTAGGGATAGTCAACATGGCTTTGCATGTGGTAGGTCGTGTTTAACCATTTTAGTTTTTCAAGGAGGTTGCCAAGAAAGTGGATAAAGGAAAGGCAGTAAGGGCTTTGACAAGGTCCAACATGGGAGGCTAGTCAAGGAGGTTCAGATGCTCGGTCTTCCATGGTGAAGTAGTGAACTGGATTTGACAATTTCTGGATGGGAGATGCCAGAGTGTAGTTGTAGATGATAGCTTCTCAGACTGCAGGCCTATGACTAGTGGTGTGCCTCAGGGATCAGTGCTGAGACCATTGATGTTTGTCATCTATATCAATGATCTGGATGATAATAGAGGGATCTGGGAATACAGATACATAATTCCCTGAAAGTGGCTTTACAGGTGGATAGGGTAGAGAGAGCTTTTGGCATATTTTCTTAATTTCTCTTTTTTTGTATTATTTTTTTCTAAAAAAAAAGGCATATACTATTTAGAATATTAATTATGGATATGATTTACATTTGATATCTTTCTTTGGCTTGGCTTCGCGGACGAAGATTTATGGAGGGGGTAAAAGTCCACGTCAGCTGCAGGCTCGATTGTGGCTGACAAGTCCGGTGCGGGACAGGCAGACACGGTTGCAGGGGAAAATTGGTTGGTTGGGGTTGGGTGTTGGGTTTTTCCTCCTTTGTCTGAGGAGTTCATGTGCAATGAGGGCAGACCGACGTTCAGGTCGGTGGCTGTCAGCCTTGTCTAGCATGGTTCTGATGTTCCAGCATGCTAGCTTGAGTTTGTGAGCATCTTTTGAGGGGGAGGACGTGGAGGGGGAGGACGTGGAGGGGGAGGACGTGGAGGGGGAGGACGTGGAGGGGGAGGACGTGGAGGGGGAGGACGTGGAGGGGGAGGACGTGGGGGGGAGGACGTGGAGGGGGAGGACGTGGAGGGGGAGGACGTGGAGGGGGAGGACGTGGAGGGGGAGGACGTGGAGGGGGAGGACGTGGAGGGGGAGGACGTGGAGGGGGAGGACGTGGAGGGGGAGGACGTGGAGGGGGAGGACGTGGACCTGTCCTCGGGCCTGCGCAAAGGAGCTTTTAGGTGGAGTGCAGTGTGAGCAGTACTGGCCCCACCCTTTACACCCATGGTTCGTGTGCTGTGGCCAAGCAAGCTGGGACGTGGCAGCGAGGTCCTTGGGTCGTAGGTTTTATATCGGAGTGGCCTTCTCCTATGCAGTTTTCTTACCCGGGCTGGAGGGGCCTGCTTCCCCTCCTAGGTCAGCCCATACTGCCCGGACTGGGGTCGCCGCCTCCAACTCTCTGCCCGGACCGGGGTGTTAGTGTTAAATGGAATGTCTTATTTAGTTTGTGTAACTGTTCATATATTGGACTGAGTGTGGTCAGTGTGAGGAGAGTGTGACCGGAGAAGCAAGGGTGTGACTGGAGTGGTCAAAGTGTGACCAGAATGGGGAGAGTATGACCAGGGAAAGGAGGATGTGACCAGAGTAGGGAGAATGTAACCTTGGAAGAGAGTGAGTGGCTGGGGTGGGGAGGGTGTGACCATGGTAGTGGGAGGGAATGTGTCTGAGGAGAAGAGTACCTTTTTTGTACATTTTTTATTAATATCAATAAAAATATTTTAAAAAGAAAGAGTGCAGAGAAGATTTACTAGGATGTTGGTCAGACTTCAGGAACTGAGTTTCAGGGAAAGGTTAAACGGGTTATGACTTTATTTCCTGGAGCATAGAAGAATAAGGGAATATTTGATAGAGGTATTTGAAATTATGAGGGGGATAGACAGAGTAAATATAGATAGGCTTTTTCCACTGAACATTGGTGAGACACAAACCAGAGGACATGGGTGCAGTGAAGTGGGATTCACTGGTGGTGTGTTGTGCTGATGGCTGGCCCCGCCTCCCAGCTCCACCCCCATCTGCTCACTTGTAACCCTGGTTTCCCGCCTAATCCCAGAACCCTTCTGAAGACTACTGTGAGACCCTACCCTGAGTTATAAGCTAATAAAAGCATTTGTTCTCCATCCAGTCGCGAGAGCTTTTATTTACGCTACAATGGGTTAAGAGTGAAAGGAGAAAACTTCTTCACACAGAGAGAGGTGAGAGTGTGAAATGAGCAGCCAGCTGAAGTGGCAAATGCAGGCTCAATTTTAATATTTAAGAAGAATTTGGACAGGTATTTGGATGGGAGATGTAAGGGGGGCTATGGAGTAGGGTTAGGGTTAGGATCAGTGGGAATAAGCAAAAATGTACTGTAATGTTCTATGGTTCTAAATGTCCCAAATCCCCTCTTCACTGCTCTGTCAACCTGTGCTGCCATCTTTAAGGAGTTATGCATCTGCACCCCAAGGCCCATCTGCTCCAAAACACTCTTTAGGGACCTGACGTTAACACAGCAAGTCCTGCCCTGGTTAGATTTACGCAAATACAGAATTTTGCACTTTCAGGTCAGCTGGAACACAACTCCTATTATTTGGATTGTTTTAGTTGCCTTTATAATAGTTGACAATCTACATGACACAATAGAGTCAGTGAGATAAGATTTAGATAAGATGATTATGTTCTATTACCCAATTGCTTAGGAACATTGTATTTCTATTGACAATGAATTCTTTATCACAAATGTCAAAATACAATTCACACTTCATGATAAAATTCAAAATGTAACTTAAAACATGGACATATCTTAAAGTAATGAAAAATAAAAGTGAAAGATTTGCTTTGATATTCCTGTGCTGTAGTGTTTTATTGTCTGTACTCTAGATTTCCTGAGCATTAAGCCTTATTATAAAATCTCAGATGAGACAGTCTAAATTGTCCAGTCAAGTGCAGTGGCTCCTCTAATGTGGACACCATTCCACGTCTAATCTCATTTGGACATCCACTATCATTATGTAAGAGGTCATGAGAAGGACACTCAAGAGATTTCAATATAAAAGCACTTTTAAGCACCATGGGATGATGCCAGATGAGGCAAAGGAGCTAGTTGCACCTTTTCTAGGTGATCCACCAGGTTACAACAAATGAGCCATCCTCCAGCTGGTTAAGTAAATTAAATCAGACCCCACTTGGAATGTTACAATTTTCACCCAAGCACTTTACTACAATGGGCATTTGGAAATTTTCAAATAACCTTTCCAGTAAACCTGGGTTGGATTGGGGTATGTTTCCACATTAATTATCTGCATATTTGCTTTGAATTTATGAGGTGAACAAAATCAGTTATGACAACATTTCAAGCCATCTATTCATTGTTATCATTACTCAAAGGCTAGTATTTATGGACATTTCAGGTGAAATCTGATGTTGCCACTGTCACTACTGCACCATCGTATTATTACTCTCAGTTCAGGATGATCTTTCCCAACACTGTGAATGGAATTTAACTGAATGGATTTGTTTATTATCATGTGTACCCAAAATACAGTGTAAAAACATTGTTTTATGTGCTATCCAGGCAAGTCAACCTATCCCTGAGTGCAACAGGTAAGCAAAAATTTTTTTTAATGTGCAAAGTATTTAGAACCATAGAACACTACAACACAAAAACCGGGTCTTCAACTCTTCTAGTCTGTCCCAAAGTAGTCAGTCCTACTGACCTGCACCTGCACCATATTTCTCCATACCTCTCCCATCCATGTGTCTGTCCAAACTTTTATTAAATATCAAAACTGAGCCTGCTTCAACTGATAGCTTATGCCACACACCCACCACTCTCTGAGTGAAGAAGTTTCCCATAATGTCCCCTTTAAACTGTTCCCCTTTCACCCTTAACCCGTGTCCTCTAATTTTTATTTTTCCTGACCACAGAGGAAAAGCCTGCTCACTGTATACCCATTTTAATATTGTACACCTCTAGCAAATCTAGCCCCATTCTCTGCTCCAGGGAATAAAGTCCTAACCTTTTTAACCTTTCCCTATAACTCAGTTGTTGAAATCTTGGCAACATCCTTGTAAATCTTCTCTGTACTCTTTCAATCTTATTGATATCCTTACTGTTCCAAACTGCACAAACTACACCAAATTTGGCATTACCATTGTCTTATACTACTTCACCATGACATCCATTCTGTCTTCTTCTAACAGTGGGGAAGACATGGGTTTTGCATCTTTTCAAATTCATGCATCTTCTGCTTGACAGGAGTGGGGAGGAGAGAGTGTGGTCAGTGTGAGGAGAATGTGACTGGGGAAGCAAGGGTGTGACTGAGGTGGTCAAAGTGTGACCAGAATGGGGAGAGTATGACCAGGGAAAGGAGGATGTGACCAGAGTAGGGAGAATGTGACCTTGGAAGAGAGTGAGTGGCTGGGGTGGGGAGGGTGTGACCATGGTAGTGGGAGGGAATGTGTCTGAGGAGAAGAATGCATGATCAGGGTGGAGAGGGTGTGATGGGGTGGCAAGAGTGTGTCCGTGGAGAAGCATATATGATCGGGATGGGGAGAATGTGGGTGGGGTGGGTGTGTCTGGGGGGGTGATTTGTGTGACTAAGGTGAGATGGGTCTTTTAACGCATTGAGAAAGTGGGAACAGTAGGCGGGTTGATTGCCTGAGCTTACTTTACAGCTCTCTCCAATTCCTACTAGTCTTTGATGGAGCAGTTCTGATACCAAGCTGCAACATTTCTAGACAGGATATTTTAATGGTGCATCTATTAAAAATTGGTAAAAGACATTCAGAACATGTAGGATTTTTTAAAAAGGTTTTTAAGCAGAGGCTTCTCTGTGTATCTTCTAAGCTGAATTTCAAGGCTCCTTTTACAGTATTGTCATAAAAATGTAATATGCTTGATATACTTCAACTTCTGTTTGCTGTAAGGTGAACAAAGAGTTCCTATGAGCATTGCCGGGTACCTCTAACATTAAGAGAAAGAGGTGCAAAAGAGAGTCCTTTCAGAGACACTGAGTGTCCGAGGATTTTCGTGCAGCGCTCCCACACCCTCTGCAGCCCCACAGATTTCTGTTCAAACCATTGGCAGCCCAAGCTCTTATACGATCAGGAAGCCTTCTGTGCCCAAGGTCTTTTGGGTGTCCTTCTTGTCCTCAGCACCCTCTCAAATCCTGGGTCCGATACTTGGTACCCATGAGCCAGTCTCTAGGGGCCTGCAATCTGTGTGAGTCTTTCAGCTCCTGAATCCCTCACTGGCCCACTTCAGTGGTTGTTTCCCATGCTTCTCCTGCTCAATCAGGTGTATTCTCCCCATTTCTGGTGCCCTGCATGGTCTTCTGCTCCCCTGGTGTCCGCAACACCTCGTGGTATGCTTCTCAACATAGGTGCCATCATTTTGGACACTAGGTTGCAGGATTTGAAAAAAACACCATTGGCTTCTAATAGACTGTTTGAAGCTTGCACAGAGCTGATGGCATCAGGACTGGGCAGAAGGACCTTGTGGAGCAGTGCTGTGTCTCCTCTCTCTGCTCTCCAGGGTCTGCACCAGTGACAGTGCCGTCATTTTTTTTCTTCAATGTGGCTAGTCAAGTATAGACTGTTGGTGATGGTTAAACCTAAATACTTAAAGCCCTCTATCAGCTCCGCTACCATCAGCACTCCAATACAGACTAGGGTGTGTGCTTATCCCATTTGTTTTGTTATCCTGATGCCATCTTGTATTCTACAACAATTCTATTCATTTTTGGTTACCAAGCTACAGGAAAGATGTTGTTGAGTTGGAGAGGGTACAGAGAAGTTTGATGAGGATGTTGTCAGAACTCAGGCACCTGAGCTATAGGGAAAGGTTGAGCAGGTTAGAGCTTTAAATTCTTGGAGTGCAAGAGGATTAGGGGTGATCTCATAGAGGTTTACAAAATTATGAAAGTGAATGCACAGAGTCATTTGCCCAGAGTGGAAGAAGAGGTAACCGGAGGTCACAAGTTTAAGGTGAGGGCGGAGAGATTTAAGAGGAACCTGAACGGTAACCTTTTTACCCAGAGGGTGCTGTGTGTTTTGAACTGGCTGCAGGAGGAGGAGGAGGAGGAGTTTGAGGTAGGTACTATTGCAAGATGTATGAAAAAGTTGGACAGATACACAGAAATGAGAAATATAGGCCAAATACTGGCAGGTGGGACTAATGGCATTTAAGGGGCTTTAGACAGACAAAGTATAAAGGGATGTGTATCAAGTGCAAGGAGTGAGTTTCATCTTGTATGTGTGTTCTTAGACAACACATGGATGAAGGAAAAGGTTCTTTAAAATTGATATGAACAGCACATGAGGCATGCCATGAGGCTGCAAGTCTCCATTACAGATACTGCACACTGTGCGTCTCCTGCTCTGTGTCAGCCCTCTGCTGGCAGCCAAGTCTAAGGCATTGCTAGTTCCATTGCAACCATGATCACTATCATTACATCTCCCTTTCTTAAAACAAATGTAGCTTACTTTTAACTAACACGTTTTCTTTGTTTTACTCCACAATTTTAACTTTAACACCAAGAACTTACATTTTCATTATTATCAACATTGTTAACATTTTTTAAACTTGTTTTGTGTGTTCACATTTACAGACACTAAGACTTGAAGAGCGAATAAGGTAACACTACTTCATTCTATAACAGGAGTATTTAAATTTGCTCAATGAGTCTCTTAGGAGTATTCACATGTCTTGACGATCTCCTGATCGATTGTCCTTGAATCTGAGTTGTTGCTTCAGACAATGTCTTCACAGCTGTGTATTCAAGTTATTCAACAGTATCTGTCTTTCCATCTACTGTGACTGGTCCCATTTGAAGATATCTACGATTTCTTCGCAGAACAACACCTTCATCTGTCTGAATGGTGTATGATCTTGGTTGGACTTCACTAAGGACAGTTCCCTTCTGAGTCCATAAGTTTGTTTTGTCTTTTAGCCTTACTTGGTCACCAATGTGGAGTTCAGGTAGGTTTTTTGTTCCTCTGTCAAAGTAATTCTTTTGCTTTTCTTTCTGTTGTTCTTTGAACTTCCTCACTTTCTCCCCCTCTTTTTGTTTTTAGGAGTTTCTCCTGAATGGGTAGGTTTGATATAGCCTACACTTGAGCGGCATTGTGCGGTATACTAGCATACTCTGGTAGATGTCCATTCCACTGTCTTTTGCCTTGTTCATCAGTCTTTTCACTGTCTGTACTGATTTTTACATTAGACCATTGGACTGTGGAAAATGAGGACTTTGCATGGTGTGTACAAAGTCCCACTCTCTGGCAAACTATTGGAACTTTAAATTGCAAAACTGGCATTTGTCTGTGAAGACCTTGCTTGCCACGCCATGTCTGGAGAATATGGTTTTCATACCTGTTATTACAGCATCTGCAGTGGTGGTGTTCAGTTTATATCACCTCTCGTGCTCTTACACTTTTTGAATCTGAGATGTCCTCCTTGGATCCTTTTTAGCATCTCTTTTCTCTATCTCCTTGGGATAAGGATTTTACTTCCTTTGTAGATGATGTCTTCAACCACTGTTAGTTCTGCCCTGCTGTTCCAGTACTCTGAAACATTGGGTGAGCAGTCCAGCTTCATGCTGGGCCATCCATCCAAGATGTTTTTTTTTTCAGTTGTCTCAATGCTTCATCTTTGTTTGTCTCTGGCTCTATGAGCTCCATTTTTGCATCTGATATGGGCATGTCCACAAAGGCGTTCACATCTTCATCCATTTTGGTGTTTGCGGTCTCTCTCATGTCAACAGTTCTAGACAACGTGTCTGCTGTGTATATTAGCTTTCCCGAGGTGCACGCTACAATCAGTGTATAGCTTTGCAGCCTAATTATCATTCTTTGTATTTTAAGTGGACATTCATTTAATGGCCTTTGGAACAATGCAATCGAGGACTTATGGTCAGTCTCTGCACTGACTGCTTGTCCTGACACAAACTGATGAAATTTTTCACAGGTGTATGTGATGCTCAGCAGCTCCTTTTCAATTTGAGCGTATCGCATCTCCACATCTGTCATTGAGCGTGATGCATATGTAATGGGTTGCCAGTCATCATATTTTTGCAGAAGAACTGCACCGAGCCCACTATGTGATGCATCTGATGATATCTTGATGGATCTCGCTAGGTCGTAAAACCTCAGAACTGTTCCTCTTTGAGCAGTTTCTTTCGATCGCTCCATGACTTTTCATACTCATGGTTCCACTCCTATTCAATTTTCTTTTCTGTTAGTCTTCTCAATGGAGCCAACTTTACTGAGAGGTTGGATATGAATTTACCCATATAGTTGACCATTCCATTAAACCTCTGTACATCCTTTTTGCATTGTGGCCTTGGCATGTTCCCAATGGCAGACACCTTTCTGGGATCTGGTCTGATGCCCTCACTGCCAATAATATCTCCTGTAAATGTTAGTTCTGTCACTCCGAGCTGGAATTTCTCTCTATTCAACTTCAGGTTTGCTTTCCTTGTTGCTTCCAGTCTCTCATGCTCCATTTTCATGGTTCCTCATAATATGATGCCATCCATGGAGGTATCAACTCCATCCAGGTTCTCATAGACCATGTGGATAGTTTTGTGATACACTTCAGGACCTGAGGCAATTCTGAATGGTAACCTTAGAAATCTGTATCTGCTAAATGGACTATTGAACATGCACAGTCTTGACCTTGTTTCATCCAATTTTAACTGCCAAAATCCTGATGATACATCTAACTTGCTGAGAAACTTTGCATTTGCAAACTGTGACATGATGTCTTCATGCGTCGGAAGCTTAAAATGTTCTCTCTTTATTGCTCTGTTTAGATCTCTTGGATCCAGGCAAATTCTAAGCTTTCCATTCTTTTTCTCCACTACGACGATTGAACTCACCCACTCCGTTGGCTCATCTATCTTCTGAATCATGTAAAAGCTTTCCATCCTGTTCAACTCTGCTTTTAGTTGCTTTTGAAGTGCAAATGGAAATTTTCTGCATGGATGTATTATCAGTGGCACACATTTATCCACTCTGATCGTATGTTCTCCAGGAAGGCAGCCTAGACCCTGAAATAGGTCATTGTACTCCTTCATGAGTTCATTATAGACTGTCTCTCCTTCGCTTTCCACAATGAGGACTCTTTTTACCAGGTTCAGTTTCTCACAGGCTGTCAAACCTAGTACGGCCTGTACATCCTTAGGTACCACGATGAATGCTAGCATGTGCTCTTTGTCCTTGTGTTTCACTTTGACCATGCATTCTCCTGCATTGGTCTATCAGTACCTGAATATCCTGTCACCTTCACTTTTGTTCCATACATCTTTGGCCTGGGTCTAATCTTCTTAAAATCAGTCTCTGATATTACATTAATTTGTGCTCCAGTATCCAATTTAACTGAAATGTATATGTCATTCATTTCTAATCTCAACATCCAGTCTTGGTTTTTTCTTGTTTTCAGTCACAACCTCGACATAGAATTCCTCTATCTCCCTTTCATCTCTGCATGAATCTTGCTTTGTTGCACTTGGTTCCTTCAGCAAAGGGCATAATGGCTGCTTTTGTTGCACATCTTGCATATGTTACCATATGCTGGACACTTGTTTTGGTAGGTGTTATGTACTGTCCCTTTCAATTTTGTTCACTGGCCATGTCTCTTTTCACTTTGATGTGTTTTTTATTAAACAGTTTGTCTGTTCTTGCTCACTGCATCCACATTGCTGCTAGTTTCACTGAACAGCTCTTTTGCCTGCAATTTTAGAGTTTCTGTAGCCCTACAGCACACATGTCAAACTTTGGCCCGCGATATAATTATATTTGGCCCGCAAGATCATTTCAAAAATGTATTAGAGGTGGCCCGACCTGCAGCGAGAGCCGATGCTGTTTTTTGGTCATGTCACCCCCACCATCCTCCCCCTTCATTGCACATCCTTCCCCACCCCCTAACTATCCCCTCCCCCCTAAAACCACCCCCCTTAAAAGGTGGCCAGAATATTCTCAAAAAGGAATCCAGAATGGTAAAGTTCCACAAACCTTCTGCTGGGAATCCTAACAACACCCGGGCATCAGATCCACGGGATGCGGAGGGAGCAAAAGTGTTGCAGGTTGACCGTGCAAACTTTAAGAACGGGGAAAACAAAATTGTAACACAAGAAGTCTGTTGATGTCATCAGCCGGCAAGCCAGTTGGAAGGCTCCCCGCACAACCAGTCACTTCTCCACCTGTCGAGCGGTGCGGCGGATTGGCGAGCGCCTGTGATTTCCTGTCAGCGCGACGGACATGGCAGGCTGCGCACGGCCCCCGCTGTTCCGCAAAGGCTGATCGGCAGCGCGCTGGGCCTGAGTGGGTGGGTAAGCAGGGGTGGGCAGAGGGTATAGGTGAGGAGTAATGGGCAGGGGAAGTTATGGTGGTGCGGGGGCAGTTAGAGGGAGGGATGAATAGAAGGAGGGGTGGATAGGGAAGAGGTAAAAGGGGAGGGGCAGGGCGAGTAGGGGAGGGGTGATTAGAGGGTGAGAGATGGGTAGAGGGAGGAACAGGTTGAGGGGAGAGGCAGTAGAGGGGCATGTATAGGATGGGGTGGGTAGAGGCAGAGCGAGTGGAGTGAGGGGTGAGTAGAGGTTGGGTAAACGACTGGTCAGGTAGAGGGATGGTGGGTCGAGGGTGAATAGAGGCCGAGAGCCTGAGGAGTGAGCAGGAAATGCTGAGTCCTGATGCAGGCCAAAATGGACACAGCCTGTGAATACTGACTACATCTCCACAGGGACCAAATATGTTTCCCTCCGGTCAAGCAAAGGGTGAACTTGAGCTACCTACTCCTGACCTGTAACATTATCCTCCTAAAGTTATATCCTAAAGTTTAACATTACATATGTTGAAAGAAGAGAAAACATGCAGATGTTGTTGAAAATTTTCAATAAGTATTTAGTTTGGCCCTCGACTTAGTCCAAGTTTTTAATTTTGGCCCTCTGTGAATTTGAGTTTGACACCCCTGCCCTACAGAGTGCTATGGCTAAACCAAATCTAGATTTTGCTCTCTTAGCAGTCTTCCCTTAGACTATTATCTGGAATACCACACACAAGTCTATCTTTTATCAGTGAGTCAGTCTGTCCACCAAATTCACACGTTTTGCTTCTGTTTCTCAATTCTGTCACATTTTGATCAATACTTTCTTCAGTTTTCTGTATACATGTGAAAAATCTGTGCCTCTCAAATGTCACGTTACGTTTAGGTATGCAGTATGCCTCAAACTGTTCCGTTATTTTTTCCAGTTTCATTTTGTCTCCTTCAGCAGCAAATGTGAAGTTATTATACACCTCCAGGGCTTCATCACTCATGACATGCAAGAAAACTGATGCTTTCACTTTATCACTTGTCTCATCAGCTCCGACTGCCACTAAATACAATCCAAAATGCTGTTTGAATCTGTTCAATTTTCAGCCACATTACCTGTCAGCTGAAGTTTCACTGGTGGATCTAATCCTTCCATTTTTCACTTTGTTTTCCTCTCTTCACTGATCAATTGCTGACTTTTGATTTTACCTTTTAAAGTATTTCCTTCATCCCACTTCTGACATCATGTTTCATCTTGTATTTGTATGTGTGAGTTCTTAGGCCAGTGGTTCCCAATCTTATAATTTCCACTCACATACCACTTTAAGTATTCCCTATGCCATAAGTGTTCTGTGATTAGTAAGTGATTGCTTAAGGTGGTATGTGAGTAGGAAGGGAAGGTTAAGAATCACTGCTCTAGACCGAATTATTACTGAAATATTTTGCTTGAGAAAAATTGTCATTGGCCCATTTCCTTTGGAGTTATGAAACTGTGCACATAACAAATCAATTTGGAATGATTAAAACAGTGGTTTTCAAACTTTTTCTTTCCACCCACATACCACCTTAATCAATCCCTTATTAATCACAGAACACTTATGGCATAGGGAATACTTAAAGTGGTATGTGAGTGGAAAGTAAATGGTTGGGAACCATGGTCTTAGGCAATACATGGATGAAGGAAATGTTTATTTACTTTAAAGTTGATATGAATAGCACATGAGGCTGCAAGTCTCCATTACAGATACTGCACCCTGTGTGTCTCCTGCTCTCTGTCAGCCCTTGGTGGCAGCCAAGTCGAATCAAACAGTAAGGCATTGCTAGTTGCCTTGCAACCATGATCACTATCATTACAATTTGGGCATCGTGTTTGGCAAAGGGGCCAATTTTGTGCTGGACTGTTTTATGTTCAATGTAAAAACTAGGTTGAATATAATTAAGTAAACTCTGGAACCCTTGTCATCTGCTTCAGAACTAGTGTCTGAAACAGGGCTTGAAAGATGTTTGACCGGACATTGAGCTAGGCCACTATTCAGGATGCTTACTACCTAACAGGCCATGGTGCTATTTTGAGCCCCCTCTAGGAAACTGGAGAGCAAACTCCACCCAGCATTCTTCTCCACTCACCATTTCCTAATCAGCTATCAAAATGTAAGTTTTATACTACAGAAGTGCAAAATAACAGGATTTTTAAAAAGTTTCCTTATCACAGGAATGAGGCAACAAAGTACAGAGTGAGTGTATGCCCTCTGAGATAAGGTCATCAAATACTTCCCTTCCATTCTATCATAATTTTTGGTCCTTCTATTTAAACTCTTATGGGAAAATTTTGCACACATTTCTCTAATCTCTAAGTGTAGCTTAACAAAACTCCACAAAATACAGACTTCATTACTCAAGGCTGCAAGCTTACTTCCAGAGACATTATGCATGGTCCCAGATGCACAGAAGCCATTAACCTAGAAATTATTTGTGACAATATTAGCATATGAACATTTAACATTTTTATGATATTCTTCAATCTGGTATTTTAATAATGAGATTAACCCTTTTATTTCAACGAGCACTGAATTAAACTGTATGCTGACACTCATTGCCCCCGGTGACACATGAAGAAAGGATCCTTGGTCAGGATCCTTGGTCAGGAGATAGCTACTACTGCTTGTGAAACTGTGCCCTGGTGTGATGAAGGAAGCCAATTAAGTCACAAGAAAAATGTATTTTCACAGGGCATTTATTGTGTATGGAAGGCCTTTAGGTTAAATGCTGCAGGTATTTTATTTTGAGATTATCAGCACTGAAAAAATAATAAATAGTGTAGTATTTTGACCCTTTAAATTTTGACCACAGTCCGAAAAATATGACTTCAACTTTTTATATATTACCTTTAATATTGGAATGCTCGTACCTGATTTTATTAATTTTAATTTCTTTTCCTTTTTATGTGGAAGTAATTTTTTTATTCATTGATGAGGTATACCTGTTTCTGTCAAAGTCATGGATTTAGCTTTCGACCCATATGGTCAGTGGGAACTGTTGGGGAGTTTGAGTATTTTTCACTCTGCAGTGATGAAGAAACAATGCATATCTAGGTGAGGTTTGTAACTTGAAGATGATCTTGGAGCTGTTGGTGGCCCTGTGCATCAGCTGCCCTTGTCCTTGTTGGTGGAAGAAGTTTGGGTTTGAAGGTGAAGTCATTGAGGTGTAAAGTTGAACAACACAGAATTGGCTCCTTTGGCCCATCATGTCTGATGCTTACCTTTTAGCCCACCCGCAGTAATCCTTATTGCTCACACTAAGTCAGGGTCTTTCAAAGCTTTGCATATTTATGTGCTGGTTTAAATGTCACTTAAATGTTGTGATGTATCTGAATCCACCACCTCCTCTGGTAGCGAGTTCCAGACACTTTTTTTAAAAAAACTTTCCCCTCAAATCCCTTTTAAAATACCTTTCCCTTACCTTAAACTAATAAGCTTGTCTGAACAGTTATACAATAGTTGTGCATTTTGCAGGTATTCACTCAGCAGCCACAGCCCGATGCTGATACAGGGACTGAATGTTCAAAGTAGGTTGTGTGCCATTGAAAGTGGAGTGCAATGTCCTGGATGAGATGCAATGCTGTTGGAGTAGTACAGATCAAAGCCCACTGGAGCACGTGTATTCAATCACAAAGAGAACCCACAACTCACTGCTCAGTAAAGTTTTGATTAATGTTGGTTTTCACAATATTAATGGTGGGTTTTGATGAAGGTGGTTCAGTTGCATGTCAAAGGAATGCAGTTAATTTCCTTTGGGATAATGATCATTATATGGCACAGATGTTATTTAACACAAGGGAAGGTTTATTGCTTTATCTGAAATTACCAATGCAACTGAGTTCTGGAATCTTTTGTGAATATCCTTTATTTTGATCTTTTGACAGATGAGGTCATTGTTAAAGTGGCTGAAAATAGTTGAGGTCATGGAACTGTTTTGAGGAATTTTCCTATATTCTACAGGATTAAACTCCAACCATCATCTTGATTTGCATTGACTTCAAAATTGCTTAGAGTGTTTCATGGCACACTTTAGTCAAATCTATGTTGAATTTAACCTGTTTTTTTTTACTGGGAGCTGTATTGCAGCTCTCTACACATGCTGGTGGAAGCTTTGTTAAGGTTGTACTGAGATAGCTTGATAAATGCTGCAATAAGTTCTGGCGCATGCCTTCAGTAATATAATAAAGACATTGTCAGGTCTCATTGTCTGCTTTTTCCAGTGTTCCCTGAAAATTCTTCTGAAATGATTTGATTTTTTTTGAATAATTTATTTTCATTTTGTGGACAGCATGCATCAAGAAACAACCATTATTTAAATACATAAATTGCAATGAAAGAAAAAAAAGATCAATGATACAAGTTGTCCATATCTTCAAACTGTCCCATCCCCCCTCCCCACAAACAAAGCCCTGAAATAGAGAAAAGAACAAAAGAGGAGAGATACGAAAAAAGAAAAAAACAGAAATGCAAGAAAGAAGGAACTGTCGGGTTCCCATATCCAGTTTGTAGGATCTAATACCTTTTCTTTCTTCGATCTCTAGTAGGGGAAAGAACCAGGACGTAGAACTCAGAAACAAAATAGCTGTCCCTAAATATTCAACCCTGCATTCTACAAGTATGGGTGCCACACCTGGTAAAACATGTTATACTTCTTCCTTAAGTTATAAGTAATTTTCTCCAGGGGAACACAACTATACATTTCTGCATTCCATTGGGCTATATCCAGAGGGGAATCAGTCTTCCATGTAACTGCAATACATTTCCTTGCCACCACCAATTCAGTTTTAAGAAATTCTAATTGATACTTGAACATTTCATTTTAGATTTTATGTCCGCAGTATTTCCTAGGAGGAACAATTCTGGACTTGGTGGCAATTGTTTCCCAATAATTTTATTTAATAAAATTCTTAAATTTTCCCAAAACGGTTTCACTTTAGTGCACAACCAGGTGGAATGTGAAAAGGTTTCAGTTTCTTCACTGCATCTGAAAACATGTATCTGATGCTTTATAATTTATGCAATTTCTGTGGGGTAAGTTATAGCTGATGCCAAAAATTATATTGCACCAAACTATATCTTAATTTATTGTATTGGTCATGCGGTCCTGACATAAATCGGACCAGCTCTTATCACTAAGAGTAATATTAGAGACTGATTCCCATCTTTGTTTTGATTTATGTAACTCCCGCCTGGGAGTTCCTGACTGAAGTAAGGAATACATTACAGATGTAAACTTTCTTGTGATTCGCTTTGAACCAGAATCTCCATTTTGCTGCCCTCTTGTAACGTGAAATTAATTGATTGAAGTCAGAGGGGCAAGATGGATCATCTACAGTACTTCTAGATACAATGGTTGTGAAGCTATTACTCTTGCCATTTGTACCCTCAGTAAATTGGATTACATTGGTATTTTCTTCCTTTTGTTCAATTTCCTAAATGACTACTATTACTGGGACTGATCCTTTATTTGTAGGATCACTTGGGTCAGTCCATAGGACGCATCTATCACTGTATAGAATTTGTGGCTGACCAGTACTCTGCTTCTGCAAGTGTTTCGCAGTGTTGTGTGGACGCCCAGTTTTGAACTGCAACATCTAATCTGGTTGTGCTATGTCACATGAGGGAGAGTGCACTTTGTGTGAGGATGTTTTCACCACAAAGAAGAGTGTGGTGAGCTCTCGTACCCATGCAGTGAACGACAAAGCGTGTGTAGTAGTGGGGTGAGGTGAAAGTGAAATCAATTTTTCTTCATGTGCATTCTTTTACCACCCACTCTAAACCCATACCAGCAGTAACAATGATTAATATTGGCCTGCTTGGTTACTTGTGGCACTACCATACCACTCCTGGTGTCAGTGACTTGATGTTCCTCAACCAGAGTACATTCTGGGTCCTTCTTTCATTAGCCTAAATGCATCCATATCATTGTAACTCTCTACTCTGAAATTGTGCTCCTATTCTACTTTATATGGCTGTATGAATATTAGAGTTGACCTGTTATAAGGCTCACAGAAGAGCCCTTCTCACTGTATAATGTGACAATAAACTTTAACTAAGCCGCTGCAGAGTGTGGATGCATCAGCTGAGAATGACCATGTGGCCATACAGTTGATCTGGCCAGAGGTGCAGTGCTAAATTTTAGGTGCCAAAGCTGACAAAATGCCTGTAATTTCCTATATCCTCTCCCAATTTGTGTACCTGCTCATTACAGGAATGGGACAAGGAAGTTGCCCAGTACATGAAATGAGCAGGTACACAAATTTGGTGTAACATTGGTTTAGTACTTGACTTTTTTTTCATAGGGCTTCCTGTAAAATCAAGCACTAAACCAAGATGAAAGAAATGTATGAATTCCAGAGCTCCACAGAAATGTAGTGATATTTAAGATATTAACAAGATTATAGTATATCACTACATTTCATGATATAACTGGTACAATAATACCTAATTTAATAATATGACGTATTTCATGGTTGCACTCACTAATTATCATAAAGTATAATTATCAACAAGTAAAGAAAAGGACGGCAATCATATATTTTACCAATTTAAAACTAATTACCTACTTACCAAATCCCACCACAAGTTTCACAATAATTTTCACAAAGGGTCGGGTGTAATATGTTTTTAGGGGGTCTGAAGCATCTCTGGTCCTGGTGCTGATCTGTGGTACTACAGCCATGATGTGGCATACAGCTCAGGATTCCATTGAACTAGAGGAGGTCCATGTAGTTTAACAAACAAAAGTGCTGATACATGATTTATGAGAATTCTTGAGTGTGTTTTTGTTATTAAGTTCATGTGACTGAATCACCCCTCACACTCAGCTGTACTAATAGGAATAACTTGTTAACAGTTCAGTAATGGGCGTAAATCTTGGGGGATGTGGCGTCCACAACCCTCCACGTAGTCTCTGAAGCCATTTATTACTGAGGAAGAAGAAAGCTTAAGTGTCTTACAGAGAGATGATATTGCACCTTCTCTGTAATTGGGCAGTATTTCACCAGGCCAGCAAACTTTATCAAGAACACTCATTTCATTTAGTAGGGATTTATACATACTTCGATGTTCAGAAGTTTGAGAACCTTTTAAGAATGTTGTCGTGAACATACGATGCTGCAAATTGTTTATAAGACTAGTAAGAAACTGCAGATAATTAATTGAGACAATTTTGTTTTTGCTTATTAAGGTAATTTCTCCAAACTTTCCCTTTTCAATTGCCTCTTGAGCTTCTAGAATTTTTGTACCAGGATGCCCTTTCAGTCCATACAGTGATCTTATACTCTGTTGGATCACTTTGTCTGTATAAACAATGGCAGTGGTGCATTTCTGTAAACATTCTGACAGTAAATCAAGTTCATGCAATGCGTCATACATTAGAGCTAAGTCCAATAGACACTGTTCTGAAGAGAGTCTTTTCAACAAACCTTGAGTTTTTCTGTCACTCCCAGATTTTGCTTCTTCCTTCATTGTTTTTTTTCAAAATGAAGACGCAGTGCTTCATAATTTTGCCACACTGCTGAAGCTGTTCGAAATGAGCTAGCTTCCCACCTGGTGTCCACAACACAGCCTACTTTGCAAATTTGTTTTTGTTGAGTGGCGCATTCAGACAGTTCCTTTTTTGATTTAGAGGTGATCTACTGTAAACAGAATACAATTTGTCCATAAATGATTGAAAATTATTAATTCCATGAATTTCTTTCTCCGAATCACCGACTGCAAATTCTAATCTGTGATTAAGACAGTGCCAAATTATCACATCAGGGTAATGTTCCTTGAGCATTGTAGCAACACCAGATTTCTTCCACATTCTTCAGTCCAAACACCTGAACAGGGAGACAAGCCTGACTTCGAGCACTGTTACTTTCAGAACTGCGTTTGGACCCAGTTAGAAAATTTGACCGAGAGGCAAGCGAAACACAGCTTTTATTACCTTTACTGTTATCACCATCAGTCTTGTTGCTTTTCTCAACTTGTTTATGAAAGGAATAAGTTAACATTGTTTGCTTAAAAGCCAGTAATCCACGGACCACCATCCACTATAGATGTAGCCTTACTAATGCATTGGAGTCAGAGCAGACAGCAGGGCCTGCAGCACTTAGTAATGTTCCTAATCAGGTATAAAAATAACAGAAATAAACCAAGTAAGATTTTTGCACTTTTAACCACCTAAATTGGAACCAAGTAATCCAGTATGAAAAACAAATGTTTAATGAAGCGGTAAGTTGGCAACTCTGCCTCGTACCGTTTCTCACACAGAAATGGTTGGACCGCTGAGTGTTGATATACTCACAATATCCTCACACGTGTCAGGTATTACATGGTTTAGACCAATACAAATCCTGTTTAGATATAAATATATATGAACTTTTTCAATATATAAAAAGTTAAATAAGCTTGAATCTTTACATAAATTATTATCATAACTATACAAATAAAAAATATCGTATTTTGGAAATATTAGCAGGGAGGAGAACAACCATTTAGGAGATTTGGAAATGCATTTTGTCTTGCTTAATTACTTTTTTGCCTATCAATGTAAAGGGAAAAAGAGCCTCTTTTCAATGAACCATAGTTGGTGGAGCTCGGCCAAGGGGGTTGATCCGATATTAATGATAATTGATTTGACATAATGCCAGCTTATACCCTAGAAATGTTTTTTTTTTCCATTTGCTTGAAAAAAAAAATCCCTAACTTTATCCAGGTGTAGAAGAGGATTTTGGATGATTACCATGAATTTTTAATCAAAATGATAAGTGAGCAGTGAAATTTTCTTTCATTATTTTGACTTTTAACGTTAGCTTTTGATGTTCGTTCCTTACTTAATATAGTTCCCACATGGAATCCAATGGTACTGTTACAAGATCAAACCAACAACCATAAAGGAGGCATATCACACAGGGGTAAAGATGAAAAATTACTTTATTAACAAAATATTCACCTTCAAACTTTAATTCAAAATCCCTCTTTTATAATAATGCCATTGGTTACTTTGCAAATTCCTATAACAGTGTAAAACTAAAAAATTCCCCAGCCTAAATATAACATATGTAATTAAAGTCTAAGTTTTATTTCCAACCAGCCCACAGAAAAACTTAGACACAAAACAAATACAAAACACACAAGACTCACAAAACTTCAATCTCAACTGAAGCAAAGATCATAAACAAAATTCAGTTTGTTTGGTAAACTGAAGCCAAAAGATCTTTGAGAGACAGAGCACAAAATTCAAAGTTGTCTTGTGTTGCTTGCAGAGAGAGGAACAACTGGCTTGGTCCGGATCCTTCTGGCTACCTTCAGAATGTTCATCCTTTTTGAAATCCCAACATTCTAAACTGTCTCCAAACCATGACTCATGCTGTGGGCCTTCTTCCACTCCACAGCACTACCCAGTGGTGGTTTATCATCCAAGTCCAGAATTTTTTTTTATTTTCTGCACAAGTTCAGTCCATCTCCCACTCTCTCAGCAGTCCACCTTCACCTTGACAAACTGTCACTTTTAAGATAAAACCACACAACACATAGGCCAATACAACACAGAACTCTGTAACAGTACCCATTGGAAAGAGCGGGAAAATGCACACACATGTATTTTCCAGCTTCCTAGGAACAATAGTTCGAGCGAAGCGGAATTTCACAATATCTAAAAGACAGTCACAACTTCAGGATTTCACCAAAAATGATCAAATATCTTTTTCTTCAATATTTTTATTAGATTTTTACATAAAAAGAGATTGATGCATAATAATAATGATTATAACAAGGTAAACTAACTCATTATAACAGAAAAAAATACATTATACAATGCTATTAAATCAAAAATAAAATAGAAAAGAAGAAAAAAATCCAAAAATAATAAAAAATAATTTTATAATCCAAGTCCCACATCATTCCAAAGTTGAATGGCTAACATAAAGAGAGTACAAAATAAGAAGAGATGCAAATCCACAAGAATCACAGATCACTTAATTATCATTACCATTAAAGGTTATGAAAATAATTCAAATGGAGCCCCAAAGATTTGAAAAAAAATTAAATTTAAAACACTTGTTGAGCATCTAATTTTCTTCAAAGTTAAATATGGTATCAAATCATGTAGCAATCTGATCAAAATAACAAGAGGCAAAGGTTAATATAAGACATTGAGATGAAGGCAAGTTCAACCATCCCAAACAAGGCTATTAAAAGATCTTGTGTTAGTTTTACATTAATAATTATCGATAAAGTAAAGAAGACCTCTTCCCAATATTTGACAAGGGTTGAACAAGACCGGAACATATGAATTAGTGAATGGTCCTCATTCCTGCATCTGTCACAATAAGAGCTAATATTAGGATAAATACAAGCTAAATTTTGCCATATAAACTCTATGCACAACTTTAAATTGTAGTAATGAGTGACGGGCACATAGAAATGATGTGTTAGCCAATTTAAAAATGGAGTTCTAAGAATCTTCAGGAATTGAAATATAGAGATCATGCTCCCATGTCTTTTTAATTTTATCCAATGAAGCTTGTCTTAATTTCAGCAAAACATCGTACACAAAAGATATTAACCTTTTCTGATATAGTTGTAAATTGTAAATTGTTTCTATCAAATTCATATCAGGAGCTTGAAGAAGAATGGAGAAAGTCTCTAATCTGCAAGTACCTTAAAAAATGAGAATTTGGTAAATTAAATTTTGTCAAGTCAAGAGTTGCTCAAATGTAACAAGATTCTTATCAATCTATAAATAAATCATAAAAATGTTTACTACCTAATCTGAACCATTCCAGAAAGGCAGAGTCTATCAAAGAAGGTTGAAAAAAGTAATTTGATAGATGAGGACCAAAAAGAATAAACCTTTTGGAGTCCAAAATGTTTTCTAAACTGGAACCAAATCCTAATCATGTTTGACCACTAGATTATCAATCTTTTTACTAATAGGAGAAGACAAAAACGTTCCAAGTATTGAAACATTAGAAAATTTCTGAGTCGAATTTAACTCAAGTTAACACATACTGGGCCATCATTTTTATTATCATAATATAACCAAAATATAATGTATCAAATATTAACAGCCCAATAATAGAATCTAAGATTAAGTAGAACCATAACTCCATTCTTTTTGAGATTTTGGAAATAAACTTAAATTTAAATGAGGACATTTATTTTTCCAAATATATGATGATATAATAGAATCAAGTGAGTCAAAAAAAGATTTGGAAACAAATATTGGAATAACATGAAAAATATATAAAAATTTAGGTAAAATATTCCTCTTACTAACTTTAATTTGTTTGATTAAGGACATCGAAAGAAGAGGCCACTGAGATAAAGATTTCTTTACCTACTCGAAAGAAGAAACACACGCGAGTATAGTCAGGTTAAGCTCTGCGTTTTATTAGGGGCTCAGACCCGACTTTTGTACTCTCCATGTTCCCGCCATTTTCCCCTTTTACTCGTGTCACAACCCACATAACAAAAGCGGGTTTCCCACGTGTGGCGACCTTGCATAACAATCCCTTCTTCCCCACGCGCTGTCCCTGATTGTTGGCTGTGCAGCAAGGCCAGCACCATTTTGGGGTCGCTGGCCTTTAAGCTGCCCTGCCGTCGCCCACCCGTTCGCTTGTAGGGACAAGAGCCACTGAGCGGGCTGCTGGCCTTTAGTTGTGCTTGCTGCCTGGAGCCCCAGCTTGCTCACTGCAGTGGTGGGCTGCCACAACCTGATAAAACAGAATTTTAAAAATTCCTGAAAAAAATGTTTGTGATTCTAAGTAATTGTTTCACCAAGATACGTAAATTGGCTTTTTAGCAATCTTAAAAAGAAAAGCAGTGTGTAAATGATGTGAAGTGTTCAAAAAAGTTAAATCTTTTGTAAATTTAATTTATATCCTGAAAACTGACCATATTGATACAGCAGGGATTAAAAGCAAAGGTCATCAGCATAAAGAGAAATTTTATGGATCGATCCTCCCCTAAAAATTACAGAAATATCCTGAGATTCTCTAAAGGCAATAGCCAAGGGTTCTAAAGCCAAATTAAACAAGGGAAAAGGGCAACCCTGTCTGGTCCAATGATGAAGTTTGAGGGTTAAATTGCAAAAAATTGGTAAGAATAGAAACTATAGGGGATAAGTTATAATAACTTCATCCATGAAATAAATGTGGGACCACAATCAAATATCCTAATGTTATTAGTGGTATTTTTCCCCTGCCAGCCACCACCCCCTTTCCCCAATACCCACTTCCGTAAAATCTCCTGTGTTTAGTATGTGGCCACTGTTAAATTCCCCACGAGTTAAAATTATCCACTTGTTTATTTTGCCTTTTTTTTTACAGAGGTGCTGAAGTGGTGAGCTCTGGAAACATTGGATCTGGTGCCATAACACTTCATGCAGTTCCAAGGGCTACTCACTCCTGTCTTGATACTACCATGTTGCCACCTCTGATAACTCTGTCCTTTCAATAGGTTAGAACATACCCTTGGAAAACAATAGAGGAGTGTGGGCGATTGTCTGAATGGGATTAGTCTGTGTCAATAGCAATGTTGGACTGAATTACTGCATGAATCTCCAGGGAGACAGTCAACATGGGATTTATTGGACTGGATGTCTGAATATGATACCCAAGTTGTTGGCAGATAACATATTTGGTTTCAGTCATATCATGTGTCGCTACAGAGATGAACTATTTTGTTCATTTCAGACAGGACCTGTATCAACCACATTCAGAGAAATGAACAGTTTTATCTGGTGGACAACAGGTAAACTGAAAAAGAAACATCAAGCTGTATTTATTTTAATAAACTCACAGAACTAAACTCAGACAATAAATAACCATTGTAGTTATTGGTTTATCAACATTTTTTATTGCTGTTCTGAAATTTCACGGGAAGACATAAATTAGTAGAACTCTGTTTTGCAAACTTTTTATTTAAAAGCTTGCAATATTAACCCCAAAGGCCTAAGGAAATGCATTAGAATGTTAAATGGCCCAGATTCATACTTGCTTGTCTCAGTAAATTAATGGCTTGTCGTTCTTTGTGGTACTCAGTGGTGTATCCACTGACAATTGGACCGGCTCCCATGAAACCACATGACAAACAGTTTGTCATCCAAGATCATGCTCATTCCAGTTAGTTGAAACTGTTCCTCACAGAATGCAGGCTTGTGTTGGAATGAGATGGTCTGTGTTGTAGTTGAGTGCGTCAGGCAGATGGTCTGTGTTGTGGTGAGTGTGATAGTTGTTGGTCTTTGTGACAGGATGTAGTGAACACCAGCAATTATTTCTGGGTGTAATCATGCCCAAGCAATCTCATATTTCCATCGCTGATTTTCAGTGTGACCCATGACCTTCAATGTGTAGAGATTGGCATGGGGACATTAATTGAATGGTCATCACTGTGACACAGCATCTGCCTACCTCAGTCTTCAATGGTCAGAATTAAGGATTCTGCAACAGTAATGGTCCCTTCACCATGCACAGCTTTTGTGTCCGAACCTCCTATTTGGTCCCTGCCGCCGATTAGCCTAATCTAGTGGTGGTGCAAGATCCCTTGTGCCATGGGGCTTGATTGGGTCTGACTACTATGTAAAGATTTCCTGGCACATGGGTGTTTCTGGTGACCTTGCTCCCATTGTGTTCAGTGCAGTAATGACCTAGCCACTAGGAAGTTTTCATGCAGAGTTGGACAGGAAAGAAGCACATGATTCTATGTTCTGGTTTTCACAGATTCCTGACTACTTAAAAAAAAAATTGGAGGGTGGAGGCATCTGACTGAACATTAGTGCTATTCATGGATTTATGAATTGGATATGTTCCTGGAAACATTTTGTGGTGCAAAGTTTTGTAAATGACAAAGGCTGAGCAAAATGCATTAAGAGTATTTTTATACTGTGTTCCTCTGGAGAAGAGTGGTGTGCTATTTCTTACAGCAAAAGCTAGATCCATAACTGGTGTAATGTAATCCAAAGAATCAAAGGCAATACAGTGGAAATCTGTAAAATATAAAGTCTGTAACTTGAGGAATGTAGCACATGTTTATCATGTCGTGATTACATTCAATACTAGTGCTTCTCAAGGATATTTTCTCAGTCTCCCACTGTTTTCCCTCTGCACCCATGACTGTGCAACTAAATGCCATTCCAACTCCATCTTCAGATTTGTTGATGGGCTGGATATTAAATAACAGCAAGATGGAATATAGGCAAGAGAATGAAAGTCTGGTGGCATGTGGCCAAGATAATAACCTCTCTCTCAACCTCACTAAGATGAAAGAGATGCTCAAGAAAGGAGGCAGAGTCCATACCCCTGCCCACATTAATGGCATTGAAACTGAAAAAATCAATAACTTCAAGTTCTTTGGAATAATTATCTCCAATATCCAGACCTGGGATAAACACGTTGAAGTAGTGTACCAATACCTCTACTTTCTTAGAAGGCTAATGAGACTCGGTATGTCCCCCGTCACTCAGCAACTTCAATAGATGCATCATTGGAAGCGTTCTTGCTGGATGAATCACTGTGTGATATTTGAGATGCTCTGCTCATCATCGGAAGAAGCTTCAGAAGGTGGTGAATGCAGCTCACAGCAAAATCCCTCCCCTCCATGGACTCCATCTACAAGTAGGTGACATACTGAAGAACCCATCACGCCAAGGACACGCTCTCTTCTCTCTGCTGCCATTGGGGAGAAGGTTTAAGAGTGTGAAGGTACGCACCATCAGACTTAAATATATTTTCTTCCCTGCAGCTGTCAGACTCCCGAATGAACCCCATAACGTGTGACCCTTTTGTTGGTGCTAATTGTTCCTTCTTTTCATTGCAATCCTATCCTCTGTAAATTGTGTTCTTCACACACCTTTATGAATGATGGAGATAACCTGTTTGTCTTTTTGCAGAGGAACCTTTCTCACTGAACTAGGTATTTTGTGATAAACTGAAAAAGGGGGTGAAATCCAATTTGCAGGTATCTATGATCACATAATACAGTTGTTTATGGAAACATAATATTTAAATTGCCTTGCTATTTATAATTGATTTCATTGTGCCTTCTGAAGATTTGAGACTATTTGCAGATTTGGGTACCTTCTGGTAAAACCCAAAAATAGTAAGATCGTCAGGGTGGATATTTTTCTGAAGGGCAATCTGAAGGACCATGCTGCTGTCCTTCTGCATGAGAACTGACCTAATTCCATAAAGCAGTTAGCAGGGTGATAATGACAATGGGATAGGCTGCAGTTATAGTCGTTGATACCTCGGATGTTATTAGGGAGTCCTGCAATCCCCAGTTTCCAGGCTGCAAACTCACTGAGTGATGAAATCAACAGTACTTTGGGTTAACAGCTGCTCAATGAGGATAGCAACCATGTGCCTGTAATGTATAAAAACAGTAGAATTTCATATTTATTGTTTTGATCCCTTTCTTTCCTGAACTAAATTGTATATGCACATCAAACATGAACTGGAAAATCTCTTCTATTTCCTCTTTGACTTGTTTCAACAACCTAACATTATTTGGATATTTTTATTAAAAATACAAAAGCAACGAAGTTAGCCTGGGACTGTAATAGAAAGGAATACTGACTCATTAGATGTAGTAACATCATATTGGGTTGCATTGGACTCTGCTCTCCAATATCATTCAGATCTAAGGGAGTAATGGCAGGAAATGAAGCTGAAGTACATATCCGTCTAACTTTGAGAGGTCTGAGTGCCTGAACTGTCAGCTCTGGTTCCTAATGTTCTTATGTTTTCAAGTACTGCCATGAGATCAATAACATTGTCTGAGTCTTTGGTTTAATATTACGAAAGGTACCACTGATAATGCAGATCTTCCACACACTGAACTCAAGTATGTACGGAATGTGGAGTCAAAAGGACAAATAAAGTAGACGTGAGGCTTTCCTAGTTAAGTACAAAAGAAAAGTGGGAAGCTGTCTTAAGTGTTAAAGTATATCAGGGAATAAGAATAAGTGAGTAGAATAGGAAAATGGATCAGGAAGATTGGACCATTTTGTATTGAAATTTCTGGGGTTTTCCAGATGACGCAGACTTCCTTTCATTCTTCTCCAAATTATCCCTCTCCTCCCCCAACTTGGATCCATCTTCCTGTCAATCTTCATCCTTCCTCAGTCCATCTATCACCTGTGGCCCGGTCTCACCCCACCCCATCTCCTCTTTATACTGGCCATCTTCCTTCTCTACTCTCAGTCCTTGATTCAGGGCCTCATCCAGAAACATTAACAATTCTTTGTGAGGCTGTTCAACTTGCTGAGTATCTCTAGTGGATTTTGCTCCAGATTCCACCATCTGCAGTCTCTTGTGTCTATATTTATATGGATTGTTCATATATAAAAACATCCGGACCCTCCATCGAAAGAATGATATAAAGGAATTACTAAACACTCAAAATATGGACTTCAAGAAGGTTCTACACAATGAGTGAGTAGCAAGCAGATAGTGAAAAAAAAAACAGGGAAGGAAGTAGCTGAACATAATAACATCAATGGTGAGGTAAAGGGAAGCGTATGCAGAAGAGAAGATGTAAGAGAAACAGATCTAATGAAGGTCAGAATATTGGAAGAGCTTGTACAAACTATGAAAAAAAAACATGGATAAAATTGGATTATTTAAACTGCTGTAGAATTGGAAGGCCATATGGGTTGATGAGAACAAGACAGCGGAGAAGGATGAGATGTGTTCAGAGGGATCTTGGCATGGAGGATGGGAGAGGAAGAAGGCCATTGGAATAACTGTGTCTGGAAGGTGAGCCGAGGTGTGAGTGGTGATGTGTACTATTACAAGGGCAGATGCTTCTTATGAGGATAATGAGGAGAATTATGAGTCAAATGACAGATGCAATTATGAAAATCTAAATTAGCCACAAACTAGTTTTGAGGGGGAGCTTTTGTTGGGGCCAAAGATGATGGTTTCGCTCTTCCTACTATTTACCTGGAGAAAGTTAAACTTCATTTAAGACTGGATGCTGAACAAATGGCTGGACAGCTGAGAGAGCTAGTCATGTCTTAGCTTAGGATTTTGTTGCAAAGGTGAAGTATGTGCTGTAGATTTTATGTGAGGCTCTTGTGGAGCTTTGGAATGGAAGAAAAGCAATTGGCAGAAATGTTTCATCTGCAATTGAATGCGTAACCATGCAAAGAATCTGGCAGGTAGAAGAGTGGAACTGAGTATTAAGGTGATTAAAGCCTATTAATTACAACTCTCCATCTAACGTGGTTGATCAATAGTGTTACAATTTAATCACTATAAATTTTAAGCCATGGACAAGGCAATACGGGTGGATAAACTGGACACCAACCCTAAAGATCCGGAGGCCTCCATCAAATTTGATCAATGCCTTTGTGAGACTCACGACATGCAAAGTGAGGAAGACAAACGAAATCTACTCTTCGCTCAGGTCGGCCACTGCATTTTTCAGATGATCAGGGACTACAACACTTATCAGCTGCAATGGAGCACCTGCAGCAACAGTATCGGACTCCAACAAATGTTATCTATGCCAGATAACTTCTGAGCAGTCGTGGACAAGCGCCTGGTGAGTCAGTGGATGAGTACATGTGGGTCCTGTGGAAGCTGGGGCGAGGCTGCGGCTGCAGAGATGTCTCTACTACTGTCTGCTTAGAGGAACTGATACGTGATGTATGAGTGGCTGGATTCAAATCTGATCGTATCAGACAGAGACTCATAGAAAAGAGCGATTGAAGCTTGCAAGAAGTTGTCAACCTGGTAAAAGTGCTCAAAACAGTGCAGCTGAATGCACAGGTCTTCTCTGGAAATGTAGTCACCACATGGGGAGCATAGGCGCCGCCATTTGGGGATGAAAGGTTGCAGGTCACCGCCACTGCCATTGAGCACCCAAAGAGCTATATCTGTGGCCACATGAAACATCCCCATAAGAGCTGCCTGGCCCGAAATACCACATGTTCCACCTGCGGGAAGAAGGGACAACCTTCCTCCAGCAGCGCCACGTATGGCTGGCAGATGTTGCCATCTTTGACTGCGCCACTTCTGGCTTCACCTCTGGTATCACATCTGGTCACAGGAAACAGTTCAGCAAGACCATGGGGGCAGCAAACCAGGACAGCACCACTTCTGGTGGCAAGGAGCAACGGGGCATGCACGGCATGGGGGCAGTTATCTTGGCGGGTTCCCCCAAACCAGTACTACAGCAACAATTCAGACAGTGACCAGACGTTGACCTCGATTACCCTGGACCAGGACAGCCCACATCAACTAGCCAGGGTCGTGATGGACATCGAGGTAACTGGTTGTGCCACAAACTGCCTATTCAATACTGGGAGCATGGAGAGCTTCGTTCACCTGGACACAGTGCAGCATTACTCCCTCATGGTAACTCCAGCAAAGTGTAAAGTCGCCCTCACCTCCAAATCCCACTCGGCAGAGATCCATGGTAGCTGCACCATGCCATTGACCATGTGTGGCACTGAGTTCAAGAATTTTAAGCTCCTTATCATGCCACAGCTCTGCACACCAGTCATATTGGGACTGGACTTCCACTGCCAGCTCAAAAGCATCCAAATGCAATTCAAAAGGCCACTCCACACCCCCCCCCCCATGGTCCACAACTATCAATTTTTAAACCACCCTCCCACCTCTGAACACAAACTGCAGTCTATCCACCGCCCCTGTTCAAGAACCTCACCACCAAGAGTAGATGAGACAGTCCCAGGGACAGAGCCTTCATTAAAGTAGAAGTTAAATGACTTCTGGCTGAAGGGATCATAGAACCCAGCACCAGCCCCTGGAGGGCACAGGTGGTAGTAGTTAAGAGCAGAGAGAAACACTGCATGGTCATCATCTATAGTTTGACCATAAACCAATTTACCCAGCTGGATGCCTACCCCCTCCTCCGCTTCACCAACATGGTGAAAGAAATCACCCAGTACCGGGTCTTCGCAATCATTACCACCAATTCCCAATCTGCCTGGCAAACAGCCCATACACTGCCTTTGAAGCAGATGGCCATCTCTACCACTTCCTCCAGGTCCTCTTCGGGGTCACCAATAGGGTCTCTGCCTTCCAGAGGAAGATGGACCGGATTGTGGATGACTACAGGATAAAGGCCATATTCCCCTATCTGGGCGATGTGATCATCTGCGGCCATGACCAGCAGGATCATGATGCTAATCTACAGAAACTTTTCCAGAAGGCCAAAAGCCTCAACCTAACATAACCAAAAGAAGAGCAGATTCACCACTTCATGGCTGGCCATTCTTGGTTGTGTGATGGAAAATGGCATAATTGGGCCCGACCCTCACTATGTACACCCCGGCTGGAGCTCACATTGCCCCATAACCTCAAGACCCTGAAAAGATGCTTGGGCTTATTTTCCTACTATGTCCAGTGGGCCCCTAATTATACAGACCAAGCTTGCCCCTGGTGGAAACAAACACTTTTCCCTCCCAAGTGGTGTTCGCACTCATCAAAGGCGACATCAGCAAGGCAGCAATGCACGCTGTGGATGAACCCATCCCTTTCCAGCTGGAGAGTGATGCGTCCAACTTTGCTCTGACTCCCCTGCTCAATCAGTCGGGCAGGCCTGTGGCATTTTTTTTTCCCCAGGCCCTCCAGAGCCCTGAACTCTGCCACTCAGCCATTGAGAAGGAGGACCAGGTCATAGTGAAAGCTGTGCGCTACTGGAGGCAAACCATTCACCCTGCTGACTGACTAATGTGCAGTTACCTTTATGTTCATTAACAAACAGCGGGGAAAAATGAAGAATGACTAAATCCTGAGGTGGAGAATTGAGCTATCTACCTACATCTATGAGATCTTGTTCTGGCCTGGGAAGCTCAACGAGCCTCCTGATGCCCTGTCCTGAGGGACATGCGCCAACACACATTTGGACCACCGCCAAGCCCTCCACAACAGCCTCTGCCACCCTGGGATCACCAGGCTCTACCACCATTAGAGTTCACAACCTCTCTTATTTGGTTGAGGATATCAGGGAATTGGCCCAGAGCTGCCTGAGCTTGGACTTCAATGGCCCCCTCCCCTTTATCAACAGGAATGTTTATTTCCTCAACATTATTGATGAATACTCACACTTCCTATTCACCATCCCCTGTCCAGACTTGGCAACGGCCACAGTTATAAAGTCACGGCGGAGCATATTCACTTTGTTCAAATCCCCTGCTATATCCATAGTGACTGGGGATCCTCGATTATGAGTGAGGAGGTGAGTCAGTACCTGCTGGCCAAGGGCATTGCCACGAGCAGGACCACGAGCTATAACCCCCGAGGGAACAGCCAGATAGAAAGGGAAAATGCCACTGTTTGGGAGGCAATCCTCCTAGCCCTCAGGCCGAAAAGCCTGCCCATCTCCCAGTGGCAAGAGATCTTCCCTGAGGCGCTCCATGCTACCAGTCCCTCTCTCTACCACTACTAATGCTACCCCGCATGAAAGGCTCTTTTCCTTCCCCAGGAAGTTGATGTCAGGAATCACACTGCCATCCTAGCTGATGACCCCTGGGCCTGTCCTGCTCTGGAGGCATATCAGAAGTCACAAGACTGACCCTCTGGTTGGGAAGGTCCACCTCCTCCACACAAACCCCCAGTATGCTTACGTGAAGTACCAGGATGAGCGGCAGAACATGGTTTCTGTCTGAGACCTGGTAAATGCAGGGGACCCCTCAACCAACCAAAACAGGCCTGCCGACCCTGCTAATTGCCCCTAGACCAGGCAGCGTCATGGTCCTATTAACAGGGACTCATTGAAGGACTCTTGCATTTTATTGTTTGTTTGTGTTTTCTTTGTGTATTGGACAGTTATTTGTTTTCATTTCTTGATTTGTTTACATATGTACATTGTGTACAGTTTTTTTGCACACTACCAATAAGTGGTAATTCTGCCTTGCCTGCTAGAAAAAGAATCTCAGAGTTGTATGTAATGTCATGTACTCTGACAACAAATCTGAAATTTGAGTTGAACATCAAATTTTAAATACATGTGCACCCTCTAGTGGGTGAAAGAAAATAATTTATCATATTTGCACTCAAATGACCAAACAGAATTGTAACACCCAGATGGATTGTTATTATCAACCACACAGTTCTCCCACACATTCTGTTCCATTGCAAATATATTTATATATTGTATCAATGACAATAAGAAAGATGTTGATTCAAATGTAAAAGCTGTTTTTGCCAAGCCAAAGGTGATGGGTCATTCCCAATATTTGTATTCTTGAAAATTGGGAGGAATGCATGTTTTGACATATTATTAACACTTGATATCAAGATATTTAATATAGTGCAAAGTCTCAGGAAGCCAAACAGCATTCATCTACATATTTTTTCCAAGAGATTTTCTCTTTTCCTTCTTTTCTTTGCACAAGCAGGCAGCAGGGCTGACAAAGATTGGTTTAACTCAGAGTACAGCAATATTGTACTCATTTCTGGATGTCAGCATCCATCAGGAAATTGTCCCCAGATATTTGGGGGATTGTCAGTTCCCAGGCTCTGTTTTTCCATTATAAACTCCCACAGGAAGTATCCACAGTAGCACATCGCCCAACATGAAAGGATGTGAGGTTCACAAAACAGCATTGTTGAATTTCACTTGGAAGTGTCAATTTCAGCTCACCGGTCCTCCATTACTAGCTCAGATCCACCAAATTCAAGGTGAGTAAAGCCTGTGAATATGTAAGAAACATTATTTTAAAAGCAAATAACATTGGAAGTCACACTGGAGAGGGCAGATACAGAGATAAACAATGGGGTTCAAAATAAGTCAAGAACTTTACCTTATCCAACAAAAAATGTTGTCCCAGCAGGAGTCCATATACATACATGAGAAAAAATGGTCAGAAACAGGGCCATTGGGCTTAAGTTAATAATTGGGCAAAATAATAACAGCACCTAATAGCCTAAATCTGCCTGAGATTGTCTGATCTTGGAAGCTAAGCAGGCTCAGGATGGGACAGTACTTGGAGGGGAGACTACCTAGGAATACCACGTGCTGCAGGTTTCTGTGAGGGGCACTGGACAAAGTGGTGACTCTCTATCTGCCTTACAGTAGACAAAAGTTAAAGAATTTCATGTATATTACATTTCTAAATGTGTTAATGGAACCTTTACCTTTTATGACTGCAGCCTTCAGTGAAGGTTCAGACATTTGATTAATGTCACAGCTTGTCTATGGAAAAGGTGGTGGAAAACAAATTATACAAGAAATTATGACTGAAAGCTTAAGTTAAAATATTTTTTGAACATAATACATTGAAAATGAACTCCATCCTGCATATTCAAACTCAGTAGGTGAAACAGTGCACTTTATATAGCAAAGATAAAGATACATAACCAATGTTTTGGGCTTGACCCCTATAAGGTATGAGCAAAGTGTAGGCAAGTCCCTGAATAAAATGATAGGGGGTGGCGGGAGGAGCACGGGCCTGCAGGCAAGAGGTAATAGGTGGATAAGGGAAAGGGAGGGAGGCGACAAGAGAAAAATGGGGGGGGGGGGAAGGGGAGTAATAGCTGTTTGACCTGCTGAGTTTCTCCAGCATTGTGTTTTTATTTCAAACTGCAGACTTTCATGTTTTATTCAATTAAATCCAAAAATTGGGGCACCATGGTACAGAAATAAAAGTAACTTTTGAGATCACACTTGAGTACTGTGTGTATCACACTGGTTGTTATAAGTTAGAAAGGGTGCAGAAAATATTTACCAGGATGTTACGGGAACTTTAGGGCCTGACTTATAGGAAGAGGTTGATAGCCTTGGTCTTTATTCTATAAAAGGCCGAGGATGATTTTGCAGAGGTTTGTAAAGTTATGAGGGGCATGGATAAAGTGAATACTGATAGTCTTTTTCCCAGAGTAGGTGACTCTAGAACTAGATGGCATGTTTAAGGTGAGAGATTTAAGAAGGACCTGGGGGTCACTTTTTCACTCAGAGGTAGTCCTTATCTGGAATATAAGTGGGTATAGACTGAATGCAGGAAAATGGAACCAGCCCTGAATGCCAACTTGGTCAGCATGAACAAATTGGGCCAAAGAGCTGGTTCTATGCTACATGTCTTGATGACACTGTGACCACTTTGAAACAAAACATATGGGCCAAGTTTAAACCCAAAATGTTCAATTGCTTTTGTTTTCTGTGAATGCTGACTCAAAGTTTTCAAAGACAGACATGAAAAGTAGATAAAATAATGCAAGTTTGTTACACTGATGTAATGTAGCTGACAATAAGAGAATATTAATTGTGGGATCAATTACATTGGAGTAACCTGATGTATGATAGGAATCAAAATTCATTGTCACTGTACAAAGAAAGTATATAAGGAACTGGAAGCTGCAGGAACCTTCTGTATTTTCCATCAAACTAGATTCAAAATACTGCCTTAAAGCTATTTTTAAAGGCTTCCTGCTGTTCATCTCCCACCTCTTACAACATTCAAATAGGTTTACTCCTTAGGAAGCTTCTAGATCAATTGGTGTCAGGTGTAATATGATTCTTGGCTCTTATAATGATATAAAAGAAGCCTTTGCTAGTTCAAGAGATGCAACAGCTGTTGACATTCATGTTCAAGTTGTTAAAAATTTTGCAATACAATATATGTGTTTCTGGAACACCTAATTCTTTCCTTGATGTTACAAATATCAATGCTTCTCTTGGTGCCTTAAAGAAATATCTGCAATGTATTGAGTGAAATAGTTCCCCTACATACACTTTCACTAGATTTTACCCCAAAACTTTCAGTGATGTAAAATTTTCAAGGCAAGTCATCATATAAAATGAATGATTAGGATTCCATATTATGTGGACAAAAAGAAAATTATATAAGCCTGAATGTTAAAACCTATTATTATCATTTACTGTATCCCACAAGCTCAATATCCAGAATCCACTTGATATGTATGCATGGAATGAGTCTCGAAGCTAACTCTAGATATGTAGATAACTTTATATGAGTTTGGATTGATAGTTACATTTGGGGAGGCATAGTGTTCAAGGGCAGCACTGTACTGCAGTTAGTATAGCCACTGCCTCACTGTGCAGAGATCAGGATCAATCCTGACCTTGGGTTCTGTCTGTGTGGAGTTTGCATTTCCTCTCTGTGACTGCTTGGATTTCCTCTGGGTGTCCTGGTTTTATCCTACATCCCTGAGGTGTATAGAATGGTAGCTTAATTGGACCCTGTGTGAGGATGAGTGGTAGGGAGGTGTTGGTGAGAATGTGAAGGAAATAAAAAGTGGAATTAATGTAGATTTAAATGAGTGATGGATTGTCAGCATATGGACTCGATGGTATATGTACAATGTTTAAAAGACCTTTGATCAGGGGTTTGGAAAGGTTCAGAAGGATATGGGCCAAATGCGATTAGCTTAAATAGTCTCTTTGTTGACATGAACGAGTTGGTCTTAAGGGCTGTTTACCTTGATGAATCGATAATCTCTGTGAAGAGCTCAGCACTCTGATTCAAATGGTCCTTCTCACCTCCTAATACAGAAGTGGTTTGATAAATTAGCAGTTGGGTCCAACTATTAATGTTCCCGTTGGAAGATTGTAAGTACATGGCCTCACAGAGAATTGAAACAGAAAAGAGAGCAAGTGAAATAAGGAAGGGTTTGTAAAAAAGAAATTCAAAGTCCAGTCAACAAATCTTGTCAATGTTAAGTATTCTACAATATGATTGAAGTAATTCAGATTGTTCCGCTGTTCGCTCAGTCACCATTTTATTCTTGTGGTGGACGACAGTCTTCCTTCAAACATAAACACAAAAGTGATTAATTAGCTGTTCATCTCATGGCTGTTGGTCAGAAATTGTTGGTGAAGGATGACCATAATGAATTTATTTTAAAAATATGTAAGTAGAGTAAAGGTAAACTGGATCAGGTGATTGGCATCTGCTCCACTACTCAGTAGAGTGATTCAGCACCCTTTAGCTCAGTTTCACTTTCTTGCACCAACTTGAGACTCCTTGATCCCTTTAACAAATATTTTAAACAAAAATATCCAGTTAATGTAGTGCTTGGGGACATATTGAGATAAAATGGAATCTTAATCATCCTTTAACTGCTAAAAGTGGTGAATTAATTCTGTGGTATGGTACCTCAGGTTTTAGTTGCTCTCTAGTGGTTATTCCTGTCATCTAATTTTTATGGGGTGTGTGATTAAAGTTGGAACACCTCCCGTTACTTCACACTTGTTATCTTTCCCTTGAACTTTTGTGGTTCTTGCAGTATTAATAATAACTTGCATTTCTAACACATCTCAACTGTAATCCATGCATAAAGTATCACCAGAATAAACTGGGCTAAATAATTGACCAATGGCTTGGTTATGGAGGTATATTTTAAGGGAATCTTAAAATAGGAGCAAACAGTTGTGAGAAGAGTTTTGGTGAAGGAACAATGAAGCAAGTTGATACATGTGGAGGCCATTTGACCTATTCAGACTCCCAAACAATTGTAATACCTTGTGCATCACCATATATACAACCATTCAAAAGCATGTGATCTCCAGGGAGAGATGAGAATGTACAGACCAATGTGAGTGATAGGTACCTAAGAAATTATTTTCCATCACATCCAAGAGTAGAAACATAAACAAGTGAATGTGACTGTGGATTCCCTAAAATGCCTATTTTTGGAAGAGGTCTGTCCATTACAGACAGAACCGATATGGCTTTCTTTGAAAGGAACTCAGAGAATTGGCACCACTGCAGCCTGTTCCAGTGTTCCACTATTCTTTGAGGTAAGGATCACCTCCTGGAATTTAACCTGGATTTGGCCTTAAGCAACTTAAAATTCAACCGTTGGTTTTCGTTTATACATTTTATTAAAACTAACCATCGCTGGAACACAGTCCATTCCCTCTAATGCCTTATGGACTGGAATCATATTACTTCCAAGTCAATACTTCTGTAAAGTGCACTGTTTCTATTATTAGCTTATCTTGATAATCAATAAGCTTCATCTGAGAATTAACCAACTGGCCACCACATCGAAAGCCTCATCATCTTTCACAATGTATGTTGAAGTCAAAGTGATATGCCTCTTGTAGAGCACTTGAAGATGGTGATATTCCTATGATGTTTTTAGAAGTTGAAGCTGGAAGAGTGGAAAGTGCTGTTATTTTAGAATTGGTGAATAATTGTAATCCTGTGTATTAAGGTTTAGGGTGTAAGATGAGGATGTAAGCTATGTTTTGTTTTTTTGCTGAGCACCTGGTGTCTCCCACTATTCTTGCAAATGATAAACTTGAAATGGAACATCCAATTAATGTTTTGAAGTTTAAAATAATAGTGGAGCACTCACCCTAGATGATTCCACTGAAGGGCTCCACATTCTTTTCTTGAAGATTGTTGTTGCCCAGCACTTACGAGGCTTCCATTATCTGCTTGTCCTCTTGCACTTTATAAGGAATTCATTGTTAGGATCTGAATGTTTCATCCTCTTAATGGGTCTTGCTTTCATTTCTCCAGTGACCGAATTGCAGTGTTATATGAAGGATGGCACATTCAACTTTCCTTTGGTATTCAGCTTCTGCATTTCCATCTGATTCAAATTGAGATAAGGTGTGAAACTGTGTGGTTCCAATCAGTGAGCAAGTTATTAGTCAGCTGGGGACACATGATTGGACTTGATTTGTTTGTTAATTTTCCTCTGTTCAGGAGAAGATTAATAAGGCAGATATTGATCAGGTGTGATATATCTCAATTTACATGTATAAACCATATTTTGTTAATTTGCAACATTTCCAGATGTTGCAGTCATATATGGAGTTCCACAGTTTGTTTAAAGAATTGTTAAGTTCTGTGCAGGGACAAAAAGTTTTGCAACAAAAAAGGAGTGTTTACAGCAACCATTCTTATCAGGGATCATAGCATATTTAAGGGAAGCCATGGGCTGAAATCATAAAATATTTTAAATGTTATTTATGTAGTTGGTGGACCATAGAGCCATAAGATATAGGAGTAGATGTTGGCCATTTGGCCTGTCAAGTCCACTCCACTCTCCGGAAGGAGAGATGTATGGAAGAAATCAAGGGGGCCAATAAACTTTGAGCAGACTCCTGAGGCGGCCATAGACAAAAGGAAAGGTTGAGAATGGCTGGTTTAGAGGGCTAATAGACTTTGCTGTTCCCAGTGCACGTGCCTACTGCTTAATATTATATGGTGTGAATGCCATTGATTGTACCAATGTCAGGGAGCATGGAAGGATGCTATGTGAAAATATCTACTCACCAATTGTAGTTGGAGAAGTTACAGAAACACTAGCCCATCTTCTTGCATTCATCTGTATGGAATCCACTGTGTTTGAGAATGGTATTGGCATAGAACCTCCTGTCATATTTGTTACATAATGGGCCATCCTTGATGAATGTAGTAGCATAGTATAATTCCTATCCCTGTCTGTGTCTATACCTAAATGGTGTGTGATTGCAGAACTCTGAGATTCAAATGTTCCTTTTATTGTCACATAATAATACAGTAAAACCCCTGGTATCCAGCACCTATGGGGATTGGTAGATGCTGGATAAGTGTATTTTCCTGTTGCTTGAGACTTAATCGTACAATGCCCAACTAATATATTTGCATTAAGAATAAACAGTTTAAAAATCAAAAGCCAAATGTACTATGTTGTACTTACACCAAAGAAACTTCACTTGCATGAATATAGGAGAGAAGCAAAGATGAGAGGGAACCATGACAATATGCAGGATATAAGGAGAAAGAAAAAGACACATCAGAGTTGGTTTAGAAAAGCCAAAGAGTTGAATCTCCAGCACTTCCTCGGGTAGCTCATTCTATATATGCTCCCTGTGTGACAAAGTTGCCCATTAGGCCACTTTTAAATCTTTTTTTCCCCTTTCCTTAAACCTATGCCTTTTGGTTTTAGCCTTTTCTACTCTGGGGGAAAAGATATCCCTTATCATTTTAATACATCTCTATGAGGTTGCCCCTCTGACTCTTACACTCAATGAAAAATGTTCTCATCTATCAACTCCAATTTCTTCTTACAAGCCAAGCCCAACAATTCCAGTAAAATTTTTTGCACCACTTTTTTCCTGAAAATGAAAGTTCTATCTAGAGTACTAGTCTCCCTGTATAAGGAAAGATGATAACTCTGTGTGTGTGTGTGTGTGTGTGTGTGTGTGTGTGTGTGTGTGTGTGTGAATTATGATCTGTGTGAGCTATGACTAGTCAATAGGGCAACAATACATGTCCTGCAAGGCTGCATTTGACAGCTTGAGTTAGAATATTTTCCTTGACTAAATGTGACAACGTGGAACTGCTTTCCTTCACTTCTCCTATCTCTCACCATTGGCTATGACTTCTGCTGCCATTCCTTGCCACAAGGGCTTCATTTTGCCTCCTGGTAGAGAGCACAAGCATTTTTCTTTCCACCAGGCTTGTGTCAATGAAAGGCTTACAGTAGACCCTTTCAGTTTGCCATGTAAAATGGAATTAACCAGGTAATTTGTTCGGTACATGACCTAGGTACATGACAATCTCTGTGTATTGTCACCTTGTTATGGTGGAGAAGTTTGTGGGGTCCTGAGATCATAAGATTGATGGCGTCTGGAGCTGTGCTACTGGTGGGGCTACTCATGATGATAAGATTGAGGGTGAGGTCCCTGTCAAAAAAACAATCCAACCAAGACATCAGTGGTGAAAAGTGGAAAAATTTACTTCAAAGTCAACAACTGTGAAGGCGGACGAAGGCTGCAACAAATCCATCAGTTCAATTGCTGTGGTTTCCTTGCCATTGATTTGTGAAGTATCGTGACCTTCTTGGAATGCAATAATGGTAAAATCAATGGCAAGGACAGGAAACTCTGGCAAAACATCATCCAAGAAAAAACTGCAACTTTCAAAACCAACAGATGTGCAGAACTAGAAGAAAAGAGAAGTAAATGGAAAGGGAGGCAGTACAACCAAAGCCTAATCTGCCATCTAGAACTACCTGTCCTGAATGCTGAAGATCTTTCAAAACCAAGGTTGACTTATAAGCTACTTGAGAGGCCAAAAGTAGATCAACAAAATGAAGTACATCATCCTCGACCTCAAGAGATAACCATGATTACAACATGACTATTTGAAAGGGTCCAACTGGGTCAACCCAGTCAAAATTCATCTGGATCCCAGATCTACCTTGGAGGTGTCAAGAGATCCGTAAAACTTACTTGGGCATCCTGCTCTTGCGAACTGAAAAGGGAAATGGCCAACCTGGTTACTCTGGTGACATCAGCTGCTGCAGCAAATAGGGTGGGGGGGGAAGGAGCAGCAATCGGGTGAGGGGGGGGCTACGATGTGCCATTACCACAAACGGGGGGGAGTGGTGGCTGCCTTGATTGGAGGGGGGGGCACAATATCCTGCTGCTGTGAATGGGAGGGGGAGTGGTTCATGCTGTGAGAGGGGGGCACAGTGAACCATTGCCACGAACGGCGGGGGTGGGGGTAGTGGTTGCTCTCGCGGTGTTCTACTGCCGTGAATGCCATTCTGGTTCATGGTAACTGCTCAATGTGGGAGTGCAGAGCAATGGCCGACTTCCTTATCCATATTCCCCACACCACAGGAACCACTCTGGCACTGGGGGAATTATGGGTAAGCAAGATTGAATTGAGCCATCGCCACAAACTGGAGCTGCAAGTTGTGGCAGAAACCCCCCACCCCTGTTCATGGCAGGGGCATGTCGAGGGGGGGGGGGGACTGACAGTGGGCAACTGATGGGGGCAGGGTGACTGACAGGGGGAGGCTGCATGATGTCTGAGGTTGGTGGGGGGAGATGGCTGATGGGGGGGGGTGGCATTTAGGTGAACTTTAAAACAGAAAGGGAACTGACTGTGTGACATTTCACTCACCATGTCATCACAGGAATGGGATCCCACCTTTAATCACTGGTTTGCAATTTATCAGGTAGGTCTGGCTGCAATTTGAAAGGTGCATCCTGCACCCACAACCCAGTAATTGTACCTGGGTCCCAGGAGGGCTACCCGGGTGCTGCAATTTTAAGTACCTAGTACATGAGGAATTGGGGTTTAGCATTCCATCAGAACTGACTTAATTTTTGAAAATTTTATTTATCATTTCCATCAATACAGAACATTAATTCAATGAAATAATAGCTTGCAACAAAAATACAAAATAATATAATTCATTTTTTCTATTTTCTCCCCACCCCACTTCCCCCTAACTCCCCAAAAGAAAGAAAAAAAGGAAGAAAAATAGAAAGGAAAGAGCACTAAAATCTATATATTTAATATTATTAACATATACTGTATTTATTGACCATTTTTCATAATTATTAACTGAGAGGAGTGGGTAAGGTGAAGGATGTGTATAGACTTTTGTTCACGAAATCCATAAATAGTTCCAAAATTTTATAAAATCTCTTAGTTTGATTTCTTAGATTGTAAATAATTTTTTCTAAAGGTATACAATTTTGCATTTCAATTTGCCATCTATCTATTTTTTACATGATTCTCTGCTTTCCACCTTATTGCTACACATTTCTTCGCTGTCAAAACTCAAAAGTTTTTCTTGATATTTATCCAATTTTAATTTCATATCTACTTCTATTTCCAAGTAAAAATATTCTTGGATCTTTTTGTATCTTTATCTTTGTAATTTGTCTTAATAATACATTCAAACAGACTCGACAAGGCAAATAGCGCCTTTGGAAGACTACACAAAAGAGTCTGGAAAAACAAGCAACTGAAAAACCTCACAAAGATTAGCGTATACAGAGCCATTGTCATACCCACACTCCTGTTCGGCTCCAAATCATGGGTCCTCTACCGGCACCACCTACAGCTCCTAGAACGCTTCCACCAGCGTTGTCTCCGCTCCATCCTCAACATTCATTGGAGCGACTTCATCCCTAACATCGAAGTACTCGAGATGGCAGAGGCTGACAGCATCGAATCCACGCTGCTGAAGATCCAAGTGGGCTGGGTAGGTTATGTCTCCAGAATGGAGGACCATCGCCTTCCCAAGATCGTGTTATATGGCGAGCTCTCCACTGGCCACCGTGACAGAGGTGCACCAAAGAAGAGGTACAAGGACTGCCTAAAGAAATCTCTTGGTGCCTGCCACATTAACCACCGCCAGTGGGCTGATATCGCCTCAAATCGTGCATCTTGGCACCTCACAGTTCGGCGGGCAGCAACCTCCTTTGAAGAAGACCGCAGAGCCCACCTCACTGACAAAAGACAAAGGAGGAAAAACCCAACACCCAACCCCAACCAACCAATTTTCCCTTGCATCCGTTGCAACCGTGTCTGCCTGTCCCGCATCGGACTTGTCAGCCACAAACGAGCCTGCAGCTGATGTGGACATTACCCCTCCATAAATCTTCGTCCATGAAGCCAAGCCAAAGAAGAAGAAACACTCAAATCCTTCCAGAATTCTTCCACTTTTACACAGGACCATACCAAATGTAAAAAGGTCCCTATTTCCTTATTACACCAGAAAAATTAATCCAAATAATTAGAATGAAGTCCATTTAATTTATGGGGAGTATTATAGAATTGATGAAGAAAATTACATTTAACCATTTGGTATCTAACATTTGTAACACTCTCTCAACAGAATTTAGACCATATTTCCTCTTGATTTGTATATTTAAATCTTTGCCCATTGTAGTTTTAATTTATATAAATCCATAAAGAATTATTTAAAGTAAAAGGAATAAGTTGATTTTGTTCTAACAACATTTTAGATAATTGATAGTTTGTGATTCCTCTCTCCATATGGATCCCGTTCCATATTTTAATAAATGCTTTAAAAATGGTATTCCCACTTTCCCTTTAAACAATTCCCTATTCCATTTATACAAAATTTGCTCTGGGGTAGTCATTTCAATCTGAACCCAAGCTGTTTTCTCACCAATTTGTTAGCAGGACAAGAATCTTAATTTGACTGCTCTATAATAATTTTTAAAATTTGGTAAAATTTTCAAGACCAACCTTTGACATTTTATCTTTCCAAAGAAATTCTCATATGTTTTTATTCAAACTCTGAAAAAATTCTGGTACAGAAATGGGTAATGATTGAAACATATTCATCTTAATACAATTCACCCATCCTATTAACGTCATTGGTTGTTCTTTCTGTCTTTTCAAATCTTCTTCTATCTTTTTAAATAGTGGTGAATAATTTAACTTAAATAAATTATTTAAATTTGTATTTACTTTTATTCCTAAGTATTTAATTGCTTCTTTTTGCCATTTAAACTTTGTCAATCTCTTATCTTGTGAATAATCCATATCAACCAGAGGCATCACTTCAATTTTATCAGCATTGACTTTATAACCTGATACTAATCCATACTCTGCTAATCTTACATTTAGTTTATTCAACGATATTTATGGTCTTGTTAAATATACTATAACATCATCTGCAAACAAATTAATTTTATGTTCTTTATTATCTTTCTCAAAACCATTAATTTTTTTTTATCACTTCTAATTATTTCTGCCAATGGATCTATTGCTAATGCAAAGAAAAATGATGACAATGGACCTCCTTGTCTAGATGTCCTTACTAACAAAAAAGGTTTTGATATTTATCTATTTGTAACCACTTTAGCTTTAGGTTGATTATATAATGCTTTTATTCAATTTACAAAAGCATTTTGAATCCCAAATGTATTTGGTATCTTAAATAAAAAGTCACATTCCAATCTATCAAATTTTTTTTCTGCATCCAATGCAACTGCTACTGCTGGTTTCTTTCTATTCTGTTTAGCAAACTTAAAAATTTGACTATATTATCTGCTCCTCATCTATTTTTAATTCAACCAGTTTGATCCATATTCCATCTGAACTGACTTGTTTTACAGTCATCTGTTCACAGTGCACCAGTATTGGAGTTTAGTAGTCAGGTGCCCTCTTGGGCCTAGTACTTCAACATCCATTACTGAGAGAATGGGTCAGGATATTGTTGCGTTGGTGTGCTAATAATCACTATTCAATCAGTACCAAGTAAGAAAAATCATTCATGCACCAGAAAACTTTGTTATAATTGGAAGTGAACATTGCTTCGCAGGTACACTGCAATGAAAATGCACTGGATCCCCAGGTTTGGTGTTCCTACTGTGCAGATGAATTTATAGGTCGACCAAATTTAATTTAATTGTTAGATCAAAACTCAAACAACTGATGAGCATCATTATTCCATAACTGTCTTTTGGAGCAGATAGAATTCCTGATACAGGATTAAATTGCTATTTTCTCATACTGTGTATTCTAATAGAAATAAATAGTGCATCTCTATATGAATTTTGATGAAAACCTATTAAAGAGGGGTTAAGCAGGAAAGTCTGCTGATATTGCGATTTTAGTTAATATACAAAGTGCTGGAGAAATTCAGCAGGTCATGCAGCATTTGTAGGAAGCAAAAATATATTACCAATGTCTAGCGCTGAGTCCTTCATCAAGGTATGAGCAAAATGCAGACAGAATCCTGAGTAAAAAGATGGACAGAGGGAGGAGCATAGGTCAAGAACCAAGGGGTCATAGATGGATATGGGAGGGAGGGTGGGCAGGAGAAAAAAGCTGAGGTGGTAGGGGAGGACGTAGCTCTCTGAGTGGAGGGAAGGGGGTGGCGAGCTGGAGGGAGGGGGGGTGGGCAGAGAGAGAGAGAGAGAAGGAGCCAAACAGAAACTGGAGGTCAGTTAATGCCATCTGGTTGGACAGTGCCCAAATAAAATTTAAGTGTTGTTCCTCCATTTTGCAGATGACCTCAGTTTGGCAGTGCATGAGGCCATGGATAGACATGGCGGTGTGGAAATGGGGTGTGGAATTGAAATGGTTAGCAGTTTAATGGAGTTAAACGGGAACGTCTGCAGACTATTTCACACTGAGAAGCTCAGATGGTCAAGCAGCATCAGTGAGAGAAGAAGAATTGTCAACATTTTGTACCAGAATCCTTCATCGAGTTTTGATGAAGGTTCTAACCCAGAATGTCAACAATTTTCACCCACTGGGTGCTGCTCAACACACTCAGCTCCTCCAACAGATTGTTTATGACTCCTTGAGTATTGTTCAATCTGCCAAGTGGAAACGTGAGTCTGTTGTTGCAGTGCCCCCAGACACTTGTGGCATTAGTCCACTTGTTTACTTTTGACTCCTAGAATATTGATATAGGGAGATTTAATGAAGATAGTGTGATGTAAAGACTGTTAGAATATTGTCAACAATAATTATTGAAGATAATTATTTATTGACATTTCTGCAAAAATTATAAGAAAATTGAAAAATTGTGTATTATTTGTAATAACTATATTAACAAATTAGGAGATTTGGGTAACTGTCCTCTGCAAAATGGACTGCTTGAGAAAATAGAAATAAGCTATTGTTTGCAGTCGTGTTAAAAAATCAACAACTGCCCGGACATGTCATAGTGATTTTGGTGAAATCAAATTCACCTGTCCTTTTAACATTATTGGTAGATCTTTCCATCTTTTCAAATCTTTTGTCTCTTTTAATAGCGGTGAATAATTTAACTTAAGTAAATAATTTAAATTTCTGTCAACTTTTATTCCCAAGTATTTAATTGCTTCTTTTTGCCATTTAAACTTTGTCAATCTCTTACATTATGAATAATCCATATCAACCATAGGCATCACTTCACTTTTATCAACGGTTCAACCTCATGTAATTCAATAAATAACCTTTAAAAGGAATAGGAAATAGTCCCACCAACTGGAGAAGCAGAAGGATGTTTCTGGGTGGCCTGAACTCATCAACTGCGTGATAATTAGATGACTGAACAATTGGTGTGAAATCCAACAATTAATGTATGAGGCATGTTTCTTGTCAGAGAGCGTATATACAGTAAGTCCCTGGGTTAAGAACGTCCGACTTACAGACAACTCATACTTATGGATTACACAAGGCTTCAGCGGGTCATCAGCTCGTGGAAGGAGAACACCATCTGCCATTTTAAGTCAGATCATGGTGTTGAATGAGTAACTTTGTATTTGGCTTCGATGTGAGTGCCACTGGTCAATAGTCATTTCGGCAGGTTACCAATACTCCAAGTATTTTGGAGGACCTTTCCTAGACTCAATACATAATGTAATTGTGAAGAAAGTACATCAGCATCTCTTTTTTTCTCAGGAGTTTGGTATGTCATCGAAAACCTTGGCAAACATTTACAGATGTGATGGAAAGTGTGCTGACTAGCTGCATCACAGCCTGGTTTGGGGGCACCAATACCTCTGAGTGGACAAAAGGTAGTGTTTTAGTGCAAAAAAATAGCTCAGTATATCAGAGGCTATTGATAAAAGTACATGGAATGCTGCCTTTGGAGAGCAGCAGCAATCGTCAAAGATTTACTTTACCCAGGACATGCTCTGTTCTCACTGCACCATCAAGAAAGAGGTATAGGACCCACAAGATTTGCACACAAGGTTCAGGAATAGTTGCTACCCCTCCATCATCAGTCTCCTAAACAACAAACTCAATCAAAGTCTCATTTAGGAACTCTGCACATTATATATTGTTGAATGTTTAATTTCCGTATTGCACAGTCAATTTATTTTCACTTTTTTGTTTACATTTCTCTCTTTTATACACATATCTTTTCTTTAGTACAGTTTTTGCACTACTAATAAGTAGAAATTCTGCCTGGCCCTCAAGAAAAAGAATCTCAGGGTTGTACATGGTATCATATATGGACTCTGCTAATACAGGCAGTCCCAAGGCTATGAATGTCCCGTTACCTGGGTCTGTCCATAAGGTGAATTTGCACGTTAGGTGGAACAGGTACTTATTTAGCATTCATGAGGTAACATTATGAGCATTATGCGCATGTGTGAATTGGGGAACAGTCCATTTGTCAGTACGAGTTGTTTATAACCTCGTATATCTGAACTTTGAACATTTTTCTTTTTTCTTTACCCTCCCCTCCCCACTCCAACTTTTTTTTTGAACTAGAGAAACTGCAGGTGCAAGAATCTTGAGCAAACAATAAGCTGGTGAAGGAACTCCGCAGGTCAGGCAACATCCATGAGACTCAATAAAGGGATTAAGAATACTTAATCCTTTTCACACTTTCTGGTAATACACATTGAACAAGAGTTTCAGAATAAATGCTGTTGCATTGTTGAAAGTCTATTTTTTGGGGGGGAAATATGTCTGAGGATTTTTCTTCTCCAAGCACTTCTTTTCAAGGGTAAAATTAATTCAAATGACATCATTGGTAGTGTCACAAGCAAAAAATACCAACTGTGGGATTTTCACTTAGCTGGTCTGATTTTTAAAAAAGAATAGTTTTTATTTTCTCACAGACCAAGCACCAATTATCCAGAACCCTTGTTATTTGAAGCTCCAACACTAACCTGCATTGAATCTGGTCAGTAAAGAAACTGCTGAAATGCATTCTCACAAGGAAGAGTCTGCAGATCTAGAACCCAGAGCAAAAATGAATTGTTGCAGTAGTTTCTAGCAGCATCTATCATGGTGGGGGGAGGGGTGGATGGGGGAAGGAATTGATTATGTTTCAGGCCTAGACCCCACACTAGGACTAAGAGTGGAGAGGGAAGATAGCCAGTATAAAGTGGAGAGGGGGAGGGCAAGATAGGCGCCTAAGAGCCATGAAGGATGATCAGCAATTGCAACCATGTGTGACAGGGTGAGGGATGCTGTTGGGAGATGGAAGCAAGTGGGGGTAGAGAAGGAGGTAAAAAGGTGGGGGGAGCCAGGTGGGGAAGCGAAGGTGAAGCTGAAGCCAGTTGTTGGAGGGTGATAAGCAGGGACAGGAAGGTTACCAGTGCTGGAATCTGAAGGTGATCATGGGAAGGGTTAAAGGAGAGATGAGGGGCAGATAAAACTAGATCTGGGAGGGATCCAGTGGATGAAGTGTGTGGGTAGTTGGTGAATGGAATTAGGTGGGTGATGGGGAAAGAGGGTGTGGGTACTTGAAAAAGGATAAAAATAGGAAGTCTGCAGCTGAATTGGAGGCAGTGCACAAGAAGGGAGGGGTTAGCCAAAATTGGAAAATAAAACCGAAAATGGAGAAAATTGCACAATTCAAATGGGAGGAATGATATCTTACATACTGAATGGGTATAGGACAACTCAGTTGAAAGTTTAATTTTCTCCAAGGATGAGATTGAGTGGTGGGTATGATGTGGGAAGGAGAGAGCTTAGTTGAGGATAGATTGGAGAGTGGTGGGGGGAGGGGTCAGTTGACTGGAATCAGCAAGATGAGGAGTTGGGTTGATCAGCAAATAGAGAGGTCCGGTTGGGTTCAATAGTAGGTGGAGCAGTTGGGTCAGGGATTACCTGGGGAAGGGTTGATAGACATTGGATGTAATCAGTAAATAGTGAGGTTATGCCAGGTCCAGAAAGATGGAGGTTGAGCAGAGTGTGCATGGTAGGTCAAGGTTAAGATAGATAAAAGGTTTGGCATTCCTATTGGCAGATGATGGCATAATGGCACAGCTAATAGAGCTGAAGTGTCACAGCACCTGTGATGCAGATTCAACCCAAGCTATTGGTTGAGTTTGTATGTTCTCTTTCTGATCTCTCGGTGCTCTAGTAGGTGAACTGGATGCCTCTCAGTGCTCTAGTAGGTGAACCAGCTGCCTTTCGGTGCCCTAGTAGGTGAACCTGCCGCCTCTCAGGCTCTAGTAAGTGACTGGGCGCCTCTCAGTGCTCTAGTAGGTGAACTAGCCACCTCCAGTGCTCTAGTAGGTGAACTGGCCACCTCTCAGTTCTCTAGTAGGTGAACTGGGAACATCTCAGTGCTCTAATAGGTGAACTGACCTTTGTAAGTTGACTTGAGTGTATAGTTGAGTGGTAGTATCTGGGAGTAGTTGATGGAAGCATAAGATAGAGGAAAATAAAATGGGATCATTGTTGGGTTAGTGTAGATAAGTGCTTGATTGTCAGCAGGGACTATTGTGTTGAAAGGCTTGTTTCCTTGCTGTATAACTATGATTTATACAATTATGATAGGACTTTGTGGCGAGGGTTGGTCATGAGGATTTGGGACCAAAGTCAAGTGCTGAGATGGCCGAGTCAGTAAAATATTCAGGGGGAAATAGGTGGGTTATGCCAATTGTCCAGTGCTTGAAAAGATCAAATGATTATGTTAACTATCATATTGTAATTAAAGTATATTGATGTACGACAGAGGGATGTATTAAATGCTGTATGTCTTTTGTATTGCTGCTATTAAATTGCATGGCAGCATTGTTATTTACTCATAAACCTTCCTCAAGACTTGTCTTTGATTTGCATTTCCAAAAGTCGTTGAATAGGTGAATTTTTCATTGGTATCTCATCCATGTTAATTATTAGGCTGTACAATCCAGTAACACTTGTAATCCTGAGATTTAAACTTGTGCAATGAATGATAGTACAAAACTATTCTGTACTGAGGTCTGCTCCAGGAGGTAGAAATAGGGTCAATGTTTTGCATAAATTCACTTTTCGACTTGTATACGGCTCCGTTGGGTTTTGGTAGATGCCAGATAAATGAATTTTCCAGTCGCTTAAGATTGGGTTATATGATTGGCGAACTAACCGCTAGGGGTCGCCAATTTTAAACATTTATATTTTCTAACTATTTATTTCCTGAGATTTTTTTGCCGGTTGCTTGATGCTGCCGGTTACTTGAATTCTGGATAACGGGTTTTATAGATAGGACTGAGTACATAATAGAGGGTTGATTTGACAACTGATAAAGTGTTTGCTCAGGTATATGAAAAGAAATCATCTTTAATAATGATATCAAGAATTTGTAGCAATATTTCTAAAAATTAGTACAAGACTATTTAGGAGTGAAAGCAGGAAGTATTACTTTCACAGAAAGAATAGGAATAAACGTCTCTCACAAAATACAGAAGATCCTGTAACAATTAAAACTGCAAACTGATGTTTTTGTTGAATACATTTTTGAAGTTTATTGGAACAAAATCTACTCAGTGAGGCTGACATGCAATTTATGTCCAATGCAACAGAAAAACAGAAGAAATCAAAGGGATTTCTCCTGCCTTTTATGGTTCTAAGTTCCTAAAAGACATTTAATAAACACTTGCATTTATTTAAAATCAACAAAGCTTTCAAAATGCTAAGTGGATGGCCAATCACACTTTAATGAGATGCAAGAAACTTGAAGAGATATTTGCAATCAATGTCTTGTAAATAACACCTTTATAATTCAGAGAGAGCAAATGATTATGAGGAATTGCCTGATATGAAGGATTGTACAAATTAGTTGTGTGATATATTTTCGCTGAGGGCAGGTGAACACTGACTAACCATGGAAAACATTGCAGGATCAATGTTGTATTAGAAATACTCAACTTTTGATGGAAGGAGAAGGAAAGAAAAGAATGGACTCAGTAGAATTTCTGGTGTATTTTTGTTGAATGACAACATTATCTGACTGGTTTAATGTAACCTAGATTGTATACCTAAAATGGATGGGGGGGGGGTGGGGGGGTGGCTTGGGAGGAGGGAGGGGGGGGGAGAAAAAGTCACTGTATATGAGCGAAAAAGAAAAAGTGTGTAGCATGGCTAATGTGATTTATGGTGTGAAAAATAAAAAAATAAAAAAATAAAAAAAAAAGAAATACTCAACTTTGATTGAATACAGACAATGCATCACAATTTTATGGCACATTTTACTAGCAACTGCAATTCCAAACAGGAACTCTTCTTCAGTTCACTTATTCGATTGTTTGAGATTCATGTGCCTTCTGCACAGTTTTCCGGAAATAAGACCTAATTGCAGAGAGATGAATGGTAAAAGACTGTCAGAAGATCTTAAATTTGTATAAAATACTATACACATCTTATCTAAGTAGTCACTGGAGGTCCCTATGGTTAGATGGCTCAATATTTGGGAGTAATATAAAGAAGTGCATGTTCTCCCCTTTAGTATATGAAAATTATAATTGAGGGTTCACAAATATGGTATCTTCTATGTAATGTTTAAGCATACTACACTCTGTGTGGACATCAAATTAAATTCTTACTCACAAATGAAATCAAACACGAGAAGTGATATCCAAGGTTTGCTTGAGCTGATCAATTATTCATTACATCGAAATGAATGGCCAATGTTTGGAATTCCATCCATCACTCTCCTATCGTTCTGCCCTTACCTTCCAAGTAGGTTAATTGTCGATAATTGATTGTTCCAATTGTGGTTATGCAGTTTAAAACCAATATATTCAAGACAAGTTATTTTAATTTGGAATTGTAATAGTTCTGAAATGTTTAAGTCTTGGTTTTATTTCAGGTATATCCGTACAATGTACTTGGGTATCCAGAGTAGGAGAAAGAATGAACACCAGCGCCGATTTTACTGGGCCATGATGTATGAATATGCAGATGTGAACATGCTGCGCCTTCTCGAAACTTTCCTGGAGAGTGCGCCACAACTGGTGCTACAACTCTGCATAATGATTCAGAAAAACCGGGCAGAAACTTTACCATGTAAGTCTCAACGCTGCATGAATTTGCTTATTTTAATACATCTGAAAAGCTTGAACATTGTTGAGATTAAAAGCAATCTATATGTTAACATCACTTGGCAAGCGTTTTCTTATTTGTAGCAAAACATAACACAAAGACACATTGTGTTAAACTGTTTGTGTTTTGTGCAGTTATGAAATGTATTCCAGCCTGAACATGAATATATATTTGCCAGAATGTTTTTTCTGCAGATATTGCTGTTTAATTTGCAAGTTTATTGATTTTTAATAGTTTTTTTTCATTTAGTTAGAAAGCATTTGGCATAATGGTTCAAAATTAAGAATCATGGATGCTAACTGCAAAACAAATGTTACATAATTCATCTATTTGGAAGTATCCAACTTTCTTCTTTGCAAAGGTACTGACGAGAGCTCAAGGCAGTTGAAACCTCTTGTTAATTCTGAAAATGCTTTGGGATACTTCTTGGATTCTCTTTTGAAATGTGTATTCAGATCAATAAGTTGTGATTCTCACAGACGACTTTTCTTTAAATAATTTGTAATCTTATATCTGTTCTAGGAGTATAATTTCTTACTCAATGCTTCTGTATAAAATTTCCAACACCTAAATTGTGAATCAAACAGTTATGTTATTCACAATAAGATCATGATTAAAGCGTAGTGAATAGAGCTGGAAAGAATATTGTTACCCTTATGCTGAGAAATGAAGATAAACATTGAAAACATCATATTTGTAAGGTTCTCATTAGAAAAAGTGACAGAATTGTGCCGACCTATATAAACTTACTCACAATCTACCACTCTGTGTGTGTGTGTGTGTGTAAAAAAAAACAAAAAAAAAACAACTTACCCTGATGTCTCCCCTAATCTTTCCACTCCTCACCTTAAGCAGATGTCCTCTGGTATTGGTCCTGTTACCCCAGGACAAAGGTGCTGGCTGTTCACCATATCTATGCCTCTCGTGATCTTGAGGACCTCTATTCAGTCATCTCTCATCTTTCATTGCTCCAAAGAGAAAAGCCCTACCTCTGTTCACCCTGACTCATAAGACACATTCTATGCACTCTGTCTATTATCCTGCTGTAGCCTACAACAACAATATTGACAACATCCCCAATCTTCGTGTCATCTGAAAACTAAATGATCCTTCCTTCCATTTTTTTAAATCCAGATCATTTATAAAAGTTACTCAGAGCAGGGGTTCAGAACAGATCCATGCGGAACTCCAGTTGTCACTAACCTCCAGACAGAATAAGTCCATTTTCTACTAACCTCTGCTTTCTGCAGACAAGCTAAAACCAAGAGGGATTATGAAGGATCCCTAACAAATTTGTCTGTCTCAAAAATGTTTACATCCTCTCTCTACACAATGATTTTCGTGCAAGCCGTGATCCTCATTAAAGGACCCCTCAACAGAACCACTCCTAGTTCAGAAAGGGTCAAGCAAGGCACCAATATTTTTTTCTCTCTCTTTCTCATTGCAATAGATCATCTCACCTCCAGAAAGTCTCCTACTGGTCAGGGGCTAATCATAGGAAAAGCAGAAAACTGTTCAACCTTTGTCAGCCTCACCTCAGAAGAAGTTTAGACCTAAATATATTTGTGTATTTAATAAACCAGAGTGTAATCAACATGATTCTTTCTTCACTCTTGGATTTTCATATGTGCACAAACAGATTGTTTCAGTCAATAATATTGACTTAGAAGAGTAAACAGTGATACTGAACCCAGGGATATTTAAAAGACTAAAAAACAGTACCAGTCGAACCTGTAGCTTTTTATAATCTTACTTATAAAATGATCATTTTTTTTCTTGCTATATGCTCTTATCATAATGGAAGTGAAGTCCATCATACTTCCCTTGAATTTGCTGCAAGTTCTATTGGTCTCAAGAGATTATGGTGCTGGAACGGCATCTGATATTGCATGCTTCATTGCATTTTTGTATGATAGGTACAGTCAATGAGCTCCTTGTCTCATTTATTGGTCAACTATTAAGAAATATAAATGCTGTCCTGTCATTTTGTTGATTTGAATAGATCATTTGTAGATCGGTGTTCAGCTATGGGGGAAGAGCATTTATTTCTCAACATTCAAAATTACTTTCCTCATTTTTTTTTAAAAGCTTTTCAACATCCAAGTGCAAAAATTTGGTCTGCTTACATCATGATGGCTCTCTTTCTAAGCTGTAATATTTGGAGTTCTTTAGTTGTTGTTCTATGTTTGTTTCAGTATGCTATTGGTGTGTCAACGATATGTCTTTATGGCTGCCTTAAAAATGTTCAGGCTTAAATTCAAGTTTATTATCACATGCACCAAGATCTAGTGATAGAATTTGTTTGCGAGCAGATCAATTACTGGTACACATCTCATTCATAGTACAAAAATGTAGAGTGATAGGAGAGATCAGATGGTGCAGAGCAAATGCTGCAGAATTTTGAGATTCATGCAAGGGTTTGATAACAGTGAGAAATAAACTGTCCTTGAATCAGGTGGGGTGTGATCTCATACTCATGAACCTTCTTCCTGATGGGAGGGGTGTGAAGAGTGTTAGCAGAATGGGATGAGTCTTTTAATAGATTGACAACTTTTCCATGCTGAGGAAGTTAAAGCTTCATGTTTCGCAATATGTATTGAAGAGGCCTGGGGAATCTTAAATTGGAATTCAGAAAGGAGCTGTTTTTGTTGTTCATATTTTTGGTCGGTGGTCTATACATGGTAGCTTAATTGTATTGAAATAATTAGGAAGTTCATATTTAAGGTATTTAAATGAATGATTAAGTGAAGAAATCAAACGCAGTAAATTAAATGAATGCCTTTCTTTATAAGAAGTTTATATATTATGACTTTCTTTTCTAAAATAATTTGTCTTGAAAATCTCCAGATAGTTGTAATTATTTTTAACTGAAGTAATTTATTAACTTTTAAATAAATCATATGTACTATTTATATTTAATCTGTTCAAAAGAAATAATAATTATATTTCCATCAGTATTAAAATAGTTGTGGATAAGAATAAGACAGTCCATTGGAGGAAGGCTAATTGCAAGTATTAGGCAGGATCTGGGAGAAATAGACTAGGAGTTTGAGGGTAAATCTACATCTGGAGTCTTGTAAAGGCCAGCTGGTTAGAGTACATGACCAACATATTCCTGTGAGGATAAATTATAAGGATGGCATGGTTGGATGAAAAATGGTATTGTAAGTTTAGTCAAAAAGGGAAGCAATGTAATGTTTAGGAAACATAAATCAGGGGAAGCCATTGGGGGAATACAAAATAAACAGAAAGAACTTAAATAAAGAAAAATGGACCATGAAATATTCTTGACAAGTTGGATTAATAAGATTCCCAAAGCATTTCGTATACATGTTTGGAGCAAGAGGTAAGCTAGGGAAAGAATATATCCACTCAAGGACCATGAAGGGTATTTATGTGTGGAGCCACAGGAAGTAGGCAAGATCCTTAATGAGTAAAAACACACAGAAACTTGGAGGTAAAGATATATTACTGACTTTTTGGGCCTGAGCCCTTCTTCAAGGTATAAGCAAAAAACAGGAAAGCATCTGAATAAAAAATGGAGACTAGATAGAGCAAAAGGAAGAATGGGAGTGGGATGAAAGCAAACCAAAAACAATAAGTTGTTAATTGGATATAAACAAGAGGAAAGGTGAGAAGTGATTTTAGCTCTGTGAAAGGAGACAAAGGGGAGACACAAAGCTTGTGGAAAGGCAACTGGGAGAAGATGGTGGGGTGGGGGGTTTAATGGAAACTGGAGAAATCAATGAACTTTTCCATATCAGTTGATTTCTGTGCATATCTACTATATGGTGAGATTAATGAGGGATTGTGTTGATATTCTAGGATATGTCGATATTAAGAAAGAGAAAATGAGTTTATTGAGAAACATTAATGTAGATAAGTCCCCAGGGAAAGATTGAATTTATCCCATGATACTGAAGGAGGCAAGGAAGGAGATTGCGAGAACCACAGGAAAGCTTGCAGAAGATTGGAGAATACTCAGTGTTATTCCTTTGAATAAGAGGGCAACAGGGATGAACTAAGAAATTACTAGTCACTGGGCCTTGAATCAGTGGTAGGGTAATTTATTTGGGAAGATCCTTAGAGTCCAGATTTACTCATTTTTGGAAAAGCATACAGGAAAGTTGTCATGACTTTCTGTAAGGGAGGTTCTGATGCACAAATTCCATGGAGTAAAACATTTGACAAGGTCCCTCAAAATAAGATGGCCTAGAAGATAAGGATCATGGGATTCACAGTGAGTTGGTCAAATGGATTTAAAATTGGCTTGGTCATGGAAGACCGGGTAATTTTGGAAGAGAATTTCTCTAACTGAAGATCTATAACCAGTGGTGCTCTGCAATGATCAGTGTTGGGACATCTGTTTGTCATATCATGAATGATCTAGGTGAAAGCATAGGTGGTATGATTGGCAAATTTGTAGATAGTATGAAAATTGGTGGAAATGTGGATAGTGATGCTTTCATATGATACAGCAGAATATAGATTAGTTGAGAAATGGCAGATAGAGATTAATCTAGAAAGGTGTGAGGTGATGCACTTTAGGAGCCTAAATGCAAGAAGAAAGAATCCAGTAAGCAGCAGGGTCTTTGGAGCATAGAGGGAGAGAGGGATCTTGTGGTGCGTCTGTAGCTCTATGATAGCAACAACACCCAATGCTCTACTCTCGTAAAGAAGACATGATTGCCTTCATTGGTCAGGGCTTTGAGCAGAAAAATCAGGTAATCATGTTGTAGCCATATAAAACTTAAATTAGGCCACATCTGGAATATTGTACGCAGTTCTGGTCACCACACTTTGAAGAGAATGCTGAAGAGGTTCATAATGATGTTGCCTGGAAGGAAAGGTTGGACAAACTTGGATTCTTTTACAGTGTCAGAGGCTGAGGAGTAACTTGATAGAAGCATATAATCTAATTATAAGAGGCACAAAGAGAGTAGATAAGAGTGGGAAAAGAGTATTCTTCCCAGAGCATAGGTTTAAAGTGAGAGGGAAAAATTTAAAAGAGAGTAGTTGGTGTCTGGAATACCTGCTAGGAGAGGCGGTGGAGGCAGGAGTGCTAGCAACATTCTAGACCTGACACCTGAACAGGCATGTGGAAATAGTTTAGATTATCACCACGGTCCATGCATATTTAGTGGACCAAAAGTCCTAAACTGTCTTTGTTTAATGTTTTATCTTCTACTACTTGATTACTTATTTTATTTAAATTTAGTTAAACAGGCAGAAGTCAAATCATTTTTATAGAAATATATAATTGCTTTTCTAAGTAAATTACCTTAAACATAACAACATGCCAGGCAAATCAAGAAATTAATTGTTAATATAGTTAATTCCTAATTAAACATTGACTCTAATAATATTTTGACAAAAATGAGAAATTGCATAAATTTGTGCAGTTACTGATTATGATTCTCGGGTTTCACTGTAGCAAAAATATAAGATGCACAATGATTGTGTTTTTTATGGAACATTTTCTTTCCAGGTCCATTAGCTGCCTTGTGACCATCCCTACAAACCTAGGACATTGCAGAAGGGATAGCATTACAAGCAAAGTATGACTATTTAATGATGGTGTTATTGCTGCCTTTAAGTTGTACTAAAAGCCTCCACTCTTTCCATGTGGCTATTTGGTAAAATATTTTTTTCTTTTCAGATTCATGTCCGGGTAATAATATAGTCCATGCAATATAGTTGCTTGATCAATATTCTCCATGAAGACAGGTTGACAAATTTTATGCTATGAATTTTCATCAGGGAAATCCTGGCATTTTATTGTGGCTTTTCAAATATGTGGAATACCATTTTGTTAACATATGGTGCCACTGCAAAGTACTTCAGGTACCTGGGGTAATTGTGTCTTAGGAAGATCCACAAAATAAATTGGAAGTTTAAGGGATTTTCAAAAGTTTAAACATCCAAAGGTAAAACAAAATTTGACTGTAAATCTGTGAAGAACACTTCAATGCAACACAGTAAGTATGATGGTGTGTAACTTCCATGTGTATACTTTAAAGAAACACACACTAGGCTATTGGATTGAAGACAATAACTTCATGCTGACACTTTATCCTTTACATGCCTGCAGTTTTATGACAGTTTTAGGGAGCTCAAAACATCAAATTAAATCTCTGAACACTAGAATTCTCAAATGTTTATTCTGTGACATGAGCAATTAAGCACAATGTAAAACTCAAAACCAGAAACAAATGTGCATTTTGACATCATTTAAATGGATTAAAGCCATTAAAATTGTTTAATGGAGGATAATCATTGGAAGAAAGAAGAATAAAGAAGAGTTTGTCTCTATTGCAGTTTTCAATAACATGGACAATTTTCCTCCACCAATATCTTTTCAGCAGGTTTGTTATTTGAGGATCCAAAGTAGAAAGAATTCAGCTCTGACAAATTGCGTGTCTATTTTGCATAGCCAAAAACAATTCTCAAGAAACATACTTAAAACCAACCATAAAGTGATCTAATCTGAGGAATTATTTTGTTCAGACTGAAGAAGTTCTCTGGTTTGTAGATTCAATGTTAATGCATTCTACAAGTAAACTTCCTTTGTTTAATGACAGGGTTGCAGAGCTGAGTGGAGTCAGGGTGACATTTTATATTTTGTCTGCAGAGCAGCAGAGAGCTGTCCATGAATTCATGTGATTTCAAACTGTTCCATTTCAGATGAAAGTGAAAAAGGGAAGATGAAGTGACAATGTCATGCCACTTGACGTTCAAATAGGACTTTGAGGATGAAGTTTTGGCTGTAATCTGGGGAGTGCTTTGCCCTCCTGCCAATATGGGGTAGAGATCCAAGGATTAAGCAAGAGGCTACATTTTCTTGTAAATAAAGCAAGTAAAGAACTTCAGACCACATGAAACTGTTCGAGTTCTGGAGCTTTTCTTCCCATTTCTCAACAGTGGTTCCTTAGGGAGGATCTTTGTCTTCTATTAACTAGAGTTATGAGCATCTGGAAGCTTTGTCCTGATAGAAAAGCAAACTAGAGCTAACAAACACTTTGCTTTCTTGGCTCCACCTGCTGGAGTCCTCTCTTTTTCCCAAATGTTGGCAGTTGTGCTGAATCAGAAATACACTCTTGACAACTTTATTTATTTCCATTCACTAATAGAATTATTCCAAAAAGATAAGTTATGCAGCAAAACATAGGTAAGAAATAAATGTTCAGATTGGTGCTTGAAAAATCATTTTTCAGATGAGGCTTGAGGTACTTTCTCAGGAGGATGTAGAAGCTCCCATGTACTATACGAAGAGAGGGAGTTACATTTCAACCTTAATCGCTTAAAGCAAAACTCCACCTATCTTTGATGTTGTAATCTCTTTCACATATTAAGTTCATGTAAATGGGTCCATAATTTTTTATACACAGGTTATTTTTATCCTATTGATTCTATTTCGTGGCAATAGTACTGTAGTTCAGCTCAGTCAAAAAGAATATTTTTGATGAATGTGTGAGACACTCAGCATCTTCATGTTATTTAATGCTGATTTTTAAAGGCATCAGATGCCATTATAATAAATATAATTGGAACATATCACAGGAAATCTGTAGGAGAAACAGTGAGGTGGAAGATACAGAGATTAGTGGATGAGGAATTTGGAATTTGAAATTGGCAGGAAGGATTAAGGTGGAAAATCAGTAATGATCCATGATCATCAGGGGGAATTTTCGACTCCCAGTAGGTTCATTAGGGAGCAGGCAGAGTTGGATATCACAACATACCATGGTCAGGCCTGGAGATTAGTATATATTTGAGGTGATTTGGCAGGGGTTGGGTGAAATGCTGAGAATGAAATTGTTAAGATTATTAGGGCCACAAAAATAGCTGGGTATCAGAGTTAAATCTTGATTGCCCTTGTCGTAGATTGATCGAGGGTCAGGTAAGCATGTGAGCTTGGCAGAGAAGACACAAGAATCTACAGATGCTGGAGTCTGGAGCAAAAGCACTGGATGAACTCACTAGATGAGGCACATCTTTGGAGACAAAAAGATGGACAATATTCTGCATCAGGACATAAAAACTGAGATTGATAGAGGGTTGGGTAGGAAGGGGGGGCATGTTGGGAGATAAACAGAAGAGTTTGAATATAGAGACCTGAACGCTGGTGGCTCCTAAAGCAGGTAAGTCACATAAGACCTAGCTAGCACTTGTTCAAGCTGATCCACTTTAAGTTAGGATGTAGTAGAGCTCACAATCACTCCTGGGCCTCAAAAGAAAAAAAACATTCCAACGTCCTTGGGGTACGCACAGGCCTCACAGTACAAGCAACACAGTACAGCAGTTTTTCAAGTTCATATGAGTCTGTTGGAAGGCAATCCAGAAAGTCCTTTTCTCCAAGGAATTGCAAATCTTCAAATCTTTATCTATTTCCTTTTCAAAAGCCACAATTGAATTTATTTGGCATCTGATGATTCATTCTAGATCATAACTCCTCGTGGCACAAAAAGGATTTTCCTCACATCACTCTGGATTAGTTGCCGATGTATTTCAATGTCTTCCCCCAGCTCTTTGACCCTTTCACCAATGCAAACAGTTCTCTCTCAACCATGATTAAATCCCCTCTCAATCATCCTGGCTGAAAGGAAAGCAAGTCTTTCAGAGAAGGTTGAAGGGAGATTTTTCTTGTCTATCCTCAGATCTAATCTTTCATTCCAGAAATCATCACAGTAAATTTTTATTGGATTAAGTTACAAAGCATGGCAGATAGTGCAAATCTGAAATAATGCTGGAAATGCACAAAAAGCCGAGCAATGTTGTGGAAAGAGACAAAGACAAAGTTAAGCCTCAGGTCTCAAGTGAAAACTGAAAATGGCAAAACACTCAGCAGGGCAGACAGCACCCACCATAATAGATGCAATGACATTTGAGACCTGTTGGCCTTCATCAGAAATTAGTCTTTTCAGCATTTTTCTGTTTTTATTACAGATTTTCAGCCCCTGCAATTTTCTCAATTTCATTCATGTTCGGTGTCCCTTTATCAGTTCTAGGAAAAGTTCGTTATCAAAGATGTTTTACATTGCAGGGAAGGTGGGGGGGGGGGGGGGTTGGGTTGGGAGAACAGAGGTCAGTGGAGGCCAAAAGACACTGAATTATTCAAATGTTGGTGGTGCTGGATGGTTAATCACAACTAATCTGTCTGGAAGAGATGTAAAAAGGTGATGAATGAGAACAGAAGAGAGTGGAGAAAAAAATTCAAAATATAGTTTGGTGCATATCCCCTGCTCAGCTGCCAAGTAACTTTTTCTGTTTTGTCATCTACTGTACTCGCTCTGAGTTGCATCCTATAAATAAATGTTACACAATGCAATCCCATTTTTAAACTACTGTATGCCTTGTAGAAAATTGGCGAATAAACATATGCCAGTACAAAGAGCCAGTCATTTCTGGCAGTGTGGATATTCTAGCAGTTAGTAAGTTATTACACAGCACCAGAAATCGAGGTTCGAATCTGCCACTGTCTATAAGGTTTGTACATGTTCATGTGAGTTTCCTCTAGGTGCTCTGGTTTCCTCCCATGTTCCAAAGATGTTAGGGGTTAGTGGGTTAATTGGTCAATTGGATATAATTGGACAGGGCGGGGTCATGACCACAAGGACCTGTTACTGTGCAGTATCTCCATCAAAAGACAATTAGATTTTTTAAAAATTCTTCTTTGCTAGTAAGTTACAAGGATAGCTAATCACTTGAAGGAGATTAGAGGATAAAACCTTTTATAGTCAAGAATATAATAATTTTTTACTATTCCAACTTAATTGAATAATTTTACAAAAATAATCAGGATATCTGAAGAGAGCATATTTGGAGCTGTGGAAGAGAGAGAGAGTGAGGGACAACAGTTTCTTCTGCTAGAATGTATTAGCACAAAAATGACAAAGCTTAGTTCACATCTGCTGAGGAATGAAAATGATTTAAAATATAGAGCAAAGTTTCATTCAAAAATACAATGAAACCCCTGGTATCCGGCACTTATGGGGATCGGTAGATGCTGGATAAGTGAATTTTCAATTTGCTTGAGATTGCATTTTGTGTGATTGGTGAACTAATGGCAATGCATGCCAATTTTAAGCCCATATTTTTTTAATACCTATTTATTTTCCGCAATTTTTTTTCCTGGTTGCCACTTGCTTGAATTATGGATAACAGGGGTTTTACTGTAGATCCTCCTGAAAATTGTGGCTGTTGGATTTATTCAATTGGTGAATGAATGGTGCTTTCCTCCTTGGTGTTGGTACTGAAGCACATGGCCTGGGGATCTCTTTGTGTTTGTATGTGTGTCTGTGCTAATAGGTCATGCACAGTGTAGCAAGGTTCATTTTGACCGTGGGCTTGCCACACAAAACTCAACTACACTTCTTAGAGTACAAAGTATCATGATAGAGTAATTGAAGGAAATTATAAGTTCAGTTCAGTGGGCTGCATTGGGAATTGGAGCAGCACTGGGGTCTGATTGTACAGTCATAGGGAGAATTGGAGAGTCAAGGATGAGTGCATAGGTGATCAGATTTCAGATTTATTGTCAGAATACATATATGACATACAACCCTGAGATTAATTTTCCTGAGGGTGAGGCAGAACTACCACTTATTAGTATTCCAAAAAACTGTACACAATGTACACATATAAACAAATAAATAAATGTAAACAAACTGACTGTGCCATACAGAGAGAAAAGAAATGTAAATCATTAAAATGCAAAAGTAAGAGTCCTTAAACAAGTCCCTGATTTGAGTTTTTTGTTGAGGATTCAGATAGTGGAGGGGTAGCAGCTGTTCCTGAACCTCATGGTGCAAGTCTTGTAGCACCTACAACTCTTTCCTGATGGTAGCAGCAAGAACAGAATATCTTCTGTGTGCTGTAGATTTTGAAGATTGTGCTGCTCTCCAACAGCAGTGTTCCCTGTAATGTTCTCAATCGTGGGGAAGGGTTTTGCCTGTGATGTCCTGGGAAATGTCCACTACTTTTTGGAGGGCTTTACGCTCAGGGGTATTGTTGTCCCCATAGCAGACTGTGATGCAGCCGGTCAGCACACTTTCCACCACACATTAATAGAAATTTGCTGGGGTTTCTGGTGTCATACTAAACCTCCACAAACTCCTGAGGAAGTAGAGGTGCTGACGTGCTTTCTTCATGATCCCATTAGTGTGTTGGGTCCAGGAAAGATGCTCTGAGATAGTGACTCCCAAGAACTTAAATTTGCTCACGCTCTCCACTTCTGATCCCCCAATGATCCCTTTGGGTTTCCTTTCCTGAAGTAAACAATTCACTTCTTGGTTTTGATGGCATTGTGTGTGAAGTTTTTGTTGATGCACCATTCGGCCAAGTTTTCATTCAAAAGTTGTTGGATGGGTGTGTGATAAGAGAAGGTGTAAATTCCTACAGTGGAAAATCCAGAGGAAAAGAGGTAAATAAAGTACTTTACCCGACATTAAAACAACAGGTGCATCGCAAAACAACACAATTGTTTTTTGTGAAATGATGTGAAGGATTTTTTTCTTTGAAGAATGTTGTCATTCCATGTGTATCTGATACAGAAATCATTTTTGCAAGTACAATTAAAGACAAAAATGCCATGTCAAATTTCTAAATACTTTCAAAATGCTAGAAACAGCTGAATTCTTCTGGACTTGGTTCATCTTTTACCCAAAGACTGTTATAAAAATAATCAAAAGGATCAATGTAAATTTAGAATACAAAATTTAGAAGCCAGGAAGTCAGGTTGGAGTCGTGCCAATCGAGTTAAAATAAAAAAAAAGGTTGCATATTTGTAATCTATATATTAAGATGACCTTGAGCATCCAGAGTTGGGCACTGGCAAGATCCAGAGCTTTCTTTGTGCAATATTGTGTTTCAGCAACACCTTTCATGATCGCAGGACACCAAGAAATTTTTGCAGCCATTTACAGTAAACATAGAAGTGAAATCATTGTTTGTAGGAATTGTAATGGAAAATATGGACACAACAGGATCCTATGGACAGCAAATGTTCAGATAACTATTTTTAGAGATTATGGATGCTGCCTGGGATTCCAGTGGTAACCCCCTTGCTCTTGTTTGAAGTAGTGCTATTAAGCACTTTACATACCTCTGAGATTAAAGGCAAACAATTAGCATCTGATTCAAAATACAGGACTTCTGGGAATGCATCAGTTCCTCAAAATTGCACTTGTGTTACAGCAGTACAACAAATTTTCAGACTCAGAGGGAATGGTGTTAACCACAGAGGTATAGCTGACCACAGCTGAAATTTGTTGTTCAGTTCTCAGCACATTACTTTATGAAGGGTATACTGATATTGAAGGAAGATTGTAGGCTTCTCAATAGCCACTGGGAGATGGAGGAACAGATAATGGCAATGAGCGGATTGTCATATACAATGTACATGTGCACCAAAATTCTTATAAGCTGCAGCTTGTAAAAAAAAACTATAAGAGCAAACTTAATTGAATTTAAAAAGCCAATAACTACATAAGACAGATAATAATTATTCACGGTAATTCTAGTCCCAAAAAAAGGGTCTTGCAATAGTGCAGACAGTCCTTTTGTATTGTTGGAGCAATCCATGATTAGTGTAACAAGGAACATTTAAGACTTTGATAGTTGTTGGAAAGAAACTGTTCTTGAACATAGAGAGGTTTTTCTTCAGACTTCTATGCGAAGGTATCAGTGAGGAGATGTAACCAGAGTGAGGGGTATCCTTTATGATGCTTGCTTCTTGAGACAGGGCCCCACATAGATGCATTCAGTAGATGGGAGGACAGAGGCTGTGATGGATTTTTTTTTACTACTTCTGAAGCTTTCTGTTCACTTGAATTACCAAACCAGGCTGTGATGCAACTAGTCAGTATATTTTCCACAATGCACCTGTAGAAGTTTAATAGAGTATCCGATGACATGCCAAATTACTCAGGCTCTTTTGAAACCAGAGATGTTGGCATGCCTCCTTCACAGTTGCCTCGATATACTGGCTCAATGTAAGCTCTTCTGAAATATGAACTCCAGGAACTTGAAGGTTCTGACCCTCTCCACCTCCATCCCATCAATGCAGACATGTGTATGGCCCCTTTCCTTTCCTTCCCAAAATCAACAAGGATGTAAAAGCAACAAGGTTGTCATACAGGAGATATTGGCTGGAACTTCCTTAATGCTTGAACTTTGATGGGATAGAATTTGCTACGTGGATCCAGGTATTGCATGGTAAGAGAACCTCGTATGTCATGAATTTAGTCAAAAAGGAAAAGGAAGCATATGTATTCCTTACAAAATCAAACAGGGGCCTTGAGGAATATAAAATGGCAGGAAAGAGCTGAAGCAGTGTTGGAGGAAAGCCTAAAGGGGCCATGAAATGTTAATAATGGGTAGGATTAAAGTCGATCCCAAGGCATTTTACACACAAGAGGATGATTAAGGAGAGGGTGAGACCGCTCAAGGAAAAGGAGGGAATTTGTGCTTGAAATGGTTGAGGTCCTAAATAAATAATTGGCTTCAGTATTCACCAAGGAAAAGGATATGGAGAATATTGAGAGCAGACTAGAGAAGGTTAATGCTTTGGGGATATTTTGAGATCAAGAAACAGATGATGTTGGATGTTTTGAGTAATATTAAGGTGGAGAAGTCCTCTGGGCCTGATAAGCTATATCCTTCTTTGGCTTGGCTTCGCGGACGAAGATTTATGGAGGGGGTAAAAAGTCCACGTCAGCTGCAGGCTCGTTTGTGGCTGACCAGTCCGATGCGGGACAGGCAGACACGATTGCAGCGGTTGCAAGGGAAAATTGGTTGGTTGGGGTTGGGTGTTGGGTTTTTCCTCCTTTGCCTTTTGTCAGTGAGGTGGGCTCTGCGGTCTTCTTCAAAGGAGGCTGCTGCCCGCCAAACTGTGAGGCGCCAAGATGCACGGTTTGAGGCGTTATCAGCCCACTGGCGGTGGCCATAGTTATTAAAAAAGGCAAATAAGGGAATTGCTCAGGCCTTGACAAAGATATTTGTGTCCACCAGTAATTGGCAAGGTCTAAAAGTACTGGGGCGTTGCCTGCATTGTTCTTTTGTTCAAATATGTAAAGATAATCCAGGAAATTAAATTTAAATTTTAAATTTAGACATACAGACATTCAGCACGGTAACAGGCCATTTCAGCCCACGAGTCCATGCCGCCCAAATTTACACCCCATTAACCTACACCCCCTGTATGTTTTGAATGGTGGGAGGAAACTGGAGCCCCCAAAGAAAGCCCACGCAGTCACAGGGAGAATGCACAAACTCCTTACAGACAGTGCAGGATTCAAACCGTGATTCGGTTCCGATCACTGGTGCTGTAAAGGTATTGCACTAGCCACTATGCCAAATGTGCTTTAAATCTGTGGTATGGAAACTCTATTGGGAAGGATACTTAGGGATTGGATTTGCATGCATTTAGAAAGGCATGGTCAGATTAGGGATGGTCATTTTGATTTCATGTAGGGCAGATATTGTCTTACAAATTTGACTGAGTTTTTTGAGCAAGTGACAAAGGTACGGCAGTGTTGATGAGAACTTTAGTAATGCATTTGATAAGGTCCCTCATAATAGGTTGATCCAGAAGGTAAAAATGCATGGAATTTATGGTGAATTGATAGGTTAAATTTAGAATTGACTGGCCAATAGAAGATAAAGGGCGTTTGGAAGGGCATTATTGCAGCTGGATGTCCATGATCAGTGGTATATTCCATAGGGATTGGTTTTGGGACCCCTATCATTCGTGACATATACAAATGACTTGGACAAAAAAAGTAGGTGGGTGGATTAGTAATTTTGCAGATAACACATAAGATTATTTGAGCTGTTGAGAGTTGTGGCTGTATCAATTAATACAGCAGGAAATAGATAAGTTACAGATATGGAGTTTAATGTAAAGGGAAAGTATGCAGTTAGTTAATGGCAGGATGCTTAACGGCACTAATGTGAAGAAGTATCTAGTGCTTCACACTTATTGCTCCCTGAAACTGGCCATACAAGTTGATAGGGTGGTAAAGAAGGTGTATGGTATGCTTGCCTTCATTGGTCAGGCCATTAAGTATAAAAGTAATGAAGTCATATTGCAACCAGATAAAACTTTGGCCAGGCCAGACTTGAAATACTGTGTACATTTCTGGTTACCCCATTTCACTAAGGGAGTGGAGGCTATGAAAAGAGCATCGAAAAGGTTTACCCGGATGGTACCTATATTAGAAGGTACATGTTAAGGGAAAGACTGGACAAACTTGTATCGTTTTTCGGGAGTATCAAAGACCAAGTATAGACATGATAGAAGTTTATAAAATTAGGGGAGGCATAGAATCTTTTTCCAATTTTAAAGAATGCCAAACACTAGAGAAATGCATTCAAGATGGGGGGTGGGGGTAGGATGGTGATGGGATGTCCACAGGAGAAGTGTGAATAGAGTTTTTTTTTACACAGAGTGTGAAAGATGTCCGGAATGGGCTGCCAGAGGTAATGATGGAAGCAGATACAATAATAGTATTTCATTTTTTTTAAATTTTTTTTTAAATGTAGACAGACAGCATGGTTACAGGCCATTTTGGCCCACAAGCCAGTGCTGCTCAATAACACCCAATTAACCTACAGCCACCAGTACATTTTGAATATATGACCATATATCAATTACAGCACAGAAGCAGGTCAGTTTGGTCCTTCTAGTCGATGCCGAACACCTCCTCCCATCTAGTCCCATTGATCCGCACCTCTTCAAGAAATTCAACAAGATTGGTCAAACACGACCTTCCATGCACAAATCCATGTTGAGTGCCCCTGATCAGACCCTGTCCCTCCATATACTTATATATACTATCTCCTAAAAGTGGAGCTCTGAGTCTCTGCCTGAGTAAAAGAGACACACAAACTTATAATCAGAAAACAAAAGAGAAAACAACTGAAGGCAAAGGTCAAAGGGTGCATTACATGGTGCTCCAAGCAGTAAGCATTTAGCACTCTAACAAGGTGACAATGGTCCCATCTTCCAACTAGTTGGCCAATAGCCTCACTTTATCCCAGTCAGCCTGAGGCTACAGCTACCTGAGCTTACATATCCTTCAGCTATTTGTTAAGAAAAGACTGTGAACTCATCATTTAACCATCCTGCCAGGAAAAATGTTTTAAATGTCAGCAATCTATGCTGGAAGATATGGAAGGCATGATTTTTCCTCCACACAGGGTCTTAGGGAATATCTTGTCAGGACCCAGAGATTTATCCACCTTGATTCTCTTTAAAATAGACAATGCTACTTCCTCATTAATCTATATTATCCCATGACCTCACTACCAGATTTCCTTTGTTCACCTGGCTTAATATTCCTTTCCTTAGTGAATACTGAAGAAAAAAATCATTTAAAATTTCCCCCATCTCTTCTGACTCCACACAGCCTCTGATCCTCAAGGAACCCAATTTTATCCCTCACTATTCTTTTATTTTTAATGTACCTGTAGAAACCCTTTGGATTTATTTTTACCTTGCCTGCCTAAGCAGCCTCATATCTCCTTTTAACTTTTCTAATTTCTTTCTTAAGATTTTTTTTTACACTCCTTATATTCCTCAAGCACTTCATCTATTCCCTGATGTCTATACCTGTTGTATACATCCCTCTTCTTCCAAACCAAATTCCCAATATCCTTTAAAACCAAGGCTCCCTATATTTTATAACCTTTCCTTTAATCCTCACAGGGACATACTAACTCTGTACCCTCAAAATTTCTCCATTTATCTGTTGCATCCTCCCTGAAAATAAATGATCCAAATCCACTCCCTCTAAATCCTTTCACATTTCCTCGAAATTTGGCTTATTCCAATGAAGAATCACAACCTTAGGCCCATCCTTATTCTTCATTATTAACCTAAAACTAATAGTATTATGATCACTAAACCCAAAGTGTTCCCCAACACAAACCTCTGTCATCTGACCTATCTCATTTCCTAATAGGAGATCCAATACTGCCCCCTTTCTATCCAATTCTTCTATGTATTGATTTAGAGAACTTTCCTGAACACATTTGACAAACTCCAACTCATCCAGCCCTTTTACAGTATGGGCATTCCAGTCAATGTGTGGAAAGTTAAAATCTCCTATAATCACCACCTTATGTTTATTACACATATATGCTATCTCCTTACAAATTTTCTCCTTTAATTCCCTCAGCCCATTATGGGGTCTATAATACACTCCTATTAGTGTTTTCATGCCTTTCCCATTCCTCAATTCCACCCAAATAGTCTCATTGGATGAGCCCTCCACTGTAATGTTTTCTCTAACAAGCAATACGACTCCTCCACCTTTTATCCCCCCTGTTCTATCACGTCTAAAACAACAGAATGATGGGAGGAAATCGGAACCCTCGTAGGAAAACCCACACAGCACGGGGAGAACGTACAAACTTCTTAGACGATGTGGGATTTGAACCTTGGTTTCACTAACCACTACACAAACCGTGTCGCCATGGTTTGAGGCTTTGCAATAGTCACATGATTATGCAAGGAAGGGAAGGAACTGTATCATGTGCAAGCAATGGATATCTAGTTTAATGTGGTATTATCTTCAGCACAAACATGGGCTGATGGACCTGCTCCTGTGCTTTTATATTCTATCAGAAGAACTTGTCTGAATATAACGGAGCACATTGAATAATTAAAAGGATAAGTTGCTCCAGCTGGTGTTTGTTCACTAAAACATAGAAGATCAAGGGGTGATTAATTTGTTTTCAAAGAATTAAGGGGAATTGACAACGTATTTAGAGAAAAACTATTTCTGTTGCTTGGCTTACTTCAGAAAAAAGTGTCACTCTCAAACCTAGCACCAGATCTCTAGGAATTAAATTAGGGCACTTTTCTACATGCAAAAGGAGTAGAGATTAAGTCAGCAAAAGATTTCCATTAACCAATAGTAGATAAGCAAAATAGAGCAAAGATGGGTGCGTAGCATTGCATCTGTGATCCACCCATCTGATCTTATTGAATAGTGGAATGGTCTGAGGGAACAAAATTATCTTTGTTCTACAGGTTTAATTTATTTGCTAATTGAAACATATGAATATTGAAAGAGCTGGGTAGATATTTCCATTATTGGAAGAGTCTAGGATGAGAGGGAACAGCCTCAAAATAAAAGGATACTCATTCAGAACCGAGGAGTTTGAGTCACTGTGGGAGCTCTGGAGGCAAATCCACTGACATACTAATGTCTCGGAAGGGACTCGCTTTTGCTTCTCTTTCTCTTACTGTTGGGGACACTGGGAAATGCTCATGGAGACTCTTTGTTTGCCTTTCGGCAGACAAAAGTTGAAGTATATCATGTATATTACATTTTTACATGACAATAAAAAGAACCTTAGAACAGAGATGAGGAGAAATTTCTTCAGCCAGAGTAGGGTGAATTGGTGGAATTCATTCCCAAAGAGAAGCTGTGGAGGCCAAATCATTGGGTAAATTTAAAGTAGAGGTTGGTATTAGCCAGGGTGTCAAAGGTTGTGGGGAGAAAGGGGGAAACTGTAGTTGAGATGAAAAGTACATCAGCCAAGATTTGAATGGCAGAGCAGACCCGAAGGACAAAATGGCTTAAATCTGATCTTAAGCATTATGGGCTAAATCACTTCAAATCTGACCTCTGTTTTTAGCCTCCTACGCTGCTCCACTGAAACCTAATGGAAACTTAAAACAGAATCTCACCTTCCTACTTGGCACATTTCACCCCCTTTTGATTTGGCATTGAAATTAACAATGTCAGAAAATCAGGTTATCTGGATTGATTGGAAAAGTGTATTCATGGGTTGCACACTTAATTGATGAATTGTTACCTGTTATGTTTATGTCTGTCATTAACTCAAATAATTTTCTGAAGTTAATTTCAGGATCTCTCTTATTGGAATAACTTGTTGTAATGGTTATTTGTAACATGTTAGACATACACCAATTGAGTTGCCTCCAGAGCTAATTAATGAAAATTGATTGATTTGAAAAGTTTTTAAAAATCTTCAGAGACAATATCCTATACTTATGAAGCAAAATATCTTCCAGGCAGTTTTTGTTCTTCATGTATAGAGCATCAATGATCTCTCTAAAGTTGTAATGAGCGGTAAACTAACTGATTTGGCATAGATACTCCACAGACACCTGGAATCGATAGGAGGAGGAATGTGATGATGACTTTGACCTCTAAGGGTATAGGTTCATGGTTTGAGAATTGCCTGTAGAATGTCAAGAGATGCCAGGGGAGACCCAAACTAATTCCAGAGTAATTGCTCATTAATGAGCTGGGATAGGAATGTGTGTCCTTGTGGAAATGGTGGTTTTGCATTTGAGCATTTCTAAGCCTCCCCCGCCCCCCACCCCATTCCCCCCAGTCCGTACACTTGCCAGGGATGCAGTGTATTACTCGGCCAGAAACTTAATAAGCACAGCCAGTAGGACCACCCCCAGAAGCACCCATTGTAAATAGTTTCTGGATGTTAAAATGACTGTAAACTTCAGTAGACATTTTTGTGATCATTTAGAACAGTGGTTCTCAACCTTTTTCTTTCCACTCAAATACAACTTTAAGTAATCCCTATGCTATCAGTGCTCTGTGATTAGTAAGGGGTTGCTTAAGGTGGTACGTAGGTGGAAAGGGAAGTTGAGAATCACTGCTCTAGACCTAATTGCTACTGAAATATTTGGCTTGAGAAAAATTGTCATTGGCCCATTTCCTTTGGAGTTCTGAAACCATGCCCATAACAAGTCAATTAGGTATGATTAAAACAGTGGTTTTCAAACTTTTTCTTCCCATCCACTTACCACCTTAAGCAATCTCTTACTAATCACAGAGCACCTATGGCATAGGAAATACTTAAAGTGGTATGTGAGTGGAAAGAAAAAGGTTGATAACCACTGATTTAGAATTATCAATAAGCCTTCAGAGAACTCTGCATCAATCTGTGGTAGTTTGAACTTTCATTATGAGTGGCCACTGCTGTAGATCATGGAGTGCCTTGGAATTGTGGTTGGTTAACAACTACTCAGCACCAGACTCACATGGAATCAACATCTAACTTGTATAGGTATCAGTCCAAAATGGTTTTGTGCAAGGGTTAATATAGACACCCTTTTAATGTGGAAAACATCATCAGTGCAAGCACCTGTCACAAATGGAAGAATCCAGTTGAATTTCTAGAGTGAAATTGATAAAAATAACATTCATTTTCAGAGTCTGAAAGAAACAGCATTATGTGATCTAATTTCCAGACAAGTATCCCTTGTATGGCTACTCAATTAGCCACTAGTTTCAGTGTCAATTTCTAAATCCCTAGTTAAGGCCCCCACTTTTCATTTATTTTCATGGTAAGTATTTCTAAAATGATTGCCTTTCAACGTGTACAGAGCCATTGTTATACCCACGCTCCTGTTCAGCTCCGAATCATGGGTCCTCTACCGGCATCACCTACGGCTCCTAGAATGCTTCCATCAGCGCTGTCTCCTTTCCATCCTCAACATTCATTGGAATGACTTCATCACCAACATCGAAGTACTCGAGCTGGCAGAGTCCGCAAGCATCGAATCCATGCTGCTGAAGACCCAACTGCGCTGGGTGGGTCACGTCTCCAGAATGGAGGACCATTGCCTTCCCAAAATCGTGTTATATGGCGAGCTCTTCACTGGCCACCGAGACAGAGGTGCACCAAAGAAGAAGTACAAGGACTACTTAAAGAAATCTCTTGGTGCCTGCCACATTGACCACCGCCAGTGGGCTGATATCGCCTCCAACCGTGCATCTTGGCACCTCACAGTTCAGCGGGCAGCAACCTCCTTTGAAGAAGACCGCAGAGCCCACCTCACTGACAAAAGACAAAGGAGGAAAAACCCAACACCCAACCCCAACCAACCAATTTTCCCTTGCAACCGCTGCAACCGTGTCTGCCTGTCCCGCATCGGACTTGTCAGTCATCAACGAGCCTGCAGCAGACGTGGACGTACCCCTCTATAAATCTTCATCCGTGAAGCCAAGCCAAAGAAAGAAAGCCCTATCCCATGTCCTTTTCATTTTCTGTTTTTTACAGCATCTTCTTGTCCTGCGACCATAGGATATTGTAGAAATCCACACAATGAATACCTAATAAAGGTTTCCTGATGGTTGCAACAGATTTCTCTTTCTGCAGCTGGTGGATAGCAAATTATAAAATCCATTAATCCTGAAACTATAACTCTCTCTCTTAATCCACAGGCAGTTAGACTTTTAGAGGATTTGTTGCATATTTTTAGGGTCCCTACAATTTCTTCCCTGGTGCTTTGATACACTTGGTCAGGTCCCAGGGATTAATCCACCTTTATATGCTTTAAGATGGCTCGTGCCACTTGTTTTATAACGTGGATATGCTCTAAGACATCATTATTTATTGCCTTAATTCCTTAGCTTCCATGACCTTCTCCATAGGAAAAACAGATGAGCAACATTCATTTAAGACCTTGCCAATTACCTAAGCTCCACACATAGATGACCATATTAATCCTTAAAGGGATCTATTCTCACTCGAGGTAACCTTTTCCTTGTAATTCACATATAATCTCTTGGAATTCTTCTTCACCTTAACGCCAGAAGTATCTCATCCTCATTTTGCCATTCTGATTCTTGTTGTTGTGATTTTTGTATCCCTTAGAACCTTTAAAGAATTTGCTTGATTCCAGTTGCCTAAATCTGACATATGTTACTTTTTTTTCTGAACAGCATCTCAACATCCCTCATCAGCCAGGTTTCCCTTATCTTAGGCCATAAGACTTAGGAGCAGAAATAGGCTATTCAGCTATCAAATCTGTCTTGCCATTTAATCATGAGCTGATCCATTTCCCCACTCAGCTCCACTTCCTGGCCTTCTCCCCATAACCTTTGATGCCCTGTCTTAAATACATCAAATGACCTGGCCTCCACAACCACCTGTGGGAACAAATTCCATAGATTTACCATCCTCTGGCTGAAGAGATTCCTTCGCACCTCTATTCTAAGGACATAACAACATAAGAAATAGGACAGGAGTAGACCATTCAGCCCATCAAGCTGCTCTGCCATTCAATGAGATCATAGCTGATCTGATGATAGACTCATCTCCATCTACTTGCCTTTTCCTGATATCTTTTGATTCCCTTACTATGTAAAAATTTATCTAACATTGTCATAAATATATTTACTGAAGTCACCTCCACTGCTTCAATGGGCAGCGAATTCCACAGATTCACTACCTTCTGGGAAAAGCAGTTCCTCCTCATCATCCTAAATCTACTGCCCTGAATCTTAAGGCTATATCCCCTATCAAAGTAAACAACTTACCTACCTCTATCTTATCCATGCCTTTCATAATTTTATGTTTTTATAAGATCACATCTCATTCATCTAAATTCCAGTGAGTACAGTCCCAGACGACTCAATCTGTCCTCATAGGCTAATCCCTTCATCTCTGAAATCAACCTGGTGAACCTTCTCTGCACTGCCGCCAAAGCCAATGCATCTTTCCTCGTGTAAGGAAACCAGAACTGCATTGCAGTACTCCAAATTTTGCCTCACCAGTACCTTGTACAGTTGCAGCATAACCTCCCTGTTCTTAAATTCAATCCCTCCAGCCATGAAGGCCAACATTCCATTTGTCTTCTTGATAGCCTGCTGCACCTGCCAACCAACCTTTTGTGATTCATGCACAAGCACTCCCAAGTCCTTCTGTACAGCAGCATGCTGCAACCGCTTACCATTTAAATAATACTCTGATCTTTCATTTTCCCTTCCCAAATGGATAACCTCACATTACCAAGATTGTACTCCATCTGCCAGACCCATACCCATTTAACCAATCTATAATCTCTGCAGACTCTCCCTATCCTCTACACTATTTGCTTTTCCACTCAATTTAATGCCATCAGCAAATCTAGATACACTCTGTCCTCTCTTCCAGATCTTTTATGTATATTGTGAACAGTTGTGGGGCCCCTGGATGGTCCCATCAACCTCTGGGGGTCAATATCGACAACTTTGGAGACCCCTATCCCAGACTCTCCCACCATGGAAAACAACCTTTCTACATCTGCTCTGTCCATGGCTTACAACATTCAAAATGTTTCAATGAGATTCCCCCCTCATTCTCTTGCCAGCTTTGTTTGCCTTTCTGACAGGAACATGTTGCCCCTGTCATTGGGTTCCATAGGAACATGCAGTAGTGCATGCTTAATGTAGAAGTGGCAAAATGATTGAGAAAATGTGCATGAGATGATGATTCTGTAAAAAAAGTATTACAATGAGTTTTGTAACAATTTGCTCAGAAAATAGCCAGAGTTCTGCCCTCTACTTAAAAGGTGTTCGAGGAAATTCCAGTATATTGACCCAATGCTGTTCTATACCATTTACATTAAATTAGAAACTGGCCAATACCTACATTGTACGTGTATATATTAGGATGTTTTATGACGACTTCATTTAGGAATGTACTGTAATAATAGTTAAAATAGAAGCAATGTTACAAATGTTCCTCGTGCTTTAAGGTACATTTCTAAATCCTTGCTAAAATTGTCTTTAAATGTTTGTTCAAAATACGCTGTAAATTTCAAAAAGAATTTATGCAGAGAAAAACTTACAAAGAAAGAATTGGGGAATGATATTGCTGTGAGTACTGGCAGAAACCAAGGATTCAAATTGCCATCTTCTATAGTATAAGGAAATAAAAGCTACCAGTTATTGTGTTTGTGACAATAGGTGATTATTAGTCTCCTTTGGGTCTGATTTAATTTGCCAGCTTTCTGTATCTTCAATAAATACCAGTAATATTTTTCTATTTTTCGCACATTCAGGCAATACTTGTGTCATTCAATGTATTAGATTTCAAATTTCTTTGTCAGATTATGTGCATGATATCACATACAACCCAATGATGTACATATACACTTTCCACCATATATCTGTAGAAATTTGCCAGGGTTTTCAATGTCAAACCAAACCTCTGCAAACTCCTGAAGAAGTAAAGGCACTGACTTGCTTTCTTCATGATTAGTGTGTTGTGTCCAGGAAAGATACTCCGAGATTGTGACTTCCAATTTGCTCACTCTCTCACCTCTGATCCCCTAGTGATCAATGGACCATACACCTTTAGTTTTCCCTTCCTGAAGTAAATAATCAGCTCCTTGATTTGGTGACATTGAGTGCAAGGTTGTTGTTGGTGCCCCATTCAGGCAATTTATCAATCTTGCTCCTGTATACTGATTCATTGCCCCTTTTTATGCAACCTACTACTGTGGTATTGTCAGTGAATTTATAGATGGTTTTTAAGATATAATCCAAAGGAACAAAGAAAACTAATATTATGTTGGTTAACCTGTATTGGACATCTGATAAATTAACCATTCTTGATCCTAATTGGCTGCTTGCTCAATGGTCAATAGTAGCAATGTTCTCTCTGCAGTTAATGTGATTTTTTTTTCAAAGAGCCTGGCACCAAAATACTTGGTAGACCTTTTGAAAATATCTGATAGAATCAAGTAAAAGTAAAGATTGGTGTTATAATTTCATTTATATTTCTCCTCCACTCTGGTTAATTTTATTGCAAGATGTACAGAAAGTTTAAAATATTTTTGCTCATCACTCACCATTATTGTCTGCTACTGTGCTTTTCCAAATTCTATTCTTAGCTTTCTTCCAAATCTATTAATGTGGTCTTTATCTTGCTTATATGATGCAGAACATGCTGAGAAAGTATAGCAATTTTTCCTGAAATATATCCATAATGTTAGTTTCAAGTCCTCCAAACACCCATTTAATGGACACCCTAAGTTTTGCAATACCATATGCCCTCTTTTTTGCTTTCCTTCTCATCCAACAGCTAGGCTGCTATTCATCATCTTCAGCTTTGTCTTTAATACAATCATTCCCCAGAGGCTGGTGTAGAAGCTGTCCTTGGTGGAACTCAGCACCCCTCTCTGTAAATACAGTATACTTACCCCTTAAATTATGTTATTTTTTTCTATAGGAATAAACTTTGAATCTCTGTATGCTATCTTTCTAATGTTAATGAAACATCTGATTTCCATGTAACAACAAGACATTTCCTTGCTATTACTAAAGCTAACTTAACAAATTTCAATTGTAAATCTGACAAAGATAATTTAGGAGTAATACTTTCAAATTTCCTAACAATAATAATTCAAGATTTAACAGAACTTACTAACAGAAACCCAAAAACCTTTAAACAAGACCATGTAGAGTGGAAAAAAAAGTTTCAGCTTCTTTTCCACATCTAAAACATTGGTCTGATAAATTCAATCTCCAGCTACTCAATTACTGAGGTGTAATATACAATTGATATTTAAAAATTATAATGGAATAGTCTATATCTTACATTGATAGTATTAGACTTAACTTTTTTACATAAATCTTGCCAGATCTCCTGATTTATTGCTGTAGTTAAATCTTGTTCCCATCTTTCTTTTGAATGAAACAATCCTACTTTAGGTGTTTGTTCTTGTAACAAGATATATGCTATTGAAATAAATGTTTTAGTCATTCCATCAACTATAATTTGTTCTAAATCTGTAAGATTTTTTAGAATCATATCAGACCCTAATTTCTCCCTTAAGTAGGATCTTAATTGAAATTAACAAAATAACATATTATGAGGAGTGTCATATTTAATTTTTAATTGATCAAATTACATCAATCTATCATTATCATAACAATCTCCCCATTTTGAATTTCATTTATTATTCCAAATATTTAAAAAGAGATTATCTTTTGAGAAAATTAACAGAGGATTAATTAATGGTGTTTTTTTTAATGATATAAGATTTCCATTAATTTCTAACTTAACTTTATTCCAAATATTAAGCAAATGTTTTAATATCGGAGCATCTTTATCCCATTTATAAATACATTTTTATAACCATATAACAATTACAGCACGGAAACAAGCCAATTTGGCCCTTCTAGCCTGCACTGATCCAAGTACCCTCCTCTAATCCCACTTACCAGCACTCTGCCCATATCCCTCCATCCCCCTCCCACCCATATACTTATCCAACTCTTTCTTAAATGACAAAATTGACCCTGCCTCCACCACCTTTCTCGGAAGCCCATTCCACACATAACCACTCTCTGAGTAAAGAAGTCCCCCCTCATGTTACTCCTAAACCTTTGCCCATCAACTCTCAACCCATGACATCTTGTACCCATCTCTCCATCTCTCCTACTCTCACATCAACTCTATCTATCCCTCTCATTATCTTAAACACCTCTATCAAATCCCCTCTCAGCCTTCTACATTCCAAGGAATAAAGACCTAATTTGCTCAATCTTTCCTTGTATTTCAAATGCTGAAACCCAGGCAATATTTTTGTAAATCTTCTCTGCACTCTCTCTATCTTGTTAATATCCTTCCTATAAATCGGTGACCAGAACTGCAGACTGTATTCTAAATTTGGCCTCACCAATGCCTTGTACAGTTTCATCATTACTTCCCAACTTCTATATTCTATGCACTGATTTATATAGGCAAACATACTAAAGGCCTTCCTCACCACCCTATCCACCTTCAGGGAACCCTGAGGTACACCGCTTGTCACTGGCCTCCATCCTGACAAACAATTATCTACTACTACTCTCTGGCACCTTACTTCCAGCCACTGTTGAATCCATTTGACTATCTCCAAATTAATACCCAGGGACTTAGCCTTCCTAACTAACCTCCCATGCGGAACCTTATCGAAGGCCTTACTGAAGTCCATATAGACAACATCCACTGCTCTACCCTCATCGACATTCCTAGTCACCTCTTCAAAAAATTCAACAAGATTGGTCAAACATGACCTTCCATGCACAAATCCATGTTGAGTGCCCTTGATCAGACCCTGTCCCTCCATATATTTATATATACTATCTCTAAGAATGCTTTCCATCAATTTACCTACCACAGACGTGAAACTTACAGGCCGATAATTGCTAGGCTTGCTCATCAAACCCTTTTTAAGCAAAGGAACCACGTGCCACACACCAATCCTCCGGCACTATACCCGTCTCTAATGACATTTAAAAAATCACTGCCAGACCCTCCGCTATTTCCTCACTAATTTCTCTCAAGGTCCTGGGGAAAATCCTGTCAGGACCTGGAGACTTCTCCACCTTTATATGCTTCAGAAGCTCCAGAACTACCTCTTTCTTAATCACACTATAGTCTCTATATATACCCCGTTTGCTTCCTTTACCCTGCACAGTTCAATATCCTTCTCCTCAGTAAATATAGTTTCTCCAATTTTATTTAATTCAATTTCCACCCAAGATGGTTTCATTTTTACAAACAAAGAAACAAGAATTCTTAATTTTGTTGCTTTATAATAATTCTTGAAATTAAAAGCTGTAATCCTCCTAATTCATATTTCCATATCAAACTTTCTAATGATTTTCTTATCATTTTTCCTTTCCAAAGAAATTTCCTAACTTGTTTATTTAAATCTTGAAAAAATTTTGAGGTATAGAAATAGGTAAAGTCTGAAATAAACAATGAATTCTCAGAAAAATATTCATTTTAATATAATTAACTCTTCCAATTAAAGTGATAGGCAAATTCACCCATTTCTTTAAACTTTCATCTATCTTCTTAAATATTGGAATATAGTTTAATTTATATAAATTTTTCAAATTTTTATCAATATGTATACCTCACTATTCAATCTATCTGTCCACTTAAATAGAACCTTTTTCAACATTGTGAATAGTCTCCTTGCTCCAATTCCATTACTTCACTTTTATCTCAATTTATATCCTGAAACTTTCCCATACTCTAACGACTGACTATAAAGACTAGGTAATGATAATTGTGGTTGAGTTAAATAAACTAATACATTGTCAGCAAATAAACTAATTTTATGTTCAGTATGATTATTACAAACCCTTTCAACTGTCAGTTATTTTGAATCTTTTGTGCAAGTGGCTTTCTAGCTAAAACAAACAAAGCTGGTGATAGAGGGCATCCTTGTCTACTTGATCTAGTTAAATTAAAAGACTGAGACATCTGTCCATTTGTAATAACATAAGTATCATTTGTCTGTATATGTGTTATGTCTGGTTGTGTGTTTACAAGTTTTTTCACTGAGGACCAAAGAAGGGTGTTTCACCGGGTTGTACTTGTACAATCGGATAATAATAAACTTGAATTTAGAATGCTGCTTCTTCTTTGGGATGAATTGATCCAGCATTTTCCATATTACTCCCAGAAACTCCTGCTATTGTTGCTTGACTGTCATCCCTGCTGGGGGCCCCTTTCAGATGGACTTTGGCCAGCTCTCTCATACCTCCATAGTTACTTTAATTCAACTGTAATACTGACATAATATTTTTGCTTCTCCCTCTCAAACTGCAGAGTGAATTCTATTATATTGTGATTGCTGTCCCCAAAGGGTTATTTTACCTTATGCTCCTTGATAAACCTGGTTCAATGTAAAGTAACAAACACAGAATTGCCATTACCCTGATGGGTATGACCACAAGCTGCAATAAAAAAAATAATCTCGTAGGCATTCTACAAGTTCCTTCTCTTGGGATCTAGCACCAAGCTGATTTTCCCGCTGCCTTCTCTAACTCCTGTTGAAAGTTGTACCCCACATCTTGGCTGCTATTCAAGGGCTTTGTACAACTCCCTCAGAGTATTTTTACTCTTGCTGTTCCTCAACTCTACACATGAAAATTCTATATCTTTTGATCCTATGTACCTTTCCATGAAGGATTTCATTGTTAAGTCACCCATCACCTCTGCCCATCTGCACTTATTTTGATCAGATTGGTATCCTTGGATGTATTGATCCCAGCTGTGATCCTCCTTCAGCTCGACTTAGTTATGCCAACTACACTTTAAGATCATCTACCTTGTTTTTGTACACTGTGTATTTAACTACAACACCTTCAGTCCTGTATTCACCACCCTTTTCTCACTTTTGACTCAATGTTCTCTGAGGTTAAATTCTTATTCTTATTCCTTGCTAAACTTACTGTTCTTTTTTTTAATGTTATGGAGACTTCAATAACCTCTCCTGCTCTCTCCTTTCTTTTTGCTTTCCAATCTTTTGTTGAGTTTAAAGTCCTATCCACAGTCCGAGTTATACCATTTGCCAGAATCCTAGTTCCAGAAGGTTCAGGTAGAACCTGTACCATTGGAGCAGCTCCTTCCTTCCCCAATACTGATGCCAACATCCTAAGATGTTGCACTTTCATGTACACTAATCTTTAAGCCACACATTTAACTCGCTAACCTAATTCATACCATGTCAATTTGAATGTGACTCGGGTAGCAATTCAGAGATTGTTCCCTTTTTAGTTTTTTAAATTTAGCTGAATAAAATATGACTATCAATTGATGTTTTAAATATGCTATTACTTTATTTATTTCACCATCAATTTAGCACAAGGTTCACATGAATTATAGAAATGAATATATTTGAATGGAAAAAAAAACTGTTTGACAAATGATGGTAATCCACTTCATAATTATTGTACAATTGATGTGGAGAACAGATAATGAAAAATGTCTGAAAAATTAAATTTTAAGTTGATAACACAGAACTAACTAGTACAGATAAACATAGGGTCTGTATAGAAGAACAGAAGAGAGGTGGGAAATGAAAAGTAAATCATACAATTTCAATTAACAAGAAAACTTAGAAGTGGTTCAATTTTATTTATTTTTGTTTAAAAAGAATGATCAAAAACAGATGAGATGGGTTCATAATGCCACGATGAGGCTATTTTACACTGAAAATGGGCATTGTGTTAACTGAAAGCTCAGCACATTGGCCATATTGATCTTATTTTGTGCACAGATTTTCATTGTCATTTCTCCATTTATTATAAGGCATGGTTGAACCAATGAAAATTTGATTCTGCAATTATTCTAACTGGATTTTTCTTCTCTCTGCTATGCCAGGTTTGTCTTCTATGGCCTCCCTGATGTCCCTTGCCTGGGTGCTAGCCTCATATCACAAATTGCTGCGGGACTCCAGGGATGACAAAAAAAGCATGAGCTACAGAGGTGCCCTAATCCACATCTTTTGGCGTTTGTTTACCATATCATCCAGAGTCATTTCGTTTGCATTATTTGCATCTATTTTTCAGTTATATTTTGGAATATTTGTGGTTGTGCACTGGTGTGCCATGGCATTTTGGATTATTCATGGAGGAACAGATTTCTGCATGTCCAAGTGGGAGGAAATTCTGTTCAATATGGTAATAGGGATCGTGTACATATTCTGCTGGTTTAATGTCAAAGAAGGCCGGACACGATATCGAATGTTTGCCTATTATACTGTAATATTGACAGAAAATGCTGCCTTGACTTTTCTTTGGTATCTTTACAGAGATCCCACAACCACTGACTTTTATGCCATTACAGCACTGTGTACAGTTTTTATTAGTTTTGTTGCTGGGGCAGTATTCATGTTCCTGTATTATGGTTTACTTCATCCCATGGGACCAAGGACCAAGATCCTTGCCAGTTCTTGCTGTGCTGAACTGCTCTGGGGGATCCCTCTGCCTCCAGAGCTTGAGGCCATGGCAGCTACACCAGCCGCGCCCAGAGGATCCCAGACTACACCAACCAGAGTAACAGGTGATCAGGAGGAGGAGGATGCAGCAGAGACCTGCCTGCCTGTATTCCAAGTGCGACCCACAGTGCCACTTACACCATCTGGCCGACCCTACCTACCGGAGGGACCAATCATCAAGATTGACATGCCAAGGAAACGATATCCTGCCTGGGATGCCCACTTTGTAGACAGAAGGCTGAGGAGAACTGTTAATATATTACAGTATGTAACTCCTACATCTGTCGGTATAAGGTATAGAGATGGACCACTTGTATATGAGCTGCTGCAGTATGAATCTTCACTTTAAAGCTTCACCCATTGATATTGACAAAGAAGTAGTTATGTTTACATCAGGCACTCAGACACTCTCATACAACCCTCAAAACACAAAACTCACAGATATGTTTTTGTTTTCCTGGTAGCTGTCTGTATATAAAGATATTCTATATGTTTTGTATGTAACAAAAAAAGTGAAAAAAATCTTTTTACACAGTAAAATACAGTACTTAAACTGTAAATTTAAAGGTGGAAATTTTCATCAGGAATTTCCATTTGTTGTTAAAAGGAATCACAAATACAGGTGCATGTTCATTCACATGCAAACACGAGAATCACAAACTACACATACATACACTGGGTTTATCTGTATGCAGAGCATTAAAGGACTGAAGATAAGTGGGACTGAAAAAGCAAATCATACAACATTGATTAATAAGAAAACTTAAAAGTGGTGCAATTTTAAATCCCTTTCAGGGTTTTTGTGAGCATGTGGGGTTTTTTCAGTTCCACAATCCTATCCTTGGCAAAAAAGATTCTGTTTCTAAGTATATACTGTGTGTTTCTTTGTCTACGTGAGCTTTTTATTGAAGTAATAACAATCTGTTATTACTGTTCAAGGTGCAACCATATGTCAAGCACACCGCATCAGATCCTTGACATATAGTTTTTTTTAAAACTGAAATATTACTGTTTGTTTTTGTAATTTACAGAATGCTTTTTTTTTAATTTAAATAATTGCAGAAAATTTATCAATTTTATAACTTGCAGCATGGGAAAAACTGGAGTTTTTCTTTACCTGAATATACCTGAATTTTAATTGGTTATAATAACATGAGCCACAATGTTATATAGGAGGTTTATATCCATGATTGATCCATTAAATCTGTCTGCCATACAGGGACAGGCCAAGCCAAAATATTCTGGCCAAAGCCATATGGTGAGATTCAAGAAGCCAATCTGCAACCCACCCACAGCTTAGGTTTCTTTTTAGCTCTTGTGTGCCTAATCAGGCCTTTGCATGAGAAACACATGCAAACCACTGAAAAAAGGATTACTCTTTTTACTTGTACAGCTCAGGTGTATTCTGGTGCAGAGATTTCCAGAAAGCTTTGAGTTAGGAGACTTAAAGGCTACCTTGAATAATGTGGATAGAGATTTTGCTGCTAGGAAACAATGCTCAATTCTCTCTGCGATGCTGTTCACTGTATAGGAAAGAAACAATTTAGGTATTTTATTCATTCAATTTTTAGTCCAAGTGTAGCTCAAATTATACAGTACGTGTCAAAATGTATCCTGCACATCAGACCTTTGTTTTTCATGTAAATATTATTTGTTTGTCCTATTAGAGAGCACATTGTTATTTTGAAATATGATGAAAGTTTCTTTGTCTTCCAACCTTTCTTGGGCAATGAGTTCTTGCTAGTTCTGTTATTTTAAATCCTTTGAGTTTCCTGCTAAGGGGAATTGTTCTTTGCCATCCTCTCTGTCATTGCCTCCAATAATTTTATACATCTCAGCAAAATTTTCTTATAGTCTCCTCTATTCAAAAAAAAATCACCATCATCCCATTTAATCTTCCTACATACTGAAATTCTCTCACCTAAACAATTTTTCTGTATGCTCCAATGGAGTTCATTCGCTATTTTTGTTTAATCAATCTCATTGTGTTTTATGTCTTTATAATCTACTGATATGTCACTAAATCACAAACAAATGTTTTCTTCTCATTCAAAAATACACTGATTTCCTTCTCTGTGGGTCAAACAATAATTATCTGTAGAGAAGTACTGTACAGGCTTGGATGGATTATCAGTGGTGTAAACTTTAATGTATATATCATATTGTAAAAGTAAGGAGCATTTAATAGATTACTTTGCCTTAAGTTGTAGGTAACCTTAACCATCTGCTTTTTGATGATTATTAAGAAGCCAAATCAATTAATAATTAATTCTCCAAAGTATTTTTATTTGTTACAAGGGACATTTTAGTAGATGATAATGGATTTTATCTATATTCCCAGTATACTAGTGTAGTATATGAATTACCAAAAGTAAATTAATTGGTCAAGAAGTTGATTCGCTGTTCTTTTTCCCAAAGTGAAATGCTATCCCTCCTGCTCACATCAGAAATTCACATGCACCCTTTATCAGACTCGTAATTTCCATTGCTTTGCAGTATTGAGTTGTGCCATTTTGGTACAACACTACTGGGGAAATTAGACCATTTTGTTCTGAGGGTTGATCATAGTTAGCCATTTTGTTCTGAGGGTTGATCATAGTTGGCCATTTTCAATCATCATGAAGATAAGGTTGAAATGTACTTGTGGTTCTTTGAACTATGCCTCACTCTAATCTTGTGCCCTAATTATCATGTGCTATTTGTTCCAATTTTCTGATTACCTGATGGCCCAATCCCTGAAATTCTCCAATAAAGGCCCCAAACTTCAAAGACTGCCCTCTCATCACCATTGGCCATGCTGATGGATGATCTCAGTAAAAGGTACTGGCTGCCCAGCCTAACTAAGCCTCTCATTATCTTATACGCCTCCATTGTCACTTCTCATCTTAAATCACTCGAAAGAGAAAAGTCCTAGTTCACTCAACCATTTTTCATATGTTCTCCAATCCAGGCATCACCCTGGTAAATCTCCTCTGCATCCTCACTGCATTTTCCACATCCTTCTTGTAATGAGGTGATCAGGCCTGAACAAAATGCTTCAAGTATGGTCCAACCAGAGTTTTATAGAGCTGCAACATTACCTGTGGCTTTTGAACTTAATTTGATGACCTTAAGTCTCAGCTAATATTTCTGTTCCATTCCAATGGTTTACAAGAGGGACCCATCTCATTTTCTCACCCAGTGATGGAAGAGTCCATTAATTATGAACAATTTTTGCTGCACAAAAGTACTTGTATATTTATTTCTGAATGATCTGTCTTTCAATTTTGTGCCAGTTTTTTTTCTACTAGCCGGCATAAGACTGCTTGCTTCCTGTCACCTGCTGTGTACTCAATCTAAAGTTGGCAATATTAATGCAACCTCTTTATGAATTATTTCCCAATTCATTTTAAATTATGTTATAGTCTATTCACACAACCAATTGTATAATCTAATTCTCAGTACAATATTAATAACCTTTTGTGTGGGCTAATCAATTATTTTACCTGCACCATTCATTTTTCTATTGACAATTCTCAATATGGTGTCAGTACTGAAGTATCAACCAGTAGATGCTGGTTTCATTATTTTAAAAAACTCTTATATGATTACCCCTTAGCTCTTTTTGATATATGATCCTTTGATGCCCAATATTGATCCAATGATCTTTTACATACCTCATGTATCCTTCCAATGGTATTATACTCAAGAGTTCAACTGTGCTCTAATCAATACATTCAATATTATGCACAAAAAATACATTCCATTTGCATTTAAATTGCCTTTTTTATCAGCAGACTGCTCAGTTCCTTTTATAATAAGTGCTCTATGAGGAGTATGATGTCATTGTGCTGTTTGGAAATTGCCAACATAAAGTTCAGGACCTCTGTTTGGTTGGGGATCCTGGACATACTGGTAATTATATTCCTGAAAGCTCCCCCCTCTTGTTCAGGTACAATTATTTATGTAAACAAACTGATGTCTTTCCATTGATCCTTGGGTAAGGGTTTTCTCATACCTTCCTAAACTAAGCACACACTACTCTTTATTTTCTTCCCTTAAAAGTTGTATGTAGAAAAAGGGCTACATATTTCAATATCATGGCCAATTGTCACATTCACTTTTATGTAACTTTGCTTTTGCCTGAAAGGTTCTCAAATATATTGAACGATTTATACAATGTTTATTCCAAATCAAGGTGACAAGGAAGTCAGAGGGGAGAGTGTAATTCTCCTTATCAATTTCCAGACAAAAGACTTTAACCATAAGAATCGGGTTCAGGTGTAGGCCATTCAGCTTCTTGATTGTACTTCAGCATTCAATAAGTTCATGGCTGATCAGATATTCCTGCCCTGTCCTCACAAGCCTTGACTCCCTGACGAAGTAGAAATCCATTCATCCCACCCTGAAAGGTACATAGTTTGAAGAAGTTAGATGCAGAAGATTGGGAGTTTGGTTTAGAGGCAGATTTGGTGTTCAGTGAACTCAGCGAGAAATGCAGTTTTGTTGTTTGGAATGTTGTGTTTTTGCTTTGAATCATTTGTATAATTTTAGAATTTTGGGAAAATAGGGTTTTAAAATTGCAGGAAATCTGGGGTCAATTACAAGCACATTAAATGAGACAGATAACCTTCTGCACATGCTTTTAAAACAGATTCATTGGTCCATCCAACAATAGGTGCTAGCATGCCAGAACAATAAAGTTCAGCAACTCTTCTGTCTCAGATAAGCAGCATCTTCTGGTAAGAAATGTCCACTGTTGGAGGCACAGCTTATCAGAATTCTTTAAAGTTCCTCTGCATCATTGTGTAAAATTAGTGAAATATCTATCCACATTACGAAGGAATATTTTTTAATTAAGACTGTGGTGCACTGTTGTTTGCTGGGGAGTCTAATAAACTCAAGCAAGATGAAGCTAATTGTCAACAATGAAAAATGAATCTGCCTTTTAATTTCTGGACTGCCTAGCACAATAGTCATGATTTGTTGTACTAGAATACTTCGTAAGATACCTTTACGCAAAGTAAAGTCAATTGACCCTTTGTGTACTGAGAAGCTGGATTCTCCTCTTGTTCGAATCTACAGACCACTTGCCACAACAAACTTTGGTATTTCATTTGAGAGACAAAAAGTATCAGTAATTATTGCCATGTGAAAAGCAGTCTATCACTTTTCAATACTCAAAGGGTTATAATAATTTAATTTCATTATATAATGCCAATGTCTATGTCGCCTAGTGTGATTGGCTGCCAGGTATGTATTAGCAAACAAAGAGGCATACCATCCCTGAAACAACAAATTGTAAGGGTGCTAAATTTCCAAACACACTAAATTGATGTACTTTTTTAATAACAGAAATAGTATGATTTATTTTTATAAACTAACATTTAATGCTTTGAGGCATTATATAATAGTGGTAATGAACAATATGGTTTGTATTATTGGTTGGTAATTTGCACTTTATCTATTCTGGCACACGTTACCATCTGATAATCACCACATTTCTGTTCCTTATCACTGAAGCAAATTAGTGTTTTGTGTCATCGTATTTCATCATATGTAATACCATTATATGTTTATATACATAAGAAAATGTGCTGCAGCATTTGCATGATGTAAAAGACGCAAGCAATTGTAATTTTACACCACTTGAAGGACCTAGTTGGTAAATCATGAGTCATCCAAAGGGCTTTCAAGGTTAGCTAGTTTTCTAGTTTAATTCTCCTGATTATGTTAATCATTAAATATTAAGACCTATATTTTCTATTTTCATTGACATACAGTAGAGTAATTGCTTAGGTTGTCTTCCCAGGAAATTAATATTTGAGAAGTGATTTCCTAAATTAGAGCCAGTAGAATGATTTTTAAGTTTTTCAGTAACATCAAGTTGACATCTCTTTAGCAGCAGTGGGCCAAGCAAAACATTTTAGACTGGTGCTAGCAACTTGCAAATTTGCAGGTTGCATTTTACAACAACTTGTGATCTGATAAACGAATGCATTAAACTGACAAGGTGAAAATCTGAAAGGTTAAAATGCCCACCAGTAATTTTGTTCCCTGAGACAGGTCATGGATTGAGTTCTACACAATTAACAGGAAGTGGTTTTAAGGCTTCAGGTTTAGGTGCCATTTATTGTTTCGTCAGTTCCTTTTACAGTTGAAATCTGCATTATGGAGGTTTGGGGAATGAAAATTTGCCCTCACAGAATTCGCGTATCACTACTCTAAAATTTTACAAATTAATAAAAATTTATGTGAGAAAAGCTTAACCATTTTTCATGATGCAGATGACAAGATTTCACATTACAGAAGGATGCAATAAGGACTCTTTTCTGGGAATGTAACGCAGGGTTCACCAGTATTTTATATATAAAATAAGTCAGGTCATGTGCTTTAGTCACAGTAACAGCATTTATTAACACAGGTCTTCCTTTACAGGCTGGCCAAAATCCTTCCCATACACACGTACAAACATTTATACTTGCCTTTGTGTATATCACAGATTATATTAAACTCAAATTACACTGGTTCAAACATGGACCAGTATACAGTATTTTAATGCAAGAATACTAGCATTTATTACAAAAAAAAAGAAATATTAGATTTTTTGTTATTATCTGGAAGGTTTGATATTATGTTCCCAGTGAGCAGATTACACCAAAATAATTTTAAACAATTTGTTCAAGGCCAAATTATGAATGATGTACACATTATATTTGACAGTGTTAGAACAATATTTGTAATTAAGTCTAAATTCAGTACAAATCATTAGATTTAATGAAACTGTATGTTATAGTTTTAAGCATATATTATCAGCTTGTACCAACTAATATAGATCTTTCAATCTATTCAACCCTCTTCTCATTTTAATATATTTTGTTCTATTGGGAGAAACCCCAAAATAAGTACTCCTTATTTGGGAGAATGCAGTAAAACTGTGGTTGAAATTAAAATCTCATCACTTTGGAAAAGCTACTTTAAAACTCCCTTTTACTATCTGTTAATTCATTATTCGGTGTGGAAATCTTTTGAAAGTGATATCTGTGTCGATGAACATAAACTATTAATTATTCTGCTGACCATGAAAGCCCTATATTCTTAAATGATCTTAGCTTAGAAGGTAATTTTAAATAAATGAAGGAAAAACACTGCTTCTCAACCTTGTGGTGCCTTTTTTCTAGGTGCTTATGGTACTCCTATCAAGGCAGCCACTTACAGCAAACAACAATGCCAGTACCTTTACATATTATGTGCCAGTGCAGTAAAATATAAAATAATCACTGTATTATATATTTTATATATATATATACATGTATATATATTTATATATATAAATATATATAAGTATATACAGTATGTAATATATAATATATACAACTTGTGAGGTTCTCATTCAGCTGTATGGAGAATTTATCTCCTGCCGCAACAAAATTGTTTCAAAAGATAAGGTTCTCAACAGGAAATAGCTACTGTGTTAATGGGAGCAACATCAATAATCAAAAGGTGCTAACATCGAACCTCAATTTTATAGTGTGGTTTTTAGAAAACAAAAAATAAACCGAATACTTCCTGTGAAGCCTTACTGTAGATTGATATAGCTGTTTATCCAAAAACAACACAAAGAAACTGTAAATAATGTACCGAAGAAAAACTTTGCTATTTCCTATAATGTAATGTATATGTTCATATGTATGTTTGGTTAGTGAACTACTCTTACCTCAAGACAGTTGAGAAGTTTGTAGTTATTTTTTTCCTTTTTCAAGTTGCAGCAATCCATGTGAAGCTGAACTTTGCCCAGGTGCTTTTTCCCTTCTTTCTGAGGAAGAGATGGGTCTATGAGTTAAATTCATAGGCTTCAAAGTGATAACAAATTTATTTAAAAATGTGCATGAAGTAATTAAGAAAGGATATTTATATGGCTGTAAATGTTAGGAATTTGTTAGCATGTGTGTACTGTATATACATTTCCTGTGTGAGATATACAGTTAAAAATAATCAAATGAAAAATAAACAGAAATTATTTTCAAAGAATTTTTTTTCTGACGGTGCTCTTTTCACCTTGATACGAGGCACAGATCCCAACTATGCAATCTTCCAGTTAAGCCAACCTCCAAATTCTCAATTGTTGTTCTCATTCTCAAGCAGTTTTTTCTTATAATACTTCGTATCAACAAGGTGAAAACACCAGAGAGAATTCTTCAAATATGGTGACATAATGTGATCTTAAATAATGAGATGGCATCTTCTAACTAGGTCAGATTTTTTTTCCTAGTATTGATTCAGTTGTACTTTATTGTAGTATCTACCTCATTATAATTTATCTGATTTCCAGTGGATTTAGATTTACTTTCTAATTGAAAATATGAAGTTCAGTGGTAGATGGTAGGTAAATAAAACCACTTTTTGTTCAATCAGTCTTGACTGGTCCCTGCTACAATTATAATCAATTATATGAAATATTATAACTGTACAGGTATAGAAAAGACAACCCGAACTATTAGTATTAGAATTACACAAGAGATTTTATTCCTGCTTTAAATAACTGCAATTTTGCATCAGTTTTCTCATATGTATTAGAGAAAGACAAATTGCGCCAAGTAACTGCACCAGTGATTCATGTTCTAATGGGCTGTTTAGTGTAGACAGCTCCAATCACCTAGATACCTGTTATATAGAAAAAAAACCTGTAACATATTCTGTGGCGTCCTTTACATTATATATGCTGAAACCGTTTTGCCTACTTTATTTTTTCTTAAAGCACACTGTCCAGTTGTTCTATGAGAAATTACATTACTAACAGTACTTTATGGTGTTAAATCATTTTGAAATGTCTTTTAAAGTGTCATATGTCCTTAAACTCAACAATCCAATCAGTATATACAGTAATATATAACTATAATAGCATATAGAGTAACATCCAAAAAAGTTAAGCAATGTTAATGTTTTTCACAAAGAACTTGCATTGGGATGTGATATCGATAAATTACGTAAATTATCTCTATTACTGTTTACAAATGCTGTTTTTTTTTTGTCAGTTCTTCTCGTGTATTACATTAACTGTCTGCAGAAGGTAGAATTGTGAATCAGATAGTAGATTGTAGTTGGAACCTGGAATCAAAAAGGTATCAGAAATAAGTTATGAACACTTGAAAATAAACTTCCAAGTATTTCATTTGATTGAAGCAATGTTACTCTCTTGTGCACTTTCCACAAAATTATTCTCATAGTTGAAACATTTAATTTTTGTCACCTGTGATGTTAGATTCAAAATCATACCAAAAATACAAAGTGCTTATAAAATGCAGACTTTACTCTCCGTTATTTATTTTTCACTGCATGAGATCATTGGCAAGACCAGGATTTGTTGTCACTTCCTGTTTGCTCTTGAATTGAGTGGTATGGCTATTTAAAAGTCAACCACATTGATTAGTCTGGAATCATAAACAGGCCAAATTGGTTAAACTTCTCTCCTGTTGGGATTGTTGAAACAGTGGGTTTTCAACCTTATTCATAAGTAAATTTTTCAAAACTATTTCAGATTATTAAACTATATTTAAATTCCACAACTACTATGTAGGATTTTAACTCGGGTCTCTATTATTAGACCGGTGATTTAACCACAGCACTACCACCGTGAAAATGTCAATTTATTCCAATTGATTTAGAATAATGGGTAAATACTTGAAATGGATGTTATTATAGATTTTTTTGAAAGCTAACCTTTTTTGCCATTTTTTTCTGTTCTATCCTATTCAGGATTGGAAATCAAGGCTTTACTTCTCTTTATAAATTATATTTTTAAATTATGATGCGAGTGTGGATTCTGGTTCATCCGCAGATAAACATGAATGTATACTGTAATTCTGAAAGCAACATATGCTGTTGACCCCATGTTATATCTATAGCAGAACATAAGAAATAGGAGCAGGAGTTGGCCACCCGGCCCATTGAGCCTCCTCTGCCATTCAATAAGATTATGGCTGATTGGATCATTGACTCAACTCCACCTACCTGCCTTTTCCCCATATCTCTTAATTTCATTTTTATGTAAAAATCTATCTAACTGAACCTTAAATATGTTTAATGAAGTAGCCTCAACTACTTCCCTGGATATAGAATCCATAGATTCACTACTCTCTGAAAAACAGTTTTTCCTCATCTCAGTCTTAAATCTACTTCCCTGAATCTTGAGGCTGTGTCCCCTAGTTCTGGTCTCACCTACCAGTGAAAACATTTTTCCTGCCTCTATCTTATCAATCTCTCTTGTAATTTTATATCTTTCTATAAGATCTCCTCTCATTCTTCTGAATTCAAGTGAGTATAATTGCAGATGATTTAATCTCTCCACATAGGTCAACCCCCTCATCTCCGGGATCAACCTGGTGAACCTCCTCTGGACTGTCTCCAAGGCCAATATATCCTTCCTCAAGTATGGAGACCAGAAATGCACACAGTACTCCAGGTGTGGCCTCACCAGTACCTTGTATAGTTGCAGCATGACTTCCCTGCTCTTGAATTCAATTCCTCTAGCGATGAAGGCCAACATTCCATTTGCCTTCTTAATAACCTGTTGTACCTGCAACCCAACTTTTTGCTGTACATGCACAAGCACTCCCAGTTTTTCACCATTTAAATAATAATCTGCTCTTCTATTTTTCCTACCAAAGTGGATGACTCGCATTTACTAACATTATACTTTATCTGTCAGACCTTTGCCCAAACTATATCCTTCTGCAGCCTCTCCACATTTTCTACACAATTTGCTTTTCCATTCAATTTAGGATCATCGGCAAACTTGGCTACACTACACTCTGTCCCCTCTTTCAAATCATTAATGTAAATGGTGAACAGCTGCGGGCCGAGCACCAACCCCTGTGGCACCCCACTTACTAATGTCTGCCAAACAGAAAAACACCCATTTACCCCGACTCTCTGCCTTCTGTCAGTTAACCAATCCTCAATCCATGCCAATATACCACCCTGACTCTATTCATCTGTATCTTATTGATAAGTCTCTTGTACGGCACCTTATCAAGCACCTTCTGGAAATTCAAATATACAACATCAACCTGTTCCCTTCTATCTACCGCACCCATGATATCCTCAAAGAACTCCAGAAAGTTTGTCAAATGAGACCTGCCCTTTCTGAATCCATGCTGTGTCTGCTTGATGGAATTAAAACACTTGAAATTAACAGGATAAATGCACAATATTCCCAATGTTTTCCAATGTATGACATAGAAGAAAGCCATTTGGTCCAACAAGTCTATATCAGCTCTCAGACCAATCCCATTATTTCACTTATCAATTTCCTTGTGCAGAAACTTACTTAATTTAACTTCACAAGACTGTTCATAAGTTTAAAAAAAGTAATTTTAAAATTACTTTCCTAAACCAATCATTGTGAAAGAACAATGTAATTATTAATGATAATGAATACGCCTCACTTCCTTTAAAATAACAAATATGACAGACTCTGATTTAGTCCTATCATGTTGGAGATTAATCCAATGAGACTGAATTCACAAACAGGTCAATGATATTAGAATCGTCTACCCAATCATTCTTCCAGAAAGAATCAAAAATAAAAGATAGAATCTGATTTATATACTTTGTCATGATTTCAAGCATTTTACGAGAAAGATTATCTTCTGTTGTAGAAATCAAATCAGCCATCAAAATCTCTCAGTAATGCAAATAAAAAAAACAGCAAAAGCCTGCTGTTTGTGACATCAATAGAGGGTTAAATATTGGCCTGGCCCAGGGATAACCCCTCTTCAAAATAATGCCATGAGAGGAAGCCGACTATGTTTCAACTGAAGATGGTTTCTCAGCATGGAGTTTAACGCCTCTGCACTGAACCTTGACAAATGACCACCCATTTACACCTATTCTTACAATCATCTCATTCTCACCGCATTCTCCTCAACTCTTTTCCCGAGATTTCACAACTCACCCATGCCTGAGGGGGAATTTACAGTGGACAATTAACATGCACATTCCAGTCTTAGCCTTTACTTTATTCTCTCATTCTTTATACCAAATATGACCAGTTTCAGCTATAGAGAAAAGCAAGGTTATTTAAATGGTTTTATAATAGTTGAATGATATATTTGCATGTCGGACATAAAATAGTTTCCATTGGAAAACTTTGAATCACTGATTCAGCATAGATTTAGAGAATCATATTGAATGTACAGGGCCTCCATGCTAACCAACTTGGCATCTTGGGCTAATCCTAATTGCCTGTATTTGGTCCATATCCTTCTAAACCCTTCCTAGTCATATATCTATCCAAATAGATGTTTTTTTAAAGATTATGAGTCTACATCCTTCTATAACTTGCTCTGACAGCTTTTTCCAGATAAAGACTGCCCTTTGAGTGAAAGATTTGTCTCTCAGGTCCCTCTTGAAGCTCTCCCCTCTCACTTAAACCTAAACCCTCTCATTCTAGAATTGTCTACCCTCTGGAAAAAGACTGTGGCATTCATTTTATTCATGCGCCTCCTCATTTTATATAATCTTCCATAAGCTTCTTGCACTCCAGGGAATAAAGACGCAGCTTATGCAGCCTCTCTTTGTAACTCAAACCTTTCAGTCTGACAACATCCTAAATCTGCTTTTACCTGCTCATAACCTCTTCACTGATACCCTTATAGTTTGACACCAAAACTACACACTGTATTCCCTGTGGTCTCACCAATGCAATATACAGCTGTTTTTTGAGGCCTTAACTTTTGTACTCAATATTTCACCCAATGAAGGCAAACTTCTGGCTATTTGGAAAGGCACACATCCAACAAAATCTTTTGATTAATAATATTTTCATACATTAAATAGTTATATTTATATTTTATTTACAGAAGCAGTGGTTACAAAATTTTCAAAGATATTCATTGAAATACTTATGAATAAAACAAATGAACATTTGGTCCAACTAGTTTAATACCAAGATATACTTTATTGAGACTGAAATAGGAAGGGGAGGTAGCAAGCATTAAAGGGAATGGGGGAGGGAAAGGGAAGCAAGAAGTGATGAAAGATTGGACAGAAAAATGTGGGAGAAGTGGAGAGGCAGACAGAGGAGAAGATCAGTCTCTAATTACATTCAGCCACACCTACTACATAACAATATTATTCTTTCAGCCATATGTAATGCACTAGAGAATTCTAACAGTGAATGGATAAAGCTTTCGTAACATACTTTTAAATTATGTAGCTAGGTTAATTTTTCTGGGCTGGTTTTCTCATAAATCTATTGATCTTTTCATATTGACTCATTCTTATTATCTTATAAGTTCTGAAATGAGTAAGGTTTTAATAAGGATTTAACCATAGTGTGCTATCCAATTTATCAATATCAATTCTAAAGCCTATTGCACTATGTCCAGTGTTAATACAATAATCTCATCTGAGCTGCTTGCCATGACACGTGTGGAATAGTTTAATTTTCTAAGGACACTGTAATTCATTAGTCCACGGTATACTCAAATTCCAATATATGAATGGAATCATAATGGCAACTGTGAAAGGGTTTTCTCATCGCAAGTAAAACAGAATATATGCCTTCATCATTTCCATTTTTCCATTTCATAGAACTTGAATATTTAGAGTGTGTCTGCAATAAGTTCATTTTCTTTTGTTAATGAATTGTGTAAATTTGATGGGGAATTTCTAGCTGAAGATTACATTTAAAAACTATTTTTAATGTGTCCAGTCACTCGAAGAAATATTCAAAGGGATGCTTGGCAATTCTCGTTCAAACCAATTTGCGACTTCAAATATCTAATATTTTCAGAATTATTACCCATGAGGTGAAATAAAACATCCAAAACTTCCATAAAATTATATTGTAAGAAGGACTAATTAATTGACAAAAACCTTTGATTCGTCGTTAGAAGCACAATGGAGATTGTAAAGTAGACACCATGTAGGTTTCTATTGCATGTATTCTTCATTATCTGGCAATAGCAAACTGTGGATCCATTTGTTCCAGGAAAACAAAAATTATATTTATATAATAAAACAAGTAGTAAATAATTAAACAGGGATGTCAGTAGAGTTAGGATTGGAGTAAAAGTCATTAAGAACTGAGGTTGTTGTGCAATAAACAAAAGTGCTGGAGAAACAGCATGAATTGTAATAATTTGAAAAATGAAACCAAACGTTGCATAAAATGACATGCAAAACTTTAAATTTACTATAGTATTCAATTCAATTATCATCTGAATTTTCTGTTTTAAGTTTAATAATTATTCTTGTATGAAAACAAAATAATTAAAAAATCTAATTATTTTGACAACAATGGTCATTAAAGTGCAGATAATCTACTTTTAATTTGAACTGTCCCTAATTTGATAAATTATTGGTAAATTTTAAAGATGGTTCTTGTTCAATCCTTTTAAGTTATGGCACACAATGGAGGAATACAATGCTTTAATTGAATGGAATATTTGTCTAAATTGTGATGTTTGTATTTTCTTTCTTTGTATTTAGGAATTATATTAATTAAAAATGCTGTTTGTAAAAGTAATTGCAATGTATCATTTTATAAATGTAAAACAATATATTTGTTCTTTAAGCCTTTATTGTGCTTAATTTCTCAATAATTGGTACATATGTTCAAGATACTCCATATATCATTAACAATAGAAAATGAATTGTGTGAAACTTCCCTTCATTCTAGTAACATGATACTGCACAGAACAATTAAAATATAAAAGCCTGTCTATTGACTGTAATGTTACTTGTCAATAATCTTCAAAGATATTATCTATATTATTTAAAGTAATTTGATCCTATTATCTACTGCTATGGAAACAATCAGTACAAACCCTGTTTAATCAAATTAATGATATATTGTAATAATTAAAAAAAATATTCACAAGAACCATGAGCATTGTTTCAAGTATTGTCAGTCTGGGCAATACTCACATTTAAGAGAAGTATGTACAAATCTGAGACAACTTTGAGTTAAGTGTATTAATGTGGCTATGAAGGGCATACTTACCCTATTAAATTGGGCTACTATTGTAAGGAAATGAACCTGGTATTTGTGTGTATTTTATACTAAATTTCAATAAACATCTCATGCTTTTATCCATTTAATTATTTACATTAAAAGTTCATTTGAAACTCGCCTGCTTTTCTGGAAAAAATTAATTTAATCAGTCTAGTTGTGGAAGTATCAAACATCTAGTCTAGTTGTTGACGTATCAAACATCCAGTCTAGTTGTTGACGTATCAAACATCCAGTCTAGTTGTTGAAGTATCAAACATCCAGTCTAGTTGTTGAAGTATCAAACATCCAGTCTAGTTGTTGAAGTATCAAACATGAACTTGATTTTCTGATTTATAGTTAACAACTACTTTGGTTGATAAAACTGATGGTTTTATCTCAGCTTCAAATGGTGACGCACTTTCATGATTTATAATATTTTCATGATGACAACTGAGCAAAACAAACTCTAAATAAATAGTTACCAGTTCATGAAAGTGAACCAAACTTATACTAAGTTCAATATTTATGGAGACCAAATTGAAGACTTTAAATTTGAAATGTGAAAAATTAATCCCTTTAGAAAATAATCTAACATTTACTAAACTGTGAGATTATAATAATTTGTTTCACACCATAATTTGTGGCGCAGAGAAAGAAATATTTCACATAAAATGTCCAAATACTTAAAAATACAAAAAGTTTTTTGCACTGCACTCATCTAAATTGCCCAGGGTGATATCAGTGCACAATGCATCATGGTGAAGAGGATCCATGTTAATAACTTGCCCTCCAAAGTCGGAATTGTTAATAGGAATCAGACAGCATGATGTTAATGCTTCTATATTTTGAGAATATGCCTTATATGTGCTGTGTCATTGTCCAGTCCTTTATTAGCTTTTTAAAGGCCACGAAGCAATGTGGATGTATATTGTTTTGAGCAAGTTTATCCTTATTGTACTGTATTTTATATAATTTAATGTAAACTTAAGTTGATAGTAAATACTTTTCCTATTGTTTGAGAAAGAAGTGTTTTCTATAATATATGTAATGTTGTGTTGTCCAGATTCTATATACAAAAAAACAAAAAATATATGTATATGATGTATCTGATATTTGACAGCTATTTGCTGTTAGTTTAACCAGTATAATTATGAAGAATTGCATAATGTCAGTGTTTAAAAGTTTAAAACTAGTTAAGATGTTTGTGTAATCTTGCATGGTCAGATGTACTTAGTGAAATGTTGAGAAATATTGTTGAGGTCTTCAGTGCACAGGACGGTTTAATTTGACTATAATGGTGATTGGTTGTTGATCAGAAAATAACTCTATATCATTTAATTGCATCTTGTTTCCAACTAGGATTTTTTTCTTAAGTTTACTGTATTTTAATACTGTTCCTTAAAACCAGGTTGTGGAAATTAAAGCGGTCTTTGGCAAATTATTGTCCAAGAACCACAGTATTTTTTTCTGTTATGTTCAATAGCAACATTTTTTAATGACGTATAGGTAAACTGAGTTAAACCAAATTTATAAAAAGGACTTTCATTTAATTAACATCCTTTACTTAATGACATGTAAAGGTACCACACTGGCTCAAGCAAAAAAGGAGACACCAAATGAATTTAAAACATTTCCTCTGTTCCATGAGTTCAGCATTATTTAGGGCAGTAGCTTCACATTGTGCTCATTTCCAAAATTCTGTTCTAGAATGTACCCTTAACATATGTTGCCAAAGATAAATTTCCACATAATCCCACAATGTCACTAGTTTACCATTACATAGACTTTGAATTACTTAAAGATAATTCTAATCAAGTACTCAGGGTCTTCCTCAATTAAAGATCATTGTACTCATTTGGTAGTTCATACAGGTAAATAACGAGTTATTTTGGAGAAATAACAACAGAAAGAATTGCATTTAAAAAAAATTCTTTGAAAAGGTGTTAACAAATTTATATATATTTCTTGTGCATGTCATTACATTCAAATAGTCTAATTTTATAAAATGAGGAATAATTAATATAATGTGATACAATTATATAATCTGATAATACTCTTCATGCATTATATATTCTGACATAATTGACTTTTTCATTTCATTCTTCTTAAGTATTTTATCTTTCTATATCCTGATATCCAGTCATGATCTAGAAATTATTGTGGACAAAATTAGTGGATAAACACGTAACATTCAGATTCCATTTACTTTGCAGATGATATTAATCCATTTAAAGTAAACAACTGAGCTATAATAGTCGCAGAGACGTGTAGTTGAAATGTGTTCAGCATTTTTCTACCAATATCATGAGTAGTTATTTTTAATCCATGTCACAACTTTTTGGATATTCTGTCTCTTTGCTATTCTTAGAATACAAACACAAGAGGATAAATTTGTTCTGAAGTAATTACAGGCCAAAATAGAGTAAATTTCATCATCAACGTTGATAGAGTTCAATATTCAGCTGTTACTTGGCCTGGTTCAGCCCTTAGATAAGTCCCAGGAGTTAAGATTCAATGGGCTGCAAGAAAAGGTGCAGTAATGCGCAAAGATAGCAACAGTAAGGGGGCACTCCTGCTTCTCATGGCTCCATGTGAACAGTTTAATTTGATTTCACCAAGGCGCCCTTCAAAAGATGTTAGGCTTCTAATTTAAATATTAAATAAGGCCTAATGTCTGTGATTATAACTAAAAAAAAACTAAAATTTAGCAATGGTTATCATACTTGGTGTACTCCACATGTATTTTTAGCTTAATCACCAGAAATGGGAAACCCTTAATGTAAATTCCTGGAAAAAGTACAGTGCAATGGTTATAGTGGTCAATCCGAAGTATCATTCTGAACAAATAATTAGGTGAGTGACCTTGCAGATTTGGTTTAATTCAAATATTTTTAATGTGTGTTTTTTAAATTCGTCACCTTAAAATGTTTCCTTTTTGTGTGTAAAGTTATGCAGCCATAAAAACGCCTCTTAACCTTCACCAACTCTTTCTATGTCTGTGGCTGTCTTCCCTTGGACATTAATGAATGTATGTATCCTAAGTACAGAACATGGCTTGCTTATTTAAACTGATTGGAAATTGCAGTTTCAAAAGTATGTTTATTTATCAAATTCCAATTCTACTGTTTTCGCCACTATTTACGTGGTTTTGGGGAACGTAGTGTGTCAAGACATCACGCCAAAACAATTTTATTTTGTTGTATTTGTTAATGTTCTGTTTCACAGAACACATTTTAAAAAAGTGAAATGCCATTTAAAATGTTTTATTGTAACATGAACAGATAAAATCATCTGGACAAAAGATTTATACATGAATCAGAAAATATTTATTTCAAATTTTGTACCTTTCCATTTTAATACATTATATGATGTATTGATTGAAATGAAAAATATATATAAACAGCTTTCATTTTATTAAGTTGTTCTCGTGCCTTTTCCTATTCAAATATAACATGATTTTGAAATTTCAATGTTTTAGCAACTGCAATGGATGATAGAAGCATAGGAAGAGCAGGAGGTCATTTACCCCTTTTAAGCTGCATGTGATTAAAGTTTTTCAAAATAGTGTTTGATGAGATTCCCAATAAATATCATTAAATCATGAACAGATGAAGCATGGAAATGGGCCCATCAAGTTCATGATGTCAATCAACTACATAATTTACACTGAACCATTTTTTATTCTCAAATACCCTCCATCATCTATCCCCAGCGCAATTTTACCAAGGACAATTAAATTCCTAATTGACATGTTTGGAATGGAGGAAGAAATTAGAAAGCCCACAGATGTCACTGTATGATCCTTGTGAGCCTGTGGGACACTATTAATTGTAACCTGGCAATTTAGATGCTGTCTAAACTCTGTTTCATGGAGTATAACCATTTTTAAATCATGAAAATAATTTTACTTAAGTTGAACTAGCTCCAACTTCAGCTAATAGACTCTTATGAGGTCTATATAAATAATGGTTAAATACAATTCCTGGTCCACTACGTTAGTCACAGCTTCAAAGTACTCAAACAGATGTTTAAGAAATGATCCAATCTTTACAAATCCACATTAGGTTTGTAAAATCAAATGAAAATTCTTGTATTTAGTCAAACTATTCATTATTAGACTCTTGCAATTGTTCAACAGATGTAACATTAAATGGTCCATATCTTCCTGATCTACTCTTCTCGTCTTCTTTAAAGTAAAATTACATTTACAATTTTCCAGTCCAAACAAAAATACCTCTGAAAAATTACCAATTAGAACAAATATCAGTTTTTCCTTGCTGTCCTGTTTATGTACATCAGTGGCTTTCAAACATTTTCTTTCCACTCACATACCACCATAAGTAATCCCTTACTAATCACAGAGCACCTGTGGCATAAGGAATACTTAAACTGGTATATGAATGGAAAGAAAAAGTTTGAAAACCACTGATGTACACTATTGTCATTGAGACCCTGTTCTTGATACAATATTTCTTGCCTTGGAATGTTTAGCTTAATGTCCACTTTCTCCACAGATACTAAATAAGCGCATAGATGTTATCCTTTCACTAAGTGTAAAAGTATAGACTGGAAGATGCTGTAAGATTAAACACAGGGTCACTGAATTCACTGCTCAATTCTTTTTACATCTTGTAATGACCTGGAATAGAAATTGCACTAAAACTTCAGTTACATTAGAGTTGACCAGTATGTTCTAGTTTTATCTGTTCCAAATCACTACCATATTCTATTAATTATGGTATAAGAATTAAACCTTCTTTCATCTTGGAAATTGTGGTGACATTAGTGTAACTCTTCCCATTGTACCTCCCAATACTGATTATTGCCAACTTACACCAATTCGAAGTTCTGCACTCACTTACTGATCTGAGTCAGTAGCAGAATTTTACTTCTGAGCTTTCATGAATATGTTTTTTCTTTGGCTTGGCTTCGCGGACGAAGATTTATGGAGGGGGTAAAGGTCCACGTCAGCTGCAGCCTCGTTTGTGGCTGACAAGTCCGATGCGGGACAGGCAGACACGATTGCAGCGGTTGCAGGGGAAAATTGGTTGGTTGGGGTTGGGTGTTGGGTTTTTCCTCCTTTGCCTTTTGTCAGTGAGGTGGGCTCTGCGGTCTTCTTCAAAGGAGGTTGCTGCCCGCCAAACTGTTAATTGTAATTGTACTGTAAAGGCCAGGGCAGGCACAACAAGTTATTGTCCAGGAGAGAGAGAATCAATATTGACTTCACTGACTTACATTTTGCATGCATTCTTGTTTGCCTTTACCTTGATACAACTGTATCAGTTGGTCGCCTAAAGATCATTTTTGCAATGAGCGCACATTTTTATGCAATGCCAAAGTCTAAAGACCAATTTAATTACCCAAAAATTACATTTTTGAGGCACAATAGCCCAATAACCCTGGCAGAAGTGCACACCACCCCAATCTTGGTCTTGATCATTACATTTTTTTCCACCAGAGTTCCTCAAAGGTAAACCAGAAGTATCACTAGGAATGTCAGAAAAGGAAACCTCAAATTTGAAACCACCGCAGGCAACTTGTTTGTTGAAAAGGCATTGCCACGAAGAGTTTGTTTTTCCTTCTTGAGTTAAGAATAGTTATATACAAGCAGGAAATAATGAGATTGAGGTGGAGGTTTGTTGAATAAAGTCATGTGCAACATCTTCCACCAAAGTTCAAAGTGAACATGAATACCTACAAATTAGACATAAGGCATTTTTGGAATAGTAATTAAATGCTGCATAAAGATCTAATATATCTGAGTCTCAAAAAAAATCACAGAACTGCTATATCCTTGCTTTAAAAAATAATTTTGATTACTCGCTTTTCAGAATAATAAAAGCAAAATCATTAGTCATCTTTTGAAAACTTCTTTGTGGGGCAATTCTTGTGTCAAATCCAAGCAAAGGTAGACACAGACTATTGAGGTTCCTGCTTTGTCTGCTGAGATGGTCTGGGTTTTGGAGCTTGTGACACTACCTTAATGAGATGCTGCATTGACACCCCTTCAATGTCAGACAGAGGCAAATAACCACAAGGCAGCCTGTGGCTTTTGCATGGGAGGACAGCAAAAGCTAAGAGATCACACTTCAAAATCTTCTTGCATGTCATGATCACATATATAATCCCTTGCTAGCAATGAGCTGGTGATGAGTTTGCTGCAGATTTGTGGGGCAAATCTAGTGCATCATGCATCATGTTTAGGTTGGTAGTAAAATCTTGGGTGACATCTTTGATGCCAATATAAGTGGTTACTCTTTCCCTGAAGAAAAATGATGGTATATACTATCCAAGCTTGGAGTGTATTCTTCCAATCTCTCTGCAGGATACCTGTTGGTTCATTCAAGTATCTCTCCTGTGATCTCAGACAGATCTTTCTTGTTAACAGCCTCAAGCTACATTTGTTTTCAGCCAAACCGAGCAAGTTACTTGCAGTGTTGTTAAGGCATACAGCACAGAAAGAGGCTTTAGCCCATTGAGTCTGCATGGACCATTAACCATCCCTTGAAACAAATTCTACATTAATCCCATTTGTTTTATTCTCTCCAAATTCACACCATTTCTCCCCAGATTCTACCATTCACCTCCATACTAGGAGCAATTGACAGTGACCAATTAATTTACAAACCCAGATGTATTTGAGACTTGGGAGGAAACCAGAACACTTGGGGGGTGGGGGGGGGGGGAACCCCAAATTGTCACAGGGAGAAAGTACAAGTTCCAAAGAGGCTTGGTTCTCTGGCACTGTGAAGCCATGGCTGTCAGCTGGCACCCTCTGATATCAACTCTCAATTGCTGTGCCCTCTCCATTTTCAGTTCTATATCATCTGTATAAGTCACCAATAAGGTTCCTTTATTATCATTGTACCTAAATACACAAAATATGTTAACATTAAATATATACAAATACTGTAGGTGTCACTAACCCAGCTCCCTGCCAAAGAGAGAAAGAGAAGCAAAAGAGAGACATTGAGTGTCTTTTGTGGCCACATAAACTCTGCAGTTGCACAGTCTCCTATCTGTTCTAGTAGGAACCCAAACTCCTGGTTCCCAGCCTGGTGTGAGCCCTTTGACCTCCAAGTCCCTCACTGGTCTGCTGCTGTGGTCTCCTTCACTGTAAAGTCCTCTCCCAGGCTTCTCCATCATAATGGGTTGGTGTTCTCCTGACTTAGTGCTCTGCGCTGGTCCGCTGATCCTCCAGAACCACACACCTCGTGGTGGCAAACATGGGCATTGCCACCTTGGGTACAGACCTCTACAGACTATCCCATGTTTTAAAAAAACTCCTGCTGACTGTTTAAAACCTGTACAAATGGCATAATGACCAGGCAGTAGGACCCCACAGAGGAGCACTGTGTCTCCACTTGTCATTCTCTCTGGTCACACGAGTGACAGCGCAGCCATAATTTGGGAAATGATTGTACCAGCCTTACTGAAGTGTGAATATCTGAGCTGATGCTCAGATAAATCCTGTGCCAGTGAATAAGTAGCAGCATCATTTCTCAGGGTGTACTTCATCCTTTTTCAACTCCTGGCTTCAACTCCTTGATTGAATATGCAATGCAGCTGTAACCACGTCGCTGAAAGGTCGTAACTGTATCTCCATTGACCCTGCACTCATATGTTTCAATTTCCTCCAGGGTCCCTCCTCTATGAAGGTAAGAATTGCTGCATCTCTCAGTTGACTACAAGGAAGAGACAATGCACAAAGCCAAGTTTGAAGATGGCTGGTGAATGGATATGATGAAATTTAATAGCGTTAAGGGTTACAACTATCTCAAGGTGAGTTTGTAAGAGGTGTTAAATGGGTAAACATTGGAGAAGTAAATAAATCTTGAGAGCTGGATATGCCCCCATTCTGACCATTCCTGATCCTGTAAGCACATTAAGCCATTTCAGTAGTGAATCCTGGAGTATAACGACTAACTTTACTGTTGGGCATCTTTTACATATCAGCAGGCATGAATATCTCCTTGCAGCCCTTAACACCCCTTACTATGACATCCAGGATGAATAACTAAATTGAGGGGCGGTCATTGGTCAACTGTGCTCTATAGATTTCCTGCCCTGTGTGAACTTCAAACTATATTATCTATCAAAAGCCAGGAAGGATATCAATATATGGAAAGGGGAGCAGAGGAGGTTTACGGTTCACCATGTTGTTGCTGGGACTGGAGGGCTTGTTGGGAGAAGCTGAATTGGCTGGGTCTTTATTCCCTGGGGTGTGAAAGGCTGAGTGGATGTATATAAAATCAGGAGGGGCATGGATAAAGTGAACAATTACAGTCTTTTTATCAGTGCAAACAATTTTAGAAGTAGAGGGAATTTGGTTTAAGGTGAAGGGCAACATTTTTACTAATTTGGACAGATATATGGATAGGAATGATTTAGAAGGATGTGGACCAAATGCAGGCAAGTGCGACTAGCCCAAAATGCCAACTTGGTTAGCATGGACTCATTGGGCTGAAGGGCTTTTCCATGTTTTATGAGTATGACTCTGAATGATTGATATGTAAACTCTAGATGTCATCATCGTGTCCACGCAAGCAAATTGCTCAAAGACGTATTCTGTGGTTGGGTTGAAAGACTTTGGATAGACAATTTCTTCCATAAAACTTCTTGTTTATCCCCATCACTCCCCCACCCACCATTCCTTTTGAAAATGTGTTTGTCCAGGTGAAGTCTGATGAACTTTGTCTTCAAAATTGGACAATGAATGGGTAGTGCAAGAGAAAACATTTCTCATTCAGTGTTTGCACGGTTTGCTTCATTCTATTTCACAAATCTTATATTAGGGATTCACCTGAGATACCCATTTGTGTAGTGATGATGTTGAAGTCTTCCAGTTGAACAATAGGTATCAAGATTTATAACAGAAAATAATTATTGGAAATATAATTCAAAAATTGTAAGATACATTTACAATTATGATGTACCTCTTCCCTATTCAATGACTGATAATTCTCTTATTACCCTAACTTTGACTTGCTCGTGGTGTTTCTTGACTTTCACATAATGTCATCAAAAGGCTTAAACAATTTTTGAGTCTGTGCCTTCTTCTTAAATTAGGAGGGAAAGAAATTACTAAAAGAATGAGGTCATTATTTAAGGGGCTTTGGGATGTTCTGGATTCCACAGGCCCCTCTGCTGCATATTGTCAGCTCAGGGAATGTAAGTAAACACAATGTCCCTTAAAATCTAGCTGGTCCTCAGCAGGCTTTAAATGCAGCAGAAAAATTTGGGTGACAAATTTCAGAACTAAAATGTAATTTTTCATTCTTTTGGCAGTCTTCACAGATGGTTTAAGGACAACTCATTCGGAAATTCAGGGCCGCTCCCCCATTTTATATTTACATATTGTAATTCACCTTTTCCATTACTGTTCTACAAGGGTACTTTCAAGAAATTTTACTTTTGGCTTTCCATTTAAAATCAAAACATCAGGTGGCCATTGAATAAAATTCAGCCTTCATGTTGGTGCTATATATTTGTTTGTAGTTCAATCAATTGTTTATCACTTCTGTTGGAATTATAAGTGAAAATATCATACAAATGAGTGAAGTACATACTGTATTTATAACATAAAATGATTTTAGGATCTTAAGATTTATTTGAAAGTTGAAAAAATAAAATACTGTAGGATAAATTCACCCAACCAGAATGGGCAAGAGTTGATATGAGAACCTGATTTGTAACATAAGTCAATGAATCAAATCTGCTATGTTTTAGACCAAATAATTAATTCCATTATCTGCTCTGTAATTGCAACAGTGATTAATTATCTTTAATGAAGAAATTAGAAACACCCAGTGACCATAGTGAGCTGCAATATTCCAAACTTTCAGGAAAAACATGAAAAAATAAATTTTCACAGAAAAGAACATGGGAAACAAACCTGGAGTAGAACATATGGTTCTCCCAAGCATGCTTCGCCATCTTTCACTAACCTGGTCTTTGAGCACTCCCATCTGAAGCTCATAACCTGATATCATTCAAAATGTTATTACCTATAAATTGAATTTTACCCTCATTAGATGCACTAAACATGGTTTTGCTTGGCAAAATTATCCAATTAGATTCCTTGCAAAAATTGGTGGTTTACACCTAAATAATGTGCTAAAACAATTGTTACGGTGGTTTATACCCTAAAATGTGCTGTGTGATTCTTCTTTAAAAAAAAGTTAGACAGTAACAGGCCATTTTGGCCCACAAATCCGTGCCGCCCAATTTATACCCAATTAACCTACACCCCTGGTACACTTTGAACAGTGGGAGGAAACCAGAGTCCTTGTCGAAAACACATGCAGACATGGGGAGAACATACAAACTCCTTACAGACAGCGTGGGATTCAAATGCTGGTCCCAATCACTGGTGCTGTAACGGCATTGTGGTAACTAATATTTTATTTTATGTATAAATTATATAAATTCTGGATGGGACTTCACCTAAGAATTGCCTCCCTAAACTCCAGAGTTAGGCAGAATTTATAAAAGGGCATCAGCACTTCATGGCAGCCACCCAGCAGCAACAGACCTCGTCTATCATGAAAGACACATAGGTTACATAGATGACAGAATTAGCTCCTGCAATCTCACAAAGGAATATCAAAATCACAGTCACTACATGCCAGATTGAAGGTCCTGTGTGCCAAGGGAACAGGAGACCCACTGAAAGAACCTGGCCGGAAATAGTTATGATAGTCCTCTTCTGGAGTAACAATTACCATGCAATAGACCAACACTGAAATAAATTTCAATATCTCACAAGATGATCTGCACACAGTGCAGAGTGAAGATCTTCATAGAAAATAATCTTCACAGATTATTGTATAATGTTTAATGTTAAGAATGTTGGTAGAAAGAGGATCACTTGATTTCCAATTCGGAATTTTATTTTACAAGCTGCCTTTGACAATTGCCTCTCCATTTAGGATTCTCTTACATCCCAAGTGAACAATGACTGCCTCCTCTGCATATTGGTGGTTGGACCCTGGATGCTAAGGAAGGGGATTGCCTGGGTAGCTTTATTCCTTGGTTCTGCTTCTCACCATGTACTACACTGGGCCAGCAGGCTCCAGGTCTCCTTATTCTTATCTCTGCAAGATTTTGTAATAAACAGCAAAAAAAATCTTATTTCTTCCTAATGAAAGTCATCCTAAACAGATGCAGATGTAGCACTTTCCATTTCAATCATAGTATTTGTGTTCCTCATGTTTTACGTGCCCTTTCACTGGTGTGCTACAAGGACAGCTGTGGTTCCATCCCTGTTAGTAATTACACCATTGACTCCCTCAGGATGAGAGTTGTGTGTGTTAACTGGAAACATGGCACTCACCATAAGGAATGGAAACCACTTTCTGTTAATACAAAAATCCAGGTAATCAAGGACCTCGTGGTATGGGCATATAAACACAACTGGTACATCCATGAGAGACCAGCAACGAAGCAAATCCCAGTGCCTACAATGCCACCTATTCCTCACCAAAGTCAAAGAAGGTTGTTAGGTCTGCTTTGTTCATGAATGAGTGAGACAAACACCAGGCTGAGTCGAAATCAGGGTTCTTTGTTCTTTATTACCGGATTGTAACACTTGCGACTAACAAGTTAGTCGGAGAATGCATTCTGCCGTTATCAGCAAAATGGTGATTTTTTATACCCTTGGATACATGTTTAGAACATCATCATATCATTACTTGTCCAATGACTAAAACTGTTGCTATCCTTTCCCTGCTAGCTTCCTGCCTCTCAATCCATCAATGTCTCTCTTATCTTGTAAGTACAAGGATGCATTCTGTTACTCCTTAGTACTGGGTGACTCCTTCTCCGGTCCCATCTCATGATGTTTTACCTAACAGGAGTACAAGGACACCTCCCCTTCTTGTTACTGCCCTGTACAGGGTAACTCCCTACACATTCCCATCTCATGATGTTTTACCTTACAAGGTTCAATCATTTCTTTGTGAGTAAAGTGCTTGAGTGAGATCTCCCATATAGAGGAGAGCAGCAAATTGGGAGAAGTGACAGAAATTAGCTGAATCCACATGGAAGAAAGCTTGTGATAAGGAAGTGGGATCAATATGATCTTGATATTCAGAGAGCAGTCTGGGTAGGGGAGCATGATCTAAGGTCTTCACAGCGTGGCACATATCCCAGTGATAACTTGAGCCTGTAAATCCACTTATCCATTCAGGAAAAAGATGCACGTAGGTTGTGATGTCCCTAAAGACTAGGTGAAGAGTCTCTTTATTGATACAAATGACTTTGTTTCTTTCTCCGAGATTCCTCACTCACCTCAAGTATCCAGCTATTGCCTTAACAAAGGCTCCATTAATAGAGTTCTACTTGTCATGTGACTACAGAGGAATCATTTAAATGAATATCTCAGAAGGCACCTGCTGTAAAAACAGCTTCTAGTTGTTTCACATACTCCATAAAGTTTGAACAGATATGGAATTATGTACACACAGTTGGAACATGTTTTGTAAATAAAAACATGGTTTGTGCCTGACACTGAAAAAATGCTTGGTGCTCTAACATGAATGCACTGAAATACCCAACTTCACACTTTGTGTGATTTTGTCCAAACATGATCTTTAATACTATCTACTTTGGGTTAAACTGAAAATAGATCACATATCACTTAAAAAAAAAAGTTAAGAGTTGTACCATCAAGTTTCTGAACTTATCTACTTCAGTCTCATTAATACCTAGTAAATTAGCATTCAAAGCCTGCTGAGGTAGAAGATCTTACAGATTCAAAATCCTCAGAATAAAATTATACTCCTGATCTTAGTCCTGGATGGCCAACACAACATTCTGAGTGGAGCAGCTGAATGGGGAAAGAGTAGGAGAAGTTCTTCACCATAGGCATCCTGAGGAGAACTTATTCAGGGTAGGCATCCAACAACATTCTGAGACCACTCTTTATCTCTCACCAGCAGAAGTATCCACCCTGTCAAACCCCATTGATATTTTTGAACCGTGTGAATAAACTGTGTCAGGAAATCCTGACACTGGGATCTAGCTGAGTCATAGGGACGGGGGAGCAAAATCTTCATTTTATTAACAAAGACATGGGGGCATCAAGTGATGTGGTGAGAAATCAGACATGTATGTGTGATTCAACAGATTGACTACAGAAATCAGAACTAATCAAGGAAGAGGAGTCGTCACAAAATGGTGACTCCGATGAGAGTTCAGAGAAATTAATTTCGGTCAAAGAAGAATAAGAGGCTGCCGGGCAATGGGGCAACGGAGAAGAAAAAGGCAAAGAAAGTTAAGTCTAGACGTACTATAGATGATGTTTTAAAAACTTTGGACAGAAAAGAGTAAAATACAAATAAGAAGCTTGATAATATTTTAAAAGTAATAACGAATATGGAAGGGGCTATAGAGTCATTAAATGTAAGAGTTAATGTTGTCGAAGAGAAGTTTGAAGATGTTATGGATAAGGTAACCAGTTTAGACAAAGATGTTAGCACTTGGGACTGGGAAAATGTAAGAATTTGGGACAAAATCAATGTTCTAGAAAACTTCAGTAGGAGAAATAATGATAAAATTTCAGGCCTTAAGGAAGGTATTGAAGGTGCTGACCCTCATACATACTTTCAAGATTGGCTAACTCGAAATTTGGGGCAGGACAAAGTAGGAGACAATATTGAAATAGATAGAGCACACAGATCACTTCTGCCCCCCCACCCCCACCCCCTTCCTGGTTTGATCAAATATCTATGATTTCAGGACCATGAGAAAATTCTTGGAGCAGTGGCCAAAGGAGCAAAGGAAAGGGAGGAATGACTCAAAAGTGAAGGGGGGGGGGGGAGATTTTCTTCTATCCGGACATCAATGTGTCACTCGAGATATAGGCAGGAATTCAACCCTATAAAGAATTATTTATGGAAAAAGGGTTATAGGCCATCCTGCCACCCTGAAGATCATAATACCAAATGGTGATACAGATATAAAGAATACAGAATACAGATATAAAGAATGCTACAGAATTTGTTAATCAACTGCCAGACTTGAGGGTTGACATAACTTAGATGATGGAGATAATGCTATCTTTACATTTGTAAGTAATATTGGAAATATTCCTCTTGTAAATAAGTAACAAAATGAAAATTTGTACAATGTTAATTTCCGGGGGGGTTAGGGTTTGTCTTAATCACACCAGATGTGTGTTTGTGCTTTAGTCACAACCCGTAATAACAAGTTGTGTAGTATTTTGAGCTTATCTCTCAATGCTGAAGGGGGGATTTGTGTTTGTTTTGATCTTTTTTTTATAGATATGAAAATATCTACATCTCTTTATTTCTATATACTTTTTTATTCAATCATTTTCTATAGGATCTGTCAGCAGATTTGGGTCCACTAGTGGAAGAAAAGGAAATCTGGATCACTGGGGAAAGGGGTGAGGATAGATGGGATGAAGGGTAACAGAAATCAATATAACGATATTCTGTGATAATGGCAAATATGGTCAAGTTTGTTAGTATCAAACTTAATAGTTTAAACACCCCTGTTAAAAGGAAGAGAGTACTCTTGTATATTAAGAAAATGGGAGTTGACCTGGCCTTCCTTCAAGAAACACATTTAGTTGATAAGGAACATCAAAAATTAAAAAGGGACTGGGTAGGCCAGGTCATAATGTCATCCTTCAATTCTCAAGTAAGAGAGTGGCTATTTTAATAAAGCAGAATCTTCTAGTTGTAATACAAAATATTGTAACTGATCCGGCAGGTAGGTATGTGAAGGTACACTGTCAGATATATTCTGAATCTTGAACCCTGTTGAATCGATACACCCCAAATGAAGATAATGAAAGGTTTATAAAGGGGAAACCTTTTTTCAATTGGCAGATGCACGTCAAAGTATAATAGTGCTGGGGGATTTTAATTCTTGTCTGGGTCCCATTCTGGACAAATCGACAAGAGCAGTGGCCCAGGACAAGGATGGCTAGAGCCACCTTAGTTTCAATGAGAGACCTGATTTAATGGATGCCTGGAGGAAATTACATACAAGACAAAGAGACTATTCCTTTTACTCTAGTAGACATGATTCATACTCCAGGATAGATTTATTTTGTATTATCAGTGCATTTACAGGATAGATTCATGGAAATTGAGTACAAGGTGAGAGACTTGTCAGACCATTCACCTCTATTATTATCAATTGTTATGCCTGATAAGCAGGATAGGATACATAGTGGCATTTCAATCCATTGTTGTTGAGAAGATCTGAGTTTTTTGATTTGATAAGAAGACATATTAGAATTTTCTGTGAGACTGTTATTCTACTGGCAATAAATTTATCATATGGGATACTTTCTTTCTTTTCTTTGGCTTGGCTTCACGGACGAAGATTTATGGAGGGGTATGTCCACGTCTGCTGCCGGCTCGTTGGTGACTGACAAGTCCGATGTGGGACAGGCAGGCAGGGTTGCAGTGGTTGCAAGGGAAAATTGGTTGGTTGGGGTTGGATGTTGGGTTTTTCCTCCTTTGTCTTTTGTCAGTGAGATGGGCTCTGCGGTCTTCTTCAAATGAGGTTGCAGCCCGCCGAACTTTGAGGTGCCAAGATGCATGGTTGGAGGGGATATCAGCCCACTGGCAGTGGTCAATGTGGCAGGCACCAAGAGATTTCTTTAAGCAGTTCTTGTACCTCTTCTTTGGTGCACCTCTGTCTCGGTGGCCAATGGAGAGCTTGCCATATAACACGATCTTGGGAAGACAATGGTCCTCCATTCTGGAGACGTGACCACCCAGCGCAGTTGGGTCTTCAGCAGCGTGGATTCGATGCTTGCAGATTCTGCCAACTCGAGTACTTCGATATTGGTGATGAAGTCATTCCAATGAATGTTGAGGATGGAGTGGAGACAGCGCAAATGGAAGCGTTCTAGGAGCCGTAGGTGATGCCGGTAGAGGACCCATGATTCAGAGCCGAACAGGAGCGTGGGTATGACAACAGCTCTGTACATGCTGATCTTTGTGTGTTTCTTCAGGTGATTGTTTTTCCAGACTCTTTTGTGTAGTCTTCCAAAGGCGCTATTTGCCTTGGCGAGTCTGTTGTCTATCTCTTTGTCGATCCTTGCATCAGATGAAATGGTGCAGCCGAGGTAGGTAAACTGGTTGACTGTTTTGAGTTCTGTGTGCCTGATGGAGATGTGGGGGGGCTGGTAGTCATGGTGGGGAGCTGGCTGATGGAGGACCTCAGTTTTTTTCAGGCTGACTTCCAGGCCAAACATTTTGGCAGTTTCTGCAAAACAGGACGTCATGCGCTGGAGAACTGGCTCTGAATGGGCAACTAAAGCAGCATCGTCTGCAAAGAGATACTTTAAAAGTATATTTAAGGGGTCAAATAATTTGTTATTCTTTGAGAATTAAAAAATAGTATATGAGGGAAGTACATAAATTACAACAAAAGATACATCATTTGGCAAAGGGCCTGCAGTTGAGGAGCTCAGAACAGAAGCAAAGAGTACTGATTAATAAAAAAAAAAATCGAGTATAATATGTTACAGTATAGAGAAAGCAATAATGAGAACAAAACAAAGGTACCATGAGCTGGGGGTGATAGCTCACAAGGTCCTATCTTGGCAACTGAAAACAGAGCAGGTCTCCAGAACAATTAATGCAATTGAAACAGAAGCCAATAGAATCTCTTATAAGCCAAAGGAAATTAATGAGGCATTCATATTATTCTATTCCAAATTATATAAATTGGAGTCTCAAGGAGATACTAATGAAATAAATGATTATTTGTTACAATTAGTCTTGATGTATTTGGACTTGGTACTGCAGATGGAACTCAGTGCATCTTTAACTCAAATGGAGATAGAGGATGCATTCAATTCAGTGCACGGTAAGAAATCGGGGTGGGGGGGGGGAATGGTTTGCAACTCCCTAATTTTAAATTTTACTATTGGGTGGGCAACCCAGATGAAATTTGTCAATTCCTTCTTTGATGGAAGAAACTTCTTTGGAGGAAAATGAACTGAACAAAGTCAGAGAGTAGCAGAATATTCGATATACATGGGACACTAAATCTATTTCTAGTGGAAAAGAAGCACCTCTAACAAAGCATTTTTTGATTATTTTGTATAAATTGAATAATCTCCAAAATGCCCTTGACTCAAAATAGATTAATTCCTTAAACAATGGATAATAAGATTCTACATACATGGTCGCGGAAAGGAATCGGGTTTTTAGAAAATTGTTATGTGCAAGGGCAACTAATGTCATTTGAACAGTGAAAAAAGATATAATATTCTTAACACCATCTTCTGCTACTTTCAGAGATGAATTAGGACTGGGCATATCGTTACCAGAGGGCAGCGAAATGGAGATTCTGGTTCAAAGCGCATCACAAGCAAGTTTACATCTGTAATGTATTCCTTACTTCAGTCAGGAAGTCCCAGGCGGGAGTTATATAAATCAAAATGAAGATGGGAATCCGACTTGACTATTAGTATTGGTGATAAGAACTGGTCCGGTTTATGTCAGGATTGCATGACCAATACAATAAATGTAAGATATAGATTGGTGCAATATAACTTTTTGCATCAGCTATAACTTACTATGCAGAAATGACAAATTAAATTCTAATATATCAGATACATATTTTAGATGTGAAGGAACGGGAACCTTCCTACATTCCACCTGGTCATGGTCTAAAGCAGGGGTCGGCAAACGTTTTAAACCATTGACCTCTTCATTGGAATCCTCTATCTCTCATCGACTCCCAAGCATGTAAAATAAATAAATAATTCCAATTCTATATTTCTCTAGAGCCTAGACATTTATTGATCCCTTGGATAGTCCCATTGACCCCAAGGGGTCAATATAGACCACTTTGCCGACCCCTGCTCTAAAGTGAAACCTTTTTGGGAAAATTTAAGAATTTTATTAGACCAGATTATTGGAAAACAATTGCCACAAAGTCCAGAATTGTTTCTCCAAGGAAATATTATGGGCATAACACCCAAAATGAGGCTTGTCCAAGTACCAATCAGAATTTCTTAAAATTGCATTGGCGGTGGCCATGAAACGTATTGCAGTAACTTTGAAGTCTGAATCCCTTCTAGATGTAGCCCAATGGAATGTGGGAATGCACAGTTGTCTTCCCCTGGAGAAAATTACTTACAATTACTTTGCAGGATGGTGTTATACTTGCAGAATGCAGGGTTGAATATTTATGGATACTTATTCTGTTCCAGAGTTCCAGAGTTCTATGTCCTTGTTCCTTCCCTTACTTGAGATCCAGGGAAGAAAAGTAATTAGATTATCTGAAGTGGATCCCGATCCTAACAGTTCTTTTCCTGCTTTTTTGTTTCTTTCTCTCTTATCTATTTTCTCTGTCTTTTCATTCTATTTTTCTATCTTGATGTTTTGTTTTGAGGGAGGAGGGATGGGGCTGTTTGGAGATATGGAGATATGTATCATTGATTTTTTTTTCATTTCAATTTATGTAGTTATATAATGGTTAAGTCTTGAAATTTGTTTGACCACAAAATTAAAACAAAGCATTTTAAAAAACCAAAAAAATACAAAGACTGATGTTGTAGCATGGCAGTAAGGTAACAGAGGCAGTGGTTTTTAAGCAGAACTCTTTGTTCATGGGATCAGAATATCAGAGAGAAGATCATAAAATGACATACCAGCTTTCCATCACTCATCTGCTTAGAGTGGAATCCCTGATTCCTGCTGCAAATTGGCATTGCACCAAAAAGGAGGTTGAGGTATGAATCCAATTCATTATGTCCTTTGCTTGAGATCCTTCACTGGCTGCAGGTAGACAGGCCTGGATCAGACTGGACTGATTCACCACCAATCTGCCTTGTCTCTGTGACTGGCCAACAAATTAAAATCTGCTCCTGCACCATCACATATCAGGCCAGATATTATTAATTGTTATTTAATAAAACATAAATGTAATATTACATGAAATTTCTTTTCATCTTCAATGAGACAAACAGAGATTTGCCCTTTTGATCAGAGACAAAGAAGCAAAAGAGAGACCCATCAAAATCACTGCGTGTCCGTGGATTTTCCTCCAGTACTAACCACAGCCTCTGCAGCCGCACAGATTCCAGTTCGATTCATTGGCAATCTGAGCTCCATATGCAAACCTCTAACATCACGAGTAAGCCTTCAGTGCCCAAGGCCCTTTGGGAGCCCTTCTTGCACTCAGCACCCTCTTGAATCCTGGTTTTGATACCTGATTCTCATGAGCCAGTCTCTAGCAGCCCACAGCCCATATGGGTACCTCAAGCACATCTCCAGAAGCCCGCAGCCCATATGAGTACCTTGAGCACAACTCCAGTAGCCTGCAGCCTTGCATGAGTCTATTGACTTCAAGTCACCAGCAGCCACAGTCTGTGTGGGTTTCTCGCCTGCAGGTTGCCAGTTGCTTACCAACTGAGTGTGTCCTTCAGCCATAGAGCTCCTTGTTGTCTGCCATTGTGGTCACCATCCTTGGGTTGTCTCCTCTGCTTCTCCTTCTCAATGAGAGGTAATCTCACCATTACTTGTGCCTTTTGCCAGTCTACTACTTCCTCAGAGTCTACAACACCTTGTGGCCACTGCCAAACATAAGAACCGCCACCTTGGGCTCATGGTAGCAGGATTTTAAATAAAGCACCACTTTTAACAAGCTGTTTAATGCTATACAGAGCCATCGACATTAGGACTGGGTGGTAGGATCCCACAGGGGAGTACTGTGCCTCCACTCCCTGCTCTCCTCAGAGCTACACCAGATGCAGTGTTGCCATTACAGCAGCACAGAAGCAGGTACCTTAGGTCACCAATTCTGCACCAACCATCAAATCCCCTATCCTAATACCATCTCCTCACAATCCCCTCAAACATTCCCATAATCAACAACTCATCCACACACTGTGGGCAATTGATCATGGCCAATTAACCGACTACCTATAGAATGCAAGCAGAAAGTAGAGGAGTCAAAGGAAACCCATGAGATTAAAGGGAGTTTTGGCAAATTTCACAAAGGCAATAGCGGAGGTCAGGGTTGAACTCGAGTTGCTGGTGGTGTGAGGTAGCAGTTGCACTAGTTCTGCTGCCATCCATCACATTGCAATGAACGGGAGTTGCACATTGCTCAAATGGAAGAATTTGCTTTTCTTGTGTGGAATGAGTTACCATGAGAGACGTTGATGACTTCTTGGGTGCAAACATGGGCCCTTCGTGGAAGGCTGCAACATGGTAAAAATGCAATGTCTTCTCGTATAGTTTTTACCTTCCTGGGCAACAATCAAGAAATAGAAACAGGAGTAGATTGTTCAGTCCCTTGCATTTGCAGATTTGTTTTAATCTCAGTTCCATTTTCCTGTATTTGTCATTTTCTTTCATTCCTTTACTTTGCAGAAATCAATTGATCTCTCCCTTGTATTTTTTCATCAACTGAAACTCCAAATTAACTCTGAAAGGAAATGAAATATCTCTTGGTTGTATGATGACTCCACTTCGCTTCCATCCCTAATACAAGACACCTGAGCCAATGTAGTGTCCATATTTACCCACCTGCATCAACCAAGGACTCTTGTTCTTCTAAGTTCAAGATACTATAAACCCAGCCAAGTTAATTTTTCCTCCTACAATTAATTTGCCAGCCTAACATCTGTCGTACATGCCTATCACAAGTATATTCTAAGTCATACCTGTTCACAATATTCCAGAAGCAGCCTCATCAGTGTCATATTTAATTGTTATGAGGTTTTTAATCCTGTTCTCAAATTCTCTTGAAATAAAGTCTTACATACCTTTTGCTTTCCCAAATACATAGTAATAAATAGTAATTTTCACCTTTATAGACTACTTGGACACCCAGCTTCCTTTGAACACCAACACATTAATCTCCCACCATTTTAAAAATTACTGACTTACCATTTTCCCTACTGAAGTGACAACGTCAGAATCAATCCTGCAGAACCTCACAAGTTATGGATTCTCAAACCAAATATGACTGCTTTATTTCTATACTTTGTTCTCTGTTTGACAACCAATAATCAATCCACATCAGTCTATTAAACTCTATCCCATACACTTTAAATTTGGTTATTAACTTTTTGTCCAGTAGTTTATCAAAGGCCTGTGGAAAATTCAAATACACTACTGATTCCCTTTTAACTGTCTCTTAGTTGAAACATTAACAAACTCCATAGATTTGTCAAATGTGATTTCCCTTTCATAAACCCAACAAGACTTCTTGAAACATTGTTGAATTTAGGTATTATCAGTTGCTTAAAATTAGAGAGTTATGTAAAAATTCATAGAGCATAAAATAGTACAGCATTTGAACAGGATATCTAGATTGTCCTCGTGGAGTCAAAAAAGCAACAAGCCCATTGAAATGAATGTGAGAAATTAGCTGCCTGGGGAAAGGTAAATAAAGCTCTTAATATTATTTAATTCAGAGACATGAAAAGTTTTAAAATAATTTTTAAATGTGTTTATGCTTTTATTCCCAATTTTGTATTTTAAGAATAATTTTAGTTTCAATAAGATTTTTAATTTTAGCAGAACGTGAGTGATTCTGAAAGTTTTTAAACATCAAAAACTTTCACAAACATTTGATTTAAGCACCAGCTTTAACAGCTGAGGAGCCTGGGGACAGGATCTCACCAGCTGCTAAAGGACTTTTATTAAAGCCAGCCACTTGTCAATGGAATATGTGCTGTACTTCACTCATGTCCAGGACTACACTGGAAATAATCCCATGTCTTCTTTGGCTTGGCTTCGCGGACGAAGATTTATGGAGGGGGTTAAAAGTCCACGTCAGCTGCAGGCTCGTTTGTGGCTGACAAGTCCGATGCGGGACAGGCAGACACGGTTGCAGCGGTTGCAGGGGAAAATTGGTTGGTTGGGGTTGGGTGTTGGGTTTTTCCTCCTTTGCCTTTTGTCAGTGAGGTGGGCTCTGCGGTCTAGGGGGCTTGTAATTGGTCATCTCATGACAGTGGAAGAGCTATCTTATATGTTTTTTTAACATTCCTTCCCAAGATGTGGATGCCAACATATCATTCTCATCTTTTATTGCCCTTTTAAAAGTGGCGAATGGCCATCTTATTGAACTACTGAAGGTCATGCAATGAAGACAAACCTACAGTGCACAAAGGTCTACTACCTCCTGTACTACTCTAAGCCTAACTATAAACCAAAAGATTTATCAGCACGACTACACTATCTGCAACTTTAAATATTTATTCATTTACTGTACCTCGGTACACATGACATTAAATTTGGACTTGAACGCATTGCAGACCTTTTGGATCATCTTCCTGGACCTGCAAAAAGATTGTGCACATTAGTAGAGTAGAAACTCTAATAGTTGATGAGCTCTTCTTAATGATATGGAGGTACCCTGATTGTCATGAGTAGAATTAATGATATGGAGGTACCCTGATTGTCATGAGTAGAATTAATGATATGGAGGTACCCTGATTGTCATGAGTAGAATTAATGATATGGAGGTACCCTGATTGTCATGAGTAGAATTAATGATATGGAGGTACCCTGATTGTCATGAGTAGAATTAATGATATGGAGGTACCCTGATTGTCATGAGTAGAATTAATGATATGGAGGTACCCTGATTGTCATGAGTAGAATTAATGACTCCATGAACTAATTGGAAATCAGACAAAACTGTAAATCTTAGAACCGATTCATTGCAACTGATTCATCATTGTTGATATAATTAGCATCTAGGGTGCACAAGGCATTAATGACCTGTTTCTTACATTTGTGTCACTGACTAACAGAGTCTGGAAAACTCCAGAAATGAAGTTGATATTGGCTACTGGTTGCCAAATGCTGGATGAGCATTATGCTGTTTGGCAAGAGATCTTGTACCATCAGGCTACTGTCCACCTGACACATACTTTTATTTTTCTTGTTTACTATCTGCACCTTATTCCATGTGATAAGTATGTGCCTTTGAGAGAGGCACTTCTTCTTTGATCTTCTCCTCCTGTTCAAGGACTTATGGATTTTTATAAATGGCCATCAATGTACTCCTCCAAATACCAAATCCCATGTTGATATATCCATTCAAAACTGAAAAAAAGCTTAGAGACTGATGCACGATCAATCACTCAAAGACTGAAGTTGCCGAAACTGAAGGCTTTTATTTGCAAGAGATGGACAGTGTTGGTTGCTCACTTTGATCCAGATTCAAACTGGAGGCAGGATTGTGGCATGACAACCTTTATGTGGAAGAAAGGGAAGGAGTCATGAACCAGCCAGTGAGAGCAGGGTCAACCAGGAAAGGTCATGTAATTTACATTTGACGAATATGTACAATAGCGGTTTCACCAGAGATAGACAACTCCATATTTTGAGACCTGATCTGCTAAACTTTACAAGCCAATTACTTAACAATCTTCCACCAGATCCATGGACAGACAAAGTCTTTGAAGGGACTCTCTTTTGCTTCTCTTTCTCTTACTCTTATTTTGAGGGGCACCAGGCAATGGTCATGGCAATTCTTTGCTGGCCTTACAGCAGACAAAAGTTTAAATATATCACATATATTACATATTTATGTATATAAATAGATAAGAAAAGGAACATTCTGTAAACATGTTCTGTAAACATAATATTCACCAAGTCATTCCTGTAAACAACTGTAACATCCACAAACCCAATTGTCCCAGCAGACTCATTGTTGCTGCATGTTCCTGTCCCACCAAAGTGGGATACATTTAGCTCAACTCCTTTTTGTTTCCCCTGGTCCAGTCCCTCTCGACCTACCTTCATGATACTTCACATTCCCTCCACCACATCAACAACATCCAGCTCTCTGAACTCAACCATGGACATCCAATTGCTATACACCATTCATCCTCATACCGAAGGCCTCAAAATCTTTGTTTCTTCTTCCACAACTGACCCAAACGATCTCCCTCCACCACCAACCTCCTCCAGCTGGCAGGTCCTTACTCTCAATAACTTCTCCTTTGAGTCATCCCACTTCCACCAAGTCAAAGGGCTAGTCATGGGCCACAGCTATGTCTGACATTTTGTTGGCTATTTGGAGCATCCAGGCTACAAATCTGGACAGGAGAGTCTCCTCAACTCCTTCTCCATTACATCAATGTCTATTTTGGTGCTGCCTCATGCACCCGTGATGAGGTCATTGACTTTATCCACTTTGCTGCCAACTTCCACCCCGACCTCAAATACACTTGGTCCATCTCTAGTAACACTCTCCCTTTTCTCAATCTCTCTGACGCAATTTCAGGAGATTTTATTTTACAAACCCACCAACTCCCACAATTATCTCAACTACACTTCTTTTCACCCTATACCTGTAAGGATTCCAATCCTTTCTTGCAAATTCTCAGACTCTGTAGCATGTGCTCCCATGACGAGGTCTTCCATGTAAGATCATCCAAAATGTCTTCCTTCTTTAAAAATTGTGACTTCTCCTCTCCTACTATCAACTCGGCCCTCACCCAAATATCCTCTATGGCCCATCATCTACCCTCGTCCCCCTCTGCACCCATGCACAATAAGGACAGGATTTCCCTTGTTCTTATCTACCACCCCACCAGCCTCCACATCCAACATATCACTATCCATCAGATCCACCATCTAAAAACATGATCCCATTAGACACATGTTCCCTGCTTTTTCCTCTTTCATCTTCCACAGGGACTACTCCCTTGTCCATGCCTCCCAACCCACCAATTGCACCTTTTTCACCTATCCCTGTGACCACAGGAAAAGCTACACTTGTACACACACACCTCCTCCTTCACCATCATTTAGAGCCCCAAACAGTTCTTCCAAGCAATACTTCATGTGAATCTGCAGGGGTCACTACTGCATCCAGAGCTGCCACTGTGGTCTCCTCTACATCATAGAGATTGGATGTAGACTGGGAGATTGCTTTGCCTTTGCTTTATCCACTATAATAATGGGGATCACCCAAAGACAACCCATTTCAATTATCCGCTCCATTCCCTTGCTAACATGACTGTCCATGCTCTCATGCACTGTCAAAATTAGACTACCTGCGAATTGGAGAGCTACACCTCATATTCTGCCTGGGCACCCTCCAACCAGATGGTATTAACATAAACTTCTCTGATTTCCATTAGACTCCACCCTTCCCATCTCTCTCTTTCCCTATCCCTATGTCTTCTTTCCTCTAGTTCTCCATTCACAAAGCTACACCCCTCCCCCAATCAATTCTCACCTTTCCTCTCCTGGTCTCCTCTCCATATCCAATTATGGCCTTTTTCCTATTGATTTGTGCTCCTTGTCCTGCCCTATCTTCCCTCCTACCCCAGCCATTTTATTCAGGTGCCTGCTTGCTTTTTGCTCATACCTTGACAAAGGGCTCAGGCCTACAATGTTCCTTGTACCTCCTATGGATGCTGTGAGGCTTGTTGAGTTCCTCCAGCATTTTTGTGTTTTTATTACAATCACAGCATCTGAAGATTTATGCATTTCTTTCCAATTACATAGGACATAGAACATTACATAGAACATAACAGCACAGCAACAGGGCCTTTGGTGTACAATATTGAGCTAATATATAAACCTACTTTACAAACTAAAACTTCCCAACCTCAATCCATAACCTTCTCTTTTTCTTGCACCCACATGCCTGTCTAAGAGTTTTTAAAATGTTCCTATTGTAATAGCCACCACCGCAATGCATTCCAGGGACCCACTACTTACTGTAAAAAGCATGCCCCTGAGATCTCCCCTAACTGCCCTTCCATTACCTTGTGTGGATGTGCTCTGATGTGGCTACTCTCTGTAAACATTGAACTGGCTTGATAAGATTTGCCAATCATATCTTAAAGGCTCCATATTTTTTACTGACAATGTCCAGAAGGGAGAAAAAAGCAAGTGTGCTGAGTTAAAGTTCTAAATTTCTCTTAATAGCACTCTTAATTTACTTCTTTTTCCTCTCTTTGCAACCAATCTAAAGGGATAAATGCAGAAAATAGCTTCTTGATTCCAGCCCATGTTAATCCATTCATTTTATACCTTGCTTCTAATCCAAGCCAATTAAAGTTCAGGGCAGCCATCTGAAATAGAGTTCGCCTGTTTTCCTCCTGGCTTAACTTCTGTTTCCATCCAAATAACCATTGGAAAGCTGTTGGAAAATTTTATGGAATGCTTCTGCTTTGTTGCAAACTGTGCTTTGGGAAGCTGATTGCTAAATGATCGTGTTGTTGAAAATGCACCATTCTAAAAGAGAAAATTGCAATGCAAAAGTAATTATATGGAACCAGTAATAAACAAATTCAAACAACAAAACAAATTATAAATCAATTCCAAGGTCTCTGTTCAAGATCTAAGATTCTGTTTTTACACAAGAAACAGAAACTACTATTTTTCCCATGGTCATCAATCCACAAACTTCTCTCTTCCAATCCTGCAAGTAAGTGTATGTATGGTATATCACCTCACTGGATAATTGGAGAAACCAGGCAATATATTGATATTGCTTGTGATCTGTCTTCACCTCATGGGTTTCCACATCCAACATCTGCAGTTTCCCCCACCTGTAAAGATCCCACCACATGTCACATCTTCCACTCTGTGATGGATTATGTTATATTCTATATTGTATATAGATATGTTTTAAAGGAGATAAATTGTGGCAGGTATTTTTAGTTAGCTCACATACAGATACAAACTCTTTACAACACAGATCTCATTTAAAATGCCAGAGCTCTACTCAAGCCAGACAGTCCAGGCTCCCAATGCCTTTGTAAAGACAATGGAAACTACTTTGCTGAAGGACTTCACAAGTAGGTGTTAATTGAACATGCTGTGGAGTAATGGATTATTGTTTTGGAAAGCAACAGATGAATGGACTAAGAAGATTGGGTCTGGTGTCAGAGTCTGTCTGAATGCAGTTTGCTGTTCTAAGAGGATCATGTAGTTTTCTCTGTGAGAGAGAAAATTCAGTTCTACAGTTTAGCAGCAGGAGCTGGAACTGGAACATGACAAGCTGGCAAGCTTATGGAAAAACCCCATTTTGAAGATGGGTTGTGAGTTCTGAGTTCAGCCTGGTCAAAGCCCTTGTGGTCCATACGAGAGGAGATGGCTGGCTGTATAATGTTTCACTTGAAATAAGGGAAACAAAAAGGAATTCTGTGATGATTTGGAGGAAAGAGGTTATCATCTGGAAAACCCTGATGGGTCAAGTTTCTTCAGCATGACACTGAAGTGGCTGATCGGAAGGAATCAGTTTGTGTCCAATGAGCAACAAATCTCTCTCTGAAAACCAACAAGAACCATTTTGAGAGGTAACCATTTACCTTTCAAGCACCAAAGCCTGGTGAATTCATAAATGTTAAATTCTGTGCACAGTATAAGAATTGCCTGATATCAGTGAACTTTGAGCAGTGAGATTGGACTGTGAATCAAAAAACTCTTCTGAACTTATATACACAATTCATACACGTGCACTTAGAATTAGAAGGGGGTTAAATTAGGTTAAGTTAATAGTAATAAGTTAAAATGTTATTCTGTTTTTTCATGTTTAAAGATAATTAAAACAAGTTTTGTTTAAGTAACCATTTGTCTTGGTGAATTTCTATTGCTGCTGGGTTTTGGAGTCCTCTGGGCCCATAACACCTCCCCTATCCTCTCCACTTTCCATGTGGATGATTCCTTCCACATCTCTCTTATCCACTCATTCCTTCATCCTTTCCCACCAATAAATCCCCACCCCACCCCCCAGTACCAACCCCTGTGACTGCAGGGTGCTGCACTTGCACCCACACTTCCTCCCTCACCACCACCCAAAGCCTCAAATAGTTCTTCCAAGTGAAACAATACTTCATCTTTGAATCTGTAGGGCTCATTTACTGCATCCACTGCTCCTAATGTAGCAATGTGCAATCAGACAGCATCGATATCAACCTCCAATCTCTGTTAACCCCATCTCTCAGTCTCTTCCTTTCCCTCATCCCTTTCTTCCTTCATCTCCACAGCTCATTCTCTTCCCTCTCCTTTCTTATCCCTTGTTGTGGTCACATACTTACCTTCATCAGGAGTGGTGCTGGCCCCCACTGATGATGTAAGTGATGTGACGCATGGGGGTAATAGTGCGCATGCGCAGGTGTGTGAAGCATCAGTTTACAGGTGTTGAATCTCAGATGCAGCAGGAGGAGAGTGAGAGTTTTCAGGATCACCCGTGTGGCAGTGAGCCAATGAAGTCAGAGGAGATTAGCTGGGTGGTGTTTGGGGAGTTGAAGAATGCAATGTTGTGTCTAGTGAATAATAAAAGAAAGTCGACTTCATGGTGTGCTGAAAGAAACGAGTGAGTGTGTTCTTTATCTGTTTGTAAGGTGTGGTAAATCATTGCTGTTACATCCCCTGCCCTCACCCCCATCTCTTCTGAGCTTCCTTTACTTCTTTCTCTTCCACCTGTATCCCTCAATTTCCTGTTAGCCTTTACTCCTCCCCTCACTTCCCCCCCCCCCCCACCCCCCCACCCTACCATTTTATTTTGGAATCTGCCTGATTTTGGTATTCCTAAAGAATGGTTCAGGCCCAAACTATGGACTGCATTTCACTTTCTACAAAGGGTTAAGAACGTTGGACACTGTTTCGTCCATTCACTAATTTTAGAGAACTTTAATATTTGTCAATATTAGGTTCAGTGAAATTGCACAACATGCAATTTTTTTGCTACTTGGGCTTTATTTGAACCTGCAATTTGCAAAAAAAAAAAAAAAATCTGTGGTGTTTACAGTCTTCTTTAACAGAATTGAGAAAATTCCATTGAGCTGGAAAGAATGAAGTATTTACCAATATTTCCTGCTGCAGAGTATTCTGGAAACTTACCTTTTATTACAAGGAGAGAGGGCAGTGAACTTTTAATGATTACCAGTGACTAAATCCCAATTAATGAGCTGTTTTTAACCGAGCACTATCCCAATAGAAAATTCTAATCATGGCACCCCTCTCACAAATTAAAATGAGGGCAACAGGAGTATGAGGACACTACCACCTCCATGTTCCCTTTTAGGTCATGCACCATTGTGATTTGGAAATATATCAGCATCATTTCATCATTGCTACTCACAATCCTAGAAACCACACCTCTCTAACTCCTTTTCAAATAGCATTGTAGGAGTATGTTCATCAATGGGAATATACCAATTCAGGAAAATTGTTCACCACCATCACCTGTTCAATGGAAAATAAGGAGTCAATAAATGCTGGTCTTGCCAGAAACGCTGACATACCGATGCCAAAGAACAAAGCCTAAGGCCTATATGGCAAAGTTTAACCATGGGGATTTTAATTTGTTCAATTAAGTATTTCTTTCTCTTTCAATCTTTTTATTAAACATATTATAAATAAACAATACATGAGGAGAATAGAACAGTAAAATCAGGATCATCAATACATTGCAATACATAATATAGCATATTGTTGTGTCCCCTGGCCCACTCCATGGGTTGACACAGCAAACAGTCGTTGTACATGACGATCAGGCAGACAGCACATGGGATGAGACACCTGCTCCCATAGGACGCAGGAATAGCTGTCGAATTGGCCAATCACAGCCAGTGGATCGCAGCGGGTCCAATCCAGGCCCGCCCATTCAGGACAATCAATCAGAAGCCAGCCTTACTCAAGCCACGCCCTGGTGGTGACATGGCCAGCTGCCTATAAAAGGCAGAGCTGCAGCCCAATAAAGTCAGTGTCGATTTCACTCCCTTGGTGTGTGAGTCTTCTTTCTACCTCGAGCTATAACCGTAGCAGCCCCGCTACAGAATAATATTACAACATATTGAACAATATTATCCCTTTCTCCTCAATTTTGAATTTAAAAAAAAGAGTTTAAAAAGTTGTTAAAACCCCATTTAACTTACCAAAATAAACAAAAAATCCAGCAACAACAACAACAAAAAGGTTGAGCAGCCTAAACTAAGATTTCACTACAAACTATTTATCTGATGTTTTCCAATAAAAAAAAACAGCAGAAATTCAGAACAGTCTGGAAGATAAAGTCAAAATGCAAATTAACTTGTACAAAAATATAAAAGGACACCAAGTCTCCTCAAACTTAACAGAAGTATCAAAAGTGCAACTTCTAAGTTTTTTCTAACTTAAACATGGCATAACTTGAGAGAACCATTGCATCAAAGGAGGTGAATTAGGGTATTTCCATTTAAATAAAATGGCTCTTCAGGTCAACAGTGTAGTGAAGGCTACAACCCAGTTTGCAGAAGTGGGAATTCGACCCACAACTGGAACTAAAATTTCAAAAATACCAGTCAATGGGTTAGGTTGCAATCTAATGCCCAGTATTATTGATAAAGTCTTCAAAATATCTGTCCCATACTTTTCTAATAGAGAGCAAGTCCAAAACTTATGCGTTAGTGTGGCCACTGTAATTTACATCTATTACACATAGGACTAATGTTAGGAAAGATACGGGCCAATTTATCTTTCAACAAATGAACCCAATGTACCACTGTAAAGTGAATCAATGTGTGTCGAACACATAATGAAGAGGTGTTAACCATTTCAAAAATCTTTTCCCAATCAAGTATTTCAAGGAATAGATCATTTTTAAATTAAAAATGTTTACTTTTACTTTTTAAATTTAGTGTCACTATCTTGCTCCAGTCTTTATTTTGCTTTTTGTAAATTGTTTATAACTCTAATTAAAAATTATGCATTGTCTTTTTCATTTGTGAGTTATTTAATGTCATGAGATGTTAACCTACTTTGTGGATATCAAGCCAGAGGTTCTTTTGAAATGATGTAGTAACCAATGTATGAAAAGGGAAGTCCACACCAAAGTAATTGCTAGATATTTGTTGACAGCTTCCTTTGAGGTCAGTATCTTACCCAATTGTTATACCACTTGCCACAACATCAGGTCTCATGTTATACTAATCAAACAATCTATAGCTGCAATGAATGTCCATACAGAGAATGATATAGTGCATTAAAATGTTGTTAGGATTGAAAACATAGTTACAACAGATGGATAAATTGAATATGGCAAATTTTATCAAATATTTACAGGAGCAGAGGAAGTAGGAAAGAGTTTGGAGGAAGAAGGGAGGAATGAGGAAAATCTAGAAAGATGGGACTTAATTGTTTAGAATAAGATGGGAACAAAGTATTTTCTACCTGTGGAGATATGAGTGAATACTATCAAGACAGCCAGATGGTTGATCATGACACATGAAGCATAAAACTCCTGAAATGAGAGAAAAAGCATAATTGATAATGAAGAATATTGAATAATTAGGGAATGGATGGCATATTTTAAAATTAAATTTAGACATGCTGTATAGTAAGAGTCCCTTTTGGCCCATGAGTCCATGCTGGTCAATTACACCCAATTGACCAACAAACCCGGTACTTTTTGAACAGTGGGAGAAAACTGGAGTGCCTAGAGGAAACCCACGCGGACACAGGGAGAACGTACAAAGTCCTTCGAGACCACTCAGAATTCAAACCTGTGACACTCGCGCTTGCAAGAGCATTACGCAAACTGATACGCTAATTGTGCCACTCTTTTGTAAGTAGAATGCACGTAACTGATATGATTCTTGACTGGTTCTGTAGTTCTGCTCAATCTAATATGCCTCTTGACCTTTTGTGCCTTCTTAGTGCAACCAAGGTCTTCCTTTTATGGCAGATGAATTCAAAAGCAAAGCTTCAATCTCAAGGAGTGAATCCTATTCCTCTCTACTGTCAAAACGATTTTTTATTATTGAACTATTTTAGCTCCATTAATCAGCTCCATAAACATTCAAAAACAATTAAAAGAGATTTAAATAATTCAGAACACTGAAAACATGAAAAATAATAAAAATATTTAAAATGCCTATAATGATATAAATTAATTAAAAATATTAAGTCATCTTATTATTTAAATCACCTACTTGCCACAGCAACATTATATCCATGAGTCCTGGCATCTGGGCCCCAGTGGGCCAATGGGCCTGTTTCCATGCTATATGATTCCATGACAACATTCAGGTTTTTGCATTTGGGTTGCCAGCCTTTTCAATTCCTCTCCCCATTTTTCACATGGACCTGCTGCCCTCAGCCCTAACCATTGCCCTAGGCAAATTAAAGAACAGCCTATGGTATTCCACCTGGCGAGCAACAAGAAATTGGGAAAGAGATATTATTTTACCAGAATTTCAGAACAAATATACAGAACGTGCATCATTAGAATGAGGTTCTCCTGAAATGGGCTCAAATCTGAAGAAACATTCCCCATCTGAAATGTTAAATTGAAACTTCTCACTATTAATACTGCCTGATCTGATGAATAGTTCTAGAGGTTCTCTCTTTAATCAGTTTTCCAGCATAAGCTGTGTGGATTCAAAGTCTATGACTGATTGAGAGCATATATGAACCTTGAAATGAGACCACAATTTGAGTAATGTATCTGCCACTAAATATAATGTTCCTATGGAACATAGAAATTAATCTGACCTCAGCCAGATAGTTGTGAATTGTGAACCTTCTGACATGATTTAAGCAGTTGTAGGTGGAATTGGATCAATTGAAAAAAGAATATAAGCCCTTTGGCAACAACATTTGAGTACAAATAATAAATTGTTTCAATATGGTGGATACTGGTAATGTCTGGTCAATGTTCTTATGCCCCTAAGTAAGTCTTTATCCATTTTGCTGCCAACTTTTACCTTGGACTCAAATTCATTTGGTCCATCTCTAGCAAAATTTCCCCCTTTCTTGATTTCTGTCTTGATTACTTCCCTTCACACCCTGTCACCTGTAAAGATTCCATTCCTTTCTCACAATTTCTTCATTTCCATTTGCACCCAGATGAGGACTTCCATGTGAGATTATCAGAGATGTCCTTCTACTTCAGACAATGTAGCTTCCCCTCTACCACCAACAACTTGACCCTCACCTGCATATCCTCCACTACCCGCACATCTGCTCTGGCCTCCTCCACCCCCACATGTCTAGGGATAACTACCTCCCTGTATGTCCTATCAATAACCTCTTCACTCTCCCTAACAAGCCGCAAGTCATCAAGCTGCAACTCCATTTCTCTAATTTCATCCTTAGATGATTTAAATTAGCCAATGGCAAGGTGTGCATGAATGGATGGCCAGATTCCAACATTGATTGACAGGTGATGTGACTTCTGAATAAGTTTCAGACAGGGAAAATATGCGACCACCCGCAATATACAATATTTCAGACAGGCAGGGAGGCCACATTTTCCTCCTCAATTATGCATGTAACATCCATGTATCCAAGAGTTGTTAAGCTGCATGCAAGTTTCTCAAAGTCACTGGATTTGCAAATTTGTGTTTTTCAGTGCAATAAATGAATCAGTTTATAATGACCTGTTTAATTTAAGTATCTGTGATGTTAACATATTACCTGCTCATTTATCCTTGTTCATTTCTTTGTTTATAAAGCAAATAGTGCTGCGTATAACCAAAAGCTGCAAAGATCATGTTCTCTTTTAGTTTGGCAGGATTGTTATCATCTCAAGGGTTTTTGTAATGAGGGAAGATGGTACATTCTGAGCATGAGCACATCAAGTGATAAATTGAGGATGGATGGGTAGGAGTGCAGGAGGTTAAATCCTCCAGATTTTAAGAAAGTGAAGGTTTGTTTATTGAATTATTTAGATCTTTTAAACAAGGGAAGATATAAAATTCAAGTCTGCTTGGCATGTTTGTACTTCAACCATCCTTCATTTATCCACAGCAAACAATGAAATACAAGAGTGACTCAGAAGGACAGACTGCATCTGGCATTAGCTAATGGTCAATGTTTTGGGTTGGTGTGATGTTCTTTGAAGCAATAAAGAAACTTAGGTTCTTTTGGTATTAACAATGTTTTATTACCAACTCACAACCTTGTGGTGCAGTCATTTTCTTCATCTAACCTGAACTGCAACATTTTTATCTGACTGCCTTTAGTTGTTAGGAGTATCATTCTATCACCACATCCCCTTTCCTTAAGATGTTCAATCAAGCAACATGACACACAAATACCATATTCATTTCAATTTAAAGTTAAATACAACTTAAACACAAACATCGGCACCACAAACCTTTTAAGTGTGCAGTTCTTTTAGAGATTCAGTCTGTCAGTTGCTTTGATAACATGTGTGGTGTGTGGATCTTCTTAACACCGGTGCATGTGTGAGCTCTGCTGGTCCACTAGTGGTGTTTCCTCTTTTGCTGTACAGGCTGGATCTTCTGCATTTTCCTGTTTTTGCAGTGTCTCTTGCATTTTCAGCAGGCTCTTTTGATTCCACCTCAGTATTTGACCATCCTCTATTCTGAGTGCAGGATCTTGGATTTACTTCCTCCAGACAGTGGACTTCTTGTCACAGGTGTGGAATCTCTGAGTCTCACTGTGTCATGTTGTGCCAATGCCCTAAGCTTCTTGTTGAGTTGTCATATTTTGCTTTTTGTCTTCTTTTCAAACTCTTTTGTTTCTATTTGACACTCTGTTCTTGTTTAGGTCTGCAGAGCAGGGAAGTGTTGTGCATAGTCAAAGTCTCATCAGGAGCTCAGTGGAGCTAACAGAGCTTATTTAGCTCAACAGAGCTAAATAAGGATCTAAGCCAATGTCGTGCTTTCTTGAGCAGCTGTTTAACTATGTAAACTCCTTTCTCTGCTTTACCATTTGACTGGGGATGCAGAGGACTTTTAGTCACATGTCAAAAATCATACTCTTTTTTGCAAAATTCTGGAACTTTCTACAACTTTAGTACGGTCCATTGTCACTGTATATGATTTGAGGAATTCCATGTTTTGCAAAGATCAATTTCATATATTTGATCACACATGCAGCAGACATGTTAGGAAGCAGTACAATCTCTGGATAGTTTGATAGTCAATAACCAGCAAGTAATTCTTTCCATCCATATTGAAAGATCAGTCCCAACTTTCTGGCATGGTTCCACTGGTAAATCACTTATGATCATGGGCTCTTTTGTCTGCTTTGCATGATATTTCAAACAGATCTCACAGCTTGAAACCATCCTGTCAATGTCAGCATTTATCCCTGGCCAATAAAATGCAGCTCTGGCCCTCGTCTTGCATTTTTCCATTCCAAGGTGCCCCTCGTGCAACCTTTTCAGCATCTCTTGTTGCAGTGATTGAGGAACGATAATTCTGCTCTGTCTGAGTAGAAGCCCATTGACAACATTCAGCTCAGCTCTGATATTCTAGTATGGCTGTCATTCAGCTCTAGGCCATCCTTCATTCAGATTCTGTAGAACCTTCGGTAGAACTGTGTCCTTTTCTGTTTCAGCTGCGATCTGCTTGGATTTCAGTCAGATATGGGAAGAGATTCAGTGATCAAATTCACATGGAGATTTACATCAATCTGCGTCATTGCCCTCGATAATGCATCAGCCAACACAATAAGTTTGTGTACACCAATTCAAAGTCATAACGTTGTAGCTTCATTGTCAGTCCATAGACCAGACCTAGATACTCTTTCTCTATCTGCACATATCAGCATTCAGATGTGGTCATCATCCTTGATGTGTATAAAACTGGCCTCCAATCCTCTCCCACAGCCTGATGTAGTATGGTACCTATTCCATCTCTTGAAGCATCCATAGATATTTTTGTCCTTCTGGAAGGTCAAAGAAGGTCAAAGCACTAGTTCTGTAATTAGAATGGTCTTCAGTCATTCCCATTCTTCCTCATGGTTGGCCGTCCACTTGAATTCACATTTGTCATGTAAAAACTTCCTCAGGTACATTACTTTGAACGACAGGTTTGGTAAGAGTTTACCAATGAAATTGATCATTCCCAGCACTCTCAATATGTGCTTTTTGTCAGTGGGTCTAGGCATCTCTAGAAATGCTTTAATCTTGCTCTTGTCTGGCTCCACACCTGCCTCTCACAGCTTACCTCCCAGAAAGGTAATTTCCTTCACACCAAACAGACACTTTTCTCTGTTTAATTTTAATCTATACTTCTAGATGCATTGTAGCACTTTGATGAACCCATCGATGAGTTGTTCCTGTGTGAATCACCATGGGGTCATGTCATCCATTGTTGTTTGGGTTTGTGTGGGTCCCACCCACAGGTTAAGAACCAGACTGAGGTGGAGGATACAAAACAAACTTTTATTTCGGGAATAAAAGAGGAAACAGTGGGGTTGGTTTATAAAGTAGACCTTTAAACACACACATACAGTACGCAGGGGGAAAAATATACACTTCAGAGCAATGAAGGATAACTGACAAAATTAACAGAGTTACAGTAACAGATACATTCAACGCACATGCTCTAGGCGATCATACATACCCCCACCCCTTGGTCATTATGGACACGGCTCTTGCAGTATGAAAGGTGATACTCACAATCCACGAGGAGTCCAAAGAGACAGAACAAAGGAGCACATGGTCCTTTTATGGTTCTGGGGGCAAAGCTGGGGGCCAATCATATGGCTAGTATGGGCCCCGTTGGTGGCTGTGTCCAATGGCTCAAGGCCAAATGCAGGGGCTCAGCAGGGGTGAACCGAAGTGATTCACCTGGGCCAATCGTGAGGGTCACCTTGATGGCTTGGGGTGAGTTTCTGACCTTGATTGGCAGGTAGTGTGTCCTTCGAATAGAAGTGCAGCAGCACTGTCCAGTGGTGGATGCTGCCTCTCCATTACATCCATGTACACACAAACCCCATTTATGCCTTCCATGATGTGCTCCATTGTCCTGTGGAACACTTCCAGAGCTGAGGAAATTCCAAATGGCACCCTCACATAGGAGTATCGGCCAAACAGTGTATTAAATAAACAGTATTTTGTGTTATCTTCATGCAGTTTTATTTACCAGAAGCCCTGGAATGCATCCAATTTTGTGAAAAACCTTGTACCGGCCATCTCACTTATAATTTCATGTCTGGTTGGAATCGGATAATGTTGCCTCTTTATTTTAGCATTCAAGTCTTTTGGGTCCATGCACACGTGCAGGTCACCATTCTTATTTTGACACTCACCATTGAATTCACCCATTCTGTGGGCTCCTCCACTTTATTTATGACCCCTAGTGATGCCATTCAGTTGAGTTCCTGCTTGGTGCTGGAACCCACCTCGGGAATGTGCATCCTCTTTTAACTGTATCTTGTAGGTGAATGGTAGAACTCCAAACCCCTTGAAGACGTCTGGAAATTTATCCAGTATTTCCTCGATGCTGTTCTGTGCTTGGTCACTGTTAATATGGTACACCCTCTTGACTGGGCTCAAATGCTCACATGCTTTGTCATTAAGCAGCGATTCATACCCATCCAGGACAACTATGAACATGTGATGATGCTCTTTATCTTTTAACTTTCATCATGAGTTTACATATACCTTTTGTGTCAATAAGCTGTCCATTGTAGGCTTTGAGCTGAACAAAATTTAGATGGATGTATGGCTTTATCTTCATTGCCCTGATGTTGTGCTCACAAATCAAATTGGCCTTTGCCCCTGTGTCCACCTTGAAAGGAATATCTGCTCCTTTTGCACACAATGACACAGTGTCCTGCTCAACTCTGTTCACGCTTGGCTGTTCAGTGTCTGTTGGTTTAAAATCTTCCTGCATTACCAAGCCAAAGAAAAGTTTATCACTGAGGGCAATTTCTTCTATAGTGTACACACTTTCACTTCTGTTTTGTTTCCTTTTGGAAAAACTTTAGTCCCTTTCACACTTGCATCCCACTAAATTGGCTGTTCAATGTCCTGGGATAGGAATGGGCGTCTGACTTTTCACACTTGACCACTCCTAACTGGGACACTGAACACTTTCACACTTACAAGGAGCCATCCCTGGGGTTAGGATTGTTCTACCTTCTACCGTTAATGTCACGATGCATCGAGCGATGGTAGACCCTTCCTAAATCCTGATCAATGAATTGTGATCTTATATTTGAACAAAATTAATCATACCTAATTATAACATAATTAAACTTTATGTACAGCATAGTATGCATGCGCCCGTCAGCCCCTGTTGTTGTTGTCCCATCCTATATAAACCTTTAAATAGATAAATAGAAAATAGCGAACAATTTTTAAACAGGGTGGAAAAGTTTGTAGTGCTATAGCACACAATTTATATAGCGTGGGAAAGTTGGTAGCCCTATTGTGTACAATTTAAATAGCATGGGACATTTGGTGGCACTATCGCGTACAATTTATAAATATCATGGGAAAAAGCGATGGCAGACTTGCCCTCCCAGAATTCCATGCAGCAGGAAAAAGGCTGTATGCCCGGCTCATGCATGGAGCATTCATTAAGTGGTTTCTCTGCCACACGGCCTTCTGGGAAGTCAGGTCCAGGCTATAGCACTACCAATTTCCCCTTGCTGTTTAAAAATTGTCCACTATTGCTATTTATTTCCTCTTTCGCTCTCTCTCCTCCACTATGACTTTTCCATGGCAAAGTTTATACCTTCATTTTAATCTTTTCTTCCTTCATGTTCTTACACTCACGCAAAAACTTGGTTCATTTCAATCCCACAATGCAATTAATTACAGGTACACAATCCTTTATCCGGAACCCTTGCGGGACAGTGTGTTCAGAATTTTGGATTTTTCTGGATTTCAGAACAAAAGCCAGCTGCCCCAGATTTAAGCCCACCCAAATTGTGCTGCCATATCCACGCCCTTCTCTCTCTCCTCCCCCCCACCCACCCGAGTCACGCTGCCATCTCTCTCACCCCCACCCACCCAAGTCACGCTGCCATCTCTCTCCTCCCCGTCCACCTGTGTCGTGCTGATATCTCTCTCCCCCCGGCCCACCAGAATCACGTTGCCATCTCTCTCTCCTCACCCCATCCACCCGAGTAACGCTGCCAATCTCTCTCCCCTCCATCCACCCAAGTCAAGCTGACTCTCTCCCCCCCCACCCACCTGAGTCGCACTGTTGTCTCTCTCCTCCCCTGCCTGAGTCACGCTGCCGTCTCTCCCTACCCCCCCCACCCCCCCACCACCCCGGCCAACCTAGTCGTGCTGCTGTCTCTTTCTCTCTCTCCCTCTGCTGTACCAGCACCAGGAAAAAAGTGCCGGTTTTTGAAGCTTTCTGGATTTTAGATGTCCGGATAAAGGATTGTGTACCTGTACCTGTTTCACACTTGCCTGATTGCAACGCCAACATCTGCAGACACCAGGGATTGTACTAAGGGTCGAGGCCGTCCATCCTCAGCATGAGATGACATCATCTGACGCTGATGTTGAGTTGATTCTGCTTTCACACAAGACACTTTAAAGGCCAATTGGGGTTAATTCCTGCTATCACTAGCAAGTGTGAAAGGGTCTATTGTTTTCCTTAGTGATTCTGCCTTTTGCACTTATTACAGATTCTTCCATAGACTGGGCATTGTTTTCATGCATGTTGAGTGCCACATCGTTTACAATTGAATGCCACTCTGTCTTTTTGTTGTTTCCTATTGTACTGACATTGTACGCTCAAAAAGCCGCCATTATTTATTGTTGCTCTAACCACTGATGCAGGAATTCTGCTGATGCTACTGTGCTTTCTGCCCGGACCGGGGCCTCCGCCTGCTTCGCTCTACCGAGGCCGGGGCCGCCGCCTCCCCCTCACTTTTGCCCAAATCGGGGCCTCTGCCTGCCTCACTCTACCGAGGCCGGGGTCGCCACTTTCCCTCGCTTCTGCCCCGACCGGGGCCTCCGCCATCTACCTTCTGCTCGGACTGGGGCCGGGGCCGCTGCCGCCTTCCCTGTGCCTGGACCGGGGCCAACGTCTCCTTCTTTCTGACTGGACCGGGGCCACCGCCTGCTTCACTCTGCCGAGGCCGGGGCCGCCACCTCCCCCTCGCTTTTTACATTTTACACCCCAGTTACACAGCAGTAAGAAAGGGTGTGACTCGGTCAACCCCGTCAGAATCCAACCGGGTCTCTGACCTACTCAGAGGTAGTTAGAGAACCCAATTAAATTTACCTAGGCCATGTCCACAGGTGGTTTGCGACCAGGTATGGTCCGACCTAGGAGGGGAGGCAGGCCCCTCCAGCCAGGGTAAGATACCTGCATAGGAGAAGGCCACTCCAATATAAAACCTACGACCCAAGGACCTCGATGCCACGTCCCAGCTTGCTTGGCCACGGCACACGAACCATGGGTGTACTGCGCACACTACACTCCACCTAAAAGCTCCTTTGCGCAGGCCCGAGGACATGTCCACGTCCTCCCCCTCCATGTCCTCCCCCTGAAAAGATGCTCACAAACTCAAGCTAGCATGCTGGAACATCAGAACCATGCTAGACAAGGCTGACAGCCACCGACCTGAACGTCGGTCTGCCCTCATCGCACATGAACTCCTCAGACTTGACATCGACATAGTCGCTCTCAGTGAAGTCCGCCTTGCAGATGTAGGCAGCCTCCAAGAACGCGGCGCGGGCTACACACTCTACTGGTCTGGCAAGCCGATGGATAAATGACGCGTATCTGGTGTAGGCTTCATGGTCAAGAACTCCATTGCCTCCAAACTCGAAAACCTCCCGACAGGCAACTCGGACCGGATCATGTCCATGCAACTCCCCCTTCAAAACAAGCGTCGCATCACCCTCATCAGTGTCTATGCTCCAACCCTCCAGGTGGAACCAGCAGAAAAGGACAAGTTCTACACTGATCTGTGCAACCTCATTCAACGCACCCCTATAGCCGACAAGGTTGTCATCCTTGGCGACTTCAACGCTTGCGTCGGCAAAGACTCAGAAACCTGGCCAGGAATCCTGGGCAAGCATGCTGTCGGCAAGTGCAACGACAATGGGCACCTCCTGTTGGAGCTCTGCGCAGAACTGCAGCTTGTCATTACAAACACCCCTTTTCAGCAGTGGGACAGCCTGAAGACTACCTGGATGTATCCCCGATCCAAACACTGGCACCTCCTGGCCTACGTCCTGGTGCGAGAAAGAGACAAACGAGATGTGCTCCACACCAGGGTCATGCCCAGCACGGAATGCCACACTGACCACCGGCTGGTTTGCTGCAAGCTCAACCTTCACTTCAAGCCAAAGTCCAGGAACAGTAAAGCCCCCAGAAAGAGGTTCAATGTTGGAAACTTGCAGCCAGACGAAGTGAGAGGAAACTTCCAGGCAAACCTCAAAGCAAAGCTTGAGGATGCAATCCGCCTCATGGACTCGTCCCCTGAAACCCTCTGGGATCAGCTGAAGACTGCCATACTGCAATCCACTGAAGAGGTACTGGGCTTCTCCTCCAGGAAAAACAAGGACTGGTTCGACGAAAATAACCAGGAAATCCAGGAGCTGCTGGCAAAGAAGCGAGCTACCCACCAGGCTCACCTTGCAAAGCCGTCCTGGCCAGAGAAGAAATGAGCCTTCCGTTGTGCATGCAGACATCTTCAGCGCAAACTCTGGGAGATCCAAAATGAGTGGTGGACTAGCCTCGCCAAACGAACCCAGCTCAGCGCGGACATTGGCGACTTCAGGGGTTTTTACGAGGCTCTAAAGGCTGTGGACGGCCCCTCACCCCAAGTCCAAAGCCCGATGCTCAGCTCAGACAGCAAAGTCCTCCTCAACGACAAGATCTCCATCCTCAACCGATGGTCAGAACACTTCCAATCTCTTTTCAGTGCCAACCGCTCAGTCCAAGAATCCGCCCTGCTCCAGCTCCCTTAACAGCCCTTAAGGCTAGAGCTCGATGAGGTCCTCACCCAGGAAGAGACATATAAGGCAATTGAACAACTGAAAAGTGGCAAAGCAGCAGGCATGGATGGAATTCCCCCCCAGAGGTCTGGAAGGCTGGCGGCAAAACTCTGCATGCCAAACTGCAAGTTTTTCAAGCTCTGCTGGGACTAAGGAAAGCTGCCTCAGGACCTTCGTGATGCCATCATCATCACCCTGCACAAAAACAAAGGTGAGAAATCAGACTGCTCAAACTACAGGGTAATCACGCTGCTCTCCATTGCAGGCAAAATCTTCACTAGGATTCTCCTAAATAGAATAATACCTAGTGTCGCCGAAAATGTTCTCCCAGAATCACAGTGCGGCATCCGCGCAAACAGCGCTCAGACAACTCCAAGAAAAGTGCAGAGAACAAAACAAAGGACTCTACATCACCTTTGTTGACCTCACCAAAGCCTTCGACACCGTGAGTAGGAAAGGGCTTTGGCAAATACTAGAGCGCCTCGGATGCCCCCCAAAGTTCCTCAACATGGTTATCCAACTGCACAAAAACCAACAAGGTCGGGTCAAATACAGCAATGAGCTCTCTGAACCCTTCTCCATTAACAATGGCGTGAAGCAAGGCTGCGTTCTTGCACCAACCCTCTTTTCAATCTTCTTCAGCATGATGCTGAAACAAGCCATGAAAGACCTCAACAATGAAGACGCTGTTTACATCCGGTACCGCACGGATGGCAGTCTCTTCAATCTGAGGCGCCTGCAAGCTCACACCAAGACACAAGAGCAACTTGTCCATGAATTACTCTTTGCAGACGATGCCACTTTAGTTGCCCATTCAGAGCCAGCTCTTCAGCGCTTGACATCCTGTTTTGTGGAAACTGCCAAAATGTTTGGCCTGGAAGTCAGCCTGAAGAAAACTGAGGTCCTCCATCAGCCAGCTCCCCACCATGACTACCAGCCCCCCCACATCTCCATCGGGCACACCAAACTCAAAACGGTCAACCAGTTTACCTATCTTGGCTGCACCATTTCATCGGATGCAAGGATCGACAACGAGATAGACAACAGACTCGCCAAGGCAAATAGCGCCTTTGGAAGACTACACAAAAGAGTATGGAAAAACAACCAACTGAAAAACCTCACAAAGATTAGCGTATACAGAGCCGTTGTCATACCCACACCCCTGTTCGGCTCCAAATCATGGGTCCTCTACCGGCATCACCTACGGCTCCTAGAACGCTTCCACCAGCGTTGTCTCCGCTCCATCCTCAACATTCATTGGAGCGACTTCATCTCCAACATCGAAGTACTCGAGATGGCAGAGGCTGACAGCATCGAATCCACGCTGCTGAAGATCAAACTGCGCTGGTTAGGTCACGTCTCCAGAATGGAGGACCATCGCCTTCCCAAGATCGTGTTGTATGGCGAGCTCTCCACTGGCCACCGAGACAGAGGTGCTCCAAAGAAGAGGTACAAGGACTGCCTAAAGAAAGTTCTTGGTGCCTGCCACATTGACCACTGCCAGTGGGCTGATATCGCCTCAAACCGTGCATCTTGGCGCCTCACAGTTCGGCGGGCAGCAACTTCCTTTGAAGAAGACCGCAGAGCCCACCTCACTGACAAAAGACAAAGGAGGAAAAACCCGACACCCAACCCCAACCAACCAATTTTCCCTTGCAACCGCTGCAACTGTGTCTGCCTGTCCCGCATCGGACTTGTCAGCCACAAACGAGCCTGCAGCAGACGTGGACATTACCCCTTCATAAATTTTCATCCGCGAAGCCAAGCCAAAGATTGTACTGACAATAACCACAACAGCAGTGTGAGTATAAGACAGCTTTAATAAACTAATATGTACACTAAGAGGTTTTGTCTCTCTGCAAGACAAACCTGGAAGGCTAGACTGTAGCTCTGGACTGCTTTATATACAAGTTAATTGGGATGACCCCTGGTGACCTAGTGGTGTAATTACATATCACCACACCTATGTCTTGTTCTCTGTTTATGTGTGTATTCAGACACTGTGGCTATGACTAAGTCTTAATTTTCACTGGCTTTTACACTCTCAACAATCTTTTTAGCATGCTGCAGAGCTAATTCACTGGTGTGTCATATCTTCACAGCTCCAATTAAAGTAAGCTCTGTCTCTCACAGCAATCTCTCTCTCACTTTATTATCAATAATTCTGAACACATTTTGATCACGGACCATTGAATCTTGCAGCGATCTAAAATTGCATGTTCTTGCTATTAGTTTCAATTATGTGTGCACGTGTAATATGTACCTCTCAAACATTTCATTTTTCTTCCGTGAGCAGTGTTCATCAAACATCTCGATAACCTTGTCAAACTTGCCCTGGTCATCTGCATCGGCAAAGACAAATGTGTCGAAAACCTCTAGTGGTTGAGGTCTACCCATGTTAAGTAGCAGTGCAATCTTCCATGCCCCCAGTATGCAATTGAGTTTAATGGCTTGCAGATACAGCCTGAATTGTTGCTTGAACTGCCACTCATGGTCAATGTTCCCAGTCCAATTCACAGTGTCAGGAATCTTCACACTTTCCATGTTTTTTTCTGATACTGATTAATACCCACTCCTTGTACCGTGTAATGCTTCTTTTAAGCAATAAAGAAACTTGGGTTCTTTGGTATTAACAATATTTTGTTTACACTCACGGTGCAGACCTGTTTTTCATCTCACCCAAACTGCAACATTTATCTCTGACTCCTTCTAGTGGTCAGGAGTATCACTAGCACTCTATCCCCACAATCGGGAGCACCCGTTTCTCTGCATGGATACTGGCTGACCAGCCGAGTCCTTCCAGCATCACATTGCCAACTCATGATTCCAGCATCTGCCGTTTCCCATCAATTTTCCTCGTTAGTTTTAATGTCTGTAAAACAACCTGAAGGGTACAGAAGTGCGAGTTGCACATCTCGCTTGTCTTGTGTAACTCGGCGCGTCGCCTTCGGACTGATGAATGAAAGATCGTCTCCTGAAGGTGGCGCTCGCAAGCAACGAGCAAATTGTCGGTCCTCCTGCCTCGACTGCCACCTGCCGATTGGGACGATGCAAGAATCCCGATCGCCCGCCTGAGGCGGGAGAAGTCGGAGGAACGGCGCCTGCTGCCCCCTCCCGGAGCGGAGGAAGAGTTCGGAGCCGACCCGTTGCGAGTTGGGAAGACACGCCCAAGATGGCGGCAGGATTAAAAAGTTGTACCCGGTGCAGTGTGCTGTGAGCGGGCGGCGGCCGATCTTGGGAGGCGAGTGCCGAGGCATCCGTCAGATGTTGCCGTAATGTCAGAGTGGGCGAGAGTCGGGGGGATCGCCGTCGTTGCCCTGGTAGCCAGGAGTTGTCGCTGGTTCAGCTAGAGATGGAGGATGATGCGAAGAAAGGTAAAAAGGTGAGGTCTGAGTTTGGCCCGAACTGGTGCAGATGACGGTTAAATAATCCCCCACCCCCCAACACCGTTGCACGGCCTTTGGGTGCCCGCTTTCTGGAGATGCCACCACCGGCCTCAGTCTCCCTCGCCGCGATGGGTGGGGTGTGCAAGCTGCAGGAAAGTGGGCGATATGTGGCTCCACTGTCCTGCGAGGGGGACGGGCAGGACGGGGATTCCAAAGGCGGAAAATACTCATTTGTTTTTGAAACCTCATTGGTCCGAAAGAAAACTTTGTGGGAGTAGGTGTGCGGGGATGTGAGGGAGCTGAGGAGAGAAGCGGGAGCCTTTTATTTAACGATGCTGTTGGGTAAACTTAAAATAATGCTCTTCAGTGAAGGGCGTTCCTGTCGCTTGTTTTGGGTTGGGTTGTTTTCGATTGAGACTTTTTAACGTCCGCTGGAGACCTTGAGGCGTGGGGACTTCGGAGCGTGATGATTTACTTGCAGTCTCCTGACTTGCACTGCAGTCCCACGTCTTCGAAATCTATACGTGGAGGGTTCCAGTCTATTCTGCATGAGTTCCAAGGGCTGTGGTGTTTGGCTTCATTCGGCATCTCATCCATTTATTAACGTAGACAGCGCACAAATCGAAGTGTTTTACAAGGAAATGGCTGGCGTTGTGGTGTGTTTTTTTTTGTTTTATTCTTTTAATTTAACTTGAAAGGATACATGTGTCTTCAAGCCTGTAACTTTTTTTGCATTGCCTGTCAAGGCACATGCCTGATAATAAATTTCGACTCCAACTGCTATTTCAAGGGTCTCCGGTTGGTAAATAAGTTTTCGGTTGACACGAATCTCTGGAATATTCATTGCTTTGTTCTCACAAATGTGGTTGATTCAACCTTGTTCTTTTTCCCGTCCGCTTGTAAGGGCCTCCTGTTTAGCCAGTTAAGTTCCTATCTAAAAGTATGAATTTTGAACGAGATGGGATTTGACGAAAAGATCATTATAACCACACTCCCTTTGAAGCTTTTTTTAAAAATGACTTCCCTATTTCAATTGATGTGGTCTTGCTGGACATTTCAGAACCCCACATTGGTCAACTCCAGGTGATGAACCAAAGTGTTAGTCATCTTTGAAGCATCCCATTGTGACTTGATATCCGTTTCTACTATATCTATTTCAATCTACATAAATTTCTTCCCTTTCTATAGTTGGGAGAGATATTTTAATATCACATTACCATTAATACAGCTTTCCAAAGTTTCAATAGAAAAATATTTAGTGATAATACTGTACAAGTGGTTTATGTTGTATTCTATCACCATGGGAACACTAAACAACAGGATATTAAGGTTTGGAATTTATACTTGACAGATAAGACCACCCCTGTTTTTGAAGTGACATTTTTACAGCTGTGTACTGTATTTTATGCTAATATGTATGGTACTTTGAACCATAGTAATGGTTGCTAGCCAAAATGTACTCTCACTCACACTGCAACCATTTGTCCTAAGAATGGGTTTGGTACTGCCCTTTCTCTTGTGTACCTGTGCATTACCTTAAAAACTTATTGTGAAAATTCCATCTTGTTGACCTTTCCACACCAAATAAAAGTTGAAATTCCCTGCTATTATAAACCCTCTTACTCTTGTTGTGTAGCGTGGCTACATATTTGCTGTGGGGAAGTCTATAAGTGTACCCCAGTAAAGTTATTGTCCCTTTATTGTTCTTGATCATGTGGCCTCATTTGAAGATTCTCTGTAAATGCATAAATGGACTCTAATCTGCTTTGTATCCATTCTAGTGTTGCTGAGATGCGAGTTCTAGTCATTGATGATTGAAAGCATCCCAGATAGTGATAGAAGTTTGCCTTCATTTGTTGGGATACTTGCAATTTATCCTTGCATTCCTCCCATATGCTTATGCCCATGTTGGCTCTGCCCACCAGATTGACCTGGTTTGCCTTCATTGTTTGACTGCAGCTTGAGCTCCATCCTCTTTTAAACTGCCTATGTACTGTGCCCACTCCTTGTTAAATTGATATCCCATTCTTTGAGGCTGCACATACCTGAGCTAAGGAGAGGCTTAACCCTCTTCCCCAATGTATCTGGGAAATCTGATGTTTTGGTGGCAAAGACCTCTGACATTCTGATCAGGCTGGAGCCTTGTCTATTGAAGCCTGCAGTTTCATGATCAGATTTCAAATTTCAGATTTATTGTCAGTACAAACATGATATCACATGCAACCTTGAGATTTGTTTTTCTTTGTGTGAGGCAGAATTACTTTTTGGTAGTGCAAAAAAATGTACACTACATATACCTGTACCTGTAAACAATCAAAGAACTAAACAGATAACAAATGTACGCAAATTGTGCAATACGGAAAGAATAAAATAATAAAGTGCACAAGTAAGAGTCCTTAAATGAGTCCCTGATCGTGGCGCGAGGCGCGAGGCGCGAGGCGCGAGGCGCGAGGCGCGAGGCGCGAGGCGCGAGGCGCGAGGCGCGAGGCGCGAGGCGCGAGGCGCGAGGCGCGAGGCGCGAGGCGCGAGGCGCGAGGCGCCTATACCTCTTTCCTGATGGCAGCAGTGAGAACAGAGCATGAGCTGGGTAGTGTAGATCGTTGATGATTGCTGCTTCTTTCTGACAGCACTGTTCTTTGTAGGGGGGCAGGATTTTGCCTGTGATGTCCTGAGCTGTGTCCACTACCTTTTTTGTAGGGACTCGCACTCAGGGGTGTTGGTGTCCCCATACCAGAAGGTAATGCAGCCAGTCAGCATACTTTCCATCACACATCTGTTTTATATTTAAAAAAAATTTGCCAGGGTCTCTGGTGTCATACCAAACCTCCGCAAACTCCTGAGGAAGTAGAGGGATTGACGTGCTTTCTTCGTGATGTCATTAGTGTGTTGGTTCCAGGAAAGACCCTCTGAGGTAGTGATTCCCAAGAACTTAAATTTTCTTTCTGCCTCTGATTCCCCCAATGATCACTGGATTGTACACCTCTGACTTGCCCTTTCTAAAGTCAAAAATCAGCTCCTTAATTTCAGTGACATTGAGTGTGAGGTTGTTGTTGGTGCACTATTTAGCCAAGTTTTCAATCTCCCTCCTGTGTACTGACTCATCCCCTTTATACAGCCCACAACTGTGGGATCATCTGTGAATTTGTAGATGGTGATTGTTGTATCAAGCCACACAGTCGTAGATATAAGTGGGGGGGGGGGGGCGGGGCTGGGTGCAATCACTATTTAAAGGTTTAACAGTCAGGACATTTAAAGATTTCTTTATTTTAATAAAATTAAGAACTTAACAAATTTAAGTGAGTCGCTATACCTCAGCTTAACTTGCATTGTGGGGAATCTCCATTTAATTTTTGTGGTTCCTACATGAGATCTGGCTGGTTTAGGATGGAAGAGATCACTTGTGCAACTTTAAGATGGGAATCCTCAAACAGTTGTGTCCTGCTGGATTGGAGTCCAAAGATGGCGGAGTGATGTGCACCACAATGTTCTGAGCTTGCAATGGGTTGACACATGATTGGCATATTAACTAGGAACTGCTGAATGACAGCCAATCTTATCACAAAAGCAGACAAGAGCCTATTTAATTTGATCTATCGGTGAACATAAATTTTTAGTGTTAAGTTTTCATACCCTGAAATGAAATAATTTGTATGTGAACACAAATGAACAGGTCATAGGAAAGCTATCTCAAAGTAAGAGGTTTCTGAGCCTATTAGCCAATATGTGTAGAAAATGGATATTCTGCTGCTTTTCCTCAACTCTCAAATCCTGTTACTTCAGGATAAATCCCTGACTCCCTCCAATTACTTAGAATCGAACTTTCAGACTATCTTTTGGCATTATGGAAGTTGAGCTATTTGCAGTTTATCGCTTTCATTATTCCCAAAAGAGTAATTCCTGAGCTTTGTCTTCTGTCTCTCTCTATTCCATATACTTGCCTCTTGGAGCAAATTCACACCAAACTACTTCATTCAATGAGTAGTAAGCAATGAAGTTGTAATGCACGTTAGAAATGTACAGAATGCTGGAGGAACTCAGCAGGTCAGGCACCATCCATGGATGATAGTTGCATCAGGCTGAGTGTTTTGGGCTGAAAAGCTTAATCAGAAAGAGTAAGAAGAGGCAGATTCCTGAATAAAATGGTGAAGGGGAACAACATAGATTGGCAGGTGAGATGTGGGAAGGAGGGGAAATGGGGGGGGGGGGGGGGAGAGAGAAATAGGTGGTGGGAGGATGGAGGTGGGTTGAAGAGTTGATGGAAGGTGTTAAGATAGTGTGGGGAAGGATAAAGAGAAGGAAAGGAACAAGAATATGACCAGGGTGATGAGGAAAAGCAAGGGGGAGATTACCAGATATTGGAGGAGTTGATGTTGATTCAGTCTGGTTGGAGACTGCCAAGACACTAGAATATCCTGTGCCATTTCCCGTCTTCTACATGATCCTCTCTACCTTCCATATAGACAACTCCCTCCATAACTCTATCATCCACTTCTCCTCCCTTACCATCAATCACCTCCTTGGTACCTATCCTGTGACCACAAGAAATGTTACATTTGCACATTCCACCTTTTTCATCACCATTTGAGGCCCCAAACAGTCCTTTCAAATGAAGCAACATGTGTGAATTTGCAAGGGTCATTGGTGGCATCTAGTGTTCCCATTGTAGCCACCTCTGAATCGGACAGACTGAGAGATCACTTCATTGAGTACCTCTCTCTTTTTGTTGCCATAGCAGGGATCTCCTAGTGGCAGCACATTTAAATTCTCTGCCCCATTCCCATGCCAATATGTTTGTCCATAGTCTCATGCACTGCCAGACTGAGAGCAGCTGCAAATTGGAGGAACAGCACCTTGTATTCCATCACCAATGTCCTCTGGTATGTACCTCACATACATGGAAAAAGCCTACTTGCGTTTACTCTCTGTACCATCATAATTTTGTATATGAAATCTCCCTCATTCTTCTATGCTCCAGAAAATAAAGTCCTAACCTGTTTAACCTTTCCCTGTAACCCAGTTCCTCAAATCCCAGCAACATCCGAGTAACATCTCTGCACTCTTTCAATTTTATTGATATCTTTTCTGTAGTTAGGTGACCAAAACTGCACACAGTACTCCAAATTTGGCCTCACCGATGTCTTGTAAAATTTTGCAATAACATCTCAACTCCTGTACTCAATACTTGGGTTTATGGAGGACAATGTGCCAAATGCTCTTTACTACCCTGTCTACCTGTAATGCCACTTTCACAGAATTATGCATCTCTTCCCAGATCCCTCTGTTCTGCAAACTTGCTGATCCAATTTCAGCACAGAAATGCCAATGTTAAATAGCACTATTCCATAGACTGCACTCTTTGCAGACTTCTCCAAAGCACTAAAGGAAACCTCAAACTGACCTGAATTTCCTGCAGTAAAACATATTCAACCTATAAGTGCTCTGAGAATTTAAAAGACATAGAAAACTATAACTTGCTAAGGTATTCAGATCTAACATGGAGATAAATACAAGATTGCAGATGTTGGAAAACTGGAGCAACACAAAATGCTGGTGGAACTTGGTAGGCCAGGCAACACCCATGGAAGGCAATAGTTAATATTTTGGGTGAAAACTCCTCATCAGCAAATCAAGAAACATGCAGGCACCCAAATAAAAATGTTTATTTTTGGTGGGGAGGGGGGTGCGGGTGCGGGGAGAAGGAGAAAGCACAGCGCTGAGCACATTTGATCCATCTGCCTCAAATCGAGGATCTTCCTGTGGGAAACCACTTGAATGAAGTTTAGGGAGAACATTGGGTATAACTTCTTTCCACTGAGTGTGGTAGGAGTATGGAATGAGCTGCCAGCTGAATGTAGGCTCAATTTTAATATTTGAGAAAAATTTGGACTGGTACGTGGATGGGAGGGATATGGGAGCAGATCAGCGGGACAAGGCAGAATAATAGTCCAGTACTGACTAGAAGGGACAAAGGGCCTATTTTTCTGTGCTGTAATGTTCTTTGGCTCTAACTAGAGGAATTCTAGTTAGAACCATAGAACATTACAGTTCAGTTTGGGAGAATGAAATGATTCAGAGATGCTGAGAATGTAAGAGAGGGCTCCGTTAACAACCGTATGAGAGAAGCAATGCTTCCTGGAAAGAGAAGCAATGCTTCCTGGAAAGAGAAGCAATGCTTCCTGGAAAGAGAAGCAATGCTTCCTGGAAAGAGAAGCAATGCTTCCTGGAAAGAGAAGCAATGCTTCCTGGAAAGAGAAGCAATGCTTCCTGGAAAGAGAAGCAATGCTTCCTGGAAAGAGAAGCAATGCTTCCTGGAAAGAGAAGCAATGCTTCCTGGAAAGAGAAGCAATGCTTCCTGGAAAGAGAAGCAATGCTTCCTGGAAAGAGAAGCAATGCTTCCTGGAAAGAGAAGCAATGCTTCCTGGAAAGAGAAGCAATGCTTCCTGGAAAGAGAAGCAATGCTTCCTGGAAAGAGAAGCAATGCTTCCTGGAAAGAGAAGCAATGCTTCCTGGAAAGAGAAGCAATGCTTCCTGGAAAGAGAAGCAATGCTTCCTGGAAAGAGAAGCAATGCTTCCTGGAAAGAGAAGCAATGCTTCCTGGAAAGAGAAGCAATGCTTCCTGGAAAGAGAAGCAATGCTTCCTGGAAAGAGAAGCAATGCTTCCTGGAAAGAGAAGCAATGCTTCCTGGAAAGAGAAGCAATGCTTCCTGGAAAGAGAAGCAATGCTTCCTGGAAAGAGAAGCAATGCTTCCTGGAAAGAGAAGCAATGCTTCCTGGAAAGAGAAGCAATGCTTCCTGGAAAGAGAAGCAATGCTTCCTGGAAAGAGAAGCAATGCTTCCTGGAAAGAGAAGCAATGCTTCCTGGAAAGAGAAGCAATGCTTCCTGGAAAGAGAAGCAATGCTTCCTGGAAAGAGAAGCAATGCTTCCTGGAAAGAGAAGCAATGCTTCCTGGAAAGAGAAGCAATGCTTCCTGGAAAGAGAAGCAATGCTTCCTGGAAAGAGAAGCAATGCTTCCTGGAAAGAGAAGCAATGCTTCCTGGAAAGAGAAGCAATGCTTCCTGGAAAGAGAAGCAATGCTTCCTGGAAAGAGAAGCAATGCTTCCTGGAAAGAGAAGCAATGCTTCCTGGAAAGAGAAGCAATGCTTCCTGGAAAGAGAAGCAATGCTTCCTGGAAAGAGAAGCAATGCTTCCTGGAAAGAGAAGCAATGCTTCCTGGAAAGAGAAGCAATGCTTCCTGGAAAGAGAAGCAATGCTTCCTGGAAAGAGAAGCAATGCTTCCTGGAAAGAGAAGCAATGCTTCCTGGAAAGAGAAGCAATGCTTCCTGGAAAGAGAAGCAATGCTTCCTGGAAAGAGAAGCAATGCTTCCTGGAAAGAGAAGCAATGCTTCCTGGAAAGAGAAGCAATGCTTCCTGGAAAGAGAAGCAATGCTTCCTGGAAAGAGAAGCAATGCTTCCTGGAAAGAGAAGCAATGCTTCCTGGAAAGAGAAGCAATGCTTCCTGGAAAGAGAAGCAATGCTTCCTGGAAAGAGAAGCAATGCTTCCTGGAAAGAGAAGCAATGCTTCCTGGAAAGAGAAGCAATGCTTCCTGGAAAGAGAAGCAATGCTTCCTGGAAAGAGAAGCAATGCTTCCTGGAAAGAGAAGCAATGCTTCCTGGAAAGAGAAGCAATGCTTCCTGGAAAGAGAAGCAATGCTTCCTGGAAAGAGAAGCAATGCTTCCTGGAAAGAGAAGCAATGCTTCCTGGAAAGAGAAGCAATGCTTCCTGGAAAGAGAAGCAATGCTTCCTGGAAAGAGAAGCAATGCTTCCTGGAAAGAGAAGCAATGCTTCCTGGAAAGAGAAGCAATGCTTCCTGGAAAGAGAAGCAATGCTTCCTGGAAAGAGAAGCAATGCTTCCTGGAAAGAGAAGCAATGCTTCCTGGAAAGAGAAGCAATGCTTCCTGGAAAGAGAAGCAATGCTTCCTGGAAAGAGAAGCAATGCTTCCTGGAAAGAGAAGCAATGCTTCCTGGAAAGAGAAGCAATGCTTCCTGGAAAGAGAAGCAATGCTTCCTGGAAAGAGAAGCAATGCTTCCTGGAAAGAGAAGCAATGCTTCCTGGAAAGAGAAGCAATGCTTCCTGGAAAGAGAAGCAATGCTTCCTGGAAAGAGAAGCAATGCTTCCTGGAAAGAGAAGCAATGCTTCCTGGAAAGAGAAGCAATGCTTCCTGGAAAGAGAAGCAATGCTTCCTGGAAAGAGAAGCAATGCTTCCTGGAAAGAGAAGCAATGCTTCCTGGAAAGAGAAGCAATGCTTCCTGGAAAGAGAAGCAATGCTTCCTGGAAAGAGAAGCAATGCTTCCTGGAAAGAGAAGCAATGCTTCCTGGAAAGAGAAGCAATGCTTCCTGGAAAGAGAAGCAATGCTTCCTGGAAAGAGAAGCAATGCTTCCTGGAAAGAGAAGCAATGCTTCCTGGAAAGAGAAGCAATGCTTCCTGGAAAGAGAAGCAATGCTTCCTGGAAAGAGAAGCAATGCTTCCTGGAAAGAGAAGCAATGCTTCCTGGAAAGAGAAGCAATGCTTCCTGGAAAGAGAAGCAATGCTTCCTGGAAAGAGAAGCAATGCTTCCTGGAAAGAGAAGCAATGCTTCCTGGAAAGAGAAGCAATGCTTCCTGGAAAGAGAAGCAATGCTTCCTGGAAAGAGAAGCAATGCTTCCTGGAAAGAGAAGCAATGCTTCCTGGAAAGAGAAGCAATGCTTCCTGGAAAGAGAAGCAATGCTTCCTGGAAAGAGAAGCAATGCTTCCTGGAAAGAGAAGCAATGCTTCCTGGAAAGAGAAGCAATGCTTCCTGGAAAGAGAAGCAATGCTTCCTGGAAAGAGAAGCAATGCTTCCTGGAAAGAGAAGCAATGCTTCCTGGAAAGAGAAGCAATGCTTCCTGGAAAGAGAAGCAATGCTTCCTGGAAAGAGAAGCAATGCTTCCTGGAAAGAGAAGCAATGCTTCCTGGAAAGAGAAGCAATGCTTCCTGGAAAGAGAAGCAATGCTTCCTGGAAAGAGAAGCAATGCTTCCTGGAAAGAGAAGCAATGCTTCCTGGAAAGAGAAGCAATGCTTCCTGGAAAGAGAAGCAATGCTTCCTGGAAAGAGAAGCAATGCTTCCTGGAAAGAGAAGCAATGCTTCCTGGAAAGAGAAGCAATGCTTCCTGGAAAGAGAAGCAATGCTTCCTGGAAAGAGAAGCAATGCTTCCTGGAAAGAGAAGCAATGCTTCCTGGAAAGAGAAGCAATGCTTCCTGGAAAGAGAAGCAATGCTTCCTGGAAAGAGAAGCAATGCTTCCTGGAAAGAGAAGCAATGCTTCCTGGAAAGAGAAGCAATGCTTCCTGGAAAGAGAAGCAATGCTTCCTGGAAAGAGAAGCAATGCTTCCTGGAAAGAGAAGCAATGCTTCCTGGAAAGAGAAGCAATGCTTCCTGGAAAGAGAAGCAATGCTTCCTGGAAAGAGAAGCAATGCTTCCTGGAAAGAGAAGCAATGCTTCCTGGAAAGAGAAGCAATGCTTCCTGGAAAGAGAAGCAATGCTTCCTGGAAAGAGAAGCAATGCTTCCTGGAAAGAGAAGCAATGCTTCCTGGAAAGAGAAGCAATGCTTCCTGGAAAGAGAAGCAATGCTTCCTGGAAAGAGAAGCAATGCTTCCTGGAAAGAGAAGCAATGCTTCCTGGAAAGAGAAGCAATGCTTCCTGGAAAGAGAAGCAATGCTTCCTGGAAAGAGAAGCAATGCTTCCTGGAAAGAGAAGCAATGCTTCCTGGAAAGAGAAGCAATGCTTCCTGGAAAGAGAAGCAATGCTTCCTGGAAAGAGAAGCAATGCTTCCTGGAAAGAGAAGCAATGCTTCCTGGAAAGAGAAGCAATGCTTCCTGGAAAGAGAAGCAATGCTTCCTGGAAAGAGAAGCAATGCTTCCTGGAAAGAGAAGCAATGCTTCCTGGAAAGAGAAGCAATGCTTCCTGGAAAGAGAAGCAATGCTTCCTGGAAAGAGAAGCAATGCTTCCTGGAAAGAGAAGCAATGCTTCCTGGAAAGAGAAGCAATGCTTCCTGGAAAGAGAAGCAATGCTTCCTGGAAAGAGAAGCAATGCTTCCTGGAAAGAGAAGCAATGCTTCCTGGAAAGAGAAGCAATGCTTCCTGGAAAGAGAAGCAATGCTTCCTGGAAAGAGAAGCAATGCTTCCTGGAAAGAGAAGCAATGCTTCCTGGAAAGAGAAGCAATGCTTCCTGGAAAGAGAAGCAATGCTTCCTGGAAAGAGAAGCAATGCTTCCTGGAAAGAGAAGCAATGCTTCCTGGAAAGAGAAGCAATGCTTCCTGGAAAGAGAAGCAATGCTTCCTGGAAAGAGAAGCAATGCTTCCTGGAAAGAGAAGCAATGCTTCCTGGAAAGAGAAGCAATGCTTCCTGGAAAGAGAAGCAATGCTTCCTGGAAAGAGAAGCAATGCTTCCTGGAAAGAGAAGCAATGCTTCCTGGAAAGAGAAGCAATGCTTCCTGGAAAGAGAAGCAATGCTTCCTGGAAAGAGAAGCAATGCTTCCTGGAAAGAGAAGCAATGCTTCCTGGAAAGAGAAGCAATGCTTCCTGGAAAGAGAAGCAATGCTTCCTGGAAAGAGAAGCAATGCTTCCTGGAAAGAGAAGCAATGCTTCCTGGAAAGAGAAGCAATGCTTCCTGGAAAGAGAAGCAATGCTTCCTGGAAAGAGAAGCAATGCTTCCTGGAAAGAGAAGCAATGCTTCCTGGAAAGAGAAGCAATGCTTCCTGGAAAGAGAAGCAATGCTTCCTGGAAAGAGAAGCAATGCTTCCTGGAAAGAGAAGCAATGCTTCCTGGAAAGAGAAGCAATGCTTCCTGGAAAGAGAAGCAATGCTTCCTGGAAAGAGAAGCAATGCTTCCTGGAAAGAGAAGCAATGCTTCCTGGAAAGAGAAGCAATGCTTCCTGGAAAGAGAAGCAATGCTTCCTGGAAAGAGAAGCAATGCTTCCTGGAAAGAGAAGCAATGCTTCCTGGAAAGAGAAGCAATGCTTCCTGGAAAGAGAAGCAATGCTTCCTGGAAAGAGAAGCAATGCTTCCTGGAAAGAGAAGCAATGCTTCCTGGAAAGAGAAGCAATGCTTCCTGGAAAGAGAAGCAATGCTTCCTGGAAAGAGAAGCAATGCTTCCTGGAAAGAGAAGCAATGCTTCCTGGAAAGAGAAGCAATGCTTCCTGGAAAGAGAAGCAATGCTTCCTGGAAAGAGAAGCAATGCTTCCTGGAAAGAGAAGCAATGCTTCCTGGAAAGAGAAGCAATGCTTCCTGGAAAGAGAAGCAATGCTTCCTGGAAAGAGAAGCAATGCTTCCTGGAAAGAGAAGCAATGCTTCCTGGAAAGAGAAGCAATGCTTCCTGGAAAGAGAAGCAATGCTTCCTGGAAAGAGAAGCAATGCTTCCTGGAAAGAGAAGCAATGCTTCCTGGAAAGAGAAGCAATGCTTCCTGGAAAGAGAAGCAATGCTTCCTGGAAAGAGAAGCAATGCTTCCTGGAAAGAGAAGCCCTTTTCTTCACAGCAGATCTAATGGAAACAGAAAGTACTAGATGAAATAGATGCCATCTACAGAAGAGGCAGGGTGGGAAGTTGTAATGTAGGTAGCAGTGGGAGTTGATGGGGTTTTAAGTAAATGTTAGTGTGTTTATTTCCTGAGCTGGAGACAGATCCAGAAAAAGGAGGAAGTATAATCCATTTGAATTGGAGAGTGGGATGGATTAGTAGTGAAAGTGTTAAAATTGAGTTGGATATGGGTGCAAGAAGCAGCACCAATGCAGTCATTGATGTAAGGGAGAAAGAGATGGTAGCATTCCAGAGTAGATTTGGAACAAGAACTCAAGTACCATGTAGCCAATAAAAACACAAGTTTAGGTGGCACCCATGTGTATCTATGGCTGCACCTTTGATTTGGCGGAAGTGAGAGGAGTCAAAAGAGAAGTTGTTCAGGGTGAGTGTGAGAACTGCCATTCAAATGAGAAAATTGGTTGAGAACTAGTTGGTTATTTGTTGCAGAAATAAAGTGGAGCATTTTAAGACCTTGAGATGAAGGTACTGGACATCCATTGTGAAGATCAGCACCTGTATTATTTGGTTATTATTGGCATTTAGTGGCAGGTGAAAGTTTTACAGTTGCCCATCAGCTTAAATGCAGATGCAAACTAATCACTTAATTCATTTGCTTTTTTTTTCTTGTGGGGAGATAGCATTGCGAATATCTTGATCTGGAAAGATTGTTTGTGGGGGGGGGGGGGGGTGTCTGTATGTGGGGAAAGGAAAGTGCCATAAGAAGAGCGATGGTTTGTGGGATGGACAAATGGGATAGGGAGTTGCAATCAAAATCTCAAACAGGAAGGGGGATCTATTTGGTGGTGGAATCTTGTTGAAACTGCCCAAAGTGCTGAAGATGATGATCTGTTAAATGTAGAGACTGGTGGGTGGAAGGTGAGGGCCAGGGAACGGTGTTCTTGCTGTGTCCAGGATGAGAAGAGGTGACAGCTGAAGGGTGGGAAGTAGATGAATTGTGATCAAGGTTTATGCTCACTATGATAGAAGGGAAGTCACAATTCAGGAAAAAGAGATTTGGAAGCATCTACAAGGAAAGTCTCATCAGCTGACCAAGTGGAAGAACTAGAAGAATTTATAATGCAGCAGTTCTGAACAATTGTTTCAAACATTCTTGCATTGTTTATTGTTTGAACTTTTTGTGATATTCAGAAACTTGGTGAATGTACCAGTATTTTCTTACTTCACTTCTGATGGTGTTCAAACTGGCAGTAAAACTTTAAATGTTATCCAATGTGGACTATAAAAGAGAAAAAATGGAATTCCAGGTTTTCGAGATGTAAGATTCCATTATTATACACACAAAACAAACCTCTTTTTCCTTTGCCCTATCAGGGTACAAAAAGAGACAATACTAATCCAGTGCCACTGACAAGACAAAGAAGCAGTTGAGGGCATTTTTAAGGGGATTGAGCCTCCATCAATGACACTGCCTCCTGTGCTCTAGCTGCATGGGGTCCTGTCCAGTCAAGTATTGAGCAGGAGCTTGAGACCTCCAAATTGCCCTCCTTGGCCCCCAGTTGTGATTGCCTTGGAATTTTGGGCTCCCTGAATGCCATTGGTATTCTTGAGAATCCTGGATCTGATGTGCTCCCTGAAGCTGATTGTCTAAGCCTGTTGTGAGGCTTCAGCTGTTGAGACCCAAGTTGGAGCCTAATCTACTGCTATGGTTTTCTACTCTTTTTGTGCCCTATCCAAGGTTTCTTCTTGGCACGTGAGGTTTGGGTGTTCTCTCATTCTGGTTTCCTGTGTGCATCTGCTTTTTTCTCAGCCTACAACCTCAGAAGATTGGGCTGCTGAATGTGGGTACTGCCACTTGGGGTGTGGAACTCCGAGCACCTTAGTTATAAAAACTGATGGCTCAATTCTACAGGCAATTTAAACCTGCATAAGGCTGGTGGAACCTGTAAAGGAGCACTGAAGGCCATGGTTCTTCCCACACCTGGGGCAGTGGTGCCATCTTGATATGGTTCAAGAAAATCAATCTCTCCAAGTAACAAGTTGGTTTGTGCTCTGGATTCTAAATATGAATACATCAATTTAATTTTGTGAAGATGCATATTTCCAAATTCAATGCAAAGTGTAGCATTATTGGATTTTGCTCATTTAAATTTGGAGAAGTTCCAGACAACTGGAGGATAATGAGGGCAGAAGTTCTTGAGGGCAGGAAAATCATCGCTGAGGACAGGGGAAGCAAGTTCCTGAGGGCTGGAAGATGGCAATTGTGGATTCAATATTTAAAAAGGGCTGTAAGGAGCTTTTAGATCAGCCTTTCTCAATGGGGGCCCTATGGAATTCCTCCACCCCCCTTTTCTTCCCCCTATTTGGGAGGTGGGGCAGGGGAGAAACAGCACATTTAAGTAAAAGTCTTGTTTTCTTTCACCTCTTGCAAAATAGAAATACTTTGGGTATTTTTTTAATGTCATTGGTAGGAAAGAAGTACAGGAGAAACAAAAACCTGAATGCTTCACAAGGAAAGTGGCCCATAAGAGTCGTAGAATGGCCCATTAGATAGAAGAGTATTCTCTACTAGTAGGATTTTAAAAGTGCGAAACATCTGTGCAATACCAAAATTTGATTTTAAAAAGGTATGTATTAAGCTGGAGGGGTTTATTACATGTGAGTTGGGCGACAGGTCGCAGATGCTAATGAAAGTAAAGAGAGGAGGTGGGGGCGATTAGCGGGCTGATGGGCCGGCGCCAATGCATTTGCAAAGCATTCTGGGATTTGTAGTATTACCTGTGCATGCGCTATACTGGCGCGGCGGCCAGCGGGCCAGCTCTAATACATATTTGATATGATCTTGCGGGCCAAATATAATTATATCACGGGCCAAATTTGGCCCGCGGGCCTGAGTTTGACATGTGTGCTTTACATGGACCTTCACCCTTGTGGCAGTGGCGCAACTGCTCCTGAGGGCTGACTTCCTTGGGCCCACTGCTTGCTGGTTGACCTCAAAGGATGGTGCTAGGTGCATGCCAGAACCTTCCAGACTCTGCCCCTGGGGGAAGCCAAGCTATCCACTCCCCAACTGGACTCTATAACATGCTCAGACAATGCGTTTGCCCGCATCCTGGCAGAGTTCCCCTCAATAGTGGTGCCACACTCCTGCCTGAGAAACACAGCCTGGTGAAGTTCAAAAAGATGGAAGAGCTTGGGATTGTGCAGAGCTCCGACAGTCCCTGGGGCCCATCTCCGCATAGAGCCCAAACCATGCGGTGACTACCACTGCCTCAATGAGGCTACCACACCTGACAGATACCCCATGCCCCACATCCAAGACCGCCACCAACCTGCACGGGGCACTAGTGTTCTCCAAGGTGCACCTCATCCGGGGTGTGCACCTCACCCCAGGATGTCCCCAAGACTACAGTCCTAACCCCCTTGCTTTGTTCAAATTCCTCCAAATGCCCTTTGGTCTAAAGAATGCGGCACAAACTTTCCAGCTGTTGATCGATGCAGTGGGCCAGGACCTCTCATTTGCGTTCATCTATTTGGACAATATCCTCATCACCAGCCGCAAAGACCATCCTGCCCACCTGAGACAGCTGTGCACCCGGCTGAGGAGTTCGGGCTGACCCTCAGCCCCGCTAAGTGCCAGTTCGGTCTGGACGCCATTGACTTCCTGGGGCACAGAATTAACAAGCATGGGGCCACACCCCTCCCCAAGAAGGTTGAGGCAGTCAGCACTTGGCTAAGCCACTCACGGTGAAAGGGCTATAGGAATTCACCGGTATGATAAACTTTTAGCAGTGGCACATATCTGCGCTGATTACTTCTTTGCTTGGGATGAGGAATCTTCCATGGTTTGAGGGCCAAAGACATGCTAGCCAATGCCACCTGCCTGGTTGCCCCACTCTAGAGGCACCTGTGTAACTATCGACACCCCTAACATAGCGGTAGGGGGCGTGCTAGAACAACTTATCGAAAGCCAGTGGCAACCCCTGGCCTTTTTCAGCAGGCACCTCCACCCCCCCCAGAACTTAAATAGAACGCTTTCGACCTGGAGCTGTTAGCGCTGTACCTGGTGGTAAAACATTTGTTACTTTTTGTAAGGACAGTAATTTAGGGTGTTCACTGACTTTTGCTTTCCATAAGGATAGCTATGTGTCTGAATATATCATGGTCATTCAACATATTGTGATGGAAAAACAATGTGGTGGCTGATGCTCTGTCACTCCCTGCGATCGAGTCGATACATGCCCTGTCCCAAGGGGTCGATTACGTGGCTCTTGTCAAGATATCCCTGTTTGGAGGACAGCCGTCTCTGGACTCAGGATGCAAGACTTCCTGGATGACCTAGGTAACCTGACACTGCTGTGAAGGTTCTATCAGCAGCCTTCACCCCATCGTTCCGGTTGCATGGAGACGCCAGGTTTTTGAGGATATCCACAACCTGGTGCACCCTGGCATCTGTGCCAGTGGGCCAAGACCTTCATGAACTGTCATTTCTCCAAAGTGCAGGTTCACACCATATAACCTTTGAGCTAGCATGACACCGGTTCAGCCACATGCACATTGACTTAGTGGGGCTGTTGGCGGTTTCCTGTAGGGCGTGATACCTCCTGACCATGGTAGATTGCTCCACGAGGTGGATGGAAGCGGTCCTGCTGGCTCATATCACCACAGAAACTTGAGTTGAGGCACTTGCACGTGGGTATCCCGATTCGGGGTCCCAGAGCATCTCACCTTGGATGGGGGGCACAATTCATCTCTGTGCTCTGGGTGGTACTGGCTGACTTTCTGGGGATGCAGCTCCACCATACCATGGCTTATCACCTGCAGACCAACTGATTGGTGAAGCGGTTTCATAGGCACCTGAAGGCAGGGCGGCCTTGATGGCCTAGCTTAAGGGTCCCAACTGGGTGGACGAACTAAGTACCTTGGGTCCCGCTGGAAATCACTACCTCAGCAGCGGAGATGGTCTGTCTATGGTGTGCCTTTAATCATCCCCGGGGAATTCCTTGCTCCAGATTAAACACCCGGAAGACCCTATGGTGAACCTCAAGAGCCTGTGGTGGAAGCTGTGTTCTTTGGTCCCGTGGCATGGTCCCTCTTCTTTGCACCTGTCAGGAGCCTGGCAGCAACATTCTGAACCAGTTGCAGATGGGATAATGAAAACTGACTAATCACAGTATGTAGAGTTAGAATAGTCTAAATGGGAGAATATGAAGGCATGAAAAACTTTCTTAAGGTTTTTAAATGAAAGGAATAATTTGATTTTTGGTAGTAGTGTGAAGCTGGATAAAGCTAGCTTTTACTACTGGAATAACTGGTTTGTAGAACTTGAAAGAGGAATAAAATATCTCACCAAGGAATTTGAAGTGGGGTTTAAAAAGTTACCAAGACTATTGGAGATAACTTTGGTAGAATTAGGGGGACCAAATAAGACGACTACAAATTTGCTTTAGTTTAGCTGTAAGAAGTTTTGAGCTATCCAACACTTTGTCCTCTAGACAGTTAGTGAAACTGGTTATCTTTGATTGGTTACGTTGGAGCTGAGATTCATTGGCATAGCAGTGGAAAGGGATGCCATGTTTTTGAATGCTATGATCAAGGGGAAGCAAGCATAAAAAGAGAATGGGGCCTAAAATAAGCCCTTGTAGGACCCCACAGGAAAGGATAGCTGAGGAAATATGTCTGTAGTAATTGAGAAAGTCCTATCATTATGTTATAATTTAAACCAGTTCAAGGCCATGCAATTGGCACCCCCCGCCCCCATACTGGAGACTGTCTATTAAAGTAGTGTGATCCAACATATCAAATGCTGCACTAAGGTTGGAGAATTAGAAGGGTGGAGCCACCAGAGTCCATAGAAACGAGCAGGTCATTATACACTTTTAGTAAATTTGACTCTGCTATGGGTGGGCCTTATAACCTGACTGAAATCTTTCCAATGTGTTGTTTTGATGTAATAGGGCAGTAATTGGCTAACTTTTTTTTAAAGGCCTTTTACAGGAATGGAAGTTTAGAAACCGGGTGTGGTTGGGTCCAAGTTGGGTTTTTCCAGGAGGGGCTGGACCATAGCATGCTTGAAACAAATTGGAACAGTACCAGTGGCCAGGGCACTGTTAATAATAGAGGTTGAAAGACCGGCTATGTTGAAAACATCCTTCATGAGGGAAGTAGGGATAATGTTGAGGGGAACAGTGGAAGGGAAACTGTTTCTAAGAGTGGGTAGTGTGATGGGGCTAAAATGATCCAGGTTAAATGAACAGAACTGTGGTACAATTAGGTTACCGGGGTGGGGGGGAGGGGGTGGTGTGGTGGGTAGGTGGGCAGAAGGGGAGATTGTTTTTAATGTTTTTCCTGATGTTCTCAACTCTGTTTATGAAGTTTTTTTTTAATTCTTTGCATTTGGCAAGAGAAGCGTCAGGGTTGGTATTGGGTGCACGACCAATGACTGTGTACTGGACAAAACCTTTGGAGTATGGGAGTTTTTGGAAATTAGGTTAGCAATATATTTTGTTCCTTTGGCTTTTACTACTTACCGGGTGTGCAGGTTGTTTTTCAAAATTTCAAGGGAAATTTGTAGTTTATCCTGCTTCCACTTTCGTTCACTATCCTGCACTCCCTCCTCAAGGCTTTAGTGGTATTATTAAGCCAAGACAGTGTCTTAAATTTGGGTGTTTTTCAATTTGAGGAAAGCTACAGTGTTCAGAATAGAAGAACAGGTGGTATTAAATAGGGAAGTCCCTCAATATTGAGGTGGGGAGGGGATATTTGGAGCTGCTATAAGGGCCTCTGAGAATTTATTAGCAGTCCATGAGTTAATGTAATGGGAGTAGCATATAGGAAGACAAGATTTGTTAGGGGAGCAAGGCAGGGATAGGTCAAAAGTAACACACTGGCATCAATTAATTTTTCTTTCTTTGGCTTGGCTTGGCGGATGAAGATTTACGGAGGGGTAATGTCCACGTCAGCTGTAGGCTCGTTTATGGCTGACAAGTCCAATGTGAGACAGGCAGACACGGTTGCAAGGGAAAATTGGTTGGTTGGGGTTGGGTGTTGGGTTTTTCCTCCTTTGTCTTTTGTCAGTGAGGTGGGCTCTGCGGTCTTCTTCCAAGGAGGTTGCTGCCTGCCGAACTGTGAGGCGCCAAGATGCACGGTTTGAGGCGATATCAGCCCACTGGCGGTGATCAATGTGGCAGGCACCAAGAGATTTCTTTAGGCAGTCCTTGTACCTCTTCTTTGGTGCACTTCTGTCTCGGTTGCCAGTGGCGAGCTCGCCATGTAACACGATCTGGGAAGGCGATGGTCCTCCATTCTGGAGACGTGACCTACCCAGCGCAGTTGGATCTTCAGCAGTGTGGATTCGATGCTGTCGGCCTCTGCCATCTCGAGTACTTCGATGTTGGTGATGAAGTCGCTCCAATGAATGTTGAGGATGGAGCGGAGACAAGGCTGGTGGAAGAGTTCTAGGAGCCGTAGGTGATACTGGGTTGCTAATTGATAAATTGGACGAAAGAACTAGGTCAAGAGTATGGCCTAGCTAGGGGGCGTGGCAAGATGGCGTAGGGAGCGGACGTGCCTTCCCCGTCTCCCCCAGGCAGTTATATAAATGCCCATTTTAAGAATATTTCTTTTCTGTTAAAAGTCTTTGTTTTGTTTTTCAATTGTTTTTAGTTTAAAATGGCAACAAAGATTAAGGAAAATAGAGTTCAAATACAGAACAAAACTACACTCTCCGACTTTGGAAGAAACTCGGCCTACTTGCCCAGACAGAACCACGGAGCCAAGGCTGGAATCTTCTTAAGAACGGAGCTCATTAATTGGACTGTCGGATAAGCTGGCCTTGGACACCCCTCTGAAAGATGGTGATGAATATTGGTTTGAAATGTTTTATGAAGATAAATTGCAGTAATTGGCATTGGTTGCCCGTGAGTTTTAAAAATCCAGATAACATTAAAGTTTATTAGTGATTTTTTTTTTGGATGGAATATCGGAAGGATGAACTTATTATCTATAAATACAGAACAAAATTACATTCTTTGACTTTGGAAGAAATTTGACCTATTTGCCCAGACAGAGCTGGAGTTGGTGCTGGAATTTTCTCAAGAACAGAACTTATTAAAGTTGATTTCGGACTCCTTTTTGAAAGATGGCGACGAATGTTGATTTGAAATATTTGAAATATTTTCTGAAGATAAACATATATATGGAACTCCTTGACCTGCAATAAGGTTTATCAGTGATTTTTTTTTTGGATGGAATATTGGAAGAGTGAATTTATTATCTGTGAGTGTGCATACATTGCAAACAGATTTTAATAGTTTTGAAAAGGTTTTTTTTTAAACTAAACAACAAGATCAGTTTAATATTGAGAAAATTGGAAAAAACGGAAACTTTATTAAATTTGGAAACTCAGTAGAAAGAAACTATGAACAAGATTGATGATTTATAAAATTAAAGTCGAAGGAGCAATGTCCAAGAAGAATTAAAAATTTTGAATAAGTTTTTCTTGAAAATAAACAATAATTTCAACTTAACATTGAGAAGATGGACAAAGTGGAAAATTTGATATTAAATTGGGAAACATAGAAGAAAGAACTTATGAATAACATTGATGCTTTGAAGATCAAGACCGAAGGAATTATGTTCAAGAAAATTTTAAAAGATTTGAAAAAACTTTTTTTGAAAGTAAGCTACAAATTCAACTTGAGACTGAGAAGAATGGAAGATTCGGTGTTGAACTGGGATGTTCAGAGGTGTTTTAATTCAGTGGATGAAATTCAGGAAGACTTGAAAAAAAAATTTTAAAAAAAGCTTTTATTGATTGTAAACAATGTTTAACTCAGTTAAGATTGGTTAAATTGATGGACCGGGGTTTTATGGATATAAGAAATGATGATTTTTCGGTTTATACGTGTATTTTGTCTGCCTGGGTGGGGGGAGGGAGTGGTACTTCTGCTCCCGAAAGTCATATGCCACTTGTGGTTTATACCACACCCATTTGGGTTTTTGGGAATTAACCACCATAAGGTGGTTTCCTAAGGGGTTAGGGGAGGTGGGGGGGGGGGGAAAATTTGAAAATTATTTAGTATCTATTATGTAATATTATACTAAGTCAATTTGAAATGAATGTATGGAGATACTATAAATAAATTTCAAAAAAAAGAGTATGGCCTAGCTTATGAGTGGATCCAATTGAAAGCATTTTTAAGTTGAGTCAACCAAATGCAGAAAATCACTTACAAGGGGCTGAGTTAGACAATACACATAGATATTTAAATCACCAAGAATCAGAACTCCATTGAAGTTGGGCATAGTGTTTGAAAGGATGTCTTTAAATTGAGTAACAACCAGAATTAAATAAACAGCACTTGAAATGCTTTTTAAATACAACAGTTAAACCTACATCATAATCCTCTGGACGAACTAAGAAAGTCAGATTTGTGAACAAAGCTCAAGCAATGGAGCAATCTAGCCAGTGCTCAACCAGGTTTCTGTTGATATGAAGTCCAAATCTTGTAGTGAAAGACATTGAGGATAAAAGTCTTGTTTGATAAGGATCTGGTGTTGATCAGAGCCACTTTAGTTGGGATGGTATGATTCAACAATGGTACCAATTTTAAACTGGTTGGGTCTGACTCCGACTCTGTCAGGCTTTGGAAGGCTGGGCTGACAGGACCCAAACCAGACAGGCCTCAAAAGGTCAGGCCAGTCAGGTCCAACCATTTCAGGCTAGACAGATCCGACTCCATTGAGTCTCAAAAGGTCAGGCCGGTTGGGTCTGACTCTATCAGACCCTGAAAGGATGGGCTGGGCAAGCTCAACTATGGGAGATGTCATGGAAAATGCCAGATTCGAGCAGGACCCTTTGGCATAGCTGAGGAGCCTGAATGTTTACCTTCGTATTGGTGATTACCTTTTTGGTGGAGGAGGCAAACCAGGTCCGATGGCGCAGCAAAGGACTGAACCGAGCGGGAATAAGCAGAGCTTATCAGTTGAGATTGAGTTCTTCGTTGCAACAAGGTAAAGGCTGGGGGTATCTGGGGTTGAGTAGGACTCCTCTGCTTGGCCATGGGTCCTGTCTGTTTACTCTGCCATTGGAGTTGATTTCTTTAGTGAAGGTCATTGGGCCAGACCCATATGTCTTCAGGTATTTGGGGGATTTTTAGGCCTGGAAACCATATAAGTAAATCCAAGACGGAAGCTCTAATGTTGAACAGCGTTTGGCAGTTGTAGATGATAATAGTGTTTTTAGTAGTGATATTAGTAGGTAAATTTGTAACTAATTGGTTATTCCCTCAATGATGAGTGGCATTCAAGTACACTGGAACAGCCATCTTCAACATTTTTAGTCATGGCAGCCAAGTTCAAATCTGTATCATACTCCTGCCCAATGTGGAACTGTACTGCCAGTGTTCTTGATGACTAAGAAGTACATTTAGCTCCAAATAGACCTAATGACAGCATTGGAGCTTTCATTAAGTCACTTTGGCGCATTCTCAATGCTGTGAATATTATTGATTACTCATTTAGTGAGTTGGTCAAATTGGAGTTTAATGGCCTAAACTTTAATGTAGGGATGGTCAACCTATGGCGTATGAACCAAAAGTAACGCATTGGATGATTAGAAGTAGCTTATTGCACCCCAGTGATAATAATAAAGTAAGCTGACTCGTGCATAAAGTATTAACAGTTAATACTTTTTAACACTACGGTATCTCATATATAGTATGGAATGCTCTAGTGTACCGGACCAACCCGGGGCTGTGGGCAGAGAGCACGGCAGTGGGAGCAGTGTGGGGGGAGACTGGGGCAGTAGGATTAGTTGGGATTGATAGAGGACTGTGGAGACAGTGAATTAGCTTGGGTATGCAGTATACAATTTGCAATAGCTAGCAATTGCTTTTTCTAAATCGCAGTGGACTTGCTCACAGTAACTGTACAGGTGTTTGTAATAATTTAACAAAATTCTCAACTAGGGGGAGGAGTTCCTAGTGGATTGGATGACAGTGAATATCATGCCACTTTTTAATGTACACAAAAGGCAGATAACTAAAGGCCAGATAGTTTTTCATTCTTGCAACTATCATTAAGGAAGAAGTAGCAAGACATCTCGATAGAAATTGTTCCATCAAGCAGACATAGCATGGATTCAAGAAGTATAGGTACCGTTTGACAAATTCACTGGAGTTCTTTGACAATACAATGAGCACAGTAGATGGAGGGTAACAGATGGATGTTGCATACTAGCATTTATAGAAAGGGGAGTTAAACAAAATGCAGCCAAAAATACTACCCATAAGATAAGGATGCATGAAATTGGGGTAAAGTATTAGCATGGGTAGAGGATTGGTTAAGCAATGGAAGGCAAAGAATTGAGATAAATGGGCGCTTCTAATTGGCAATCAGTGATGAGCGATATGCCACATGGTCAGTGGATGACTTACAACTGTCAAGACAGTTGTACACATTAACAATTTTGAAGAGGGGGCATAGTATAGTGATAAAAGTTTGCTACGGTCGCTAAACTGAGTGGAAAAGCCAATTGTGCAGAGGATGTGGAAAGTATGCTGATAGTTAAGTGATTGGCTATGGGTCTGGCAGAGGGAGTATAGTGTCATCCACTTTAGAAGAAAAAAAATAGATCATGTTTTACTTAAATGGTGAAAGATTACAGTATGCTGTTGTGCAGAGGAACTTGGGAGTCTTGCGCGTAGCAAAAGGCTGTTGTGCAGGTGCCACAAGAAGGCAAATGGAATGTTGGTTTTCATTGCTAGAGGAATTGAATTTAAAAACAAAGGTTCTTAATCTGTAAAGGGTACTGGCGAGGCTACACCTGGAGTATTGCACAAGTTCTGGTCTCCTTACTTGAGAAAAGATATATTGGGTTTGGAAGCATTGCAGAGAAGGTTCACAGTTTGATTCCAGAATAGAGGGGTTTGAGTGATGAGGAAAGTTGTTTTCATTGGTAGGTGAGATGAGAAATAGGAAACGTAGCCTTAAGGTAGATAGTATAGAGAACAATTGGGCTATCTCCCTTTAGTGAGAGCATTGAATGCATCTGTTAGGATGTCATGTTGAAACTGTACAAGATATTGGTGAAGCCACTCTTGGAATATTATGTGCATTTTTGGTCACTTAGCCATAGTTGGAAAGGATATTCGTGAGGTTTGAAGTTGTCAGGATTAGGGAAGTTGAGTTAATGTGAGACACTGTAAAAATTGGGCAAGTTTTCCTTGTGATGTTGGAGATTGAAGGACGTTATTGACATCTAGAAAATGATAGGTATTGACTGAATGAATAGTGACAGCCTATTTACTGGACTAGAGGGTATAACTATAAGATGACTGGGATAAAGAAGGAATGTGGGGGAGCAGCTTTTCACTGAGAATGTGGTGGCCATATGGAAAGAGCTGCCAGACAAAATGGTAGACACAGGTACATTGGCTTTCTTTGGTTGGGGGGGTGGGGGGGAGAACTCTTGGATATTTAGAAGTGGATTGGAGGGCTATGGCCCTTGTACAGGCAAGTGAGACTAAATTAAGATGGGACGTTGTTTGATGTGGATGGGCTGAACCTGTGGCCATCTTTCCATTTTATGGGGCTCTGAGTCTAAATTTCCGCAAAGAATTCCATGCTAGCGCATAAAGCTTGACAGCAGATTGCAAAATTGTGCTACACTTAAAATAGCGAGTATTGGATAACTACAGGAAAACTCCAAACATTCAGGACTTTGGTGTGAGGCTAACAGCTTTTCTGGACTATTGGCTATTATTTAATACCAATAAATGTTTTGAATTCACTGTTACTGGCAGTGTTGTAAATTTTCTAATGAGCCAGGTGAGTTTAAAGGGTGAATCACAAAAGCTGCACTTGTTAATCTTTAGCAAAGAAAGAATTACTGGGAGCACTCAGAAGGTCAGACATCATGGGTAGAAATGGTCAGTTAATGTTTTGAGTTGAAACCCTTTATCAAGATTGAGAGAGAAAGGGTGAAATTACAAGTGTAAAAGGTAAATGAATGTTGGGGGGGGGGGGGGGGCGGTGGCCAGAGATGATAAAGTATAGGGAAAGAGATTAGAAACCATTAGGAAGTGAGGTGGGGAAAAGAAAAAAATATGTACAGGACAAGGTAAAGAAGTGATGGAAACAGTGGAGTTAGATAGTGTGGGATTACCTAAATTTAGAAAAGAACATGTTTATGGCAAGATATTCTAAGAGATTAGATATACAATTATTTGGATAGCCAGAAACTGATTAGGGATAGTCAACATGGCTTTGTGTGTGGTAGGTCATGTTTAATCAATCTTGGAGTTTTTCAAGGAGGTTACCAAGAAAGTAGATGAAGGAAGCGGTATGGATGTTGTCTACATGGACTTGAGTAAGGCCTTTGGCAAAGTCCCACATGGGAGATGAGTCAAGAAGGTTTCCAGAGTGTAGTTGTAGATGATTACTTCTCAGACTGCAGACCTGTGACTAGTGATGTGCCTCAGGGTTCAGTGCTGGGACCATTGTTGTTTGTCATCTATATCACTGGTCTGGATGATATTGTGATAAATTAGATCAGCAAGTTTGCAGATTGGAGGTGTAGACAGCGAAGAAGTTTTTCAAAGCTTGCACAGGGATCTGGACCAGCTGGGAAAATAGGCTGAAAAATGGCAGATGGAATTTAATACATACAAATGTGAGGTGTTGCATTTTGGAAGGACAAACCAAGAAAAGACTTGTACAGTGAATGGTTGGGCACTGAGGAGTGCTGTAGAACAGTGGGATCTGGGAATACAGATACATAATTCCTTGAAAGTGGCATCACAGATGGATAAGAGAGCTTTTGGCATATTGGCCTTAATAAATCAAATTTTTGAATATGGGAGTTGGGATGTTTTGGTAAAATTGGATAAGATATTGGTGAGGCCAAATTTAGAGTATTGTGTGCAGTTTTGGCTACCTAACTACAAGAAAGATATCAATAGGATAGAAAGAGTGCAGAGAAGATTTACTATGATGTGCAGGCTTAGGAACTGAGTTACAGGGAAAGGTTAAACAGGTTAGGGTGGAAGAATGAGGGATGATAAGGTACAGTATTTAAAATTCTGAGGGGGATAGACAGAGTAAATGTAGATGGGCTTTTTCCACTGAGACTAGGTGAGATACAAGCCAGAGGACATAGGTTAAGAGTGAAAGGGGAAAAGCTTAGGGGTAATGTGAAGTTGGTTGCCCTTTACTTCCTATAAATGCTGCATGACTTTGTGGCTTTCCAGAATTTGTGTATTGTAATCCATATTAATTATGCTAGGATCTGCGATGTTTATATTTCTCAAAGTAAAATTGAAGTTTGATAACCAATTGATTACATCCAGGACAACTACATTTTTATTTTTCTAACATTGGCAGTACCTGCACTGTTACGTTTCAAATTGCAACTTTGTAAGAAAATACCAATAAGGGAGGCTTTTTCTAGTGTCTTGAATTAAAACAGAAAATGGTCAGCATTTCAGGCAGCATCTATAGAAATTTAATGCTGCCTGAAATTAAAAAAAAACTGCAGATGCTTAACACTTGGGTGTGGCAACATGAGTGAAATAATAATTAATATTTTGGGTCAAAGACCCTTCAGAACAAGGGACGGGAGGGGTTTTAATTTGTAGGCATGGTTGAGGATGGCAAGGACAAGGGGAATATGTTCGGGGTGCAGTGATATGGCTATTACTGGTGGTGGACACAAATTGTCTGTTTTTAATTTGTCTTGAATTGAGACAGTGAAGAGTTACCATGTTGGTAATGCAGGTAAACCAGATTAATAAAACTTGGCAAATTTCTTTTTGTGAAGGGCATTAGTAAACCACATTTTCCGAGAGGTAGGTAGTTTTGAATTCATAATTATTGAGTCTTTTATTTAAGAGAATGGCATGGTTGGAATCTTGCGTGTGTTCAGATGCGTGGACTAAGCTTAATACCAATTAAGTAACTTCTGTGTTGCCATGCACCATGTTTAGATAAATACTAATATCAGAACTGCAGGACTGTGGTGGGCCAGGTGAACATCAGAATGGGTTTTCGATAATAAAACAACTGCTTCAATTTTTGGACTTAATGGATTTTCCGTGGAATCTATGATAATTTTGACATATTTTTGTATCAGTTTATTGATCCACCATTTGTGAATGAAATGCATTTTAAACATAAATGATTTCTGCACTAATATTTGAACACAATTCATTCACTCCCATCAGTAAAATATTGAAATTCCTAGGTATAAATTAACAGCATTTTTTTTTTGAGAATTGAATCAATAATGTGATTGACAAATATCCCACCAAAGGTTTACCAGTCAACTGAAACAAGTATTACAGTTAATTGTTTTTCTCTAAGTTAATTATAAATTTAAACTTAGGACTTTAAACTATGAAAATATGTGCATTATTTAGAAAATGGAGCAATACAGTACAGGCCCTTCAGCCCATAATGTTGTGCTGACCTTTGTAAACCTACACTGCATCAATCTAATCCCTTCCATATCTCATAGCCCATTTATTTTAAAAAAAGATTTAGATGATCATACAGGTTTACAAGTGCAGAGCATGTTATCATAAACTTAAGATTTCTGTTATCATTGAGTGAAGGAAATAGCGGAGGCAGAATTTCCTGTTCTTCTACTACTATTGGAGTTTAAAGGTGGCCAGATTTACATTTAGTTTACAGTTGCAAATTAGCTTTCAACAAATATTTGACCGCCACTTTTATTTTAGTATAAACTATTGAAAGTTTGATTTTAAAGCAACATTCATCTTGTATGGCTAAATTCAATGTTAACTATAAAATATTCAGCTTGGTTAATTCCTTGGAAACATAGAAACAAGCTGCTTTGATATTGTTTGGTTTGTAGATTTCTTTGTAGAACTTTTTATAAGCACATTAAGCACTGAATATATAAGTATTGGATACATTCGATAGAAAACAAAGTGGAAGCCAGTAAGCTAAAATCAAGGAGTCGATTTTTCTTATTGTGCAGCCTCGTTCAGTATAAATGAATTTCAAATGTCAGATTTTGTATCTATTAAGAATATCACAGAATCCTGTGGTGGCAAATTGTTCCATCAGTTGCTTCAGTGTTTTTGCTGATTAATTTCTACTTTCCTCTCGATTAACAGGATATTCCTTAAAATGTTCAAATAACTCGGCTGTTCAGGAGGCGCTGGCCCTCGGCCGTTCAGGAGGCGCTGGCCCTCGGCCGTTCAGGAGGCGCCGGCCCTCGGCCCCTCCGGGGGGCGCCGGCCCTCGGCCCCTCCGGGGGGCGCCGGCCCTCGGCCCCTCCGGGGGGCGCCGGCCCTCGGCCCCTCCGGGGGGCGCCGGCCCTCGGCCCCTCCGGGGGGCGCCGGCCCTCGGCCCCTCCGGGGGGCGCCGGCCCTCGGCCCCTCCGGGGGGCGCCGGCCCTCGGCCCCTCCGGGGGGCGCCGGCCCTCGGCCCCTCCGGGGGGCGCCGGCCCTCGGCCCCTCCGGGGGCGCCGGCCCTCGGCCCCTCCGGGGGCGCCGGCCCTCGGCCCCTCCGGGGGCGCCGCTCGGCCCCTCCGGGGGGCGTTTAATTGGTATATAGTCTTCACTTGTGTTGACAACTATAGATCAGGGGTGTCAAACTCAAATTCACCAAGGGCCAAAATGAATACCTTGGACTAAGTCGAGGGCCGAACTAAATATTTATTGAAAATTTTCAACAACATCTGCATGTTTTCTCTCAACATATGTAATGTTAAACTTTTTCTTATTAAAATAAATGTTTAATAATAATTTTGGTTAAACTCTTTCCATAAGAAGCATTCTCTCTTTGGCTTGGCTTCGCGGACGAAGATTTATGGAGGGGGTAAAAGTCCACGTCAGCTGCAGGCTCGTTTGTGGCTGACAAGTCCGATGTGGGACAGGCAGACACGGTTGCAGCGGCTGCAGGGGAAAATTGGTTGGTTGGGGTTGTGTGTTGGGTTTTTCCTCCTTTGCCTTTTGTCAGTGAGGTGGGCTCTGCGGTCTTCTTCAAAGGAGGTTGCTGCCCGCCAAACTGTGAGGCACCAAGATGCATGGTTTGAGGCGTTATCAGCCCACTGGCGGTGGTCAATGTGGCAGGCGCCAAGAGATTTCTTTAGGCAGTCCTTGTACCTTTTCTTTGGTGCACCTCTGTCACGGTGGCCAGTGGAGAGCTCGCCATATAACACGATCTTGGGAAGGCGATGGTCCTCCATTCTGGAGACGTGACCCATCCAGCACAGCTGGATCTTCAGCAGCATGGACTCGATGCTGTCGACCTCTGCCATCTCGAGTACTTCGACGTTAGAGATGAAAGCGCTCCAATGGATGTTCCAAAGAAGCATTAACAAATAAGAAATAAAATATTCAATAAATAATATTTCTCTATAGCCTTTAAGCTCCTTTTAAATGTTGTTTTTCACAACCCAACAAGTCAAAAAAATAACAACTTGCTTCAATGAAAATCCAATCTTTCAACTATGGACAGTCCAATTTAACCAAAGAAAATATTAATCCAAGCTTAGCTTGCTAAACAGTGATTTACTCTGATGCACCTGGATCTAAACCAGATACTTGGCATCTCTTCTTAGATGCAAGTTCATTAAACTCTGGGGTCAGACTCTGAGCTGAGAAAATCCTCAGGACTGAATGAAGGTGCTCGTCAGTAAGACGACTCCTGTGTGGTGTTTTGTTTATCTTCATCAAAGAGAAGAGTTGTTCGCAGAGATATGTGCTGCCGAACATTGACAACATTTGAGCAGCTTGTGTACGGAGTTGGGGCAGTGTGTTGGGAAGGAACTGTGGGAACTGTGCAGCACCGACAGAGACATACTTTGACTTGAGTGTGTCATTACACTGGAGCTCAATCAGCTCCATTTGGAGGTTGGTTGGAGCGCTTGTCACGTCAACCGCAAACGGATTGCTGAGTAGTTCAAATCTGCATTTCTGGCTTCGAAGTCAGCAAATCGTCGGGAAAACTCCTCACGAAGTACGCTTAGTTTTTCAGCAAACTCTGCACTGGGCAACACGGCAGGTGAGATCTGTTCTTTCATAATTCGGCAGCACAGAAAATGAGCCATGTTTCCCTGCAGCATCTGAGTCTCCCACAAGCACAACTTGGTTCTAAAAGCCCTCACTGCACTGTACATGTCTGTAATGATGAGCCCTCGTCCCTGAAGCTGCAGGTTTAGCGCATCGAGATGGCTCACAATGTCACACAGGAATGCCAGCTCACATTGAAACTTTTTATCCCTGAGCTCTGTTGTATCTTTGCCTTTGCGCTCCATAAACAGACATATTTCTTCACGCAGCTCAAAGCATCTCTTCAGTACTTTTCCTCGGCTAAGCCATCGCACCTCTGTGTGATAGGGCACGTCTCCGTATTCTGACCCTAACTCCTCCAGAAAGGACTTGAACTGGCGGTGATTTAAACCTTTGGCTCTTATGAAGTTAACTACTCGAGTTACAGTGTTCATAATATGCTCAGTTTTCAAGGCTTTGCCACACAAGGCTTCCTCGTGGATTCTGCAGTGGTAAACTGTAAGCTCACCTGCATGATTCTCCCGCATCTTCTCCCGAATCCTGTCCACCAGTCAATTTTTCTGACCACGCATCGCAGGTGCACCATCTGTCGTTAGTCCCACAAATTTATCCCAAGGCAGCATCATTTCATTGAGACATTTGGACACCTCCTCAAGATTTCTTTTCCTGTGGTTGTGCCATGTATGGATTTCAATCCTAAAAGTTCCTCTGTAACGGAAAGTTTCGTGTCCACTCTAGATAGCTGGGCAGTATCTGATGTGTCGCTGCTCTCGTCTACAGCAAGTGAGTATGCCATAAAATCTTTCCCCTTCTCCTTTAGTTGTTCTTGTAGATTAGTAGCAAGCTCACAAGCACACGCAGCCACGGTGTTTCTGCTCAGGCTCACATTTAAAAACGTTTGCTTTTTATCTGGGCAAATGACATCGCAAACTTTGAGCAGGCATTTTTTAACAAACTCTCCCTCCGTAAAGGGCCTGGCTGATTTGGCGATCTCTGCGGCCACAATAAAACTAGCCTTTACAGCAGCCTCACTTTGGGATTCTGCTTTGGTGAACATAGTTTGCTGTAAAACCAGACTTTTTTTCATCTCCTCCACCTTCTGGAGCTTTTGCTTCTCGTTCAGATCCTTATACCTGTCCTGGTGTTTTGTTTCATAGTGTCGTTTTATGTTATATTCTTTAACTGCAGACACACTGGCTCCACACACAAGATAAACAGGTTTCTCTTTTAAAATGATGAACATATAGTCAGCTTCCCACCTGTCTTGAAAGGTCCTGTTTTCTATCTTTCGTTTGGCCATTTTTTGTAAGGGGTTTATTAGATGTGAGTTAGGCAACAGGACCTCGCAGATTTTAATGAAAATAAACAGAGGAGGTGGGGGGCGCCAACGCATTTGCAAAGCATTCTGGGATTCAATTCAAATTCAATTCAAATAGCTTTATTGTCATTGTACAAAGTATACAATGAGATTAAAAGACAGCAGTTCAAGGTTACCAATGCAGCAACTCAACCACAGACAGCACCACGGAAGTTAAATAAACAAAAAAAACACTGCAGTTCTTAACATAACGGTCATCAGCCACCCGAAGTTCCAGCTCGTCCATTTTGCCTGCCAAGGATCGCACGTTGCCGAGAAGCATGCCAGGGAGCGGAGGTCTACAGGGAGCCCTCCTCAGCCCAGCCAGCAGGCCCGAGCGGCATCCCCCCCCTGCCCCCTCTCCCTCCTCCGCCCTGCCTCTGCCCGCCGTAACCGCCGCCAACAACCCAAGGAGTCCCTGCTGGTCTCGCCATCTCACCGGGAATACCGTGAGAACGGTGGAACTCGTCCGCGACCTCCACCCCAGCGGAAAGTCCGATGCCCAGCAGCACCCACCCACAGATGAAGCTCAAGGAGACGCGGAGGTGACCCACCACGTCCAGCCACATGGAGCTCGGCGGCGGGTCCGTTGGAGCTCGGCGGCGGGTCCGTTGGAGCTCGGCGGCGGGTCCGTTGGAGCTCGGCGGCGGGTCCGTTGGAGCTCGGCGGCGGGTCCGTTGGAGCTCGGCGGCGGGTCCGTTGGAGCTCGGCGGCGGGTCCGTTGGAGCTCGGCGGCGGGTCCGTTGGAGCTCGGCGGCGGGTCCGTTGGAGCTCGGCGGCGGGTCCGTTGGAGCTCGGCGGCGGGTCCGTTGGAGCTCGGCGGCGGGTCCGTTGGAGCTCGGCGGCGGGTCCGTTGGAGCTCGGCGGCGGGTCCGTTGGAGCTCGGCGGCGGGTCCGTTGGAGCTCGGCGGCGGGTCCGTTGGAGCTCGGCGGCGGGTCCGTTGGAGCTCGGCGGCGGGTCCGTTGGAGCTCGGCGGCGGGTCCGTTGGAGCTCGGCGGCGGGTCCGTTGGAGCTCGGCGGCGGGTCCGTTGGAGCTCGGCGGCGGGTCCGTTGGAGCTCGGCGGCGGGTCCGTTGGAGCTCGGCGGCGGGTCCGTTGGAGCTCGGCGGCGGGTCCGTTGGAGCTCGGCGGCGGGTCCGTTGGAGCTCGGCGGCGGGTCCGTTGGAGCTCGGCGGCGGGTCCGTTGGAGCTCGGCGGCGGGTCCGTTGGAGCTCGGCGGCGGGTCCGTTGGAGCTCGGCGGCGGGTCCGTTGGAGCTCGGCGGCGGGTCCGTTGGAGCTCGGCGGCGGGTCCGTTGGAGCTCGGCGGCGGGTCCGTTGGAGCTCGGCGGCGGGTCCGTTGGAGCTCGGCGGCGGGTCCGTTGGAGCTCGGCGGCGGGTCCGTTGGAGCTCGGCGGCGGGTCCGTTGGAGCTCGGCGGCGCTGTGAATATCTAATTAACGTTCCCGTTAACTATATCGGTGACTGCTGTCCCTGCTGTGGAAGTGCTAAAAACTTCTATGGTAGTGCTTGCTGCTGTGCATGTGCTATACTTGCGCGGCGACCAGCGGGCCAACTCTAATATATATTTAATATGATCTTGCGGGCCAAATATAATTATATCGCGGGCCAAATTTGGCCCGCGGGCCAGAGTTTGACATGTGTGCTATAGATCAATAGATATTTTGAGGATAGGAAAAGATTCTGAAAGAACAGTTAAACTAAAATATACTTATATCATGAGATCGTATGGTCACAATTTGTGCTGTTGACCTGAATGAATCAATTTTCTGGAACTTGGTAAGCGAAGAGAACATTGTGAACACTAATTTTCTTGTGGCTGTGAAATTAAGTACAATTCACAAGATGACATTACAGTTAATACTTCGGGTTGCATTTCCCAAGGAGATACCACTAGAAAATTGCTCATTCGTTCAGAGCTGATTTTTGCCATTTATTTCTCATAGCCAAACATACAGTATTTTAACCTTCATTGTATGGCAAGGAGAACCCCAAGGTGTTCTATGCGTTCAGCACAGACCTCGCATTGATCAAGAACCGGATGATGAGAATGAAGGTAGGGTTGCTTGAGAAAAAAGGAGGCAATGTGTACTTGGAGGTTGGGGAAGACCTAAATGAACACTTCATTTTTACCAGAGAAATGGACCTTCGTTAAGATGAAGTCTGAATCGAACAAGCTTGTGTGATGGACCATGTGGAAATTAGAAAAGAGGAAGTGTTGGATCTTAAAAAGTTAAGATTGATAAATCCCTGGACCAGGACAATCCCAGGTTGCTGTGGGAACAGAGGAAAGCGATAGCTAGGGTGTTGGTGGTGATCTTTGTATCTGTCTTGGTTATAAGAGAGGTGCTGGAGGATTGGTGAAGTGTAAATGTGGTCCCCTTATTTAAAAAACGTCATGGGGAGAATCTTGTGTCAGTGATGTGCAAACTATGGGAGAGGATTCTTGAGGACTAATTTGAGCATTTGGTACAATCTTCTCAGGGACAATCAGCATGGTTTTGAGGGAAGGTCATCCCTCTCAAGCCTAATTGAGTTTTTTTTTTAGGAAGTAACAAAATAAATTGAAGGTTGGGCGGTAGATGTGTGTGTATATGGATTTTAGTAAGGCATCTGACAAATTCCCCATGAGAGACTTGCTCAGAAAGTCCAGAGGCATGGGAATCTTGGATGTGGGGATTCAAAATCAGGGTGCATGCAGAAAACAGAAAATGCTTCCTTAAGGCAAGTCAAATTCTGGACAGAAAATATTCTGCCTGGAGGTCAATGACTTGTGGAGTTCTGCAAGGATCTGTTCTGGGACCCCTTTGTGATTTATTTTGATGAATTGGAAGAATGGGTCAGTAAATTTGCAGATGATAGGAAGATTTGAGGAGTTGTGAATAGCTTTGAAGGTTGTCATAGATTTCAAAAGGATATAAACCAGAATGCAGAGTTGGATGGAAAAAGTGGCAGATGAAGTTCAATCCAGTAAAATGTGAGGTGATGCATTTTTGGAACGTCAAACTTGAAGGCTGAGTACAGGGTCAATAGACAGATGCCTAATAGTATGGAAGGACAGAGGAACCTTGGGGTGTAAATTTGTATGTGTGCAGGTTGATAGGATAGTTAAGAAGGTCTGTAGGGTGCTAGGGTTTATTAATCTGGGAACTGAGTTAAAGAGTCAACAGGTCATGTTGCAACTCTACAAATCTCTGGTGAGACCAGACTTAGAATACAGTACATTTCTGATCATCTGAAAACCACTTAAGAACTGAAATTATTGGTTATCAGAAATGTTGAAAGTTAGTGGAAATTAGGTGTAAACAGAGTATGTGATGGCCATGTTGAACTATATGACTATAAATATTAATGGAATACATAACCAAATCAAAAGAAAGAGGCTATTAAATTTACTGAAAAAAGAAAAAATAGATATAGCATTCGTGCAGGAAACGCATCTAACTGAAGTGGAACATAATAAATTAAGGAGAGGGCATGTAGCGGCAGCATCGTATAATTCAAAAGTCAGGTGTAGCAATATTAATTAATAAAAATGTACCAATCAAAATAGAGGAGGAAATAATAGATCCAGCAGGGAGGTATGTAATGATAAAGTGTCAGATATATTCAGAATTCTGGAATTTGGTCAATATATATGCACCTAATGAAGAGGATCAAAAGTTTATGCAAGATATTTTTTTGAAGATTGTAGATACGCAGGGGAATATATTGATAGGAGTGAATTTTAACCATAATTTGGACCCAAAGGTAGATAAAATTAGACAAAAGACTAGCAAAAAGAATAAAGCGGCCAAATTTATGGTTAAATCAAGGCAGGAAATGCAACTTTTGGATATATGGAGGAGGGAACACCCAAAGGAGAAGGAATACTCATATTATTCGAGTAGACCTAAAACATACTCAAGGATTGATTTGTTCCTGTGGTCAGCCCATATCCAAGATAGAGTTATGAAAACAGAATATAAAGCTAGATTGCTATCTGATCATTCACTCCTGTTATTAGCAATAGAACTGGAGGACATCCCACCAAGAGCATGGAGATTAAACTCCATGCTACTTAAAAGACAGGAATTTAGAGAATTTATTGAACACCAAATTAAAATGTTCTTTGAAATAAATAAGGAATCAGTGAAAGACAAATTTATATTATGGGATGCAATGAAAGCCTTCATTAGAGGGCAGATAATAAGTTATGTAACCAAGATGAAAAAGGACTACAATCGGGAAATAGAACAGTTGGAAAGGGAAGTAGTAAGTACAGAAAAAGAACTAGCAACAAGGGAAGATACAACAAAAAGAAGAGAATTGATGGACAGAAAAATAAAATATGAAACATTACAAACGTACAAGATGGAGAAGAACATAATGAAAATAAAGCTGAAGTACTATGAGCTAGGAGAAAAAACGCACAAAATATTAGCCTGGCAACTTAAAACAGAACATGCTAAAAGAACTGTATTGGCATCAAGGAAAAAGGACAAACAAATTACATATAACCCAACAGAGATCAATGAAAACTTTAAGGAATTCTATGAACAATTATACCGAACTGAGAACGAAGGGAAAGAAGTCAAAATAGATGAGTTTCTAGCTAAAACTGAACTACCGAAATTGCAAGAGGAGCAAAACAAATTGATAAAACCATTTGAAATAGAGGAAATGCAGGATATATTAAAAACGGTACCGGACAATAAAATGCCTGGAGAGGATGGACTCCCAATAGAATTCTATAAAACATTTAAAGAGTTATTAATTCCTCCTTTCCTGGAAGTAATGAACCAGATAGAAGAAACACAAAGCTTGCCAGATTCATGTAAAACAGCAATAATTACAGTAAATCCAAAGATGGGGAAAGGTCCACTAACCCCAGCATCATATTGACCAATATCTCTACTTAATTCAGATTATAAGATAATAGCAAAACTATTAGCAAACAGATTGGCCGACTGTGTACCAAAAATAGTAAAACAAGATCAAACTGGATTTATTAAGAAAAGACAAACAACGGACACTGTCTGTAAGTTCATAATTTCATCCATGCAGTACAAGAAAATAAGATACCAACAGTGGCTGTTGCTTTAGATGCAGAGAAAGCCTTTGACAGTGTAGAATGGAATTATTTATTCAAAGTATTACAGAAGTTCAACCTACCAGAAAAATATATTAATTGGATTAAAGCATTATATAATGGACCATTGGCGAAGGTGACAGTAAATGGATATGTATCGAACCAATTTAAATTAAGTAGGTCAACTAGGCAGGGATGTCCACTATCTCCCTCAATGTTCGCTGTAGCAATAGAACCATTGGCAGAACTGATAAGAACAGAAAATAAAATAAAAAGGATAAAAAATAAAGGAGAAGGAATATAAAATCTGTCTATTTGCAGATAACATCATAGTATACTTAACAGAACCAGAAATATCAATAAAAGAACTACATAAGAAATTGAAGGAATATGGAGAAATATCGGGGTATAAGATCAACGCAAATAAAAGTGAGGCGATGCCAATGAATAATGCGAATTACACAGAGTTTAAAAAAAATCACCATTTAAATGGCAAACACAAGCAATCTGATACCTAGGTATTAGATAATAATTTAGGCCACCTGTACAAATTAAATTATCACCCATTAATGAAGAAATTACAGGATGACTTCGAACATTGGAATGAATTGCCACTAACATTGATAGGGAGGGTAAATTGCATTAAAATGAATGTCTTCCCAAGGATACAATACCTATTTCAATCGTTACCAATTCCCTTAACAGATAAATTCTTCATTGAACTAAAGAGAATAATAAGGAAATTCTTATGGAAAGGGGGGAAACCGAGGATAGCGTTAGATAAATTAACAGAATAGTACAAACAAGGTGGTTTGCAGCTACCAAACTTTAAGAATTATTATAGAGCAGCACAATTAAGGTATCTCAGATTTTTATCAAACAAGGGAAAAACCAGATTGGACCAAGATAGAGCGAGATAAAACAGGGGAGAAGGTACCAGAACATATACTTTATAAGTGGGATGAAAACCTGGTGCAATATAGAAGTTCACCAGTACTGCACCATTTATGGAAGAAGATTCACGTAGAAAGGAAAAAAACAAATTGCCAACTACCAAAATTATTATTGACACAAAATCAACTAATCCCTTTTACAATAGATAATCTTTCCTTTCGAGAAAGGGAGAGAAAAGGGATCAAAAGAATAGAAAATTGTATTTTGGGAAATAATTTATTAACATTTGAACAAATGAAGTACAAATATGGAATAACTCATGGTACAATATTTGCATACCTCCAACTGAAAACCTACTTAAAAGACAAATTGTGAAGCAGACTGAGATTACTACAAGGAAGCAGCTTTGAATATGTGATTACAGAAACAACGATAATTAAAAAGATTTATAACAAGCATGTACATCAAGTTTTGGGAAGTTCTGAATCAGGTATTAAATAAAATCACAAGAAGCAACATACCAAAAGATCCAGAGATCTTTCTTCTAAGTAATATAAGAAGTAAAGAATTAGGCCTCAAGCTGGATGAAGCACAAAAAAGATTTATTATGATAGCCTTAGCTGTAGCAAAAAAAAATGTAAAATGTCAACTTGGAAATCAGAAGAGAGCCTGAGAGTACAGCAATGGTACATAGAAATGAATAAATGTATTCCATTGGAAAAAATAACATACAATTTAAAAAATAAAGTCACATTATTTGAACAAATTTGTGAACTGGATATGGAACAAAACAGAGAGGACTTACCGCAGACCTCCATCCCCTAAAATGATAAAATGAGAAGACGACAAAATGACCTGATCCAGTGTGTAAAAATAGATGACACAATTTTCTTGTTTATTTTCATTGTGTGATGACATTGTTTAATTTTTTTTTGTATTGTATATGTTGAATGTTTAATGGGTTTGGAGGGGGGTGGGAAGGAGGGAGGGAAGGGAGGGGGGGAGAAAATGTCCCTGTATATTTAAGACGGAAATGTTTGTATGTATTTTGATTGATATGGTTCATAATGTGAAAAATTTTTTTAAATTTAAAAAAAATGTTGAAAGTTGGGGAAAAAAATCTTAAATTTTATGATTTATCTTGTAAGCAGAGATCGCATTGTTTTTGGTAAGAATTAAACATTATTTCATGGTTGAAAAACCTTCCATTTTGTTGTTTAACTGTTGATACAAGTATTCTGCTGATGCTACTGGACTTCTTAAAGCCATTTCTCAGTTATCTGAAAAATCCAGTTAACTGAAAAGGTCTGGTCCCAAGCATTTTGGATAATTGGAAAGTTAATCCATTGTGTTCAGTGCTGGTCACTTCATTTTCTGAGGGATGTGGAAACTATTGAGAGGGTGCAGAGGACATTTACCAGAATGTTACCTGGATTAGAAAATAAGGCTTATGAGACAAGATTAGCAGGGCTAGGACTTTGGAGTGAAGAAGGCTGAGAAGTGCCGTAGAAGTTTACAAGATTGAGAGGCATAGATAAGGTAGGCAGCCGGTGCCTTTTTTCTGTTTGGGGGGGTTAGGGGTGGGGAAAAAAAGTAGCAAACTCCAGAAGACTTCTGTTTAAAGTCAAGGGAGGGAAGTTTACAGGAGACATGAGGGTTGTTTTATTACAGAGAATTTTAGGTGTCTGGAATACCTTGCCAGGAATGATGGAGACTGAAACAATAGGGACATTGAAAAGACTTTTAAGCACATAGGGGAAAGAAAAATAGAAGGGTAAAAGATAGGAAAGGTTTAGTTTTTTTTTGGTAGGAATATACAAGTTGGCATAACATTAAGGGCTGAAGTAGCATTGTGCTGTAGTGTTTTATAATCTATATAGTTTAAACAATGCACTTGGTTATGTTGTGGAATTTCCATTGCATTGTGCTGACATTCAACATGATGTTTCAACCATTCAACCACCAAATATTATGAACTGCTTCAGTTGCTTCTATGCTCTGGAATTTGTATGCTGCTTGTATCTTCTCTGCTACTGGATTATTGCATTCCAGCCCGCTTCTAAAAATTGTTATTTCTCCACTGGTAGGTTGTGTGCTGTTACAACGCAGACTAATTGTGGTCCTATTGTATAAATAATATTCTATATTGTCAATGCACCAAATGAAGCCTGGATTTTAAAAAAATTATAAAATATGAAATACTCAAGTCTGGCTCTGTGCAAGGGTCAGCATAGAAGGATATGGCCAATATCTTTGGATCTATGATTATATCACTTTCTACAGATGGTGTCTGTAGAAAGTCTGAGTTTTCCAGCATCACAATTTTGCTTGTATATTGAACTTATTTTTTTTCCTTGCATGCAGAACCTGGCTACTCTTAATGTCAATGGTGTCTTGGATCATCTTGCATTTTGAACCTAATTTCCATTTTTTAAAAAAAAGTTAATTTGGATATAGAAACAAAAAAATTATCATATTAACCTTCACTTTTTCTGCCTGCCTGAAGCATCTGCCTAACTAGTTCTCGTACACGAACTCCTGCAGAGCTTGCTTGTTTTATTGCTTTTCTGTTTGTTTTGGCAATTTGTAGCTCCATTTTCTAATTCATACACCAGATGTATCTCATTTTGTTCAGTACCACTTTTGACAGAAAGAATATTACCCAACAATGTTCTGGCCATGGGTTCTGTTTAATGACAGTGATTTAATTTTCGGCATTAGCTATTGGAAGTATGCCCAAGTGTAGGAAAAAGCATGACCTAATTGATTAAGAATGTGAGGGTAAGAAGCTTGTAAAAATGTTTTGAATGCCAATTGGTTTGTCAGTGGGTGCTGCCTGTATCATGGGCTGAACATTTTCCATCTTTTTGGTATTAAAAATCTTAATCTCATATTAGCATAATGTGTCAATATAATCTAGTTGCTCTCGACTGATTCTATTCCGTTTGTTTATCATTAATTTATTTTAGTGTATTTGGCTGAGTATTTTGGTTTTTTTTCTTGCAAAAGTGTGCTTATCTAAATTCTGCTTTTATTTGTAGCCTGGAATCGTGTCACCATTTAAGCGGGTATTTCTGAAAGGGGAGAAGGGGCGTGATAAGAAGGTACAAGAAAAGGTTACTGAACGAAGACCCTTGCATACAGTAACACTGGCCTTGCCGGACCACAAAGTTGATCCAGAGATACTCTTGAATGATTACATTGAAAAAGAAGTAAAGGTAGAAATCAAACTTTTGAAGCTCTTTGATACTATCTTTGTTTTTATATTTACTATAAATCTGATGGATCTTTATCAGTCACTGTGTATTTCTTGGAATTGTATTTAATGCATTTGCTTTTAAAGGATAAAATCCATTGCACTAGGTAGGAAAAACAGCAACAACAGTGAAACTCTTTGAATAATAGTTTTGTGAATTATTTAATTTTGATCTAACAAGAGAATCAAATCGATAAATTTTCCAACCTTGCCACTTTCTCATGAGGCTCCTTTGTCTCAAATTTGAATCTTATTGGGGGCGATACATTATTATCTAGAAACCAATGTTGAGAAGCTGGAGGGTCAGCAGGAGAGGGACATCCATTATGGTAGAAATGGGTAAAAATAGTTGGGTAGTATTTCTGGTTGGGATCCCTCATTGAAACTAAAGTAAGAGGAGGTGATATCAAATATGTCCTGGGGTGGGTCAGGATGAAGAATCTCTGGTGAGGTTAATAGGTAGTAGACTTGTTGGTTAAGATGCGGAGAGACCAGTAGAGGGGAAAGGCCTTGTGATGGGGGGAGGGAGTGAGAAAGGTTTGATTTTTAAAAAAAGGCGATAGGAAAGGTGAGAGGAAACAGATAAAGTTGGGCGATGACTTAAAATTGGAAGCATCAATGCAATTGTTGGTTCAGTGGAGGGGATTTGGGGAGTGGTTCCCAAGTAGGATCGGAATGGAATATTCCATATGCATCTAAACGCAGGCCTGGGTGGGGCCCTCTTCATCAATGGCTACATCCTCATTCTTCAGGGAACGGGAGGGAATAGAGAATTTGTTAATGCGGAGGACTGTTAGTCCAGGGGGACTGAACGACTGCATTCAAGAAAAAGGCAGAACACTGGGGCCTTCCTGGTAGGGAATGGATATGTAAAGGAATTTTACACACAAGGTGAATGAGGCAGTACGGGACAAAGAATTTGTATTCTTCAGAAGTGTAGAGTGTGAGTGGCATCCTGAATGGCAGTGTCAAAGGGCTTGATGGCTAGGGGTGGGAGGGGGAGGGTGGCAAGGTATGAGGTGATGAGTTCAGTGAGACAGGTTGGTAGAAACTGAGTCCAGCAAGGCAGTTCTGTTTATAAATTTTGGGTAGTAGAATGGTGGGGGATGTGCAAGGTTGAGGGATTATCAAGTGAAAGGAGGAGGTAGGGGATTGCCTGAAATAATGAGAACTGTGATAGTCTGGGAAATGGGCTGATTATGGTTAATGGGATCCTGATCTAGAGGTAGCATCTGAGAGCTGATGTCTGGCCTCCACAGTATAGAGGTTTGTATTGCAGAATACAACCATGCCTCCCTTGTGCATTAATTGTAAAGTTGGGGTTGGTGCAGAGTAAATGGAGTGCAGCACATTTTTGGGATTGGAGTTTAGAGTGGGTGAATAGAGTGAAGAACTCCAGATAGTTTGTATCCCATTAGCAATTTTATTTAAAAAGGTCTGGAGAAGATTGCCAACCCCACCACCAGCCAGATCTTCCATCCCCCACCTCTATCAGCTTTTTGCAGGGATCTCTCTCTGTCCACTCTTCCCTTCCCACACACATTTCCATCCAGAAAGTGCAAATCTGAACATAGAACAGTATAGCACACAATTTTGTGCTGACCAAAACAAACCCATTCCAGCATCAATCGAACTCTTCTCAACCTAACAGCCCTTATCCCTCTTTCACGAACATCTATGTACCTAAGACTCTTTTAAATATCCCTATTATACCAGCCTCCACCACCAGCCCTAGCAGTGCATTCCAGGTGCCACCATTCTGTGTTTATAAAAGAAAAATCCCCTAAACTTTCTTCCCATCACCTTAAACAGGTGTAGTCTGGTATTAGCCATTGCTGGCTTTGGAAAAAGATGCTGGCTGTCCAGCTTACCAATTTCTGCCTCTTGTAATCTTGTATGCCTCTTGTAATCTTGTTTGCCTCTTGTCCCTACATTTCCAACATAATAGTCTACTGCATTATGTTCTTGGTATGGTGTCCTCTACATTAGTGAGAAAAAGCACCTGTGCTCTGTGGTTACCAATCATTGTAATTCTCCTTGCTATTTCCACACTGAGGAACAGCACATCACATTCCTCCTTGAACCCAAAGAACTGAACATGTTTTTTTTCCACAATTTTAGGAAACACCCTACCTCTGCTGTGTTCTTGTCTTTTTATCTTGTCGTCTTCTACATTTTTCCTCCCTAACCTTCCCAACTCTCGTGTTCTCTCCTTCCACCTATCTCTTCACCTATTCCACCATTTATGCTATCCCCTATTATCTCAGCCTTTCTGCAGCTTCTTACTATCCCTGATGTACTTCATCACCCTTCCTACTTTAGTTTGAGTCTCACACTGTCTATGAGGTGCTTGTACTAACAGCTCCTCTTTACAGTGCCAGTGATCGGGACCAGGGTTCCGGTCTTGTGCTATCTGTAAGGAGTTTGTGCTAATGTTCTGATTGCTGGCACTGTAAAGGCATTGTGCTAATTGCTACACTAACCATGCTGCCCCACAGTATTATTTCCTGTTTTAAGCTTTATTCTACCTTTGATTTTTTTTTACATTGGGGGTTCTCTTCAGGGTCAATTTCTGTTTTCTGGCATTTTCTGTGATCTGACAACGGCCAGGTCCTGACATTGCCCCAACTTTACAATTAATGCACAAGGGAGGCATGGTTGTATTCTGCAATACAAACCTCTTAAAATATTCAATTTGTTCTGATTGTTATTTCTTCCTCCCACCTTTGCAGATGGAATAATACTATGTTGATTTGGAGTGAATTGCAGCTATTTTTCAAGAGTGTTTTATCATCCTCTAAACTAGTATTATGATTTTTTTCAGTGAATATTTTGCATGATAATAATTTTGACATTAACAAGGAACATTTTAGTATATTTTTGTGTAAAGTCTTTAACGTCTGTAAGATTAACTTTTTTGATATTCCTTGATTATCCTATTGTACACTTAAATAGCTTATATTACTGCCTCCAATAACAAATTATTAGTTCCAAGTTTTTAATTAAATATTTTTATTTAACTGTTAGTATTTGGGGCAACTCGCATCGGTGCCTGGGTATCTGAATCCATCCAGTCGAACTGAAATATTGCACTTGTTAGATAATGCAAGGGTGAGTAATGCTGTTCTGAATATATGGTTGATAAGGATTTTTATTTTAAAACACACACATTCTTTACAAAATAAGATTTGGAATATTAAATGGTGGTGGATAATTCAAGTAATTGGATGGCAGGTGTTTGTAAGGAGTTTGTTCATTGTTCCTATAATCTATGTGGGTTTCCTTTAGGTGCCCTGATTTCATTCCATGTTCCAAAGATGTATGGGTTAATTGGTCATGTGGATATATTTGGACTGTGTGTGTGTTCTGTCTTTAAATTAAAGTAGAATTAGCAACTTCCCTATTATTTGAAGTAAACTAATGTAAATCAGAAGTAAATGTGTGAACAGGGAAGTTGTAAATGTTGCAATAATTCTTCAGTAGACGGAATGCTGATTTCAAAAGTACATTTTTTTTCTCAGTTGAAAGGTACTTGTGATATTTTGTGATCTTGTTTGACTCACTAACATTTGAAAATTAACAAATGCTGTCCAAGATTTCAAAAACAATACTTTGATTTGATTTTTATTTACTTTTCCCACTTTGCTTGGATGTGTAGAAACTCTTATCTCAACCAGAAAACCATGTTTTGTGTACAAGTAGCTGTTTAACTTGCATAGAGCTAAATCTGCTGAATTTGGCCTGCAATAATGCTTGTGTCCAGGATTACTGAATAACAGCTAGTTAAAGGAAGGCCAGCTTGACCTGTATATTAAGATAACAAAATTGGTGTTCTTGCAACAAATTTAGAATTTGGTGTTCTTGCAACAAATTTAGAATTTGGTCAAATGGATTCGATCCATAAATTTATCTTCATAGTGAAGTTTGTCCCGATTAAATATATTGTTCTTCAGTTCCAAATCTTTGCTACTAATGCACGATGTGATTCCTGAAATTGCATTCTGGGACCACCTCCATGCCATCCCAGTCTCGTAACCTTATAGTCCACAGGCTTGCCAATAATCTCTCCTTGAATTTTTCGTGGTTCCATATTTCTAGTTTGTTTTGGTGCAGGTTCCATTGGTTGTCCATCATTATTGTTTCTATCAGTTGCCTTCAAGGCTTTGTTGACCACAAAATAACTTGTTTTACTTCATTATGTATCTGCCTTTTAATGAATTTTGCCTGATTGCATTAGTTTGTATAAAATTTATTAGATAAAAATGAGTTATCAAAAATAGTTCATTGGAATATCAGTTTCATAATAAAATGGGTTGGTATGAAGTTGGTCAATTTTGCAAGTGTGCTTGTGCTCAACTTTTAACTTCTCTGTTTGCTTATCTATTAGGAAAATAACTTGAAGTTAAATAAATCTTATTTATAATCTAATTTAGAGGGCACATCAATTGCCAGGACCACTAACACAAGAACAAGATGCAGTAATTACTGTGTCTGCATACAATATTAAATTGGTGTGGCGGGATGGAGAAGATATCATCCTTAGAGTTCCAATTCATGATATTGCAGCAGTCTCTTATGTTCGAGATGATTCCCTTCATCTTGTCATTTTTAAAACTGGTAAGTTGTGTGTTTTTTGGAGGAAATTGGTTGATTCCAGCTATGGTGTAGTTTTTGTTACATAAATCTGGGAATGTGGTCATATTAGCATTTTCTTAATATAGCTTGAGGTTTGTTGCGGCTAGCCAACTAATTCAAATAAATTGAGAATTTTAAGGAAACCTCACTTTGCAAGCTTGTGTACAATTTTTGGCCTAATGCTCTTGCTGAGAGAAACTTTCAATTCTTTTTCTTGAATGTAGTTTCTTCAACTGTTTTTCCTCAAATTCAGTTGAACTTTAGGGCTGCTTTGTCAGGTATTTGTGCCTCGCTTTTTGCCAATTTGGAATATTCTTGATTGGCACTTACCAATAACATACTTAATGTTTTTGTTCAATGAGTGGTTGGATTTGACTTTTTTTCTTGAAATGAGAAATACTCGGGCAATCTTAACATTTTCAAAAAGTCTCAAGTGGATATTTCAAGGAATATTGATATAATATTGGTGAAAGGCCATTAAAATTGTCTGATTGTTCACAAAGCCATTATTCATAGCAGTTAGTAGGTACAGAAAAGTTATGGCACTAATTTGGAGACAAATGCTTAAGTTGTATGGTCTTCCCTGAGTCTGATTTATAGTAAAGGAAATAATCAAATCCTTTTTATACCTCTGTTAATTGGTGATAAATGTATTGGTGTATGTATTTGATTAAAACATGACATGTTTGTGATAAAGGAAAAAAGCATTGAGTATTGAACAGAACATGATTTACTTATTCCACAAGTTAAATAAGTGTTTATTGCAACTGTATTCCATGAATGGAAAATTGGAGTGCAAGCTTTAAATGCTAAGAATCATGATTTACTTGTTGAGCTGTGTACTTTGTGTCCAGAAATCTGGATAGAATGCTTCTCTAAACTTGTCTTGAATGCCAGTTAAATCAAATTGGACATTGGCTTGAATACAGAGACCTTGACTTAAAATGTTCATTGTTTCACTTTCTGCAAATGTTGCATGATTTTTTTTCATTCATGTCCAATGTGCACTGGATAATGTTATTGAATGGATTGCATATTCCAGATGAGCTCTTGTCCAAAAACAAAATTCTTATTTTCCCCCTTTTTTGAAGGCACTGTGGTAGCATGTTTAAGCTCCACATTGTCAGTTTAGGCAGTGGGTGGAAAATGGTGAATAATTTGGGTAGACTTTGCAATGTTATTGTAATTGAGTGGTTGCAAAACCAGGTGTTTTTCCTACATTCACATCCTCCAGCACTTGTCAAAAAGTCAGTTAGAACAATATAGTAGGGGCCCTTCAGCTGACCAATATAAACCTATGCACCAATCTGATTCTTCCTCGATCTTTTAAATGTCTCTTTTGTATCAGCCTCTATCTCCACTCCTGGCAAAGCTTTCCAGGCACCCTGTAAAAACATATTTACCTCTGATGTCTCCCCTTAACTTTCCTCATATCCTAAATGATTGTCCTCTGCTATTGGCCATTGTTACTCTGGTATAAAGTGCTGGCTGTCCACCCTGTATATGTCTCATAATCTTGTACACTTAAGTTCACCTCTCATCCTTTGCTCCTCACCCTATCTCAATCCCCCAAGTAATAAAAGACAGCACACCACACCCTGCCTTAACCACCCTATCAATGTGCAGTAACCTTGAGGACTTGGACTCCAGATCTCTCTCTTCCTCTACTGTGCAATGAATCTTGCATTACCTTCATGTTTGATCTTCCAAAGTGTATAACTTCACATTTTTATGATTATGAACTCCATCTAGCACTTCCCTGCTCAATTCTGCATCCTATTGATATCCTTTTATAACCTATGATAACCTTCTGCGCTGTTCACATTGCCTCCAACTTTCATGTCCATTGCTAACTTGCTAACTCACCTCTCCAGTTCCTCATCTAAGAAATTTGTAAAAATCACAGCAGGGGCCCCAGAGCGATCCCTGTGGAACACCACTTTTCATTGACCTCTAGGCAGAATGCTCTCCATCTCTCTTTTCTGGGCAAGCTAATTCCAGATCCATGCAGACAAGTTTCTATGCTTCCTCACTTTTTAGATAAGCCTATTCTTGGAACCTTGTCAAATGCCTTGCTAAAATCCATCCACAGCTCTACCATCATCAATTGTATTTGTCACTACAAAAAACTCAGTTAGGCTCATGAGGCACGGCCTGCTCCTCACAATGCCATGCTGACTATCTGTAATAAGATATGCTTCTCCATGTGCTCATAAATCCTGTCCCTAAGAATCCTCTTTAAAAGTTTGGTGATTATTGTCATAAGATTCTGGTCTATAATTCCCAGAATCCTCCTTAATACCTTTCTTGAACAAGGGAACTATATCTGCCAAGCTCCAATCTTCGATATCACTCCTGTAGCCAGGAATGATGCAAAGATCATTAACCCCCTAGCAATCTTTTTCCTTGTTTCTGTAGTAGCCTGGGATATATCCTGTCTGGCCTCAGGGACTTTATCTGAATATTTTTCTGAAGGTCCAACACTACCTTTTAACCTCTTCTTCAGCACAGTATCCTGTTCTATGCTGACCTCTAATTCAAAATTCCTCTCTCTGGTGAACACTGAACCCAAGTGCCTACCACCTGTGCTTTTAGGAACATGTTCTTTCCTTCATCCCTGAGCAGTTCTTCACATACATGTAGAACACCTTGGGGTTTCTGTAATCTTTCTTTCTTAGGCTTTCTCGTGCTCCTTTCTCGTTCTCCAAGTCTCTTAAGTTTCTTATAGTTCCTGAACACTGACAGAATTTTGCTTCCTCAACCTTAAGTGTGGTTACTTCACCCTCTCATTCTTTCCCTATCTCAGTAGGACAAACCTATCAGAATCCAGTTGTCTATAAACTTCCTGTGATTTCCTAAGTTCCTGCTTAATACTATCATAATCAGCCCTTTTCCAATTAAACACCCTCCCATTTCATCTGCTCCTATTCTTTTCCATGGAAATGTTCAGGGTATTATGCTCACTATCTCTGAAATGCTTCCCCACTGAGAAGTCTGTCACCTAACTAAGTTCATTCCTGATACTAGATCCAGTATGGCGTCTCTAATTGGCTTGTCCACTTACTGTTAAGAATCCTTCCTAGACACAGAACAAATTGTTTGCCATCGAATCCTTTTGCATTAATATGCAAATATTAGGGGAGTTGAATACACCCATGACAGCATGCCTGTTGTTTTTGCATCTTTCTGAATTCTGCCGATTTATCACCTCCATGGCCTGGTGGCTATTGGGGGGGGGGGGGGGGGGGAGTTGATTACAATATTCCCAATAATGATTCCTCCCTTCCAGTTTCTGACTTTAACCCTCATTTACTCAGTCGATGATCCCTTTATGATAGCTTCTCTTTCTGCAGCTGTGATGTTATCCATGATTTGCAACACCATTCTTCCCCCTTCTGTCCTACCTTCCTTTTCCTTCCTCCTCTACCTTTTGATCATCAAGCAATGAATCCTTTGCCAAGTATATGAAATGGTTATGGCACTGTAATTCAATGTACTGATCAAAGTTCATTACCCTGGGGTAAAACCCAGGATTCTGTTGACACCGTGATGATGTGAAAAAACACAAATGCTGGAGAAACTCGGCAGGAAAAGATACATCGCCAACATTTTGGGCTTGAGCCCTGCATCAAGGTGTGGGGGAACATGAGAGATGTCCCCCTTTTGTTATGTTTACCTTTGCTACATAAAGGCACTGAGTTTCTCTAGCATTTGTGTGGCTTTTTAAAAGTTCATTACCCTTGTTCTTGATACTTTTCGCATTAAAGTAAATGCATTTCAACCCATCCAAATGACTGTCCTCTGACTCACCTTTTCACCAATTGCTCCATCATCTGACCTGACATCTTGAGAGTTTGGCGGGCATATAAACACTTTCATTGTTGGTGCTTTCTTTCAGCCAATGATTCTGGGAATTCAACCAATCAAAACACCGAAGGTTTCACTCAATTCCAGGCATCAAAAAGTAGAGCTGGGACCATGGAAGCGTGTAGTCTGATCATTGTTGTTGTAGAGAACAAAGTAAGTAGTTTTCTATTTTGCTGAATTAAACAGAAAAGTGTTCTAATGATATTTGCACAGCTCAGTGATACTGAAAGGTGTTGTAACACCGTTGTTCAGAGGATTTGGCTCCCACAATTTCAGTTAAGACCATAAGGCTTGGGAGCAGAATAGGTTATTCAGCCTATTGAGTCTGTCCTTCCATTCATTCATGAGATGATCCATTTTCCTACTCAGCCCCACTATCTGGCCTTCTCCCCATAACTTTTGATGCCCTAATTCAGTGATTGCTAACTAAACTTTGCTCTGTGACCAATCATTTAATGTAATTTTCCCAAGAAGCTGATTTTTAAAGATTGCACAGGTGCAAAATTTTTTTATCTGAAACCCTTGGGACCAGACACTTTTTGGAATTTTTCAGATAATAGTAATGGTGGCACGTTAAGTAATTGCACTAATTTCAGATTCTCCCAAAACATGCATTCCAGCTGGACATTCATGGAAAAAAATGTTTGCTTTTCGGAGGTTTTGGTTTTCAGAATTTCAGATAAAAGATTATCTACCTGTATTCTGACCAGTCCAAAGTAATGCTGCAAAATTGTTAGAGCTATAGCATTATAATTATAATTAGGAGATTATTTCATGGACACGTGCACTTCATTTGTCTTTTAAACTCCATATGGTACTTTATTATTCAGAGTAAACTGCTGATTTGGGTAGTGTTCATCAGGCTATGCAAAGTATGTTTTTCCCTGTTAAATAAAATTTAATTTAAGCATATACTGGGCCACCATCTTGGAGTTTCGGTTCAAATTCAGACAATGACAAAGCAATGTGAAGAGAAACAAAAATCGACAGGGGCTCAGATAATATTAATGTGGAGATGGGGTCATTCAATGTCTAAGCATTCAAAACTACAATAGAATAGGACATATTGCATGTATAACGAGGAAAGAAATCTGGGGAAGAGTCCAGAGGTGATGTGGGACAAGGTGCATGAGGTGAGTTGGAAAGAAACCATTGGAGGAGGGGAAAAAAGTACATGAATAAAGAGATGGAAGTAATGCAGTCAGATGCAGAGTGGGGTTAACCAGAATGTTCATACTGCTGAGTTTAAGACTGTTTATGGGTCTGAACATGTGCTTTTTGTAGTCACAGATATGTCCTTGCCCTCCTCCATTATCAGAAAGAGCCAAAACTTGAGCACATCTGATTTTTCCTGGACACCCTTAAACAGCATGAATGTTCATGTTTCTAATTTCAGGTAACCCCCACTCACATCCGATTCCACTGTTTCCATCTCTTATTCATGTACATTTTACTCACTCTGGCTTCTTTCTTCTCCCCTCTACCCCAAAGGCTTCTCTCTTTACCTGTCTCTCCACTTCCCACATAGGTCCAATACTCTATAATACTTCTGCCCTCCCCCAGTTTCTTTCATTCTATGCATATGTAATGTTTTCTATTTTTTCTTTGAGATAAGGTCACAACCATGGATCTTACCTGACCCGAGTTCCTCCACTAGTTCTTTATCTCCCCAGTCTTCAGTGCTTCAGTTTTGTATGAAATTAAATTTGTATGGTCCAAACCGGTTTCTGTTCATGGACACAGCTCATTTTTGTCATTTGAAAAAAAAATCTGTATTTTGCATGTATTTTTTCCTTGAATTTTGGATGAAATCTTTCTCAGAAGCACAAGGTTTTTTTTTCCAGATGGTACCAAGAATAAGATTGTTATGTGAAGTACAATTTTTGAACACTCCTGTTTTTGAATTGTTCATGTGCATATTTTATTTCCTATAGGCAGCTGCAGAAGAACTCTGTTCTCTTCTTAGTCAAGTCTTCCAAGTTGTTTACACAGAATCCACAATAGACTTTTTGGATAGAGCAATATTTGATGGTGCTTCTACCCCAACTAAGCCCATGTCTATATACAGTGGTAGGCAATTTTAATTGATATTTTGAGGGGAAATAAAACTTTTTTTAATCGCAATCTTTATCAATGCAATTAAAATTATAACTGCTTGAATGAAATGTTGGTTTTGCCCCAGTTTAGTTTATTGAGATTTTGCAGTGCTAATAACAAATGTATTGACAATAACATTTCTGATCTTGGTCTGATTACATGTACAGAGTAGTGGCTGGGTTACTTAAATTCAGCTTTCTTCATATGAGTTTGTCTGAGAGGTATGGTTGGCATAGCAGTTAGCGCAATGCCTTTACACCATCAGCGATTGGGACCAGGATTTGAATCCCATGCTATTTTTACATTCTCTCCGTGTCTCTGTGGGTTTTCTCTGGGTGCTCTGGTTTCCTCCCACTGTTGGAAGCATACTGGGTTGTAGGTCAATCGGGCGTAATTAGGTGGCACGGGCTCGTGGGCCGAAATAGCCTGTTACCCTGCTGTATGTCTAAATTTTTAAAAGTATAAATATTTTAAAAATTTAAATTAACATAATACAGTAAAATCCCCATTATCCGGCATTTCCGGGGATTGTGGATACCAGAAATTCAGGTATTCCAGTTGACTGAAACTCCCTCTTCCAATGCATAACTAAATGCATGCAATAAGAATACACTGAAATACAAAAGACAGTGCAAAATGTCATGTAATTTGAAAAAAATCAGTATTGTAGACTTTAATTATGTAAAGTTCACTTTAATTATGTTAAAATTTTAAATTTGAAAACCATGCCCCCATCATAATTAATCCCCTCCACAAGTTTACTGATAAAGCCTTACTAATATACCCAATGCTAATAAAGATATTGACTCTTACTAGGCAGGGATAGGAAGACACTTTGGGAGAGTCATCCCAGTGGCAAGCAGCATTGGCCAGCTCTTCATCCTGGTGTCCTGGTCAGGCCTTTGGCGCAACCTGACTCACCTCCACGCCAGTCTCCCACTCAGGCCCTCGATGCAACCTGACTCACTTCCACCCCAGTCTCCTGGTCAGGCAGATTTTCCTTTAAATTCAAACCCCATTCGCGAGCACTGTAGCAGCGTTGTGCCAGCTGCTACGCTAACCATGCCACTGTCATAATTATTTTTTCTTTCCCCCCCCCCCCACGCCCCCATCTTCATGGAAAATTACTTTTTAAAAACTTGTGTCTAATGTAAGTAATCGTTCTTTTAGAACCAAGTCAATATTATTGATTTTTGCCAACTCCATTCTTATTCTTGCATCCCTGCCTCACAAATCTTGTTAAGCCTCTCCATTTAACTCCTTACAATTCAATCTATTGTCTCTTAACCCTGCTGTGAACAGACCAAGTTCCTACAAGGTCTTGAAACTAAACATGTTTTCACAAAGTTTGACTGGTTACTGAATATTGTGTGCTCTTTGCATTTGTCCATATTTCTCTTTGTTCCTGCCTCCTCATTATGCTACAGTTGAGAATTATTTACCTATAACTGACAGTTAGTGCATTGTGTGCACCAGAACTTTACAATTAATCAAAAGTTTACCACAGCCTGAAATCCAGTAAAATGGATGGCAAGTAGGATATTACAGTTCCAGTAACCTGGGTTTGAATCCGGCACTGTTGTATGTTCTCCCCATGTCCGTGTGGATTTCCTCCCGATGCTCCAATTGCCTCCCACCCTTCAAAACATATTGGGTTGTAGGTTAATTTGTGTGTAATTGGCCAGCATGGCCACATTCGGTTTCTACAGTGTTGCCCCTTTAAATCTTTCACTTAAACCTATGCCCTCTAACTTTAGACTCCCCTACCTGGAGAAAAGACTATGACCATTCATCTTATCTATGCCCATAATGGCTTTGTAAATCTCTATAATCTCGCCCTCTGCCATCAGATTTCTGAATGAACAATGAACCACATTGTTTAAAACTTGAAACAAAGTTAAACAGATTATAGCTGTATCATTTTCACCATACCAAATTGCAGCTGCATTTTGAATAGCTTTGTGTATCTGGCCTGGCAGATTAAACCAAATTTAGTAATGTACAAGGCCATTATTTGTTTCAACTTCATATTTCACCATTTCTAAATTTACTACATGTATTTTCTTTCATGAATTTTTTTTTGTAGTCTCAAGGTAGTTTTACTGAGCATTGATTTAGTTTTCAATGGAGACTTTTGCAATCAATTTAATATTTCTTTTGAAAACAGATGATTCCAGTAAAGCAGACGTTAAAGAGCTGTATGATGCAGAAATTAGTAATTTGTAAGTATCTTCATATTAAAATGTTGAGAAATGGGTTATACATTTTAATGTTTTTTATTTTAAAATGCTTTAATCGAAGTTGTCTAGTTGTTTTGTCCAGTGGTCTTTTGTACTCTCACAATATTAATATTGTCAATAATAAAATGTATGTAGCATGCACGCTATGCGAAGTGTGGAGTAAGAATGACTCACACACACACAGTCATCGAGGTGGAAGACTGATTTATTGCACTCCCAGCTCTGTTTATATTCACTCCCTGCTTCTGACGACAGGAGTGACATCATCGCAGTGCTGGCCTCCGACTGGCCAGCATTCCCTCCGTTTCCTCCTGTGCATGATGTCACGCAGGATGGCCATTGGTCCCTATGGGCCCCTCACGATTGCCATGTTCGCTGGCCAGACAAACCTACTGGCCACTATCTTTACTGTATTTTCGATGGCCGGGTTGGGCATTGCGTCTCCAAGCTGCCGGCATGATAGGGAAGAGTTTGCTGGTCGAGATGTTGCAGAGGAGCGTCTTGTTTGCCAGGGGTGATGTTGACATCCTCCAGCTGCAGCCCAGAAAGCGCCATCCTTTATGCTGGGATCTTGGGGTCGTCATGCTGTGTCCTTGCGAGGGCTGAATAGTCGATGCCTTGGGATAGGGCGTGGATGGATTCTGTGGCGGAACAGGAGAGTGCATCGGCCACCGTGTTGTTCTTGCCAGTGATGTGTTGAATATCTGTGGTGAATTCGGACATGTAGGAAAGGTACCTCTGCTGTCTTGTTAACCACAGGTCAGACACTTTGTGGAAGTTGAAAGTTGGTGGCTTGTGATGTGCAAAGACTTTGAATTGTCTACCTTCCAGAAAGTATTGGAAGTGCCTAACTGCCAGCAACAGCGCCAAAGCACTGAGTCAAAGATGTTGTATTTAAGTTCAGGTGGCTGGAGGTGCCTGCTAAAGAAGGCCGGGGCTGCCATTGCCCATCATTTAGTTGTCGAGGACCCCTCTGAACGCTGAAGGTGGTTGGCGCCTCGGGCCTGGGGTGAACCAGAAGGGTGGCGTTAGCCAGAGTGTCCTTAGCCTTCTGGAATGCCTCCGAGGCTGCCTCGTCCCAGGCCACATCTTTATTTTTCCCGCCATGAGTGCGAAAAGGGGGCACATGAACTGAGCTGCTGCCATTTTGAATCAACACTAGAAGTTTATCATACTAGCGAACTCCAGTAGCCCCTTCAAAATGTGAGGTTTCGTGAACGGCTTCCACCTTCTCGGGCAGTGGTTTTGCCCTGTACCTAATGGTTGCTACAGGCTATAAGGATATCGTCCAAGTAGATAAATGCGAATGGGAGGTCCTGGCCCACTGCGCCCATCAGCTGCTGAAAAGCCTGATCAGCGTTCTTAAGCCCGAAGGGCATCCTCATGAATTCAAACAGGCTGAAGGAGGTGATTATGGCAGTTTTGAGTATGTCCTTGGGGGTGCACTGGGATTTGATGGTAACCCCCGATTAAAATCGTCCTTTGAAAACAACCATGCCCCTTGTAAGATGGCAGTAAAATTTTGGATATGGGGCCCAGGGTATCTGTCCTGTGTGGTGGCCTCATTGAGGCATCAGTAATCACCACACAGCCTCCAACCTCCTGCTGCTTTCGGGACCATGTGCAGGGGGCAGGCCCAGGGGCTGTCTGACCGCTGCAGTATTCCCCAACTTTTCCATTTTCTTAAATTTCTCTTTAGCGAGGACAAGTATTTTGGGGGAAGATGGTTTGCCCTGCCATAAAGGAGGGTGTCCTCAGTGAGGATGTGGTGCCTTATCCTGGGCTTTGGTTCCACAGTGAGGAATTGTGGCACCACGATTGAGGGGAACTCTGCCAGGATGCGGGTGTAGGTGTTGTCGGATAGTATAATGGAGTTGAGATGGGGGGGGCTGGTAGTTTGGCTTCGCCGCCCCCTCGTCCCCCCAAGGAGCATCGTCTAAAAAGTTGTGGCATGCACCAAACACTGCCCTTTTAAGTATCAGCAGGCAGTGGACGCACAGGAAATCAGCTCCCAGGAGTGGTTATGCCATTGCCGTGATAGTAAAAGTCCACTTAAATTACACAGTGCAGGTGCTGTAAGTTTGTATAGTACTGCTGTTCACTGGCCTGGGGCTGGCTTGTCATAGTCCATGGGGGGGGGCGGGGAGTGGGGGAGGAAAGAAGGAAACTTATTTCAGCACCGGTGTCCACAAGGAACCACCTTCCCAACAGAGTCCCACACGTGGAGGAGGCTGCCAACTGCCGCAGCCATTAACAATAGCTAACCATGGCGTTTCCTGGAAATGCGCAGGGTGGGCGGCATCGATGAGCCCCTGCACCCCATTGTTGATGATGATAGCAATATGGCTGGGTGGGGGAGGGTCCACTGCCTCTCCGTCTGCTGCGCCCATGTTGCTGGCTGGGATTGAGGCCTGGTGATCTGTTCCACTGGAGCACAGTTTTTTCCGCTCTCCAGAGCACATCCACCCAATTTTCTTCAGGTCACTGAAGTCCTCGTCGACGAGCAAGAATCTGACATTCTTGGACAGCTGCTCCAGGAAAATCTGCTCAAAGAGCAAGCAAGGCCTGTGCCCTTGGTGAGTGCAAGCATCTTGCTCGTGAAGGCAAATGGGGCACTGATGCCCCCAAACTGTCCATGTGCCACAAAAGGGCAGTGCACTCATGCCATGATAGCCTGAAAGTGTGGGTTAATAGCAGTGAGGGCACAGTGTTTACCTTGTTCCAGAGGCTGCCATAGGAAATCAACGACTTTCACTGCCATCTCCTGGTTGAGCAAGCTCATAATATAGTAGCAGTGGGTGTCAACGGCGGCAATCTGTCCAAGGTGGAACTGGGCCTCAGCCTGTTCGAACCACACGTGTGGCTGATGCCCAGAACATTGTCACCTTTGGGTGCAACGGCTGGTTGGCCCTGCTGGGGTTACCAATGTAGCGTGCACGCGCACATCCTCTAACGACAGGAATGATGTCATCGCAGCACTGGACTTCGACTGGCCGGCGTTCCTGCTGCTCCCACTATTTCCCACAGTGTGGGAGGTCATGTGGATGATGGCAGTTGGTCCCTGTGTTTGCCAGTCATTTTGTGAACTGGGCCATGACTTGGATCGCAGGTTGCTACATGCATATATTTCCATTTTCAAATTAACATGACTTCTGTAATTTCTAAATTCTGTGCCATCAATATAGCCATTTAATACCTGCCCCCGAACACCTTTTTTGAAGATGGTATGCTTTCTTGAACCCCAGTAATCCACCCACATTTTGTATTCTAAGGAATTATAAGATTTTGACATAGCAATGATGTTTTTTTGGATAGGCTGGTGCACATTTTCACAGGAAATAGATGATGGTAACTTCATGGGCCTGCTGCCATTGTATCTGTCCAAATTTTGAAAGCCTTTGGAATGTGGACATCACGTCACCAGGTGCAAAATACCCATCCTTTTACTTTTGTAGTCAAATTGGTGTGGTCATTCTGAAGTTTGTGGATTTTCAACAGCCCATAGGTGGTGTTGGAAGGTCCAATGTTAGAAACTCCTTTGAATGTTAGGGACAGGTTGTTAAACTTTTGTTGAAAATGGTCATTGGCTTGTATTTATTTGGTGCGAAATTGTTCCCCAATGCCAAAACATTTTGGGTGTTAGCAGTATATGGCTGCAGACTGTTTCTTCATCAGAGTTGAGAATAAAACAAGTCATTCCTCATTCATGTGCAAACATCCTTGCTTTCTCTCCCATAAGCTAAAATGTTGTTGAGCCCAAGAATTGGCTAATGAAATTCTGAAATTATCTAAAAGTGAAATAATAATCTGCCAACAACTTAACCTCTCTTTTTCTAGTCTCTAGACTATTGATGTGGGAATGTGGAGGTTTTTTTTTAAAAAAAAAAGGACTGTTGGAGGAGCTAGTCTGTTTGAGCAGTAAGGATTTGAAGGATTTTGACTTGAAATGTCAACCATTCCTTTTGTCCCACAGATGCTGCTTGAATTGCTGTGTTCCTCCAGTAGGTGCTATTTTTGTTGGAGCCAATTTAATCATTGTTTTGGCTTGATTTTTCATGTTCTTCAATTTTACCAGTTTGTCTTCTGCAATGTAGAGGCCTTAAAGCTGATCAGGATAATAATTTTAACACTTCATGATGAATGTTGATACTTCAGCCTTGACTTTCGCTCGCGTATAACTTTTTTGCACAACTTTTTCCATTCTCCAAACAGAGTTTAGTTGTTTGTTTGACTAATATTCAAAATTAAATGTGGATTGTGCACTAACTCTTGGAAACAAGTCAACAGTTAATTACCCACCACTTACCTGTCGTCTCTCCTGTCCTCCAGATGTTCTGTTAAAGACTAACATTGGTAGAAATATTACAAATTTGCTTTGAGTGTAGCGAAATAGATCTTGCTGAAATCTGTGACCAATCTACATCTGGAACATCACTGAAACAGTGAATTTGTCAAATCCAGCATTTTGTAATTCTATATATAGTGATTTATCGCATCTTGTGCCAGCAATTTGAAAAATCTATCTAATTCTGCTAGCCCACAAAATATTTCCCTTCAAATGAGATGCCTTGTGGCTCTCAGCATCATTGTACAGAAAGATGTGACAGCATTGTATATGTGCCATGTTTATGGTTGAGCTCAAATTTGATGATAGTCAATTCCACTTTCCAAGTTCTGTCTGTTTGTATTCTTCAAGATTATAAAGTTAATCAATCTTCGACTAAAATAAACAGTGAACCTTCACAGTATTCTAGAATATAACATTTGGATAATTGCAACTTTTTGATGAAATGTCTAGACCATGTCCAAATGTCATGCTACTTATCCTGAGACTGTTTCTTAATTCTTGACTGTCTCACGTGAATCCAAGCAAGCCCTTTCAGAACTTTTGTACCATGATATGGCCTCAAATTGTAAAAGCAAGAATATTTTTAATTAATTTTTCTTCTCCTATCCCAGGAAGCTTCTTAGTTGCCTTGATTCCAGAGCAAATCTCCTTGGAAAGATCAGATTAGTGTCTTGCTTATAGTTTGATGAGCACGTATAGCTCTAACTGAAAATTCAATACAATTCAGGACAAAACTTATTTGGTTGGCATCTTATTTGTTTCCTCCTACACTGATGCAAAATGGCTACAAACCATACTGTTCATGCAATGCACTGGATTATCAAACAGCATTGGAAACCAATTACTTCTGTCAAAAATGGCAACGGAATGAAGAATATGAGTATGCTGCCACCTGCAATTTTCTATCACAATTTTTACAAAACTAGTGATATTAAAATATATTTGTATTACCTGAAATTCTGTGGGAGCAAATCTGAAGGGATACCTTCACCAGAAGGACTGTAGTAGTTTAACTGCCAGTTCATGCAAATGCAGTGAAGTTTGAATGTTGAGGGGAATGCAAGCTTTGGCAAAGTGCAAGAAAGAGCCATGGCCAGGTAATGAAACCTGGGATCAAGGGTATATTTGGAGCAGTTTTTAAGAACTGAGGCACAAGCTTTTTTTAAAAAAAAAGTAAATCAGGAATGCGAAAAGGGGACAGGAGTTAACTCCAGTAGACAACAAATTTTGTAAGTACGAGAAGAAAAATGGTAACTGAATTAAATATTTTCCCCAGACTGGGAGAATCCATGATCAGTAGGTCTGAGTTTAAGGTGAGGGAGAGAAATTTAATATGAACCTGATGGGTAACTTTTTTTTACACTAAGGGTGTTGAGTGTATGGAACAGGCTACTGGCGGAAGTGGCTGTGGCAGGTATTATTGCAGCATTTAAGAAAAGAAATTGGCAGATACATGATTAGGCTAGGTTTAGAGAGATATGGTGGGACTACTGTGGATGGAACATTTTGTTTGACATCGGCAAATTGGGCCGGAGCCTGTTTCCATGCTGTATGATTCTGACTAACCTCTTTAGGGTCAATTAGGGATGGGCAGCATGTCCTTTACCCAGTGATTATGCATCCTGTTAGAAACTAATGAAAGAAGAAATTGATAACAATTTATTTCACAATATTAAATGTAATTTTAAATATAAAGTACAGGTTGAGTACCCCTTATCTGAAATGCATTGGACCAGAAGTGTTTCAGATTTTATTTTTTTAATTTTAGACTAACGTGTTTAAAAATGTGAATAATGTTTTTTACTTGTCAAAAATACTTTATCTCTGCCTACAAAAAATAAATGCAGCACCAAATACTAGAAATTCTGCTGGGTGGCCAAAAACACTGAGTAATGCATGTAGGTCCTGGCAGTGATGATGGTTGGTAATAAATTGGCACCCAATTGTGGCTCAAAATTGTGGAGCATTTCAGAACTTCAAATAAAGATTGCTTGACCTGTAATAACTGGACAAACTCGGCAGGTCAAACTGTACTTTATGTAGCAAAGATACATAACTAACTTTTGGGCTTGAGCCCTTCATCAAGGTCTGAACAAAATTTAGACAGGTGCACATTCCCACAGGCAGGAGGTAATAGATGAATAAGAGAGGGAGGGCACACCAACAAGCAGGAGGAGGGGGAATGGGTTGGGGAGCTGGAGGAAAGAAGACCGAGAGAGGGAGAACGGGGAGTAGGCTAGCTGAAACTGGAGGTTGATGTTAATACCATCCAGTTGGAGAGTGCTCGGGAGGAAAATTAAGTGAAGACTACAGATGAGGTAGATGGCTCCTGCTGATTCACAAATGAAGTTGCTCCACTTGAAAGGACATTTTGGGGTCCCAAATGGCGGTGAGGTTTGAAGTGTGGGTGCAAGTGTGGCACTTCCTGCTGCTGCATGGGAAGGTGCCAAGAGGGCAATTAATGGGAAGAGATGAATGGATGAGGGAGTGGTCCCTTCGGAAGACAGAGAGTGGAAGATTTGTCTGATGGTGGGATCATGTTGGAGGTGGTGGAAATTACAGAGGTGGATGTGTTGGAAGCAGAGGCTTGGAGGGTGGTAGATGAGGACAAGGGGAATCCTGTGTTTGTTGCAGATGGGGCTGGATTAGATGAGCGGGAAATTGAGAAGATGTGGGTAAGGGCTGAATTGATGTTGGTGGAGGGGAAGCCACATTTCTGGAAGCAGTACATTTCATATGAACTCCTTCTGGAAGACCTCCTCTTGAGAACAGGTGAGGTAGAGAAATTGAGAGAAAGGAATATAATCCTTTTAATATACAAGTTTTTTGGTTGTCCTTTTGGTTGAAACTTGCAAATATTTTTTTTTTTACTTTGTTCATGCAGGTCTTTTCAGGGTTCTGATACCGGGGGAAATTCACCATCTTCAACTCTACCATCTTCCCAGATAAAAAATGTTGGTGAAAGTGAACTGAGTGCTTCTGCAGCTGAACTCCTTCAGGATTACATGATGACAGTAAGTTCCTGTTTGTGGCTTCATAGAACATGCTTTTGCTTTATAATTCTGCTGCATCAGTCAAATGTTATATTTTATAATATTTGTATAATCAAGGCCAAGGTTTAGACTGTAGCTGACCGCTATACACACACACACACACACACACACACACACACACACACACACACACACACACACACACACACACACACACACACACACACACACACACAGAGTGTGGCAGGTTAAGCTTACTGATTATTAGGTTTGGAAAGGCTGCTTTTATACTGTTCAAGTTCCCACCGTTTTTGTTGATTGAGTCAGCGGGAAAATCCATGCATATGAATGCCCTTCTTCCCCAGCCTGTTTCTGCTGAGTTAGCTGGGCAGCTTGGCTTAAGCCATTTTGGGGCTGTTGGCCTGATGCTGCCCTAGCTTCTACCCCGCTGCTTCATTGTCCTGGGAGTCGCTTTAGCGATCTCTGTCTGTGTCTGCTGCCCACTATGTGCCAGCTCGATCTCTGCAATTGCGGGCCGCCATATGAACCCTTCCCCCTCCCCCCCAGAACTGCCGTTGCAGTCTATAGTGTCTGTAGGTATAGTCCCTAAAGTCTTTTGTGGTCTGCCTCTGCGTTGAGTTGTTGATGTCTCCACAGATTCTGCTGGGTGTGTGTGTGGGCAGGCTTGAGTCTATCTGTAGTGAAGACCTTTGGTTTACCACTGATGTCCAGCTTGAAGGTGGCTCCGTTGACTTCTGCAGTGGTGAACAGTGGGGTCCTCTGCGTACAAACACTTACTCAGAGTTCTTGAGTTCTTTCGGGATGTTGCTCTTGGCTTGTCCATGTCTGGAGGGTGGGATCGGACCCAGGTTACCGACCTTTTCACGCAGCCTGTCCAGGAAGGTGGTTGTCTCCTCCTGCTGTCCTCTGGGCTGTGGAATGAAATCCCTGAGAACCGTGAGTGGGGCTTCGTAGACGAATTCAGCGGAGGATGTGTAGAGGTTTTCTTTCGGCTCTGTTCGGATGCCCAGTAGTGCCCATGGTAGTTCGTCCATCCAGTTGGGGCTCTTGATTCTGGTCATGAGAACGATCTTGAGGTGCCTGTGGAAACACTCCACCATGCAGTTGGCTTGCGCGTGGTATGCCACCGTATGGTGTAGCTAAGCACCCCACAGGTTGGCAATGTTGATCCACAAACTGGAGGTGAACTGTGCGCCTCTGTCAGAAGTGATGTGCTGTGGCAGTCCGAAACTTGCAATCCAGGACAAGAGGAATGCTTTGGCACAGGACCAGGTGGATGTGTCGGCCAGGTGGATTGCTTCTGGCCTCTGGGTGAAATGGTCGACCCCTGTGAATAGGTAGCGGAAACCCTGAGAGACTGTCAAGGGTCCCACAATGTCCACGTGAATTGGTCAAACCTGCATTCCATTGGCTTGAAAGGCTGTGGGGGGATCTTGGTGTGTTGCTGCACTTTAGCTGTTTGGCACTGCGTACACGCCTTGGCCCATCCCTGGATTGTTTTTGCAATCCATGCCACACATACTTGTTGGCCACCAGCCAGACCATAGTCCTGATGGATGGGTGTGCCAGCCCGTGGATGGAGTCAAAAACTTGTCGCCTCCATGCCTTTGGGACAATAGGTCGAACCTGCCCGGTGGCTACGTTGCACAGGAAGGTGGTAGTACCTGTGCCGACTGGAATGTCTTGAAGATGAAGGCCTGTGACAATTGTCCTGTACTGAAGGATCTCATCATCCTGCTGCTGTGCCTCTGCCAGTGCTGCGGTCCAGACCATTGACTAGGGAGTGGATGCTGTGTCTTGACAAGGCGTCCGTGACCACGTTGTCTTTGCCCAAGATGTGCATGGCGTTGGTGGTATATTCTGAGATGTAAGACAAGTATCTCTGTTGGTGGGCTGACCAGGGATAGGAGATTTTAGCCACGGCAAAAGTCAGTGGTTTGTGGTCCGTGGAAGCCCTTCCCTCAAGAAAGTACCGGAAGTGGCAGATGGCTAAGTACAGTCCAGCAGCTCTCTATCGAAAGTACTACTTTAGTTCAGGAGGCCGCAAATGTTTGCTGAAGAAAGCTAGAGGTTACCAACTTCCTTTTATCTGCTGCTCTAGGACTCCACCAATCGCTGTTCCTGAGGCATCGACTGAGAGCCGTGGGTGCATCTGGTCTGTGATGGGCCAGGAGTGCAGCTTTGGCCAGGGCTTTTTTGGTTTCCACAAACACACGTGCGGATTCATCGTCCTAGGTCTGGTCCTTCTCCTTGCTGGTCATCAGGATGAAGAGAGGGCGCATCACTCGAGCAGCTGCTGGGATAAACCAGCGATAAAAGTTTATCATCCCCACGAACTCCTGCAGACCTTTGGTTGGACTGGGCTTCGGGAAGCTGCGGATGGGCTCTATCTTGTCGGGCAGTGGTGTGGCCCCGTCCTTTGTAATCCTGTGGCTCAGAAAGTCGATGGTGTTCAGGCCAAACTGGCATTTGGCTAGGCCAGAACTCCTGCAGATGACTACAGAGATTTTGAAGGTGTTCCTGTCTGGTTCTACTTGCCACGAGGATATCGTCAAAGTAGACGAAAGTGCCGTCCAGGTCTCTGTCCACTGCGTCCATCAGTGGTTGGAATGTCTGTGCCGCATTTTTGAGCCCGAATGGCATCCTCAGGAACTCAAACATCTCAAATGGAGTAATGATGGCTGTCTTAGGGATGTCATCAGGATGCAATGTGATCTGGTGATATCCTCGCACGAGGTCCACTTTTGAGAATATTGTTGCCCCGAACAGGTTTGCTGCAAAAGCCTGGATGTGTGGCATGGGGTAACGGTCCAGGGTGGTGGCTTCATTGAGCCGGCGATAGTCGCCACATTCTCTCCAGCCCCCAGTTGCTTTAGGCACCATGTGCAGGGGTGAGGCCCAAGCCTGTCTGACCATTGAACAACACCCAACTCCTCGAGCTTGCGGAACTCCTCCTTGGCCAGTTGGAGCTTCTCCGGGGGAAGTTGTCTCGCCCTTGCATGGAGAGGTGGGCTTTTGGTCAGGATGTGATGTCTGATGCCGTGTCGAGGCATCTCCGCTGTGAACTGAGGGGAAAGAATTGCCAGGAATCCCGCTAGCCCCTTGGAGAACTCATCCTTCGAGCTGTGGACTGAGTCCAGGTGCGTTACTGGAAACCTAGTGCCCCTCAGTGCGATAGTCTGGTAGGTCTCGGTGTGGACGAGTTGCTTACCCTTAAGGTCCACTAGGAGGCTGTGGGCTCACAGGAAATCTGCTCCAAGGAGTGGTTGTTCCACTGCGGCCAGCGTGAACTCCCATGAGAAGTGACTGCCCCTGAACTGTTGCTCGGCCCTACACGAATGCCATAGGTCCATATACTGTTGTTGGCAGCCCTCAACGTGGGTCCTGCGCCTATTGCCCAACCCTCTCAAGGGTATCACGCTGACCTCTGCTCCTGTATTCACCAGGAAGCATCTGCCGACAGGCAGTTCCAGATGTACAGGAGGCTCTCTTGGTGGCCAGCCGTCGTGCCTAGCGTCGTTTCCCTGGAACTCGCAGGTGGACTGGCATCGGCGGGCCTCTGTGCCCCATCTCCAGTTTAGAAGCACCATTTGCCGCTGGACTTGCTCCTGCCTCTTGTCTGCTGTTCCTTGCTTGGGGCTGCTCTGGTCTGATTGTGGGACTTCTTTACAAGCCCCACGGTAGCCGAGCACTTCTGTTTCTGTTTCCACAGAACGTCTGCCCATGCTGTGACTTTGCGGGGATCGGTGAAATCCGCATCCACAAGGAGCAGTAGGATGTCTTCAGGCATCTGTTCCAGGAACACCTGCTCGAACATGATACCGAACTGCTCATCTCCCAGGAGGGCCAGCATCTCGATGATGAGTGCCGACGGGGATCTGTCTCCAAGACAATCCAGGTGGAGCAAACATGCTCCTCGCTCTTGCCGCAAGAGTCTGAATGTCTCGGTTAATAGCTCTTTGAAGGCAGTGTAAGTGCCTTCCGACGGTGGCCTGTGGATAAAGTTGGCCACTCTGTCTGTGGTTTGCGGATCCAAGGCGCTGACCACATGGTACTACCATGTGGTCTCTGCTGTGATGCCCCGAATCTGGAACTGAGACTCCGCCTGGTCGTTCCTGCCGTTTTTGGTGATTGACTGAGTCACCATATGAATAACAATAGAGGGCGGGAACGTTCATGCATATGAAGGCCCTTCTTCCCCAGCCTGTTTCTGCTGAGTTAGCTGGGCAGCTTGACCAACGCCATTTTAGGGCTGTTGGCCTGATGCTGCCCCAGCTTCTACCCCCGCCGGTTCTTTATCCTGGGAGTCGCTTTAGCAATCTCCCTCCGCGTCTACTGCTGGTCAATGTGCCGACCCGATCTCTGCAATTGCGGGCCACCTCAAGACCATACTGAGAATATAGCAGAAGTATTCAGGAATTATAATTCTTTGTCTCAAAGAATGTATAGATAACACTGGACAACGAAGATTTTGCTTGAACACTTTTGGGTGTATTTATGAATTTTGGGCTGCTGATCAAGAAAATCACCTTAAATGTTCCTATCATGAACCGCTTTTGTGATTTCCTGTTGTATTTTAAGTCTACTTCAAGCAAACAAAACCACGAAATGCAACATGTCATTGAAAATTCATTTTCTACATTCGCACTTGGACGAATCTTTTCTACTGATCTTGGTGCAGTCAGTGACAAACATGGTGAAAGATTTCATCAGGACATTGTGACCATGGAAAAGTGGTGTCAGGGCAACTGGAATCCATCAATGCTGGCCAACTATTGTTGGACACTGACAAGAGACATCAGATGCTGAATACAAACGGAAATCAGTGGCAAAACATTTTTGGGTCAGTTAAACTAACACAATGTGTCAGCATCATTATGTGATTAGACATGCTAAATTCAATAAAAGTTAATTTAATATTTTTCCAGCTTCCTACGTGATACAGCAAATCTAAAATTAACTGTGTTCAGCTTTAAATTGTCTATCATAATTGCCAATTTTCTTTCAGGAAGCAAAGCTTTGGAAAACATTTGTTGTCCAGTGTAGATAAACAGTGGCATAGCTGCTTTGCACAGTGGCCCACCTTGTCAAGCTGCTGCCTCAGCTCTCGTAATCTGCATTCAATTTTCACCCTTTGGTGCTGCCTGGAGTTTCATATTCTGCCTGTGATTTTGTGAGTTTCTGCTGGGTGCTCCAGTTTCCCATCAGATCACAAAAGATATGGATTGTTGGCTGGCAACTATAAATTACCTCCAGTATGCAACTGAAGTGTAGAATCTAGGGGACAGTGGATGGGAATGTGGGGAGAAATTAAAATATACTAGTGTGTGTATATATGTAAAAAAAAAGGAGGGTGGTTGATAGTGTGCATGCTTTCAATAGGCCAACGGTCCTGTTCTGGTTTATATTGCAATGATACTGATTCATATAAATCATGGAATGATCTAAGCTCTAAAACTTCGCTTTTACCATCCCTTTCACAGACAGCCCTTGTATTCTCTCCTTCCCAGTTACATATTTTGGGTACATTGACATCTTAATTTTGACAAATCAAAATTGAAGTGTTTACTCAGGTTGATCAGGTTACTCAGCTCTGATCCATTACTATAATAATTGAATTCTGTTTTGTAGCTGAGAACAAAGTTGACATCTGAAGAAATCCAAAGGTTCGCTATGCTACTGCATGAATATAGAAATGGTGCTTCAATCCATGAATTTTGCATCAGTCTTCGACAATTGTATGGTGATGGTAGAAAATTTCTATTACTTGGTACGTTATGGATTAAATGGGATTAGTTAAATGACTAATTATCAATACCTAATTGTTTTGTATTATAAATAGTGTTTGTTTGGTGTGTTAACAAAGTCGCAGCACTTGACAAAACTATCGAGTTGTACAGGTACACGATCCTTTATCCGGAACCCTTGGGAGACAGTGTGTTCCGGATTTCGGAAAACCCACCCGAATTGTGCTGCCATATCCACCTCCACCCCCTTCCAGTCACCTGGCCGTCTCACCCAGCCGGCTGTCCCCACTTGCCGGATTTTGGAGCTTTCCAGATTTTAGATGTCTGGATGAAGGATCGTGTACCTGTATATGTTGTATTTTAAATTATTAATCAAATGTCACTTAAAATTCTGGTAGATTCTTGTGCAAAAGCAGCTTTTCAAATTTTGGACTGGACTTTAAAACACTTTCTGATCAAGCTCACTTTCAGAAATGGAGCAAGATGCTAAAATGCAATTATTAGGGTGAATTTTGAATGGACCTCGTGCACTACAAAACAAAATTGATTTGGTCTTTTGGTTTAACTTCTGGGGTTTTAAATGTAGCTCTGCCTGAATATCATTTCCTCCCATTGCAAGTTGTAAAGAAAAATCTAATTTAACTTCAACCAAGCTGTTCTTGCTGCTGCCTTCACCTCTCGTCCTCTCCACCCCTCCCTACAATTCATTTTGGCATAAACAGCATTCAGTCTATTGAGGCTGTTTTCTCATTCTTGGCCAAGTGATTTAACATTGACCCAAGGGTGGCAAGTTGAATTCAATGTCACATGATGCACTGAAGCCACAAGTCTGTCGATCTTAAAAGTTTTAGTTAATGCAGAACTCCCCACTATGTTCCAGATTTCTACAGCCCTTTGTTTGAATTTTTTAAAATTTATTTGGCTAACACATTTTGTCAAATATAATGTTTTATGTTCAAAATATAATGTACATACTTTTGATGATCACATTGTTCCTAGTATACAAAGTGGCTTGGTGGGTCCACTGAACCATCCTTAATAATACACCTTAAAATCAATATTAAGTATCAAAGTTGACAAATTCTGAACTTGAAATAACTTTCTGATATTTTATTGTTATCCTCTATCATTCATGATTTTAACCATGCTCTGCATTTCTTTAAGCTCTGCTGTTTATTCCCTGCTAGCTTGATTGGTCTTGTGGGCTATCTGTTCATTTATTGGAAAGAGTATCCATTTTCTGCCCTTACTTCCAATGATTAAAGGGAACTAATTAAGTTGTGCCATTATTTGCTTGAAATCATTAAGTGCGAACTGCAGAGTTCAAATTTAACTAAATAAAAACAGTGCTTGAAAAGTTCAGCAGGTTGGGCAACATCAGTGGAGAGAGAAAAGCAGTTAACATTTTGTATAGACAACGGGCTGCAGAAAACAAGTGTCTGAGGTGTAGAGCGAGAAACTCAAGTGATGCAAATGCTCACAAAGTGTGAGTAGTGAAGTGTTAATCACAACTAATTTATCTGGAGGAGATGCAAATATGGACGAGAGAAGGGTAAAAAAAAACTGTTGGAGTATAAAGTGCACAACAATACAGTGCTGGAGATCCCAACAGGTCAGGCAGCATCTGTGAAGATGGAAATCTAGTTAATGATATAGGCTGATAACTTTTCGTTAGACCTGACAAGTTCTGATTTATCGTGTAAAAAGTGATTATTTGAAATTGAATTTGGTGTAAAGTTCTGAGAACAGAAGATGTGTTCTGCAAAGGGAATATTGCAGAATAGTTCTGTCCTGTCTGAAAGAGTGACTGAGCATTTATCATTTTAATGCTCCATGACCACCCCCCAACTTGCAAATCTTTGCCTCCTAAACATCTCAACATGTGTTTGTGTATGTCCATTTAAATCATATTAAGGAATTGCTGAAGTAACAAAAACACAACAATTCATGTTATTCCTGATGTTTACAAATGCAGCTTTGATTTCATTTTTGCGAAGTGTTTTCCTTTTAAAATGTAGCTGCCACGTTCCAAGCAAGATTAACTTGAACCATTTTGGATTTTGTGCCAGTGAAAATTAGACCTCTTTTCAATTTTTACTTCAATGTTGCTTTAATTGAATTTTTCACCCATGTTCCTGAATCCCTTTATTCTTCAGCCCAAGTCAGCACCTTTTCAATGTTGATATTGTTTTTAAATTAATAATTCTGTGCTACTGGCTCTTTTTTTATATTCTGTGAAAACTAACACAACTTGTTGCAAAATGTTCTCAAATTGAGTGCCACCTGTAAATTCTGAGTGAGCTGTAAATTCAAATAATAAGGGTCCTAGCAATACCCTGTTTAACACTGCTTTCTAACTTATTAAAAATCTGAACAGCTATTCATTGGATCTACCCTTTTCCTGGACATTTTCATGTATCACTTGCCAGATGTGTATCAATCTCCTTTTCCTGTCTTTGGTCTCTAACCAACCATGTTTCATTCTGCTTCATATACTTCGTTGCTATCTAAAGACTGAATGCAGCAGTACTACCTGTTTAAATTTTACTTTCCTTTTTTTTCAACGTAATTTATCTTTTGTGCTGGTAAAAGAAAACAGAAAAAAAATGCTGGAAAGTTGCAGAATTTGTGGTGAGCATTAATGTTTTAAGACAAAAACCTATCATTAGAACCTAAAAAAAAAGTTGCAGAGAAGGATGAGATGGATGAGAATCTGATTGGATGATGACCAAGAACAGTAATGACAAATGTTGGTGCCAATTGAGAGAAGTTGGTGAGGCTTGTTAATCAGATGCAAAATGGGAGGGGGTGGTGATGGGCATGTTGGGAAAGACAAAAATAGTGCTAGAACTAAGATGTACAGGAGAAAAACATAGATGGCAGAAAGATAAACTCAAGCAAAACCAATGGTGGTTCTCCTGCCTTTATTATTTGGAGGAAGTGAACAGTTAAATGTGAGATGTTGGGAGGACTGCTTGTTCTTCATTCTGGGAAGATGTGAAGTGCTTCAGCTGTGACCTTGGTCACCTCTTTGTCCCAATTGGTTGAATTTCAATGTGTCCAGTCCCTCTCGATCCCACATCTGGAAGGACTGTGGGCTGTTCACATCTTCATTGAACATGAGTCTGAGGCATGTCTGGCATGATCTTTGTTTCAGTTGTACCTGGGTTGAGGGGTGGGGAGTGAACAGGCATTTCTATTATATTGGTTATTGTTTTGGAACTGGTTCTTGATTTTGTACAGAACTCTGAGCATTGCCTCTGCACATCATTTCTGACTCTTCCCTTAGTGTGTTAGGAGAAATCGATGGAGTAATTGATTTGCAGAACATTCTTTTCAAGGTTAACCTAAATTTCTTGTTGGCTGTCGTTTTTTTCCATCCTGTTCCCATCATGACCTCACTGGCATCTTGTGATATTTCTTCAAAGCCTAAAGAAACCTCAAACTGGCATCTCATTTTGAATGTTCCTTTTGTTGCTGGTACTTAATCCCAAACCAATTTCAGCAGAAGATTTTTGCTTCAATATCTGTCTTGCAGTCCTAGCATTTTTTCCTGTTATTTGTGTCTCCTGTTTACAGCTTTCAACAAACTATCTGTGAATAACAAGCTAGCACCACAACTTCCATTTGTCTTGTTTGGTTTACATCCTATCACAGGTATTCCCTATGCTTTCTTTAAACCCCCTTCCCCTCTATAATCTAAAGCATCATTGTTCTCTAAATTTTGTAATAAGATAATCAATGTTAATTGTATATCTCTGGATGCTGCTTGGCACTTCAACCATTTTCTGTATTTTTATTGCCTTTGCTTGGGCCTCATTCAAATTCAAGCTTTATGGTGTTTGTTCCTTATAATTTGTACATAATATCATATTGTTGGTTATCTATTTAAGTTACCATTATGGATTTGAATGTTGATTGAAGAGTCTTTGGCTGACTATTCTGTAATAATGTGGTTCAGCAAATTAACCTGGAAAAGCAATCCAGAATTTTCCTTTTGCTCCAGTTTGGCTTTGTCATTCATTTGGTGGTGGTGTGCTAAAGATTTTGAATTTTGAATTTTAATTGTTGAATCTTTTTTTCTACTTGATCATTTCTTTGATTTTGTTTTGAAGCTGTTTTAAGTTGTAGTTGTGGAAAATTAAATTGTACTGGTCTCCATTGGCTATTAAATTTGAATTGCTGTGGTGAGATACCAGGTGGAGCCAGAAGCTTCCCCAAAGATTGGACTTGATTTTCCATTCAATATATTGTAGCAAAGTAGTTTGGCATAGTTTTGATGCAGGTAAGAATTTGGATTAAAATATGAGTTAGACCACACTTTGTAGCTTATTTCTGAAGAACGATGAATAGCAATAATTCCATAAGGAGAGAAACATTTTCATAGTTAACAATACAGCTGGCCACCAGATTCTCAATTGCTCAGATTTGTTCTTGTTCTGTTTAAATTTTACTTTTTAAATTTAAAAACAAAACTCATTGTCTTTTAGGACTCCGACCTTTCATACCAGAAAAAGACAGCTTGCATTTTGAAAACTTTCTGGAAACCATTGGTGTCAAAGATGGAAGGGGTATTATAACAGACAGTTTTGGCCGTTGCAGAAGGACTTTAAGTAATGCATCCAATTCGACTACCAATGGCAATGGAGCAACTGCAGGCTCAGATGATCAATCGGTGCCTTCCGAAGGGGATGAATGGGACAAAATGATCTCTGATATCAGCCATGATATAGAGGCTCTTGGTTGTAGTATGGATCATGATTCATCTTGAAAATGAAATATTTGCACATCCTGTTAATGGCCTTCAGACTTGGACAGATGTGTTCTTAAATGAAGTTTACTACAATGTGAATATTTAAATGAATTGTTAAAACATTTCTACAAAATGAAGAACATGAAATCATGCCATAACTTTTTTATTGTAGAAAATATTGCATATTTGTATTCAAACTTTTTTGTAACTGCAAATACAGTAGTTGTTAGGCTTGATTGTTACAGTAGTTGGCAAGGCCTTCCAGGACCTATCACATGATTTTATATCCCACATGCACAAGGTTACATATTACAGTATACTGTGATGTCAGGGATTATTTGATTCCATTTTGGACTGATCTTCCCAGTTTTGCCCTGTAGCTTCAAGAATCTGAATGTCTCAACTCCATGGTGTTTGTGCAGTGTGATTGATGCTCCCTAACGCCAGCATCTAAAACTGCACACTTTAGTTGCTGCGTATATTAATGGTTGTACATTAAATGTAACTAAATTTGTCTGAATGTGACCAAAATAGGCAGTCTTTTGGTGAGGAGACAGGTGTTGGTTGACCATTGAGGGGGACAAAATAATTAAACTTGTATACTGCTGCAAAGCATTATACAAATCACCTTTTAAAATCTTCTATTAGCTGTATTTTGGGAGACTTCATTATCCTGCAGTAGACTTGGCATTCTTCTGTCAACCAAGTACTTTAAGGATTTCTGCAACGTTTGTCTATTTTCCTTCAATATCAATAATCTGCTCCATTTTTTTTTTGAAAAAAGGAACTTGTTATTGTGATATATTATGAAAGAGGATATCAATTAATAATTTTCTTTAAAACAAAAAGTTAACGTTCAAGTAAAATGAGCAGGGTACACCATAATGGTGTTTGCATAGATAACTTTTTTTAAACTGTAGTATATTTATGCACACCCAATGCAAATATTTTTAACAATCAAAAAAAGGCATTATAAACAGGATTATTCAATCATGTCCCATTTAATTAAACATTTTGGTATTATGCTGCTTTTTCATCTAATGAAAACAGATGTTTTTTTTTACAAGTGTCATGCACCTACAGCAAATAGTAACTAAAACTTGGATACTTGTCCTTTTGGGTGCGCATATAAATGATTCTGCGACCCATTTTAATTCTACAAATTTATTTATTGGATTCCTTCAGGATTTTGAACCATTGCATGTACTACATTGCTATTTGTATGGCAATGTGCAGTGGATAAAATGTGTGAATTTTTGGTGCATAACTGGTAATCCTGTAAAACCTCTGGGTTTTACTAGTGATGTACATGAAATGGTTCTTGGATCATTTGCATTCTTGATTAGGAGTGGATGTGGAAGTTTCAGTATCCTATCTATTGTTTGGCATGAAGTCGATTAGTAGTGATATTTTGTATCCTTGGGTTGTAAACTTGTTTGCCATATAATACTAATACATTTCAGTTACTGTTGATGATTAATTTCATTTTTTTAAAATTGAATACGAGTGACCTTATACTGGAAAACTGCATTATGGGTTTCCCAGTCGAGATGTATCCAGGATGGGTGTTTGTGTATGTAGTGCAATTGCCATCTATTAAATATTGAAAAAAGGATTTGGGAAGTACAACCATGTCTTGAAGAGCAATTTCAGGTCCAGGTAAATGTGTTGGGATATTTGGGTATGTGATGGGAGAAATCAAGCAACAGAAATAGCCCACTCTGGTTAAATATTAGAATTAATTACACATTTTCTTATACTTTATCATTGAGATAGTGGTTTGTTTTACTACATTTTGGCTGAAATTAGTTTAGAATCTTGTCTCCAACCTGTGCATATACTTCCTCATTTATAACGGCTTGGGCTTTGCCGCAAGATTTGTTGTAAAACCTGACCAGCCCGAGTAAACCATAGGTTCATGCTAATTACAATATCCAAAACAACATTGCTGCCTGTACAAATGCACTGAATTATTGGCAGCACCTTTTGAGGTTTCAATTTTAAATCTTATATAGATTGAAATTCCAAAATGCTGCCAGTTTTGAGGAGTCAGTCCATCATTGCTATAACAAAAACTGGGCCTTTTGTGCAAGAACTGTAGTTAAAAATAATTGAACATGTATAAAAGATTGTAATTTTTGTGGCACTAATGAAGTGCTTTCTATGAAGTTTTAGTTATTGCGTTCGAACTGTAGACTGTGAATTATGATGGGGAATGATTGGCCTTTGGAAAAACTTTTGACTGCCACTGGCAGCTAATTGGAATGATGGTGATGCAATCTGCTGTGAGTTACAAATATTTAGCATGTTCTTGCACTGTCAGCTGATGCAGCCCAGAAATTTAAAATTAAAATTGGGATTCTAACCCTGATTTGGTCATGGAAAAACCATCTAACAGTACTCACCAAATCTAGCTTTCTATAATCACTCGTGATAGTTTTACATAGCTTGATAATTTATCTCTTTCACACAAGTTTTAGCACAGGTAGTCCCTGACTTATGACTGTAATGGGAACTGAAGAATTGGTCATATCTCAGAATGGACACGTCTGAATTTTGCCCATGTGCGTGGAGTACCAAAGTCTTAACGCGAACTTTTTAATCAAATCTTTTGATGATAACAACTTAAGGTTTCCTAAATTTGTCTGTCAACCTTGGCAAATCTTTCCACATTCTAGTCCATGCTTACCTTGTTAGTTGGAGTTCCAGGGTCCTGGGGCTGGGTGCAGCCATCTTGATTTCTGTGTGCAGGCATGAGTGGTTGGCGCATGCACCAGTCTTCAGTAGGTTCGTGTATTGGAGTTTGGTTGGTGCATGCATGAGTTGAGCACCCTGATATTGAATTCATGCCCTTAACTCTTGCACGTGCGCTAATTGAACTTCATTACGCAGACCCACCGCGGATGTACCAACCGAAGACATGCGCCCAGGAGTCAAGGCGGCTGCACCCAGCCTATGGACACTGGGACGCTGACTAACAAGGAAAGAATGCACATTTTGGCTCTTGCATGCCCTGAATCCCTGCTATTGTTTGAAATACAACATAAATTTTACAGTTTTAATTTTTTTTAAAAATTCAGTCATATGTGCAGATGGACACAAGTTGCATAGGTCGCAAGTCAGAGTACCTGTAGTTAATTTGGGCTGCAATACATTGCATGCTCTGGTTTTTATTTTCCCTGCACATGTTTACCTAGGGTGTCCTGATTCTAATGATCATTTGGTGGGCTTTAATGAAATGGAAGCCTGTATCATAAATGTTTTTTTTAATTCATGTTACAAAGGGACACTTTTATAATTTTCTCAGCTAGAAATTGAATCACTGTACAGATGAAGTGGTGACTTGGCAAACTGAAGTAGAGTTTTGCTAGAATTTTACTTTTAACCAAAGTTAACAGTATTATAGTTGCAGTTATTGTAAGGTAATATAGTAATGCAGCACCTTTCCAGTAAGGAGAATACTTTGCCCCTTTTGAAGATAACAGAACACAATTTTTTTATCCTGCAATTGCTTTGGGATATGTGCATTTTGCACTAAGCTTGTGGAGCAATTAACTTATCAAATGATGCGTAATTGAACCTGTAGTATACATTATCCAGTTACCAAAATATTCTGGTAAAATTAATTCCTTGACCATGGAGGGTGTAACTGTTTTCAGGACGACAAAGCTGTATTCTAAGGTAGTTCAAATGCATATTTATTTCTAGATCTATTTATGTTGTCAGTTTAATAAATGTTGCAATATTGCAGTGTTCCTATGTAGGGAATTGTTCCGGCTTGCATATTTTGCCTATTTTTTTAATCTACATTGTTACATTGCTCCATTTTTAAGTTTCTTAACTCAAATTTTCTGTCTTGTTAGAGATTTTGTGTTAATGGTCAGTATTAATGTGTACTGGCACCATCTGTAGCAAAGTTGTGGTTTTTGCAGTAATTTACATTTCAGGTATTGCACTTGATTACAATTGAGGTTGTTATAATTCAAATATTTCATGTACACTGACAAAAGATTAAAAAAATTTCACTTTGCAATCTATGATATCAACTTTTATGAAAATAAGAACTCTGCATCACAACTATCCACAACATCTGCAGCCAGACGCAATCTACCTCCACTCCAAATGAAGATATCACTGGGAGCAAGTTGCCTCATCCATAGTTGTTTATTTTGAGAGCATGGAACATTTTGTCTGCAGTACTCTGCTCTCCCTAGTGTTTCTAATACCTTATCTCTGCTGGTTTTTTTTTTATCCCCTGGCCAGCTTCAGAGTAATTTCTAACTCCTGTCTTTCCAGCTTTAGCACGTTGCTAGAAATAGCAGTGACATTCATAGTTGTCTACACTTTTTTTAAACTCAAAAGCAGTCCTAATGTCTTCAGTCAATAATTTTTCCATTGGTTACTGAGGCTTCAACAGTCTCCATTCATTTTCCTAAAACTGAATATTCAATTCTTTCCTTGTGATAGGTTACCGATTGTCTCAACCGGCTCCTTGTTCCATATAACGTTCAATATTATTTCACCTTGGTGATGCCATCACCAATCCCCCTCCACTTTCTGAAGGGATGGAACCTCTCTAACATTGGGAAACACTATATCAACAGTCTCTTGCCTTCCTATTGTGCAAGTGGGAAGTGCTCTTCCAGTCTATTTGCTACTCCCTCAGTGCCAGAAACAATGACATGTTCTAAATTCAAAGTACAGTAATACACTATTTTGGCTAATCATGAAAAATGTACTTTGAAACCTGATGCAAATTGCATGACTCCAAGCTTTCAATTGCAAATAAATTTCTTGCCTGATGTGTGCTGTTGCTCCTGCTCTTCTATTAAAGTTAAACAAATTGTTGGAACAGCTTCTTGTCCTTTTGGTGGTTTCCTATTTTCCAGAGTCTGTTGTGTGTTTAACTATTTTGGTTAACAACTGATCCAATATTTTGGGGTAGTTACTGTTGGTAACAATTTTGCATTGTTTTGGGCCAATGATCTTTCATTTCTGTGACTGCTTTGTGACAACTGTTTCCAGCATGTGTTCCAGACTAATCTTGTTCCATTACCCTCTTGCCTTGCTTGTACTCTTGTTTCCAATCCATTGTGGGTATTTGATTTTTTTTTAAAGCCATGTCACTCTCAATATTTGGAATATGTTGTGCCTTAAACCAATTTTCAAAGGGCAGACCTGGCATGTTAATTCGGTTTCTTAACTTGGATATTTCCAGTAAAAATTGTTGGAATATCTTGGGTAATTCCTTGGGGTGAAGGATGATTTCCACTGTGGATTGAGAAATCTGTGGTGAATAATGAGACTATTGTGGGGAAATTGAGCAGATGAGAACTGTTGAGGCAGATGGATCATTTGAGGTGGTTTACTCCTTCCATTGTTTGACAAAGCTTGTGTTGGTGCATAGCTTGGAGATTAGTTATATCATCCTAAATGCTCTTTCAATTTGGACACGAGTCAGATTCCTAGCAATTAATAGGAATGTTGTACATCTTTAAAGAGGCTTTGAACTTATTTTTCTATCCATCTAGTAATCTCTTGCCTCCACATCTTGGAATGTCTATTTTGGATGTGCATTGTCAGATGTGAACCAAGTGTCTTGCCAACAGAATGACTGAATATAATTAAAGATTCATTAATGGAGATATTTCCATGAAAGAGGACAATTTTTCCATAAATTACCATTCATCTTTTTCTAGAGCCTAAATGACTGTTGTAAATAGTCTAGGTCTCTGCTGTTGCCTGGTTGACCACTAGTTTTATCTTCAGATAACCTTTCAGAATTAACTGTGTGCTGACATATTGCAGATTAATTTTTGCCTGTATTTGTCAAACCTTTGGACAGATTGGTTGGGGACTTTTGCAGTGTAAGGCCTTTCTTCAAAGAAAGAATTGATGGCTTGGAGAAAGGGCTATGAACCTGTACAAAGGCAAACATTATTGGCACAGTGATTTGACTGAATATTCCCTGGCAAAAGCATACATTCAAATAATTTCTAGTTTTTATTGGATTAGCAATATATCTTGCATAAGAAATGAATGAGTAGTCTTGATCTAAGCTATTTTATCATGGATGTTGCCCTTTGCAAAAGTAACTTGCCCAGTGACTTGGATGAAGGAGCTAAAGTATGAGAATATGTATTGCATATTGATGAGGGGGCACTAATTTGCAAGGAAATAATTAAAACCATTTTGGCTTTGATACTCTTCAACCCTGCTTTCTAGAAATGGGGAAAAAAGGTAGTAACTAAAAGGATTGTATTGAGGTGAGGATTATAATGTTAAGAGAATAAAGTTTGTTTATTGTCAAGTGCTGAGGTACAGTGAGAGGTGGTTTACTGAGCAGTCCATCTAGTCAACCCAGACTAGAAGTAAAAACACAGTAGAGTTACAGAAAAATCAGTTAAAACAGCAAAAGCAACATTTTACCAGTAAGAGGTTTGTTCGGGAGTCTCAGTGGAAACATCCTTGAATTTGGTGGTGTGATCTTATGCCTGTGAATTTTCCTGATGTGAGGAGTGTGTGAGTGGGATGAATATGTTGAGTGCTTTTCTAAGGCAGTAGGAAGTTCAGATAAAGTTGATGGGACTTGTGTGATGGCCTTAAGCTGCATTCACACTTTTCTGCAGTTCCAGTCATGGCTGGAGTGCATACCATGCAGTGATGCATTCTGACAGGATTCTTTCAGTGATGCATCTATAAAGGTTGTTGGGGAACATGAGTGATATGCCAAGTTTCCTCAGGTTTCAGAGGAAAAGGTGGCACTGGAGCACTTTCTTTGCCATCACACTGATGTTCAAGGATCCTTTTATTGTCATGTATATTTCCTGTTTTGTATTATCGCCATTAGCATTGACTGGTGCCCCAGTACCAAGATAGGGAAGCAAAAGAGTCCCCTCCAAAACTGTGGATTCACCTGCAGTGCTCCCGCAGCCTCAAAGACTCCTGTACTATCCATTAGAAACTCTTGCTCCAGATCCACACCTTTGATATGATCAGGAAGCTTTCAGTGCCTGAGACCCTTCTTGCCCACCCCCCCTCACAAATCCAGGTTCTGATATTTGCTTTCCATGAGCAAATCTCCAGCAACCCACAGCCTGTGTCAGTCCTTCAACCACAAGTTGGCAGCAGCCCGCAGCTTGTGCGAATCCGACTACGTCACCAAAAGCTGCTGAGCCCCTTGCTGGTCACTGCCATGGTCACCTTCCTGTAGAATGGTCTCCCAGGCTTCTCATCAAGAGGGTGTTGCCCTATTTATGAAACCTTATGCCCATCTGTTGCTTCTGGAGTCTGAAATTCCTTGTGGTTTGCTACCCAGCACAGGTGCTCCCATTCTTGGGCACAGACCTACATGGTTACACGAAATTAAAAAGCACTATTGGATCCTTTAACAGGCTTCTTAAAGCCTGTATGGTGCAGTTGGGACCATGACTGGGCAGTAGGTCCTGTGTGGTAGCGCTGTGTCTGCTCCCTGCTCTCTTGGATCTGCTCTAGCAGGTAGAGGTTTACTCTTGGGAATGCAAAACTGCCATCTCCACCTCAGTATCATTGATACAAGCAGGAAAGGGAACTTTTCCCCTCTTATAGAGATCTGTGACCAACTTTACTGATTTTGAGGAAGAATATAGAACACAACAGCACAGTACATGGCCTTTGCCCCTTGATGTTGGGCTGACCCATGTATTCCTTCAAGAAAAGTATTGAACCCTCCCTATCCTGCAGCTGTCTATTCTTCCATGTTTGAGCTTGTCCAAGAGTCTTTTAAATGCCCCTAACGTTTCAGCCTCCTCCACCATCCTTGGTAAGGCTTTCCAGGCACCTACAACTCTCTGGGTGTGTGTGTGGGTGTGGCTCTCGCTCTCGCCTCCTGTCGATGCCTCTCATCTTGTACACCTCCAACTCTCTTCTCATTCTTCACTGCTCCAAAGAGAAAAATCCCAGCTTTGCTAACCTTGCCTCACAAGATTTATTTTCCAATCCAGGCAACATCTGGTAAAACTCCTCGGCACCATCTCCACAGCCTTCCTCTAATGAGGTGACTAGAACTGAACTGAATCTGTGCTGAGTGGTCTCAGCACAGATTTGTAAAGTTGTAACATGATTTCAAACAAGAGGGGGTTGTCATTGAGTTTGAGTCGAGTGAGCTACATCAATGACTATCACTCGGTAGCACTAACATCTATTATGAAATCCTTTAAGAGGTTGATCATGATCAGAATTAACATATACTTAAGCAAAGGACTGGACCCACTGCAATCACATTGTCACCATCTCTCCACAGCAGATGCAATGTTACTGGGTCCCCACTCAGCTCTGGGTCACCTCAAAAACAGCAACTCTTGCATATGGCTGCTCTTCATCTACAGCTCAGCCTTCAAAACCATTATTCTTTCGGTGTTGGTCAACAAGCTCCAAACTCTTGACCTCTGCAACTGAATTCTTGACTTTCTCATCACAAGACCACACATTATGAATTGGAAACAATGTCTCCTCCTCAATGACTATCAACACAGTCACACCTCAAGGATGTGTGCCCAGCCACTGCTCCACTTGCTATAGACCCATGACCATCTGGCCAAGCATAATTCCAATGCTATCTATAAATTTGCTGATGACACCCGTTTTCTGCAGAATCACAAATGGCAATGAGGACGTGTATAGGAGGGAGATGGATCACCTCTTTGGGGTCACACCAACAACTTTGTACTCAATGTTAGTAAAGCAAAGGAGATGATTGTGGACCCAGTCCTCATCGAGGGCTCAGCAGTGGAGAGGGTCAAGGATTTCCAATTCCTGGGTGTCAACATCTCAGAGGATCTGTCCTGGAACCATGAAGAAGGCTTGCCAGTGACAATATTTATTGAGGTGTTGGGGAGATTCAGGATAACACTGAAGACTCTCAAACTTCTATAGGTGTACTGTGAAGAACATTCTACCTGGTTGCATGAGTGGTACAGAAGTACTAATGCTCAGGACAAAAAAAAACTGGAGAGTTGTTAACTCTGCCTGCAACATTAAGGACACCAGGCGTCAATCCATCGATGAGATCGACAAGAGGAGGTGTCTTGAAGTAGCCTCTATCCTCAGACCCCCACCACCCAGGCCATGCACTCTTCACTGCTTCCATTAAGGAAAATGATGACTGAGCTTGAAGATGAGCACTCTGGCACGAGGACAGCTTCGTATCTGGTGCTATCAGATGGCTGAATGATCAATGAACCAAAGACATTGCCTTACTTTGACTTATTGTGCCCTATTTTTATTTTGTGAGGTGGTTTATATGAATGTTTGCGCTGCTACAAAACAAAGAATTTTATGACTTGTTCCTGACAATAAATTATTGATTCTGACTATTGTTGGTCTCGCTCTTGCACTCTGGGTTGAATATTGTCAGCGTCTCTAGCATTGAGAATTCCAATGAATCATGCCTTTGAACCTGGAAGTGGGATGGTGGATATCAATATAGGTCCAATAGAGACAGTAGAAAATTTATAATAGAATTAAAAATATCTGAGACATGAAATAAAAAGAATTACCAGCACAATAATGGTGAAATAAACTCATGGGAGAAAATACTGGAGAACTTGCAGGGATTTGCTGAATTTTAAATGTTGTGTTGCATGAGGTGAAAAGAAAACCAGGCTTTTACTCTTTGCAGAGGCTTGTGATTCCAGAACAACAGGAAATTCTTCTTATTGAACAGGTAAGAAAGAAAGCGTGACATATTACAAAATTTTAAAGATTCTTAGAGTGCAATGGTTTGTACCAAAGTCATTGGGGAACCTTATGCATAAACTAGAGGCTATGAAAACTTAAATAAAAAGAACATTTTTTTTAAAAATAATTCTTATAAACTGGATCGTTTTGTAGGTGATATGGGGGGCTGGGGATGTTAGAAAAAAATAATTAAAAAAAAAAGTAGGAAAAAAAAATAATTCTTATAAACTGAAAATTTTAGAAAGTTCCTGAAGCTGGATGTTCCTGTGCAAGTTTTTTTTAATGTTAAGCTCCAAACTTGGCAGTGGTAGTGGAAGGTCATATTGTTGTGATACCAAGTCTGTTCCTGGATTTTGTCCAACTACCTTTCTGAGTCCACATTCAACGAAGTAAATGGAGGGAAAAGCAATGAAAAATATTTCAGTCTTTTCCCTTAGTTTTGGAAATCTATTCAACAGATCACTCTTAACCCAAAAACTTGCGCCATGAAATTATATTGAAGATCAATCATACTCTCTTGAATTTCTTCCTCAAAAGGATCTAATATTCAATACAGGATATTGAGGTTTAACAGGTTATTAAATCTTTCCTGCAGGTTGATCTATTTGTTTTGGGTGTTTCACATAAACAGTAATATCATCATCCTTTACGCCTCCGTGTTTATTTTCAGATTTAGAAATTGTAAAAAAATCCCTGCCTCTGATAATGATCCAATAGACTTTGAGCTTCATCAGGAAAGAAGCGATGACTAACTTACTCTCAGAGGTAATTGTGTTTATCCTGCAAGGTCTTGTTCAATAAATTGTCAATGATATCTGCCAATTAAAAAATGTCCACCTTCATGTTTTTCTCCATGCTCATTGTGAGAAAGGAAACCATCAAGTCCCAGAGTGCAGCAAAAACAACGAAGACCATTTCCTTTCGACAGTCACCTCACCTCAGTATGCAGCACTAGTGCCTGGATATGTTCATCATTTTCTTCACACAGCTGCTGTTTTGAGGGAGATGTGATTTTATAATTCATTTTTCAGTCTTTATCACAATTGAAAGTGAAGTATTTCAATGTTCTAATTTCCAGCTGCTAAGTGCACTCTGAATTATGAAATGAATAGTAAAGACTGAAGCTGTAACCTTCTTGAGGCATGCTTGGGGCTCTCTATCATCCAACCATTGAAGTGGCATCATTAACTACATGATGTTCTCAAATGGAATGCTATTCTTGTTTATTTAATTCATAATGTCGAAAATAGACAGTCCTTTGGAATCTGCTTTGAATCTTCTGGCAAACAAGATCTCTTCCATCAGCTTGTTTCCATTCCAGAATCTGGCATGAGCCATGAAGAGAGCATCGTTCTCTTGCAGAGTGGATTTCTCTAATTGTAAAAAAACTTTCTTGAATTGTATTGAAATGACAAATTGTTTAACAATGTCCTTTGCCATCTCATCAATTCTTTCAGAAGCAGTGCAATTACTCTAAGAAATTGCCTGAATAGATTCTTTGGCATTTTAGTTCATGGCATCAGTGAAGACAAAATAAGTGACTCAGCAAGATTAAACATTTCCACTTTTACCAATCAATTTACTTTTATAATGTAATAACACCTTTTTCTAATTCTGTGACAGATGCACCATCAATTATCACAAAGACAGGTTGTGAAACCGATAGGCTTTTATTGATTACAGACTGGAGCAGCAGCCAGCCTCATCGACTGATCCTGGCAGAATGAATGGGTAGCATGCAAGGGGCTGTGGGTAGGATTGATCTTGGGAGACATTTCCAGCTGGTAGTAGCCAATCACAGCATTACTGTAGTTTACCACATTCAACCCTCCTTTTTTAAGAGTCCTGTGGGGTGAAAAAGACAAAGTAAATATATACATATATTTACTGGTTAATTCTATCAGAGGGTCTCCGAATGACATGGTAATGGCTGGGATGCAGCTATGCCAGCCTGTGAGGTCAGTCTGTTGTCATTGCATAAAGTTTGCCAGGGGGAAGGGACAGGTCAAGAGATCAGGGAGTGTGCATCATGGTTGTCAACAGCTGCTGGGGAGGAGGCTGGTCAGCAGCAGGTTCAGGGACCCCAAGGTAGCAGTGGGGGAGAGTTACTGTTGGTGGTTGAGAGCGGTCAAAGGGGTTCCCAATGTGTCCAACCTCAAATTGAGACACTGACCTTGCAGGTGGACTCTCTTGACCAGTGGGCCAGTCTTGGATTGCCTGGTGTGCTTCTGAGGCAGAACTGGTCCAGGAGAGGTCAGCCAGGCAGGCAGCGAAGTCCCTAGGGAAGTTGGTGGCTATTCATAAAAGTGACCATATAGAGTGGAGTGCACCTGTGAGGACCTCTTGCCAGTGGGAAACAGGGAGGCCCTATGACCTTAGTGCAAGGAGGATGGCATTCTCCCTTTCCACCTGCCCATTCCCTGTGATTGTAGCTGGTGGTCCTGCTCTTGGCAATGCCCCTGACCAACACCTCACTCAAATGAGGTCACTCAGTCGCTATGGATGAAGCAGGGGTACCCAAAAAGCATGAAGACGTTGTGGAGGGTCTTGATTACTGTAGCCTTAGTCAGGGGATGGCGAAAGGGAAGTGTGAGTGTTCGTCAATGATGGTGAGGAAGTACGCATTCTGATTTGAGGAAAGGAGAGGCCCCTTGAGGTCTACGCTCAGGTGCTCGAAGGAGTGAGTAGCTTTGATCAGATGTGACTTGTCAGGGTGCTGGAAGTGAGGTTTGCACTCTGTGCAGATCTGGCAGTTTTTTAGTCATTGTCCTAACTTCCTCAATGGAGTATGGTAGATCCCAGGCTTTAATGAAATGGAAGAACCTAGTCACTTCAGGGTGACAGAGGTTGTTGTGGAGGGCCTGCAACCAGGCCATTTGGACACTGGCACAGCTCCCATGGGATAGGGTCCCCAAGGACTCTCTTTTTCCAGGTCGGATGTCATAATTATAGGTGGACAGTTAAATTCTCCACCTGAGGATGTTATAATTCTTGATTTTGCTCTCTACTTGTCCTTGAACATGAAGGTGACTGCCCACTGGTCCGTGAGGATGGTGAATCATTTGCCAGCGAGGTAGTCCATCCAGTGGCATGCTACCTCCATGATGGCCTGGGCCTCCTTTTCGACTAAAGAGTGGTGGATTGAAGGCTTTGGAGGGTACACAAAAATGTGATGGGTCTACCTGCGGTGTGACAGCCAGCCGAAGTCTGACTCGTCGCTCTCCACTTGGTTTGGCATGGATTAATCTATAGCATGCATCACTGCCTTGGCGATGTCTTTGATATGAGTGAAATCTGCATGGGCCTCTGTTGACAGGGGAAAAAAGGTGGCTTTAACCAATGGGCGAGCTTTGCCCATGTAGTTGGGGACCCAATGAGCATAGTTTGAGAAGAAACCTAGGCATTTCTGCAAGGCTCTGAGGGTGAGTGAGAGGGACAACTCCAATATAGGGCACATGGAGTCAGGCCCACAAAGCAGCTAAGAATGGCTAGTCAGGTTGTCAGGAACACACATTTCTCCTTGTTATAAGTAAAGTTCAGGAGGTTTGCGGCACGGAGGAATTTTCGAAAGTTGGTATCATGATTCCGCAGGCCGTGGCTGCAGATGATCACATTGTCGAGGTATGAAAAAGTGGTCTGCAGCTTATAGAGGTCCACCATGCAGTCCATCTACTGGAAAACAGAGACCCTGTTGGTGACACCGAAGGGTACCCAAAAGAGGTGACCATCCACCTCTAATGCAGTATTCTGATGGTCCTCTGGGTGGATCGAGCTGGTGGTAGGCTGACTTCAGGTCAATAGTGGAAAATGCCTGATATTGTGCAATCTGATTAACCTTATCGGATATGCAGGGAACGGGTATGCACTGAGTTGCATGTACCGGTTGATGGTCTGGCTATAATCTATGACCATTCCGTTCTTTTCCTCATTTTTCACTACAACCATTTGGACCCTCCAGGGATTATTGCTGGCCTCGATGATGCCCTTTCCCAACAACTGCTGAACCTCCAACTTTAAACAGTGTAGTTTCTGGTGGCCACAGGTCTGCAGTCGGGATGAGGTTAGCGAACAGTGGTGAAAGGTTGACCCTGAGGGTCAAGATCCCACAGGTTGTGTGCAGACAGCTGTCTTGGAACAGTTTATTGAAGATGGTGGGGGTGGGGGGGGGGGGCAGTGGGGGGAGGTGAGATGGGATCCATCGATTTCCAATGTAACTCTCTTAAGTTGGCACTGGAAGTCCAGTCCCAGCAGCAAGGAGGTGCAGAGGTGCAGCATGACGAGGAGCCTGAAGTGTTTGTAAACTGTGCCTCCAATGGTCAAAGTCACTACACAGGAACTGTGGATGTCTGCTCCATGGATGAGAGTGAGATCTTATGGCTGACTGGCCATACTTTGAGGAAAAGATGCTTAGCAGTATTAGAGGGAATGAAACTTTCCATACACCCACTATCAAATAAACAGTCCATGGAGGCGTGTTGCGTGATGTGGAGTTAGTAACATAACCCTTACTCTCCCCGAAAAGTTGTTTTGTTTTTTTTGCTTTTTAAAAATAGAAAAGTTTAAAAGGACAATGAAAGACACCATTTGAAGAGTTGGAGAAAAGAACAGGATGCCACCAAACAGGAAATCCCTGTTCTTACAATGCTTACAAGGCCTACTTCAAAGAAGGAACCTGGAGCTATTCATAGATTGGTCCTCTGCAGTGAGTTGGAGAGACATAGAGTTCTTTCAATCCTGAACCCAGTGAAGAGCTAATAGAAGTAGAAGTTGAATTGGACACAGAACAAGGATTTTGAGAGGTTGGTAAAGAAACTTTATTATTGGCGTCGGAGGTCAAAATGTATCTGAGTGATCTGCAGCGGTCTCTGGAAGAATCATTGCAACAGTCCCTGATAAAGTGACAGAAACCAGAGATATGACTGGTCAAGTGCTGAATACTGTAAAGCAAATGGACAAGAAATCAGAAGTTATGGAAGAAAGAATAAAAGGAAATTAATTGGAAATACAGCAACTAAAAGATCACGTGAAAAAATTGCAAATAGAATCAGATGATGGACACTTTGGAAAATTATAGTAGAAGAAATATCAAGATTGTGGGGCTGAAAGAAGGTGATAAAGGTCTGGACTTGAAGAAATTTTTACAAAGTTAGATAACGCAAGTACTGGGAATGGAAGAATTTAAAGGAGATACTGAAATTGAAAGAGCGCATTGAGCTTAAAGACCAAAACCGCAAGAAGACCAAAACCGCAAGAAGGTCAAAACCCTCAAGGTAAATTTCGAGAAGGTGTTGGAACCAGCAGCAAAGCAAGTGAAGGCAAGAGAAGCCTCATTGATTTATAATGGAAGCAAGATCTTCTATCCGGATATAAGTTTTGAACTTCTGAAAAGAGAAAGGAATTTAATGTAGTTAAAAAAATGTTTTGTGGAAGAAAGGATATGCATTTGTTTTGAGATATCCTACTGTATTGAAAATTTTTCTTGATGATGAGCATTAAAAAATTTTCAGATCCTGATGATGCCAAAGTTTTTGCTGAATCTTTGCCTGTTAAGATGGGAAGTAAGGGCTAACCTGCCAAGATGGGCAGTAAGGGGTGAGGAGGTATACTGTTTGGTTTGATGTTAAAATTGGAAGGTTGTGTTTATTTGACTTTAATTATAAGGGTAAGGAGTTAAGATAATAATGGGTAGTTAAGTAACTGATCATATTTGTAAAGGTTGGTCAGCATAACATTCGGGGAGGGGGGGCAAAGGGAATGTTTGCTGGCTGCCGCCGAATTGTGTGTACAGGTGTAGGCTGAACTACCACTCCTATAAATAAGGGTGATAAAAAGGGTATGTTTTTTACATGCGCCTTTTTTGAGGAATTCTATCATTTCTTATTTTTTTCCCCCAAACATTTATTGGTATAATAGATCTAATGAAGTATAATGCCTTTGTTATGTTAAAGGAGGATGAAGGCTGGTTGAGTAGTGGGTTAATTTGATTGAAAATGATTGGGAAGATTAATTTTGAGTTTTTATGTTAATGAGATACAAAATCAAATAAGACAAAGATATTGGTATTTATGAAAAATATGTAGATATAGCTTTTTTTTTACAAGAAATGCATTTAGTGGAGAAGGAATTAGATAAATTACAAAGGAATTAGGTGGGTAAAGTAGTGGCAGCCTCATTTAATTCAAAGGCTCGAGGGGTTGCAATATTGATAAATAAAAATCTACCAGTAAAAATGTTAAATGTAGAAAAGGATGTGGCAGGAAGGTATGTTATGGTACAATGTCAGATATACTCAGAAAATTGGATCTTGTTGAATTTATATGCTCTAAATATAGAGAAGATAATTTCATAAAATTCCTTGCATAAATTTATTATCAAATGCCAGTGGTAAAATTTTGATGGGAGGAGATTTTAATTTGACTTTAAATTCAAAAATGGATAGATCATGAAAATATGTAGAGATAGTAAAGTGTCTAAAGAAGTTTTTAAAAAAATTAATGGTAGATATGGGATTAATAGATATTTGGAGGAAAATGCATATGAATGAAAAAGATTATTCATTTTATTCTTTTCGTCATAAGACATATTCACAAATTGACATGTTTTTACTGACAGCCCAAGTTCAATTGAGAGTACAATAGGTGGAATATTTGGCACATACTATTTTGGACTATTCCCATTTGGTATTGTCAATAGTATCTGAGCAAGATAAAATTAGTGGATATAAGTGGAGATTAAATAAGCATCGAGTCCATGCTGCTGAAGATCCAGCTGCGCTGGGTGGGTCATGTCACCAGAATGGAGGACCATCGCCTTCCCAAGATCGTGTTATATGGCGAGCTCTCCACTGGCCACCGTGACAGAGGTGCACCAAAGAAAAGGTACAAGGACTGCCTAAAGAAATCTCTTGGTGCCTGCCACATTGACCACCGCCAGTGGGCTGATATCGCCTCAAACCGTGCAGCTTGGCGCCTCACAGTTTGGCGGGCAGCAACCTCCTTTGAAGAAGACCGCAGAGCCCACCTCACTGACAAAAGGCAAAGGAGGAAAAACCCAACACCCAACCCCAACCAACCAATTTTCCCCTGCAACCGCTGCAACCGTGTCTGCCTCTCCCGCATCGGACTTGTCAGCCACCAACGAGCCTGCAGCTGACGTGAACATTTTACCCCCTCCATAAATCTTCGTCTGCGAAGCCAAGCCAAAGGAAGGAAGGAAATAAGGTATTGATGAAAAGGAAAGATTTATGTGATTTCATAAGAAAACAAATTAAGTTTTTTTTATGTAATAATAAAAATAGGTAAAGAGTAAATTTGTTATATGGGATGCTTTAAAGGCATATTTAAGAGGACAAACAGTTATACGGTAAAATTTAAAAAAAAAGATTATTTAAAGGAAGTAGATCAATTAGAAAAGGAAATTACTGATTAAGAGAAAACAATACAAATTAGTCCAAATGAGGAAATTAAGAAATTAATGGAAAGAAAAAAGGTAAAGCTTAATATGATATAAACATATAGAGTTGAAAGAGATATTTTACAAACTAAATAGAGGTATTATGAATTGGGAGAAAGAGTTAATAAGGTGTTGGCATGGCAATTAAAGAAAGAACAGGTATCTTGAACTATAGTAGCAATGAAAGACAAGAATGGTCAGATTGTTTATAAGTTGAAGGAAATAAATGAAAACGAGAGAATTTATGAGAAGTTGTATGTCTGAGTTAAAACAAGATGAAATTAAAATAGAAAAATATTTGCATCAAATTCAATTACCAAATTTGTGTGAAGAGGAGAGGAAAGAATTATCTAATTCATTTACAGAAGCTGAAATATATGAGGCTCTGAAAACAGTGCAAAATAATAAAGTGCCAGGAGAAGATGGTTTTCCAGTAGAATTTTATAAGGAATTTAAGGAATTGTCAGTACCAATTTTTAAAGTGATACTAGATCAAATAAGAGAAGTAAATGATGTACCAGAATCCTTAAAGATGGCATTGATAATGGTAATACAAAAGACCGATATCTTTGTTAAACGTAGATTATAAAATTTTATCCAAATTGTGGGGTAATCATTTGCTTAAGATGCTTTCAGAATTGATTATATGGCCTAGATGGCGTTTATTACAAAAAGAAAGGCAGAAGATAATATAGTGAGATTTTTAAGTTTGATAAATGTGGCTCCAAAAAGGTAAGTTCCACCAATGACAATTCATTTACATGCAGAAAATACATTTGATAGATTAGAATTGGACTTTCTATTTAAGGTATTATTTAAGTTTGGATTTCCTGAGACATTTATAAGAGGAATATAAGCATTGTATACTGAACCAAAGGTGAAAGTAATAGTAAATGGTCAAATGTCTGGTTTCATTTGATTAGGAAGGTCCTCTAGACAGGGTTGCCCACTTTCACCATTCTTATTTGTATTAGCAATAGAACTGTTAACTGAAATAATTTGAAAGGATGAAGAAATGACAAATTTTGATATAGAGGACAGGGATCATAAAATTAGTCTTTGCAGATAATATATTTGACTAAAGCTGAAATTTCATTGAATAGATTAAATTAAAGATTTACAGAATGTGGATTAGTTTTAGGATATCAGGTTAATGTGGATAAAAGTGAAATGATGCCGATGGTTAATGCAGATTATACATAATGTAAAAAGTTAGTAAACTTTAAATGGCAAAATGAGGGGATTAAATGTTTGGGGATAATGATAAGTAACCAATTAAATAATTTGTATAAATTGAATAATAAACCACTTTTAAGAAGATTAGAGGAAGATTTAAAAAGATGGAAGGAATTACCAATAGCGTTAATAGGACAGTTGAATTGTGTTAAAATGAATATTTTTCCCAGAATTCAATACTTATTTCTAACATTACTAATTCAAATATCTGAAATTTTTTTAGACAATTAATTAAGAATGTTAGGGAGTTTTTATAGAAAGGAAAGTGAGCAAGGATAGGTATGGAGAAGTTGACATGGAATAAAGAACAAGGTGACCAAATTTTAAGTTATAAGGGAGATCAATTGAGATTTTTGTCCTCTTGGTATCAAAGGGAAGAAAAAAGTATATTGGGTAGATATTGAGATGAATAATATAGGTGAAATAAGTCCAGACCAAATATTGTATAAACGGAATTTAAAAATTTTTAAAGGTAGAAAAGAAATACCAACTTTAAGGCATTTGCTTCAAATATTGAATAGGATACATGTGGAAAGAGGTATAAGGAATTATCAGTTGGCTTAATTGACTTTAAAACAGAATCAGCTTCTTCCATTTACAATGAATAATTCTTTTTTAACAATTGGTATGAAAAAGGTATACAGAAAATACAAGATTGTTTTGGAGGTTCATTGTTTATGACATTTGATCAATTAAAGGAGAAATATTGGATAGTACACAATAAATAGGAATGAACTTGGGACTTCTGCAATAGTGAATTGGAATAGGTTATAACAGATACCTTTATTATTTGAAGATTTATAACTACTATGTATAATAAATTACAAGCAAAAAAAGGAAGAGGGATTTGTATAAAAATAAATTGAAGTGGGAACAGGATTTAAATATACAAATTTAAGAAAAAATAAGGAAGAAATTATGCAGATAGTGTAACTAATACAATTAATGTTAGATATCAAATGATTGAATATAATTTTTTTACATCAAATGTATTATACACCATACAAGTTGAATAAATTTAATTTGAATTTATCTGCTCAATCTTTTAGATTTAAGAGAGATTGGTATTTGTTTTGCTTTCAGTATGGTCATGTGAAAAGGTGAGAGAACTATTATTTTAGAGAAGATATTAAAAGTGAAGGTTAAATTAGATCAAAGAATTTTTTGTTGGGCAATATACATGATGAAGATCTTAAGATGGAATTTGATAAATATAATGAGATTTTTGAGTCTAGCAACAGCAATAGTGAGAAAGTGTGTGGCTAAAACGTGAAAATCAGAAAATAATTTTAAAATCGAAGAATGGTTTAATGAAATAAAATATCTCCCACTAGAAAAAATTACATAAAATGAGATGATTATGATAAATTTTGTCAAATATGGGAGCCTTATGAGATTTAGGAATAGATAATCTAGACCTTCTAATCCAATCCACCATGAAAAAATGGTACTTTTATCAAGAAATATTATGGCATTATTAATGTGGTTATAATTATTATGAAGAATGTGTTCTTTTTCTTTCTATCTGCAGGGTTAGGGATAGTGGGAGGTGGGGGGGTGAAAATTGAAAATTATTTAGTATCTATTTTGTAATGTTATAGCAAGTTAATTTGAAATGTATGAAGATACTAAAATAAAATTTTCAAAAAAAATTATCAGTTCATTATGCACCATTTACCTGGACTTCCATCATTAATGTGGTGAATTTTGTGATCCGTCTTCGTCCAGGTTGATGGAGGCCCGTGTAGACTCACTGTCCAAATCTGAGGAGGGCCCAAGTTGCTTGGGTATTTGGTCCCAAGATGGATGCCTTCATTGTTTCCTTGCAGTGCTACAGGCCCGAGAAGATGGCACTTACTGTGTGGTCCAAGGTGATGGCAGCTGTGGCTCGCACATGGCATCGCTGGTCCAAGAGAAGATGGCACCAGTCGCATTGTCTAGCGAGGCAACTCTCCAAACGCAGCGCTGCTAGGTTTAACAGGTGGTTTAGACTGGCAGACTTGCGTAAAGTCCTCTTTTCCCACACCTAGAGCATGCTGCCTCGTTAGCAGGGCACTGAGGTAGCATTTGAGGCAATCATCCGCCACAACGGCCAAGGTCAGGTCACTAGAGGAGTGCAATGATGCTTGCAACCAGTTGCTCATGGCGCAGGATGAACCCCATCCCAAGATGGCAGCCACGAGGCAACCAAGTAGTCATTTGAGTTTTTGGAGGGCTACCTCCAGTGTCTTTGTTAGTTCAACTGTTCCTTGCAGGAGTCTCTGCCTTTTGTATCCGGAGTGGAGGCCAGCCATATGTGCATTGTGGATGAGGTCCTCTGTGTTCTGGACAGCCGACATAGTTTTTAAATTGCACTCTCTGCAGAAGGCCCATAGGTACTTGGCACTCGATCCAGGTGGCCAGGAGGTGCCTTGCTTAGACCTCATTTACTGCTGTGGTAATGGCCTTTCTTGGTTTCAGGGCCTCCTTATATGATTCTGTGTCATGGATCATTGGGAAGACCAGGGGTCCGATATGTGAGAAGAGGAGTTTCAGTCTATCAGTGTTAGGAATTGCTGTCAGGAAGTCCTCAAAGCAGTGAAGCCAGAGTTTGAAAGTGTTCAGAGCATCATACGAGCGAGGAACTTTGTTGAGTTTATTGGGCTTCAGGTAATGCTCCATCTTTCTTGAAAATTAGTCAATAAAATTGATGCATCATCAATTACCACAAAGGCTGAAGTTGTGAAACTGATAGGCTTTTATTCACTTATTATGAGCTCCCGTTTTAGTAAAATGGGGTTATCACTGTAAGGGATGGTATAGACAGGAGGGACTGAATGGTCACAGTTAATATTTAACTTTTCACACAAGCACTATCACAAGTCACAGTCCAGCGATAATTTGATATATTGGAAGAACTGAGGGAAGGTTTGTCACCGTCTGTTCCAGAATTCGGTACATTTGCAAAGACACTGTGATTTTGCAAGGGAGAACCATTCTGACGGCTGAAGATAAAGCAGCTTTTTGAAGCAGCTCTTGTGGCCGGCCATTTTTGTGGAATTCAGAGAAAAGCCTGCTCTGTGAATGACTGGGCCTTTTCAATGGATTGACCTGTGCCAGGAGGATATTTTTGGGAAGCAACATGCTTCATTTTGATTGTGACTAACAGTGGAGGTCACTTGGAGAGTGTGTCTTGCAATGAAGTTACTTGGAGACGCCAGTGCCAGGGTTTTGGAAGTTTCATGGAGGCTGCCCAGTTCAAGTCTTGCCTACAAAAGGACCAGGGGTGTTGTGACCACAGCTCATGTGGATGGACATTTCTTTAAAGGCAATGCAAGGAGAATTGGTGAGTCTGTAGCAGCGACAACTCCAGTCTTCCCATCAGTTCAACATTAATTCTGGGCATCAAATTTCAAAGGCCAACACTTCACGCGCTCTCTCGTACTCTGGGATAGATTTAATGTTGAGGATAGTTTAAAAGTTAAGACTATAGTTTGAGTAAGAAATAAAATTAGTGTTTTAAAATTAAACACTGGTTCATTCTCTATTGCTGCTCATTACACACAGTTCGTAACAAACTAGACTGGAGCAGCAGCCAGCCTCATCGACTTACTGATCCTGGCAGAATGAATGGGGAGCATGCAAGCGGTTGTGGGTAGGATTGATTTTAAGAGGCGTGTCCAGCCAACAATTGCCAATCACAGCATTACTGTTGTTTACCACCGTGACATTTCAGTTATCTGTGTGTTGGGTTTATCTCAAAATGATCTCAAAGGGTTTTGAAGTAATCTAAATTAATAATGTTTTCAGAGTGTTCCCTGCTTGACCTCATGCTTTCATTTTAAATAAATCAAACACATGGGCAGGGAAGGGTTTTCCAGAGATGTAATGAAATCGTACAATAAGTATTCCACCGATTACTGCCAAAACTTAGTTTTTGCCAAGGAATTTGAGTAAAATTATTTCTGAAAATAACAAAGATTAACTGATGCACATCAATTACTCAGGAGACTATTGTGGAGAAACCAATAGGCTTTAATTCATTTGAGAACACAGCTTATCCTTCTGTCCTGCACTGAGTTGCAGGGGGCTGTGGAACAGCCACCTTTATACAGGAGCCTGTGGGGAGGGGCCACAGGTACAACTGGCCAATAGGGATGCTTGACCAGACAGTGGTTTACCACATTAACTATTACAAAAATAATGAAAAATGCATACCTTCAATAAAAGCTAGCAGAACGAGGTATACATTCACTACCCATCACAAACTTGAAGCAAAATTAGTGTACTTGTGGATGTGAGAAATGTAAAGCAAAACTTTTCTGCATGCATGCTTTCTTCCTGGAATTGAAGGCATTAGAACAAAAGAGGAAAACTGTTGAAGGTCATTCATAGCTGAAGCTGGGACCACATCAATCAAACACAGTCACGTTGAAGCATGGAATGCTCTGGAAGCATTATTAATCTTCTGCATTTATCTAAGTTATTGTGGGCCGTCTCCAAATGACTCTATCTTGAAAAAAAAATCTCATGTTGCTTGCAACTATACACAAAGCCCTTTCCTTCTCCAAAATATCTTTAATCCATTCAGTTTCAATCCCCCCCCCCACCTTCAAAATTTGAGTCCATTGCCACTTCCCCACCCCCCTTCCCCTCCCACAATGAGTTGTGTCCCTAGGGGGCCTAAGGTACCCACTGAGAATGGCTGGTTTATATTGATGAAAAGTAACTTTTTTTTCCTAACTGCCCATAATATTGCTCCAATTGTGATTGTCCATATTTTGAAATCTTTTGATGTACAAATATATTAAATATGAATTATACAGATTGAATTAAAAAAAATAAGCATGAAAGGATTTTTGGATGATCTTAGTGTTTTCAGCTTTGATGGGTAAAGCTTTTTATGGTGATAAAATATCACCCTATTGTGTGGTCGTGAGGAGGTGCAGTGAACAAACCACACCAGCAGCGGTGAGTGAGTTCGACCAAATGATTTTAATTGAACCTGCATGTGCTTGTGTCTCTCAGTTCCTGACGATGTCAGTCCCAGAGGCTGGAACCGCGCCTGGTGTATCGGGGCTCTCTGCCCCCTGCGAGTCCTCAGCTCTGTAACCTGAATCACTTGCAGAGGGGCTCAGCCCGCCACAATTGCCCAATTCTAAACTGATTGAGTTAAATACCCCATCCCCCCCCCCCCCCCACCCTCCACGGGATCTCCTCCTCCTTCCTCAGCCCGCAACACTGTATTGAGCTAGTGAAATTGAAAAGTTGGCAATTGTCACTGCCTCTCCCATCTAGCCTCTTTCAATTCCAAAATGTTTAATGAGCAGTAGTTTCTGCCTTAAATTATAGATTAGTGTGTTGTCAGAACAGGCCAGTGAATTGAGATATTGATATATCCAGGTCTGATACAAAAGTGAGGGCCGAGTAAATATTGGTATATTCAGTGGTCTTGAGGTACCAGCTTGCCTTCCTGCCTGCTTCTGCAGATTTGGCGACAGTATGTTTGCATTTTTGCTCCATATTATGATGCTGTAAACAGATATGGCTGCAGCACTGATCTGTGTACCATAGAATTAACCTGCCAATGAAAATTTGCCTCTTGTCCCTATTGTTAGTTTCTACGAGCTATGTGATGTTCTATTTGATCAGTCCACTTACTCTGTTATAATTTCCCTTGAGTTTAACTGAGCTGATTCGGATCTGCTCAGGCTAAATGCTCAATTCGATGATATCATCACTCCAAGAGGGACATATAACTTTAAGATCATTTATTAAACCTGCTTTTTACCAATGGGTGGGAGCCATATCCCTGATTTTTTTGCCTGCATTGTGAATTGTTTCAGTAAGCAATCTCGACTGCTTTTCATTGGTTATCATTTATATCAGGGGTGTCAAACTCAAATTCACGGAGGGCCAAAATTAAAAACTTGGACTAAGTCGAGGGCCGAACTAAATATTTATTGAAAATTTTCAACAACATCTGCATGTTTTCTCTTCTTTCAACATATGTAATGTTAAACTTTTTCTTATTAAAATAAATGTTTAATAATAGTTTTGGATAAACTCTTTCATTGTCATTGGCCCATTTCCTTTAGCGTTCTGAAACCGTGCACATGACGAGTCAATGAGGGATGATTAAAGCAGTGATCTTCAAACTTTTTCTTCCCACTCACAGACCACCTTAAGCGATCCCTTACTAATCACAGAGCACCAATGGCACAGGGACGCGAGTGGAAAGAAAAAGGTTGAGAACTGTTGTATTGTGGTAACTCCACATCTGATTAGGTTAATTGTTAGGCAAGTGGTCAGAGAAGGACCCCCCCCCCCCCACCTCAAGAAAGGCTTAAATCACAGGAACAAAATAAACTTCCATCTCACTGCTCCCAATCTTACACACAGTCCTGATGTGGAATGTGGGGTCGCAGCTCCACGTTCACCCGAGTTCAGGTGCTGTCTGTGTGGAGTTTGTACGCTCTCCCTTTGTCTTGGACCAACAGGTCGGTCGCCTGACGAAGGCACCCGAACCCCCCGTTGAAACGCCGGCGTCCGGGACGGTGGAGGAATTGGCTGAGAAGAGCGCGTTGCTCCCACCCCCCTCCCATGGTTGGAGAGGGATTAAACTGCGATCTCACGGCGCCGGGCTCATCTCCAACAAAAGGAGCAGGAGGCAGGGTCAGCCGCGCACGGAGCGAGGGGGAAGGCATCGCCAACGAGACGTTCGGTCCGGCGTCGCCGCTAAAGCGCAGACCCAGCGAGGATGGTCCCCAACTCCAGCCGTGTCTGTGTGTCCGGGAGCCGGGCGGGCTGAATGCGGCGCTCCGATCCCCGGGATTCGGGACTCTGAGATCCCTCCACACCTCCGGTGTCTTAATTTTCACCGTCAGTGTGCATGTGCTATACTGGCGCGGCGGCCAGCAGGCCAACTCTAATATATATTTAATATGATCTTGCGGGCCAAATATAATTATATCGCAGGCCAAATTTGGCCCGCGGGCCTGAGTTTGACATGTGTGATTTATATGATTAATGCAGTCTGCTTGAAGACAGAAATCACCCTTGATTAATCCACTCTTTTCTTTTACTGCTCTATTGATTCTTGCTTTATGCATTTTCCTATAGTGTGGTGACTATTGGGGATTGATCCCTTTCCCGAAAAAATGGTGGCTGTAACGGCAGTACTGCTGCTGATACAGACCTGGGGAGAGTGGGGAACAGATACAGTGCTTCCCCAGGAGAGTCTTACTCCCAGTTCTACTGCTAACGGCTCCGAATTGACTTTAAACGACCTGTTAATGGAGCCAAAAATGTTTTATTTAAAATTTGGGGGGGGTTGGGCACTATCAGTCGCCCCAATAATTGCAGAGACAAAGACTGAGGGGAACGATAGGCTTTTTTACACACAAGACTGCTGGCCTGGGTCCAAGCTAGGGAAATGAAGGGAGGGAGAGGAGACTCGACCTTTATGGCCTAGGTCACAGGGGAGGAGTCTAGGAGAGGATGTCATCAGGAAGGTGGGCCAGCCTGTGCCTGTAGTACATACAACCATATCAATCTGGGTGGGGGGGCGTGGGGAGGAATTGGTCTGGATCCAAGATGGCGGCTCCTGTATTCAGCAGTGGCCTCAAGGGGTTGCAGACTCTGGGGAAGAAAACCAGTTAATTTAAATTTTAAACTTGGACATCCAGAGCACAGTAACAAGCCATTTTGAGTAAATTCAGCCCTCGAGTCTGTGCTATCCAATTTGCACCCAATTAACTTACACCCCCTGTATGTTTCAAATGGTGGGAGGACCCGGAGCCCCTGGGGGAAAACCCACGCAGGCATAGAGAAAACAAACAAACTCCTTGCAGACAGTGTGAGATTCAAACACTGGTCCGGACCACTGGCTCTGTAAAGGCGTTGAGCTAACCTCTACGTCATTTACCAACCATGCCGCCCAAACTAGGGAAAGCACCCCAACACCCCCCCCCCCATTGAGAAAGAGAATCAGAAAAGATGACCCTAAGGATAGTGACCAAAAGGGTGGACCAGCAAGGGGCTCTGCAGCTGAAGGGGACACACAGCTGGCAAAGACTTGCATGTGAGGAACCCACACAGGCTGCTGGAGATTGGCTCACAAGAACCAGAATTTATTGTCGTGAACAAGTCAAGAAATGCAGTATTTTGATGCAGCATAATAGAGAAAACATTCATATTATGAATCATCTTACAACAGTGGTTCTCAACCTTTTCTTTCCACTCAGATACCACTTTAAGTATTGCCTACGCCACAGGTGCTTTGTGATTAGTAAAGGGTTGCTTAAGGTGGTTTGTGGGTGGGGAAAAAAAAGTTTGAAAATCACTGTTTTAATTGTACCTAATTGACTAATTATGTGCACGTTTCAGAACTCCAAAGGAAATGGACCAGTCACAATTTTTCTCAAGCAAAATATTTCATTAACAATTGGGACTAGAACAGTGATTCTCAACCTTCCCTTCCCACTTGCATACCACCTGAAGCAATCCCTTACCAATCACAGAACACTTATGGCATAGGGATTACTTAGTGGTATATGAGTGGAAAGAAAAGTTGAGAAGCACTGGGTTACAATAATAAAAAAAATCGTAGTGCATGAAAAGTAAGGCAGTGTCTTTGGTTCATTGATTATTCAGGACTCTGATGGCAGCGGGGAAGAAGCTGTCCTTGAGCCAATGAGTGCTCATCTTTAGGCTTCTGTACCTTTTTCCCGATGGTGGCAGAGTGGTGGGGGTCTTTGAAGATAGAGGCTGCTTTGTTAAGACACCGCATCATGTAGATGTCCTTGATGGAGTGAAGTCTGATACCTGTGATGTCATAGACTGAGTGAACAACCCTCTGGAGTTTTTTTCTTGTCCTGAGATTTAGCACCTCCATACCAGGCAGTGATGCAAACAGCCAGAATGCTCTCCACGGTATACCTGTGTAATGCGCGTCAAAAGAATCAAAGACTTGTTGATCCAAACCAAGGTTTTTATTAACTAAAAGACTGGAGCATATCACAAGTAGGTCGACCAGTCCAGAATGGCCTGGTCTGGCTAGGAGCAATTCTTTAATACCTGCCAGTAGGTGTGGCTACACTCTCAGCCAATCACAGTCATCCTACACTACCATCTGTACATATGTACATATACACATTGGTGATAGAATCTGTACTATCACAACCTGTAGATGTTTTTGAGAGTCTTCGGTACCGATACTTCTCAGACCCTTCACAAAATATAGCCACTGGCAAGCTTTCTTTGTTATTGCATCAACATGGATCTGTCCTGATCCTCAGAGACGTTGACACACAGGAATTTGAAGTTATTGACTCTCTACACTACTGAGTCCTTGATGAGAACTGGGACGTGCTCCCTGTCTTCCTCCTGAAGTCCACAATCATCTCGGTTTTGCTAACATTGAGTGCAAGATTGTTGCTGTTACACCATTCAACGAGCTGATTTATTTCCCTCCTGTATATTTTCTCACTGTCCTTTGTGGATCTGCTGGCAATTGTGATATCATCGGCAAATTTTTAGATAGCATTGGAATTGTGCCTGGCCACCCAGTCATGGGTGCATAATGAGTAGAGCAATAGGCTAAGCATGCATACCCAGATATTGGAATTGGGATATGAGAGGGTGCTGAGGGCAAGGAGGGTTCCCAAGTGGCCCTGGGCACTGAAGACTTTGTTATGCCGGAGGTTTGGGTCTGGGCTCAGGTTGCCAATTGTTTGAACTAAACTCGAGTCTTGTGTGAATACAGAAGCTGCAGGAGCACTGGAGGCAAATCTACAGACACTTGCTGACTCCGGGGGTGGGTGGGGAGGAGGGGGGGCTCTCTTTTGCTTTTCTTGTTCTGACTGTAAAAAGTGCTAGCTAATGCTCAGGTGAATCTTCTTCTGCCTTGTGGCAGACTAAAGGTAATTTGGCGTAATATATTCCAGTTTTATTACCTGACAATAAATAGTATCTGATCTGATTTCTGTACTTCCCATCTTTCCTTGGCTATTTACCTTCCCCTTCCATCCCATCTTCTCACCCCAGAAATGCATTTTAAAATTTGATAATCTCTCACCATTATGTATCCTGAGATTCTGTTATTCTTTCATCATTTGCAGTGGGGGCAGTGTGCTCTGATCTACGAGTTTGTGGACGGACCTGGAAGCTGGATTGGCATAACCCTTCTATGGTTAGCAAAGGTACGATGGCCTTCTGACAGTACTACTACAAGAAAGCCAAGTGAGAACTGTGCAAGGCCATTGGGGTTGTTGAGAGGAAGTACTGAACCAGACTCGAGTCCCAGATGAACCTTGGAAAACAGGTACTCATAGCATAGCAGGGCATGCATGTCTTAGGCTGCCAAGCAAAGCTGGGAAGAATAGTAACCAACAGGATGAGCTCAGTGCATTCTAGGCTTACCTTGAGCAAGAGGTCAGCAAGCTAGAGGCGCACATCTCTGTATCGAGCACATCTGCAGCCACGGTCATCACCACAGATCTCAGATCGGCCTCCCACAAGAACCAACTCGTGAAAAGCAACTAGACCAGACGGAGTCACTCCAGCCACCCTCAAACCACCCCCATTCCCAAACCACTGAGGCAGGACCACATCCAATGCCATCTCCTTGGGCCAACACTGTCTGATATTATTTGAACAATGACACCTACACCACACTACTATTTATTGACTACAGCTCTACTTTCAACACAATAGAAGCAAGCACATTAATCCTCAAGCAATGTGACCTTGGTCTTTATATCCCTCAATTTGAATAGGTGCACCATTGAAAGCATTCTATCAAGGTGATTCACTGTGGTACAGGAGCTCTTCTGCCCAAGACTGCAGGAACTGGCAGAGGGTTGTGAACATGGCTCAGGCCATTGTGCATTCTTCCTCTTCTCTATCAACTCCATCAACAACTCTGGCTGCCTTGAAAAAATAGGCAACTTGAAAAAAGAAAACAATTACTTCCACCCCTGCCACAGACTCTTCATCCTTCCTGTCAGGAAAAATTATTCATGAGTATAAGACCCCACCAGATCAAGGACATTTTCTTTCCTGCTGTTCAACAGACTCCTGACTGAATCCCAAAATTGTACAGTCTTTGCTCCATTGATATCTCTGTAATAGCACTTTTGTGCTGTTGTTGTTTGAGACATCTCCTGGTTTGCTCACAAAACCACCCCTCTCGCTATTGTGGTAACATGACAATAAACTTGAACTTGAAATGTCACGACTCACAGAAAACAACTTTTGTGGAATTCAAGGATAATACTTGAACAGCTTTCGAGAAAATCCTTTGAGATATTATTTAATCAGGATTTATTGTCGTGTGGTGTTTTGTGGCTGTGTTGTCGTGCAAACGTGCATTTTATAACCAGCATGACATTATTCTAAAAAAAATATTAACAATAATAGAGCATAAAAAGTGAGGCCGTTTCTGTGGTTCATTGACTCTTCAGGGATCTGATGGCAGCGGGGAAGAAGCTGTCCTTGTGCCGTTGAGTGCTCACCTTTAGGCTCCTGTGCCTTTTCCCTGATGGGAGCAGAGTGAAGAGGATATAGCCTGGGTGGTGGGGGTATTTGAGGAGAGAAGCTGCTTTTTAAAGACCCTGCCTCATATAGATGTCCTCGATGGAGTGAAATCTGGTGCCTGTGATGTTGCAGGCTGAGTTAAGATTCCTCTGGAGTTTATTCTTGTCCTAAATGTTGGCACCTCCATACCAGGCAGTGATGCAACCAGCCAGAATGTTCTCCATGGTACAGCTGGAGAAGTTTACGAGAGTCTTCGGTGGCATGCTGAATCTCCTCAGACACCTCACAGAGTATAGCCGCTGGCGAGACTTGTTTGTGATTCTGTCAACGTGGAGGCTTCAGGACAGATCTTCGGAGATGTTGACACCCAGGAATTTGAAGTTCTTAACTCTCTCCACTACTGAGCCCTCGATCAGGACTGGATCGTGTTCCACTGACTTCTTCCTGAAGTCCACAATCATCTCCTTGGTTTTGCTGATGTTGAGCGTAAGGCTATTGTCATTACACTATTCAACGAGTTGATTTATCTCCCTCCAGTACATTTCCTCATTGTAGTTTGTGATTCTGCCGACAGCTAAAGTGTCATCAGCAAACTTGTAAATGGAATTGGAAATGTGCCTGGCTATACAGTCATGGTTGTATAACACGTAGAGGAGCGGGCAAAGCATGCATCCTTGGGGTGCGCCTGTATTGATGATAAGTGAGGTGGAGACATTGTTTTCAATTTTTTATTGATTGTGGTCTTCCAATGAGAAACTTTACGATCCAGTGGCAGAGTGGGTACAGAGGCCTAGAGTTTGAAGCTTCTTGATCAGCACTGAGGGAATAGTGGTATTGAAGGCTGAGCTGTAGTTTACGAAGAACAGCTGTATGTATGAGTTGCTGTTTGTGAGGTGATCCAGAGCTGAGTGGAGAGCCAGTAATATTGCATCTGCCATGGAGCAGATAGGCTAATTGCAGTGGGTCCAGATCTTTGGTATGTGTTAATTCTGGTCATGTCCAGCCTCTCGATGCACTTCATCACAAAAGAAATTAGTGCTACTGTGCAGTAATCGTTGAGGCAGCCCACATAACTCTTCTTGGCGACCGGGATGATTGATGCCCTTTTGGTGGGAACATCGAACTGAAGCAGTGAGAGATTGAAAATGTCGATGAACACTTTAGCTATTGGTTGGCGCAGGTTTTCAGTAACCTGCCAGGTACGCTGTCAGGGCCTGATGCCTTGCGAGGGTTCACCTTCTTTTCTGACGTTGCCCTCAGAGACAATTATCACAGGGCCCTCAGCCTTTTCAAGGATTCTAGTAGGCACTATTCGCTTCTTCTAAAGCACGCATAGGTGGTGTTCAGCTCATCGGGTTATAAAGCATCACAGCCATCTATAGTATTCGACCTCACTTCGTAGGCTGTAATGGCCTGTACTCCCTGCCATAGCTGGTGTGCATCTGTCTCTGTCATCTCACTCTACATGTACAACCAGCAAGATGAAATTTTGTAATTCTATTATTATAATGACGAGCTAAAATGTTTTTAATGTAAAACTGTACACTTTGAACTCGTGCCTGAGGAGAATTGTACAGATGCTAGTCAGTGGGATTCAGAGCAGGTTGTAATGTAACAACACATCCAGTTGAGTGCAGCAGTTGCTTTGTGATCATAGTCTGGCATGTGATGTACCATTCATTCTGTGGTGAAGAAGCATTTTCCGTATGATGCTTTAAAATGTTCCTATCCTGGAAATTTGAAACTTATTTTTGGTGGCTATCTCCTAGATTTAAAAAAGAATCATTGGAAAAAGCTCATTGGATTGAATTTTTGGCAACAGTTTATACATTTCTACAGGGCATGTCAGTTCTTCAGCAGCTTTCAAGGAGGTATTTTGAAGGCAGATTTTTTTTACTTTATGATTGAAGAAAAAATTTAATTTTTAAATGCTTTTTATCTGAAAGGAAAATGTTTCAGATATCACCACATGCCATAATAAGCAACCTATACTGATATTAAATAGAGTAGCTATTGTCATTTGTAGCCAGGCCATGACTTTTTCTTTTGGACTCTCTTCTCCCAGCACAATGCTTTGCACTGTTTTAAAGAATCCAAGGTTGATAAGGTGCAGAAACGGAACATCCAACTCCAACCCTTTTATCAGAAGGGTATCTGAGTGTGTCCTCCATCTTGTGTATGGAAATCCACATAAATGACATCTGCATTTACCTTGTCCTTTCTCCTTAAAGAAGAGGTGCCACGGTTGGCAATAAAACAAAGCACGAACCATGATGATATTGAAAGAAATGAAAAAACACCTTTTGAGGGGGAAACTGATTAAATTGGTCAATTTCTTCCCTCCTCGACAGTTGCAGGTTTCCTTTGCTAGTGAACACCCATCAACTGTTTTGCTCAAATAATCATTTTCCAAGTAGAAGCCAAAATATTGAATGTGATCGATTCTGGACAATACCACAAAGCAAGGAGTTGGTGTGGAGGAGGGACTGTGAGAAATAGCCATAGCTGAACCTAATTATTTCCCAAATAATAACTCAACAAATCTGCAGGCCTCCTTTGTTCCCAGTGCTGAATTACCTACCCATAGCACAACATACAACTTGGTAATACATAAAATACTTTTGCTGGTATGTATACTTCTGGAAATTTTTAAATTTAAATTTAGACATGCAGCAAGGTAACAGGCCATTTTGGCCCATGAGCCCCTGCCACTCAATTTAGGAAACTAGAACCAATGCAGACATGGGGAGAACGTACAAACTCCTTACAGATAGCACGGGATTTGAGCCCAGGTCCAGATCGCTGGTACTGAAATTAAAGGTGTTGCGCTAACCACTATGGCAACTGTGCCACCCATTTGTATTATTAGCTGGAAGTAAAAAGTCTGAACTGGCATATAACCAACACTATACCTATTCTGTAGCTTCTTTCTTTGGCTTGGCTTTGCAGACGAAAATTTACGGAGGGGTTAATGTCCACGTCAGCTGCAGGCTCGTTTGTGGCTGACAAGTCCGATTCGGGACAGGCAGACATGGTTTCAGTGGTTGCAGGGGAAAATTGGTTGGTTGGGGTTGGGTGTTGGGTTTTTCCTCCTTTGTCTTTTGTCAGTGAGGTGGGCTCTGCGGTCTTCTTCAATGGAGGTTGCTGCCCGGCGAACTGTGAGACACCAAGATGCACGGTTTGAGGCGATATCAGCCCACTGGCGGTAGTCAATGTGGCACGCACCAAGAGATTTCTTTAGGCAGTCCTTGTACCTCTTCTTTGGTGCACCTCTGTCACAGTGGCCAGTGGAGAGCTCGCCATATAACACGATCTTGGGAAGGCGATGGTCCTCCATTCTGGAGACGTGACCTACCCAGCGCAGTTGGATCTTCAGCAGCATGGATTCGATGCTGTCGGCCTCTGCCATCTCGAGTACTTTGATGTCGCTCCAATGAATATTGAGGATGGAGTGGAGACAACGCTGGTGGAAGCGTTCTAGGAGCCGTAGGTGATGCCGGTAAAGGACCCATGATTCAGAGCCGAACAGGAGTGTGGGTATGACAATGGCTCTGTATACGCTAATCTTTGTGAGGTTTTTCAGTTGGTTGTTTTTCCAGACTCTTTTGTCTTCCAAAGGCGCTATTTGCCTTGGCGAGTCTGTTGTCTATCTCGTTGTCGATCCTTGCATCCGATGAAATGGTGCAGCCGAGATAGGTAAACTGGTTGACCGTTTTGAGTTTTGTGTGCCTGATGGAGATGTGGGGGGGCTGGTAGTCATGGTGGGGAGCTGGCTGATGGAGGACCTCAGTTTTCTTCAGGCTGACTTCCAAGCCAAATATTTTGGCAGTTTCTGCAAAACAGGACGTCAAGCGCTGAAGAGCTGGCTCTGAATGGGCAACTAAAGTGGCATCGTCTGCAAAGAGTAGTTCACGGACAAGTTGTTCTTGTGTCTTGGTGTGAGCTTGCAGGCGCCTCAGATTGAAGAGACTGCCATCTGTGCGGTACCAGATGTAAACAGCGTCTTCATTGTTTAGGTCTTTCTGTAGCTACTGCTGTTGAAATGATTATCAAACATTTATTTGGAACATCACATTAATTTACTAGCAGTGGCTTCCTCGGTTCTCTCTATTTTACCAGCTGACAATTTTGCAAGAGTTCTTGGCACAAGAAAATTCTATTTCTCAAGCCTTTATCATTTTTATGAAGTTGTAGCATGAATAAAAGCTCTCACGACTGGAGGGAGAGCAGATGCTTTTATTAGCTTCTAACTAAGGGTAGGGTTCAACAATAGTCTTCGGAAGGGTTCTGGGTTTAGGTGGGAAACCAGGGTTATATGTGGGCAGATGGGGGTGGAGCCAGGAGGCGGGGCCAGCCATACCCTACCAGTGAATCCCAGTTCACTGCATTCACCCCTTCCTGTAGAATTTAGGGTCTGTGAATGAAGACTGAGAATGTGGGTTCAGAAATAAATGGTATTAAAAAAAAATAGTTATTTACAAATCTACAAGTTTAAGTGGTCCAGGGATCTGGAGATTGTGATGGAGCCCCTTAGCACCAGGGGGGGGAGGGGGGGGGTCCTTGGGCTCCTTGGGTCTCCTGATCCCTTTGTGATGGACAAGAGGTGGGCTGGGTCTCCGGCTCGACTATGGAGGGAGATTCACTTTCCTTCTGAACCGGATCCCCCAAGTACCTGACTGGGGGAGGTGAGTTCCGTGGCTCTGCAGGGCATCTAAGGCAATGGACTCTCTGTTCCAGTGTGTGCCAGGTCCCTGATGGAGACTGTGTCCTCCCTGCCATCCAGGTACTCCACGTAGGCATACGTGGGATTGGCATGGAGCAGTTTCACCTTTTCCATGATGGGGTTGGTCTTGCTTCTCCTCATTTGCTTCCTGAGAAGGACCAGACCAAGAGTAGTGAGCCAGCCTGGGAGCGTAGTTCCCGATGCCACCCTTCTTTCAAAATTGAATAGAAGCTCGTGAGGAGTAGCGTTGGTCACGGTACATATTAGTGACCAGATAGAGTGGAGCGCCATGGTGAGAACTTCCTGCTAGTGTGAGTCTGGAAGGCCTTATGACTTCAGGGCCAGTTTGACAGCCTTCCAGACCGTGGTGTTCTCCTTTTCAACCTGCTCATTCTCCCAGGGGCAGTAACTAGTAGTCCTGCTGGACGCGATGCCCCTCACCAGCAGGTACTGATGTAACTTGTCATTCATAAAGGATGAGCCCCAGTCACTATGAATATAGCTGGGATACCTGAAGAGGGGGAAAATGGAGTCTCGGGCCTTTATGACTGATGAAGTGGACGTGTCTGGGTATGGAATGGCAAATGGGAAGAAGGAGTACTCATCAATGATTGAGAGGAAGAAGGTGTTCCCATTGGTGGAGGGGAGAGGTCCCTTAAAATCAACGCTGAGCTGTTCAAAAGGCTTGGATGACTTGATCAGATGTGCTTTTGCGGGGCGGAAGAAGTGCGGCTTGCACTCTGTGCAGACGTGGTAAAACCTGGTCATTTCTCTGACGTCTTCCATGGAGTAGGGCAGATTGTGCGCTTTGACAAAATGAGCCTGGATGGCAGAGCTCATTACGCAGAGACTGCAGTTGGCCAGTGTTTGCAGAGGCACAGCTTCCTCTGGATAAGGCATCTGGAGGGTCATTAAGGGCTCCTGGCCGATAGGCAATGTTATAATTGTAGGTGGAGAGCTTGATCCTCCACCTATCAATTTTGTCATTTTTTATTTTTTTTTCCCCCTCGATGTTACTGAATATGAATACATCAGAGCGCTGGTCAGTGAGGAGTGTAAATCTTCTACCAGTCAGATAGTATTTTGAGTGCCTTACGGCTTTTACAATGGTTTGATCCTCCTTTTCCACCAATGGGTCCGGAGTTCATGCCATTGTAACGTCTGTGGGGGGAAATGAAATGCAACCGACTTGCCTGCCTGGTTGATGGTAGCGGCCAGGGCTTTGTTCAAAGCATCTCTTTTCACTTGAAAAGGCACATTCTCGTCCACTGTGTGCATGGCAGCTTTCACAGTGTGGTTCCAGAGGTAGTTGAAAGCTATTTGGGCTTCAGTCGAGAGGGGGAAATTAGTGGCCTTTAAGAGGGGGAAAATCTTGTCAGAGTATTGAGGGATCCACTGGGCGTAGTATGAGAAAATCCCCAGGCTTCTCCTCAAAGCCTTTGTGGTCCCAGAAATGAGGGGCTCCAAAAGGGGGCGCATCCTATCAGGTTCGAGGCTAATGATGCCATTCTCCACTACGTAGCCAAGGATAGCCAACTGTTTAGTCCTGAACATGCGCTTGTCAGAGTTATAAGTGAAGTTCAGGGCTTTCGCCGCATGGAGAAAACTCTGGAGGTTGGTGTCATGATCTTCTGGGTGTGGCCACAGGTGGTAACATTATCGATTGTAGGGGAAGGTAGCCTTTAATCCATACTCATCCACGATTCTGTCCATCTGCCTCTGGAAGATAGAAACCCCGTTAGTGATACTGAAAGGGACCCTCCGAAATTGATAAAGATGACAGTTAGCCTCAAATGCCGTATATGGACAGTCCTCGGACTGGATTGGCAGCTGGTGCTAAGCAGCTTTCAAGTTAATGTTTGAATAGACCCGATAGTGCGCGATATCATTCACCATGTCCGAAATACGAAGGAGGGGGTATACATCCAGTAGTGTGTACCGATTAATAGTTTGGCTATAGTCATTTACTAGCCTGGACTTGTTTTCCCCCTTACTGCTACCACTTGCACTCTCCATGGGCTGGTGCTAGCCTTCGTCAAGCAGACATTCTGAAGACAGCTTCGGGAAGGGGGGGTTGATATTCAGTGTGGAAAGGCTGCATGTGGGTTCTGATTTTAAGGGCTCTCCGTTCCAACCGTTACAGGGGGGAGGGAACCAGAAAACTCCAAGGTCATGCTTTTAAGGTGACACAAAGTCCAGACCTAACAACACCGTAGTACATATTTCATCAAGAATATACAAGCAAAATTTACACAATTTCCCCCCAACCCTTTGAATGATAGATGTACTAAACAATGCTTTTGTGCACGCACAGAATGTGATTGAGATGCGAGAATGTGTATTTTTGCATAGTCAGTGAGTCTATGAAACTCTCAGTAGAACCTGTGTCAAACCTGCATCTCGCTGAATGTCCGTTTACCTTTACAGTCACTATAGAGTTGCTGAGCTGACGAGGACAGTCCTGATATAGGACCATCGATTCTAGCTCCCTGGAGACTCCATGCTCTTCACTCAAGTGGCCCCCACAGTCCTGGGTTGCCCTGCATGGGTAAGATGGTGTTGACCTCATGGCACAACAAGATGGCCACCTTCCTCCTTCTTTCAATGATGATGGTGCTGAATTTGAATTCTAGTCATGGCAAGATGGCCGCTGAGCCTTTTTGCGCTGTTTCCGGGGGTGGTGAGTCACACAGCAAGCATGTTCGGGTGAATTTAGGGCTGGAATCAGGTCCAGGTGGTGGACTTCACCAGGCTTCCCCTCACACGGCAAACCCTTGCCCAATGTCCTTTCTTGCCACAGCTGGAACACACCGATTCTTTTGCTAGGCAACGAGATCGGGGATGTTGGCTCTTGTTGCAAAAAAGCACTCCCTAGCACAAGACCACTCCCTAGCATGGGAAGCGGCAAACCCTTTCATTCCTACCCTCGAAATGAGTGCGGACCTCCTGAGTTTATCAGAGTGGAAGTAGTCTCTGGTCGCATTTAGGTAGGCCTTGAAGCAGTCTAGCCTGTATGTGAACTCCTCATCCATGTCGGGCGACAAAGGTTCTATCAGTAGTGCTTCCATTGTTAGGGAATAAGCTAATAAAATTGTAATGTGAATCAAAGCTCCCATGACTGGAAGGAGAATAAATGCTTTTATTAGCACATAACTAAGGTAGGGTTCAACAGTAGTCTTCAGATGAGTTCTGGGTTTAGACGGGAAACCAGAGTTATAGATGGGCGGAGCCAGGAGGCGGGGCCACCCATCAGCACAACACACTACCAGTGAATCCCAGTTCACTGCAGAAGTCCAAACCAAACATTTGTAAGCAGGTACAGCAAGCAACTAGAAAGGCAAACAATATGTTTTGCATACATGAGTAGAGATTTATTGCTCCAGGTGTATGGTGGAGATGGCACTTGGAATAATTGCACAGTTCTGTTTTTCTCTTGCAGAGGGACGGCAACATCTGTTCACCAGATTAATTCCTGGGATGGATCTGATTGTTTAAGACAGATTGATAGTGGATTTTTTTTAAACAAGATCCTGCGTGATACAGTGGACAGAAGATTAATTTACATGGGATCTGTGGTAAGCTGGTCAATTTGGCTTGATGATATGAGACAGGGTGATTGTGGAGGTTTGCTACTCAGACTGGAGGCCTGTAACTAGTGATGTGTCTCAGGGATCACTGCTCGGTCCACTGTTTGTCATCTAAATCATTAATATAGATGACCATGTTGTTAGCATCGATGCTAAGTTTATAGATGATTCTAAAATTAGTGGTATAGTGAACAGTGAAGAAGGTTATCCAAGTTTATTACAGGATCATGATGAATTGGAAAAGTGGGCCAAGAAATAGCAGATTGCAATTTAATTTGGGCAATTGTGAGATGTTGCACATTGGAAGATTAAGCCAGGACAGGAAATGCACAGTGAATAGTAAGGCTCTGGTGAGTGTTTTAGCTTGGGGATACAGGTGCAATGTAACATGAAATTGGTGATGCCAGTAGATGGTGTTGAAGAATACATTTGGCATACTTGCCTCCATTAGTCAGGTCATTGAGTGCAGAGGAGGGATATGTTCAAATTGTACAAGGCGGTGAGACTGCATGGAGTATAGTGCACAGTTTTGATCACTCAGCAATAGGAAGGATATCAGCTGGAAAGGATGCAGGAAATGGAACTTGTAGTCTTGAAATTATAAGGAGAGGCTGAAACTTTCTCACTAGAGTATAGAAGGCTAAAGGAGACTTTTAAAAAGGTTTATAAAATAATGAGGAGCATAGACAAGGTAAATAATTAACCATTTTCCAGGGTAGGGGAATCTAAAACTAGAGAGCATAGATTTAAGGTAGAGAGGAAAGATTTAAAAGGGGCCTGGGGATCGATATTTTCACACAGTGTAGTTGGCAAATGGAATGTGGAAATGGTAGAACTGTGATATTTGAAAGTCACTTGGACAGGTATATGGGCCGGAAAGTTATGGAGGGATAGAAGCTAAACCCAGGCAAATAGGACTAGCTTGGTTGGCATAGGCTGGTTGGGCCAAATGGCCTGTTTCAGTGCTGTAGAACTGACTCAGTGTGAAGGCAATGAAGGGATTTGAGGACAAGGATGATTGGGGGCAAAAAAAAGTTGTTAATGTTGAGTCTGAATGTCACAGATCAGATTGTGTTACGTTGAGCTGCTTGTACTGTGAGACATGTCTATCAAGTTTGATTTTTTTTTAAACTGAGGTGAACAGCAGAAATGCCCAGTTCTGATGCAGGAGAAAAAGTGAATCAGCTAAAATTGGAGAATTCAATATGAAGTTGAGGAGAGTGCAAACTGGCCACCCAAAAGATGGAGTGTTGTTCTTTGACCTTGCAAAGGGTCTCTTTGCAACAGTGCAGGAGACTATAGACAGAGCTTAGATTTGGAATTGGGGTGGGAATTAAGGTGGCAGGCCATGGAAAGCTCAGATTTATTCCTGAACTGTGCCTCACCCTCTACCAAAGTGTGCAGAGCTCTTGATTGTATCTCTTTCCTTCACCTCTTTTCTTGTTCCCAATCTTACTAGACCGAACAAGAACCTGGTCCTCACTAACCTGTGCCTTCAGCAGATCGCCTTCCCAATTTCTTTCGACTCCAATAGGATTCCACCAGCCTGATGTATATTCCTCTCCCCACCACTTTGTGTTTTAATGGGATTGCCATAGATATACAGCATAAAACAATCTCTATGGCTCCATGTCCATTCTGACAAAGTTGGCATTCTGGGAAGATCCCATTTACCTGCATTTGGTCCTTAACTTTCAAAGCACTTCCTATCCATAGGTGTGTCTGTGGCCATCCCCACTGGTTTATCATTCTCCACTGCAATGTGATTCTCTGTTGTCTTGATGTGAATTGTCTGAGCAGTAAGAGGCTGTGTAAGATCTTAATCTGAAGCAAACTGTAGGAGACTGGCACTGGTTCAACAATGTCCTCTCCCTTTGTGATATAATCTGCAGCCGAGAGGACAAGTTCTCTGGGTAAATTACATTAATCTCTGCCTTTCCTGTGATTTTTCACTACTGTGCACCTGTACAATACCATGTTTTTAAATCAGGTGCAGTCCCTTTTACTGAAATTTTGAGGAAAAATAAGTCATTGTCTTTGGTCCATACTAGAAATTAATCCAACCTGAGAAAACATTTTGTCTCAGCCACTCTGGTTCTATATTCTTAACTGTGGATGACAAGAGTTTACATAGCAATGAACTTAGCACTAATACAATGCCAGTGACCCATGTCTGAATCTGGCAGAGTTTGTATGTTCTCCCCATGAATTCCATGCTCCAGATTTCTCCTATCTTCCAAAAATGTACAGGGTTGGTTGGTTAATTGGATGGTACAGATTTCAATGGCCAGAATTGGCTTCTACAGTGTTGTAAATAAATTTAAATACTGCATATTTTGACATACAAGTCAACCAGCAGATAGATCGACTCTTTCCGCCCGCCTCCCCCCCCCCCCCCCGCCCTTTTAGCCTCATTTTTATAGTTTTATGTTGTATTCAGCTTATAAGTTGATTCCTAATTTTCAGGCTGTCTGGGCCTCCCAGGAACAACTCAAATTTTTTTGAAACACCCCAACCATAAGTAAAAAAAAAAAACACCCTGCCTGCCAGGCAGCAGTGGCGAAGGCCCACGGAGCTGGAGTGGCGACATCGTGCTTCTGGTGGGAGCAGGAACCACGGCCTACCAGGCAGGAGCTGTGACAGCGAACTCGGGGTCGCAGGTAGGAGTGGTTTTGGTGGCACCAGTGGTGGGGAGGTACTTCCAGCATCGACTTGTATACCGAATTGACATCAATTTTATTTTTTTCGGTACATTTGCAGTCTCGAAAGTATATCCAGCATGTGGTGATACACCACTAGCCTACTGCAGGGAGCAACTTGTGCATGTGCAAGAAGAGCACTGGAGGACAAGGCAACACCTGGCCAGCTGTCAATCAGCTGACCTGAATGGACCAAGCCCCACCCGGTCGACTACCAATCACTCTCCAGGATATAAGCTACATCCGGCCGCTTGAGCCAGCTACTCTCTCGGCCAGCTCTGTGGAAGTTTGTGTGGAATAAAGCCTGTTGAACAGACTTTTTGTGTCTGTTTTTCTTCTCGATAGTGCATCACACAGCGTATAAGTTGACCCTCCTTTCCCCCCCCCCCCCACCCCCACCCACCTTCAAATCACCTTGTTTAAATGACGGTGGAATTGATGGAAGTGTAAATCAGGTGAGTTTGCAAAGGTTTGTTATGACACCAGAAATCGTGGCAAATTTCTTCAGAGGTGCGGTGGAAAGTGTGCTGACTTGCTGCATCAAGGTCTGGTCTTGGAACACCAATACCCTTGAGCATAAAGCCCTCCAAAACCCTCCAACAGGCAAAACCCTCCTCACTATTGAGTACATCTACAGGGAACGCTGCCGTTGGAGGGCAGCAGAATCATCAAAGACCCACACCACCCAGCACATGTTCTGTTCTCACTGCTGCCATCACGAAAGAGATATAGGCGCCACTAGACTTTGTTCAGGAACAGCTGCTACCCCTCCACCATCAGACTTCTCAACAACAAACTCTGAGACTGTAATAGTACAGAATACTATCACCAATGCATATTTGTATCTATTTGCTTATAGCTGTTGTGATTGGCTGTAGTCACGCCTACTGGCAGGTCATAAAGGGCTGCTCGTAATCAGACCCAGGTCAGTCTGGACTGGTCGACCATGCTGTAATACACGCCAACTCCAGTCTTTGCTGATTAAAGCCTTGGTTTGAGTTAACAAGTCTTTGAGTCATTTGATACGCTGCAGACTCATTTAAGGACTCTTACTTGTGCACTTTATTGATTTTTCTTTGTATTAAAGTCAGTTTGTTTACATTCATTATCTGTTCACAATTCTTTTACAGTTTATTTTTTTTGCACTATCAATCAGTGGTAATTCTGCTGTACCCGCAGTAAAAAGGAATCTTGGCTGTACATGATGTCGTGTGTGTATTCTGACAGTAAATCTGAAATCCAAATTAATAGCTGCTGGAAAATATCTACTTAAATCAGGGACAGCAACTTGAAAATCTAGGTCTAATTCCCATTTTTGGCGGCACTCGAGAATGCCTAAAAAATTGCTTTAATCTTTATTTATGAAGCATAACATCATTGTGTGTCACCCCAGTACAAAACCAGGTGTCTGCAAAACAAATTACAAAGTTGACTTCAAAATAATGTATGATAGTGTAAAATGATGATAAGCCAGGACCTCTTACTGTGCACACTCCCAATTTATTACTGTGAGTATAATTCTAAATGATAGCAATCAGAGAAGGGTGACGGCTTTTAAGGACACTTTATGGTTGTCATGGAGGAAGAAAGATCATGAGAAGGGCACAAAATCCACCACAGGAACAATGCAGTCCTGATGGATAAGATCAACATCACAGTAAATGCTGCTTTTCAATGGTGATATCTTCATTTGTAGCACCTCCCAAACAGCATCATTACCTTCCCTAGCTCCTTTTCCCTCCACCACACCCTCTCCCAAATTACTCTCCCACATCGATGTATACGTGCCCTCAACCCACTGGACATAGATCAGGCCTAATAATTCACTTTTTCAAATCTCTAGCATCAAAAATAGCATCTGAAATTGGAAGGAGACCAACCATTTGAGTACCGATTGAGGAGGATGGCTTGGGAGGTGGGGGATGGGAGGGGGGGGGCATGATGGTGAACGTACAATGTTCACATTTTCACAAGGCTGGAGTAAAGGATTCCGCTCTTAAGAGTAGAAAGGATTCACAAACACAACCACTAAATAAGATTGTCAGTAGCAAAAGGCACTCTAGTATTTTGGGAAATGCTTTGGGTTTTTGATTTGCCTTCTGATGTGACTTGTCTTGGAGATGTTGTAATGGCTTCATGCTGATTAACATCACGACACCAGATACAGGTGTGAGAACGGCTATATGGTAAGGTTGATCCCAAACGGAAAATCGTAGATCAACACTAACTAATCACTAATGTCACTCTATGCAATACAATTTCTAGGTGACGGTGCACAAGTTCTCTCTGGTACTTGATGGAAGAAACTTGTGAGTACAAGTATAAACACAGATATAGCCCTTCCCATTCTGAAGGGGGGTGTGTGTGTGCACGCATGCCCAACACCTGCAGAAGAGTATAAATGCAATTGCCAATTTTCATGTGTAAAAAGGAGTTTGCACTGATCTCAATTATTTGATTTTTAAAAGCAATTATAAAAGAGCAGATTCAAATATCACTGGCCATTCAGTAATCCTTCAAAATTGCATTCTAAAATTGTTATTATTCATAACAATGGGTGATGAGTCAAAATTACATTTGTAACTTGAAAAAATGAAATTATGATTTATTTTCCAGTTGCATTGATTCTAAATGACGGAACTGATTGAAGGAAATTGTATGCATGGTTGTAAAATGTGTAAAATATTGAGGCAAATCATCGACCTACAGGAAAGTTATCAATAAGATTGAAAGAGTGCAGGGAAAATTTACAAGGAAATTGACAGCACTTGAAGAGCTGAGTTACAGTGAAAGGTTGAATAGGTTAGGACTTTATTGCCTGGAGCATTGGAGAAAGGGAAAGATTTATTTGAGATATTCAAAATTATGAGGAATATAGAGTAAATGCAAAAAGACTTTTCCACTGAAGTTGGATAGGACACAAGCAAGAGGACATGGGTTAAGGGTGAAAGGTGAAATGTTTAAGGGAAACATGGGGGGAATCTTCTTCACTCAGAGGGTGGTGATAATGTGGAATAGATTGCCAGTGAAGGTGATGGATGCATGTTCAATTTTGACATTTAACTGAAGATGGGAAAGGTGCATGGATGGGAGGGGGTGGAGGTATATTGTGCAGGTCGATGGGACTAAGTGGAGTGAACAGTTCAGCATAGCCTAGATAGGCCAAAGGGCCTGTTTCTGTGCTATAATGTTCTATAGTTCTCTGTTTGCTATATTTTAAAAAAATACTGCCTTGAATGTTCAGACCCCTGATGGTTTGGGCATCTTTCTAATACACCAACCAAAGCGTATTCAAATGTGAGTCCTCTTATCCAGATTGTCTACATTCAAACATACTGTGAAGAGAAACTTCCTACCAGCTCTGTGGTTGATCTTTCATGGGGTGTTCATTCAGAATGAATAGGTTACTATGTCAACTTAATCCATGTGACTAACAGTAAGACCGACACTGGCCATTAGTATTCTGCACTATGTAGATTCTTCTTTCACATTTTGACAATAAAGCAGTATGCTGCATTACACTGAAACACAAATAAATCATGCATTAGAACTGGATTTCAAGGATATTTATGGAAATTTTAATGAACACCTAATCCACAGTGTGTCCATCATATTTTCAGTCAGAAAAGAAATAATGTTCAAATTATAGAATGTTAGAGACAATTCAATCAATTAGAAACTCTCACAATTCCTGGAAAACAATTAAAACCACAAATGGGCTAACCCCTGGAATGTCCAAATGTGTGTAATAGTGTTTTGAACCCACTCAACACTCCAAGTCTGTATCCACCATTTGCCAAAATGCAAACACATTCCTGGCCTGTGTCTACAATACCAAATTAGATGTCCAATAATTTCCAGAATCTAATTGTGTGCCTGACTCCCAATGCTCAATTCAGTGTCCACATTGCTCCCAACACAAAATTGAGCATCTGAGCTTTTCAAAACCCAAGTGTATATCTGACCCATCATCATATACTGTATTTAGGTGGCCATTTGGCCCATCTACCCAATGCTTTTTAAAAAATGGCTGCGCTTTTGGAACTGCTGTAATGGCAGAGCTGCTGCTGGTGCAGACCCACAGAGAGCAGACAGAGGAGACACCATGCTTCTCTGCAGCGTTCTACCACCCAGTCAATCTACTGGCCTGTTAAAAGGAGCCAATGGGGGTTAATTTCAAAATTCTGTGATTGTTGGGTCTGGGCTCAAGTTTGGCAGCAGCCTCCAGGGATTGCAGACTAAGAGAAGGCAAAGGACTGGTGCAGGGCACGAGAAAACAGGGAGACCACCTCCTGCTAGAGAAGGATAAGCAGAGGAGTTTACCCTTTTGGGTAGTAACCACGGCGATGACCAGTGAGGTGCTTTGTGATTGAAGAACACACAGGTGGTGGGCTATTGGTGACTCAAAATGAGGAACCTGTGCGGGCTGCGGGCTGCTGGTGCAGACTATGATCAAAGGACTCCCACCAGACTGCGGTCTGCTGGAGATTGGCTCAAGACTACCTGAAGGGGGTATCGGGTCTCGAAACTGAGATACAAGAGGATGCTGAAGGTTACCTGATCACATCAGAGGTTTGGTTCTGGATCTCAGGTTGCCAATGGTTTGGACTGAAATCTGAGTGGTGGCAGAGTCTGTGAGAAGGCTGGAGGCGAATCCATGGACACTCAGTGACTCTAGGGGAACTTTCTTTGCTTCACTTTCGCTGACTGTAAGGGGTGCAGGGCAATTTTCTGCTGATGGAAAATCTGTTTGCCTTATGGCAGACCAAAGCCAATTTTGTGCAATCCAACACCTGTTTTATGACATGACAACAAAGACCTCTTAGATACTAGCAGGCAGTGGCATCTCCCATTCTCCACTAAATATCAATAACCCATTTTCCCCACAGTGCCCGATCATATCTCTGACATGTGCCAGAAGTAAAACACGAAAATCAGTAGACATCGTGGTTGAAGAAACATACAGTATTGGAGGAGATCATCAGGTCAAGCAGTATCCTTTATATAGCCAATGTAAAAATACATAACCGACGTTTCGGGCTTGTGCCCTAATCAAGATATGGAAACATGTCGGCAGGCATCTGAACAAAATAGGGGTGGGGGAGGGTGTGGTCGTAAAGGTAGGGATGATAGGTGGAGAAGGGAGGGAGAGGACAGTAGCAATCAGGAGGAGGAGGAGGGATGGCTAGGTGAATAGAGGGGTAAGGGATGGAGGAGAACTGGGAAGGGGAAGAGGAGAAAAGGTTAGCAGAAATCAGAAAACTCAATGTTTATGTAATTTGGATGGAGAATGCCCAGACAGTAAATCAGGTGTTGTTCCTCCAATTTGCGGGTGATCTTGGTGGGACAGTGCAGAAGGGCATGGACAGGGTGTAGGAGTGTGACACACAACTGGAATGCTTGGCTACTGGGAGGTTTCTGGCACTGGTGGGGACAGAGTGAAGATGCTCAGCAAAGTGATCTCCCAATCTGCACCCAGTCTCTCCGATATAGAGAAGGCCACAAAGGGAGCAAATACAGTAAATCAGTCCTGAGAATATGCAAGTGAAGTGTTGCTTCATTTGAAAGGACCATTTTGAGCCCTGGACCATGGTGAGGGAGGAAGTATAGGCACAAGTGTGGCACATCCTGCAACTATACGGGAAGGTGCCCAGGGAGGGGGGGTGGGGGTGGAGGTGGATTGCATGAGAGAGTCACGAAGGAAATGGTCCCTATGGAAGGCTGAGAGGTGAGAACGGGGAGATGTGTCTGGTAGTAAGATCCTGTTGTAAGTACTGGAAATTCCTAAGGATAATGTATTGGATGCAGAGGCTGACGGTGTGGTAGGTGAGGATAAGGGGGATCCTATGTTTGTTGCATCTGGGGGCAGAGGGGGCCAGGGCAGATGATCAGGAAATGAGGAGATGTGGGTGAGGGCTGAGTTGATGATGATGGAGGGGAAGCCACATTTGTGGAAGAAGGCAGACATTTCGGAAGAGCTGGACTGTGAGACCTCATCTTGGGAACTGATGCACCCGAGACGGAGAAATTGATAGAAGGGGATAGAATCCTTGCAGGGGACAGGGTGTGATGAATTGTAGTCAAGGTAGTTGTGGGAGTTAGTGGGTTTGTAATATTTGTTGGCTTGTCTCCCAAAATAGAGAGAGAGAGAGATCCAGGAAGGGGAGTTTTGTTGGAGATGGACCAGGTGAGTTTGAGAACAGTGTAGAAGTTGGTCGCAAAGTGGATGAAGTTGACAAGTTAATCGCGGGTGCCCTGATCTAGTCACCGCTATACCAGAGGACGAGTTTTGCCTGTGTAGGTCTGCAGCATGGATTGCTCCACAAAGCCCACAAACCGGCTAATTCTTTCCCCTGTCCTATTTACCCTCTTCTCCCAGCCTTTTTATTCAGGTGCCTGTCTGCTTTTTGCTTAAACCTTGCTGAAGGGCTCCAGCCCAAAACGTTGGCTGTACATCTTTATCTCCTGTGGGTTCATCCAGACCTTCTGAGTTTCTCCATTTTTGTGTTTTTATTAAGATAGGAAATTGTCCCTCTCTGATAAGGGTTTAAATAAGCTCAAGTGGGCTGTGCAGTGTGCGACAGTGGTGGTTCAGGCGAATCCACACATCTGCAGACCCAAGCCTTTGACTTCCTATATCTGAGATTTGAAAGTTGTAAGCCCACATTAATATTGCTTAAATTTAAAGGAGTGTTGAAATTTAAACTCTTTCCAGCTCAGTTATTCATTTCACCAATCAGAATGTCCAGAAGCGGAGCATTAAGTCTGTTGCACATGATTTTCTTGTGTCAGTATCACTTGGGCACTTTCCACCCAGAGATCATTCTCTTCCTGTTCTGGTGTTTTTTTTTTGATCTGCACAACCTTTGATTTATCTGTTGATGATTTCAATCTCTTAGCTTGGTGATAAGTAAGAAAACCCACAATGTGGATTTCAGAGAGAAGTGGCCTGTATCCAGTGATGGATCTGATTGCAGTTTTTTTTCTCTGACTCCCAAGTTTATTAATCATTGTTCATTTTCTGCTGCACACTTTAGCTTGTTGAAAATGTTGTGAGATGAATGTTATTGATTCATTTTGTCTCTGGTAAACACATTCTTATCAATGTTTTTTGGATGCATTTTCTTGTCCTGCTTTATCCAGAATGTATTGCTTGACCTGTAAACTTTGGTAGTTTTGGGGGATTTTCTTTTGAAATTTATGCATCCAATTATATTTTAGTTGATTATTACTCTGTATGTTAGGGTTGGATGATTGGTAATGGTGGCGGAAGGCCAGCTGAGGACATGCGTAAAGTTTCAGAAAGACTGAGGTCATCTTTATTTTTGTGCACTGAGATTAATTAAGTTTCAGACACATGATGAACACTAGATTTTGCTGCATAAAAGAATTTGCAAAATTTCTTCAACAGCTTCTAAAGCTCTGCGACTTGATTTCTACCGTCGAGAAAGAGGAGCCATGGTATAGAAGCACTATCAGCTCGAAATTCTGTTACAAGTCATGCACCACTGTAACTAGGAGATATGTCAGTGATTCTTCTGACCTAACACCATGGTAAAAGCAGCTTCTTCAGACAATTCCAGAAAGTATCCTGCTTCACCCTTTAGTGTGAGATGAGATGGCTACTCTGTGGAGGCTTGATAGCAATGCCAGCAGCTGAAATGGTAAGCTTGCTATTTTTAAAATTTTTTTATGATCACAGATTACATCCCGGCTTTAATTCAATGGAAATAAAATAGCACACTAAAGATGAAGGATCCATTCCAAGACAGCATGAGGTATTGGTGGTTCTGAAACAATTTATTGGCAATGACTTTCTCAGAACTTAAAGAATGAGTCTTAGAAAACTGCTCAGTTCTGAATTAATTAGCACTGAGCGTGATCATTGTTGATATCCTTTTTGTATCCCATTTGATGTCCTAATTATAATTAAAGAAATATAAGCTCATCATTAAATGGACATGCACAATTTACCATGTGGCAGCACTTACATAGGCCTCAGAATCCTATGGAAAGTAAAGGGGAGAAAAATAATCTCGATTATTGCATCATTACTGTACAATGGTGTAACACTATCTAATTTAATGACTCTAACATTTGGGTTGAAGTATGATATCTTCCACACTACAGATGCTCCTCTAATTACGATGGGGCTACGTTCCGACCAACCCATTGTAAGTTGAAAAAATCGTAAGTCGATAAAGAATACAGTACTGTACCTGGTTCTGGAGGCGCTGCTTAAAATTGATAACAAGTGTTAAGTTGAATGGGTACTCACCATTAATGTAATAGCTGAAAGCACACTGGGCCTGAAGAATGCTTTCAACACAGTATTGGTTGTTAAACACAATTTGTGTTCAAAAATTTAATTCCAGATGAGATTGGATAAGAAACAAAAATCTCACCTAGTTATGTTCTACATTACAGAGTTCATAATGCCACCGCCAATGTATTTTCCCACCAAGACCCAAGGGAAAATTTGTACCCATATAATGACCTGCATGTACCTCAAATCATCGTTTTTCCTGCCCTTTTGCACTGCTGGCTAAATTCTGATGTCAATTCTGTACTTGTCGAGGAAAAAATAGCAAGGCATGATCAGAGACCCAATTAAGTTTAGCACCATAAAACTAAAATTGTATTTTAGAGCATTATGTTTCTTTTCAAGTGTTTGCCAAAAATTGTTCATGTCCCAGGGATCACAAATAACCTGTTAAGCATAATTAACAAAACCTTCAAAGTGCTGCAGGCCTCATCTGCCTTCACAAAGTCCATGTGATGTGGTAAATCTCTCCAGGTCTGCATTACAGCAAAAGGCTTGTGCCTTGCATAACAAAACAAAGACAATTTGATCCAGAGTCCAACTGAACACATTGCATTAAAGCTCAAACAGAAACAAGCAACAAGACCATTAACTTCTTGTGTTTCAAAATTCCACTATCTGCTATATTTTGCTTTTGATGTTGGAAGACGGTCAACAGAAAATGACAAAATTAGCAGCACACATGAGAGGGGGGAGGGGTGGGTGGGTGGTGAGCAGGAGCAAGACCGAGTTTGAAAGGCGTTCACAATGAGAATAATTCACTACAAACTGAGGATAGAGTGGAGAGAGTGACATTGGGTCAAAGCTCCAATGTATCATTTGCCACCCATTCTCTCCATTCAATCAATCAGCTCTTAAATTATCTTCAATTACCTATTCATGTTGACAGTAGTATTCTTATTTTCTTGATAGTCTCCTGAGAAAATTTGTCCTGAGTTACTTTGAGTTCGTTTGAAATGCAGTGATATAATTGGGCAGAAATTAGTATTTTACTGGACCAAAAACCTCTGAATAGGCTCCATAATGAAACATATTCAGCAGGGTTCTAGCTTTCAGATCTCCTGTTGCACACTTCAAGTCAGCAACTTGATTTTGAAAAGCACTGTACAATCTTACATGGTTGTAAATTTGAGTTTTGCTGGAGAACCACACGTTGCAAAAAGAATTGTTTCTGATGTTTGAAATTTTGTTTGAGTTGTGTTGTTGCAGTCTCTGCTATTAGCCATAGCAACAAACCACAAGAAATACAGCAATGTAATGTGGTCAGTGAAATCCTGTGCTGCTCCATCTTGGCCTATTTTAAGTATTTGGAACTGTTTCTTCAGTGTTTCTTTTTAAATTACCAATAATTTATGTTGACGATACATGAAAGGTCTTCATATATGTAGCATAAATAAAAGCTCTCACAACTGGAGGGAGAACAAACACTTTTATGAATTTATAACTATGGGGAGGGTTTCACAGAAGTCTTCAGAAGGGTTCTGGGTTTAGGTGGGAAACCAGGGTTATATGTGAACAGATGGGGGTGAAACCAGGAGGCGGGACCAGCCATCAGCACAGCACACTACCAGTGAATCCCAGTTCACTGCATTCATGCCCTTTCTGTAGAATTTGGGGTCCATGAATGAAGACAGAACATGGGTTCAGAAAAAAAAAGTTGAAAAATATAGTTATTTACAAATTTACAGATTTAAGCAGTCCAGGGGTCTGGAGATCCTGGTGGAGCACCTTAGCACCGAGGGGCTTTGGACTCCGTGGGTCTCCTGGTCCCCTTGTGAGGGAGGAGAGGTGGGCTGGATCTCCGGCTCAACGGTGGATGGCGATACATTTTCCTCCTGAACCGGATCCCCTGAGGCCCTGAGTGGGGTGGCAAGAATGAGCTCCTTGGCTTGCAGGGTACTTGGGGCAACAGACCCTCTGTTCTGGTGGGTGCCAGGTCCCTGATGGAGACTATGTCCTCCCTGCCATCTGGGTACTCCACATAGGCGCATGTGGGATTGGCATGGAGCAGTTTCACCCCTTCCACCAGGGGGTCCTGAGAAAAACTGGACCAGGAGTGGTGAGCCAACCTTTCCTCGAAAGTGAATAGGAACCCATGAGGAGTAGCGTTGGTCGCGCTACATAGTAGCGACTGGATGGAATTGGGCACCATGGGGAGGACTTCCTGTCAGTGTGAGTCTGGAAGGCCTTTTGACCAGGACAGTTTGACAACCTTTCAGACCATGGCGTTATCCTTTTCAACCTGCCTGTTCCCCTGGGGGTTGCAGCTAGTAGTCCTGCTGGTCATGATGCCCCTCGTCAGCAGATATCACTCATAAAGGATGAACCCCGGTTGCTATGAATATAGCTGGGATACACGAACTGGACGAAAGTGGAGTCTAGGGCCTTTATGACTGACAAAGTGGACATGTCTTGACATGGAATGGCAAACGGGAAGATGGAGTACTTGTCAGTGATAGGAAGAAAGTGTTTCCATTTGTGGAAGGGAGATGTCCCTTAAAATCGACACTGAGCCGTTTGAAGGGCCTGGATGACTTAATCAGATGCGCCTTTGCGGGGCGGTATAAGTGCGGCTTGCACTCCATGCGGACCTGCAAAGACCTTGTCATTTCCCTGACATCTTACATGGAGTAGGGCATATTGAGCAACTTGACAAAATGAGCCATGCAGGTGACCTCTGGATGGCAGACCGCAGTTAGCTGCTTTGTGCAGTGGCACAACTTCCTCTGGATAAGGCATCTGGAGGGTCATTAAGGACTCCTGGCCGACAAGCAATGTCACAGTTGTAGGTGGAGAGCTCGATCCTCCACCAAGCGATCTTATCATTTTTGATTTTTCCCCTCTTGACATTATTAAATATGAATAGCGTAAATTTCCTTCCAGCCAGATAGTGTCTCCAGTGCCTCACGGCTTCTGCAATGGCTCGAGCCTCCTTTTCCACCAATGGGTTCCAGAGCTCGTGGCCTTGTAATGTCAGAGGGAAAAAAATGTAACCGGCCTGCACACCTGGTTGAGGGTAATGGCCAGGGCTACGTCTGAAGAGTCGCTTTTGTTAGGTCTGCTTTGTTCGAGAATGAGTGAGTCAGACACCAGACTGAGTCGAAATCAAGGTTCTTTATTACCGGATTGTAACATTTGCAACTAACAGTGTTAGTTGGAGAAGGCGCATTCTCCCAATATCAGCAAGTGGTGTTTTTTTTATACCTCAGGACACGCACTTAGTAAATTATCATACCATTACATTGTCCAATGAATAAGCTGTTGCTACCCTTCTCTGTTAGTCTGCTGCACATCATCTTGTTATTGCCACACTTATCTTGAGCGTACAAGGTCACACCTGCATCCTGTTACTCCTTAGTACTGGGTGACTCCTTCTCCGGTCCCAACTCATGATGTTTTTACCTTACACTTTCCACTTGGAAAGGTACATTCTCGTCCACTGCATGCATGGCAGCTTTCGCAATGTGATTCCAGTGGTAGTTAAAAGCCGTTTGGGCTTCAGCCAAGAGAGGGAAATTAGAGGCTTTTAAGAGAGGGGCAAACATTAACAGTGTATTGAGGAATTCACTGGGTGTAATATGAAAAAAAAACAGCCATCTCTTCAAAGTTTTTGTGGTCCTGGGAACAGGGAGCACTAATGGCATCTCATCGGGATCAGAACCAATGATGCCATTCTCCACCACTTAGCTAAGGATAGCCAACCGTTTAGTCCTGAACATGCACTTGTCAGAGTTATAAGTGAGGTTCAGGGCTTTCACCGTGTGGAGAAAACTCTGGAGGTTGGTGTCATGGTCTTCTAAGATGTGGCCACAGTTGGTGATATTATTGAGGTAGGGGAAGGAAGCCTTCAACCCATACTCGTCCACCATTCTGTCCATCTGCCTCTGGAAGATATAAACCCCGTTAGTGGCATCGAAAGTGACCTTCCAGAATTGATAAAGATGACAGTTAGCCTCAAATGCTGTATATGGACAGTCCTTGGAACGGATTGGCAGCTGGTGATAAGCAGTTTCAGGTCGATGGTCAAATAGACCCAATATTGCGCAATATCATTCACCATGTCCAAAATTCGAAGGAGGGAGTATGCATCCAGGAGTGTGTACTGATTAATAGTTTGGGTATAATCAATTACTAGCCTGGACTTTCCCCTTTTACCACTACCACTTGCACTCTCCATGGGCTGGTGCTAGGCTTGATGATACCTTCGCTGAGCAGATGTTGTGTCTCAGACTTTGAAATCTTGGTCTGCTGTATTGTACCTCCTGCTCTTGGTAGCAATAGGTTTGCAGTCCGAGGACAGATTTGGGAAAAGAGATGGGGGGTGGGGGGTCGATATTCAGCATGAAGAGGCTGCATGTGGGTTCTGATTTTAGGGGCCCTCTGTTCTGAACTGTTACAAGTGACACAGGAAGTCCAGACCCAACAACACCAGAGCACACAATTCATCAATTATATACAGGCAAAATTTACAGAATTCCCTCCCTTTCAAATGACAGATGTGCAATACAATGTTGTTGAACATGCGTAGAATGCGAATGGGATGCAAGGAATATGCGATAATTAGAAGGAATACATCTTCAGGTTGTATTCTTGCACAGTCCGTGAGTCTATGAAGCTTTCAATAGAGCATTTAGCAGAATGTCTGTTTACTTTCACAGTCACTATAGAGTTGCTGAGCTGGTGAGGTCTGTCCTGATCTAGAACCATTGAGGCTAGGACCCCGGAGACTCCATACTCCTCACTTGAGTGACCCCCACCATCCTGGGTTGCCCTGCATGGGTAAGATGGCATCAACCTTGTGGCACAGCAAGATGGCAGCCCTCCTTTCTCATCTGACGATCATGGCGCAGAGTTTGAATTTGGGTTGTGGCAAGTTGGCTGCCGATCTTTTTGCACCATTTCCTCACTGCCACCTTCTGTCAGTGTGTAGCGCAATAAGTGGGTTTGGGTGAATTCGGGGAAGACGGCTTGGGACTGGAATTGGATCTAGGAGTGATGCAGGCCATGGACTTCCCCAGGCTTCCGCTCGTGTAGCAAACCCTCGCCCAATGCCCTTTATTGCCACAGCTGGAACACACTGAGTCTTTAGCCGGGCAACGAGATTGGGGTTGCTTACTCTTGCTGCAGAAAAAAGCATTCCCTAGCACGGGAAGTGGCAGCCGTTAGAGCTGGGGTAGCAGGAGCAGCCGGTCCTTAGAAGGGGTCACCTGGGTGAGCAGGCTTGCTGGATTCAAGGTCGTCATTCTTGGACTGTTCTAATGATTTGGCCAGTTCAACGTGGCTAGCCAGATCCTTCTTACCTAACTTGAGCAGTCACTGTCTCTTGTACATCGAGCGGACCCCCGGGACTAGAGTGTCCTGGATCTTTTCTTCTTCACGACGCGGCCTATAGCCACTTCATACCTGCACTTCTTGGCAAGTGTCCACAGATCCAGTAGGAAGTCATCGATGGTCTCTCCTGGCCGTTGGCGATGTAGAGAGAATCAGCGCCTCGCTAGGACCTTGTTTTGAGACTTTAGGTACCGAGCCTTCAACACCTTGATGGCAGCGTCATATGTAGTGCAGTCCCTGGTGACTGCATACCCTTTTGTTCCTACCCTGGAAACGAGTGTGGACCTCCTGAGTTCATCGGTGTGGAAGATGTCTCTGGTCGCATTCAGGTAGGCCTGGAACCAGTCTAACCAGAATGTGAACTCCTGAGCCACGTCGGGGGACATAGGGTCTATCAGCACCATACCTGGATTGAGTAGTGCTTCCAGCGTTTAGGGAATAAGATAATAAAATTGTAGCATGAATAAAAGCTCTCTCAACTGGAGGGAGAACAAACGCTTTTATTAGCTTATAACTATGAGTAGGGTTTCACAGTAATCCTCAGAAGGGTTCTGGGTTTAGGTGGATAACCAGAGTTATATGTGAGCAGATGGGGGTGGAACCAGCCATCAGCACAACACACTACCAGTGAATCCCAGATCACTGCAATACCAATGAGGGTGGCATGGTTGGTGTAGTGGTTAGTGGAATGCCTTTATAGTGCCAGCGAATGGGCCCGAGGTTTGAATCCCACACTGTCTGTAAGGAGTTTGTATATTCTCTCTGTGTTTACGTGGGTTTTCCCCAGGTGCTCTGGGTTCTTCCCACCATTCGAAGCATATCAGGGGTGCAGGCTAATTGGGTGTAAATTTGGTGGCATGGACCTGTTGTAGCAGTAGGTGAATTGGAGCGGGTCAAGCCTGGATTTAATGAGCCATGACCAACTATCAAAACATTTCATGATGGCTGGTTCTCATTTGGGCCCAACACTATGGTTACCTTCAACATGGATAATAGCAGGATTCTTAAAGCAGGTGAATGTCTCTCCCTGTAGTAGACAGAGGTTGAAGAAATCTATGAATATTTCTACAGTTGGTCAATGTCCAGTGTCCCCTTCTGGACAGTCGCTTTCTGAGGTTTCCCGCTCTGCAAGGCTGATCAGGCGGCTATGGCAGTGGGTGTGGGTGCAGGTGTAGCTGAGGTCCAAGTGGGATACGCTGATAGTTTGCCCCCCTCCTGTCCAAATGAGCTCATCGAGGAGGGATGCACTGGTGCTTGCTACTCTGCCCAGTTGGGCTTTGGAGCATGTGATGGCATTCATGTCCTGCCTCAACTGTCTTGTGTCTGTGAGGTTTATCTGGGACTCAAGTTTAGTTTGGTACTGCCTCTTGGCATCTATGAAGGAATTGTGGAGGCCATACCTGGATTTCTTGTCAGGGGCTAGATCTCCTGTCTTGCATAGTTGATCTTTAGAGGTGAATGGACCTCGCAGTTCAGCCATGCTTTCTAGTTGGGGATCACACAGATTCTTCTCTTCAGGGTACAGTCCTCCATACACTTTCTGCCTCTGGAGGTACTTGGGTAGCAAGCTCCTGAGGTTGGTGTGGTTGATGTCCCTGGCCATAATGAAATCTGCTCAGGGAATGTTTCAATTCCAGGCTATCGTTTAGTGATAGCTTCACATTATGTTTACATAAAACTTCACTTACAGAGCATTTGAGTGAATGGACAAAGCAGACAACCTAATAAACTCTTAGACCTTTAATTAAACCCTGGTTATTGCTTAACTTTGCAACTTTTTTGACCATCCAAAAGGCTTTTTTACAAAAGGCAGCAATTCAGTACAGTAATCCACTGTTCATTCATCTTACGAAGTGAAAGTAATAATTAGGTGCGTATAGACTGGAGAAAAAAGTGCCCATTATAAAGTAACTATTCATGTTGATGACAAAATGACTTTCTGAACTGGTCATGGGACTAGTGGATCAAAGGTTACCAGCAGGTCAGGTCATTAGTTGCTGCCATCAAGTAAAATATTGAATGGTACTCTTAGAAACCCAGACAAATACCTTGACTTCATTGTGGAGCTTGGAGAGAAAAATGGTCAGACTTTCCCAAAATCAAATTCTTGACTTCTGAGATTCAATGTTCCATATTCTCAGATCTTTTGTTCCCAATAACATAAAGAAAATGGAACATAGAAGGTTACAGCATCCTATAGGCCCTTCATCCCACAATGTTGGGCTGACTTATATAAACCTACTCCACAACAATCTAATCCTTCCCTACCTCCCAGCCCAACCCCTTCTATTTTTCTTACATCCATGTGTCTTTTAAATGTCTCTATTGTACAGCCTCCACCATTACCCCAACCCCCAACCCCTGCTAATGCATTCCAGGCACCCATCACACTGTATTTTTTTTAAAAACACCGAATTTATAACCAAATTTATTAAAAAGTAATACAAAAGCTTCTTAATTGGGTTTTTTTGTATAGTATAAATGGTTAGCTTGTAAGTTCTCTCTATAGCACCTCAACAAGTCATATGATGGTATCTAACCATCACTACCTTGATGGTTAATTGTTTTCTGCTATATAAACTGGTCTTCCAGGTGACATTCATTCTCCCAAGAATGGGTGAGAGAAAATTTGGTTCAATTTGTAAACATTGTTCTGCATGGCGCAATCTATCTCTGATTTCCTGTTTATCCCACAATTGAAGACTTCTTCAAGCTATTTTACTATACCGCATGTTGTCACATTTGAGGAGTTTGCCCAGAGAAATGTTGGATTAGGTTCAGCACACTAATATTGTGGCTGCACAACCTCTCCTGGGGGGACATTCCCTACAAGAATACAAAAGCTATCAGGCTGAGGTGTATGTCTTGCAGTCTATATCAAAAGAGCCAATTAATACTTTCTCCATTCACAGGTATAATGTCTGACTAATTTCACTCATTTCAGCCCAGATGATGGTTTCTGTGAAGCCACTCCTAATCCTTTGAGACCAATGAGAACCAATTAGAGATGGTTAAAAGTATTTTGGTTTCGAATTCACCTTGTCTTACCTGTGGAAAATGGGAGATATGACCCTGATTTCTGTATCCATTCCAAACAATGAAGGAATACTTACCGTATATTTCGACATACAAGTTGACTAGCTGATAATTTCCCCCACCCCCCCAGCCACTTTTTCAGCTTCATTTTAATGGTTTTATGTACTCTCAGTGCATAAGTCTACCCCCAATTTTCAGGCTGTCCAGGCCTCCCAGCAACAACCCAATTTTTTTTTTACAACACCCTAATTGTCAAGTAACAAGGCTGTAAATTAAGCAAGTAAGTAAAAAAAGAACCCTTAGCTTCTGGCTAGGAAGATGGTGCTGGGTCCAAGTCTTCAGCAGCAACTCAGCCGGAGTTGGCAGAAGTGGGGACCTCGGCCTACCATGCAGGAGTGGTGACATCATTCTCCTGGCGGGACCAGGAACCTCAGCTTACCGGGGAGGAGTCGTGACAGTGACCTCAGGCTCCCGGGTAGGAGTGATAACCTTGGGCTCTACAATTGTAGAATGTCTGGGTGGGTTATGGCAGTGCCCAGTGGTGGGGAGGTGCTTCCAGCGTTGATTTGAACACCAAATCGATGTCAATCTTTTTTATTGAATGTAAGGTCTCAAAAATATATCCAGCATACAAACCGATTCCCCCCCACCCTCCCCCGAGAAATTTTTTAGGGTTTCATGACTCGACTTGTATGCCAAAATATATGGTATTTCTGCATGAGAAATAGAAGCATAAGTTATCGATTTAGCCCCATGTGACTTCTCCATTCACTGAGATCATGGTTGATCTTCTATTTTGTGCTCCTTTTCTGCACTAATCCCATATTCTTTGATTCCATGAATAGCAAAAAAAAAAAAAATCTATTTTGCCTGTCTTGAACATCCTAAGCCACTGGAGTCCTGTTGGGGAGAGAATTCCAAAGAGTCACCATCCCTGGTTTAAGACATTCTTCTTTGGTGCTGTCTTTAATGACTGGCTTCTTATTTTGGCTCTGTAATAATTGATTCTAGATACCTTGTTTTGAGCAAATATTAACACTACAATCATCCAGTCCATTCCCTTAAATAATTTTTTGTATCTTTCACATTTCATTCTTCTAAACTCATTCTTCTTTGAGCCAGTTTGCTTCATCTGTCCTCATACAGCAAACCCATCATAAAATCAATCCAGTGACTATTCATTGCATTTTCTCTACCGTAAGTATATCAATCTCTCAGTAGGGATGCTGCACACAATATTTTGGTTGCCAGGACCCACGGAAATTAGATTTGTGGTAAAAATGTATGGATAAATACAATCTGCTGTGGGATTTCAGCAGATCAGAGAATATCAGTGGAAGAAAATTAATGGGCAACATTTCAAACCAAAGTGCTTCATGAAAATTTAAAGGATTTCAGCTTGAAATGTTGACCATTCTTATTTTCACATTGATTGTGCTTGACCTACTGAGTTCCTCCAGATGACTATGCTTGACTTCAGATTCCACCATCTGCATTCTCCTGAATGTCTCTCGTAAAATGTATTGTATCTCAGAGGATGGAACAAGATGTTTTCTTTGTAGTTCAATGTTACAGCTTTACAAACACCCATATTTGGACCAAGAGCTTAGACTCAACATGTGAATACTGTAGTTAGCGTTGTTACCTAAATAAACCTTTATCTCATGTGTACATATTTAGTTTAGTGTGTCTCACTGCTTCCTCAAAGACATTACATAAAGTAAATGCTCTGTTGGAAAGGATCAGGGATTGCTCTTGCAGTATCCAGCGTGCAGGGGATTATGTAATGCAGTCATTATTAACACACCTCATGTACAAAAGTTAGCTAAGATCTCTTTGGGCCAGTAGTAGGGAAAACATTGGAGTGAGCTAGTGTACTGGGTCAGACCGAGGCTTGATGTCCTAATTTACAATCATTTATCAGGGTGTTTTGTTTTCTACTGGTGCCAGATTACGTTCCAAATAAGGAATGAATACCACAGATTAATCGCTAAAATATTCAAAATCAGAATTTATTGTCATGATCAAGTCATGGAACTTGTTGTTTTGCAGCAGGATCATAGTGAAAACATTCATATGAACCACCTCACAAAAGTAAATAAATAGTGCACATGTAAGTCAATGTAAGGCAGTGTCTGTGATTCATCAGGAATCTGATGGCAGAGGGAAAGAAACTGTCCTTGCTCCGCTGAGTGCTCATCTTTAAAAGGCTCTTGTACCATTTTTCCCCATGGTAGCAGAGTGAAGAGGGCATGGCCTGGGTGATGGGGGTCTGTCAGGATAAAGGCTGCTTCCTCAAGATACCGCCTCATGTAGATGTCCTCGATGGAGTGAAACCTGGTGCCCGTGATGTTGCAGGCCAAGTTAACAACCGCTGGAGTATTTTCTTATCCTGAATGTTGGCCCTTCATTACCAGACAGTGATGCAACCAATTAGATCAGATCAGCCATGATCGTATTGAATGGCGGAGCAGGCTCGATGGGCCATTTTTGGCCTACTCCTGTTCCTACTTCCCATGTTCCAACCAGGATGCTCTCCCCAATGTCTTCAGTACCAAATCTTCTCAAAGACCTCACAAGTTATAGCCGCTAGTGAGCCGCTTTCATGATTGCATTGACGTGGAGGCTCCAGAACAGATCCTTGGAGATGTTGACACCCAGAAATTTGAAGTTCATGGCCCTCTGTACTACTGAGCCCTCAATGAGGACTGGTTCATGTTATTCCAGACTGCCTCCTAAAGTCCACAGTCATCTCCTTACTTTTTCTAATGTTGAGTGCAAGGTTGTTGGTGCGACACCACTCAATGAGCTAATCCATCTCCCTCCTGTACGTTTCCTCATTCCTGTTTATGATTCTGCTGATGCCATGGTGTCATCGGCAAATTTGTAGATAGCATTGGAACTGACATGGGTGTATAGTGAGTAGAGCAGTGGGCTAAGCACTCATTCTTGAGGTGCACCTATGCTGATAGTCAGTGAAGAGGACACATTGTTTCCAATTCATACTGACTGTGGTCTTCCAATGAGGAAGTCAAGGATCCAGTTTCAGATGGGAGTGCAGAGGCCCAGGGGTTTGGAGCTTGTTGACCAGCACCAAAGGAATAATGGTGTTGAAGGTTAAGCTGAAGTCGATGAAGAGTTGCTGCTTTCTATGTGATCCAGAGCTGAGTGGAGAGCCAGTGATATTGCATCTTCCATGGAGCGATTGTAATGATACCCAAATTGCAGAGGGTCCAGACCTTTGCTTAGGTACATGTTAATTCTGGCCGTGGACCAATCTCTCAAAGCATTTCATCACAGTAGATGTTAGTGCTACTGGGCGATGGTCATTGAGGCAGCTCACTCTGCTCTTCTTGGGGTCCGGGATGATTGATCCCCTTATGAAGCAGGTGGAACCTCTGACTGCAGCAATGAGAGAAATATCCTTGAACACTAGATAGTCAGTTGGCACATATTTTCATTCCCATTGTAGGTATCTGTCAGGGCCTGATACCTTGTGAGGGTTCACCCTCTTGAATGATGTTCTGATGTTGGCCTTAGAGACAGATATCACAGGGCCGTCAGCCTTTGCAAGGATTCTCATAGGCACTGTTGGGTTCTCCTTCTCAAAGCAGACATAGATGTTCAGCTCAGTGGGTAATGAAGCATCACTACTATTTATGGTGTAGCCTGTACTGGCCTGCACTCCCTGCCATAGCTAGCATGTATCTGTCTCTAACTTTCTTGGGTGGAAAGAAAAAGTTTGAAAACCACTGTTTTAATCATACCTAATAGACTCGTTATGTGTATGATTTCATAACTCCAAAGGAAATGGGCCAATGACCATTTTTCTCAAGTAAAATATTCCAGTAACAATTGGGTCCAGAGCAGTGATTCTCAACCTTCCCTTCCCACTCACATACCACCTTAAGCAATCCCTTTCTAATCACAGAGCACCGATCGCATAGGGATTACTTAAAGTAGTATGAGTGGAAAGAAAATGGTTGAGAACCACTGCTCTCACTTTTCCTCTTTTTCTCTCTCCCTTTGTCTCATTTACTCCAGCTTGCATTCAAAAAGCCACCTTCTCCCTGATCAATTTTCTCCTTTCTTCTCCTGTTGCCATGCCCATGTCCAACTATCACCATCAGTCTGTTGGCCTGTGCTCCTACCCCTGCCCTTTTGTCCCCAGCCATTTTATTCAGGTGTCTCCCTACTTCATACCTTGAAGAATGGCTCAGGCTTGAAATGGTTGAATATCATTACTTCCGATGGACGCTGCATGTTTGTTTTTGCCAAAGTTTTACCAATCTTTTTCAGATTAAAAGAAAATCTCAACACAACATCTTTTGATCAATACTACTTTTGAAATGTAAGACTCATCAGTGCTTATCCCAAGAAAACATTCCTGTAGCAGCTTCATTGAAGGCAGTACTGCAATATTTATGATCATTAAATCCCACCAAGTTTTACAATTAATTGTTGATTATCTATTTTGAAAATGCATTAATCAAAGGTATCTATCAGCAATTATGACACCATCATCTCAGCTCGTGACATCATTAAATAGGGACATTTCGGATTGGATTCCAGGATAATGGTTATTGATTATTGATTAGTTTGAGTAATTACAATGTGAAAATTATGCTAGGATATCTGATAGCCAAGCCTTGGGAATGGAGATGTAGTAGTGACTTGGAGGAGGGCCAGTTAGATTGGCCTTGGATCCTGCTTAATCACTATGCTTCATCAGTAGCTTTAGTGACTCAGTGTAAATGATTGTAAATGGTTCTTTTCACATTTATTGTTTATTTTTACACCATAAATAGTAAATCCACTGTTCTTGCATGCATTGAGTTCTCCAGTTTAATTTGTCTGGCTGGTGAGATACAAATGAGGGGGAAAAAAATCTGTAGGTGGTAGAATCTTAAGTGAACACAGATGGTGGAGGGAATCAGTGGATCAGGTAGTGCTCATGGAGAGAAATGGCCAGTCAACATTTCAGGTCGGAGCTCTTCATCGAGGAAGGGTCATGACCCAAAACGTTGACTGATCTTTTCTATCCATGGATGACCCACTGACTCCCTCCACCACCTCTGTGATAACACTGAAATACACATGTTTTATATGTATGGAACATCAGTTTAAAAATAACTGTATTTTAAGGGGAAAGCGTAAAATGTTATAATGGCGTAAATCATTATGACATCCGGCTGATCGAGCCTGCTCCGCCATTCAATAAGATCACGACTCATCTGATGATGGGCTCATCTCCACCTACCTGGATTTTTCCCATATCCCTTAATAAGAATGACTCTTGGCTCCTGCAGTGAAGGAAGAGCAGCTGCTACAAGTTCAATTTCCTCTGCTGTGGCCACCATGGTCTCTTTCCCAGCTTTACCCTGTCTTGAGGCTAACATGGGCATTTCTGACGCATTGCCTGTCTAGCTGGTGCTGCAGTGCTGAGCTTCCTTCTTTCAGTGGGATCTTATTGAAAATCTGCTGCCAGGATATTGGGTTCCAGCAATACCATAGTTTGTTTAGGGCTCACTATTGTAATAAAGAGTCCATTCCCTCTGGATCACTATTGCTGAACAGATAACCCTGAGTTCATCTAGAGCACATGTCGAGGAAGTATCTAATGGTCAAAATGTTTTGTTTTTAATGTTATGCAATTTTAGGGTTAATAAGTAATTTTATAGTTCATTTGTAGAAATCAGGACATAATACAATAGAAAAGTAGATGTTGAAAGTATGAAATTAAAACAGAATGGAAACATTGAACAGGCCAGTCAGCCCTTATGGGGACAGAAACCGATAAATTAAAGATGAAATAGTGAAACTTTTGGAACGTAAGGGTTCAATCACGCAGACGCAGCATGGTTTTAGAAAGGGAAGATCTTGTTTGACAAACTTGTTAGGATTTTTTGAGGATATAATGGGTGCGGTGGATAGAGGGGAACAGGTTGATGTTGTATATTTGGATTTCCAGAAAGCGTTTGATAAGGTGCTGCACAAGAGACTTATCAGTAAGTTACAGGAAAGTGGAGTCCAGGGAAATATATTGGCCTGGATTGAAAATTGGTTGTCTGACAGGAGGCAGAGAGTCGGGATAAATGGGAGTTTTTCAGGTTGGCAGAGAGTGGTAAGTGGGGTGCCACAGGGGTCAGTGGGCAGAGAGTGGTAAGTGGGGTGCCACAGGGGTCAGTGGGCAGAGAGTGGTAAGTGGGGTGCCACAGGGGTCAGTGGGCAGAGAGTGGTAAGTGGGGTGCCACAGGGGTCAGTGTTAGGCCCACAACTGTTCATCATTTACATGGATGACTTGGAGGAGGGGACAAAATGTGGTGTAGCCAAGTTTGCGGATGACACTAAATTGAGTGGAAGAGCAAATTGTAATGAGGATGTGGAGAGTCTGCAGAGGGATATAGTTAAGCTGGATGAGTGTTAGTAAGTGTGAGGTTATCCACTTTGGCAAGAAAAATAAAAGAGCTGAATATTATTTAAAGGGTGAAAAACTACAGCATGCTGTTGTGCAGAGGGACTTGGGAGTGCTTGTGCATGAATCGCAAAAAGTTAGGTTGCAGGTGCAGCAGGTCATTAAGAAGGCAAATGGAATGTTGGCCTTCATCGCTAGAGGAATTGAATTCAGGAGTAGGGAGGTAATGTTGCAACTGTATAAGGTACTGGTGAGACCGCACCTGGAGTACTGTGTCCAGTTCTGGTCTCCATATTTGAGGAAGGATATACTGGCTTTGGAGACAGTCCAGAGGAGGTTTACTAGGTTGATCCCTGGGATGAAGGGGTTGACTTATGATGAAAGATTAAATCATCTAGGATTGTATTCGCTCGAGTTCAGAAAAATGAGAGGAGATCTTATAGAAACATATAGGATTATGAAGGGTATGGATAGAATAGATGTAGGAAGGTTTTTTGAGCTGGCCAGGGAAACTAAAACGAGAGGACACAGTCTCAAGATTCGGGGGAGTAGATTTAGGACAGAGATGAGGAAAAATAGTTTTTCCCAGAGAGTAGTGAATGTTTGGAATTCTCTAACCAGGGAAGTGGTTGAGGCTGCTTCATTAAACATATTTAAAATTCGGTTAGATCAATTTTTACATGATAGAGGAATTAGGGGATATGGGGAGAAGGCAGGTCGGTGGAGTTAGGCCATAAATTAGATCAGCCATGATCGTATTGAATGGTGGAGCAGGCTCGATGGGCCATTTTTGGCCTACTCCTGTTCCTACTTCCTATGTTCCTAAATTACCTCTCACAGAATCTTATTTTTTTGACACCTGGTTGCTGAGACCTAGAGGTTGCAGCAACAATAACCCAAGGGTGCTCTGGTCAAGACCTATGTAAGTTATGATTTCACATGATATGATAAGATAGAAGCCACATAAGAGCGTAAGACTCTGCTGCAAATTGGGTCTTTTTTTATATATATCTGAAGTTGCCCGAATTTATGCTAATTCTTTTGGCAGATTGAAAAATATGCAATCCAATTTCTAGAATTTCTTGCTTCCTATTGGTCACTCTGGCCCACTCATTTCATTATTGACCACAGTGGCTTTAGCAAACAAGGCAGATTTTTGGTATTTTCTCCCTAAATTTTGTCTTTCCAACTACCAAAACTATTCTTAAATAATCACCCAAAAAGCTTTCCAGTCACTGATCCAGATATCATTTTAAATGAATTGGTGTTAACTTTTGAATATCTGGGCAATGACATCTCTATCCTAATTCCATGTCATGAAAAGTAAGGCAGCAGTAACATTATGCGACATTCATCAACCCTTTAAAATCCATATTACTTCTTATGGACTTGAGATTATGTTTCTTTTGGCTGTGGAGCTTAGAACCGATGGTCATTCGGGACAAAGAGGAGCTACTTCATCCAGAGTGTGGTGAATCTTTGGAATTGTTTTGTTTTTGATATTAAGTGAATCAAAGGCTACAGAGTGAGTTTGGGAATGTGTATTGAGGGAAAATTCTTCTGAGCAGCAGGAAGTGCTTGAGGGGCAAAATGGCCAACTAATACTTCTGTTTCTTATGGAATACAACTTAGAAATTGACCTGACTTGGGAGAAAAGTACTTAAATGGGTGGCCTGAATATTGGTTGAAACCTGAATCCATAAAATCTACATTACGTTTGAAAGAACTGGGAGATCATTCTGCTAATTGGAAGTATCAGGTGGGTTAACCAAGAATCCTGATGGTTGATCCCCTGATAGTTGCAGCAGAACCAACACGTGTCCAGCAAAAAGTGGGGATTCAGCCCTAGACCGAGTAAACGTTTCTCAAGGGAGGGGGCCAGCTGTTCATTGATGTCTCCTTATTTCACCTCCTATTTCTCGAAAACACACTTATAAGTAGTTTGACTCAATAAAGGCAACATTTTTATTTCCAACTTTTATTAAATTTGAAACTGCCACAATAAAGTAATAATTATTGACAAGGCAGCATTCTGCTCACATTCGGAAATTATTGATATAAAGATATTCTGTCTAATTTACAACAGATTCTTCATTAATAATTACACCAGAATGCAACCGTATTTCTGACATGGAGCCAATGGTTACTAATGTCATCAGAAGAACAAAAGCAGACACAATAATGCTGCTGGACATCTATTTTTGCAAACTTCAAGCAAACAAGTACAATCTTCTGCATAATGCTACTCCTGAACATGCCTGTTTGTATTATAATGTCATGACAAGATCAGTCATATACTATTTGCTATTGATAACAGCCTGGACACTAATTGACATTTTTCTGTCCAAACACTATCAATTCTTTGAATTTTTCTTAATTATGTGTTAATTTTGCAATACCTACTCTAACTTACTGGGTTCCTTTGGAATAATATATTTTTATAATAATTTTAATTCAGATTAAGCCCCTCAAACTCGAGCTCCAGGAATATTTATGGAAGGCATTCTTTCCAATGGCGTAGGAGAAATCCACTTGGCTTTATTCACTCACACTTTCTCCTCTTTGGCAGTTTCAGAAAAGGCTGTGGTCAGCCTCTTCCAACCAGAAAAAAAGACTGTCTGTGCTTCTGGCACGTCCATCCTGATGATTAAAGAATGCATAGGCACAAAACATGATTGAAGGCAGAAGATGAGCATTAATCAGTGCTGATTTATTTTTGTCCAGTGATGTGGTACCAAAGTATAAAGACCAAGAAAGATATTTTACTATTTCTATTTTCTCATCAGCTTGAAATCCCTCTGATAGAAATTGTGATTTGCATTGAGTGAGAAAATTGGAGTTAGATTGCCCATTAGACCCCAGATGATGCAGAAGCAAATGCTGCCAAGTTTGGAAACCAAAATGACTGCTTGTAGCAAAGTATTTATACTGAGGTACTATAGATGTTGGTGTACATGTTGAGGAATCACTGTACATGTTGTCAAGTTGATGTGCACATGGGGAAGCCGAAGTACACATTGCGCAGTCAAGTGCAAGGCTGACACCTCCAGGCTTGCATGCTGGGCATGTGTTCATCACTGCTTCTGTCACATGGACAGGAAGTGACAGAATCAGTGATGTCATCAGCTCAGATTAAAAACCTGTGTTGGATGCAGGTCAATTTTCCACATTTTTCACCACGAGTCCGCCATTTTGGGAGCTGGTTCACTTGCTGGTAAATGGGCTGCCACATGACCCCTCCCCCCCACCCAGAACTGGCAATCCCACGACAGACCCCCCCCCCCAAAAGACTGCATATTTTTTTGTTTGGATGGCCTTCCTCTTTGCCAAGGTGCATGAACCACAACTGGTCCATCCAGATCCAGATGGACATGTTTGAGGCAGTCAATTGCAAAAGCTTCCTCTTTACCTCCCATGTCCAAAATGTATGTTGAATTAATGCATCTTAGTACCTTGAAGGGACCCTCATATGGATGCTGGAATGGTGGTCAGTGTGCTCTTTTCAGTATGAAAACATACTTGCAGACCTGTAAGGTCTGGGGTATATAGGACCTGGCCTGACCATGTTGAGATGTCAGTATGGGTTCTAAGGTATCAAGCTTCTCACAGAGCTTGCTTAGAACAACTGCGGGTATCTCCTCCCATCCTTGTGAGTCTGAAACAAATTCTATGTGTCATAGATCAGCTCTGCCAATGAGGCACCTTTAGGTGTCGTTCGTATTCCCAAGAGTTCCCACGGCAATTCATCAACCCACTCAGGCCCCTGCAGATGTGCCACAAATGCTGATTTCTAATGCCTGTAGAACCTTTCTATTAGTCCATTGGATTGTGGGTGGTATGCAGTTGTGTGGTGCAACTTGGTTCAAAGCAGGGTGGCCACTGTTGACCACAGGCTTGACATGAATTAGGCACCCAGTCAGATGTGGTATGTGCTGGCAGACTGAAACGTGCTATCCAGACAGAAATGAGGCCCCTGGCGCAGGTGTCGGTAGTCATGTCTGCCAGTGGTACTGCCTCTGGCCACCCCGTGACCCGATCCACTATAGTGAGAAAAATGGAACCATGTGACACTGGCAAGGGGCCTACAATGTTCACATGTACATGGTGAAACCTCCAATACATTGGCTCAAAATATTGTAGTGGGGCTTTCGTGTGTTGCTGGACTTTGGATGTCTGGCAACGAGTGCATGTCTTCATTCAATTGCTAACCTGTTTTTGAAGCCCATGCCACACAAATCTGTTGGCTACCATCCAGACAGTCGTTCTGATTGATGGATGTACCAACCCATGTAAAATATCAAATACCTGTCACCTCCAGGCCACTGGAACAATTGGGCGAGGATGACCTGTAGATATGACACTCAATAGTTTGAACTCACCCAGGCCTACCGGAATTTCTTCCAGCTGCAGGTTAGAGTCTCCTGTTCCATAACATGGAATTTTTTTGTCGGCCTTTTGTGCTTTTGCAAGCGCAACATAGTCCACTCCTTGGCCTAAGGTCTGCACAGATTGTAGGGCCAGGCGAAACAGCACATCTGTCACTATGTTGGCCTTTCCTGAGATGTGTTCGATGGCCATCGTGAACTCAGAAATATATGATAAATGTCTCTGTTGATGAGCCAACCATGGATCTGATACCTTAGTGAAGTAAAATGTAAGCTGCCTGTGGTCCATAAAAGGAGTGAAATACCTGTCTTCTAGACAGTACCTGAAATGTCTGATAGTGAGGTACAATGCCAAACAATTCTCAGTCAAATGCACTGTACTTGAGTTCTGGTAGTGTTAGGTGCTTGCTAAAGAAAGCCATTGGTGTCCAATGCCCATCGACATACTGTTCAAGCACCCCTCCTACTGCAGTACTGGAGGCATCCATTGTCAGGGTTGTTGGGAAATCCATTCTTGGGTAGACCAGCAATACAGAATTAGCCAGTGCTTCCTTGGTTGTCTTGAATGCTGCCGATGATTCTTTGTCCCAAGTGACATCTCTTGCCTGACATCAGGGCCAAGAGGAGGTGCATGATGCGAGCCGCTGATGATAGCCGCCATAAAAATTCACCATTCCAATGAACTCCTGGAGGACTTTAACTGTGTTGGACTTGGAGAATGACTAGATTGCCTCGACCTTTACTGCTTGTGGCTTTGCTCTGTGTTTGTTGATTCTATGGCCCAGAAAGTCGATGGTTGCTAACCCGAATTGATACTTGGTCAGCCCAAACTCATTCAAATAGGTGAAAAGCTTGCGCAGTTGGGACAGATGTTCCTGATGACTGTGGCTAGAGATAAGTATGTCATCTCGGTAAATGAAGATAAAGTTGAGATTGCATCCCACTCTGTCCATTAAATGTCGGAAAGTCTGTGTGGCATTCTTGAGCTCGAAGGGCATCCTTCTGAATTCAAAAAGGCCAAAGGATGTAATAATTGCTGTTTTTGGACCGGGATCTGATAATACCCCCAGACCAGGCCCACCTTGGAAAAGATGTGGGGTCCCTGCAGATTGGACACTAAGTCCTGCAGATGCGGTACTGGGTTGCGATCCAATGTGGTAACCTCATTCAACCTGTGGCAATCACCACAGGGTCTCTATCTGACTGTGGCCTTGGGTACCATGTGGAGTGGGGAGGACCAGAAGCAATTGGACCGCTGTACAATACCTATGTCCTCCATCCTTTCAAACTCCTTTGGCCAGACGATGTTTATCTGGAGGGATCCTGTGAGCTTGGGAATGCAGTGGTGGCCCGTCGGTTGGTATGAGGTGCTGCGCCCCATGTCTCGGCATCGCCGAGGTGAATTGTGTCATAATTATTGCAGGGAATTCCCACAACAACCTGGTGAATTCATTCTCTGAAAGAGTAACGGAGTCTAAATGTGGTGTTGGCAGCTTGACCTCACCTAGGGGAAAGGTCTGGAAAGTATTGATATGAATGAGCCTTCATTTCTCTAGATCAACTAGGAGGCCATGTGCTCTGAGAAAATCAGCTCCCAGTAGTGATTGTGCGACTGTGGCCAATGTGAACATCCATGTGAAATTAGTATAATTGAAGGGGGAAGCATGCTGATCTCAGCCCCTGTATCCACCAAGAAATTCCGGCTGGAATGTCTATCCCAGACATATAAAAGGCTGTCTCGATGGCCAACCACCACAGCAATTAGCAATGGCTGGCCCAGGCATTTTTCCTGAAACGCACAGGGAGGACAGCAGCAGCGAGCTTCTACACCCTATCGTTGATAATAGAAACACCATTGGGTGCTACCTTCATCCCGTTGTCTCCTGGCCAACTGGAGGTCTGACAACAGACTTTATTGACCCTGCTGCCAGTCTAATGTTGGAGTTGCACAGTCCTGCTGCTGTGAACGGGATCTGTTGACCTGTCCTACAGATGTCGTGCTTTCTTGCTTAGCCCGCCATAGAAAGTCAGCACAGGCCACGAATCAATGTGGGTCATTGAAATTCCCATTGGCCAGCAGTACGTGGATATCTTCTGGCAACTGCTCCAAGAAAGATTGCACGAACATGAGGCAGGGACTATACCCTTCTGTTAGTGCCACCATTTCATTCATGAGCATGGAAGATATGGATGAGCAGATTCTTGAGCACCATATACTTGCCCTCCTCCAGAGGCTGCTGCAGAAACTAGGAAAATTGCCATGCCATCTCTTGATCCTGGGCACTTGCTACCAGATGTTATCTGCCCCAACTGGAATTGGGCTTCTGCTTGGCCAAACGATACACGTGATTGTGAAGTCCAAAACATTGGCAATTTCAGAGCCACAGCATGCATTGAATAAAAATTTTCCATGTTGGGGTCCAAATATCGTTTGGGCCATTGGGGTCACCAATGTAGTAAAGTATTCTATACTGAGCTACTATAGACATTGGTGTACACGTTGTGGAACCACTGTACATGTTGTCGAGTTGATGTATATGCGGGGAAACATTGTGGAGTCTAGTGCAAGACAGACACCTCCACGCTTGCATGCTGGGTTTATATACATCACTGCTCCTGTCACATGGGCAGGAAGTGACATCATCAGTGATTTTTTTTTTAAAACTGTGTTGGATGCAGGTCAATTTTCCATAGCATGTCTGTGCCATTTTGGGAGCTGGTTCATTTGTTAGTAAGTGGGTCACCACATTGCTGTTAGAAGCAAGAAGAAAACTGGGAGATGTGGATAGGGGTAAGAGGAGGGAGGGGGGGTGATGGAGAAAATGAAATGCATCTAAGTCTACTAAGTTAACTTGCAAATGTCCTAAACACTCAGCAAGAAAACAATGCAATGACCACTTACAAAAGGGCTAACCTGTTCTTTAGGGATTTGCGTGAAAAGTTTCTGATCATTTTACAAAATTGTTTTTCTTCATTTCTTATTGAAGGATCCCATTCTCAAAATTAGTACTTCCTTGGCCTGTATGATCTTACCCCTGTGAAACTTTGCTCAGTTCTCCCACCCTTCCAGTCAGGCAGATATATTTATTTACTTTGCTTTCAGTTACATCTGCCCTGTTTTACCACATTCAGGAAACCCACAATATAATTGGTTGATCAGCTTGTAGGATGTCTTCCTTGTTGCTGGATGCCAAAAATAGCACCAAATTCATCAGAACAGAGGAGATCCACTCAAGGATACCTGAGGGCTGCTTTCAGCTGTGAACATCATTCACATAATCACTGATAACAATGTCTTGACCAAATTCCTGCGATCAGGAATTTAGAAATATGGAGTCATGCTTCCCAGCAAATTTATTTCCCAACTATTGCAGGTAGGAATGAAAATTACAATCAACTTCCTAATGAAGTTCTTCAACATTTCAGTCTCAGCAAAGTCAAATTAGAGGATGAATTCTCCATGCTTCCTTTCCTTCCTATCTTCAGGTCTCATTCAAGTCTGTTTTCTATCAATTCCCATTCTACAAGTTACAGAAACCATTTGATAAACCCTCTAAGGCTTGGAAAAGTTTCCTCCTCTCCATTCTTGGATAAACCCTTGGCCATTGTTGCCTTGTCTCCAGCTACATTTATTTGGGCTCTAACTTCTGACTCTGGAAAGATGATTTCACAGTGAGAACGGGGCATGAGTGAGGATCCAAGATGGCAGTGAGGGGGCTGTAAGGAGATCTAAAAGCTCCTCGAGGAGAAGCTGATAAAAAAAACAGATAAAAGAAGATCCCCAGAAAACCCAAAAGGACAGAATATAACCAGAAATATGAATATAAGAAAGAGCGAGAAGGAAAGAAAAAAAGCAGGTGGGAAAAAGAACGAAGAACCTGGAAGGAAGAAAAGACTCACCACATGGTGGAGGTGGAGAGGTTGACCCTGGGCCTACAAAAAACATTGGATCCCGGGACAGCAGAGCCCTGAAACATCCTATGGGAAGAAGTCTCGCCTGGAAGGTTGAGAGAGGATGAAAAGGTTGGATCGCATGGGGGCTGGGGGAAGGCCATGACCGAATCAATGGGAGAGCTGGTGAGCATGAGGGTCATGGGAGCAGTGGTAATAGCAGTGACGGAGGAGAAGCTGCGGACCACTAAAGGGAATAGACACTTATTAGGTAAGGTAGATCTATGCGAAGGCCAGGAGACCGCAGTCAAGGCAGCACCAGATGGAAGAGGCATAGGGCATTGTGGGCAGTGGGAACAACGCAACTGGGGACCCAGTGGAGAGAGGAGAGTTCAGGAGGTGCGAAGAGCACCAGCCTGTCAACTTCTGATGATGAGGAGGAATGAAAAGGAGAAGAGCAGAAGGAAAAGGAGTAGAGAAGGACTGTGAAAAGAGAAAAGCGGGGGATAAGGAGGCAGAGAGATTGGTGCCCACCACCAGGGACATTATGGAAGCTATACAACAAATGCAAAAAAACATTAAAAACACTGGTAGTGGGCCAGAATATAATTAAAGAAAGGTTGGATAACTTAATCGAAAGTGTAATGGTGACAGATTAGATAGGGTGGAAGAGAGATTGGAAAGAAGGGAGAACGAGATGGATGTGTGGATGAGAGAGAAAAAAAATATGGGGAAAAAAGGACTCCTTAGAAAATTATAGAAGGAGAAATAATATAAAGATAGTGGGGGTGAAGGAGGGTGCAGAGGGGAGAGACCTGATGGAACTCTTTATAAAAAGAATGGATTCCAGAAGTGCTGGGGAGGGACCAAATTGGGGATAATCTGGAAACAGTCTACCAGTCTCTCACCCCCTGCCAAAACCCAGGTCAGGGAGCGAATTTTACGAGCAGCAGCAAAGGGAGAGAAGGGGGGAGGAAGCAGCTGAACATGAGGGTAAAAAAAAAGTCCTCTTTTTCCCGGATATTAGTGCGGTGTTATTAAGGCGCAGGAAGGAATCTGACCTAGTTAAAAGAAATTTAAAGTAAAGGGGGATAGAGTTCATCCTCCTTCACCCTGCAACTTTAAAAATAACAAGGCTAGGAGGCGAAAAAAAACTGTTGAAGCTAGAGAGGCAATGAATTATGTTTTAAAAAAACTAGCTGCCCTCTGGGAAAGAAATTAAGGAGATGATGGGTTGTATATACTGTAAATGATAAAAACACAGAAGGGTGTGCTTTTCTGTTGAATTGATAGAAACATAACTGTTAAAGGTAAATAAAGAAATAATATGGGGAGCTCTGAGAAAGGGTGGAAAGAAACAGAGTAATAGATTGATGGGTGCAGGAGGCACACTTCATATTAATGGGGAAGTTGGCACCAGCTGTGTGAGAATAGGTGCCAGGAAGGGAAATGTAGGGCTAGGAGGAAAAGGGGAATGGGTACCTGGGGGAATTTCTGGTTTTTATCTTTGTCTCATTTGTTGGTTTTAATTGCTTAGGTTTATTTGGAGGCAGTCATCTGTGTCCGAGACCCATGGATAATGGGATGGATGGAAGATGAGTACCTGGGGAAAAGAAGGAAGGGGAGGAAATTAATGGAGAGGCATTGGGGTAATGAATAAAACTGTTAAATTCATAAGTTTCAACATAAATGGGATAAACAAATTGATAAAGAGCATCTTGGCATACCTATATAAAAAAGATGCAGGTAGATATAGCATTTCTATAGGAGACCCATCTCACATATCAAGAACATGAAAAGTTTAAAAAGAGGGAGGGTGGCCCAGATGGTGATGTCCTCCTTCAATTCCAGAGCCTGGGGAGTGGCTATCCTCGTAGGAAAAAGTATTCCAGTGGTGGTTTGGGGTGTGGTTGCTGACCCAGCTAGAAGATTTGTGATGATCCACTATCAGATATATTCTGAACCATGGATACTTATGAATATATATGCCCCAAATATTGATGATGAGCAATTCATACAAGATATATTTTTGAAAGAAACAGAGGGGTGAGAAAATGTTTTGATTGGAGGGGATTTTAACATCTGTCTGGATCCAATCATGGATAAGTCAGTGAGGAAAGTAAGAAGGACCAGGGGAGTCAAAACTACCCTGTCCTTTATGAAAGAGCTAAATTTGATAGACGTTTGGAGAAGGCAGAATCTCAAAGAGAGGGATTACTCCTTTTACTCAAGACAACACACCAAAATTGATTTATTTTTAGCATCAGCCTAATTAGAGGGTAGGATAGTGGAGACAGAGTACATGGCTCAGTTATTGTCTGACCATTCACCCTTGACTCTATCCATCATAGTGGCATATAATGGCACCTTAAATCATTGCTGTTAGGAAAACTGGAATTTATTTTTAGCTTCATTAGAGCTCAGATAGATTTGTCCTGTGAGACAAACTGTCCCTCTACTACTAATAGTTTCCTATTATGGAACACATTAAAGGCTTATTTATGGGGCCAGATAATTGGATATACCAAGGGTATCAAAAAGGAGTACATCAAAGACAAAAACAACTTGGAACAGGAGATAACCTGATTAGAAAAGGATTATCAAAGATTGGGTTCTGAGGAAAAATGCAGAAATTTGATAAATAAAAAAACTCAAATACAATGCAAAGCAAATGTATAGGGTAGAAAAGATGATTTTAAGATCTAGGCAACAGTATTACGAGCTGGGGAAAGGGCACATAAAGTCTTGTCTTGACAGGTGAGGGCAGAAGAGGTCTCAAGAACAATTAATCTGATTCAAACGGGGAGGTAAGATTTCACATAAGTAAATTAAACTTTTAGAAAGTTTTATAAAGGACTATATAAATCAGTTTTTCACAAGGCTCATTGATTTCAATGGTATTTATGTTTTTTGGATTTTATTTAAATTATATAACTTTGTTCTCAGTTGCATTGGGCATGGGGGGAAAAAGACTGAATGTTATGCATAAGTGTTGAAAGAAAGTGTATTGTTGTTTGAATCGATACAAGTCTGAAAATCAAAATTAAATATTTTAAAAAAAGAACAGGGCTATCTCTTTTTGGGTAAATATTAAAGGTATAAACCAATACTTTCACTGTCAGGGGTACCTTACAATAGCTTTGTAGTTACATTGATAGACAAAGTGGTGAAACTATTTAAGTGCGCTAAAGATTCATCAAGTTGGATGGGTGCTATTTTTAATCAGCAGATGTGAATGGAGGGGGAAGTATTTGTAACAAAAATGTGACAGGATTGATTATTTAGTATGAGTTTCACTCCTTTCATATGGTGGAGTGACTCCCTGCCACCTGGCATCTCATCTTGAAGGTGTGGTCAATTAGAGGGCCTTCTGTGGGGAGTTCCAAGTGTGAATCCATTTCTCATGACTTCACAGGATAGCATTTGCATATACCTGGGATCAAAGCAACTCAGATTCTACTTGTTTTCCTTTGAAGTAACTATAATGCGTGGGCTTTGTTGAATATCAGATTTCGTTTTTGTATTATTGCTTTGAAGACCCATATTGTTGCTGATGAGATTAGGGGACTTGAACTAAGGATACACTGTAGCATATGAAATTGGGGAGTAGATTAAGGATGGAGATGAGAAGGAATTGCTTTTCCCAGACAGTAGTGAATCTGTGAAAGTCTCTGACCAAGGAAGCAGTAGAGACTATCTGATTAAATGTATATTTTTTGCATAGTAGGAAATTAAGGGTTATGGACCAAAGGAGGGTTGGTAGAGCTATGTCCGTGCCCAGATCAGCCACATTAAATGGAAGAGCAACCTTAACAGGCCTGATGGTTGACTCCTGCTCCTTTTTCTTATATTTTTAAGAGATGTGTAAAGGTGATTGTCGCATTCTTGTACTCCCTGTGACAGTTGCTATGTGTAGCCAGAGACAACAGAGAATAAGTAAATCCCTTCTACACATTGGTTAAACATGGCTTTAAATTACATTCCAGTAGTCACACAACTGCATCAAGGTATTTCTCTTTGCTCTCTGTAACCCCTATCACAAGGACGAGGGAACCAGGCACATGGAAACAACACCAACTGCATTCCCCTCCAATTCATGCACCATCCTGTCTTGGAAATGGACCAGACTTCCTATATAATTGATTGGTTTAAATCCTGGAAACCCCTTCACAATTTCTCAGGTGGACTACAGTGCATCAAGAAGGCAACTCCCCATTTCCTTCTCCAGAGCAATTAAGGGTTTTGCAGTGATGTCCACATCAAAAAAAAGATGAATAAATTTTTAAAAATGGTAAAATAGAAAACTGCTGTCTTCCCAAGGTTGCAGTATTTGAGATCAGGAGCTCGGTTGTGTGAGGTTGTGATGGCTGTGATACTAAATGGAGCAGAGACCTGCTACCAAAGCATTGCAAGTCATACTGCTGTTTCCTGACAGGCTTTCAAAATCATCTAGTTTGTCAGCGATCTGTCAAGTCATTTAACCTTGTTTATCATGCACATTACTCACGCGTTCCTCAAAACTCCAGTGCACTCTTGACTATTTCAAACTGAACTTGAAAATGTACAAGTTGATGGTTTGAGATTGAGGCACAATTAGGGAGGACTGGCAGGGAGTGGGTGTTCACCACCACTCATTGTACTTCATGCCAGTTGTCTTCTATTTACAAGGAAAGAGTGGGAGGGAGTAAGAAAAATGGAGAAGAATGACTTGGCATTTGGGACCAGGGAGAATGGCATGTTCTTTAAGAGGCATCTGTAGCCGGTCAAAGTAGGGAAAAGGGCAAGTGTCAGCAAAGGTTCAGAAGAGATGAAGCAGCTATGGATGAAGACCAGCATCTAGAGGAGCTATTTTTGTGATGGGTGGGATTTTGATCTTGAAGTTCTTGGTCAATTTCATGATTGGCATGATCTAACATGGAAATATTGGAAACACAGTTTATGCTGTGTTAATTCAATCTCAATCAGATACCAGTCGAAAAGTAAAGCACCATATAATCTAGTTTCCAGCTGTATTCCTCCTATCATTGAGAGAAAGATCTGAAAAGCTTTTCATGAATTTTAAGGCAAGTTGGTATAATAGGGCCATCTCAATATAGTGATGCATCTGGAATTACCCTACTGGCTGCATACTTACTAAACAAAAAGTGGCATAGACAGGATAACGGAAATATCTGTGAGGAGGTCAAGATTGCAATAGGGATAAATAATAGTCATTAAGTGAATCCAGTTAGAGAGTGACAGTGTAAACAAAGGAATGTAAAATGTTATGAATTTGGGGTTAGGAGGTACCCGTGGAGAGTGGAAGAGCTGATTCAATGCCGGGGCTGGGCGGCTTAAAACAGAAATGGCCTGTTTTGTTACAGACAAAGTGAGTTACTTGAAAGTAAATAAATTAATAGTGAGCCTGGAAGGCTACAAAATGCCAAGGTGGAAGCTAAGGTTTGGTGAAGTTGGCCTTGTTGGAACGATTCAGCAGGCTATGGATAGAATGGGAGTGGGTAGTGAATGGAAACTTGGGGCAAGTCCTGTGGACTGAGCACAGGTGCTTCACAAAGCTATCACCTGATCAGCACTGGTTTCTTGATGTTGATATTCACTTTGCCCTATCCCTCCCCCTCCCCCCCCCCCCCATTGCTCCCTACCTTCTCTGCAACTTAAAGCAAACTTGTTCTTTATTAAGTGTCTTTGATCTGAAACAGCAATTCTCTCTCTCTTTCCACAGTCACTCCTTGAGTTGCACTGTGATTCTGGAATTCTCTGTTTTTGTAACTGGATTGACAATCTCCAGTCAGTTGGATGGTTTTTCCTACTATAGTGGTGCAATAGTGTTGATGAGAGATGATCTTTCCTGATGATTGAAATTGGTGAAAATGACTGGGGAGAGTTTGCAGCTGCTGGTTTCCGATGTCCACTGAGATCAAGAGGGATCCCTCTGGCATCTCATTGAAATCAGTTGTAATTACCAAGTGGTTTTAGTCCCACCATTGCATGCACATTGAAATTTCTTCAGCTTTGATGACCAAAAGAGTCTTGTATTGATCAAGGGAGCCTGATTGAAGTCATGTGATCTTCTGCAGCATTCCTGGATAAAAAGAGCAGAATGATCTTTCCAAGTTTCATGTTTCTGATGTACACCTTGATCACGAATAGGCAATTGTGTCGTGGAACCTGCTGACGTTCACCCGCTGGGTCATCCTTGTTATTCGTGGAGAAATAACACGTTGAGAATTGTTCCTTCAGGATAAGATGGGAGGAAAAGAGGAAAGTGATGAAAGGTGAAAAGGAGAAAGCAAAATTGCAAAGAAAAATAAAGGAATAAACTATTTAAGCCTTGTTTCTAATCTTATTATTCCTTGTTTTTTTTAATTCTATGACTCAACTATTCTGCTGCAGTTCTGAAATGCTGGTTGTTTCACAACAGAATCTGTTGCAGGTTAAACAACACATGGTGCTTTTAGCACAAAGAAAAGCGTCTAGAATTGATGTTCATTTTGGTCACGCCAATGAGTTTGAGAGGTGCTGACAGAGCGAAGGCATTGGTCACTGGGAAATCGCAGAGCAAATCTGACATTTCATCTCGCTCCTCCAGCTCATAGGTGGCATCATTAAGCATCCGCTGGTGCAAGTGGCAGGTTTGCTCGATCTTCAGCTTGTTTATGTCGTTGCGAAGCCGCATCAGTTGCCTTGCCAGCTGCTGGTCTTGCAGACGCATTTCTGTCTGTTTTTACGTTTGAAAGAAAACTGCATTAGTATAGTAACAAAATCCATGCAGTGACCAAAATAATTGGAAAACATGTCCAGAAATAATTCAATTTTTTTTCACTTTCAAAGACTGTGTATGTATTCCCTCGTCAAAACAAAGATCAGATGGAATTGATGTCCAAGGCCATAGGTCATATCAATGTAAGAATGTGAAAACTTGCTGCCTGAACCAAGGACAGCATTCACTTCAAGTTGAATATGTATGCTTCTCAGCAAAGATCTTCTTAAAAGCACTGAACTCTTGTTCCATGCCTCTCGGTCAACCAAATTTTACTAATCAACAACAGCTTGTGTCTTTTTATGTTAATGTATGGATCTAAACTAAATTGCAACTGATTATATAGTTTACCAACTGTTACTAGAAATGCAATCAAATAACTATTTTGCAAAAGTTTTGAATTAACAATATCATTAAATGGAATCAATTACATTAGAGTATACTAAACCTGTAACAATAAGAATGTCAAGATGTAAAAATGGATGAACTCAATTATAATGCCCCTCAGTTATTGATTGATATCTGATTGCAAAATACTAATCAAATGTTAATGGTCAATGCCTTACTATGGATCGCTGACATTTTATCAGTCTGAGTATTGAGTATATACTGTCTATGCTCATGTAATTGTTGAATTTTTGGACCACCTTTTCAGGCCCAAAAAAGGGGGTGTCTATTTTTACACAGATCATACTTTTGATCTCCTTGGAGGTACCTGCATTGTTCAAGACGTCAGGAGCTTGAAAAAATGGGACTGAGTGGTAAGTCTGCGGTTAGGACATTGGGAGCTCGGATGGGCAGGTGGCCAGGGTGGGGATGAGGGCGGCCAGGGCTTCGGGTGCTCCAGTGGGCAGGTAGCTGAGGAGAGGGTCCACAGTTGGACCGTTGGAAGCTCGTATGGGCAGGCGGTCAGGGCAAAAATAGGGGGGGGTCTACTTTTACACGGGTCATAAAAAAAAACAAATAGTTTGGTCCAAAAATTGGGGGTGGGGGGGGGGTGGGAAGTCCACGTGAGTATTGATACCTTGTTCCCTCTGGATAATATTTTCTTTCTTCTCCCTTGTATATTCACTTGTCATAATGTTCTACTCTCACTCTTGTCCTCTGCCACCATCCTACAACGTGTTATAGCTCTCCAATATTGTGTGTTGGTTCATTTTTTACTTCTCACCCTTCCCAAGCATTACAATATAACTCTTCACACACTTTTCTTCAGCACCAAAGATGTGCAGATAAACCAAGGTGGGAAAAAAAATGAACTAAAAACTGTAAATTTAAAACAAAATTCAGCTCTCAACTACAATAACAAGGAAAAAGCTTACAGGAGCAAATGAAAGAACAGCAGTCAGTAAGAATTGGAAACAATGTCTCCTCCTCACTCTCATTCAACACAGGTGCACCTCAAAGATGCGTGCTTAGCCCACTGCTCTACTCTCTCTACACCCATGACTACATGGCTAAGCATAATTCAAATGCCATCTACAAAATTTGCCAATGACACCACTGTCGTCAGCAGAATCACAGACAGCAAAGAGGAAGCGTACAGGAGTGATCATCTGGTGTCACAATAACAATCTTTAACTCAATGTGCTCAAAACTAAGGAACTGATTGTTGATTTCACAAAGGGGAAATCAAGAGAACACAAACTAGTCTTCAAAAAGGGATCAGCAGTGGAAAGGGTTAAGAACATCCAATTCCTGGGTGTCAACATCTCTGAAGCTCTATCCTGGGGCTTCCGTGAAGAAGGCTCACCAATAGCTATACTGTTTGAGGAGATTTGGTATATCACCAAAAGCTCTTGCAAATTTCTACAGGAGAGCACTCTGACTGGTTGCATCAGTTTCTGGTATGGAGGTGCCAATGCCCAAGACAGGAGCAAACTAAAGAGAGTTGTGAACTCAACCAGCGCCATCATGGACACCAGCCTTCATTCCATTAAGGACATCTACAAGAGGCGGCATCTCAGGAAAGCAGCCTCTATCGTCAAGGACGTTCACCACCCAGTCCATAACTTCTTTACACTGCTACCATCAGGGAGGAGGCACAGGAGCCTAAAGACAAACACCCAACAGAACAGAAACAGCATCTTCCCCGCTGCCATCAGAAAGCTGAATGGACAATAAATCACAGACACTACCTCACTTTCTCTTCCTTTACACTAATTTATTTAAAATATAACTTATTAGCAATTTTGCACCTCTAATGCTGTTGCAAAACAATAAATTTTGTGACATGTTCATGACAATAAATTCTGATTCTGAAAGATCACAGCTCCATGTCATGGAGAAAGATTCCTCTTTCCACCAAACTATTTGTCCCCTTTGTCCAAACCTGCAGCTCTTCTGCCTTTTAATAAGATCATGGTGTTCTCAACTCTGGCACTAAACTAGTTATCTTACCTGATCTCTGTAACCTTCCATTTTCCTATTGGCCAGAATTCTATCCACATCATTTTGATTTAAACTATTGCCATTGCTAGTAGCAGTTAGTGCCTTCTGTTTTCATCCCTTCTCCTGATCTTGAGGTGATTGAGTGTGTCTGGTTACATTTTGTCAAGAAGATCATCCTTTTCACATCGCTCTGGGATAAGCTCCTGTTTGTCACAATGAGCTTTATTCTAAAGAAGGGATTGAATCTTGAAACAGCTTAAGACAAGCCTGCTTTACAATTGATCTAATAGTAAACAATCAATTGTGACAGATTGTTATATTTTATATTGTCTATAGATATGTTTTAAAGGAGATAATTTGTGGCAGGTTTTTTAGTGTAGGTCCCAGACAAACACTTCAAAACAGATCTCATTTAAAATGCAAGAGCTCTTATCAAGCCAGACAGTTCAAGCTCCAGGTGCCTTTGCAAAAACTTTGAAGAAGCCTCTAAGGACATGTTGTGGAGTAATGGATTTGGTTTGGAAAGCAACAGATGAACGAACTCAGAAGATTGCGTCCAGTGCCACAATCTGAGTGCAGTTTGCTGTTCTAAGGTTGTGGTTTTGCAAGCAGAGAGAGGCTTTTCTCAGTGTGTGAGAGAGGAAGAGAATTCAGTTCTACAGTTCAACAGCAGGAGCCAGGACTGGAACATGACAAGCTGGAAAGCTTGTGGGGAAAAAACCCATTTTGAAGATGGGTTGTGAGTTTTTAGTTCAGCCTGGTCAAAGCCCTTGTGGTCCATACAAGAGGAGATGGCTGGCTGTATAATGTTTCATTTGAAATAAGGGAAACCAAAAAGGAACTCTGTGGTGACCTGAAAGAAAGAAAGAAGCTATCATCTGATGGGGCAAGATTCTTTGGCAAGACACTGACATGGCTGATTGGAAGGAATCAGTTTGTGTCCAATGAGCAACAAATCTCTCTCTGAAAACAGACAAGAACCTTCCTGAGCGGTAAACAATTTACCTTTCAAGCACCAAAGCCTGGTGAAATTTGTATATGTTGAATTCTGTGCACAGTATAAGAATTGCCTGATACTGGTGAACTTGAAGGAGTGAGAAATGAGATTGGACTGTGAATTAAAGAACTTTTCTGAACTTATACACACATTAACATACACATGCACTTAGAATTAGAAGGGGGTTAAGTTAACAGTAAAAAGTAAAAGTTTAATCTTGTTTTCACATTTAAAGAAAATTGAAAGCAATTTTTGTTTAAGTAACCATTGGTCTTGGTGAATTTCTATTGCTGCTGGGTTTTGGGGTCCTCTGGGCCTATAACACAATTTAGGTAAAAATGTAAAATTACCAAGGTTTGAATGTTCCCACTTAAACAGAAAAGTAAACAAAGCTATTTGTCAAAGTCTCATCTGTTTTTCAGAAATGAGTAACCTTAATGAGAACCAGAAAGGAGAAAGGATAATGTGTTTAAATTTACCAGTTCCTTCTTGAGCCAGGTCAATGTCTTGTCGATATCTTCAAAGCCATTAAATTTCCCTGAAGTCAAGCTGGTATCCTTGTCAGAACTCTCACTGAGGTGCTTTTGTGTTCCCTTGAAGTTACTGGCATCCTTGCTGGGTTTCTTTGCATCTGCAGGCCCTTGATCATCCAATGGCTTTGTACTTTCCAAGTCTTTCCCTTCCAGTTTGGCTTTCCACTCCAGATAGGAAGGCCTCCTGGTTTCAAGCCTCAATTTCTGGGTGAGTGCTTTTAGACTCCTCAGATGGTCATCACTCTGACTCTCTGGGCTTTCTGGTCCATCTTCAAACATATTTACCTCAAGCTTTGGCACAGACCAACTGGCCATTGTGCTTTATTGACACAGTGGTTGATATCTGTAACAGAGAATATATCCTTTCTTTTTTAAAGCTGTATCATTTTGAAAAGTTTCAGAAGATGGGACTATTATTGCAAACAAGATTTCAGTATAATTTCCATGTTCTATGTTCTAATTTTCCTTGAATTACAAAGAACTGTAAAATGCAGAGTTAATAATGTCCAATTAATAGCAGTACAAAATTTGATATTTTATAATCAACATAAAGATCTAAAATGATCTTACAAAATAATCTTTTTATAGTCCTAACTTTACATATTTGAAGATATATTTTGATATGAATTCAAATAGTCCTGATGGTCACCAGTGTTGAAATCACACAAAGATATTAAACCTTTCGAATGTAACCTTTTTATGTCTGCTTTTTTAATGCCCACTGGGCTGCAGGTTTGATAAGTTAACATCCTGTTCCAGGGTTGAAAATCCACAATAGACAGAATTCATGTATCATTGGAGCAGTCCCAACACTAATTAACATTCTGTTGTTTGACTCGGCAAACTGCTTTACCACCTGTGGTTGTTTGTGTGATTTCAATAGCATCTTTGGGCTCTAAACTTGTTAGCCCACAAATATCTTGCCAGGAAGCTGTAATGCCATTACATCAGAAGAGAAGACACTGGGGCATTGATGGATGCAGGGAATTGAGCACAATCCCACGAGACACAGTGACTTTGGTAAAAGATCAGCAGGAGCTCGGGTGAATGCCAATTTGGAGTGTCCACTGGTCAATTGAGAGAGTCACCAAGGAAACTACTGGTGACAAATGCAGAAATATTTTAAAGAGAATGCTCGGACTGAACCCAGAATAAAGTTTTTTCAATAATATTAAGACAAGGAAAGAATAAATTGAGAATACTAACTCTGGGATTTATTGGGGTGTTTTGAAACTTAATTGAAGGATCAATGAAAACATTGTTTTTCATTGCTGTTATTTTGCCATTTATCTGTTATGTGGCAAGAAAGCCCTCAAAGAAAGTTAAATCAAATTTAATGCCCAGTAAATAAAGCTGCCCGATAAAGTTAATTTTCTGGTTGTTGGGCACATGCTGTGCAGTGATTAGTGATAAGTATTCCTCGCATAATTTTGTGAAATTCACAGCCTGGTAATTAAGGCAAGGAGGCAAAAAGGCAGAAGTTTTAACTGAATAATAATAGCTTGCTGCTGAATACACTCAATAGCATGACGTGTAAATGACTTGCAGGCAATTGTTTACTGTCTCCTTATCTACTGCACCACTTTTCAGTAGATTGGGAATTTTCAGAAAGTTGGGAATTGAGCCTCAAATGGGATCCTCCTTTTTCCCCAGGGTAATCGAAGTACTCGAGCTGGCAGAGTCCGCAAGTATCGAATCCACGCTGCTGAAGACCCAACTGCGCTGGGTGGGTCACGTCTCCAGAATGAAGGACCATCGCCTTCCCAAGATCGTGTTCTATGGCGAGCTCTCCACTGGCCACCGAGACAGAGGTGCACCAAAGAAGAGGTACAAGGACTGCTTAAAGAAATCTCTTGGTGCCTGCCACATTGACCACCGCCAGTGAGCTGATCTCGCCTCCAACCGTGCATCTTGGCGTCTCAGTTCGGCGGGCAGCAACCTCCTTTGAAGAAGACTGAAGAGCCCACCTCACTGACAAAAGACAAAGGAGGAAAAACCCAACACCCAACCCCAACCCACCAATTTTCCCTTGCAACCGCTGCAACAGTGCCTGCCTGTCCCGCATCGCCAATGAGCCTGCAGCAGACGAGGACATACCCCTCCAAAAATCTTCGTCCGCGAAGCCAAGCCAAAGAAGAAAAAGAAGAATCTAACCATAGAACAATCACAGCACAGGAACAGACCATCTTGGCCCTTCTAGTCAGTACCAAACCAAGTATTCTCCTGCACCTTGCCCATAACCCCCCCCCCCCATTCCCCTCCCATCCATATACCTATCCAATTTTTCCTTAAATGACAAAATGGACCCTGCCACCACTACTTCTCCCGGAAGCTCAATCCACACAGCCACCACTCTGAGTGAAGAGGTTCCCCCCGTGTTACTTCTAAACTTTTGCCCTTAACTCTTAACCTCTTGTTTCAATCTCTCCTATCCTTGAGGGAAAAGCCTATCCACATCAACAATCTATCCCCCTCATAATCTTCAATAACTCTATCAAATCCCCTCTCAACCTTCTACATGCCAAGGAATAAAGACCTAATCTGCTCAATCTTTTTGTAATCTAGATTCTGAAACCAAGGTGACATTTTTGTAAATCTCTGCACTCTCTCCACTCTTTCAAACCTGTTCAGCTGCTATCTGCTTTTGTTACTTCAATATTAACTTCCCATTGATGATAGAACCCACATTATTGGAAAAATACTCAGCATTGCTGATCAAGGTCATTGGAGATTCATTCAGATATGTTTAGGTAGACTGACGTATCATCTATGTTATTAAAAAAAAAGGAATTGTAGATGTTATCTGGGCTGAGACATGCAGAACTGTAAGCTGTCCATCTGCACCTGAATGTTGATGATCACTAAAGGGAGCCTGACCCTGAGTGAGAAACATTAGAGCACAAGTTACTCCAGAGAAGCCAATAAAAGCTGCTGGCCGAGAACTTCTTATTTTTCTTTCCAAGCACTGAGCATCATTTGTGGCATCTGTTCCTCTAGTGTGGCCAGCATCCTTTCAACTTAGCCATCTCCTGAGAATATTTAAAAATGGGGGACTTCACCCGAACTGGCATCTCTGTGGAGTTTCATTCCAAGTGGACCTTGCCCCTTCTACAACCTGGAGGATCGTGGTAAAGAGTCAACATGCAGTTCGATACATATGATACATTTGGTTTTATTATGATTGGCAAGTCGACTGGGAAGACCATAACGTACTGCCTTTGAAGATGGTGATAAAATATTGAGTGGCTGTGATGGGGACTTCTAATGGGTAGGATCTGCAGCACTCCATTAAAGAGCATGGTCACCATTCACGTGCAGAACTCCTGGTAACTTCCATGGCTTCTGTACACTGAACTTTACAGCTGCAGATACATTGAATCTGGAAGTCTTTGCAGCTGAACATCGCTTATAACTTTTCAAGAATGTATTCCATGGCCATCAGGAAAAGTCAGCACTTTCCAGGCCATTTCAAGGATAATTCAGAGCTCATCACTTTGCTTTTGGTTTGTAACATATGCACAGGGAAGCAGATGTTTTTTTTAATGCTATGGTCAACATCACTAATACCAGAATTTCTCTAATTAAAACTAAATTGGAATCCTTTGCTGTCTTTTAAGATGTGAATTTCTCATTCTAGATAATGAGTTTAAGGCTCTAGATCAGGGGTGTCAAACTCAAATTCACAGAGTCCAAAATTAAAAACTTGGACTAAGTCGTGGGCCAAACTAAATATTGATTGAAAATTTTCAACAACATCTGCATGTTTTCTCTTCTTTCAACATATGTAATGTTAAACTTTTTCGTATTAAAATAAATGTTTAATAATAGTTTTGGTTAAACTCTTTCCAGAAGAAGCATTAACAAATGAGAAATAAAATATAAAATAAAGTTTGCTGTAAAACCAGACTTCTTTTCATCTCCTTCACCTTCTGGAGCTTTTGCTTCTCGTTCAGATCCTTATACCTGTCCTGGTGTTTCGTTTCATAGTGTCGTCGTATGTTATATTCTTTAACTACAGACACACTGGCTCCACACACAAGACAAACAGGTTTGTCTTTTAAAATGATGAACATATAGTCTCCCTCCCACCTGTGTTGAAAGGTCCTGTTTTCTGTCTTTGGTTTGGCCATTTTTGGTAAGGGGTTTATTACATGTGAGTGAGGCGACAGGTCACAGATGCTAACGAAAGTAAAGAGAGGAGGTGGGGGTGATTAGCGGGCTGACGGGCCGGCGCCAACGCATTTGCAAAGCATTCTGGGATTTGTAGTATTCGCTGTGCATGCGTTATACTGGCGCGGCGGCCAGCGGGCCAGCTCTAATACATACTTGATATGATCTTGCGGGCCAAATATAATTATATCGCGGGCCAAATTTGGCCCACGGGCCTGAGTTTGACATGTGTGCTCTAGATTATCTGGGGAAACCCCATACTTCCATTTAATTTTACGCATGTTTGAGCATTGAGATGGCAGATATGAAAATGGTGTTGAAGGTTCTAACTATATCTTCTGCTTCTATTCGGTGTAAATGGATGAGCTTCTATCTCAAGATTACCTGGATGGAGGCAGACCCAATAAGCAGGACAGACAATACCTTGAAGGTACTGAGAACAGAATGCTGAAAGAAGTCAGTGGATCAATCAACGTCTGGTGTGTTGATTTTTTTTTCAGTAGAGATCCTGATCCAAAATGGTTTGTCAGTAGAGGGAGTGGCAGGTGGCTGCTCCAGATCCCAACGTCTGCACTCCCTTTTGACTTGAGTTGTTGGCTGCCATTTTGGATATGTTCTGAAAAATGGGTAAGCAAAAAGAGAAGAAAAATCCCTACAAATTTAAATTCTGTTTAAAAAGTAACTAGAATCTCAGTTTCACAATGAATCTGTCCAATACAATATAAATTAAGGCCATTTCCTGTTTATAAACCTCTGTATTTCACTTGCTCAAAATTTTTTATGGAAATCTTAATCTTCTAAATCAAAGTGAGTGCAGGTTACTCCAGTCAATCCATCCTCTGGGCAAGAGACAAAAATGGCATACAATACTTCATGTGTGACCTCATTGAAGCTTTGTACAATTACAGCAAGACTTCAACGCCATTGCAATAAAGTCCAACCTTCTCAGCTGTACTTCTCAGCTGTTTACTTCCTGTATGCTGTGCTCAAATATACTCAATACACACCATTTACCAGCTTCTCGTCAATCATAAAATATACTTTCAACCGATCCACAATTCGCATTACCCCATCACAAATCCTGATTTGGTAAAATAACCTTTCACAAGGCACAGTCAGAAATGTCTTTTGAAAAGCCTGACACCCACATCCATTACTCTCCCCTTCTTTATGCTGTATGATGCAACAAAACACAAGCATGATTTTCTTTTTAACAAAGCATGTTGCCTCTGTCCAAACATAGTGAAATGTTCTCAGACCACTGTAACCACTTGCTGAATGGTGAACTCCAGCATTTTCCTGGCAACTGATGTTTGGCTAAATGGTTTATATTTTCCCTTTTTCCCCCCTCCTTTCTGCAAAAGCTTTCTGTTTGTTGCATTTCACGAATATATTTGGATATCACCTTTTATTTAGAACTATCAATTCCAGCTGATTTGTTATCTATCTGCCTTAAATGTTCTCTTTACTAGTGCGAATTACTTCTTCAATTTAGTTCTTTGGTTCCAACTTGCTTTTTCCTCTGTTTTATTGTTACAATGAAGAGAAATCAAATATTTAACATCTCTATTTAACAACTACAGAATGTCCCAATTCCGATGCATGTGTTTAAACCTAATTTAACAACGGGAGATAGTCCACTGCTTCAACTACATGATTAGCTTTCCGTTAAATCCAACATATAATCGTCCTTGTTCGCCTCCCCGAGTTGTCCTGAACATTGGAAAGCTTTGCACTCACCATGTATTTTAAACGCTAGCGCTATTTTAATCGGCGGTTTAGGTTCCGCGCCGCTCCGTTTAGCAGTGGGCGATATTCAAGTCCTGCAATCGCAGACACGACAGAGGAGGAGGGGTGGGGGGATCCTTTGTGGCGAGCCCCCAAATGGCGTAGATCAGAAATGACACGCGGATTCCGGCGGGGCTGCAAATGACAGTGCCATGCGAGAAAGATTGCCCTTGCTTTACACTCTGGCGAGGTTTCCTTCAGACAGCTCCAAAAGCCAACAGGAATGCAAGAGCCAACACCTCTTACACTTGCCTTTCTGTGTGCAAGACCCAGTGCTTGGGGTAGAAGCGGATGCCCATTGAACGGTCTGCTCACCTGGCTTCACGGGGCGCGGATGCTCCAGCTTTCGGATCCCACCAACTACTTGCAACCGGCAGCGAGAGCTTTTCCCTCAACCAGCGTCCCTGAGTAAAGACGGGGGTTTCTGCGTCAGGGCCGTTGCTGGGAGACCGCCGAGGGTATTTAGCTGCCAGTTCGTCCTCTGCTGCCTTGCCTGCGATGCAGGGCTCTGTCTGTCTGCCTCGGACAGCGAAGGCCGGGTCCTAGCGCCTTCACTTCACTCACTGCCCGCTCCAGTTGGAGCATATGCACACAAGGAGAGTTCCTCGGACAGGACTCGGCACACGCAAAATGAAGAAGCTTGCTAACAATTTGTTTAATGTATCTTCCGATTAAAAAAAAACTAACAGTAAATCTTCCCGAAATCTCCAGCCTGCTGACTGGGTCTAATTTATTTCCAAAACAAACTTCTGTCCCGTTCGTTTTTCACCTGAGCCACCAAGACTTCTCTTGACTCGCATCACCCTGCTCCGAAATCTTGTCTCTCTTTTTGGTCTTAGAAAAGCAGCCTGACTTAAGTGGACGATGTTGTATTGGTATGGATTTATGTAATCACCTCCCATTTTTACTTTCAGACGTTGAAAGCAGAGGGAGCCTGAAAAGTGGCCCTAACTTCAGTCGAAGTTGAATCTGAAGCAGATGAAGTTTCCTAATTGCAGCTCCCTGCCTGACATTTGCCTAACATAGCACAGAGAATCAAGCCCAAGGGTCTGGTCTCACTGGTTGAACTGTACTGCCAATGGCTTTGCTGTGGTTCTAATCTGCACATTGAAAGCAGTTGTTTAATGGAAGGGAGATGTTCTGTGATATCACTTATCATCCCTGCTGCGGGAGGCGCTCGTTCATCAGTGGCAATAATGGAACAACTACACAATGGAAACCAACCGAATTTATCATTGGTCAAAAGCAGTGAAAGTTAGATTGAATTTTTAAAACCATCCTGCATGGCTGGTGCTGCATTACAAATGTTATATCTCTGTAAATAATTGGGTCTGGGTTGGCAATTCCAATGTTTAACACTTTATCTTTCTCTCTCTTTTCCTCTCCCACATGTCAGCTGCTGGTCAAATTCACTTGATTCTTGCAATCAACTGCAAAACGACTGCTGATCCGAGAGAAGCCGCCCCACAAATACCAGCATGAGCCTGGATGGGATCTCACCCTTTCAATCAATGGTTGCCCACAGCATTGGATTCTTTGCGTCAAGAAGCTGTGATGTGATACTGTTGGGTCCCATTGATTTAACTTTTGGGGTGTGATGTATAGCCTGTGTATCCAGTTATATTGTATCATGCATAACCTCGTGTTTATTGTATTTCTCATAGTTCCGGAGCATAGCTTTTCCCATGTTTCATTCTTTATCTTTATGTTTAGATCTTGTTCCCACTTTTGTTTGGGTTTACAGCTTATTTTATCGTTCTCTTTCTCTTGCAGTTTGATGTACATGTTTGTTATAAATCTTTTAATTATCATTGTGTTTGTAATCACATATTCAAAACTGCTTCCTTTTGGTAACCTCAGCCTGCTTCCCAATTTGTCTTTCAAGTAGGTTTTCAGTTGGTGGTATGCAAACATTGTACCTTGAGTTATATCATATTTGTACTTCATTTGTTCAAAAGATAATAATTTATTTCCCGAAAAATAATTTTCTATTCTTTTGATCCCTTTTCTCTCCCATTCTCTAAAGGAAAGGTTATCTATTGTGAAAGGGATTAGTTGATTTTGCATCAATATTAATTTTGGTAGTTGATAACTTGTTTTTTTCCTTTCTGCGTGAATCTTCTTCCAAATGTTGAGCAGATGGTGCAGTACTGATGAATTCCTATGTTGCATCTTGTACCCCGATACTTCTCCATATTCCTTCAATTTCTTATGTAATTCTTTTATTGATAATTTTAAGTATAATTTTAAGTCATCTGCAAATAGACTGATTTTATATTCCTTCTCTTTTATTTTTATCCCTCTTATTTTATTTTCTGTTCTTATCAGTTCTACCAAGAGTTCTATAGCTAATGCAAACAGTGAGTGAGATAGTGGACATCCCTGCCTAGTTGACCTGCTTAATTTAAATTGGTTTGATATATATCCATTTACTGTCACCTTCGCCAATGGTCCCTTATATAATGCTTTAATCCAATTAATACATTTCTCTGGTAGGTTGAACCTCTGTAGTACTTTGAATAAATAATTTCATTCTACTCTGTCAAAGGCTTTCTCTGCGTTTAAGGCAACTGCCACTGTTGGCGTCTTGTTTCCTTGTACTGCATGGATTAAATTAATAAACTGGCAGATATTGTCCATTGTTCGTCTTTTCTTAATAAATCCAGTTTGATCTAGTTTTACTCTTTTTGGTACATAGTCGGCCAATCTGTTTGCTAATAGTTTAGCTATTATCTTATAATCTGAGTTGAGTAGAGATATTGGTCTATACGATGCTGGTGTTAGTGGATCTTTCCCCGTCTTTGGTATTACTGTAATAGATGTTTTCGCTGTCAGAAGTAAACGGGAACAACAGTACATGCAATTTGGGCATGTGAGAAAGTGGAAAAGTTTTGGCAAGATCTAAATCAGGTGTTAAATAAAATCACAAAAAGTAACATACCAAAAAATCCAGAGATCTTTCTTCTAAGTAATATAAGAAGTAAAGAACTTGGCCTCGATTTGGATGAAGCACAAAAAAGATTTATTATGATAGCCTTAGCTGTAGCAAAAAAATGTATAATCTCAACCTGGAAATCAGAAGATAGCCTGAGAAGACAGCAATGGTACATAGAAATTAATAAATGTATTCCATTGGAAAAAAATAACATATAATTTAAGAAATAACATCACAGTATTTGAACAAATTTGGGAACCATACATGGAACACAACAGAGAAGTCCTACCGTGGACCTCCACCACCTAAAATGACAGATTGAGAAGAAGACGAAATGAACTGACCCAGTGTGTATAAGTAGAATGCATAATTTTCTTGTTATTTTCATTGTGTGATGACATTGTTTAATGGGTTTAATGTATCGTATATGTTGAACGTTTAGTGGGTTTGGAGGGGGGTGGGAAGGAGGGAGGGAAGGGAGGGGGAAAAAGGGGAGAAAATGACACTGTATATTCAAGAGGGAAATGTTTGTGTATTTTGGTCAATATGGTTCATTGTGTGAAAAAAAATGTACAAAAAAGAGGCTGTGAAGTCATCTAACAGGCTGAGGACCAATCACGTCGATGGATCTCGCAGACAGCAGGTCAGGAAGTAAAAAATATTTAATAAAAAAATTAGAGGATTGATGCATCAAAGATTTAAATGGAAACTGAACTATCACAAACCTTTAAAACAGCTAAAGGTTTTTACATTTCAAAACATTTGATGAACGTTGAAATATTTACCAGGGAATAAAAATCCATTGATGTAAAACTTTTTTTCAGCACCAGAAAACTATGAAGCAGTAATTGTATCACATGCTACAACACTTAACTTTTTTAGGGACAGTAGTAATGTACATCTCAAAGGTTTGTTAAATTTTTACATTCTGACCTCTTACTGTAGTAGAGAGAAAAAAATGCATTCCCTGTTGAGAATAAACATATAATTTACAATAACATCTAGATTTTCCCTGGCTAACTCTACAGGCTGTACCCTAGAAGTTGTCAATTTTGTGATTTAATGATAGTGATGTAATGCAAAATCAGGCACAATCCACAGACATGTCAACTTCGTCATCGATGCTAATATTCTCTCCCTCTTGTATCCCATTTGGGCCTGATTGTCAAATTTGTTGCACATTGAGTCCCACCTTTACCTCCTGCCAGTAGTTCTTTCACTCTACTCAGCCATCATCTTTGCCCGACGCATGTGCATAGTTAGCATCAGCTAAACTTCCAGCCTTCTATATTTTCCATCACTAAAACATCTACTTTCATGCATTATGTCTCTACGTTAGCCCATTAGCCACAATGAATATCACCGAATCCAGTCTTCTTTGGCTTGGCTTCGCGGACGAAGATTTATGGAGGGGGTAAAAAGTCCACGTCAGCTGCAGGCTCGTTTGTGGCTGACAAGTCCGATGCGGGACAGGCAGACACGATTGCAGCGGATGCAGGGGAAAATTGGTTGGTTGGGGTTGGGTGTTGGGTTTTTCCTCCTTTGCCTTTTGTCAGTGAGGTGGGCTCTGCGGTCTTCTTCAAAGGAGGTTGCTGCCCGCCAAACTGTGAGGCGCCAAGATGCACGGTTTGAGGCGTTATCAGCCCACTGGCGGTGGTCAATGTGGCAGGCACCAAGAGATTTCTTTAGGCAGTCCTTGTACCTTTTCTTTGGTGCACCTCTGTCACGGTGGCCAGTGGAGAGCTCGCCATATAACACGATCTTGGGAAGGCGATGGTCCTCCATTCTGGAGACGTGACCCATCCAGCGCAGCTGGATCTTCAGCAGCGTGGACTCGATGCTGTCGACCTCTGCCATCTCGAGTACTTCGACGTTAGGGATGTAAGCGCTCCAATGGATGTTGAGGATGGAGCGGAGACAACGCTGGTGGAAGCGTTCTAGGAGCCGTAGGTGGTGCCGGTAGAGGACCCATGATTCGGAGCCGAACAGGAGTGTGGGTATGACAACGGCTCTGTATACGCTTATCTTTGTGAGGTTTTTCAGTTGGTTGTTTTTCCAGACTCTTTTGTGTAGTCTTCCAAAGGCGCTATTTGCCTTGGCGAGTCTGTTGTCTATCTCATTGTCGATCCTTGCATCTGATGAAATGGTGCAGCCGAGATAGGTAAACTGGTTGACCGTTTTGAGTTTTGTGTGCCCAATGGAGATGTGGGGGGGGCTGGTAGTCACGGTGGGGAGCTGGCTGATGGAGGACCTCAGTTTTCTTCAGGCTGACTTCCAGGCCAAACATTTTGGCAGTTTCCGCAAAGCAGGACGTCAAGCGCTGAAGAGCTGGCTCTGAATGGGCAACTAATCTTCTATATTATGCAAGATTCATCCTACCTTTTGCAGTTGGCCATATCTCACCTTCCACCAAGTTCTGAAGTAGTCACTGTTCAAAAGGCCCTGCTGGCAACGCACTGTAAACCCCTTTTATTCTACTGCCATCGCGTGGTGGTTTCAGAACATCAACCAACAAGGCGGTAAATATTTTACAAGGATGTAGCACCCCCCTCTGGAGGCTGGTGGGATTATCACTAAAGTTGCATGCTTAATGGTCTTTTGGTGGACCCAGATCGGAATCTTGCCCATTTGTGATGACTCACGGAAAGGACCACGTCTACATTTTTTGCAGCTGCTAGGTAGAACATCTGCAGCAGGTGTTTTATTCCATGGAAACCAGTGGACAAGAAAAAATATATTATTTTCCTTAAAATCAATCATGTTTACTAGACCTAAAAAAGATCCCAGAAACAATCCCCTTGTTATTTAAGATAAATAGTTGGGCTGGAGATTATGGTGAGAGGACCTTAATAAAGTAATGGATGCAGGGCATGGAGATATAAGAGTGCACCTCCAATTAGAATTAGAGCAAGGGAATCAAAATTAGAATTTATTACCATGAACATGTCATGAAATTTGTTGATTTGCATCAGCATCACAAGTGCAAACGTGTCTATAAATTACATTTCAAAAATGAATAAATAGTGCAAGAAAATAGGAGTAAATCAGGTAGTGTCTGTGGTTCATTGTTCATTCAGAAATCTGATGGCAGAGGGGGAGAAGCTGTCCTTGAGCTGCTGGCATCTTCAGGCTCCTGTACCTTTTTCCTGATGGTAGCAGTGTGAAGGTCTTGGCCTGGGTGGTGGGGGATAGAAATTGCTTTCTTAAGACACTGCCTCTTGTCGATGTCCATGATGTTGCTGGCCGAGTTAATAGCTCTCTAGGGTTTTATCCTGTCCTGTGCATTGGCACCTCCAGACCAGGCAACCATTCAGAATGCTCACCACTGGAAAATAAGTACAAGCACACGATTGAGAGGTTTTTAAAACTAGAATGCAACTATTATTCGTAACAAGTTAGTGAATTGCTGCCACAAATAGAAATAAGTATGATCTAATTAACATTACTTGTTTATTGTTGCAAAATGACCAGATTGGAAATTAAATATTTAAAGATATTTAAGAGATGAAAAAAAAAAGTAGGGTAGCTTGGATTTTAAAGAATGGTATAAATGTAGTAGACAGAAAAGATCTTAGATCAGAATATCATTAAGTTGGATGGAGCTATGAAACAGTAAAGTACAGAAAACAAATGGTGGGAATTGTCTACAGGCCCTCAAAAACAATGTAGGCATTTCATACACCATAAGGTTAAAAATGCATATAATCAGGGTTATTACAATAAATATAGGGATCTTGATTCTACATATCAACTGAGCAACCCAAATAAGCATTTATAATGTGGAGCATAAATTCATTCAATACCAGAGAGAGAGAGAGAGAGACACAGAGATCACTTCCACATTGTTCCAGTCCCGGCTGCTTCTGCTGGCTGTAACACTGTGGAACTGATCTGTGTGTGTGTGTGTGTGTGCCTCTCTCTCTCTCTCTGAGAAAGCCTGTTTGACTCTCTCTGCTTGCAAAACCACATAACCCTCTTTGAACAACGAGTTCTCTTCCAGACAATCTGCAGCTCCAATAAGACCTTTCATCTGTTGCCTTTTGTAAACAACAATTCATTAGTGAAGTTTCTTGAGCACTCTTCAGCTCTTGCAAAAGCTGTGGAGCCAATATGTCTACCTCCAGTATTTTAAATAAAATCTTTTTTAAAGGGTTAGTATGTGACTTACTTTAACAAACCTTTCCCAATTTATCTCCCCAAAACATATCTATAAACACGTCATAAAAAGTGTCATATTACATGAAATTGCTTTAGTCTGCTGTAAGGCAGACAGATTAATCATTAGTAGAGATTGCTTGAAGCACCTTACAGTCAGAGAAAGAGAAGCAAAAGAGAGCTCCCCCCAGTTACCGAGGTCTATGGATTCACGTCCAGTGCTCCTGCAGCCTCCGCAGTCACAGAGAGTCCAGTCCAAACAAACAGCAACCCGAGTTCCAGATCTGAACCTCTGATACTATTAGGAAACCTTCAGTGCTCTTGGCACCCTCCCACATACTGATTCCAATAGCTGGTAGCCCTTTAACCAGTCTCCAGCAGTGCATAAAAACACACTGAAATGCAGGAGGAACAGTTGGTCTTTACAGTGTCTATAGGAAACAAAGACCGGCTGAGTTCCTCCAGCTTTTCAGGGTGTTTTTACAAGGGCCTTGCCTGCGTAAACTTGTAGCATGGATTGCTCCACATAGCCAACAAAAAAGCAGGAAAGGCTGAGGCCCGTGCAGGTACCCATGGCTACCCCTTTGACCTGGAGAAAGTGGGATAAGTGAAAGGAGAAATTATTGAGTGAGGACAAGTCATCCTTGTGCTTTGTGTATTCAGTTCCTAGTATTAGTTCTTAATGATTCCAGATTTACTTTGGAAGAAAAATAGAAAGAATGCATATTTAAATTGTGAGATACTGCAAAGTGTTTAGAGGCACAAATGTCCTTGCATTGGAAATATTGGGAGATTTTGCAAACATTAAGGCTGGGAAATGGTATGTTGCCCTTTATGCAAGAGAATTTGAGGACAAAAATAGTCATGATGACTGCATCCAAAGCAGCTGGTAATTCTTTTTGCCTCAGTCAGCCTGCTGTGAGCTCAAACAACATCAATCTTTCAGCATTGTATTCAGAAATAGTGTAGCTGACCAATATGCATTTATAAAAACAGAGCCATAGAACATTACAGCACATAAACAGGCCCTTCTGGTCTGTGCTGAACTATGATTCTACTTTGTCCCACTGACCTGTACTTTGGCCATAGCCTCCATACCCCTCCTATTCATGTACCTGTCCAAATTCTTTTAAATGTGAAAATTGAGCCCACATTCACCACTTCAGCTGGCAGCTCATTCCATACTCCCATCACTCTCTGTGTGAAGAACTTCCCACCAATGTTCCCCCTCAACCTTTCCCCTTTCACTCTTAACCCATGTCACTTTCTCTGTGAGCAAGTCAGCAGAACTAAATCCTTGAATGTAATCAAATTACAGTATTTCAACAGTGTGACTATGTGCTTCTGCATTTGAACTATCAAAGCTTTCATTTCATAAATACACCTTTTACATTTAGCTGAATACAAGACAGATTGTAGATGAATGGCTAATTTCTTGACATCTGACATTTTATACTGGTTCACTTTGCCACAACAATATAATGAACAGCAGGACAAGTTTCTGGGAGGTCAGGGACACCAGCAGAGTAGATAAAGTAAGTTCACAGTTCCTCCTGCACTGTACACAGCCCATTCAGGGCTTGCCAGCTCAGTAAATTCTAGCCCAGGTTTCCAAAGCAATTGCGTTGTTCTGCGTTTCCAGTAAAAAGGCAAATAAAAAGAGAAACCAGGTAATGTACATGAAACAAAAACATTATGGTGTAATTGTTAAGGCATCAGTATCGACCTGTCCCCACTGGTGATCAGTACAATTTAAGAATGCTGATCTCCCTGGCGATGAAGCTTTAATGTTGATTCTGCTCAAATTTAGTTTTAAAATAATGTTTTTTATTTGTCTGTTAACTCTTAAAATTTGTTCAATATGATCACAAAAAGCAGAATAGAAGCACTAAGAATTCTTGGAAGGTCATATCATATTTTATATTTTGAATAGGCTGGACATTTGAAGTGCCTTAAGCTTCTTTAAAGACAAATTTAAAAACCATTAACAATACCCGGGATTGAAAATCATGAGATTTTAAGGGCACAGCCCAGTTTGACTAGTCATTTATCGTCTCTGCTTTCCTGCCTAGTTTGCTCACAAACTTGTTGCCTTTTATATAAAATCGAAGAGGTTTGCTAACCCACTCCCCTGCATAACCTATACCAATGCGGCTAGCAGAGACAATATCTGATGCAGCAATGGCTTCAGGACCACGTTCCATCCAGAGATCTGTGACCGTGGCCAGGTGCTCCTTGTCAAAGTTCTTGGTGATGTCCAGTGCTTGGCACAGTTTCGAGGGGCCGTTACACAACTGGTGGTCTTTGAGGGGCTTGCCCCCTGCTCTCCGGCGCTTGCTGCGGAGTCCCCTCATTGCATCGAGTCCCTGCAGAGGCTCCAGCGAGCGCACCAGCACCGCCGCCCCATCGCCCTCGCTCGACACGTTCAGGCAAAAGTAAACGCCGTAAATCTGGTAGACATACAGCGTGCCTGGATTCATGAACATCGCTGCGTTACTGAGGCTCCGCCTGCCACCGCGGGAGTGCGAAGCCTGGTCCTCCCCTCCCAGGTAAGCCTCGGTCTCCACAATCCTGCCCCGGACCTCGGTGCCATCCACCAGTCTCCGCACCATCACCTGGCCGAGGAGCTCCCGGGCCAGGGCCACGCAGGGACGGCTGAAGAAGTCCCAGAGAAGCCTGCGAGGACGCTCGGCGCACGTTGCACCGGCCTCCCGGGGCTCGGCGCACGTTGCACCGGCCTCCCGGGGCTCGGCGCCCGTTGCACCGTGCCGCAGCTTTTCTGCAGCTGCTTGTAGCTCGCCGGGCGGCCCGCTCGTCCTGCATCTCCCTGGGCTTACAGGCGGCAGCAGCCTCCTTTTCCTTGATGCCATTTCAACAAGAGCCCGCTGCAGCTTGGGTTCCTGCATTACTGCGGTCGGCAGTTCCAATATCCACCTGCTGCCAGTTTGCTGTAGCAGTTCGCCATGGTCCGGGCACCGTCGGCACGGGAACAGGAAGCAGAAAACAACCAGTCCCAACTCATTACTTCTCCGGGCTTCCCTCTCCAGGAACTGGTGTTTCCCAACTCAAGCATTCTCCTGCAAATGATCCAAAGGTCATGTCAAACTGGTTTTGGGTGAACTAGCTAAACGAGCTACAATATCCTATTCTTTTACAATGTCAGATTAATAAACTTGTAAATTGGGCATGTGTGTGTGGTGTTTCTTTTAATGTAATAAACAATGTGCCTGCCACATTGACCACCGCCAGTGGGCTGATAACGCCTCAAACCGTGCATCTTGACGCCTCACAGTTTGGCGGGCAGCAACCTCCTTTGAAGAAGACCGCAGAGCCCACCTCACTGACAAAAGGCAAAGGAGGAAAAACCCAACACCCAACCCCAACCAACCAATTTTCCCTTGCAACCGCTGCAATCGTGTCTGCCTGTCCCGCATCGGACTTGTCAGCCACAAACGAGCCTGCAGCTGACGTGGACTTTTTACCCCCTCCATAAATCTTCGTCCGCGAAGCCAAGCCAAAGAAAAAAAAATAAACAGCTATACTTTATTAACTCTAGAACTCACTCTCAACCTTGATGCAACGAGCTGATCTATTAGCACTCTATCATGACAGTGTGATTTTAAAAAAAAATCTCTGCAGGACACTCTCAAATCTCATAGAGACAGTTATGTAGGATAATGTGAACTATTTTGTAATGCATAAGAATACACCCTTCTCAGTGTAGTAACCATAGTGCACCACTGTGGAGTGTATGTGTTATGTCTCTGTGTCACTTGGGAGGTTTCTTAAATAACTTAAAGATGCAAGATTCAAATAACAAAAGAGACTTTACTTACTGGGCCTTCCACCATCTCAGGAAACTGTTCACACACACTCATATACATATGCCCCCACAGTGGTGCGCTACAGTTACTAAAGAGAGAAGGGTGTATTCTTACACGGTTACAAAATAGTTCACATTATCCTGACTATATAACATCCCTCCTTCTCAAGATAAAGAAAATGTAGTGTTCTTTATCACTTTCTTTCAAGTGCAACTTAGTAACTGAACTTGTACATTTGTTTATTTACACGACTATTTGCAAATAGTTCTTATCGATATCGCACTGGCGGCAGTATGTAGCTTCACCATCTTGTGGATTTGGTTGTGACTGTTGGGCTCTGTGTTGCTGGTACACGTGTAAGTGATGTTTGTTGTGCTTCACCTGACAACTGCTGTGCTGATGTTTCAGTATTAGTGGTTGTGGTCTCTTCACTTGATACCTCACTTGATATTGGTGTTTTAGGCTTTGCTGGTATTAAAGCTTTTTGCTTCATCACATCTTGTGTCGGCCAGATGCGAATTCTGTTCCTCCTCAGTTGATTGCCAGAGTCTGACTTGACAATGTATGATCTTGGTGTCTCGGCTTCTCTGATGACCTTTGCTGGGGTCCATGTTTTCAATATCGGCGATTGAATATGCACATGCTGCCCTCTGAAGAGTTTTGGCAATGTTTGTACATGTTTGTTATAATACTGGTGTCCTTCTTGCATGTCAGCCAGTCTTCTGGTTTCCTCCTGGTCTTCTGGAGGGTGTATTTTGCTTGGAAGAATTGTTTTATATCTCCTGCCATTTAGAAGTTCTGCCAGGGGCTTCATGTCAGCCCTTAAAGGTGTTCCTTGTAATGACAGAGGAGCGAGGCCTGGGTCTTCTTTTGTTTTGTGACACTTAACTAGTGCGTGTTTCACAGTTTGCACTTGTCTTTCAATGAACCCATGACCTTTGGGGTCATATGGAGATGATGTAGTGATAACAAACCCATACTCTGCAGCCAGCTTTCTGAATTTTTCTGGCGTGAACTGTGTTCCATTGTCGCATATTACTTGCTCGGGTATTCCTTGTTCAGCAAGAAGCGCTCTAATTTCTGAGGTGATAGTTGACCCTCTCAGGTCTTTCACCCTTTTGACTAATGAAAACTTAGAGTAGTAACAGGCTATTATTAAATATCACTCTTGATCCTCAGTGAACAAATCTGCTCCCACTGTGTTTCATGGCCTGGCAGGCACTTCTGTGGAAATCATTTCCTCTTTTTGTTGTGTTGTTACGAGCCCAAAGCACCCCAAAACCTAGCAGCAATAGATATTCACCACGACAAATGGTTACTTAAACAAAAGTTGTTTTGAATTATCTTTAAACATGAAAACAGAATCAAACTATAACTTAACTAAACCCAATTTAGCCCCCTTCTAATTCTAAGCGCACGAGTATGTGATGTATGTGTAAATGTAAGAAAAGTTCTTTGGTTCACAGTTCAATTTCACTTCTCATTCTTTCAAGTTCTCTTGTTGCAGGCAGTTCTTATACTGTGCACAGAATTTAACATGTATAAAGTTCACCAGGCTTTGGTGCTCGAAAGGTAAATGTTTACCGCTCAGGAAGGTTCTTGTAGGGTTTGTAGAGGGAGATTTGTTGATCCAGGATTTCCACAACTGAGGTACCACCATTAGTCACCTCAGTTTCTCGCTGATGAAACTTGCCCCATCAGTGTTCTCCAGATGATAACCTCTTTCTTTCAGGCTACCACAGAGTTTATTTCTGTTCCACTTATTCAAGAGAAATATCGGACAGATAGCACTGCCAGCCATCTGCCACTCTGGAGCTTTTCTTCAGTTCCAATAAGCTTCCTGGCTTGCACTGTTCACCTGCTTTCAGTGTCACACACACACTAGCTGAGAGGGCTTGTTTCACTTCTTGCCTGGACTCAGCACTGACCTTCACTCAACTGGCCCAGGTGTATCACCTTGGCTGACCCCTGCTGAGGCCCTGAACTTGGCTTTGAGCCATTGGCCACAGCAGCCAATGGGGCCCAACCTGCCCTGAATGATTGATCCCCAATTTCTGCTGCAGAACTATAAAGAACCATGTTCCCCATTGTTCTGTCTCTTTTGACCCCTCATGGCATGTAAGTATCACCTTTCACACTGGGTTGGGGAGAGTCCTGAGGTTGGGTAGCTAGATCTTTGTCCATACAAGTCAAGGGGTGTGACACATAGTATTACCTTGATTCTAACTGTTGATTGTATGTACTTATTGTTTCCCCAGGTTCTGTCGGTTTCTCCCTCGTTATCTGAAGTATATATTTACCCCTTGCATAGTGTGTGTGTGTGTATGTGTGTGTATAGGTTCATTTAGTATTTCAACCCTGTTGCCCAATCTACATTCCCAAAATAAACTTGTACTTTGTACCTCTATCTTGGTCTGGTTTTTAACCTGTGGGATCCACACGAACCCCTATAACAATATACCCCAGAGTGGTGCACTACATTTACTACAGTGAGATGGGTGTATTCTTACATGGTTATGCTGACTATATAACAGTATGTATATGAGTATGTGTGAAGAGTTTCCTGAGATGGTGGAAGACCAGTAAGTAAAATCTCTTTTGTTATTTGAATCTTGTTATTTAAGAAGCCTCCCAAGTAACGCAGAGACATAACATATGGAATTCTGGATTTGCAAAAAAAACCCCTAAAACCAACCATTAACAATCAAACCATCTCGACAACAAACTACTGATTCACTAATGCCTCTGAAGGGAGAAAATCTGCCACTCAGAGTAACTCAGCAACGTGATTGACACGATCAGACTATTATCTAAATGGTATCTGTTTAGGAAAAGGGGAGATACAGCGAGACTTGGGTGTTGTTGTGCATCAGTCGTTGAAAGTGGGCATGCAGGTGCAGCAGGCCGTGAGGAGGGCGAATGGTATGTTGGCATTCATAGCGAGAGGATTTGAGTACAGGAGTAGGGAGATCCTGCTGCACCTGTACAGGGCCTTGGTGAGACCACACCTGGAGTACTGCGTGCAGTTTTGGTCTCCTTTTCTGAGGAATGACATCTTCGCCATGAGGGGGTGCAGAGAAGGTTCACTAGAATGATACCAGGGATGGAAGGACTTGCATATGAAGAAAGGTTGGATAGACTAGGCTTGTATTCACTGGAATTTAGAAGATTTAGGGAGGATCTTATATAAACATATAAAATTCTTAAGGGTTTAGACAGACTAGACACAGGAAGGTTGTTTCCAATGCTGAGAAAAACTAGAACCAAGGATAAGGGGGAATTTTTAGGATTGAGATGAGGAAAAATTTCTTCTCTCAGAGACTGGTGGATCTGTGGAATTCTTTGCCACAGGAAGTAGTTGAGGCTAGTTCCTTGTCAATATTTAAGAGTAGGTTAGATTTGGCCCTTATGGCTAAGGTGATCAAGAGGTATGGGGAGAAGGCAGGAACTGGGTACTGATCAGCCATGATCATATTGAATGGCGGTGTAGGCTTGAAGGGTCAAATGGCCTACTCCTGCACCTAGTTTCTATGTGTCATGCAGATCCGTAATAAATTGATAAATCACACTTGCCAAGGTTACCCAAACCCAAGTGACTACATTAAATTTGGGAAATGTTGTTATGCTACGAAGAAGCATCCATCCTTGAATCCTCGCCATTCTATTCAGTTTTGGTCCTTGCCTATCATTTCCATTCCAAGGTGCTCAGACCTAAATGCTCCCTCAACCACAAAGCTGTTTCCCAGGTTCTTCCAGACCTGTTGTTCAATTCACCCTTAGTAATTGCTGATACTGAGTACTTTCAAGACCATTTGCTCCAAGTGTCCCAATGCCGAGAACTTCCTGTTGGCCGGAAAATAAGTGCTGGCTACTGTAGTTTTTTTTAACCTTTAATGGTTTTGAGAATTGAATCTTACCACTACAAAACAATCAACAGTGAAATTGAATCAGTTGATAACCTTTCTATTCATTTGGATTTTATTCAATGTGAAAAATACAAATCTGTATTCAATGGTATCAAGTCTATAGAGATACATTTCAATGGGACGTTTTAATGCCAGTGATAAACAAGAAATAAATGTATATAAATGGTCAAAGGTGAAAATGTGTCTGCTCTCACAATGGCACCAGGCAGAACTCAGACTTATCAAAAAGGATCTCAGGACATTAGTTGAAAGTTAAATCTGGGAACAATCTGCTCTTCAGAGATACAGATGGATGGAAGAAAAGGTTTAGGGCAGCACTGTTGGCGTAGAGATTAGTGCAACTCCTTTATAGTGCCAGCAATCAGGACCAGATCTTGGTTTGAATCCCACACTGTCTGTAAGGAATTTGTACGTTCTCTCTGTGGGTTTTCCCTGGGAGCTCCGGTTTCCTCCCACCCTTCACCCTACACCTTACCGGGCATAGATTAATGGGGTGTAAATTGGGAAGCATGGACTAGTAGGTCTGAATTAGCCTGTTACAGTGCTATAACCATTTAACCATGTAACCACTTACAGCACAGAACAGGCCAGTTCGGCCTTACTAGTCCATGCCGTAGCAAATCCCCACCCTCCTAGTCCCACTGACCAGCACCCGGTCCATACCCCTCTAGTCCCCTCCTATCCATGTAACGATCCAGTCTTTCCTTAAATGTAACCAATGATCCCGCCTCGACCACGTCTGCCAGAAGCTCATTCCACATCCCCACCACCCTCTGCGTAAAGAAATTTCCCCTTATGTTCCCCTTATAATTTTTCCCCTTCAATCTTAAACCATGTCCTCTAGTTTGAATCTCCCCCTTTCTTAATTGAAAAAGCCTATCCACATTTACTTTGTCTGTCCCTTTTAAAATCTTAAACACCTCTATCAAGTCCCCTGTCAATCTTCTAAGCTCCAGAGAAAAATGCCCCAGTCTGCACAACCTTTTCCTGTAACTCAGACCCTGAAATCCTGTCAACATTCTCGTGAACCTTCTCTGCACTCTCTCTATTTTGTTTATATCTGTATATCTAAATTCTTTTTAAAATTGCTGCATTTTGAAATTCCCACAAGAGAATTCTGTTTTTCAGATATAAATTTCCTTGCAAATCCATTTCCAGATAGCCATTTACTGACATGGAGTGTATGAAACACAGTTAACCTCAAGACACTCAACAGCATCGATGCGCAGAAGGAAAGGGGTGTGCAAGACCCATAATCCCCTGTAAGTACCATATAAATAGATGGTGGAGTAATGAAGGTGAATGGTATGTTTATTTTCATTGGTCCATAACTTCAATATAAAAGTAAACAAATCATGTAGCTAGATAAAATTTTGATTGGGCCACATTTGGAGTATTTGTGTGCATTTCTGATCGCCTCCATACAAGAAGAATGTCCAGACTTTGGAAAGGATACAGAAGAGATTTACCAGGATGCTGCCTGGGTTAGAGGGGATGAGATATAGGGAGAGGCTGGACAAACTTGGGCCGTTTTCTCTGAGCATCAATGGGGTGGGGAGACCTAATGGAAGTTTAAAAAATTATGAGATGCATTGATAGGATGCAGGTAGATAGTCAATCTTTTTCCCAGGGTAAATATGTCAGATACTAGGTGAGGGGTGGGGTTTGGAATGGAGTGGGGGGGGGGGGGGCAAAGGAGACGTGCTGGGCTTTTTTTTAAACACCGAAAGTGCCAGGTGCCGGGGTAGTGGTGGAAGCAGATTTGAATGTGGCGTTTAAGGGGCTTACAGCTAGACACACAAATGTGCAGGGATTAAAGGAATATGGATCAAGTGCAAGAAGAAGAGATTTGGTTTAATCTGGCTTCCTGCACGGCGCAGATATGTGGGTCGAAAGGTCTTTTTTTTTTCGTTTTGTTTTGTTCTGTGTGCCCTAGCAAAAGAATTACAAAGGAGAATTTAACTTTATGCCATCCCACCCTCCTACCGGTTCGTGGGTTTTAGAAACTCATTAGTAAGTTCAGTATTACAACTTGCACAGTTGTGAATGCACAACACCTTCGTTGAAACTAAATCTGGCCTTTTTCCTTTTACCATCGTCAGCATCGGTGGCTGGGGAGTGTTTAGTACCAGACTGTGAACATTCCGATAAGGTGACCTGATCGATTCACCCGATGACCGTCTTCTTCTCCGGAGCAAGCCACCTTTCCAGGACGATGGTCCAGTCCAGACGTGAGAAGGAATTCCTGCATTAGTTTGAGGTAATCATGAGAGTGGACCTTTCTGTACAGACTGGCTGCATACCAGTTCTGCCCTTTGTGCTAATCCTTTATGTATTTATTGCAAGATATATAAACTGGCCCCAAACTTTCGGGAAACACACAATGAAGGGTCTCGACTCAAAACGTGGAGTCAGGCCGTTTCTACCCGTGGATGCTGCCTGAGCCGCTGAGTACCTGATTTGTGTGGAGACGGGCTGGCCAGGTCGGAGGCCGCCTGTCTGCAGTGTTGACAGGAGCTCCCGCCAGGAGCGCCGCAATTTCCACCACGTCAATGGACGGCGAGTGACCAGCTGGAACCAATGAAGAAGAGAGTCAACACACTTAAAAGAGCAAAGTATTCAAACTAATAAAGTGCAATATTATATCAAAGAACCTTCATTAATATGTCAGCTTGTAGTGGACAATGTGGCTGCGGCCCGAAGAGAGGGAGTTTGATTAGAACGTGGCTCAATATCTTCCTTACTGCGTCCCTCCACAGTGGGACACAGGGAAAAAAAAACCTTGAGACTTGACTGAAAGCGGGTCATTATGAATGAATTGCAGCCCAGTCTCCTTTTGTGTGTGGGATCTTCTCTCAAATTGTTCGCTGTAAATCAGAAAATGAGGCTGCGACATCGATCAACTTGCGTCTAATATTGAAATGCGTGCCTTGTGTTAAATGAACAACACTAATGTATGAAAGCCGACTATTCACCCCCTTGAATTAAAAGAGTATTATTAACGAGAAGTTTTGAAGGCGTCAGTAAAATTGGAATTATTTGCTTGTAGTGTTTAATTTCAGTGAATGGGGAAAAAAACGTTGGGTTAAGGGCTCGGTGACGACTCTGGGATGGATGCCTTCATTACCAGGTGGATAGTTTTGGGAGAGGGGCCTGAACCTGTCCATTCAATAATCTGGTTACTAACAGGACCGGTGAACTGAAGCGCAAGTCGAACAATCCAAAACAGTTCTATGGGACAAACTGAGAGGGAGTCTAACCACCCCAGTAATTAGATACATTGTGGTGTGGCCCTGAGCAGGCTCGGCGTCATGAGGGGGGCATTCACGGGCCATGCCCCCCCCCCCCCCCCCCCCACCTTGGGGTCGTGGGAAAAATGAGCTTCGAGTGCGTGGCCTCCGCTGCGTCCCGAGTGGGACAGGAATGAGCTTGCCTGTGAGCCCCTCGATGCCTGAGTGTCTGACACACTCCTTCCCCAACGGGGCCACAAAAAAAACCCAAATGAAAACTTAGCTCAGCTTGGCCCAGGGTGGATTGAGAAGGTCTGGGGAATGTGTTTGTGTGGGATCAGATCCAGCAATCTTTACTGAGATCTACTCGAACCATACGGATCCACGGGAAACCATTCAATTGTGAATTTCAGGCGCTGACAGTCATCAGAGACAACGTGAAAAGAATCAACAAACGAAAGCGGATTAAGTCCACGTTCCGCACTACCCTGATGGACACTTGTCAGTGGTGGAAAACCTCGTTGATCGGAAGACCGCAGTTTTAATTTGATATTGCCGACCCCCACCCCCTTCCTGGAACGGCAGTCTGTGTCCCCTCCCTAATGCCCCCTGATCAGATCTCTTCTGACGCCGACACTGGCCCTGCGGGAATTAGATTTATTTTCGTCTTGACGCAGTGGTTCGCAACCTTCTCCTTTCCACTCACATACCACTTTCAATAATCCCTATGCCATGGTGCCCTGTGATAAGAGTCACATTGGTGGTTACTAACAGGACCGATGAACTGAAGCACAAGTCGAACAATCCAAAAAAGTTCTTTGGGAGAAACTGAGAGGGAGTCTAACCACCCCAGTAATTAGATACATTGTGGTGTGGCCCTGAGCAGGCTCAGCGTCATGAGGGGGGCATTAGCGGGCCATCCACCCCCCCACCTACCCGTAGCACTAAGGGATTGCTGAAGGTGGTATGTGAATGGGAAGGGAAGGTTAAGAGTCACTGCTCTAGACCTAATTGTTATTGAAATATTTCGCTTGAGAAGAATTGTCATTGGCCCATTTCCTTTGGAGTTATGAAACCTTGCACATAACAAGTCAATTAGGTACGATTAAAACAGTGGTTTTCAAATGTTTTCTTTTCACCCACATACCTTAATCAATCCTTTACTAATCACAGAGCACCTATGGCCTAGGAATTACTTAACGTGGTATGTGAGTAGAAAGAAAAGTTTGAAAACTACTGGTAGAGATTGATCTACCACTGAGTTCATTTTTTTTACTGTTTGCTTTTTCACCATTTACAGGACCTAGACCTTTCACACATTGGTTTCCCTTTTGGAGACAAAACCAAATCTCTCTCTGAGAAAGTCACTTGGTAATTGTAGGTGAAATATCTTTCAGAATCAGAATTTATTGTCATAGAACATTGCAGCACAGAAACAGGCCCATTGGCCCTTCTCGTCTGTGCTGATCTATTTTTCTGCTTAGTTCCATTGACCAACACCCAGTCCATAGCCTTCCATACTTCTCCCATCCATGCACCTGTCCAAATTCTTCTTAAATGTGAAAATTGAGCCTGCATTTGCCACTTGTTCCACGCTCCCACACTTTCTGGGTGAAGAAATTCCCCCACTACTTTTTCCCTTTCACCCTTAACTCATATCCTCTGGTTTGTATCTCACCTACCTCATTTACCCTGTATATACCCCTCATGATTTTGTAAGCCTCTATCAAATCTCCCTTCATTCTTCTATGGTCCAGAGAATAAAGTCCTAACCTGTAACTCATTTCCTGAAGTCTGGGCAACATCCTAGTAAATCTTCTCTTCACTCTTTCAATCTTATTGGTATCTTTCCTGTAGTTAGGTGACCTAAACTGCACACAAGCCTCCAAATTTGGTAGAGATAAGGCATAACCAATGTCTTGTACAACTTCACCAGAACATCCCATGTATCAGAACATTTGTAGTTTTGCAGCAGAATTACAGGTGCAAAACCTACTATAAATTACTTTTTTTTTTAAAAAAAAAGGTAAATTAGTGCAAAAAAAAGTGAGGTTGTGGCTGTGGTTCATTGCCCATTCAGTAATCTGATAGCAGAGGGGAAGAAGCTGTTTTTGTACTGTTGGCTGGTCATCTTCAGACTCCTGTACCTCCTTTCTGATAATAGCAGTGAGAAGAGAGCATAGTCCAATGGTGGGGGTCCTTGATGATAGAGGCTGCTTTCTTGAGACACTACCTCTTGTAGATGTCTTTAACAGAGCAAAGACTAATACCCATACTGGCACTGGCCGAGTTCACAACTCTCTGTAGCCTTTTCCTTTTCTTGAGTATTGGCATCTCCATTCCAGAGAGTGATGCTACTACTCAAAATGCTCTCCATGGTACACCTGTAGAAATTTGCAAGAGTTTTTGGTGATGTACTAAATCTTATCAAACTCCAAATGAAGTATAGCCACTGGTTGGCCTTTTGTACAATTGCAATGAGACAAAGGCCACAGGATAGAGCTTGAGAGACCCTTTCCACCGCTTGAAGAGGATTGGTTTGCGCTCTCCTGTTTTCCTCTTCCTGAAGTCCACCATGAGTTCCTTTGTTTTGCTGATGTTGAATGCATTGTTGTTGTGACACTATTTAACTATCTGATCGAGGTCACTCTGGTACATTTCCTCATTGCCGTCCACGATTCTGTCATTAGCAATTTGTAGATGGCATTTGTATTGTGCTAAGCCACACCGTCATGGGTGTAGAGAAAGAAGAGCAGAGGGCTAAGCACTCATCCTTGAAGTCTGGCTGTGCTGATTGTCAGTGAGGAGGAGACATTGTGACTGATTACTGACTATTGTCTTCCAAAGAGGAAGTCAAGGATGCAATTGCAGAGGGAGGTGGATAGGCACAGATTTTTCAAGCTTCCTTATTGAGGGGATGATGGTATTGAAAGCTGAGCTGTAATCAATGAAAAGCAGCCTGATCTACATGTTGCTGTTGTCTAGGTGATCCAGGGCTGAGTGAAGAGCCACTGCGATTGCATCTGCTGTGGAGCAAATGTAGCAGTAAGTGAATTGCAGTGGATCTAGGTCTTAGGTATGAGATGATTCTGACCATGACCAACCTCTCAAATAACTTTAATGAGTGGATGTGATACTACTGGGCAATAGTCACTGAAGCAGCTCCCTCTGCTCTTCTCGGGCACAGGTATGACCAATGCCTTTTTGAAGCAGGTGGGGACCTCTGACGACAGCAATGAAAGACTGCAAATGTCTGGGAGCTAGTTGGTTGGCACAGACTTTCAGTACACCGCCAGGTATGCCATCAGGGGCTAACACACCTTGCAACAGTTCATCCTCTTGAAAATGTTCTGCTGTTGGCCTCAGAGGCAGACATCACAGGGTTGCCAGCTTCTGCAGTGATTCTCATTGGTACCATTGAATTCTCTTTTCCAAAGTGAGCACAAAAGGCGTTCAGTTCATCAGAGAGTGAAACATTGCAGCTTAAAATATTTTAGGAATACGATTGTCATTTGCACACCATGACGGGGAAATATGTATCAAAATGATTTTGTGATAACATTTTGAATTAAATTAAAATTAAAGATGATCCATATTTACATGAGCAATCTCATCACTGATTTATTTACACAATAGAGGGGATGGTATGATATAATCAGCTATTGTCGATATATTACAATTAAGCATGAACTAACTTACAGTGACTGTCATTATGAAATATTGGATATTATAAATAAATATAGTTTAATTGTACTATGTCTCCTGCAGTCTTGGTATTTCCCCCTGTAAGTGATTTGTCCTGTCTACACTCATTCTGAGGGGAACATTCATCTATAATATAAACATCAGTGTTTCCATTAGAACTATGCCAATATTAGGCAAATAAATTGAAAGAATATGAGGAGACTCTAAAAGGGTATAGATAGGTTAAGTGAATGGGAAAGGATCTGATGAGTGCAGTAAAATATGGGAAATAGGTACAATTGTCCTTTTTTGGAATGAAAATTAAAAATGTATGTAATCTAAATGTTGAAAGATTGTGGAGCTCTGGGATTCAGCAATATTCTGGAGCATTATTTACAGAAGACTAGTGATGCAGGTACAAGTCCTGAGGAAAACTAACCAAATGTCATTGTGTATTGTGAAGGAAATTGCAATATAAAAATAGGGAAGTCATATTTAGGGCGTTGATGAAACATGGAAAAGTACATACTTTATTGGCCCTTGTTCAAAGAAGGTTATTTCTATGATGGGATCCACTCTGAGAAGGTCAAAACACAAATGCTGGAGGAACTCAGCCAGTCTCACAGCGTCCATAAAGGGTAAAGATATATTACTGATGTTTTGGGAAGGTTTACAGGACTGATACCTCAAATGGCTGGGTTGTATTATGTTGTTTGTATCTGCTGGAGTTTAGGTTAAGTGGAAGCAACTTAAATAAAACTTGTAAGATCCTGAAGAGTCTTGCCCTGGTTAATATTGAGAGAATATTTCCTTGTGGGAGAACCTGGAATTAAGGGGTCACTGTGTAAATATAAAGGATGACCTTAAGGCAGGAATGAGATGTACCTTTTTCTCTCGGTGCATTAATGTCATTGGAAATTTGTTTCCAAGAGGAATGGAACACAGTCTTTAAATATGTTATGTCAGAACTACGTAGATTCTCGATAAACGAAGGGTTGAAAGGTTACCGGATGAGGGAGGTGGGAATGTGGAGTAGAGATTGTATGTGGATCAATTATGATATCATTGAACGGTGAAATAGGGTGTTGAGTTGGGGTAACCTTCTTCGGCCTACTGAGATTTTGCACATTGCCCATTTAAGAACACATTACTTTGTTTAATTCTTAAGCAGTGCTCTACATTTTTTGGACACATTTATTTTTGTAATGCTGTGTAAGATAGACAACCAGGTCGGAAACATAAACAGAAAGAACTGGAACCACCCATCAAGTTAGGCAGCCTTGCGGTAAGAGCAAAAGAGGTGACGTTTTGGATGGAGCTGAGGAATAATTGTTTTTCTCAGAAGTAGTGAATGTGAAACTCCTGCTCAAGGAAGCAGGAGAGGTTGTCTTATTAAATATATCTAAGACAGACTTGGACACATTTTTGTATGTGATGGAGAAAATGCAGGTGGATGGAGTTGAGCCATGATCTTGAATGGGAAGATCTTTAATTTGGTTGTGATGAAGGATTATCACCTCAAACATTAAGTCAGTGTTTCCAGCAATGGTGGTCCTTTTATTCACATTTCCAGCGACTTCAGGTTTTTTTTTTAAAACGTTAATCAACAGTTACAGATATTTATTTACGGTCAGAAAATTGTATCCAAAACTTAACGATACCCAGTCAGGCGTGTCGGAATTTTAAACGCGCCTTTCAAAAGGAAAAGAGATTTTATTCAACAAAATAAACAGTGCAGTGACTCTATCGTCTGAAATCGTCATTGGTGGAGCTAGATTTCCAGTGGCTTCCTAAATAGGGGGGGGTATTTGGGTAAACCTTGGAGCAGAACCCGAAAGGGTTGAAAAATCTCTCGCCATTCAGTGGAAACGGAGCCTGACCGCTGCTCTTCTGTCCGCCAGTTTGTCGAGAGGGGAATTTAAAGGGGGGGGGGGGGGCATCTGGACTTTAACGTCACTTGGGGTTGCAAAGTGTTAACTTTTACAGCCGACGCTGGCCCTCGGAAAGACCAGGAGGCAGTTCTCAGCGCTGGACAAAAATGACTCACCATCTCTTCGAGCAGCTCAATTTCTTTTGTTGCAGAAACGGACACAAATAGAGCTCCTGGCTCCAGTCGTGGCGGCAATTCAGCCACGTGCGGTTCTCCAAGGACTGGCTCATCAGGTCTGACCGACGTGCGTGGCTGACAGGAGCGCGGCGTGGAGTTGGGCGCAGCGTGGCCGGAGCCGTGACACAGGTACTGACTGGCCAGAGCAAGCAGCGAAAGGCACCGTGCACTGTGACTGGCCTGCGTCCCTCGCAGAACGGATCCCTTCATTCACTCTTCGACCACATCTTCTTCTGGGGTCGGGCTAACATTACCGAAGCGCTGTTATCTCGCTGGTCATTTCTGGGGAAAGTTAGGGGGGGGGGGGCGGTGAGGGGGAGTTCTTGTTGCCATTTTCCATTTGATAGTTTCGGATTATACCGGTCAGACAGCCAGAAGAGAACAAAGTTGCAAAGGAAGTCTCCAAATGCTGCCAGGCTCTGCCCTCTGCAATTCTCATCGATCACAACTTAATTGGAAACGACCACGTTAAAGGTAAATATGCAAAAGATCAAACTTTTAGATAAACTTTTTTTTTTGTGAAGAAAAGCATTAAAGATCATCACTAAAGGGGCATCTGTAATTTAAAAAAAAGTAGCGATTTGTACTCACCCATGTTAAAAGTGGAGAGTGGAGTTTGAAAATGAATGGAACCCAACCAGGAGAAACAAAACGTCAAAGGAAATCTTTCCCAGGGCGACAGGATGGCTTCTTTTAACATTAGCTTGGTCACTGGATATTGGTTGGTCTTGCTCAGGTAGAATTAACTCGATAATGATCTACCTGTAATTGTTCTTTATTATTACTCTCAGATGGATATGGCTGAGACTATTATTTGGGGGAGCGCGGGTGGCTGGCTCCTCCATGAAGCTGATGCTCTTTATTCACTCTCCATCCGTAAATAGCACTAAAACTGTCTGGCTCCTCTTTAAGATGTGCTGAATGGCATGAAGTTCGCCTTTACGTGGCAGATCTTCAACACACCGCCACAGTCGTGTAATTTCAGTCAAATTAATTTGAATGGAATAATTACTTCCAAACGACCTGCCTGGCGCAGAACATGAACAATAGTAATTGGAGATTCCTAGTCCTTCAAATTTTAATTATAATGAGTGACATTCTTTAATCAAAAGCAAACTTTTTTTTTCTTTTCATTCTTCTTTGGACGGTTTGACCTTTCTGTTCCTGATTTCACATTTAGCACAATATTCTCACAGGGGCTTCCTGCATCTGACTTTGGTATTTGGAAGGATTCTAAACTAGGTCCCCAGTTTTCTGCCTCTTATAACAGATGTTGTGCAGAATCACAAATAGCAATGAGGAAGCGTACAGGAGGGAGATAGTCACACCAACAGCCTTGCGCTCAATGTTGGCAAAACCAAGGAGATGATTGTGGACTACAGGAGGAAGTCAGGGGAACATGACCCAGTCCTCATTGAGGGGTCAGTAGTGGAGAGGGTCAAGAACTCTGAATTTCAACATGTCCTGGATCCGCCATGTTGATGACTTGCCAGCAGTTATACTTTGTGAGGTGACTGAGGAGATTTGGTATCTCACCAAAGACTCTTGAAAACTTCTACAGGTGTACTGTGGAAAGCATTCTGGCTGGATGCATCACTGTCTGGTAATGGAGGCATCACATCTCAGGATAAGAAAAAACTCTAGAGGGTTGTAAACTTGGTCTGTGACATCACAAGCACCAGACTTCACCCCATCGAGGACATCTACATGAGGTGGTGTCTTAAAAAAGCAGCCTCTATCCTCAAAGACCCCCACCACCAAGGCCATGCCCTCTTCACTTTGCTACCATCGGGGAAAAGGTACAGGACCCTAAAGATGAGCACTCATTGACTCAAGGACAGCTTGTTCCCCACTGCCATCAGATTCCTGAATGATCAATGAACAAAAAGCACTGCCTTACTTTTCGTGCACTATTACTTTCTGTAAATGGTTATAATATGAATGTTTACCCTATGATGCCGCTGTAAAACCCTGAATTTCGTGACTTGTTCATGACAATAAATCCTGATTCTGAAGCTGCTGCATTTAGCAACTTGCCTTACAAAGCCTGGCAGAAGGGTTGTAGATCAATGCGAGGCCACATTCATTCACACCTCACAGCAGGATCCTGCACTTTGTTCATATTTTTATATAAAAACTCAGAATTTTAAAAAAGCAAATTAATTTTTGTTTTGCTGGTTGGTATTCTATTTGTATTCAAGACAAAATTTATGGAAAGGGCGGTTTACCAGTACATTAGCACAGATATCGGCCAGATAAACACACAGGAGAGAAAGGAGTGGAGATTTTGCTGAGAAAAAGATGGGGAAGGTGATTAGAGGAGCATACATATTGAGAATTAATCTACCCTCTCTCAAAAATATTCAAAGAATCTGCTTCCACCATCCTTTACCTCAAAGGCTTTGGAAATCTCTACCTCAGCCTTAGGGCCCTCTTGGTGAAAAAAACCGGCGACACCATATTCTAGATCATCTCACAAGAAGAACTATCCTTTGCCCATCATTCCTCTGAGGACTCCTCAATAATAACATCGAAGAGAGAAACTTCATTCATTTCTGATGTAATCTGCACGAGACCCCATCTGTCTTCACCATTTGTCTCTTAATCAGTTCCAGGTAACTTGAGAGAGATAATAAAACCTCTTCCAATATCTTCTGCAGCATAAACAAATTGAATTATAAGAAAATCTTTCAAACTCTTGTTTTCCAACCATTTTGTTACATTTTAAGCATTATGCATTCTCTTTGGTCTTTTGCAACAAGGTCATTAAAAAGTACCCTGACTAACTAATGTTCCGATTTTAGCCTTATAAATTACTGAGCAATTGACAACTCATTGATTAAAATGACCTCTTTTAAAGACATCAGTTTCATTTGGCCTCAGACCACAACTATTTGAGGTCAAATTAGCATTTTGCATTTGATATGTTGCACTTTATTCCGGTTAATTCTTTGGTTAATTATTGGTGCTTGATATTTTTCTGAGAAAGGCACTATATTTGCATTTGGATACATTGGCAAACCATTTTTGTGTAAATGAAAATATATTTTCACATGGGTATGAGGAGATAAATTCAAGAACTGCCCAAGAGGGTGTAATGGAGTGGAGGGACCTGGGGGTGCAGTTACATGGCTCTTTAAAGATGGGAGCTCAGATTGACAGTGCGTTTGGGATGCTTGCCTTCATTGGCTGGGGAAATGAATACAAGTGTTGGGATATCATGTTGAAGTTATACAAGATGTTTGTGAGGGAATATTGTGTGCAGTTTTGGCCATCTAGCTAAAGAAAGTTGGAAATGGTACAGAAGAGGTTGTTGCCTGGATTAGGGAAGTTAGGATATCACGAGAGTCTGGAAAAATTAGGCCTGTTTTTCTTAGAGCTTTGGAGGTTGAGAGGGGATCTGATTGTGGTTAATAAAATCATGGGGTCATTGATCAGGTGATAGTCTCTTTTGTAGAGTGGAAGATTCTAGAATAAGAGAGCATAACTATATCAAGAGGGGTGTGAGATTTAGAATAGATGTGAGGTGACAGTTCTTCACTCAGAGGACGGTGGGCAGATGGAATGAGCTGCCAGACAGAATGGTGGAGGCTGATATGTTAGCTTCCTTTAAAAACGCACTTTGATAACTAATGGACGGGAGGAGTATGGGCCTAATGCGAATGTGGAACAGAATCAAGGGGGTACTTTGTTCGGCACCGTCAAGCAGGCCTGTAGGACTCTGATTCTCATACGGAAATCTGAAATTACAGTAGAAAAGTTTGCATTGTGGATTCGACCAGACAGCAGTTTAAAGGCAACTGGAATATTAAAGATTCATGTACTCTCTATCACTCTCTCATGGACTGTGATGGACTGTGAATTTGCAACATTTTCTATTTTAATTTGTTAAATACACCTCTGCTGATTGATTTATTCATTTTGGCAAAGAGGCTGCTCTTCTAGATTGATCCGTTCTGTATTCCTTTTATTGTAGTTTTGGTGAACAATGAGGAGAATCTTATAGCGCAGTTATATTAATTTGACATTATAATTTCTTATGAAACATTAATTTTTAAATGCTTTACTCTTAAAATATATTTAATGCTCTCAATGAGAACTCCAAAATCTATGCTTAATAATTTGAATGGAAGGTTTATTTTTTATCCCCTTCATGCAGGAAGGATGACATTACGAAAGTTTGGTTTAAGCAAATTATTTATTTTTGATCAGATAAAATACAATATTCGCAGTACATGTACAAAGGATTTTGAACCCGTGATTTCCTTTAATTTCAGCTTTTTCTAGATGTGAGGAAATTGTTGATCTAACATGGTGTCTTCAAGAATCGTATTTGATAGGAAATGCCATTGGCTGACATTTAATAACCCTGGAAAATTAAGAATCATTGTGAATCATTCTTAGCCAGGATTGTCCCATTGTGGGGTTTTCAGATAAAGTATGAATCACTTTGCTCCTTTACTTCCTAAAATGTTCCAGATATAAAAATAGAGAGATAATGTTTCATTTTATATGGGGCAGTGGTGAAACCACATATGTTGGTCTTTTTTTATGGAAAGTTGTTAATATGTTGGACGCAGATTACAGAAGATTCACTACATTAGCACTCAGAGTGGGTGGGTTGTTTTATTGGTTTGCAACGACTGAAGTGAAAGCAGAAAACGTCGGGAACAATCACCAGCTCAGCTGGCATCTGTGGAGGGAGAACTCTTTCACATTTCAGATCAGAACTTGTGTTTCCAACATTTTTCATTTTTATTTCAGACTCTCATCAACAGAATATTTTCTCTAATTTTCTCTGGTACTTGTTGAACTGTCAAAGAGTATTTAATTGAAATGTAAAAGATCTGGAGGGGTTCCACGATAAATATGAAGAGAATATTTTCCCATGTTGTGGGGGGTGGGGGGGGAGGCAGTGGAGAGCTGGAACTTGGGCTCACTGTTTTAAAATAAACAGTTGTAAAACATGAAAGTCTGCAGACCCTGTGGCTGAAGTAAAAACACAACGCTAGAGAAACTCAGCAGGTCAAACAGTGTCCTTGATATAGCAAAGATAAAGATACAAAACTAACCTTTCAGGCTTGAGCCCTTCATCAAGGTATGAAGAAATGTTGGGCACCTGACAAAGGAGTTGACTGGCCTACCAGTAGAGATTTTGAGGTAGAGATTTCCAAAGCCTTAGGGCCCTCTTGGTGGAAAAAACCCTTCTCAGCCTGCTCCTTAAACTGGCAACACCATATTCTAGATCATCTCACAAGAAGAACTATCCTTTGCCCATCATTCCTCTGAGGACTCCTCAATAATAACATCTAAGAGAGAAACTTCATTCATTTCTGATGTAATCTGCACGAGACCCCATCTGTCTTCACCATTTGTCTCTTAATCAGTTCCAGGTAACTTGAGAGAGATAATAAAACCTCTTCCAATATCTTCTGCAGCATAAACAAATTGAATTATAAGAAAATCTTTCAAACTCTTGTTTTCCAACCATTTTGTTACATTTCAGGCATTATGCATTCTCTTTGGTCTTTTGCAACAAGGTCATTAAAAAGTACCCTGACTAATGTTCCGATTTTAGCCTTATAAATTATAAATAACCTAACTTGTATATTTGGCATCTACGGATGTGCATGCATATTGGTGCAGTATAAATTTGAACATTAACTTTCTGAATGAATATGATAATCATGGCATTGTTTCTACACTTTAATGATGGTCTAGTGAAAAATGAATCAAATGCACCAAAAGAACTCTTAACTTGATCTTTGAGGTATAATAGAATGGATTCAAATCTGCAAAGCAAATGTCAGTTCAGTATTGAAAATAGTGAAATGCTGGAGGAACTCAGCAGGCCTCACAATGCCCATAGGAGGTAAATGTATATCAATGAAGTTTGGGCCTGAGCCCTTTCTCAAGGAATGAGTAAAACATAGGCATGTGCCTGTATTAAAAGGCTGGTGAAAAGGGAAGAATGGAGGGGGAGGTGTACAGACCAACAGACAAAAGGTGTTAATTGGATATGGTAAGAGAACAGGAGAGAGGAAAGGTGAAAATTAATTGTGGATGTTGTTTATGAGTCTGTGGAAGGAGACAGAGGGTAAGGAGAAATGTAAGAGAAAGAGAGGTAGGGCTAGAGGAAAGGAGACATAGGGAAAGAGAGTGGGGGGAAGGGTGCCTAATAGAAATATGTGATGCCAATGGCATCAGTTGGAGGATACCCAAATGGAATATGAGGTGCTGTTCCTCTAATTTGCAGGTGGTCTCAGCCTGGCAGTGCTGTTGGCAATGGAATAGGTCAGGGAATTGAAATGAATGGCCACTAAGAGATCTACATTATTGTGGTGGGCAGAGCTGAGGTGTTCAACTAAGCGATCTCCCAATCAGCATCCAGTCTCTCTGATATAGAGGAGACCACCAGATACAGTAGATGACCCCTGGCGATTCACAAGTGAAGTGTTGCTTCAATTGGTAGGACAGTTTGGCACTCCAAATGGTGGTGAAGGAGATGTGGGCACTTGTGAAACTTTTCCTGTAGTCACAGAGGCAGGTGCCAAGGGGAAGATTGGTGGGAACATAAGAGCGAACGAGGGAGTCACAGAAGGAGTGATCCTTGCAGAAGGCCGAGAGGGGTAGAGACGAGAAGATGATTCTGGTGGTAGGATCACATAGTAGATGGCAGAAATGGTGGAGCATGATATGTTGGATGTGAAGGCTGGTGCGGTGGTCGGTGAGGACAAAAAAATCCTGCCCTCGTTGGGCATGGAGGCAGATGGGCAAGGGTAGATGTGCGTGTAATGGAGAATATGCAGTTTACAGGTGAGTGAACGGTGGTGGAGGGGAAGCCACGTTTTTTTGGGGAAATTTTTATTTAAAGATTTTACAAAATGTTAAACATAACAAAAAAACACAACAATTAAAAAAAAGAGAAACCCTTTACACCCCCCTTCCCATCTAAGCTATCCCATCCCACCCACCTCCCCTTGGAGCCATAAAAAATTATTAAATTATTTCCGGGTACTCAATATTAACTGTTTGGTGTGCCAATTCTGTACATGTCATTTACTTAACATCTATAGCCATATGTTGTACATATAAACTCCACATCTTAACAAAAAAAAGAGTAATTATATCGTAGGTTATGTTATTTTTTTCCAGATACGGTTGTAATTCATTATAATTAACCATATTATATCTCACATTAAGTAATTTCGTAACACTGTCAACACACGTTTGATCATTCTTCCCAAGACAAAGTAATATCCAAATCCTTCTCCCACTTCTCCTTCATTTTATATACATCAATCATATTCATCTTTTCTTGCAATAGCATATACATTTCCGAAACAAACCCTGTTTCCTTTATCAGCAATTAACATCTCAAATTTTGTTTGACCTGGTAATACCAATTCTTGCCCAAAATTTGCTAGAAATAAATCCTGAACTTGATAATAAGCAACTTGAAATACCAAACTTCTCTCAAAATCTATTAAAAGAAAGAAATCTACCTGCTTCAAAACAATCCTTCACCAGTTTTACTCCTTTCATTTCCCAATCTTTCATATAAGGGTTATTTAAAGAAAAAGGAATCAATTTATTCTGATATAATAGTGATTTAGCTGAAAAATTTCCTTTGGATCCTATGATCTGATCTCGCTTGTACCTAATATCCATTAAGTGTCTCAATACAGGCAATTTGTACTTTTGCAATAATAAAGGATTCAATTTATAAATAAATGGACATATTTTATTTCCAATTCAATCTTTGCCCACATAGGTGGTTGATCAATATCAAATAACCTATTGATATAATTTAGTTGCACCGCCTCATAATAATTTTGAAAATGTGGTAGTAGAAGTCCACCTAATTCATAACGCCATGTTAATTTTTGCATAGAAACCCTTGCCAATTTGCCTTTCCACAAAAATTACTTTATTTAATTCCTTTAAAAAAATTCTTCGATACTGCACTTGGAATAGACTGAAAAAAATACAGTATATGGGGATATATATTCATTTTTATACAATTAACTCATCCAATTAAAGTTAATGTAGATCTTTCCATCCATGTAAATCAGCTTTAATCTTATTTAACATAGTATATAATTTAAACTATATAAATCTTGATATTCTTTATCCACTATGACCCCTCAATATTTAATTTTATTAGACCATCTAAATTTGGTAATTTGTCTACAGTCTGTATTATCTTCATCTGATATAGCTAATATCTCACTTTTATCTCAATTAACTTTATAACCTGAAATCATACCATACCAATGCAACAAATTTTGTAACGGTTCTAAAGAGTCTTTAGGATATGACAAATATATCAACACATCATCTGAAAACAAATTACTTTTATATTCTTGTTCACCTATTGTAATTTTTTTAATATTAAAATCTTGTCTTATCGCTTGAGCCAAAGGTTCTATTACTAAAGCAAATAAGGCTGGTGAGAGTCGGCAACCTTGTCTAGTTGATCGAGAAAAATTAAATGCTGATGAAATCTGTCCATTTGTCATCATCCTAGCAGAAGGATTAGTATATAAAGCCTTAACCCAACTGGTGAAAAGTGGTCCAAATTTAAATCTTACTAACACCTTAAACAAAAAAATTCCACTCAACATGGTCAAAAGCTTTTTCCGCATCTAATGCTAAAATCAACAGTTGATTAATCTGTCGTCTTCAAGCATTAATTATTGTAATCAATTTAGTAATATTATCATCTGATTATCTACCCTTAATAAATCCTGCTCGATTCACATGTACTAATTTTGGTTAAAAAAAATTAGCCACTCTATTAGCTGATACCTTTGCCAAAATTTTATAATCCACATTTAATAAAGATATTGGTCTATATGAAGTCACTTTTAAAGGATCCTTATACTTCTTTGGAATAACTGTTATCAATGTCCTTAAAAAAGACTCCAGAAATGAACCTGTTTCTGTCACTTGTTTCAATACTTCTGTGTATACAGGAAACAACAAATCATTAAATTCTTTATAAAACTCCATTGTAAATCCATCCTCTCCGGGAAATTTCCCACTAAGCATAGATTGCAGTGCTCCTTTAAGTTCCAAATCAGTGAATGGACTATCCAAGTCCATAATATCCACCTCATTTAATAATGGTAAATTTAAATTAGATAAAAAATGATTCAATCTGATCCATATATTGAGCACTCTCAGACATATATAAATTTTGATAAAAGTTAAAAAAACTCCTCATTAATTTCCTGTGGTTTATATGTAGTCCCTGAATTTTTTTCTAATTGCATGAATCATTCTTGATACTTGTTCAGTTTTCAACTGCCAAGCTAAAACTTTGTGCTCTCTTTCTCCTAATTCATAATAATGTTGCTTTGATCGTTGAATCGTTTTTTCATATTTATAAGTTTGCAAAGAATTATAGAGAAGTTTTAATTTAAATAATTGTATCTTACTATCTTCAGTAGAATTCTTCTGAAATTTTTTCTCTAACATTGCTATTTCTTTTTCCAAATTTTGACTCTCTGTTTTTTTAACTCTTGCTGTATAACTAATAATCTGACCTCTTAAATATCCCATAAAATAAATTTACTCTGGACCGAACCCTTGTTCATTTGCAAATAGAAAACAATTTGATCTCTGATATACTTAACAAAATCATGTTTTTTAACATTTCATTAAATTTCTAATGATAAACAGTTTCTACCACCTCAGTACCCACACAACAATAATGAATGATCAGACAATATTCTACTCTTATATTCAGCATGAGTAAATCTACCCTGCAATTGTGCCAAAACCAAAAATAAATCAATTCACAACAAATTGTGTCGGGCAGAATAAAAAGAAAAATCTTTTTCAGTTGGATTCAATCTTCTCCATATTTCCACCAAATTTAAATCTCTCATCAGTTCAATTGTTCTTTTAGCCATTTTAGTTTTCTTCACAGTTTTTGGAGAATTATCCAACAATGGGTCCAAACAACAATTAAAATCTCTTCCTATTAAAATATTCTCATTCGATTGGTTCAAATTTTAAAAAAGCATCTGTAACAAATTCTTCATCGTCCTCATTTGGTGCATAAATATTCATTAGCGTCCAAGTTTCTGAAAATATTTTACAATTAACAATCAATGCTCTACCAGCATTAGCAGAGAAGGAATCCAAAGCAAAAAGTACTCTTTTATTTATCAAAATCGCAACCCCTCTGGCTTTAGAATTAAAAGAGGATGCAATCAAATGACCAACCCAATCACGCTTCAATTTCAAATGCTCTTTCTCTGTCAAATGAGTTTCTTGTAAAAATGCAATATCATCCTTCATCTTTTTAATATAATCCAATATATATTTCCGTTTTATTTGGATGACTTAGCCCTTTGACATTAAATGCCGCAAAATTTAAGTTATTCATTGTTCCCTATAGAGTGGCACCCAATACAGCCAACCCTTACACTAAGTTAAAACTCCTTTTAAAAAAAAAACTTCAAAATCTACAAATAGAAAAAGAAAATTAAAAATACACAAAAAAACCTTAAAATTGATACAACTCCCCCCCCCCCAAAAAAAATTGCAAAGCAGTACCCCTTTATTTGACCGGGTGTGGTCAATACCACGAGCGGCAGATGACTCCAAATTCAGCAAGGTCATCTATCTCTCCCCGAACAGACCTTCAAAAAAATACAATCCATCATTTTATTGTCCAAACTGAGTTTGAGTGTCTTCCACCTCTTCAACCAATTGTGCCGTTTCTAGCTTCTTCGTCCCATTCCCATTCTTAGTCTTGACAATATTCACCAAAGATTTCATTGACAAATCGTGGCTCAATTTATTATTTGGCAAAGAATTAGCAAAAGTTAATGCATCCTGAGCTTTCTCAAAAAACTGAAATTGATATTGCCCATAAAATACTTGCTTCCACAGCACTATCTTAGCCTGATTAAACTCCTTGTGTCTCTGTATAACCTCCTGACTTAGATCAGCATACCCTGAACCATTATTGGATTCTGATCAACATGGGATTTCTGTACCACAAGACATAAAATCGTTTCCCAATCCTGATGTCTTAAACATCTAATTAAAACCACTCTTGGAGGCTACCCCAGAAAAGGTTCCCTTCTTGATGCTCAATGAGCTCTGACAATTCCAATCCGACTAGAAATGATTCCATCCCCAATATTTCTGGAATCCATTTACGAAAAAATTTAATAGGACACTGCCCTTCAATGTCTTCCGGAAGTCCAACTATTTTTACATTATTTCGTCAACTTTGATTTTCCAGTGAATCAATTTTTTGCAGAAAAGCATTCTTCAGAGCATCCCATCCTGTTATTGATTCTTCAGTCTGATCCATTCTATCTTTAACCTTCTTACATCTCTCTTGTACTTCATCAACTGCAGTTAAACACTTATTAAGATCTACAAAAATTGCTTCCCCTTTTAAATCAGTTACTTCACCTGGTTTAACAAATCCTTTGCCTGGACTTGATGTGGTTACAATGTTTGAGGAGTTAACAAATCAAAATGAAAATATTATGGCTTATATGACTACTAGTTTTCATAACATAGATGAACAATTTGCTGAAGTAAAAGGGGAAATGTCCGATGTGTGTGGAGAAATTACAGCTATGAAAGTGGATCTTAATAAGTGTTTAATGGAAGCCACTTGTTTTTGAAGTTGGAGGATGTGTCCGATGATCTGGCATTGGAGTAGATGCGACGGAGATGGAAGAATTGAGAGAAAGGAATGGAATCCTTACAGTGGACAGGGTGGGAAAGAGGTAGCTGTGGGAGTTGGTGGGTTTGTAGAAGAAGTCTGTCAAGAGTTTGTCTCCCAAGATGGAGACCGATAAATCGAGTAAAGTGAAAATGTTGCTAGAGGTGTACCAAGTGCATTTGAGATCAGGGTGGAAGTTGGCAGCAAAGTGGATTACGTCAATGAGCTCATCATGTATGTATAAGGGAACATCAAAGTAGTTATCGATGGTGATGGAGAAAGAACTGAGGAGCCTTGCCTGTGAAGGATCGCTCCATGTAGCGAACAAACAGACAGGATTTGCTGGGGCCAATGCAGGAACCCATGGCTACCCCTTTGACCCTGAGAAGGTGGGATGAGTCAAAGGAGAAATTATTGAGGGTAATAACAAGTTCAGCCAGCCAGGAGATGGTGGTGGAGGAGGGGGATGGGTTGGGCCGGTTGTCGAGAAAGAAACAAAGGGTTTTGAGGCCTTCAGGATGGAAGAAGGAGTTGTCAGTTCAGTATTGCATTGTGAAGTAACATGAGTGATTGGTACTGTGCTGGTTTTGAAACTAAAATAAGAGTTATAAAAGTGAATAAAGGCTCTAATGACAAAAAAAACTGAGTACAATGGTCCCTATGACCTCCCTACAGTGGTGAAGCAGAGGTTTCAAGAACAATTCCAGTCCATCTCTTTCTGCTGGATAAACTAAATTTCTTATGGATTCTGGTTTGAAAACAGGGAATATAGCTGCTCATATGCACTTCATCTCCTGAAGGATATTTTGCTTAAGTACTCATTTGTTCTGAAATGAAATCTAGTTAACTGCAGAGAGTTGTTTCTTCCCTTTGACTCCAAGGATCCAAGGAGCTGGTCATTTTCATCAGTGGAGGCCCTGATAAGAATTGCTAACTTTCCAAAGTCTCTTTACAGTGAATAGCTTGTATAAATTGCAAAATGCATGTTACTTTCTCAACTGTATAATGCTATTGATTACCTATCATTGAAGCCTAGTGGTTTAATGAAAATATGAAAATATTCATTAAAATTTCAAAATATTAGAACAATGGCTGCAATAGCTAGCCGCTTATTGTAGATGCTTAATGTGGTGGCATAAGGCAACTAATTAAAAAAACTATTAGAAACAGAATATATGGAAACTAGTGATACTTTGAATTGCTCCAGAAATTTTACAAGAGTTATCAATGACCTAAAAACAAAATGAATAAATTAACATTCTGGTAACTCATTTTAATTGATCTTTCCAATTGGCCAAATTGCAAATTGAAATATTCAATTTTTTTTGAACATATATTTAAATACAGTAAAATACCTGGTGTCTGGCACCTTCGGGGATTGCTTATGCTGCATTTACAAATTTTCCGGTTGCTTGAGACACCCTCTTACAATGCAAAACTAATAGACCTGCATTAAAAATAAACAGTTTAAAAGACAAAATATAGTGAAAAATTTAAAATAATTTTGAAAAACAAATTCAGTATTGTAGTCCTTCATTATGCAAAGTTTGCTTTAATTAGGCAATTCCCATAACTTACCAAATTTAAATTCAAAACCCAGTTGCTGTTACAGTGTTACGCTAACCATTGTACTAACTGTGCCGCCATTAAAATTAACTCCCCCTCCCCCAAGTTTACAAATAAAGCCTTAGTAATGAAATAATATACTAATAAAGATAATGACTCTTACCAGGCAGGGATAGGGAAACACTTTGGAAGTTGCCCAAGTGGTGAGTGGCATCGGCGGGCTTCTCATCATGGGCACCGCCATTTTATTCAAATTTATTGAAACTTTATTCAAACAGCTGCTGTGGGCGGAGCACGACCAAGGCACTCCGCGGGATGAATATTTGCTTCCATCTTCCCCAAGGCATTATGTGTTGCTTCGGAGAACAATTACTTTTACAATTTAAAATTTTTATTTATTTTTTTATTTATTTGCATTTATTTAGAAATCATTTATTTCCTCAGTTTTTTTTGCCAGTTGCTTAGGATGCCAGTTGCTTGAATTCCTGATACCGGGGATTTTGCTGTGTAACAGTAAATACATTTGAAATCTATGAATTCTGTGGGCCTATTAGATTTCACTTTAAAAATCCCATGTTGAATACTTAAAATAAACAGGAATCACAAAATATAAGCCTGTGAATTGTTTTGGACGACTGGATAAATGCTTATTATAATCACATGATAGATTAATTCCTCGTTTGAAATGCAGACAGAAGAGATGTGTGAAGGTGCTTAACATTAATGTGATAATGTTGGTACTGACCATTGTGCCTTATCTGTAGTTTTGGAGTTTTGTATTTGGAGCAGCATTGCAAGTAATATATTTTAAGATATCAGAAATAGCAGTAAAAAAAACCTAATTTCCTAAATTAATCCCTCAAGAGTTCTTGTATTGATTGTCACGTAGTTTTGTTGGCCTCTTTCATGTTTTCTAACATGTTAGGGAAAACTATTTTCTGATGTTTGTTAATACCAAATGTTTGCATTATTTGCTTAAAGACGGAGTCTCAGAAAATCTGATGAATATCAAATTCATGCAATATGAAAATACAATAAAAAGAACTGATTTAACATGAAATTGGCATTGTTTGGTCATCTCCTTCCATTTTTAGTGACCTTTGCTGGCTTGTTGATAACTGTGTGGTATACTTCTTCTTATAGTTCTTGCTCCACTGTGTATGTTGTCTGGGTCTGACATTCTTCACTGAATTGTAGGCAAGATGTTATTTTCAGTTGAAGCTCTGATCGGAAGTAACTATATTTCTTATAGATTCAATCCATTCAGCCACTTGTTAAATTAAAGAGCTAGCTTGTTCTGAAAGTTATCAGGGACTTGCATTTTCCTCTGAGGAAGTAGACATCAGTTTTTCATAATGGGACAAAACTTATCAGAGAGTAATTGGAGTGAATTGGAGTTAATTCAATGACAGAGCAGCTAAACGGCTTGCCCGAGAAATTTATCATACAGTACATTTATAGGTAGTTTAGGATAGAATAGAATTTGAATATTAAACTGAATGCATACCAACATGTCATACAGTTTTGCGATGCTAAAAGGAGTCTTGCTTGAGCAGGTCCAAAATCATGAAACCTGTTCTTTAGGCCACATATTCCTTGTTACAGATCTTCTGACCTGAATGGTCACTGCATTCTACACACACTGATACTTTATGATATAACTCACCTTTCCAACCTCCCAATGCATGTACTTGTTTCACCATTAGTCTCACTCTTTTATTTGTGAAGCTGCAGGTTTCTGACTGCTTGCTTGCTTTGCAGTGATGGAATGATTGGAGGAAAGGTCTCAGTGTGAGTGAAATATCAATGGACTGTTCCACTGTGCACAAATCTTTTGAGTTAATGTGTGACAGAACTTTGCTGCAACAGCCCCTTGAAACAATTGTGTATTAATCACCTTGTCTACCATATGAAGTGCCTCCCACAGTGTGAAAAAAGTCATAAACCTGCATCTGTTCAGCACAATATTGTATGATTTATTGGATATGACTTCCTGAAATGTAGTCTTCATTCAGGTTAAATATCAACTCAATTGATCACCTTTTTTTTTGCTGTTGAGCAGCATATTTTAAATAACAGAACAACTTTCTGTTCAGGGAGAATTATATATTGAGATAATGAATTGTTAAATGTACCAATGTGCTGCTTAATTACATACACTATCTTATTATTCATCTAAGTCAAAAATGGCTGGTTTGTTTCTTCAAAAGCCTGTGCACTAAAGTTAAATTTGCAACTAATCTATACCATACTTAAAATCCACATGGTTATGAATGGTAATATTTTGTTAATGCTCCTACAATTACTTCTGATATCATAGGAACATATGACCTAATTCCACCTACCTGCCTTCTCCCCATATCCCCTAATTCCTCTATCATGTAAAAATTTATCTAACCGAATTTTAAATATGTTTAATGAAGCACCCTCAGCCACTTCCCTGGATAGAGAATTCCAAACATTCACTACTCTCTGGGAAAAACTATTTTTCCTCATCTCTGTCCTAAATCTACTCCCCCGAATCTTGAGACTGTGTCCTCTCATTTTAGTTTCCCCGGCCAGCTCAAAAAACCTTCCTACATCTATCCTGTCCATACCCTTCATAATCCTATGTTTCTATAAGATCTCCTCTCATTCTTCTGAACTTGAGCGAATACAATCCTAGACAATTTAATCTTTCATCATAAATCAACCCCTTCATTCCAGGGATCAACCTAGTAAACCTCCTCTGGACTGTCTCCAAAGCCAGTATATCCTTCCTCAAATATGGAGACCAGAACTGGACACAGTACACCAGGTGCAGTCTCACCAGTACCTTATACAGTTGCAACATTACCTCCCTACTCCTGAAATCAAAACTCAATTGTTGTTTCAAGATTTAAAGGAAAACCCAACATTTCCAATTTTATAAATCAGGCTTTCAAAATCCAGAATGGGTTATGTTGTGAGGGTCTGTTGTTCTGCTCTATTTCCCACAGTTCTCACCATTGCTTCTTGACTGGTTATAGTGTTTCTTGGAAGTGCAAACTAATTGACTCGGTTTGAGTCACAGACTCATGCAGCATGGAACAGGCCCTTTTGCCTAACTCATTCATGCCTACATAGTTTGCATTCTGAGCAGACTCATTTAACTATATAACCATATAACCATTTACGGAGCGGAAACAGGCCATGTCCGCCTTTCGAGTCCGCACCGGTTCACTTGAACAACTCCACTAGCTCAATCCTCTCGCTCTCCGCCAATATCCCTCCAACCCCCTCACCTCCATGTACACATCCAACCTTCTCTTAAATGACAGAAGGGATCCTGCCGCAATTACCTCATTCAGAAGAACATTCCATTCTGCCACCACTCTCTGAGTGAAGAAGCATCCTCTAATATTTCTCCTAAAGTTTTGCCCTCTTAACTTTAACTCATGCCCTCTTGTTCCAACCGTCCCTGCCCTCAGGGGAGTCTGTTTATGTTGCCTGCATTCAGCCCCTAACTTTCTATTCATTCATCCATCCAAATGCCTTTTGAAGTTTCTGCTATAAAAATATCAAAAAAGCAAAACATTGCACATAAATAACAACTTGAGTTCAACGAACTAATACAATGCTGAAAACCCATTCTCTAGAGAAATGAAACATTTTCTCTTTGTATAAATTACTGTTTAAATGTGATCATGATGGCATTTGCTAATATTGTACTATAAATGGTTGATAGGCGGCTTGGTCAACTTGAAATTTAGTTACCCTCTTATTTACAATGGATTGAATATTCTTGCAATATTCTTGTTTGATTTTGCTTTCACACCTGCACTAATGCTAAATCAATTTGTCAGGCCCTGACCCAGGATTATTCAGTTTAGATCCTCCGATTATCTCAGATTTTTTTATCCTGCCACCCTTGGATTATTGTTGCCATTGTATCAACTGCAATTTCCACTTCACTAGTCATGTTGTATTCTAGATATTGGTACTGAGTCAATCAGGTCCTGATAAATATGGAATTGACTTCTTGTGACAATTCATAAAGATCCTTTTTTCCCTCTGTTCATCCCACCTCTCCATTCTCCCTCACCCACCCATCTGATTCCATCTATCCACGATCCCCTCCCCATTGAGCTTCACCTCCCAACTATCAGTTTCCACCTGACCCTCCCCTGCCGCCCTTTTGTACTGGTATCTACTGGCAATCTTGCCCATTCCTTCTCATTCCTGTGCAGGGTCTCAACCTAAAATGTTGGCTTGTGTTTGTTGCCACATGACCTATTGAATTCTTCTAGTGTTTTGTTTTTTGTTCTGGATTCCAGCATCTGCAGCCTTGTTTGCCCTTATTCCCCATTGTTGTCAGGTCCAGGTTTTGCCTAATAGGTATTTCAGGGTCTTAAGTGAGACATTTTAATAATCTCATATTACCACAGAGCCAGTTAGCCCACTGGTAAAATGGATGCATTGTTTCTTATCTCAGATCAACTGAATAATCATTTCCCAATTAATTACTCTCGGAGACCTTGAACTTTAGTAAAGATGTCTTCTGGAGGTGGCTACTTGATTCACTTTTCTATTTTTCCTCTAACCTTGATTAGAGGGAGGGGTGAGATTAGTATTAGTTTTAGTATTTTATCTTTCAGTTAAATTGATTTATGGGGGTTTAAATATGATTATCATAGGTGATTTTTTTTTAGATATTATATCAAGGTATAATGAGGATTGGTTTAATATCATTTAACTGATCTATACACATCATCATTTTAACTAACAATCACATTTAATAACAAAATATTTGTTGTTTTTTGTATTTATTTTAATTATATGATATCTATAACTTGTATATGGGATTATTATGTTAAACAATAAAAATATTTTAAAAAGAAAGAGCTTTAGTAAAGCAAGCAATCTTCTACATCCATCTCTATTGCCTCGCGAAGCTGAGAGAAAACTACTTTGCAATATTGTCCCCTTTCTCATGCTGAACTAGTACATCCTGTGTTTAATCTATCTGGAGATTCACTCCTTCATTTACATTGGTATTGATCTCCTATTTGTGAAGTTCCTCCAGAGAACTTCATGAAGCATTAATCATCCTTGTATATGGCAATCTCCAAATGTTGGATCAAACTGATTACACTGTCCATCCATAGCTGTTCTTTATCCCTTGATTACTAGACTGTGCACCACTACAATGAGTTAAATCAGAGAGATTAAGTTCAAGTTCAAGTCAAAGTTTATTATCATCTGATTGATATGTACAGACCAACAAAACAGCGCTCTCCAGTCTTCAGTGCAAAAGTATGTTAACACACATTCAGACATGGCACACATACAGAAAAATGATACCTATGCAATCTGGCTCTGATACTCCTGAATCTTTTTCCAGATGGGAATAGCTGAAAAATGTTATATGCGCAATGGTAGAGGTCTTTAATAATTTTGCACCCCCTCTTCAAACAATGATAACGGAAGATCACTTTGAAGGGGAGGAAGACCCCAGTGATCCTCTCTGAGGCTCTTATGGAGCTGTGGAATGACCTCTGATCTAATGCTCTAGAGCACACATGTCAAACTCTGGCCTGCGGGCCAAATTTGGCCCGCGATATAATTATATTTGGCCCGCAAGATCATTTCAAAAATGTATTAGAGGTGGCCTGCCCTGCAGCGAGAGCCGATGCTGTTTTTTGGTAATGTCACCCCCACCATCCTCCCCCTTCATTGCACATCCTTCCCCATTGTAACACGAGAAATTGTAACATGAGAAGTCTGTCGATGTCATCAGCTGGCAAGCCAGTTGGAAGGCTCCCCGCACAACCAGACACTTCTCCCACCTGTCGAGCGGTGCGGCGGATGGGCGAGCACCTGTGATTTCCTGTCGGCGCGACGGGCATGGCAGGCTGCGCACGGCCCACGGGCAGCGCGAGCCCTGCGTGACTGGCACCGGACGGCCCTTCCATAGCGCGAGCGCATTTCTCCTGGTCGCCACGGCCTTCAGCACTTGCACCCGCGCGGACCCCAGGGACGGCTGGTTCGGTCCTGCACGTGAAGAGAGAGATGGTGGCTGTCCGCAAAGGCTGATCGGCAGCGCGCTGGGCCTGAGTGGGTGGGTAAGCAGGGGTGGGCAGAGGGTGTAGGTGAGGAGTAATGGGCAGGGGAAGTTATGGTGGTGCGAGGGGCAGTTAGAGGGAGGGATGAGTAGAAGGAGGGGTGGATAGGGAAGAGGTAAAAGGGGAGGGGCAGGGCAAGTAGGGGAGGGGTGATTAGAGGGTGAGAGACGGGTAGAAGGAGGAACAGGTTGAGGGGAGAGGCAGTAGAGGGGCGTGTATAGGATGGGGTGGGTAGAGGCAGAGCGAGTGGAGTGAGGGGTGAGTAGAGGTTGGGTAAAGGACTGGTCAGGTAGAGGGATGGTGGATCGAGGGTGAATAGAGGCCTAGAGCCTGAGGAGTGAGCAGGAAATGCTGAGTCCTGATGCAGGCCAAAATGGACACAGCCTGTGAATGCTGACTACATCTCCACAGGGACCAAATATGTTTCCCTCAGGTCAAGCAAAGGGTGAACTTGAGCTACCTACTCCTGACCTGTAACATTATCCTCCTAAAGTTATATCCTAAAGTTTAACATTACATATGTTGAAAGAAGAGAAAACATGCAGATGTTGTTGAAAATTTTCAATAAATATTTAGTTCGGCCCTCGACTTAGTCCAAGTTTTTAATTTTGGCCCTCCGTGAATTTGAGTTTGACACCCCTGCTCTAGAGCAACCATACCTCATTATGATGTAGCTGGCCAGGATGCTCTCCATGAAGCTCCTATAGAAAGGTGACAGAATAGTGGCAGTTAACCTTACCCACCTCGGTCTTCATAGGAGGTGCAGTCACTGTTGCACCTTCCAGACAAGTGAGAAGATTTTGTGTGACCAGAATAGGTCACTTGTTATGTGGACTCCAAGGAATTTGGTGCATACCACGCTCTCCACTACCGAGCTATTAATATACGGTGGAAGGTGATCATTCCTAGTCTTCCTGAAGTCCAAATTCATCTCCTTTGTCTTGTTCACATTGAAACTCAGGTTCTTATTCTCGCCCATATTACAAGATTTTCCACCTTTTCTCTGCAATGCGACTCGTTATTGCTGATGAGGGCAACTACTGTCATCTCTAAACTTGATGACTCTGTTGGAACTTGATCTGGCAGTGCATTCATGAGTCAGTAATGTGAACAGGAGTGGGCTGAGCATACAGTCCTGAGGTGTGGCAGTGACCGTACTCTACGTTCAGCTGCTGACCCGGACAGACTGCGATCTTTCTGTTAAGAAGTTCAGAATCCATTTACTGAGAGGGGTGTTGAGTACTAGCGAGGACAGCTTCTCCACCAGCCTCTGGAGAATAATCGTATTAAAAATGGAGCTGAAGTTGATTAACAGCAGCCTGGCATATGAGGCATTGTTCTCCAGGTGGGTCAGGAAGAAGTGGAAGGACAAGGCTATAGCATCATCTGTGGAATGGTTCCATCTGTAGGTGAATTGAAATGAGTTCAGTATATCCAGGAGGTGTGCTCTGATGCGCTCCATCGCCATACGTTGAAGCATTTCATAATGGTAGATGTCCGTGCCACTGTGCGGTAGTCATTGACGCCTGTTACTGTTGTCCTCTTTGGTAACGGGATGATGGTTATCAATCATTTGGCTGCTGAATTTTGTCTACACACATTTCAAGATATTTCTATCAACCATATGATAGCTGAGAAAATTACATTTTAGATGAGGATATTCAATCTGTTGGGTTGAAATGATCTTCTAGCATTTTTAGGCCCAAACCATGCCACTGATTGTGCCATCTGCTTGTATACTTGATAGAGATCTATAGAGAGCAAAGACCGATGGTTCTTCCTCTGCATTTATCTTTTTCATTGCTCCATGCTCTATTGGCACACCTGCAAAGACCAAATCTTTTTCATCTCTGCTGTCAACTTTATCAAGCTACTTATTTTTTTAGGCCTCTGCAGATCGACATAGACACGTGCCAAGGGCACCATGTTGTGGCTCTCCCTCCTTTGCCTTGCTTAAATAACATTTTAATTTGGTGAAAATTTTGTTAGATCTTGTTTGCACTCATATGGAAAAATAAGAGGTAGCCTCATTTTTTTTGGACATGTTTAGTGTTCTTTTGTTTAAATTATGTTTTGAAATATTTTGAGTAAATGTGGGAAAGTAATAAGCCTGTCAAGACTCTAAAGAACTTTTGAATGAAATAATGTTATCTTATTTATAATGCAAGAGTATGTAGAAGTATATTTCTGTGGTGGTAGCACTACCGATTCTGACAAAAAAGACCATAGGTTAAAATCTCTTCCCCAGGAAAAGGAGTATGTAACTGAGGCTAGCTATTCAATCTAATACTAAGGGAGCACTGAACAGCCAGAGCTGTCCAATTTTCATGCTGCTTTCAGTGTAGGCCTAATCCATAAGCTTTCATCAAAGTAGCTGACTGGATATTGTTGCGACGAAATGTGTGAAGCAGATGTTTTCCACTATGCACTGCAGATGAATTATTTTCGACAGTGACACATTTGATCTGAAATAATCTAATGAAAGATTATTCTTGAGAGTCAACCTATTTCTTGCTCTTTTAGAAGAGCTCCTTTTGAGTAAAATTTGAATTCAAAATAACCAGAAAAGAAACTATCTGATGTAAACTTTTTTTTATTACTTGTAATTTAATAAAATAAGTTATATAAATGGAAAATTAAAATGGACAGTTCAAATTACATTGTGTAGAATACAGTGAGCATTTAAAAATAAAATGATAAAGAAACAATGCAATGAGAAGAGTATAGTTTCAGAGTTTTAATTTAATGTGTATAAGAAGAAACAGTTTAGAGCAGTAAGAACTTTGGAACCAGCAGAAAGTCTTGTTCTGAATGGTAAATGGTGCAAATTGGACCAGCTTGTTAGTCCATAATTTACTTAGGTTGGATTAGTTCATGTTTCATTCTGACATCTTACATTTTTCAAGTATTTGGAATAGAATAAAAAAAAATCCTCTGTGCTTGCACGCCGAGCTACATTTCATTGGTATTTTCCATGTAAGTGGCTACTGTGTGGTTTGGGTCATGGTGGTCGAAACTGGCAGAGGTCATCGAGGAGCCTTGCCTTGTGGTATTCAGAACCCTGATGTGAAAACTGGTCTAGCGGGTTTTCTATTCATGATACATTTTAAAACACCTCATAATGTATTAAACATTGAAATGTAGTAACTGCTGCAATATAAGGAATCACGGCCGCTAATTTATGTATAGCGAGGTTCAATAAACAGAAATATAACATATAGTAAAATGGCATTCTAATGACTTAATTTTTGTCCTGAAGCAAAACTGAGCTGTGCAGTAATTTTTACTTTTATTCATCGACCCCAAACTTTCTAATAAACCTATCTATTTAGTTGTGCTTATATTTCATTGCTAATTGCATCAAAACATTGATGAAATAGGCAATTCAAATTATGTGTGAAGATTTGATATGTTAATGCATGCAATAATATTGTTGTACTTTTTGAGACCTGGAAAACACACTCACCTATAATATAAAGACAAGTACAACGTAGGTCTATTATAATGCAATTGTTGGGGTCCATAAAATCTCATCACCAAAAAAGCAGGGTTGCACTAAATCAAGTTTTCAATAAATCACTGTTGATACAAGTTGAAATTAAAACACAAATTAATTTTTAGTAAACCAGAAATGGCAGTTTCACTAGCAGGAAACAAATAAAGTGTGCAATGCTGAACGCTCACAGCAGCATGTTTAAAGGTGTTTTGAAATAGCAAGAACTACATTTTTGGAGAGAACACTAGCAACTCTGCCCCTTAGTCGGTCAGACTAACAAATGGTGGGCAGGTGAACTCAACCCTTGCTGGGTTGAGACACTTATACGTTGTAGAGTTTCAAATCTCTCTGTGCGAGGCACACTTTCCTGACCCAATGATTCAGTATTTGTGTTTGAAGTATCGAAGTGTCTGAGTATATAAACCTGTGTGCGTCTGTGTTGGGAAATGCAGTGTCTTGCCCGACGTCCCGGCTCCTGCTGGGAGCCCAACACCCAAGTCTAATGACTCATTGCATTATATCCGAATTCATGTTTTATTGGGGCACTTAAAATCGGGGTTTCACTGTACCATTAAATTTTATATTCTTTGGAGATACTAATGGTTTACAAGAGATATGGAGGGAAAAATTATTTTCATTGGTGGAACTAAATGTGTGGGAGTGTGTCAGGTGCTCATTGTAATTGCGTTCTGACATACATTTCTATTGACTCCATGGACTTCAATGGAGTCAAAAGTCAGGAAGTGAGTACTTAAATGGAAAGCAGATTTTTTATTGATTCAATTTCAGATTTTTCTTCTCTGAATTTTCCTTCTACCCCTGCGCATTCTGACTTGTCGTGTTTAAGTTTCCATGGCACTTGGGGCATCTTGGTATCCTTGCTAACCAAATTTTTTTCACAATTGAGTCCAGTAGGAGCAGGGAGAGAACTTGCTCCTTGGCTGTCCTTATCTCCATTTCATAACTTCTACAAAATGATGTTCAGAAGCAGGAAGTCTAGTTGAATTTGTCCTCTCTAGCTTGAGGTATTTTGCAGCACCTCTTGCCTGAGGTTAGGTGGGTCAACACAATCTTCCCATTACCTGACCTATTTGAATATGAACGTGAATCCAGCACATTGTTTTGTAGTCCTGGCTCTGATCTACTATCCTTTATCAACACAATAAGAGAAATATAATCATTAGAAACAGGAGCAAGGGTGGGTTATTTGATTCTTTGAGCCAGATCTGCAGTTCATCAAGTTAGGGATTCATCTTCAATCTCAACATTATCTTCCTGCACTATTCCTATACCCTTAATCTGCAAACAACAAGACGTCTATCATGGTTGGAATGAAATCAGTGACTGATCCTTCATGGTCCTTCCGATTCATATGATGAATTCCTACTAATGAGAAGTGTATGTGGATATTTGGGTGATAAAAGCATGACATTGATCTCACAGCCTCTCCAGGTTCCTGTGCAGGTTTTCTCATGAATAACTGAGTATTTGAGGTTTTGGAAAATCCAAGCACAAATAGTGGTTTCCACTGAAACCAAATCAGTGCTAAAGATAGCCTCACTGCCCTGTTTTGGTGCAGGAAATATGGACAATCTTCCTCTCCATTGATCCTAGCTATGAGTATGGGATTTCGCTGATCCAAGGCTGCTTTCATGGCCTAAATGGTTATACAGTCTGGTAAATATCACTGTCAGTACATTAACTGTTGCCATTTTGGTGAAGGCATAGATATGAAGAATCAGAAGCAGAAAGGAAAATGATGTAAAGGAAAAAGAATTGGGATTACATTAACACCATTCGAAGTAGCGGATGGTGCCTGTTTTTGCCTGAATCTTAGCAGGGGTTCAGTTAATGAGTGCACGTCCTTTCCCTGATTATGACTCAATTTAACCAGTGCGAAAGATCAAATGGTCTGTCTCTGGCTGAATTCAGCCTCGGTGCAGCATTCAGAAGGTACTTTGGTTGATGTTGAGCTCATCAAGTTCACTGCTGGCAGAAGGAATGTTGCTCATGAAGGGTTGCACTCAGTGCATTAACAGAGAATAGATAGTTTTGTTAAAAGAAGCAACCCAACCCATGGTTAGAGGTAGACGGGGCTGGTTAATCCATCAAAAATTCCTTTATGAATCAGTAAGGTTCTGCTTTTTTTTTCTCCAGGATGGGCTGTGCTATAAGTGTCAAACAGAGAATGAATAGTTTCCCCCAATGGGACTTGGCTAATGGGCCCCCCCCTGAAGTTGAACGAAGACTTGGTCCATTCCCATGGTCGGTGAGTACAGCAGACTTCTACTTACTTTTTACTTGGACATTTAATATTAATTCTCATTGTAAATAAAAAATAGCAGCAGAATTCCTGGAAATGCACAGCAGGCCAGCCAACAAAATTTCAAAAACAAACTAGAGATTGACTTGGACTGTTGTGGTGAGGACAAAGGACTTTTATTATATTTTAATGATGCAAAAAGGTGCCGTATAAATACAAGTGAAAATACAATGCTGGAGAAACTCGGCTGGCCAAATGTAGCATACATAACCAATGTTTTGAGCACTTCATCAAGGTATGAACAAAATATAGCCAGGGGGCCGAACAAAATGGTGGAGAGGAAGGGGGCAGTGATGGGGCACAGTCCTACAGACAGGAGGTCATAGGTGGATAAAAGAGGGAGGGCACACCAGCAAACAAGGGGAGGGGGTATGGCTCTATGAATAGAGAGGGAAGGGGGAAGTCATAGGTGGATAAAAGAGGGAGGGCACACCAGCAAACAAGGGGAGGGGGTATGGCTCTATGAATAGAGAGGGAAGGGGGAGGTCATAGGTGGATAAAAGAGGGAGGGCACACCAGCAATCAAGGGGAGGGGGTATGGCTCTATGAATAGAGAGGGAAGGGGGAGGTCATAGGTGGATAAAAGAGGGAGGGCACACCAGCAAACAAGGGGAGGGGGTATGGGTCTATGAATAGAGAGGGAAGGGGGAGGTCATAGGTGGATAAAAGAGGGAGGGCACACCAGCAAACAAGGGGAGGGGGTATGGGTCTATGAATAGAGAGGGAAGGGGGAGGTCATAGGTGGATAAAAGAGGGAGGGCACACCATCAAACAAGGGGAGGGGTATGGCTCTATAAATAGAGAGGGAAGGGTTTGGAAAGTTGGAGGAAAGAAGACGGAATGGGGAAGTGAGGGAGAATGGGGAGTAGGGTAGCTGAAAATGGAGTAGTCAATATTAATGCCATCCGATTGGGGAGGGCCTTGATGAAAAATTAGGTGTTCCTCCTCTAATTTGCAGGTAATCTGAGTTTGACAGTACATGAGGGCATGGAAAGACATGTCAATGAGGTGCGGAATTGAAATGGTTGGTCACTGGGAGATCCCTGTAACTGATGCAAATAGAACAAAGGTGCTCAGTGAAGCGATCTCCCAGTCTGTGTCCATTCTCTTTGATGTAAGGGAGAGCCACAACATGAGCACCATTACAGTAGATGACTCCTGTGGATGCTCAAGTGAAGTGTTGCTTCACTTGGAAGGATTGTTTTGATCCTGAATAGTGGTGGAGGAGGAGGTGTGGGCTCAGGTGTGGCACTTTCTGCGGCTGCAGGGGAAGGTGCCAAGTAAGTGATGAATGGGAAAGGATAAGTGGACGAGGGAACAGTCCCTCCGGAAGGCTGAGAGGGGAAGATGTGTCTGGTGGTGACAGAAATTATGGAGAATAATGTGTTGGTTGTGGAGGCTAGTGGGGTGGTAGGTGAAGAAAATGGAAATCCTGTTTTTGTTGCATCTTGGGGCAGAGGGGGCCAGGGGAGATGAATGGGAAATGGAGGAGATGCCATTAAGGGCTGTTGGAGGGGAGGTCACGTTTTTGGAAGAAGGAGAACATTTCAGATGATCTGGACTGGAAGACCTCAATCTTGGGAACAGAAATGATGGAGATGGAGGATTTGAGAGAAAGAAATAGAATCCTTGCAGGAACAGGGTGTGAAGAAGTGTAGTCGAGGTTGTTGTGGGAGTTGGTTCATTTGTAAAAAATATCTATAGGAAGCTAATCTCCTGAGATAGAGACAGAGAGATCAAGAAAGGGGAGAGTGTCACCAGAGATGACCAAGAAAATTTGAGGTTGGAGTGAAAGTTGGCAGCAAAGTGAATAAATTTGATGTTTATCATGGGTGCATGAGGGAAGCACTGACGTAGTCGTCAGTGTAAGTTCCTATTGCTTTTGTGAACGAGGTTATTCTTTGCACATCTATTTTTCAGCATGTGACACAAGATTGCAATTATTATGCCTATTTTGAGATTAGTCTGGGTTGCCAAACACCTTTAAAACACCAGTCTTGGCATTTCAGCTTCTTGAAGGGAATAGCCATGTTTATCTCTCAGCTATGAAATCATTGACTGGAAAAAGCACCTTGCACTGAATCTCTTTATTTATTTTGTAGGTTAATTTTGAAGATCAGGCAGCAGAATTTAAACACTCTCAAGGTAGGGGTTTCTTTAGTTTTATTTTACATTTGGCTGCCTCTCTGTTTCCAAGCGTCTTTTTTTAAAATTTTTTCACACTATGAACCATATTAACCAAAATACACACAAACATTTTCCTCTTGAATATACACAGTATCATTTTCTCCCCTTTTTACCCCCTCCCTTCCTCTTTCCCACCCCCCTCCCAACCCATTAAACGTTCAACATATACAATACAATAAACCCATTAAACAATGTCATCACATAATGAGAATAAATAAGAAAATTGTGTCATCTACTTTTACACACTGGGTCAGTTCATTTCGTCTTCTTAGTTTCCAAGCGTCTCTTGATGGCGAACTCACCTTGACAAATAAATACTGTTTATGAGGTCAGAGCCATTGGGTGCTTTTTCTTACACAATTATTGAACGTGGACATTTACCCCTCCATAAATCTTCATCTGCGAAGCCAAGCCAAAGAAAGATTGAACTCTAATATGAACGCACTTCACATAGTATGTTGGATAGTTTCCTGTTCCTATCACTTCTTAGTCTTTTAACCTAAAAAAAAATTCGTTTCACCTCTATGTTTCCTTTCATTGTCATTTGTAGTTTTCAAAATTTAAACATTTGCATCAGTCCCCATTTAGGTAGAGCCAATCTACCTCAATTGTTATCTTAGCCTTTTCAATCTTGGTGCTGTAGCATTACATGAAGTTTATACATGACTACATGTTTTGCACATGGGCAATGCTATAAATTAAAGCCTAATCATTCTGTTACACAATAACTCAGTCTTTCGTTGAGGCTCAATTCAACATAACACCTCACATTTTTCAGCTTTTCTTTTGCCATATAATTTCAACGTTTTCATCGGTCCTTCTTGATTTATGAAATTGTTTTCTTTATTAAAGTTTTTCTTGCACTTTTAACCTGTCATAGCAAAAAAAGAAACTTACTTTAATTTTAGAATCCATACAAACCATCAAATAAGATATCCGAGTCAAAGGCTTGTGGTCTTATAATAAGTATTAGGCATGCGTTTGATAATGCTCTTGGTAGCATATGGCCTCAATGGACAATTATCCATTAGAGCGGGGGTATTGCTAATGTGTCAGTAGAAATGTTTTTTTTCTCTGGGGCAATGACCTTTAGATAGAAACTTGCTTTCCTATTGGGCTGGAAGTACTTCAAATGGATCTTGCACAATCACTGGTTAGTGGCCTGGCCAATATGTCAGCTGATGTAAGAGGATATTTGGGTCCTGACTGGTTTGCCACTCCTCTGTCTGCAATAGTGATTATCTGTGCTCTGTTCTTGATGGCTGGGTATTTTAGCCATCAATTTTCAAGGCGCTAAACTATCACCAATGGAAAGTATATTTTTCATTCAGTTCGATCCTTTTATTGTACTTAATGTATTTAGCTCATGTAAAGAGCTGAACAATTATTGTGTTTTAATTAGAGAAACCCAGATTGAAAAATTCTCTGCTAATATTGTTCTTTCAAACTTTCGTAACTAATGAGGTAATAGGCATTGTACATCAAATGATGATAGACTGTTTCCACCCACAGATGCTGGCTGGCCCGTTGAATTCCTCCAACAATTATTTGCTCAAGATTCCAGCATTTGCAGTTTTTGTGTTTCTCTGGATGCTAGAGCTGGTTGCCACGAGATAGACTAATTTTTAAACACTCAGTTTAACATTATTTGATGGATTTTTCTTCCAGCATCAAAGACATTTTTGGCTTTGTATGACTATGAACCAACAAGTGACCGTGATCTGGGATTTAAGAAAGGGGACCGACTTAATATCTTATCAACGTAAGCACTTGCAATTCCTCTTTTAGATTAATTTAACAATTGATCCAGATATGCAGTAGAAACTAAAATTGGACTTTGTATTTCCTTTAATTGACACTAATTAAGCAGATATAGTGATATAAAACTCAAGCATATGACAACTTCCTCAAAGTTAGTTGCAAAGTTGTGCAGACTGTACTATAATGCCATCATTGGTTTTACAGTGGTCTCCTCATACACCCAAGTTTGATGCTCTCTAATTCACTTCGTCAGCAGAGATTTTTTAATGTTAACATTATTCATCTGGGCGATGTAGGTACTACTGGCGATACAAGCATTTATTATCTACTTAGATCCATGTAGATTAGTCTGTAAGCAACATAAAGAGACCAGGTCATAGAAAATAGGCCATTTGGCCCTTCAAGCCTACACCACCATTCATTTTGATCATGGCTGATCATCCACTCAGTACCCTGTTCTAGCTCTCTCTCCATACCCACTGATCCCCCTAGTCACAAGTACTAAATCTAACTCTCTCTTAAATATAGCTATGGAACCGGCCTCAATCACTTCCTGTGGCAGAGAATTCCATAAATTCACCACCCTCTGAGTGAAAAAATTCTTCCTCATCTCAGTCCTAAAGGACTTCCCCTTTATCCTTAAACTGTGTGACCCCTGGTTCTAGACTTGCTTAACATTGGGAACAATCTTCCTGCATCTAGCCTGTCAGGATGGGAGATCTATTTCCTTGAAGAACATTACTGAACTAGATAGTCCAGTGTGTTATAGTCACTAGTGCTAACATTAGCTTTTTAATCACAGTTCTATTTAAATGCCATGATGGTATTGGAACTTGTATCCCTTGTCTGGGCCAATGAACCAGACAAACGGAAGTTAGTCCAGGTTACCAGAACCACCAAGTTGCAAATGATAAAACTTTTCAATATTTGAATTCTTTTCATTTGCTTAAATGTGGTTTTATTTATTTTTGATAAACAATTTATGCCTTATTTTGCTGCATTTTAACACATAATTACCTGATGCAAAATAAGTTCTCAGAAAACTTAACTATGAAATTCTGCTCAATGATTTGACTCAAAATTAAATATGGAGGCAGGATGATCATTTTAAGGAGATAACTTGAGCACACCAGGTATTTAAGTATTGATTTGTCTTGTGTGATGAATTTCACAAAACATCAGTTGACAGAAAATTACCTTATACGGAAAATTTTAAAGAGCAGGGACCATGATTTAATACCACAAAAATAAACTGTGTTTGACATTTAAAATGTGAAAAAAAAATTGCTGGGGGCTATTTCCATAAAAGCACAACCAATTGCAGCAAGTCACTTGGAGGAACAATGATAGCAGACAGTGATTAGATACGCATTCATTCCATCAATGGGTAATCTAAGTTTACTCGTCAGTATTTTCACAGTTCCTTTAAAAATGACCATTTATATTGTGTTTATTTTCTAGAAATGGAGATTGGTGGAAGGCAAAATCCTTGGTTTCTGGCAAAGAGGGTTTTGTTCCCTGTAACTTCATAGCAAGAATGGACACATTAGAAGTGGAAAAGTAAATGATTCAAATGTTATTATCACTTCTTGTTTTAGACAACATTTTAGTGTTATGTCATTATTTTGATTCCTGGGTCAAAAATACAGAAATACTCACTGAAAAGATTTAAAATGCCTTATTAGGAAGATCATGATTCTGTTATTTTTGAATACTCTCATTGAAAGATTCACAATTGTGTTGTTTCTCCTGAATCTTTTGGCAGCGTCAACTTATGCAGAAATGTCTATATATTATTGCTTGAGGCAACAGTTAGAAAATGGGGAAGCTGAAGAGAAATGAGATAAGAGAGCTTTATTTGGCAAAGATTGGGAGATGATGTAAAATAATAAAAAAATTCTTACAGAATGAATATAGAGAGCTGGTTCCTCTGACTGGGGGCCCAATTACAAGGATTTTAAATTATCAAAAGGGAATAAGGGGAATGTTTGGGTGAAAATACCTTAGCACAGAGCTCTTTGTACAAAGACTAGTTGAGGTAGGTGTTGCATTTCTGAAAAGAAATGTGATAAATAGCAGAGGATGATATATTGATACCATTATTGAGGCAGGAGAGACGCTGAGGAGCATCCGTGTGAAATGAGGAGAGCAGGCTTGAGGCTCAGTAATGGGACATGAAAAATACTTATAGAAGCCTGAATAGATCCTGGAATAAACAGTTACTTCAAAAGGCAATTCGCTCAAAGCCCCAAGTGGTCTATAGAACTAAACAAAATGTTATATTTCATTAATTAAATTGTAAAAAAAAACATTCCTAAGAAGCACAGGCCTATGATTTTTTTAAATGAAAACATTAATTGGGAGTTGTTGGTTTATGTAGCTTCTTATGGATGAACCAGGAATGAGAGTTTTAGGTGCAGAAGTTAAAATGTCGACTCGTTTATTTAGGGCTGCATTAAAATAATTAGAGCTAACACTCTGGAGCACTTTGCTGGAGAAGATCATGCATCTTTATCATTGGGAGTCAATGCTACAGTCTCAGTCCTAATACCTTTCTTGCTACTGTGATGGATTATGTTTATTTTATATTACACCCAACCCCAACCAACCAATTTTCCCCTGCAACCGCTGCCACCGTGTCTGCCTGTCCCGCATCGGACTTGTCAGCCACAAACGAGCCTGCAGCTGATGTGGACATTACCCCTCCATAAATCTTCATCCGCGAAGCCAAGCCAAAGAAGATATATTGTATATATTAAAACATATATTGTATATGTTTTAAAGGAAATAAATTGTGGCAGTTTTTTTTTAGTTAGGTCCACTATTGTTTGTTATATATATTAACGATCTGGAAGAAGGGGTGGTGAATTGTATAAGTAAGTTTGCAGATGATACAAAGATTAGTGGATTTGTGGACAGTGAGGAGATTACCAAAGCTTAAAAAGAGATATAGGAAAGTGAGAGGAATGGGCTGAGAAATGGCTGATGGAATTCAATACAGATAAGTGTGAAGTGTTGCATTTTGGAAAGGCAAATCTAAATGGGTCATATACATTGAATGGTAGACAATTGAGGAGTGCAGAGCAACAAAGGGATTTAGGAGTTATGGTAAAGAGTACCTTCAAAGTTGATACTCAGGTAGATAGAGTGGTGAAGAAGGCATTTGGAATGTTGGCCTCCATAAATCGGAGTATTGAATTTAAGAGTTGGGAGGTTATGATGAAATTGTAAAAAGCATTGGTGAGGCCAAATTTGGAGTACTGTGTGCAGTTTTGGTCACCAAATTAGAGGAAGGATATCAACAAAATAGAGAGAGTGCAGAGAAGGTTCACGAGAATGTTGACAGGATGTCAAGGTTTGAGTTACAGAGAAAGGTTGAGCAGCCTGGGGCTTTTTTCTCTGGAGCGTAGAAGATTGAGGGGGGATTTGATGGAGGTGTTCAAGATTTTAAAAGGGTCAGAGAGAGTCAACGTGGATAGGCTTTTTAAATTAAGAGTGGGGGATATTCAAACCAGAGGCCATGGTTTGAGATTGAAGGGGGAAAATTATAAGAGGAACATGAGGGGAAATTTCTTCACGCAAAGGGTGGTTGGGATGTGGAATAAGCTTCCAGCGGAGGTGGTTGAAGCAGGGACGTTATTTACATTTAAGGAAAGACTGGGTAATTACATGGAGGGGAGAGGATTGGAGGGGTATGGACCAGGTACTAGTCAGTGGGACTAGGAGGGTGGGGATTTGTTCCGGCATGGACTAGTAGGGCCAAACTGGCCTGTTCCGTGCTGTATATGGTTATATGGTTTTATATATAGGTCACACACAGATACAAACACTTCAAAACAGATCTCATTTAAAATGCAAGACCTTGGCTCAAGTCAGACCGTCCAGGCTCTGACAATCTTTCCAAAAACTTTGAAGAATGCCTATAAAGGTCTTCACACAAGTTGGTGTTAATTGGACATGCTCTGGAGTAAATGAATTATTGTTTTGGAAAGCAACAGATGAATGGACTTGAAGATTAGGTCCTGTCCTGCAGTCTGCCTAAGAGGGTCAAGTGGTTTTCTCTGAGTGTAAGAGAGATAGAGAGAATTGAATTCTACAGTTTTACAGTTCAGCAGCTGGGACTGGAACATGACAAATTGGCAAGCTTATGGAAAAACCCCACTTTGAAGATGGGTTGTGAGTTCTTAGTTCAGCCTGGTCAAAGCCCTTGTGGTCCATACAAGAGGAGATGAAATAAGGGAAACCAAAAAGGAACTCTGTGATGATCTGAAAGAAAGAGGTTATCATGTGGAAAACCCTGATGGGGCAAGTTTCTTTGGCAAGAAACTGACGTGGATGATCGGAAGGAATCAGTTTGTGTGTCCAATGAGCAACAAATCTCTCTCTGAAAACTGACAAGCACCTTCCTGAGTGGTAACCATTTACCTTTCAAGCACCAAAGCCTGGTGAAGATTCATAAATGTTGAATTCTGTGCACCATATAAGAATTGCCTGATACTGGTGAACTTGGAGAAATGAGATTGGACTGTGAATCAAAGAACTTTTCTGAACTTGTATACACATTACATATGGAGGGTGTTGGAAGAAAGAGAGATATATTCTGCATGTGCTGTAACAAGGCATTTGTCTAAGAAAATGATCCAGTTGATAGAGGCTTGCCCAGGGCTTCTGAAATAGTTTTGAAAGAGCAGGTTAATTGTGAGAGTCAGAATTTCTCTTTGTCAAGGAAAGAGTTAATTCAGCAACAGTGGACAGATACAGATCTTATAGACTTAAGGGACAAAGTATTAAGTGAACAGGAGATTAAAGAAATGGCCTGTGGATATTAGTTGAAGAGTGAATTGTTGATGAGGAAATGGAGACGTCTTGATATTCCTGCTAATGAAGAGTAGAGGGTGATTCATCAGGTGGTCATCCTAGAATTTACCGGAATGAAATTTTACATCTAGCCCATAGTACACCTTTGGGTGGTCATCTTGGTCTAATAAGATTTTGAGACAATTTTTCTGGCCTGGTTTGAGGAAGGATGTTGTAAATTGGTGCCGGACATGTCACTTTTGTCAGGTTGTGGGGAAACCTAACCAGGAACCTCCAGTGGCTCCATTATTCTGGTTGTTGGGGAACCTTTCACTAGGCTTATTGTGGACTGTGTGGTTTCCCTGCCTAAAACTAAGTCTGGGAATCAGTACTTGTTAACAATTATGTGTACAGTGTTGAGATTTACAGAAGCTATACCATTAAGGAATATTAAAGCAAAAACAGTGGTAAAGGCTCTGGAAAGATTTTTCACTGTTTTTGGATTACTGAAAGAAATCCAGAGTGATCAAGGATCTAACTTGATGTTTGGGTCATTTCAGCAGTTGATTTATGAGTTGAGAATAAAAGAGATCACTTTATCTGCGTACCATCCTGAACCTTGGGGAGCTTTGGAAAGATTTAATTCTACTCTTAAAAATACGATGAGGATTTATTTTCTGGAGAATGGGGAAGATTGGGATGAAGGCATTCATTTATTGTAGCAAGGGAGGTTGTGCAGGAGTCATTAGGTTTCAGCCCTTTTGAAATAGTGTTTGGACATCAGATTAGAGGACCTTTAATGTTGATAAAAGTACAATGGGTTAATGAGGATGTACAGTTGGACTTGCTGGATTATGTTTCTAAATTTAAAGTTAGGTTACAAAAAGTGTAAACTTTGGCTCAAGAGAATTTAGAAATGGCTCAGGGTAAAATTCCAAAGGATGATTAATTTGGTTATCCAAGGGTTAACACATACAGATGCTTATATTGATGACTTGGTCACAAAAGTGACACATGAGAAGAACATCTGAGAGAATTGGACAAATTGTTTGCAAGATTATCCAGAGCAAACTTAACTGTTAATTTAGCTAAAAGTGAATTTGGACATGCTACAGTGACATACTTAGGTCTTGTAGTTCGACATGGCAAAGTTGCATCTATTCAAGCTAAGGTGAATGCATTTTCTGAGTTTCATAATCCCAATGGAAAGAAAGAAGTGAGAAGGCTTTTAGGAATGGCAGGATATTATAGGAAATTTTGCTGAAGTTGCTCTTCCTTTAACCAATCTTTTGAAGAAAGGGGAGAAATTTGTGTGGACGAATGTTTGTCAGAGTTTTAGAAAATTTAAAGGAGATACTATGCTATGTTTTAAAATCTCCTGATTTTGACAGACCATTTTCTTTAGCAGTGGATGCCAGTGAGGGGGGCAGCAGGTGCTGTTTTATTACAAAAACATAATGAAATTGACGATCCAATTGCCTACTTTTCAAAAAAAAGTATTGAGAAAGAACTGTTGTCTATAATAATTGCTATGCAGAATTTTGATGTATATCTTAGTACCATTCACTAACCATAATCCTCTGGTTTTTTTGAATATAATGAAGAATAAAAACAGAAGATTGTTAAACTGGAAATTAATCATATCAGAGGTACAAATAATGTGATTGCAGATTGTCATGATGTTAAAATTAATCATGTATGGAAATATATATTCTCAATGTTGGGTTATATAGTTATAACATGTTATATATAATCACTTTTAGTGATTGTAAAGTCAGTTTTGTTAAAACTGAATTTTAACTCGAGTTAAAGTTCCCTTTGTAGTGGAATGTGTGACAGATTATGCTATATTTTATATTGTATATAGATATGTTTTAAAGGAGATAAATTGTGGCAGGTTTTTTTTTTAATTAGGACACACACAGATACAAACACTTCAAAACAGATCTCATTCAAAATGCAAGACCTTGGCTCAAACCAGACAGTCCAAGTTCTGAAAGCCTTTGCAAAAACTTTGAAGAAGTCCTATAAGGACTTCACACAAGTAGGTGTTAATTAGACATGCTGTGGAGTAATGGATTATTGCTTTGGAAAGCAACAGATGAACTGACTTGAAGATTATGTCCGGTGCTGCAGTCTGTCTGAAGGCTGTTCTAAGAGGGTCATGTGGTCTTCTCTGAGTGAGAGAGAGAATTGAGTTCTACAGTTCTTCAGTTCAGAAGCAGAACTGGGACTGGAACATGACAAGCTGGCAAGCTTGTGGAAAAACCCCATTTTGAAGATGGGTTGTGAGTTCTTAGTTCAGCCTGGTCAAAGTCCTTGTGGTCCATGAGATGGCTGGCTTCATAATGTTTCACTTGAAATAAGGGAAACAAAAAAGAAACTTTGTGGTGACCTGAGAGAAAGGGGTGATCATGTGGAAAACCCTGATAGGGCAAATTTCTTCGACAAGACACTGACGTGGCTGATTGGAAGGAATCAGTTTGTGCCCAATGAACAACAAATCTCTCTCTGAAAACCGACAAGAACGTTCCTGAGCGGTAACCATTTACCTTTCAAGCACCAAAGCCTGAAGAAGATTCATAAATGTGGAATTCTGTACACAGTATAAGAATTGCCTGATACTGGTGAACTTGGAGGAGTGAGAAGTGAGATTGGATTGTGAATCAAAGAACGTTTCTGTACTTGTATGCACTTTACATACACTTGCGCTTAGAATTAGAAGGGGGTTAAGTTAATAGTAATAATTTAAAGTTGGATTGTGTTTTCATGTTTAAAGATAATTAAAAGTAACTTTTGTTTAAGTAACATTTGTCTTGGTGAATTTCTATTACTGCTGGGTTTTGGGGTCTTCTGGGCCCATAACATTATATGCATCTCCTGTGGTTTATAGGAGCTTTGGGCTCATTTATATCAGCCCCTAGAAAGAAATTCTCAGCATTCTAACAACTGATGTTCATGGTTCAAAAGCCTATTAGGAGCCGCCAGTGTTTAGATAAAGCAAGCGTGGAATGGGTCTATTCTGACTATTACTGCAGAAAATTGGTTTCTTGGAATGGAAGAATTGTGAGAAAGCTTGTACCTAAATGTACTCGTATTCTTAATACAAACATAGAAATTGCAAGCAGGTGTAGACCACTCAGTTCCTGCTCAGCTATTTAAAAGGATCATAGTTGACTTGAACTCTACTTTTCCATCAACCCTAGGTAACTTTTGACCCCCATTCTACATCAATTAGGGATAAAGGAATGGTTATTTTGCAAATCTTCCCAACTTCACCTGTGTAATAATCTCATTGGCCACTTTCTACCTCTGCACTGTACTTGCTCGTGCAGGGTTACAATCACCCCAGCCCCTGCCTTCACAATATCTAAAAAAAAATCTCTGCTTTCACTAACCTTTAAGGAAGTGAATCCCAAAGAATCAAGAGCCTCAGGTGGGTGGTGTGGAGCTGGGGGGGAATTACCTCTTCTTGATCTTAAATGGATTGCACTGTCATTCTTGGTCCTCCTACAATGGATAATGGTAAGCATCTTCTCCGGTCCCATCTTATCAAGAGTTATTCCGATCCGTGTTTCAATTCTCCCTTCTCACTCTACTAACTCCAGCAGAGACAAGCATAGACTATCCAGTTTATTTTCATGAGACAACTTGCCCATTCCATTCCAAGTATTCTAGTAAACCTTTGAACTGCTTTCAAAATATTAGTAACCTCTGTAAATAAAGAGACTAATGTAATACACAGTGGTCTGAGCAATGTCCACTGTAAGTAAAGCCTCCTACTTCTGTATTTCCCCAGCAGCCAATCATGAACTAACTTTCAAATTAGCCCTTTAAAAAATGTGCACCAAGGTATCTAGATCTCTCTGCATGATAAACCTCTGCAATCTGTCATCGTGTAAGTCATATGCTTCTTTGTAAAAATAATTCCTTCCAAAATGGGTAGTTTCATATTTCCCAAATTATTTTCCTTTCATCAGACCTTCACTCCCTTGTTTAACCTACATCCCTTTCAGCCTACATCACTTCTTCACAACTTGCTTTCCTACCTATCTTTTCACCCTTTAAAGCCTTTCAACCTAGCCTTTTATATGTTTTATAAAGTTATCACTTTCACACCTATTGCTTTGTCACACCATTCGTTATATCTTGGTGCTTCATTTATGCTTCATTTCTCTTCCTGTCAGCCAGGTTAACTTCTATCCCCACCAATATATTACATCCTGGAACATGAGGTTTTATTTTTATGCCATGAACTCTGATGCAATGGCTTTTCAAATGCCTTCAGGCAAATGTTAAGATCACACTGTTCATGACCTTGATGAAGTGTCCTATTGTCTGCTAAGAGTTGTGGTCTTTTAGCTTTGGAAATCTTAGTACAAACTAGTTTCAGTCTAAATTGCAGATGTGAATCCTGGCAAGGAACCTGAACCCATAATTTTCCAATATAGATATAGGCAATGAATCAACTAAGTCAAATTGATCACTACTAATGCTTTTTTTATTTACAAACTTTCAGTTGGTTCTTCAAAGGTATAAGCCGGAAAGACGCTGAGAGGCAATTGTTGGCTCCAGGCAATAAACTGGGAACTTTTCTGATACGAGAGAGTGAAACTAATAAAGGTTGGTCATTTATGAAGCTTTTATTTGCAAATGAGCAGGTGACAATTAATGTGAGATTTATATAAAGTAAGCTTTGATTTAATAGGACACAGCTAAAAATTAGAGTTTGAAAGTAAAACACCAAAGTTTGCAGACACCGTGTTTGAAGTAAAAACACAAAGCTGGAGAAACTCAGCAGGTCAAATGGTGTCCTTTATATCGCAAAGTTAAAAATACATAACCAATGATTTAGGTTTGAGCCCTTCATCAAGGGATGGACAAAATATAGGCAGGCGTGTGAACAAAATAGTGGTGGGAGGAGGGTTGGGGAGAGGAGCACAGCCCACAGGCAGGCGGTGAAATGTGGATAAGGGAGAGAGGGCCCACCAGCAAGCAAGGGAAGGGGAGATGGCTCTGTGAATGGAGAGTGAAGGGGGTGGAGAACTTGAGGAAGGAAGACAGAGGGTTGGTGAAGAAAGAGGAGAATGGGAAGTAGTCCAGCAGAAACCAGATAAGTTGATGCTTATGCCATCCTAACAGAGAGTGCTGAGAAAGAGAATTAGATGTTGCTCCACTAATTTATAGATGGGCTTGGTTTGACAGTGCATTCATTAATTCAGGCATACTGGCATTATACTGATTAGAAATTGAAATATGAACAGAAAATGCTTAAATGCTTGAAACTGAAAGATATGCAAATATTTGTGCAAATTTTTTTATTTTCCTGCCATTTTTCTTTATTGAGGATTTACAGAATGTATTTTTATACTATTTAAAAAAAATAATCTGATGATACTTGAGATGATAAGCCTCCTGGATTAGAGTTGGTCAGGTTTTATGGGGGACTGAGTAATTTGCAGGTTATTCCAAATTGATCGGAACAAGTGGTCAGAAAACTAAGGTTTTGAGAATGTCGCTGAAACTATAAATTTAAGCGGTCAACTCCGCTCAAGTTATTGAGCTAAATTTGATAAAGTGATGGTTTAAAACATTCTAGTTACTTGACTTAGTATTCAGATGACTTGTGTGCATTTACTGTGTGCAAAATTACAATGTGATTCCAGTTCTGAAGTACTTGTTGAAGTTAAAATGCTCTGGATATCCTAAACTGGTGATAATTGCGATGTTGGTGCAAGTTCTAGCTCTCTCAACCTCTAACATTCTAACCTTTAACTGTCTCTGTAATTGCTTTTTTGTTTAGGTTCCTTTTCACTCTCTGTGAGGGACTGTGACTCTAAATACGGTGATATAGTGAAACACTACAAGATTAGACTCCTTGATGATGGTGGTCATTATATCACTCCCAGAATCACATTTGCCAATTTACAAAAATTAGTTAATTATTATTCAAGTAAGTATAAGCAACATTAAATGAATTTAATTGTAAATTAGATAGCCTGAAATGTTTATCATTTGCATTATGTATTTAGAAAATTCAGATGGTCTGTGCCAACGTCTGATTGAGCCATGCCCAATGGTAACACCTCAAAAGCCTTGGTGGCCAGATGAGTGGGAAATTCCAAGAGAAGCCCTGAAGTTGACAAGTAAATTGGGAGCTGGGCAATTTGGGGAAGTTTGGATGGGTGAGTACTGAAATCCAGCAAGATTGATTCAATTCTTCTACTAATTTCAAGTGTAAAACTGCTGTTTTCAGATTCAGTTGGTAGAAGTGCTTCAGAACTGCTCCTACTCCACTGATCCAATGTTGCTATTGTCCTAGGAGAAAGCTTGCTGGAAATGAGTTTTAATGCATTGAGAAAGATTGATAGAAATGCTGGGACAATGACGCAACGATGGTGGACACTAGTATGTAATGAAATTAGATCTGTTGTGGATCTATTGGTTGGGAATCACAGCTTGTATGCTGTCATTGGAAACATCTTCTTCAGAAAACCAGCACAAGATTTGGTTGGCTGAGGAAATGAGTGTTTGAACAACAAGATCTTCAATCCAGCAGAAAACTTGTGGTCTGCTGGGTAGTAATGACTCTTGCCCTCCTCTATGCTCCTGAGTGCTTGACTGGTTCCAGTGGAACTGTATTTTACTGGAGTGGTAGAACCAAAGCTATATCCAAAAAATCTTCCAAATCCACTGGCAGGATCAACATTGTCTCCCAGGTCCACATTTCCATGACTGAAGCCTTAACTATTCTCAATGCCCAATACTAGACTATGCCTTTGAAAAAGCCACCTGATAGCCTTGAATGCTGTAGGGAATAGAAGCCCAGCCTATCCATTTTCTAACTCAAGTCCTCCTGTACCAGTGATGTGATTGTAAATCTTTTCTACACCTTTCCAGCTCAGTGGCATCCTTCCTATAGCTGGGTGCCCAGAAATCACACAAGTATAGCCTCACCAACATCTGTACAGCTGTAACATGATGTCCTATCTTTGTACACAGTGCCTTAAATGATGAAGGCAAGCATTCCAAATGCTTTCTTCAGTTCTTTGATAGACTACATACATTGTGTAAGCACTGATTTAACTTGACACAATGCAACACCTTGCACTTGCCCAAGTTAAGTTCCATTTACCTTTCCTTGTTCTAGATCCTGTTGTAATTTCAGACAGCGCTCTTCATTTTTCATATGTCATCCATTTTGACATCATCCTTTTCCTTTTGTTTTCACATTCCATTTACAATCCTACTGTCATTATATTCTTTGGTTATTTATACTTCCTATGTTAAGTCAGTTCTGTAGTTCTTTTATCCATTCACTTACGTAAATTTCATTAATTGCTGACTTGCACTCTCCATTTTATTTTTTTAAAGTCATTTGTCATTCACTATTTACCCCTTCCACTATGATTAAGACTCACTTGATTCTGTAAAAAAACATGTTGCAATGGGTGTTCTTTCTTGCACTATTATTGGTTCCAGAATCTTATGAAGTGAAACACTTCCATCCTTCACTGGTTCTTTAGCCTCAAGGATCCTGAGCTTTGTGCTTCAGTACCTTTTTTTTCCAATGCCATGGGCTTTTATTGGAAATGAAAGTCTATCATGGGCATTTGGACCTCATGACATTTACTTCAGCTTCTTATTGGGGCACAGGTTATTTGTGTGGCCACATTTGGTTTTATGGTAGTTGGATGCACAAGGAGGCAGGTGGGCATAGCATTTGTGACGGATCATCTTGTCACAGTTGTACTTCTGAGCAAGGACTCTTGACAGTTGTGTTCAGGGCATCACCGCTCAGATGCAGTTCCAGGTGCAGAGTGGACTATTTCTGGATGTTGTAGTCAGCTGGATATGGCCATCCTCCAGCTATTCCCAGAAAAGATCAGGCATTGCTGGTCCAGAGGGATCCCCTCCTTGTCCTAGAGTTTGGCCTTCATATTTTCAAGGGTGTCACTTGGTTCCACCTTAAGGGTGATGGTTTTCCCAGTCCAGATCTTCACAAACATCTGCATTTTCTCTTTTGCACAGCTACTCCAACTCAGGTAATAATTCCGAGGTCATTGAAATACCTTTGTTTATCTTGGAATGTGTCTGATTCACAAACCAGTTCAATTGCTTTGAGAAGAATTGATGTTAAACAGAAACATTTTTTGAAGATGTGTAAAACTGGAACAATCTTATACATAAACTCCCACAAACTGCAGTTATTCAAATTCAAGTTTATTTCGTATTCAGCCAGATAAAACAATGTTCTCTGGTCCTTGGTGCAACAAACTGCAAAAACACATACAAACATAACATATACAGACAAATGATACATATGTTCAGTACTTGTATACAATATTAAAATAAATAGTTGAATCACAGCGGGTTTGTACCAGGGTTGGTGCCAGAATGAGTATTAGAGGAGGGCATTAGGGTAACCGGGTGGGGCATAGCCCAACAGTCGAAAACTCGTTCAGGGTGGGAGGTGGGGTGCTGGTGGTGGCTTAAATGCTGAGCGGACATAAACCTCCTCTGTCCCTCTGTAGCAGCGAAAAGCACTGTTATTATTTTGTGGAGAGTTACGAGTGTGCATCAAGTTGGACGCTGGTAATGCTTGACAGATGCTAGTGACACAGGTGGGGCCGGTGTTACAGCAAGTGATGGCCATGAGCATATAGGAGCACAGCACCTCGCATGAGGGGACCATGCCCCCCTTGGCACCATTCGTAGTTTGTATGAGTAGTTCATCAGTTGTTCTTCAGTCATTCATCAGTCTCACTGCTTGTGGTAAGAAGCTGTTTCTCAACCTGGTTTTTCCTGCTCTGATACTCCTGTATCTCTTTCCTGACAGGAGTAGCTGAAAGTCTTTTGTGTGCAGGGTGTTGGGGGTCCTCACTGATTCTGCAAACCCTCTTCAGTCAATGATCCTGGCAAATCCCTTTGATTGAATGGGGGAGGGGGAAAGGAAATCCCAGTGATCCTCTCTGCTGCTCATAGTCTTGTAAGATTCACTGATATATAGTCTGGCCTCAAGTCTGTTCAATTTATTTAAATTGACTGCTTTTGATAAAATTAATATGTTACTTCTTGCTTGCTCAAACATTTTACTTATCCTTGGGGGTCACTTCAACATTAATGTGAAGCTACCTACTTTATGCTTGTATATAAATAAATACATCCTTGGTCTGATGATAACTTTGCCTCTGGATCCTACCTCACTGGGTAGTTTCTGCTTCCTGAAGACTTAGGCTTACACAATTAGTGTTAAAATCACTCAAAAAAAACTATGCAATATTAATTTTCTATTTTAATAAACCCTTTGGTTTTGCTAGTCTTTTTAAATAATCCAGTAGTCTTAAGTAACCAGTGGAATAAACCAGCTCATTATTGGAGTTCATCTTAATGTGATGTTAATAGAAAGACTGAAGGAAGTTATTGTGTTGGTAATATTGTGATGCTTCATGGCTGATCTAATTAAGATAGCCAGAGCAAATGTTATTCCATCCCTTTGATAACTTGGTGTTGGAGCAATTTTTGTCTTGTCATTTAATGGATACTTTAGAGTTTGTTTGTTTTGTGCTTGTTAGTTAGTTAGCTAATGACTTCAGGAGCTACTGTCTCCTTTCAGATGTTTTAAAATTCATATCTTTAGACATACATTTGGCCATCATTCTAATATCTCTGTATGGTTCAACATCACTGTTGGTACATCGTCAGACGTGTGTGTGTGTGTGTGTGTGTGTGTGTGTGTGTGTGTGTGTGTGTGTGTGTGTGTGTGTGTGTGTGTGTGTGTGTGTGTGTGTGTGTCCCGCATCGGACTTGTCAGCCACAAACGAGCCTGCAGCTGACGTGGACATTTACCCCCTCCATAAATCTTCGTCCGCGAAGCCAAGCCAAAGAAAGATATGGAGTTTATGCTTACATGGGCTTACTTTATTAAGATTTTCATTTTCTCCTTTCTGCAAGTCAGTCTACAAAGAGTGCAACCCATTATTGGTTTAGATATACTAAAACTACATTTTTAATAAAGGATAATGAATACCTAAAATGTTTTGTCCATCAAAACTCATAAGATTTATAATTTTAATTGGTACATAAAAACAGAAGAGGCAAATAGGTTGACGGAGCCCTGGGGGAAAATGGGCAAAATCAAGCTGGACTCATCCACTTATCCACACTCACCTGGGCTGGTTACAGAAGGCAGATGAGGTGTTGGGAGCTAAGAAACCAAGAAATGATTGAAATCAGTATATGTAAGGTTGTCTTCCTGATTTCCAGGTTGGGAATCCTAGTTCAAATCCCCATTCCCATCGGACACAGGTCTGTGAATCCCAGGATGTTCACGCTCTGTCATTGAATTCCATGTAAGGGAGTCTCAGAGCAACTGGCAAGAACATATGTCACTCTGCTTGTCCTGGCTTTATGGGACCCCCATCTAAATCTAGGATTTACTTATTGGGGAGCCATTGACTGTGGGTTGTTCTCTTCAAAAATGCCCATCACAGCTGCCTTGCTTTGCCCAATGTAAATGGCCTTTTTGGCCTTTCCTTTAGACCCCATCATAACAGGAACCATACAGAGATATTAGAATGATGGCCAAATGTAGTAGCTAAGGTAGAGAATAAGAAGAACTGATTGCCAAATCTAGCTGCCCCAACAAATGAGAGTCTGCAACATGAGCTTAGGAATGCTATGCACACAGATGATAGGTTTAATGAGATGCATTAGCTGGTTGCAGATGAGAGTACTGTCGATTGCTTTCATGCAAGTCAAACATCATAATCAGCAAGTTAACAACTGAGAGGAGAAAGAGCACTAAACAATCACTTGTGCTGCAATAACTTTGAACATTTTTGACATCAATCTCCTCATAGGTTCATTTTATGTCTGACTGATATTATTTCCTGTGTTTAGCAGTGTGGTAAGTCTTTTTTTAAAAATGTTGACCTGTAAATTCAAGAGCTCAAAACCCACAGCTCTATTGCAAATAAAGGATGACTGATATATCATTTGTGGTGGCTTGGCCTAATTACCAGTATTCAGCTTGTCTGTGTGGTAGTTGATACAAATATTTCCATTAAATGAAGTAGGTGGACTACTGGCTGGCACTTTTAATGGCAGGATGCAATACAAACTTTGTTGAGATCGGTGGTGACAGTAAGAATAAAATGTTTACCAGGCAGCAACTGCTGGATTTCCAAATGTAGGTTTGAAATGACATCAGAAAGTACACTGAGCCCAAAGATTTGAATCTTTTTTTATCTATTTTGTTAATTTCACCTTTATCATGATCCCTGCTAATCTAATCTGTTTGTCTGTGGGTAAACCAAGCTTAAGCAATAAACAGGGCATGACTTTTCTTAAAATGTTGGGCAGAAGATCTTCTTTTGAACACTTATGTGTATAAACATTAATCAAATGGTTGAACAGAAATAATAACCTAGCTAATGATATCAGTAACTTTTCTAATGAGATGGGGTATATGTCGTTTGTTTTCAGCTTCACGACTGGACTACTTTAACAGTGATTTGCCTCCACTTCTGTTGACCTAGTTACTATTAAAACCATTCCTTTGTCACCCTGGCTGATCCCCATGATACGTTTCTCATATTCATTCTTTCAAGGGACACACGAAAGACCATTCATTGTGAGAATTTGCTTGTCTAGCATAAGGCCCTGCTCTTGTCTACCAAAGTAGTTTCCCTTTCCAAAGTAAACCTTGTGGCATCTTTTAAAATGACATCAGCCTTTTTAACCCCATCTTTTCCACTTCTACCCTTACCACTATTAGAGTAAATAGATTCCCGGACAACTTGTTACCAGGATTGAAGTCACTTATTCAGCTAACTCTCCTTTCTCTTCGCCAAACTCAAACATTTCCATAGCCTCAGACCTGAACTCACATCCTTCTCTAATGTTAAGCACCATCAATAAAAAGAAATGTCATTAGTATTTCAAATCAGAGCCTTCTTCCTGAAACATGAACTCTGTTTCTCTTTCCACAGACACTGCCTGACTGCTGAATGTCTTCATGTATTGTCTGCTTTTTATTTATGACTTTCAACATCACATTTCTTTTGATTTTCAGTTATTGCTAAATTAGGGACCATGCTACTATCAGGAAAGGTTCTGTTGAATTGATACTTTCAGAAAGAAGCCAGGTGATTTTGAGTGACAAGGAAATGAAGCATTGTTGGAAATCTGCGGAAGTGGAGATAGAGTGAGAGGAGTTCAGTGGCCTGTTGTGTGCCATATAGTCTTTGTCATTTTGTATCAAACCCCAAAGTATCCTATTGCATTAGCTTTCAGTTCTGAAATGTGGTGTAGAACCAGGTCAGTATTGGCACTAACGAGATTTGTTAACGTACGCTGTGCTCTCTAAACTTCTCGCTTTTTACAAGTCATGCACATTTCATCAATCTGATGTTTTTCTAAACATTTGCTAATTTGTTCTTTATGAACAAGTATAAGTTCTGGGCTTCCAACAAGTTGGAACTTATTGGGACTGCACAGTTATTTTGCTTGGGCCCCTTTTGCATGGATTGTAAACGCGCCATCTGGTGAAGACTGTATTGAGACTGGGATCAAGGGGTGATCATGTACTGCTACAACTCAGCCACAAAAGTCGTGTATTATTTTGGCATGACCTGCATTTGTGTAATATTTAAATGAGAAAATGAAAACCCTTTGCAGATAGAAATAAAGAGTTTTACAATAAGAGATTTGATGATCAGCACTATTTTTTATTCATTTATGCAGGTTACTATAAGAACAAAACCAAGGTCGCCATTAAAATGCTGAAGGAAGGCAGCATGTCTCCACAGGCTTTCCTGCAAGAAGCCAATCTAATGAAGGCACTTCGACATGACAAGCTGGTGCAGCTGCATGCAGTTGTGACAAAGGAACCCATATATATAGTGACTGAATTTATGGCAAAAGGTAATGATCGTGCTTCCAGTTTTTTTTGCAGATGATTACCATGTAATATTTTTAAACTAATAAAACTGGCACTCTACACTTTGTGCATTGACAAAATAAGGTCCAGCATGTGGAATGTGTTCCCCTTCTTTTCACATCAGTGGTAAATGGGCTTGATGTGATTTAACCATTCAATCTATTCTCCTGCAGGTAGTTTGCTGGATTTTCTAAAGACTGATGAAGGATTCAAGATAAAGCTAATGAAATTAATTGACATGTCAGCTCAGGTTGGTTTTCAGGGATTATTTTCTACTTTAAATTTCTTTTCTTGCTTCCTACCATTCACTCTGAATGATCCTCCAGTGAAGTGACTGCCTCAGTCTGTACAGGGAACTGAAAGATTTTGTTGGCATTTCAGTGTGCCATATAGTAAACTTTTGTTGAAGTGAAGGAAACCATGTGATGGGAGAACAGCTTGGTTAAAATCATAGAATAATATTTCACAGGATGAGACCATCCAGCTCATTGTCTCTGTGGTGCACTCAGTGCCCAGTTCTTTCCCAGTGCCCTGCTAAAAATGTACTTCTCACATCAATGTTTTAAAAAAAAAGGATGAATGAAAATTACAGCTTTTCATTCCTACTTGGTATTCTCCGAAATGGCAACACTATTTACATTGTTAACACAAATCCCAGACAAATAGTGCTTCCACTGACCCTCAGCTGGGGTGAAAATAACTGACAGAAGAATTCCTGCAATTTCCTTTGGATTCTGATGCAGTGTATAATTGTCAAGAATCTTTGTGGAGGTCACTGCCATAAATTTTTGCAGATATTTAAAATAAACTGCAGTCTTTTATGCATGTTTTTTTATTGTATTTCTTGCACAACAGACATGCTTCTTTACAAAATTATTAATTTCCTGCCTGTAATGATCATCTCTGAGAGCAGTACAGGCTTTTGATAAAGATGGAATAAATATAAGCTGCAACAGATGCATCAGTGGGAGTCTTGTATATTCTATAATGGTCTTGTAGAGGAAAGATTTTATAAAGTCTTTGATGTCAGGGATAGGGCCAGGGATAGAAGCCCTTGTTGGACAGAATTGCTACATCTTGGCCTGAGGGAAACAGAGTCAATATTTCACGTCTCTCTCCACAGGCTCTGTCTGATCTGCTGAGTGTTTTTTTAACCTTTGTTTCTGATTTCCAGCATCCATAATTGTTTATTTTTATTTCCACTGGCTCATCAGTGGAGGAGGTTGGTTCATCTGACAAGCTGTGATACTCTGAAGCTTGGCAGAAGTGGGAACTACATGTGGAAGTGATTGGTTGAGTGCTGTGTTTGATACATGGAGATAAACTTGCTTTGATTATTTCTGACAGGCAAATGTACCTCTTGAGTAAAATTATTCTTGAAAATAATAAATTAAAATCAAAAAGCACAATGCCTCATTTGTTGGAATTCTGAAATAAGTGCAAAGAAGACAGCACCTGTGCAGACACGGTTGTTAATTTTCAGTTTGTTGAGATTTGTCAGTTCATTAAAAACTTAGTTATTGAGAAAAATGGAATGAATTTTCACATGGAAATGTCAAGTGGTGACAAGTTGAATGAAAGTTGACTTTTCCATGTGGCCAAGTGCTGTGTAAACTCTAGTCCTGTTTATATCATTGTCAGGGAAGATTTACCAGTTTACTTTGTTATTGATTAATCTGGTGGCATAAAATAAGTGTGAAGTAACCGTGGCAAAAGCAATTTTGGTCTTGTATTGCATTGTGCGGTGTAATATCCCATGAAGTGCAAAATAAATGCAACTTAATGTGAATGGGAGCAGACTGTAGAGTATGAAGTGCAAGTGTTATGGTGAAGCCCATCTAGCTTGATGGGTAAATAGCTTTCACAACAAAATACTAATAATATAACAATGAGAAGGGAATATTTTAATGGGTTCTTTTTGTTTTTTTTTTGTTAGGAAGAGGAACGTCTCCTGGCCTGATTTTCTTTCATGACTATTCTTGTGCTTCACAGGTGTAATCTGTGATAAGACATTTCAAGTGACATTTAGAATCATTCTCTGCAGGCATAACTCTGCAATTTGAGAAAATGCTTTCCTATAGCACAAACACATTTAATATAGCATCATGAAATGAGTTACAGCTGTGTCAGTTTCTGGGGGTGGTGGGATGGGTTGAGAGACAGTTTATATCAATGATCTGTTCTAGCTGTGACTGATCTCAGATGGTGAAGGCTCAGTGCAAGGCAGATGCTGATAAATCGGTTAAATCAGGTTGTGAAATCTTAATGAAAAACATTTCCTCAGCTTTACCTTAGTCTACCAAAATACATAATTGATTCATTTCAATCTTGTTGTGAAAATTAACATGCAAACTATCTGTACAAAAGAAAGAGTTAACCTTTGAAGTTAGTAACGTTGCTAAAATTAGATACATGTTCTCAGCAAGAGAAGATGCAAATTTCGGAAGATATGTGGCCTATCAGAGATTGTTTTTGTTGCTTCACTTTACCCTCTTATCAGCTTTGAGATCAGCAGAGGAAATGAATTCACTGCCTCTTTTTTCCACTGTGTAATAGGCAGATTAATTTTTAAGTTGTCCCGTGTTGTGGAAGTGAAATATTGCAGACATCTGTCCATTTTCGATTGGAGTAATTTGCCTTTGTTGTGTGGAGTGGGAGACTTCTCTTTGCTGATAGTTCAAAATATGTAACTCAGCTGTAGTCAATAAATTGCTTGCTGTGAAAACAGAAAACCCCTGTTCTCAGGCTGAGATTTTATGTTCCGGGATGAATTACTACAAATAGTTTGATTTAACTGGTAAATGTGATATTTGCAGCAAATCCACAGAAAGAAGTTTAAAACAGTCACATTTTTGAGGGCTCTGTCAGAAAAAGCCACAGTGACATTAAGGAACAACAAAAAAAAACTTTTTATGGCATTAAAAAGCATAGTATGCCTATGCTCCACATTTTCACAGTGATGAAATTCATTAATCTGATTTTGATGGCCCTGAAATCCCCCTTGGCAAGAAAAAAGTAGTTCACGCCAGTGCAAAGTGACTTCAGTCTAACATGAGTAACAGTCCTTGGCTCAGACTGAACTGGTTGCTTGTACCCTGGGCAGAAAATTCAACTCTCACTGGAAGACTCTTAACTTCACACCCAATCCATCAAAACACTGCCTTGCTTTTGTTCATTTTTCACTCAGATCTTCATCCATCTATAACTTTTCCCTTCAATATCTCTGTATTCTGACAGAACCATTGGTCCATATGCTGTGTTTCTCTTAACTCCAGCCTTCTGCACTTTTTCCTCCTTTTTTGTGTACTCCAGCAGTCATTACCAAAGCTTAAGGATTCACTTTCCCACAGGCTCCATGTGCCCCTGATTCTGGTCACACCTGTAATACATTATTATTTGATTCATTAGCTTCACAAGTGTGCTGAAGAGAAGCAAGGCACTTTCCTCTTGCAATGAAAAGAATTCAAAGCCACATCCTGGGACTAATGATTCCATGTGCAACTAATTTGCTTATCTGGACATTGGGATAACCATATAATCTCAATAGGATTTACTATAAATTTCAATTAGCATTTGCTCGCTTTCTCTCTAGACATACCCTCCAGAGGCATAGGAATGGATGAAGTTGAAATGAGAAACAGCTCTTTTGAAATCATTGTGTGAAAAGGAAGTAGCTTGCCTGAGTTAAAGGAAACTAGTTGCCCTTAAAAGGGCTATGTATGACATACTGAAATTATTATTAATGAAGCTCTTAATTATTAATTGCAGTTGGTAAGGTGGTCAGGAACACTGAGGCTCTGTGGGAGGCTGTAAGATTGATCAGTAAAGTCAGCTTGTATGAATATCTCTGGCAAAAGCTGAAGGAGGATCCTGGCTGTGAGACTGAACAAGTGCTTGAATTTTGCAGAACTTCAGATAAGCATGCACAACAAGAATGCGTGAACATTTGCCAAATTTGTGCAGAAAATTTTGGAGAAAAAAAATTAATACCTTCTCACACAAATGCAGCAGGAATGGTGTGGGAATCACATTTTTATTAGATTTCTCTGTGAAGGAGTTCTCTCACTTTGACACAATTGGAATATAAATTGTGTTCAACATACTGGCATAGTTCTAGTCTCACTAGTGTGTGAAATTGGAGTAGAGTGTGTCTGACTCAGAGAAATGGATCAACTACATATTACCAACTCTAGCAGGTCATGAAAAGTATTGAGAGCAAATTATTTAAATAATCATTTACTGGCAAATTTTATTTGCTGAATGTGCATTTTCAGATTGCAGAGGGAATGGCATATATTGAACAGAAAAAATACATCCACAGAGATCTGCGAGCTGCCAACATATTGGTATCAGAAACATTGGCCTGCAAAATTGCAGACTTTGGTCTTGCTAGAATTATAGACCATGAATATACAGCATGTGAAGGTACGTCTTTGTTAATGAGTGACACACCCTCGATGAGGTAAGTGTTTCTGACTTTGCGTAAATTGAATGCCACTTAACATTCTTTCTATTTCAGAGAACCCCTAGCTCTACAGCCCCGTTTTATTAAGGAAGGATGACCAAGTTGTTTCATTTTGATGCTGGTCCATCTGTAACCTATCAGTGGCCCAGACTTGCAACTTTTTTTTCATCCAAGGAAAGGAGATTCTTTAATCGCATATGTCTTCAATAAAGGGAACAAATCTGATTGCAATGACAACTTCCTTCAATCTGCTTTCCTGAGGTCCTCTACTTCTTCCTCCCAATGGTTAAGGGGATATTTCCAGCATCATTGTGTGGATTCCATCTCTCTATGGGGACAATGAACATGATCTTCACCCTGCCACAAACCAGGAGAAGCCATTTTCATTATTTTCCTATGAACAATGATGGCACAGAAGGAATCCATTCAGCCCTTTGGATCTCAACAGAGCAATCCCTCAGCTCATTCCCCATTTTCCTCCATAACCCTGCAACTTATTCTCTCAGACTGACCATCTAAGGGCCTATACTCTGTGGGGAAAAGTTGTGTCCACTTTCCTTTGCCAATACATAGCTGAATCTATAACTCCTTAATAGCCATTAATGGCTCAAAATGGCCAATGGCATTATCTGCCTCTGGATTTAGGCCCTAAATTGTCCAGTGTTGATCATTCTATTTTAGGTGATCACAGAAAAGTACTGATTTGAGAAATGTCGGCTGTTTTTGAAAAAAAAAAACCTTCAAGTGCTTTAATGGATTGTCTCTGTGTGAGTTTCCTATATAGCCTTAGGAAAATGCATAAACTTCAAATCAAAGGAAAAGGCACCATTTTAAAGAGAAGATTTTTGTTATTTGTTTATCTATTTACAGGTATTTACTATAAGCAAACGATCAATAATTCTAGATTGGGATTTGGCAATCATTGCACAAATGACCTAGAATTGCATCGAGCAAACTCATTGACATCGAATGACCCTTACTCCCAGCACGGCACTATGATATTTGGATGATGACAAGCTTTGGGTCAGCCAGTGACATAGTCATCTGGCACTAGACAACATATATGAGTAATTAACAAGTTAATAACTTCAAGGGGGAAAATTTGAAGGAAAAACATTGTTTCTTTTTCATTTTCTATGCAGGTGCCAAGTTCCCTATCAAATGGACAGCACCAGAGGCTGTTAATTATGGCACATTCACGATCAAATCTGATGTCTGGTCCTTTGGTGTACTTCTAACAGAAATTGTAACATATGGCAGAGTACCATATCCAGGTAGTGTGGAAATGCATATTGTACTACACAGTTTGTAGAATAATTTCATGCAGTAGAAATATTCTACTCAGGCCAGTTCCATACTACCTTTAACAAGGCCCTTTAAATAAGTGACACAATGTTCTAGTGTCTTGTTAGTTTCAACCGAACATGAAACACCCTTCACCCAAGAACACCTTGATTCCTCAGGTCATGGGGCAAAGTGGGTAACTGGATGGTATCTTCCGGATAAACTGGCTTTCTCCGAAATGTGGAATGCTGAATGAATAGTACTTGAAGTACTGGATACCTACTGCATTTTCAACACATCATGCTTATTACTTCTCCATTTGTCCCATTTCTGAGGATATTTCCTGCAGCCTTTATTCATTCATTATAATCTCATGTGGATGGGGGGTGTGGCAAGATGGCGTAAAGATCAGACGTGCCTTCCAGTCCTCTCCTGACTCTATCTTATTGTTTTGTCTAGAAATGCCCGTTAAAATTCTTTAAAAGTTTAGATAATTTCAGTGCTGTTAATTTAACTTATGATGGTACAATTGGTGAAAAAGAGCAAAAAAAAAAACGACAACAGATCATCAAAAACTACATTTTCCAAAAGTTCAAGTTTTGGAGCCTACCTACAGGAAAGACACTGGGACTCTGTCTTGGGTAAACTTATACCTCTCATTTTGTTCATTTTAGATTGGTCACAGTGTTTTAGCTACCGAAAGAAAATAGACACACACACCGAGAGCAGTTCAGTTTATACAAATGTTTATTACTAATTCAAAAGCTGATTTCACACTACAATATGCAAGCCCTTCCCAACTATACTTATCAACGCTTGGACTGGTCCCAACTGCCGAAGCGAGGCAACAACTGCACACTTGTAGTAGGTTGTCAGGGCGCTGGTAGCAGCTTCTCCACCTCCCCCGACCGGGACGTTGCTCGGACTCTGGCTGTTCTTCCTTCTTGACAAGGGGTGTTCCCACCCCTCGGAGAGTCTAAAACTTCAGCAGCAGGACCACAGACTTTTATACCCCAAAAACAATTAATCATACACCCACTCCCTCTAACATTTGTCAGTCAAAATCAAAGCTGAGCATACTATTCTACAATTTAGAAGATTAATTATTATGGAGCAGGATGCTATGATATCCTGGTTTATCTCGTAGATACAAGGACTCATTAAAACTTCTTGAGCAAGACAGGTTGTGACCAATACGTCAATTTCAGAGTGTCGTATTTGACAGCTGCTTTCCCTGGGCCTCACGGTGGAATTCCATTTCAAAGTGTATCTTCAGATAAGTCCCCATGGCTGAGTTTAATTACATCTGCTAGTTCTGAAAGTTAGGTGACCTGCGTGTGGACCCAGTGTCGTCAGTTCCACATAAGCAAAAAGCACCTGAGTACATGGTTTTAATCCTCCATTACATTCCACCCCTTGGTCACAATCTGTCATTTGCGAGGCCTAACCAGTATTTGAGTACAGAGGGAGCGAAAAAAGAGAAATCAAAACAACAATTACAAAGATAAGCAATGACGCGAGCAACCAACGGAAGATAGTGTGGCCCACTCCCCCAAATGTAGCAGTTAGCCATGAGAAAGGATTCCAACCAAGGCTCAAATTATCCTTGTTGGCCACAATACCCAGATACTGGAGCTCACGAACAGATTTTGAAACATGCTGAACAATAACATATTTATATAAGCTGCACTTGAGGCTGGTGACCGAGGACTTCCTTGGTGTAATGCATCGGACCGTGTTTCCCACTGGGAACTCCCTTGGAACGTCCTCGACATTACAAATCCAATTGCTGGCATCAAAGCAGCTGTTAAGCCAGATCACCAGGAGTGTAAAATGGAGAACCTGGAACAAAGAAGCCTGACACATATCACTCACGATACCATAAGCGTTCAGTGTTTAAACAGACTAAATCATCCTGTCCCTCAATAGCTACCCACCGAGTGTTACCCTGGGCAGGTGACACTATTTCCCCTTTTACAGGAGGGCCACTACCTGGTGGTGCCACCCATACCTTTTGTCCAACATTCTCTAGTTCGGGGATGGGGGGCATTGACTGTTTTTCCTCTGGAATAGGCTGTAATTCAGGAGCGTGAAGAAGTCGGTGGAAAGGTGTACCTCCTTTTAAAGGGCGATGATTCAAATTGTCGACTGCCTGCTGCAGCACATGGCACCACCCCTTCAGGGTCCCCAGTGATGATAACAAATGAATTTGTTCCTTCAGTAAGCCGTTCATTTGTTCAACTAACCCGGCAGCCTGCGGGTAATAAGGAATATGGTGGACCCATAAAATACCGTTGTCATTTGCCCAATCACAGATTGCTTTCCCGGAGAAGTGCGAGCCATTATCAGAGTGAATCTCCTCTGGAACATCATAACGATAAATCAAATGGTTTTGTCCTTGGATAGTGCTAGCTTGGTCAGCCGTCTTGGTGGGAAAAGTAAAAACCAGGCCCGAAAAGGTGTCAACCATTACTAGGACGTAATATTTACCCATGCAGTCTAGCATGGGGCCTATGTAATCAATTTGCCAGATCGCAGCTGAGTGAGCACCCCGTTTTATTCGGCCATGCGGACCAGGTGGAACGGTATGGAACTTCACAAGCTGACATTCTGGGCATGTACATATGACCATGCGGACATCATCCTTATGGATGGATAAAGCATGTGTACGGGACCACATAGCTGATCCCTTCTCTCCCAAATGACCACTCTGTTCATGTGCCCATCGAGCCAGGGGGACGGTATCAGCACAGCTGATAGTGGCAAGCTGATCTGCTACTGCATTATGTTGAGCCATGTTAGTCGCCATATTGGTATGGGCATCAACGTGATAAACGGTTATCTCACGATGGTGGGAAGCATCCCACAACAGCTGCCACAACTCTTTGCCCCATACTGGGCGGTCATGTATCATCCAGTTGTTCTTTTGCAAATCAGGCATCCATACCACAAGTCCATTAGCCAAAGCCCAGGAATCAGTAAACAGGCGAAGAGGGTGATCATGGGGATCTAGTGGTAAAGTGACTGCCTTCAACTCAGCATACTGACTGGAGCCACCATCCCCCTCCTCCGATAACTGAGTTCCTGACCTAGGATGGTAAGCCACCTGTTCGTGTATGCGGCCCACCCCTTCAGGCCCTCTGGTCGCACGACTCTGAATATACCACTTCCATTTAACAATAGAAGACTGCTGAGCCCGCCGGATCTTTAGATTAGCATCATTAGCCAGGACCCAATTCATTATAGGAAGTGCAGGTCGCAATTGAACATCTGCATCACCTGTCATTCTTTCAGTCTCTAGCAGGGCCCAGTAACAGGCTAGTAACTGTTGTTCAAAAACAGAATAACGAGTGGCAGCCTCAGGCATGGTACGTGACCAGAATCCTAGTGGGACTCGGCGACCCTCTTGTTTCTGCCAGAGGCTCCAGGAGGCCACATCATCAATATAATGGTGAATTGAGAGGGAAGGCGATACTGGAAGGTGGGTGAAGGTATACTGGCGCCCCTTCCAGGTAAAGGCGAACTGATCCTGTGAGTCCTCAGCTATAAGAATACTGAAGAAGGCCTTAGCGAGATCAATGACAGCATACCATGTTCCTGAGTTCCCAGTAGCAATGTTTTCAATAAGAGTGACAATGTCCGGAACTGCTGAAGCAAGTGGTGGGGCATGTTTGTTCAAAAAACGATAATCAACTGTCATTCTCCAGGAGCCGTCCGGCTTCTGGACCGGCCAAACAGGGCTATTAAAGGGCGACGTTGCGGGCCTCACTACCCCTTCTTCTTGCAGAGCATCGATGGTGGCAGTAATCTCTTCCTGCCCCCCAGGGAGATGATATTGTGGAATGCACACTGGTTTCATGGGGGCTGGCACCATCACAGGATCCCACTTAGCCTGACCCACTACTAGTTTTTTTGTAATAGTTCGAATTCCAAATTCAAATCCCCCTTGGCTAGTATTAAGGGCCATACCGGCCAACATATTAATACCCAGGATACACTCGTCAGTAGCAGCCACCAAGGCATGTAACCAGACAGGGGAAGGGCTATCACCCACCATGGCACAGACTTTTATTTCCTTTGCCAGGGTGACCGCTCCTCCCAACCCCTCTATTCGAAAGGCCGGTCCAGTCCAGAGGTCTGGATTACCAGGAATCACCGAGTGCTCTGCACCGGTGTCGACCAAAGCCAAGTATTGGCGATCATTACCCCCACCCCAGTGGATTGTTAACGGTATGTAGGGCCGCGGATCCCCGTGTGTGCGCCGTGTCTCGATGGAGTAGACACGGGAATCCTGCCCACACCTTCAGGCTTCAGAAGGGTTCGGGGGCTTCCAGGACCACATGCTATTGTTATCTTTAAGAGCCTGTTTAACCCATTGTTTTACCTCATCATGAGTAACTGGAGCAGGAGAAGCCAGCTCGATAGAAGCAGCAGTGGGAGCAGAAAGCACAGCTGGGCCAGGAGGACTCAGCAGCTGGGGATGATGTTCCCCTGCTTTTTGCCTAAATCGATCTCCAATGGCAGCCAGCTCTTTTACAGAGAAATCACGGATCATTGACTCCTTCCGACCCCTGTTCCCACTTTGGCTCACAGGGTCCTCCACCCAGTCTAGGGGAGGAGGTGGAGGCCATCCAACAGAGGGAGTAGGCCATAGAGCATAAGCAGGGGTTTGGGTATTTTCCCCTGGGTCCACATGGGAAACCGGGGTATCTATCCCTTCCATCTCTACCCTTACATCATCCCCCCTTCTGTCTGTTTGGGAAATCTGCTGCCTTATAGGGCGGGCATGAACAGCAGATGGAGAGGGTAGTATGTTAGACACATGCTGAGGAGTATCTGCATTATTACCATTGTCATTCCAGATATTCCCATCCCAATCCTCAATTACATCAGGATCGTCACCATTCCTTATCATGGCATGAATACGATATGGATCGGGTTCTACTCCATGCCTTTCCTTATCTGCACAGAGCTGCTGCCGGAGTTTAATATTACGGCAAATCATTTGGACATGCTTATCTTCCCATTCTTTGGCTCTGTCCTGACTGGTACGAACAATCTCGCTCATCATGGAACAGCATTGTCGCAGGACTTCTAGCTCCTCCTCTAATTGCTTTATTTTGCACTGAGATTCTACTTCTCTTTGAATTAATTCTGCTTCACGCTGAACGGAGTGGCGTAATGCTGTGGCCAGCAACCAAAAACCATTCGTCAGCATTCCCTTTTTATCAGGAAATTTACTTTCTCGAAGGAGAGTGGCAACCCGCTCTCCCAGAGGTGCACTTGATGAGTCTAACTTCTCATCCCAACTAATGGGTGGTCCCAACAAAGACAGGGTATTGGCCAACATGCCAAACCCATCGTCTTTGGAAGTCCATCCAGGAATCAAGAACTGCTCAGGGCTCACCTCTTTCTTTCGGCGAAACATCTTGAGACCAACCCTGCTCGCAGCGCCAATTGTCTTGGGTAAACTTATACCTCTCATTTTGTTCATTTTAGATTGGTCACAGTGTTTTAGCTACCGAAAGAAAATAGACACACACACCGAGAGCAGTTCAGTTTATACAAATGTTTATTACTAATTCAAAAGCTGATTTCACACTACAATATGCAAGCCCTTCCCAACTATACTTATCAACGCTTGGACTGGTCCCAACTGCCGAAGCGAGGCAACAACTGCACACTTGTAGTAGGTTGTCAGGGCGCTGGTAGCAGCTTCTCCACCTCCCCCGACCGGGACGTTGCTCGGACTCTGGCTGTTCTTCCTTCTTGACAAGGGGTGTTCCCACCCCTCGGAGAGTCTAAAACTTCAGCAGCAGGACCACAGACTTTTATACCCCAAAAACAATTAATCATACACCCACTCCCTCTAACATTTGTCAGTCAAAATCAAAGCTGAGCATACTATTCTACAATTTAGAAGATTAATTATTATGGAGCAGGATGCTATGATATCCTGGTTTATCTCGTAGATACAAGGACTCATTAAAACTTCTTGAGCAAGACAGGTTGTGACCAATACGTCAATTTCAGAGTGTCGTATTTGACAGCTGCTTTCCCTGGGCCTCACGGTGGAATTCCATTTCAAAGTGTATCTTCAGATAAGTCCCCATGGCTGAGTTTAATTACATCTGCTAGTTCTGAAAGTTAGGTGACCTGCGTGTGGACCCAGTGTCGTCAGTTCCACATAAGCAAAAAGCACCTGAGTACATGGTTTTAATCCTCCATTACAGACTCAGCGTGAAATTTATCCCAGGAGAGAGGTACAGTGTTCGGATGTAGAGCTCTATGTTACATCGGTAGAGCCCCCTAAAGAGGGCGCCAAACAGCCTTTAGATCAAAGAGTTACTCAAAGGCATTTGTCAACTATAGAGGTGGCGCTGCAAACTGTACCTCTTGAGATACAAGAACCTATACAACTTGATGTACTGGGAGAACTTAATATATTATGGACTGGGGAAAACCCCGGCCAACGTCCTCCAGTCACTGCTGGAGAGGCTGTGGCTGGGGTTTCCACATGCAGTCAGACTACAAGGAAGGCAACCAGAATGAAGGAAGGAACAGAAGATCCTTTGGTTATGCAGAAGAAGCAGGAAACTGTTGAGCCAAAATCTCTTCCAATTGAAAAGATTTTTGTGAATCTTGAATCTAAATTATCTTATACAATGCAGGGATTATCCAAGATTATGACTGAACTTGGTACTAGGTTTAATACTCTGGTGAAAATACATTCTCAACAGATGGCTGAGTTTGGAGCTTTTAAGCTTGAAGTGAGAGATAAATTTAATTCGTGTGAAGAAGATATAGACGAAATACGGGATCAAGTTTTTGATGTGACCAAAATGGTCGAAGACTTACAAACTCAAAATAAAAATTTGGTGAAAAAGATTGATTATTTGGAAAACCAATCCAGACGGAACAATATAAAGATTATTGGTTTGCCGGAAGGTATGGAGGGACCAGACCCAAGAAAATTTTTTACTGAATGGGATCTGCAGGTGCTGGGTCAAGAACATTTCCTGGAAGGTATAATACTGGAACGTGCTCACAGAGCCTTGCGTAGAAGACCTATTTCAGGTCAAAGTCCAAGACCTGTTTTGGTTCGTTGCTTGAATTATTACGACAGAGAAATAATTTTACGAGTGGCTATTAGAAATGCACAACAGAGAAAATCACCCTTGATGATTCAAAATAATCAAATTTTCTTCTATGCGGATTTGAGTCAAGAAGTTATGTTCCAACGACGGGAATTCAATCCTGCTAAAGAGTTGTTATGGAAGAAAGGTTACAAGGCAACCTTTAGATATCCAGCTGTTTTGAAGGTTTTTCAAGATGGTTACCAACCAAACTTCTTTGATTCTCCAAAGGAAGCTATAGCATTTGCTCAAGAGCTGCCAATTACTCAGTTTCAACAGAGACATGGTCCGCCGTGATCTCTAAAGAGACAAGAGATGGAAGAAAAGAGCCGTGCTCCAAGAAGGAATGGTTGTAATGGTGACTCGGCAGTTGGAGCTGATTAAAAGAAGAGTTGTCCTTTTTTTCTTCTAATGTTTTTTTTAAAAAAAAGGGATATTAAATAATGATGATGTTAGTTTAAGATGAAGTGAGAGTTGGGGGAGAGAACTGGATAGGCACTATTTCCTGAAAGTCATCTGCTACGTGTGAGTTATCTTACACCCATTTTTTTTGGGGAGTTACCGCATTGCGCGGTTTAGATGGGAGGTGGTATTTTTAACCTCCTACCCGGTTTTTTTCCTTTTTTTTTGTATTATTAGATTAAAGAGTGAAGGGTTTTTTTTTGTTTAAATATAAAAAAAAGCATAAGAAAGTATTTGATTGTTTAAAAAACTAAAAATTGATGTGGTTTTTTTGTAAAGTTTATGCAGTAGATAAGGAATATCTGAAATTTAAATGTGAATGGGATGGATAAGTTTTTTTTTATTTTTTCTTTAACTTTAAGGTGAAAGGAGTGGTAATTCTGGTGTATATTATTTTGCTATTTTAGTTATAGAACGAAGGGAATAATGGTGAAAGTTATAAATTGAATTGTACAATTCTTAATGAGGCTTGAATTTTGTTTGTGGTTTATGGTCCATTTGTTGAAGATATAGATTTCGTTGTAGATGTGTTTTTATTACTTGGATATCTGAATTTTAACATAATGATTGGGGATATTTAAATGTGGTATTGGAGCTTTTATTGAATAACTATTCAAGAGTAAAAGGGAAAAATGGTGGAAGAGTACTAAAATTGAATTGTACAATGCTTAATGAGGTTTGAATTTTGTTTTAAGATGGTGGTTTATGTGACTAATATGATGACAGATGTGAAGTTAGTTGATATTTGGTGAAGGTTTATCTCTATAGAGAGGTTTTTTTTCATCTTTTTTTTCATGCTACAATTTTTTTTAAAGAATTGATTATTGTTTAAGAATTTTTGATAGATAATGTTACTAACTTTACTAATTTTTTATATTAAGTTTGAGTTAAATATATGTTTCATCTTAACTCCATTTGTTAAATATATGCATTTAAGTTTGACTTAAATATGTTTTTTAAGTCTGATATCTTAGTATTAATTACTTTTCTTTTTGTTAGTATTTTAATCGGTTATGTTTTTTTTTTGTAAGTGGGTTTTTTTTCTCACATATATTATTAACTTTATTAATTCTTCACTCTTTATTTTGGGGGGGAAAGGGGGGTTGAACTAATTTGAGTTGGGTTATTAATGTGTAATAATTATTGGGGAGGGTATAGTTTATTTAGATTACTGATACTGTCTTGTAATTTTATTATTTTATTCTTAATTTTTTAAATGTAATCCTATATGTTATTCATGTTATAAAATCTTAAATAAAGTTTAAAAAAAAAGAATCTCATGTGGATTATTTTACCATTGGTTTAGAGAGGAAATGTATTTTTGAAAAGAATTGTCTCCTACCCTCTCCTTGCATTGTTTTCAAAATATATAATTTTTCCATGCTAATACCCCTCTTTGTACCTATTTGTCTCATTAAAACCCTGAATAATTTTCAATCAGTAAAGTAGTTTCAAGATTCACACAAGATTTGACCGAAGACTTTAACAATATGAACTCTGACTTCCACATTGCTAACATTTCAGTTAGCTCAAATCTGGAGAGAAGATTATCCTGAAATTCAGAGGTTATGAGATTGGAAACCTCGAGCAGCTTGGCATGGTTGCCCTCTCATGCTCTGGTATCCCTTCCCTTCACAAAAAGCTCTGCAACCCTTGACCCTTTAGCATTGCACCGAAAGCTTCTTTGGCTCAGCAAGGGACCAGCTGCTGATCTTCAAGTAACCTTGACCTAAGCGGGTGAGTCCAGGTTAAGATAATGCTAAATAGGCCTCAGCCCACCACAGCAATGACATTTATTCTCATGTATGGAAAATATGCTTGCTTTGCCCTGTAAAAGCTCACAAAAAGACGCTACTTGTTTCCTCTCTGTTGCTTTTATAACACCCAGGTAATAATAACACAAAATCCGTCTCTAGATGTATATGGTCTTCATGTCATTTATTACCTCTCTCAGCTTTTCTTCACATGAAATAATAGAACAATTACTATGCCCACCATTTATTGGTTGTCCTTTTGTGTTCTGCAGGGATGAGCAATCCAGAAGTAATCCGTAGTTTAGAGCATGGCTATCGAATGCCCCGCCCTGACAACTGCCCAAATGAACTCTATGATATCATGTTGAACTGCTGGAAAAATGTTCCAGAAGACCGACCCACATTTGAATATTTGCAGAGTATTTTGGAGGATTTCTTTACAGCGACAGAAGGATTATATCAAGCGACTTAGGCATAAGCACCTGCCATGTGAAAAAAACAGTTGATTTGTCACCTGATCTCTATTCTCTTATTCACAGAAGACCAACAAGTCCAATATTGTTTATTTCATACACACCAGATTTGACTCCAACCAAACAGTTCTTTGAGCTGAAATTCTCAATGTTAAGCATAATGTGCTATCAGAAGAAATGCTAGGAATGTTTCCATAGAAGTGCCTTCTACAAACTACTGTGGGTATGTAAAAAAAATCGTTTTGATTGAGAACTGTCCCAGCATTTCTGACAGCTGCTTCTCCATGGGCCTTCTTGCTGGTTTAGGAAAAATGTGTTTTCTTTTGAAGATGCTTTTGGAAAATCATCCCAAGCTTGCCACCTTGCAACCTTCACATCGTGATTTGCTATCATTTAACTATGTTGGTTGATAAACTCAATTATGCATTTCATTTCCATTATATGAAAAGTACCCGACCAGCTTTTGATTGCAGTTTTCTTTGTTATATTAGAAATTAGAAATAAATTGGAAATGTATTACAGGATGTAAGCAAACATTTTTTAAGTTATAGATTTTTGTGGGGTTTAAAGCACCACTGTATTCTAATTTTAAAATGATCTTGCTTATTATCCAAATATGCACAATTGTTCACATCAAAGCAAGTTTTGTTATAGGCTGTATAGAGTAACTCCAATAAAGCATATTGATGCTTTTGGGACTGTTGAGTGATGTTGATCATGGAGCACATTTAATCTTGGTTCTCACTCAAGCTCTCTGATTACATCTGTTTACAGAGACAGACATTTACTTAAAGGCTTCTATCCAACAATGAACCAAGATGTAATGTCAGAAAGGGTGTGGAAAACTTTGAAAGCTTTGTAGTTTTTTAATATATGGGTGATAAGAAGAAATAATTTGACTTGAATTTGTTGTTCTGTTGTTCTGTGGAAAATAAAGAATTTTCTGATTAATTATCTTCCACCTGAAACATTAAATGTTTCTTCTGATGCTGCCCAATCTAATCTTTTTTTTCAGATTTTAGGTTTCCAAAATCTGCCATTTTAATTGTTTTAAATTTACTTAAGATATTTATGAAATTTATTTCATTTCCCAAACCGAAGTAACTTACTGAAAGATTGTGATAATCTTTACATACACATATGACTTGGATTACCTCAATGAACATTCAGGTTAATATATTGAGAAATTCAGTGACACCAACTTGATGCACCGGCCTATATTGGGCACTCACTCCATTAAAATCCAAGGCTCTGAGGCTTGCAGTCTGTGCAAGATAGTTTGTACACTCCAATATGTCCTATGGACAAAGCTACTGAATGGCTAAAAAATTGGTGCACAAAGCACGAGCTCTAAAGTAAAATCAAATGGTGTCAGCTTGTACCTTGTTCATAAAAGTTATTCTTTATTACTTTGCTTATCTGTTACTTGATGAAATAAAGATTCTGTTTTCCAGATTTGCTGTCAGTGTTCCTCTTTGTTCTCGTTGAAAGCTGGTACATACAAAGAAAGCTGAAGACATAAAGAGGGGACAGAGGGGAGGGGGGACAGGGGGGCCAGGGGGGAGGGTGGCCAGGGGGGAGGGGGGACAGAGGGGAAGTGGATAGGGGGGACAGGGGGACAGGGGGGCCAGGGGGATAGTGGGAAGGGGGGACAGAGGGGCCGGGGGGAGGAGGGGCCGGGGGGAGGAGGGGCCGGGGGGAGGATGGACCGGGGGGAGGAGGGACCGGGGGGAAGAGGGACCGGGGGGAGGAGGGACCGGGGGGAGGAGGGACAGAGGGGAGGGGGACAGGGGGGCCAGGGGGGCCAGGGGGATAGGGGGAAGGGGGGACCGAGGGGCCAGGGGGGCCAGGGGGATAGGGGGAAGGGGGGACCGAGGGGCCAGGGGAAGCTCATTCCACATTCCTACCACCCTTTGCAAAAAAAATTTCCCCTCATGTTCCCCTTATAATTTTCCCCCTTCAATCTTAAACCATGCCCTCTAGTTTGAATCTCCCCCACTCTTAATTGAAAAAGCCTATCCACATTTACTCTGTCTGTCCCTTTTAAAATCTTAAACACCTCTATCAAGTCCCCTCTCAATCTTCTATGCTCCAGAGAAAAAAGCCCCAGTCTGCACAACCTTTCCCTGTAACTCAAAGCTTGAAATCCTGTCAACATTCTCGTGAATGTCAACATTCTCGTGAACCAAAATATGTTTGGTTTTAAAAGCTCATTCAAAAGAAATGTTTAGGAAATCAGTTTCACTTAAGTTCCTTTGATCCATCTTGTGTGCTGCTTGCATTGTACATTACGCTTTTCTCATACAGTGCCAGAAAAAGTTAAGTTGAATTAGTGGTTGTGGTTTCCTGATGTTTGTCCCATTTGGACATTATTCCTCAGTGTGTTGGAAGTCCCCAGTTTATTATTCATGATGTTCTGCAAGCAGCCTAGTTATCAATTTATTATTTTTAAAAACTATCAGTTTTTTTAGTGCATAAGCGACATGATCTGACTTGGATAAGTTTTTTTTATCTGTTACTTAAATGGTAAAACTAAAGAATAAGTTTTGCTTAATGTTATTTGTTTTTAAGTCACTAGAGGTGAGTTTTGAGGACCTTGCATATTCCATTGTAGCTTGGGTGCTCGTCCGGGATCTTCAACTCCCACTGCTTGGTGACTGGCTATCAAAGAAGGAGAAGGTGCACCCCACTGATTTCAGAGGTTTCCGATTTCCTTGCTTGCTGTCAGCAGTTTGAGCGAGTGATATCCGGACAGGAGACTCTTGAAAACAGGATCTAGGGATGCTCCAGTAGAGGGAGTGGAACAGAAGAAGGAATGGTTCAGTCGGGGGCAACTCTCATGCACGAGACCCGGGTAAGAAAAATTGACTATTAAGTACTACTCGGGTGACTGGGATTCTGTCAGGAGTGAGTGATCTGACATGGGTAATAAGAGTACCCGAGAGAAGCCCTTAGCTGAAAGTACTAATTCCTAGCCCTTGAGCTTATGGAGATAGATTTAAATATTGAAAACTCCATTGCAACTTCTTCACAGAATGCTTTTATTTTCTCTGTGGACCAAGTTTTACCCAGTAATTAGGATCTATGTGATCCGTAATTTCGGCAGTCAATTCTCATGCCTATGCAGAGAGCATGGAAAATGTAAAATAATTTACTTACACTTTAGGTATTTCTGGAGATTTCCCTTTTTCATTCACTCTGTCTCGTTGCAAAAAGGCTCTTTTTCTGTGCAAACAGTTTGATCAACCTTTCACGGAACAATTGCTACATGATCTCAATTTCTTTCACAAACTCATCCTTCAACTCTACATTTACTGCAGAAATAGAGAATAGTGAGCCACGACTTGTCAATGTGATTTAACATCTTTCATTTTTTATTGTAAAAAGACATGGTGCATGGCAGAGAATGGTTTCCCATATACTCCTTAATTAGTACATTAAGCATTACAGATTTCTCATGCTCCAACTCCAACCTGCTGTACAATTCATAGTGTTTCTGGTCAGAGCTGAAAGGTTAAAATAAAAGTAACTGCCTTGGTGTGGTTATAAATTGTAAGCAGCTAGAACTCAATTGGAAGGTGCACAAACAGAGGCAATTTATCAACTTTGCGCATGTGATTCTCGGTATTGGTCATGGGTAGGGAGAGTCAGGCAGTGTTGTTAAGTTGCCTCTGTTGTGCAGCTTCCATTTGAGTTCTAGCTGCTTGCAATTTATAACCACACCAAGTTGGTGGTGTACCACCAGACCAACTTCACAGATCCTCTCCAAACTAATTCTCTTTGTAATTCTAGGCACTACTTCATGTAATTACATATTCTTCTTTACGAAAAAAAGCACAGTCGAGCCTAGTTTTTTTCTGACACGAGCAAACCGTTATCCACCAGTGCTTTACGTCAATTGATGTGTGGTCTTGAGTATATAGGGATGAAAATAACTTTCTTACGAGAAATGTCACACATCAGCTGTTTTATTTTTATTGAAGTGCTGTTCTGCAGCTGAGTGAACGAATTTGGGGTGGATGACTGGGGAGTGCAGCTAACAAAGATTGAGCAGAGATGGATTCATAGTAATCTCTGTCTCCTCTCACATCAGAGCAAATGGATTATATATCGCCATCTTACGCAGAGTATCTTAGAACAATTGTTGCAACTGCTGAAGTCAATTTTGAAGGCACAAGGTATAGGAGCAGTAAAAGAGAGAATCTTTTGGAAATTTATTGGGTTACTTGTTGATCTTCTGGTAGCTTTTCTGGAAAGCTTTTTTAAATATTGCTGTCTTTCTCATATTTCTTGAATTAATAATTTTTGCAGTCGTGATTACATTTTCCTCTGAAATCTAAAGGAGTTTTTTTTTACTGAGTGGTGTATCTTTGAGGGTGGAGAGTGGGGTGGCATAGAGTAGGAATTTTTAATGTACGATTGGTGTTCATTTTCTCATATGTGTTAATGTGTTTTAGTCATTGAGGGAGCTTGTCATTGAGTGGTAAGGCTCAACCAGCTTTGGTGAGAACAGGAAAGAGATGAGGGATAGTAGGAGTTGAAGTAAGAAGGGCCACTCTTTTCAAAGATCAAAAAGGATTCAACAGGTAGGCATAGGTAAGGGCAGGTTTTAGGTATCATATTTTTTTCTCTAGTCATAAACAGTGGGAATGGCAGCCAAGGCAGGGGAATGCTCCTCTTGCAGAATGTGGGTCGTCAGGGAAGCCAGCAGTGTCTATGACAACTTCATCTGCGTGAAGTGTATTCAGATGTAGTCCCTGAATTAAGGAATTGGAGATGGAGTTGAATGAACTCTGGATTATTCGAGAGGCAGAGGGGGTGATAGACAGGAGTTACAGGGACACAATCACACCTAGGAGGTAGGAGGAAGGCAGATGGGTGACAGTCAGGAGAGGGAAAGGGAACAGGCAGGCAGGCAGTGCAGAATAGCCTTATGGCTGTCCCCCTCAATAACAAATATACCATTTTGGATACTGTTGAGGGGTATGACCTACCAGGGACAAGCCACAGTGATCAGGTCTCTAGCACAGAGTCTGGTCCTGTGGCTAAGAAGGGAAGGAAGGAAATGAGGTGAGCTGTAGTGATAGGGGATTCCGTCATTAGGGAGACAGATAAGAGGTTCTGTGGAAGAGAGCCAGTATCATGAATGGTATGTTGCCTCCCTGGTGTCAGGGTCCAAGATATCTTAGGTTGAGTTCATAGCATTCTCAGGAGGGAGGGTGAGCAGCCAGATGTCATGGTCCATGTAGGAACCAATGACGTGGGTAGGAAAGGTGAAGAGGTTCTGCACAAAGAGTTCAGGGCGTCGTGTGCTAGGTTGAAGGACAGGTCGTCCAAAGTTATAATCTCAGTCTAGCTACCTGAGCCATGTGCTAGTGAGTTCAGAAATAGGAGGATGAAACACTTAACACATGGCTAAAGACATGGAGAAGGAGGGAGGGCTTCAGATTTTTGGATCATTGCGCTCTCTTCCAGGGAAGGTGGGACCTGTTCCGACAGGACGATTTGCATCTGAATTGGAGGGGGACTAATATTCTTTGTGGGAAGGTTTGCTAGTGCTGCTCAGGTGCATTTAAATTAGATTTGAAGAGAGATGGGATCCAGAGTGCCAGAGCAGATAGAGGAGTGGAGGAGGGAAAAGATTTCGTGAAAATTGCATGCACTGTTAGAAATCAATTGGTTGTATGTGGTGAAAATTTTCTAAAGTGCATCTATTTCAATGCAAGGATTATTGTAGGCAAGGCAGACAAGCTTAGAACATGGATCAGCATGTGGAATTATGACATTGTGGCCATTAATGAAACTTGGTTGCAGGAGGAACAAGACTGGCAGCTCAAAGTTTCGGGCTTCCATTACTTTAGACACTCTAGAACAAGGGGGATGAAAGGTGGGGGGGGTGGTGGCAGGCAGAATGTCATTGGTCAACAGGGAAAATATTACAGCTGTGCTCAGGCAGGAGAGACTAGAGGGCTTAAGAGGGCTTGTCTACTGAGACTATATGGGTGGAGCTGAGGAATGAGAAAGGTATGATCACATTCATGGGATTGTATCATAGACTGCCCAGTAGTCAATGAGAATTGAAGGAGCAAATGTGTAGAGAGACACCAGACAGCTGCAGGAAACATGAGGTTGTGATAATAGGGAATTTTAATTTTCCACATATTGGATGGCTTGGAGTTAGTCAAATATGTTCAGGAAAGTTTTCTAAATCAATATATAGAGGTACCAATGAGAGAGAATGCAATACTGGATCTCTATTTAGGGAATGAGACAGGACAGGTGACAGAAGTATGTATAGGAGAACATTTTAGGACCAGTGATCATAATGCCATTAGTTTCAAGTTAAAATTATGGAGAAGGATAGGTCTGGGCCTAGGGCTGAGATTCTAAATTGGAGAAAGGCCAATTTTGAGGAAATGAGAAAGGATCTAGAATGCGTGGATTGGGATAAGTTGTTTTCCAGCAAGGATGTGTGAAATTTTGAGAGTATAGAGTTTGTATGTTCCTGTCAGGATAAAAGGCAATGTTAACAGGCATAAGGAATCTTGGTTTTCAAGGATATTGGAGATCTTGTTCAGAAGGAGAGAGATGTATAGCAGGTATAGGCAACATGAAGCAAATGAGGTACTTGAGGTGTATAAAAAAAATGCAAGAAATCAGGAAGGTTAAAAGAAGACATGAAGTTGCTTTGGCAGACAATGTGAAGGGAAATCCTAAGGGTTTCTACAGGTATATTAAGAGCAAAAAGAGTAAGGGAGAAAATTGGTCCTCTCGAAGATCAGAATGATCGACATTGTTTGGAGTCAAAGAGTTAAGGGAGGTCTTAATTTTTTTTTTCATCAGTGTTCACTCAGGAAATAGAGTCATGGGAAGTAAGAAAAACAAGCAGTGAGAACCTATACAGATTAAAGAGGAGGAAGTGCTTGCTGAGTTAAAGCAAATTAGAGTAGATAAGTCCCTAGGGCCTGACAAAATATTCCCTTGGACCTTGAGGGAAGCTAGTGAAGAAATATTTAAAATGTTATTAGCCACAGGTTTGGTGCCGAAGGATTGTTGTTCTGTTGTTTAAAAAAAGCTCTAAAAGTAACCCTGGAAATTATAGGCCAGCGAGCCTGAAGTCAGTAGTACATAAATTATTGGAAGGTGTTCTATGAAAACAAATATGCAATTATTTGGATAGCAAGAAACTGCTTAGGGATCGTCAACATGCCTTTGTGCATGGTAAGTCATGTTTAACCAATCTTGTAGACTTTTATGAGTAGGTTACCAGGAAAGTTGATGAAGGAAAGGCTGTGAATGTTATTTACATGGACTTTAGTAAGGCCTTCGACAAGGTTGATGCACTATCAATTACTCAAAAGACTGTTGTTGAGAAACCAATAAGCTTTTATTCACTTAAGAACAATGTTGTTGGATTGTCCTGCACTGAGGATGGGGCTGTGGAACAGCCACCTTTATTGGGGAGCCTGTGGGGAGGGGCCACAGGTATAATTAGCTAATAGGTGTGTCCAACCAGATAATTATACATAACAGTCACATGGAAGGTTCGTCAGGAAGGTTCAAAAGCTAGGTACTCATGGTGAAGTAGTGAACTGGATTCGACAATGGCTGGATGGGAGAAGCCAGAGTGTAGTTGTAGATGATTGCTTCTCAGACTGGAGGGCTGTGACTAGTGGTGTGCCCCAGGGATCAGTGCTGGGGCCATTGTTGTTTGTCATCTATATCAATGATCTGGATGATAATGTGGTAAATTAGATCAGCAGGTTTGCAGATGACACAAAAATTGGAGGTGTTGTGGACATTGAGGAAGGTTGAGTGATCTGGACCTGCTGGAAAAATGGGCTGAAAAATGGCAGATGGAATTTAATGCAGACAAGTGTGAGGTGTTGCATTTTGGAAGGACAAACCAAGAAAGGACATACACCAATGGTTCTCAACCTTTCTCTTTCCACTCACACACCACTTTAAGTAATCCTCATGCCATTGGTGCTCTGTGATTAGTAAGGGATTGTTTAAGGTGATATGTGAGTGGGATGGGAAGGTTGAGAATCACTGCTCCAGACCCAATTGTTACTGAAATATTTTGATTGAGAAAAATTGTCATTAGCCCATTTCCTTTGGAGCTATGAAACCGCACACAAAACGAGTTAATTAGGTATGATTAAAATAGTGGTTTTCAAACTTGTTCTTTCCACCCATATATCACATTAAGCAATTCCTTACTAATCATAGAACACCTATGGCTTAGGGAATACTTAAAGTGGTATGTGAATGGAAAGCAAATTTTGAGAACCACTGACATATATGGTAAATGGTGGAGTGCGGTAAAACAGAAGGATCTAGGAATACAGATAAGTAATTTCCTGAAAATGGTGTCATAGGTGGATAAGGTTGTAAAAAAAGATTTTGGCATAGTGGCCTTGATAAATCAAAGTATTGAATATAGGAGTTGGATTGTGATGGTAAAGTTGTACAAGACATTGATGAGGCTAAATTTAGAGTATTGTGTGCAGTTTTGGTCACCTAACTATGGGCAACATAATCAATAAGATAAAAATATTGCAGCGAAGAATTACTAGGAGTTGCCCAGACTTCAGGAACTGAGTTACATGGAAAGGTTAAACAGGTTAGGACTTTATTCCCTGGAACATAGAAGAATAAGACTTTATAGAGGTATTTAAAATTATGAGGGGGATAAACCGAATAAATGTAGATAGCTTTTTCCAATGAGGGTAGGTGAGATAAAAACTAGAGGAGGTGGATGAAAGGGGAAAGGTTTAGGGGGAACTTCTTCACACAGAAGGTGGTGGGAGTGTGGAACAAGTTGCCAGCTGAGGTGGTGAATGTGGGCTCAATTTTAACATTTAAGAACAATTTGGACAGGTATATGGATGGGAGAGGTGTGAAATGCTATGGAGTGGGGGCAGGTCAGTGGGACTAGGCAAAAAAAATGGTTTGGAGCAGACCAGAAGGGCCAAAGGAGTCTTTTTCTGTGATGTAGTGCTTATTAATGTTATTGGTGCTTGTTCAATGGTTTAAAACAGAAACAAGTTATGATGTGTCAGTCACATGATCTGGTGGGTATTTGGCACTAGGTATTGGCCACCGTTTTTGGATTCCCTCAGAATCATCCCTCGTTACCATATGGAGGCATGCTATAACTCTTGGCATCTGCATTAGAGAAGCACAGAAATTATTTGATGAGAAGGACTAGGATCCAGGAGCTGATTAACTATAAGGCCAAGGTATTCTTGGACAGGAACCATCATCACACCTCAAGCAAAAATATTTCAGATTTCAGATTTATTGTCAGAGTACATACATGACATCACATGCAACCTTGGGATTCTTTTACCTGTGGGTGAGGCAAATAACCACTTATTAGTAGTGTAAAAAAAACTGTTCTCAAGGTACACATGCAAACAAATAAAGAAATGTAAACAAACTGTGTAATACAGAGAGAAAAAGAATCAATGAAGTGTGAAAGTAAGAGTCCTTAAATGATTCCCTGATTGAGTTTGTTGTAGCTACTGTTCCTGAACCTGGTGGTGTGAGGCTTGTGGCACCTATACCTCTTTCCTGATGGTAGCAGCGAGAACAGGGCATGTTCTGAGTGATGTGGTGCCTTGATGATTGCTGCTGCATTCCTTGTAGATGTCCTCGATGGTGTGGAGGGTTTTTTCCTATGATGTCCTGAGCTGTGTCCACTACCTTTTGCAGGGCTTAATGCTCAAGGATATTGATGTTCCTATTCCAGACCGTGTTGCAGCCAGTCAGCACATCTGTAGAAATTTGCCATGGTTTCCAATGTCATATCAGATCACCGCAAACTCTTCAAAGTGCTGATGTACTTTCTTCACAATGCTACTAGTGTGTTTGGTCCAGGAATGCCCTTGCTTAAGGCTGTGTCCTTGATGTGAATGCCATTGACAATACTCTACTCCAGTGGTGGTGCAGCCTGAGAGGTTGAAAAGGCAACCAAGAGATGAAAAGTAGCAAACCTTCCACAGCAGACAAACTTCCTGTTGAAGCATGCTGAAGAAGTACCTTAGGCATGAATTCCTGATCTTAGTTCATTTATCTGGAAAGAGGAGAAAATACCCATGATGCAGTAATTGTAATAATCTTTGTGGAAGAGGATATGCCCTATGGGATGGCAACAGACATAATCCCTTTGCAAACTTAAGTAAAGCAAAGCTGTGTCAATGCACCAGTGCTCTTCCTAATCATCTGCCTTGCAAGACTGTACAAAGCATTTAACGGGCTTTCAGCTTGAATGGATGCAACCTACAGGATGAGCAGAAAACTTTCAACTTTTGTCAGAGCCAAAATGACCTCAAATTTAGCCAATGAGCTACTGTGCTGGTAATTTACTACAGAAGCTAGCAGATGTTGCCTAAGTGCTCACTGGAGGTAATGCTTCAAGGCATCACTGACTTCTTCACTGAAATGCACAGGACAGACTTCACATCAAACATCTGGAAGACAAAGGTCCTCTAGGACCCGCCACTGCTGCACAATATTTTCCACCAATAATTAAGCTTCATGATGTGATCATTGTAAAGAAGGATCAGTGTCCAACTCTTGGGAGCCTCCTCTCAGCAAAGGTAGGGATTACTGATGAAATCACCACTACTCTGGATGCTTGGTACTGCCTTTGTCTGAGGGGAAAAAGAGTTCAACGATCAGGATGTTGGACCTAGCACCAAACCTATTATTCACTGGGAAACAGGAAACTCTGGGGAAGTACCAATAATGCTGTCTCTGCAAACCAGTGGTCAACAGTTGAACCAACATTAGCATCCTCTCTGAGGCCAACAACATTCCAAAGCTGAGGTTCTGATCACATTCAATCAGCTCTTAAATTCATGCCTGACCCCAGATCCTCACAATAAGCTACCTGCTCTGTCCTCTGTCACTGGAAAACTTTTGCAGATAAACATTTCCTTCTAAATGTCTCATTGAATTAAACAAATATTTCCCCAACCCCTGTCCATCTAACTTGTGGGAAGCCCTCACCATGACTGTCCAGAATGGAGGAGGAGCATCTTGAAAGATTTTGATAATGTTGAGTACCTAGAGCACAGGCCATCGATAGGCAGCAACAGGAGCACACAATACCTCAAATAACTCATTTCTGACTCACCTGTAATTTCCACATCGTCTCCTTTACCAGACTCCTCGGAGTTCCTCCAGCATTTTTTTGTTCTCCAGCATCTGTGGCCTTTCCTGCCACAGATGAACTGAACTGGAGTGCAGACAAGTACTTCAGAAGTAATTGGCCGATCTGGTGGTGCTTTGGCACCATCTACTGGATGTTTGATACTACATTTTCCAACCGGTGTTGAAGTTTAGAGTGGTGGTTTTCAACCTTTTTCTTTCCACTCACATACCACTAAGTATTCCCAAGGCCATGAGTGCTCTGTGATTAGTAAGAGATTACTTAAGGTGGTATGCGAGTGAAAAGAAAAAGTTTAAAAACCACTGTTTTAATCGTACCTAATTGACTCGTTATGTGCACGGTTTCAGAACTCCAAAGGGAATGGGCCAATGACAATTTTTCTCAAGCAAAATATTTCAGTAACAATTCTCAACCTTCCCTTCCCATTCACATACCACCTTCAGCAATCCCTTACCAATCAAAGAGCACTTACGGCAAAGGGATTGGTTAAGGTGGAATGTGTTTTTTTTGGGGGGGGTGGCTGTTTGAAAATCACCGGTTTGGAATGTTGATCTAATTTTTGTTTGTTTCCCATTGCACATCTTTCCATGGAAAACATTATCATTACCTTACTTTCTTTGAGCAATTCTAACCAATTCCTACTGGTTGTAAAACAGACACATATACGCATACATTTTCATTTTGATCTGCTTTGGTGCCTATGGCATGGAGGTCATCCGTCTGCCGTTCATCTCCAAGATTGACTTGTTGATACAAGGAAGAGTGCATTGAGGAAAGTAATATAGGAACTGGGGAAATTTCTGTAATAATTAGAGGCTAAAAAAAATTCATTTTGCATTTTACTTGGTGACTCAGATCTTAATAATAAACTTCAATTATTCTTTCTATTGTTTTGCAACTATCAAATTTTTTTCCTTGGTTAGCGTCAAGAATCACTGCTGTAAGTGTGCAACTGGATCCTGTGCATAATTTCTGTAGCGATGGCTGTGAATTTGAATGTGATACTGTTGCTATTGGAATAGACTTTGAATACCTACTGCAAGCACCTCAAGATACTGGAGTACTGCCATCAATGCTCCCTCTGCAAGATGCTCCAAACTCACTGGAAGGTTGTGCGAGCAAACACAGGACCTAAAGCATGAAACAGTGCAGCTTATGGGGTCTGCATCTAATATGATGCCAAAATTAAAATAAATCTCTTCTGTCTGCACATGATTCATATCTCACACTCCCTATCTGCAGTGGTTTCAAATGGATAAGAAGATGATGGCAGGCTTAAGAGAAGAAATATGATGTATTTCCATTGCAATTTAAAGCACCAGTCTTGGTTCTCTCTTTGCTGTGATCCTACCTGTCATGTCTACTAAACTTGCTCTCTTTGATCATAAGTGTTTTCCTTCAGCTCCTTGTCTGTCTCATCTCTGCCCTGGGCCTCTCCTCCTGCCAATCTAATTTAAAGACCTGTACAATTAGTAGAAGTAAATCTCCCTGTAGAGGAGTGGTCCCTTCCAGTTCAGATGCCACTCATGATTGTTACACAGGTCTCTGAAGATAGTCCAATGATTTAAAAATCTGAATCCCTGCCATCTCACCATCTCTTCAGTCAACTATTCACCTGAACTATTTTTCTATTCCTAACCTCATTAATATGTAGCACTGGGAGTAAACCAGCGATTATTACTCCTGAGGTCCTGCTGTTTAGTCTCTTTCCTAACACCCTACATTCCTTCCGCAGGACCTCATCCTTTTTCCAAACAATGTAGTTGATGCCAATGTGCACAATGACTGCCGGCTGCTTCCCCTCCCCTTTGAGAATGCTCTCCAGCTGTTCAGAAACATCCTTGACCTTGGCATCTGGGAGGCTACACACCATCATTTCCAGCCACAGACCTGCCTCCCCTCCCAACTTAGTGAATCTCCTACCATTATCACTCTTTTTAGCTCTTCACCGCTTGCCAAAAATATTCTAATGGTATGTTGCAACTTTACCACACATGGAGCATTGCGTGTAGTTCTTGACATCACACTATAAAAAGATATGGTTAAGATATGGTTGTATTGGAGAGAGTGTGGAGGAGATACACTTAGCAATTACCTTGAGTGGAGGATGAGTTGTGGGAAGAGATTAAATCACTTGCTTTCCCTGGAATGAAAGAGGGTGAGGGGGTGACCTGATGGAAATGTATAAAATTATAGGAAGCATAGAGAGGGTAAATTGTCAGCATCTTTTTCCTTAGTCAGGTTATCAAAACCAAGATGGCATTGTTGGGAGAAAGATGGAGAGGGTTAATACCTTCAAGTTCATGTCAGAGGACCTCTCCTGGAGCCAACACTGAGGTCACTGTGAAGAAGGAACACCAATGTCTCTACTTTTTTAAGTCGGAGGAGATTTGGCATGCTGTTGGATACTCTTTCAAACTTCTACAGGTGCACTGGGGAAAGTATACGGATAGGTTGCATCATAGCCCGGTTTGGTGATTCAGATGCCCAGGAACACAGAAGGCTGCTGAAGCTAGCAAATGTAGCCAAGCCTGTGCTCCCACCTCCCATCTACGGAAGATGCTGACTCAGGAAGGCAGTCAACTTCATAATGGACCCCCATCAGCCTGGTCACAGCCACTTCCCACTATTCTCTTCAGGAAGAAGGTATAGAAGCCTAAAGTCCAAAACCTCTCTATTCAAGAACAGCTTTTAACCAATAGTGATCAAGCTCTTGAACCTCCTCTCACTAGCCTAATCATAAACTACTTCAAGACCACAAAAGAGGACCACCTGGATGATTGAAACACCACTTTTTTTCTTGCACTGACTATAGCTGTGAATATTTGTTTGTCTATCCTTGATATTTGTTATCTCTTTCTGAACTGGAGTCATTTAATTTATGTTATTGAATGAGTGTAGCTTATGTACCTATTTGCAGCAGTTAAGAATTTGGGGACGTGCACATTGTGCTTATGTATTGGGCAATAAACTCATTCTTATCATTATCATCAAAATTTTATGACTCTATGACTACTACCCAAACCATCCCACCAACTCCCAATGCCGAACTCCCAAGCATCTGGCTCCAGTCCAAAGATAAATTTACTGCAGTTGGCAACGTTGGATCCAGAAACTAAAATTGTGCAATGGCTCCATCTAGGCATTCGTTTTAATTACACACCTGACTGCATTAAACTCATAAGCCCCAGCACAAATTATGCAACTGCAAAAGTCTTGATTTTCATATAATTTTGGATGTTGCCAACATGAATGCACATAAAAGATTGCTTGCATCATAGGGCAAAAGATTCTTTTCATTATCAGTAAACTGTTTTACCTTGTCAAACAAGAAACAACAATATTTTGTTTGGAACTCAATGACTAATGCCATATTTTTATGTACCAAATATTTGTGTTCTATGAAAATCAGATATGAATCAAAATGATTGCTATTTTCCGTGAATCTCACATGTGTGATGCTCAGAGAACACTGGCTATGAGGAGGAGCACATGAAGATTCAAGATTCACGATTCTTTTATTGTCATGTAATAGTACAGAACAAATAATATTATACAAAATTGCCTTCTGTAAGGCAGACAAAGAATCACCATTAATGTCGCCCATTGGGCTTTACTGTAGGAGAGAAAAAGAAGCAAAAGAGAGTCTCTTCAGAGAGTCACTGAGAGTCCATGGATTTGTCTCCAGAGCTCCAGCAGCCGCACACACTCCTTTTCGATCTGTCAGCACCCGAGCACCAGATCCAAATCTCCGACATGATCTGGAGGCCTTCACGGCCCGAGGCCCTTCGGGAGACTTTCTTGCCCTCAGCACCCTCTTGAATTCTGGCTTCCCATGAGCCAGTCTTCAGCAGTCACAGCCCGTGCAAATCCCATGACAGCCTGTGGGGGTCCCTCAGCTGCTGAGTGCTTTACTGGTCTGAGGCCGTGATCACCTTCCCTGTAGGGTCGTCTCCTCTGCTTCTTCTCAACAGAGGTTCTCCCCATTTCTGATGACCTGTGTTGGTCAGCTACTCTCTGGAGTTTGCAACCCCTTGTGGATACTGCTGAGCACAGGCGCCGCCATCTTGGGCCCCAACCTCTGTGGTTGCTGGATTTTGCTTACAAACACATTTGCCTCCTTTAACAGGCTTTTAAAAGCCTGTAAGGAGCCGTAGGCATTCGGAGTGGGCAGATGAACTCTTTTGAGCTACGCTGTCTCACTGCTCTCCTCTCTCCTGGGTCTGCACCAGTGGCAGCGTTGCCATTAGAGTAACTCTGAGGGTGCTGGCATTTGTTTCACAGTAGATAACACTTTTTGAAATTTAAGTGGTGTATGTGTAGCCTACATAGGTTATTCATTGACAGGTACACTTGTAATACAGCCAAAAATATGCCAACAATGCAATTTAGGTAAGTTATCTTTAAGTAATTTACATTGTTGGGTTCTTCAGGCCCTATTCCCTGTACACAGGGTGACCAGCCTATCTCACCAACAGACTTGCAACTGATTTCCTCTTCTACTCAATGATTTTGAGACCAATTTTTTCCACCCATCGATCTCCTGATTCAGACCCAAGAAATCTATAAACCTCCTCACCCTGTCACATCCCACAATAGTTGACATTTCTCTAACAACACTGGAGAACAATTTTTTTCAAAAGATTTGCTTCCTGAAAACAAATTAGGGATTATGATAAACAACTTCAAATTGAAAACAAGGATACTTTCAGATTTGCTGTATCACATTGCATTAGTTCAACTGACCTAAAATTGTTTAGCTATTGATTTTCATTTGTATTCGGGATCTGATGCCTCTTATGTCAGTGTCCAACAATAGTCGGTCAGCGTTGATGAATTCCAGTTGCCCTGATACCACTTTTCTATGGTCACAATGTCCTGGTGAAACCTTTCGTGATGCTGTCACTGACTGCACCAAGGTCAGCAGAGAAAAAGTCCAAATGTAAATGCAGAAAATGAATTTTTAGTGACATGTTGTACCTCATGTTTGTGACTATGTATATAGATGTATGTATGGGCTGGTCTGCCCCCTGAACCTGTGACACCTCCCTCCCGGATATCCCCATAAAGGCTGTTATGCCCAAATCCTCCCTCAGTACCTGCCTTGGAACCAGGCCAGCAACATGCAAGCTGTGCTGACACTTTAAGGAGGTGGTTCTCAACCTTTTTCTTTCCACTCACATACCACTTTAAGTAATCCCTATGCCATCGGTGCTCTGTGATTAGTATGGGATTGCTTAAAGTGGTATGTGAGTGGGAAGGGAAGGTTGAGAATCACTGCTCTAGACTCAATTGTTACTGAAATATTTTATTTGAGAAAAATTGTCATTGACCCATTTCCTTTGGAATTATGAAACAGTGCACAAAACGAGTCAATTAGGTATGATTAAAACAGTGGTTCCCAAACTTTTTCTTTCCACCCACATACCACCTTAAGCAATCCCTTACTAATCACAGAGCACCGATGGCATAGGGAATACTTAAAGTGGTATGTGAGTGGAAAGAAAAAGGTTGAGAACCATTGCTTTAAGATGATGAAAGCCTATTAATCATGATTCTCTGTCTGATTGTGGTTGATTGGTAGTACAATTTAATCACCTTAATTTTAGACCATGGACAAGGTAATAAAGCCTCAACTAAATTTGACCAGTGGGTGCACTGCCTCAACGAATATGCTGGGGCAAACCTGCAACTGCCGAGAAGTCTCTGGAGCTGTCCTCATTGAAGGCCTAATACGGTATGCATGCATGGCCGGGTTCCACTCTGACTACATCAGACAGAGGCTCCTCGAAAAGGGCGATTGGAGCCTACAGGAGATGGTGGACTTGGCTAAATTGTTGGAGACAGCTCAATGAAGCGCTGAAACATTCTCTTCAGGTAATGCGGCCGCCACGTGAGGGACAAGGGCACCACCATCTTGGGATGCGGGGTCCCACATCACTGTCACCATCATCGAGCACTAGAAGTGCTCTTCTGTGGACACAGGAAGCACCCCTGGAAGAGCTGCCCAGACTGAATTGCCACATGCTCCGCTTGAGAAAAGAAAGGGCACTACGCGAAAGTGTGTCCGTCTCAACCTTTCCACAGCAGCACCCCATGCGGCCGACAGCCATTGCCATCTTGGACTACCCTACTTCCGGCTTCACCTCAGACATCACCTCCGGTGGCTGGGGATGGATTGTCGTGGCCCTGGGGATGACAAGCTGGGGCGGTTCCACTTCTGGCAGCATGGGACAGCACCGTGAGCGTGATATGGGGATGGCCTTTTTGGCAAATGCTCCTGAATCAACACAGTAGCGACTCGGATAGCGACCACATGCTCACCTCCATCATCCTCGATCAAGACAGCCCACATCAACTGGCCAAAGCTATGATGAGCATTGAGGTAAACAGCCAACCTACGAACAGTCTATTTGACACAGGAAGCACCGAGAGCTTCATTGACCTGGGTACTGTACAGCAATACTCCCTTGTAGTAACCCTGAAGTGATGAAAGGTCTCCTTGGCCTCCCAATCTCACTCAGCCAAGATCAATGGCTGCTGCACTGTGATGCTGACTGTGCGAGGCACTGAGTATATTCCTGATCATGCCGTACCTCTGTTCACCAGCCCTACTGGGACTGGACTTCCAGTGCCAGTTACATAGTGGCTGTATACACTTCAATGGCCCCCACCATCTGCAATACCAACTGGCCGACCTCCCTGAACACTACCTGTGGCCTCTCTACTCTCTGGGTCCCACCGCTGCCCCGTTCGAGAACCTCACCCCCAAGTGCAAGCCAGTAGCCACTAAGAGCAGATGGTACAGCTCCAGGAGCAGAGCCTTCATTAAAGCAGAGGTCAAACGGCTCCTAGTGGAAGGCATTATAGAACCCAGCACCAGCCCATGGGAGAGCCCAAGTAGTGATAGTAAAGAGCAGAGAGAAACAATGCATGGTCTTTGACTACAGTCAGATGATAAACCCCTTCACTCTACTAGACGCCTACCCACTTCCCCACATCACCAACATCAATGAGATTGCTCAGTTCCAGTTTTCTTGACCATCGACCTTAAGTCATCTTATCACCAACTACCAATCTGGGCAGAGGACAGCCCATATACTGCCTTCGAGCTGGTCGGCCGCCTCTACCACTTGCTCTGCGTTGCTTTCGGAGTCACCAATGAGGTCTCTGTCTTCCAGAAGGAGATGGACGACATAGTAGATGACTCAAGGCCACATTTCCCCACCTGGACAATGTGACTTTCTGCAGCCATGACCAGCAGGACCATGACACCAACCTCCAGAAGTTTCTCCACGTGGCCAAAAGCCTCAACCTGACCTATTACCAAAAGAAGTGCATCTTTAGCACTTCAAGGGTGGCCATCCTGGGCTGCATGGTGGAGAATCGTGTCATTGGGCTACACCTGGACCACATGTGCTCCCTGTTGGAACTCCCATTATCCCATACAATCAAAGCCCTGAAAAGTGCTTGGGCTTCTTTTCCTATTATGCCCAGTGCATCCCCAATTAAGTGGACAAAGCCCACCCCCGGAGAAAATGGCCAGATTCCCCCTGTCGGCATAAGCCCAATGGCATTCACAAGGATCAAGGGAGACATCACCAAGGCAGCGATGCATGCTATAGTTGAATCCATCTCTTTCCAGGTGGAGAGTGATGTGTCTGACTTCAGCCTTGCCACCATGCTCAACCAGACGGGCAGACCCATGGCGTTTTTTTACAGAACCCTCCAGGACCCTAAACTCCAGCACTCAGCCATTGAGAAAGAGGCTTTAGCCATAGTAGAAGCTGTGTGCCATTGGAGGCACTACCTGGCTGGAAAACCATTCACCCTGCTGACTGATCAATGTGCAGTTGCTTTTATGTTTAACAACAAACTTTTTAATGTTTAACAACAAACAGCAGGGAAAAATTAAGAACAAGATCCTGAGATATCCACGTACAAACACAAAATCTTGTACCGGCTCAGGAAACTGAACTCACAGTTAAATTGTCTCCAAGTCCTCCACAATAATCTCTGCCACCCTGGAGTCACCAGGGTCTACCACTTTGTTAGAGCCCACAGCCTCCTGTACTTGGTCAAAGACATTAGGGAGTTGACACACAACTGCCTGGTCTGAGCTGAGTGCAAACCCCAGTTCTACTGGCCAGACAAAACTCACTTTATCAAAGCCTCCTGCCCCTTCGAGCAGCTGAGCATGGACTTTAAGGGACCTCTCCTATCCACCAACAGGAATGTATACTTCCTTAACATCATGGATGAATAGTCCCACTTCCCCTTTGCCGTCCCCGCCCGGTTTTGACCACAGCCATGGTCATAAAGGCACCACGCTGCTTCTTCACTTTGTTTGGGTACCCCTGATATATCCATAGTGTTGGGCATCCTCCTTTATGAGCAAGAAGCTGTGCTAGTATTTATTGGCCAAGGACATAGCCACGAGCAGGACCACAGGCTATAAACCCCAGGGGAGTAAGGAGGTAGAGAGGGAAAATGCTACCATTTGGAGGGTGGTTCTCTTTGCCCTTAAATTGAAAGGACTATCCACTTCCTGGTGGCAGGACACCCTCCCTGACGCATTCCACGATATACCAGGTCCCTTTTCTGCACAGCCACGAATGCAACTCTGCATGAAAGGCTCTTTTCTATCCCCAGAAAATTAGCAACCAGAACTACACTACTATTCTAACTGATGAACCCTGGGCCTGTGCTGCTCTGAAGGCACAGCAGACACCACAAAACTGACCCTCTGGTTGAGGAGGTTCACCTCCTCCACACCTACATGGAGTATCAGGATGGTCAACAGGACACTGTCTCCATCTGGGACCTGGCCCACGCAGGAGACCTCTTGACTGACAATCCCCTTCCCCGGAAATCCCGATCAACCAGCCCCACTATCAGTGCCTGAATTTGTGCCCAAAACTCCAACTGACCTGAATAGCACTGCCTGTTGCACAAGACACCGCCCGGGAAACAACAGCTGTGCCACAGCAGACCCTGGTCACAGCGACAGACGAGACCACCGGCAAGGCTGAACCTGTAAGGGACTTTGAAAATGCAACGAACACTAAACCACACCACCCCACCAGGCTTTGTTTAAAAAGGATGGATGAATGTGGTGCTACCATTATGTGTATAGATGTATGTATGGGCTGACCTACCCCCTAAACCTGTGACCCCTCCCTCTCAGATATCCCCTAAAGGCTGTTATGTCCAAACCCCTCCCTCAGTACCTGCCTTGGAAGTGGGCCAGGAACATGCAGCTGTGTCGACACTTTAAAGTGATTAAAACCTATTAATCATGATTATCTGTCTGATTGTAGTTGATTGGTAGCATATGACTTAAGCACAAAAATGTCGGCTGTAGTTGAGGAAAGTTCTTCTGTTAAGAGTGTTGATATTTTTTTCTAACAAAATAGACACTGTGTCTGTCCTGGAAGTTGGTGTAAAAGATACAATAGCACCATTATGGAAATGAACAGTGAATGCTGGAAATCTGAAATAAAAATAGGAAGGAAGGAAATAATCAGTGGATTTGGATGTGAACATGGAGAGAGAAAAACAGAAATAACCTTTCAGGTCAGTAACCATTTTGCTCTTGACAAATGCTGTCTGGCCTGATGAGAGTTTGTATCATTCTCTGTTTTGATTTTTGAGTTATCCTCAGTTCCCAGCTCAATGCTTGTGTCCCAGATCTCATCACTGAAAACATTGGTGTTTACAGGAGCTTGCCAAGCACAAATTAACTGCCATATTTCTTACTTTACAACTGGGATGACATTGCAGATCAACATGGCTGTTGGTGATCTGGGATGCCCTGAAAGAAGTTATCAAAGTGCAAGCAATTTTCAGAGGTTGGGTAAAACACAATGATTTCTATGTCCAGTGACAAGAGGAGTAGGGGCCACATCTTCAGTGCAAATCAGACCATCTGACAGCTGGGCTTTTGCATTCTCCTGCACTCCTTCCAGACCTGGTCAATTGCTAAAACCATTATTTTGTGTTAACTTTATTATTTGCTCTCATTGTGTAAAGCATTTTTTTTTTGGTGTGCTGGAGAAACTCAGCAGGTCCCTGGAAAGTAATTGGCAGTTGATGTTATGTGCCTGAGCTTTTCTTTGGGAATGGATACCAACTTCATGTTTCCTGTCTGCATGGCCTCTTGTTTTACCACCATTTTTCCTGGTGTTTCTACTTTGAAAAATATTAGCTGCCATAATTAGCCTTAAATTGAAGGAGATGGATTGCTGCTTATTATCTTTTCACCCACTTATTAAACTGGAGCAAACATCTGTGTATAATAGAACCTACTCAGCACAGGAGCAGGCCATGTCTTAGTTTATCCTGAGATAACATTCTGTAAGGGCAATCAGTCTGTCCCTCTCTGCCTCTTTCTCTGCATCATTGCTGTGCCAAAAAACTCGCTTTTGTTGATCACCTTAACCACATATTTTGATTCTTGGCTTTTTTTCCTCTCCAAACACCATCCATGACCCCAGTCTTTACCTTCTTTCATCAAATTACTCAACCCTCATCTCCTAGCCCTGAATGCCCTATTCCACCTCCCTCCATCAAAAATCCTCAATGCCCATCTTCCACCATCTGTGACCCCCCCCTCCCCCTGCACCACTGGTCCCACCTGTACCCTCCATTTGCACCATACCCCAGCTCTGAAAACCATTGTCCTCTGCCCCCTTCTTCCCCCCTCCACCAAATCTCCACCTCCCACTACAGGCATCTTCCATCTAGTTCCTACCATTGATACCCCTAACCTATACCTCCTGACATTGTATGCCCATCTCCACCTCCACACTGACCTTTTAACCTTCACCTTCCACCTTTGCCTCTTTAATCCATCTTCCACTGCCTTAAGTATTGGACATGAGGCATTACTTCAATTGCTTATGTTTGTAACTGTCCATTTGCAACAATCCTGGGTCATTTATTTTTAGTCACCTAGACTATGTATTTGTACCTTTGTAACTTTGCCCAGTTGCCCTTTTCCCTCAGCTCTATGGTGATGAAACACTAATTTACATTAGTTACCCCTTTGTTTGACAATACAAATGCATTCCTCTCTGGTTATAGCCTCTGTAAATTTAAGATTATCCTAAATTCTGTTGTAACATACTCCCAGTACAGTTCTGCCATCATCTCCACTTTCTAATCTGCATAAACTGGTTCAGTAGTATCTTAATTTTAATCTCTCACCCTTGTGTTAAGAACTTGGCCCCTCTATTCCTCCAGTCTTCTACAGCCCTATATCCTACCAAAATACTTATTTCATCCAAGTGAAACTTTGTGGTTATCTCAGAATTTATTTGCTTCACCATTGGCTGCACTTATTTCAATTGCCAATGGCCTAAACTGTAGCATTGCTGCTTCCCCCACCCAACCTAGAACCTCTCCAGATCTCTATCCCTCTTTTCTCCTTTAAAATTCACCTGAAAACTTTGACCAAGAATCCCCCTTGTATTATGATATTACCTGGAGGAATTGTAAATATTTTCCTTTCAGTCCTCCCATTCGGGTCATAGTTATTTTCTCACTTTCAACCACAATTGTGAGCTAATCACTAGCCATGGTCGGAATTGTTATTTTGGTTAGTTTGCAGAAGACGAGCCACTATTTTGATAAGACTAATATTAATCACAGAAAGTTCCCACAAAACAATGAACTGCTTTGGAATGTAAACTTGCATTTGGCAATATTTGACAATAATAATCACTGCATTGCATATAGTCCAGTCTGGCAACAGCTTAATGGCATTTCTTAATATAATTTTTTATTTTTCACACTGAACCATATCAACCAAAATATGTAAAAATGTTTCTCATCAAATTTACTCGGTGGCATTTTCTCCCTTTTTTTCCCCATTTCCCCCCCTCCCCTTTTCCCACCCCCTTCAAAACCCATAAATATTCAACATGTACAATACAATAAAATCATAAAACAATATCTTCACACAAAGGAAAATAAACAAGAAAGATCTATTTGTTACACACTGAATCTAGTCGTTTTGTTTTCTTTCATTTTAGCTCTGTTATGTTCCATGTACAGTTCCCAAATTTGTTCAGACAATGTAACTTTAGTTTTTAAATTGTTATTTTTTTCCAATGGAATACATTTATTCATTTCCATGTACCATTGCTGTATTCTCATGCTCTCTTCCATTTTCCAACTTGACATTGTACATTTTTTGCTACTGCTAAGGTTATCATCATGAATTTTTTTTTGCGTTTTATCCAATTTGAGGCCTAATTCTTGTGTTACTTAAAAGAAAGATCTCTGGATTTTTTGGTATGTTATTTTTTGTAATTTTATTTAATATCTGATTTAGTTCTTCCCAAAAGATAGTCACTTTCTCACATGCCCAAATTGTATGTACTGTTGTTCCCATTTCCTTCTTACAGTGAAAACATCTATCTGATAATGTTGAATCCCATTCTTTTAATTTTTGAGGAGTGACATATACCCTGTGTAACCAATTATACTGTATCATGCGTAACCTTGTGTTTATTGCATTCTTCATAGTTCCAGAACATAACTTTTCCCATACTTCATTTTTTATCTTTGTTTAAATACTTTTCCCACTTCTGTTTAGGTTTATAGTTTAAACTGCAAGGAAAATGAGGAAATAATGTACATGTTCGTTATAAATCTTTTAATTATCATTGTGTCTTCAGGTAATCTCAATCTGTTTCCTAATTTATCCTTTAAATAAACTTTCAATTGATGATATGCAAACATTGTACCATGAGTTATTCCATATTTGTACTTCAACTGTTCAAATGTTAATAAATTATTTCCCAAAAAACAATTTTCTATTCTTTTGATTCCTTTTCTCTCCCATTCTCTAAAGGAAATGGTATCTATTGTAAAAGGGATTAGTGGATTTTACGTCAATAATAATTTTGGTATTTGGCAATTGTTTTTTTTTCCTTTCTAAGTGGATCTTCTTCCATGTATTAAGTAAATGATGCAATACTGGTGAGCTTTTATATTGCACCAAGTTTTCATCTCATTTATAAAGTATATGTTCTTCTCCCTACTTTATCTAGTTCTATCTTAGTCCAGTCTGGTTTTTCCCTTGTCTGGTAAAAATCTGATAAATACCTTAATTGTGTGGCTCTATAATAATTTCTAAAGTTTGGTAACTGCAAACCACCTTGGTTATACCTCTCTGATAATTTATCTAACACTACCTTCGGTTTCCTCCATTTCCACAAGAATTTCCTTATTATTCTCTTTAGTTCATTTATATTAAAAAAAAATTCTGTTAAGGGAATTGGTAGCATTTGAAATGAGTATTGTATCCTTGGGAACACGTTCATTTTAATGCACCTTACCCTCCCTATCAACGTTAGCGGTAATTCTTTCCAATTTTCTAAATCTTCCTGCAATTTCATTATTAGTGGCTGGTAATCTAGTTTGTACAAGTGGCTTAAGTTATTATCTAACCTGATCCCTAGGTATCGGATTGCTTGTGCTTGCCATTTAAATGGTGATATTTAAAAAAAATTCTGTATAGTCTGTGTTACTTATTGGCATCACTTCACTTTTATTTGCGTTGATCTTCTACCCTGATATTTCTCCATATTCCTTCAATTTCTTATGTAATTTTTTTATTGATATCTATGGTTCTGTGAAGTATACTGTGATGTCATCTGCAAATAAGCTGATTTTATACTCCTTCTCTATTTTTATCCCTTTTATTTTATATTTTTATCAGTTTTGCCAAAGGTTCTATGGCTAAGGTGAACAATGAGGGGGATAATGGACATCCCTGTCTAGTTGATCTACTTAATTTAAATTGATTCGATATGTATCCATTTACTGCTACCTTTGCCAATGGTCCATTATACAATGTTTTAATCCAATTTATGTATTTTTCTGGTAAATTGTACTTCTGTAATACTTTAAATACTTTACAATACTTTACTTCTCTAATACTTTAAATACTTTACAATCTGGTAGATTGTACTTCTGTAATACTTTAAATAAGTAGTTCCACTTTACCTGGGAGAGCCAGTGGATGTGGTGTACCTGGACTTCCAAAAGGCCTTCGATAAGGTCCCGCATAAACGACTGGCTTACAAAATCAAGGCTCATGGGATTGGGGGCAAAGTATTGATGTGGATTGAGAACTGGCTGGCAGGTAGAAGACAGAGAGTTGGGATAAATGGCTTGTTTTCTGAGTGGCAGGCGGTGACCAGTGGGGTGCCACAGGGATCTGTCCTGAGACCCTAGCTGTTCACAATTTACATTAATGATCTGGATGAGGGGATTGGATGTAATATCTCCAAATTTGCAGATGACACTAAGCTAGGAGGAGTTGTGTGCATGGAAGAGGGGGTCAGGAAGCTCCAGTGTGATTTGGATAACTTGAGGGACTGGGCAGATACATGGCAAATGCACTACCATGTGGATAAATGTGAGGTTAACCACTTTGGTAATACAAACTGGAGGGCAGATTACTATTTGAATGGCAATAGATTAAGAGATGGGGAAGTGCAGAGAGACCTAGGGGTACTTGTACACCAGTCTCTGAAGGCGAGCATGCAGGTACAGCAGGCGGTTAAAAAGGCAAATGGTGACCCTTCATATCAAGAGGGTTTGAGTATAGGAACAAGGATACTTTACTGCCACTGTACAGGGCCTTGGTGAGACCACACCTGGAGTATTGTGTACAGTTTTGGTCACCTTATCTAAGGAAGGATGTTCTTGCAATGGAGGGAGGCGATTCACCAGGCTGATACCTGGAATGGCAGGAATGACTTATGAGGAAAGATTGCGCAAATTGGGATTGTACTCGCTGGAGTTTAGAAGATTGAGAGGGGATCTCATCGAGACATATAAAATTCTGGCAGGACTGGACAGAATGGTTGCAGATGGGATGTTTCCAATGATGGGAAAATCCAGAACCCGGGGCCATGGTTTGAGGATAATAGGCAAACCATTTAGGACTGAGATGAGGAGGAACTTCTTTACCCAGAGGGTGGTGAATCTGTGGAATTCATTGCCACAGAGGGCAGTGGAGGCAGGTTCATTAAATATGTTTAAGAGAGAGTTAGATATATTTCTTCAGTATAAGGGTATAAAAGGTTACGGAGAGAAGGCGGGGATGGGGTACTGAACTTTAAGATCAGCCATGATCTCGTTGAATGGCGGAGCAGGCTCAAAGGGTCGAATGACCTACTCCTGCTCCTATCTTCTATGTTTTACTCTGACAAAGGCTTTTTCTGTGTCTAAAGCAACAGCCACTGTTGGCTTCTTATTTCCTTGAACGGTATGAATTAGATTAATAAGTTTACAGACATTATCTGCTGTTCGTCTTTTGTTAATAAATCCAGTTTGTTCTTGTTTTACTATTTTTGGTACACAATCAGCCAATCAGTTTGCTAATAATTTTGCTATTATCTTATAATCTGAATTAAGGAGAGATATTGGTTTATATGATGCTGGTTTTAATGGATCCTTACCTGTCTTTGGTATTTCTGTAATTATTTCTGTCTTGCATGAATCTGGCAAGTTTTGTGTTTCTTTTATCTGGTTCATTACTTCCAGGAGAGGAGGAATTAATAACTCTAAATGTTTTATAAAATTCTATTGGAAATCCATTCTCTCCTGGTGTCTTATTGTTCGGCAGCTTTTTTAATATTTCCTGTACTTCCTCTATTTCAAATGGTTTTATTAGTTTGTTTTGTTCCTCCTTGCAATTTCAGCAGTTCAATTTTAGCTAAAAATTCCTCTATTTTATCATCTTTCCCCTCGTTCTCAGTTTGGTATAATTGTTCATAAAATTAAAATTCTCATTAATCTCCATTGAATTATATGTAATTTGTTTGTCCTTTTTCCTTGATGCCAATACAGATCTTTTAGCTTGTTCTGTTTTAAGTTGCCGGGGTAACATTTTGTGATTTTTATTTTTTTCCCAGTTCATAATTCTTTTGCTTTGTTTTCATTATGTTCTTCTCCACCTTGTACATTTGTAATGTTTCATTTTTTTTTTGTCTGCCAATTCTCTCCTTTTTGTTACATCATCCCTTTTTTACTAATTCCTTTTCTGTACTTACTATCTCCCTTTCCAACTGATCTATTTCCCGATTGTAATCCTTTTTCATCTTAGTCACATAACTTATTATCTGTCCTCTAATGAAGGCTTTCATTGCGTCCCATAATATAAATTTGTCTTTCACTGATTCTGTGTTTATTTCAAAATGTGTTTTGATTTGACGCTCAATAAACTCTCTAAATTCCTGCCTTTTTAAGTAGCATGAAGTTTAACCTCCATCTATGTTCTTGGTGGGATGTCTTCCATTTCTATTGCTAATAACAGGGGTGAATGATCTGATAGTAGTCTAGCTTTATACTCAATTTTCCTAACTCTCCCTTGAATATGGGCCAACAACAAAAACCTATCAATCCTTGAGTATGTTTTGTGCCTACTCGAATAATATGAATATTCCTTCTCTCTTGAGTGTTGGCTCCTCCATATATCCATAACTTTCATTTCCTGCATTAATTTAACCATAAATTTTGCTATTTTATTCTTTTTGCTTGTCTTTTGTCCAGTTTTATCTGACATTGGATCCAAATTAAGGTTAAAATCCCCTCCTATCAATATATTTCCTTGTGTGTCTGCAATCTTCAAAAAAAAATCCTGCATAAACTTTTGATCCTCCTCGTTAGGCGCATATATATTGATCAAATTCCAAAATTCTGAATATATCTGACACTTTATCATTACATACCTCCCTACTTCCCTGCTGGATCTATTATTTCCTCCTCTATTTTAATTGGTACATTTTTGTTAACTAATATGGCTACACCTCTAGCTTTTGAATTATAGATGCTGCTGCTACGTGTCCTACCCACTCTTTTTAATTTATGTTCCACTTCAGTTTGATGGGTTTCCTGCACAAATGCTATAATCTATTTTTCCTTCAATAAATTTATTAGCTTCTTCCTTTTAATTTGGTTATGAATTCAATTAATGTTTATCATATATTTCAACATGGCCATCTTGTATCTTACACCTATTTTCCACCTCCTCGCCTCCTCCATCCCCCTTTTTCCCATTTTCATCTCTTGGTTTTCTCTTATTAAACTCAATGTTCAATACATTTAAAACATAAAATACCCCAACAGTCCCCACACCCAATAATACCTTAATCCCAAATGCTCCCCTTACCCCTCTCTGAGTTGCCCCTTGTCCCTTGCCAGGCAACCACAACTCCCCTTTACATTTGGATTGCAATCTTGCTTGCAAGCATCAACTGATTTTGCAGTGACGGTTATTCGCCCTCCCCAGTAAACACATTTTTACACCTATAATAAAGCTCTCTTTTCTCCCTCCTTCCTTCCTTCCTTCCCTTCTCTTTTCCCTCTTTAGTTCTTTACATATTCATTGTTTTTACATCTTTATATATACTTCATTCTTGTTACATCTTTTCATTTCTTCTTCTATCCTGCAAACACTTCGCGAATTCTTGTGCTTCCTTCGGATCCGAGAACAGTCTCTTTTGCTCCCCGGGTACAAATATTTTAAGCATGGCTTGATGTCTTAACATGAATTTGTAACCTTTTTTCCATAAAATAGTTTTCACTGTATTAAACTCCTTCCTCCTCTTTAAGAGTTCAAAACTTGTGTCTGGGTAAAAAAAAAATATTTTTTGACCCTGGTATTCCAATGGCTTATTACCTTTAACTTTATTCCTTGCCCGCTCCAGTATATTTTCTCTTGTCGTATATCTCAAAAATTTTACTAAGTTGGATCTTGGATTTTTGATATGTCTGCGGTTTCGGAGCTAGTGCTCTATGTGCCCTTTCTATTTCCATTTCTTCCTGTATTTGTCATTCCCAGGTCCTTCGGGATCCATCCTTTTATAAATTCTTTCATGTCTATGCCGCCTTCACCTTCCTTCAGGCCCACTATTTTTATGTTGCTTCACCTACTATAATTTTCTAACATTTCAATTTTCTGAGATAACAACTCTTGTGTCTCTTTAAATTTTTGTCACTTCCAATTTTTCTCTTGTCATTCACTTCCATTTCTACAGCTGTTTCCCACTCTTCCACATTCTCTACTCTTTTCCCTATTTCTGTCATGACCAGCTCTAAACTTTGCATTTTATCTTCTGCTCTTTTCCTTTTCCTTTTAATTGCACTAAATTCTAATGATAACCATTCTTTTAATGATCTCATTTGTTCTTCAAGAAAAGCTTTCTCTATATTCTGTCCATCAGTTTTACCTTCTATTTCTCTGTGAAGATCTTGGTCTTCTGTGTCAGTACCTGTGTTTGTGACTTCTTCTCTTTGTGTCTGTCTCTTCTGTTTTTCCTGATGAGCTGCTTGTATTTCTTTCTCGGGCCTTCTCTTGCTAGGCCTCTTGTTGCTGGCCCTCCCCTCCTGGGCTGCTCATCTGTCGGGCCTCCTGTCATCGATCCTCTTGTCTGTCACCTCTCCGTCTTTCTCCGTTTCCTCGTTCCCTCTTCTGCCACCTTTCTTGTCCTCCAGCTGAGCGCCCTGGTGTCAGGCATCCCTCAGCTATTTGTGCTGTGGCTGCCCGCTCTTCTGCTGAGCCCCCTCCCGTTGGTGTCTTCTTTTTCCTTTGATTACGCACTTTTGTTTGGCTCCGAGAGCCATTTTTGAAGTCCATCGGCCGGGAGGTCGCGACTCCGCAGGGCCAGCACTAACCTCGGGGATCGGGCACTCCCTGCCACCACAGCTCTCTGTTCCTTCACGCAGGTAAGGCTTTCTTCTCTAGCGACTTTCTACTTTTTTTTGGTTGTTTTTACTTTTCCTTCTTGGGTGCCATCTTCTTTCTCCTCTTTAACTTTATCTTCTATTTCTTATATTTTATTTTTGTTGTGCTTTGTCTTTTCCTATTTTCTGGAGAAGGCTGGTTTTCCTGACTGGCCACTACTCCATCACATGACTCCTCAGTTTAATGGCATTTCAAGCCAGTAGCTCCCACTTCATAATATTGCTGAACTTCTGGTTTACTGTATATCTCAATGCACAAAGAGAATGGTGATTGAATTTAATTATCATCTACCTGAACAATTTTTGTTATTACTCTAATGGGTTGTATCTTTGTTGGGGAGAGACATTTCATTAAATTCCTCAATGAAGACTGGTTTGTATTCTCCTGGTTTCTCTTTCCTGAAGTCCACAATCCATTCCTTAGTTTTGCAAACATTGAGTACAATGTTTTTGTGACACCACTCAACTAGTTGATTTATCTCACTCTAGTACACTTCCTCATTGATGTCTGAGATTCTTCTGATGACCATGGGTTCCATCAGCAAATTACTAGATGGTATTTGAATTATGCCAGCCACACATTGTCATGGGTGTAGAAAGAATAGAGCACTGGGCTAGGCACGCATCCTTGAGGTGTGCCAGTATTAATTGTCAGCAAGGAGACGACATTATTACCTTTGATTTGTGGTCTTTGGGTGAGCAAGTAGAGGATCCAGTTGCAAAGAGAAGTGCAGATGCCCAGAAGCTTGCTGTTCATTACTGAGGAGATGATGGTACATAGAATATTGCTGCACAGTACATGCCCTTCAACCCAGGATGTTGTGTTGACTTGTATACAGTATACCTCCCCAAAAAAACTAAACCCCTACCTCATAACCCTTTATTTTTCTTTCATTCATGTGCTGATCTAAGAGTCTTAAATGTCCCTAATGTTCCAGCCTCCACTACCACCCCGGGAATGCACTCCAGGCACCCACAACTCTGTAGATTTTAAAAAAAAACTTAGCCTGGATGTCTCCTTTAAATTTTCCTCCCTTCACTTTGTACTGATGTCCTCTGGTGTTTGCTACTCCCACCCTGGGAAAAATTGCTGACTGACTTCCTTATCTAAGCCTCTCATAATCTTGTAGACCTCTATTAAGTCACCTCTCATCCTTCACTTCAAAGAGAAAAGTCATAGCTCTACTAATGTTGCCTCATATTTTCCAATCCTGGTAAATCTCTGAACCCTCTCCATAGTTTCTACATCTTTCCTGCAATGATGTGACCAGAACTGAAGACAGTGTACTAAGTATGGTCTCATCAGAGAGCTGCAACATTACCTCATGACTCCTGAACTCCATTCCCCCAATTAATGAAGCCCAGAATACCATATGCCTTTTTAACTGTCCTATCAACCTGTGCAGTGACCTTGAGAGATCTAGCAATTTGAACTCCAAGGTCCTTCTTTAATTCACACTGTTGAGTATCCTTCCATTAACCATGTACTCTGCATTCAAGTTTGTCCTGCCAAAATGCAGCATCTCACAGTTTACCAAATTAAACTCCATCTGCCAGTTTTCTGCCCATCTCTACATCCTGCCTATAATCATGTGGTAACCGATGACCCTCTCTGCTTTCTTCAGGCAAGCCGATGATGTATTCACATGGCCAAGTTTCCATGGATCCCATGCTTCATGAATTTTAGAAGAAGTCTTCCTTGGGGGACCTTGTCAAATGCCTTAATAAAATCCATATACAACATCTAATATCCTGCATTCATCAATTTCTTTTGTTATTTCCTCAAAAATGTCATTTAGGCTCTTGAGGCATGATCTTCCCTTCAAATGTTCATGCTGACTATCCCTGAGAAGACTAAATGCCCATAAATCCTGTCCTTAAGAATCATCTCCAATAGATTGCACAACACTGATGTCAGAATCAATAGTCATCATGAACAAGCCACAAAATTTGGTGTGTTGCAGCAGCAATAATAGAGCAAACATTCATATTATAAACCATCTTGCAACAATAAATATAAAATAAAAATAATAGTGCATGAAAAGTAAGGCAGTGTCTGGTTCATGGATTATTTGGGAATCTGATGGCAGTGGGGAAGATGATGTGCTTGTGCCACAGAGTGCTCATCTTTCAACTCCTGTACCATTTCCCCCTGATGGTGGGTTGAGTAAAGAGGGCATGGCCTGGGTGGTGGGTGTCTTTGAGGATAGAGGCTGCTTTTTAAGACACCATCTCATGTTGATGTCCTCAGTGGAGTGAAGTCTGGTGCCTGTGATGTTGCAGGCCACCGTAGAAATTTTCAAGAGTCTTTGGTGGCATACTGAATCTCCTCAAATACCTCAAAGTATACCTGCTGATGAGCCTTCTCCATGATTGCATCCACATTGAGGTTCCAGGACAGATCCATGTAGATATTGGCACACAGGAATTTGATGTTCTTGGTCGTCGCCACTACTGAGTCCTCGATGAGGACTACATTGTATTGGACATGAGACTTGATGGTTTATAATTCCCAGGTTTCTCCTATGACCTTTCTAAACAAGGTGATAAATTTGCCAATTTAAAATTTTCCACCAGCTTCCCTGTAGCCAAGGATGATGCAAAGATCATCACCAATGACCCAGCAATCTTTTCTCCCTGCTCATATCAACCTGGGTATATCTCATCTGGTCCTGGGGACCTGTCAATCCTAATACTTTCAAGAACGTCCAGCACTTCCTCTTTCTTACTGTATATTTGAATGTAATAGTCGATACCATGTAAAATTCAACGCTCTATTTTTGTTTCTGACCACCCACACTGAAACTCCTGGCACCCCTGAATGTGGTCCCAGCCACTTGCCTGCCCATTCAAGCTCCTGATACCTTGAAAGGTGTAGGTACTTACTGCTGGCAAAAGTAGTATGCATGTAAAAGTTGGCTGCCTAAATTTTTCCTTAATAATTGATCCACAAAATTTGACAATTGCAACATCTGAACATAGTCTCAATCTCAACATAATCCACCACATATTGTTGTTCTATTCTGACCTCCCCTTGACCAACATTTTTTTTTCTCTGCTGTATACTGAAGCAAAGTATTAATTTAGAACCTCCTCAACCTTGTTTGCCTCCAGGCATTTGTTGTCTCCTTTATCCTTAAGTGGCCCCTATCTTCACTCTCATCATCTTTCTGTTCTTTGTGTAGTATAGAATGCTTGGGGTTTTCCTTAATCTTGCTTTCCAAGGCCTTCTCATTGCCCCCTTCCAGCTTTGTGTCCTATCTAAAGTTCCTTCCTCGCTACCATAGAATTCTCATGAGCCATTCCTGTTTTTTGCTTACTAAATCTAATGAATGTGGCTCAGCATCATGGGCCATGTCCCCCCATGAGTTATTGTGCCACCCACAGCACTAGCATTATGTAGTTTTGTCTTCAAGCGCTATAAGCATGTGCATTTATTATGCCAGAGGGAGGGTTAAGTGTGACAGTGGTGCACGGAGGAGGATCATGGCAGATATGGCACCCACCTTTGCTGAGTGAATTTTCAAATGTCAGTTTGTTCCACCCTCATCGTTACCCTAATGCCCCCGATTAGACTTGTTCTGACGCTGCCAAACCTGACCAGCACCTTACACGTGTTGTTGAAAGCTGACCTGTATCATTGAAAATTAGCTTTGTGTACATTTTGCTGCTGTCCATGTGGTAAAAGATGAGTGGAGAGTCAATAAGATTGAATCTCCTGAAGATTGTGGCAATAGGCGAATTGCAGTGGATCCAGATCTTGGGTATGAGTTGATTCTGGCCGTGATCAACCTCTCAAAGCATTTAATTACAGTGGATGTGAGTACTACTGGGCAAAAGTAATTGATGCAGCTCACTCTACTCTTGGGCACCGGCATGATGCCCTTTTGAAGCAGATGGGAACCTTCGACTACAGCAGTGAGAGATTGAAAATGTCCATGAGCACTCCAGCCAGTTGCTTGGTAGAATTTCAGTACCTTGCCAGGTACACCATCAGGTCCTAATGCCTTGTGAGGTTCATTCTCTTTAAACATCTTCTGATATTGGCCTCAAAGACAAATATCACAGTGTCTCAAGCTTTTGAAGGGATTCTAATTAGTGCCATTGAATTCTCCTTTTCAAAGTGAGCATAAAAGATGTTCAGCATCACAGCCATTTAGAAGTGGTGTTTCTCAAACCTATCTGTGAAGAGTGCTGAAAGGAAAAAAAATAACACATTGTTTAAAATTTTCCATTCAAAAGGTAGGGCCAACAACCTAAAGAACAAAATAAAAATGGATTCTGTGGAAAAATAATGTTCTAATGAGTCAGCAAATGCCGGAAAGAAATCAAGTCCAGCATCTGGACAAGATGAGGACGTATTTGGTTAAGTTTCAAAATAATACTCTAGGTCTATTCTTCATGGAAAATGTGAACTTCAATGTATGAAGCCCTTCTGGATTAATAGATGTTCTGAAGTATTGACAATGATACAATGGCTATTGTCACCCAATATGCAACAATATCTAACATTGTTCATCGCAAGATCTGGTTGTCAGCTATTGAATGAATAGCCATAAAAACATATTGTTAATGATAATAGCTGAAAGGAATTGGGTTCTGGGGACCTGGAGAAGTCTATGTATCTCCTTGAAGATCGTTTGTATCATAAGCAAAGCAATGGGAACCAGCACTGACTTTGAAGCAGGACTGCATCACAAGCACAGCCCACAAATAATACATAATCTCGGCACACTGGTTTTCTTCCTGACTGATGTGAGTGACTGACAGGCCTTAGTTCTTGTGCTTTCAAGTATCCAGCAAAAGTGAAAACACAGAGGAGTCACCTTGTATGATATCACATCACTAACACTCGAGAGCTGGGTTAGTTGTGGAAACTCAGTGGTGAAGTAGAAAAGGGGGGAAAAAAAATCAAAAGGATAAGAAATGACTATGGCAAACATAGAAAGAGATCCATGTGTTGCCTGACTTGCTGAATCTTTCCAATATTCTGTGTGCATGTGACTTAACTTCCTGGAGACCCTCATTTTGTTACCAGTAGGATTTACAGAAGCCCCCAATAGCCTCAAATTTAGTGATAATTGTGCAATAAAATGAGAGAAAATAATTTCTGAAGTTGGTTCTGCACTACCAAAAAAGGTGTGGTAAGTTGGATTTTGCCAAATTTGTTGATTCTTTTCTAAAAATTGCAGAACAGTGAGGAGGGAAGCACAGCAAGAACTATGTGCCTTTGTTAACATTGCATCAAGGTTCATGGCAACACAAGTCTTGTCGGTGAGGTTAACTTCAAAATTTGATATAATCTCAGAGCAACCACTGGATGGCAGGAGGTGCTTTTGTGCAGGAGCTTTCATTTGCATTGCAAGACCAGAGGAGCAGAATAGTACAATAAAAACACTGAAATGGTAGAGGAACTCAGCAGTTCTCACTGCGTCTATAGGAGGTAAAGATATATAACCAGTGTTTCAGGCCTGAGCCCTTCTTCACAATGTGGGAAGAAATAGGCAGTGGCTTAATTAAAAAAAAAAAACTGCACATTGCTGCTGGAACATGCTCCATCAAATTTTCACACAGATGAAATTAAACTACACATGTTTCTTAAATACTGGATATGTAATAACAAAAAAATTGGGGAATACTTTTGGAAAATATATCCGTGCAAGTGTAATAAGAAAATAAGATGGGTGATGAATATTCTGTTCTTGCTGGGGAATATCATGGACAATCTCATACTAGTGTCCATAACAAATTCAGTTTGTAAAGGTCTCCATGGCTGTGGCCAGGAAATGTATAGCAGTTATCTGGAAGTCTGACTCGATGCAGGGCACCACATGTTGGGACGTGGCGATGCAGGGCACCACATGTTGGGACGTGGCGGTGCAGGGCACCACATGTTGGGACGTGGCGGTGCAGGGCACCACATGTTGGGACGTGGCGGTGCAGGGCACCACATGTTGGGACGTGGCGGTGCAGGGCACCACATGTTGGGACGTGGCGGTGCAGGGCACCACATGTTGGGACGTGGCGGTGCAGGGCACCACATGTTGGGACGTGGCGGTGCAGGGCACCACATGTTGGGACGTGGCGGTGCAGGGCACCACATGTTGGGACGTGGCGGTGCAGGGCACCACATGTTGGGACGTGGCGGTGCAGGGCACCACATGTTGGGACGTGGCGGTGCAGGGCACCACATGTTGGGACGTGGCGGTGCAGGGCACCACATGTTGGGACGTGGCGGTGCAGGGCACCACATGTTGGGACGTGGCGGTGCAGGGCACCACATGTTGGGACGTGGCGGTGCAGGGCACCACATGTTGGGACGTGGCGGTGCAGGGCACCACATGTTGGGACGTGGCGGTGCAGGGCACCACATGTTGGGACGTGGCGGTGCAGGGCACCACATGTTGGGACGTGGCGGTGCAGGGCACCACATGTTGGGACGTGGCGGTGCAGGGCACCACATGTTGGGACGTGGCGGTGCAGGGCACCACATGTTGGGACGTGGCGGTGCAGGGCACCACATGTTGGGACGTGGCGGTGCAGGGCACCACATGTTGGGACGTGGCGGTGCAGGGCACCACATGTTGGGACGTGGCGGTGCAGGGCACCACATGTTGGGACGTGGCGGTGCAGGGCACCACATGTTGGGACGTGGCGGTGCAGGGCACCACATGTTGGGACGTGGCGGTGCAGGGCACCACATGTTGGGACGTGGCGGTGCAGGGCACCACATGTTGGGACGTGGCGGTGCAGGGCACCACATGTTGGGACGTGGCGGTGCAGGGCACCACATGTTGGGACGTGGCGGTGCAGGGCACCACATGTTGGGACGTGGCGGTGCAGGGCACCACATCCTTTTTAAAAATATAAAATAAAATAAAAATCGGTGGGTGGTAAGTTCACGCCATTCCCAGAATGCCAGGATGGAAAAATAACCCTGAGAACTGGTATTATCTCTTTCGTTGTACTTTAGGATGCTTGGGTATCTTCTTGATATAGGTTACCTTTTGGATTATTTCTGTGACCTGTTTGCAACCATTATTGTTTTGTGTTTTATTCTCTTTTGTAATTAGTATGTGTTCTTTGTTATATGATTAATTGTTTGGGGTGAAGGATTGGGTGGGGGGGGGATGGCTAAAACGACTCAGTAAATTGTACTCTGTAAAAGGGGACAAATGTTCTGTGTTGTTTGAAATGTATGAGTCTGTAAAATTAAAAATAAAATATTCCAAAAAAAAAAGGCAAGTTTTGGTGATCTGTTTTATTTTTAAATACATTTTTATAATTCCTCACCATTTCACTAATGTGGTGGTTTTCAAACTTTGTTTCCACTTGCATACCATTTTAAATAATCCCTTACTAATCACTGATCACTGATGGCATAGGGACTACTTAAAGTGGTATGTGAGTGGAAAGAAAAAGGTTGAGAACCACTGCTCTAATAGAACCATTGACTCTATATCTGTAATCTGCATATACACACAAATAATTCCCCATCTTACCCCCAATAGAATCACTGACATCAAAAATAAACATGTTTTGGAAACGCACAGCAGAATAGGTGATATCTGTAATGAAAGATCATCAAATAGGAGTTTTAACTTTTGCCAGGATGCTGCTCTATCTGAGAGTTTACAGTATTGTCCACTTGTGTTTCCAATTTCTAGCATGTGCACCATTTTCTTTCCTTTTTTTTGGATCTAACGAATGCTTCTGCTTGCCAGCTGAACTTAACAACACTGCACGTTTACACAGCGGAGGGACATTCTCCATTGATAGATTTATGGAAAAATTTGCAAAATGTTATCCCATTCACATTCAAACCTGAATCAACCTATGCACTTGCTCTTCATTTTTAGATTTTACAGGTGCAGGGAACACTTTCTTGGGTGACTTAAGGTGGCTGAATGAAATTTCAAGTTGGAAACCATCTTTTGATTTACTGTAGAAATTGAACATCTGTCTGTGATGCCAATGTTGTTTTCCAGTGCCCTGTTACAGCCAGAGCATGGACTCCAGCAGGAATTTGGTGGCACTTCCTCCTTTCATTCAGGATGCTCCAGTAACCTCTTCAAGCTGAAGGATGCAATTCACAGTTTTATAATAATGACTGGATTCCATGTTAATATCAATCTAGTTTCAAAATATTTATCATTCTAATCATATTCATAGTTATTAAATATGGAAACAGGTCTATGTTTTCTTAAGCTAGTCCATTTGATTGCATTTGAACCATATCCCTTTATCTGTTGTCCTGTGACAATCCACCTTGTCTACGGTTTTATCAACCTCTAAGCTCATCTTCCATCACTCCAGATAAAATAGTCCCAGCCCATTCACTATCTTATAACTCAAGCTCTGCAGTCCTGGCAACCTCTTTGAATCTTTTGTGCTCCCTCTCTACCTTGAGCACATTCTTCCGAAAGCAACAAGAACTGAGCACTCTAAATGCAGTCTTACCAACATCGTGTACAATTACAATATGGCAGCTTCCTCTTGTACTCAGTGTGGTGATATGTAATTACACCACTAGGTCATCCACTCTTATGGTCTTGTGGATTGACTTCTGATACATTTCTCTGCAGCAACCATACTGTGCTATGATGCAGTCATTTCATTCAATTTGCCACAGAAGATAGGTTACATTAGTCAACGAGGTTGCATTTGAAACAGTCATCACTTTTGCGCATTAACAGAGCAGCTGGACAGGATCCCACAGTTTTACAGATCTCAGATGAGGTTCTCAATAGCCCGCATCCCAGTACATGATTTAAACGTGTTCATCAGCAAGAATTTGAAAAAGTTGCACTGCCATGATTTCCAGTTTGTTTGTGTACATAGATGTTATTACTGCCTTGCCAGTTGTCAAGATGCCTTCATAAGCTGGCAGTAACAAGGAGTCCAGTTAAGTGTGAGCTTTCCCCAGGAAAGTGCAGACCTTTTATCTTGAGTTAATGAGGGGAAGGACTCTTGTCAAACAATTTTCTACTCCAGAGTTAAACAGAAATGTCTGCAGATGCTGGGGTTGTAGTGCAGCATCTTTAAGAAGTAAAGGTAACCAACATTTTGGGAATAAGCCCCTCATTATGAGCAAAAAGCAGGCAAGTGCCTGAATTAAAAAGTTGAGCGGGGGGGGGGGCAAAGGGGAGAGAAGGAGAACATGCTAGCAGGTAAGAAGTCGTAGGTGTATATAAGTGGGAGGATGAGGATAGGGAGAGAAGGGAACAGCTGGAGGAAAGGTGAGAGAGATAATAGGGAAAGAGGTTAACAGGAGGGGGTTTATTGGAAAATGGAGGTCGATGTCAATGCTGTCTGGTTAGAGAGTGCCCAGGTGGAATACAAGGTTTTTTTTGTGTGGAATTAAAATTTTTGGTCATGAGGAGTTCTCTGTTCTTGCAGTAGACAGAGTGAAGGTTTTAAAAAAAAAAAAATAATCTGCCAGACTACATCCAATCTCTCCAAAGTAGAGATGGCCACTACAGGAGCACCAGATGTAGCAAATGCAGATTCATGGGTGAAGTGCTGCTTCACTTGGTAGGACTGTTTGGGGCCCTGAATGGTGGTGAGGTAGAAGGTTGGTGTTTGTCTGTAGCTGTACTTCCCTGTTCTCATTCCACCCAGCCATAAACATTCCATCTCTTCTTTTCATCAGAATTGAAATATTGGAAGGCATTTGGAGATGCAGTATAAAGCAGCAACATTAAAAACTCATTTAACAATAACATATTCCATGATAAATAACCCCAATTGCCACCATAGCTTTAGCTTTAACATTGCAATTTATCTTATTGTTGTCACTTTGATGCCATCTCAATTGATGACGAGGTCAGAAGGAATGGTGTTGAGGGTGAATTGGGGATCCTCTGTATACTTGTGGAAACTAACCTGGTTATGAGTGGTGGTCCCAGGGGACATGTGTATGAACAGGAGGGCTGAAGGATAGAGGCCTGGGAACTATTCAGTAAATTGAAAAGCCATTGTATTAGACCCTCTGGCTTTGACAGAATATGTCAGAATGAAATATGGTGACGTGAGCAGTGGAGGTATTGGAGGAGGATCCTCTTCAACTTTGATGTAGTGCTTGATTGAAAGAGCATCATTCTCATTTTTTGAGTGGAAATGGGGAACTCTAGAGTGATGGACTAATATAAAATTGAATTGGCTCAATAACCATATAACCACTTACAGCACAGAACAGGCCAGTTCGGCCCTACTAGTCCATGCCATAGCAAATCCCCACCCTCCTAGTCCCACTGACCAGCACCCGGTCCATACCCCTCTAGTCCCCTCCTATCCATGTAACGATCCAGTCTATCCTTAAATGTAACCAATGATCCCGCCTCAACCACGTCTGCCGGAAGCTCATTCCACATCCCCACCACCCTCTGTGTAAAGAAATTTCCCCTCATGTTCCCCTTATAATTTTCCCCCTTCAATCTTAAACCATGCCCTCTAGTTTGAATCTCCCCCTCTCTTAATTGAAAAAGCCTATCCATATTTACTCTGTCTGTCCCTTTTAAAATCTTAAACACCTCTATCAAGACCCCCTCAATCTTCTATGCTCCAGAGAAAAAAGCCCTAGTCTGCACAACCTTTCCCTGTAACTCAAACCTTGAAATCCTGTCAACATTCTCGTGAACCTTCTCTATACTCTCTCTATTTTGTTTATCTTTCCTATAATTTGTTGACCAAAACTACACAGTACTCCAAATTTGGCCTCACCAATGCCTTGTACAATTTCATCATAACTTCCCTACTCTTGAATTCAATACTCTGATTTATGAAGGCCAACATTCCAAATGCCTTCTTCACTACACCATCTACCTGAGTATCAGCCTTGAGGGTACTATTTACCACAACTCCCAAATCCCTTTGTTGCTCTGCACATCTCAATCGCCTACCATTTAATGCATATGACCTATTTAGATTTGCCTTTCCAAAATGTAACACCTCACACTTATCTGTATTAAATTCCATCAGCCATTTCTCAGCCCATACCTCAAGTCTTCCTAAATCACCTTTTAATTTACGGTAATCTTCCTCACTGTCCACAACACCACCAATCTTTGTATCATCCACAAACTTGCTTATCCAATTCTCCACCCCTACTTCCAGATCGTTAATATATATAACAAACAATAGTGGATCCAGGACCGATCCCTGAGGAACTCCACTAGTCACCGGCCTCCAATTGGACAAACAATTTTCTACCATTACTCTCTGACACCTCCCATCCAACCATTGCTGAATTCATTTCACTACCTCCTTATTTATACCTAATGCCTCCACCTTTTTTCCTAATCTCCTGTGGGGAACTTTGTCAAAAGCTTTACTAAAGTCTAAATAGACAACATCCACAGCTTTCCCTTCATCAACCTTATTTGTAACCCCCTCAAAAAACTCAATCAGGTTTGTCAAGCATGATCTACCCCTGACAAAACCATGCTGATTACTCCCTATCAATCCCTGTACCTCCAAATATTTGTAAATACCATCCCTCAGAACACTTTCCATCAACTTACCCACCACAGATGTCAGACTCACGGGCCTAAAATTCCCAGGTTTACAATTGGACCCTTTCTTAAACAGCAGAACCACATGCGCCACCCTCATCTCCAATCCTTTGGCACTACCCCTGTGACCAGTAACATCCTAAATATCTCTGTTAATGGCCCCACTATCTGTCCACAAGCCTCCCTGAGTGCCCTTGGGAATATTTTGTCTGGTCCCGGAAATTTATCCACCTTTATCTTTTTCAACATAGCCATCACTACCTCCTCGGTTATCCTTATATGCTTCATGACCTCCCCATTATTTATCTTTACTTCAACTGGTTCAATATTTTTTTCCCTAGTGAACACTGAGGCAAAGAAATCATTCAAAATTTCCCCCATTTCCTCTGATTCTCACTCAGCCTACCTTTGCTATCTACAAGGGGTCCAATTTTATCCCTCACTAATCTTTTACTTTTAATGTACCTATAGAAACCCTTTGGATTTATTTTTACTGTCTGCCAAAGCCTCTTCGTGCCTTTTTTTGGCCTTTCTAATTTCTTTGATTCCTTCTACACTCCTTGTTGTCCTCCTTCAAACTCTCAGCTCTCTGCTCTTTATACCTCTTGTACACCTCCCTTTTTCTCCTAACCAAATTTCCAATATTTCTCGAAAACCAAGCCTCCCTATGACTTCCAGCCTTTCCTTTGATCCTCACTGGGACATATCTACTCTGTACCCTCAAAATTTCTTTTTTGAATATCCTCCATTTTTCATTTACATCCTTACCTGAAAATATCCTGTCCCACTCAATACTCCCCAAATCCCTTCTTATTCCTTCAAAATTTGCTCTTCTCCAATCCAGAACCTCAACTTTAGGCCCCTCCTTGCTCTTCCCTAAAACTACCCGAAAACTAACAGAGTTATGATTACTAGACCCAATTTGTTCTCCAACATTAATGTCGGATACCTGACCTAGCTCATTCCCTAACAGGAGATCTAGTATTACACCGTCCCGAGTCGGTTCTTTTACTAATTGATTTAGAAAACAATCTTGAATACATTTAATGAACTCTAGCCCATCCAGCCCTCTAACTGTATGGGTATCCCAATCAGTGTGAGGGAAGTTAAAATCTCCCATGATCACTACCTTATGATTCTCACACATATACATTATCTCCCTACAAATTTGTTCCTCTAACTTTCTTGGCCCATTTGGTGGTCTGTAATACACCCCTATTAGCACCCTCATGCCTCCTTCACCCCTCAATTCCACCCAAACAGCCTCACTGGATGATCCCTCCAGACCATCCTGCCACCTCACGGCAGTAATGTCCTCCTTAACAAGCAGAGCAACTCCTCCCCCTTTTTTTTTAACCCCCTGCTCTATCGCATCTAAAACAAATGTATCCTGAAATATTAAGTTGCCAGTCCTGCCCCTCCTGTAGCCAGGTCTCACTAATTGCCACAACATCATGACCCCAAGTATCTGTCCATGCTCTAAGCTCATCTACCTTGTTCACTATGCTTCTTGAATTAAAATATATGCATTTCAGAGAATGACCCTCACCTATATTCTCTTTTCTACCTTTTACCCTAATCTTCATCCTACCTTTGTTATCGTTATTATTCCTATCTAGGTGGCCATGCTCCCTTGACACTTCACTCACACTCTATTCCCCACCCCAAATCCAAATTAGAGTACTCTTATTTGTAAGACCTATAAGGTTGTAATTATCAGTGATTTTGCAGCAACTGTGTCACAGAGCGAAATGAAGAATGAGAAAATGATCAGACGTAGTTGAGTTGAAGTTCAGTAACAGTTTACTCAGCCACATGTTCCAAATGACATAATCGTGTCACGATGTCATTTGGAACTTCCCAAGCCACGATGTGGTTTCCCCTCTCTTCCCCCCTACCCCCCTCCAGAACCAGCAATAGGAGGCTAAATCTCTGGTGTCATTACTGTCTTCCACTCTTGGGCAACCATCTGTGTCTTCGCATCAGGGGTCGTGGGAAGGGCCGATCAAGGTTGAGATGAATGGGCTTTAGTCGGTTAATCATAAATGTCTCTAGATGCACCTTCCCCAATGTGTAGTACACAAAGTTGTATGATTGTTTTGTAGCACTCTGAAGGGGCCCTCATACAACCTCTATAAGGGTGGTCCGTGTGCGCCTCTATGCACAAACACAAACTCACAATTTTGGAGTTCTTTTGGGGTGAAGGGTGTAATTGCTTCAGTCCTTGACGTGGGAACTGAGGCCAATTTTCCAAGCCACTCTCACAATTTGCCTAAGACCTGTGGGTATGAACTCCAGGTAAAATGAGCATGGCTCCATTGACTAATTTGGGTGATGAGGAGTTGAGATCCTCCTTGGGTGCCGTTCTCATTCCCAAGAGGATCCAGGGCAGCTCATCTGCCCAATCAGGTCCCTGGAGGTAGATCGTCAGTACAGCTTTCATGTGCCTATGGAACCATTCCACCAAGCCATTCGACTGTGAGTGGTAAGCTGTCATGTGGTGAAGCTGCATTCTCAGGAGTCTTGACAAAATGTCCCAGATTGTGGAGCTAAACTGTGGGCCTCTGCGGGAGGTGATGTGTGTGTGTGTGTGTGTGTGTGTGTGTAACCCGAACTGAGATACCCAGGCAGAAACAAAGGGTCTGGCATATGAATCTGTTGATGAGATAGGAAACTCGTCCGGCCATCTAGTGAATCTGTTGATGACTGTTAACAAGTACCTAAACCCTTATGACATTGGAAGCAGGCTGACAATGTCAACATGCATGTGGTCAAATCTGCACTGCAGTGGCTGGAAAGGCAAATGTGATGACCTTCATGTTCCTTTGCAGATTGGCAGTCTGTGCATGTCTTTGCCCAGAACATGACCTGCTTTTTGAGTCCATTGCCATACAAACATCGGCTATCAAACAGACTCTCGTTTAAATGGAGGGGTGGGACACTTCGTGAATGGCATCAAAAATGCAATGTCTCCACACAGCAGGGACAATACAGCAAGGCTGACCTGTGGAAATGTCACACAGGAGAGTTCTGGCCCAAAACCTACATCCTTGAGTTGTAGGCTCGTGAGACCAGTTCTATGAGTAGTTTGTCATCCTGGTGCTGAGCTTTGGCGAGTGCCATGTAGCTTACACCTGGAGAGAGGGCACATGCTGCTTGAATGGAGGAAAAGGACAGGGGATCAGTCACCACATTATTCTTATTGGAGATGTGTTTAATCCTGGTTGAAAACTTGGGTACGTAAGATAGGTGGCGTTGCTGGTGGGCTGACTAGGGATCTGATACCTTCGCGAAGGTGAACATTAGCAGTTTGTGGACAGAAAAAAACTGAATTCACTGCTTTCCAAAAAATAATGCCAGTATTTGACCACTAGGTACAGTGCCAGTAGTCCCTATCGAATGTGCTGTATTTTGTTTCCGGAGGGTGGAGGTGTCTACTTAAAAAATAATAGAGGCTTCCATTGTCCATTGGTGTACTGATCCAAGACCTCACCCACTACTGTGTCGGACACGTCTATCATCAAGGCAGTTGGTGCATCCATTTGTGAATGGACCAACAATTTTGTCTTTGTTAGGGGGTCTTTGGTCTGCTGGAATGCTTCTATCATCTCCTTTGTCCACTTGAGTTCTTTGGCACCGCTGGACATGAGTTCTAAGAGGGGTTTTATAATATGAGCTGCAGATGGTGGAAAGCGGTGATAGAAATTGACCATCCCCACAAATTCCTGGAGCCCTTTGAATGTATTGGGCCTCATGAATTTGAGGATGGCTTCCACCTTGCTCGGCAATAGAACAACACCTGGGCTGCTGATCTGATGTCCCAAGATCTCGATAGAGGACTGTCCGAACTTGCACTTGCAGAGATTACAGTTAGCCTGAACTCTTGTAGTAAATGGCAGAGTAAATGCAAAAGGTATTCTTTGTGGTAGTGGCTGGTGACAATGATGTCACCCAAGTATATGAAAAGGAAGTCCATGCCATGGCCCACTGCATCCATTAATCGCTGCAATGTTTCTGCAGCATTTTCTGACCCCAAAAGGCATTCTCAAAAAGTCGAAGAAGCTGGACAGTGTTATGATGGCGGTCTTGGGCAAATCATCCAGGTTTACAAGTATTTGTTGGTACCCAAACACCAAGTCAAATTTAGAAAATATCCTGGCCCCTTAAAGATTAGCTGTAAAGACCTGTATATGGGGGACAGGGTAGCGGTCTGCAGTGGTAGTGTCATTGAGATGCCTATAATCTCTTCAGGGTCTCCAGTCTCCCATGGCTTTGGGCACCATATATAGTGGGAAGCCCACAGGCTATCAGGCCTGCGTATGATTCCAAGTTCCTCTATTTTGTGTTTTACAAGCTGCAACTTGTTGGGTGGCAGGCATTGGGCTCAGGTGTGTAGAGGAGATCCTTGGGTGAGGATGTGGTGTGTAATGCCACATTTGGATGAGGAAGTGGAGAATTGGGAAGTGACAATGTCCAGAAACTCCAAGAAATTTGGTGAATTGATAGTTTGAGTACTCCATGGCGTCTAGGTGCAGGGTGGGTTGTTTGGCTTTTCCAAGGTGGAGAGTCTGGAATGTTGTGGTGTTCACCAACTGGTGCCTTTTTAAGTACACCATCGGTGAGTGGGCTCTGAAGAAGTCGGAACCCAGAAACGGTCAGGACATAGTGGCAAGAATGAACTTCCATGTGAACTTATTGTCGCTGAATTTTAGGGGTATAGTCCTTGTGCCAGACGTACAAATCAAACAGTTATTCACTGCAGTGAGCATCACACCCATGCTCCTGGTACAGTTGTCAAAGCCCAAAGGAGGAAGGACACTAACCTCCACACCCATGGCGACTAGAAATTTGTGCTGGGAGAGTTCATCCCAGACAGAGCAGACTGTTACAGTGGCCAGCTGCCGTAGGCATTAGCAATGACTGGGCATGATGTTTTCCCGAAAAAGTGCAAGGGGGTCAGCAGTGGCAAGCTGCAGAACCGCAGTGTTGATGGTAAAAACACCAGGTGGTTGTCACAGAGTCGTGCTCCTCTGGGGGAATGTGCGCCCTCGTTGCTGGTACTCGTGGAGCCTGGGCTTTTAGGTGTGATGCAGCTCTAATTTCTGTTGGCTTTGCGCCTTGCTGTTTCATTCACCACAATGTCTGTGCAGGCGGCCACTGTTCGAGGGTTATCAAAGTCCTCGTCAGCCAAAATGAGGCAGATGTCTTCTGGTATATGCTCTTCAAAACAACCCAAACAAGGCCTATGGCCATCTGCCAATCCCAACATATCGTTCATTAACTCTGAAGGGGTGCGGTCCCCCAGGCCATTGATATGGAGGAGCTCTGCAGCTCGCTCGTGCCATCAGAAACTAAATCTGGAGAAGGAAGACTTTTGGGGCTTCACACTTGCCGAGACCTGGTGGGTTCCATAGGATATCCACTACTTGACTGGCCGTGTACTTAGTGGCATCCACTTCTAGCTTGCGAATGTGGAACTGCGCCTCAGTTGCCTGAACCAAACTTTAGGTTGAGTGGTCCATAAGGCAGGCAGTTTGAGCAAAATCACTGAGGTGTCCCATGTTGGGTCCAAAATCTGTTGGGGCCCATTGGGGGAATGTAAATAAGGAGCATACATCCCCAGGGTCTGACAAGATATTTCCTTGGAATTTGAGTGAGGGTCATGCAGAAATTGCAGGGGATCGAGCAGAAGTATTTAAAATGTCCTTAGCCAGGGGAGGGGTGCAGGAGGGCTGTTAATGTCATTCCCTTGTTAATCTAGGAAAATTGGGGATAGTTTACATTGGCTTTGTGTGTGGTAGGTCATGTCAAATGAATTTTAGAGTTTTTCAAGGAGGTTAACAGGAAAGTTGATGAAGAAGAAATGGTGGATGTTGTCTCGGTGGACTTTGGTAGGGCCTTTGACAAGATCCTGTATGGGAGGCTGGTCAAGAAGGTTCAGTTGCACGGTATTCAGGAGGAAGTAATAAATGGCATTAGACATTGGCTTTCAGGGAGAAGCCAGAGAGTGGTAGTGGATAACTACCTCTCAGATTGGAGGCCTGTGACAAGTGGTGTGCCTCAGCAATCTGTCCTGAGATCAGTGTTTACCATCTATAATCAATGATCTGGATGATAATCTGGTAAATTGGGTCAGCAGATTTGCTGGTAACACTGAGATTGGGGGTGTAATGGACAGTGAGGGAGGTTCTCAAAGTTTGCAGCAGGATCTGAATGATTTGGGGGAGGGTGGGGGAAGAGGCTACACAATGGCAGATGAAATTTAATTTCATATAGACAAGTGTGAAGCAAGATGGGATGTACACGGTGAATGGTCAGGCACTGAGGAGTGTGATAGAACAGAGGGATCTGGGAATAAAGGTACATAATTCCCTGAAAGTGGTGTCACAGGTAGATAAGGATTGTAAAGAATACTTTTGGCACATTTGTTTTAATAAATCAAGTATTCTGGCCAGGAGCTGGGATGTTCTGTTGAAGTTGTATGAGACATTGGTGAAGCCAAATTTGGAGTGTTGTATTCATTTTTGGTCACCTTTCCTGTACCTACCTACAGGAAATGTATCCTTAACATTGAAAGACTGCAGAGAAAATTTGTAAGGATTTTACTGTGACTTGGGGACCTGAATAATTGGGAAAATTTGTATAGGTTACGACTTTATCCCCTGGAGTGTCAGAGAATGAGGGGAGATTTGATAAAGGTATACAAAATTGAGTGATATTGATAGAATAAATGCAAATTAAGCTTATCCATTGAGGTTGGGTGAGACAAGAACTAGTGGACATGGGTTAAGAGTAAAAGATGAAATTTACAAGGGGGAACTTCTTCACTGAGGGTGGAATGGGCTGCTGGTGGAGGAGGTGTATGCTGGTTTGTTTTTCTCATTTCAGAGACAATTGGATAGGTACTGAACATGGATGGGAATGGTTTGGAGTGCTTGGGTCCAGGTACAAGTCTATGGGACCAGGTGGAACAATAATTTGCCACAGACTAGGTGGCCTGATGTGACTGTTTCTGTGCTGGCATGTTCTATGGTTCTATAGTTCTTCACTCTTAATGAATCTCTCTTTCTTCCAGACTACTCCCTTGACTAGTTGTTTTTTTTTATAAAACTGAGCTTGAGAAGTGACAATAGATTCCCTTGTTGCTTTGCTCTTGTTCAATAACTATACATATTCTGGCAAAAAAGTAATTGAATGTCTACACTGAGCCCAACAACAGAGTTGATGATGTATGCCTTGTGTGCAGGGTGAACTTATTGAATTCATTCTGCCATTTCAAGAAATGTAGTGTGCCATCCTTTAATTTTGTCAGGACTTTAAGAACAAATGTTACACAATATTCATGGATATTTTTTAATGCCAGCAAATATTTCAAGGCTCTCATTCATCATGGTACTATTTACATCACTGAGTTATAAAATATGTAACATCCTAAGTATTAAATCATATCTGAATGCCAGAGCATTGTGAGCAAAGAAGCTACTTGATGTCTGGAGTGGACAGAATTAGAATATCGGAAAGCAAATTGCAAGATTGACTACCAGCAATAACTTTGTCTCAATCTTTGACGCAATTAGGAGAGATACTGCAAAGTGTCAGATTTCAAGAAGACATTACAAAGTTTAGGTTCATGACTGGCAATGTGAAACAATTAAAACCTGAATGGTTAAGGAGACAGGAAATGAAGGAGATCCCTCAAAGTTGCAGAGCTGGGGGAGGTTTTGGATGTATTTGTGTGCATAGATGGAGGTTTTAATATTAAATTGTTGTCAGACTGGAAGATGGAGCAGGCCTAAAATAAAGGGGCAAAGTGTGAGCAGAACTTGGCACCTTGACCAGTCCTTTGCATAAGCTGAGGTTTATCATGGGACCAAGGTGGAAGGTTGAAAAATGGCAGTGAAATACTAGTGTGTCGGCATGAATTGAAAGGAAATTTTGTTGTCAAGTCATCAAGCACCAAGTCAAGTTTTAAACCGTCTGGTTCAGTATTTAGTTAGGGACAAGGATGAGTTAATAACAAGGGAACAGAGTTGGTAGCTGGGTCCAAGAAAGATGGCTCTGACCTTCACAATCTTTAGTTAGAAAAATGATGTTTATCCATCCTGGCAGTATTTGACAATTCAAAGATTGTAAAGATATCAGGAGAGATGGCATTAAGGGTCAGCTGGATCTCCTTCATGGAAGAGAAGCATCAGAGGAAATTCATTAGATCATGTCCTTTGGCTTAAAGGACACTATTCTCATTTTTGAACAAAACTGGGAAACTTCAACTTGATAGATGATGATAAAATTTATTTTTATGAAACCAACTCTAAGATAGAATGGTCTTCACTTATTGCGTTCCCGTTCTTTGGGGGGGGGGGGGGGTGATAGGCTCTATCAATAATCAAAGTCAAGAGCAGGGAATGATAGGCTTTAATAAACACCAGACTTTGGCTGGCTCGGATCTAGGTACAGGAATGCCAGAAGGGAGGAGGGAGATCAACCTTTATGGCCAGGCCCCAAGGGATGAAGACATAGGAGATGAGTCACTAGTGGGCAGGCCAGCATCATACATGCAACAGCACAGTTAGGCTTTCTCCTTGTATATTATTCCCTATCACTACAGGGGGTACACATCCTGTCAAGATATTGTACTACAAAACTGACCTTATCTTTACATATAAATATAGAATATTATGCTATTCAGAACTGGGTTTAACTTGAGAGTTTTAATTATGGATTGGTTAATGAACCTCTTAATCCATCATTTTAAATTTCTCCTGTTATTCAAAAGTAGTGAGATTACTAAATACATAATTTTTAAACGCCTGCTTGGTAGAAAAGAGTAAATGGTAATCATTAATACGTTACTGAGGTAGTTTGCTTACAAAATGATAAAGCCACAAATCAGCTTTGAAGATTGGGTTCAGTATGAAGCTCATTCATTGTCTGGAAAGATGCATGGAGATTTTTTTGTGTTGCATATTGTGTATTCACTCATACAATTAAGACTCGGAAACATGATGCTTTCACATCCTTTACTTCCATTAGACTAACATGGCTACTGACACACAGGGTTTTATATATATGGAAGGGTGACATCATGACATAGGCATCATGATGGCCTGCAGAGGGTGGGCTTATACTCAACACTTTTCCCCCTGTGCGATTAAATGCTGACTGGGCCCCTTCAAACTAATAAGATTACATCGGGCCCAGGACTACGTGAGAATTAGAATACATCTCGTGAGTAATAATAATTATAAATTATTTAATAATAATCAGGGCACATAGTCCTTAAAACATTCAGGTGGTCTTCTTTCACTTCTAGACCACCTTGGCGTGGTTTGCTCTGCAGGTCTTTGCTTGGGACCTGTAGATAATCGGTTTGGTAGTCGAGTTGGCAGTGACTGCCTGTCTTCGCTGCCCTCCTGGCTGCATCTCAGTTACTGGACTGCTTGGCTCTACGACCATCTCTGCCTCTCTCTCCCCTACTCAGTCTGAGGGGTGGAATGGTCAGGGCAGGCCATGGAATATCTGATTCCACCTCCTCCAGATCATGGACCTTAATGTCAGTCAATGCTCATAATTGGTCAATGTATCGCTTCCACAATATGTCCCACACTAGAACGGAGTATGAATGGGCTCAATTTTTGTAAGATTACTCTAACCACCCATGGTTATTTGTATTGTCTATAATCTTGTAATCTTGTAAGGTCGGGTCAGATACAGCAATGAGCTCTCCGAACCCTTCTCCATTAACAATGGCGTGAAGCAAGGCTGTGTTCTCGCACCAACCCCCTTTTCAATCTTTTTCAGCATGATGCTGAACCAAGCCATGAAAGACCTCAACAATGAAGACGCAGTTTACATCCGGTACCGCACGGATGGCAGTCTCTTCAATCTGAGGCGCCTGAAAGCTCACACCAAGACACAAGAGAAACTTGTCCGTGAACTACTCTTTGCAGACGATGCCGCTTTAGTTGCCCATTCAGAGCCAGCTCTTCAGCGCTTGATGTCCTGTTTTGCGGAAACTGCCAAAATGTTTGGCCTGGAAGTCAGCCTGAAGAAAACTGAGGTCCTCCATCAGCCAGCTCCCCACCATGACTACCAGCCCCCCCAAATCTCCGTCGGGCACACAAAACTCAAAATGGTCAACCTCTGCTGCACCATTTCATCAGATGCAAGGATCGACAACGAGATAGACAACAGACTCGCCAAGGCAAATAGCGCCTTTGGAAGACTACACAAAAGAGTCTGGAAAACGACCAACTAAAAAACCTCACAAAGATGAGCGTATACAGAGCCGTTGTCATACCCACACTCCTGTTCGGCTCCGAATCATGGGTCCTCTACCGGCATCACCTACGGCTCCTAGAACGCTTCCACCAGCGTTGTCTCCGCTCCATCCTCAACACTCATTGGAGCGCTTTCATCCCTAACGTCGAAGTACTCGAGATGGCAGAGGTCGACAGCATTGAGTCCACGCTGCTGAAGATCCAGCTGCGCTGGGTGGGTCACGTCTCCAGAATGGAGGACCATCACTTTCCCAAGATCGTGTTATATGGCGAGTTCTCCACTGGCCACTGTGACAGAGGTGCACCAAAGAAAAGGTACAAGGACTGCCTAAAGAAATCTCTTGGTGCCTGCCACATTGACCACTGCCAGTGGGCTGATATCGCCTCAAACTGTGCATCTTGGCACCTCACAGTTCGACGGGCAGCAACCTCCTTTGAAGAAGACCGCAGAGCCCACCTCACTGACAAAAGGCAAAGGAGGAAAAACCCAACACCCAACCCCAACCAACCAATTTTCCCCTGCAACCGTGTCTGCCTGTCCTGCATCGGACTTGTCAGCCACAAACGAGCCTGCAGCTGACGTGGACATTTACCCCCTCCATAAATCTTCGTCCGCGAAGCCAAGCCAAAGAAAGAATCTTGTATGAGAACTCTCTCGCTCATTTTCAATGCTGGTTTTTGCAATCTGAGACCCAGATGTGGACAGCCTGATCCGCAGGTTGTGGCCAAATATTAGTTCTGCTGGGGTGCGTTTTGTGGTAGAATGTGGTGTGTTTCTGCAGGTTTTTTAGGTGTGTGTCTAGGAGGCATTTAGAGGTTTCATGGTTTACATTGCTTTTTTGAATGTTTGTACAAAACCTTCTGCCACCCCATTAATTCTTGGGTGATAGGGTGCAGACCAAATATGTCTGATATTGTTGTCACGCATAATTTTTTTTTACATGTTCTGATGTAAATTGAGCCCCATTGTCCATAACTAATTCAAGAGGCAATCTTTAAGTGGCAAAGTTGGCTCGTAGAGTCAATCATGGGATCTGCTTTGGTATTTTTCAGCTGTGAAACTACTGGCCATTTGGCATGTGCATCTACAGCTATTAGGAATATCTCACCCATGAATGGTCCAGCGAAGTCTACATGAATCTGATGCCAGGGCTTGGATGGCCATTTCCATGGGTTAGCTTTGGCTTGCAGCATTTTTGGGTGCATTGACTGACATGCTTTGCATTTTCTTACTGTTGTTTCGATGTCTCTGTGTGTGGAGGGTCACCAGACATGCATCCAGGCCAGTACCTTCATTCATACTATCCTGGATGGTTGTGGTGTAGTTTTGATAACATGGTAGTTTGGCATTTACCTGGAATAATTGTAGGTGTACCCCATAGTAAACATCCTTCTTTGACTAATAGTTCATGGCAGCATGTGTGGTAAAGTTTTAGATCTTTTTGGAATTACTTCAGATTCGGGCCACCCATTAAGGGTAAATTATAGGATCTTGCTTAATTTTTTAAAATATTTTATTTAAAATTTTTAAATCATATGACATTAATTATAACATATTGATACAAACATTATATAATTGTATAAAACCTCTCTCATCCACCCAACTGACACTTTCCCTCCTCCCCTACCCATCTACAAAGAGAGAAGAAAGGAGATCATCACCAAATACAACAATAATCAAATTTTTACACATTAACTGGAGTGGACCAGGAGATTAAATCTTAATACCAAGAGTTTTTAAATATGTGCTCCATTCTTTTACAAAAAAATGATATTTATCCCTCAAATTATACATTGTTTTCTAAAGGAATACAGGATTTCATTTCAATATGCCATCTTTGCATTCCTAAAACTAAATCAGATTTCCATGTAATAACTAAACATTTTTTAGAAGCAGCCAGAGCCAAACGTAAAAATTCTATGTACATCGTCAGTCTCAACCCAAAGGCAATTGACTTAATATCAAAATAAAAATAACATTGGATCAAATGGTAAACTTTTAATACTCGCTCCAAAAACAATTTAACTTGTAACCAAAAATTCTTAACCTTTAGAACAAGTCCAAGTTAAATGAAAAGTGCCTATTTCTTGTCTACATCTAAAACATGAATCTGAAGAAATTAATTCAAATTTCTTTAATTTCTGAGGAGTTAAATACAAATGATGTAAAATATATTATACAAGTCTATATCTTGCATTTATAACCTTAATCACATTATCCTTACACAAATTTCTCCAAACATTTTCATCTATCTTTTAATTTAAATCAAGTTCCCACTTCATTCTTGATTTATGAACATTCATTTTAGGCACTTTATTTTGTAATAACTTGTACATCTCAGAAATAAATGTATTTGGTTCTTCCTTAGTGAACAATAATTCTAAAGCAGATTGTCTATGTAATTTTAAACTATGGCCTAATTTTTCCAATAAAAAAGTTTTAACCTGATAGCAACAAAAAAAAAAGTATTGTCAGGAACTTGAAACTTCTCCTTCATTTGATTGAAAGATAAAAGCTTCCCTGCTTCAAAACCATCTTTAACTTTTAAAATCCCCAATTGATTCCATATTTTCAAAAACTGATTATTGACAGGTAAAAGGAAAATGTTTATTTTGATATAGATACATTTTTGCTGAAATCTTTCCCTTTCCACCATCTGATAATCAATTTTATTCCATATTTCAATTAAATCTTTCAAAATTGGTGGATCCTTACCAATTAACAATTTTGAGTTCCACTTATAAATAAATTTGGACATAAATTTTTTATTAATTTTATCTAACTCTATATTTGCCAAAATAGAAGATTTATTTAAATCAAACATTGCATTAATAAATTTCAGTTGCACAGCTTTATAATAATTCTGAAAATGAGGAAGTTTTAAACCACCTAATTCAAATTTCCAAGCTAATTTCTCCAAAGATACCCTATTCATTTTCCCCTTCCATAAAAATTTCTTTACAATTAAATTAAGGTCTTTAAAAACATTTTCGGGTACTAAACAAGGGATAGATTGAAAAAGATATTGAATCCTTGGAAAGATATTCATTTTAATACAATTCACTCTTCCTATTAAAGTAAAAGGTAAATTATTCCACCTATTTAAATCATCTTTAATTTTATTAAATAATGGAACAGAACTTGTATGTACCTAAATATTTAATCAGATTATTTGTTCACCTAAATTGAGCTACATATTTACAAGGATCATAATCTCCTTCTCCAAAAGGCATAACAGGATTTTGCTTAATGTTGTGTCTTTGGCTTTCCTTTGCGATCATCTGGACTGTAATGGGCAGTTGTTGAAGTTGTTCTTGGTTGATGGATGCTGCCTCTGGTGTCCATTTAATAATTTCTTCTCATTGTTCTGTCTCTAGTAGCTGCATGCGTGATAAGGCATCTGCATGGCTGTTGAGTGTTCCTGATTTATGTTTTATATCATGGTTGTATGCCACTAGTAGCATGGTCCATCTTTGAATTCTGGCTGCAGTTAATACAGGTACACCTTTGGTTAGCCCCAGGATTAAACGTAGAGGCTTGTTGTCTGTGATCAGGGTGATTTCCCCCCCCCCCCCCCCCCCCACTGTGTAAAAATATTGATGGAGTGTTTTTACACCAAAAATTATTGCCAATCTTTCTTTTTCTAGTTGGGCATAATTGTGTTCACTTGTGGTTAATGTTCACAAAGCATACGCTACTGGTTGCTCACCTTTTTTTGTGATTTGGGATAGTACTGCACCTCGACCCACTGGTGAAGCATCCATGGGTAGTGTAACTTCTTTACTAAGGTCATAGTGGATCAGCTCCTTTGATGTTGGTATTTCCTTTAGTTGATCGACTGTTTTTAGTTTGTGTTCCAATACCAAGTTTGATCTTTCTTGAGTAATTGGTTCAGCGGGCTGCATAGTGTAGACATATTAGGAATATGTTTTCTGTAGTTATTAATCAAGTCCTAGGAAGGACTGTAATTCCGATTTGTTGGTCAGGTATGGGACCTTGCGAATGGCTTCTGTTCCTGTTGGATTCATTCCCACCTTCTCGTTGTCGACTGTAAACCCAAGATAAGTTACTGAGGGGCACATGAAGACAGATTTGTCCTTTTGTAATCCTATATTAGCCTGTTGTAGTCTGGTAAAACCTTCAAGGTTTTGTAAGTGTTCACTGTCGTTTCAGCCCGTGATGATGATATCATCTAGGAAACACCCAACTGAGAGTCCATGTAGTAATTTGTCCATCGTTGCTTGAAAAATCACAGGTGTTGCTGAAATTCCGTAAGGCAGGTGCGTAGGTGAATAGTCCCAAGTGGGCATTGATTGTCACATATTCCTTTGAATTTTTTTTTTGTCCAATTCTATCTGTTGATATGCTTGTGACAAATCTAGTTTTGTGAATTTTTGCCCTTTGTTTAGTGCTTGGAACAATTCTTCTGCCTTGTGTTCAGGTATTTTGAGTGATGGATTGATGGTGATTTTGTAATTGCCGCAAATGCGAATTTCACCAGTTCACTTTTTGTACGGGTATGATGGGCGCTGCCCAATCGCTGTATTGTATGGGTTCTGATATGCCTTCATGTTTTAGTCTGGGACTGTTCTGGCTTTGAAGAATTTTGGTTCTGCATTATCTTTTTAATTGCAATTTGGCTTGAACACCTTTTGATTTTCCCCAACTCTTATTGGGGAAAAAAAAACACTATCTGGTTGCTGAGGATTTGGTTGAGTTCTGGCTGGGTGGTGTCTGTGATTTAAATTTAATATTGAACCATTTTTCAGCCAGTCTCGGGGAAAGTGTTGTAGCCAGTTTCTTCTGAAGGGTGCTGGCCCCTGGGTATCTAAGATGTAGAGAGAGAGTGTTTTTTGTTGCTGTTGTTGGTATTGTACTTGGACCGTACATTTTCCAAATACTTTGAAATAACTCTAAGATCTGTTACAGGAGATAGAATCAGTTGTTTTTACTGGGAAGTAAGGTAGCAAGCATTCCTTTACATGTAATGGCATCAGGGACACCTCTGTCCCTGTGTCTAATTCCATCTTCAGGTGGTGTCTATTTATTTTTAGCTGTTTCCTCCATTTATTTCTCTGATGTGTGACATTTCATGAGCTTGAAGGTCAGCCTTTGGGCTGTTATCATCATTGCTAGGTTGTCTCCCCCTCCCCCTCTTTCTCCCAATTGTTTATTTGCAGGCCACCTGTGCTTTAGAAGTGGACATTTAGTTTTAATATGTCCTTCTGTTTTGCAGTAGTTTTCTGGTCAGTGGTTGTATTTCCTACAATGAAACCATTGCTGGTGGGAAGACCTCCTGACCAGTAGGTTTGGTTGATCCACATCCAAGTTGTTATCTGATATATTTCAGAGCTCCAGGCAGTTCTGTATGCAATCTGTAACATAACGTCTTGATCCATTCCTAATAATTCTTGCCTTGCAGTGCCTGGTTTAGGAACTGCTTGAAATGACAGTGCTCCACCAGTTTGTGCAATGATGCCAAGTATTCACTTACTGTTTCTCTTGGTCTTTGTCTCCTTTCATAGAATTGTTGCCTTTCTGAAATAACTGGTGGTTTGGGGCTTAAATGGTTCCTTAAAACTATACATAATTCATTGAATGTCTTCGTCCCTGGATCCTCTGGGGTCAGCAAGGTCTTAGGAAGGTTGAATATTTTGCTGCCCATTATACTGAGGAAGAGGGCATCTTTGTGGTTTACTGGATCTTCCACAATATTGTGGACTACGCAGTAATAGTTAAGCTGTTCTGCGTAGTTATCCCAACTTTCTTCAACTTCGTTGAATTTCCTGAAACTTTCTCTCCACTATCTTGGCATGCTTTCACCTTTATCTTGTTTGAAATTTGTTGGGATTGTTAGGAGGCAGTTTTCTACCTTCTGTTGTTTTCCTTCTCATGGTTGGTGCATGGAGTATGTGTAGGGTCTGTTTCGTTCTTCGTCGCCACTTGTGTATGCATTCACACAATTAAGACTAGGTGACGTGACGCTTTCTCATCCTTTACTTGACTAACCTGGCTACTGACACACAGGGTTCTATATCATGACGTGGGCATTATGATGTCCAGCAGAGGGCAGGCTTGTATCCAACATGTACATTTTTTAAATTAAGTGCTTTAGAATGGGTTATCTTTTTCATATGTGGTCTACCCTCATTTATATTGATGGTGGCTTCTTCAACAATCCTACCCTCAGGCTCCTGAATTCCTTTCTCTAAGCCCAACATCAGCTTATTTCAAATAATAAATAATGAAAGAGATGGTTGGTGAATTGGTTATTGTAGATTGAAAAAACAGGTTAAAAGGCATAACCTACATTGAACATGACAGTACAGGTCTAATATATACTTGACATAAATACATAAGACTTTTCAATTCAGTATGTTGAAGAACCAATTACCTGAACATTAATTGATCTACTACTGTTTGTGTCTTTGTTCTTTTGTTTTTCTATGGCATGTCTTTTGGTTTTGCCTCTGGGAGATTACATGACTCCATTGGGCATGAGGGGGAGGAATGGGATCATGCAAAAATGATACTATAAACACAATGAGTCCCATTCAATCAACCCATCAATGTTTACCCATTCATTTTAATTATTCTTCAACAACAAAACAAGATACAAATGTTTGAAATACTGACAGGAATTAATATTACAGGCACACTGTAGAAGTCTTATTTTAACTGTTTGCAAGAAACCAGTTAAATTGAGTACAAAATCAATAAGCCTTGGATAAGATTTGTAATTTTTCCTTGTGTAGTAATAGAATATAGGATGGAATTCTTAAGTTAAGCAATTCATACCTGATGTGGAATAGGCTGAATATCAAGTTGGTTATAACCTCAGGTTAGATTCCCTAAATCAGTTAAACCTAGTTGGAATAGAAATAATCAACAAAATGCCAAGGGTTAATAAATATTTTGAAGATTTATTTTCTTTGGGATGGGGGGGGGGGGGAAACTTGTGCATTCTTTCCTTGGGTTTTAATTTATTTTGGTGAATGTGCTTCATTTAAAATTACACATCTCAAATTGAAGAATGGGGGTTGATGACATTCCATCTAAATTGTGTTTCTGTGTCCATTAATAGTAGTAAAAGGGGCTGTTAGGTGGTGGACAAGCTTGCATCAATTGTGCTAATTATCCAATTGTCCAGGATGTGGTGAGGTGAAGTTTACTTTTCAATGGCCTCAGTAGAATGGATAGCTGAATTGTAACCTTTAGTATCCATCCAGTTTCGAACAAGTTAAAAATCGACTCCAGTGCTCAGGTTTGAAGTTTAATGGACATACTAATATTTGGCAAAATGGAGCCGAGATAAAAAGATTTTTTAAAAATGACAATGCCATGAACAAAAGATTGGAAAAAAAAATAGGAAGATGAAATTAAGCAAAAGAAGAAAATATATGAATAATATAACTGGATAATTTATGAATGATTTTAGATAAAGCACACATTTAGTAAGCAGAAAGGTTAATCTTCCTGAAGTTCCTCATCCACTTGAGCACATTTCGGTTATTGTCAGAATCCTAAAAAATATTTGTCAGAACATTTGTATTAAAATAACTCAATCATGTATCACTGGCAAATTTCTAAATTCATAAAACTGCTCAAGTCTTCAATTCTCATCTCAGCTGATAATAACTATAAATGTTTAATAGTAACAAACTCCATTGAAACTTGCGGCCCCATAAATAGATCTATATTTATCCACTACTCTTTCTCAGAATGATTTTATTAATATTTTAAATTTAATTTGTAAATATTATGTTTACAATGAATTTTTCCACATCATATTCATAATGTTTGAAATTTGTTCGAAGTTAACAGCCAATACTGGCCAAGTCTGTGCTCGTATAAATACAGGTAGTATTTTTCAAGAAACCAAAACTGGTGGGTTAACACTTTTTCTGCTACTATGGAGATAGAAGAGGAAATGTGTAGCAGATTAATTTTGGGACAATAAAAGAAGACAGATGTGGGGTAAGTTTGTGGTGTGGATGCATTGGAGGCAGAGACTGGAACAAAGATGAAGAGAGGACAGACAATCAGATGGGTAGTACTGGTGACATTAGTCAGCTAATCATGGAGACTGGATGACAGACTAGGAGAGCACTGGGGAGGATAGAATAGGAAGCTGATTGGTGGATCAGGGAGTTAATTGAAGGGTAATTGAAGACAATTGGGTGAAGGGTATGGTAGCGGAGGGGAGTGGGAGTTTTTGGGTAGGTTAGGTTGTTGGCATGCTGGATGGTGGGGAAGAGACTGGTAAGGTTGTTGTGACATTGGCTATCAAATGGATTGGAAGAAGTTGGGGGAATGTGGTTCAGGTGATGATCAGAGAAAGGTTGAGCTAATCGGTGGTTAATGGTGAGATTAATCTCTAACTTGGATCTTGGATTCCCCAACAACATCAGAGAGATTAAATGGATCTCAATCAGTGAAGTGTGCTTGTATACATGATACCTGATCCATTTCTTGTCAGGGTTCATGTTGGCATCACCCATCTCTATGGATACAATTGGAATAAATGATCTGGATGGAAATTTAAAGGTACACTCCCAATATGTAAATTAATTGGATGCATTTTGTAATCAGGTTTTATTTTAAAAAAAATCTCTGATGTAGAGCAGTGGTTCTTAATGTTTTTCTTTCCACTTACATTCCTATGCCATCGGTGCTCTGTGATTAGTAAGGGATTGCTTAAGGTGGTATGCGAGTGGAAAGAAAATGGTTGAAAACCACTGTTTTAATTGTACCTAATTGACTCGTTATGTGCATGGTTTCATAACTCCAAAGGAAATGGGCCAATGACAATTTTTCTCAAGCAAAATATTTCAGTAACAATTGGGTCTAGAGCAGTGATTCTCAACCTTCCTTTCCCACTCACATCCCACCTTAAGCAATCCCTTACTAATCACAGAGCACTGATGGCATAGGCTAACTTTAAAGCGGTATGTGAGTGGAAAGGCAAAGGTTGAGAACCACTGACATAGAGTATACACCTCCCCTGGTTTCTATGAAGCTATGAACTCCCTTCCCCTGGTAGTGCATGGCAGATGTGGAATTTACTTTATGGTGAATTCTGTGATGCAATATTTTCATTATGGACTGTGACAGAAGCACAGATTGGAAATTTGATTACACAGGTTGTTGAAGCTGGTTCACCAGCTCAGGTCATTCGTAATCTGTTTAAAAATTATTTGACAGCAAGCCAAATGAACTGTGAATTTTGTAAACCACCTTCAAAATTGATGCAATATACCCTCTTTGTACAAAGCTCCCACCATGTGTTGGATTGTAATATGTAGCTCCAAAAACCACTTATTTAGAACCCCTGTGTGTTATTTTCCCCAATAAATGGAATCCCTTGTACTTTTTCAGAATTGATCATAAACTTGTTAAGGCTCAATAAACACCATTTCATTACCTACCCTCAGCAGCTCCTAAACTTGTTTGGCAGTATCCATTATTTTTCTTAAGATAGATTCACTATACAGTGTCTGTCAGTAACACAAGATATTTTAGCCAGTTGTTGCAGTTCATGAAGTACAGGCAGGTGTGACTACGACAAAAAGCAGAAGTCCTGGAGGAACTTAAACAGACTAGCAGTATTTGTGCGCAGGGAAACCAGCCAATGATTTGGGACAGACACGCAAATCACAAACTGGTTTCTTCTTCCACAGGTGCTACTTGACTAGTGTAAGGTAAAACATCATGAGATGGGAATGTGTAAGGAGTTACCCTGTACAGGGCTGTAACAAGATGTGAATGCATCCTTGTACTTACAAGATAAGAGAGACATTGATGGATTGAGAGGCAGGAAGCTAGCAGGGAAAGGATAGCAACAGTTTTAGTCATTGGACAAGTAATGATATGATGATGTTCTAAGCACGTATCCAAGGGTATAAAAAATCACCATTTTGCTGATAACGGCAGAATGCATTCTCCGACTAACATGGTTAGTTGCAAGTGTTACAATCCGGTAATAAAGAACAAAGAACCCTGATTTCGACTCAGTCTGGTGTTTGTCTCACTCATTCATGAACAAAGCAGACCTAACACTAGTTGAGTTCTTCCAGCATTTCTGTTTTACTTTGTTTTCCAGGGAAAACTTCAACTTGATTTGCTGAATTTTTGTTAAATATCTCTTGGTGTAGCAAGTTGGGCCTTTGCTGCATCCCTTCTTTTGGAGCAGACTGTCAGTTAACCATCAGACCTATTGTTTCTTGGATAACGAACTGCTGAACTTTACAAATTGAGGACATAATGCAGAACAGTTTCTGATATTTATCCAAGTTCAATCCAACCCACCGTCCATGTTCACGTATTAGTCAAACTAACATTTTGTAGCCAGAGAGCCCCGTCCATGAGCAGAAATGGTCACAGATACTGACCAGGTCAGGTGTCTTCTCCTGATACCCTGCAACTTGGGTCATCGGCAGCATGTGCAGTTAAAGCTATTTCAGAAATGAGTAACAATTTAATTGAAATTAACAAATGATTAAAAACCAATTAAGTAAATAAATATATAAACCTATTAAAATGCTAAATGCTAGTCACAGTTGCCATAAAGCTGAAGGGCTAGATCCAAAGTTTATCTAGCTCTTACCTGAATAAACCATGTCATTATTGCCAGACAAATGATGAGTTCCGGAGAACACAGAAGAGAAAGATGTTGGCACCGAAATCCTAAACCATTGATTGGCCTTCCAGTGGCATTCATTCAAGGCTGTCAATTACACATGATGGAGGTAACTTTCCTGCGGGACCCAGTTTTTTTTCAAATGTTATTTTATTGACGCATGTATTCAAATTACAAACAAACTCAACTGAATCTAGTCAAAAACATGGTTTTTTTTTCCAATTCCCTCCCTCCCACAGAAATATCCCAGAAGAAAAAAAGAACTAAGCTAATTTAACATTATTACTGGATTTTTCTTTGGCTTGGCTTCGCGGACGAAGATTTATGGAGGGGATAAATGTCCACGTCAGCTGCAGGCTCGTTTGTGGCTGACAAGTCCGATGCGGGAAAGGCAGACACGGTTGCAGGGGAAAATTGGTGGGTTGGGGTTGGGTGTTGGGTTTTTCCTCCTTTGTCTTTTGTCAGTGAGGTTACAACTATATATGTTAATAACAATCTAACAATAAAGATAATAAAAATTTCAATAAATGCAGTTATACATAACATTAAATAAAATATAATCTAAACATATTACATCATAGAATGAGACCAGGGAGTGACAAATTACTCCAAATTTAGCCAATATCTTAATATAATTCATTATAAAATAACAACACCAATCTTCTGCATATATGGGATCCAGATTTTCAAAAAATATTCATATTTATTCCTTAAATTATAAGTAATTTTTTCCAAAGGTATACAACTTTGAATTTCATTGTGTCAGCGTTCTAATACTAGATCTGTTTCCAATTTCCATGAAACTGCTATGCATTTTCTAGCCACTGCCAATGCAATCTTTTTAAAAACTCCTGAGACCATTCCAAATTGGACCCCAATTTAATCTTTGATAAATCTCCTCACAAAAATAACATGGGGTTCTGCAGAAATGAAATCCCTATTTATTGTTTTTTTTTAAATCAATCAAATTAGTCCAGATTTGGAACATGTCCACATAGAGTGAATAAAAGTACCAGTATCTTGCTTGCATCAGAAACATTTGTCTGACAAATCTAATTTCAATTTATTAAGTTTTTGTGGCATAATATATAACTGTTGCAAAAAATATATATATTGTACCATTCTATATCTAACATTTATTGTATTTTTCATGCTATCATAGCATATCTAGACCCAATTTTTATTGGTTATAACTATACCTAAATCATCCACCTCTGTTTGGATTTATGAAAGTTTTTTTTCTTAACTCCCTTTAAAATTAAGTTACATAACTGAAATAAATTGTTTAAGATTTGGATTGTTAGTTTCAATTTCATCTTCTTGTGGTAATAAATAGGTCAAATTTTCCAGTTTTTTTTTTAAAACCTTTAAATGATAGTATCCAAATATTGTATTATTTTATATTCCATAAGTAATTTTCAATTGGTCAAAAGTCATTAAATGTCTACCTTTATAACAATCTTTAATAAACTTTATTCCTTTCTTTAACCAATCAATAAAATTCTTGTTAAATGTAAAAGGCATCAGTCTATTTTGTACCAATGGTATATTTGCTAATCTGTATCCCTACATTGGCATATTTGCTAATCCATATCCCTGCATTCCCATCAATCTATGAATTGTATGCCACTCTCTTATCAAATGCATTACCTTTCTTTTGAAATAGATGAATTAGGCTAATCAAGTGAGTCACATTATCCGCCAAATGTTTTAAAAAATAAATCCAGTTTAATCCTTATTAATCGGGACCTGATGTTGATGGAGCAGTAGGTTGAGTAAGATCAGAGGATCTGGCTATAAAATATGTTCAGGAATGAACTGTTTTCATCATGAGGACTCATTCAACAGAACAACAAAGTTGTTGTCAGTGAATAGTCACTGACAATTATTGAGGGGAGGAATTTGATGCCCCAGTGTGACGAGCTGAAAATTCAAGATTATACAGGAAACCAAGAATATTTAGGGAGGTGAAGTGGGAAATGAAGGGAAGTAAAAGTTCAGGGTTGGCTATTGAGAATGTCACAGTGGCATAACTTCATAATTCATGACAGCCTTGTTTCCGGCAATTCACGATCAACCTACTTCCTGATAATGCCATGGCCAGCAGCTGCAGTTCCCTTGAGAGAGCTGGGCTCATTTTCACTTTGCTTTTTGCTGAGGCGTGTGCATTGAGCTATAAGCATTTTCAGTTTTAAAATTTATTGAGAGTTTGTTTATCACAAAATCCCAATTTAGATGTTTTAATAAGCTCCTACCTGTTTGTCCCGCATCGGACTTGTCAGCCACAAACGAGCCTGCAGCTGACGTGGACTTTTACCCCCTCCATAAATCTTCGTCCGCGAAGCCAAGCCAAAGAAGAAGACCTGTTTATTCCTGGTGCATATCATGGCTGAATATTTCACAGACTACTCCAAAATTTTGCACAGTTGATTGCCACATTTCCTATGTCACAATAGCAACTACTTCTCAAGAACATTCAAGTGGTCTTAAGACATTTTGGGAAGAATATGAACTTGATGTAAAAGATGCTAAATTAAGATGTTTAACAGCCCCAGTTCCATGGCCATCCATAAGGTTGTTTAAGACATTGGTGAGATCAAATTTGGAATAAAGTGTGCAGTTCTGGTTGCCTGTCTACAGGAAGGATGTCAATAAAATTGAAAGAGTGCAGAGAAGATTTACCAGGATGTTGCCTGGTCTTCAAGGGTTGAGTTACAGGGAAAAATTAAACAAGTTAGGACTTTATTCCTTGGAACGAAGAAGAATGAGGGGAGATTTGAGAGAGGTTTACAAGATTGAGAAGTATAGATAGTAAATGCGAATAGGCTTTTTCCACAGACAGGGGTGGGGGGGGAATAAATACAAGAGGTTATAGTTTTAAGGTGACAGGGGTAAGGTATGGGGGAAACATTAGGGGAAAGTTTCCCACTCAGAGTGGGAGAGTGGAATGAGTTGATATGATGAATGCAGGCTTGATCTTGTGTTTTAAGAATAAATTGGATAGATACATGGTTGGGAGAGGTTTGGAAGGTTATGGAATGGGAGCAGGTCAGTGGGACTAGCGAAATGATGGTTGGCACAGTCTAGAAGGGTCAAATAGCCTGTTTTCTGGGGTTCTAGCATTCTATGGTGTTAAGTCTTGATTCCAAAATTACAATGAGTGCAATCTTTTCTTTCATGTCCAGCTACTATTTCGATCCACTGAAATATGGGGTGATATTCAGTCCAAAATCACTCCCAATTTCCCCACACTATATTGAGTTGTTTTCAGTTTGAGCACTTCCAGTCTTTAAATAAATACTCATTAAACAATAGATTGATCCCAGACCTCTGATACCCCAAATTTGGTGGAACACTGATTAAATTTTACCCATTCCGTATGTCAAACAATTAATCATGTTAATTTTGATTGATCATTGGACTTCTTGTTTAAATCCAATTCGTACCAGTGGCACCTGGCATGGAAAAATTTCATCTTGTCATTTGTAGCTGTCATTCTTCCAAAATATTTAACACATTGTTTCAACAGTTGGACAATCTGAGCTAAATCTGATTGGTTGTCCCTGTGTGTTATGGGGTAGGACCTCTCTGTAAATGGGAGAGTCACTTCATCTTCTGCAAGCTACAGTGAAAGGGAACAGAGCAAATCATCTTTACTTTTTATAGACTCCTCATGAGATGGCAAATGTGCATTTAAAATACAACCAGCAATTTTCTGTGGAGCTGACTGTAAAATCAATAACCTTTCCAATTGTTTTCTACAGCAATCAAAACATGCCAGTCACCCTTCAAGATATTTCTGGACGTGAATCCCTGGTCAGTTCTATACATCAATCTCCAGTTCATGCTCTGTTTAATTCTCAATTAATCAATTCCTTGCTCTCATTATCACAGCACAATTTGGGGGACACCACAGGGAAGTTGAATCTGGCACAGGTTGCATTGGAGAGGGGAATAACCCCTGCTCTTCTCACCAGTTTCTTTTGTGATTTGCAAATAGAAGAACCAGTTTAATGAATTTGAATGCGGGGAATGCATTCAAAAGAACACACTGTAACTTGTAGGCATTGGTTGCTTCATTTTGACCACCTTAACTTCAAAGTTAGGCAACATACTGCCATAAGCTTGATTGATATGTCATGAGAGTTCATGGCATGCCTGAGGTGTAATACTAATTAAGCATCTGGGGCTATGGAATTGAGTCTATCTAATTATTCTTATGATTGCAAAAATAAACAAAGAACAGACTGGTTCGATCGTTTTTTGAACTTTTTTTGCTTCTCATTCTATCCTGATACTTCCCAAGCCACACAAGAGATGGCAGATGCTGGAATCTGAAGTAATCTGCCAGAGGAACTCAGTAGACTGAACAGCATTATTGGGAGAATAAGAATAATCGAAGTTTCAGGTCGGAACCCTGAATAAAGACAGAGTGTGCAGTTGGACATGGGAAATTGGTGAACTGAGGTGGGGTGAAGGATGATGAATAGAAACAGATGGGAGGTGGAAGCTGTTGATTGGCAGGTGCCAGACAAAGGAAGAGACAAGAGGGGAAAAAAAAGGAGGGTCAAGTGAAATAAGATGAGACATGGAAGGAGGAGTTGGAATTGAGTGGAGATTAAGGTCACCAGTGCTAGAATCTGATATCTGACGATGGTGAAATAAATTTAGACATACAGGCCTTCCAGTTTGAGCCCATGCCCCAAAAATACACCAATGAACTTACAACTCCAGTACATTTTTGAAGCTGGAAGAAACTGGAGCACCTGAAGGAATTTCATGCAGACATGGGGAGAAAGTCAGTCCTTACAGTTAGCGCCAGATGCGAACCCAGATCACTAATGCTGTAATCGCGTTGCATTAATTGTACAGACCTTTTTAAGAATGTTTTTTCTTTTTGGTTCCCAACCATCTTCCATCCTCCATTCTTCACAATGCAAAGACTAGAATATAATGTCAATCATTAGATGAATGTGGAAGGTGGTTGGGACCAAAAAAAGGAAAATAATAAAAAAAAGTTGATAAATAGAAACTATTAGGTGGTAAGTAAAGGACCCATAGGACTAGATGAAACTGAAGGGGAGGGGACCCTGTTAATGAAATGCAGGTGAAGAGCATGGAGCCAGAGAAGGAGGGGGATGAGAATGGGCAGAAACTGGCTGGGGGTGAGTAGGAAAAGGGACAAAAATAGGGGGGCAGTGGTTAAGGGAAGGGAAAGTAACAGGAAGAAGAGAGAGGGGCCTCGTTATCTGAAATTGGAAAATTAATTGTTCATTCCATTGGACTGCCAACTAACCATGCAGTACATGAGGTGTTGTTTCTTTAGTTTACATTGGACCTCACTCTGGCAGTGGAGAAGGCCAAGAATGGACATTTGGTGTGGGAAAGAGAAAGGAAGTTGAAGTGGCATGAAATTTCTTGTTACTTGAGCCTTACCCATCCAGTATGAAACTAGCCAAATCAGATCAGATTGTGGGCATCTTCCACTGATTGGAAGCAATCAAATTTTGATTAAAGTCAATTAGACTGTGTGGTTTCGTTTGACAACACCATACAGTGTACAAATTTGCTGACAATATTGGTGGGCTGTACAAAAAGGGGTGATGAGTCATTATGCAGGAGGGAGATTGAAAATCTAGCTGTTTGGTGCACCAACAACAACCTTTCGTTCAATGACACCGAGGAAGGAACTGATTGTAAACTTTAGGAGAGGAAAACTAGTGGTGTATGATTTAGTGATCATTGAGGGGTCAAAGGTAGACAAAGCAAGCAACTTTAATTTCCTGGGCATCATTATCTCGGAGGACCTTTTCTAGACCCATATTAATACCATAATGAAGAAAGCTCTTCGGTGCCTCGACTTCCTCAGGAATTTGTGGAAGTTCTGTATGTCACTGGAAACCTTGGCAAACTCTACAGATGAGCAGTGGAAAATGTATTGAGCGCTCCAGCACAGCCTGGTACGTGAGTACCAATACCACTGAGGGAAAAGTCCTGCAAAAGGTAGTGGACACAGCAAAGCTCTTCCACCATCAAGAATGGCTAAATGGAATGTTGCTGTTGGAGAGCAGCAACATCAAGGATCCATCTGTTCTCACTGCTACCATCAGGATCGAGGATCAGGTACCTCAAGATTTGTACATCCAGGTTCAGGAATAGTTGCCACCCTTTTACCATTAGATTCCTGAACAACAGACTAATTCAGAGATTCACTTGAAGACTCATACTTCGCTCATTATTTCATCTTGAATACAGTTTATAGTTATAGATAATTAGAAATTCTACCTGACCCACAGGAAAAAGAATCTTCGGGTTGTATGTGATGTCATGTATGTACTCTAATAAATTTGAACTTTAATTAGTAAAAACAATTTGGATAAAAGAAAATAGAGGGAGCCACTTTTAGGAAACCATCTTTAATGTTTCCGTATAATTTTGGAATGTTGACTCCCAAAAGTAATATTGTTTAAAACAAATCTTTATGATAATATGTGCTGTTTCAAAGCCTGCTGTGATTAGAGTTTTGTTCCAAGTGACCCTGCAGCCCATGACTTATGGAGTTGACATAGTTAAAGTATGGAACAGGTCTGTGATTTTTAATTTCACATTTTAGCCTTCTATAAAACTCTAAGTTAAAATTGGGATGTACACATAATTAAAATAAAAGATGAAAAATCCTAAATAAATATTAAGAAATATTTTAAGATATTCATGTAATGATTTATAACATAAACCCGTTTTTAAAGGATGAATATTTTTTCAATATTTTTTCCATAAATATCATATCAAATATTTCCATTTTCTATATATAAAATTTTTGAAGATGAAAATATTCTTACAGAACTAAACAAACAACAAACTCCCCACCCCAACCCCCTTCACACTATAAATCTGTATACCGTCAGGGCTTACAGTTGGGTTTAAACAAAAAAAGTCTTCATTACACTTTTATAATCGTAGCACCTTTTTTAACATTTATATTTGGGACCCTATATAATCTAAATATAGTTGCCATATTTTATAAATAGGTCATATTTATTCTTCAATTGTTGCTCTCTGTAGAGGGGCATAAATATTCATAAAGGTCTATGATTCTGCATACATTTTCCAATGTGCCATTACAAATCTTTCAGCTTGATCAGTTAATATCTCCTAATATTATTGGTATATTTTTTATTAATCAAAAGCAATATTTTAATTCAAATGAAGATATTACATGCCCCACCAACCTTTTTTAATTTTGCATATTCCAGTTTGGTAAGATGTGTTTCTTGTAAAAAGATTATATCTGCCTTTAATTTTTTTGTGTGCCAAGACTTGTTTTCTCTTCACCCTCTCGTTAATTCCATTAAGATTAAGACTAATAAATTCTAATGTTCTATCCATATTTTTCTTTTAAAATAATACTTTTTAAACAATAAGATCTCTTGGACTCTAAATTATAAAGTGATCCTTCTCCCTTTAAGAAAAACACACAATGTCCCTGCCCTGACATGGAGCCCCAAAAGCCCATGATAAAGCCTGTAGAATCAAAAGAACTCCTCCCACTAGTGCCATTCTCCCCCTTAGACTGGAGTCTCCACCCTACTACCACTTTTCTCAGATTTATTTCTTTACTGAGCTCTCCATGAACATTTCTATGCACTTTTAAACAATAAATACAAGATGGTTTAACAAAAATAAGAAAATACAACTTTTATTTTAACTTGGTTCCATTATGAATATTTTCTCAATCTTCTCCCTCGTAAACCTTGATCTTTTTTACAAACTTTGCAGAAAGTCTTCCACCTTTGTTCTTGGTCTTGAAAAACCTTTGGTTCCCTTCCACTGCTTCAGTCCACAAAGATGCAGGATATATTATTGAATATTTTAAGTTTTTTGCATGTAGTTGTCTTTTAACATCTTTAAATTTTTTTTGTTTAATCAAAATCGGGCTAAAGTCTTTATTTAAAAAATAAAGTAATACCTTTACATGATCAACCTCAAGCAGGCCATTATTTTGCTTAGAGTAAATATTGTCTCTCGTTCTCAAAAGTCTCACCAGAACTGGTCTTAGTCTCTGATTGCCAGATATTCTGTGTCTGAGTGTTCGGTGAGCTCTCTTGATGTGTAATTTTCTCCAAATTTGTCTTCTACAAACATTTGTGGGATCCATTTTTGAAAAAAATTCTCTGGGTCTCTTCCCTTAATTCATTCCTTCAGTCCAATAATTCAGACATTATTCCATCGACTAAAGTTCTCTGCATGGTCAATTTTGTTCAGCAGTCCTTGTTTATCTGACTACCATTTTTAAGCATATTTTTTCCAAAGCCTCAAGTTTTCATCTGCTTTTGTCAGTTCAATGTCTGCTTGACCGATTCTCTCTTCAACAATTTCTTTTATTTTGGTAATTTTCTCTATCATCTCACATCACCGTCTCAACACTTATGAATCATTTACTGATATTCTCTATTTTTTTTTTCCAGGATGCTCCATTCTTGACTCGACTTCACTGGTTCTGTCGGCCCTGTTGCCATTTTTGCACTGATCCCTTTTGGGCTTTCACCCGATGTTCCAGGTTGAATAGAAACTTCTTCAGTCTTTGTTCTCGGCTGCCTTGGCTTCTTCGTGCTAGTTTTATCCATTTTTGATTAAGAAAATCTTGATTTTCAAGTTTTGATTGAGCTCTCTGTGAAGTGTACCAAATAGATAATCTAAACATGACTGTCTGTCTTTCTCATGGCCACACCCCCATAGGAGAAATGTTTCCAGCAGTAATTTTTGCTCAACACAACATTTAAAAACAAAAACTCCCCTAGATCAGTATGGATGAAAGTTAGAAAGGGTTTGTTTAGTAGTACTGATTCATGAATATTTGAAATTCAGTTCAATTTTCATGTGGAAGATAAGTTGCAAAAACCACAGTGATGTTGCATGTCCTCACTGACAAACACATTAGGAATTTCACATTAAAACATTGAAAACCTCAATCACTGTCATTTTTACTGTATGTTGACAGTGAATGCAATTTCACCCTCTTTACTACCAAAAACTCTGGGGCCCATAAACTTGCCTGAATGCAGCTCAGTTAATCGTTGATTCTTTTCATATGATCCCTTTGATGATGAAGCATTGACACTGTTTATATAGCCAGGAAAATGTGAACTATTTTGCAATCGTGTAAGAATACACCCTGCTCACTGTAGTAACTGTAGTGCACCACTGTAGAGTGTATGTGAAAAGTGTCCTGAGATGGTGGAAGACATCAATAAGTACCGTCTCTTCTGTTATTTGAATCTTGCATCTCTAAGTTATTTAAGAAGTCTCCCAAGTAACACAGAGACATAACATGGTGGCAGCGGTATAAGAGAACCAGAATAAAGCCATACATTGATTGTAAGCCACTGAAATATGAAGGGGAAGAAGAGAAAAAAACATTACTGGAAAAAATATGGCTGGAGCAACAGCAGTTCACCCAATGATGGACGGGGAGGCTGAAGACATTGTTGAATCATTTAAAAAGTTTCAGCAGAAGTGCAATTTAGCATTCAAAAGCTATTTTGAAAATGCAACAACAGAGGAGAAGTTCAGTTATATACTTCTCTGGACAGGGGAGCAAGGCTTTGACTTGTTTAATAGCTGGGAGCTTACAGAGGTGAAGAAAAATGATTCTGAGCAGATATTTGAAAAGTTTGCTTCTCACCTTGAACCCAGATCTAATCATAGAATTAAACATTATGAATTTCAAGGCTTAATGCAAGAGACTGATGAAACTGTTGATAACTTCCTCACTAGACTAAAATTGTTGCTGCAAATTACAGATTTAAGGATATAAAGGAAAGATTAGTTGATCAACTAACGTGGGAGAGTTCCCATCCTGAAGTGTAAAAGCCTCTTATCGGGAAGGATAGCTTGAAGCTGGCCGAAGCTAGACACAGTCAGAGCCTCCGAAACCACGAGGATGCAAATGAAATCCCCATCTATGCAGACCCACCCACAGCAAAGAGAGGGAAGGGTTGATGCTATAAAGAACACAATCAGAAAAGTGCAGATCCCCAAGACTTGCAGGAAGTGCGCCAGACAACACCCCTTTGATGACTGAAACAAATGTCCCGCATACAGTTCTGAATGTAGAGCCTGCAGTAAAGGAAACCACTGGGCAAAGATGTGCAAGTCTGGTATGAAGAAAACAGTGATACCAGTGAAGGAAAAAAAGACAAGAAGATTCACCACATAAAAGGAAACAAAAAATTAGGACTTCGACACCTAGATACTGGACATAGAATCCATACAACTTCACGAGATGTCGGATGAGATGAAAGAAGGAAACAAGTTGCACCCAAGAATCCAAATACAGAAAACAATCCAGAACAAACCTATGATATTTAACCTAAAGGTGAAGCTGGATACTGGATCACAAAGCAACATCCTTCCACTCAGACTCTGCTGTCAGATGTTCCCAGAGAACATAATAAAAGGGTATCCAATAGACTGCATTGGAAACAGCAAATGTCACTTTAATGGCCTATGGTGGAGTCATAATCAAGCAACTAGGGAGAGGTAAGATCAATGGCTGCCATAAGGGAAAGAACATCCTCTGTACGTTCTACATGTTAGATGCAGACAGACCAGCAATTCTAATAGGAGCAGATTTGTTCAGAGAATCAAGAGTTGTATTTAATAATAGCCTGTTATTACTCTAAATTTGCATTCATCAAAAGGGTGAAAGACTTGAACACGTCAATATTAACTTCCATATTGAGAGCGCTCCTTGCTGAACAAGGAATACCCAAGTAAGTAATATGTGACAATGGAACAAAGTTCACATCACAAGAATTCAGAAAGCTGGCTGCAGAGTATGGGTTTGTTATCACTACATCATCCCCATACTATTCCAAAGGCCATGGGTTCATTGAAAGACAAGTGCTGAAATGTACACTTGTTAAGTGTTGCGTAACAAAAGACCCATCCCTAACTCTTCTATCATTACGAGCAACACTTTAAGGGATGACATGAAGTCCCCAGCAGAAGTTCTAAATGGCAGGAGATATAAAACAACTCTGCCAAACAAAATACATCCTCCAGAAGACAAGGGGGAAACCAGAAAAAGATTGGCTGACACGTAAGAAGGAGGATGCCAGCATTATAACAAATGTGCACAAACAGTGCCGGAACTCTTCAGAGAGCAGCATGTGCATATTCAAGAGCCGATGTTGAAAACATGGACCCCAGCAAAGGTCATCAGAGAAGCCGAGACACCAAGATCATACATTGTTGAGACAGACTCTGGCAATCAGCTGAGGGGGAACAGAATTCACATCTGGCCGACACAAGATGTGATGAAGCAGAAAACTTTAATACCAGCAAAGCCAGCAACCCCAATATCAAGTGAGGTACCAAGTGAAGAGACCACAACCACTAATACTGAAACATCAACACAGCAGTTGTCAGGTGAAGCACAACAAGCTACATCACCTACACGTGTACCAGCAACACAGAGACCAATGGTGGCAGCCAAATCTACAGGATGGTGAAGGAACATACTGCCACCAGTGCGATATCGATAAGAACTATTTAAAAATAGTTGTGTAAATAAACTAGTGTACAAGTTCAGTTACTTAAGTTGCACTGGAAAGAAAATGATAAAGAACAATAAATTGTTCTTTATCTTGAGAAGGAGGGATGTTATATAGTCAGGATAATGTGAACTATTTTGTAACCGCGTACCCTTCTCACTCTGTGCGGGCGGGCGGGCGGGCGGGCGAAAGACATCAGAAAATAAAGTCTCTTCTGTTATTTGAATCTTGCATCTCTAAGTTATTTAAGAAGCCTCCCAAGTAACACAGAGACATAATACACATTATGGTATTCATACTGAGGTCAATATTACAGGAGTGGCTGCCCAACATACAGGATTATATTGGGTACCATCTCCTGGCAGAGTTAATGTGGAGGGTCCAGGCACTCAGCACCTCTTTATGCAGATTAGTGAAAAGGAACATTAGCAAGAGAACAGTCAGCTCATCTCCCTCAAGAAGTTGGAAGTAAATCACAAAATTCTGTAGACAGCATGGTTGAGGTAAAAACACAAAATGCTGGAGAAACTCAGCGGATCAAACAGTGTCCTTTATGTAGCAATTGCCTCAGGAAGTTGGTTTATTTATCAGTTCTCTAAAGAACAGCAGTATATAAGTTGTACTCCAGACATGTATCAATACGTTGCACTGATCTCACATTATGCAGTGTGATCAGTTCATTTGTTCATTGCTAATGTGGCCATTTTCTCAACCGTGCTGTGTTTCAGCAACATATTTATATTTTAAAAAATGGATGGTTTAAGTACCAATGTTCTAAAGGCCAGTGAGATTTAGGTGCTTGGAATTTTGAATGATGAGATTCAATTAGGTTTATTTAGATTTAAAGTCCAGATACTTGACTTCATGGTTAGGTAGTAAACGTGGAAGCCATTTTGAAGACTGGTTGATATAATTTCTTGGTAAAGCAGTGTTTGTGTATTAGTGTTGGAAGTTATGTGAACTGAATATACTGTGGTGTTAGCATGAAATTTCCCTCTTTTTTTCAGTACAAAACACAGCAGGTCAAAATCTGTCCTTCTTCATCCAATTAGATGGGCAATTCTATTGGTTTTTGACATTTCAGGTCTGGTCCAGACCTCCCTACCCCCACCCCTTATTGATTGTTCTCCCAGACTCTCCCACCACCAAGGATCTTGAATGTGGGAAAGAAAGCTTGGTGAAATGGATGCAATGCCCCCCCACCCCAAACTCTGCAAAAAAAAAACATTAGTCCACCCCTCCCAAGCTTCCACAACAGGAATTGCTATATCTTTCTTCTAAAGAAGGCTTGCATTATTAGAACACTTTTCATGCTTTGGAACATCCCAAAGCAGCTTCCTGTCAATGTCGAAATGTTGTAATTGTTTTAATGTAAGTCATGTGCAGTTGTTTGTTCCTTCAAGCCAAGAGAAGATAATGACCAGATAATTCATGTCTCCATGATGTGAGTTAAGAGATAAATAGTGGGCAAGGAACCTGAGGTAATGCTCTTTTATGCAACACTGCAATGAGCTTACTGTCTTCCAATTTTGCAAGCAGTCCAGGTCTCGAACTTCATCTTAAAAAATGGCAGTGCTGCGGCTGGTGTGGACCCGGGAGAGCAGATAGAGGAAACTCTGCACAACTCCTCAGGGTCCTATCACCTGGTCCTAATGCTGACAGATTCTTTCAGGCTTTGAATGGCCTGTGAAAGGAGTCAACAGTGTTTTATTTGAAATCCTCTAACCGCAGGGTGGTGTACCCAAGATGGCGATGCCTGTGCTGGGCAGCGTATCATAAGGGGTTGCAGACTCCGGGGGGGCAGCAGACTGGTGGTGCATGGCAACAGAAACAGGGAGAACACCCTAGCCCATTGAAAAGGTCAAGCAGAGGAGACCATCTACAGGATAGTGACAACAGCATTGGACCAGCGAGGGACTCAATAGCTGAAGGACTCACACAGGCTCCGGGGCTGCTGGAACTGGTTCACGGGGAACCAAGTATTTGAAATGGGATTTGAGAGGATACTGAGGGCAAGATGGGCTTCCAAAGGGCCTTGAGTGCTGAAGGCTTCCTGATTGTATCAGAGGTTTGAATCTGGAGCTCGGGTTGTCAATGGTTTAAACTGGAGACTGGACAGCTAGAGAGGCTGCTGATGTAGAGGTGAATCCACGGACACTCAGTGGATCTGAAAAGTCTCTCTTTTGCTTCACTTTCTCCTATTATTAGAGGTGCTGGACAATTCTCATACAGACTCTTTGTTTACTTTCTGGCAGACAAAATTTGAAGTATATGATGTATGTTACATTTTTAATGTATTATTATGAGAGAAATCAAGAAATCTTGACCTGGAAAATGGCCAATCTGTAAATAAAGACCACCTATAGAATTCAAATTAATCAATTTCTGACTCAGTGATGAGATTCAAGAAATTGAACCACAGTGACAATTATTCTCTGCACCAATACAGGCAGTGAAACAAATGGACACAGTGGTAAACCACTGTTTGTATATGCTTTACTGTTCTGGCACACCCATTGGCCGACTGTGTCTATGGCTCCTCCCACAGACTCCAGAATATTCCACAGACCCTTCCCCAGAGCAGATCAATCGAGCAGCATGGATGTCCTTTGTTTTAAAGCTAATAAAAGCCTATCATCTCGTTCAACTTCAGTCTTTTGGAGTTATTGATGGCGCATCAGACACTTTGTGATCTACTTGTTCAGAGGATATACCTTAGAACATTAAGCAATAAACCTGAACCTGGAGGTTATAATAATAATAGACTGTTTGAAATAATTGATGCAATAGTTAGCATCTGCACAGCCAATGCTTTATTTGTTTGTGCAACTATGGAGCTTTCCTTTGCATTAACTCCAGCTAATTCTGCTTGTGAAAGTGCAGGAAGGGTTAGCATTAGAATGACTGATCTGCTTACATCTTGGATTCAGAGTTTCAATATCACACTTAAATCATTTAGAGATTATCTTCATTTAACTATAACCTTCCAGAGACCAAAGAATTTTAGCTCAAGATCCAAATTTGAACAGGTTTGGAAGAGGCTCTAATAGCTCAGTGGTTTGAGCACTGGGCTTGTAAACCAGGGGTCATTAGTTTGTTCCTCTCTGGGGCCTCATTTCTGTGAGGGGTGCTGGATAAAGAGGTGACTCTCTCTTCCTTAAGGTAGACAAAGTTAAAGAATTTCATGTCTTTTACATTCTAAATGATGTATTATGTATCAATGATGGAACCTTTACAAAAACTTTTACAAAAGCTATTTCAAAGTTGGCTTGAAATATGATTCCAAAATTAATGATCAAGCTACAACAATTATGGTTTTTAGACTGCAGGCATATAATGACACTATCAAGGAATTTTGCCTCTACATGGGGCGTCTAAAGAGGAATGTGCAGGAATTATGAGCCAATTTCTGCCCCATGACCTATCCTGCAGGACCCATACAACTTTTTGGAGGAAGCCTGCAGTGTAAATGGTACCAGTTGACGGTCATCCACTCAACTGCACGTCGAACCACTGGGTTTGTTGCACTCGGTTACTTGAAAGGTGGCCAGTGTGAATGACCACACAGGCAGTAATTAGGTTAATTTTTTTCCATGTTTTTCCCAGCTTTGCGTCTTTTTATAAAAAAAAATAGATATATAAAAATCAGATTTATTTTCCAAATGGGTATCAAACTCCAATTTAAAACTACTGGAAATTTTCAAGAAAAGATTGTCTTTTTGGATGAAGTTTCGAGTAGTAGTGAAACTGTTTCAAGTAACTTACTTTCAGATGGGATCTGAAAGGTTTTAAAACCATTGTGTCAACTCTCTACCAGATTCCTCAGTCTTGCCCCCAAAACTATGAACAACTCCAAGCTTGACCAGGACATTGAGACATCGATTTTTTTTTTTTTTCCCCTTCTCTTCAGCGTAATGCTCCAAACTCTCCCCACTCCAACCTGAACCTTTCTCAGCTGAAACACAACCTTTTTTTTTGTTACCTGTTGTCTTCCACATACTTTGCAATGGTGGAACACATGATAGAAGGTCTTCCAGTATACTGACAGACCTTAGATTACAGAGAATAGAATGACACTGGATGATCCTTAAACAACACCCTATTTAACACACTTTTTGTGTACCAGAAAATGTCTAAGCCATATCTGGCTATTCCTTAGTAAAAGGGTAAAGCTTGAAAAACAAATTCTCCATTCTGAGCTATTTGTACCTATTAAATGAGAAATGACAAATGTTGCTGTGTAGAAACATGAATTGTTATGCAAGCAAGAAATTATGCTTCTTCACGGACAGTGAACTGCTTCCTGGATTGAAAATTGATTTATTTTAGGGGATTAGGAAAACAGCTTCTGCAAGATTGCCGACCCAGCTCATGTCTTCCTGAAAAACCAATGTCATATTGGTGCAAAAGGATTTGAGATGTCAGTCATTAAAAGCTCATATAGAAGTCATTAAAAGCTAGCTGTTGTACATCCACTGAATGTACAATGCCTTACCAAAACGTCATATGAGCTTCTGTTTGGTTATGTGATCAATGGTGAACTGTATAGTTCTATATTTAATATAGCAGCACAACTGATATCTGTCAGCAATTATTTATTCTCTTCCTACCCTATGTTGTTTGCTGGCACTCCTGCTCTAGATTGCTTTAAAGATTGTCAGATTTACACAGTTGCTGCAAATGTGAAAATATTCATGGCACTTGAGGTCTTCAAACATTTTAATTACCCTAGAGTGAAACAATGTCTGCAGATGCCATGATTGTAGTTAATATGCA